>NC_133507.1:11338333-13957500 GCF_049354715.1 Callithrix jacchus | reverse complement strand
GCCGAGATTGAGAAACTCTGCACTGGAAGAGATTGCCCCAAACTGGATTATAAAAGAGCTTGAGTTGGAATCCCAGATCTGTGGCTTCTTGATCGTGTGACCTTGAGTAAATTACTTAACTCTCTGAGTTTTTCTGAAGTGACATGTGATCAAAGTGGCTGGGTGTGAGAAGAATATAAAAGGATATATATAAAATACCTGGCCCAAAATAAGTTCAATCATTACATTCTCCCTTCTTTTCCCTAACAAAGTTTAGTAAAAGGCCGTACCTCAAAGTGAGTTCTGAGAGAACGGAGTTTTGAAGTACTCATATTTTTTACTCATCTGGTAATAGCTCAAGATTTTGTTGTTTGCTTGTTGTAAATGTATGTGTGTGTATGTGTGTGTGTGTGTGTGTGTGCGCGCGCGCGCGTGCCAGGTAGAGTTTGGTGAACTGAACTGAAGTTGTCTTCTTGGTTTGAGACTGCAGAAAGGTTTTTACTGCTCATTTAAAATTTTCTGGTAGTAGTTCCAATGGCATTGTAAATTTTGAGTGAGAGAAGCAGAAAAAGTATAGGTTTGGCAATCAGACAGACCTAGATGCAAATTGTGTGTCTCTACTTTTTGACTTTGTGACCTTGGGCACAAGGTATTCTTTCCAAGATTCAGATTTCCTCATTGGTACAATGGGCATCATGAATTTGTTTCAGATTTTTGGTTGGATGATAAATAACATAAATAAAGCAGTACCCAACACAACGCCAAATGGTGTTGAGGGTCTGCCTGAATTACAGTAATTTACAGTAACCCTTCGCCTTGCTTTTGTTCTTGCCTCATTAAAGAGATGAGAGGTAGGCCAAAGTTGAAGAATGCAGGGCTGCCTATGGGGAGGGAGCAAGTCCAGTGGAACAGATCAGGGAAGAGAGCTCACCTTTAAGGGAACACCCTGTTCATGCAAATCAGCCCTACAGGTTTGTGCAAGATCTTCCAACTAGAAAAGTCTCCTAAAACTTAGCCTGTGGTTTTTCAAACAAAGAGAGGAAGTGGTCAGGTACCACATATTAACAGAAGTGCTCTGTGACAGACTATATTTTCCAAGGATGACTGTAACAAACTCCTATCCCAGACCACCCACTGAGAAACTCTGTAAATTAAGGTAGTTTATTTTAATATAATTTTTGATATACTCATTTGTTTCCAATTACAAACATTATGCATGCTCATTATAGAAAATTTGAAAAATGCCATACAAAGAGTTAAGATGAAAAAAATCAAGTTAGTAGTGATATTAAGATATCTTTTGGACAAATTTCTGCTTTCAATTGTGTTTAGCTACATAGTTTGGGTACAAAATTATAAGTGACCACGATGCTAAGGCTGTGTCATCACATGCAAAACGAAGTGCAAATTAAAATAATTATTGCAAAAATTTAGGCCCAGAATTTTCTTACCTACGCCATCCCTGTAATTAAGGAAAGGTGTTTAGGATAATTGCCTCCATTTACCAGTTCAGTTGTTTGAGGGAATGAAGTATCAGGAATTGGCTGGCATAGTTTTTCTTTTCTGATTGTATAAAATGCTTAGTCAGATTATTTTTCTCAAAGTGGTTTTTTCACTCAATGAAAAGCGCAGTGGCTCACATCTTTAATCCCAGCACTTTGGGAGGCTGAGGCAGGTTCAAGGGATCGAGACCATCCTGGTCAACATGGTGAAACCTCGTGTCTACTAAAAATACAAAAAATTAACTGGGCATGGTGGCACGTGCCTGTAGTGTCAGCTACTCAGGAGGCTGAGGGAGGAGAATTGCCTGAACCCAGGAGGCGGAGGAGGCAGTGAGCCGAGATAGCGCCATTGCACTCCAGCCTGGGTAACGAGAGTGAAACTCCATCTCAAAAAAAAAAAAGAAAAGAAAAGCCTTTTTAAAAAATAATTAAACATACTTTGACTCAGTTGTCAAAAGAATCTTCCTGTTTTCAATATCTAAATTACTAATCAATTCTATCAATTTAGTTTAAAATAATAATAAAAAAGCAACCCAGTAATTGATGTATTCAAAACAGATATTTCAAGGTATAAAATATTCCTTGGAATTTTTCTTGTTTCTTTCTTTCTTTTTTTTTTTTTGAGATGAAGTCTTATTCTGTCACCCAGGCTGGAGTGCAGTGGCATGATCTTGGCTCACTGCAGCCTCCTCTGTCTCCCAGGTTCAATTGATTCTCTTGCCTCAGTCTCTCGAATAGCTGAGATTACAGGTGTGCACCACTACACCTGGCTAATTTTTGTATTTTTAGTAGAGATGGAGTTTCGTCATGTTGGCCAGGCTGGTCTCAAGCTCCTTACCTCAAGTGATACACCTGCCTCGGCCTCCCAAAGTTCTGGAATTACAGGTGTGAGCCACTGCGCCTGGCCATAATTTTCTTAATAAGTAAAATTAAATATACTGTTCATATTATGCTGTTATTCCAAATCGAATTTATGGGCAACAAATAGAGGTGAGCCAGTCTTGGAAAGGCACTACATTTGTCCCCATACTGCATGCATATTGGTGGGTACAGGGTAAAGAGATGGCTTGAAGACAAGGTAGACAAGGGAGGATGTAAATGTTTTCCAAATTTTTTCAATAATTAAGAAGAGATGGAAAATATTTTCTTTTTCCAAGACTTAACCCAGACATAAGCCTTCCCAAGTATGTGTGGAAAGCAAATTTTGGGATGCTTCTAATTTTACCCTCTGTGTCTTATATTAAAAGTTGTTGAATAAGTTCCTAGGTAGCACTCATGATTCAGAGTCACAAGGAAAACTGACTTACTATGAAATCATCAGAGGTGTAGAAAATAGGTAAACAAAATCTCCTGTTGGCTTCTGGTCCAATCTTGAAGGCAAATACAGATTAGAAAAAAGCAGAGCTAGAACCCTGAATGTCACAGCCACACAGGATATGGGACATAGGACCCACATGGAAAAATCAGGCATCTCAGGGACAGGCAGGAGGTGGATTGGATGTAGTAACTGTAATCTGGTGAGGAAGGGAGAGAGAAACTTCTGCCAGGAAAGGATGCATTGAATTTCTAAGGAATGCAGAGTGAGGTATTTCCTAGCACTGCAGACTAGCAGGACTAAAGGTTTCCTACTGGTACACTGTCCACATTCCTAAGCCTACATTTCCATGGTCTGTTTACTTAGGTTTTTCAGTTTGTTTGCTCACATTCAAAATGTTTGTTTCTTACATTCAAAATGACCAACTTACAAGGAGACTGCCGTTCTATGAATCATATTTTGCAAAAAGTAAGTAATAGAAGCACGGGGAACATCTACCTTGCAAAACAAAATCTTTGGTTCATTCAGAGTTGGTTAATTTTCTCAGGGGTTTTCTCCCCCTGGTGTAGTCAAACAATTTTCTTTGTACCTATCCTCACTTCCAATGTACAATTTCCTTTTATCTATCCTCACTTCCAATGTGCTTGTTTTTAAGATCATAATTTCTTGATGAGTGGTTGTTGACAGGTTGATTTAGGATTAGCTAAACACTAAAGTGTATATAATAGGAAAATCCTCAAGCTTTGTTTCAAAGATATATGCTGCCTTGAAACGTAGCATTTTGTATTTGACAAACATGCAACAAATCTGAATAATCTAGACAAATAATGAAATTCTGTAATTTGCAGCAACATGGAGGGAACTGGAGGTCATGATGTTAAGTGAAATAAACCAAGCACAGAGAGGTAAATTTCACATCATCTCATTCATATGTGGGAACTAAAAAAGTGCATCTCATAAAGACAGAGAATTGTGGTTACCAGGACGAGTTAGGGGGATGGAAGGATGACGGAAAAAAAATAGAATACAAATACTGAACTAGACACTGAAAAATGGTAGAGATGGCAAACTGTATCTATATATTTTATCTGAATACAAAGTGTAAGATATTAAAAAAAATTAATAATAAGTAAATGTCGCTGGTCTCAAGCATGAGTGGGGTAGATTAACTGGGCCGTTTTTGCCAAGATAAATATCATGGTGGATGTGGTACATGAAGAGCTTGGTGTCCAGTTGAAACTCCTGTTCTTCTTACGTCATCTGCCTTTCATTTATGCTTCCGGTTAGGCAGTAACTGGGGGTGATCGCAAAACAGTAGGAGATTATTTCCTGGTTTTTGCTGACTAATGAGCATCTAATAGACACTTGTAACTTCTCTGTGCTTACTCACACTCTGGGATTTCTCTCTCCAGCTAGGGTAGGTAATTCTTCTTCTTTTAAAATCATTCAAAACTATTTTCCCAACTGGCCCTACACTTAAATAAAACCAGTAAAATTACCTATGGTTCTTATTCAGTAACTCAGAATACATAATAACTACTTGATTATTTAGTTTTAACAGAATTAGCAAATATTAAAAGATATGACTTCTTAATGTAGCAAAGAAAACTCTTCTCCAAATCCTGCCAAGAATCGTTCTGAAGTAAGATAGAAAGGGAAGGGAGAGAAGGAAAAAGAATTTACCAAAAATAGACTTTATATATGAAAATCAGTAGATAAACATAATACTAACTTGAGAGTAGAAATAATAATAATAGTAATGATGATGGCAGATCACAAACGGATAGTGCGAAATTTCCCTCCCTTTTCACCACCTTACAGGATATCCCGTCTAGCAGCAGAAACAAAACGTGGAAATGAATCAGTTGATAAAGGATTTTCTCTCATTAAAGATGTTGGTGATTTTGCCCCGTGTAGGGGAAGTTGAACATTAAGGTGGATGTTCATAATCTAAAGGGACCATGGTCACTCGCTCTCCTTGCTATGGGATTCGAACTGTTTTGCATGTGATAAGAATGTCGGCTAAAGGTAAAAAGCACTTTATCTCAGTATGATAAATCACACCACAGACTGACCTAAACACTGAATTTTTGACGATTGCCCCCACTGATAAATTTTATTTTTCTTAGTAAATCTCAGGATATTAATATCCATGACAGTCTCCATGGAAAATGCAAAATAGAATCATACAAAAATTATGTATAATTTTTCTTTGTAAGGAAAGGGGTGGAGCAAAAGCAATAAATTGAGAAGGTGGAACCACCAGAAAGAATAAAAGAGGTTCTTATATTTAGGAGAAATTCAGAGATCATTTGGAAACTATTATCATGGTGTTTCTCATTTCAAAGAGATGTAAGTTGCTCTTAAACAATTTATATTTTTAAAAAGTTTTAACAGAAAATGAGTGAGGAGTGAAAAGTTCCTTTTATTCCCAAGGTTCATATGACCCAGAAATGAATTTGCCCTAAGAATCAGGTTTAAGACATTCACTTTCAAGCTTTAGAAGAAAATGAGCTTCATTTTTCCTGGAAAGATAAACTTAGTATTATACATGTTATCATCCTGTTAGGATCAAAATGGAGTATTTGCTGAGATGAAATATTAAAAGACAGAGGATGTGAAGAAAGATTTATGTAATGCTAATTTCAGGCAGCTTTCAAGGTTAATGCTTGTCCAAATTTTCATGGCCAATTCCTCTCGCCCAAGGACCACATGGGCAGCTCTGTACTGCTTGTCACTGTCATCAGCCACTTGTGTGACACCTTGGCTGCAATTCAACAGTAAAGCATGCATATTCTCTACTGAACATTTGGGGAGCCTGCAGGCAGTGAGTTGTGTTGTAAATGGAAAAAAGGAAAGTCTGATCATAGCCCTCTCCATCATAAGCTATCTAGGTGTCCTGTTCAGGCTTCCAATGTGGGTACTCACACAGGCCACCCAACTGCTGACATCCTTCATTGACCTTTTCACAGCAATGGTCAGCCTAATGACTTTGTTTTCGCATTTTGGAACTGAACTTTACAAGGATTGCTTCCAATCCTGGGTGGTGCTGAGAAAACTCAGCCTCACTAGAATTTGGCTGAGACCACCAGATGTGTTTCATGTGAGAGCCTTTTCCCATAATCTGACCACAATGGTTTATGAATGTTCTGGGGAGCCAAAAGCCAGCCCTGGAGGCTGAGAAAGGGCTGTGCCCCGCTCAGCTAGGAGACCACACAGCCGTCCTCTTTCCCCTCTGAGTATTTATAGTTAAGAAACCACACCACCCTTCTCATTCAGAAGCTGAAGGTGAAAGTGGAAAAAACCAGAAACACAAATTGCATCCTACAGCTGAGAAAGCCTCACTCTTGGAAAAGCTAGAAAATAAATAAATAAAGGGGAAAATCCAAATGGGATCGCTCTTCAAACACACAAATGATCTTATGTTAACAGTTGGGATTAAACAGCTGTCTCGTGGTTATGCGATCATAACAGATGCTGTGTGCAAACGTTTCCTGCTAGCTTTGTTTTGGTTATTGCTGTTTGTGCAGTTCATTGGGCTGAATTCAGCTTAAGGGATACAGGTTTTTATTATCCTTCTGTGCTGCACAGGCAGCTTCATCATTTCTTTAAGAGGAAAGGGGTCGTGTGAGAGGGATATTTGGAAGGGAAATGGAGGGTGGGCGCTCCGATGTCACATTGGGAATGATGTCATATTGATGAAATTCCAACACATTGGTTTATGACCACTTTTCCGTTAAAGTGGTCCCAGGTCATTTATGAGTTTTTTGTTGTTGGTGGTGTTTGTTTTTTTTTTTTTAATTTTAGTTTGGTGGAGGCTATGTTCATTTCTAGTGCAGTCTATGCAGCTGGAATAGAATTTATAGAACGTAGAGAAAGTGTCTTCTTTTCTTCTTTTTGGATGACTAACAGATTACAACATTGTAATGACCTCTATTTTGTCTCTTCCTCCCATGCCCTCCAGAGAAAAAATGTGCTGGCTGATTTTGATTTTTCCTAGAAATTTCATTTCATCTTAGAAGTTGGGATTGCCTTCTCTATGTCAGCCAAGTGAAGTGGTGAACTAGCACTGTTTTTGGCAATTCAAATTTGGAAGCCATTTTGGCCTGAATTAATCTTACTTAGTCAAACCAAAAATATCATCTTGGCTTAAATTCCTCAGAAAACTGCCACAATTCATAACACACTTTGCCTACCAATGGATTTAATTTTATTACTTATATTCCAGCCTTAAAAAATATAATGCAAATGGCAGAAACAATATTTTTGGGTACAAAAACCTCCTGTCTACCCTAAAATGGAAGTAGAGAGAACAACATGGGCCATATTTAGGGGTTCTCGCCAAAGCTCTGACTGCTTGTCACCCCTGGGAGGTCCTCGTTTCTTATCTATAAAAGGCTGATTGTCCATGCATCCACTGGCCATTAGCTCATCTGTGCTTTCAGAAGTTTTCGATGGGGGAATGGGAACATATTGATTCGTCAACACCTTATCTTAGGAATTGCACAGTTTGAGTAGGACCATCCTAGCATAGCCAAGTCAGACACCTTTACTGAAGTAGAGGTTTCTATAATGTGTAAACATATTTCAGGAACTGAACTTAAATTGCTATCTTAATCTCTGTCAAGAAAGGGGCTGAATGATTGCTTTTCAGGTCTGACCAGCTCACAGAATGAAATTTGGCCTTGTCTGATAAGTTGTCAAAATAATAGCATTTCTATGTTTTAAAGATACTCCAAAATAATTTCATTTACATTTAATGCTTGATACTACTAATAGCTTCTGAAGATATTTTTCTAATCTTATAAAAAAGCAAGTCAAGGTCCATCCTATAAGGAGAGTATCATATCTATGTTGTCCAAGTTTATACAAGTAGTAAATGGTGGAGCTTACATTTGTACCACATTGGGCACCAATGGCCACATGACATAGATATTAAGAAGAGTATTTGCCCACAGACCTCTTGTTGTCACTGACTTTTTGAGTCTGAGGTCAGCCTGGGCAACAAAGGGAGATCTGTCTTTACAATAAATAAAAGCAAATGAAAATTAGCCATGCCTGGTGATGTGTGCTTATAATCTCAGCTACTCAGGAGGTTGAGATGGGGGATCCCCTGAATCCAGAAGTTTGAGGCTTCTGTGAGCTATGCTTGCACCACCGCACTCCAGCTTGGATGACAGGGCAAGAAGCCATCTCCTGAGAAAACAAACAAACAAAAAAAACAAAGAAAGAAAACCCAGAATATCAGGGGTTTTTATAGGGACAAGCCTGTGGGAACCTTGAAACAAAAGGTCCTTCCGAAGAAGATAATACGAATGGCAAGTAAGCACATGATGAGATATCACCTCACACCCACAGGATGGCTAATATCAAAAAGAAAAAAACAGAAAATATCAAGTATTGGTGAATATTTGGAGAACCTGGAATTCTTATAGATTCTTGGTGGGAATGTAGAATGATACCGTTATTGTAAACAACAGTTTGGTGGTTCCTCAAAATATTAAAAATAGAATTACCATATAATCTAGCAATTCTGTGTCTGGGTATATACTTCAAAGAACTGGAAAAAAGGTCTTGAAAAAGTATTTTCACATCCATGTTCACAGCAGCATAATTTACAATAGCTAAAACGTGGAAGCAATCCAAATGTCTGTTGATGGATAAATGAATAAGCAAAATGTGTTACATAGATATGTCTTAGTTAATTTTAGTTGCTATAACAGAATATCACAGACCAGTGGCTTATAAACAACAGGAAATTTATTCACAGTTCTGGATGCTGGATGATCAAGATACCAGCATATCAGGTTGTGGTTGAAAGCTCTTTACTGGGTTGTAGATAGCCGACTTCTTGCTGTGTTCTCTCTTGGTTGAAAGAGAGTTAGCTGTCTTTTTGGCTTCTTATAGGGCACCATCCCACTGATGAGGGCTCCACCCTCATTATCTAATTACTTCCCAATGAACCTACCTCCAAACCATCGGATGAGAGTGTCAACACAGGAATATTGGGTGGACATAAATGTTTAGTCCATTAGACACAGTGAACTCCAAGTTTCTTTTCAAAGAATCAGTATGTTAGTATGTTCAGTTCCTTCTCCTCCTTCCGTCTAGTTTCAACCTTTCCCCCAGTTCTGATCGGTAGTTCACATCTGTTACCTGAGTCCCCTACTCCATCCTGACTCATCCTGGTCACCTGCCCCGGTTACCTGCTCCTGTCCTCTGCTTTGACCTAGGTCACCACTGACTATCTGCTCTGACCTGCCCATAACCATCCTTCCCACCAAACTACCCCCACCTCCCGCCACTCCAGCTTGAACCCCTGCTCTCTTTAAAATAGCCAATCGGGATCAGTCTAGACTGTGTGGTCTAACCCTAGCCAATAGGGGAACTACACAGCAGTGGGGGCTATCTCTGTCGGGAAGAAAATCCCCTTCCCCTCCCTTGTCCAGGTGTGCACTTGCCATTGTTCCCTCTGGGAGCCTCACCCTTCTATGGAAGTAAATTGCCTTGCTGAGGAAATTTATATTTGAATGCTACTTCTTTTGTGGCATCGAAAATTTTACATAGAACCAGTCCAATGCAATATACAATGAAATATTATTCAGCCTGAAAAAGGAAGAAAATTCTGACATATGCTACAACACAAAGTAATCTCAAGGACATTGTGCTAAATAAAATAACCTAATGACAAAAAGGTAAATTCATTATGATTCCACTTATATGAAGTACTTAGAAGAGTCAGAAGCATACTCAGCTTTTCTGCATTGTGGTGGAACACTATAGTCTGCACAGATTCAATACCTGTAGAAGTGCAAAACAGGCCATCAGAGCAGTTTGATTTATACCCTTTCCTTGATGATTAGAGGGCTCCAGGATCTTCATTCTCTTCTTTTTAAGCTTGCTACCAATTAAAATGCAAATCTCTCCAAGATAGAATTCTGTTTAAGCATTTTCATCATTGAATGAATTTCACATCCTTTAATCTTCTGCCTGTTTTGCTAAAACAAAGATTTTTAAAATATAAAAGTAACAGAGAAGAAAGGTTAATAGCTAATGTATGCCAGGATGGAGATGAACAGCCCAATAGAAGAATGAGAAGAATGACCACAGGTTGTGAGGAGACAGTCAACAGAAGTGCCAATCTAGATGGCCCACCAGCAAATAAGATGGTCAAACTCACTTGGCGGCAGGAAAATGAAAGCACCAACATAGTGAAGTATTACTTTACATCCATCAAGTAGGCAAATTTTTTTAAAGAAAATCACCCATGGCAGGCAGAAATGTGCAGAAAAGGGTACATTCATACATCACTTGTAAAAATGTGAAGACTTTTTTGCATTTTGGAAAAGCAATCTGATAGCATATTGTAAATTTAAAAAATATATGTGTGTATACATATATTTGTATACATACACATACATATATATACATACACACATACACATTATACACACATACACGTGTGTGTGTGTATGTGTGTATATATATATTCCTCCACTCAGCAGTTCTAAGCAATTCATTTCAAGAAATAAAAGTCGTCTTCTTTTAGGAAATATGCAGTGTGTGTGTGTGTGTGTGTGTGTGTGTATAAAATATATATGTATGTATGTATGTATTATTCAGCCTGAAATACTGTAGTCAAGAGTGATATAACAAACATATAGATAGCACATAACTTTTGTCATGGACACATAAAAAGTGAATCATGTGTAATACATTCATGTCATGGAATATTATTCAGTAACTAAAAAGAATAAATTAGAGTCATATCAGTGGACTTAGATGGAATTCCATGAAGAACTACTCAGTAGGAAGACACTTATAGAGGAAGTATATAGCCTATTTTGGGAAAACAAATAATCACTTACAAACACACACACACACACACACACACACACACACACAATCACATGCACCATCTATATCCACCCATAGATAATCATAGTATTATAATTGTATAAGAATGTATGTGCTTGAAAATATGAAAGAATTAGCACTGTATAATTCATATTATTTCCCTGTGGGGAGCGGGGCTGATGGGAGGCAAAAGAGCAGAGGGTGAACTGAGTTTACAAGCTGAGTAGAGAAGGAATAACAAAAACATAGTGCCACCAAAAAGGAAACTTTTTTTGTATTTTTTTCTACATGTGGGTATAGGTACACAGAAACATATTAAAATATTAATCTCTCATCTAATACTTTTTATGATTAAAAATCTTGAAGAAATGAAGCTTCATGAGAGATACTGCCACTCTTCAGATTGTCATAATAGTTTTCTCAGTCAAAAACAAAAGTGAAAACCTGAAAGTCAGTGGCTTGGGTCATTCAAGTTTTGATGTACAAAAATTTCCCTGGACAATTTGCTAGGATACTAAGTGGTTCCTTTCACTGTGGTGTATGTCTTCTAGAAAGCCAAAGTAGGAAAGAAGGTGATAGTTCTTAATTAGCTGAGCATTGTTTCCTAAACACGTAGAGGTACCATCTGTAATAAAGGCTGAAACTGAGCATCATTGGTTATTGCTTTATGTAGTAGTAGAGAAGAGTTATCAAGTGATTACACCCCTTCCTGCGTTCTGAGAGTGGTGTTAGGAGCATCTAAGTATAGCTAGGCAGGGCCAATTTTGTATCCTGGTGGCAGGATACAGCTCTCAACACATAATACTCTAAATTGGTTTCCCAATCTGTATTTCTAAGATAGGAATCCACCTTGCAAAAGTGAGGATGGGGCTGTTTAATGCCATGTATTCCCTATTCCTAATTTCTTTCTTTCTTTCTTTTCTTTGTTTTGGGATGAGATCTTGCTGTGTCACCTGGACTAGAGTGCAGTGGCATGATTTCGGTTCACTGCAACCTCCGCCTCCCAGGTTCAAGCAATTCTGCCTCAGCCTCCCAGGTAGCTGGGACTACAGGCATGCACCACTGCACCTAGCTAATTTTTGTATTTTTAGTAGAGACAGGATTTCACCATGTTCACCAGAATGGTCTTGATCTCTTGACCTTGTGATCTGCCTGCCTCAGCCTCCCAAAGTGTTGGGACTACAGGTGTAAGCCACCGCACCTGGCCCTTATTCCTAGTTTCTTAACTTTGGCTCATCTCTCAATTGGTCAGGTACAAATGTGATATTTTTTTCAATAATTATGGTACAAGGATGACCAGTTTTGAGAGTATTTGAAAACATGCATATGAAGCCTTTATCTAGTAGGGGAAAGCTGATTTATTAGTGAAAAAAATAGATGAGTCATTGTAAATTTTCCACAGATCTAGGTAAATGCTTCTCTATTACCTTTAACATTTCAGCAGAAATGTCTATGGTCAGACCATTTTATGTTGTTGTTACAGGTAATTTTTTCCTTTTTAAAAATAAATTCCTATATGTTTATATGATATTTACTTTAATAATTTAATACTGTTCTCAGCCTGATTATCTTTACACTGAGTTTGCTTGAAAAGCTGTGGGCCCGTCTGATACACGTATCCAGATTGTTTCTAAATTCAGTAAAATTTTCTTTAATTTTGTCTTCAACTATTGTTTCTGCTCTAGTTGTCCTGTCTTCTTTTCCAGAAACTGTATAAATTCTAAGAGTCTATCTTCATTTTTTTAATCAGTGTCTATATATTCTTACAAACCAATACCATGTTCTTACCATCTTTGATAGTTCTTCAGTGTATGAAGTTGGTTTATGATATCACTAGTAGAGTTTTCTGTCTTGCCTTTTTTCAGTATAGTGTCTACTCTTTATGGTGATCAAGTTTTGCTTTAATTCTGAAATTGCATTTTAGTTTATTTTGTGTAACTGATATGCTACATCACAGTTAGATATTGGGCAAAGCTCATAGTATCCAACTCATACGGAGCTTTGCACAGTATCTAACTCTCATGTATCACTGGTAATTCTTTTACCTTATAAATCAGCATGATTTTTCTCAAACACTAAACACATAGACACCAAAACATATAATGTTATTATTTACTGGAATGCTCCTTAAGATATGCATTAGTTTCCTTTTGCTGCTGTAACAAATTCAGTGGCTTAAAACAACACATACTTATTGGAGGTCAGAAGTCTGAAACCCGTTGGCAGAGCTGTACTCCTTTGGAAGCTCCAGGGAAGACTATTTCATTGCTTTATTCAGCTTCTGCAAGTCAAGTGCATTTTTTCAGTTCATGGACCCACATCACTATCACTCCCACCTGTGCTTAGTCACATCTCTTTATTTATTTATTTTTGAGTTGGAGTCCCATTCTATTGCCCAGGGTAGAGTGCAGTGGCATGATTTCGGCTCACTGCAACCTCCACCTCCCGGGTTCAAGAGATTCTCCTGCCTCAGCCTCCTGAGTAGTTGGGACTACAGACGCCTGCCACCACACCAGCTAATTTTTTATATTTAGTAGAGATGGGGTTTCACCATGTTAGCCAGGCTGGTCTCAAACTCCTGACCTCAGGTGATCTGCCCACCTCAGCCCCCAAAGTTCTGGGATTACAAGTGTGAGCCACCACCCCCAGCCCACATCTCTTTCTTTACCTCTGATTTTCTTGGTTCCCTTTTAGAAGGACCCTTGCAAATACACTGGATAATCCAGTACAATCCCCCCATCTAAATAACCTTAACTTAATCACATTTGCAAGGTTATTTTTGCCATGCAATGTAACATACTTTTAGGTACCCAGGAGTAGGACTTGTACACCTTTTCTTGGTGTACATGATTCAACCCACCATAGATAAACTTACATACTGTTATCTTTATCTTAGTCACAGTCAGGTACATAAATATCTGCTAGACTTTTTATGCTAATCTCCCCTTCCAGGTTGCTTAGAATGTTTGAGTATGGTTCCTAGAAAGGGACACAGAAGAAATACTGTTGTTGGGGTTATAATACCTATTTTTCCAGGCCAAGCCAGCAAGGTATTTCAACCAGATGTCACTTCCTATTTGTCTATTCTTCCTTGCAATTGTTTCTCTCTGCCACCTAAAAATGATAATTTTAAAAAAATGTACTTCATATGGTTTGAATATGTGTCCCCACCAAATCGCATGTTGAATTGTAATCCCTAATGTTGGAGGTGTGGCCTGGTGGGAGGTGTTTGAGTCATGGCTTGCTGCTGTCCTTGAAATAGTGAATTCTCATGAGATCTGGTTAAGTGTGTGGAACTTCCCCCACTATTCTTTCTCTCTTGCTCCCTCTCTGCCACATAAGATGCTTGCTCTCCCTTCACCTTCCATCATGATTGGAAGCTTCCTGAAGCCTTCCCAAAAGCCAAGCAAATGCCAGCACCATGCTTCCTGTAAAGCCTGCAGAACTGTGAGCCAGTGAAACCTATGTTCTTGTAAATTACCCAGTCTCAGGTATTTCTTTATAGCGATGCAGGAAGAGCCTAACACAGTAATTAATTTTAAGAAACGGAATGACTGACTTGCATTATGTAGTGAGCTGCATCCCCTTCTCACAGTTTACTTTCCATAGGGTCCCAAAGGAAAGGAAGCCCCTGGACAGGGGGAAGGAATGCACTCCCGTAGTGCTGTTACTATCACCTGCTACATGTGCAATCCTTTCTCCTGTTACCAGTCCCTCACTTTGGCTTTTCTTACAATGTATCATTTAGTGGTGTAATTATGTCCTATTACCCAGTCTCTTCTCTTGCATTTTGCTCCAATTTCATGAACACCAAGTCTTCTTGTATTTTACTGATAAAGCCAAACTGTTCTGACTTTTTCTCTGGTTCTGACAACAGAGCACATGCCATTTAGCACATTTGGCATATAATTTTCTTTGTCCTTCAAGTTATAGTTGCTGTTGTTCCCTCTGTTCTCATGCTTAACCAAAGTGCCCTCCATCCAGAACTAGAACTGAGCAGAGCACTGTGGAGCACCACTCACTCTCCACTTGGGTGCTGAGTAAAACTCTCTTCTCGGAGCCTCAGCTGCTATCAGTTTCATGTCAATTGCCCTAGCCCAATTCCAAGTATTTAATGCCAGTGATTCTGCTAGACAAAAATTGGATGTTATTCTAAGCCTACTGCCTGGTATGTGATAAATTAAATTTATACATAAAAACTACACCCCATAGAGTTTATCTGTCCTGAAGGACTCTTCTCGGAGGCACCACATCTCCCACAGTGACATTTGCTAAGGTGATTCCCCACCTAATGCCACAAAGCTCTCCCATTACATGTACTCAACAACACTTGTGTCTGCTTATCTTTTTTGGAAATATAGAATGTTAAAAAGTTAACTATTAATCAAGAGAAAATAGAATGGATAAACTAAATTCTAAGAGCCTCAAAAAACCTACAGGTGCATATTATGATGTTAAAGAGCCTAAAGGGTGATTCTCATGGGAGACAGTGGGGGTGGAGAGTTAATAGGGAGCAGAAAGAGCAAAGAAAGCATTTATTTATTTATTTATGTTTTTGAGATGGAGTCTCACTCAGTGGCCAAGCTGGAGTGCAGTGGCGCGATCTGTGCTCCCTGCAACCTCCACCTCCTGGGTTTAGGCGATCCCGCCTCAGCTTCCCAAGTACCAGGGACTACAGGTGCGTGCCACCACACCCAGCTAATTTTTTTTTTTATTTTTAGTAGAGACAGGGTTTCACCATGTTGGCCAGGATGGTCTCGATCTCTTGACCTCATGATCTGCCCACCTTGGCCTTTCAAAGTGGAGGGATTATAGAGTTAGCTACTGTGCCTGCCCAGAAAGCATCTTTTAACTTAAATTCTGATAGCACAGCATACATGATGGATTGATTTATCTCCTCTGGCTGCTTTCATCAATACTTCCATTAGTGGTAATCGTTCCCAATTTGGCTAAAATTTGTCTATTCTAGAGTTCATTTTTTACTTTTCCATGACTTCATAGGGGAAAGAGTATTATTTAGATGGAATTTTAAACTAAAGTCTTTACACTTGATTTTTCTTCAAGGAAATGAGATACAAGACAGGAGAGGAAAGGAACATGGAAGAAGCAGAAGGAGAAACACTACCTTAGAGTGAGATAGCAGGCAGCTCACATTCACCTGGGAATGGGTCATGGGTGCTGAGTGTTATCATGTAAACTAGCTCAACACACCTTAATAGGTGGCTTCAGATTCTGTATACTTCCAAATTTATTTGTATTATGGTAACAGACTTGATTTAGCTAAAGTCTTTGGGTTTGCTTATTTACATTTATTTATTTATTTATTGAGACAGAGTCTCACTCCGTAACTCAGACTGGAGTGCAGTGGCATGATTTCGGCTCACTGCAGCCTCCATCTCCTGAGTTGAAGCAGTTCTCCTGCCTCAGCCTCCTGAGTAGTTGGGACTACAGGCAAACTCTGCCACGCCTGGCTAATTTTTTTTTAATTTTAGTAGAGATGAGGTTTCACAGTGTTGCCCAGGCTGGTTCCAAACTCCTGAGCTCAATCAATCCACCTGCCTTGGCTGGGATTATAGGCATGAGACACTGTGCCCTGCAAGTTTGCTTAGTTCTTTCTGGCCCACCTTCCTTTTCAGGTCAGAACTCTTCTCTCTACAACTAAAGTCACCTGTTCTCAGTAATTCTATCCTCTGCTTTAATTGGAATATTCCCTCAGCCTCTTTATCAAGTCCGCTGTTCTCCCCAACCCTACCCTGCAATGACATATTCTAAGCCACCCCCTGTTTCTGAGTCATTTCCAGCTTGGCTTATCTCCGAGCACTAAATGCCCTCTTGGTTGCCCCTGAAGTTCTGCAGCCCTCAGGAAATCATCCTGCTCTTGCCATTAGTTCTATTAAAAGCTTGTTTTTTGCTCTCCATTCTTATTCCTACTTTGTTTATTTTATTTTCAAAACTGTATTATTTTATTTTTTCTTTTTTGAGAAAGGGTCTCACTCTGCTGTCCAGGATGGAGTGTAGTGGTACAATCACAGCTCACTACAGCCTAAACTACTGGGCCTAAGTGATCCTTCAGCCTCAGTCTCCTGAGTAACAGGGACCATAAGCACATGCCACCATGCCCAGCTAATTTTTGTTTTGTTGTGTAGAAGCAACTTGCTGTGTTGCCCAGGCTGGTCTCAAACTAAACTCCTGGCTTCAAATGATCCTCCTGCCTCAGCCTCCCAAACACTGGGATTATAGGAGTGAACCACTGTTTCCAGCCTTCCTGTCCTGTTTAAGCAGGTGGGTTCTAGTCCAACACTTGTTACAGAACCCACACATAGGATACCTTTTCCAAAATGGCTCTTCCAAAAATCAGCTCATATGCATTGTTTAGGGTTTCTTTACTCTGTTTTCCTCCAATAAATATATCATGTTTATGTGGGAATTATTTGCTACAGTCTTTTTAGATTTTACTTAAATTATTGAGTAAAACAAAGCCAGGCCTACCTACCTGGGAAGAAAAGGGCTTCACCCTCCCTCCCTGAGCTTGTTGGATGTGGAGACCCTGGCCCCTTCCCAGCCCTACTAGATTAGTCTCATGTGCCTCATTTTGGCTTCTCACAGTCCCCTTCCTCGTCTGTTTTTCTTGGACTTTTTCTTCCCCTAGGAACAGAATACAATCACCACAGCTCTCCATGGGCTTGTAGTTTCCAATAATAAGTTCACAGATTCTCTAATTTTATTTAATGATTTCATAAAGAAGCAATGGGGATTACAGTTCTTTGCAAAAGATGTTTTGCATACGCAAAGTATGTCTGTTTCAAATAGACAGATGCAGAGCGTTTTCATCATAGCTACCACTAGTTTCCACCTCTTTCTTAGGTGGTAAAGAGCCCTTCTGGTTCACGCTGCACTCTAAGTCTCAGTTTCTGAAAGTCAAGTCTCCTTAATTTTGGCCTGGAGAATAAAGTCTGCCGAAACTTGCATGCTAGATGCTGAATTAAGCTACTTGGACAAAAGCCTAAAGCAGGATTCTATGCTTGGCAAGATTTACATGTACTGCCATCCAGAAACTGCTTCCTAGTTTTCCATTCAGGTACGGGTTCCCGAATCAGGACTGTAATTTAACTGTATGAAAGGTACTTCCCAAAAGCTTTCAAAGATTATTTTCCTGAGCTCCAGATAAACGTGAAATAACATTATCATACTTTTTGCATGCTCTCAGACTTTCTAGAAAGTCATAGATGGACATTTAGCAAATCACACTCAAGGAATATGGGCTTTCCCCCAACCCAGAATGATTGTTGTACCAATTGGAGAAGTATCTCCAGTTGGAGCAACAAGATGAAACAGAAACACATTCAGAAGATTATGCCACTAGGGCTGATGTTATCCAAAAGTTAGAAAATTACCCTTTTCACAGCCTCTACAATCATCTAAATTGGCCTCTAATTATTAGAAAGAGATACTTAGAAATCAACATGGGGTTAGTTAATTATTCATTCATTTAAGATATACTTACTACATTTCTAGCCATAGCAAGCATTTGCTAGGTACTCAGTACATATTGGTGACAAAACAGGCCAGTCAAGTGCTATCAGGCTTATAGGTTTAGGAAAGAGACATACAAAGAAGGTTTAAAAATGTAATCCTAGCACTTTGGGAGGCAGAGGTGGCAGATCACTTGGGGCAGGAGTTTGAGACCAGCTTGGTCAACATGGTGGAACCACGTATTTACTGAAAATACAAAAAGGAGTTGGTGTGAGGTTGCATGCCTGTAATCCCAGCTATTCAGGAGGCTGAGAAAAGAGAATCGCTTGAACCTGGGAGGTGGGGATTGCAGTGAACTGAAATCAGGACACCGTACTCCAGCCTGGGTGACAGAGTGAGACCATGTCTCAAAAAAAAAAAAAAATGTATAGTTGAATATAGTAAGTACTAGACAGCATAATACATAACAGCCAAAAACTGGAAGCAATTTAAATGACTGCCAACCAGTGAATAGAAAAGTGAATATAGTATATCCATACAATGAAATTTATATGACAATGAAAAAGGAATGAAGTACTAATATGTGTTATCACTTATAAAATGGACATGTGAAACATGAAAACATGGTGTTAAATGAAAGAAGCTAGTCACAAAATACCATGTATTATATGATTCCACTAATATAAAATGTCCAAAAAGGCAAGTCAAAAGATAAGGATGTTAGTGATTGTTTGGGTCTAGCAGGGAATGAAGAGTGACCCCAAATGGCCATGAGGGAAATGTTCTAAAATCAGTTATAGTGATGAATGCATAGCTCAGTGAATTTATTAAAATATAAAACATCAAATGTTTGCTTAAAACAGATGAATTTTATGGTAAATAAGTAATACCTCAATAAAGTGGTTAAATATTTAAAAATCAATTAAGCCAAGAAACCTCAGAAATTATTACTGGAAAAATTATCATTCCTCTAAAGGAATAAAAGACCTGGGAATTATGAAGGATTAGCATACATAGGTGTGTGTCTCCTTAAGTAAGATGGCCAGTGAAGGTTTTGCAGAGGCAATACCATTTAATGGGGCATCTGAATGGAGAGAATGAGCCAGCCACAAGGACTGATGTGCTAGAGAGAAGGACTAGCTTGCACAAAGGTCCTGAGGTAGGAAATACTTTGGTCTTTTGGAGGAACTGAACAGAAACCTGTGTGAAGGACAATGATGGGAGATATATATATATATATATATATATATATATATATATATATATGGCCATCTGCTCCCTTTTAAGGAGCTTAGATTCTGTCCTCAGTGCTGTGGATCCACTACTGTGGAGCTTGGAACAGCAGAGCTATATGCTTTACTTCCTTATATTAATCTGGGACTGAACAGGAAAGAGGAAAAGTGGGAAAATCAGAGCAGATGCCATTTCATGGCCCAGGAGATAGGATATTTGAAGTGAAGATGGGTAGAAATAGACAGATATGCTTTTTTGTTCGAGATGCACCTCATCAGGACTGCTTTGAGATGTGGGTTCTAAGGAGCGAGGTAGAGATCAGAATGGGAGATGATTTCCATATTCTAGATAGTTCAAGTCGGTGAATTTGCTAATATGAAGAAGATTGAGGTAGAACCAGGTTTGGGAGGTGGGAGAATCAAGAGTCTCATTTTAGATACATTATGTTTAAATGCCTATGAAACCAACAGGAGAGTGAAGGAGCAGACCTCTGAAATACAGGATTGCAAAGGAGACTAAGGAGTAGTAACCAGAGGGGTGAAAGATAGTTCAGGACAGTGTGATAACACAGACTTCTAGAAAAGATAGACTTGTGGAAAGTGGAGGATGCTCACTGCTGCTCTGTTGGATAAGATGAAGATTGGCAGATGGAGGTCAGTGCTCCTGAAAAATGCAGTTTCTACAGGATGACAGTGAAAGCCACACTGGAGTAGGTCAAGGCATGACAGAAGTGAAGATAGGAGAGATGCATATGGAGGTAACTTAAAATGCTGTCTGTGAAGAAAAGCTGAGGGGCGAGGCAGTTTTAGGGACATGAGTTGAAGGGAGTGTTAGTATATCTGCTGGGATTAGATTTGGCTGCAAGGGATAGAAAATATAACAACAGCTTACACTAGGTAGATGTCTATTTTTCTCTCCCGTTGATATTTTTGGGAGATGAGAATTCTAGAACTGCTATGGTGGCTCCATAAACAATGGGGGCCAAGATCTTTCTTTCTCATAGCTCTTCCAACATCAGTATAAGAGGAAGTGATGAAGGGCTCAGATCCCTGGATTGAGGATGCTTCCAAGAAGCTTGAAATATCGCATCTATTTACTCATTCAGAGGGACACACTTAGCTGCATGGGAATCTTGGAAACATGATTCATTCCAGGTGTTCATGGACCCAGACAGAAGCATAGATTTGTGTACCAAGAAAGAAGAAAACAATGGCTATTGGAGGTCTTTTGCCAAATTAGAGGTCAACTATCATCTTTTCGGCATGATTTTTGTTTGTTTTGTGTAGGTGTCTATACTCCTAGTGTGTACACCAATCCAGTAAAGAAGGTACATTGGATGCAGGAGAGAAATGATTCAGAAGGATGAGAGAATAAGATCTTAAAAAACAAAACAAAGAAAACCCCTGACCTTTGAAAGCAGAAGGCACCTTTCATCAGTTGTAATCTTGAAGGAAAAAAGACAGTGTGGATATAGCTAAGTTTTGATATTTAAAAAATTAAGTCACAGATGAGGGATTTCCCATCTGATGACATTTACTTTCCAAGTAAAAGTTGAGGCAAGGTCAGTTTTTAGTGTAAGCCACACATCTGAGGAGGGAGAAGACAGTGTCTTGGACACTCAACTCAATAGGAAAACTTTTCAGAGCTTCACATCAGTGATGAGAGCCCACGAGAGGCTTAAGATTTTATTCTGTTTGTTTGGAGACAGTCACTCTTGTCACCCAGGCTGGAGTGCAGTGGCACGATGTCGGCTCACTGCAACCTGTGCCTCCCAGGCTCAAATGATTCTCCTGCCTCAGCCTCCCAAAAAGCTGGGATTACAGGCACACACCACCATGCCTGGCCAAGATTTTATTCTTTCTAGTGAAACCAAGATTAGCCAGGATCAGCCACAATTAGCCAAGCGAAGCTTCCAGCACAGGTGTGGAGGAGGAACATGGTGGTGCTAATCCGAGGTGGGGGTTTGGCAAAACAAGTACGAAGAAAGACTAGAAAGTGCCAAGTTATTACAGAAACTTGCAAGGAACTAATTCTAATCATCATTGTCATTATCATCATCAACCAGTTCCAATAACAGCTGTTTATTTATTGAACACTTCATTTGCATAGGGCATTTTTTACTTATAAGAATTGCTATTTTTATAGCTTCAATTTATCTATCTATCTATTTATTTATTTGACAGGGAGTCTCACTCTATTGCCCAGGCTGGAGTGCAGTGGCTCGATCTTGGCTCACTGCAACCTCTGCCTCCCAGGTTCAAGGGATTGTCCTGCCTCAGCCCCCAGTAGCTGGGACTACAGGTGTGTGCCACCATGCCCAGCTAATTTTTGTATTTTTTTTTAGTTGAGACAGGGTTTCACCATGTTGGCCAGGCTGGTCTTGAACTCCCTACCTCAGGTGATCCACCAACCTTGGCCCCCCAAGATGCTGGGATTACACGCATGAGCCACTGTACCTGGCCATCTTTATTTTTTCATTTTCACAGTTCATGAAATATGTTACTATATATGTCAAATTGCTCCTAATTTAAGCCCATTTCTCCAAATGTTATTACTTTTACCCCCGAAGAAAAATAATCTTGCCATTTCCTCTTCATCGTTTCATACTCTGGTCATCTTTTACCTTCTTCCTCTGTAGAACAACTTACTGAACATAGCTCTGATTCTATTGTTCTTATCATTTGTATTCCTCTTCTCTGAACTCTCTACAAGTTCTCCATCGCTCTTTGTAGTGTGAGACCAAACCTGAATGCAGACGTCCAGCTGAATGAATTTGGGAAATTCATCCCTTATTTCATTTAGTATCCAAAGGATAATGGTAGAGGCTTCATTCATACAATGTATCATGAAAGGAAAGGTGGGAAAAGATGAAGGGTAGCTTCACAATCTCAAATGTTCCCATTATGATGCAGGTCAGGTGGCCCTTAATAAGCCTCTTGGGGGCTCATTTGTATTTCTAGTGGTATTTCATTCTATTGAAGGGATTTTGCTAGGGAGACTAGATTCCCAGGGCAACACACCTAGATGAAAACAAATGCAGTTATTGATACCGAAATTCGTTCAGTGCTGTGTTGCTGAATTTCATATTTACAGTAAGAGCCAATTATTTAGTAAACATGTGATAAACCTAACAATTCCTTTCAGTGTTACTCTGTGGGAAAAGTGCCCAAGTTTCAAAATGTGATTTATACTCATGTTGCGTTAGGGAGGCAGTAGATGGACTGAACTGGAGCACTTCTGGCCTTTAATTGCTTTATTTCAAGAGTGTCTTCCCATGATGTCTTGAACTGTCTCTTTTTCTTTTCTTTATTTTAAAATTTCCACTTTTGTTTTATTGTGGTAAGAACTCTACTCTTTAATAGATTCTTTTTTCAGGAGTCTCACTCTGTCACCTAGGCTGGAGTGCAGTGGTACAATCTTGGCTCACTGCAACCTCTACCTCCCGGATTCAAGAGATTCTCCTGCCTCAGCCTCCTGAGTAGCAGACTACAGACGTGTGCCACCACATCTGGCTCATTTTTTGTATTTTTAGTAGAGACAGGGTTTCACCATGTTAGCCAGGATTGTCTTGATCTCCTGACCTCGTGATCCTCCTGCCTTCGCCTCCCAAAGTTATTAGATTCCAGGCATGAGCTACCATGCCCAGCCTTTAACAGATTTTTAAGTGTACAATACAATGTTTTAAACATCGGCAAAATGCTGCATGGAAAATCACTAGAAATTATTCATCTTCTATAACTGAAACCTTATACCTATTGATTACCAACTCTCCATCTCTTCCTCTCCACAATCTCTGGCAACCACCATTCTACTCTTGGCCTCTATGAGTTTGACTATTTTAAACATCTCAAATGGGTGGAAACATGCAGTATTTGTCCCTCGCAACTAGTTTATTTCACCTAATATAATGTCCTCAAGTATCATTCATGTTGATTAGAAAATACAAACTCAGTTTCTCCTACTGTTGTCTTATGACATGCTTCTGATACCACACATAGGGGTAGTTTCCCCCATACATCAAGCAAGCAATCAACTCAACAGCAGACATAAGCTGGGCACCCTGCAATGTAACTCTGATATGATTACCTGGAGACTGCATCATATCCCACAGGTTGAGGGCTCCATCCCATGAGACTGCCCTCAACTTCAAAGGCTAATCATAAAAGGGGAGGGCCAGTGGGAGGGGGAGGTGGGGAGGGATTGCCAGGGGAGAAATACCAAATGTGGGTGAAGGGGAGAAAGCAAACAAAACACACTGCCCTGTGTGTACCTATGCAACTGTATTTCATGCTCTGCACATGTACCCCAAAACCTAAAATGCAATAAAAAAAAAAAAACCTCAGGTTGTTTTACCTGTGCTTCTGATTGACCAGCTATAAATCAGGATTTATAACCAGTGACCCCCTAATTGGGTCCGATTAATTTACAAGAGTGGCTCACAGAACACAGGAAAACACTTACTTACATTTACTGGTTTATTATTAAATGATGTTACAAAGGGTGCTTATATGAAAAAAGGCATAGAGTAAGATATGAGGGAAGGTGGTGCAGAGCTTCCATTCTCTTTCTAGGCACATCACCCCTCTAAGAGCTTCCAGCTTGCCCAGCTTTCCAGAGGCTCTTCACACCCAGTCCTTTATGGAAGCTTCATTACCTGCATGACTGGTTATATCACTGGTCATTGGTGACTAACTTCACCTTCAGCCCCTCTCTTCTCCTTGAGGATGGGGTTAAAAGTACCTACCTTCTAATTCTCTCTTGATCTTTGCAGTGACAAGTCCCATCCTGAAGCTATTAGGGGCTGCCAGCCATTAATCAAGCCTCAAACATACAAAAACACACTTTTCTCTTTGGAGATTCTAAGAATTTTAGGAGTCATATGCCAGGAAGTGCGGACCTAGACCAAATATATTTTTCACAATATCACATATTGAGGGATTTTTCTTTTCTTTAGGCTGGCAATATATTAGCTTTCTTTTCTTTAAGCTGGAAATAAATTTAGAAAAATACATACCCATATTTAGAAATATATATGTGTATATAGCTACTATGGGTATATAGAAATATATATATATATGTGTATATATTTCTATATACCCATAGTAGCTATATACCATATTTTATTTATATATTTATCTTCTGATGGACATTTCACGTGCTTTCACTTCACAGCTATTGTAAATAATGTTTCAATGACATTGGAGTATTAATACCCCTTTGTGGTCTTGATTTCAATTCTTTTGAATAAACCGCCAAAGTGAGATCACTGAATCATATGGTAGTTCTATTTTTATATTTTCTGGAAACCTTTTTACTGTTTTCCAGAGTGGCTATACCATGCGGCTTACCAATAGGGTTCAAGCATTCCAGTTTCTCTACCTCTCTCAACACTTGTCATTTGTTTTTTTTTTGAAAATGGCTATCCTAACAGGTATGAAGTAATATCTCATTGTGGTTTTGATTTGCATTTTGTTTATGATAAGTGATGCTAAGCATCCTGTTTTTCATATACCTGTTGGCCATTTCCATGTCTTCTTGGGAGAATTGTCTATGCAAGTGCGTAGCTCATTTAAACAATTGGTTGTTTTTATTTTGCTATTAAGTTGTATAAGCTCTTTATATCCTCTGGATATTAATCGCTTGTTGGATGAATAGTTTGCAATTATTTTCTCCCATTCTATAGGTTGCCTTTTCACTCTGATGACTGTTTCCTTTGCTGTGCAAAAGCTTTTGTTCCCATTTGTCTATATTTGCTTTGGTTGCTTGTGCTTTTGGTGTCATATCTATGAAATCATTTTCAAGATCAATGTCATGATATTTTCCCCTACATCTTCTTCTAGGAGTTTTACAGGTTTAGGTTTTCAGCCCATTTTGAGTTAAAGTTTGTATATGGTATAAGATATAGGTATCATTCTTTTGCATGTGAATGTCCAATTGTCCCAACACTATTTGTTGAAAAGACAATACTTTTCCTATTGTGTATTATTGACACCCTTGCCAAGTTGACCACAAATACATGGATTTATTTCTGTGCTCTCTATTCTGTTCTGTTGCTCTATATTTCTGTCTGGACTTCTTCACTTTTTAATTCCTGTTACACTACTCTGTCATCAATTTCTTGGGAACCATAAGAACTATTAAAACCCTTTCTTGTTTTGTTTGGTGATTAAATTTGTTATTGAGATAAAATTATATTTCAAACTATTTCTGTAAGAACTGTATCTCAAAACACAAATGTTATTTTTTATTTTACTTATAATTCCCAGAGCTTAATTTATGGTCATCTGCAATAGGTAGAAAACAAAGTTTTGAGTTGAGTCTCACCTTGCTTATCACCAAATAGCACAGAATAGATGGTAAGATGGGTTCCCTGTGAGACATGACTTCACAAACCCCTCTAGGCAGGGAATTCAGCCATCGGGACTTGGCAGTCACCCAAGTCATATTTATGCATCCATTAAAAGGCAAGATTGGGCCAGGCATGGTTGCTCAAGCCTCTAATCTCAGCACTTGGGGAGGTCAAGGTGGGTAGATCACCTGAGGTCAGGAGTTCAAGACCAGCCTGGCCAACATGGCGAAACCCCGTCTCTACTCAAAACACAAAAATTAACTGGGCACAGTGGTGTGCACCTGTAGTCCCAAATACTCAGGAGGATGAGGCAGGAGAATCACTTGAACCCAGAAGATGGAGGCTGCAGTGAGCAGAGATTGCACCACTGCACTCCAGCCTAGGCAACAGAGCAAGACTTTGTCTCAAAAAAAAAGAATACCTGTAAAATATGTGTAATATGCGTATATATGTGCATATTCAGATATACCATATATAATTTATATATTTATGTATGTGTAATTACATACATAGCTTATATATTTATAAATATATGTATAATGAAGAGAGCCTCCTGATTTACCTTTTGAGTAAGATCTAGAGTCCCTACCATCTTACTTTCTTCATGAGTTATCTGCAAAGCAAATGGTAAGTAACAATAATAACTATTTAAAGAGAAAGAAAATCCCCTCTGCTATTTGTATAAAACACTTCATTAATTTGTCACCAGAGTTATAGTCTCAAACTCACTAATGTCTTCTCTGGCTACTTTTCAGTAGATGATTTCTTGTGCAATAGCAATATGTCACTGAGACCCAGGCAATGTCCCAGATGATCACGGCATTTGTGGTACCTAGTATTTGGCTTCTAGACCATGCTCTACAAACTAGATGAAGTGTGTGAAGGAAAGGATGCCTCTATTTGCCTTTGTCCTAAAGAAAGTGAGTAATTGTCTCTTTCCTTGCCTATTTCCTCCATGGAGAATTTACTGGCCCCAATTTTTAAAAAAGCTTCTACCACACTCCCATTTTCTGTAAGTGCAATTAGTTGCAGGTACAAAATTTGGAGCAAAGAGGCCTCTTGTGGCCTGTTGTGCCTGCAGTTATCCAACTGTGGCTGCAGTTTTTCAGTGCACAACTGATTGCACCAACAAAAAGAAAGGCTATACTTTGAAAATGGGTCCCTTTAAGACAGTTGGGGGATTGCATGCCTCCGGTTGGCAAATTGCAATCTTTTAGAGAGGCACAGCCATCACTCTGGCTCGCACTGCCAGTTTGAAATTCAGGTTAGGCATCTCGTGTGAGGAAGAGGCCTAGCTGGAGAGCAGGTGAACAGGCCTCTCTCCTCTTCACCTACCACTTGCCCCCATTTCACCTTGAGCTACTCATGGACTATGCATTAATATTCAGCATTCCTGACTCCATCTCCTGCTTAGTTCACCAGTCACTCTCCAGAAGGGTTTGCAGAGAGAAGCTCAGTCAGTCACACTGTCAATATAACACATTTAACCAACTCTAAATTTGCTTTAAAGAGACATCTACCAAGATTGACTTTTGCAAAGTGACTCACTCCACCATGCGGCAAAGGCATCCGTTTGCTCTTGACTGTTATTAAGTGTGTCGCTGAGTACATAAGAAAGGGTTTTGAAGGAATTCCAGTGTGAATCCACTAATTCAATAATCCAATACCATAAATTCACATAATGGATATTAATACTATGTTCAAAACAGGCTCACAACTTTTATATCTCTCTTTCTCAAACAGACAGAGCATGTATTGTGAGAGACTCCTGATGAAATAATAAAACCCAATTTTCATTTAGAAAAAAGAATCATTATAGGAGGATGGTAATTTACTTTATATGACCTTCAATTGATTATTCTGTGGCTGCTACACAAATATCACAGGAGCTATTGATCGTAAAACTTACCAAATAGATCTCTAATAGCTTTTACTGGGCAAAAATAATTATGCTTGCACTGTGGTCAAACACACATAAACCAATGTGGAGATATTAATGTATGGTATTATTACCCATCTGTCTGCTAGGTATGGAGAAGACCCTTCACGGGAACACTCTGTCTAAGCCCCATGAAAGCTCAATATCCAAGCCAACAATTATAGCCAGTTATTCTGAAAAATTGATTGCTGTAACTAAAAGCTAGAGCTAGACAGCAGAGGCTGCAGCTTGCTTAAAAAAAAAGTAAAATAATAACAAGAGAAATCCTAATTGAGGGGGAGTCCTGCTGCAGTGACTGTCAGGACTCAGAAATTGCATTTCCCTGTGGTGTCAGCAGCAGAGTAACTTTTCAGAGTCAAGAGCTTTCTATCCAGCCTAGATCATGATCAATGATCAACACCCGTAAAAGGTCAGAGTGTCTAATCAAAGAACAGATCATCTATCTCTCAAGGTAACGCGTACAACATAATCCAGAAATGTGGCGCTGCTGGCCATGGAGAGTGAGAAAATCCAAGGGAAAGAGAAACTTCGGTTCCACTTTGGTGAACAGGAAGAATGTCCTGCTCATACAAAATGTGCAGCCAGCCTTCTGCGGGGTGAGCCTCAGTGGCTCAGGTGGTCCTGAAGGGGATAACAAAGACCACGCTCTGAAGGGGAAACTTCTCCACCATGCTGGGCTCCCAGGTTCTGATAAAAACATTTCAGACTTCAGAATTTCACAGCACGTCTATCACTTGCTTTCTATTCCCCCAAAGTCGGTATTTTAAAGAATATCATATAAATATAAATGCATCAATAGCAAGTAACAAAAATCCCAAACTGCTATCAAGGTGTTCAAATGAGGAGTGATACATTTTAACAACCAGAATGAATAGACTAAAATGCAAATATAGACTAAAATGCCAATAAAGGTGAGTGATGGATAAGGAAAAAAAAGAGAGATCTTGTTTACTCAATGTGGGATCTGTGCATATGCTTGAGTGGAGAGGGGAAGCAACGGTGGGCTGGGGGGATAACTGTATCCCGTGAAACAGAACACAATACTATCCCATGAATCCCATTCATATATCTCATGAAATAGAATCAAACAATATCTCATGTATCCCATGAAACAGAACAGAATTGGAATGTGTAGCTGGATGGCTGTGCATGCCACTGACTGGAAAGTTTTCCCAAAATTTCCCTAACCCCAAGTACTTATGCCTGCATCACACCCCAGACCAATCAAACCAGAGTATTAATTTTGGCATTTGTATTTCTTAAAACCAAACAAAAGCCTATATGAATCTCATATGAAGACAGGCTTGAGAACCACTAACTTTAGTGGGAGAGACCCTTTTTAGGGATGGGAGGTCCTTAGAGATGAGGAACCTCCAGGTTTCTAAGTCCAGCTCTCCTTCTTCTGCAGCAATACAGCTCATTTGTTTATTTCTCTTCCTTGTTGGCATTATCGGTTCCAGTTGTTTAAGGCAGGAAAACTGAAGTCATTGTCTGCCTCTTTTTCATGATTTATGATTCAAAAGCAAGACAGGGGCAGGAGGTTGGAGGGTGCTTACAGCTGTGGTTGCTGTTATTTTCATTTTGTATTTTTCTTTAAGAAATATGCTGTTCTGAAAAAGCTTGAAGCCTTGAAGCCACCTGCAGGGCTGTTGTTTTCCAAGGCCTTGCTCTTACATAATTGACATCTGCATAGACACACTCCTGGAACATACCAGGGGAGGCAGGCATTCTGCTTGTTCTCATTTGTTCTCAAATTACATGATAAAATATATGTTTTGGATCTTTTAAACCAAAGGGAGTTATCGAGCCCACTTACAAAATCCGTAACATGTTAGCAGGACTTATCTAGCTGCCTCCATGGAACAGCCAAGCAACTCTATACCCCCTTTAGCCCCCACAAAAGCAAGCTGATTGCACCTCAAATAATTTGCCTATTTGGAAAATGAAAGCTTCTCTGTGGTTTGAGGTCCTATTTTTTCTTTAAGTTGTTACAATCTTTATATGGCCCTGGAGGGCTGGGTTAACTTTTTGTTTGGGGTAATTTTTGTATCCTATGGAGACTATTTAATCTTTAGTGTTGAGTTAATATTCTCACTTAGGCTTTGGGGGAATACTGCCTGTAGTATGTTTGGGACACGCGGAATTCAGATGGCGTGGCTTGCAAACTCCATCAAGGGTTCGCCCAAGAAACAGACCAGAGGCAACACATTCTATCCCTAAAACGTGTTCTCAGTTACACTCCCCTTCCAAAGGTAAGCATCTTCATTCTTCAACTTTTTAAGAGGCTAAACCCAGGGACAGCTTGTGTGTCCACACACAGATGACACACCCATCCACAGCACACGTGTGCATTCGGGGACAGCGTGTCCTCCCAGGTTCCAGCCGCCCCCCTGGCTGCCAGCCGCGGACTTAGAGCACACACGGTCCCGGTCACCCGCGTACCTGTCTCGTTCTGGCCTTGGAGAATGCAGTGGCTCACAAGGGCATCGCTAACACGCCGGGCGCGGCGGAGAGAGCGGAGGGAAGTGGCGGGCTGTCCTGCAGGTGCGGCCCCACCTGCCGCCGGATTGGCCGCGGCAGCCAAGCTCGCGGGAGGAGGGCGAATGATGGATGGCCTGTCTGCAGTCCCGGGTCCGAGCCGCGGGGGGCCGCCGAGGGAAAGGCGAGCGCGCGCGCGCCGCTCCGTGCCCAGCGCATACAGCGAGATGCCTGCACAAAAGCACGGGGCTGGGAATGTTTGCATTTTGAAGATTGGTTTCTGTTCTATCTCTGTGGGAGAAAGGAAAACGCGCTATGGGAAAGTGGAGGGCGAAGAACCCCTGAATAATTTCGGACTGATGTTTGACAAGTCGTTTCACCAACGGAACCACCCGCGAGCCTCCCCTTCCCAAATTGCAAACAGTTCAGAAGTCTTATTTGTCATTTATGTGAAGGATACCCTATCAGTATCTGAGAAACAAGAGGAAATCAGACTTCAACAGTTGGCATCCCCTTATCTCAGACCATATTAAAGCCACTGAAAATAGGTTAAAAAGGAGGGGCGTGGGCAATATACTTTAGATATTCTACACAGGATAAAAATGTAAGATAATCTAGTTTACTAGCTAGTCAACGCTAGTAAACTTTTTATTTTTTCTAAAAGAAAAAATAGAATGTGCTCAAGATAAATGTATTTTCACATTGGAATATGCGATATTTTTATGATTTATCTAGCTTTTACATGTTTAAAAGTCATGAGCAATTTGAATATATTTTGTTTGTCCTTGCAAAAGGATAACAACACATTGTTTTAGGCAATTCTATTTAAGAGACATTCTTTTAAAAAACTCGTTAGGATGAGAGTGAGGGTCGAAGCGGGCAGACAGATAGCAGGAGAGAGTAAGTCGTTAACCACCATAGAAATGGGGCCGATAGAGAGCTGCTGGGTCATCCGGGCTCTTCTTTGGCAGCTGAAGGACAGACAGGTCCACTCTGCAAGCATTCCTCCTGCGCAAGCCGCAACGCTGAAGGTAATGCATCTCCTGTCAAGGAGTCAGTCCTGCACGTGCTGATTCGTTTTCTTCTGAGAGCAACACAGTTTATAAAAAAAAAAAACAACAACAATTTTTTTTATGAGAAAAATGTTTTTCTGTTTAACTGTACTTTAAAATTCCACCATCCTCCTCTGCCCTGACCACTACCATGAAGAAAGTGAAAGCCATGTTTAAAATAGTAATAAATGAGATGAAAACATGTCACCGAGGTATATTTTATATAACTGATTGAAGAGTGGAAAGAGAAAGGGGGTGGAGAGAGAAAGCTTAAGTGTGTTTCTTTTTCAAATACCAGATGAGCATAACAGTAAGTTTAGAAAAAAGAAATGATAAAAGGAAACTAATAATCTCATCAGGCTAACAGGAACAGCATATAAAAAAATGCACATGTAAATTAAATATATGCATGGTTCTTACTAGAATTATTTATATGTATGCTTATATACTTATAAAAGTACATTCAAATCATGGGATTATATAGTGATTCACATAGCATTGTGTCAAAAGCACTTTTTAATATTATTAGAGATATCCATATTAACCAATTTTAATAATAACTGCATAATCTTTCATTAACTGGATAGATGATTTGCCCAACTATTTTCCCAATGTTGGATACTTAGGTTGCTTTTGGGTTTCACTCGAGTAAATAACACAGTAAGGAACATCTTGAGGCAAAATTTCCATTGTTTTCCATTCTTGATTTCAAAGAAACTTATTTAAATGAAATAAATGGGGCCTGCATTATGAATATTTTGATAGTGCTTTTATAATCATTTTCAAGCTACCTTACAAAAAAATTGTACAGTTCCATCCTGCCAGTAGGAAAATATTGTATCACATTTTTTTCAGCTTTATCCAGGTAAAATTGATGAATAAAAATTGTATATATTCAAGGTACACAATATGATGTTTTGATATATGTATACCTTGTGAAATGCATCACATTTTAAAACTATGCTCCATGTTATTGGAACTATTAGGAAAAATATTTGGTAATGTAGCAGGTGGGAATTATTTTTTGATACTCATTTTCTTTAGTTATTAATGAAGTCCTTTGGTTTCTTTAAAAACTTTTTTCTCTCTTTTGAATTTTGGTTTCTCTTCAATCATTGAAATAGCTCTGAAGTTGATATATAAAAATAAATACAGCATTTTCAAAAATCACTCTTTCATGGTATTAATTTTGAACTAGTGTGATAACCCTGGTTAAAATGGTTACAATATGTGCAGCAAGAAGTCCATGACAAATTGAACAAAGATGCAGTTTGAAAGGATCTAGAGAATTTGGTTTCCAACAAGCCTCTGTTTTCCTTCCACTGTGGCGCACAAAATGATATTATCATCTGTGAAATTACACTGGAAACTTAAGGTACCTGACAGCAAATCATATTCTCTCATTAAGAAACAGAATCGTTGATCCTTGCACTTGCTTTCTTTCTAGTTTGAAAATGTGTGCTGTTTTCTCAGGCTGTGATGTGGTCCTTTAAAAATGCCTTTTTGCGTTCTGGTACCTTCCACAAGTGCACCAGTGCCCAGTAAATAAAGTAGCAGCTCTTGTCCCTTTTAGCAAAAGCTATATATCTGTTCAGACTTGTAATTTGCTCCGTTTATATCCTTTGCCCTTGAACTCTGGTTATTAACGCAATGTTTCTCAAAATGATGCCATATAACTCTGCTCCGAGCACATTCACGGTGACACCACGCAAACATTCTAAGGGCCAGGGCCGGCTGAGGAAGGGAAAAAAATGACGGCTGAATTGTGGAAGTTGCAGTGCATTACTCAAAATGGAAGGGCTGTAAAACTATGACTGTTAATATTCAAATTGCAACAAGGCCAGAACCAGTCTTTTCTAATATTCTGAGGTCTGCTTGGAAAGCAATTTAGCAGAGTAGCTTTGATTAGAAAAGAAACAACCAGAACCCTTCTCCCAAGAAATGAACCAAAACCTATCAAAGGATTTGAGGCAAGTGTCCTAATTCTGCATCTTAAGAAATTATTTCTAGTGGGTTTGGAAAGGAGGCTTGCTCAGTTATAAAATGCAGATCGCATATGCAGAAAAAATAGAGACCAGATTCCTTTGTGCAAACTATAATGAAATATACCAATTTTTGCATCATATATATTGTATAAGACAACTGGGCATTGACTGGATTTGATACTGTTTTCATTTTTAAAATAAAAATTTGCTAATTAATATTGTGTAAAATTTTGGACCTGGAGTGGGACTCGTCTCCCTTTAGAATAACTGTGAAGGGAATGCACTGATTAACCAAATTAATAATTTAGGTAAGATCACAGAGGCTCTGCACAACCTACTTTACAACGGAAATTGTTCTTCTACATTTTAGAAAAGAGCATTTGCAAAAGAGCTCCTTTCCTTTGAAATGAAAAAGTCATACATTGAAAATAATATGGCCAAGAAAGAGCTTGTGCACATTAGCCTATTTCAAAATGGCGCATTTATTTCAAATTAATGTTTTTGAAAAGGAAATTCTTTCAAAGATCTTTATTTTAATAGACTCACACTGAAGTGACTTCAGGTAAAAAGTAATTATTTTTACTTTTATTTTTGCATTTTACTTTGAAGCAAAATGTTCATGGCCATGGGATTTAATCTATACACCTCTTTCCCCGAATCCTCGGCTATGTGTAATGCAGTTCATGCAAAACTGTTGATGGGAATGAGAAAATAATATACCGTCAGATACTGAATTTCATGCTGAAATGTAAGCTACTGCAAAACTTCGGGGCACAAGTCTGTATTCTGTACTCTGACTGTGTGCCTTTAAAGAGAAGTAAAGAAAAGAAACACTTATAACTACTTCAGTTGACTATTTTTTTTTCCCAGACAAAACATGATCAGAGTACATTTGCATGTGCAAAAATACTCAATACTCCTATGAGTATTGCCAATAGAAAATAAATAAGATATAGGTGCCCAAGATCATCAAACACACTCTTCTTAAAGTGTTAGCTGTTCCCATGTAAGTAACATTTCCAGAGGAAAATGAATTCTAAGCTTCAAGTAGTTGTATTAAGAATACTTTGGAAAACAGTATTTTTATGAATATAGAGCTTCCTATTTTCTTCCTGTTCTCTCTTTAATCAACTGTACCTAAATTAAAGGAGGTGTTTCACCTTGGATCAATGAGACTGATCCAGTGATATTAATTTCAGGATACTTTTTGGCCAATGAAAATAAAAATATAGATAAAGATTTTTTTTTTTAATCCTAAGAATTCTAGGATCTCATACTTACTGGATGAGCAGACTTATGAAACAAACACCTTAATGACATTGTTAATCTCAGAAGGCCCACAAGCTGAGCATCTGATGAATGCTCAAAATCTGCTTATTGAATTAAATGCATTAAAAGATGCAAGTGAATGCTTATTGTTGTATACCATTTCATTGAAATGTAACACAGTGATGGGTTGTACAATACTGATTTTAATTAAAGTAATTCTTGTGCTATGGTTTCTTATTCGCGAATCCCCAAACGGTTGCTGTTGTTGTTGTTTTTTTTTTTTTTTATGAACTTCATTCACAAACTTGTAACCCCATTGTGCTAGTAAGACAAGTTTTGGAGAACCTGGCTCCTATGGTCTCTCCCATTGTTGCAGCTAAATAATTGCTGAAATGCTCATGAGACTAAAACTGTGTATGGTGTTAGATGTTTATTTTCTACAATTAAGAAGGGGAGTTATTTAGTGGAGAACATGTGTTTTGCTGACGATAGAATGACAGCATTGCTTGTTAAAAACTGTGAGCACTTTGAACTTAGATGACTGTCTGCAGATTAAACTTTGGATTTTCTATCTTGGTCTCCTAAACAAGGTACATGTACACACGTTGTGGATTATATGTGCCATAATTATATCAGTTACAGTTTCAAACATTTAGTTCCAAAATACAGCAAAAATCATTCTGTCCCTCACCCATTTCACCCTTTTCCTTTTTTTTTTTTTGTTTGAGACAGAGTTTCACTCTGTCGCCCAGGCTGGAATGCAGTGACATGATCTCAGCTTACTGCCACGTCCGCCTCCTGGGCTCAAGTGATTCTCCCAGCACAGCCTCCCGAGTAGCTGGGATTACAGACATGAGCCACCACACCTGGCTAATTTTTGTATTTTTAGTAGAGACAGAGTTTCCCAATGTTGGCCAGGCTGGTCTTGAACTCCTGACCTCAAGTGATCCACCTGCCTTGGCTTCCCAAAGTGCTAGGATTTCAGCGATGGGCCACCGCACCCAGCCCCACTTCCCTTTCCCTAAAGCCAACTGCTTCCAACATTTCTGTTGTATTCTTTCAGAATTCACTTCCCTATCTCTATGTAACCTTCTGGTCTTCCTACCTATCTTCTTAGTATTACTTTAGTTTTAGAAATCATCTATTGACTTTCCACTAAAGATGAAGATTTGCCTCTGTTTACTATCCCCACCCCCAGTTATACCCATGTCCTTATTTTCTGAAGACGGTTATGTTGTAATTTTTGTTGAATTGATAAGCAGTGTGCATTATCACTAATAAATCTTCCTGCAGGCTGTGCTAGGGAGTAATTATTTATTTACTTATTTAGCTAAATTCCAGTTGTGGTGTTAATAGTTGATTTGGGTTTAGTCCCTTCTATCTACCTTTTACCAGTTTTCTAAGTAGTTAGCACCAAGTCATCGTTACACTGTCTGCCTATCTCTCAATCTCCTCTCAAGATGTTTTGATTCATATATACAAGATGCGATTATGTATATAGGATGAGATTATATATGATTAGATCGTATATGATGAGATTGTACATGATGAGACCATACATGATTAGATTGTGTGTGATTAGATTATATGTGCTGAGATTATGTGTGGTTCAATTATGTGCGGTTGGGCCATAAGTGATTAGATTATATATGATTTGATCATATATGATTGGATTGTACGTGTTTAGCTTATGTGTGATCAGATCATATATAATCAGATTATGTGTGGTTGGATCAAACATTATTAGATCCGGCATGATCAGATTATGTGTGATTAGGTTATACGTGGCGATCTCATATATGGTTAGATTATGCGTGATGATATGCGATTGGATCATATGTGATTGGATCATATGTGATCAGGTTATGATTGGATTATATATGATTGGATCATACAGGTTTGGATCATGTGTAATTATACTATGTATGATGAGATTGTATATGATTGGATTATGTGAGAATGGATATTTGATTAGATCATATATGGTGAGATTACATGTGGTTACATTATATTTGATTGAATCGTGTGCGATTAGATTATATGTGACGAGATCGCGCACAATTAGGTCATGTTTGATTGGATTATATGTGATTGGATTATATGTGATTTGATTATGTATGACTGGATTATGTATGACTAGATCGTATATGGTCAAGTTGTATGTGATTAGATTATATGTGATCAAATTGTGCATGATGAGAATATGTGTGATTAGATCGTGTGTGATTAGATTAGGTATGATTAGATTAAGCATGATTCTGAAGACGGTTATGTTGTAATTTTTGTTGAATTGATATGCAGTGTGTATTATCACTAATAAATCTTCCTGAGGACTGTGCTAGGGAGTAAACAGTTATTGATTTACTAATTTTGCTAAATTTCAGTTTTGGTGTTAACAGTTGATTTGGTTTTAGGCTCTTCTCGTACCTTTTACCAGTTTTCTAAGTAGTTGCCACCAAGTCATTGTTACACTTTCTGCCTATCTCTCAATCTCCTCTCATATGTATTTTCAATCACATATACAAGATGAGATTATATATGATGAGATTGTGCATGATGGGATTATATATAAGATTATAAATGATATGTATGATGAGATCATATATGATGAGATTGTAGATGATGAGATTATAGATGATGAGATTATATATGATGAGATTAGGAAGGAGGAACTAAAACCAAATCAACTGTTAACACCAAAACTGGAATTTAGCAAAATAAGTAAATAAATAACTGTTTACTTTTTAGCACAGCTCTCAGGAAGATTTATTAGTGATAATGCACACTGCTTATCAATTCAACAAAAATTACAACATAACCGTCTTCAGAAAATAAGGACATGGGTATAACTGGGGGTGGGGATAGTAAACAGAGGCAAATCTTCATCTTTAGTGGAAAGTCAATAGATGATTTCTAAAACTAAAGTAATACTAAGAAGATAGGTAGGAAGACCAGAAGGTTACATAGAGATAGGGAAGTGAATTCTGAAAGAATACAACAGAAATGTTGGAAGCAGTTGGCTTTAGGGAAAGGGAAGTGGGGCTGGGTGCGGTGGCCCATCGCTGAAATCCTAGCACTTTGGGAAGCCAAGGCAGGTGGATCACTTGAGGTCAGGAGTTCAAGACCAGCCTGGCCAACATTGGGAAACTCTGTCTCTACTAAAAATACAAAAATTAGCCAGGTGTGGTGGCTCATGTCTGTAATCCCAGCTACTCAGGAGGCTGTGGTGGGAGAATCACTTGAGCCCAGGAGGCGGACGTGGCAGTAAGCTGAGATCATGTCACTGCATTCCAGCCTGGGCGACAGGGTGAAACTCTGTCTCAAACAAAAAAAAAAAAAAAAAAAAAAAAAAAAAAGGAAAAGGGGGAAATGGGTAAGGGACAGAATGATTTTTGCTGTATTTTGGAACTAAATGTTTGAAACTGTAACTGATATAATTATGGCACATATAATCCACAACGTGTGTACATGTACCTTGTTTAGGAGACCAAGATAGAAAATCCAAAGTTTAATCTGCAGACAGTCATCTAAGTTCAAAGTGCTCACAGTTTTTAACAAGCAATGCTGTCATTCTATCGTCAGCAAAACACATGTTCTCCACTAAATAACTCCCCTTCTTAATTGTAGAAAATAAACATCTAACACCATACACAGTTTTAGTCTCATGAGCATTTCAGCAATTATTTAGCTGCAACAATGGGAGAGACCATAGGAGCCAGGTTCTCTAAAACTTGTCTTACTAGCACAATGGGGTTACAAGTTTGTGAATGAAGTTCATAAAAAAAAAAAAAAAACAACAACAGCAGCAACCGTTTGGGGATTCGCGAATAAGAAACCATAGCACAAGAATTACTTTAATTAAAATCAGTATTGTACAACCCATCACTGTGTTACATTTCAATGAAATGGTATACAACAATAAGCATTCACTTGCATCTTTTAATGCATTTAATTCAATAAGCAGATTTTGAGCATTCATCAGATGCTCAGCTTGTGGGCCTTCTGAGATTAACAATGTCATTAAGGTGTTTGTTTCATAAGTCTGCTCATCCAGTAAGTATGAGATCCTAGAATTCTTAGGATTAAAAAAAAAATCTTTATCTATATTTTTATTTTCATTGGCCAAAAAGTATCCTGAAATTAATATCACTGGATCAGTCTCATTGATCCAAGGTGAAACACCTCCTTTAATTTAGGTACAGTTGATTAAAGAGAGAACAGGAAGAAAATAGGAAGCTCTATATTCATAAAAATACTGTTTTCCAAAGTATTCTTAATACAACTACTTGAAGCTTAGAATTCATTTTCCTCTGGAAATGTTACTTACATGGGAACAGCTAACACTTTAAGAAGAGTGTGTTTGATGATCTTGGGCACCTATATCTTATTTATTTTCTATTGGCAATACTCATAGGAGTATTGAGTATTTTTGCACATGCAAGATATATCTCATCATATATATAATCTCATCACATACAATCTCATCATATTTAAGCTAATTATATATAATTTCATCACGTACACACAATATCATATGCACATGACCTCATATGTAATCTCATATATACATAATCTCATCATATGCACATAATCTCATCATGTATAATTTCATCATACATAATCTCATCATATAAAATTCCATCATATATACACAAGTTCATATATAATATCATCATATGTGATCTCATACATATAGCCTCATATATAATCTAATCATATACATAATCTATATATCATATATATGTAGTCTCATTATATATGATCTCATATGTAATCTCATTATATAATCTCATATAAAACCTTATTATATATAATCTTAGAGGAATTATAATCTTAGAGGGAAGTTATTCACTTATTCTCAATGAAGTATGATGCTAGCTATAGATCCACAGATGTTCTTTACTGGGTTGATATATTTCTCTTTTTTCCCTAGTTTATTGAAAGATTTTTATAAGCAATAGATACTGGATTTTGCCAAATGTTTTTTTTTCATCTTTTGAGATGATCATATGGTTTTCTCATTGAGTTTCTTAGTAGATGACATTGATTAATATTTCAGATACCATAACAATCTTCCCTTCCTTGAGAAATTCTACTTGGTTAATATGTGTTACCTACTTATATATTGTTAAATTGGATTTACAGATTTTTAAAATGTTAAATATGTGTTCACATATGTATCTCTCTAGTTGCCTTTTCTTGTACTGGTTTTGTCTAGTTTAGATATCAGAGCCGTCATGTAGAATTAATTGGGAAATATTCTCTTCAGTTTAATGCAAAGCTTCATACAGAATTGGTATTATGACCTTAACTATTTGGTAGAATTCACCAAAGATTTCACCAGATAATCTGAGTTACTTGTTTATGTTGGTTTTGTTCTTTGTGGGAAGGTTTTTAACTACATATTTGATTATTTTTATAGATATAGGGCTAATCAGATTGCCTACACTTTCTTGAGTGAAGTTTTAGAGAAAGTTTCTTTCCAAAACATTGTGTTTTATCTAAGTTGTCGGTTTACATAGAGTTTTCCATGATCTTCTCTAATAATAGTGTTAATGTCTGTATGCTCTGTTGTAATATAACAACTCTTATTCTTGATATTAGTAATTTGTTTCTTCTCTCATTTTCCTCATCATCTTGGCCAGATGTTTATCAATATTATTGATCTTGTTTAAGAACCAGCTTTTGCTTTCATTGATGTTCCCTATTTTTCTGGTCTGTGTATATTTTTTTCTTCTGCTTACTTTTAGTTTAATTTAATCTTCTCTTTCTGAATCCATAGGATAAAGCTAAGGTTATGGATTTGAGACACATATTTTCAAATACAGGTGTTTAGTGTTATAAATTTCCTTCTACATACTGCTTGAGAGTGGGGACCAGCTCACTTGGAGGCTGGAATACAGCTGTATCCATTCATTTATGTGTTGTCTGTGGCTGCTTTCATGCTATATAATGGTGCAGCTGAGTAATTGCAATGGAGACCATATGACCCACATGCCTATAAAAGTAACTATATGTACCAAAACAGAGATATAGACCAATGGAACAGAACAGAGGCCCTAGAGGCAATGCCACACATCTACAACCATCTGATCTTTGACAAACCTGACAAAAACAATCAATGGGGAAAGGATTCCCTGTTTAATAAATGGTGTTGGAAAAACTGGCTAGCAGTATGCAGAAAGCAGAACATCTTCTGGACCCCTTCCTGACACCTTACACTAAAATTAACTCCAGATGGATTAAAGACTTAAACATAAGACCTAACACTATAAAAACCCTAGAAGAAAACCTAGGCAAAACCATGCATGGCATAGGCATAGGCATAGGCAAGGACTTCATGACTAAAACACCAAAAGCATTGGCAACAAAAGCCAAAATAGACAAATGGGACGTAATTAAACTCCAGCGCTTCTGTACAGCCAGAGAAACAATCATTAGAGTGAACCAGCAGCCAACAGAATGGGAAAAAATTTTTGCAATCCACCCATCTGACAAAGGGCTAATATCCAGAATCTACAAATAGCTAAAACAGATTTATAAGAAAAAAACAAACAAACCCATCCAAAAGTAGGTGAAGGATATGAACAGATACTTTTCAAAAGAAGACATATATGAGGCCAGCAAACACATGAAAAAATGCTCATCATCACTGATTATTAGAGAAATGCAAATCAAAAGCACATTTAGATACCATCTCACGCCAGTTAGAATGGCGATCATTAAAAAATCTGGAGACAACAAATGCTGGAGAGGATATAGAGAAATAGGAACACTTTGACACTGTTGATGGGAGTGTAAACTAGTCCAACCATTATGAAAGACAGTATGGCGCTTCCTCAAAGACCTGGAAATAGAAATTCCATTTGACCCAGCAATCCCATTACTGGGTATATACCCAAAGGATTATAAATTATTATATTATAAAGACACATGCACATGTACATTCATAGCGGCATTGTTTGCAATAGCAAAGACCTGGAACCAACGCATATGCCCATCGACCATAGACTGGACAAGGAAAATGTGGCACGTCTACACCATGGAATATTATGCAGCCATAAAAAATGATGAGTTCGTGTTTTTTGTAGGGACATGGATGAATCTGGAAACCATCATTCTCAACGAACTGACACAAGAACAGAAAATCAAACACCGCATGTTCTCACTCATAGGCAGGTGTTGAACAGTGAGAACACATGGACACAGGGACACATATATGTGATGAGATCATATATGATATATATGATGAGATTATGTATATATGATGAGATTATATAATGAGATTATGTATATATGATGAGATTTTATATATATAATGAGAAATCTTCCTTGAAGATTTTCTAGGAAAATCCTTCTAGAGCCTTTTGGTCTACCTTCTTCTGGACTAGATGTCCTTGGTGTCTGAGCACAGCTGTCATTCTGGGCTCTCCCTTGACAAATCTTCCCTCAGGAGATCCCACAGGTGCTTCCTAGGTTGAGGCTCCTATTTTCTGCATCCTTCATCTTTCTCTTACTTGCTTTAGTCTCTCATATGTGGAGCCTATCCTCCAGTGGCTGCTATGAAAAGGTGGGGAGATGGTACAGTCTAAAAGTGTTTTGTTTTACACACACAGTTTTCTCGGTACCCTGGCTTGGACTAGAGTTTCTTTTTCTTCTGTGTTTTACAAGCATTTCTCCACTTCTATATCTTACCAGTGAGAAGCATGAATTTATACTAATTCTGATCCTATTCATGTGATTTCCCCTTATCTGAAAGTTTAGGATAAACTTTTTAACTAAGATGTACACTGTGAGAGTCAATATTTGTCTACCATACTAGAAACTTAGGATGCCCCTTGAATACGGCATACCTACCTTTGTTTTCTGAACTTCTGTGGGGTTTTGTGCTTCTCATATACATATTAAAAATTTCTGTGATTTCTTATTTTTAAAGTTTTGTTCCCATTTTTGTTGTACTTGCACAGTTTCAGGGTACAATATCTTCACTTATCTGGTTTGCATATTCCTTTTTAAGTAGTATTTTGTAAAATTTTTGTTTGTCTTAGTCTCCAGTTTTCATGTCAAAGGCTTTTCTAAAATATCAGGTGGTGCTTGGTCATCTGCTCATATCTGCAATAGGATTTAAAATGTGATTGGGAGTTCTGGGTATATCAGTGGAGCTTATATGTTACAGTAGGACCAGTTCTAGCCAAGACATTTTACTGACAAAGCCCAGTTTATTTTTTTCTACTGATTTCCCAGAGAAGATTCTGAAGGTAGAGGCATAGTCCCCAGTGCTTTGCTTTCCAGTGGAAGAACACTGTGTTTCAGTATCTACCCTACTAATGGTCATGTAATAGTCTGTCTTCAGTTTGCTACACTTCAGATGAAATAGATGTCCTCTGTTTTATCCTCTTCAGAGAATAATTTTTCAATACTCTATTGGGGTGGGTGAAGGACAAAGGAGATATGGAGCTCTAACCACTCGTTAAACAACTTTCAACCTCACTGCTTTATTGCAACTCTTCCCTTTAGCCTGCCCTTCCAGAGAGACCTGGAACCATCAGTTCCCCTAGGTGTTAGGTTTTCCCCATGGTCAACTTAGGATTCAGTGTTCTCAGATTCACCAAATCAGTTACCACCCCTGCTTCTGTCTTCCAGCTGTAGGTGTTTTGTTTGCTTGTTTCTGGTTTTTTCTTCTCTGGTTCTTCAGCCAGTTGGGAATTATGCCCTAAAAACAAAACAGAAAACCTTTAGTCTTATGCACCATTTTTCACATGACAGTGTGTTTAATCCACCATCTTTATCCAGAGCCAGTATATATTTATAAATAATAATATAGTTAGGAAGATCCATTAAAACGGAAAGGAAAAGCATATTTTTCAGAAGTGTTTAATTTTGTGATTATATAGCACTTTGCAGAAAAAAATAGAAATACTGAAACACTGTAATTTATAATTTTCCACCTTTTCTAGAAGATACTAATTTTTTTTTTTCCTGAGACAGAGTCCCGCTCTGTCGCCCAGGCTGGAATGCTGTGGTGCCATCTGATCTTGGCTCACTGCAACCTCCATCTCCCAGGTTCAAGCAATTCTTTTACCTCAGCCTCTTGAGTAGCTGGGATTACAGGTGTACACCACCATGTCACATTATTTTTTGTATTTTTAGTAGATAAGGGGTTTCACCATGTTGGCCAGGCTGGTCTCAAACTCCCGACCCCAAATGACCCACCCATCTCATATTCTCAAAGTGCTGGGATTACAGGCATGAGCCACTGTGGTGGCCAGGAAGATACGAATTCTGAGTATTATATGTCCTAATGTTTTCTTAAGGTCAACTTAATATTTATATTGTCTAAATGCTATTTTCTAAAGTAATATATTACTGATTATTTCAGCAACTGATTGTTCCCCACATTAGTTGAGAACAGCTATAAATGCAGACTATAAACAGAACAACTATAAATGCAGGCTATCGGTAGAACAAATGATGCAGAATTGAGTTCTACATTGACCAACTGAGCAAAAGGTACCACACATTAAAGAAGATGAATCTATATTAATAGATTATTAAAGGATTAGAATTGAAATAGAAAAAATAGATTACAGAAGAGTTATAGTCAACAATATATTTAATTAAAGCAAGTTGTTTCAAATTCAACTTATGTATACAGACTCTACTAAGCTGAGTGCTAGGCCTTAAACATACTTATCTAAGACATTAAAATAAAATGTGCTACTCAATATCAAAATATTGAGGGAACTATTCTGAATATATGATTCTATGTCTTTTATTTGAGTAAAACTTTATATATGCACAGTGATTTATTGAATTAACCTCAATAAATTCTAATGAACAAGAAAACTGGTAGATATCTAAACATGTTCTACAATAGTATTGCTTCCAGAATGGCAGGTAGTGGAGTAAAAATTGGGATGGATAGAAAATAAGATTTAAAAAGTATTACCAACTTTAATATTATTTTTTTAAGCTTCACAAGTCCAGGGCAATGTATTTCAGGTTGTGAAGGTCAATACAAAATGACATATTGAAATACTCGACGTGACTTGCAAAAGTCATTTTTGGGCAAGCTCTTTCCTGAGCTTAAATTAAATTAAAACATACCTTGCAAAAGACATTTTTTTTTTTTTTCAAAGAAACTGGATCACAGCTTCGTTTTCCAAAGAATATCACTTTATCCCTGGTTGTCAAATGGATATTACCATTGTGAGACTGAGTTTGATGGCAGGCAGCAAATACTGATTAAGCACAGTCTCTGTTGCTTGAAGAAATGATTTTTAATCATTGGAAATTAAATGCCAAAGGATTTTCTCACAATTTGCAACTTCTTCCTGAGGTTGTTATTAAAAGAAGGAGAAGTAATTCCAGGGTTTACCAACAAGATTTGAGCCAGGCACAGTTGGGTCCAAACCCCTTGTCTGCCACTTATGAGCAAGCTGTTTAATCTGTTCTGTGGTGGCCACTAAGCTCCTGTGCAAATGGAGGTAATAATAACTAGTGTTTGTCACAATTCAACAAGGCATGTAGCACAGTCCCTGGTTTCTCAGAGGGAGCATGTCTATAGCTGAGAGTCATTGATGTTATTGTTGATTTTGTCATTAGCCCCATGACTCTATGACTGGCAATTGTAGTAGTAAGTTTTGCTACCATAATTTTGGTGCTGTTGGTTTTGTATATTAATAATATTAGAGAGGAAGATCATTAAATAGCATATTTTGTTACCAAATCAAACTGGTTCTTTATACATGTTTCTCTGGAGTTTTGCGCATGATGGTATTTTCCATTTTCAAAGTGTGCAAATCTCACTGCTGTGAGCTTTCTCTGGATAAGTCTGATTTAGAGTTGAGCCCTTGCCTTTTACCCTTGTTGGTTCATTGTTTTCGTTCTTTGCCTTTGTAGGATCTGCCATCATTCCTGGTGAGGAGAAGTCACCTAGAGTTATTGATATGGCCCTTCTCTGGTCATCATGGCTCATAAAGGCCCCTTGGTACTGTCAGGGTCTTTGTCATATGTCCTGTTATTGAGGGAGTCATAAATAGATGGATGGACTAAATCTAATCAATCAGTTCTGCCCATTTTAGCCATCCCTCTTCAGGCTAGGTCTGTACTTATGAAGCACAAAGTCAACGGAAATTTTGGTCACATTTTAGTAAGTTCTTTTTCAGTTAATTATTTTTCTGAATGAAGACATTATTCTCTGTCAACCTCCCAAAGGGATCAATAAATGTTCTTGTTTTTAAGATTTTCTTTCTTTAAATGACATTCTGAACTCACAGACATTTATGTATTTGATGTTTTATGTTTGGTTGGTTGGTTGGTTGGTTTTGTGATGGAGTCTCATTCTGTCACCCAGGCTGGAGTTCAATGGTGCAATCTCGGCTCACTGCAACCTCTGCCTCCTGGATTCAAGTGATTCTCCTGCCTCAGCCTCCCAGGTAGCTGGGATTATAGGTATAGGCCACCATACACAGCTAATTTTTTATTTTTAGTAGAGACAGGATTTCACCATGTTGGCCAGGTTGGTCTCAAACTCCTGACCTCAGGTGATCTGCCTGCCTCAGCCTCCCAAAGTGCTAGGATTCTAGGTATAAGCCACCATACCCAGACTATATCTGGTGTTTTAATCTACTTTTCAGTCACTAGAAAAATAGAAAAAACAAAACTCCTTTATCACTAAGCATAACATATACATAAAAATATGTGATACAAATGTACAGCTTCATGAATTGGAAGGCACATACATTTGGTATAGAACTTTGCCAGCCACCTCCATTTCTGCCACATGTCCCTTACTCCCTAGTGTAACTAAGAATTTGATTTCATTGTATTTGTGTGGAAGGCAAAGCTAGCTACTTTAGGCTCTCAGACATAAAATTCAGATTCAGACATTTGAGTGTGTCTTCAGTGGTGTGAACACCTCAGGGGTGGAGGTGGCAGAATGTGGAGGAGCAACCCTTGTGTCCACAGATGTGCTGGTGAGGTGCTCCAGGCCACAGAAGGAGCTAGAGGTGGGGACAGCACATAGGTGGGGACCAGCCTTCCCTCTCCTTCCATCTTCTGGAGGAGAAGACTTCAAGATTCAAATGTTCTCTGTACATATCCAGTAATGGTGAGTCGGTAATCGTTTTTAAATAGCTTTTTCCAGGAAATTAAAACGTTGACAATCAACTGTGTTTCCATCACTAATTCTTTTTGATTTTGATATTGTTGTTACTGTTTCATTACATCTCCAAGGTTTAGGACTTGCTAAAGGTAAGCTTATTGCCTGCCTGCTAAGTGGTGGATACTCTTTCTAAGCTGGGCATCCCAAGCTAAGTACATAACCCCTGGCACTGCAGGTCAGCTCCATGAGAGCAGGGCAGTTCATTTCTTTCTTTCTTTCTTTTTTTTTTTTTTTGGAGTTGGAGTCTCTGTTACCCAGGCTGTAATGCAGTATCACGATGTCAGCTCACTGCAATCTCCACCTCCCGGGTTCAAGCAGTTCTCCTGCCTCAGCCTCCCAAGTAGCTGGGCCTATAGGCATGTGCCATCATGCCTGGCTAATTTTTTGAATTTTTAGAAGAGACGGATTTTCACCATGTTAGCCAGGATGGTCTCGATCTCCTGACTTTGTGATCTGCCTGTCTTGGCCTCCCAAAGTGCTGTGATGACAGGTGTGAGCCACTGTGCCCGGCCAAGACAGTCCATTTCTTTGCTCTCCTGTTTACCCCAGTGCCAACACTATGCCTCGTGCATAATACATGTTAAAGAAGCAATATTCTTCTTTATGAAGAAGAAAGAATGAATGAATCAACAAATTGACCCACGTCACATTGTTATACTTCCCTGATCACTACTGGCTATGTTAACTCATGTGATAAACTAAAATTTGCCAAAAAAGAAAATAAGACATACTAATGGTTCAGCATTTATTTTCGGGGGCAAATAAGATGGAAATGAGGGAAGGGGAAGGGAAGAGGCATGCTGTCCTCCTTACTAGCTCTTGGGCTTGGGCAAGCCATTTAACATCACGGAAGAGAATACACTGGCCTTACACTTCTCAGAATGAAACCTTTGAGGATGAAGACATATGTAGCAACATTTGGGCAGCTGTCAATGCCAGATGTCATTAACTTTTTAAATAATAGCAGCATGCTCCTAGAAAGCATGCTTTAATCCCCTTTCCATCTTCTGTGTCCATACTCACTCCAACAAAAACTCCCCCTCCACCAACACACACACACATACACACACACACAACTTAATTGAAAGAAATTATGGAGAATATGGCAGACAGATGGTATTTATTAGTTTTAGTAGGCCAGATTGTTTGGACTTGGTGTTGTGTCATGTTATAGCCACATCCCAAGCTCTTCCACTCTTTGACATGGAGCCTTAGTTCAGGTTGCCTGAAGGAGCTCTCTTCCATTCAAATTTGGGTATAACTGTCTTATATATAAAACTTTTTTCACCTGAACTGATTAAATTTACCTGGTCACTTACTACCTGCCTGATTAAATTGTCAAAGTGTTTCTTCATGCTTAAAATGTGCTTTCCTTCTCCCCAATAAACTCCTACTAGTCTTTAAATTTTTGCTGTAAGAAAACATTTCTAACTATTTGAAGCAAAGTACTAATATTCTAATATACAATGTTCTTACAAGTCAATAAAAATCCCATAGAAAAATGGACAAAATATGAATTGTGAACCCACAAGAAAAAAGCAATGAACGTATCAAACACTAGTTATCAGACAAAAGCAATTAGACAGACTGTTATCAATTATTGCCCCCCTATTGACAATAATTAGCAAAATATTGATACACAAGGATTGGCAAGGACACACATATAGTTGATAGGAGTTGGCAAGAAGTTTTGTACTATCAAATGTACATTGCCCCATTCTGCTTCTAGAAATGTGTTCTAAAGAACTATTACCATGGGTACAGAAAGATTTATGCATAAGTACTTTCAATGCAGACTTGTTCATAACAGTGAAACACTGAAAATAGCCTCGATGTTTATCAAGTGGGCAAGTGATTCCATAAATCTTTGTGTATCTGTGCTATCAGACCCTAAGCATCCCTTAAAAATGCCTAGCATGGAAGGACTTCTCAGGCAGGTCAAGTGAAAAAAATATGACAAGCAATACTCATATGTTTGTATGCAAAAAGGAGCATGTATGTGTAAATGTGTGTGCAAATTTACCAAAAGGGGACTTGGAAGGATGCCATCAAATTGTAGAAAATTGATATTTTCTGGGAATAAAGGAATGGTGGTAAGGGAGTAGAGGAGAAATTAGAAGAAAGGATGTAGGGAAAGGTTAAAGGAGGTTCTCACACATGTTATTCTTGCTGTTAATATTTTTAAAACAGAATATATTGGGATTCACATTTAATGACAAAAGAAACTTGTTATTTAACTTCAACATAACATATTTTCAAAGTTACGTTATTTGCTTAATTATAGTAGTTCTTCATACATTCTGAGTAGTAATACTTGGTTAAGTATGTTTGTCTGAGCTGGCCCTTGTGCCTTGTTTCATGATGTCTCTTCTTATTCATAAATGTGTAATACATAAGTCATCAGTGTGATGACTCCTAGGGTTTCTGTTTATGTACACCTCAGGATTATACAAATACTATCCACAATTTTATTCTAGTACTTTTACAGTTTCACTATAGGCACGTACTGCTTAGGGATAGTGAAATTATTCTGAAAAACACACCCGTAGATGATTTCATCACTGTATGAACATCCTAGAGTGCACTTACACAAACCTAAGTAGCACAGCCTGCTGCATGCCTAGACCATATGGTATAGCCTATTACTCCTAATCTATAAACCTGTACAGCACGTAACTAAACTGAATACTGTAGGGAACTGTAATGCCATGGTTAAGTATTTATTTTATTTTATTTTTGAGATGGAGTTTCACTCCTGTTACCCAGGCTGGAGTGCAATGGTGGGATCTTGGCTCACCGCAACCTCTGCCTCCTGGGTTCAAGCAATTCTCCTGCCTCAGTCTCCTGAGTAGCTGGGAATACAGGCATGTGCCACCATGCCCAGCTCATTTTTTGTATTTTTAGTAGAGATGGGGTTTCACGCTCTTGACCAGGATGGTCTCGATCTCTTGACCTTGTGATCCACCCGCCTCGGCCTCCCAAAGTGGGGATTACAGGCTTGAGCCACCGCACCCGGCCGCCATGGTTAAGTATTTACATGTCTAAACCAAAATGTAGAAAAGGTACGGGAAAAATACATAATTAGAATGTGAGTGAAACACCATTGTATACATAGTCCATCCTTGACCAGATGGTGTCATGCAACACGTGACTGCATGTCCATGTATGGTGCACTTAAGCTGTTATCTGTGCTCTGGAGCAGAGGTTTAAGCTGATTCTTTTTTCACAAGGGGTTAATCAATTATTCACTTCAAAATTTATGAAATGCCTTTTCTTTTCCCACTAATTTAAGAGGTACATTTTATCATAAATAAATCATATATACATAGGTCCATGTCAGTATTCTCTCTTCTATTGATATATTTTCTCTATGACTTTGTGAGTACTACAGTCTTAATTACTGAGTTTGCAGTGTGTCTCACCATTCAATAGAATAAGGTCCCATTATTATTCTTTTCTAAACTTTGACTACATTTGTGTATTTTTCCAGAGTCAACTTATCAGATGTTATTAAATATTTTACTGCAATTGTGGTTTAACTGTATTCTAGATATATTTATAAATATTGATATCTCTCTGATATTAAATTTTCTCTCTGCCATGCGTCTCTCCATTCCATGTAATTAGGTGTTCATTTACGTTAGCTGACAAAGTTCCATTTTATTGTTTTGCTCACATAGGCATTATTTATTCCCAATTAAAGTTATTCCTAGATATAACATTGACATCTCTAGGTATATTTATGAAATTATGAATGGCATGTTTTATTTCCATTATATTTTCTAGTTGATTAGTTTTTTTTCTTAAGAAAGCATATTGCTTTCACAGTATGGATCTTGCATCTGGTCATCATCTTATGAACTGTATTACTCTCATAAATGTTTTTTTCCATTCTTTACATAAAAATTTAGTTAATAATCACATTGTCTCTAAATTAGGACCTTCTGTCTTCTCCGTTTTAATATTTATCTCTGTCATGTTTTTCTCATGTTATTCCATGAACCAGAATCTCAAATAGAGTGATAAATACCAGCATGATAGTCAGGCTCCCTGCCCTTTTCTGGTGAGTTTTGATGAGCATGATTCTGATATTTTAGAATTAAGTATGATATGAACTGTACATTTCTGGTAGATATGGTTGAGACATGGTTTTTCTGTCTCCGGTTTTATGTTGTGCTGTTGTTGTAGTTTGCTTCCTTTCCCTTTAAATCAGTAATGTCATTTGTAACAAAGGTAACATAAGGTGCAGAGATCATATTTTGGAGTTAGAATCTCACATATGTTGCGTGTCTCTACCACTTAAATTTCTGTACTTCAATGTATTTATCCAAAAAGTACATAAAATCATAGGACTTACTCTGCTTAGTTATTCTAAAAATTAAATAAGGCCGGGCACAGTGACTCACGCTTGTAATCCCAGCAATTTGGGGGCCAAGACAGGTGGATCACCTGAGGCCAGTAGTTCACAACCAGCCTGGCCAACATGGCGAAAACCAGTCTCTACCAAAATACAAAAAATTAGCCTGGCATGGTAGCAGGCTGTAATCCCAGCTACTGGGGAGGCTGAGGCATGAGAATTGCTCAAACCCGGTGGGCAAAGTCTGCAGGGAATGGAGATCACACCATTACACTCCAGCCTGGGCAACAACAGTGAAACCTTGTCTCAACAATAAATAAATAAATATTAAAATTAAATAAGCTCATGGGTGCTGAAGAACTGTAAACAGGGCTGAGCACATGGCATTTGCTAAGAATTAGTAGTACTAGTATTACTATTAAAGAAAATTTTATTTAACTTTTACCTTTGTGTAATATAGTGATTTATATTAACACATTTCTTGATATTGCACTATTTTCACATCTCTGGAACTAACTCTATGATCATGATTCATTTAACCCACTGCTGGATTTTATTAGCTAATACTTGCATCTGTTTATAACTGATACTTTGGTTTACAGTTTTTTTCCGTTGTAAATGAGTGAATTTGCTTGTGTGTTTGTGTGTGTGTGTGTCTGACAATTTTGATATAAAGATTATACTAGTATCATCTAATTATTTGGAAATCCATCCACTGCTTTTTGTGCCTTGGGGAACTTTCCATAATATAGATCATTATATAACGTTCCTATAATTTAGCCTCCAAAGCATGGAGTCATTCTTTTCTAACAGGCTTTTAGCTTTCTTCAATGATTATTGGTGTATTCAGGTTTTCCTGGTCTTGATAGAACCTTGATATCTTATGTCTTTCTAGAAAACAGTTTTATTCTATGATTTCTACTTTTGGTACTAAGGAGTAAATAGTATTCTCATACAATTATTTTAAAATTTCCTCCAATTTGATGAGCTGTTTTTATCTTATTTTTAATACTTTTTGCTGTTTTATTTTCTAAGTCCTTTTAAAAAAAATCTTGCTTGGGCATGGCAGGTGTTTGTCTATTTTCTTGGTTTCAGCAGAGACTAGTGTTTAGATTTATTGTCAACTATTTTATTTTTTAGTGCAGTAGAATCTATTTATATTATTATTCATTAATTCCATCTACTTTTGGGGGAATTTGTTTGAAATTGTTGCTCGTCTTGGATCCAAGATGGCCGATCGCTAACATCCCGGGATTGCAGCTCTCAGGGAAGGCGCGGAGAACTAGAGGACGCCACACTTTCAGACAAAGTCTGGTCGCTCACGGAGCAGAAGATCCCCCAGTGGTGGAAACACACAAGTCGCCAGCGCGACTCTCATGGTCGGCGCAGCGGTTCCGCCGGCACCTCGATGCGGCACCCCTTGTCGCAGAGTAAACGGGACCAGTTCCCCTTCTGACCGAGGTTTGGAGCCCCAGAAAGGCAGAGTCGCCTACTAGGACACAAGAAGGAAGCCCGACAGGAGAATCCTGGGCAGAAAAGCACCATCAGTTTTAACGCCGCTGCTCTGGCCCTGGGAACTAACAACCTGGACGTCCACTCAAGAGACCTAATCTGAAAGTTGGTAATTTCAAAGACGACAGGAGGATAAATTTACAACGACAGGAAGAAACCAGCGTAAAAAAGCTGAGAATACTCAAAGTCAGAACGCCTCTCCCTCTAAAGATGATCACAGTTCCATATCAACAATGGAACAAGGCTTGATGGAGAACGAGCGCCTCCTGATGACAGAATCACTCTTCAAGGAATGGATAATAACAAACTTCGGTGAGTTAAAAGAACATGTTGTAGCCCAACGTAAAGAAACTAGGAACTTTGAAAAAAGGTTTGATGAAATCCTATTGAGAATAGACAACTTAGAGAGGAGTATGAGTGAATTAATGGAACTGAAGAATACAATATAGGAACTCCGAGAAGTATGCACAGGTTTAAACATTCAAATTGTTCAAGCAGAAGAAGGGATATCAGAGGTCAAAGTCCAACTTAATGAAATAAAACGTGAAGAAAAGATTAGAGAAAAAAGGATAAAAAGAAATGAGCAAAGTCTCCAAGAAATGTGGGACTATGTGAAAAGACCAAATTTACGTTTGATAGGTGTACCTGAATGCGACGGAGAGAATGAATCCAAGCTGGAAAATACCCTTCAGGATATTATTCAGGAAAATTTTCCTAAACTAGCAATGCAGGTCAACATTCAACCCCAGGTAATACAGAGAACACCACAAAGATATTCCTCAAGAAGAGCAACCCCAAGGCACATAATCATTAGATTCACCAGGATTGAAACGAAGGAGAGGATACTAAGGGCAGCCAGAGAAAAAGGTCAGATTACCCACAAAGGCAAGCTTATCAGACTTACAGCAGATCTCTTGGCAGAAACTCTACAGGCCAGAAGAGAGTGGGGGCCAATATTTAACATCCTCAAAGAACAGAACCTTCAGCCCAGAATTTCTTATCCAGCCAAACTAAGCTTCAAAACTGAGGGAAAAATAAAATCTTTTATGAACAAGCAAGAACTCAGAGATTTTATTACCACCAGGCCTGCTTTACAAGAGCTTCTGAAAGAAGCATTACACACAGAAAGAAACAACCAGTATTAGCCTTTCTAAAAATACACCAAAAAGTAAAGAGCACCAACATAAAGAAGAATTTACACCAACGAATGGATAAAACAGCCAGTCAACATCAAATGGCAGTAACCCTAAATTTAAATTGACTAAATTCCCAATCAAAAGACACAGCCAAAACCCAATGGCATGTTACATCCAGACCTGTTTCACATGCAAGGATACACAAAGACTCAAAACAAAGGGATGGAGAAAGATTTACCAACCAAATGGAGAGCAAAAATAAATAATAAATAAATAAAAAGCAGGAGTTGCAATTCTTGTATCGGATAAAATAGATTTTAAAGCAACAAAGATATAGTGGTAAAAGGATCAATGCAACAACAAGAGCTAACGATCCTAACACCCAGATAGGAGACTTAGATTCAACGAGACAGATAATTAATAAGGATATCAAGGACTCGAACTCAGATCCAGAACAAGTAAACTTAATAAATATTTATAGAGCTCTCCACTTCAAATACACAAAATATACATTCTTGTCAATACCACATCACACCTACCCATTAGTTTAAATGAAACATTGATTGGCCATTATTAATACCCAATTTTTTTCAAAATAAAGCAATATTTCCATTTACTCTCCCTCTTTCTTCCTCTCCTTTACTTATTTTTTTTTTCTTTCCTTCTCTCAAAAGAAAAGAAATCAACTTGTAAACCTCTATATCCAAGTCGGCAATGTCTCTTTCATTGCTTGATTTCCTTTCTTCCCTTCCCTCCCTCCCTCCCTCCCTCCCTCCCTCCCTCCCTCCCTCCCTCCCTCCCTCCCCGCTTCCTCCCTTCCTTCCTTCATCCCTTCCTTCCTCCCTACCGTCCTTATTCCCTTCCTTCCTGCCTTCCTCCCCCACCCCCCCAAAAAAAGAAATTGTTGCTCGTAATTATTGAATAGTGTACTTAGATCATATGTGTTTTAATTATCCCGAGTTCCTATGTTTCCTAATTTCTCCACTTCATGCATGAGTGATTTTGAACATCCATGAAGCTAGCATGAATTGTGTGTCCACTGAATGTATATTAAAATTGTTTCTCAAGAATGATGCCAAGCACTGGAGACACAAATTCCTACCTTCCAGTAACTCACAATGTGTTAGGAAGCCAGCTTTAGAATGGAGAGGTGTATGTAGGAAAGAAAGCAAACAAGTAGGGAAAGAAGGAGAGTATCCTGGATGATCCAGATGGACCCAGTGTAATCACAAGCATACTTAAAAATGGAAGTGGAACACAGAAGAGAATTTCGGATCAATATATGAAAACTCAATCCACTGTTGTTGGCTTTGAACTTGGAGGAAGGGGGCCATGGACAAAGGAATGCAGGTGACCTCTAGAAGCTGGAAAAGCCAAGGAGATGCATTTTTCCTTAGAGCCTCCAAAAAGGAATAAAGTTCTACTGGCATCTTGATTTTGGCTCAGAGATTTATTTGAGACTTCCAAACTCCAGAACCATAAAGTAATAAATTTGTATGTCAAAACCACTAAGTTTGTAGTATTCTGATACAGCAGCAGTAAGAAACACATACAAGAGTATTCAGGAAAAACCAGCCCAGACCAAAAATGTATGTTTCTGAGGAATTTTTGATGCATAGCTGATAGATAAAGCTACACAGTATAATTATAACTTTTTTACTGTATATAAGCTTGGAATTTCTCAAAAGGGAACCTTTGAGAAAGCTGGTTTGCAAGAATGAGCTGAGAAGAGCTGAAATGAAAAATGAGAAAATCCTCCCGTCAATCCTCCCTTCTTCATGGCGGGGTTATGCAGGAGAATATACTCCCCTTTTCCATTTGTTGCTTTGAGTTGGGATATCCCATCACTTGCAATGAAAGGTCTTGAAGAACCCAGGTGCTAAGTGGCTATGAATGAGAGATTCCAACCAAACACAGCCATAGAGAGGATGGGGCTCAGAGCACTTACAAGCCAAACATCTTCTATACATGGTCACATTAGAAAAAAAAAAAACAAAACTAGAAATATGCATCATCTCCAAGCCCGCTTATCTGTATTTTTCTTGAGTAAGTCAACTCTTGGCTTATAAATAATTCACCATCTTTGAAACTCACATTTACATTTGTTAAATTAAATAAGCAGGAGGCCATCAGCCTGAGGCTCTGTACTTTGAATTTCTATGTAAGTAACTGTAACCTAACAGTATATAAATGAGCCAAAATCTAACTTAGGAGTCTAATTTCTGTACTACAAAGCAGGGTCTCAGCCAATCACAAGCAGCCATGTTTCAGCCAATCACAGGCTGCTAACTGTTTGGTCTGTGTCCCAAAGAAGGCAAACCCCTAGCTATAACCAATCAAGCTATTTCTGTACTTTACTTCCCTGCTCTGTCTATAAATACTCACAGTCCACTTTCCAGACTGGAGTTCTTTGAATCTCTTCTGGTTCTGAGTGCTGTTGATTCATGGACTTATTTTTCCTCAAATAAACTCTGTTAAATTTAATTTGTGAAAAGTTTTAATTCATATTTCATAGTGTAGCAGAATGACAGTTACTCAACAATTATGCAGAATTGATATACATTATTTCTGTTTGCATTAATTTATTTGATGTTTCTCATGGGCTTTTGCTTCCTCTGTTTCATGGAGGAGAAAGGGACATAAATTTGAGAACAATCTGGTAACCTCTGTTTAACAGCATAGTTTGAAAAATTTCTTTGGAAAATGTGATCTTCTTTAAGTAAAATGTTCATTCTTTCAGAGACACCCTCATCCTCCTTTCTCTTTTCTGTATTGGCATCTGGCATATTAGAGACAATTATTTTATCCTCAAGGCTCAAGGGGAGATGAGGTCCGTGAGTCATTATGGTATCCCTGGCCTCTCCCACCACGTTGCTGCTCTGGGCTGCTTTCTGCATAGGTGATATTCAGTATAAAGGCCACACCCCTTAGCTGCAGTCTGCATTTGGGCTAACTTACAGTTTGCCTTATCAGAACCTTCTGATAGTCCCTAGGTGGCCTTAAGTCATCTCTTCCAGTACAACCAGATCCTCTAAGTCACCACCACGTTATTCATCTGGCTCCAGGGCTCTCTGCACCTGGTGGCTTCTACTTTGAAGTCGCTCTGCCTCCTGGTCCCAATGAACCCCAAGGCAGCTGGGCTGTGCCTCACTCAGTTACCTTTGTGCAGACTTTCCAGGCATACATGGACATTGCTGTATACTAGGTCCACTCCAGGTGTAACTGAAGACACCAGGAAAAATGTAAACCATGCCCTCCTTCTAACTCTGCTACCACCAAAAGTTCACAGTGATGTGGTAGCCCCCCAGGTGGTGTGTGTGCATGCCCTGAGGTCCCAAACATTGGGCTGAACAAAAGGATCTCTGTTCTTGATATTCCCCTCAGTTTATCAAATAAACTTATTTATTTTGACCAAAACCTGACAAAAGGAAGATTAGGAAACTTATGATCTTCTTTCCCTCTGACCTCTCTCCTACTTTCTCTTTCTTCCCTTAAAAAATTGGACAGTTTCGTAAATTTATTCATGCTGTATCCTTTTGCAACTTGATTCTTGTCTCAGACTAAACTGTTACCTTGGGAAGTATGGGGGTGAAAGTAGAGTGGGACTAGTGTAACTTTTAATAATTTTTTATTGATTATGCATATTTATAGTACATTTTGTTTTTAAAATCACAGAGGAAATTGGAATCAATTATGCAGTACACAAACAAGATTAGGAGAAAATAGTGACCCTTATTGTAAATATCCATAAAACATACCACTTAGCATTGTTGTCAGTGCTCCCTCACTTAGCTAATTATGTGATTACAAGGTAGTCACAACAGGGTAATTAAAACATCTTATACTTTACTAGTGCGGAGATATAAAGGGGTATGCTAATTTTCATCTTGACTTAAGGTCCCATTGAGTGGCCAGGAATATGAGAAATTGGTTCTCTGGGGAAAATTGTTTCCCAAATGTCATCTGAACATGAAGGGGAACAGAAAATTAATCAAGACAGTGACATTTTTAAAAATGGACTGCTCAGGGAGGAGAGAAAGATTTTGCATTGATGGTTTAAGTGTGTTGGGAAGTACGCTAGAGCCTACAAAACTAGGACTTGGAAATTGATACATCAAACACTCAATGACATATTGACCAATAAGCAAAATGATTGCTAAGGGACAGTATGATTCATGCATTTATATTGTGTGAAAATCCAGAGATACTATAGGTGTCTTTTGGCAGTTTATAGGAACAGGACCAAAACCTTAGGAGAAACGTAAAAGCTCTGTGATCCACCTTTGCGTGCAAATGTTGAACAGGAGTACAAATTGCAACAGGTTTTCTTCCTTCTAAAGTTGTGTTCCCTTCTTACCTTTTTCTACATTTTTGGGAAAATATATACAGCAGCAATTTGTTTTCTGATACATTTATATCTACAGATTTTCTTGTGTGTATGTATTGGCTATGGTACAGAAGGGTATTGCTTGTTTTGTTCGTATCTTCACATCTGAGTATGTTTTACTGAAGCCTTCCTGGGCTTCTGTCACTTTTCTGCAGAATAAGTCTGTTGCCTCAGCTTCTCCCATCTGTTTTAACTGCATCCTTTAAGGCACCCTTAATCTGCAACTTAGTTCTCATTTGGTGAAAGTCAGACTTCACTTGATGATGTTGACTTTTTCAGCAAAGGGCAATGGCAGTTACTGAAGATGCCCTTTGCAAGAAAAATCTCATATAATCAATTCTGCTAAGGGGAGCTGACACTCCAGTGTATGCTGGGTGTCAGTGGATGCTATTCCTCCCGTTCCTTTGTGAGGTCTGCAACGTTTGGGCTGAGGTTCACCAAGCAGTTGTCTGAAGTGTGCAATTGAATGGGATTCAGCCAGACAGGGGCAGAATCCCAAGCCCCAAACATGGCAGAGTGAGGAAAACACCAGAGTCCCTGGAACATGGATATAGAACTGTGCCTCTAGTCTGCTACTTGCCACTTGAATAACTTTGAGCAAGTTACTTATGCCCTGAGCAACTCAGTGATCTCATCTGGATAATAAGGAGAGAAACCTCATACTATCAAAATTAAATGAGTTCATATATAAATCTTATAGAGCCCAGTAGCAACTCTGCTATTTATTACTTGTATAAACTGGCAAATAATTCTTTGAGCTTCATTTAGGGTTGCCAGATTTAGCAAATAAAAATCCTACATGTCCAGCTAAAACAACAAACAATTTTTGGAATGAATGGGAATATACTGTACTTTAAAAAGTATTTGTCTTTTATTTGAAATTCAAATTTAAATGGTCTTCCTGGATTTAATCTGTCAAACTTTGTATCAGTTCTCTTGTCTAATAAATAAGTATATTTATGCTTACCCTAGTTAACTTAGAAGGTGATTATGAGGATGACATTAAACTATAATATATATATATATATATGTTTATGTCATCGTCGTAATATATAAAAGGTTTTTAAAATGTAACATGTGATTCGGACATAAGAGAATGCCCCATTATTAGTGTAGCTAGTGCGGTCATCGTGAGTTCACAAATAGGTTGAAGAATATACAGTGAAAGTCAACGAGAGGCGATACTGTAAGTTATAGACCAGTTAACCTGTTCACCTCTTCTGAGGAGCCAAGTACCTCTGGGTTACTTGCAATGGACTGCTTATTCTCATTAATATGCAGATTTCACTGGAAAGTACTTTTTATACTTGTAGAGAGGAGGAAAGAGGAGGAGTATGAGCAAGACTGTGAAGGGAACTGCCAACTCTTATACAGGGAGGGTTATTTCCTTTTTTAATTAAATTTTTAGACATGCAATTTGCCTTTTCCGATATATTGTGTTTTTTATCAGTTTTTTTCTCATGTAGTGGCAAATCACAAATGCCTTATTACAGGAACAATCATAGGAGGAGCTGTTTCGGGGCCCACTCATAGCAAGCTGCACTTTAAGCATAAATATGTCTTCAACAGAAAGTTGCAAGCAAAAAGTCAGGGTGCTAAAAAGACCCAAGGGGATTTTTAACTCTCACACTTACAGGTGCATTAGGGAAAGAGCAACACCCAAATTCTTTAATTTTCCAAGGTAAGAACATAAGGTATTTCTACATCTCCTCATAGCTCAGAACTAGATCCCACAACAAGTGGGTTCCTGCAGAACTCAATTTCTCAGGATATAATAAATAGGAAGAAAATGTGATGTGTGCCTCTTCAATGCCCAATTTACTATTCTGTCTCTTTCTTAAAATATATAACCCAGGCCAGGGGAGGTGGCCCATGCCTGTAATCCCAGTACTTTGGGAGGCCAAATTGATGGATCGCCTGAGGTCAGGAGTTTGAGACCAGCCTGACCAATATGGTGAAACCTTGTGTCTACTAAAAGTACAAAAATTAGCCAGGGGTGGTGGCACACACCTGTAATCTCAGCTACTCAGGAGGCTGAGGCTGGAGAATTGCTTGAACCTGGGAGGCAGAGGTCGCAGTGAGCCGAGATCATGCCACTGCACTCCAGCCTGGGCAAGAGAGGGAGACCCTGTCTCAAAAACAAAACCAAACAAAAACAAAACAAAAAAACCCCATAACCCATTATGTCAAAAACATCGAATTCAGTGATTTGGTAGGATGCAATTAAAGGAAGCTTCAGTGGTATTAAATGAATTTTTATTTTGAAACCAATTCTGCTAGCTTCACATACACACAACCTCAGAGATGGGCAATAATACAGCCAATAGCTAAAGCCACCAACTTGATAATTTCCTCCAGCATATAGAGAAATAAATCTCCGGGGCCTCCTTGGCCTTTGGCTTTGGAATACAAAAACCTTGGATGTAGAGAAATGTATGTTGAGCACCTACTCCTGCACATACTGACACGGAGATAGTCCCACCCCTGAATGAAATTGGTTACTTCCCCACTCTGGACTCTGACTCTCAGCTGGCAGGCACAACAGACAGGATAAGACTCTTCATACATCCACACTCTGGGCCATCACGTTTTATGGACACAAATTGAAGAAAAGATCTAGTGATGGAGTCTCCAGCTACAGCTTGAAACCAGCCCATCAATGTCAGGTTCCATTAAATACCTGATGTTGCCACTTTGCAGCAGTTCTGGCGGATAAAGGTTCTGTTAGAGTCAGTGTTTCAAGTGAAGTTCAGACTCTCACTTGCCATAAATGAAGAGGATGGGAAGTGAGCTGGGAGATTTTCAGACTAATATTTAGATAATTGCAATTTATCTCATCTTAAGGATCAAGCTGGTTGAACCCAAGCCGAGTTTGAGCTAAAGTGTGTTTACAAGGCCTCCTTCCTCAAAGCTAGCAGTCTAAGGAAAGAAGAGAAGCCAGAGCTGGGATTTCTGGCTGACCTTGGAACCAGGAATGATCAATCCCAATAGCAATAATATAACAGCAAGAATAAACAATTATGAATATTGCAAATGCACTCTCTCTGGTGCTGAGAAAAATTAATTTCCTATTTGAATCCCATTCACATAAATACTCATAATGATGTACTTAAATCCAGACTCTGTTAAATCCTAAGCCCTCAATACCTGAGCCAACAGCATGAGTCTTGCATTTAATCGGTTACTGTAATAAACATATAAAATGTTTTTTTTTTCATGAGAGGACAGAGCAGTGGCTACATAAAAGGACATCAAATGACACATCCTCCATCTCCCAGCAAATAAAAAAGCCATCAGCTCATAACAAGGCGGTGATAAAAGGTGCTGAGGCCAGTAAGATTAAGACTTTGTAATAAGGTCCGGGCGCCAAAACTGACAGCCATTTTCTTTTATATTTATCATGTCCTCACATTGGGGTGAGAAGCCATGGCTCTGTCCCATTGCTGGCTAGAATTTATAGCAGCTCCATTATTAGGAGATTGCAGTGAAATGGGGTAGAGGTATGGTTTTCTGAGAACGTTACGATAGCCTCCTACATTATACACTTGACAGGTTTGTCAGCTCTTAGTAACAAGCCTTGTAAAGTACTTTAATATCATTAGCACTATTTTCTTAATGTGTCTGCTCTCCTCGAAGCTTGAAAATATCATATATCATAGGCTGGAGGGTAGCATGAACTGCTATCTCCTCGTTTCTGGCTTCTTAAGTGTGATTTTATAGTAACACATAGAGTTGATGTTTTAATCAAAATAATGCAGCCATTTTCCTTTATTGATTATCAAGTAAATATGTATAAATATGTAGTTAGGGGTGGGCTACCCTTTTAGAGGATATTGGAAACACATAATGAATGGCTTTCTGCGGGTAATTTCACTGCCTGCTTACTTCAGTTATTTGTTATGTGCCAGGACTTTTTCCATTCTGCCCTCCTTCCCCAAAGATCTGTGGAGGCCACCTGCAGGAGAGAGAGGCCTAACCAGAACCAAAACTCTGCAAGAACTTTCCAGACAGGCAAGGCCTAAATCAGACGCCTTTGAAATTTCTGCACATACATGTCTCCCTTTTTTGTAAACTAGCCTAAATTACAATCTGTTCTGTAGTTCATGGTGCATTTCAAAAGGACCCACATTTATTTTGGGCAAATCCTGAAAGGCTTTTTCTTGCTTTCAGTGATGAGCATATTGACTTAAGAATGTCTATCTACATTGCTAATGTAAACCCAGAGACAGAAATCCTGTGAGTTGACTCAATAGTTTGAGTTGTATAAGTGTTTTAAATTTCAAAAATAAACATGTATTACTTTGTGAGTGTAATAAAATTATAAACTTGGTTTATATCTCATTCTAAGCAGAACATAGATCTTAATAACCTTGTAAATATTCTCATATGTGACCTTGATCATAAAAATTTAATTATTGTCAACAATAGCATTAAATATATACCAAAAATAAGGATGGGCACACGTGCGTGTGTGTGCCTGCACACACACACACACACACACACACACACACATAATCAGAGGGAATTTTATTATCATCAGCACAACCTCAAATTGTTTTATAATTGGAAATATTAGGGTCAATGCAAAATTTAGTTCTGCACTAGAGCTCAGATCAAAACATCAACCCTTCTAGGCAGTAGTTTCAATATTACTGTACATTGCCCCAAATATGTGCTCAATTAGTTACTGGATGCATGCCCTACCTCCTGCACCCTTTATCTCAAATGAGAAATCAAGAGATCTATGAGGTGATTTCCTTTTGGTCAAAATCATTGCATCTAGCTCAGTGCCTAGCACATTGCAGGTAATCAATAAATATCGTTTTCAAGGTTGAACAAATGAATCCATCATTTCTCCCAACTTATATGAGGATTTATGTTTCCATTGGCCCATGGCCATCAAACTAGGTTACTTGCTGAGAAATAAACATGCACCAGATTGGAGGAGTTATGACATCGTGATCTCAGATTAATCCAGTCTATGCCTTTCTTGAAGCATTAACTTACATATATGCTTCTGCATTGAGAGCAGGCCAAATGCAGATAATCTCAAGACACTACATATTGCCAAACAGACACCACTAGGCAATCCAAAATGTTTGTTAGCAAATTATTTTAATGAACTTATCATTAGCCATTTAAAAGTATCATTTTGGGAATGGGAAGGTAAAAACAACCCAAGAAGAATTTAAATCTTTATATCTTCATCTAATATTTAAGTTCTTTGGTTATGCAAACATATATATTTTACAAAGTGGAAATATTAGGTTAAATTTTGTCAGTGTAATAGTTTTATTGCAGTTTGTTTTAAAAATGTACATTCTAAATTCCTATTGCTTTTGCCTAATTTAAATGAGAAGAGTATTCAAATATTGGACTCACTCTCTACCTACCTGAATAAGAAGACAGGGCAGGGTCAAACCTATATTTGTCTATTTTTATAGTCAATACAATAATTGCCTATGATGGATTAATTATATAGTAACTAAGGCTGATTTTTCTTAGAATAGAAATGATTAAATCGTGTCTTTTTCAGTGGGGTCTGGTCACCACATGAGGACCTAATCTAACCTTTTTTGACTATTTTATGCCTCTTCCTCTGAAGGAAAGTCATTAATTTGATGTGCTGAGAAATTGTCCTGTGGATGTGCTCCTGTTCACACAGTCTAGTTAACATGAATAGGTTTTTAATATCTGTCGATACGGAACTGTTCCCCATCAGTCCCAAAGCTGCTCATAAAATCAGTCTATTTATTTCTAGAAATCACTAAGGATTGGATTTTTAAGCCTGTACATTTACCAAGTTTATCACATTTGATACTAAGTGAGAAAATATATTTTGATTAAGTCTTTATGTGTAAAACCAGATCAGTAAAAATTTTTGAAGATTTCTGGACAATTACATTTCTAAACAGCTTTGTACCTTCTCTGTATTGTTTTCTTGACGTGTTTATCATATATATATTTGTGTATACACACACATAAATGTGTATGTGTATATATATATATATATACATATGTGTATAGATTACACAGATAGGTATATATCTACATATATAACTTGTGTGTATATATGCAGATATATCTCTATAGATATATATAATAAAGATATATTGAAATATATCTAGATATTTAGATATATCTATATATTCTCACACAAGTTATATGTGTGTGTTTATATAAACATGTACATATCCATTGATATATACATATCTATATATATACACACACGTAATATGTGTGTGTGTATATATAGATATAAATATAATTTTCTATGTTTTTTGATATTTTGACATCTTTAAAAACCTTTTTTGAGGCCAGGCATGGTGACTCCTGCCTGTAATCCCAGCACTTTAGGAGGTTGAGGCCAGAGGATCACTTGAGGCCATGAGTTCAAGACCAGCTTGGGCAATAGAGTGATACCCTGTCTCTACAAAAAATACAAAAATTAGCCAGGCTCATGAGGTGGCACGTGTCTGCAGTTCCAGCTTCTTGGGAGGCTGAAATGGGAGGATCGCTTGAGCCCAGGAGTTTGATTCTGCAGTGAACCTTGATTGCACCACTGCACTGCAGTCTGCATGGCAGAACCAAGACCCTGTTTCTAAAAAAATCCATAACCAAAACTAAAAACCTTTTTGTCTGGGGAGAGACTGCCCCTCCAGGGGATAGCCAGTTCTTGGAGGTAGCAAAAACTCTGCCAGGAGCCTGCCTTTGATCAATCCAGAGCCATACCTCCTCTTCTGGCCCTTACACTTCAGGAGGTAACATTCCTCTGCCTTAACCATTCCAGGGACAGGTACCAAATGGCTACAGACTACCCCTGTAGTTTAGAATTTGCTAAGTTATTCAAACTAGCCCATCCTAAATAATTCACTCTGCCCTCCATTGCCTTTCCCACAGAAACCCCAACAAAGGCTCTGGCCTAAGCCTTCCGCTGGCTCCTGTCTTTTGCCTCCTGACCACCATGTCTTCCCTTTATAGCCCTGCATGGCATGCTGTGCCTCCTGATGATAGGACCTGAGAGTTTAACACACTTTGTTTTTCTGAACCTCTCTTCTGTCTTTTCTTATGGCGGATCTGACTGACTGTCACATTTTAAAAAACACAAAACAACATTCAAAGACAGCATGACACTGTATCAGAACTAGAAGGAAATCTCAGCATCACGTAGTTGGTCTTCCTTAATCATTCCGACAGGAAACAGCAAATCAGAACTTCACTCTTTGGGCCTCCCTTCCTTGACATACCTCCTGGGCAGAGGCTGTTACATTCCTTCCCCAAACCAATAAGAGACACACAGGAGAAAAGGTGGGCTCTCAGTCAGTCCTCTCTAGGTCTCATGATCTCATTTACTTCTCCACTTCCACCTTTGAGATTCAGGAAGCTGCAGGGCATTTTCAATTGCTGAGATTTTTCCAGACATAATCCTGGGCAAGCATCTTCATTCTGTGTTTAGTGCTCCACCAAAAATATGAATATTGAGTTAATTAACTGGGGACATTTTCGTTAAATCCCTTATTTATAAGACTGGAAGACAACTGATTTTGTTTTGTTTTGTTTTGAGACAGAGTCTCACTCTGTTGTCCAGGCTGGAGTACAGTGGTGTGATCTCAGATCACTGCAATCTCTGCCTCCTGGGTTCAAGTGATTCTCCTGACTCAGCCTCCTGAGCAGCTGGGATTATAAGCGTCCACCACCATGCCTGGTTAATTTTTGTATTTGCAGTAGAGGCAGGGTTTCTCCATGTTGGTCAGGCTGGTCTTGAACTCCTGACCTCGTGATCTTCCCTTCTCAGCTTCCCAAAATTCTGGGATTACAGGCGTGAGCCACTGGGCCTGGCCCTGATTTTAAAACCAAAATATCACCTTGATGACTTGAACACCTAAATTATGTTTTTAGGTTGACTTGTTTTTTCAGTAAATATGCCCATTATTTTGATTTGGTGAAGTTGTAGGACAATGAGAGTTTAATCTGCTGCTAAATGGAGAATGAGCTAATCTAACCATGTTGGACAACAGTTTGAGATTATCTAACAGTTTGCAAATGTGTGCATTTTCCAATGTAGTTATTTGAGTTCTAGACATATAACTTGCAGAAATTCTTACACGTGCTCAGCACTATTAAAAATACTCTACTGAACCAGGTGTGGTGTACATGCCTGTATCCCAGGTACTTGAGAGGCAGATATGGAAGAATCACATAATTCTGGGAGTCTAAATCCAATCTGGGCAACATAGTGAGACCTCATCTCCTAAATAAATAATAAAAATAGTCTATAACTGAAAACTGTCCAAATGATTATTAATGGAAGAATAAAAAAAATAAACTGTGGAATGCTCATTCAATGGGAAGTATTCATTGGAGGAAAAAAAGCTGATAACTGCATGAGCAGTGAATGTCAACGTACTGCTGTTGAGCAAAAGCAGAAGACATAGAAAGAGGTATACATATGGTTTCATTTACATCAACCTTGAAAACTAGCAGTTCAAAAATCTAGATTGATGAGAGATCCATATGAAGATAAAAAACTTTAAAGAGAAGGAAGAAAATTGTTAACAGGAAATGCAGGAAGGATAGTGATACCAGGAGTGGGTGGGCTGAGGAATGGGAATGTGATGGGTAAGAGTAAATAGATTTCATAAGGCTCTGGTAATGTCCTATTTCTTAACTTTGGTGGATAAGCATAAGGATGATTTTAAGAAGCTTATGAGCTGGTTGCAGTGGCTCATGTCTGCAATCCCAGCACTTTGGGATGCCGCAGATGCATCATTTGAGCCCAGGAGGTCAAGATCAGGTTAGGCAACATGGAAATACCCTGTTTGTACAAAAAAAAAAAAAAAAACCACAGAAGGTTAGCAGGGCATGGTAGTGTTTGCCTATAATCCCAGCTACTTGAAGTCCCATCCCTTGTGCCCCAGAAGTCAAGAGTGCAGTGAGCCCTCTTTGCACCACTGCACCCCAGCCTCAGTGACAGAACGAGACCTTGTCTAAAAAAGTAAATAAAATAAAATTAAAACCTAATTATTTAAAATGCATATGTATAATTCATGCATCTTTTAGTATAAATTTCAAAATCAAAAATAACAATGGATAATTAAATGTAGGAAGGAGGTGGAGATGACTCCAAACTCACATCTCATTTTCATCTGTCATTTTTCATTTAAAAATAAATAAATGAATAAAACTGACAGTGACCATCTAGTATTCTTCAACGTAGCCAAAAATGGGTAGCCATCTACACTGTGCACTTTATTTCACAATAGAAATCTATTTTTGTAGAATATTAGATTTAAAAGAAAGATGGGGATTATTTAATACATGTGATAATTACATGAGATCTCCTTTATTCTATACTTCTCATATATACTTAATAGCTAACTGTATGAAGACTAAGATTTTAAATCAATTATTCAGACGTTTAAGTTAGTTGAATGCAGTCCATTAAAATGCCCATTGTTTTATGTTCCTGTCTCCTTTTAAGACAGTTTTCAAAGATGAAATCAGACACTTAAGGCATTACCATCTCATTTCTCTTAGGTGTGTTCATGATGTAACTGTGAGGCTGCCACTGTTGTATAATTTTAGGAGATTTAGATAATCTTCTCATTCTTGTCTTTTACAACAGTTAATACCATTTGAATACTTTTTACTTTTGTCTTATTTTCCAAAAGAAAATAGAAGTAGAAGATGGGCACTCTATGAAGCTTGCTGAACTAAACAACTCACCGAAAACAATGAAAGACACACAAAGCACAGTATCTCATTAAATCCTCTCCTGACTATACTATAAAGCTCATATTATCATTATTTTTGCCCTTTTACAGAGAAGAAAACATACAAATAGAAGATGAAGAGACAATCAAATTAAGTGACTATGCTCAGGTATGAAGTCTAGTGGTTTGTTCTCTATCCTGCACTGGTATATTTGCTCCCTCTTCCAGACCACATCATTGAGCAAAAAGTTTATTACTTTAACTATGTTATACTATATTAATATACATTATAGTATGTAGTATATTACTATATATATATATAAGCTATAGTATATAGTAATAATATATAGTATATATTGTAGTATATTGTATATATTATATACAGTATATAGTATGTAGTAATATATACTTTTTATATAGCATATAGTAATATATACTTTTAATTATGTATGTTTATGGGCAAAAGAGTGATTTTACAGTATCTACTGTAGTTCATATACACTATTAAATTATTTTGCAAATTCTCATCATAAGTAACATTTACTCTAGGTAAATCATGCCCACACCAAGTAAATAATTCAATTAAGACAGTACTGTTTTTAATACATACTTTCTTAAAAATGTTTTTTAAGCTCCCACTTTCTGGGTGAGACTGACAGTTCTAGAAGTTGATTGTCATGTGCTTATTTTCATTTCTGAGCATCCTTCATCATCACACCAGGCTAGTAATTAGTGACGATAAAAATTGCTATTGGGTGATGCAACATTTCAACCGTCATCCTGCTGCAGTGGAAGAAAAAGTTATTTTGTAAAATGAGAGCCCAGTGGTGCAGTTGTATTGACTTTTATGTCATGTTTGTTTCAGTTTACTAGTCAAAACAAGTTTCACAGCTCCTCCTGGTCCAGAAGGTTCCGTTTGCTTTATGAAAATGAAGCTGTCTTGTTTTCTGGTTCATAAATCATTGTCAAGAGGAGCTAGATAACAGAAACAAGTTCAGATTCCAGAATGATTATCCTTAGAGATGATGTATTAAATATACAGAATACAACCTGATTTTCATAAGCCACATTGACTTTGCAAAACTAAGGCTGCAGGGGAAAATTATTTCCTAAGAGGAGGAGTGAGAGCTTGCAAAATCTAACCAGGTAGGAATGATGGGAGAGGGAAGGAAGTAGAGCATTTTTACATGTAAAGATGTATGTGCTTTCTCCAATTTTCTCTTCATTATTTACTGGCTGTCATTTATTTAAGGATCTGGTGCCTCTGTCTTCTATTAGTAATATGGGAAGCATCTTTAGAAGAGAAGAACTTCCCCTTATTCCTAGATTATCTGCCGCTTTTCTTTCATCCTCTTCTCTGAATATTGTGATATCATGTAAAATATTTCTTCTACCTCTTCATAACTTAACCTCTCCCCCTATAGTGAACTTGGTTTGAGTTGTGCTTTTGGAATTCCATACCTCATACCTAGTAGGCTTTCTTAATGCCTCACCAGAGCCACACAATCCATGGGTGTGAAATCTGGAGAAAAAAATCACAGTGGAATGAGAGTCACAGAGATACTCCGAGATCAGAAGTGTCTTTGAAGTAACTCAGGGAACAGATTTCTTGCCCCTAAATGGTGCTGAAGCTTATTTTCTTTTCAATGATGACTTCAGACCTCCAAGCTGATGTAAAAATGCATTTGGCTGAAAAAGAGAGGTTTCTTCTGTGTAAAATGTGTTTTACTTCCTATTCAATGGCTTAGTTCCTTTTGGAGCTCTTTATTAGTCTGTTCTCATACTGCTGATAAAGACATCTCTGAGACTGTAATTTATAAAGAAAATGAGTTTTAATGGTCTCACAGTCCTACATGGCTGGGGAGGCCTCCCAATCATGGCCGATGGAGAAAGGGTGGCAGAAAGAGAGAAAATGAAAACCAAGTGAAAATTGTTTTCCCTTGTAAAACCATCAGATCTTGTGAGACTTATTCATTACCACAAAATAGTACAGGGGAACTGCCCCTATGATTCAATTATCTCCCACCAGGTCCCTCTCACAACAGGTGGGATTATGAGAGCTACAATTCACAATGAAATTTGGGTGGGGACACAGCTAAACCATATCAAGTTCCAAATCACATTTCACTAATCCCTCTTTAGAGAAGCCTACTCTCCCCTAGCCACTATCTGGGGCTTGGTTTCTCTTTCCATTCCCTTAGAGCATCCGGTCACTGCTCCCTCTTCATGCTTATTCAAGGGATAGTCAAGGATTTATTTCATTATTAGCTCTTAAAATATTGGTCTCACTTGGTAAAATGAAATTCCTTGGGGGTAGACCTGCGTTCATGTTCCTGCACACGGCAGTCTGTGGGCAGGTACACATCATATTAATTATTCAGAGGCAGACTATAAAGAGAAACAAAGAAATGTACTCAAAGCCACTCAAATATTGAAGTGAAACTCTTTCTTTTGCAGAAAGAAATTTATTTAGGCAGAGAAAGAGAAAAATGAGAGAGAAAAAGATGAGAGAGTGAAAGCTTCCATGAAGATTGTGGAAGGAGAAAGTAAAACTTTTTCTAGCAGGGAGTTTAGGTGGATATCCTAGGTATAGTCAGGATTTTATTCTATTTCAATTAGTGTGATTTAATTCTTACTCAGAATAGAAGGGAAGAATCCGCAAAGAGCAAACTGACATAAATAATTGTTATGTCACTATGTATTTTCCATACTATGAAAAGGAACTTTTTCTACCTGCCAGGAAAATCCTTGATTTCTTAAGACACTGCTGGGGAAGGTCACTGGTTCTGCTACCAAATTCATAAACAGGGGAACCTCCATCTTGCAGTTCAGTTAGCCACAGCCCCTATAAAGTTATAATCTTGTATAATCTGGCTTATTTGATTAATTTATGATTGATGTACATATATAGGATTTTTACTTTTTCTTCAGCAAAAGAATAATGTGAGGAATTGGAAAGTTACTCAAAAACTTTTATATATGCAGATGACCAGTTTGGGAGTTCATCTCAATGTGTATTTTTGAAACCATACCAGTTGTCCCATAGAACTGACGTTTATGGTTTCTTTTGAATAAACATAGAAAGGTACCCTCTCAGTATTAAAACTTGAGGAAATTACAATTGACTCATATGAGGTCCTTTCTCAGGAAACAAACTAGCAAGCCTCCCAGAGAGTATCAAGAAAGGAAAAGTTACCAGATCACCACATCTGGACAGTGTGACACCAGACCCCTCACCCATCATGATTGCCTAACCAACCATCTGTTTCCTGTTTACTGACTCCTCTTCCTTCCTGCTCCCTGATTCCTATTTTCCCAGTTAAATTTCTTCCCTGCTATACAAACCCTTCACTTCAATCCACCAGGAAGATGGATTTGAGACTGATCTATCTCCTTGGCTGCAGCAGCCAGTTAAAGCCTTCTTCCCTGGCTATACTTGTTGTCTCAGTGATTGGCTTTCTGTGCTGTGAGCAACAGGACTTAGACCAAACCCCAGGCATTTTAGTAACATTTTCAACAATATGTTTAGAAACTTTTATCACCTGGATAGTTACTTTAACCCATTCCTTCATTTTACTTGCAAAAACTGGCTTTAGGATTTATAAATTAAGAGTAAAATATCTACTGGAACTTTGAGTATTCTAAGATACATGAGGTCTCCAGCCAGTGGATTAACTCATGTGAACTTTGCATCTTTTATAAATATTTAGGTATCTATAAATATAATCTCATTTTCTATATGAATGTTATATAATGTTGGTGCTTCACTCTTTAGGAAGAGTGATTTCTATAAAACAATCAATAGAGAAACCCTGCATGGTTTGTTTTCTATTATGTATAACTTACAGGTCGTTGAGTCAAGTACTGTGGCAAGATTTCTAAAACGCTGGTGATTTTTAGGAAAGATCATCAATAACATATGTAGCCAAGCAAGCTAAAATAATTACAATCAAATTTCATGCTTCAGGGCATAAACTGATTTCCTGCAAGGGTCAGAAAGAAATATGCTGCTTTCACCAATGTGGACTGCATTGGGTAAATGACACACCTATTTTTGTTTGGTTTTGCCCTTTTTTCTGAACCTAATATAGTGCTCAGTTTTTATCAAGAATTTGGGTCATTTATAGCCCTCCTTAGTTGTGTATCAGGCTTACTTTCTTTCTGATATTGAGAAACTTTTCAATGGAACATGACACAAAATGAAGCCCTGGTTGAAAACATGTTGATTCTAATGTAAATGTTTGTTCTTAGATTAATTATTAAAAGTTGGAGGTCTAGAACAGAGAAGAAAGCAAAATGTTGTGATTTTGAATTTCAAGCCAATGGTCTTTAAACTCACTGAGGATCATGTTTTCTCTTTGAGGTCTTCTAAATTCATTTGCTTCAGGTAATAAGTTTTGTTAATCTTGTCTCTTTTTCCTAGCTAACTTTTGCCTCCCTCTCTTTCAAATTCTCAATCACAACATACATTTGTACTATGCAAAACAGCTATAGCATCACGAACAATAAATTTTAACCTTTGCCATCATTTTTTTTTAGTGGGGTGGGGTGAAAAGGAGGAGAGGAGAAGAGCAAATGGTTATTCTCAGGCAGTGCTGGTGCTTCTACAAATGTAGTATGGAGGCCTTTGAGCTAATTACATTCTGTATATCTGAGCCAACTTGGAGAGCTTCACGCTGTCACTCAGATACATCTGGGCCTGATAACAATTGCAAATACCCAGGGCACACTTTAAAAAGGGCTTATGTTACAACATGAAGCAACATGTTTTACAGTACTCAGAATGGCCAGATAAATAAAACAGCTTCAGGTTCAGAGCTTTGTGGGGGGAAAATTTATTTTGTAGCATTTCATTTAGAGCAGAAAAATTTCCCCACTGACAAGGGAACGTTTGACCCTAACAAAATGTTAAGTTCTACCCACAGCAGTTTGAGGTAATGGGCAATAGAAGACTCTGGGCTGCCTTTAATGATGTTGGCTATAAGATTACAATCATTTCCCATTCAGAGAGACAGTTTTGGAGGTTTGGATCCAAGTTAAAAGTATAGAGGAGAATTTATAAAAAGCTACCTCTACGTATATGTCCAAAGAGAGAGAGTAGAAATGAAAACACTGCACATTTCTAGGCCATATTCAGCATAAATGCCAAAAAGATCATGTTAGTTTATTTGGGAACTGTCTTTGGGGGCAGATTTGATGTGTTGATCACAGCCAGGTGACTTCTGAAATCATCATTCATGCTTCAGCGGGATGTTGGACAAAGGAAACAGAAAGGGGAAACAACTCCCAGAGCTAAAGTTTTGCATAAGATGGTATCAATTGTCAGTTTCCACCTGGCAATAAAACTCCCCAGCAAGCTCTTCTGCTAACACACGCTATATGGCAGTAATCGTCTTTCTTTCTCCTATGGAGAGTTGTGAAGTCATAAAGTAGATGGGTATTACTGACTTTCACCTGACATATTTCCCTGTTCCTTGAATTTGCACCTTAAAAAAAGTATAGCTTTGATATAGTAGTGTTTAACACTCCTGCTCTCTTGTTGAGTATGCATTATTGTAACAAAAATACTCATTTTCTTCATCACATGCCCCTAGGCTCCATTTTTCTTTAAAAGTTGCCTATAGTGACCACAACGTTATTATGGAGGGGAAAAGGTAACTTGAGCTGTACCATTTGCAGAGCACTTTGGAGTTTACTCTTTAGCGCATATTCTCTTTCTTAAATTTAAAACCATTGTAAAAGGGAAGTATTTAGCTCCCATTTGGCAGATGTGACAGCTGAGGCTGAGATTTACATAGCTCGTCTTCCTAAATTACGCAGCAGTAAGCAGCAGTAGAGCCCAAACTCATGTCCACGGGTAGCTGGCATCAATAACTGAATAAAATGCCTTTATTCATTATATAGCACTTTACAATACATAGCAATTTCAATTTTTCAAAAGTGTTTTTCTTTTTTTTCTACATCATTAAAAAAAAAATTCAGCAGAACCCAGCCATGTTTAAAAGTTGCCCAGAATTCAGAGGCACAGAAAAGTGATTAAATTTATTAATGAAGATACGGTAACTTAATATGAATATTGTATTCCTTTTAGATACCTAGGAACATGTGTTATTTCAATGACTATGTGCCATATCACTCAAAGTATTATCTCAAGGAAGAAAGTAAACACAGATTTTCGTGACTGTAATTAATGTGTTCCAAGACAACGCTTTACGTTTTACTGAATTCCCTGTGTACTCAGTTCTAAGGTCATCTCTCCAGAAGACAAAATACCTCTTTTTGTTAAGTTGTCTGGAGGTTTTGTTTGTTTATTTGTGTGTGTGGCGGGGGGAACATCAGTTTCTCTGGAAAGCTGGCTCCTGCGTTCTCAGGGGTTATAAAAATGGGAATCATTTTTATTGGCAATCCACTGGAATAGTGCTGAGACAAATGGAAACTTGAAGATAAGGATCCTCTGAGGTGAGAACATACAGCTGTTGGGAATTGCGAGAGAATCTGACCAATAAAGGAAGTCACTATTTTTCCAGGCCTGAAGTGAGTTATAGGGCGAGACGGGTGTTGTATATTTATGTAAGGCAGCAGCAGGGAGTTTAAGCGGCTGTATATTGCTGAAAGAGCATCATTCACATTCAGGCAGAGACAAAAGGTGGAAATGAAGTAACATCCTGGCTGAAGAAGGCCTCACGACAGAATAATAACATTTCAGAGAGGGGGGCCTTGTGCGAGGCTGTGGGTAGGCCTCAAAATGAGGAAATGATCAAGATGCCTTGTCAGGCCTTCAGAAAACAGTTACACACACACACACACACACACACACACACTCAGGATTAAGGCCTGGGCAAGTGTCCTTGGGAAGGAAAGTCATTTATCTTTCACAGAAACACGTACACAATTACTAGCAACCTTCATCAGTATAGTCAGCAAGATAGGTTTGCCAAAACTACTAGAAAAAATATATATCAATGCACATATTACAGTTACACCTCCGCTTGGTATTTGTTATTATCATGTACTCTAGCCTCACTGCATCACCGTGGATACTAATTCAGGACAATATTTGAAGGACTAAAGTGGTTCTGACTGCTCAAAAGACTCAAAGGAAGGGGGTAGGCTGGAGGGAAGAGACTGTCTTATCTCCTGTGTTTATTTATTGTGTCCTTTTGTTTAGAGGAAGTAGCAAGAAGAAAGGGGTCATGAAATTACACTCCTCTAATGACAAATGGTGAGAGTGAGAGACAGTCTGCTTCAGAAAAAATGATCAAAAGAAGAAAAAAGGAAGAATTTTAACATTCAAAAAGTACATGTTGCTAGTCTGTGAGGCGCTGCTAAAACGCTATACTTCTGTTTGGTAGAAATAGTCTAGGGTGCACCCAAATGCTGATTAAGATGTTATCAAAATTTTAACTGGTAGATTATGTTGAATATTTCAGAAGCTTTAGTCATTTCAGAGAAAACCTAATGTAGAGTAAGAATCTTGTCACATAGGGAGCTCTTAGTTAATACTAAATTAGGGTGGTTATTAAAACACAGGATGGCACAGGACTGGAATCAAAATAGCCATATTTTATCCTTCAAGTTTATTTCTCTTGGAAAGCAATATGACAATTATGAAAATGTAAAGTAAAATTAGAAGATGTCTTATGAAAATGTTTATGTTGTGGGTCATGGACTAGATTTGTGAATTTTCCTTATTAGGACCAAGTACAAGGAAATGTCCAAGTGATTTTATACTAGACAAACACATATTTACAACGTCATGAGTATTTTGCTTAAGTTTTAAGGGAATAGTAGAATCACAAAACGAATACACCCGTGTGTCTGTTTTTCAATTATTTTTTTCTTCTGCCCCATGCAGCTAAATATCAAACAACTATGAAAACAAAACAAACAAAAAAGAATGCTGGGCTGAAATAATTTAATTTCCTTCATTGACCCTTCCTTAAAATTTTCACATGCCAATGTTTCCATCACAGCAGAGGAGTTTACACATTCAACCCTAACATTATCAGAGCATGGTATTTAGCAGGCTTTTCAATAGCCAAAGGCTAAGAGGCTAAGAATGAGCACAATGCTCTTCATCTTCCTAGAAAATGAGCAATTTACAAATGGAAACAGTTCATACTGCATCCGCAGGTGAACTTATCCAGCACAGAGCTGAAGCCAAAGATTTCTAGGAATGACAGCTTCAGCACATCCGTGAAATGATCCTACTTGCCAATTTCCTGTTTTTCCACAGGGGACATCTTAAGGGCTTGGGTCATGCAAATTCATTTCTGGCTTCTGAAGCATCAGGTAATGGCTACTGCCAGAGGCAGGATTCCAAAACCATTAGTCCACTGGTCTGATCGCCTATGAATAAACCTAATATTTTGACCACACACCCCATCTCATGGCATGCTGGCCTGGTACTAAAAAATGTATCGAGGAAGAACATGTTGTATTAGGTCACTCATTGAAGCATAGCTTAGGAGAGCTTTAAGAAAAATGTCATTTCCACGGATTTGAGCTCCATTGAGAAAAGTAATGTCTGAAACATAGATTGTTCAGAGTCTCCACTCTTGCACTTACTCTGTGTGTGTGTGTGTGTGTGTGTATACAGACACATATACATACACATGTATACAGGTATGTATATACATGAATACACACATGTATATACACACACATTTTTTGCATATATACATGTATACACACATGTATATATACACACATACATACAAAGAGAGAGAGTCTCACATTTATAAGGAATTACTTAGACTAAGACATAAGTATATATATGAAATTTCTTAGATTACTGGGCACATCAGCTGTGGTTCATGTAAAAAGAAACAGAGGGGTAGGGAAATGAAAAAAGACTTCCGTTTTTTGGCCTCTTCCTTAGAATGTTTGTATAAGAAACCATTGGTTCAGTTGCAGGCACTTATGTGTCGTGGTGTGTTGGGGGAAAAAAAACCCTCCATTTAAACACAGATTTTAACCTTTCCACCTTAGTCTTTTATATTTTCTTATCTCCCACTCAAAGCATTTAGGTAAATTAGGATGAGGTCCCTCCATAAAAATACAAGGGGATCAGTTAAACTTTCATTTCTAATTTATTCATGAAGGAGCGAGGTCTTGCCTGGCCGAGCTGTGCATCATCCTGTCAGAATGACTTTCTCTCTTGTTGAGAAGGGAGATGGAAAGACAGGAAATCGGGAACTGCAGCTCTCCTAGTAATTGCTGTGAGAATAAAAATGGGAGTACTTTCTTGCTTGGTTAAGTGAATGTGAGCCAAAGTTTCAAAAATGAGGATAAGAACTAAATTAGCATATATATATGTGCATGAGTGTAAGAGTTAAAATATATATAATAAATGTATTTATAGATTATAAATGCATAACATATAAAACATTGTATATAATACATGTTTAATGCAAATACCTATTGCATTTATCAATAATGATCTATTTATCAGTTTTGATAATATGATACATTATTTGTCAGTAGCGTATAGTAATGTCTGAAACATAGATTGTTCAGAGTCTCCACTCTTGCACTTACTCTGTGTGTGTGTGTGTGTGTGTGTGTATACAGACACATATCAATTCAGTGTACAAATGGATACAAAATGTTTATCACGATATAGGATATACTTGAATTAAATTTGCTAAATCAAGCTGTTTTCAGTTCTACTGTATTGTTGCAATTATAACTTTGTGTAAGCTTGACACTGTGGACCTTCCCCTTTAGCAATTTTTGTTTCCATGCATAAAGAGGAAGCTCTCTTTTGCCCTCTGTGTGCAAGTAAACACATGTGTGCATATTCTGTACATTCTTGAACATGTGCAAGTTTGGAAGATTTATTAGTCTTTAAAAGGTCCTTCATTTTCTCTCTCAAATTTGATTGGTTTAACATATTTAATGTTCTGTCTTTAACATTTCTCATATTTTTTTTCCTTTTAAAATGATTTCTTGGTTTGTTTTTTTGTTTTCCTTTTCTCCACTTCTGAATAGATTTCACATTTGGAGGCATGTGGGAAAGAAGGACAGAGTTTTATAATGTGAAAGACCTTATTCTATTTGATGAATAGGTTGCTCCATCTTGCTATTCCCACCCTAGCACTCAAAAATTATCATCTTTTATACATGGGAAAAAGGGAGGGGGTGGGATCTGGCATTAGTTCTTTTAGTCGTCAGGAAATTACAAAATGTACACTTGCGAAGTAAGCAATTTTTGCAGTCTGCCTGCACATCCATCTTTTTAATGAGCCTTGTTTATAACCCGACGCCATGTTTCTAGTCACCTACCCTGTTTACATCTTTGGCTCCTTTAATTAAGAGAAGAACCAGTTAAAAGAAAGTAAGAAGAAATATTAATATGATCTGATTAATTCAGCTAGCAGGAGGTTATGGGGTACCAAGGTTATTATAACCTATAAAGGCAATGTGAATAAAGCTGTATCCATTTGTAATTTTATTAGGTGGAGCAAATTAGTGAGTCTGCATAGCAGTGACAAAAGACCCATTCCTGTTCTCCCTTACCCCCTACTGCAAGGGCCAGGTGCCCAAAGTTAGGCTCCATATTAAGCAAATGAGATCTGATAAATCTCAGCTGCACATCTAATGAGAACCTCCAGTGCTGGTGTTGTGCTAATTTGGAAAGATTAGTCGGGATGTGTGTGTATGTCTGGTGGAAGTCCAATTGAAATAACAGTGAGGCATGGGGAAGAGGAAGCAAAACTTCGAAAGGGTTAAAGACAAAAAAAAAAAAAAAACACAACACTCTCCTTGAAAAGATAAGGCCCAGAATAATTGACAGTAGGCAAACCGATAGAAACAAACTATCAGGGGCAGCTTGAGGGGTGAAGGGAAAACTCCATTTTAAAAGAAATATCAGTGGTAGTGACTGTCTTTATCATGGGAAAAACAATAAAGTCCACCTGTGTGGGCTTCAACCTTCCCACTCCAGCCCCTCTGACACCAGGAACCCACATTTTATCCACTTTCATGAAGTCAAAAGAAAACTGTAGAATTTACTTGTGGCAAAGATGTGGTGCACCCTGATGAATGAAGTTGAATTCTGTGCAAAAGAAAGGAGGCATGGCCATAGTTTCAGATATGAAGATTTTAATGTCTGTCGTGGGAGCAGTTCTCATGGGCTGGTCTGAGGACTTTGCAAAGAGGTTTCATTAGTCTGAAATCCTGTCTAGACGAATTTTCTTGGAATTCCAATGTGCAAATTATAGTTTCAATGCCTTGCCTCATCTCATCAATCCTTCTAAACTCTAATTTCAGATTTGCTACTTATCTGGTATTTGTTCTGTCTTGACTTGGCATATCCTGCCAATGGATCTCATCCTTCACTGGCCTGTTCCTGACTTTTCTACCATCAGTTTGTCTCTGAGAATTTGGAGGGACTCTCATTCATCCATGGTGTAGGACTAGATTTCCATTTTATCGCAAGTAAACTCTACCCTTCCTTCCCTCCCTCCCTCACCCTTCCTTCCTCCCTCCCTCCTTCCCTCCCTCCCTCTTTCCTTCCTTCCTTCCTTCTCTCCTTCCTTCCTCTTTTCTTGTCTTTCTTTTTTGTTTTTTGAGACAGAGTCATGCTGTCACTCAGGCTAGAGTGCAGTGGTGCAATCTTGGCTCATAAGGATACTGTACTCTTTCTAATACTTCAAATAAAATGTGATATTTCTTAGTCTGATGCATATCCTGAGCATAGATACAAATCTTCAAGGGCCCATCTGAGCTGTTAACCAATTCCAAATTAGAAAACGTAACTTTTTTCCACCAGTTGAGCTTTCTATTGAGTGTACTCTTATAATAAAAGACAAAAGTATTAGATAATAGCAATATAGTCAAAAAAGATGACACCAGCAACCCAATGGAAAAATAAAAGACATTCATTTTAAACAGACATACCAGTGGCCAAAATTATTTACATATGTTAAACTATATTAGGAATGAGCATAAAATATGTTTAAAAATAGTAAAAAATAACTAAAAATAAACTTTTTTATCCAGTAATTATTTCTGTTCTGATCTAAATATTTGTTTTCCCTCAAAATTTACATGTTGCAGTCTAATCCCCAATACAATAGTATAAAGAGGTGAGCCTTTGAGCGGTGATTAACACCCTCATAAAAGAGGCCCAAGGGAGCTTATTTGCTTCTTTCACTATGTGAGGACATGTGTAAGGCACCGTCTATGTGGAGCAAGCTCACACGGACACTGAGTCTGCTGGAGCCTTGATATTAGAGTTTTCAGCCTCTTAGAACTATGAAAGATACACTTTGGTTGTTTATAAATTTCTCAGTCTTTAGTATTTTTGTTATAGCAGCCTAAACATACTAAGACAACTTCTCAAGAAAAAAAAATCTCTTAATGGAAATCAGTGAAAAGACAGGTAATTATTTTATATTTAAGTACTTTTTCACCACCATGTGCAACATAACATAAGAAATAAGAAGGTAAAAATCAATTGATCAATCATACAATGCCTTGTTTTTATTCTAAATATGCCCCTAAAGTTTTTATAAAATTAAATAAAAATGAATGTATATGGATATGGGAGGAGATTCTATAATGAACACATAAAACCCATTGAGATATTTGCTCCTGGATGAGGCTCTATTTATTTTAAAAATAAAATTGCTTTAGCCAGTATGACTACTTTTTCAGTGGAAAAACAGTCATAGAAATTTCAATATTTATATAAAATTTAAATTGCCTTTTGATCCTCCCAATCAACTCTTGGCTTCCAGGGGTCAGATGAGAAATGGTTAAAAAAACTTTTTAATAGCAGAGATGAGGCATCACTCAGAAGTAGTCAATACCATCAGAGTATAGACTCAGGAACTAACTGTTGAGTCAAATAGGTTTCAAATGCATATCACACACAACTTGGGAAAGTGACCTCTGGTTTTCAATCAAAATCCATCCTTCTTTCATCATTGATGCCACAGCCTTTAGAAGAGAGCATCAGTAGAGCATAAGCAAAAGTGGTTGGAAGCATGTCTTCTGGAGAGAATCCCAGCTCTGCCACTACTGCGTGTGTGTTTTGGTGACTTACTTAATTTCTCTTTGCCCTACTTTCCTCCTCCATACAATGGGGAACATATTGGTAGTGCCTTGCTCTTGGGGGATTGATTTAAGAATTAAATTATTAGATCCATGTAAATCATTTAGAAAAGCATTTGGCAGCTGGGCACTGTGGCTCATGCCTGTAATCCCAGCACTTTGGGAGGCTGAGACGGGCAGATCATGAGGTCAGGAGTTTGAGACCAGCCTGACCAACATGGTGAAACCTCATCTCTATTAAAAATACAGAAAATTAGCCAGGCCTGGTGGCATGTGCCTGTAACCCCAGCTACTTGGGAGGCTGAGGCAGGAGAATTGCTTGAACCTGGGAGGAGGCGGAGGTTGCAGTGAGCTGAGATCGTCACTGCACTCCAGCCTGGATGACAGAGTGAGACTCCATCTCAAAAAAAAAAAAAAAAAAAAAAAAAAAAAAGACAAAAGAAAAGCATTTGGCATATGGCAATATTTTGATAAATGTCAGTTCAAATGATCATTTGGCCATTTATTTTTAGATAGCAGTGTTTATGGCTATCTCCCTGCCATGCACAGCTGTGAACTCCTTGAAGTCAAAAATAGTCTTATTCACCTAGCTCAATAGCTCTGCCTAAAAAGAAGGACTCAAGACATCTCTACGTCTTCTATATTGGATAGGGACAACAGTAAATGAAATACCCCCTACTGGAATATTCCTTTAATTTTCAACATAGTGCCTTAGCTTTCTCTCTTAATCTTGTTTTTATTTTGAACTGCAGCAATAAAGTATCGGGTAATCACATGCAAAGCCACATGGAGGCTTGAATGTTAAGTGCCACATATTACAACTGTGATAAAATGTTTACTTTATGTTAGTATCTGTTAGTTACAGCAGGGATCCATGAACATATGTGACCTTACTATTTCCCTTCCAAATAAAACACGATAGTTGATCTGAGTGTATTGGAAGCAACAGAGATTTTGGAAAACAGGCTCTGCCACCTTCTAAGCTAGTTTCTATGTTATTAAATAGTGATAACATCCAGCTCATGGGACTTTGTGGTGAATCTGGGTGAAATAACATGTGTGAAGAACCTGGCACTCAATAAATGATAATTATTGTTATGATAATTATTTGCAGAAAATTTTACCCTGAAGGTTCCCATAAGTAGGAAAGACTTAGAGCAACCATCAATTGACATTGTTTGCCTTGCTAGTTGGTAGTAATGCTTTGATATAAAAAGGCTTCTGAGTCTAAACCTACACCTAGGAGAGTGAGTTTGTGACCCAAAAGCAATGTCTGCTTTTGCACTGTTGAGGGAGGGCTGGCGCCGTACCAGGCCTTTACTATGTAGACTTCAAGGCAGGCCTCTTTCCAGATAAATTCCTCAATGGATTTCTTTGGAAATCTGAAGAAGTATGCAAACCCATCTCAGAAAAATTATTTAAGATGAATAACCTAAAATACATGTAAAACACAATCACTAAAATATTTAAAATTGATACTACAATAGGCATTTTTTATGAACACATTAAATAATAAGATCTTGTGGCAGGTCTTCTAATTACCATTGTGTCAAAGTTGTATTGAGCATACACGATATTTTGAGATATCTGTGATCATGTAAGGTCATATAAACATATTTAAAATAGCTTTTGGTGGTAAATCATAGTTAGTACTGTTTTGATGTGTGTGGTCCACATTCATAATGAAAGAAATGCAAAGTTCCAGTTCAAAAGTAGTAAAAATAAAGATGCAAGTATTTCCCATCCAGTTTCATGTCCCCCTTGCTCTAAAATCCCACAAGAATCTGTATTCTAGAACCCCAAGTTAAGACCATCTGATCTAAATCTGAGAATCTTGTTTTTACTTAATCAGGCTGGTATATTCTTTTTTCCCCCATAATCACCTTCCCTATTTGCCCTTCAGCACATATTCTTCTATTTTATGAAGTTCCTAAAGACATTAACAGTCCGAGTCTTATAAATTTTTTTGTGGATACTTAAATTGTTTCTCCTTCCTAAGAATCAGGCTGATGTAATTATTATGGGGTTTAGGTATCTACTGGTTAAGAGTATCTTGGTATAAATGTTAGAATTTAAACAATAGCCAAGCTTGAAGGTAGACACAAGAAAATTCATACTAAGCTATGACAATATTTTAAAAAGTAAAATGCTTTGAAAACCTTAAAGCAGAAAGTACCTTAAGTCTCAGGAAACCTCATATCAATTGTACAGGGTGAAAAGATTAAAATAAACTCTGGACAAGACTGCAGACTCTGGGATACTTAATTCAACGTAAACTTTAAAGCTTTTTGACATCGACCCATATTCTTGAATAAATGTGATAAATCATTCTCCCAGATATGAAACAATTCACAGTGTTGGAGTAAAATCCCAGAGAATATATGTAGCTGGGAGTATCAAACCATTTTAGATAGAATGATGTGTGTCTGCAAAAAGGGAAACACAATTTATATTAGAAATCCATTGTAAAGACAGGATACAGGTCTAAATTGGTGCTTTATGTATTTACAAAGGTTGCGGGTGTTATTGGCTCCCCATGAAAGAAACATGTTCAAAGGGATAGTGTTAAAATAAAATCCTGTTCAAGGCCGAAATGTCTTAGTGCTGACTGAAAAAGAACTCAGACTCTGAATCTGCTAAATTTGACCTTTCATAAGCAGGCACATCTGTAGTTCTTCATGGCTTTTTTATATTTGTACTACTGAAAAGATTAATTGATTGTTCAATAAATTATCACTTTACAGATTGGATTAGTCTCTAAAACAAACCACCAATCACCTTGTTAACATGTACATGTAAATGAATTGTTTTCAATAGAATAACCACTATCCCCCATGTAGGTGTGGCAATTAGATTATTGATTTTAGGTAAATGTCTGGTTAATTATGCAACAGGCTTTATTTCTTCTGTTAATTAAGCTACTGCTCTTTTAAGTCAATAAGGTATAGTCCTAGGAGAAAAGAGAAGTTTCCCATTAGAAGAGATCAAGTACTCCCTCAAAAAGGAGCAGAATGTGGGATCCCTTTTCTTTCTCCAAAACCAAAACCCAAATGAGGGAGAAATTATATGAATGAATTGTACTTCCAGTTTACATATCATCCATTTCTAGAATCAGTATTAAACAGAAATCTGAATAGAAATATTTCCTATAAAAGAAACCACTAGTCTTTCGTATAAAACTGCCTAAGAGACACCCAATTTTCCTTGTCTCATTTGGTCTCACAACAACCAATTGTAATGTGCCTTTTAAGAATCTCCACCCAAGATTCACCTCCTTCTCAAATGGCCTCATTTTCGTTTCACTAGCTTTATCTAGCAGAGAGAAGGAAGCATTTTCAGAATCCACCTGGGAACAGAGCCTCAATTCCACTCGGCATCATCACTAGCACACCACTCCCTACCTCCTTAATTTTGACCAAAGATTGATCCATAGATGTTGACTTTTCTCTTTTTCTAGTTAGGATTTGTTTGTATATTTTTTGTTTTGTTTGTTTGTTTGTTTGCTTACATTTTGAGGAGTGGAGCAGGATGAGCAGAATGTGAGATGGGGAGTTGCTAGGCCTGGACAACTAGAATCTGAGCTTAGCTGTACCCCCTTACTCTGATTTTGGAGCATGGTAAAGCTTCTTACCATTTAATTCATTCCAGAGTTTGCTTTGTTTGTCCTGACTTCAGTGCTGAAGTCTCACACATGTCCTGTCTTGAAAAGCTGCTAATGTTTTGTGTATAGTAGATGCATAACATTAATTGAATAAGTGAATGGAGGGATGGAAGCCAAATTGCATAATTGGAAAAGTTCTATGTAAGAAAGTCACTAGCTTCCAAACAATAATAAAGTGATTTTTTTCCTTCCTTTAGGCATTGCCCTAACAGAATACTACAGTAATAATTATTGCAATGATACCACTAATAATTATAGAACACTTAATATGTTTCAGAAATTATCTTAAGATGGTATATATTATCTCACTTAACCTCCACCATGATACTTTACAATTGAACTTGTAATACAATACAATAACACTGTTCAGTTTGATACTTTACTCTATTCATTTTACAGATGGGGAAACTTAGGCAGAGAACCCAAAGTCACACAGTCACTAAGTGATAGAACTAGAATTCAAACCCAGGAAATATAACTGTAGAATCTGTGCTTTTAACAACAACCCTATGTGCAGAACACTGAGGCACTACTGATTATTCTTTATAGACCAAATGTATTAGTCTGTTCTCACACTGCTATGAAGAAATACCCAAGGCTGCGTAATTAATAAAGCAAAGAGGTTTAATTGACTCACAGTTCGGCACTGCTGGGAAGGCCTCAGGAAACTTACAATCATAGTACAGGACAAAGGAGAAGCAAACACTTTCTTCGCAGGGTGGCAGGATGGAGCCAGTGCAAGTAGGGGAAATGCTAGACACTTATACAACCATTAGATTTGATGAAAGTCACTCACTGTCATGAGAACAGCATGGGGTGTCTGCTTCCATGATCCAGTTACCTCCACCTGGCCCTGCCCTCTTGACACATTGACATAATGGGGATTACAATTTGGGGTGATATTTGGGTGAAGTTCCATATCACCAAACTGATCAGAGCTTCAAGAGTGTATCCAACAGACCTATGTGACCTGAAATCCCTTTGGTAAAAATAATAGCCAATATTTAATAAGAGCTTATTTCATTTGCTCACTTCCAAAGTGAACATATGGACTGTTGTTTTATCATTCACAGCTGAAACACTCAAGAAGGAGTTGGTATATATGAAGCAGATTGGGTGCTGGCCATAGGGACAGTTGTGAGACCAGTGTTAGTATCCCTCATCCTGCTAATGACTTTAGCGCTAGAAACATGAATCACACATAAATAAAAATCCCTTCCTCTGAACCAAATTACTTGCACAGCATAGCAGTAGCTACAGAGCAAATACACATTGTAATTTTATTTGAATATTTCCCGATTAGTTTACAATAAAGTTGGACACAGTCCTATTGACCACAGAATGACTTTCATTGCTTCTTCCAAATCAGAGTATTTCCCCTTTTATGGCAAAAGTTTTAATTATCTGAAGAATCCAAAACTGTACTAGTTAAAATATTCCCCATAGGAGAAACCTGGTAAAAAGTTGTGCTGGTGTTTGCATGAAGCCTGTTATACATAATTTTCTGAAGCTGTTTTCAATCATGCAAATGATTTTTTCCTTTGCAATATGCTAATGCAATCTGATTTATTTCAGTTGTAAAAGTTAATTACAATGTGTTTGTGAGTCCCTAAAGATGATGTATTAAATGTTTATAACCAGGATTATTAAAATGTCCTGTCTCGATTACAGAGCTTCTCTTTCAAACACTAGAACTAATTGTAGCCTTAAATCACAACAACCTCACCGTTAAAATTAACACAAGGGCAACATTGCATAATTTTAATTAATTTTAATTTGGCCAAAGCAAATTAATTTTTGTTTTCTAGAAGGACAACTAAACTCTTTTGTAGCCTGCTTCCGCTAAACATGGAGTTCATAAACTTCTTTTCTTCCTGGCATTTTCATTCCTTTGAGGGTTATGCCATGGGACTGAATCCTTGTTTATATTTTGGTACCAATTTGCATATCTGGTTCTCTCCTCTCTTCTTTACATTTCAGTAAGGACAGAAAGCCAGAATGGAATGTATACAGTTCTGTGGTCAGGGAAACCAATTTTTAAGTGTGAGTTTCATAATCTTCTTAACCCAGGTCTTTGCAAATAATTATGTTCAAAGCCCAAGAGTGGTGCACTTTGAGACTTCCACCTTTAGCACCCATTAAAAAGCTGCCAACACCTCTTTCGAAGTTTGCAAAACAATTTTCTAAGAGACTGGTACTTAGAAGATGTCATTTCTAGACTCTTCCCTTTCTCATTCTGCTCAACACATGAACTTAATTCCCTGTTTCATGTGATTTGTTAATACTACATGTTCATTGTTATGTCCAGTAGCAACAAACAGAGTAACTTTCTATTTATTCCTAAAATGGAGGCATCATTTTCTGGAAAGTTCTGTCTTCAGTGCTCCTTTATCTGAATACAATGACTCTTCTATTTATTCAAATGAAAGTTGTTTTAAAGTTAGAAATAGCCATAATAAAGAACCTTGAAAACACACCTAAAAAATAACCAGGGGGCCTGATTGACTTTCTAAGATGTTTTTTTAAGGTTCTTTATTACTATGGCTATTTCTAAAAGATCAGCGCTACTCTACAAGATCTATGTTTTATCTTACTAGTCATACGTTCTAAATGTTTTGAAGAATTGGATAAATTGTTTCTTATTTTAATTTACATGTAGAGACTTTGAGGTGAAGTGGGTTTTCATTTTTGCTAATCATTTAAATTTTAATCTGCCTACCCATATTTATAGGCATTCCTTATACATTTGATTCACCAAAATCTTAGACATAATCCCATTTTATCACCAACAGGTAATAATCGTAGCCAAAGTGAACATTAAGTTTAGTATTAAAAAGTTATTATACATCACATAAGTAAAATCTAACCATATCAAAAATTCTTTGTCCAAATCAGTGCAAGAGTGAAAGAGGATGTTGTTAATAATTACATGAGAAGATTAGGCATAAAATCAGAAATTTCTGAGCGAACTGGAAGATTTCATAACCCTCCATATGGGAAAATGAAATTGACACTCTTCTGTTTGTATATTCAGTTTATCACTATTCCTCCTTTCTGTTCCTTCTTGGTAAAGGTGGGTCTCTGGCAACCATATCTATACTGCATGATGCTACTCAGGATGTGGATGACTGGATTGATTATGAATATTTGATTAGATTTGATCTATAAAAATGTACCTTAAGACTTTTAGTTAAGCATGAGGAAATTGAGTTAAGCTCTGGGTGTGGCAAGATCTGTATTGGGTACAACTCAGAGATGTGGAGGTTCCTATATCAGCCTATGTTGTGAATATATTTACTGTAAAATATAAAGCTGTGCATGTCCCTCAACAATCGGGGCATACCAAAGGAATTGCAACAAAAGCAAAAATTTACAAATGGGATCTTAGTAAACTAAAGACCTTCTACACAGCAAAAGAAACTATCAACAGATAGTAAACAGATAACATACAGATTGGGAAAAAATTTCTGCAAACTATGCATCTGACAAAGGTCTAATATGCAGAATCTACAAGAAACAAAAACCAAATAATCCTGCTACAAAGTGGGCAAAGGACATGGACAGACACTTTTCAAAAGAAGACACATGCTGCCAGTGAGCATATGGAAAAAAAGCTCAGTATCACTGATCATTAGAGAAACGCAAATCAAAATCATAATGAGATACCATTTCACACCAGTCAGAATGACTACTATTAAAAAGTTAAAAAGAAAACACACAGAAACTGGCGAGGTTGTGGAGAAAAAGGAATGCTTATACACTGTTGGTGGGAGTGTAAATTAGTTCAACTATTGTGTAAGACAGTGAGGTGATTCCTCAAAGGCCTACAGTCAAAAATACGATTCCACCCAGCAATCCCGTTACAATCCCATTATATACCTAAGGGAATATAAATCATTCTGTTATAAAGACACATGCATGTTTATGCTCATTGCAGCACTATACACAGTAGCAAAGACATGGAATCAACCCAAATGCCCATCAATGATAGACTAGGTAAAGAAAATATGGTACACACACACCATGTAATACTATGCAGTCATCACAAAGAATAAGGTCATGTCTTTTGCAGGGACATGGATGGAGCTGGAGGCTGTTATCCTTAGCAAATTAACACAGGAACAGAAAACCAATACTGCATGTTCTCACTTAGAAGGGGGAGCTGAATGATAAGAACACTTGAACATACAGAGGGAAACAACACACACTCAGAAGTGGAGGTTGAGAGAAGAAAGAGGATCAGGAAAAAATAACTAACGGATACTAGGCTTAACACCTGGGTGAAGAAATAGTACAACCAACCCCCAAGACACACATTTATCTATGTGTAGTTTTGTGCAAGGATACATCTTGCACATGAATACTTGAACTTAAAATAAAAGTTAAAAAATAAGAAAAGAATCAGGGCAAAGTATATATGACCAGCTCTGATTTTTTGATTAAGGTGATTTGCTTATAGGTTAAAAAAATTATGATTTTATGAATAAAATTTAATTTTTACATATAGGTAAATACATATTGGCAAATAAGTAAGTGCCTATATGTAAAAATTAAATTTTATTCATAAAATCATGGAAGAAACTTTAAAGTTTTTGCTTGGTAGAAAATAGTACGGTGACTCATAGGTAATTTAAAAATAATCAGTACAAAGAATTTTCAGTTTCAATTCAATGACTATTAAAATAAATCTAGCTGGACACTTTGGCTCCTACCTATAATCCCAGCCACTGAAGGCAAATTACTTGAGGCCAGGTGTTCAAGGTCAGCCTGGGTAAATAGTGAGACTCTGTCTCTGTAAAAGTTATATATATAAAAAAAAAACAATTAGCCAGGCATGGTGGTGGGCACCTACAGTCCTTACTATGGAAGAGGCTAAGGCAGGAGGATCACTTGAGCCCAGGAGTTTCAGGCTATAGTGAGCTATGATCACACCATTGCACTCTGGCCTGGGTGACAGAGAGCAAGACCCTGTCTCTAAATAAATAAATAAATAAATAAATACATAGTTTTAAAAAGTAATTATAATGGAAAATATATAATCTTTTAAAAAACAGATTACAGGAAAAAAATTAAATTTAATAATTGATGACTCCATTTTTATCTTGAGTGTAATGTGCATGGCAACAGAAAAAAAGTATAATTTTTAGTTTTGTTTGGTTTATAAGTGAATAGGGCAGGGAACTTTTGTGCCACTGTGGAATCTTACACTTCTGAAATTATATTGGTGAGTGTGTAAAGGGAAGAATTATACTGGTGATCTTGAGTAGCTATTTTTATGTTATCTATGAACTCTTTCAGGGAAGGGACATTATTTTATTTATCTTTGTATCTCCAAGTGTTTACCATAATTTCAAGTACATATTAAATACTTAACATATTGATGTTAACAGAAACAACTGAGGAGAATTGGTATAGGGTGGAAATAACTTAGACAAAAGCCATAATATTCACATTCTCACTGTTAACACAAATAAATAAATAAACAAAACAAATCTTACATCCTTAACCCGATCATTAGAAATATTAGGCTTATTATTGGGAGATTTCTCTGAGACTCTTAAATGTAAGAAAATCTAGTTAGTGGGAATTAGTATGAGTGAGAGTAAAGAGAAGATGCTCAGGCTTATAATAAAACTTCAGCATAAAACTCAATTACCTCATTTCTAATACATAGATTTAATACATAATAATGGTAAAAATCTATGTATTTTGAGACTTAAGCTGTGGAGAGAAAGCATGCATTTTTTAGAAGTTTTGAAAGTTGTATAATTTATTTTTTTCACAACATATACATTATGAAAAGTTGATTGTATTTGTGTTGTTTGTTCCCCGTAAAACTACATTTCACAGTGTGCATATGATAACCTAGAGTGCTCACTTTGCCAAGTATTTGGAGAATTTGCTCACTGCCTTTACAGATCATGCTGGCATATGTGTGCCAAAGGCTTAATGGTTGCCATTTATTAGTGAGAAGCTTCAGCTTTCTATTGACTGAGTCTTTTCTGCTCCTGCTAGTGAGAGGACTCTGGTAAGAAGAATGAATACACTGCTTGATGTAGACACTCATGGATTGAGGAAATAAATCTCACTTTGGCTAAATATGCCAACGATGAAACTGCATCCTTCAAATGCTGTCAGTTTACCAATTTTCATCCCAGGGCTTGGGGTAGACTACTGGTTCAGAGAAGGATGATTTTACAGTGGCAAAGAATGGGAACCCTGAGACCAAAGAGTTCATCTTAGCCCAGTAAAAATCTTCTGGGCCATGAAAAATTGTTTCGTTATCTGCGATTACTATTTGTTTATTTATTTTTCTTTCTCCCTTCCTTCCTTGATCCTTTCTTCCTTCCTTGATCCTTCCTTCCTTCCTTCCTTCCTTCCTTCCTTCCTTCCTTCCTTCCTTCCTTCCTTCCTTTCCTTCTTTTCTTTTTCTTTTTTCCTTGCCATGGAAAGTTGTCTCCTTATCCACAATTACTTTTTCTTCTCTCTCTCTCTCTCTTTTTCTCTTTCACTCTCTGTCTCTCTCTCTTTCTCTCTTTTAATAGAGTCTTGCTCTGTCACCTGGGCTGGAGTGCAGTGGTGCCATCCTGGCTCACTGCGACCTCCATCTTCCACGTTCAAGCAATTCTCCTGCTTCAGCCTCCCGAGTAGCTGGGATTACAGGGACCTGCCACCCTGCACAGTTAATTTTTGTATTTTTAGTAGAGTCGTGGTTTCACTATGTTGGCCAGGCTAGTCTCTCTTGAACCCTTGACCTCGTGATCTGCCTGTCTCAGCCTCCCAAAGTGCTAGAATTACAGGCATAAGCCACAGCGCTCAGCCAACAATTACATTTTCTTACATAATGCAGATATGTGCCTGATAAGTTCTCATAATAGCTGTCAAAAATTTATGGTAGACACTTGAAAAAATATTGGATACTAATACACTGAGGAAATGCATACTACCTAGCTCGATGGCCAAAGCCAAACAATGTCAGAAATCGTTAGCGCTGGTCTCAGATTCCTCATTGGTCCAACTAGCAAGGCCCAATTCTCATGTAGCCCACTAAGCATACTATAGACAGGTTAAAAATACATTCTGATAAAAGTCTACTGCTTCCCTACATATTAGTATTGACCAATTAGAATATAACATTAAAAATGAAATACATTAGCAGCAAAACATGGAATACTTTTGTATACATCTAGAAAACTATGTATGGTATCTATATGAGGAAAAGTATAAAATTCTGGTGAAATAAATCAAATAACTAAATAAATAGATATTTCATGTTCATGGAAAGGAAGATTCAATATAGTTAAAATGTCACATCCCAATTTAATCAGTGATTTGATGTGATCCCAGTAGGTTGGGCTTTTTTTCTGGAAATTGAGACATGAGTACTACGGTTTAAACTGAGAGGGAAAATACCTAGAATAGCCCACAAAATATTGAAAGAGAAGAACAAATTTGTAGGACTGACACCACCCAACTTAAGACTTGCTATAAAGCTACAGTAATCATGACAGTGTAATATTTGAGCAAGAATATACACGTGGATTAATGAAACACACTGGGAGCCCAGAAATAGATGAGCACTATCATAGTTGATTGAACTTTCACTAAAGATCAAAGGCAGTACAATGGAGAAAAAGTGAACTTTTCAATAATTGGTGCTAGAACAACTGGCATCTGTGAGCGAAAAAATATAAAAAAGATGAATATAGACATAGATTTATGCTCTCACGAAAGTAGACTCAAGTGTAAAATGCCATACTACAAAACTCTTGGAAGATAAAATGGGAGAAATCATAGGGGACCTTGGGTTTGGTGATGATTTTTCAGATACAACAGCAAAAGCACAATCCCCGAAAGAAAAACATTGGTAAGTTGGACTTCAATAAAATCTAAAAATTCTGCTCTGCAAAATAGACTGCTGGGGAATGAAAAGATAAACCACAGATTAGAAGAAAATCTTTGCAACACATATCTGACAATGGACTGGTATTTAGAGATATAAAAATCTCTTAAAACTCAATGATAAGGAAATCAAAACTGGGAAAAAGAGCTGAGCAGATACCACATCTAATAAGATATATGGATCTCAACTAAGCATCTGAAATAATGCTCAAAATCATGTCATTAAGGAATTGCAAATTAAAACAGTAGTAAGCTACCACTACATACCTATTAGAATGGATAAAATCCAAAACACTAACAACACCAAATGTTGAGGAGGGTGCAGAGCAACAAGAACTCTCTTTCATTGCTGCTGAGAATGCAAACGGATACAGGCATTTTGTAAGAAAGTTTGGCAGCTTCTTACAAAATTAAGCATACTTTTACCATATAACCCAGCAATCATGCTGTGTGATATTTATCCAAATCAGTTGGAAACCTATATTCACATAACAACAGCACATAAATGTTTATATCAGCTTTATTCATAATTGACAAAACTTGGAAGTAACCAAGATGCCTTTCAATAGATGAATGGATAGACAAATTGTGGTACATCCTTAGAATAAAATATTATTTAGTGATAAAAGAAAAGGGGCTATCAAGCTATAAAAAGACAGGGAGGAAAGTTGCTAGCATCTGGCTAAGTGGATGAAATCAATTGGAAAAGACTTCGTATTGGACGATTCCAACTATATGACATTTTGGAAAAGACAAAACTACGGAGATAGTAAAAACAATGGTGATTGCAAGAGGTTTAGGAATGGGAGGGAGAAAATAATAGGTGGAGCACAGGAGATTTTTAGGACCATGAAACTGTTTTATATGATACTGTAATGGTTACTACATGTCATTATATATTTGTCAAAACCCATTGAATGCAGAGCACAAAGAGTAAACCCTAATGTAAGCAATAGACTTAAGTTAATAATGTTGTATTAATATTGGTCGATAAATGGTAACAAATGTACCATTATACAAAATGTAAATAACAGGGGAGACTAGGGCTGAAGAAAGGACTATATGGGAGTTCTTGGTACTATCCAAACAATTTTTCTATAAACCTCAAAATTCTCCAAAAAATAATGCATTGATTTAAAAATAATACAGTATAATTTTTAGTTGCTGTTTTTAAGAGCTCTTTACCAAATAGAGCATAGAGATTCTCCTTAATCTGTCCGGGTAGAGCCTTAGGTACTTCGTGTTACTGCGACATGAGCTTGGAATCTAGAAGTATCCAACTGAAAGTACCTTTGGAACTTCTGGCTCGGGGAAACTCTCTAGTGTTTGTAGAATTGATGAAGGCTACTTTCCTTGGGCTTAAAGTTAGATTATTTATCAGTTGACTGGGCACAGTGGCTCATGCCTGTAATCCCAGCACTTTGAGAGGCAGAGGTGGGTGGATCAATTGGGTCCAGGAGTTTGAGACCAGCTTGGGCAACATGGCGAAACCCTGCCTCTACTAAAAATACAGGTGGTGTGATGCATACCTGTGGTCCCAGCTACTTGGGGGTCTGACTGGAGAGGATCGCTTGAGCCCAGGAGGTTGAAGCTGCAGTGAGCCCTGATCATGCCACTGTACTTCAGCCTGGGTGACAGAGTGAGACCCTGACTTAAAAAAAAAAGACTAAAAATATCATATATTGGACAACAGATAAATAAACATAATTTAATATGTATCAAACAAATAAATCTAACTCTTGGGGTTTGGCAGTGATTGTGACAAGCCGATATCAAAATATCCATTGATGCTTTTCATGAATTCCCTACACAGAATTACTTTTAACCTATATTTTCATAAACTTTGGCTATGTAATTTAACATAGCATCTATGGGTATTTATTGATGTATATTTTTCTTGCAGCCTTGCACCAAGGCATATTTTATCTGAACTCTCACTCTCACATTTAGTAAACATTTGTATTGGTCCCCTCTGAAAAAATTACTAGAAATATAGGAGCTGTAAACAACATAGATTTATTATCTTATAGTTTCATGAATCAGAAACCTGACAGGAGTCTCATCAGCTTAAATCTAGATGTCTGTAGAGCTTCCTTCCTTACTATGGGCTGTAAGGGAGACTCCCTTTCCTTACTCATTGAGATTTTTGGCAGAATTCAGGTTCCTTGTGTTTGCAGGACTGAGGTGCCCCTTTCCTTGCAGGCTGTCAAGACTGGTAGCTATCTTTAAGTCCAGCCAAGGCAGGTCCAGCCGCTGCCAGCTTTGAATCTCTCCTGCCTCTTTTCCCATAGTATCTGCCCTGACTGACACTTATTCCTTTCTCGTTCACTTTTAAGGACCCATGTGACTGAATTAGCCTACATAAATATTCCAGGATCATCTTCTTATCTTAAAGTCTATCTACTGAATTCCATCTGATAAATTCTCTGTGCCATGTAAATGAACGTATTCACAGATTTCAGGGATTGGGTTACGGATGTATTTGTAGGCCATTATTCCTCTTACCACAAAATTTAATACCGTTTAGTTGACTTTAAATTACTTTAGTCACCAAATGGAAGTAATTTTACAGAATTATATTTGGTAATATGCCCTGGGCTTTTATTTTCTAGCCTACTTTTTCAATTTAAAATAATATGTACCTTTTATGGGAAAAAATATAAAGCAAAATAAACTGCTTGTAATCCCATGACCTAGAGAAGCCAGTTAACATTTTTGATGTATTTTCTTCGGGACTTTTATTTATTTTTGTATTTATATAGATATATTTACATATTTTTCTTTTATAGACCTAGACTTGTACAATTTTGAGTCATGCTTTCCCACATAACATTGTATTGTAAACATTTCCCACAACATAATTTTTTTCAAATATACTTTTTAAAGCTACTTAATATTGCATTATAGAAATTGGAGTATACTTTATTTAAACATTATCCTATATGGGGTCATTTATGTTGTTTCCTCCACAGTGATGCCCATACTTGTGGGATTTTTTAAGTCCTATAAAATTATTTTATTTGTACTATATAGTTAAAAGTTGAAAGTTAGCTTTCTGAGTCAAAGAAGTACTAAATGAAAATATAAAATATATTTGAGTCTCAAAATCATTTTTATGGTTCCATGTTTTACACAATAAGGGAACTAAAATACAAATAAATAACTTGGAAACTATTTACAGTAATTTTGACAGATAAAAATGTAATACATTTAACATTTCAAAAGCTTTTAAAGTCAATCAGGCGACAGATTCTATACTGTTTACCCAACAGCAAAATAGGAAGAGCACCAAAAACAATTGCCTGTGGAAGAAATACAAATAGCCAATAAACTTGAACAGTGTTTAATATGATAATTAAATCAAAAATTGCTTACTACTTTACTTCTATCATGCTATGAGTGATAAATATGAGATAATATAAAGTGATGAAAAATATAGAATTAGGAGACTCAGTAATTTAAATTAGTAAATTAAACTCTTTTTTGATAAGAAGGTAATAATATGTATTTTTAATTTTCGTAATTTGGAAGGAAATACTTTAAAAAATATAATTCCAAAGAATACTCTGTAGTTTTGCAACAGTATGATGAGGTTGGGAGTTTTCTATGTCCTTTAATCACCCTTAGTGATGGTATAAGTGGTGTGTTCCTCATAGAAATCAGGGTCAGAAAAAAGTCTTGACTTTTCATTAGATTGGTAATGAGATCCTGTCCCTGGAATCAGCCAAATTGAAGGCTGAGGCACAGTCCTCCAGACTGCCTCCAACTGTAGAGAATTAAGGCCCAATTCCCAAGTGAGAGGAAAGAATGAATATAAGACCACCACCATTTCTGATACCAAGTGCATTTTCAAGGCTTTCCCCAAACCACCTTGAATCCTGATAATTTACTAGGAAGACTTTCAGAACTCTCTGAAAGCTATAATACTTGCAGATACAGTTTATTACACAAAAAGGATACATTAAAATCAGTCAAGGGAAATGATACATAGGGCAGAATCTGGCATGTCCTAAATATGGAGGTCTTGTTGTTCTCTGGACACATTATCTTCCTGGCAACAATGGTGACTGTACACATACACTGTCAACCTGGGAAGCTCTTCTGAATTTCAGAATTCAGCAGTTTTATTTGGGTTTTACTATGCGGGCATGATTGATTGATTAATATAATCACGTGACCTAAAGGGCTTATCACTTGGAAAATTCCAAGAGTTTAAAGGTTACCGCCCAGGAGCTAGTGACATAGGCTAGACTTCTCTTTGGGTAACACCAAATTCTCTACTACACCCTGTTATATTTAGGTTACTGTCAGTTGGTCAGCTGAATTTTCTTTTCATTTTGTGTATGATGTTAATGGAGCTCCAAATATATGAAGAAAAACCTGATTGTCCTGAATGAAGAAATAGAAAATTCCACAACTGTTGTTGGAGACTTTGGCACTATATAATCAATAGAGCAAGTAGACAGATCAGTAAAAATACAGAATATTTCAAAAACACGATCAACACACTTGACCTAATGGAAAATTATAGACATTCCACCTAAAAACAATAGAACGCATGTTATTTTATGAACACTTTGAATATTGATCAAGAGAGATTATATTCTGTGATATAAAACAACCTTCTACAGATGCAAAGGAATTAAAACCATACAAAGTCTGTTTTCTGACTATAGTAATTAAACTAGACATTAATAACAAAGATACTTAGAAATTCCTCAAATATTTAAGATTTAAAATACACTTCCATATTTGCCCATGGGCCAATAAGGAAGTTAAAATGGAAATTAGAAAATAGTTTTAATTGTATAAATATCAACATTTCAGGATATACATAAAGAAGTGCTTAGAGGGGAATACATAGGATTATCCGCTTATATTACAAAAGAATAAAGGTCTCTAATTAATAAGATAAGCTTCCATCTTTACAAGGTAATAGCAAAAAAATAGACATATAGACCAATGGAATAAAATAGAAAATAGATGTTCCAAACATAAACATGCATATGAAGTTAATTTTTGACAAAAGTGACAAAGTCATTCAATAGAAAAAGGAAATTGTTGTTTGTTGTTATTGTTGCTGTTGTTGTTTTGAGACAGGATTTCACTTTCTCATCCTGGCTGAAATGCAGTGGTGCAATCTCAGCTCACTGCACACTGCAGCCTCCAACCTCCTGGACTCAAGCAGTCCTCCTGCCTCAGCCCCTCAAATAGCTGGGACTACAGGTACATGCCACTGTGGCTGGATACTTTTTTGCAGAGACTGAGTTTCACCACGTTGCCAAGGCTAGTTGTGAACTTCTGAGCTCAAGCGATCTGCCTGCCTCAGCCTACCAAAGCACTGAGAGCCACTGTGCCTGGCCAAAAATAAAACTACTTTTTAACAAACAGAACTGAACAATTCAAATATTTATATGCAAAACAATGAACATCAACCCATGTCCTACAAAATAAATAAAATTAAATAAATCATAGATCTAACTATAAAACCCAAAGCTATAAAACTTCTATAAGAAAAAATAGAAGATAATCTATGTGACTTTGGGTCAGGAAAAATATTCTTAGATACACACACAAAAAAATAGGAAAATATTGATAATTTGTACTTCTTCAAAATTAAAAGCTTCTACTTAATTAAATGAAAAGACCAGTGACATCCTATGATAAAATATTCATAAAATCCAATCTGATAAATAACTAGCATCTGAAAGAACATTCACAACTTAATAAAAAACAATACATAAGTAGAGCAAAGATTTGCAAAAATGCTTTGTAAAAGAGGAGATCAAGACGGCAATAAGCAAATGAAAAGCTACTGAACAACATTAGTAGTTAGGAAAATGCAAGCTAAAACCAAAATGAGATACTGCTCTACATCTATTCCAGTGGTTTAAATAAATGACAACACCAAGTGTGTCAACAAGGATCTGGGCAAATAGAACTCTCATACATTGTTGGTGACAATGAAAAATAAGTCAGCTGCTTTAGAAAACACGTTAGCAATCTCTTAACATATGACCCAGCAACCTGTAACCTATTGGAATGCAGCAAGAGACACCATCTATGAATCAGAGAGCAAGATGTATCTGCTGGTGCCTTGATCTTGGTGTTCCCAGCTCTAGAACTGTAAGAAATACTTTTTATTGTTTATAAATTACTCAGTCTGAGGTATTTTGTTTTGGCAGTAGGAACAGACTAAGACACTTAGAAACAAAACTACTAATATACACAATAATGTAGAAGAATGTTAAAAACATCATATTATGTGAAAGAAGCCAGAAACAAAACCAGTATATGTTGTATGATTCCATTTAGATGGAACCAGCAAAATTCAACTACAGTGACAGAAGTTAGAATAAGGGGAGTTGGTACTGTAGTTTTCCTGGATAATATCCTAAAGAGTGTTTTCCGGCTTGGTTCCATTCTACCTGTCACTTTCAGATACACCAATCAAACGTAGATTTGTTTTTTTTTTTTCACATAGTTTCATATTTCTTGGAGGCTTTGTTCCTTTTTATTCTATTTTATCTAATCTTGTCTTCATGCTTTATTTCATTAAGTTGATCTACAATCTCTGACATCCTTTCTTCTGCTTGATTGCATGTTCTCACTCATAAGTGGAAGTTGAACAATGAGAACACATGGACACATCACATACTGGGGCCTGTTGAGGGTGGGGGGGCTAGGAGAGGGATAGCATTAGGAGAAATACCTAACATAGATGATGGGTTGATGTGCAGCAAATCACCATGGCACAGGTATACCTATGTAACAAACTTGTGCATTCTACACATGTATCCCAGAACTTAAAAGTATACAAAAAAAAAAAAAAAAAGGAATAAGGGGAGTTGCCATTAAATACTTGAGAAAGGGTTTGAGAAAACTTCCCAGAGTGATGAAAAATGGTTGATCAAGGAAGTAGTAGTGTATACAGAGGCAAAAACTCATTGAATTGTACAATTAAGATTTGTTCACTTTAACCAATATAAATTTTATCTCACCTAAAAATCAGTATAGGCCAGGTGCTGTGCTGCATGGTTGTTTTGACAGTACTTTGGAAGGCGAGGCACAAGGATTGCTTGAGCTCAGGAGTTAGAGACCAGCCTACGGAACATAGCAAGACCTCATCTCTACTGAAAAGCAAAATAATTACCCAGGCTGGGTGGTACACACCTATAGGCCCATCTACTTGGGAGGTGGAGGTTGGAGGATCACTTGAGCCTAGGAGATCAAGGCTGCAGTGAGCTTGATCATCCACTACGCTCCAGCCTGGGTGACAGAGCAAGACTCTGTCTCAAAAAATGATAATTTAAGTAAATGAATGAATAAAAGTAGAAAAATAAAAATAAATAGAGAGCAACTTGGTGAAATGGCTCCTTCTAGAGCAGAGACAGGAAAACAACACGTGGAGCATCTTGCAGTGCCAGAAAATAAAGAAATGCTCAACAAACAAAAGCCTGTGGATGGAGCAGGTCAAAGACACACAGGAATCAACCTGGGAGAGCTGCAAATGGCCAAAACTGGAGAGATTTGAACAAAATAATCAATATGGGATTATAACCAATGTAAAATAAAGATACATGGGTCAATGTTGATATCAAAATGATTGAATAAATAAGTGAGGGAGAAAAGGCAAATTTTTCTTACAGAAGAATTCCAAATAACACATGTAACATACTCCACTATTAACTGAAGCTTAATTAAACCCCTTTCCCTTGATTGTGGGTTGGATTTAGTGATTCTCCTCCAAATAATAGAACCTGAAAAGGGAAAAGTAGTGATTTTAGAGTGGAGAAACCTTTAGAACACTACCTTAACCAAGTAGCCAGGTAGCAGTGATAGCTAGAAGTCACATGGATATCTGATATACTTTGGGTTTAAAATATCTTCTAACTCAGTAATTCCACATCCCCTTTTTACTACTCACTTATCTGTATTTTGGCTATTTTTTATTAGTCTAGATTGTCTACTAGCTTGGAAATTCCTTTTTCTATTTTTTTGGTAGTTGCCATAGAAATTGCTTTTAAAAATCAAATATTATTTTTTTATTACCCTTATATAGGACAATACAAGAAACTTGGAATATTTTATCTTCATTTTTCCTTTTTTTCCTACTTCCATACTTTTCTGTCATTGTTTTTGTATATTTTAATAATTTATATCTTAAAATTCACAGCATATTGTTTATTGTATACTATAATCATTTATGTTTGCCTGCATTCTTACCATTTTTGCTGCTTTTTGTTTCTTTCTGCATTTCTGAGATTCCATGTGTAATATTTCTCTTTCTACATGAATAATATGCTATACTATTTTCTTTAATGTGATCTAACTGCTATTTATAATTCTCTCTCTCTCTCTCTCTCTCTCTCTCTCTCTTTCTGTGCTCCTTGACCTCATTTCAGTCTATTAAGAAACATTGGCTGGGCGCTGTGGCTCATACCTGTAATCCCACCACTTCAGGAGGCCAAGGCTGGTGGGTCACCTGAGGTCAGAAGTTTGAGACCAGCTTGGCCAGCATGATGAAACCCCATCTCTACTAAAAATACAAAAATTAGCTGGGCATGATGGTGGCTAACATCTGTAGTCCCAGCTACTCAGGAGGCTGAGGCAGGAGAATTGCTTCAACCCAGGAGGCAGAGATTGCAGTGAGCGGAGATCACGCCACTGGACTCTAACCAGGGCAAAAGAGTGAGACTCCATTTCAAAAAAAAGTCATCTTCTTTATAGTTTCACTAGGTATAAAATTCTAATTTGCATTTTTATTCTGTTAGCATTTTAAATATATAATTTTATAGTCTTTATGGTTTATTATGAGAAATCAGTTGTCATTCTTATTCTGCTTCTTTTATGGTAATCTGTCTGTTTTCATTGACTTCCTATATGATTTCTTCTTGTTGTTGATTTTTAGCAGTATTAACTTGTGTGTGGTTTTTAAAAATCTAGGTGTTCATGTGTGTGTGTTTTTTAAAAATCAGTGGCTTATCTCTCTTGAGCATCCAAACTTTTCATCCATTATTTATTTAATTATTTTTTCTGACCTATTGTTTTTTTTCTGTTTCTGGAATTTTAATTCACAAATTTTCTAAGTTTTTTTTTTAACAGCATTCTTAAATATCTTAATCTCCCTTATTTTTCAAATATTTGGTTTATTGTTCTAATTTTGTATATGTCTCTCTAAACAAACATCCCATGCAATAATTCTCTTGGTAAATGTGTTTAATCTGCTACTAAACCAATCAATTGAATGCTAATGCAACTCCTATTTTTGTTTTCTTAAATTATTTACAGATCTTTATTTAAATTTTCCATCATTTCTTTGATCTCCTTGAACATAGTAAATGTAATTATTTTTAAACTATATGCTTCAGAATGCCAGTACCTAAAACATCTGCAAGATTGTTTTTATTGCCAGTTGTTGGGCTCTTTATGAAAATCATGTTGTAGTGTCTCATTATGTGCCTGTTCATTTTATATTGTGTATTGGACATTTGATCAAGGTCTAGGTTCTTGACCCCAATTTAGCCATTTGAAGAGTCCCCTGTCCCTGGACATACAATTAATTATTTGAGGATGGAACATTAACCTAATAGGACTAAACAGAATCTTTTCCAAATGTTTTTTATTTTTTTTTTCCCAAGTGTATTAAAGAAGACCTCTATTATTTTCTATTATTACGGTTGTTTGGTAGACTGGTATTTTGCATTAGGTTTCTTAAAGCTATCTTGTCAACACATCAAGATGTTCTTTCTGAGAAATAAAGCAAGCATAATTAATCAAAATCAATAAATATAGTAATATGGTCATGATTAAATCCTGTTAAATGAAATTGAGAACCCTATCTGTATTAGCCATTCCTACTCCTCATTTACACAACTCAAGAAATTGTCTTTTAAAATTTAGCTTATTTAAAGAGAATTTTTATCACTGTCACTTTAAGAAATTCTCATGAATTTGTTGAATTAAGTCAGGTATAAGGGAAATTAGATAATTGTAAAAGAGCTGGAGTAGTTTGGAGGCAGGAAGACAAAATAAAGGACTAGTAATAAAATAGCAAACTTCTAAACCAACAACAATAGAAATAAAGGGAAATATAGGGTATGGATTTGAGAAAAATATATTAGGGGAAATAGAGAGGTAATACGTTGTGTGTGGAAAGTGCCTAGTGATAGTTATCTATTATGGCATCCATGTAAGTTAAGAATGACACATTTTCATGACTTTTATGTTCTTTCTTAACATGAGACTGTTACATACCAGATACTGGTATATTATCTCAAAATATTTAACCTCCAGACAGATTGTGTGTTAGCAATTTTACTTTTACTTTTTGTACATTGCTTTATCAATATGATGAAATATATGCATTGCCTCCTAAAAAGAGAAACTTTCAATGCCCATCTCGGTTGATGGGACAATTTAATTTATCTTAATCTTTGCAAGCAATTGTATAAATATAATTTGCATTGTTCTACAAAAACTATTTCAGTTAAAAAAAAAATAGGCAATCAGCTGCCTTCCTCTCTAGCTTAAGGTACGTGTGACCAGGGAGACCTTTCCAAAATAAGGTTATAAAAGTGCTTAGATAATAGATAATAGATAAGGTTATCCTGCCCAAACTAGAATATATGCAGGGGAAAGATGAAAGACATCTTGCCAGAGCCTAATGTTTCTAGATAAACATTTCTGGTTGTGGATGATTTTAAAACACATATCTGCTTTCCTGTGTTTCTTCTATTCACTATTATTGTTGAATCCAACTCTAAATTTGGCATTTGTGGCAGAGGAGCAACTTGTTCTCCATGAAGGGTTATCAAGGCCATAATATGCAGTTTTCCTCTTTCCAGAGTCTTAATTGTATTGGTAATCTCACACTGTACTTGGAATTGTGAGAAATCGGAAAAAAAAAAAAAAAGAGCAACAAGGAGAGTGAGGTCGGTTGTGAAACATGGAATTGTTATGTCATAACTGCAACATTTCTCATCGGAAAATCTCTTTCCCAGTTATGGGAAAAAAATAGAGATTGCTTAGAAAAATTAGAAGGAATGAGCCCCTTCTCCCTCATTGTCTCACATTTTTGTAGAGTAAAAGAGGCAAAGAGCTCCCATGTCAGAATGAATCATCCGACTGGAATTCACACATAGCATATGATGAGGGGGCTACAGGCTACAAAATGCCAGATGCAAATGTTGAAGTTATAGCACATTTCCTAAAAGGCAACTTGAAGTCAGCCCCTTCTCACTCACTCTTTCCAAACCTGGTTTGTGTCTTGTCACCTATACTATAAACAAAGCAGTAGCATTCACAAAGAAAAATAGGAAAAATAGGGAGATGTGGAGACAAAGCCAGAGAACTGATTAAGAAAGAAAAGACAGAGAAATCCTGTGTGTTTGCAGCCAAGAATGAAAACCTTATGATTATGCACGCTGAGATGTGGGAAGATTCCTCAAATCTTGTTAAAAAGAGTTAAGTCAAACATATTTCTATCAACACTGATTCTGAGACAGTTCCAAAGTCGTATGGTTGATTCTGCTATCTGTTTCATCAATGATTGTGCGATCTAGGCTGGAGGGAAAATTTAAAAGGTACATCTGGCAAGAACATAGCAAATCCCCAGGAGATCTGTATTAAGGTACCATTCAACAGGCAGGTGTCTTCACATTTGCACTGAGCAATACTTAACTGCAAATGTTTTGTGCTAAGTGAACATGCGTGTAGATTCCAATACATGTTATAAATTGTATACTGCTTGGCACTTCTTTCATTTTAGACATATTTTTCTTATTAAAATGTGATAAATATATGAGACAGAAAATGTGTAAAATGTAAATGCATGCATACACTGAAACAGAAAAACATGAAAGTCACTGTATTGGTACTATCCATTGTTATTTTATGTGTGTGTGTGTGTGTGTGTGTGTGTGTGTGTGTGTGTGTATATATATATATATATTTTTTTTTTTTTTGAGATGGAGTCTTGCTCTGTCACCCAGGCTGGAGGGCAGTGGCACAGTATTGGCTCACTACAACTTCTGCCTCCTGGGTTCAAGTGATTCTTTTGCCTCAGCCTCCTGAGTAACGGGGATTACAGGCACCTGCCACCACCCCAGCTAATTTTTGTATTTTTAGTAGAAATGAAGTTTTACCATGTTGTTCAGGCTGGTCCCGAACTCCTGACCTCAGGTGATCCACTGTCTCAGCCTCCCAATATGCTGGGATTACAGGCATAAACCACTATGCTCAGCCCCACTGTTATATTTTGAAGAAAAAAAATCTATTAGTGACTTTTTCTTGCCAAATTAGATTCATTATTGCAATATCCAAACTCCAGATATTTTAAAATATAATTGAGAGAAGAGTTGGCAAATGGAGAAATAAATGTGAATACACCTCTAAAAAGAGGGGGAAAGGAAAATGTGTTTTCAACAGAAACTATTTGTGAAATGGGGAAAAATTAATGAAAAGATTATAAGATAACAAAGATGTTTGACATGATATGGTTAGCTTGTTTAATTCCTCATGCAAATTTTAATGTTTAAGCCTTCTCTTTATTTGAACTTACTTTTGTTTTACATATTGAAGATTTTTTAAGTTAAACTTAGTATTTAAAAGTCTTTAACTGGAACCTTCATGACATGTAGGGAAAAAAAAGGATTTGAAAGACAGCGTGAATCAACAAAAGCAAGCAGTTGACTTTGACTGAACAATGGGGCATTGGTAGGAGTTTAAGCTGGAAAGGAGAGAACAGTGTTTAAGTAAAGGAGGGCCTTGTAAACCGTCCAGAAAGTGTAGTCCATACATAAAAGCTGTTGAAGGTATGACATGAATGTGTTTGTGTTTTACAGACATACTCTGAGTGTCAAGTGAATAGTGTACTAGAAGATTGCAACTAGTCACAGGGAGATTAGTTACAATTGTCCAGACCCCCGCTTCTCCAATATACAAACACACATGTCTCAAAAATGAGGACCTGCTTTACAGCATCTATAGGGAAGCAAGGTAGGAGACAGAGAGGAGGGAAATTTGATATTAAAATGAACACGACTGGTAACTGTTGAAAGATGGGGAGAAAGGAGAGGAAGAAGTCTCAGCAAACAACCAGGTTCTGGCTTCATCTCTGGAAAATATGATAAAAAAATATGATAAAAACAACCAGAAGGAAAGATTTATGTTAAGAAAATGAGTTCAGCTTTAGTTAAAATTTTGGGATATTTGAGATGGCAAGTGGTCTTAAATACAGCATTTGGTTTCTGGGCAGTTGTTATTATGTACCAGACATTTCTAAGTGTTTTACATATTTTAACTAATTTACACTCAAAACAATCAAATTACACCCATTCTACAGATGAGAAAATTTCAAATAGAGGATTAAGTGGCTTTTCCATGGTTCTTCCTGGCCAGGAAGCAATAGAGCCATAGTATAAACCTGATAGCTTAAGTCCTGAGTCTGTGTTCTTAACCACCACATTATTCTTGCTGCAAAAAAATTAACATTAAAAAATCATCATAATGATGACTCCAAGAAGTAGAAATTCTAGTAAAGAATAAAATAGAGATTAGTAGGAAAAAAAAACGAAAAATGAAGAAGAGAAACAGAATCCACTGGAACATCAATAGATTTTAAAAAAATAGGGAACAAAAATCTAAGAAATAGATGGAGAAAGAACAGGTGGAAGGTTGAAAGAAAAAAACAGAGGAAAAGCGCAAGGGGAAGAATAAATGGACGACAACAGGTTAACAAGAGAGCTGTCAAATGAGACTGGCATTGAAAAGTGCCCAATGCATTTGGATCAGGAAGTCAGCTGCCACTTGGTCAGAGCAGTTTCTGTGTATTACCGCCATGCTGGTCAGATTCAATGGGCTGAGAACTGAAGAACTAGGGTAATGTTGACAATTTTCAAGAATTTTTAACTTTGAAGGGAAATAAAATTTGTAATTATGGTATCATAGGATTTTATTGACATCATTTGAAAAAGAGTAGTCATAACCTTAGCATATTTCGGTTGGAAAGAAAAGAACTGGCAAAGAGGGAAATGTTAAGAATGGAGGAGAATAAATCTCCAACAAGACCAGAAGACATAGCTTCCAAAGAGGAAATGGAGCATCCACTTTGGACAAAGGTGGAAGTTCCTCTTTCTTTGGATGGAATGTAGATGATAGAATTGATTTGATAGATGACAGCAAGCAGTTAAGGTTCAATCCTGGAATCTCCTGTTTCCTTCAAAAGTTAGGAAATGAGGTTTCTTGCTACAAGAAAAACTAGAAGGAAAGGAAGATTTGAAGAGACTGTATCAATTTGCTAGGGGAACCATAACATAGTATCCCAGATTGGGTGGCTTAAAAGATGGAAATTTATTTTCTCATTATTCTGACAGCTAGATGTCTGAGAAGAAACTGTCAATAGGGTTAGTCTTTTCTGGCTTGTAAATGGCTGCCTTCCCCCTGTGTCCTTCACTGGGTCTTCCTTCTGTGTGTGTGTCTGTGTTCTCATCTCTTCTCATAAGGATATCAGTTGTATTGGATTAGTGCTTAGTCTAATGACCTCATTTTAATTTAATTACCTCTTCAAAACCCCTATGTCAAAATGCAGTCACATTTTGAAGTACTGGAGTTTGGGACTTCGACCTATTAATTTTGGAGGACACAATTCCGTTCATAACACTTAGAACTCTTTGGAATAATTGCTGTTAAGAAGGGGGAGATGACTCAGCACACATATATAGGTACTTGAGTGGTATTGAATGCAGGTGGGTTTAAGAATCATGAATTTGGAGTGGGACAGGGAAGTGTGTAGTAAGAAGGGATGGAGCAGTAAATTGAAGTGACCCACTGAGATGAGTATGGTCAGCAGGGGTCTTGGAGAGGTGTTGAGAGCAAATGCATATGGAAGTAAGTGAAGACAGTTGGAAGATTAAATGAGACAATTCATATAAAATGTAGAGATCCGTATTTGTTTTGCAGTAACTACACAACTCATTTTACCTATTGTTATTTAAAAGCCTCCATGGCTCATGCCTGTAATCTCAGCACTTTGGGAGCCCCAGGTGGGAGGATCATAAAGTCAAGAAATAAAGACTATCTTGGTCAACATGGTGAAACCCCATCTCTACTAAAAATACAAAAATTAGCTGGGCATGGTGGCGTGTACCTGTAGTCCCAGCTACTCGGGAGTCTGAGGCAGGAGAATTGCTTGAACCTGGGAGGCGGAGCTGGCAGTAAGCCCAGATCATGCTACTGCATTCCAGCCTGCCAAAAGAGAGAGACTCAGTCTCAAAAAAAAAAAGCCTTGCGAATTCACTCCAATATCTGGGCTGCTCATCCCAAAACACCTAGTGCCTGCTAGCACTTAACAGCATTCGTTGGATAAATTAATAAACAAATGAGAGATATTTTTCAGTACTTGGATGGACAATATAGTAATGACAGGGGAAGGTGGTTCTTAGGATCCCCATTCACGTCTTCAACCAAAAGTCTTATTTTTTAAGTCTTATTTTTAATGGGGTTTAATTTGTATGGAAAAAAGCAGATATGCTTGAATTTGTTAATTTAAAATAATTCTTACATTTATAAATATTAGACTCACCCATGGTTACATATTTTATGGATGTACTACTTTACCATCAATATATATATATTTTTAAGCTATATCCATCATCTATCACAGTAATAAATCCTAAGGATACAATACATTTACTTCATTAGTGTCTGTGGTTTAGCTGAGAGGCAGCTGATGTAGATGGGGCTCAGCTGGGCTGCTCTGCTTCAAGCATTGGGTCCAGCTAGGCTTCCCTCTCTCCCAATTTATTTTGGAGATGGATTGTCACTCTGTCGCCCAGGCTGGAGTGCAGTGGCTCAATCTTGACTCACTGCAACCTCTGCCTCCTGGATTCAAGTGATTCTCTTGCCTCAGCCTCCCAAACAGCTGGCTCTACAGGCACCCGCCACCATGCCTGGCTAATTTTTGTATTTTTAGTAGTGATGAGGTTTCACCATATTGGCCAGGCTGGTATCGAACTCCTCACCTTGTGATCCGCCCGCCTCAGCCTCCCAAAGTGCTGCGATTACAGACCTGAGCCACTGCGCCTGTCCTGCTTTCCCCTCTTTTAATGGCTTGCAGTGTGGTCTGCTCCATGTCTCATCCCTTTGGGGCTCAGGCAGAAACTATCTAGAGGAAGTTACTATGGTGAAAGGCAGAGTTGCAAGTAGGCATGCCCCATGACAGAAACACATTTCAATCCCTTGCTTGTTTCCAACTTCTTAACCTTCAAGGAAGTCATGCAGCCAAGTCCAAAGTCAAGGGGTGGGGAGGAACGATCTACTTCTGTGGGAGGGATTAGAAAGTGGTATGGTATGGCTATAGGGAAAGGTATAAGTAGAGGAGTTGGGACTAATTTTTTAGTCTATCCCAGGCTCTTGGTCCTAAGTTACTCTTGGATCCTGGATTGGTAAAGAAATATCAGATAATATTCGCTATACTACAAAAGAGTAAAACAGTACCTTTTAGAACAATATTTAACCATGTTTAAAATCTTAAATAACTTTTAAATCAGAAATAACCAAAGGTGAAATGAATTGGACCTCTTGTGCCTAAAAGCCCCATCCAGTGCTGAAATGCCAGGTTCTATGGTGGTCTACTTAACCTGCAGTAAATTCAGCATTCCATTCCGTATTTATTCTACTGAATCCAGTTATCAGTGCAAATTTGTTTGCAAGACGCACTATAAATGTGGAAGTAACATACATAGTAAATCACCCAAAATTTATTTAGCATCCCACATGCTTTCTAAATTAAGGAAACAGATAGAAAATTTGAACAAGCTGGACACTCACTGATAAGGAAGTATTTTACTGTGGGAAGATGGAACTCAGACCCCAAAAGTGGCTGTAACATTTACCTGTGCATTTACTGTCTGACAAGAAAAGGTATTCAGCTTCTTTGAGTTTCTTCATCTCTCACATAGGAACAAGCCATATAAAATGCTTTCTTGTAAGTCTGAGTTACAAATAAGTACAAATATATTGATTTATAAGTAAAATTATTCCCAATGCAGTACAAATAAATATAAATAAAATTGTTGTTGTTATCACATGGAAATTATAATAATACCTCTCATACAAGATTGTGTGTAACATTTATATACCACAGTTAATAAGGACTCCAGCATATAGTGGGTGCACAAAAAAGAACTGGTTTCTTTTGGCAGCCTTTCCTTTAAATACACAACTGAAAAGCTGAAGCAGATGTGCCCTGTCTGAAAGCTACATTTTTTCCTCCTAATTATTCAGAGAAAAGGAAATTCCCTTTTTATACATTTATGCCTTTCCAAGTACAAATTGGCAAAAGCATACTCTCAAAAAATATGCGTTTTTTGCACTTTAAAAGGCAAAAGACCTACAACTGGACTTCTTACTTCTTCCCTTGGGGAGACAAATTCTGATGATTTTTTTTTTCCTTGTTTTCAGAAATGGGAAGATTTATGGTGAAGTTGCGTGAACTGGCCTCTGGGATTCTAACCAGGCCCTAGGGAGTGTGTTGGGGTAGAGGGGCAGAAGTGCTGTTCTAACCCAGAGGACAAGTCAGAGGGGTGACCTCCTTTGAACTAAAACATCCTGAAGGCACTGGGTTGATGAATTTTGAGACAAGCTTATTTGAAGTTACCATAGGAGCTCTGTCTATTGTTTTTAAGCAAGTAAATACAAATCAGCTATATTTTGTAAAAGTTCTTTTCATATTCAACAAAACAGGATTCCAGGTTCTCTTCTTTTTGAAAGATAGCTGAATTCTCGGTCAGAAGAAAGTAAAATAATAACAAGGCTGATTAACGGAATACTACCTTTTTTAAGGCACGGTGTGTTTATTATGAAATAGGTATGAGTTTCCTCATCTTTAAATGGCAGATGTAAAACTCCGAATGGTTAGGCAGCTGCATGCCTAAAATCAATCTCTAGGTGCATAATTATAAGATCTGGGATTTAAACCTGGTTCATGGATTATAGAGTGAGTCCTTTTTCTACATGACCTTACTGTGGCTAGTAGGTGGTCTGCATTCTATACCTGTTCATGAAGCAAGTGGCAAAAGGAAACAAAATAAATTTTCATGAGAAGGGCAATGGTATCCCTATCTCATACTAGACTATCAAATACAAAAAGGCTCTTTTTGAATGTCCATTTCTTCTTAGTTGTAATGGGGATCCTTACCTTATACTGAGGCTTGGAGACCTAATTCGTGTAATGATTGGGAAGACCTAGCACAATTCCTGGCACATTAAGGATTCCAGATAATCAGGATGATGATTTTGATGGTTAATTTAGGTGTCAATTTGCATTGGCTAAGAGTTACTAAGATAGCTGGCAAAATATTACTTCTCGGTATGTCCGTGAGTATGTTTGGCATTTGAAGTGATTGGCATTTGAATCAATGGACTGAGTCAGGAAGATCCACCCTCATCCAATGTGAATATGCACTATCCTATCCTTTGAGGGTCTTGATAGAACAGAAAGAAGAAAGGTGAATTTGTTCTTTCTCCGGGACCTGGGACATCCTTCTTCTGCTCTTCTTGGATGTCAGGACTCCAGGTTCTTGGGCCTTCACACTCCAGAACTTATACCAGCAGCTCCCCAGGGTCTTAGGCCTTCAGTCTCAAAATGAGAGTTACAGTTTTGTATTGAAGTCCAGATTTAAAATCTGAAGTTTTTGTATTCAGACTGAGTTAAACCACTGACTTTGCTGGTTCTGCAGCTTGAAGACAGCGGTCATGGGACTTCTCAACTTCCATAATCACATTAGCCACTTCCAGTGCTAAATCTCTTTTGATCTCTCTTTCTTTCTTTCTTTCTTTCTTTCTTTCTTTCTTTCTTTCTTTCTTTCTTTCTTTCTTTCTTTCCTTCTTTCTTTCTTTCTTTCTTTCTTTCTTTCTTTCTTTCTTTCTTTCTTTCTTCTTTCTCTTTCTTTCTTTTTCTCTTTCTTTCTTTCTTTTTCTTTCTTTCATTCTTTCTTTCTTTTCCTTCCTTTCTCTCTCTCTCTCTCTCTCTCTTTTATTCATCTATCCTGTTGGTTCCATTTCTCTGGAGAACCCTAATATAATGATGATGTGAACCCAGATGATGATAATAGTGATGGCATAAACACTTGTTTGCATAGAAGTGATTTCCGCAGTTCCAAATTTGAATTAGACTCAACTGTTTGACAGGCTTCATGTAAGTGAACTGATCAATTAGGACGGTGGTAGGGGAAACAAGGTTTCTACTAGATTTGGTTGAATTATTCAGTTCCTTGTTTCTATTCTCTGCTTCATGTGGACCATGCATGTCCATGATGCCTATACCAGCAACCTCACCAACAGGTAGAGAAATTCAGTGAATTGTACTGGGAGCCAGCTTGATTACCCAGGGTTTCCAGCCCAGGGCTGGATAGGGCAAATACTAAGGTGACCTTGATCGCCTAGAGGTATTACAAAGCCCTTGTTTCAGGTGTCACCTGGCTATTTTAATTTTTTAAAATAAAATGTTTTCAGACCTCCACAAACCCATGCCCCAGTTTATTTTATGTATGTATTTTTTAGAGAAAAGAAAGAAAGCATATGGCTTGAATAAAATTTTATAGTTGTTTTATTAGAATTTGGAAATATACATGTGTTCACACAGTAGTAACAGAACAACTAAAATATGTATATCAAGTATTATTGTATGGAAAATTGCTAAGCTGAAATGAATCATTTTGTTTGAATAACCCTAGGCTGTTATTGAAATGGAAAATATTCTTTCCTCTAAAATATACATTTTAGTGTATTTTCAGTTGAAAAATAATGAGCAAATTTTATTTGGAAATAAATTAAATGAAGTAATTAACTTACCTTTTGTAGTAGAGAAATTAGGTGGCATTATCTTCTAATTACTCCAAAATAATTTGTTACCAAGAGTAATTACTGAAATGGGATGCTTTGTTACAATTTTTTCTTTGTACACTTTCTACTTTTCCATTAGGTATATATATGTATAAGGTCTATTTTCTTAAATGGCCATTTTCTGTCCTCCATGTTGTGAAACTTGTGATTGTCCATACATCAAAAATAACTTTTGTGTCCACTTCAAAACTTACTTGAAATAGAGTGGAGAGTACTTTTTAGAACTAATGTTTTAAATGTCACTATTTTAGAGATTTCCCTGGAATTACATATTAATACCCTGACTTGCAGTGTTAAATGGAGGATGATGGGTATAAATAGTAATGGATATAACTCTCCCATCTTTGGAAGACTTCAAGTCTCTCTTCTCTCTGACTTGGGAGTCAAGTCTGTTGGGACTTAAGTATGTTATCTCAATTTTGTGATTTTTTTCAGGCTGTAATATATCAGAAATTTATATGATGTTTAAAAATTACAATCTTATTTACATTCTATTGCTAGGAATAGCTATCATTTATTCAGTACCTACTATGTGTTAGGCTGCATGTGTTTTCTCACTGAAGCCTTACAAAAATCCACCAGAGAACTTTCACTATCTCCATTTAACAAATGAGCTAATTTTAGGTCAATGAAGATAAACAGTTCACAGGGGGATTCAAAGCTTGGATGATTTTACCACTTGAATTTGCCCACCTCATTGTCTGTATTAGCTTAGATAACTAGAGGTCTGACAAGCTGTGGAAAGAGTATCCTTACAGAGAAGAAAAGATTATCATCTTTTTCCCTTTCTATATACAACAAAAGTTCTAAAAGATCACACAATCCAGTTAAGCAAGATACTCGATCAAAATGGTGCCCTTCTTAATGAGTGGTCTGATTATCTACCCACTCGATTAAGGTCAGTTCTAGGTAGGATTAGATGGTTTGTACCAAAAATCTCTGTAGAAAGGACCATAATGTTGATGAAACACATTAATGGCCAGGTCAGGTAATTCATAGTAAGAAGCACAGATTCTAAGTGGAACTAAGAGTCTATTCCTCATTCTTAAATATTTTCTTCTTTCTTCTTTTTCTATACCTGACTACTGATACTGTCCTAAGAAACCATTGTCCACTATTTCATGTTAGGTCTGAAATCAACACAAAAGCTATCTTTAGTGTATGGACTGTCACAGTTTTTATAGTGTAAGTGGTGGAAAGTAGCCATTTATGAAAATAAAATCCTTAAATATATCTGGTAGAAGAGTAGAATGTGTGCAAAGAAAACAAAACTCAGGCTCAGCTGGGGATGATCACTTTGCTCCGTGCCCTGACTTCTCAACCCTGGATACTCTTGACATAGTTCTCACTTTTGATGGCTTCTTTCATTTGCTGACTCACTAGGCTGGAATTTAGCCTTCTCTTGAAAAATAACACCAGGGATTGTAAATAAGAAACTTGCACAGCCGTCAACAGGCAAGAGGATCCTCATTTAATAAGTGCCAAAATTTAGTTTTCTAATAGGCTTGGGAAAGAACATCTCAGTGGCCAGCTGCCCTTTGATTCAGTTGCCTCCAGTGGTTCTGAGAACAATGATATGATCAAGCAGCCAGCAGCTGATGGGAAGTAATGGCCTGTGGATCTGTTTGTCCAAATATCTATTGACATATTGTCTTCAGCAAAGTGGACGTCCTAACTATTAGTGGTATTGGACTGCCAGGTCACCAAATTAGAAATTAGCATATGTAAAAGATCTTATCAAAATCAGGACTTTTTACATCTCCTCTTCATATGTTTTTCGACTTAGTGGCCAGAGGGGATTTCAAAAAGCAGTAGTTGATTTATTTAAAGAACTTTCTTGGTTGTAGACATTGTATACTCAAAAATTAAACCAGCTGTGGCCAGACATGGAAGCTCATGCCTGTAATCCCAGCAGTCTGGGAGGCTAAGATTCAAGGATCACTTGAGCCCAGGAGTTTGAGACCAGCTGAGAAACATAGACCTCCTCTCTATTATTAAAAATAAATGAATAAAATTAAACCAGCTGATTACTGTCAACTTCATAACAGCAAGGGTCAAAATTTACAGTGAGGAAAAGGAAGCTCACAATGAGAACTCTGTTCATATTCACCAATGCTAATTAGATAAGCATCCTGAGAATCTAATATGTGCATAGTGAATTACCCAGGTATATAAATACATCTGATTACCTCTTAAAGATGGGTTTTCTGTAGTTGATTACAAAGTATTTTAGTGAAAACACATTCTTTGAGATAAATAACTTGATCACCTATAGTTAACTGATCTAGTCTTAAAGTATATATTCCTGAATACAAAAGTATTTTCTTTTTTTGTGGGGAGAAGGGAGACACCTATAAGATCGAGAGTCTGGGAATGTAGTTTGTTGCTTTCTGGTTCTCTGTTTATTGCATACTACATGATTATGGTAAGCAGTTTGCCCTCTTTGAATTTTAGTTTTTGATCTATAAAATGGGTCTGAAATGGTACTAACTGGAGCATCAGAAAATACAGATTATATTGCCAACATTGCTAGCAATTCCTATTATGAGTAGGTGTACTTTAAAGAAAAACTATTAACTTTGGTTTTTAAAATTTTTATTTTTTAGAGACAAGGTCTTACTATGTTGCCTAGACTGAGATTTTGAATTCCTAAGCCTAAGCAAACCTCCTTATCCTTAAGGGTTGGGAGTACAGGCATGAGCTACCACCCCAGCCTGAAATACATCTTTTAACTACTCTTTTCATTATCTTTCTCATCTGTAAAATTGAGTTTGCGGTGGGATTGGAGTTCAAGGGCTCTCAGCCTGTAATCTGTGGACACTGAGAAAAATATTAAGAATATCATTGAATTCACCACCTAAACCCAGATATGCTATGTCAGAATGATGGCTGATTGTATCTGCAAACATTTTCTTCTGGGAAAAATATCCCTTGCTTTCATCAAGATCTCAAAGGAATCTGTGTCCCACAAAATGCATAGACCCACCTGACTAAACATCTCTATAATTTGTTTCCTCGGGAATGCCATTTGATTTTGTGAATGCCAAGTGGTAAGCTTTTCAGATATGGCCCTTAAAGGTTGCAATAATTTGTTTCTCTTTCACAATGTTTTGAAAATGAGCTAATAATTATTTTTATGTTTTCTTACCTCAAAATCTCTAATACCTAAAGGGACTATAGAATGAGCATCTTCGGCATCTGTGGATCCTTAATAACAGATGGAAAATACTGTGTGTATGTGCTTGTTCTAGGAAAATCTGTAGCTTTCATCAGAGTCTCATTTCACAATTATATAAAGATCAAGAACCAAGAATTTTTACTAAAAATGAGTGATCAACTAATATTAACAAAGCATTTGACTCTGCTTCTCAATTGGCTATTTTAACTTGACAGCAAATATGCTAGATCTTAGAGAGATTCACTGTAAACTGGGTTGATAAATCTAAGTGTTTAGAAATTCAAATGCCTTCAGATTTTCTCTCTTTTTTTTTTTTTTTTTTTGAGATTCAGTTTTGCTCTTGTTACCCAGGCTGGAGTGCAATGGTGCAATCTCGGCTCACCGCAACCTCCGCCTCCTGGGTTCAGGCAATTCTCCTGCCTCAGCCTCCTGAGTAGCTGGGATTACAGGCACGCGCCACCATGCTCAGCTAATTTTTTGTATTTTTAGTAGAGATGGGGTTTCACCATGTTGACCAGGATGGTCTCTATTTCTTGACCTTGTGATCCACCCGCCTTGGCCTCCCAAAGTGCTGGGATTACAGACTTGAGCCACCGCCCCCGGCCCATTTTTTTCTTTTTATCGTCGTACTTTTACTATTTTTTATTAGTCCAAGTTTAGTGAATACAACCACTGGTTCAACTATTTTGAAGATTTTACATATAGTCTCTCCCCTTCAAATAATTGTTTCTTACACCTGAAGTTATTTAGTTGTGGTTGAAAACAATTTAGCATTGTTAATAAAAAGCCTTAAAAATCCCCATACCCTTTGGCCAAATAATTACAATCTTATGTGTCTATCATATGAAATATTTGAGTTATAGATAGAAGAGATGTTATTTAAAATTCTTTTTCTTGTAATGTCATTTATGAAATCAAATAACAAAGATACATATATTGATTAAATAAATGATGATGTATCCACATAATGCTACATCATTTAATTGCTGCAATTAAAAAGTGAAGCATGTTCAGGGGTTTATGATGCAATATTGAGAAACATATTAGTCTTTATAGTTTGTATGAGAAAAGCTAATAATGGTTACCTGCAGGTAGCGGGATAAAGAGTAACTTGTTGTCTTTATAATTTTCTGTCTTTACACATTTTTGCAACTATAATATATTGATATGAATACATCTATGTTTATTTCTTGCATTTGAAATGCTATCACACCATGCATTCTTACAATGATAATGTAATGTTACTTATATGTTATTATGCTGTTCTATACATTAATACAGAAATGTAGGGGTAAAAATATTTATTTCAGTCACTCTGATGTTCAGAGCCTCTGTATATTTAAGTGATGTTGAAGTGATACACTTATTTTTAAGTCACTTAGTTTGTAATTGTTCTGGCTAAGTTCTAAGCTTACTTGATGATAGTATTTTTTTCTTCTTCTTCCTTTTTTTTTTTTTTTTTTGTTTCTTAAGCAAAATAAAGTTCTGGGATTGCTTTTTTTTTTTTCAAGTAGACCAAAAATATTTTACATGATTTTAAATATACATCTTGAGGAGGGAAAAACAAACACATTTATTTAACCTCACCATGAGATGGCAGGAAGGCCAAAAATGTTATGACTTATACAAATTTCCATAAATACAGTCTGCGTCAGAACCACCTTGAACATCTAGTCTGACCAGAAAATATCCTTTTAAAATTGAATTTTTTTTAAAAAAATAGCTGGTTTACTTTTCCAGCCTTGTGGGACAAATGTTGATAGAAGAAGGCCACAGTCAAACCTGTGGCCTCATGTGAGCCATGTACAAACTCAAAATTCTTTCTTTTCCTTTTTTTTTGAGACAGTCTCACTCTGTTGCTCAGGCTGGAGTGCAGTGGTGCAATCTCAGCTCACTACAGACTCTGCATTTTGGGTTCAAGCAATTCTCCTGTCTCAGCCTCCTGAGTAGCTGGGATTACAGGCACACTCCACCACACCCCACTAATTTGTGTAGTTTTAGTAGAGACAGGGTTTCACTATGTTGGCCAGGATGGTCTTGATCTCCTGACCTCATGATCTGCCCGTCTCCATCTCCCAAAGTTCTGGGATTACAGGTGTGAGCCACTGCGCCCAGCCAAACTCAAAATTCTTAATGTCACTTCTGCTAAACTCAAGCTCTCTTGAATTATCAACAGTAACTTACTGGCCTTGGACCATTACAGGCTTAAGCTGTGAAATTTTGAAAGCCATTATTATATGCACAATATTTAGAGGGAAATAAAATCCTGCTTTTGTGATCATACCACAGAGGGCAACCTCAAACACATGCAGCATGATGAAGCACACATTTTGTAGACCTCATATTTTATTCCTCTGAAGTTACTCCCTCAGATAATAGAATATTACTTTGTGTTGTCACTGGGGCATTTTCATTTTTCAGTGACTATTTCATGGCATCCTGAGCATTTAGCCTAACACCAACACCAGCATGTCAGACTAGGAATGTCTTCCTATCACTGAATATAACCATTTGAGATCTGTTTGAACTTAGGACAGGAGAGGGCAGCTGGGAGGCATTTTGGTCAAATAGCAAAATGACATTTCCGAACTGGAATGAGAGATTGGATCTTTGTTCATGATTTCTTCCTGGGAGAAAAAAATGAAATACCAACTAATTGCCGCAATTAATTAAAAATGAAGCTGATGTACTGCTCCCCCACACTGAATTTACGGGGTAGTGATAATTCCAGTTAACTGTAAACATGCTTTTAAAAATCCAATTCCTCTGTTCAAAGGCTTGTGGGGCTGAGTATCAAAAACTTCCTGTGATATACAAGTACCAAATATACGGTTGCAATAAAATTCTTGCACTGGGTTAACTACACAATTAGCTAATAACATTGGCTGACACAATCCATGAAAATCACTGGCAGGCTGTATTTTGGCCTGTGCACAAAGGTTTTATTGAACACATGCTGCCAATGAAACGTGCCTTGCTTATTCATGACTGGGAAGCCATGTCATATATATGTATATATCACCCTGGTTTTCTGCAATCTTTCTGATAACTATCACCGATCATGAAGACACACATTCTTGCTCTCTCTTTTTTTTGGCCAGATTTTGTTTGGTGTCCCCTATTTGTTGAATGAAAACAGCATCAAAACTTACTTCATTTTGCTGTGTTAAAACTATGTATCCTGAACTTGTCAGCTTCTCTAAATGCTTCTGTAATCTCACACCACAAATAGGTTGGGGTCACCACCTCTCCACTACATCAGGAACTGCAGTGTGACACAAGTGTAAACAGTGGTTTCAAGGGGCAGCAGAGCAAATGCATCTTGAACTTTCCTGTGTGATCGTCCCTCTAGAAGTAGAGCTTTAGAGGAAGGCATGTGCAGAGCATGGAAGATGATATCTTGCTAAACAAAATTCTTCGTTTAATTAGTTTTTACTTCATAGCTTTAAAATGTATATTAGGTATGTTATATAATATCAATATATATAATTTACAAGTAAACACATGTAGGTAATATTTAGAAAACATTTACTGATGGGGCCCAATCAAAAAGTTTAGATAATATTGGATAAGAATTTCAAAGGAGTGTATTTTCCTATCTGGATCTATATGTATAAGTAACATTTCTTAATTTGTAACTGAAGGTTTTCCAGTGAGAATTTCTTCAGAAACAGCATTGTGACTGGCACTTGCCAGGAACTTCAGATTGCCTTTTCTTGGAAGAAGGGCTGCTCAGACCTACTGTGGTACAGAATTATCTTATCAGGCAGAAGAGCTGATGGCAGGAGCCCAGCATGAGCAGCAGCAATCTACCCACCAGGAATGCTATCTGCTTTAGGGAGATACAGCAATAGCCAATGTGTGCCTGTCTAAGAAGGGGAATGGAGCTTGTGATCTTCCAGAGTCTGGCTGGAGAGTTCCTCAAGGTATGGGCAAAAGTATGGCTCTTGGGCTACAGATCCTGGAGATCCATCCATGCACAGGGCTTCTCCAAAGGTCAGGGTAGAAGGTCAATCAGTGCCTGGTTTGGATGGAATGAGGGTACAGAATACTGAGGCAGGGACCCTGGCTGAAAATAGAAACCCAGTTGCGAGTAGGGCATGGGCTGAATGTTAGGGTTCTTACCTTCAATATCCACTGATGCATGTGGAAGTATGTGGAGAGCTTCCAGGGACCACGCTAACCATGGAAGTAGGGGGCAACAGCAAACAGGATCCCTCCTATCTCAAGGTTAGCCTCTTAAAGGAATGTCAAAAATAAACAAAATCATCATGCCAATCAGCTGAGAAGGAATTGAGCTAATTCTATAGGAAAATGTAATAAAAGAACAAGACCCATAAGTTTTTGTTGGGGAAAGTACTGCCCAGTGGCATCATTTTAATATCAAAATGTTTAATGCTATCATTTAATACCAAAATTTGCAAATAACACAACACTCTTTATTCAAAATTATGACCCTAAGTCATGGTTTTATGTATTCTGATTACAAAATAATAATGTTTATTTTTCATGTGTGAGAAAATACATATAAAAACAAGAAAGGTCACAGGAATCATTTAGGGGACTAATTCAATATTAGTCATTTACTCAACAAATTGAATATACTTCAACATTGAAAAACAGATACATTTATTACATTAATTCTTCTCAGGGAGCTTATCTTATAGTGAGATGGATGCAGAGCAAATAACAGATTTCATTCCAAATTGTGATGAGACCCTTAAGAACATAAAACAGGGTGATATTGATGCATAGACTTGGAGAGCCAGAGGCTGCTTTGAATTGAATGATCAGGGAGTGCCTCTCCACCGAAGTCATATTTTACCTGGGACCTGAGAGATAAGAGGGAGTGAGGCACCCAAGTATTAAGGGGAGAATATTCTAAGCAGAGCAAGAACAGCAACAAGTTACCACAACATCCTTCTGGCAGAAATAATCTTAGCTCAAAGAATAGGAATCTAAATGATCTATCATCCTTTCTGTGTCAAAGGTCTTGCCCACCACCACCCTTTCTTTCTTGTGTTTGGAGGTAAGTTAAAAGGTGAGAGAAATACTGACATCACTGCTGACATATCAACCACCAACCCAGGACTTCATATAGTCTCGGGAATCAGGAGTATGATTGGTCAACACATGGAAATATTACAGAACCTGTAAGAGTGGGAAATCAACTGGTTTTGCTACTGGAGTAATAGAGAGCTAAGGAAACATTTCACACTGAAAGTTTTCTGACCAGTTAGAAGAGCCATCAGTGAAGAACCTTCCTGTAGCCTGGGCAACATGTCTAGTAGTGAATGGGTAAAAATCACAAGAGTGTGTTTAGAAACTGCCCCTGCCAACAGAGAACAACCCAATGAGGGCATACAGCCAACCTAAGGGAAGAATAGGCTAAGTGGTTCAAGGTGCATGTGCTGATGAAGGTACTCTTATAAATAAGGGACAGGAGTTAAGGGAATTCCATATAAGCAGTTTTGAACCACATGAAATTGTGATTTCAGTTTTTAAAGACCCCCAATTTATTTGAGCATTTGCTACCTCCACTTGAGTAATTCCAAAGAATACTGCATCCATCACCTCAAGAAATACTGGGTTTTGATAACTGGAGAAGAATTGCTGATTTCTTCAAAGTGCAAAGCTGTGAAACCCCAAGGGTTACATTTATCCCTTTCATGTCTCTGCTGACAAGCAACATGGGGCATGTAGAAATAGTTTAAAATGTTCACACTGAGAAAACATCGTCCCTGAGTGATAAGCTTCACATACACTCTCCAATGGAATGTCATTTTCTCCCAATTCCTCTTCTTCCCTCAACCTCTTACTAATTTGCCATTAATATCTGATCCTTCCTTCCCCTTTTCCTTTTTTCATTTCCTTTGATCTTCCCTACTGCATAAATGTGTAGGGAGAGATAACATCTTTCAATTCTAGATAGCCCTGTTATTGCTCTTCATGTACGTGTGTGCATGGAGCATATGGACACATAAAGCTTTATGTAAGAGAGACAAACTCAAATCAAGTCTGAGCCACATAAGTACTAGAATTGAATTTACTACAAAATCTTTCTGATTTTCAGTTTCCCTTCAAATGAAACAGTGAAAATGATACTCTTTCCAGAGTCTTAGGGGGACAGATACATTATTTAAAAAAGACTAAAATGAACCAACACTCAACAACAACAAAGCAAGATATTCTAAGGCTTTGGCTATTTTGTATATCTGACAACTAAGAGATGTCTAATCTAAAGCTTTATATAAATTGGAGGGTTTATTCTCTCTTATTTTTTCATGTTCTGTGGGGTCTAACAACCACATACTTGCTGAGATTTTGTAGTCTTACAGTGCCAAGAAGCTGAGAAATTGCTCTCCATAGGTATGTTTTTCCAAAGCTTTGGATTTTGTAGACAAATAAGGCTGAGCACAAAATGAAATCTGTGATTCCGGGAATATACAAAAATAGAACATTCTATTACTCTGTGTCATTCCAAGACTTTGCTTATTAATTGTGCAGTTTTACACTCAATCTTAATAGTTCTGGAATAAAAAGATGCAACTGTGAAAGAGATGGACCCCAGATGGAAATTTGCTGATTCGCAGGGGCTCAACTTAAAAATTCTTTTCTAGGGAGGGAAGAGATGTTAGTATTTTATGTTCAGGCAAATAAACCTGCTCCAAATGTTTAAAACCTATCCTTAGAACCTCTCTGATCCAGAATGAGAAGGATATGAGCACACAAACTTCCTCTCATGATTTATAATAATTGAATGGCTATCTGTATATCTGTTTCTTTGCATCTATATCCAAATTCCTTTCCCTTCGAAAATGCATTGATCATAGGCAAAACTATATAAATCCAGATTAATCTGTGATGGGGAGATGGCCCGGTGAGAAAGTTGAATAGGTCACAATTTAATTTGCTTACATTGAATGAGGATACTTAGCCTCATGGCAAATATAAAATGTAAGACATAGATCCCAACTTTGGGGGCACAGTGCAGTGCAAAGAATATGGTATTGGAGTTCTTGGTCCTGCATTTGAATTCTTGATGGGCTGCTCTGCCATTTGATAGCTGAGTAAGCTACATCATCTCTTTATGCCTCAGCTTTCTCAGCTTCAGATAGAAGAATGGTAATACCAGCACTATGCAAGAGGGGGAGAGTGGCTCATAAAACTTGGCTGTCAGTCCTGGTCACCTGGAGTGTACCATGTGGCTGAAGCCCCTCCAGAAAGACACTTCTGCCTGGAAATGCCAACCATCTTAGGACAGGCAGCTGACTGACATGGTTAGAGATGACCAGGGGAAGCTGCCACTGAGCTCCAAGGCATAACTCCTGTATTCTGAGGATGCCACAAGTAGAGGTGAACTTTAGGGGACCCTTTCCCTGGCAGTGGCTTGGCTGTGCCTTGGCTGCTTTTGTCCCTTTCTGAACTCAGGTTTGACAGCCTTCCCCTTGAATCTGTGACAAATAAATACCTTTTCAACAAGCTCCTTTCCACTAGAGTTAACTAACATCAGTTTCCATTACTTGAAATCAAGATCCCTGACTAGTAGTTACATAGCTACCATTTATTGAATAGTCACCACTTTCCAGGCTGTGTTCTAAGTGCTTTAAAATATCATCTGCGTTAATGACCTTGTGAGAAGACATCATCATCACTACCTATGTCAGATGAGGAACTCAGAGTTGTGGAGCAACTTGAATGATAACAAAGGTAAAAAGTGGTAGAGCAAGCCTAGAACCCAGAAATTTGGTTCCAAAATCTGTGCTCTTAACCAGTACTGTGTCCCTCCCATCGCTCTGTCAGGTGGAATTATCCCTGAGTCATGAAATATAAAATAGTGGAATCTGGATTTGATGTCAGAACTGTTCAATGCAAATCCCATGAATTTTTTTCTCTATATAACAAGGTCAGCAAGGGAGTTCTAGGTGTTACGAGATCATAAAAAAGGACTCACAAGTTTAATCCTACATGCTTCTGATTAGAACGTATAAAGATTACGTTTGAAATTGATTCTGCAAATAATCATATACATTACAGATCTATTTATTCACTCTGAGAAATCATTACAATGATTTAACAGGAAAAACTAGCAATTGTAACACAGTATATTCTCCAGGACATTATAAGCAACTTCAAGATTCTTATCAATCATTGCTCTTAATAAGTTGAAGTTTCTTTGCAGCTCATGTGGATGAAACAGCATTAGGGAACAAGGACCTTAATTCTCCTGTGAGGCGGTGAAAGAAAATGATCTTTCCACTCTCCTCCAGCACCACCGATGCTTGATTCATCAACATGATTATCATTGTCTTAGTTTCAGTCTGGCCTGCCCGAGAGCACAGTTTTCTCAATTTTAGGGGGTGCATTTCCAACCTAAAAATGTAACTGGGAGGACCAAGAATAAACCACAGGTCCCGAGGAAATGAATTAATTCAGAATTTGCACTCAGCAGCACCCATTAATAATCTCCACCTGGGAAGAGACAAATTTCATTTTGTTCTCCGTCATCACCAGTATCTCTAACAACGTTTTGTACATAGTAGGTGATCAATAACTAAAATGAGTATCCGATGAATGAATTAATAAAGTTTTATAAAGTTATATTTTTCTTCCTTGCCTTCCAGGCAAAAGCCATGTACTAAAATCTCTCTCTTTTTGTTCTTTCTTTTCTTGACCCCTAGGGAGTATTCAAATAATCTGTTGAGAGTATTCTCAACTATTCTCATAGGCTGAGGGGAGGGGGAGAGGGAAATTTAATGTATTGGAGAGCATTGTGCACTCAGCCTAGGATGAGGAATGTAATAACCTAAATTGCTAAAAGAGTCATCCTTCATTCATCACACATTTATTTAACAGGTATCTTTCGAGAGTCTATTATGCGCCAGAACTGTGCTGTATTTTGGGGGTGCAGATAGAACTAAACAAGAACCAGAGAGCCTATCCTCTTGCTTAAACTTTAGTTTTGGCAGCAAGTACCAAGTCAATAACCTCACAAATGAATGCACAATGACTCAATGTGATAAGTGCCTCGAAGCAAAAGGAAAGGGAGATTAAAAATGACAACTCATATAGGTTAAGAAGATTTCTCTGGGTGAGCACAGTTAGAACTAAGGCCTGAAGGATGAGTTTGAGCTCTTCAAGGAAAGAGGCTAAGACAGAACATTCCTGGTAGAAGCTGAAGAATGTGCAAAGGACCTGGAGTAGAAAAGTAAGGATCACAGAGAATGCCAGGAGGCTGAAGGGTACAGAGGGACGAGGTGAGTGGGCCAGGTTGCTGTAAACATAGCGAGAATAAGGGTCCCCCAAGATTATATGAACTTGCTTAATTAATTAATTAATTCATTCATTCATCCATGTACTTACTAGCAGTAATTTATCTAGTATCAAATATGTAAAAACCGTATACAACAAGGGACACTTATTTATGTTGGAAAGCTTTAAAATAATTAGAACTATATGGTTTTCGTTTCTCAGATTTGTAGTGAAATTGAACAGTGTATATTTACAAACTGGAAGAAAACGTTTTCAGGTCCCATCTGAGGAGATTGGAACCAATGGACTTTCATCATGACGGTCTTTGTGTTCTTCAGAGTGGCTAGACCTTAAATACTTGCGGAGAAAAGTGCTGCTCCTTTCTGTGTGTGACTGAAGTCTCCACATACCTCTGTCTCGCTTATAAATATCACAGGCAGCCACTGAGTTACTGCCTGGTTGAATGATCCCCTTTACAAGCCTCTTTCTGGGTTTTTGAGTAAAGGTTTCCCTTATTAATTTTACTAGCCAGCATTCACTTAGCATTTGCTTTAAGGCATAATTGACAGGCAAGGTGACACCCGCCTGAGAGAGAGCCATAAATCAAAAATAATTTCCAAAATTGGCTGAGGGGCTGAAGTGTTGAATAGGCAAATACAGGTAAAAATCTCTTTATTAGGGCTGACAGGGACAGCAAATGTCAGCGAAGTGTTTCCTAATGTACCCAGCGAGATTAATTTTGGGGCCCTTCCTGAGCTGATGCTACCCTGTGTGCTCCCTAACAAGTCTATCGCGCAGGGCTCCCTAGGAGGGAAGAGGCAGGGCTGTAATTGAAGAAGGAGCCAACTCCCAAAAGGCTGGGACCTCAGTTTCCTTACCATTCCTTTGCTTCTGGAAAAATCACTCTTCTGTCTTAGACTCTATCTGCATTTTGCATCTTTAGTGGGAAAGAGCTATAAGTCAAGATCAAAAGAAGTTGGCAAGATAATGAAGCCAAACAAGATTTCCAAGAGGAAATAAATAATATGTCGCATGGGCTAAGGAAAACTTTCATAAAAACTGGGGATTTGGGAAGGTGGAAATGAAAACGTATATAATCTCTTCCATTATAAAAAAAACAATATGAATAAAGGTCACTTTTTGGGGAAAAAGAATAATGCCATTTTCCCTACTAGTTCAGTTTTATGGAGATTCAGGCATAATTTTTCAGCAATCCAGCTCCATAGGCCTCTATTAAAAGGATAAATATTTGGTCAATTTGTAAACTTTGTAAACAGATACCATAATATTTTTAAGCACAATCCTTTTATTATTTATTTTTTTGCTCCAAATATCTATTTAAAGATGTTTTCCAAGTTAGAGTTGACAGCAGCAAGATGAAAAAAATAGAAAGCAGGATAAAAATTATATGCTGGGAAAAATTACACACCAGTACATTCTTAAAAGTCTACACAGCAGGAAAATATGAATCCCATCCTGATAGATTCTTCTCCTAAGAATTTGCAAAGGAGATAAGGCTGCAGAATTTAATACATAGATGACATTGAGAAAGCTTATTTTTAGAAACTTAAAGAATGAAACTATTTACTAGCTAGCACCAGGAATGTAATAAGACTTCTGAGAGCTGCTTCATGGGGCAAGCAAAAATATCCAGATAAGAGAATGCTAAACAGCTGCTGTAATAGACAGTGATGCTTTGCCAGGCACTGTGATAGGTCCCTTGCATAGAGAGCCTTCACAAAACCTGCAGTGCAACCATTTGCATTAAATTCAGCACAAGTAGCAGAAGCTCAAAATAATAGCAATTTATTTAATATGTAGAGGTAGGCAGCCGAGAATTGACATGGTGGCTTTGCTCCTCAAAGTCATGCCAGATTAGAAGCCTTTCATCTGATTATTCCACTCCCCCTAGACTGTGGTCCTCTGCCTCCTAGTCCAAGATGGTAAGTAGAGCTCTAGCATCTCATGCACATTCTAAGCATCAAGATAGAGGAAAAGACAAAGAGGCAAGACGTCTGTCATCTTTCTTTTCAGAAAGTTTGGGAAATCACCACATGACAATTTACATCTCATTCATCTGAATTAATGGCAAGAGAGTCTGGGCATTGTAACTTTTATTCTGGGTGGCCACATGCCCAGCTAAAACCAGGGTATCTCTTTCTACAGTAGAAGGCAAGAATGAATATTGGGAGATAATTGGCAGACTCTTGTATAGTATTATTTTCCCCGTTTTGCAGGTTAGAAAACAGAATCTCAAGGAGGTAAAGTAACATTTCAGTTTTAAAAAATATAGTAAGCAATGCTAAAGCATGCTGTATTCTTCTCATTTTGCCATAAGGCATAAAAATGATAAGAACCAACCCAATTAAATTTTTTACACGTTGTCAATTAAATTCAGTCCAATCCAACTAGTTCTAAGAGCTCCTATCTTGTGCTTACCATAAGTCAGAAACTATTTTAGGCATAGGGCACTGTGCTGGTTAGGAGACGATTTATGGAACATAAATATGGATGAAAATATAGATTTTTTTTTAGTATGTGTATAGATGACAATGTAGATGAACACATAGACATAGGCAAAAATCAGAGGCTAATTGGTACTGATAAAGCTTAAGCCTTCGATCCTCTCACTTGTTAAAGCTTTGGAAAGCCCAGAGAGGGGCCCAAGCAATGTGTTTGCATCTGATGTTGCAAAATTTGCAAAAGATAAGTTAAATGTAATGAGTTAAGACTTTTCTTGCTTTCTTCTCTGATTGTGCCCTTTTCATATTTTTCCTTATGTAAATAACACACTGCAGTGGCCTTGACATTTTGAAGATGTTATAGAAGTTTCCTTGGGAATTCATTTAGTCTGGTTTAGTCTGGCTTTATGGGAATAAAGTTATATGGTTCACTGTTACTTTTATGCCTTATTAATTTATTGCTAGCAATCCCAGTGTAAGAATAGCTCCAAATATGCTCTAATAAATAACCAAAATTTGCAAACCACATCAATCCATTGGAAAAAAATTATATTTGGTGATTTGACATCAAACATTCACATTGAAAAAGCTATAAATGGTGCTTCACTTCCCTTGGAGGCAAACTCCTTGCTAATGGGTGATGTCAAAGAATATATCCCTCCTCCAGAAAAACTGAAATTCTCTGAAATCTCATAGCTCATAAATGAAAAGAGATAAGAAAAGTTTCCTCAAGTTTGACAATAATTCTAAACCTTAATATGAAATTGCTAATCATGAGAGTTGGGAAGTTTAAAATGTCTGTTAAACATTCAATAATGTAAAAACATTTTTCACCACATTGAAAAGAAAAACTAAATTATTTTTTAAAATTTCTCTGTAGAAAGAGAGGTAAATTGTCATATGAAGAGGCACTAAAGTGTTCTAGAGATGACAGACTCCTAACTTGAAATTTATTATGCTAATTTTTTGTTTGTGTTATTTGGACCATTTAACTTTTTAAGTATACTGTTTGTTGTGACTTATTTTCTCATTCAAAATAAATATTCCACATCATATTTGATGCTATATTATTTTTTAAGAAGACTCCCCAAATTGTTGAAGCTTCAAGTTTTAACAAAACTGGCCCACCTATGGGTATAATTAATGACAAGTCAGAATGAGACTGTCATGGCTTTTGATGACTTCACAGTGAGATGGAGGTTTGCACATTTTGAGTAGGCAGAGCAAAGATATATTACTTTGCTTGAGGAAAAGAGATTGAAGGTAGCATCAAGAGAAGAAGACTGAAGCTTGAAAGTTGAGTTACAGAAATGAGATGAGGAAATCCTGGGTTTTTTGAGGTTGAAAAAGAAAAAAAAAGATTTGGGATGAGATCATTAGAAAGGAGGTTGTATTTAAATTTAAAATGTTGGAAAAGCAAATGTTAAAGACATGCATATTTGGAAATAATTATATATGGTACTTGTATTAGTCTATTTTCATGCTGGTGATAAAGACATGCCTGAGACTGGGCAATTTATGAAAAAAAAAAAAGGTTTAATTGGACTTACACTTACAGTTCCATGTGGATGGGAAAGCCTCACTATCATGGCAGAAGGCAAGGAGGAGCAATTCATGTCTTACATGGAAAGAGAGAGAGCTTGTGCAGGGGAATTCCTCTTTTTAAAACCATCAGATCTCTTGAGACTTATTCACTGTCAGGAGAACAGCACAAGAAAGACTTGCCCCATGATTTAGTTCCTCCCACCTGCTCCCTCCCAAAACACATGGGAATTCAAGATGAGATTTGGATGAGGACACAGTCAAACCATATCATTCCACCTCTGGCTCCTCCGATATCTCACATTTCAAAACCAATCCTGCCTTCCCAACAGTGCCCCAAAATCCTAACTCATTTTAGCATTAACTCAGAAGTCCATAGTCCAAAGTCTAAATAGGGACAAGGCAAGTCCCTTCCACTTATGAGCCTGTAAAATTAAAATCAGGTTAGCTACTTCCCGATATAGTGGAGGTACAGGCATTGGGTAAATACGGCCATTTCAAATGAGAGAAATTGGCCAAAACTAAGGGGCTACAGGTGCCCACTCAAGTCTGAAATTCCGCAGACAGTCAAATCTTAAAGCTCCAAAATTATCTCCTTTGACTCCATGTCTCATATCCAGGTCATGCCAATGCAAGAGGTGAATTCCCATGGTCTTGGGCAACTCTGCCCCTGTGGCTTTGAGGGTACAGCCTCCCTCCTGGCTGCTTTCCTAGGCTGGCGTTGAGTCTCTGCATCTTTTCCAGTCACACAATGCAAGCTGCAGATCTATTATTCTGGGGTCTGGAGGACAGTGGCCCTCTTCTCACAGCACCAACAGGCAGTGTCTCAGTAGGGAATCTGTGTGGTGGCTCTGACCCCACATTTCCCTTCCACACTGTCCTAGCAGAGGTGCTCCATGAGAGCCCTGAATCTGCAGCAAAGTTCTTCCTGGACATCCAGGAATTTCCATACATCTTCTGAAATCTCGGCAGAGATTCTTAAACCTCAATTCTTGACTTCTGTGCGCTCACAGGCTCCACACCATGTGGAAGCTGCCAAGACTTGAGGCTTGAACCCTCAATCCATGGCCTGAGCTCCACATTGGCCCTCTCAGCCATGGCTGGAACAGCTGGGATGCAGGGCATCAAGTCCCTAGGCTGCATACAGCACAGGAAGCCTGGGCCTGGCCCACAAAACCACATTTTCCTCCTAGACTTTTGGGTCTATGATGGGAGGGGCTGCCATGAAGACCTGTGACATGACCTGAAGACATTTTACCCATTGTCTTTGGGATTAACATTGGGATCCTCGTTACTTATGCAAATTTCTTCAGCTGGCTTGAATTTCTCCTCAGAATATGGGATTTTCTTTTCTAATGCCTTGTCAGGCTGCAAATATTCTGAATTTTTATGCTCTATTTCCCTTTTAAAACTGGATGCTTTTAACAGACCCAAGTAAGCTCTTGAATGCTTTGCTGCTTAGAAATTTCTTCCATCAGATATCCTAAATTATCTCTCAAGTTCAGAGTTCCACAGATCTCTAGGACAGGGGCAAAATGCCACCAGTCTCTTTGCTAAAACACAACAAGAGTCACCTTTCCTCCAGTTTCCAACAAGTTTCTCATCTCATCTGAAACCACCTCAGCCTGGATCTTATCGTTCATATCACTATCAGCATTTTTGTCAAAGCCATTCAGCAAGTCTCTAGGAAGTTCCAAACTTTCCCATATTTTCCTGTCTTCTTCTGAGCCCTGCAAACTCTTTCAATCTTTGCCTTTTACCCAGTTCCAAAGTCACTTCCACATTTTGGGGTATCTTTTCTGTAACATCCCACTCTACTGGTACCAATTTACTATATTAGCTATTTTTCACACTGCTGATAAAGACATACCCAAGACTGGGAAATTTACAAAAGAAAGAGGTTTCACTGGACTTGCAGTTCCATGTGACTGGGGAAGCCTCACTATCATGGCAGAAGGCAAGAAGGAGCAAGTCATGTCTTACCTGGAAAGAGAGAGAGCTTGTGCAAGGGAATTACTCTTTTTAAAACCATCAGAACGCATGAGACTTATTCACTATCATAAGAAAAGCAAGGGAAAGACTTGCCCCCATGATTCGATTACCTCCCACCAGGTCCCTCCCACAACAGATGGTAATTAAAGATGAGATTTGGGTGGGGACACAGCCAAACCATATTGGTACTATTTAGTGATTTCATGAGTTGTTACAATAACTAGAAAATGTTTTCTAATTTAAAGTACATTTTGATGATATAAAAATGAAAGGAAATGAAAGTTAAAAACATCTAGTCAACATACCTATTAGAAGGACCAAAATCTAAAACACCTGTAACACCAAATGCTAGTGAGGATGTAGAGCAACAGAAACCCTCATTTATTGCTGGTAGGAATGCAAAATTGTGCAGCTCCTTTGGAAGACACTTTTACAGTTTCCTACAAAATTAAACATACTGTTACTGTATGATTTAGCAATTGTAATCCTTGACATTTTTCAAATGGATTGAAAACTTATGTACACACAAAAAACATGAACATAGATATTTATAACATCTTTATTCATAATTGCTAGAACTCGGAAGCAACCAAGATGTCCTTCAGGAGATGAATGGATAAATATATCATGACACATTTAAACAATGGAATACTATTCAGTATGAACTATCAAGGCATGTAAAGACATGGTGGAAACTTAAGTGCATATTACTAAGTGACAAAAGCCAATGTGAAAAGGGTACAGACTGTGTGATTCCAAGTATATGAAATTGTGGAAAAGGCAAAACTATGGAGACAGTAGGTGGATCGGTGGTTGCTAGAGGCTGGGAGGAGAGTGGGATGAATAAGCATAGCAAAGAGAATTTTTAAAGCAATAAAATTATTCAGTATGATACTACCCTGATGGATGCATGTCATTATACATTTGTCAAAGCCCATAGAATATACCTCACCAAGAATGAAACCTAATTGCAATTATGGACTTTGGGTAATAGTGATGGGTTAATGCAGGTTCATGAATTGAAACAAATATACTACCTGTATTACTTAGGGTTCTCTAGATAGGAAGAACTAACAATAGAACTTTATCTATCTCTCTCTCTCTCTCTCTCTCTCTCTCTACTTATGAGTGTTATTAAGTAGTATTAACTCACACAATCACAAGATCCCACAATAGGCCATCTGCAAGCTGAGGAGCAAGGAAGCCAGTCTTCTCTAATTAACTTTATGTATTGTTTTTGGGGAAGAGGGTAGTTTCCTTAGGATTCCTTATGTAAAAATCTTGTTTGTGAATAATGATGGCTTTACTTAAAAAAAATAGATCTATATGCCATTTATTTATTATTACACTGGTGAATTTTCAGGAAAAATACAATAAAAGGGATAAAATTAAAACTTTCTTATCTTGTTTCTGATCTTAGATGGAAACACTAAACACTAAGTGAAATTTCTTTGTAGCTATCTTGTTATTAGATTGAGGATATTCCCACTTTTCTGAGAGTATTCATCATAAATGAGCAAATATTTAGCTTTTGTCAAATAAGGTTTTCTGCCTCTCTTTTGATAATCATGTCATTTTTGCCTTTATTTTATTAACAAAATAAAATAAATGGGTGAATTTAACTTATGAATGTTGAACCAACCTTGCATTCCTGGAACAAATCATGTTTGCATGTAATATATTATCATTTTTATATATTGTTATATTTTATTTCTTAATATTCTGGAGTTGGGTTATGCTAAACTCACATACCAAGTTAGTACGTTTTCTATATTTCCTATTCTATGAAATATATTATGTGATATTGGTATTTTATTCTCTTTTAAATATTTGAAAGTAGTCACACACCCTTTACATACGTGTGTGTGTTTGTATATTTTAATTTTATATCTTACATTTTGACATAGAGGGGGTGTTATTATTTGAACTCAATATTTATGTCCTCACCAAAGTTTACACATTGAAGCCCTAATCCCTAGTGTGACTATTTATGGAGAAGGAACCCCTAAGTTAAATGAGGTCAGAAGGGTGGGCCCTGACCCCATAGGATCATAAGAAGAGAAACTAGAGAGCTCTTTAACTTCCCACCCATCCCCCATACACACCATGCTGGAGAAAAGTTTGTGTGAGGACATAGCAAGAAACTTGACATCAGAGAATCCTCACCATAAACAAAATTGGTTCCTCAAAATATTAAAAGTGGAATGACCATATGATCCAGCAGTTCTACTTCTGGGTGTATATCCAAAGGAAATAAAATTACTACTTCAAAAAGGGGTACACACTCCCGTATTCACATAATTTACAATAGGTAAGATATGGAAGCAACCTAACTGTCCTTGCCCAGATGAATAGATAAGAATACATAATAAGTATACACAATTAGTTCATAGTATCCTCAGGTTCTGCATCCACAAATTTAATCAACACCAGATCAAATTAATAAAATAACAATATGGCTATACAAATAGTACAAATAAAAATGCAATAGGATAATTATTAACAAAGCATTTACATCGTATTAGGTATTAGGAGTAATGTAAAGATGATGTAAAGTATATGAGACAATATGCATAGGTTTATATGCAAATACCTACATCATTTTAAAAGGACTTGCATATTAGTGGATTTTGGTATCATCAGGGAGTCCTAGAACCAATCTTCTGCTGATACCAAGGAGTGACTTGGTGTCAGCAGAAAAATACAAACACATACCACATAAATAATACTACACACACACACACACACACACACACACACACACACACACACACAGAGTAGAATATTACTCAGCCTTAAAAGGGAAAAATTCATCTGGTTGTATCTGGAGAACATCATAATGTGAAATATGCCAGACACAGAACAACAAATACTGCATGATCTTGTTTATGTGAGGAATCTAAAAAATGTTAAATTCATAATAACAGAGAGCAGAAAGGTGGTTGGAGCTGGAAAATAGGGAAAAGGGAGATATTAGTAAAAGGGTACTAACATTAGTATAAAGATAAATAAGTTCTGGGAACCTAATGTATAGCATGTGGCTATCCATAATACATCATATTAATGTAGTGTGTACTTAAAATTTAAGAGGCCAGATGAGGTGGCTTATGCCTACGGTCCCAGTACTCTGGGAGGCCAAGGCAGGCGGATAACCTGATGTCAGGAGTTCAAGATCAGCCTGGCCAACATACTCTGTCACCCAGGCTGGAGTACAGTGGCACAATCTTGGCTCACTGCAACCCCCACCTTCCAAGTTCAAATGATTCTCCCGCCTCAGCCTCCTGAGTAACTGAGATTATAGGCACCCACCAACACACCTGGCTAATTTTTATATGTTTAATAAAGGTGGGGTTTCACCATGTTGGCCAAGCTGGTCTCAAACTCCTGACATCAGGTGATCCGGTTGCCTCAGCCTCTCAAAGTGCTTGGATTACAGGCTCCATGGTATATTTTTTCTCATTAAAAAGTTTTTCAATCTATGTGTTGTTTGATGTTTAAGTGCATCTCTTATAAAGGATATTTCTTTGAGTCTTTAAAAAAATTTATTCTGAAAATGCTCAATTTTTTACATGGAGTGTATTTCACCCTACATTTGATTTACTTATTCATATGTATGTAAGTCTAATATTTTGCTACTGGCTTCTTCTTTGTTCTGTTTTTCTGTTGTGTTTTCTTTTCTCCTCTTGTTTTATTTGGGGATCCATATGATAATTTTCAATATTCCATTCTATCTCATCTATTGCCCGTATTATTATTATACTTTAAGTTCTGAAATACATGTATAAAACGTGCAGATTTGGTACATAGGTATACACGTACCATGGTGGTTTGCTGCACTCATCAACCCATCATCTAAATTAGGTATTTATCCTAATGTTATCCCTCCCCTAGTCCCATACCCCTCAACAGGTCCAAGTGTGTGATGTTCCCCTTCCTGTGTCCATGTGTTCCCATGTGTTCTCTTATGACTGAGAACATTTGGTGTATGGTTTTCTGTTCTTTTGTTAGTTTGCTGAGAATGATGGTTTTCAGCTTCATCCATGTCCCTGCAAAGGACATGAACTCATTCTTTTTCATGGCTATATAGTATTCCATGGTATATATGTACCATGCCTCTTTGCATTATTACTTTAGTGGTTGCTCTAGAGATTACAGTGTAGTGTACATTTCAGTTTATCACAGTCTTTCTTGACTTAGCTTAATACTATTCTCTCCAATGAAATGATCTTATAATAGTATAATTTCATTTACATTTTCTACCACATTTTGTGCTATTTTTATCATACCATTTACCTACGCCTATTATAAGACCCATAATACTTTATGATTTTTTCTTTAATCAATCTTTTGAATATCTTTTGACTTTTAGTAATTTAATAAAACAAAGAAAATAGTCTATATTTACCATTTCCTTGAAGCACAGAGGTCTGTGAAGCTGTGTGATGGTGGGATCCCAGTAAGATATCAGGACACTGAGATTCTGACAACCCTGAGACCATAAGGCTGTGAAATCTTCCTCCCTCCACTCCTAGTCTCAGCTTAATTATCTAAATTCCCTTGTAAGTGACTTGACTGAGAAGATTCTCTTTGCCTTTGGGGCTCCTGCAGATCCACTCTGCCAAGGCATCCCATGAATTTATTAGAATGTCTGGTTTGTTTCTTCTAGTCTAAGCACACAGTGTTCTTTTCCGACAACTTTGCTCATCAGCCCACCTGGCCCCAACTTTTCACAACTGACCCCTGGCTTTGAATGTGTCCTGTATTTTTTACTCATTTAGAAAAGGCTTGTCTTTCTGAGGTATGGTTCTTTTGAATTTATTTGTGTCCACAGATGTTTGATGGCATTAAAGAAAAGTAAGATTCTTGTGTTGTTCAGCTGCTGATTTAATTCCTTGGAAATTAGTCTCCATTTCCTTCTATTTCCCAAGTGGAAGTGAATAGCTCTAGTCTTCATTTCCCTCCCTCCCTCCCTCCTCCCTTTCTCTCTCTCTTTCTTTCTCTTTCTCTCTTTCATTCTTTTTCTTTTTTCTTTCTTTCTTTTTGTTTCTCTTTTTCTTTTTCTTTCTTTCATTCTTTTTCTTTTTTCTCTTTCTCTTTCTTTCCTTCCTTTCTTTCTTTCTTCCTTCCTTTTCTTTCTTTCTCTTTTCTTCCTTTCTTCTTTTTTTTTTTGAGAAAGAAAGAAAAAAAAATAAGTAAAGGAGAGGAAGAAAGAGGAAGAGAAAGAGGGAGAGTCTTCCTTTCTTCTTTCTTTTTTTCCCACACCTCATATTTCCATAATCTAAAGTCTATGAATCCTCTGAAGGCCACTTTAAGATTCTTCCCCCTCTGAGATTCTTTCTCACAACTACATACACATATCCAATTAAGATGAGCTTCTTCCTTTTCTGACATGGTCTCCTTTATCACCTCTATCACTCCTTTGGTATTTCAAAGACTGTGTGGTTAGTTGTTCTTTTCTGTACACAATAGATGTATTTTAAGAGCTTCTGTCTAAGAAGAGCCCTTCCTTAATGTAAGGACTGTAACTTTTGCTTTTTGGTGTTGTTTGATTTTTTAAAATTCACAGAGCAAGAACCAGCAGAGTGGCCACCAGTGAGTTTTTTTGAAGATAATAGTGAACATAATGCTAACAATAATTTTATTGCTTGAAATGGTAGAAAATAAGAGATAGGAAGTTGTGTTTTCCACATAATTAACTTTCTTTGGTACAATAAAAGATGTAATGAAGCCCTGTCCAAATACACACTTACTGTGTATAGATTATGTTAACATAAACATCAGTATCTATAAACATAAAGTCAGGATGTCAGACTCTGTCAAACATAAATATACTCAAATGTATTGATAACCTTATGTGCTATGGCCATTTGTTTTATTCTGTGTTGGGCACAAAAGTTTAGTATAGGCTTTAAGAATTTACAGATTATGGCAAATGAGAGCATTCAGTTATCATGAAAGAACCAAATTCAATTCAAGCAACTTCATCATCATTGTAAGACATACTAAGAAAATTTTCAGTGATTAGAAATTTTTAAAAAATTTTCAGAACAGAGTTTGATGTGTCTTTTCTGAAAGCAAGTCTCTGCTGCTCAAATACCCCTCCTTTTAGTACCTGTCACATTGTAATGATTCTTTTTCCACTTTAGAACTACCATGAACATATGTTTTTGTGTGAGAATGGATGTTCATGAGTGATGACTACAAACCAGAACAACTTACATTTCTAAAATGTACAGTTATATAATGTACAATTATATGACATTTCTAAAATGTACAGTTATATAAATGTACAAATATATAAGCATTATTTGAGAAATGTAAAGCATCATTTGTGTAGAACAGTACCTAAAGAAAAATTATATATAAATGCTAAGTAAAAACTGTTTATCACAACAAAGGGGGCAACATGCAGAGAAAAAGGCTTCAGTCAACCCACAGGCAAGGTCATGGCCTAAAATGGGCACTCTGGCAGGGTTTCTGACAGAATTTTTTATCTAGGCTTCTGCTGATTACTTTCCATGTTCTGAATACAAGTTTGTTTAAAACACCTAAGGTGGAGTAGTCTCATAGCTTGCTCTGACTCTGCAGATTCACCAGACTCTGTTTTGGCTCCTTCTCCCTGTTTCTTCAGCTCTGTTTGGTCCCCATAGAGGCTGACTTATGTCACCATTCCCTCACCTCTGTCTCTCTCCCTTTGGATCTCCAGGTCAACAAAAGCCAAGAGAAGAATAATTGATAAGTAACTTAAAGAAGCCAACCATCTTAATTAAACCATTGGCTTACAGTATCTGCTTCTGAAGAAGGTTAAAGAACTTTAATTAGGGTTTTGCAAATCAATCTTCCAAAATTAATTCACCTCACTGAAAATAAATAAAAGTCATATTTGTTGTGTTTGTCTTTCGATTATATCGTGTAATAATGCATAAGGACAATTATTCATAATTGTGTCTCAAGTACCTCACACAGGTCATGGGTAAATACTGGCTAAATTAATCAGGAGAAAATGGCAAGGGCAAGGACTTTTTGACACATCAATTATAAATTAACAACTTGGACTTAAAATTGTTTCAGTCTAAATTTTAGAGCAAAGAAATCATGTATTTTAATTCAAAACATTTCCCGATGTTTTTGGAAGCCTATTACTCAGCTTTTCACAAACCTTTTCCGATCTTGGTTGAACCTCTCACTGAGTTGTCTTGGCTCATATGGGAATTACCCTGTGCTCTTTAAGTACAAACCTGAAGGAATTATGTGGACTGAATACTAACTGGTATTATGGCATGCCAAAATACATTTGTCTCTAGAAATTTTCTCCTTAGGAGCTGTCAGATGTTGTCTTCTTCTTCAAGGATTTATTTTCATCCACAGACCCTATCAGAGGGGGTAACTTAGCATCCATGTGTGTTCTTGGAAACAGACAAAACAATTCACACTGGTTAAATGATCACAGAAATGTCTAGAAGTGGGTGAGCTTTAAAGTTAGTCAGATTGAATTCTCCATGATGTTATTAAGCACTTAGTTTTCCTCTTACTTTTCTTCTCAGATTTCTGTAGAATCAGCTGTATCCATGATTTCAAAGTGGTAGTCAGCAACTCTGGGAAAAACATACTTTTTCTTTTACACTGAGAAAAAGACAGAGAATACTGCATTTGAATTGATTCAAAAGCAAGAGAGAGGTTAAGGAGTGAAACAGTGAGTATGAATAAATCCTTTGAGGAGTTTGCTCTAATGGGAAAAGAGAAACTCAGTGGTAATTGCAGGAAGAGATGAGGTCAAGGATAAATAAGAGAGTGAGTTAGATATTACAATGATGATGATGATGATAATTTTTCAGTGGGTTGGGAAAGAAATTAAAATGTGTTCAAGCATGATTTCCTATCTGTTCACCATTTGTGTCTCTTTTTCTGTGAACTACCTGTTTTTTGACTGTCATCATTCCTTCTTGATAATAAATACTTTTATACATACTGTAATATTTTTTCAATATTGTCACTTGTTTTAAGTTGGTATCTTACTGAAGAAAAAGTTACTGAAGGATAAAATCCTTACTGAAAGATAAAATCAAGTGGTTATTCTCACACACAGAGGATTTAAACCTGGTCTAAACCCAGTACATTTAAAAATATATACTCTAATGAGAAAATTTGGGATTGCAACATGTAGTGCAAAATACCATTCTAATAATAACTTATGTCTTAGAACACTTAAAAATAGCTACTATTTGTCAAGGTTATAACTAGTGTTAGGCATTATGCTTAAAAGCTGTATGCATTATCTTATTTAATTCTTACAATACTGTGAATGAAACTTTATGACCTCAAGTTTACAGTTGAAGAAAACAAACTTCAGAGAGTTCAAATACATCACTCCAGATTGGTTATTAATAACTAGGAATAATGAATAATCATGAATAATCTTGAACTATCCTTCTTCCTATGCCTGTACTTGCCATCCAATTCATTCCATTTGTTCTTCCCATGTAAGGATTTGCTCAATTTCTTCTTTTGATTACTGTCTTTCTTCTTTCCTCCCTTCCTCCTTCATTTTTTTCTATAAATCTTGGTTGAATTAAAATCAGTTTTTCGTTTTAGCCTCTGAGCGAGGAAAACTCAAAAGAAATGTGCTGGCACATGACTTCGTAAACTCATTCCAGATTTAAACCATAGTCTAATTACAGACCACTACTCTAAACCACTAAGGTGTAACTTCCAAAATCAATGGTCATTACAGTTTAACGTGACCTTGGAAGTCTCCCATTGCAACTTTCTTAAGAAGTAGCATAGGATGGTTATTAAATGTTTGGAGTTCAATCCCATCTGTGTCATTTACTAGCAATTTTCTGGGCTTTATGGTTTGTATCCATAAGATACGAAGAATATCATCAACCTCAGAGGATGATTATTGGGATGGATGAGACGGTACAGATAGCAGTGCCTGGCGTTTAGTAAGTACTCAGCAATTGTCAGCTGTTATTTTTTTTTCTTCCCAACTGATACCCAGATCTCTTTGTCTGTGGATCTAAGTGATTACCTGCAATTGAGATAAGTATTTCATGTTAAAGGGAATGCATTATCTACCATAGTGGTCCATTTTATCTTTGGAAAGTTCCAGTTATTTGAACATTCTTTCAAACAAACAGTTAAAAGTTGCCCTTCTCAAAATAATTGTTAACAACCATTTTTAGGATGGCACACAACAGACAGCCAACCTTTGAAAATTATTATTATATTTCTTTAACTCGTCTTCTAACGAAGAAAATATTTACAGTGGTGATCTTCTGTGTACTCAAGCTCATCAGTTACTCTCAAAATTCTGAATAGAACCCTATTCTACAAGTGTGATTGGGATGTAGAACCCACATATAGGCAAGATTATACTTCACTTTCCTCTAGGTCATCTGTCATGTGGCCAAGTCTCCTTTGCATATTTATATAGTCATCCAGCTGACACATACACTACTTAGAAGACAAATCATGCTATTTTTGTGCAACTGATTTTTTGAACCCAGAAGTGGAATTTATATTTTGCAAACAAACAGGTATCTGCTGCAAGTAACTATTTCCAAGATATTATAATTTCCATATTCTTACAATAGAATTAATTCCTCAAAAAATAATCAAAAGTAAGTGTATGAACTGGCATTTGTAATAGAGACCATAAAAATGTTTCTTAATAGCCTTTTGGAAAGGATTTTAATTTCAACTGTTTCTTTTAAGGAATATCAGTTTTTCAGATACTACATATAAAATGATATCCTTTGATTGTATCTACACGCAGTCATGTTTCAGAAAACAGCTTGATTTTATTTCTTATTTCTTCCTATTAGGCCAGTGAATAATCTTGGACTATCCTTCTTCTGTGCTTGTAACTGCCATTCAATTCATTCCATTTGGTCTTGCCATGTAAGGATTTGCTCAATTTCTTCTTTTGATTACTGTCTTTTCATCTTCCTTCCTTCCTTCCTTCCTTCCTTCCTTCCTTCCTTCCTTCCTTCCTTCCTTCCTTCCTTCTTCCTTCCTTCCTTCTTCCTTCCTTCCTTCCTTCCTTCCTTCCTTCCTTCCTTCCTTCCTTCCTTCCGTCCTTCCTTCCTTCCTTCCTTTTTCCTTCCTTCCTTTCTTCTTTCCTTCCCTTACTTCTTTTTATTCTCTATTTATTTTCTATAAAGCTTGGTTTAAGTAAAGTCAGTTTTTGCAGTTATATGGGGCAATAGTATCTGAGAAGGGAAAATTCAGAGAAAGGCACCAGCACGTGACATTGTAGACTTAGCCCCAGCCGCCAAACCACTGCTTACATAGATTAAAACTCACCCTCTTGACACCAGTTCATAATAAGCTGTATTTCCTAACTTCTTATTACTTTAAAACATATTTACAACCCATTTCTTTCCTACCAAATATAGTTTTAGATGCTTCAATAAAAGAATAATGCAATCAGACTGAACCATTGTTGTCAAGCAAAATAAAATCAAGCAATGAAAAGGAAATTATTCAAAGATACACATACCAATGGCACCAGTAACATTAATGACTGCCTTTCCTTATTTCTCAAACATTTCCACTTATCCTGCTAGAATTCTCACTTTTTGACCAGAAAATTATCTTCTATTTTTCAGAAAATTCTGTTCTTTCTTTCACTTTATTCAGTTATTCCCAAATGAGGCTGCATATTAAGCCCACAGGGAGAGACTGAAAAAAATGCTGATGTCCTATAGTTCCCATCCACCCAAATAAGTGAGAATTTGTAGAAACGAAATGGATCCTAAGGATACTGTCCCCTCTGCATTCTCTTAAAAATAGATATTTTTTTCTTATTTTCAGAATCTTTAGTGGCAAAATTGTGGTCCCTCTTATTTTTACCATTATCCCCCCAGGCTCTTATAAAATTTCCTGAACTGACTCTTCGCCCTCTCCCTGTTTTTTTTTTTTTTCCTACAGATGTCCTGATCTTGCCCTCTAATTCAGTAAAAATTTTGGAACCTAGATTATAATTTTACTTTCCACATCCTTATCATTATAATTCTAGAAAATCCAGTGTGGTCAATACAAGAACAGGTTCTGGAGCCTCTGTTTGAGCCCAGCTCTGTCATTGCTAATTGTGTTGCCATGGGAAAGTCATTTAAACTGTCTTTGCTGTAAAGTGGAGATGATACTAGGAGTAGCAGACTCATGGTATTCCTAGATACTAGGAGATGCTTGGAATCAGAGTAAAGGTATAACTTAGAACAGTGATGCATAATAAACACCTTTTAAGTGTTACTTAGTATTTCTAGCAATTTTTATATCCATGAGAATGAACCCATCTAGCTCCAAAGTTCTTGGTTTCTTGATCTCATCTCATAATCACCAGTTAATCTTTTACTCCAATTTGTCACAGTTGCCTAATCCCAGGGTCACATCCTAAACCTCAATATCAGCAGGTGCTACTCCACTCCTAAATCTCAAATTCAAAAACCTTGCTCTCCAAACGCAAGTCGTGTTTTTCCAGTTGAATTTGCTCAGCAACCTCCAGCACCATAATTTTCTCCCATCACTAACACCTCTGTTTCAGTGGTCTTGCCACTGTGGATCCATCACCTCTTCTTGTTTTATCTTATCTTGCATTCCATGGCCATCAGTTATAATCACCTCCTTGCAAATATCACTGTTTCTCTCTCTCCTCTCTCCCTTTCTCTCAGGCAAGTAGTAGAGTCAGGGTTCCAGGAAACCAACTAGGAGCCCTTTTTCCTGCTTGCTATCCCTTTAAGGAGATTTTCCTGGGGGAAATTTCACAAGGAGTTTGAATGGCTGCCACTTAAGTACACAATCACAAAATTCAGCCAGGCGCTGGGCACTGCTCAGGCCTTCTCTGTATTTTAGTGGTCTGGCTCTTCCTCTTTGAATGATTACTTCATTTCTTTTCTTTCTCCTTAAAACTCCTATCTCTCTGGGCAGGGTGGCTCATGCCTGCAATCCCAGCACTTTGGGAGGCTGAGGCAAGCAGATCCCTTGATGTCAGGAGTTCAAGACCAGCATGGCCAACATGGTGAAAACCCATATTTACTAAAAATATAAATATTAGCTGGGCGTGGTGGCGGGTGCCTGTAATCCCAGTTACTCAGGAGGCTGAGGCAGGAGAATCACTTGAACCCGGGAAGTGGAAGTTGCAGTGAGCCAAAATCTCTCTACTGTACTCCAGTCGGGGAGATAGAGTGAGACTTAGTCTCAAAAAAAAAAAAAAAGAATAATAAGAAAAAAAACCTCCTACCTCTGATTATCCTGACTGTTAGTTGATGACCTCACCTCACACTTCATTGAGGAAACATTCTCATTTTTCTTGGCATTCTGTCACCCACCAACAAGTGAACATAATTTATGCCTGTCTTCACTCATGCTTTTCTTCTCCTCTCCCTTTATAAAGTGTAGGTGAGCATGGGGGCTGTGTCTATGACTACCAAAGACAAATTCCTTCTCCTGGTAGGAAGAACTTCTCTTTTGATTATCTCTCTTCTGTCTTACATTTATAATTTCTCCCTCTTTATTTAATCATTTCCATCAGCATAAAAAGTTGCTTCATTTTCTCCATCTTAAAAAATAAGGCCCTGCACAGACACCTCCCTTTTAGTTACTACTTCTCTCTGGACCATTTCATCATCAATCTTGAAATAATTTTTCATTTCTACTGTCCCCACCTTAGACCTCCCATTCTCTCATTGGTATATTTTATGTACATTCAGTGTTCAGTGTGTATATGTTATTAGATAAATGTATTGAACATGTATTGCTTGTCAGCTATGGCAGAAAGAGACTTGTATGAATCTAGTTTAACTCCCACTGCAATGTGATATTGTAGGAACCATATTTATCCATATTTTGCAAATAGGAACCCCCAGATTTAAAAAGTCAGGTAAGTTGTCTGAAGTTACATTATTAGGGGCGAAATCAGGCCTCAGCCCAATATTTGCTTAACTCTAAAAGCATATTCCTAACTGCTCTTTTATTAAGTGTTGTTACTAATCCTTCTGCCAGCTTAAAACATCAAAGCTGAGAGATGAATATACCAGACGTTAGATCTTGGGAAAGGGCCTGGTAATGGGAGGGACAAAATAACATGGCCTTTTCCTTTCTAAGGCTCTGAATTTGGTGAAATTAGATTTATGTGAAGCATAAAGTAAATTGTGTCTAAGCCTCAGTATGACTTGATGTTCAAACATTTTCTGTTGTACATGTTAATTTCTGTACATTAGTAATGTGAAAAAGATTTGCTGTCCTTGAAACTTGGAAGAAGATAAAGAATAATCATCTTTAAAAATGCCCAGTCTAACCTTTCTTTTCCTAAAAAATAAGGCACAGTGTAGAAATAAAAATGAAAACATAAATACCCTTATACATAGAAGGTATTTGGTTAATTGTATTTTTATTAAAAAATACTATACCCATATTTGTTTAATTTCATAGCTACCACATTTGTTGCTATGAATTTTCAGTTCATAGCTTGTCGTATTACCATCGAGGTCCTATCCAAATTCTCATGCCTTCACTAATCAGTTACCTTTTACTTTTCACAAGTGTTTATCTAATCACATTACTTCCCTGCCAGAAACCTCCCCTATCCTTCTGGCTCTTTTTTTTTTTTTTTTTTTTGAGACGGAGTTTCGCTCTTGTTACCCAGGCTGGAGTGCCATGGCGCGATCTCGGCTCACCGCAACCTCCGCCTTCTGGGTTCAGGCAATTCTCCCGCCTCAGCCTCCCAAGTAGCTGGGATTACAGGCACGCACCACCATGCCCAGCTAATTTTTTTGTATTTTTAATAGAGACGGGGTTTCACCGTGTTGACCAGGATGGTCTCGATCTCTTGACCTCATGATCCACCCGCCTCGGCCTCCCAAAATGCTGGGATTACACCTTCTGGCTCTTATAACATACAATATAGTTTTCTATGAACAGCATATGAAGTGTTGGCTGAGCTAGTTTCCAGCAAATCTTCCAACTGTATCTCCCTTCACTTAACACCTTTTTTCCATCTTTCTTATTCTAGTCATATATCTCATGTAACCTATAGATGATAGCTGCAAGTATTTAATCCAACATATCATTATCAAACTTTATAAATATGTGGGCATGTATTCCTGGATAAAATTTGCAAGCTCTCTAAGCTTTAGAAATAGTCCCAGCTATAAAATTGGAATCATAGTAATAATACTTACCTTGAGGGATTCTGTGAGCATTCAGCATTTATTGGACCATACATATTTTTTACCTACACACACACACACACACACACACACACACACACACACACACATTTACAGATCCATGTACTTATATACAGAAGACACAGGCCCATAGAGGGGCTTACAAGAATAGCAGCAACTGTTATTAATTTTGTCAAAGAAATCTACCTTTCTTCTACTTACTACATCATGATACTCATCACTGTATGTCTCCTCCATGAAGCTTGTCATGTGTCCCCTCTGGATCTCCCCATCTCTTTCTATCTGTGGCTGTGATAAGGCATTTTGTCCTTGGTTATGATTGTAAGCTTATGTAACTAGCTGTCCCACTAACATAGCCAGAATCTGTTCCCTGGAAGGAAAGTGGCAAGAAATTTTTCACAGGATGCTTACACTAAAGAGTTTTATATTCCTCAAAGTCATCAGGAAGAGTGTTAATTAGCTGCCCCCGGAGCACCTGAGACAGAAAAGCTATCTGCTCTTTCTTGGGTTTCTGTAAAAACAGGAAAACTGCCTCATGGTGTGGCAATTTCTCAGGGATCTAGAACTAGGAATACCATTTGACCCAGCAATTCCATTACTGGGTATATACCCAAAGGATTGTAAATCAGTTTACTATAAACACACCCGCACATGTGTGTTTACTGCAGCACTGTTCACTATAGCAAAGACTTGGAACCAACCCAAAGCCCATCAATAATAGACTGAATAAAGAAAATGTGGCACATGTACACCATGGAATACTATGCAGCCATAAAAAAGGATGAGTTCATGTCCTTTGCAGGAACATGGATGAAGCTGGAAACCATCATTCTCAACAAACTAACATGAGAACAGAAAACCAAACACCGCATGTTCTCACTCATAAGTGAGAGTTAAACAATGAGAACTCATGGACACAGGGAGGGGAACATCATACACTAGGGCCTTTCAACGGGTGGAGGGTGAGGGGAGGGGTAGCATTAGGAGAAATATCTAATGTAGAAGACGAGTTGATGATGGGTGCAGCAAACCACCATGGCACATGTAAACCTGCATGTTCTGCACATGTACCCCAGAACTTAAAGTACAATAATAATAAATAAATAATTAAAAATACAATTTAAAAAAGACCCTCTCTCTCTTTCTCTCTCTCACTCTGTCTGTTTCTCCCAATCTGTCTCCTTTTCTTTTCTTTTTTCTTCTTAGATTTCTCCACCCCCGACTCCTTCTATCAGTTTTGTCATTTTCTATGCCATTTCCATGGCAAGGCATTCCCCATCTCCTGTCGAGCTTACACTGGTTTGGCCACCTCCCTCTGCTCACTCATGGTCTCTTGCCAATAGTGGTCTAAGGATGATGATCTAATTTAGAATTTTATGCTTTAGAAAACAAACAGGATCACTGGGTGTGGTAGTGCACACCTGTAATTCCAGCTACTCATGAGGCATGAGACGCTTGAACCTGGGAAGCAGGGGCCGCAGTGAGCCACCAAGATCATACCGCCGCGTTCCAGCCTGGGTGACAGAGAGATTCTGTCTCTAAATAAATAAATAAGAAATGGCAAGAAAAGAGTAGACATATTTTTTTTCCCTCTCAGCATATCATGATTATAGCAAGTTATTTCTTTTAATCAGCTCATAGAACACAAGTGGTTGAGGAGAGGCAAGGTGCGTTTGGCCATGAAAGGCTAGGGTTCACAAGGTATCCAGAGAGGACTTTATCAGGTCATGCCATCAGACACATAACAGGGCAATTTTTCTTCCTTAGCATTAACCCTCAACTGGGAGTTCTTGTAGGGAAGGCCTGGCTTTTCACAAACACTCCAGGATAAGGTGATAAGAAGATTACAAGTAAAGCCTCTCCTTAGCTATTCCACGTCTCCTGTCAGACGAAGTTAAATTACAGAACAGGCCACAGATGCACTGATCATCCACTAGGCTTGTACTACCCAGGGTTTTAAAGATCTATGCCCAGGATAAGTGAAGTCATTCAGCAAAGTTTATTTTAGCAAGAAGGGTTAACCAAGTTCAAGGAGGTGAAGTTCTGGGAGACGGCCCTAACTCCCCAATGCTGAGTTCAATTCATGTGTAATCTTCATCAGTGAATATTTTCTTACAGTGCATGAGAGGTGTTGAGAGAACTCACGGATGACATAGCCTGAGCTCTGAAATGACTTACATATGTCTCTGTCAGCCCCCAGCCCCTCCCTCATCTTATAAATCCAGTCTCAAAACACAGAATACACCCCTAAAAATGGCATATTTCCTACTCAGAATTGCTTTGTGAGTGTTCATGATGAAGCAGGGGCTAAGTCGTACGAAATATTAGATACTCTATTCTTTATGCAGAAAATGTAAAGTTTTTCTGTTCGGACACAATGTTCTCTTATAATAAGCTTCACTTATCCTCTTTCAGCCTATAAGACACATCATGTACTTTAACAAAGATATAAAATTCTTTAAATGGTTTTGATAGTCCAGTCATACAAAGAAGATAGGCCTTTTTGAGGCTATAACAAGAAAAAAAAGATAAATCATTAGAAACACTTAAAAATTCTGTATATGACACTCTTCTTTATTAAAAAGACCCATTGTAAATTGGAAAGTTCCGAAGTCTTTGTGGTGAGGGAGAATGAATTATAATGACATCACTGGGTCGTGAACTAGGCCCACTGGCTACTTTCCAGAATGAAATTGACTAGGAGAGATCAGATGAGCCCATTCGTAGCACAAGACATCTGGGAGGCAGCCAGGGAATCGAGGTTCAAGCCCCCTATTTAGGACACACTTCCTCTTCCTCTTCATCATCAGATATGATCGTGATTTCCCAGGCAAGGCAGCTAGCATAACAATGCATTTCAATTCATATTCTAAAGAACACCCAAAAAGTTCTTTGTACTCATTCCTCAGTGAAAGACCTCGTCAAAATTATTAACATGTCAACATCTGGCTGACACCTTTGGTACATTTTCATCATGTTGCTGATGGGAAGCATTTTGCCTTCAAATAAGCATAATTTGCCAGTCTTTTCCATCTCCTTTTTTGTCTCTCTCCCAGCGTAATAAATGGTGTCTGAAGCCCAAGAGAAACTCATTTCTGTTAGCAGATCATTTGTAAACCTTTAAGGGCAGCTAGTGAGAAAGGGGCATTTTTTCCTCTGTCTTAACTTTCCCGGTTGTCTCTCTAAATGCAAAATGACACCTCATTCAATGCTTTCTGGTGTCATCTTAATCTCCCTTATTTTACACTTTCTACCTTTTTGATATTGCTATAGACTACATGGATTCTTTTTACCTAATACTGTAATACCTCTTATCTGAGGCATTTAGGTATATAGGATCTTGCCAGCTAAGAATAATGCAGATCAATTGGATGTCAGCAGCCCAATAAAGTCAGGTAGTGTATATATATATTTTTTTTTTCAGGGTGGAAAAAAAAAGCTATCTACCCACCTGACCTTACAGCCAGCACATTACAATATTAATATATTTTATGCATGCATATGATAACGTTTTACCTTCCTTATGGTTCTGTGGGGAAGTCTCACTTCCCTCTGCAGAGGATTATTACCTATTCTGAGGGGTTATGATTATAGATACTTACTAAGACAAGAATAATTGACCATAAAAAACCTTTTATATTCCCACAATTATTTTTGCATTGACTAAAAGTGTCAAGAAAATCTGATTTTATTAGCAGGACTCTAATTTTGCCTTCATTTAATTTTTTATCTGGCTTTTTCCCCCCAATATGTTTTCAGTCTGAGATATCTGGCAATTGTACAAAGAACAATTTGTTACAGAACCTTTACCGAATGGAAGTTCCATAATCCAAGCATAACATCAAGTATCAAATAAAATAAAAATGTATGAGATCAGCAAAGGGGGCATGCTCCAAGGTAAGGAACTGATCTAGGGCCTAGAAAAAAAAAGTTTAAATCAAAATGTGACTGCTCAGCTATGAAGTAAGTCTGTGGAACAAAGGGTCAAATGCAGCTTTGACCTCTCATTCCCTTCCACCCACCAATAGGTCAGATCCCATCAGCACTGAGCCTATTTCCAGTAAGGCACAAGGAGCAGAGCTGTGTGTATTAAAAAGCAGTGTGGAAAACTCTAGAGGACACTTGAGGGGAAGACAGAGGAAATGCATTGGCTCTTCGGAAGTACGGATGGAGTGGGAAGAAGTAGAAGTGACATGGTGCCCATTTGACCCTTGAAAACAAAACCAGCTCTGGTAACCACGTTTGCTTCTTTCTCCGCCTTTGCCCGTATATTAGAAGCAAGACAAAACCAAGATCACAAATGGATATTGTGGTTAAAGGCATGACTGCAACTGGAAAGAACTCAGGCTAAGACAAGGAGGAAGAGTATTCCAGTTCTACTACTAATTAGTGGAGGATTGTTGGCAATTCCCTTCTGGCACTAACATTATGGTTTTGGAGAGTCTAAATGTGTTCACTTTTCAGATGGCAGATTATGCAGTAGAAAGGGAAGTGGAAGTGATACGGTATCCATTTGACCCCTGCAAACAAAACACACCCTGGTTAGCTCCCCTATACACATAGTGGGTCTTAACATTTTAGATTTCCCTGAAATCAACAATCAGAACATGCAAAAACCACGAATCACTGGAACCTTATAGTCAGTCTCAAGCCACCAGTGAGCCCCCACCTATAGGTGGGGCTGGACACCTTCCCCAAGTGATGGGAATGGAGATCTATGGCTATCGATCACCCATTCTCAGTTTCATATCTTATTTCTGGTCTACCAATAGAGGGTATCATGGCAAAGAAACTTTCTCAGCTCCTTGAGGAATGCATGTTCACGGGAAGAGACTAATTCTTCTTCATTCCAAAGTTAACAGAGGGCCAGATGGGGACTTCAAGAAGATAACACGTAGAGCTTGGGGGTGGGCCCCCTTTGACAAAGGGAGACTGACTTCTTGCTCTCCCTCTAGATGTTTGCTGGAGCCAAGAAGCTATAGCACATTTTAGTGTTGCCATGCCAGAGAAGAGGATTGTGGTGAGGGGGAATTTGCATGACTTGACATGTGCTTACTTGAGTTTCAAGGTGAAGTGGTCATTAAGACTGTGCCCACAACTGGTCAAAAGAGGTCATCGGACATAAGAAGTCTACTAGGAAGGCAATCAGATTAGCTATGAGGGCAGGGCTGCTGGGGCAGTGGTGTGAACTGACCCTGGGAAGATGATGGAGCCACCTCTTCTCTTCACCCTCAGTGGTTTCCTTGGCCCTCAGAGTGTGCAAAGAGGACTCAGTGGTTCTTGTGTTTCCATCTGAGAAAGTGTGGAGATTAAACTGGGGTCAGGAGGCAGCTCGGCTAATCCAGAGTGGGATAAAAACTTCTGGCGACATCAAAGGAGATGCAGATCTTCAGAAAGAGGTGCTGGTGGTTAAGCTGTACCACTCAGGGAGAAAGGCTACATCATGAGTGGTGGTTGCTGAAGAGAATCAGTGAAACCAAAGACTCTGCCCCAACCTGACCTAGCAGTTTAGATGTCTTATGTCTGTGAGGGACTGGAAAGCTATAGCATAGTGTCAAGGTATTTTTCTAAAATGTGAAACAGGATTCCGACATAACATGGTTGAAGGTCAGGATTGGAAAATGAAATAAAACCATAAACAACAAAATAGAACTTGTTTTGTTTCATATCCATTTTTAACTTCCTCAATAAACCAGTTACAGGTTTAAGAGTTTAACTCCCCTACCTGCCAGTCCAACCAAAATAACTGCCTTCTGAACTGTTCTGTAATTTAATAAAAGCAACAGGAATTTATAATTAGGTTGTTAAGGGATTATTTGCTGTATAACCATGTGTCGATGGTTACAAAGCAAGGTGTGACTGCTTTGTCAATTTCAGTTATGTACATGGGAAGAAAGTCCCTTGTTTCCATACAACCTTATTTATTTAGGAGCACTCATTGTCATTTCTTGCAGGTCCTTCCAATTGTCAGGTTTCATTTAAGAGGGACAATTGTAAGAACAACCTATAAATAAGCACACATCACTGGTTTCATCCTCAAAATAGGTAAGGAATCATACCTAGCATTATGCATTCTGCTAAGTCTCTTTGGATACCTCAGGGAATAAAATGATAACTTGACAATTTTATCATATACAGTCATGGGCTGCATAACAACATTTCAGTCAACAATGGATTGTATAAACACAGTGGTCCTATAAGATTATAATACTAGATTTTTACTGTACCTTTTCTATGTTTGGATATATTTAGATACACTAATACTTACCATTTTGTTACAATTGCCCATAGTGCTGTACATATTTGTAGTCTAGGAGCAAAAGGCCATACCATATGGCCCACATGTATGGTCAGCTATGCCATCTAGGTTTGTGTAAGGACATTCCATGATGCGTGTACATTGAAAAAATAGCCTAATGATGTGCTTCTCAGAATATATCCCTGATGTTAAGTGATGTATGACTATTTAATTGAAGGAAAGAGGCACATAAGATAGATACTTCAGGTTAATTAGCAGAAGTTTGCTGTGGTCAGCAAATTCATTAGGCCATTTTCAACACTCCAAGACATTTGGTGGAGTATAAACATGATTGCCAACTATCATAAGTAAACAAGAAGCTGTCCACTTAGGAGTCCCTAAGGAATGAATTCAGTGGTGTCAATTCATTGACACTTATTTATCACATATTTCCTATTGAACACAAACCCCAAGCTCATAACCAGGAGCAACCTAGATCTCCACTTCTTACCAAACCCAAGGAGGCGTCTAATTGCCTGTGGGCTCTGGTACCCATGCCAACTTTGATTCTGAACATGAAGGCGTATTTGGTTTCCCCAGTCTTTGACTTATATCAATTCAGTATTCCAGAAGAAGATCATGCTCTTACCTACTGCACACTAGGTCTGTACTCTCTTAGAACATTTCCTTCTCATTATTTTACCTGTATTCTTGACTCCTTCTGTCCCTAAACCATAGCCTCAAGAATGACCCATAACTAAATATGGTACAGTGACCGTGGTTTTCACTGCAGGGCAGTGGATCAGTAAGAAATGTTACTAATATCGCAAATAACTGAAATTAATTCATTTATAGAGTCATCGAATCCTGCTTCAGTTAGTCTCAATGACTAAAATCCTAGTGTTAGGATACCAGCTTAATTACTTCTCCCTCATTCTGGAAAACTATCACCTGATAATGCCCATAAGTAAGTGGGAGATATCATGCACTTATAACCAGAAGGTTTTTAAACCTTAAACAGAAATAGGGAGCCTAGAGTCTTGGTCTTTAGAGTTGGACAGATTGAACTCTAAATCCTAGTTTTGCCAATTTTTAATATGTGGACTTCAGCAAGTCACTTACACTCTCTGCACTTTGTTTATAAAATGGGAGCAATAATGTCTTCCTAATTGGGTCATTCCAAGGATTAATGAACTGGCATAAAGGATACATGCCCAGATACCGCAGCAGTAATGTTTTTGTTCTGAATTCAGAGTCCCTCACTTACCAGGTATGATCCATGGGGAAGTAACAAATAATTAATTTTTCTCTCCTCCAATTTATCATCTACTAAACAAGACTGCTAGTAGTAACCAAGTCATTGGATCACTTTGGATACTAATTTAGTTAGTATTGACAAAGTATTTACAAAGTGCCTGGCTATGGTAAATGTTCAATAAATGTAAACCATTATAAATGATATTATTGTAATATAGCATTGCTTATATTACTACCCATAATAACCAAGATGATGAGGTGAATATTAACAGTGTTCGTGGGAGGTCTGACTTGAAGCCAACTCTAGTACATTAATTAACTGAAGAGGATTAAACCCAAAGGCTGAGGGATAAAGTGTCCCTAAATTGGCCACACAACCATTCAGAACCCCAGCCACTCTCCATCCCTGCAGGGAACTTAGCAAATCACAACCTCCTGGAGTTCCTTGTCAGGCCGTAGACTCTGCCCAACAAACTCTAAACTGAGTGGATAGTAAATTGTCTATTCTTGAAGAATCTATGATATTAGGAGAAATCCATTTCTTTGATAGCAGGATCAAAACCTGCTCAGCTGGTTTTCATGGATGAAGAAGGAGGCATTACATACCTACTAATGGTTGGGATGCAATGGTTGTAACACAAATGTGTTGCATTGCAATATGAAGTTCATATTGAAGTTCAGAAGTATGCAGTATGAAGTTCTTAAGTAAACTTCCCCAACATGAATTTCACAGGTAAAAAGACCAAGAGCCCCACTATAATGATGGGAATGAATGTGAAACATACAGGCTTTCTTAAGAAATTACAGGGGTGGGGGTGACATTTTATATCTATCTATCTATCTATCTATCTATCTATCTATCTATCTACCTACCTATCTAATCTATCTATCTGTCTATATCGATCTATCTATATCTATCAATCTAGCTATGTAATTACAAGGGTGAACCATCATGCCTAGTCTATATAGGCATGGCATGGTGGCTCACCTCTATAATCCTAGCATTTTGAGAGGCGAAGGCAGGAGTATCACTGTAGGCTAGGGGCTAAAGACCAACCTTGGCAACATAGAAAGATGCCATCTCTGAAAAAAGAGAATAATTTAAAACAAAGCATGATGTTTCTTACTTGTAATCCTCACTATTGTATTTGGGAGGCTGAGGTAGTAGGATCACTTGAGTCCAGGAGGTCAAATTTACCTTGAGCTGTGATTGCACCACTGCTCTCCAGCCTGGGTGACAAAGACAGACTCTGTCTCTAAAAAAATAAAATAAGTAAAATAAAATTTTACTAATTTATTGAAGAGGGTTTAAATCCAAAGGATGAGGGACAAAGTGTCCCTAAATTGGGACATTTTGGGAAATTTAAAAATAAATAAATGAATTTGTTATACACACAGACATTAAATTGAAGGTACTACAGGTAATACCAGGATAAAAGGATATAACAGTCTCTTGTTTCTCTAGTGGTGTAATGAAAGTAAAATATGTACACAAGTTATCTCCAAGGCAAAGCAGGAAGTAGTAAATGTCAAAGAAATTCACAGACATGGTACAATTAGAGTGCTAAGGCGGTAGAGGGTTTCCTGTATAAGGAACCAGAAAGGTCTCTGCAGAGGAAGTGGCATTTCTTAACAACTTCTAGCTTCTGTTAAAGGCCCTTCTGCTGACCACTAACCCTCTCCTTACTTCCACAGGATAAGAGCTACCCCATGTCAAGAAGGCCCACTTTCCTTCCCCTGCTTGGTGAGCAAGTGCTCATCTTGTAAGACCTCATCAAGGGTTGTTTCCCTGATCCCCTTTCTCCAATAAATTTGGCTCTTTTGTATTTAGGAACACATGACTTTGTACCAACTTCTCTCTCTTGACATTATAATTCATGTTACCTTTCCTGTACTTTTCACTAGACTGTGATTTCCATAAGCGCATGGACAATGCTTTGAATTCTCGGTGCCAAGAGATTTAAATGTTTTTGAAATGAATGAACTCTGCTTTTTGCAATGAAGAAATCCAAATAAAAGAAAAAAAGAAATTTTGCTCTCAGTGAGCAGAAGGTGGAAAAAAGGGAGGACGAAGGAACTGTTTGTCATTACCTAATGCTATGTATTCTGATTTAATTGTCGGTATCCAAACATTTTTAGTTGGCATTCCTATCTCTTTACCCTGTGGATGCTGAGACTGAGAGAAATAAAAGGCATTGTCTAAAGCCACAGAGTTGTGAAACCAAGTAACTGGGATTTAAGCCCAGGTGGTTTCCTTCACTACATGATGCTCCCAAATGGAGAAATCCATCACTGTGACGTTACTAGGCTTTAAAAAAGAAAATAACCACTTGGACACAGTCTAAAATAAGTCTTTTCTACCTCCCCTTAGGACCACCATGGAGTCTGATCTTTTTAAAAATAAAGTTTTTCTACCTGGAGAACAGGTATCAGATTCCTGAGGGAAGGAAACCAGTGTTTCCCTTTTTCTTACTCTGTCCTCTCTTCCTCGATCTCTCCTTCAACCTCTCGTCTTCTACCCTTCTCTCTGATACAGAAGAGTTTAACTTCCTAAAGTGACGATGATCATTGGATCAAGATATTGGTTTATCACCTCAGGAGTCTGACCTGAGCTTCAGTTCCCAGGATAACATAAAATTGAAATTTTGATTTACATTTTCTGTATTATGAAAAATAAGCCAAGCTGAAATTTTGTTTAAATTTTTTTTAGGAAAAATCAGAAATAAATGATTTATAAGATAAAATACACTATTTATAATTAAGAAAAACCAGAAATAACTTTGACATTCAATAATATATGTTTAATAAATATGGTAACTTATAGGATCCGATATTCTGTGTGTATTCAAAATGTTTCCAAAGAATATAGACGAGATGGAATATGGTTGTGATATATTACTACTTAAGACATCAAAATACAAAAAAGTAAAATTTTAATTTTATAAAAACTACATATACATAAATATGTATCTATTTGGATAAAAATTATGAAAAGATTGGAAGATGATACACTAGAACATTAACAATAGCTAGTTCTGGTTGATTCTAGACCTGGTGATTCTATGCTTTTTAATTTTCTACAATTAACATGGAATACTTTTGCAGTCAGAAAATGATTTCAGGTTTGGCAAATGCTTGTTAAGCAGGTGGAATCTCATTTTGAAATTCTACCTAGAAAAAAAGTTGTTTTTTCGCTGCTTCATCCCAACCATTGTTTCCAGGAAGGAAGCTCTGTCATCCTGACGTTTGTGTTTATTCACACCTCCTCACTCTTGCTCCTGTCAGTCTGCATTCTAAAAAACATTCTGATGCAGTTCAGTGCACGGAAAGGAATACAAGCTGCAGAATGAGGCAAATCTGAGCTTGCGTCCATCTTCCCATATTTCTTAGCTGTGCATTCTTTGGAAAACTGTATATTCTTTGAGTTCCAGCTTCCTCATCTGATGAGAATGGAATGGGACAGTCTTTGCAGAACCCACACAGGTCCTCAGATACAATGTAATAGTCATCAACACAGGTCATTCCTTTCTCTTGCCTCTTCTGTGTACTCATCCAAATTTATTCGTTCTTAAGTCTGACTCACATTTTTGTTCCTCTGCAAAGTCTTCCATGACTCTCTCTGGCAAGTTATGAAGTCTTCAATTTTCAAGAATGTTTTCTGTAGAACTCACTTAGTGCTGAATACACAGCTTCATGAATTTAGTGAATCCATTGGCATGTCCCCAACTAGAGGGGACAGGTGCACACCAGGCACACATAGCATCCATCTCCTTCATTTATTATAAGCATTTAATCAGTAGCTAATGATGGGGAGTTGAATCTTTTACAGATGAGTTTCAAATGTTAAAGTACATTTTTGAATCAGAGTATAGAGGAGTAAAAACTAAAGTCTGCAGTCACATTCCCTCTTCATTCACCTAGAGCAGGCTGAAAAGCTATCAGTGGTCCGTGGGTGGTACCAGTGACTAGTTCTGAATTGTCAAGATAGAAGGTCACCATCCCAAGAGACAGGAGTGCTCAAAAAGCCCTGAAATAGTTCTGATTCTTGTCAGACTGTGGGAAAGTGCTAAGAACATAAATTGGTGAGTACATTTGATAAGGTGAAGCAAAGTAGACGGGTCCTGCTGCTATAATTTCTTCTCCCATACAAGTCCGTCAGTCAAGTAGATTACTGGGAAACTAGGTTTCTGTGGAACAGAAGTCAGAAAAGAGAGAGAAGGGAAGATACTACACCCAATAACGTCTCTCTTGGATGTATTTCTATTAGTATCCTCCTTCTAAAATTATTGGCACGCCAGATCTAATTACCGAGTCTGAAGCTTTCAGGCCAAAAGATATAAAATGCCTAAAATGTCATTATTTTACTTCTGAGAAGCCAGTAGCTCTTTTATTCTCATACACTTGCTTATCTTGAAGTGCTGAACCATGTAATAAATATATTTCGATATTCGATCATTTAAAACTAGACACTTAACATTATATCTCTAATATCACATTTTTCTCAGAGCTGCTGCTTTCAAGATCATTTTCTTTAAATTAAGAAAAACATAAACTATCATACATATCTCTTCCTGGTGGTGTCTAGAATATACTAGGAATATAGGTAGGAATTATGAGTTAGGCTATAGGTTGAGATCTGCTTTGTAAAAAAAGCTGAAATAAAAAATCCACTAAACAATGCATGGAAGAAATTTTTTTCGTTACATTGTTCTCATGAATGAAAGTTTATTGTTTAGCTTCAGCCAATTTTTAAAGAAACTTACACATAAAAATGAAAGCAAGCTTTTAAAAAACACCTTTGGTCATAAACATAAAAAGATGTTGATGCCATAGAGTAACTGGTGCTTTGTTCATCTTTTGAATAGCAATGGAGGGAGGTTTGTTGGCTGTTTCTCATTTAATTCTAATGACATGCCAAAATTTTAGTAACATCCATTATTTGTTTTTTTTTTTTTTTACATATAGTTATTGCCATCCCTTTTATGAGATCTTGCTTGTGTTATTTCATGTTTTTCCTTCCTTTTCTTTATTTGCATGTCATAAAAATACTGAATTTGTACAACTTTCAGGTAATTATTTTTATGAGCTTATGGAAGGTTATCTTCAATGCTAGCACAAAACCTTCCAGCAGTCAATGAATCATGCAGATTATTTCATGATCCGTTGTCCAAGATTGCTACAGAGGCATGGGTCTCTTCTTGAAAACTGTTTTAAAAATTGGGAGCAATGGCTATTCTTGTAATATTAGTTGTTTTTTCCTAATTGTACAAGCAGTAACCATATTGCGAAACATTTGAAAACTAAGAAAAAAGGCACAAAGAAATAATTTCACCATCTCCATAAATATTGTTAACATTTTAGTTCATATCTTTCTATTACATAAAATACATACACACATAAATGTAGAGTTTGTACTCTGATTTATTCCAACTCACATTAGAAAGGGAACATTTTCTTTTGTCACCAAATAGTTCTCAGAATCATTTACCAATTATTTATATATTCATTGCCTGCATAAACAATCATTTAAATTCCTATTGCCTTTTTAGACTATCTTGGATTTTACCTGAAAAAAGATCTATTTTTAATATAGAAAGACATGATTTTGTGCAGTTTAATTTGGTGTGGTTATGCATATTCTCCCCCAATGCCTGAGTTACACATAGTTAAGACACTCTTCTAAATTCAATGAGTTTAAAAAGTTTAATGAGCCTTTTCTCAAATAACAAAAGATCCGATTCAAATGAAAGAAAAACACCTTTATTCAGGTGAGATGATAGTTACAAGGTAACAGCAGCTGTCACTACACTGAGAGAGAGAGCCAAGAAGGGCCCTTGGTTCTGCAAAATCTGATTCACAAATGTGAACTGAAGTTCTGAATTCTAGAGTGAGAATGAGAAAACTGACCCGAGAAGCAAATTCAGCCCAGGGCTGCTTTGGTATCACCTAAAATCCGAGAATAAAATTTACACTTGTAAATGTCTGGTTAAAAAGAAAAAATTTAAGAATATTATTTCGTTGGCCAGGCACGGTGGCTCAGGCTTGTAATCCCAGTACTTTGGGAGGCCGAGGTGGGCATATCATGAGGTCAGGAGATCAAGACCATCCTGGCTAACATGGTAAAACCCCGGATCTACTAAAAATACAAAATATTAGCCGGTCATGGTGATGTGTACCTGTAGTCCCAGCTCCTCAGAAAGCTGAGGCAGAAGAATTGCTTGAACTCGGGAGGCGGAGGTTGCAGTGAGCCAAGATCGCGCCACTGCACTCCAGCCTGGGTGACAGAGCTAGACTCCACCTCAAAATATACATATATATAAAATTCTGTGACACATGAAATTTATATGAAATTCATATTTCAAAGTTTTCTTAGAGCCCGGTCAATACTTGTTTACACATTGTCAGTGGCTCCTTTGTCACACTAGAACAGCAGGTTGAGTGGATGTGAAGAAAGTGGTATAGCCCACAAAGAATAAAATATTTATTCTCTGGTCTTATACAGAAAAATTTTGCTGACCCCTGCTCTATATAATAAGTTTCTGAGTAGGACAGCAATAGAAAAGTCTCTGCTCATTTTCTTTTGGCCCTCAATCCAAATCCACTTCCTGTTTTCAGCAGGATTATTTGTGCCCATGAGGGAAAAGCGAAGGACTGTCAGTATTCATTTGCTATCAGAACTGCCTTTGAACTTCAGGGAAGCGGCCATCTTGTTTTTGTTCACCCCTCTAAAGGATAGTGTCTGCAACATGAAACACGAGTAAGTTCTTTAAACTTCTTGTTATCTTGAGACAGGGCAAGACCTTTACCCAATTTATTTAGTTATGGAGGAGGAGGATGAAAGATTGGGTCCTAAGTGTTATTCAATGGCATGACATGGTTTTCCCTGGAAGGCAGCCAGAACTGATGCTTATGAGGTGTTTGTCTGATGAACTGTACCCCTGTGACACTAAGCAGAGCCCGGAGGAGGTGGCAGTCCATCTTTGTAACTCAGGTTTGATTTACAAATCAGAAGAATGTGCAAAGCCCATGGAAACCAGACCCACCCCTAAGACAGTCTAACAAGGAAATAATGACCCCTGCTTGTGAATAACCACTTGGAAGGTGGGATGATTTGGACTGTTGTTGAAGTATATTATAGCATTTTCATGAAAGCAAAATAGAGCCCAGGCAATTGCTGACTGCATTAGTAACTGGAAGTCTGGAAAATAATTATTTGCCAGTGTTTGTGGGTTACATAGAATCCATCTAATTAAAGGAAGCCATGTAGTGAATGTATGGAAACTTCTAACAAAGCTCACATAAACAGAAAAAATAAAAGTTGGGAGGAAGAAAATATTGTGTCAGAATGTCTCCAGGATTAAATTCCAAGTTCAAAAACTAAGATGAACCCATATATTTGACAATAAAATTCTCTTATAACAGAATGTCATAATTTCAGAAACTTAGATATACCATGAACTATATAATACTTCTTGTTATTCTACTCAACTTCAGTTTTACATTCTCTATACAATTTTATGAGACTCTAAAAACTGATTTTAGTTTTGCCCAGCAAATTTCTAGAAGATATCTACAGAAGTCTATGGAGTGTTTGGTAGTGTTTACAAAAAGTAAAAATGTGGTCATCTGGAGTCAGTATAAAATATAATGCTGACTGCTTTAGTAACTGGAAGTCTGTACAAAAACATGATTGCCTTATTTGTGTTACTGCATTAATTTTAAGTAATGTTTTATCTTTTCCAATTAAAAAGTAGTATTTTTATTATAAAAAATTTTGAGGTGGGGCACGGTGGCCCATGCCTGTAATTCCAGCAATTTGGGAGGCTGAGGCAGGCAGATCACCTGAGGTCGGGAGTTGGAGACCAACCTGACCAACATGGAGAGACTCTGTTTATACTAAAAATACAAAATTAGATGGGTGTGGTGGTACATGCGTGTAATCCCAGCTACTTGGGAGCCTGAGGTGGGAGAATCACTTGAACTCAGGAGGTAGAGGCTGTGCTGAGCTGAGATCATGCCATTGCACTCAAGCCTGGGGAACAAGAGGGAAACTCCATCTCAAAAACAAAAAAAATCTAATGGGGAAATGGAATGAAACAAAAATAACCTCTATAATCACTCTACTCTAATATAACATCACTTGAGAATTTTCTTTCAGTCTTTTGCTGTGATGTTTTCTCTACTCGAAGTTAGTTGTAGCTGCTTCCTTTTTCTTTTTCTTTTTTGAAACGGTCTCTCTCTGCTGCCCAGGCTGGAGTGCAGTGGTGTGATCTCAGCTTACTGCAGCCTCTACCTCCTAGGTTCAAGGGATTCTTCCACCTCAGCCTTCCAAGTAGCTGGGAATACAGGATTGTGCCACCATTCCTAATTTTTGTATTCTTAGTGGAGACAGGGCTTTGCCATATTGGCCAGGCTGGTCTTGAATTCCTGACCTCAGGTGATCTGCCTGCCTCGGCCTCCCAAAGTGCTGGGATTACAGACCTGAGCCACCATGCCCCACCTGCTTGGTTAACTATAGTACCTAATTTTCAGATAAGACACTGTTATCCAGAAAGAGCCTTAAAGATGGATAAGGAACCTGTTGGAATGCTTTGATATTAAGAAAAAAAAATTAAATTTAAAATCAAAAACAAGTGACAAGGTAAGCAAAACACTTGTCACTTTCATTTATACCTCATGACTTCTATTTTAGCTGTCAATTAATGGCCTGGGAGAAGACCAAAATAAAAGAGAAGGCAGAAGACTGGTGTAGGGGTTTGGGGGGAGAGAAATAAAGAAAAGTTAAAAAGAAAAAGAAAATGAGCAAAAAAAGCCAGAGAATTGAAAAGAAAATACATTTTGAAAATACATCTGGTCCTGCTGTGAGTAACAGCAGTCCTGTAAACGTGTAGATAAGTCCCTAAGCTGACTTTTTTTTTAAAGTCCTCATTTTCGATATGTATTGCATTCATCCTATAGTACACACATTTGATATTCAGTAAGAGAAAACAGACCCAGATCACAATTCATTTTTGGAAGTATAAAAACTCTTTTAACTTAACTTTGCATTTTGCTTTTCATTCCAATATTGGCAAATTAGATGGAGAGACAGAGGACTACTGTAAGAGTGGCGTGGGCACTGGTGAGCAGTGAGAGACATGTCTCCAGCCAACGACTTCTTCCCAAGGCAGCTAATGGGTGGCACAGCAAGGCTGTGACCTGTTTCAGAAGCAGTCTAGCCCAACACAAACATCACAGGCTTTGCAGCCAAAAAGGAACATTTGTTCCTGATGTTTGACCCTCTCCAATTTGTTACATTGTCCACAATAAGATTTTTCCTGGAAGTCTGTTGTTTTCAGAGAAATCTATGTACCATGGCTGTGTTCAACATGATACAAAGACCCCAAATGCCACTTGCTGTCTTCCTGGGAACTAGACGAGGATGTAATCGGAGCTTTTTAGGGTATGTCTCTACACTGCAACATCATAACACTGAAGTGTAGATTTATAGCATGCTTTATGTATATTTTCTTACTCCCAAGGCCCCCCTTTTTACAGATACATACACAACATGTCATGTAGAAAATATAAATTGTTGATCATACAGGCACTTTCTTCCTTTTTAAACCTTTCCAAAGGTCTTTTTGTTAAATACACCCAGATGCCGTTTGACAGATGAGGGGCTAATTGCTCTGTGAATTACCTCTATCGATTCCTGTTTCATGTTGAGCCAAACAAACAAAAGATATTAATGCTTTGAAAAAAATGAATGATGACCTTTCTCTGCAAACACAGCTTGCGGTCTCTGATTATTGGTGATTCCAGAGAGCAGCGGTCAATCGCAATAGCTGTAACGCTATGATCACTATAATAAGCTTGCCTGACCTTCTCTGCCATGTTAAGTGGTTTAAATTTATTTGCTCAACAACAGAAGAGCTTTCATTTAAAGTCACAGAACATTGAATTCAAAGATGCAGTGTCTTCTTTCCTCTTCATCCTCTTCTGCACCTTTCCCTACTTCACACACCGACATGCCAAGTTTACTAACTGTTCTAGCATTCTAAAATTAGCCTGATACCTGAAAAGCAAATTCCTTCAGCTCTTAAAGATTCCAGTTGCTGGTTTTTTCTTTTTTCCGATTTATTCTTTCTTGGTCTAAGACAGTTGACACGCTTTGTTTTTTTCTCTATTTGAGTTTTGTCCATGGTTCAGGTTTAATTTGTGCGGCATAAAAAGTCAAGAATCCATGGGTTAGGTGGTGCTAAGCACCCCAGCTTGGGATCCAGGGGCATAGTTCCATTTTTGTCCTTAATTAATAGGACCTTGAACCAGTCTTTTTTTCCCCCCTTAGAGTAGGCTTTTCCAACTTGGTAAATGATGGGAAAACTGCCAGGTGATCTACCTCAGAGCCTGTCTCCAGGATGGAGACAATTGGAACATCCTTATGTTTCTGATCTCTCTACTTAAAGAATAGTTTCATATAAATGGCAGAGTTATAACTTGGCAGCTAAGATAAAGTGATGATAGAATCTTTAAGGACTTCCTAAATGTGCAAACCACACAAATGATTGAAGCCTTAAATGGTTAGGAAGTGGATGCAACCCCCACCCCCACCTTTGGTTTAAGTGCAAATCTCTTGAAAAGGGTACCCCTGACACTTCCACCAATTTCCTGGTAAGAGGCACGCCAAAAATACCAAGGAAGTAGTTTCTCTTAGAATCCTTTGGTTCCTGTGCTATGGAATCAAAGCAGGAAGTGAAGAGAAAAACACCACAAATAATCAAAAGACTTCCTGCCTTAGTTTGACATTCTCAAGCAGTTAGGTCTGAATTCACATAGGGAGCTGGGCACTTCTAAGGTGACTTTTCTTAAGCATCGCCTCTAGTTTCTACTTAAGACAGTGCCCAATAGTTTTGCCAAGCCATCTTTCAATCATACTTGACTTGCCTATGTTGAGTTTTAACAAAATGCAAAGCATGGTTCCTGCTTGTTAGACTACTTGCTGTGGCCTTAGAGCACCAGGCTCCTCAGCATTAGGGTACTTGCAAATGCTGTGTGCTTTCTCTGCCTAGAATGCCCTTCTATTCTTTTTCTCTTCAAAATCCAACATTAGTGCCTTCCTAATCCCTATTCTCTCTTTAAAATTTTGCGTGGTATTATTCCTCTTCCAGAATGCCTCTTATACCACCCTATTAAGGATTCACCATAGTACCCAAGGCACACTTTCATCTCAGCACTTTGTGAATCTATTTTATTTACCGCTCCATTTGTCTGTTTTCCCTGGAAGTTTGCACTTTGTATCTCAGGCCTCTGCCACAGAACTTGGGGCTTATGAAGTGTCCAACTGATGTTTGAAAATTAATAAATGAATGGAGAATAAATCTGATTGTATCAGATAATGACTGCTTTATCACAAACCATTCCAAAAGGCAGTGGCTTAAGACAGCTAGGGTTTGTTATCTATCATTCATGCATGTGGAGATCTGTTGGGACATAGTTGATCATAGCTAAGCTTGACTGGGATGGCTCAGCTGATTCCGCTCTCTATGTTCTCCATCATCTACTTGGGACAAATGGTGCTGCCCAGGTATGTTCTCATGGCTAAGCACAAGCATGAGAAAGAAAGCATGCAAAGCCTCTTAGGCCATGCTCTCATTTCCACATTATTTTTTTGGCCACAGCAAATCATATGGGTAACGCTAAGTCAAGGTACAAGTTCATATACCGATCTCCTTAAGTCATATGTGAAATCACACATCATAAGCAATGGACACAAGGAGAGATTAAAAAAATTGGTTACAGCAATAAAACCAAATCTGAAAAAAGAAAATGCTACCAACCATATTAAAAACAGAAAATTTGATTTCTAACAGAGCCATTTCACCAATCTCTAGTATTAACTACTACTCTCTCTTCATGTCACCAACTATAACCCAGTCACGTTAATAGCATCTGTGGCCCATGAATATTTACCAGATTGTGTTAGATCATCAGAAGTAAATGGAGAAATCACAATCAGAAGCATCCTGGTAATTTATTTTTATTTTTATTTATTTTTGAGACAGAGTCCTATTCTGTCTCCCAAGCTAGAGTACAAATGGTACAATCTCAGCTCACTCCAACCTCCACCTCCCAGGTTCAAGCCATTCTCCTGCCTCAGCCTCCTGAGCAGCTGGGATTACAGGCACCTACCACGGCACCCAGCTAATTTTTGTATGTTTAGTAGAGATGGGGTTTCACCACGTTAGCCAGGCTGGTTTTGAACTCCTGACCTCAGGTGATCCGGCTGCCTTGGCCTTCCAAAGTGCTAGGATTACAGTGTGAGCCACTGCGTCTGGCCTATTTTTATACTTTTTAAAAAGACAGTATGCATGACAGGCAGATGCAAGTGTTAAGGACACAAAATGAAAAGCTGAATGATAAATGTTTATCTGTTATGGGTAAAGCCAGTTTTACTTTTGTTTACATACGTCATCATGGAAGCTTGTTTAAAAACATTTAGTTCCTTCTAGTTGTTCCCAATGACTCCCTTTATCCTGCACACCTTCTTATTTCCCTTGTAACAAGCTTGGAGAAAGGTCAGGTAGGCATTGCTGGGATGTCTTCTTTTCAAAGTTTCTGCTCAATCACAGAGCTGATGTTAAATCTCCAAAGTCCAGGCGTTGATTTACCAGGAAGAACATAGTTAAGTTAAAAACAGAAAAAGCCTTGGTGGTAATCAAACCCTGTGAATTCCTGGCCCTCTTCCCTGGAGGCCCAGTGGGGCCCACTCAATGGTCCAGCCCCACACCATGCACGCTGGATTGGTGGTCCTCTTATCATCGAAAATTCCACCAGTGTGGCCAAAACATACAAAAGGAAGCACACAAGAAAAATGTGAATATAATATGCAGGCTCTGGATTGAGTTTTATAAGAGAAAAAAAAGGAGGAGGATTTTTCTTGTTCTTTTCATAGTTCATAGGACAAGAAATAACAAGACAGATTGCTTATCAAATGTGAGTTGTTTTACTATTTTTAGTGGCAAATTAGGCACTATTTTTTAATATCGTTTAAAGAGGGCAGGTTTAAAGTTTCTCTCTCCTAATTTTGCCCTATAATCAGATAATTTAAATTTGACTATAAATAGAAACATATATTTTCCCACGATCTGCCTTTCATTTCACATAGTAAGAATTGTATTAGTTATTGAAAACATACAAATCCAGGCATTTTCAAAACTTCGTTCTTTCTTGACTTTAGTTTGTGATAATAAAGTATGGTATCAGAATCCCACCTTATGGCTATAAAACATTAAGCTCCTTGAGGCAACAGGATGCTTGCTGTTTTCTTTTAATCCACCAGCATTTCAGAATCTTGTACTGCCAATTTTAGAAGAAGTAAAAGATGAGAATGTACTGTCCTCTCTTCCCTGGCCTGACCCAGCCTCCCTGATTTGTTTCAATATCCAGAGGCTTCTCTATGTAAGCCATCTCCTGTATTTTGATTTTTTCCACATTTCACCATGTTTATAGTTCTTCTCCATTTTCTTCTAGGAAAAAGTGTGCAGACAACAAATGCATGTTCTGACCGTATGTGAGCACCAAAATTTTGACAGCGTTCTCATGTCCATCAGTAAAATTCCTTCCATGAACCTATCCCTAGAAAATGCAAAAATTATTGATAAATATAGTTCAGTGATCAACTTCTCCTCTGTAGCCTACAACACATTAGACATTAGTTTGTCGATGGGCATTAATACAGCCCAAAGTCCTCATTCATTCTTGACAGTTCTATCATATTACTCCGTAAGATGCTAAGATATTAGTTGCTGGAGTGGGGGCAGGGGAGAAGGACTTGATAGAGATGGGAAACCAAGCTGCCTTGCAAAAATTCACAGCTGCAGCTTTCTGTAATCATACTCCTCTCTCCAGTGGACTTTGAAAAGACAAATTCGTAAGAGTTATTTAGTCATAAAAGGGAATCAACTCCTAAGTCCGGCTTCCTGAAGACCTTAGAAACTGAATTACCGCAGCACTCCCTAAGGTCCAAAGCACAGATTTTTGTTCCCCTCCCACATCCCTATCCCAAAGAAAAGAGTTTTTCCACTAGCTAACCTAATTAAAAACATTCTCAGAATAGAACACAAAATGTTTCTGGTTTGAATACGAGCCTATTTTCAGGGAAAAAAAATCCATGAATTGCATATTTACAGGTTGATATTACAACATCAGGGAAACTATATGTTTGAGGTCTTAAATGCATATAAAAATAAGTAAATAAAATGTGCAAGGGTAGTGTGCTCTTTCTTGATGTTGTTCTGCCTACCTTTTCAATTTGTTAACTAAATTAAGGGGTGAATTCTTAAAAGGAGCAATACACCATCCCATAGAAAGTCACTGGTTATCTCTGAACTCGAACTTAGATTTTTAAATCCTGTCTAGGTAAATTACCTTTCCAGTGCAGGGTATTTCCTTTTAGGAGATTCCTTGGGAAGAGTCTCCAGGGAACTGACTAACTTTTTAATGGTTCACTCAGATTAAGAGGAAGGAAATGTGAACTCCTTTGGGGGGAGGAGGCACCACTCTAGGCTGTCTGCATCCTGTAATTCTTCCCAAGTCCGTGAATCATACTTTTAAGACTCCTTTTCAAGGGCATTTGTCTTCCTTTAAGAGAAGGCCAAAGCAGAAAAGGCAAGTTTTAAAATAGGTCTCAATCAAGCTTTAGCCATTAAAAACAATTGCATGATTCTCTCGCTGACTACCCAGGAAAGGTTGTGCCAGATCCCTTACCTGGATGTCTCCCCTCACCTTGCACAATATTCTTCCTTTCTTTGGTTTCAGAATTTGGGAGGCCAAGACAGGTGGATCTCCTGAGGTCAGGAGTTCGAGACCAGCCTGGCCATCATGGCGAAAACCCATCTCAACTAAAAATACAAAAATTAGCTCGGCATGATGGCAGGTGCCTGTAATCACAGCTACTCAGGAGGCTGAGGTGGGAGAATCACTTGAACTCAGGAGGCAGAGGTTGCAGTAAGCCGAGATCGTGCCATTGTACTCCACCCTGGGCCACAAAGCTAAACTCCATCTCAAAAAGAAAAAAAAAAAAGACTTTTCATATCATATCAGTATCTTTGAGCTACAATTCTTTAAAACTCTTTCCATTGTAGCCAGCCACTGACGTTGATTTCACTTATACCGATGGATGGCATTGGAAGAAATGAGCTATGATAATATTTTTCAAAATCATTTTAGGTAGAAACTAGCTTTGAAAACAATGTCTTTACTTAACAAAATGCCTACTATGTAGACAATTATAGACTATTTTTACACCTTTTCTGCAAAGGCATGAGCATTTCTGAGAACAAATTTGTCAGTGAATAAAGTTTATCGGGTTGAAGCATGAAGATCCTTCCAACTTCTGTAGAAGTATGAAGTCACAGGAGCACATTTCTAAAATGCTACCATGTTATAATACTAGTTACTCAACCAATAAAGTATATTTACTGAGTATCCATTAAGTGGTGGCTTCTGTTATTTTGAAGCTCCTGCAAAAAGTGGAAAAAGTCAGGAGTAGTGGCTCACACCTGTAATTCTTGCATTTTGGGAGGCTGAGGCAGGTGGATGCTTTGAGCCCAGAAGTTCCAGACTAGCTTGAGCAATGTGGCAAAGGCCCCGTGTCTATAATTTTTTTTTTAAAAAGAGTAGAATAACCCTCTTGTTGAAAATGTGCAAAAGAACAAATGTATTATGACTTGGAATATCCAGAGAAAGTAAACCAAGAAAGAACACTAATGTAAACTGTGGACTTCGGGTGGTGATGATTTGTCACTGTAGGTTTGTCAGTTGTAACAGAGGCACCTGTCTCATGGGGGATGTAGATAGCAGGAAGGCATTGCATGTAAGAACGTTAGGGTATATAAAGACCTGGCATGGTAGCTCACGCCTGTAATCCCAGCACTTTGGGAGGCCAAGGTGATGGATTGTCTGAGGTCAGGAGTTCCAGACTAGCCTGGCCAACAAAGTGAAACACCGTCTCTACTAAAAATACAAAAATTAGCTGGACATGGTGGTGCATGCCTGTAATCTCAGCTACTCAGGAGGCTGAGGCAGGGGAATCGCTTGAACCTGGGAAGCAGAGGTTGCAGTGAGCTGAGACTATGCCAGTGCACTCCAGCCTGGGCCACAGAGAAAGACTGTCGCAATAAATAAATAAATAATAAAAGAGGATATATGGGAAATCTCTATTCCTTCCTCTCAATTTTATTGTAAGACTAACAGTTTTGAATTACAGGACACATCTCATCCCAAGAGTTTTGGATGTGAGATTGTGGACAAAAATACACTGAAAGGGAGAAAGGAAGGAAGGAAGAAAAGAAAACAGTTGCATTCTGTTTTATCCCTTCTCTGATTTCTTGAAAACTCCTAGTTTTTTATTTCCATGCAGGTCCCCATTATTATAATGGTCCATTTTTTAATTGAAATTTATTTTCAGTACTAAAGTGCACAGAAACCTAGAAATATAACTGTGATTTCTACTCAGGTAGACCTTAAAGGTTTTTATATGAATGCCTGTAGCCTGCATGTTGTTTCTATAAGTCTATTTCAATAGAGTTCTCAGAAATGTAAATTTTTTTTGCCTTTCATTCTGGGTAGAAATGTCAGAAATGTGAGACTAAGGATTTAAAGCATAAATTAGGAGTTTGTTGATGAAAAGAAAGGAGGAAAGGGTTGAAAGAAAGAAGAAAGAAAGGATGGAAGGAAGGGAGAAAGGAAAAATAGAAGAAAATAAGAGAAAGGAAAAAAGAAAGAAGTCTTAGTCTGTAAACTCTACATTGATGTTTCTCAATGCTTAAGACATCTTGAAAGAAAAGATGTCAAAGGCAAGTTCTAATATTATTCTAAACCTGCAATCCAGTTCATCCAAACATAAATTTAAATCTAAATCATTTGGAAGAAAATATTTATCCTATATTTTTGTTTAGAGCTGATATTCATAATATCTCATATATTATAGAGATCCATATTATAGAGATTATATATACAAATATTTCATTACTTATGCATAAAACCTGATTTGTTGAGGGACATAAACTATGGCTTTCTCAGGTATCACTGCTGCTTGATTGTTCTGAGTATTGGCTTTCTGACAGGGATTGGAATGAAGCCATTTTTATTAATTTAGTTATTTTTGCTGATATAAAAGGCCGTCTATCATGTTAATGATGTATCAGTCTGCGGTCCCACCGAACAATAATTACAGAATGTTCCTAATAGTAAATCATTTGTCACAATCACAGCTCAGTACAACAACCTTTTGTTGAGTGGGGGAAGACATTATCTGAATAGCAATACACCTTTATTCGAAGTGATTAGAGGTCTTACATGGAGCAGTCCGGCAAATACCTGAGCATTCCACGTCTGAACCGTCCATCCCCACATTGTAACCTGGGGATGTGCACTGTGAGCTGCTGAATTTTCTCCAGTGTTAACCTATCTGACACAATGAAACCAACACGTTCTGCCCAGGGAAGAACACATCAGGTTTCATAAGAATCTAAGAGGGAGACTGCTCTGAAAAAGAGGAGAAGCCAAATGATCAGAAAAAGGAAACGTTTAAAGGTTTTTACTTCCATTTCCCCTTTCACCAAGAATTGGGCACAGAAAGGATACAATACTCAAAAAGAAAACTTGACATTAAGAAAAAGGCATTGCTATCGAAATGAAATGAAAACCCCATCATCAGAAAGACATAATGGTCAAGTTCTTCTCTGTAAGGATTCACAAATTGCTTTCAGTTTTTTTTTAGCACTGTATGTAAATCGTTAAGAGCCAACATTGATGGAGTATTTTCTACGTGTAGGGAAACTTTTCAAAATAGATGTAATTTCCTCTAGAACAGTTTCAGGTTCACAACAAAACTGAGTAGAAGTTACAGAGATTTCTCATATAGCCCCTGCGCCTCCACCCCTTCTCCCACTCCAGCCTCCTCCCCCTTGTTACAATTGATAAACCTACACTGACACACTGTTGTCACCCCAGGTCCACAGTTTACATCAGGAACTCTCTTAAGGACTTAATATGCATTAATTCTTTTCATAGTTTCAAAGACTTTGATATTAGCTCCATTTTAGAGAAAAGGGAATTGAGGCAGAGAAAAGTTAAGTCAAATCAGGGTGATTTCTGAGATTTAGCCAATTTCAAACCCTACGCCAGTTGATTAACTACTTCTCATTATTGAAGCACCCCCGTGAAATAAATCAACAACATTTCTTGAGCACCCATTTATTGATTTTTGGTGAGATGATGTCGACCATGCTAGTTGGGCAAGAGTAACCCCATTTAATCGATGAAGTAACCCAACTTCAAAGCAGGAAAAGCTAGTATTCTAATTCGGGTCCATTGAGAAGAAGCCTGCATCTTATCACATGGCCTCTGCCCCATATCTCCATATTCTGTAGGAAAACCTGCCCAGTTAATGAGTGAGTGTGTCACGCATGGCTTGAGTGGCTGTGTTTTTTATAATAATGATACTCAAACTTGAGGTACATGGATTTTATAAAATAACAGAAAAAACTAACTTCACTTTAAGGCTATGTAGTTCTATTTTTTATTTTCTACATGTGAATTCTTGATTAGACATTTTATTGAGATAGGTATGAGTGTATATACAGGAAGAAATTCTAAAATACTTGTGCATTAAGCCCAGTGACATGAAAATAACCTCAAGATCAATTAAAATATAGGAATTAGAGGGAGCTATAAGGTGTGCTATGAGTTTAAAAGACCACATCACAAAAAAAAAAGATTTTTTTAAGCATCAAAAATACAAATTGTTCTAGAAGTCTATGTGCTTTTCGATAAAATTAGAGAGCTCAATTATACCAGGAATCCTTTTTATAGTGTTTTAAAAAGCCGTGCTTAGGGGACTTTCTCTTTGCCCCAAAATGAATTTGGAAGCCTCAAATTAGGATTCAATGGAATAACTTGTAAGTGCCCTCTCCCCTCAGACACTTATCCTTTCTTTTATTCTCTAGAATTTTGTGGGTGGTATCCTTGGACTCTTAACATGCAAATCAAACTTGCTTTTTTCGTGTCAAATCCAAAATACCAATTAAGTTGAACAGGCAAATGAATATGCTTATAAATTTTTGACAGCCACTGATAGCAATAGGCAAGTCCTTGGACATATGTTGAAATCAGTTATCAGGGGACACCAGAGGACCAGAAAGTTGTTTTTTGCCAAGCCATTGCAACCACCTTTCCTCACATTGGCCAGATGGCCTGGAGGTGGCACTTACAGCTGCTTCTGGAAGGAACATGCCACAAACACACAGGCACCCTTGACACTGTCACTGCACTGCTTTCCAAAGGGAAGACGTCCTGTTTGGAAAAAAAAAGAGAAAATCAAATGGCTTCCTCTTGCCCCAACCTCACTGTACCCTACCCCTATATTCTGTCCAGAAGAAAAATCCCTCAGCCGCAATGGTTGTTTTTATTAAATTCTCCTCAATAAAAAGCTCAGGCAGGATTTATTAGGTACTCAGGGCGGACGTTTAGTATTTCGCCAGTTATTAAGTGAAAATCAATAGAAAGCAAAGAAAATGGAAGTCACTGCACTGTTAGCGCACCGTTGTCGCCCAGATATTATGTCGGCTGTCTTGTAGATTCATGACAGACGAAAGAGGCCGGGAGAGAACTTTCTGCTTACATTGCACGAGCCAAAGTGGGGTTATTCATTAGAGCAGGCAGCCGGCCAGATGGATTTCCAGTTCAGTTTTACCATTTATCTTTAAAACGCCTGTATCGAGTGAGAAAGAACACTGATATTATGTGATATCAATGGCAGGTTTATGTATCTAAATCAGGATTTATTGTTATTTTGTTCCAAAGACCTTTTTTTCTCAAGAAATACCATTTCACTGGAAGAAAATAATAGCTAAAACCTTGTCAAAGATAACCTTTCATGCTGTCCGTGCACCACTAGCTGTAAAACAAATAGAACCTGGTATATAAATAGTTTTAGCCACATCCTTACAAATCATTTCTTCTGAATCTGTTTCCCCCATTTCAATGTATATATATATATATATTTTTATGCCACATACATGATTTTGGGCCATTCAGTGTTTTCTTTGCCTGTAGTTTAGCTCTAAATAATGTCAGCAGTTGTTTTAATTGCATCTAAAAGCTTTAGCTGTTTTGTGTTCTTCTGTGGAATGCTACATTTCTCAAAAGCATTCTTTGGAAAAGCAAAGTGATCTGCTATTTTTTTTTCCCCCGCCTTAGAAAGAGCTTTAGAGTCAAAAACACCCATCATCTTTTTTCAACTACTTTAGGGTCTTCAAAAGCCAGGATATGTTTTCTTTTCACTTGAATTAACATTTTTGGTAGCGTCCGGGTTTTCTGATTCTCTCTCATGTAAAAGAGATTACAGCAGTCGGGCAGATCGGATCTCGAGTCAATCCTGCTAAGTAACGAAGGTGGCCAAACACTTGGATGAACCATTGTACCCTCTTTATAAATAGCTCCCAAGAAAAAGCAGTCGATCTCTTTACAAAACGTCATTAGTGACACTTTGTGATTAGGAGAAGAATTACACCTGGGTTTTGACTGAAACTGTTTGCTAATAAAGAACTGTAAATGTATTTTTAAGCTACTTTATTTTTACTTTTTCTATTAAAAAGTAAAAGGTTATTTAAAGACCAATATGCACTCTCTTTGTTTGTTTTTTGAGACGGAGTCTTGCTCTGTCACCCAGGCTGGAGTGCAGTGGCATGATCTCAGCTCACTTAAACCTCTGCCTCCCAGGTTCCAGCGATTCTCCTGCTTCAGCCTCCCGAGTAGCTGGGACTATAGGTGCATGCCACCACTGCCGGCTAATTTTTTGTATTTTTAGTAGAGATGGGGTTTCATCATGTTAGCCAGGATGGTATCCATCTCCTGACCTCATGATCTGCCCACCTTGGTCTTCCAATGTGCTGGGATTATAGGCGTGAGTCACGGTGCCCGGCCAATATGCACTATTAAGTGTCACCGACTTAGAAAATTTTTCTAAACACCAACTGAAGCATTTTGCTACCACTGGACAAAAGTGATATTATATTGAAGAGTAAGAAAATAAAAGTAAAAAACAGATTATAAATTACTTGTTCCTTGATAGTGTTCTTTATAGCTAAATTCTTCAATCAAATTGAAGAGCTCAATTGTACCAGGAATCTCTTCTTGTAGTTTTCTATTTAGCAGTTTTTCTCCTTTTAAATCTGCATTGACGACAATCCAAACTGCATTTTCCTTTTAGATGGCACCCTCCAATAAAACACAGGAAGGTCTTTATAATTCTCCCTTTTTCAGCAAAGCCATTCTAAAACCCTATATGTATTTATGCATGTGTGTCTGGACCTGTTGATGGGGTGGGCAATAAAGAACAGTGGTTAAGAAAATGAACTCTGGAACTAGATTACATGAGTTCAAATCACAGTCTGTCACTCCTTGGCAGTATGATTTGGGGAAGTTATTATAGCACTAAGCTTCAGTTTTCTCATCTGCCTAAAAAGGTAATAACCTTATAGATTTCTTGACAAGAATAAAGGGGTCAATATAGGTAAAGTTCATAGATTATTACTTGCTTGATATTAAGTCCTCAAAGCATTAGGTAGCTATTTCTTCGATTACACAAAATCCAGAACAGCAACTCATCCATGCTGATGCTTTGATTTGCCAACGAAATGGGATATCGTCTCATGGAGATTCAATTAACCCTCCATTTTCATATTTCTTTATGAATCTGGACCCTGCAGAAAGATTGAGTCTCAAGTTTCAGCTGTAAAGAGAATCTCAGTTAAACCTAAATTTTGTATTAAATAAATTCGCCTTAAAGAAAAATCTCTTTTTTGTGGGATCACCATTCAATCTGAAACTGTAAAAAGAGTCTATGGACCTAACCACACTGTTGATTTATTAATAGCTGTACTATGACAGTAGTCATGAGCCCCAATATCTGATTGGGGACCTATTTGTAGACATCTTAATTTGTTGAAAACAATGTCTAGTTATTTCATTCTAACAAATAGCATTAGCAACACATACAGTTATGAGAAAGAAATGATATTGCTAATTAATATGACTTGAGCAGTGAGAAAACTAAGACATTAATGCCAAAGAAAATGAAAGTTGATGACTTGGGTTCATTGCCCATGTGCACCACGTCACTTGAATAGTTGCCAACGCTGCCTCTTACTTTGACTTTATAATACCGGCCCACTAGCCTTTTATCTTGCTTTCCCTCTCTAGACGTCAGGCTTCTTACTTGTAGAGGGAGTATAATATGCCTTCTTTATTCACCCTACAGTTGGGGGCTGAAGGAGAAAGCATAAAACGCTTATTAAAAGAAAACAATGCCATATACAGTCAGACTGGTGAGAAAAATCAGTGCAATTAATAAAACGTTGATGTTAGGAAAGAGTGACTACTGTCTATTTTATTGCCTATTCATAGGTTCTCCTATGTTTGTTCAACAAAAATTGTTTGAACACCAAGGGCATGGAGGTTCAGAGCTTAAGTTGGCCCCAGCTGCCTGTCCCCACCCTCTCCTCTTCCTCTGGGTGTCTGTGAGATCCTGGCTAGTGGTTTAACCTCTCTGTGCCTCAGCTTTTTGTTTGCAATATTGGGATAACAACAGTAGTCAGTTATGTACTAAAGGAGATAAATAGTACTGACTCATGTATTAAGTAAGATCATACATATAAAATGCTTAGAATAGTGCCTAATAAGCACTCCATTATATTTTCACTAGCATTTGCTTTCTACGTGCACAACATAATGCTGATCAATTCAGAAGACAAGACCCTGACCTCATGAGCTGATCAGAAAATCAGCTTTATCTTAGATCAGAAAATTCAGAAATAACATATAGGCAACTTTTATAGGGTGGGGTAATAAAAAAGGACAACCCAACTCTTATTGAAGGCATGAGATGGAGGTAGAAAAGACTTCCTTGTGGAAGTGATAGCTAAGCTGAAAAATTAAAGATGAAGTGAGAAGGTAAAGATGGCTATACGCTGGGGGCAGTGGCTCATGCCTGTATTCCTGCCACTTTGGGAGCCCGAAGTGGGTGGATCACAAGGTCAGGAGTTTGAGACCAGCCTGGCTAACATGGTGAAACCTCATCTCTACTAAAAATACAAAAATTAGCCCAGTGTGGTGGGTGCATGCTTATAATCCCAGCTACTCAGGAGGTTGAGGCAGGAGAATTGCTTGAACCCAGGATGCGAAGGTTTCAGTGAGCCAAGATCATGCCACTGCACCCCATCCTGGGCAACAGAGCAAGACTCCATCTCAACAACAACAACAACAAAAGGTGGCTATAAACCTGAGGTATTTAATAGAACCCTCTTCAATAAATGAATGGCCTACAGCTGCATTTTCCAATATGGTGGCCAGAAGCCACATACGTCTATGGCAGGTTTGAAGTGTACCTAATGCATGAGAGGAACTAAATGGAGTTCATTCATTTTTATTTTTTTCAAATTTAAATGTAGCCACACATGCCTGGCTAATGCACTGGGCAGTTCAGCTCTACACAGAGGGAAAAACGTGTGCAAAGATCTAGAGATGAGAGAATTCTTACGTTCCAAAGACCTGATATGTTGAAAAGCAGAGCAGATTCTTGAAGGATGTGACTTTTGGAAATTAGCAGAGGTGATGCATGGTTTACTGCAAAGTTCTGGCTTTCTTTCAGGGCCGTGGAAAACCATTGAAGGGTAATAAGGAGAGTGATACAATCCGATTTGAAATTCAGTAAGATCTCTCCAACTACACTTATAATAGTAGCTAGAATTATTAACACTTTATAGTTTACACACTTTTCTGATCATCTGACCTCTCTTATTATTCAAATCACCTGTATGAGATAAATCTGTATTTCCTTTTCTATATCTTATTTATTTTGTATCCAATCAGCAGCTTTTGCTCTTGCCCGTGCCCCTTCACTACATCTTGGAAGACAGATGTGATAAAAGGAACACGTTTGTATGATATCAGTGCACAGACTCATTCATTAGGAGGTTTTATAAATTCATTTGCAAAACAGTTACTTCCAAATGTTTAAGAATCATTTTCCTCATTGTGACCTGAAATGCATTCAGTGGTGGTCCCATGGGCCTTCCACCACTCCCGGCACATTAGTTAACTCGTCTTGCTATTGCCGGCGAGAGCCTGAGCTTCTCTGGGCACACAGAGTGATGAGGGATGAGCCTGCCTTACCTGGCTTCCCGCGGACTTCCTCTCGCTCTCACATCTGTATCCATCCTTGCCTCGCAGACAAGTTGAAAAGAGAACCCGGGCTAGGCAAGGGTATCCACTGCAATATGCTGACAGTCCCTGGCTGCTGACCTGAATCTCCATGTCAGGTCTGAGTAGATAAAAGATGGCATTTTTTGTGAGTGGAGATGAGGAAGGAGCACAGCCACTCTGCGCTGGAATCAGCGCTTCTTCCCAACACATGCACACACATGCAACTTTAATTCAGCAATTCTCTTAGTAAGAATTTTTCAAAAACAACAACAACAAATATGAGCATGTGATTCGATTGCATCAAGTTATTTTCTCTCTTTTTTTTTTAAAGGAGCATTATTAGTAAAATAACACTTAAAAGAAAAAAGCAGGGACTGTAAATGTTGCACTAATTTAATTACACACTGGCACTGTAAGACACTAATGTAAATATTCTGGTGAGTAGGCATAAGACACTTGAAGTAATTACTTAAGGACTCCCTTTCAAAGAATCTCTCCCTTTTTTTATTAAATGCCTTTTAACATTAGCACTTTCTTCCTGACAAATTAAATGAAATTTCATTACTCTCCCCGACTTAATGGCATCAGGCTCCCGCCTAGGTGTGAGTTAACCCTCCCAGGACAGCTGACAAGGGCTCCTACACTCAGTCAAAATGCCACTGTCCTAACTCGCAAGAGAAAGGAAGCCTCGGAGAATCCTTTGTGTTTTTACCAGAGCTTCCAGAATCCTTCATTTCTTTGATGTTTTTTCAGCTGTGATCCTGACAAAAATCTAAGGAACCAGTAGTCTTGTTGTTTTCTAGTGTTTTTGAGTGCACCAACAAAAACCCACCACACACAAAAAGAAGAATATCTTTCACTGACTCTAATAATGACAGCAAGGACAACAATCATAGCAAACAGTTATACAGTGCTTCTTAAATACCTTCTAAGCAATTTACCTCTTTTCCCTCATTTAAGATGCAACAAAACATTGTAAGGTAAAGACTGCTAATTCCTACTCTCAAGTAAGGAAATTAAAGTACAGCGTGGTTGAGCAGTTTACCCAAGGTCACACAGTTAAAAAACAACAGAGCTGGGACTCAACCCAATCAGCCAGTTGTTGTCAGACAATTTTATACATGTAACTATGGAATCTTCAACCCTGGATTGATGTAGACTTATTTCTATATTCCTTTTTACATTTGTGGAAATCAAAACTCAGACATGTTAAATGACAAGGTCTAGTCATGCAATCTGTGTCACCCAGGGTCTTGGAACCAGCCATATCTTCTTGACAAATAAACTTCACAATTAAGTTTCCAAAGGGTGATCTCTGAAAAACAGTGCTTCTACCTACTTCATTATACTTACTAAGAAAAAAAAATCCAACAATTTACTTTTAAAAGAGAAAAAAGGAAATAGAGATTACTATAAGATTGAATTTATTTCTAATACTTTAGGAATTAAACTATAAAGTGACAAGAGAAAAATAGAGAATAACTGTGGGTCTGAAGTCCTTGTCCTACAAATCTCAATATGAACTAAAACAAATATGTGTTAATTTTTGTTAAGAGAATAGTTGAGAAAAACTTCACAAAGTGAACACTGCAAGAGTCTTTCTGTTTTTAGATAGAACTTGGGCTTGGGAGCGTGCGAAAGAGAGACTCCCAGCACAGGTGTAACACCAATAAGAATGGCTTGAGAATGAGTTCACTAATCGATATCCCTGGCATTTTTTATTTAGCTCTCTTTTTCAGGATGCATGGTCATATTTTCTATACACCAAATATTACCTCTAATATGTTTAAAGTCTACTTATTATTTCCTTGTTTAGACCTAACTTTCCTTCTTACTCTTATTTTGGACTTAATTTTATTCTACCTTCCAGGATTTCAATACATTTAGAGGTCTGAACAACACAGAATCATAATGAGAAAACATTCTATCTGGTCAACTTTGAGTATCTGCCGACAGGGCCAACTTTTAATGAGAATGCATTTTCCTTTTGCTTGCCTCTCTCTATCTGAGCCAGTGATACTTCTCTTTGGCTGAAACTGCTTTCTCTACATAATCCTTTTTCCTGTCTATGTCACCAGTAGCTGGGACATCCTGATGTCATGTTGCATCTTACCAAAAGGGTGTCCTTTCTAAGACCTCAGGCCATGTGGAAGAAAAATAATCAGCTCAAAGTTCAGATGACAAATGTTACAAGGGGGAATTTTTTTTTCTCCTCTTGGTTGTTCTTAAACATATGTAGCTTTAAGAATCAGTATGTCCGTGTTTTGAAAGAAGCAAAGACTAAATTTATTTTGGTGTAGTTATCAGATTCTGAGGAGCTGGATCATTTGTTTTCCTCTTGTGAGGTCCAGGTAAAAGTTCATTCCCTCCATGGCCTGGTGCTTCTGACAAACAAAAATCAAGGACCCAAAATAAGTATTTTATCTAAAAAATGTGAACTATCCCAAAACAAACATGAAAAAGCACAGCTGCCAAATTCCACAAGTAAAAAGAGTTAGAGGTTGAGACAGCCCACGATCTCGCTGGGGAGTAATGGGTAAAGTTTGGCCAGCTGCCCTTAAGGCCTTGAGGGACACTCAATCCAATTGCTGTGTCTTAGCAGATGTGAATTTCAAGGTTACACCTGGGTGTTCAAGGGCAGGGCCAAGTGTAATCGGCACTTAGATCATAGATTAATCTTATTTGCCATCTATTAGGTTTGATTCCTTTTCCCTCTCTCCCTCCCTAAAGCCAGGATTATTGTGATAGTTTAAGATAATGGATTCTAACGGAAGAAAAGGTCACGCAGGCATGGAGATTTGGAACCTTAAGATAATATGATTAATCTAAAAGCTTCTTTCTCAAAGGGGAGGGCCACACTTTTCATATGTCTAATTGAGAGAAGAGAGCTGAAAGATCGAGAAAGAGCAACAGCAAAGGAGTGTAAAGAACTGAGTCCTTGTCAACAACTGCAATTAATTATCATTGTCAGGATGATCTTTCATTAGTTTTCACACTAATAAGATAGATTTGCCTCATGCCTGAGGCTGATAAAACCTTATTGGCAATGTTGATAAGAATATGTCAGTATGGAGAGCGATTCATGAACATCTTTATTTTATTTTATTTTTGTAATTTTCCAAAATTAAATGACTAGCTGGATATTGCCAAAAGTGACTACATCTAGTTTTTAAGGCCATGAAATGCAGCAAAATTCTAAGCAACGTGGTTGGCATAATCTAAACAATAAGTAAATGTTAACCATTGTTATAAATGTTATAAATACGTAAGTGAAATATTATATAATCTAAACATTAGGTAAATGATAAAATTGTGATAAATGCTATAAAAATAAGTACATACACATTATATATTTTAAGGTGTGTAGTTTAATCTTATCCCTTTCAGATATTTCAAGATAACCCTAACTAACCAACTTGGAGAGATCCTTAGAAGGAAATTATAGGTAATATTTATTTATTAATCATGAGGCATTAAGATTCTAGGCTTCCGATAAAAACCATTAGTCTCAGTCCACTTGCAAGAAAATTGGAAATTAAATGCAAATATGGATTCTCCAATATCTTCTTTTTACTTTCTTTCTAAGACAGAAACTATTTTACTCTTTATTTATTGTAACTGCTGCAATACTTTCATTATTCTGGCTCATTATTATCTTGGGCTTATTTAAAATGAATAGAAATATGTATCCCCTTGCTTGAAATATATACATGTGTCTTCTCTTATATACATACACATAGTAAAGCCATTTCCATCACATTTAACTTGCTCTGTTGTCTTCATGCTGTTTAAGGCAAACAGCAGAAAAGAGGTATAGACCTCTGTTTGGCCAGTTCTCTTCCAGAGGCTCAAATATGTGGCCTTGGGGAGAAATCTGGTATTTTAATCTGTAATGTGTAATTTTTGAAGTAAGATCCTTCCTTTAACAAATGGAACCCTTTCCTTGGGTTATTCACTTGGTAAAAAGCAGGCAACATGTTTGTTTCCTTAACCAAAATGACAGAATAGGAGAGGAGGTGATTCCTTGGTGTGCAAGATGCAGTGCAAGGGCTATAGAGTGGCAATACAATTAGAATGTGAGATATGGCTGTTTAAAACAATCTGTGAGGTAATAATATATGTCCATCATCATTCAGTGAGATTCTCAAGACTCTGAACAGTATTAAAGCTGTACAAAATCATTGGTTCTCAATAAGAACCATGTAGTCTAGCATGAAAACCAGCTGTATCATGAGTGGAAGCGCCTGCATTCAAATCAGGCTAACACACAGTTGCTTTAAGATGAAGTGCGGATAAGGTAGAGCAAATTGATGCTGAGCATGTGCAAAAATAAAACACATCCCTCTGGGTAAAACTTGCTTTTGTGGAAATTTGAAACTTTTCACTAAATAATGCTGTAATTCATTGACTTCCCAACTTGAAAATATATAAGTCAGTCATAAATTCATTCTGTAACCCAAAGAGGTGAAAAAATATTTGTAGTTTCTAGAACAGACCATTATTTTCCTATGCTCTAAAACCAAATTTTGATTGCATTTTAAAAGTCTACTTTTTAACATGTGTAAAAATGAAGCATTTGGGAGTATAAGAAGACAAAACATGGGGATTTACATGCTGACCCCTAGTCAATTTCTGGCCAGTTATTACAGGTGGTTGATATTGAAATGTTCTGGACCAATGTATAATATCAGCTCTTAAATGTTTTGTTTAATTTCAAAGTTTGATAATGGCAAAAAGAAACAAATATTATGTGCTGCAATCTCATCTACTGTTCAGAACAACCACTGTACAACACACCAAAGCAAACACAAAACAAACACTGGTTTTGTCCATTCTGTTTATTCTGAGCTGGAAAGTTCCAGGAGGGCTGGCTAGGCCCCTGTCTGTCATATTCCTTCCTACCCTAATCTCATTCTCACATTCTGATTTTTCCTATCCTCAGAAGAAGGTGTTGGCATTCAGCAACCCCCATACATCAAAGCTTTACCTAATATATGACGTGTTTATTCTTCCCAGGCACGGGGCATATCACTCTCAAATGACTGACAACAACTCTAAAATGAGGTGGGCCCAAAGTGAGCTCTAATAGTTATGGGAAGCCTCTCTAGTCAAACATAAAAGCAAATTAATGTGAGCCCCCTCCTGCACCTTCAGTCTGGAAATGTCATAAAGTAATAAGCATGGATACCCTCATGATGTCAAGGAGTGGATTTCAATAGATTTACATATTAAAGGCACAGGACACATTTCATCTGCTCTATTATCAAACTTGTAAGTTTCTAAATTCTAAGTTCTTTATTTTAAAAATTAGTTCTCATAGTGGGCTGAATGCACAGAAGAATAATGACATAAATGCAATTATATATCTATTTCACCCATTATAGTTTAATTTTAAAGGGTGAATTAAACAAAGATTTAGAAAAAAATTATACTGCTATGAATTACCTGTATTTCTATGATGTCAGAATGTGTTTGTGTGTATGTATGCATCTCTCAAGAGTCGTGTAGAGAAACAAACAAATGAAGGAAATAGAAAAAGAAACAGTATGAATTGACAACAAATTTTTAGTTAATTCTGATTTACCTCCCTCTAGCAGTGCTGGAGAAAGTGCTCAAAAAAATGTTGATAGGCTCCATTATTGTTTGTCGTAGCAGACTTAACAAAAACAAACTCAACATTTTTTTTCAATCTTTGAGCCTCTAATATCCTAAAACATCAGGTCTAAAAATGTATCACAAAGCCATCTTCTCTGTGACTAAATGACTGGAAAAGAGATAAGCCTTTATGTCCCTGATGATCAGCTTGCTTGAGTAAATTCCTTTGTTATCTGGTTATGTTCGAGATGACTTTCCTACCATGTCGGTCATCAGACTAACCAAGTAAGTTGCTAGTATGCCAAGCGAACCCAAGGCATGCCTATGCACATTTATAGATATTTTCTGTTTCTCTCTCTCTTTCTCTCATGCGTGCACACACACACATACACGCACATGTGCACGCGCACACACACACACACACACAAGTTTTGCTTATTCCCTCTGGAAGCAATAAAAAACAACTGAGCACTGTGCATAAAATTGATAATATACATGAGCACACAGGAAGATTTTGTGTGGTTTTTAGTTGCTGCTAGGATGTCCTAGAAGAATTGTTTCTTTCACATTTCAAGTCAGTTTATGAATAAAGTGCAAGGTAAGCTTTCTTCTGAGTGAATATAAGAAAGTTTCTCCTATTAAAGAAAGATTATAAGTCTCTCCTATTAAAGAAACTGAATAAGGTTTTCAAACTGCTAATGTTCATGGTGGGCAAAGAGAAATTGAACATACATTGTTAAAAAAAATAATTTAACAGCTTACCCCCAGATGGTTTCATTAGTTGGATTTTCTTTTTTCTTTTTCTTTTTTCCTGTTTATTCAGAGTTATAGCCCTAGTATTAAGCAACTTTTTAAAAATGCAATTTCTAAGAAAACTTTTCAAAACCTAAAGCCAAACAATTGCTTCAAATTATGAAAGCAAAACAAAACTACACCTGGGATATAATATATTTTATTAGAGGATTACTCATATTTTCTAATATTTCTTCTTTAATATTGTGGACTTTACTAGTAAAATTAAAAGTTTATAATGTTATTGTTGTGAAATTCAAAGGAAATCTTTCTTCCTTTCTGATATTTTTAGAAACTAAAAATATGCTATTACTTGAGGGTATTCCTTGAGAGTGTGTGTGTGTATGTGTTAATGTGTGTGAGTGTGTGTGTGTGTGTGTGTCTGTGTGTGTGTGTGAGTGTGTGTGTGAGTGTGTGTGTGTGTGTGTGTCTGTGTGTGTGTGTGTGAGTGTGTGTGTGTGTGTGTGTGTGTGTCTTTGGTCAAGCAATCATTTGATACACTGAACCCAAATACATTTTTTCTTGTGTAGGATGATAATTCAACATCCTGCTAATTACAGGGCAGAGTATGACCAGAAAAGACACTCTTTAAATAGTATATTCTATAAAGTCAGTGTTAAACTTCTTTATCTAGTCCCCTTTCATGTGCTATAATAAGCAAACTTTGCTATTGTGACTTGAGTTACATTTTTCATGTTTTTATTAATTTTATTTTCATTTCAGAGAGCATTTCTGCTCTTAAATAGGAACTGTCCATATAAAAAGAGCTTTCATTTAAATTTTTGATAAAAACTTGGCCTCACAAAGGAAACATGTGTTAAAAATTTATGCCTTTCAAACAAAAATCATCTTGTCTTCTTTGCAAATAATCTTAAAAATTTAGAACACCGTGAAGACAAAAGAAACAAAATCTTTTTAATACGCCAATTTGTTTAATGCTGCACTACTGAAGTTGCACGACAGTGATATTGTATGATTTTTTAAAAATTTATTATTGCATTTTAGGTTTTGGGGTACATGTGCAGAACATGCAAGACAGTTGCATAGGTACACACATAGCAGTGTGTTTTGCTTCCCTTCTCCCCTTCATCCACATTTGGCATTTCTCCCCAGGCTATCCCTCCCCAGCTCCCCCTGCCACTGGCCCTCCCCTTTTCCCCCCAGTAGACCCCAGTGTTTAGTACTCCCCTCCCTGTGTCCATGTGTTCTCATTTTTCATCACCCGCCTATGAGTCAGAATATGCGGTATTTCATTTTCTGTTCTTGTGTCAGTTTGCTGAGAATGATGTTCTCCAGATTCATCCATGTCTCTACAAACGACACAAACTCATCATTTCTGATTGTTGCATAATATTCCATGGTGTATATGTGCCACATTTTCCCAATCCAGTCTATCATCAATGGGCATTTGGGTTGATTCCAGGTCTTTTCTATTGTAAACAGTGCTGCAATGATATTGTATGATTTTTATGGATAGTCTAAGGTGTTCAGGTAGATACATGTAGTTCCAAAGTGTTTTAATTAGGTGACATTCTAGAATCAATATTTAAAAAGAAGCCAGTAACATCTCACTTATTCATAGAAATAAAGGCCTGGAGCTAGATACTACAGAGCCTTACAAGTCAAAAGATTTTCCTTCCTTCAAGGCCCACAAGAGGAAAAACAATCAAAATCCAAAATAACCTATAAAGGAGAAAACACATGCATATATTATAAAACATCTTATTTTTAATATATTTTAAGCAGAAATATATACAAAATATGTAATCAGCAATTGTAGGCAAGTTTGTGTGGATTATATGGGGGCAGCCATATATATAGATATATATATATAAAATTATTTCTGTGACCGCACAAATAAAAGATTAGCTCTTAATAAAAAGATACAACATTTTAAGTGTATATTTCTTTTTAATCAATCACTCTTTGCAAGTAAGGCTTTATTACTTCTGAGTTCTTGACAGGCACTTGAAAAAAGGTCACATAATAAACTGTGCTTATTTCTCATTGCAGAAAAACAATAAGCCATCTCTGCATCCATTATTTACCAAATTGTCTTCATTTTTCTTCTCCTGCTGTGTTTTCAGCAATAAATATAAATAATATTATAAACCAGCCTAGATATTTTCAGAGTGATCCAAAATTTGACAATGAGCTAGTCTTCTGGAGTAAAGGAGAGTAAAAGAATTAGGAAGAATTTGCTATCCAAGTCGTTTTCCAAAATATATGAAAGGCTATTTTTCACAGAAAGATCCATCTGGAATAGCAAATACATGTATTGAAAAAAATGTATTAAATCTAAAGTGATGCAATAAAATTTTATTATACCATTTCCTTTCAAAGCAATTATATTTTCCTAGGTAAATAAACACAAAGTACATTCTTTTTCAACTCTTTGTTTTTCTCCCTTCACTGCTCTATCATTAATAATTTCTGGCCTGAGTAGAAGTCCTTGTTACATAGCAAGGAAATATTTTTAAATGTCTTTGCAAACAAAATAAAGTATCTAAATGTGTTTCCTTACAATTAGAATAACTTAGCAATGAAGATGAATCTTCACTGTGCTCAAGGCTCAGACTGCAAATCCATGCTCAGACTCATGTAGGCACTGAACTGGTTGATGAGTTTCCCTGTGCCTCGGTCATCTTACCCAAGCAAAATGGTGGTGATGTGGTTTATAATATCTGGTTAAGCAAATTGCCCAAAACCACTAATAAGTTGAAGCTGGGATTTGAACATAAGCAATTTAGATTCAACATCTGTGCTCTTAACTAACAGGATATAGAACATGCTGGACCCCTTAAGAACCCTTAAAGAGCTTCAGAAGACAACCTGGTACGATGTCCTGTCATGTGTCACTGTTTTATTTGACTGTTCCAGCCCAGTTCTGTCACATTGTCTCATCACAAAATTGGGTTGCATGGAACTCAAATTAAGAGGACATGCACACTCAGGAATGTGGAGCACTCATCATCTGCTGTGGTCAAGGGGACAATCTGTAAAGAAAGTGAACAAGGCAGATGGAGATAAATGCAAAAACAGAGATCCAAAATGCTCTTAAGAGAGAAAGAAACAGGAATCTCCCAGTTCCTGAGAGTCTCCCAGACTCTCTTCCTTGATGTATGTGAGTTTTTCCTGACAGCTTCATGCCCTTGGTCCACAGTAAAAACTTGTGACAAGGATATATGTGTGCATATGTGTGTTTAAGGAAAGGTCATAAGATTTATGTCAGTTTATTTTCTTTATACAAATTAAATGTCTTAAAACATTTTGGTAATACTTGGCTATTTTAATTTAACTTTGCTGCTTTTTCTTTTTTTGATAAGTTTCTAACACACATGGCAAAACCCCTAGTATTTTTCTAGGCTTTTCCTTCCATTATTGCCCAGCTCAAGAATACACCACCCCCAAGTCCTCTCTCACCCTCCTTTTTGAGCTCCAGCATCTCTGCCTTTGCCCAACTCTTTCAAACACCTACACTGCCTGCTCCCAGAGCCTCTAGTCCGTCTTGTGCTCAAGTTCAAACTCAATATTCCTTTCTCTTCAGTGTCTTCCTAAATCATTCAGGAAGAATTGATAATTTTCTTATTTGTACTCACACTGCATTTATATATTGCCTTATACTATATTATGTTTTCGTTAGTGGTTAAAGTATTTCCCTCCCAAGGTCACAGACTGGGCAGTCTGTGTACTGTTTGCCCTTTTAACCTGACTACTTAGGCTGGTGCCTGGGACGTAATAAGTGCTCAAAAACATCAAAATATGTTTCTGTGTGACTGAACTCAGCAATATCACTGGGAGTTCATTTATGTGTATGTGAGATTTTGTGAACTCTGTAGATAAACAAATTATGTTATTTTGAAGTAGCGTCTATCCGATAAGAACTATATATGGCATATGGTATTCAACATAATTAGAAAATATAGTGTTTCATAAAAATAGAGGGGTACATTTTGATAAAGTTTTCTGATAACAATAAAATACATTAGGGTTTTCTGTTATTTTTTTGATAAAACTAAAATATTAATTAAAAATAGTCTGAAAAATTAGCATTTTAAATTAGACCTATTTATTCAAATTGGAAGGTTGTTTCATTATTCATACTATTAAGAAACATATATATATATACATATTTGTGTGTGTGCATACATACAAAGATTTTAAAATGTGAAGTTTACATTATTTTCTTCAGTTCAGCTAAAAATGTTCTTACAAATTTACCTCTAATTCTCATTTTGTTATTATGAACCCTCTACATTTGGCAATGTATTATTGCTATTTTTTAACCATTGTATAAACATCCTAGCAAGAAAATTTTCCTTGTTAAAGAGATATTGGTCAAAAGATACCAATTTTTCTTTACACAACAGGAATAAGTTGAAGAGATCTATTGTGCAACATAGTGACTATGGCTAATAATTAATATTATTGTATTTTGGAAAAAAATTTAAAAAAGACTTGTAGGTGAATGGAACAATCATATATTTGGGGAAATTCAGACTTTGTAAACATGTAGATTCTGGCACAAATAAAAAACAAATTATCTGGGAAAAAGAAAAAGAAAGTCTTTCTTCACTAGCCCTTTCTCTGTCCACCTATTCCTGGTAAGCAAGAGCATCACTAAATATTCCTGAACTAGCAGCCAGGAGGCCTAGCACTGGCCTGTGAACTCACTTGTGAAGAGTAATTTTATGTCTTAGTTCTTCAGTTTGCAGCACAGGCCTTTTCTTATGTCTTCTCTACTTCAGTCTGGAGGTTGCTGTGGAGATAAAACAGGATAATGTGCATGCTAGTGCTTTGAAAAGTATAAAATACGATATAAATATAAGATGTTATTGTAAAAGGGGGTTTAAAACTATGGCATAAAAAGACTTGTTATAAAAATAAAATAAAAGTGACTCTAGTCACTTATTTTTATGAGGCACTTTTCTCTCTTTGGAAAAATATAATTTACTAATTCAAGAGAGAGCTATTAATTTCTAAGTCCTTCACAGCCATTAAAGCAGGCATGATGACTTCAATTCAGTTTACAAATGGAGTGGGCATACTGCAGGGGAATGCTACTCTCAGGTTACATATAAATGGAATTAAATTAAATTAATGAAAAGAGAAGAAAAGCATGTGTAGATAAATAACTAACTCATCTCCTAAGAGTCTCAATGTCTGAAATAAGACATGAGTTAAAATATATTAAATTTTTCACATCTCCTCCCTGGGCTCCATCAAATATCATTTGGAAATTATTTCTAAAATACTAAATATTAATAAAAATAATATCTGTATGACACCTCTCACACTATTATGTGTAAACTTGTCATTGGGTTTTAAATTCAATGGAGTGTGGGGTGCTTCTGATGCACCTACAATGATATATCAGTGAGGAAACCCAATAACTTTGAGGGTGTTTTCAAAATCCACTGTGAAAAACACACAATCTCAGAAAGTCATCTTGGTAAATGGTGAAAAACTGAACACATGGCAATAGGTACTTCTAATTAGATGAGGATATTATTTATACTTTGATTTTAGACTATTCTTTTAAACTGCTTTGAGTTTTTTATAATTTTCAAAATATGATGCCAAACTGAAAGTGTGGAAAGTAAGAAATACAAAGTGATCCTCTTAAGGGCAGCTCATGTGTTTGTTTTCTTTGTCATCTGACGCTTAGTTTTATTTTGGTCCTAGCAACAAATACCACTGGGTTAGAGAAGAGGAAGATATCTGAGTGACCATGGGAAAATTTGTGGCCCTCTCTGTGACTCAGTTTCCTTAGGAGACAAATAGGGATAATGACACTTAATTTTCAAGATCTTTGTAATGCTTGAAAGAGTTAATGTTTGTAAATTGAATTATACAAAGTGTCAAATGTAGTTTTTGTTGCCTTGTCATGATGTTGTTAAATCCACATCCTGTTAAATGACAGGTTCTGGGAGAGGGGAGTATTTTTGGCATGCCACAGGACTCGCTAGACAGAGTAATCTCTGATAATATTTTTCTCGATGATGTAGGAAGATAAAGAACACATTAATTGAGTTTTCTGATGGTGCAAAGTGAAATGGTATTAAAAATTCAACAGCTGAGTTGATAATCCAAAATGAATTAAGTCTAAGAAGAGGAAATTTCAAAGTGTAAGGCCTTGTACTTGGATTTTGAAATCTAAATTCTGAAAAATAGATTGGGGGAAATATGGTTTAGCAATAGTAACTTTATCTATACATCTATCTATCTTTCTTTCTGTAGGTAAAAGAGGAAAATGCCTTATGGCTTAAATTAAAAATAAAAATTTAAGTCTTCAGACAGATGAAATTAAACAAATGGTACAGTTTTTTCAGGACTCAACTAAGAATTTTATCTGAAACGCTCCCACTGGACTAAATAGTGATTAGGTAAAACTGGAAATATCTGTATAGCTCTGGGTACCAGTTGTTGTTGTTGTTGTTGTTTTGTAGGAAGAGAGATAAACTTGAACATTAGAAAATAGGAAGGAGAACATTAGTAACAATCACTATTTATTGTGTATTAGATCTGTGTTAAGCTTTTTTTAATATGGATTATTTTATTCTTCCTTCACATCAGCCCACCATGGAATATATCATATTTACCCTCAGTCTTGGAGAAGGCCCAAAGGAAAGCCAGATGAACACCATCCTAAATGTGAAGGCCTGCGAAGGCAATGGGATAAAATTGCAGGTGGGTTTCTGTTAAAATACAAACTAATCAGTCACAGGTCAGAGAGAGAGAAAGAAGAGAGAAATATTCCATGAGGAAGTGGAGAGAGATTGAGCATTGTATCTGCAGCATAATTTAACGACTGTCAGATTGGGCTATGGTACCAAACAGCTATCTGTCTGTTTCTTGTAGTGTATTTAGATGTATGAGTAAGTGTCTCTGGTTGCCATGACATGTTAATAATCAGCACGATTAGTGGATACTGATATTACCTCTACTTTCTGCTGTGATGTTAGCTGGCATTAAGTTCATCTTGTCTTTACTGAAGATACACCCAATTTCCTGAAATTAACAACTTTCAGCTATCTTTCATATAATCTGCCTCTAATATCTACTGAAAACAATCTCTAAGCAAAAGTAACTGTGTACAGTCATAGAAATCATTTTAAAAACTAAAAATGACTAAGCCTTTACCTTTCCATCAACTTCATGTACCATTAGTTGCCCATGTTGGTTTTTTTCTAATATCTTTAATTAAAGAAATATAAAAACTCCTTTTAATAAAAACGTGTAGGCACATTAACAGGAAAGACTGTCAGTCTCAAACTGCTTAGGTCGAGCCTGAGTAAAATCTATTGATTTTGTTTTCAAATCTGAACACCCTTTTAAACTATTATAACTTCTTTTTGGTTTTATTTGATTTAATGTTTTGTCTTTTCCACCAATTTTTCTAAGAGTTTCAGCAATTTGGCAATCTTGAAATGCATATAAAGAATAAAATGGGTCATGCGCGGTGGCTCATGTCTGTCATCCCAACATTTTGGGAGGCCGAGATGGGTGGATCATGAGGTCAGGAGATCAAGACCATCCTGGGCAACATTGTGAAACCCCATCTCTACTAAAAATACAAAAACTTAACTGGGTGTGGTGGCACGTGCCTGTAGTCCCAGCTACTGGGGAGGCTAAGACAGGAGAATTGCTTGAACCTGGGAGGCGGAGGTTGCAGTGAGTCAAGATCGCGCCACTGCACTCCAGCCTGGGGGACAGAATGAGACTCCATTTCAAAGAAAAAAAAAAAAAAAAAGAACAAAATGGTAGACTAAGACTAGCCAAGCTTTTATTCTTCAGAAATAATTATTTTTTAAGTGCAGAAACTAAACCAACGTTTCAGAGCTCTGGAAACCAGTAAAAGGTTTATAGCAAATAAGCTAATACCCAATAAAGAAAAAAAATCTTTAAAAGAATAGGGAAATTTTGTGGCACTTGAAATTAGCTTTCCTCCTGCCTCTCTTGGGCATGACAGTGGTCTTGAGTTTAAGATAGCAGTAGCCTGGTTTCCAGTTCCTTCCCTTCAACTAGAGGAAGCAGAGCAGAGCTTATTTGAAAATTACTGTGCACATCTGTTTTAACTTGCCTGGTGAATGCATGAAGGGTTGACACAAGGTTATCATCTCTGTTTTGTCTAATGCACAACTCAGGTGGAAAAGTGGCAGAGACTGCCTGTAAAATGTGCAAGGTGACTATAGCAACCTGGGCCAAGAGATTACAGGTAGAACATATAGTAGACCAACTAAACTCTGGAGAAGAAATCGGGCTGAGGCTCTTTGGAAAATTAGGACATTCAGAAGCAGCCATATTTACAGGGACATTTAGAAAACCAGGAACCTGTTCCGACAGATGCATGTGCAACCAAATCCTATGAAAACCTTACTCTTTCACCTCAGGCTGATCTCTAGTCTCAGAAAAGGCCTGTGTTGAAGTGTTTGCTCTTCTAGTACAGAACCAATTTGCAAAAGCTAGGAGAGCTTTTGGAATTCAAGAAAATTTTATTAAAATATAAGCAAAATGCAAGTGAAAAGAACAGAGAGACTTCCATCATCACATGCAACAAAGAATAGTCTTCAAAAAAGTAATTTGGAAAATTCTCAAAACACATAGACCATTATAGCCTTCAACCATTAAGAGCAAATAAACAAACAAACGAAACCAAGAAAATCCTGAGATAAAGGAGATTTTGGTTTCTAGAGTTACCACATTATGATAATCAAATTTCTAATTTGCAACAACAAAAAATCATAAGGTATACAAAGAAATACAAAAACTTGGCCCATTCCAAGGAGCAAAATTAATTGACAGAAGTCATCTCCCAGGAAGTCCAGACACTGAAATTACTAGACAAAGTATTTAAAACAATTATCTAAAATATGTTCAAAGAGTTAAAAGAAGGCATGGTCAAGAGTAATAGCATAAATGAAGAAAAGCATATATAAACAAAATGAGAATGTCAGCAAAAAGATAGAATTTTTTTTAATTAACAAAAACATCTAGAGCTAAAAAGTTCAATAGTTGAAATTTAAAAATTTACTACAGAAGTACAATAGCAGATGTGAACAGGAAGAGAAAGAACTTGTGAGTTTGAAAAGAGAAAAACTAAAATTATTATGTCTGCAGAATAGACCTCACAGAAAGACAAAGAAATAAAGAACAGTAAACAGAACTTAAGGTAATTGTAAGACACCAATGAGCTGATCAACATATGCATTTTGGGAGTCTGAGAAGGGGAGGAGAGAAATAAAAGGAAAATGAAGATTATTTGAAGAAATAATGGCTGAATATTTCTCAAACTTTATAAAATTGATGAATCTATAAATCTAAGAATTTTGATAAACTCCAAATAGGATAAACTTCATAAGTCCATATAGAGATACATTATAATCACACTTGTAAAAGACAAAGAATCTTGAACGCAGCAAGAGACATGTGACTCCTTTACATACCAGATCCAGAAAATCTGTCCTTCAAGATTTGAGAACTTAAGATATTCCATAATATGCTAAAGCTGAGAGAGTTTACGACTACTAGACCTGCCCTACAAGAGGTGCCAAAGGGAGTTTTAAGGTTGAAATTTAAAAAGGCTACAGAGTAACTCAATGCTTCATGAACATATAGTGAGCTCTAATAAATGTAAATATAATATGTGAAGAAACAGAGAAAAGAGCCACTATTACATTAATTTTGGTTTGGAACTCTACTTTGTATTTACTATAGGACTTAAAAGACAAATACATTAATTATTATAAATACATGTTATTGGTCACATAATTTATAAAGATATACTTTGTGACATCAGAAACATAAAAGAGAGCAAGGTGAGTAAGGTTGTAGAAAAGTAGAACTACTAATTGCAATAACAGTTCATTTGGCATCAATTGAAATAAGAGTATAATAATTTTAAGATTTATATAATCCCCAGGGTAACTGCAAAGAAAATATCTTTAGTCTATATACAAAAGAAAAGGAGAAGAGAAGCAAAACATGTCATTACACACTCAAAAATTCAAATGAACACAAAATAAGTCAGTAATGGAGGAATTGATGGCAAATAACAAAAAGGCAGAAATTAAGTCTTCCCTTATCAGGAATTACCTTAAATATAAATGGGTTAAACTACCCAATCAAAAGGCAGAGATAGGCAAAATGTATAAAAACGCAATGAAACAAATCATTATCCAGCTGTATACTACCTACAAAAGACTTACTTTAGACCTAAAGGAATAAATGGGATAAAATTAGAAGAACAAAAAAACACACTTCATATAAATAGTAACCGGCCGGGCGCGGTGGCTGATGCCTGTAATCCCAGCACTTTGGGAGGCCGGGGCGGGTGGATCATGAGGTCCAGAGATCGAGACCACCCTGGCCAACATGGTGAAACCCCATCTCTACTAAAAACACAAAAAATTAGCTGGGCACGGTGGCACGTGCCTGTAATCCCAGCTACTCAGGAGGCTGAGGCAGGAGAACTGCCTGAACCCAGGATGCGGAGGTTGTGGTGAGCCAAGATGGCGCCATTGCACTCCAGCCTGGGTAACAAGAGCGAAACTCCATCTCAAAAAAATAAAATAAAGTAACCAAAGGAGAGCCTAGGGTGCTATACTATCAGATAAAACAGATTTTAAGTCAAAAACTGTTCTAAGAGACAAAGAAGAAAAACATATATAGATAAAAGGATAAGGTAATGTGAAGACACCAATTGTAAATATATATGCACCAAATAGAAGAGCCCCAACAACTAACAAGGAAACATTGGTAGAACTGTAAGGAAAAATAGTTCTACAATAGTTGGAGACATCTATACTTCAATTTCAGTAACTGTCCTCTTCCCCACTGCCAATCATGTAAATCTACCTATATTTTCATTCTTGTCCATCCCTCCTTCTTTGTATTATCATGGAGAAGTGCTCTCTTATCACATTTACAAATTTTCCAGTTTTCCTTCTGTTATTTTTAGTTATATTTGATAGTAATTTTAAGAGGACATGTTGTGTAATTTCAGTCTTTTTAAATTGATTAAGACTTGTTTTGTAGCCTAAGATATGGTCTACACTGGAGACTGTTCCATGTGCACTTGAGAAAAATGTGTATTCTGCTCTTGTGGGGTAGAGTGTTCTATATTTGTCTGTTAAATCTAATTTGTTTAAAGTGTTGTTCAAGCTCTCTTTTCTGTTATGGGTGTTTAGTAGGACATATAATAAAATAAACATTCAATTTAATTTCACATCCCCTGTGAGATCCCCATTCTTTCAAACTCAGTTATTGAAACAATAGGGATGAAAGATGTATGTAGGTTTGTATGATTGGTAGCAGGGCAAAGATAACATTTCTTCATAAAGCTTACTGTTCTGAGAGGGAGGATATGATGTCATCTACTTTAGATGAGAAAGAAGTTAAAGTATTATGTGTTAGAGGAGAGAAGGAAAAGTCTTCAAGAGTTGTGAAGTATGAAAGTAAGATTTGACTAGTGTTGATGATAATTGAAGTTTAGAATCTGTTGCCTTGATTTTAGTAAACCAGAACTCAATCTAATGTGCTTTAGTTTTCCAACCATTACTTAGAGGCCATTCTCCTAGATGAACAGTGGGACCCTACTCAATTTATGTTTTATTATTTACTTATTACATAAACTTAGCTGTTTATAAAACCCTTTAGGCAGCTTAAAATGTCAAATTTATTTATTTTAATTGCCTATTTCTATAAAAGCCTAAGGTCAAATTTTAAAAATAAGACATTTAAAACATCATAAAGAACATACAAATGTATGTTTCACATATCTGGAATCATTTAGTTAATTAATATATTTAGCTAGGGGCTTCCTGGCAAACAAAGCAAAAGGGATACACATTGAAATATAGATTTTATGTCACCATATAAAGAAAATCTCCTGGGGAAAAATTATTTTTCTGTGCTAAATGTCTAGCACAAAAAATGTCATATAGATCTTCATCTATGGGACACTAGTTAATCTGGTGGGCAATGTCTTCAACTCTGATCTGAAAATACAGAACATTCTTCAAAAGGCCATTTCTAGTAATACCTTCCTGTGAAGGCTGAGAATATACTGTTAAATCTCAACTCAAAGAAGGCATTGCTTTGAAAATTAAGATTTTATTGCCCTGGTAGTTGTGGTTTGATGATTTAGTTTAACCTGAAGATAAAACGTTTGGTTCTTAGAGGAGAGGAGAGATGGTTAATTTGTGCCTTCATCCACTACGCAGAAATATCTCCTGTCTCAAGCCATTCTTTGGCAGGAGTTAATGTAAGATCAATTTCTTGTTGAAAATTTAGACAGGAGTCTATATAAATGTTAAATAGTCTTCCAGCTCACTAAATACATTTTTCAGTTTTGCTTACTGTGCTATTCATTCACTGGATTGAAATTTTATTACTATTTTTATCAGTATTATTGTTAATAATCATATTTTTATGATGATAATTTTATTTCTGAACTCTTTAATTGCCTTTGTAGTGGACTGCCTAGCTTCCTACATCTCTCTTAGGGTTTTAACTGTGGTATTATTTATTTATTTGTGAGACAGAGTTTCGTTCTGTTGCCCACGCTGGAGTGCAGTGGCATGATCTCGTCTTACTGCAACCACCCCTGGGATCAAGCGATTCTCCTGCCTCAGCCTCCTAAGTACCTGGGACTACAGGCACCTGCCACCATGCCCGGCTTATTTTTGCATTTGGAGTAGGGACAGGGTTTCACCATGCTGATCAGGCTGGTCTCAAATACCTGACCTCAGGTGATCAACAGGCTTCACCTTCCCAAAGTGCTGGGATTACAGGTGTGAGCCACTGCAGCCTGCCAGCTCTGCTTATTTTGATATATTGATCTGTTTTCTCTGTTCCCCAAAGTTGTAGAGATAGGTATCTTTCTTGTCTTTACCCAACTGTGTGTGTTTCTTGGTCAGGTACACCAGTTTATGCATTTAATTACACAGGCCTTCCTCAGTGATGAACAGAAAATACTAATATTTTGTCTTTAGAGTATGAAATCTTTCTTTCCAGCTTCGGTATCACCACACTCTGTTTCCTGATTCCTTCAGAAAGTATAGTTATAAAGGGTATGGATGCCTAAACCCTCCAGATATGGCATCCAAAGTGTCATCCCATGGGGTACCCTTTCTGTTACCTCTCTTTGGAGCATCCTAGGACATAATTCTACCATCCATAGAAGTTCTATCTTGATATATTTCTGGCTCTTGTCCCCTCCTTAAGTCCAATTTCACATGCCTTCCATCTTTAAGATTTTTTTTTAAATTTCTGATTCAATATGAATTTCTCTTTTTTTCAGGTAAAGTTAATTTAACAATAAGGAGGGTGTTGAACAATGAGAACATATGGATACAGAGAGGGGAGCATCACACACCCGGGTCCATTCAGGGGACTGGGGGAGGAATAGTGGGAGGGAGGGTGGGGAGAGATAACGTGGGGAGAAATGTCAGGTATGGGGGGTTGGAAGCAGCAAACCACCTTGCCATGAATGGACCTATGCAACAATCTTTCATGATCTGCACATGTACCCCAGAATCTAAAGTACAATAAAAATAAATAAATAAACAAATATATTTCTGTAATCACTAGGTATTTGAGACAGGGGAAAATGAGGACATTGCCAGATATGTTACATCTGTCACCTTGTTTAAATTCTTGATGGTTTCTGTGGGGTTGAGAATATTAAAGAAATAAACACTTAATGATGGCTCCATGAAAAGGTACTTCTGATGAGTAGAAGTCCCCAAATCTGATTTTAAACATGACCAGATTTTACTTACAGAGTAATATAAAGGATTTACTCTATTGATTCATGAAGCTGAAAATGAACAAACCTAACATTTAAATTATGATTTTCTGTAGCTGAGATGTCTTTTTCATAGCTCATTGAGTATTTTGTAGAGTATAACTGCCTGCACAGAAAATACTCATTCACTGATTTTTATATGGATCTTTTTATTTAGAAAAATAGTTGTCAACTGCTTTTACATTCGAACATTCTGACAATTAAGTTTTATTTTTCAGATAATCTAAATTCTTTTTCTCTTCTACAGTACTTCTCATAACAATAATGCTTACAGTAATTTAACAGAGATTTTACATTTGTAAACTGTAAAATGCTGTTAAGAGATGACACGCTATTTTAGTTTCACAGCCTGCAATCTTAAAATTTGATAAACTTGTTTGATCAATTTCTGAGCTTACAAAAAAAAGAGACAAATACTTCCCTTTCACAGATAATATGGAAATGCTTATTTAAGGCATCAGTAGTTTTCAAGCATTTCCAACAGCATCTGGGTCACCACCTCCACAGTATGAAGCAAGAGGCAACAGTGGTACTGTTTGTGTCCCCTATTCCAGGGGTAACTGACTTAGTTGCATTCTTTTTTTTTTTCTTGACTCTTTCTCTACTAAGTCCATTTTAAACACCCAAACGTTCACATGCACATTAAGAAAAATGATGCCGATCACTCTGATGCTTTTCCATTTCTTTTATTTCTTGGTACAAAGGATCACAACCTAAATGTGGATTATTCATAAGACAGATGTCATGTTAAACAGGAATGTACACTTTCAATATGAATAATGGTCTCTAAAGAAGAAAAAAAGTGCCTACTTTCAAACACAGGTGACCTAGTCAGCACTTTCTAAATGACTAGGGGAACTCAGTTTTTTCTTCTGGAAAATGGAATTGATAATATTAAATATTTGGTGAAGGGCTATTTGGATGTGGAACCGCATAAATTATATTCATGATATTGGTATCTGATAATTGCATTTCCAATAGGAATGACAATTAAGACGCTTCCAATATGACATACTTTTGATCATTTTAATTTCCTTTGTGATTGCAAAGAATGATAATTCTTTGGGGGACTTGACTCCAATTTTCACATTACAAAAGAAAAGTTTGGATAATGAAATAATGCAGAGATGAAGGAAGTCTTGATCTCCAATCTCTTATTTCCCCCATTCCCATTTCTGCAGTGGGGATGCCACCTGTGTTCTGCTCATTATAAAACTTTTAGCAAGAGGCTAATGAAATGCAAAGCTTTCTATAAGACCAGCACCATCCTTCCTATCAAATCATCTGAAATATTTATTTGCCCTCTTGAATAATTGATAGGGGCATCAGCTCTCCCGGTCAATTGATTTATTAAGGGACTGTTTGGAATTAAACAGCTTAAAGATATTAGATTTAGCAGTGATCTTGCTTGTTAGCATATTCATTTACCTACGGGAGCTCCCATTAGATATTGTTAATACATGACGTCTCTAGTCACGGCCTGTATCTCCTCAAATTGCATTAACACCAGGCTGTTTAGCCACAGAATAACAGGTTTGATTGAGTGCTTGGGTTTGTTGTAATTAGATTTTCCTAGAAAAGGGGGGACTACTTTAATGCCATATGCATTAAACTAGATATGTCATCAGCATTACTGTAATTGGTGAACAGGAACGCTGGAGACCTGGCTGCATGTGAATGTTTGTGTTTATGGCTCACCCCTCCATTCTCATAGATGGCACATAATAGCCCTGCTTACTTACATATGCATGACCCTGAGGGGGGATAAACTGACCTCTTTAATAAGCATCTCTTTTGCAAAAGGTGGAAAATTCTATCCTGAGTAATGGGATCAATTTTTTGTCTGTTAAAACTGCCAATTATTTCTCTTACTGAAAAGGTCGTGTGTCTGGTTAATCAATGATGAAAATAGTATGGGAATATATGTAGGTATATTCACGTGTTTGATTTGCATTTCACTCTTAGACGATCTGCTTCAGTTTTCAATTGTTGTCCTGATTGGGGGCCACAAACACAGCAGTAGAATTCTGTTTCACCAGTGTTTTCTCTAGGGAATTACACCTTCTTATTAACAGAGATGCATAGAGAAAAGGAAAGGGTTTCTGGTCACTTTTCCTTTTTGGAGTTAATTCATTATGTGCAAACAAACACTAACTTTGCACATTAAGGAACAACGTGTCCCCCATAACAATCTGTGTAGTGGGAGAACTGGGGAGTAGGAATGAAGATAGTGTTAGAACAATTGAAAGGTAAACCAATTTTTCTTTTCTGTTCCTGTTTTCATTGACTGTCTCTCTTCCTCAGGCTGTAGGATGCCTTTGAATTACATCTCAAGTTTCCACAACTTACACTGGGAGTCTCATTCGGAACCTCCCTTTCTCTTTCTGTGAATCGCTTTTTCCACATTAAAGTTATAAAAATATAATATATTTGGCCGGGCATGGTGGCTCATGCTTATAATCCCAGCACTTTGGGAGATCAAGGCGGGAGGCTCACTTGAGGTCAGGAATTTGAGACCAGCCTGGCCAACATGGTGAAACCCCATCTCTACTAACAATACAAAAATTAGCTGGGTGTGGTGGTGGGCACCCGTAATCCCAGCTACTGAAAAGGCTGAGGCAGGGGAATTGCTTGTGCCTGGGAGGTGGAGGTTGCAGTGAGCAGAGATGACACCACTAAACTTCAGCCTAGATAGATAGATAGATAGATAGATAGATAGATAGATAGATAGATAGACAGACAAATAGATATATGCCTTCTTCCCCAGTTCCTTAAGACTTTGAACACAAAAAATGGCAAGATTATTTCATTTTGTTATATATATATATAATAATATATATATGTGTGTGTGTGTAATGATCAGATGTATAAATAACCTTGTTATCTACAAGGCAGGGACACATAGATTGTCCCATTTATTGTGATCACTTCTACATTTGGTTGAATACACTGAGGCTCCAGGAGAACAAGCTACTTCCCTGAGTTCACAAAGCTAATAAAAGCGAAATCAGAATTTGAATCACTTTAATGTCCATGTCCTTTCTGCTATAATGTGCTGCCTACTTAATGACATTGACGGTGATCAGGTATTTTTTTTAAGCTGACTTCTTAATGCAGAGGAGGATCCTGGATTGGTTTAATTTTGGTAATCAGATAGGCTAATTTAAATGGCCATCACCTTGGCAGGTGTGTAAGATTGATTTTTAGGGTAAGGAGGAGTTTAGGGAAGGGATAATCGCAGTTCTCCTGACTGATGTCTGATATTTGAGGGAGATGGTGGAAGGGGAATTAGAAAGCTTAATAAGTGGCTTGGTGTCCTTTAAATTCTGCATAGGTGACTTTGACTCTCTTAACACCAGAAGTCTTTCCTGGGGTTGAAGAGCAGTGGCAGCTCCAGTTCTTATATAGAAGGGGATTAGGGTAGAAATCATTGCAAGGAACCTTGTTTAAAACTATGTCTATATAGCCAACTCCATGCTTTTGCTAGGGTTGGGGACCCATGCAGATTATATGGCAGAGTTGAAAGAACTGCCCCAACTCCTACTTTCGATTATACCCACCTGACAAGAGAGAAGGAAGGCTGGCAAAAAACCAAGATTTGCAATTCCACTGACAAGTTGCAGGACTGACATGGTCCTGCTTGGCTATAAACAGATTAATGTAAAGATATTTATGAAAGAAGTCTCTTCAAAATTTGAGATGAGTTTCGAAATCTCCAAATGAACGTCTCAAAGCAAAATAAATCCTCGGTGTTTAGAAAAGCTTACAATGAGTTACATCAGTGATTACCCGTGAGTAAAGGTGAAATTAAATGGGAGTAAAGAGGTGTTTGAAGCTATTTTATTCTATTAAATTACCACCTTAAGAGAGTTTCAATATTATTTATCATTTCTCAAACAGATTCATAATGGAACACATTTTCCCTAATAATAGCTGTGTTTTGGGTTTGTCTATGAATATAAAGACCAATGAAAATGTCACTTCCTTGAAAGGCAGTTTTTTTGGGAATTACAATTTAGAGTTGACATAATTTACTTCTCTTACTGAAAAAAATATATACACACATATGTACTTATTTGTATATATCTAATACTATATAATATAATATATAAAATAACAGATATAATAAACATAATATCTGTTATAATATCTGGTATATCTGATATAATAAATATAATATCTGTTATTTTATATATTATAATATATAACAGCCTGGTGATATTTATTCTGTTATTTTATATATTATATAAACTATAATAGATACTACCATTGCATGTAAGGGAAAATGATGACACTCAGTGATGAGACTATAAACTGGTTACCAGACTTGGATAAAAAAGAGAGCCATGAATTAGCTTGGCCCAGTAGCACCAGCTATTATCCCTGTCCTGAGGATGATCAATTGAGCACAAAATTTTGAGGCTGTAGGCTCTATGATGGTGCCTATGAATAGCCATGGCACTCCAGGTTAGGCAGCATTGTGAGGCCACATTTCTAAAAAACAATAAATAAATAAATAAATAAATAAATAAATAAAAATTAAAACGGCAGCCATGAATTATTCTGTGTTGTTTGGAATTATTCATGGCCTCATATGGGGGACAATTTTCAAAATTGCATTTATTAGAGACAGTCTTGCAATGTTTATCTTAAGCAAATGTGAAAATATTTTTTAAAATTCCCTAGTAAGTATATTGTGGTATATGATGCACGCACAGTGGATTTCATGGGCATGCAACCAGAGCAAGTTTCTGTTCAGTATAGTCCTTGGCCACCTGCAAGTCTAGGTGTAGGCTTATGGAAGGTCAGAAAAGGTGGGCATGCTGTGCTGTCTTGGGGCAGGGAAAGGTGGACACTAGCCCTGCCCTGTTCCTGCAGTATTAGGGTGCATTCAGAATGCAAATTGGCAGGTGCTAATTCAAATACCTAGCACATCCTGAAAGGGAGGTTGCAATCTGCTGTGAGTCAGGGTTGGCTGCCTTCCCTGTGTTGAGTTCAGCCCTTGGGTAGGGGATGTCTGGGTCCTTGGCAGAGTCCCACATTTTAATTTTTCACTGGGCCCTGCAAATTAAGTAGCCAGTCCTGCACGTACACACTCACACAAAGTCTCACCATGATGACCACCGTCAAACATGAAACAGAATCACTGCTTCAAGATACTTTAATAACTTTGAATGCTCTTACCACCACTTCCATAACACATGCAAGCACAGTTTATACCAAGAAATAATAAACCTTACAATGGGGTAGTAATTTGCATACATTTACAGAATTTCCTTAACACATTTGTCAGTGAAGAGGGAAACAGTTAAATGCTTGTCAAAATCCCTAGAAATAGTGGGTTGGCAAATAAGTTAAACACCTTTCTAGGGCTCAGTTTCCTTCATGACCAAAGTGGAGATTCTTAATGGCCAACAGGGTTTTTCATACTTCAGTGAATGTTATTTATTACTGTCATTTCTACTATTACTATTACACTATGCATTTGAAAAAAATCAGGGTCCTTAGATTAATTTCTGCCTCTACTACCCACATGACCCCTGAGTATGGTTGTATATCCATAACTGCACTTATACTCTTCCTTTTCTCTTTTTTCTTCATCTTGGGCTTTTCCCCATGTCTTTATTTCCTCTTCCCTTTGACATGTCTAGTTGCTAGCACTCAGTGCCATCTATGAACACTGTTCAGCATTGCTGCAGGGACTGCACTTGGTGGAGATGCCCTGTGCCCCTGTTCTTCATTGCTGTCAAGAATTACCTAAGCCTGTAATCCCAGCACTTTGGGAGGCTGAGGTGGGAGGATCACTTGAGGTCAGGAGTTCAAGACCAGCCTGACCAACTTGGAGAAACCCTGTCTCTACTAAAAATACAAAATTAGCCAGATGTGTTGATGCATGCCTATAATCCTAGTTACTTGGGAGGCTGAGGTGGGAGAATCGCTTGAACCTGGGAGGCGGAGGTTGCAGTGAGCCAACATCATGCTATTGCACTCCAACCTGGGCAACAAAAGCAAAATTCCATCTTAGAAAAAAAAGCAGTACCTAAAGCTGGGTAATTTAAAAAGGAAAGAGATTTAATTGGCTTATAGTTCTCCAGGCTATTCAGGAAGCATGGTGCTGGCATCCACTAGGTCTCTGGTGAAGCCTCAGGAAACTTACAGCCGTGGCAGAAGGGAAATGAGGATCAGGCATCTCACATGGCCAGACTAGGAGCATGAGTGGACAGGGCACATGTCGCACACTTTTTTTTCTCTTTTTAACTTATTTATTATACTTTAAGTTCTGGGGTACATGTGCAGAATCTGCAGGTTTGTTACATAGGTAAACACGTGCCACGGTGATCTGCTGCATCCATCCGCCCATCGTCTACAACAGGTATTTCTCCTAATGCTATCCCTCCCCAATCCCTCCCATCCCCTCCTATCCCTTCCCTATCCCTCCACCCCCCAACATGCCCTGTTGTGTGATGTTCCCCTCCCTGTGTCCATGTGTTCTCATTGTTCAACACCCACTTATGAGTGAGAACATGTGGCCTTTGGTTTTCTGTTCTTGTGTCAGTTTGCTGAGAATGATGGTTTCCAGCTTCATCCATGTCCCTGCAAAGGACACGAACTCATATTTTTTATGGCTGCATAGTATTCCATGGTGTATATGTGCCACATTCTCTTTATTCAGTCTGTCACTGATGGGCATTTGGGTTGGTTCCAAGTGTTTTCTATTGTAAACAGTGCAGCAATAAACATATTTGTGCCTGTGTCTTTATAATGGAATGATTTGTAATTCTTTGGGTATATACCCATAATGGGATTGCTCGGTCAAATGGTATTTCTATTTCTAGATCCTTGAGGAATTGCCGCACTGTCTTCCACAATGTTTGAACTAATTTACACTCTGACCAACAGTGTAAAAGCATTTCTATTTCTCCACATCCTCTCTAGCATCTGTTGTCTCCTGATTTTTTAATGATCACCATTCTAACTGGCGTGAGATGGTATCTGAGGTCTTCATCACTGGTCATTAGAGAAATGCAAGTCACGCACTTTTAAACAACCAGATCTCCTGGGAATTCACTCATCATCAAGAGGATGGCTCGCTAAGCCATTCATGAGAGATCCGTCCCCATAATCCAAACACTTCCTGCCAGGCCTCACCTCCAACACTGGGGATTATATTTCAACAGGAGATTTGGCAGGGGCACAGATTGTGACAGTTTCTTCAACAATAAATTGAGTTGTTTTTCATAAGCTGCTATTTTTAGAGATGTGTGGGAAATAGTCCATATAATATTTTGCAATTTCCTTTGAGGACCATCATTTATATATGTGTAGACTTTATAAATAAAAAGTAGACTTTTTAAGTCTTTGAGGTTTGTCTGTTTTCCTTTTGATTAAAATGTCTTTCTCAGACTCCTCTTCATTAACTTTGAATCATACTGTTCTGAACCAGGATTGAGTTAGGTGGGCTAAGGCTAGATGCAGTTTCGTTCCATGGCCTGGCAGAGTGCAGTGGCCACTCAGGAGTCTGCTAGCCCACACAGTCCACACTTGTGATTCACGGTCAGCCTAAGAGTTGCTGCCAGCCCTATGTGGAGGTCATTATTTTTTTCCTTCTCTGATGTGTGACCCTGCACTCAGAAGACCTCATTCTCCTTGTTTCTGACCATTTCTCCAAGTTGTCAGGGTCTTCTTGGATTATACTCCTATATTCTAGAGTCCCAGTGAGCCTTCTCTACAGGGTTCAAAGCACAGGCACAATGACTATGCTCCATGTAAACACATTTTCATGGTGAAAGGTAGAACATATTTTAAATTATTATGGCTATAGCATTATTGAAAAGATTAAAACCATGAACTCCTATAATTATATTTACATATGAAATCTATCTATATCCATACACAGGAAGATCGAAGGGTACATATGTATGTATACTTGTGCATGTGAGATTTAGTCTTCTGACTCAAGAAAGCAATGTGATGAACTGACACGTTTCTGCTAAACAGCACATATCAAGACATGTTATGCTTCTTCTGTTTATCCCACCTATTGGAGGGATTTAGATTATATTCTGCACATTACTGAATCAGACAAATAAGGAGTAGATGTTGAATTGAACCATCTACTGTTTATATTCATTGCTTGATGTTTTATTTAGAAAGGCAATTCTCATTGCAAGTCCAAAAAAAAAGTAAGAGAAATGAATATCCAAAAATATTCATTTCATTTTTCAGGAAAACAGCATCTCCTCTTCAAGAGGCATGAATTGTTCTTTCTCCTCAACTCTTCAGCTAACTCCCTCTAGATCTCAACTTTGGCTATATTGCTTGGTTTTTCTTTTCTTTCTTTCTTTTTTTTTTTCCCTGTGTGTGCGTGTGTATAGGGAGGAGAAGCCATGTGTCTGAGGTGGTGACAACAGTTGCAGAGCCAGAGCCTTAATCACTGTTTACTGATTTAGTCCATTTTACTAGCAGGCAGTGCTTTTCTAGAGAGCTGTTTTCCTGGCGGGGTGCAATGACTGCTTTCAGGGGCAAAAGTACATGTCTCAGAGCTGTCTGGCTCACTCTCTCTGGCACTCACTCCTTGCCACCCGTGGCAGGGCTGCTTCACCCAGGCAATGGGCCGGTGTGTCAGCCTCTGCCTCTGACGGTGTTCCTCTGGTGGTGGTGTTAATAAGAGCTGGATGAAAGCAGGAGGCAGGGCACAGAGGACCCACCGGGGCGTCCAAACAATACCTATGGCAGTCAGAGCCAGCACATTTCACATTGCGCCTCCACTCCTGTGGTGAAAAGAATTGAAAATGACAGATCGAGGATTTTGCCTCCCCCTCTGATAGGCTTTTTTGTTTGGTTTGTTTACACTGCTTTGGGGTTAGGTGGCTGCTATTGTTGTTGCTGTCTTTCCTCTCTGCTTTTTCTTACAATTGCGTACTTGTTACACTTAAAATGATGGCTTAGAGATGATCAAGAAAAAGGGCCAGTTAGGAATTGCTCACGTTTCCTGAATAGTGTATTTGTCACTTTTAATAATCCTCATCTCTGTTCCTCTATTTGCCATGGTCAACACCTGAACTCTTCCAGCGACTGTCAAATTCAGAGAATCGTGGAGGGTGGGCTGACCTGTGAAATTAGGTTTGGAGGACAAAAGAGAATTGGGTGATGCCAGTGTTGGAAAAACTCTGTTGGTATTAGTATAAGTGTGTGAACATTATATATGTCACATAGCTGTTTTAGGTAACTACTCCGAGGACCAATCAAATGGCTGTAATGCATCCTCACTGGCACATCTCATCTTAGAGTCCATTCAGGGCAAAAGGATAATTCATCAAGCATAGGAGTTTTCATTGTTCTTGGGCCTAGAAAATTCAAGGGCATGATTGTAAGCTCAGGGCAGGAGCCACGGCTTGGTCTAAAGGGAAACTTGCCAGCAACATGAGGTGATGACATCATGATAATCCCCAAAATAACAAAGTCCTTTCCCTCTCCTGCTCTTTTCTGCTGTCCAGCCCAGATGTTTTAGGGGGTGGTTTCCAGTCTTGTGCTTTCTGTACTTTTTTGTTTTAAATTGAAGGAGTTGTATGTGCATCCCAAATAAATGGTTCAACACTAGATTGAAAAGACATCACTATAACCATTGCAGTTAGCCATAGTGACTGCCATGAGACGCCAAATGCTTTGAAACTCCCTATACTGGCATCCTTCTACCCTCCTGCCCCACCATCCACTGAAACTCTCAGTGGTACCCATGTGCCATCATTGTCCTCTTCCTGTCACCTGCAGGACCTGCCAGAGATTCAGTGCAGTTGAGCCATTTCTCCTTTCCAGCATGCTCCTATTCAATTTAATAATTATTTCTATAATCTCCCAGTCTTCCATAAACTCACAGGACTCAGTGAGATTGGAGAATGATGTGAGTGTCCGTGGAGCATCTTAAAAACATCGTGACAAACTGTGCTTGCTGTCTTAAAACACTCTCTACATTCTTCACGCATCAGTTTAGGAAAGCATGCTGCTTTTAATTCATTAGAATTTACCAAGGCCTATGCTAGGGAGAGATGACTTTCCAACTTCAATAAAAGGCCCTCTGATTTCTATATGATCATCATTTAGTAATATTAATAATAATGCAAATAAAGTATTCCTAATACATTTATAAGTAGCCATCAAATAATGTCATTTCTAAGGACTAAGATTTGGAAAATCAGATAAATGTCTGGTAAAGTGAGGTCTCCAGTTTTGCTTTTAACCCCACTTGTCACCATCCTTACCTGCGTGAAGAGAAATTGATGTCACGTGTGTTGATGTTGTGTGTAGTTGAAAATCCCCGAGGTGTCCACAGTCAGAACCTTTAGTGGAACAGAAATGACACAGAACTGCATTTTCCACCCTCTGTAATTGTGTAGGGAAGGGATACCACAGAAAGGACTCTGCCCTGCCAGGGACATTGTTACAGAGATTACTGTCTTTGCTGGAAAATTCTAAGTAAAGTGGATCTAAAACAAACTATAAACACATCTCAAAAGTAGACACCTTCTCTAAATGAAGCATAACAGCAATGGGTGACACTGGCCCGGATTTTTGCCTAAGGACTGAGTTGTCACAAGAATGCCCTAGTCTTTACAAATCTCAACAACATTATCTCAAGTTCAGCGTTGTTATTTTCTCCTTTTCAGCTCAAAGTATATAATATTTGAAATGAGGGAGAGAGAGAAAGAGAGAGAGAGATTAAAAAACAAAGTGAGAAAAAAGAAAGGAGAGATCACCTTTAAGGCTTTTCTTTTCTCTTTCTTTCAAACGACACAATAGAATTTTTTTTTTCCTAAAGTTGTATTAGGGATTCACTTAAGCAGAAATGAACTGTAATATGCAAATAGTTCTAATTGGACTGCTAATAGAGCGTGTCTCTGTTGTTTTTTTGTACGGAGTTTTATGCCTATGTAATCAGTGCAGACAGCCGTTAAGTAAATGAAGAGGCAACTAACAATGTCAGAAAAGAGACCGGGCGGTTCCGGCTGACACTACCCTAATCTTCCAGGACCCATTAAATGGCAGTTTCAACGCATTACCTACCATAACATCCTTGAATATCACTGATTTTATTTGCAGTATCAAACATTCCATTTCATGCCCCATTAACAGTGGGAGCCTGAGCTTTTTGACGCAGCTAAACATTTTACTAACTACCTGGACTAAGTAACCAATTAACTTTTGGAGACAATACGGCCAATTAAGCGCGAAAAGGTAAGGCTGTCATCCCCCACGAAAATTGAATTTCCTTTTCCTGATGGCACTTATTGTCGCCGTTCAATTGTTAATGGAGATTCGGTCCCTATTAAAGTATGAAGGCAAAGCAGAATGGAAAAGTTCAGAGGACTTGGTTCCTGAAGAGTAGGTCACAAAGTGTCCCAACTGGCTACTAATTCAGTTAACTTCTCTTCATGCCAGATTACTTATTGGATGAGACTGGAACAGGCCTCTAATATGACATTCTGTGATAGTACATTGCACAATCTGGTAGCTTGCGAGGAACCCACAGGCCCAGGGCGGTAGTTTGGGACCTTGTATGGGAGGTTGAGGAGGAAAAAAAGTTATTCGTTTTTATTTTTGTTTTTGTTTTTTTTTTTGACAGCAGAAATATCAGCATCCGACAAGATAGTGCCCTGGTTATCGCTGGCTTGGATTCCTCAGAGAGAAAAACAAATCCATGTATGGAGAGGTAGGCTCCAAATTAACCTTCTGTGGTTTGGGAAGTCATTTTCTAAATGGCAGACAAGGTCTCGGGTGGTGATTCTCTTCCATGGATTTGACTCCAGTTGACTGGAATGCAGCACAAGTAATGAACTTGGATATCACATTTTTGAAAGCTTGAGGCAAAATGTATCCCTTTGGTAGAAGTCTTTCATCTTTGAAGGTACAGAAGAAAATGTGTCCTGGAGGGCATCTTCCACGGGCCTTGTATAAGTGAGAAACATGAAGCTTATATAGAGTCAGAAACTAAACACTGAGCTCAGATTTATGTATCTGTTAAACAAAAACAAAAACAAAAAAAATACATCAAATAGCTTTGTGAAAATGCAACTGTTCTAAATGGAAAGAGACATCAAGAATTTTGAAAAATAGGTAAAGAATAGACTTCCAATGAATCTGACTTTAATACAAAAATTATGTTAAAAACTTGAAACTGGCTTTAATACAAAAATTATAATACTTACATATTTAATGTTGTCAAATTATTTCTAGAGCAGATTTTGGAAAGGTGATAGAAAAGGAGAGTGTTGGAAAGGACAAATGTTAAATGTTGTTTAACATTTATTTAAAAGCTGCTCACATACACTTAAAATCTGAGTTGGGCCTGAAAACTCATAAGTAAAGCACCGATCTAAGTTGTGCTTGAAATTATTAATTTCCTGTATTGTTTAATGCTAGAGATATTTGATACCCATAGAACAGCTGTTGAATTACCATGGGAAAAAAAAATCATGTATTCCATTGCTATGTTAGTATCCTTAGTTTATAACTTTTTTATGTTGTTTCTGCCAGATTATGTGGTGATGGAAAGGAGGAACAAAAAGAATTAATATTATATACTTTCAGGTTTAGGTATTCTTTGAAGAATTTGATAAGGATTGGCACTTCCAAAGATATGAATCAGAAATAGTCCTATCTGAATATGGACCAATTAATAACACTGATTGAAATTTCCTTTTGAAAATTTCCTTGGATTTTAGTATCTTTTCTCAAGAGACACAATTTTCTTTATAGAAGTGATTGCTGTGGGCTATTTATTTTAGCCATTTTCCCATGGCAGTGGATGATTTTAAATGATTACAATAGTTTGAACTTCCTGTTATTTAAGATAGAGGAGTAAAGCCAGATCTCAGATGCTTCCCACTCCCACCCCCGCCATTGCTACAAGAGAGTAATGAAAACAAACAAGCAATGGCCAAATGACATCAGCAGTACTCAGACTGTGGAAAGGGCTGGTGGCTAGAAGCTTCCAGTCATCCGCATCATTAAGTAAAGATGGCAGGAGATATCATAGAAAGCTCTGAGCCGGGAGGTGCTGCAGAGTCTCAGGGTCAGCTAAGGGGGACAGAGAGGTATGTAGTGTAGAGAGACCCACACGTGGGTCCCCCAGCCTTTTGCACCATCAGGGGAGAAGCCGAAAGTCTTTTGCCACTTAAGTTAATGAGAAGAGAAACTGAAGAGGAAAGTAAAACAATCCATGCTATTGCTGGTACAAATAAGTTTCCAGGGGCCCACACTGTCCCTCCTACTAGAAGCCAATCTTGACATTAGACATTTCACAAGAGGAGAGGGCAGATACCAGTTCTGGCCACTGAGGTTGCATCAAATCCTGAGGCTACAGAAAATTCACCCCTCAGGTGTGGCTCTTAGAAGGGACATAGGAAGGGAGAGAGGAAAGGGACTAATTATATGGAAAAATATAAAACCAAAATCCAGATGCACCAATCGATCAATAAACCATTTAAAAAGAAATCATCTTGGGGTGAGTAGATTGTCCTAATAAACACAAAATTCACATACTAGAAAATGTTAGATATATGTGATTAAAAATATTCTGGGTAACTAGTACACATTATAATTTTTATAAGTCCTAGGAGAGTCAATTCAGGGAAAAAATAATTCATCTTTTCACAAAAGGCTATTATTTTAACTAATAAAAGCTCAAATAAATCAATAAAGGAGATTGAAAACTAGTAATTTACAAAGAAGTAAATGGCCAATAAATATATTTAGATTCCCAGTTTTACCAGAATATTTTAAATTACAAATTAAAATAACAGCAGGTTACTGTTTTTTATCTCTCTGATGAAACAAATGCTAAGGTTGGTTTCTCCTCAGTGCTGAAGTGGGTGGAGCCAGGCTGCCACTCCTATAAACTTTCTGGGGAGAAATTTATTAATACATTTCCATATTTAAAAACAGTATTCTGCTAAAAGTGCTGTAAGTTATACAAACAGAAACACACAGGTACACATATACATACAAATTCATATATTTAACTTTCATATATAATTTATATATGTGTTATACACATATAAACTTTATATGTATAAAACACACATATACAAATGATATGTATATTTTACAAAAGCATTAAGAATAATTTCATCAACAACCAAAGTTCTGTCAACAAAGGGGTGTTACATTATAATAAAGTCCACTGAATAGAAAGATTGCTAGATACATTAAGTAAAAAAATAAAATACACAATAATGCACTTTTCTGAAAAGAAAGATTATTAGATATGTTACATTAAAAAATCAAGTACAACAGGATTTAGTTTTCTGATGTGTAATATTTTCATTCTGTATATATTTAGATGTATACACACATATTTTTCATATATACATGAAGTTTTCATATATATCTATTTCTACTATTTTAAATAATATAAACACATATATCTATATCTCCATGTGTTTTGCATAATCTAATACATTCATGAATGTTTAGGGCCTCTGGAAGAAATGAGACATTATGTATGCTAGTTGCATTTAGAGTCTGGTGGGGTTGTTAAAAAGAAGGCCACTGCTTTTTACTTCAGATGGTCTGAGTTTTTAAGTTATACATATGTATTCTTTCGTATTATAAATTAATATCCACATTGTGAATAAGAGGACTCAACTCTGGGCACATTTTGCTTATTTGACTGTTTTCCTCTTGATATCACTAGAAACAATCAAAATTACTTTTAAAATACCTTTTTTTCTTGCTACCTATGTGATCGTAGAAAATTTAGAAAACAAGCTTTTCTCATCAGGATGACCAGAGATAATTTGTGCCTATGGATGTTCTGTGAAGGCCTATTGTGTCGGGCAATGTATTAAAACACACTTGGCTCTTCCCCCAAGAAACTCACATTTTAGTAATGGGTATATATATTTGAGTGAAGTGTACAAGCAATAATAGAAAGGTGTGTTTAATGATCCTTTAAGGGCACTTAGAAGATTTCTATGACAAGATATAAATGAAATGCTTCATCATGTTTGCACTAGAATTAATATTTAGCTTTTTGAAATAATATTTTCTGACTAATAAACTAATATAATGTTCTTTTACTAAACTTAGAAAAATGCAGTAAAGTCAAAACATTCTCATTTTGAACAGTTTTATATCTTGCTCTTGCAGTGAAAATTTTAAAAAGGAAATATAGGTAAATAGCTAAACATTCAGTGAAGGCTCAGAACTAATAGGACTACTACAATTATATCATTTTTAAGACATTGTATCATGCACATTTCTTTATGACAATAAATTATCTTTGCAAACATAGCACATGATTCAATGAGGCAATATAACTTATTTGAACACTTCATGGTTGTTGGGCAATCATTTTGAACTTTATTATTTCCCATACATATTTTTAGCTGTGAATTAGACTTTTTAATGACACCTTATGTATATATTGCCATCCTAATGAAGCTGTACCTTTTCTGAGAAGGGAAATTATGAGATAGAGGTGGACACATGGTGGAACTGGAAGAGGCAATTCACTCACCAGCCCCCAGTTATAGTCCATACACTGTCTTTGGCTTACCAAACAAGCCTCCTCCACTTGAGACATTCTGAAGCTCTTGAATACACATTTAGTTGGGAAAACCTGCATTATAACAATAATGTGAGAAAGTGCTCTGAAGCCTGAATGTATTAAATAATTAGTTGGATTTTTATTTGTTTGTTTGTTTAAGGCAGTTTGGACTGGCAAACTCATCTCCTTCTCCATAGGCAAATAGAAGAAGGGCGATGAGTTTGCATGGCCATTCCAGAAATGAGTAGTTGTATGGGCGTACAGTGCCATGGGCTTGAAGTGAAGTGGACACCAGAGGCAAAAAAATGCAGTGACAGGTGTGAACAAGCACTAGGTGGGACCTGTGATTGGCTGGATTGGTCCTAAACACGGGGCATGAAGGAAAAGATCTAATGGTATTTCTGGGTGTTAGGGCTGCAAACCTTTATAAGATGATCTTAACAAATATGGATCAATGAAAAGGGTGAAATAAATTAAGTAAAGCATGTAATGGCAAACGTTATGTCAACAGCTTATGCAGGTAAATTGAGTTACAATTTGATGGAAGAGGCAGGTGAGTCTCTTGAACCTTTTCAGCATCTGAGGAAAAGAAATATGACCATGGTAACTGAAGAAACTCGAGAGCCCAGGTCTGGCATCCCAGATGCCTACCATTGAGGTTCTAGTCTCCATTGAGAAAGATGACTGGGTTTAACACAAATAAGTACCTCTGGACAAAGATAGAAAAGAGTCTATATGAATGAAGCGAGCTGTGAACGTACTGAAAATTGAGTGAGTCAAGGTATTTACAGTGAAGAATAGGTTATAAGATACCTCAAAGTTCTGAATATACAGGTAGGGTTATAGAACCATAGAAAAATGGGGGACATGGAAGGGGAGGTTTAGACATTTTTCTGTTATAAGATTGAATTAATTCAAAGTCAGTTAGATTGTAATAATGAGGCTCATTTAAGACCTAAGACTTGCTGAAATAATATGGTTAAAGCCACGAGACGTTAAGATTGTACTTGCCATAACAGAACCCGTTTGGGCTATTATTAATCTAATCTCATAAGTGCACATAATACCCAAGCAAGCAAACCAAAGCTTTGAATTCAGTTTACACTAATAGTAAGAATATCTCATGGGCTTTTCACCAGGATTCTCTGTACCATTAAGCAATTACTAGTGGCTAGAACACTGCTAGCCCACATGTCGCTATTTCTGGTTAGGGGATTTTCTTGCCTGCCTGACTAAATCTTCCAATTAAATGCAGTGGTACTACATTAATTTCAGTTCTTCACTTACAATGCACAGTGGAAAGTATTGTTACTTCAAGTAAACAGTTTTAGGAGCTGCTGAACCACAGACATAGCATTGCTGGTTTTTAGCATTCCGCCAGTGGTAGGATATCATTGTGTAACAAGCAAAGGTGAGACTTGGAGACAAAGATAGTCTTTTTTATTGATATAGCAACATCTTTATCAACACAATTTCTATATCCAATAACACTTTCTCTTTTTTTGTGTGTCAGTTTCAACTATGGAGTTATATTTAAATTTGTTCTATTTAAAGTTCGATTAAAATGTAAAGCCTGCAGAAGGTCAAAGTAGCATAAAGTCTCTTCTACAGTGTTCTTCAGAAATAAATTAAAATTTATTTTAATTTTAAAATAAAACATTTTAATAGTCATTACAGTTCTAAATAAAATCACATGATAATAATAATAATTTATTATGTGTATGGATTTTTTTCAAAACCAAGATAGAGTCATGAATACAAATTAATATACCAGTGCTGGAACAAATTCTTGAATCAGTTTTGATTATTTACAATAAATATTTTTTTCATAATGACATATAGGATCAATGTACAGCCTTTCTGTAAATCTCATAAACCAGTAGAGAATGACTATCTCTGAAACACAGGGTGGTGATTAAACATGCAGGCTATTAAAATAATAATTTCTGAATTCACACCATAATTCTAGCATCAACTAGCTTTGTAATCCTAGCAAATTTACTTATCTTATCAATGCCTCAGATTTATCTGTATTTTTAAAAAAGCAATAATAATACCACATGGAGTTATTGTGAAAATTAAATGAAATTCTAAATTACAGAACTTACCAAATTAGTTTAATCATTTATAAGTAAATGCATGTTTTTGAACCCTAGAGACTATAGTAATAGTATGAGATAATGCACACATAAATATTCCAGAGGCTTTAGATACAAAACATAGATACTGATAGCTCCTCCTTTTTTTTAAAAAAAAAACTAGAATCAAGGATATATGGGATATATTTATAGATTTTCATGATATAATCACAGAATCCCTGAGAAAGTTCCTCATGGTGCTACAACCTGAGAGGGACAATGAATATGATGCCCCATTGATATAAAGGACCTTAGTTACTGTAGAAAGATTTACTAATCAAAATGTGAATTGGATGAGTGCATAATCCAGTTATATGTGAAAACATCCTCCTGGTCCCCACCTCTGTACAACTCTTAGAATATTAGACGTCTCCAAAACTCTCTTATAAATGGATGGTAATATTTTTCTCTGTCTGATGTTTAACTTAATAATTTAAAAATAATAGGAATGTCAGAGTCAAATTGTGGTATTTTCAACTTCTTGATAATGTAAGTGCTATCCTACTTGTAAAAAATCAAATATAGGCAGGGTGTCATGGCTCTTGAGTGTAATCCCAACACTTTGGAAGACTGAGGAGGGCAGATCATGAGGTCAGGAGTTTGAGACCAGTCTGGCCAACATGGTGAAACCCCGTTCCTACTAAAAATACAAAAATTAGCTGGGTGTGGTGACATGCATCTGTATTCCCAGCTACTCAGGAGGCTGAAGCAGGAGAATTGCTTGAACCCAGGAGGCAGAGATTGTAGTGAGCTGAGATCTTGCCATTGCACTACAGCTTGGGTGACAGAGCAAGTCTCCATCTCAAAAGAAAAAAAAAATATATATGTATGTATATATATACATATATATAATATGAATTCTTTATCATTGCACACACAAATCCTTCAGCATATCATATTAGGCTCCCCCTTTCTCTATTACTTTAGCCTTGCATAAGGGCCCAGGGTCTCATTGGTTTGGGGCAGGCACAGGTAGAAAAACTAAGAAACAAAAATTTTTGAGTAGTCAGGTAAGTTTTTTAGAGTTAGTTAACTATTCAGACAAACCAAATTAACACAATTAACTGAGACTTTTGCTCTTTCTTTTCCTAGGGAGACATTAGCGTTACACAGTGTAAATTATTGGAGGCTTTCCTTCTGCTCTACAACTTTTTTTACTTGGTTTAATCTTTGATTTTAAAAAAGAACCACCAAATAATTATTTTAGTCTTGTTCTTCGAAGCCAAGAGTGATGTTCAGTGGTAAAAGTTTTGGGGGCTTAATAAGGGAAACACTATCTCCCATTGTGAAATTTTATAACTGTTTCTTCATACTTCTTTCCCAAACTAAAAGCCTTATTATTTCCCTGAGAGCCTGGCCAAAATGGAAAACTGTAAGGTTCAAATCCTGGAGTGCAGAAGAAGCATTAGGCATTGACCCCGTGGCTTCCTAATAGATCCACAAAGTGCTTTGTTCCTGGAAATCATCCGATGAGTAGTTCAGTGCTATTGTATATCTTGTTAGAGCAGCAGAAGTGCCACAAAATGAACTAAAATCTCCCTGCAGAGTTGCTGTATCATATGCTGAGAACATTCTGAACTTTCAACAAATTCATGTTATGATCCTGGGTACCCATGGTTAAATCTTTACAGGGGTTAAATGAGAAATATGAGTCTGCTGTTAAGTGTCTTCTGAGAGTGACAAAGCTCTGGTCATAAGGGATGGGAGAGGAGGGATTTCTTCTCAGCCCTCCCAGCCCTCTCAAGCTGTATCACAGACAGGAGACATAATGCAAAGGGGCTCAGACATTCACTTCCTGGACCCTTACAGCCTCAGGCAGTGACCCCCTCTACCTGGCTTTTCCCACTCTGTAAAATGAGGATCCTCCTACATTATGTAGTTTATTGTGATAGCTAAATAGTTGAAAAGAAGGACCTCTCATTTGTTTTAACTCTGCAGTTTCCTGCCTACCTATCTATCTATCCATCCCTATCAATCTATCAATCTGTCTATCCCTGTCAATCTATCAATCTGTCTATTCCTGTCAATCTATCTATCTGTCCATCTGTCTGTCTTATCTGTATCTGTCTCTATCATTTATCTATCATCTGTTCATCTGTAAGCTATAATCTATCTCTGTCAATCTATCATCTATCTCTATCAATCAGTCTGTCAATCTCTATCTACCTATCTCTATCATCTGTCTATCATCTATTCATCTATCACTTGTTACTAGTCAATCCATCTACCTACGTATCTCTCAAAAGCAACCATTTTCTTCCTGACTTTAAAAATATTTAAGTGATATTCCCTCTACTCTTTTTTATTGAGGGTTATGATTTTCAGGCTTTGGATTTTATGATGCCAAAATACAATAATTGTTCAATGTATCTCTCCTAAATTGCTATTTAAAAAACTGCTTTACTGAAGTTGAAGGTGCACATTTTGATACATTTTGGCACACATATACACCCATGAAATCATCACCACAATCAAGATAGTACATCTATCCACCACCACCAAAGTTTATTTGCCCTCCTTTGAGCTTTCTCCCTGCCACCCACCCCCTGCCTATCCCCAACCCTCAAGCAATCACTAATTTGCTTTCTGTCATATCAGTTAATGTGAATTTCCCAGAAATTTATATAAATAAAATCATTCAATGTGCATGCTCTTTCTCTGTTCACCCAGTACAGTTACTTTGAGATTTAGCCATGTTTCCGCATGGGTCAATAGTTTATTCTTTTTGTTGCTCAATACTAATCCATTTTATGGGTTTGCCTTATATCAGTCAATTCTCGACCCTTCAGGAGAGGAGTAGTGTCCTTCTCCAACTACACTACTCCACTGCAAACAGCCTTGCATCACAAGCTGTTACCATTCATTCCCTTTGATTACACAAAAATAACCCTAATCTTTATTAACTTGGGAGTTCATACCCTCCAATATCATAACTGATGGACCTGCCACCCTGATCTTAGCATATTTCTAATACATTTTACAACTGCATCAAAATGTTGTTAGAGACTCCCCAAAATTTCAGCTCTATTTTCTTGGCTAATGCCATAAAAATGGGAAACTTTGCAATGGGAGGGACGACAAGGACTCTTTGTACTTCTACTTGTATTCTTTCTTTCTGTTTTCATGATAAAACATTTTCTATGCTGTTTAAAGCAACAAATGTCCTACTTTCTAAATATCTCCTTAATCATCACTGCAAAGTTTCCTTACTCTGTTGTCAAAATATCAGAGGACCAACTGGATTATGCATGTTTTTTTATTTTCTATATTTTATGTTGTTTTGACATCCTTAGGAGTCCTTCCTGGGTGGGGAGAGAATGTCCCTCCTAGGACTAGAAGATTCCTAGAGAAGGAAAACAACTTGCCAGTGAGCCTACCTTTCATATACAAACTACACAATCCAGAACAATACCACAACCACCTCCTTGATCTAACTCTCACACATCAAGCCAATATTTCCCGTATCAACCCAGGGTCATGTACCAGACAACCTAGGGCGACCCCTGTTCCACAAAGCCTGTTGGAATTATTCCAACTGGCTAATCTTAAACCATTTACTCTGTCATGCCCTGCCTTTCCTGCAGAATATATTATAAGACTGTGGTCTATGCCTTTTCTATCCCCTGATCAACACTAGTGTTTCCCCCTGTAAATTAATTCTGTGAGGTTTCTATTGTTATATCTTAAAATCCATTAATTACTTTCTCTATGATACCTAATCTGCTTTCAGTCCTACTACTGTGGACTGAATATTTTTCTTCCCCCTCAAATTTGTATGGTTGAAACCATAACATTCAATGTGTTCTTTCGAACCCAATGTGATGATATCTAGAGGTAGGGCCTTTGGGAGGTAATTAGGTTTCAAGTCAGAAAGGTAGAGTCCTCATGATGGGATTAATGCCCTTATAAGAAAAGACCAGAAGGTTAGCTCCCTCTCTCCTCCACGGGCGGACACAGCAAGATGACAGATGTCTGCAAACCAGAGAGAGATCCTTCACCAGGTACCAAATCTTCTGGCTCCTATATCTCAGATTCTCAATCTCTAGAACTGTGTGAAACAAATGTTTGTTGTTTAAGCATCCCAGTCAATGGCAGTTTGTTATAGTAGACTGCACTGACTAATATACCCGCCCAGTGTATATTTTATCTTAGACATTGTAAAATTGTTCTTTAGAATTTAGATTTGGTTCATTTTTACATCTCCATGTTTCTGCTTACCGTCTGAACATATGGAATACGGTATAATTGTTTTAATGTCTATGTCTGCCAATTCTAATCTGTGTTACTTCTGGGCTGGTTTTAATTGATTGGTTTTTCTCATGATAATAGTTTATGTCTTTCTGCTTCTTTGCCTTCCTGGTAATTCTTGATTAGATGCCAGACATTATGAATTTTACCTTGTTGGGTGTTGAGTCATTTTTTGTCACTATGAATATTCTTGAGCTCTCTTTTAGGATACAGTTAAGTTACTCAGAAATAGTGTTTGTGTGTGTGTGTGTGGGGGGGTGTCTTGTTTTTAATATTTGACAGGCAAGGCCAGAGCAGTTTCTAGAGCCAATTATTCCCCACAAATGCCCCTTTTAAATACTCTACCCAACGATAAAATCTCCAACCTGGCAATAAGGGACAGACATTCTTCTCAATCCTATTCAAACAATGGGTACTGTTTCTTCTGGCCCTTTTTGGTAGTTCCTTTCCTGGCTTTGAGTGGCTTCCTCTCACACTGGCACTGAAGAAGAGTCCTCTGCAGATCTCTGCCATTCCCTATCGCTTCAGCTCTCTACTCTATGGCTCTTGCCAAATTACTTTCTCTTGATGTTCATCTCTGTCTCAGCTCAGGAAGCTGGCCATGGTCTGCCTGGCTTATGGCCACTGTGACACAGCCAAGAAACTCTCTCAAGAAAGTAAACTGAGGCAGTCACAAGACTCAACTTCTTTGTTGCTTGTCTTTTACTAATTACTGTACTTCATTATCTGGCATTCAACATCATAAAAACCATCGTTTTTGCTTATTTTGTCTAATTTTTCTGGGTTTCTCTTCCAAGCAAGAAGGTAAATCTGTTTCCTGTTATTCTCTCTTACCTTCCTTCTAGCATAACTAATAACAATAGCATAACTGCTAAAAAATAATATTTCTTTTTTTTTTTTTTTTTTTTTTGTTTTTGTTTTTGAGACGGAGTCTCGCTCTTGTTACCCAGGCTGGAGTGCAATGGCACGATCTCGGCTCACCGCAACCTCCGCCTCCTGGGTTCAGGCAATTCTCCTGCCTCAGCCTCCCGAGTAGCTGGGATTACAAAAAATAATATTTCTTTTAAATATTATTAGCCCATTTGTTTTCTTTCCTTGGCTTTAATTATGTCATCACTTTCTTTTATAAAATCCCATCTAATACGATAGTCTGTCTTTAATTTCCATATGTTTGAACCAGTTTACTTTTTGCTTGGCCATTTGTCTCTTTAACTTACAGAATAATTTTTTTTTTTTTTTGGGACGGACTCTCACTCTGTCACCCAGGTGTGATCTCAGCTCACTGCAACCACCACCTTCCAGGTTCAAGTGATTCTCCTGCCTCAGCCTCCTGAGTAGCTGGAACTACAGGAGTGCGCCACCACACCCAGTTAATTCTGTATTTTTAGTAGAGATGGGGTTTCACCCTGTTGGCCAGGATGGTCTCCATCTCTTGACCTTGTAATCTGCCCACCTCAGCCTCTCAAAGTGCTGGGATTACAGGTGTGAACCACTGTACCCAGCCATAATAAAATTATTTCTTACTTGTCTAACTGTAATTCTCTACTTTTCTTATTACTTACAAAACTGGTGAGTTAATGCATCAGTTAAGGCAATCCCCTCCTCTTTTATTCCCTGTGTGCATACACAAACTAACATAAATATGTTTGTACTCAATTTGAAGTTAGGTGATCACCCATCAATACTACTGATTCTACTATGTGCATTGCACTGGTCTAGAGGTTGGCTAGCATTTAATACCATTTTCTAGGAACTTAGAATCAAACATAATATTTTTTGTCACTACTGTGGTAACTACCTTGATGCATAAGGTAGGAAAGTTACTTTTACAATAGAAAATTGCTGGAATTAAAGGAGATAAGAAGAGTACCTAGTAGGTTAGGTAAATAAATAATGGCATCCTCATAAAGGAGGATATTTTTGAGATTTAAAATGATATTAAAGAAAAAAAATTTAATGACATGAAAAAGTATTCATGATTTGTGAAGCAAAAATTCCGTTCAATTGTTTGCATGATGTAATTAATATGTAGCGGTATGCCTCCACTAACATAGGAAATTCTGAAAGAACTGCCATACGTTCAGTGTTAATGTTGGCTGATGTTTAACTTTAGAGAGTGAATTCATAGATTTGTATTTCCTTTATTATCATGTGTTTTCTGAATTTTAGAAAATGCAAGAAAATTCTTTTCTATTTTGTAATAAAAAATAATTTTTAGTTAAAAATCTCTAGCACAGAATCTGCCGCTAAGTAAGCATCATGTAATTTTAGACAATTTAATCTCTTTCATATCTTCTTCCTTCTAATCTATACATTGTTGCTTTATTTAAGTGTTTCTTGTGTACATAAGTAACTAGCAAGACTATAAACTGCTTGAGGACAGGGTCATAGTATTCTTACTATTCTTGATTTTAATTAGTATAGTACTGGACTTTGCAAAGAGATTAAATAGATCTACACACAAACACACATACAAATATATATATATGTATATATATGGAGAGAGAGAAATTATTTGGAGATTTTTTTTTATTTTGTCCTTAAATTATTTTACATTAGGTGTTAAGAGGAATCCAACAAGAAACAGGATTTTCTTCAATATTCTATAAGCTTTGTAGAGGTGGAAAAATTTGTACTGATTCCTTTTCTTAACTTAGCCACATTTCGAAAACTTGCAAGAACATCCTAACTGGGAGTGAATTACTTTTGCTTCTATGTGATTTTTTTTTTTTTTTTTTTTTTTTTGAGATGGCGTCTTGCTCTGTAGCCCAGGCTGGAGTGCAGTGATGCAATCTCAGCTCACTGCAGCCTCCACCTCCTGGGTCCTGGTTCAAGCAATTCTCCTACCTCTGTCTCCCAAGTAGCTGGGATTACAAGCACGAGCCACCATGCCCAGCTAATTTTTGTATTTTTTAGTAGAGACAGGGTTTCACCATGTTTGCCAGTCTGGTCTTGAACTCCTGACCTCGTGATCCACCCGCCTTGGCCTCCCAAAGTGCTGGTGAATTTTTTTTTACTTATAATATTAGTTATTAGTACTTATTTTTCCTTACTTTTCTATACAAGTCATTAGATTTAGGTTTGAAGTCATCCTAGGGATAAGGCTTTTGAAAATCTATTGACAAGATTCCACTTCTGCCTGCCCTAATCCAGATGAAGGAAGTGAAAACACAGGAGGAACTTGCCACTTCATGAAATAATTTTATTCCGTAGCCTAAACTCGTTACTAATGTCTGTAACCCTTAATTAATTAAAATGACTCCAGCCATGGGATCCTGTAGTGAAGAGGTTCCTAGTAGTTACATATATTCAACCTGAAATTCAGTTAAATTTGAAAGATGCTTAAACACACATCAATGAATAAAAAATGAAAACCTTGTTGAATGTAATCAATAATTTGCCTCTTGTCTCTTCCTCTCCTGTATCTCCTTTCTTCCTTTGAGATTTAATAATTTTTTTCCTAAATAAATTTTTTAAAAATACACTTGTTAAGTAGATTTAAAGAAGGTGTCAAATGTTGATGAATTTTTGTTTTGAGATAATTTTTTTAGTTAAAAAATTCTAAAGTGCACTTCGAATTTGTTTAATCAAAGTGACTTTTTGGCAATATCACACTACTCTAATAAATAGGGCTATTGAGGGAGGCATCCATATTGCTGATAGGAGATTCTTGCTTAAGCAGTACTGTTTACTAAAGAATAAATCAGTTATATCTAGCTCCTGAGGAGTTAGACCATCAGAACTTCTAGAACTTAGACAGGATCTAGTGCAACAAAAGTTAACAAGATAGGCTTAGCCCTTGGAATCTATCACAGTATCTGAAAAGAAGTGACTGGTATTTAAAGACAGAGACAATACTACAGTAGTATTTTGACATATCTTTGGTAAGTTCTCATCCATTGCCCCTTGAATTTTTATTCCCTCATTCACAGCTGTGGTTGAGGCCCTGTTAACTTATGAAAGTCTCCTGGCTTCTTTCTCCTTCAGGACTTACACTGCTTTCCCTCTGACAAATCTTCCTAAAACATGGCTCACATCATCCTCAATAAACATTGGGATAAATAAACTTTGGGATAAAGTCTGGCGAATTTAAGCATCACTTAAGGTCTTCTCTCATCTTTTTCAATCTTTAATTTATACCCAGTATTTCTTATTCCAATCAACTTGATTAACTGTCTTCTCAAAAGACTTTGCACAAATATTCTACAAGTGCTTAAGATCATCTGAAAACCATGCTGAGTCCTGAAATTGTATACTCCAGGCAGAAAAAAAACGGTCTCCAACTTTAAGGAACTTAAAAAGCAAAGTAATAGAGAGGTAAATCAGTAGATTGTTTCAGCACAAGGTGATAAGTTAGTTCTATAACTGAGGTATATATGAAGCCTGCAGTTATAGATAGAAAGAATAAATAAGGTTTGGCTGTGGCAGCACAAATAAAATTTCTGGTGAGATTTTGTCATTTTGCTCAACCAATGAAAGCAGTTATAACAAGTATGTGAAGATAGGTGTAAACACTTAATGTAATGGAGAAAATGGCAGTAATGGGGAAAAGAGCAGCGTAGATAAAACAAAGTTCTATATTCTTGAATTCAATAAGAAAAGTGACTTTTTTGGCTGGGCGCGGTGGCTCAAGCCTGTAATCCCAGCTACTCAGGAGGCTGAGGCGGGAGAATTGCCTGAATCCAGGAGGCGGACGTTGTGGTGAGCCAAGATCACACCATTGCACTCCATCCTGGGTAACAAGAGCGAAACTCCGTCTCAAAAAAAAGAAAAGTGACTTTTTCTTTGGGGGGCTGAGGTGGGTGGAGCACAAGGTCAAGAGATCAAGACCATCCTGGCCAACATGGTGAAACCTCGTCTCTACTAAAAATACAAAAATTAGCTGGGCATGGTGGCAAGCGCCTGTAGTCCCAGCTACTTGGGAGGCTGAGGCAGGAGAATTGCTTGAACCTAGGAAGAAGAGGTTGCAGTGAGCCGAGATCATGCCATTGCACTCCAGCCTGGTGACAGAGCAAGCCTCCGTCTCAAAAAAAAAAAAAAGACAATTGACTTTTTAAATTTTCCACCATGATCTCAAGTGAAAATGCAAAATAAGCAAGGCTTTATACTCTGTTTTTAAACGTGAAAAGAATAGACAAGTTGAGTCGATAAAGGCTAGCAACTTTGTCCATGTGTAGCCAAATGAGCTTTGCTCTCTAATCTTCCTGCTATGAACTCATTATTTTTCTGTCATACCAGTAGATGCAATTAGAGACACTTGACTGGACAGTTCCAGCTGTAGATTTCCAAGATTTACTGGTTTTACTTTTATTAACATTTAGTTCAACCCATATTTGAGATGCAAAGTAAAAGATACACGGGACTTAAGTGTTAAGATTTATATAGTTGACTGATTATAGATGATTAGTCTGATCTTGATTTGAGGCATAGATTTGGTTGCCTAGGATTATGATCTGTATATAAACATTGAGTGTATCGATGAGTTTTGCATCTTATCTATGTATATATGTCTACTCGTATATATTTTATAATGCTCAGTGGAAAGTATGGCAGTGTTCCATTTTATTCAGTCTCCACTATGCAGTTCTATTAGGACAACTGAACAGAATCTGAGCCATTAGTAGTGGCAGCTTTCCCCACATTCTTCCTGCACATATGGAATCAAAGCAAGGCACACGTTACAGGCAGTGTTAGTGTCATTCAGTGTCTGAGCTGCACAGAAGGAGCGACACTGTGGAAGAAACTGCAACAAGATACCTAGAAAACCTGGAAGAGCAGCCAGGTGCCTCTAAAAGAGCTTGGAGTGTTCTTTTTTTAAATCTCTCTGTAATCCAGATAATATTCACAGATTATACACAATAATGAAATATAATGAAAAGAAGATGATCGATACATTTCAACCATCCAATCTGATACTAGGGTCAATTGTAATGGTTTAAGTCATTTGATTAAAATTATAAAATTAATATAACAGAATTACAGAAACTGTAAGAGAAATCAAGAAAAATTGTTCATTATACAATTAACCTACCAACACACTTATTATTCATTTGTGTTTAGTATCTGGTATTTTCTTATCATAGGCATATGTATTTTATAATTGCAATCACAGTATATCGATAATTTCATAGTGTGTTTTTTTCACATTTAATTATATGAAAGTACTTTTACAAGATGTTAAAGTATTTTCATAATTACATATTTAAATGGTTGTATGATGCTCAGTTAATTCATTTCATTTTGCCAAGTTTAGGACTGTAGGCTTTAGTTTTGGTTTTTATCATGATTTTTTTTTTTTTGAAAATCATAATGTCATGTTTCACACACAACCTCTTTCCAAATTCATGGGTATTTCTTCAGGATAGACTCTCAGAAATATATGTGCTTTGCCAAAGGGTATAAATATTCTACAAACATTTTAGATATGTGCTGCCAAAATGCTACCTAAACAGAGTTGTTGGTTTATAATGTATGCATGTTTACATATATGTTTATTTACGTACAGTCCAGATGTTGTGCAGCATAATCTTCTTCAAATTAAAATTCAAACCATGATTAAAAGCTAAATCATAATAAGTAGCAAAGATAGAGAAGAAAAGAAAAGAGTTATGTGTGCAAGAAAACAAAATAAAACAAAAAAAAATGGTTTACTGGAAAGCAAGGAAATTATCAAAGATGACTGTGATTGTATCAGAAGAGCTCAAGGATTTGTCCTGAAGAGGCCAAAGACAGTTTGCAAATTAATAAAAGAAGTACAAAGTGGTTTTTCCGTTCTTCCCTGGACCAAGATCTAACCCAGGACTGCTCATCCTTGTAGCCTTGTAACATTTGATAATTTTGAAGAGTCCTAATCAATGGTTGCATGACTTATTTTTAAAATTTAAAAAATGTTATTTAAGAATTCTCTAAGAAATTTGGAGTTTAGTATACAAAAGTCACTTTCGAAATTTGAAAATGCAGGTCCAGGCAATAGCTCTCTGGGAAAACAAGAGTTTTTTGTATTGCTCTGAGATAAATATCATTGGTTATCTATTTAGACTGTTCTCCCATTTAACCTAATCTGCATATGGCTTTATGATGTCGCATCTTAACCATGAATAATTATGCTTACATGAATGACATCAAAATGTCATCTCCTAAGGAACCCAAATTGTTCTGACTTTGTCTTAGTGGCATTGGAGTGGAGTCAATAGTCCAGGTTTTGAGATCTTTCCAGATCTTCCACTCTGTGCTGTCCTGCTAGCTGAAACACCAGGATTCCAGAGTGATTCTGAAGACTATGGGACATGCAGTGCTGTCCTGATACCGTGTGTAAATGACTGTGTACCAGAATAAGCTGAGAGTCTTATGAAAGCACAGAATGTTAAACCCTGTGCCTAAGGGTTCTGATTCAGTAGATGGGTGATGACCTAGAAAGCTTGCTGGGGAGAGTATAGATCCCAGAAAAGATGAGTCCAGCCATTTGTATGTACTTGTGCAAAGCCTTCCATACAAGATTTTGCATTTCTAACAAGATCCCAGGGTATGCCAATGCTCTCAGTCCAGGGACCACAATCTAAGAACCAACAATCTGGGGCAACAAACAGAGCCTCTCAATCAGATGAGCCTGAGTTCAATTCCTTATGCTGCCTCTTACAACTTCCATAATTAGGCTTTCCAGTTTCTGTGTTTGAAGAGGAAATTCTAGTGCATACTTGGTCAAGAATGTCATGAAGCATCAGTGGAATGAAGTTTCTAAATTTCATGGGTCTCTGAAAGCAACCAGTGCATCTACCTGGCAGCCAACCTGGGGCCGCAGTGAGCATGGCCCGCTGGATTTGGTATGAAATCTGAATGTTTATCATGATCTCAGGTCATCATCTAAGATTGATTCCTGTTTCTAGAACATAGTCCAGAAAAATTATCTCACTTATACCAAGCTCCAGGGCCTCATCTCCAGAAACTAAGCTAACATTTCTGTTCCTAGTGGTCTCCTGAGGGCCCTAGAATTCCCCACCAATGCAGAGGCAGGAGCTCAAGCTCAAAAATCCCACACCGACATGGTGGGGCCACTAATTGAGCAGAGGCCAGCTGACATTTGACCCATGCATTACAATCAAGGATAAGCACTGGTCAAGCCCTCACTATTTGGTCTTCAAACCAACTTCAATGAAACCATTGTCTCTCCTACGTGCCTTCTCTGTCTTTCAGTTCATCTTGGAGTTTTAGGTCCAATCGTGCTTTTGTATTTTTTTAAATGTTGTTGAATTATCCACTAAGCTCAAACAATAACATGTTTGCAATAACATAACATCCTTCTCCACTTTCAAAAACCTCCTCATACCCACCTGTTCTTCAAAGCACTTCCTCCTGCAGTAATCACCCTAACCCTCTGTGTATGACTATCCTGTATCCGTCCCCATTGTTTTGGCCGGTGCAGTCCTATGCCATGTCTTTCATCTGGAAGTTCCCTGTTGAGAGCTTTTGTTGTTTGGACACATTATAATACCTCTTACATAGCTCGAGGCACACTGCTGTGGATAATAACAGTGATCTTAATAAGGACCAACAGTAAATAACAAACAGGACAACAGATACAATATCATATGACAACTCAGATCACAAAATTGGCCTCGCAACCAGAGTCCTTCGGGACTGGTCCAAAGCACTTTGTGAGAAATGGCAGCGGTGGGCCGTCTACAGGCTTTTAATCCAGCCTGCATCGAAGGTCCCCGACCTATCTGTGATGTGGCAAAAATGCTTGGCTCTGCTGAAGACAAATGCAAGGCCACACTCTGTGTTAGGAAACACTCTGGGCTTGGTGCTATAAATAATAATAAAGATAAATAATAAAAAAAGTGAAATGTTTTAAATGAAAGGTGATGCACTGTGAACTTAACACACTGACCCTCTAGCCTTTCTGTTAACAAGGTAATCTGATTGCCATTGATTTTTTTCACCTCTGTTACTAAGAAGGTGATGAAATGGTGTCTACACAGATGTATTGAATCAGATACTAAACAAAGAGCAACATAAAGAACAATTATCAGCAACCTTGCTTTCAGCCTGCTGATTATGACATTACTGAAAAGACAAGGTCTGGGTGACTTAAAAAATAAAGCAGCAGGGATGGGTGTGCAGATAAAAGGGATGAATGCAGGTAAGTTTCTTCCCAGTACTTACATGTTCATTTCAGAAGAATTTCACAAGGCGCCTTTTATCTGCTCCATAGCTTTAAAGGGGGCCATTTCTACTTCTGCAGTTTACTGATAGGCATTCTAGTGTGATCTAATTAACTACTTTTATTATGCCATGGAGAAAATAGCATGGTAGAGATGAGTCACTAATAGACATGTTTTTGTGGTATAGATTATGGCAGGGCATTGTGTAGAAAGAAGTGTTTATTGGTCTCTTGGGGCTTTCCAAGTAGCCCCCATGAGCGAGGTAAGACCCTAAATTATTCTGAAAGGAAGGCCACACTTCTGACCTGTTAAAGAACTTTCTAGATGGTCTGTGATGAATGATTAGGAAATCTGGTTTGAAATGTATGATAAAGATGGAATTAGCGTATGAATACTGACTTTGTGGACTCTGCCAGATTAATTTTCTAGTCTCAAATATTTCCAGGTTTTATTATTTCCTTTTCATTAGCCCAGTTGCTAAAAGGCCATGGTAAAGATATATATGGCTAAACAATTTTCATATCTTTGAGCCTGTGCCTTTGCCTAAGTAGAGTTGCCTCAGTTACCTTTGATGACATATGCTTCTATGGCAATATCTCATCAAGGCATTTTCCAAAGGGTGGTGCTCCAGCTCTTCTGCCATGCCCAACGTTGGCAGCCAGTACTAATTGACTATGAAAGGGGAAAATGAAATGGTGTGAAGAGACCCTTTTTTGGAAACTTCAATGTGGTTTGGGGAAGGTAGTCAACTAGACTGAAACAAGCTTGACAGTGTTATTCATACGACAGATCTAAAACAATGTAAAAAAAACTTGTAAAGGAAACAACTAGTCACCACAGTCAACTATAATTTCAATACAAGTATTGAATGTGTCAAAAACAATATCAGAGTTAGAATTATTGGCCCTACCACACCATTCTCTTCAGCCTCTGTCAGGTAAGAGTCTTGTACAAATCAAGCCTAACAATATGAAGAAATATAGAAAGAGGTGTAAGACATCAGAAGAGAACCTCCAAGTACAATGAACAAGTGAGTGAGTGCCAATAATTATGAGATTTCTTCGCAGGTGACAGAATTGTACTAAAAGTGATTATTGTACAATTCTGTGAATAGCCTAAAAACCATTGTGCTGTACACCTTAAGTGGGTAAATTGTATGTCCTGTAAGTTATATCTCAAATAAAAATATGACTTTTAAAAAAGAAGAAATAGGAAAGTTGGAGAAATTCTTAAAAATATTCTCATTGGAAAAGATGAAAAACTGCTCCCCACTCTTTAGTGTCCAAGAAGAGAATCAAGTCTTTAAAATCTAGTCCTCAAAGGCAGGATTTACTTGACAGTTTAAATTTAGTTTAAAATAAAATTACCAGTGGAACTCTTAAAAAAATATGTATATTCTCTAAAGTCAGGTTAGAAGCAAAACGACCTTCTTACATTTGACATAAAAATTGACAAAAACACTTGGCCCTTATTCAAAATGAACACAGGTGCTCACATTACTGACTGAGCTCGAGGGAGGTCTCAGCCTCTCAAAGTGGAGGAAGTTTTTTGGGAAACTAGTGATTCTCGGTTTTAAGCATACCTCAGAATCACTGAAGGATTTGTTAAGGGAATTGCTATACCCTGCTCCCAGAGACTTGCATCTGTATTTGTAGCAACTTCTCAGGTGTGATCAAAGTTGAGGGTAGTAGAACAATCTTTACAGTATCTGTAAGTTTTAAGGCTCTGTCAGAAGAAATATCTTTGAGGTCTATTAATGTGATGAAAATTCAAACAGTATAGATTTGGTCAAAAATGTCAGTGTTGCCATTTTCCCAACTTCTGAACTTCAGTAAGTAAATTGTACTTAGCAAATTTCAGTGTGCTCATCTGCAAAATGCAAATAATGCTGTCCATGCAGATTAATCGAGATAACTTATGTAATGCCCTACACTCTGACTCTAGTAAGTGCATAATGCACTAAGCTTCCTTTATGATCACCTCCTTGATAGAATTGCAAATGTCTAGCTCTTGAGGATGAAACAAAGTTCTATAGGGAGAACCAATACTAGTAGATTGATACACAATACAGAAGATGATGACTCATTTCAGAAGTGTTAATAAAATAGTTTCCTTGGCCAGAGCTTTGCCTGGAAAACTGAGAGTGGCCACGGGAATCCATAGGTCATGGAACCCCAGTAATTGTTAGTAGGCTAAATGTAGTTGGGGTTAATTGTTATATTATACTTAAAACTTACTGCACTAATGACATTAGTGGTAACATATGTGCTTTTATTTCTCACGGGGTGTTTTTAACCATCTTGATCACTTAAGCCCAGGAGTGTGAAACCAGCCTGGGCAACACAGGGAGACTCATCTCTACAAAATAATAATAATAATAATAATAAAAACTAGCCTAGTGTGTAGTTGCATACCTGTGGTCACAGCTACTCAGGAGGCTGAGATGGGAGGATCACTTGAGCCTGGAGGTCAAGGCTGCAGTGAGCTGTGACTGTGCCACCGCGGCACTCCAGCATGGGTGACAGAGTGAGACCCTTTCTCAAAAGAAAAAAATAAAAAAAGAGGAAGAAGAAGAAGGAAGAAGGTTTAAGTCAATTACACCAGGAGTAAAATGGGGAAACAAGATATAAAATATATTTGGAGTAATATATATACAGTTATGAAGAAAGATGGAAGAGGCTTGGGTTCCTGCCGCTATCACTAACCAGGAGTGTGACTTAGAACCAATGGTTCACAACTGGGGCTTGATTTTGCTGCACAGGAGACATTTGAAAATGTCTCAAGACGTTCTTGATTGTCACAATTGAGGCAGACTGCCACTGGCATCTAGTGGGCTAGAGATCCTGTTAAACTTCTTACAATGCACAGGACAGCCCCCACAACACAGAATTACTTAGCCAAAATAGCAGTAGTGCTGAGCCTTAAACAAATTCTGTAAGTCCTCTAAATAAGGGATATTTTTTCTAATCTAAAAACCAAAATTCACAATACCTAGAGAATACAATTGATGGGAAATTAAATGAGATCATTTATGCAAAAAAAAACCTAGTCTGGCTTTTAGTCAATTCCCTAAGTTAGTTCATATCTTTTTTTTTTTTTTAAGATGGAGTCTCACTCTGTCACCCAGGCTGGAGTGCAATGGCAGGATCTCTGCTCACTGCAATCTCTGTCTCCCAGGTTCAAACAATTCTCCTGCCTCAGCCTCCCAAGTAGCTGGGATTACCGACGCCCACCACCATGCCTGGCTAATTTTTTGTATTTTCAGTAAAGACAGGGTTTCACCATTTTGGCCATGCTGGTCTCAAACTCCTGACCTCAGGTGATCCACCTGTTGCAGCCTCCCAAAGTGCTGGGATTACAGGCCACTGCACCTGGTCGTTGGTTAATATCATTTATCTGTTATTACTCATTACCATTTTTAGGGAGAGGAAAATGAATGGCAGCAGTTAAGTGACTTGTAGCCTTCTTTCAATTTTTTAATTCTCCAATGAGAGAAAATTTGAAAAGAGAACATGAATTTTATAAAGGATTATATTTAAAATGTTATTTTTTAAAAAAGATTTTGAAGTTAATAAATATGAGTTTATTTTTCTTATTACTAAGAGGGTAGTATATTTGAGTTCTCATAAAATAAAGCAAACTTAGCAATTTTTATTTTTATTTGGAAATTATCCTGATGTCACAACATACCCAGTGAAGACTGCTAGCACCCCAGACCCAACTAAAATTCTTTACGTTTGGGTTAAACTTTGAGAGAATGAAGGATCTGGGCATGACAAAGAGCTACTTTGAGGCACCATTTTATGAGAGATTATTTTTATTCTGAGAGTAGCAGTTGGTTCATAGTTCCAAAAAAAAAAGTAATGGTCATTTTACTGAGGGCTTACAATGATCTTGGGAGCCTATCCTGAAAAACAAAGTAAAATAGGGTGTGGTTGCTGCTGCTTTTTGTTCTCCTCCTCCTTCTTGTCCTCCTTTTTCTTCTTTCTCTTCTTGTCCTTCCTTCCTTCCTTCCTTCCTTCCTTCCTTCCTTCCTTCCTTCCTTCCTTCCTTCCTTCCTTCCTTCCTTCCCTCCCTCTTTCTTTTTCTTTCTTTTTTTCTTTCTCCTTTCTCTTTCTTTCTTTCTTTCTTTCTTTCTTTCTTTCTTTCTTTCTTTCTTTCTTTCATTCTTTCTTTCTCTTCTCTCTCTCTCTCTCTGTTTCTTTCTTTCTGTTTCTTGACAGAATCTCATTGTCACTCTGACTGGAGTGCAGTGCAAACTCCACCTCCTGAGTTCAAGCAATTTTCCACCTCAGTCTCCTGAGTAGTTGGCATTACAGGTGCCTGTCATCAGGCCTGGCTAATTTTTTGTATTTTTAGTAAAGACTAGGTTGCAGCATGTTTACAAGGCTGGTCTTCAACTCCTGACTTCAGATGATCCACTGACCTTGGCTTCGGTCTCCCAAAGTGCTGGGATTATAGATGTGAGCCCCTACACCTGTCTTCCTTCTCCTCCTCCCTCCTTTTCTCCTTCCTCCTTAACCTCCTCCTCTTGTTCCACCTCCTCCTCTTCTTCCTCCTCCTCCTCTTCTTTCTCTTCCTTTTCTTCTTTATCTTCCTCCTCCTCCTCCTCCTCTTGTTCTTCCTCCTCCTCTTCTACCTCCTCCTCTTTCTCTTCTCTTTTTCATCTTCTCCTTCATCTTCTTGTTTTTCTTGTTCTTGTTCTCTTGTTCTTTTCTTTTCCTCCTCCTTTTTCTCTTCCTCTCTTCCTGCTTCTCCTGCTCTTCCTTCTCATCCTCCTCCTCCCCCTTCTCCCTCTCCTCCTCCTCTTTCTCCTTCTTCTTCTCTTCTTTTCTCATTTTCTTCCTCTTCTGAGCAAAAAGAAAAAACATCTTTGAAAATTGACTTTGATGCCAAAGTGTCCATTTTTATTAAGAATGCAATAGAAACATAAGCCTCTGTATTAGTTTATTTTCACAATGCTAATAAAGACATATCCAAGAGTGTGCAATTTACCAAAGAAAGAGGTTTAATGGACTTACAGTTGTACCTGGCTGGGAGGCCTCACAATTATGGCAGAAGGCAAGGAGGAACAAGTCACAGGTTTCATGGATGGCAGCAAGCAAAGAGAGAGACAGCAGGAAAACTCCATTTCTAAGACCATCAGATCTTGTGAGACTTATTCACTATTGGGAGACTAGCACAGGAAAGACCAGGCCCCATTGTTCAGTTACCTCCCACCAGGATGGGTGGGGATGCAGCCAAATCATATTGGCTTCTGTCATAATTTATTTCTGCTACTATAATACATTGCCACACCCTGGGCAATTTGTAAGTAATAGAAACTTAAATCTCACGGTTCTGAAGGCTGCGAAGTCCAAAATCATGTTCTGGCAGGTTCTGTGTCTGGTGAGGGGTCACTCTCTCCTTCAAGTTGGCACCTTGAATGCTGACAGGTGAAAGAGCAAAAATGGCTTTGGGGGCTCCCTCCAACCTCTTTCGTAAGGTCACTTATCCCAGAGCCCTCATGACTTAATCACCTCCCTGTCTAAATCAGTTCCACTTACAACCCACTGGCTCAAACTGACCATATGACTCCTTTAAGCTAATGCCAGGAAGGGCAATGTTGCTGTGTGCCCAAGAAACAAGGCTGGAGATGTTTGATAAACCCTGTGAATGATTCTTCCACCCTACATGCTCTACATCTGTGGCTTTCTCAGGATGTCAAAAGAATAGATCATATAGCCAGTAAGGCACAGGTGCTGTGACACATTTTTAGGGTGGCTGATTCCACCTAGGAGTGCAGTCTTCAAAATTAGCCTCCTAGGGATCAGAAATGAGATGCTGACCTCATTAGATCTAACCATATCACTATGGCCAACCAGAATGTTGATATAGTTTTCTCATCAGGGCTTCATAAACAGATATGTCATTAGTAAAATAGGAACTCGAAGGTAAGAGTTATCATATAAGAAATATCATAATGTCTTTTCACAGGAATAACTTAGCTAACAATTTAAATTAAGCTATAAATTATCTTGTGTATTTCTAATATATGTTTACTACATAATACCTGTTTCCTCATTTATATCAACTTTAGGCACCTAACTCTCATTCTCATTAAAATGTAAATTCATGAAGTCTATTCTGTTTACCTTCATATTCCTAGCAAATAATACAGTAAGTGGCACATAGGAGGTACTTTTGTTTATTTAATGTTAAATAAATTTATAAGAGACATTAAGGAATAAGCTGGTACAATGTATTAAATATTGATGTTTCTATTTATTTCGTTAGTTAATGAGTTAATGAGTTAATGAGTGAGTGAGTGAGTGAGTGAGTGAGTGAGTGAGTTAGTTAGTTAGTTTTGGAGACAGATCCTGGGGTGCAGTGGTATGATCTCAGCTCACTGCAACCTCTGCCTCCTGAGTTCAAGCAATTCGCATGCCTCAGCCTCCAGAGCATCTGGGATTACAGGCACCTGCTACCATGCCTGGCTAATGTTTTGTATTTTTAGTACAGATAGGTTTCACCATGTTGCCCAGTCTGGTTTAAACTGCTGAGCTCAGGCAATCTGCCCACTTCGGTCTCCCAAAGTGCTAGGATTACAGGTGTAAGTCACTGCAACTGGACAACATACAGGTGTATTAAACATTACATTTTTAAAGACATATACAACCAAATATCCATACCCCTACAACACATGGGTCTTTGCAAAGACCATACACGTATATGCTGTTAGTCTTCCTGATTTTCATTTTTAGAATAACAAAAATAAATTTTTAAATGAAATTTTATTTTAATATTTTATCACTTCTCATCACCTTTTTTAATTAACCAACAAGAAAGTTGTATCATGAGAAAACACCAAATTCGTGTGAAGCATAAAGAGAAGAAAGAATTGATTTGAAATCTGCTATTAGTTCCCAGGAGAATTGTACCTACATCTATATATGTACATGTACACATACTCATACATATTCCTTGGCATCCATGGTTCTAATTGGCTACTGAAAAAGGTGATGATAAAATATAAAAATATAACTTTGATGTAAAATTTATTTTTCTGAAAATGTAAATTAGGAAGACAGGTGAGAAAATAGAGAAACATAAAATATTTTCACATTTATTTTCAAGAACATCACCTCCTTTTACATAGTGTTTTACACCTACATATATTCTTATAGTATTTTCTTCTGCATTAGTTATAGAAGAGATGTGAAGAAATATTCCAAATTATTTATTCTGTTGGCATTTTAAAGTGGAAAAACCCAGCAAATACCACAAAGTTCAAGAGAAATGGTGCTTGTGGGCATTTCAGATCACTTTGCTAAGCTAATTAAGCCTGATATTTTGGACCAAGCTGAAGTACTTGAACTTTTGGGTGGTTATTCACACCAAATCTTCAGCCTCCTGGAAGCGTCTTACTGAATATTAGTGTTAGAAATTGCAATGTCTTACGATGGCATTTGATAGAGCAGCTCTGGGAAAACGCCAGTCTAAACTGGGAAAAGCTTTTTATTTTATTTTTTTTAAGTAAATAAAACCCCAGAATGGATTTTCTTTCCAAGATGTGTTTTTGTTTTATCACAATGACCTTTATAAGAAAAGATGAAGCCAGCTTCAGGTAAAAAGAAATGGCCACATTTCATCTACAGTTAGCCTCTGTGACCTCTGAACTTGGTTTTTCTATCTGAACCTCTTTTCATGCACCATTTCTTCTGGTGTCTGATAAGGGACACTCAAGTGCTTGAGCAAGGCCAGACTGGAACTTTCACTTTCATAAAATAGCCAGTAAACAAATTCTGTCCCACTTTAATTGGTGATGTTACTCCTCTATATATTTTTTTCCAACACCACAGGAGGTTGATAAACTGCGGAATTCAGAACAGTAAAATGGAGCCATTAAATCAGGCTCATTACCAGTTGGAGATCCCCAGTTCTCATCTATGTTATATAAGTGCATGTGCGTGTGCGTGTGTGTGTATGTGTGTGTGTGTATGCACATACATACATACATCTATGCACATACACAGCCACACACTTCTGTGTGTTTACACACACAAGCGATATCTTCTCATCTCTTTTTTTCCCCCTATCTCTAACACAAAAGTCAAGGGGTTTGGGAGCACGCACAAAAAAAGACATTTCTAAGAGAGCAGGCGATTGGGCTGGGGTCATTCGAAAGGGTAATTATTGTTAAATGTCAGGTTAACTCTGAAGGCCTCAGCTCATCCAACTGAGAGCAGATTAGCCCAGATGGAGACATTTTCAACACGGTGTTGTCTGGCCAATCAGAGACAGCTGGGATTAGCCAAATACCTTCTCTCATCTGCTTGCTCACAGAAAGGTCAGTTTCTGCTCATTGCTTCTCTTTTAAGATGTGCTTTTTCTTTTCTTTTTTTTCCCCACCTTATTTATGGCAGCCATGTGCAGGAAATCAGGTCCCTTTTATCAGTGAATTAAATATTCAGCATCTAAAACCCACTTTTTGAGAGTCAACTTCATTCACTTTCAAGACCACTTTTATGTTTTTTTTAAGTGCTGAGGATATACCAGGCACATGTACATAGTGCACATTTTACCCCCAGCCCTCCCACCAGGCTGGAGGTCTGCCTGTCATGTTTTGCGTATTTTTGAAAGCTTACTTGTTTCATTTCATGCATTTTCTTCTTTAAGGGCGACAGTTTATGTTTCCTATCATTTTCTTCATAAAAAGGAGAGGGGAAATGAAACTAGCCCTGGAGTGCTCTAAAAGATAATCTGTTTTTATGTATAGCTTTTTCTCCCCCTAAGCAACGTAAATGAGCACATGCATAAAAATCACTGACAAAATGAACAGTAAGGGAAACAAAAATCATGCACTTGTGATTCTTCAGATGGTGTGTGTGCACACATATGTGCATGCTTACACATACAAACACACATACCCATACCTTGTAAATTATCCAGAAGAAGTATTCAGTATTTGCTGAATATAATAATGCATACTTTTGTAAATGAATATGTGTGTGTCCTTTGGAGAAATATGTCATACCATTTCTATGTCTCTTAAAATGTAGTTATCTTCCCATTTTAGAATGCAATCAATGTGAGACACCAGAATATATCCTCTGAAGAGTTTATCATAAAAACTGAATAAGGACCTTATAAGGAAACCCTTGTCTTGCTGTTAATATGAACCTGTTTTTATTGTTCTGCTTCAATCCTGTGAGGTTTAATTCACTCCTCCTCCACCTCCTTCCACTGTTGTATGAATGTTAAGGTATTTCAGACACTGAGATAAAAATGTTAGGTAAAATGAAGTTTCTTATCTAGAAAATTTACTATAGTTTTACATTACAATTGCTTTGAGCAAATATTAGTATAAGGCACATAGGCAATCATTAATAATGATTATTTCCTTTTAAGAATATCTGATATAGTTAAGCTTCATTAACCATTTATTCTATAGTAATATACAAGGAAATGTTTTTAAAACTCTAGAACCTAGCACCCAGATCTTGGTTTTTAATACTATTCTCTAATAAAAAGAATCAGTGTTCCTTGGAAAAATGGCTGTTTCAAGGAGTAGGGCAGATTATAGATCATCCTGTATTGCTAGAAAAAAAAGGAAACACCAAAATACAACCCACAGTGATGGAGGCATATCAAAGGGGTCCAGGAGCCAACTGAGAGAGAGACCAACAACTAAAGCTGAAATAATTTATGAAATGAAATAAATAGAGTAATATTGGATTATCATTCAAAACATAAATATCCATGACTGTGCTGATATAAATAAATAAATAGGAGAGAATAGACAAGTCTCCTATGAAGAAGAATTTACGTAGATACTTCACCCTCAGGAGGGGAGCATATGTGTAGGCTGTGCGTGGTAACTTTCTTTCATAAGTGTGGTATAAAAATGGTGCAAAATCAGTAACTTTACAGTGAAGTAGCTTGACAAACTCTAGCCCAGTGAATAAGGTTAACATTAGCAGTGCTAAGTCATAGTGAACAGTACATACCCTTGATATAATATGATGAGGATGGCAGTTTACCTCTGTGTTCATTCTACCAAATTCATGTTACCCCACTCTAATAATGAGAAAAATAACCCAAAACAACACATTAGAAAAATTCCAATTGAGGACAGTTCTGCAGACTATTTGACCAGTATTTCTAAAAACTTTCAAGGTCATCAAAAGCAAGGGAAGTCGAGGAATTGGCCTAATTCAAAGGAGCCTGTAGAAACATGACTGTTAAGTATAGGTGGAACCCTAGAAGACAACAGAAATGTTAGAAAAATACTGAGAAACCTGAATAAGTATAGACGTTAGTTAATAACAATGGCTTAATGTTGGTTCATTGACTATGACAGATGCACTTATATAAATAGCCATTCATATAAGATGATAATAATAGGGAAACTGGGTATGACATGCAAGGGAATTTTATGTAGTAGTTCTCAGTAATTCTGTAAGTCTTAAACTGTTATGAAATAAACAATTATTAAGCAAAATCAACCTTAGTATCTTGAAAAATGAATTCAAATCACATTACATGTCTATATTTTCTGGTATTTCCAAAATACTTAAATATTCACATTGCATTGGAAAGAGACAAATTATTAGGTTCCTTGAGATCCAAATGGAGGGCTAAAGAGCTATCCTGAGATTTCAAAGGAGGAAATATCATAAATCTTCAATCTCTTCTTAGGTAAACTGACTCAAGCTCCAAACAGTGTGCTTCTTCAGAAATATTGATTCCAGCTAATAAAATCCACACTCACCTTGCTCCCGTGAATTGAGTTTCCCCCCTCTACTCCAGAACCACACAGGTTCTGGGTTTGAACCTGAAGTTTTACCTCCACTGGGTTTCATTCCAAAAGGCTGGCCCTAGGAAATGCAGAATGAATTAATATTATACAAACATTACTGTGAAATGCTGGCTGATTGGCCTTTTAAAGATTGGCACTAACAGCATAAAATACATAATGCCAGGAGACCATTCAGATAATGCAGAAGCACGCCAACAAACATTAGAGGGGATATCAGTTATTGAAGTAGTGCAGGTAAAAGTACGTTAGATGCAGAGGACATTCATATCTCAATGCTTTCTACATTTATGGGTATACATAACTTTCATGACAAATTTCAACAAATTATTTCTTATTTTATTAATTTTAGTTGTGCTTCCAATTGCCATACATGCTTAATGACTAAGTATACATTTTTGATGAACTCCCCACGTAATTTTCTAAATATCTTCAGGTAGTTGATTCTCAAGAATAGTCAAATGTGAATAAATGTTAATGTTCATAAGAAGAATTTACTTCTGACTAAATTATAGTGATTATAATGGTCCTGTTGGTTGCCGTTAGTTTTCAGACCTAAAAATGCCTTTGGCTGTTTTTGATTTTTTTGTTTTTGTTTATTTTTTTGGAAGGGGATAAGCTTTTTTGACAAATTAACATACAGAGATTAAAGCACATAATAACTATGATGTTACAAAGCTTGAAGTCTTTAAGACCTTTATCTTAATGGCATTTGAGGAGCAGTAGAAATTCAAAATTTCAGAATAGGAGTTTGCTTAGACAACGTCTGCAAGAGAGATGGGTAGGAGGTTCACAAAAGAAACAGAAAATCCCTGAGTTTGCCTATTGCTCTTTTGTAGCAAAAGAAAACCACAGAGGAATATCTTTTAAGCCAATAAAAGGAAGGTATCTTCTAGTAGAGACATATTTCAATTGTTATTGTTTTCTGAACTGACTGGATGATGCTGGATAATAATGGCGATACTTTTGACAGTATCTTATTTATGTGTCTCTGGATGAGTTTGTGTATGCGTGTGGGTAAGCATAGGTACTGCATGAATCAGAGTAACATTTAAGGTTGATATGATTGAAACAAATTTGTTTACTTCCCAATTGCATTGATTTCTAGATTCCTCTAAAATGACTAAAGTGTTCACTCACTACAGAGCTTATTTACATAGGAAGCCGGATATACATTTTTAAAAAAGATTATAAAAATAATAGTTTGGAGGAACAATTAAGCTCAGTTTTGTTTTTTGAACCTCTCAAATTTTGCTCAAAGTTATTGAGAAAAATTTATATTAATTTAATGCAGAAATAATTTAATACATAAAAGTATTTGAACAGTTAGCCTTTCTAATGCGAATCTGTATATCAATGGAGTTGAATTCACTTAATATGGGAATCGAATTTCTGCAATACTTAAGACTATTGGTTTGCAATTTGGGCTTAAAGTAATAATCTGTGAAACCGAAAGGCAGTGGAAACTGACTGGCTTTGACTGGCATAGTTATGCTGTTATTATGATTTCAGAAGTTCGTATGAAGACTAAGTTATGATAAATGTTTGAAGCAGCCTGATGGGTCTCAGAGCAAACAGTGCATCTGTCCCCACAGATTTACTGAACATGCGTTATATAGCAAATCACTTATAGCAGCAGTACCTAACCTTTTTGGCACCAGGAATGGTTTCATGGAAGACAATTTTTCCACAGATGAGGAGGGGAAAATGGTTTTGGATGAAACTCTTCCACCTTAGATCATCAGGCATTAGATGGAGTGAACAGCCTAGATCCCTGGCATGTGCACTTCACAGCAGGGTTCTATGAGAATCCAATGTGCTGCTGCTGATCTGACAGGAGGCGGAGCTCGGAGGTTAATGAACGCTGGCCCACTGCTCACCTCCTGCTGTGTAGCCTGGTTCCTATTGGACTGTGAATTGGTACTGATCAGGGGCCCAGGGGTTGGGGACCCTGACTTAAAGGTATTGAAAAAATAGAAAAATTCATTTTGGCTCCAAGATTCTGAAAGTGTGCTGTGTGTTTTTGTGCCATTCATAAAACTTGAGATTTATGAATTCATTGCTTAATTAATCATGTCATACTTGCCCCTCTCTGTAGGTTGTATGCTCCCAGACAGCAAAGTTCATTCTATACATATCTCCAGATCTAGCACATAGTAAATATTTAAGAAGTAGTTGCCTGGATTAGAAGAAGAATAAATGAATGAGAGACTGCTAGTTGGAAACACAATATATGTTCTCCTTTTTAGTAGGTCACTGGAAATATATTTCCTAGCCTTTCTTCTAGCTTCTAGTTGGTTGGGAAGTTTCTGGGAATCTTCCCTTTGCTCCTTTTTGCCCTACTAGTCATTGTTCTTGCTTCCAGCTTGGTGCTTTAGCAACCCAGCTGGCACTCCACAGACACCTAGGAGCTAGATCATAAAAGCCAAGTTCTATGGATGATAAAACAAACAGATGACCCAGGTCCCTGACAGTACCATGGAGCCCTCAACCAAAAGTAAAGGACCTCTTTCCAGACTTCTTTAGAATAATAGGAAGCTCAGTTTCTCTTATTTAAATGACTGCATTGTCTCTCTCTGTTACCAGTAGCTCACACCAATTTTTTAGTTCATTCGGATCACTGTAAGTGTCTATTGCCAATAACTGGATATGTGAGGCAGGTAAATTAATCCAACTAAGAATAGTGTGTTATACTATTCACAATAGCAAAGACATGGGATCAACCCAAATGCCCATCAGTGATAGACCAGATAAAGAAAATGTGATACATATAATTATGGAATATTATGCAGCCATAAAAAGAAGTGAGATCCTGTCCTTTGCAAGGACATGGATGAAGCTGGACTCCATTATTCTCAGCAAACTAATGCAGGAACAGAAAACCAAATACCACATGTCCTCACTCATAAGTGGGAGCTGAACCATGAGAATACATGGACACAAGGAGGGGAACAACACACACTGGGGCCTGTGGAGTGGGGTAAGAAGACCAACAGGAAAAATAGTTAATGAACACTGGGCTTAATACTTAGGTGAGGGGTTGATAGGTGCAGCAAACCACCATGGCACATGTTTAGCTATGTAACAAACCTGCACATCCTACATATGTACCCTGAAATTTTAGAAAAAAAATCGTGTGTAATAGTATGTTATTTGTTTTTAGCACTATTAAATATTTTTTCTGCTTGGGTTCAATCAGTGGTTTCCAACTGGGAGTGATATGCCCCCTGCCCTCCAGGATACCTGGCACTGTCTGGAGATGTGTGGTTATCACAACTCAGAGGCTGGTGTGGGGTTGCTACTGTCATCGAATGAGTCTCTACCCAGACATGCTGCTAATGTCTTACAGTGCATAGGACAGAGCCCTACAACAACAACAAAAATTATCTAAACCAAAATGTTAATAGTGCCAGCATTTAGAAATCCTGGGAGAAATCTCTTACTAAATCAATGGCCTACACAGCTCATCTAACCATTAACTTTTAGTTATTTTTTAGCTGTAAGTCTTTGTTGACTTTGTTTACACAGGAAATGTAATTTTTCTCCTCGAATCATGAAATCATGGTCCTTTTGGTTACTTTATTTATTAAATAAAGGTATATTTTACTTTGTGTGGTTAGATAGTGGGTGAGGATAACAGAGAAACTACTGGCAGATGAATTCTCTTACATAAATATCGTGATATAAGGAAACACAAGCCAGTGCCAAATAATTTAAATAATTTAAATGGGTCATTGGTACACGCAGCCAACAGTTGAGAAAACCATGCTGCAGAGTGAACAAAAATGACTATGCAGCTTAGTAAACTTTTGATTGAAAATGGAGCTGTAGTTGAATGGGAAGTTGACACACTGGAGTAGTATCTCCTCTATGGGAAAGTGGATGAAGTTGAAAAAGTTCTTGTAAGAAACCCCATCTAGAAGACTTTCTCATTTTCTCCTTGGATCCAAAGATGGAAAAGAGAAACAAAGAAAGGAAAGGAAGGAAAGAAATGAAGGATGGATAGAGGAAGGAAGGACAGAAAGAAGGAAGGAAGAGACAGAAAGGAAGAAACCATTATCTGGTATCAAAAAGTAACTGAACCTGTGAGTAATAAAACAAACCAAAATCAAACTATGTAAGAACAAAATCACAAAACCAACTTCAAGAATAGAATGACTCTGTACTTTCCAGCAAAATAAAACCTCACCTAGCATTAAACAGTTAATATTTATAGGTAAGTTTATAATCATTGCTATCAGCAGAAAATGCCAAGATAATCCGATTGCCATCACTTTAACCAAAGCCTGTGTCCTAAACCTTGTAATTTTCTGCTGTCATGCTCAGCCACTTTCAACACATTTAAATTAGAAAGGACTATGCTAATTTTCTTCATAGCTAGGGTAATTGTTATAAGACATAATTATCTTTTTTTCCCCCGGTCGTTTTATTCTCCAGTTTTGTTTAAATTCAGTCTCGGTTGCCTCATGTCCTTTTAAGCCTGAGCCATCTCCGGCCCCCACCCTGCTGGAAATATTCCTTTCATCTTCCTTAGCTATAAAGAGCTTAGATGTCCTTTTCCAATAGCTATGTTATTCTTCTGTGATCTTCCTGAGGAATAGTGTGTGAGTCTAAGTTGGTGAGTTAACTCTATATTTAATTTTAAAACGCTGCCCTTTATTTTTCTTAGATTAATGCTTAACATACCACAGAATTGACTTAAGAAGAAATAGTGAATGGATGACAGTTGAAACATTTAAAAAGAGATATGGGAAGTGGGGAGGGATTATTGCTGCTTTAAAATACCTGGAAGTTAGAAGAGATTTCTGTAGCTTCAGTGAACTAAACTGGGCAAATGAGTGGAATGAACAGGGAAGAAACTTTGGTCTTCAAATAAGAAAAGAATTCTAGCCATTGAAGCTGGAGTGGCTTTCCTTATGAAGCAGTCAAGTGAAGCCCTAGAAATATTAACCCTTCTGTTAGGGACTACCAAACTTTGAGGGAAAAGAGACTAACAAGCCTCCTGCTTTGTGCAGGTCAAGAATAAGGGACTGTGAAAAAGTAAGGTTGATATTGATTAGATAGTCAAAACTGACCAAAAGGAGAAAATACATTCATAAGGACTAAATAATATTTTACTAGTTGATTGGGTGTGTATTTATTAGTCAGGTTTCTCTAGAGAGACAGAGCTAATAGAATAGATATGTATAGGAAGAAAAGATTATTAGGGAGAAATCACTCACACGATCACAAGGTGAAATCCCACAAGAGGCTGTCTGCAAGCTCAGGGTCAAGAAAGCCAGTCCAAACCCAAAAACCTCAAAAGTAGAGAGTGGACAGTGCAGCCTTCAGTCTGTCCAAAGGCCTGAGAGCCCCTGGCAAAGCACTGGAGTAAGTCCAAGAGTCAAAAAGCTGAAGAACTTGGAGTATGATGTTCAAGGGCAAGAAGCATCCAGCAAGGGAGAAAGGTGGAGGCCAGAAGACTCAGCAAGTTGGCTTCTCCCACCTTCTGCCTGCTTTACTCTAGCCATGCTGGCAATGGATTAGATGGTGCCCACCCAGATTGAGGGTGAGTCTTCCTCTCCCAGCTCACTCACTCAAATGTTAATCTCCTAGGCAACACCCTCACAGACACATCCAGGAAAAATACTTTGCATCCTTCAGTCCTATCAAGTTGACAGTTAATATTAACCATCACAGTGGTGCATGCCTGTCATCCCATCTACTCCGGAGGCTGAGACAGGAGAATCGTTTGAACCCAGGAGGCGGAGGTTTCAGTGAGGCAAGATCGCACACTGCACTTCAGCCTGAGCGACAGAGTGAGACTTTGTCTCAACAAAACAAAACAAACCAATATTAACCATCACAGGTGGGTATCTTCTGTGTTCACACTGGATGTGGTAGAAAAGATAAGTCTTTAAGTGCTCAATCATCTGAGAAATCTAGAGCAGCTGAATTCAGCTCTATTTTTCTAGTGACTGCCTGCAAATGCTTCCTAATGATCTGCGGTATCTGAAGCCTAAAAGCATCCTAAGCTACCTGTCTCCTGACAAGTAAGCCACCACCGCCCCCCCAACAGGAAGAAGTGTGCCATTGTTTGCATTGCTTTAAGATCCTGAACAGGTTGACTCTTGGTATGTCATAGGTTTAGCATTTATATTAATGTTTAAAATAATTAGCTGGGCACACTTGTAATCCCAGCACTTTGGGAGGCCGAGGCAGTTGGATCACCTGAGGTCAGGAGTTCGAGACCTGTACAACCTGGTGAAACCCTGTCTTCACTAAAAATACAAAAAACTTAGCCAGCTATGGTGGCAGACACCTGTAATCCCCGCTGCTTGGGAGGCTGAGGCAGGAGAGTTGCTTGAACCAAGAAGGTAAAGGTTGCAGTGAGCCAAGATCGCGCCAATGCACTCCAGCCTAGCTGACAGAGTGAGACTCTCTCAAAAAAATAAATAAAATAAAATAAAAATCACCATGCTTTGAGCCTGATCATGAGGAGTCTAAGTCCACGTGTTACATTTCCTGCTATCTATAGGGCCAGAGTCAAAGGAGGAGGGGCAAACCTGACCATAACATTAGTGCTGAGAGCCCCTGTTCCTCAGTGAGCTTTGCTAGTCTAGTGTTAGTTTGAATGCGACCGGAGTTGGAGTTGGAGTAAAGGGTAAAAATGCAAGAACAGAGAGCCACTGATTAGTCACTGAAGCCCAGACTCTATCACTGGATGGCTCTGAATATGCTAACATATGCCGTTTGTTGTCTCATGGTAGTAGGAGAGAGCTGGACAGAGAGAGAATTCAGCTCAGTCTGGAGACCTACAGATTTGAGTAGGTTCTTGTCTTTGCAACACACATTTAAAAATGTATTCAAGTTAATTTCCACAACCTCAAATTGTGTTCATTCTACATATGCAGCCAGCAAGCATACATGCACATTCACATGCATTTATTTAAGGCCCTGTACATTACCGACTCACTATCTAGATAAATAAGTTGTAGTTAACATATTTTTTAAGTAGAGGCATTTTCTGGATCTCTTGAAATGAGCAGTTTATCCCTTTGGATATTGGCAAATAGAATGCAGGCCTGCACTTGGGGGACTGATTGGAGAAAAGAAAATCTGCGTTTTTTTCAGACCGCATGATTAAAGGCCCTGGCAAGTTACTCTTCCTTCGCTGCTTTACCTCAGTTTCTTCACCTGTATAATGGGGGTGACACCATTGGTTTCTACCTCTCAAGAGTGTCTTGAAGATGTATGAGATCAGTTTTCAAAAGCATCGAGAACTTGAGAAAAGGCACTGTGAAAAATAAAGCGTCATTATTCATTTTTTTCTGGGACAGGACCCTTGTGGGGGGTTCCCTTAAAAAAGAACAAGTACATTCTTACTGGAGACAAGAGATATGTTCTCTTCTGAAATCTCAAATTCAGCAGAAAACAAGGTTGCTGAAACCTGGTTAAGTTTTGTCTTTAAAACACTTTTGCATGCACTTTCCCCTGTATTTGACACCCCCTGGTTTATTATAATATCAACTCTGTAGGTAACAGAGCACATGCTGTGTGTGTGTGTGTGTGTGTGTGTGTGTGTGTGTGTGTGTAAAGGAGGGAGAAGGAGAGAAAGAGAAGAGAGAAAGAATTAAAGGGTTTTGTAAGCAAACATGTTTGGGGAAATCCATCTTGGTTTACCTGAATTCCTGTTGAATATCGATTTATAACAGCTTCTGGTGCTGCCTGGCTGTCTACTTGAAATTCAGAAAAGGTGCTTTGCTTTGGATGGCTTAACTTTTTATTCTTCTTTTGGTAGAAGAAATAAAAATTATATGGACCAACAGGAAACATCAGTATTAAATATATTTCCATTCATGGTAATGGACAACAACTGCATGAAAATAAACATTTTTCTTCCTTTTGGATTCTATGATGATAGGGCACTGATGGCAGGCACTTTAGAAAGTAAATACAGCTTTGTGAAGAAAGAGTTTGGCAGGATTTTAAACTCGCTATTATTCTTATGCTCTCCCCGCTCCCCTGAAGAAGCACCCAAAGGCTGCTATGAAGACCATCTAGGCTGCTGTGGGTTTCTTGCGGTCTTCCATGGTGGACTGATACCTTCTCTTTTTCTCTTTACTTCACTAACTGCTGAACTCTGAAGACTGAGTTGTAACTCACCTTTGACCTGAAGTGAGAAAAAGAACCATTAAGCCTTCTTTATATTTGATGTTACAAGTACTGTAATGCCCCTTGGTTATTATCCAATCATGTAATAGAACCTTCAACGTTTGGTTTTCTTTCTTAATTTAAAGTATCCTAACACTGGACAGCTTGACAGTTCTGAGCCTGCAACTGCCCTGTTTAACTGGAGGGCCGTCTGATCTCCAGTTCCACTTCCCAAGGATGGCCACCAGGACAGCCGTCTACAGGCTTTGAACTCTACATGGGGTTTATAGAATATCGAGAGCAGAAAGCCTGATTCTACCTGCTCCCTGCTCCTCCCCACCCTGCAGGAAAGGAGCTCACTGGCTTCACACAATTGGCAGCCTCAGGCAAGGACCCAGCTGCTTTGAGTGGGTCACTTGTTTTTCCTCCTCCCCAGGACATGCCAATGTTGTCATCACTCTGCTGCGCTTTCTTCTCCCGCAGCACTAGACTATTGTCAGCCTGCCAGGGTGCAGACATCCTGCCCAGTTCTCGAATCATAGAATTTAAAGATTAGAATTAACCTCACAGATCATCTCATGTCTTGCTATTCTTATACCTGCACATTGGCCTAACCTGGGGGCTCACTGGAAATGCGGATTCCTAGGACCCTTCCAAAACTGGTAAATTACTATCCGCTTTTTCTCAAGATCCCCAGGTGATCCATAACCACTTTACAGTTTGAAAAGCACTGACCTAATTTAACGTGCTTTTTGGTTTAACAATTTTATTGAATTCTTGGCTGTGCAAAGAAATAACCTGGAAATCTAAAAATTCTGGTTTAATTTTTTGCTGGGAAGTATCTTGGGCATCACTTCCTCATGTGATTACAGTGTGTCCCTGGAATTAGAAAACATGGATGGCTCTAAAGCACTGGCTCTCAAAGTCGGGTCCCAGAACCAGTAACAATAGTACTCATTGTTAAAATGCACATTCTCAGGCTACCCTCTAGACATAGGAAATCTGAAACTCCAGGACTTAGGCCCAGGAATCTGTTTTAACAAGTCCTCCAGGTTGTTCTGAAGCTAGGTCTATAACCACAGGTTTAAGGACTAGGAATGCCCCAAACCTTACCTGAGACAAATGGGCCTAGACCTGTACTGTCCTGTAGCTATTTTAATGTGCATTCATTTAAATTAAGTAAGATAAATGGCAGGTGACGGTGGCTTATGCCTGTAGTCCCAGCACTTTGGGAGGCTGAGTTGAATGGATCATAAGATCAGGAGTTCAAGACCAGCCTGGCCAAGATGTTGAAACCCCATCTCTATTAAAAATACAAAAATTAGCCAGACCTGGTGGTGCACGCTTGTAATTCCAGCTGCTTGGGAGGCTGAGGCAGAGAATTGCTTGAACCCAGGGGCTCAGGTTGCAGTGTGCTGAGATCGCACCATTGCACTCCAGCCTGGGTGGCAGAGTGAGACTCTGTCTCGAAAGAAAAATTTAAATAAGATTAAAGACTTAGTTCCTTAGGTAAATTGGCCATGTTTTAACTACTCAGTAGCCACATGCCTGCTGGATGTCTATGGAGCATACAGGTTGACTAGTGATGGGAGAATACAGATGTAGAACATCTTGATCATCATAGAAATTTCCGGACAGTCTGATCTAGAATTTGGATTACAGGAAGGCAGATGCTAACAACAATAACCTAAACAAGGATGGCAAAAGTAACAATTCCCAAATATGGAGTGGTTAGTATGGGTCAGAGACTGAACCAAGCCAACCGATGACATTTCTCTGTTCCTTACTGATGTCCAAATTATTATCTAACTGTTGTTTTGAAGTCTGTGAATGGTATTGGTGGGGTTGAAGAACAAAAAAGAAGAGCATAAAGAAGAGAAGCAAGAAAGAGAGTTGCTTTCTCTATCAATAAAAAGACTTATTTTGAGGCATTGGGTTGGCTTTCAAGCAAAAGAACCATGGATGGACTACAAAGAAAATGTCCAACCAGGATGGAGTTAAACCAGCAAAATATCACTTCTAGAACCTTTTTCCTCTCTCCAAGACTAGAATGTGCTATGGAATGCTGTTACCCAAGAGTAATTAGTTAAATTGTCCACTTGGAGTTCTGTTGGCTGGACCCTTTTGGAGCTTTGCATCTGTGTTGAATCTTTCCTCAGTTAATCTCCTCTAATAGATTTATCATTGGCCCCATCCACCTGTGACTATGAAAGATGATTGCTCTCCTTTTGTGTTCAATGCAGAAGCCCACCTGCATGAACTCCCCTCCACTTGTCCCCTAGTCCCTTCTGCAGGCTTCCATGTTACTCATTCACCATGTCACCTGACAAGTTCACTCCACCTCTTCCTGTTGATGCCAAGGCTTTGCTAGCTCCTGGCATGCAGGCAGTCAGCTTATGCTTTCTGAGACCTTTGAGAGCTAAACATGCAGCCATCAACATGGCAGCCCCTTCTCTCTGCTTCTGACCCCTATGCTCTGCTGATGACCCTTACCATCAAAGTTCCTTGGGCACAACAGCTGTCTTCTCTCAATTCTGGGAAGGCATGCATACTGCTTTCCATAATCCCTCATATCACCTTTGAGACTTGACCAGACATTTACAAGCACCTTACTAAGGCCATAGGGTGAGAGGTGGGGATGGTAATTGCGGTACCAATCTAGAAGCTGCAACTGTTATAGAAGTGGCAATCCACTTGGGCTTCTGCTGAGACACAGCTTTACTAAACCCCCCTGATTTTCATTACTAGTCAAGGAACTTAATATCTCCTTTGTAGAATGGAGGCTTCTCCAAGGATCAAAAGGTTAACTCGAAGGTCTTATCAAAGTATCCCCTTCCATTATAAATATATCTATCAGAAAGGCAAATTCTAGTCTCCTCCTAGAAGGCACAAACTTCTGGAAAGCCTCCAAGGTACAGTTTCCCAGCCTCCAAAAGTTAAGGTTTGGTCTTGATTACACTGGTGTTTCACCTTTTACCTTTCACTCATCCACTTTTCCTTCTCCATTTTATTTTCCCTTTCACACTGAGAAGTGTTTGGCATGTATTATCTTATTTGTTCCTTACCACAACAATATGAGAAGGCAGAATTACTTTCCCCATCTTATTGATGAAACAACAGAAGTTCAAAAAGGCATTCATGGTCAAAGACATGTGGCCAGTAAGTAAGATGGATATAGATTGTCTGGTTCCAGAGGCTGGGCTGTTGCTAACTTTGATATGCTGAAAATTGGGATATACACCTTCTGAAATATTATCTGTACGGTCCTCACTTAAAGCAGGTCCATATAATACCAAAGGATAGCATTTCCATTCTCTCCATCATTACCCACACTGTCAGTTCTGCAGGACCAACCCACTGGTACCTCGGAGAGGTAGTCTACACTGCTTCAATAAGGAACAGCAATTTCTGCCATCTCACTTTTCTATGACCTAGACTTGCAGCTTTGAGCTGGATGAGGAATAGTGTGAGACTACTCTGTCCTCAAACCGTATGTCAAGCTGAGCCTCTTTGTCATGAAGAATATCGTTTCTATGGCCAGGACTGGCTCATTAACAGATTTAGAAAAAGAAACACATAGACATTGGTAGGGAACTATATATAGCCAAAGCATTGGAGAAAGCCACTGATTATAACAAAGCTTATAGGCAGGTGTTCAACTAATGCATGGCAACAGGTAAGGGAGAGACTCAATAACTTTAAGAACTCTTTAGAGCACATTTTGATAGATGATTCAAAGTTGTCTTCCCTCTTGATCCCGCATCCCTTTGAAGTTTTAACAGTTTTTCTGCTCCGCCGACTACAAAATACCCAGAAAGAGTAGTCTATTTTCACTGTCTACCATTCTTTTCCTGCTAATCTCTCAAGAGTTCAAAAACACACTTTAATCGGATTTTCATTATCTACTGCAGCTCTTGGCAAGGTCATCAATGGCTTTTACAATGCTAATCCAAACATCATTTCTCAGTCCTCAGCTCAAGCAGATCTCACAGATTGGTCATTCCCATTTTGAGACTCTCTCTTTGCTTGGCTTCCAAAACCTCATTCCCTCCTAGGTTTTCTTCCCACCTCCTTGGCCACTCTTACATGATGCTCCTTTACTCATTCTGGCTAATTTCTTCAGCCCCTAAACCTTAGCATGTACTGGGAATCAAACCTCAAAACTTTTCTCTACTGATACCAACTCTAGGTAATCTGAAGAAATTCACCAATATGTTGATATCTCCCAAACATTTATCTCTAGTTTGGAATTTCCTCGGAACTAGAAACTTGCATACCCAAGTATTTATTTTCATTTCCACCAGAATATATAAAAGAAATTTAAACTTAACTGAAACCAAACTCCTGGTGCCCACTCCATCCAAACTATAACCTTCCCATCTTAAAAAACGGCAACTCTGTTCTACTAGTTATTCAAGTAAAAAACAACATGGCCCCATCTTGAATTCCACTCATTCTGTCATAGACCACAGTCAGCACGTCAAAAAAGTCTAAAGGCTCTATCTTGAAGATAAAATTGGAATCTGATTACAGTTGTTCCTTGGTATATGTGGAGGATTGGTTCCAGGACGCCTGGAGATAGCAAAATCCTTGCATACCCGAGTCTTGCAATTGGCCCTGCAGACCCATGTATGGGAAAGTTTAGCTCTCTGTTTGTGGAAGTTTTGCATCACATAAAAACTGCCTTTGGTTGAAAAAAAAAATCCATATATAAGTAGACCCACTGCCCATCTCTCCTGCACTCTCATTTCTCGAAGGACTTGATAATTTTTCTTCACTCCACAAACATTTGTGAAATACTTGCCCCCTCTTAGGCATTGCAACTACAAAGATGCACTCTGTCTTCAATCTCCCTACACTCTTCTTTCAGTGCAGGGAGATTGAAGACAGAAAAACACTTGGGTTGAAAATCAAACTTTGATATAGAACGATTAAAAAGTTTGCAAACAGTTGTTGTTTGTTTGTTTTTTGAGACAAAGTTTCGTTCTTGTTGCCCAGGCTGGAGTGCAATGGCATGACCTTGGTTCACTGCAACTTCTGCCTCCCAGGTTCAAGCAATTTTCCTGCCTCAACTTGCAAAGTAGCTGTGATTACAGGCATGTGCCATTATGCCCAGCTAACTTTTGTATTTTTAGTAGATAGAGGGTTTCACCACGTTGACCAGTTGGTCTTGAACTCCTGACCTCACATGATTTGCCTGCCTCGGACTTCCAAAGTGCTGGGATTACAGGTATGAGCCACAGCACCTAGCCTGTTTTTTTTTTTTCTAAATATAGTGTAAGTTACCTTTCCTCATTTCAACAACAGTGAAGTTAGCTTTGTTGGCATTTTTCTATCCTTACTTCTGGAGAAAGGAGAAACTCATGGCATGGGCATCTTCAAGTGGAAGAGATTTTTGGTCCATGGGTGATATGGACCGAAAGTAATATGTCTTCCCTGGCTTGGCCCAAAGATAGACTCATGAAAATCTATGAGAAAGTATAATGATATCACCAGCACATAAAGTAACTCCACGCTTCTGTAGCAATCTTCACTCTTGTGATTCTAATCTCTCACCAGTTAAGAATGACATAGTCTACCAATAATGTCTTCCACTTCCTCTTATCCAGAATAGGATGTATCAGTTTTTTCACAACAATTATACCCTGAGCTCAAGAACAGCCATAATTGCACAGGTGTTTTTACCTTTTCCTAGGACTAGGAGGTTGAATATGTAACACTGTTTTGTATTTCTGTTTCTCAGTATCCTATGGTAACTAGTAGACCAAATCTCCCATGAAAAGGAAATTTGCCCCCTTCCATCCAGGAATGGAAACAGGTGACAGCCCATCAACACTGGGTACCACCTCTTCTGGCTGTCTATTGTCAGTGCACACTCCTTGGCAGCGTGGATGGTGTGTATTGGTGACACATGTGCTATGTAAATAGATCTGCCTGTCGTCTGGAGACAGCCATGAACACACCTCTGGAGTTTCAGAGGAATTTTACAACATACAAACCAGTACCCAGATGAGCTCTTAGAAGCACTTGCAAATGCAGAATGAAGGGACAGTGGAGTCACATTTTGGTTGCACACACCACCTTAACCTCTCTTCTGTTTAGTCTGATTTTTTTAATGCACATGTGCATCCTTGATTGATTGACTGATTTCTTGAGATGCTTATGATCCTTAATCCCTGGGAAAAGAGAGAGAGAGAGAGAGAGAAAGAGAGAGAGAGAGAGAGAGAGGAGAGAGAAACAAGGGAGGGAGGAAGGAAAGAAAGAAAGATAAAGGAAAGAAAGAAAACAGGAGAGTGAAACGGAAGGGCTGTCCAGAGACACAGCAGGGTAATTTTTGTTGCTTAAAATAGGGAGATGGTGATTATTTTTATCTTAACTTCATGTGGCCCTTGCTCCATCCAGGGCCTTCTACCCCGAGTGTTTGAGAAAGAGGGCTGGAGGGATTCTGTCCTCCTGGCACTGCTGCCCCACCAGCCGGAGCTTCCTGCTTGCTTTTAACCTTAATGGGTTAACTTCATAAAACGGCAGCTCTTTATTCCAGCCTGAGATTTCCCATCATACTTTAGGACCAGCGAACCGTCCCTTCTTTGATGGCACCTTTTGGCTCCACAATAGAAGCCAATTTGTTAGACTTCTTTACAGGTCAGGGGCTGCGTGAAGATGTGGAGGGCGCCGCAGTGGGCACTGGAAAATGAAGTTGTATTCGCTTGGCAAATTATACGTCTGCTGCACTTTATGGGCCTTGATTTCCTTCCCTCTCCTTTCCCCTCACTCTCTCTGCTCCCTCCCCATTCCCTTGCCTTTCCTTTAAACTGAGGAAGCGTGTATGTGAGATATCGTCACATATCCAGTTAATGTAGGTTAATAGATTGATTCCAGTGACACGGATCATAATGAACAGTAAATTGTTTTATCTCTTAAGTCTTATTTGGTCAGCCAGGAAAACATATGAGGTAATATGGCTTGGACTAAATGGACCGTATAATAGATCTCCTTCTAAAGAATCAGGACAGGGTGACAGCACCTCTTATGATTAATGAAAATAATAATGGTCCTGAAATTGAAATTTTTCTAATTTTTTTCCCTTCTCCTCTCTTGGCTGCCACCAAAAACTTCAGCCAGGAGATGATTTGTGTACAATAACTGGCTCTGACTTCTTCTTCAGCTGAGAATACACATTTAGGGCGGGGGGGAAGGGAAGGAAGGAAGCAAAGGAAAGAATTGGTTTATAGAATTCAAAATATGCCACTTAGAGGGCCAGGAGACCCCTTTTCCATAGAGTTTTACTGGAAAGCCTTCATATAGAGAATTTGGGTAAATGTCTTTGGCATCATATATGTTAGAGGTCAGTCAGATTATCTGCCTGGATTAAAATCTATTCTGTCTTTGGATGTATGTTTAAACCACATCATTGCTCCCCTTTTACTTACATTTCTCTTTGGGCAAAGGAGTTTTGTTTTCTTCCATATCTCCACATCAAGGTCTCTGTCTTCTCACTGGTTTTCAGAGAAAACAAGTGCATTTCCCAATTTCCCATGGAGTAGTATTTTGAAACTCTTTGGGAACAAAAGGGAAGGAGGGGAATTTTGACTAATTGTTTATCAACAGACACAAAGGCCTTACCCCTTTTGAAGGAAAAAAATGATAAGTTATCCTGATATGTTCTGTACCAAGAGGCTTGATCCAGTTGCGGATGATGGTGGACCATGAGATCGTAATGAAATTTGAGAAGTTTCCTATTCCTTGATAAGAGGAATAAATAAGGAGATCCAGTAAAAGGAGTAGGACCTTCAGCTTCCACTTGAATAAGGACCATTACTTTAGGGTCATTTCTTCCACACTGCAGGTCACATATAATCTGGACGGCACCTGAGAAATGTGTTCAGGCTGCTTGAAGTAGAAGTGGCTTCCAAAACTGAGGCTACCCATCTTTCTCTCAGGCTCTGTTCAAATTCCATTCATATTGATTTCCTAAGAAATTGTCTCACACAGTCTTAAGTAGCTGCTTGTAGAAATTCTTCATGGCAATACAATCTATTCTACTCGGTTTTGCCAAAGCAAAATAGACAGTCGTGGACTCGGGTAGTCGTGGACTCGGGTAGTCGTGGACTCAGGTATACTCTTTCATTGCAAATCTTTGAGGAAATGTTTCTTTGGCAAAACACTTGCTTACCTCTATAGAATACAATTAAGACAGTGACGAAAATCCTATATAGACAATTATTTAGTGTCTCTTTGAAATCAGACCTCCTTCAAACAACTCCCCAAATCATTTCATTGAAAATTTTACTTTTCTACCAGTTATCATAGCAAGATGTAATACTAACATCTCTATCATTTATAAATAAAAAATGAATAAAAATTAAATATAAAGATATCGAAAAAAGATATTTTTAACATTGATAATTCAGAAAAGCAGATTGCAAAATAACATATGACATGGTTCTCTTTGTTTGTGGTTACAAGCTTATAGTTTTATATCTTTATATATAATTTATATATGTATATTTATATATATATTTTTAAATTGCATTTTAGGTTTTGGGGTACATGTGCAGAACATGCAAGATAGTTGCATAGGTACACACATGGCAGTGTGATTTGCTGTCTTCCTCCCCTTCACCCACATCTGGCATTTCTCCCCAAGCTATCCCTCCCCAGCTCCCCCCACCACTGTCCCTTCCCTAATCCTCCCAATAGACCCCAGTGCGTAGTGCTCCCCTCCCTGTGTCCATGTGTTCTCATTGTTCATCACTCACCTATGAGTGAGAATATGCGGTATTTCATTTTCTGTTCTGTATACTTATATTTAAATTAGATATATGTGCTTCTGTTTGTCATATCATGAAGAAATGAATGACCAAACATTTAACTTTTGTCACCTTCTAAGAGGTGAAATGTTGGAAGTGGATTGATAAATTATAGATTTTCTGTGTAATTTTTGACATGTCACCATAAGCAATTATTACTTTTGAAATCAAATAGAAAATCATCAGGCCAGGCCTGGTGGCTCCTGCCTCTAATCCCAGTGCTTTAGGAGGCCAAGGCGGGAAGATTACTTGAGGCTTGGAGTTTGAAACCAGTCTGCATCATATAGCAAGGCTCTGTCTCTACAAAGAAATAACATATACATTTTTAAAAATTAGCCAGGCATGATGGTACATGCCTATAGTCCTGGCTACTCAGGAGGCTAAGGAAGCAAGATCACTTGAGCCTAAGAGTTCCAGACTGCAATGAGCTACAATTGCCCCACTGTACACCAGCCTGGGTGACAGAGTTAGACCCTGTCAGAAGGAAAAGACAGAAAGAAAGAAAAAATGGCTTTAGAAAAGTAGACAATATTTTTTTAAGAAAAGAACCTTTTGAACTGTTTTTGAAAAGTGCTTAATTTTTTGGACTCATGGTAAAGTTTTCTTTCCAGGTTATTCTTGATATTCATTAAGAGCACACTATTACAAAATAAATTGGATCTGCATTTAATAAATGAGATGACCTATTATGCATTCTATTGTACTGTTTTATATCTATTATTGTATTTTATCTGTTTTGTCTGTCTCTATAAATATATTTGATATTTATTCCTAACCCTTTTTTAACAAAAAAGTATTTTTTTAATTTTATTATTTTGTAGACAAAACCAACACTTCTTGAAGTTGGATAATCCTAAATTACACTGGGAATACAAAATATACTTAATAGAAAGGGACTTTTGGACCTAAAATAAATGCTATGAATATTTATAGATGGTTTGGAACTGGAACTAATTCATATTGGTCTGGAGTGCGCTCCATTCAGCCTTCATGAAACCACAATGAGAGCTACCCTATTTGAGAAAACAAGTTGAAGCCTGGAAATTTAAAAGAAGTTCTTAGGTTAAAGGCTGAAATCTTCAAACGGAGATTAAATGTCATATATATTCTTAATTTCAAATAGAGATGATAGAATTGTTTATGATCCATGATGCTTGATGGCATTAAACAGCTTGGAAATTGTTTCATCCCAGAAGTCATTGTACAACATGGTAGCAAATGTCATTAAGTGCCGTAACATCCAAATAGGTCATTGGAGGGGCAGAATCTATTCCTTTTAGTTCATGCTTCTCAGTGTCATTAATAGAGCTTCCAAATATTGCTTATTCAACTGAGGTGTTTCTTTCCTTCAGTTTTTGTTATCAAATCAAAACATCCATACTGGGTTTTAATTAAGCTCCTACCTGTTAATGTGTACAAATCTCTCTCACTTGGGCTTTCACTCATTTATTTGGTACATACTGGAAAATCTCAAGGATTGATTTTTGAGAAAGTGATAAAGAGGAATTGATAGATTCTTGGATATCGATTTGAAATAGATATACTAAATTTGAAAAACACCAAGAGATTTAACTTTTGCTGCTTCCTTGATTTCAAATTGTAAAATATTTAATGACCACTGTCTTTTGTTTTGGCATTTCCTTACGAGTAGTCCAGTATTTTTTATTTACTTTTTTTTTTTTTGAGAGGAAGTCTTGCCCTGTTGCCAGGCTGAAGTGCAGTGGTGCAATCTTGGCTCACTGAAATCTCTGCCTCCTGGGTTCAAGCGATTCTTCTGCCTCAGCTTCCTGAGTAGCTAGGACTACAGGTGTGTACCACCATGCCCAGCTAATTTTTGTGTTTTCAGTAGAGATGGGGTTTCGCTATGTTGGCCAGGATAGTCTCGATCACCTGACCTCATTATCTGCCTGCCTCAGCCTTCCAAAGTGCTGGGATTACAGTTGTGAGCCACCGCACCCATCCCAATATTTATTTTTAACCATCCAAAGTACATTGGAAAAACAGGAATGATACTTTATTTATAATGGCATACATTTGTAAACATTCAGAGGATTTGATTGCCTTAATTTGTGTGTGTGTAACAAAGTTCAGTTAATCAAGTCCTCTGGATATGTGTGTGTGTGTATGCTACTTAATGAGAAAGAGGATAAAATAAATACAATTTTACATATACTAATTACGATTTTGTAAAAAACCAAACACACACATAGAATAAGAATTAGAAAAGGTAGTTCTTATTCCCAACTGTTAGGATTAAGGATTAGATTTATGATTAAGATATTTTTCTTTTTAAAGGTATTTCTGCATCCTACAAAATTGTAACATGGTCATATTACTTGCATGACTATGAAAACAATAATAGGTGTTTCTATGTGTCAGGGACTGGTATCAATACCTTACATAAACTAACTTATTTAATTTTCATAACCACTCTTTGAGATAGTATTATTTTTACCTTGATTTAGAAATTAGCAAGTCTAGTGTCACAGAGGTTAAGTGAGTTACTCAAGGTCAGACAGCTGGCACATGCTGGAGCCAGGTGTATGCTGGGACATGGTGGAGCCAGGTTTGAACCGAGCTTGCCTGATTACAAATCACAAGCTTTCAGTACACTTTCTAGATAAAATAGGTTGTCCCAACAGCATTTTTGTCATTGTATAGTTCTTTAAATGATATTACCCAGGAAGATAACATTAGCTATGGTAAACCCAAGCATAAGATATCTAAATCTGAATAAAAACAAGCACATTAACATGTTTCTGATGTCAAGGTTCAGAGTTGTTTAATTTTAGGTAATTTAATTTTCTTTATTCTAATGGTAGATTTTGCTAACAAGTTTATGATGGTCAACTTTGACCTTCTGGTTTCATGCTCAAAGGGAGCATGCTATTAAAGCCTGGGCTATTGCAGCTGTGTGTCTATTTGGTATCAAATAAACTAGTGATCTGGTTCAAAGATCAATGTGGATAGACTACATATTCCAAATGCCCAAAGGAAACAGTTTCTTACTTAATGCCATCAAGTTTATTTTAGGTTGTTGAATGTCTACTTCAGTCCAAAATGTGCATGGTCATGAAAGAAAAAAAATACCTGCTTTACATATGTTTGTTTTTATGAAAAGAGCTTAGTTCAAAGAACAAAACCTCTAGCCACATAAGAAAGATAACTGCATGACTATAACTGTTGGCCTCTAGTTTTCTCTTGGCAGAGTCCTTTTGAACTCTAAAATTCTAAATTTAAATAATAAGCTTCCCTTCTAAAATATTGTGTGCGTGTATGTATGTGTGTGTGTGTGTGTGTGTGTGTGTGTGTGTGTACACACATTCCACTCTGGAATTCTAAGCAAACAGAATAATCGGCAGTTGCAAACCACGCTCTTACCTTGTACATAACCCGAGGTTATGCTCTTGCCTGCTCCTCTGCCCTGCCTATGAGATACCCAGTGCCTCTGGTGGCCCCTTCCTCTGAGTCCTAGAAGCTTTAGGATAATTATCAGGGCATGTTCTTAAACCCAGTCTTCTTCTCTGACTACCTGCCTAGAGGATGCAGAAGACCAGGAATCTCAGCCTGTTCTTTTGTCTTTCTGTAGTCCTGCACTGCTCAGTGATTTCTACCCTTGGCTATTTTGTTCTGACCTCTGCTCTACCTGCTATTATTTCTTCTCTATTTTCTTCCAGATCTTGCCCATTTATATTTCTGTCCCCCTTTTCCTTTTGCTCTTAGAGAAAATATTTTTTTTAAATAAAGGCTAATTATGCTTAATTATCATATATAGTCCTTATCTGTATCTGGGAAAAGATAAGCCATGCATTTCTTAAGTTAAGCTAATCATAATGAAAAATAGCATCAACAAACGTTGAAGCTCTTCTTGTTAGTGTACTAAAAGAGCCCTGCAAAATTTCCACAAAGATTTTCTCCTCTTTCTTCTCTAATTCTACTTATTTTCTTTAAATACCAAAAGCATAAATAACTGCAAACATATCTCTTATTACATACGTCTATTCATGTTGCAACAGAATTGCTCAGAATTTAAACCATTTTGTAGGTTTTGTTTTGAGTTAACCTGGGAGTCTATGTGCATTTAAGCATTTTTCTAAGGAATTCTCTGTTCTAGATCTCCATGAGGCCAGTATAGTCTTTTAGCATTCCCTAAATCTTCAACAATAAACTCAGAGCTTTGCAGATTCTCATTCTTTACATATTGTAGATTCATGTGTGAAACTTTAGATTAGCTGTCCGTCGGGAGCCTTGTGTTAATTACAAAAGGGAAATCAATGGGCCTGTGAATCCACCTTTTCCTGGGGTTAAAATCCAAGAAGAAATTAAGACCAAGCTAAACAGAAAAACTACATGGGTGGGAGAAATATTTACCATGTATACACAACTCTCTCTCAAGCACATATAAAATGTTATTTTTTATTGAAGAAAAAAATATTAAAAAATCCAGTGACTGATTTTGCTTCTTGAACCAAATCAAACATTTTGTTGTCAGAGCTCTCATAACTGCAGTCTGCAGAGGTCACGGCCTTAACTTTCTCCTTCAGATGGTCTGTGAGTGGAATGTCCTTACCATTAAGGCTCCTTTTGTTTTCCTTGGGAGAGTTTTGCTTACACTGGCAAGCGCCTGAGACGAACCAAGGTTCTCTAGACTCTGTTTATTAGTTTTTTATCTTCTTATCAGAGTCTTCCTTCTTAAATCATGTCAGCATTTTACCACTCTTCAGGGATTCCTGGTGTTTTATTGTCTATGAACTGCTTGGGGGGTGGTCAGGGAGGGAGCTCGCCTAACAAATATAACATTTATATAATAGTAGAACCAGAGAGGATGCCCTGTTCACTTATTATTCCCACACTCACCTGAGCTTCCTCTCCCGCTGCCGGTGAGGGGACCCCGAGAAGCCCCTTGCCAGCTCAGCCCACGCTTATTTGTCAACTAAGTGACATGGGTTCTGTCTGGACAACCTGCCTTTCAGTCATTTTGAGTGGCTCTTTAAACCCATATGTACTTGCTTAAGCCATTCTCAATCATCCAAAGAGACTATCCGGTGAGTGGGTGATTGCTTTGAACTTGAGAATGTGATTGGGCTTTATTCACAGATGTAATCTGGATGTAGGGGGTCCGTGTCCATACCTGCTCTTTCCTACCATATCGGATTCAGACTTTAAAAATGACCTCGTGCACAAGTATCCCAACTTCGTAGTCTAAGTACAAGTTTCGGAGGGAAGGTGAGAAAAATTGCCTCGCTGTAGCTAAGGCAGGGGTTTTATGGGGCAGTGGAGGGAGGTGCCGGAAACTAGGCAGCCGAGAGGAACCCTCACTGTTGGGAAAGTGAATCATCTCTTTTCCCTTTCGTTGCTACCCACGTGACTCATCATAGTATTAGGTTTTTAGCCATAGGCCGATTATTTCTAGTCACACATATTTAAAACAAGTTTTAAAAATAAAGTTAATCAGGAAAGAAAAAAACCTTGTCAGAAAAAAAATCTGTATGTTTCCCTGAGGTCATAAAGTGACTTTACTTTATTTTTATTAATGCACATTGTTTTCAGAATTGGTAAAAACTGTCAAGCAATGGCAGTAAAATAACTTCTAAAGAGGCATCGGGTTCTCAGGCAGTAGATTATGCTGATATGCAAATTATTTTAGATATGAATTAATCTTATTAGGTTGGTGCATAAGTAATTGCGGTTTCTGCCATAGGCTCATATAAGGTGAGAGTTTGATCTACAAGGGGGGGATTATAGTTATTAAAGAGCATTAAACTGCTTTCTAGTGTTCATCCATCCTTTTGAAAAATATTTATTGAGTGCTTACCTGTGTGAGGGATTGTTTATCTTGGAATCCCCAGTCTGCAGGGACATGGGAATAACTGCCTGCTGTACACACTGGTCTGTGTACTCTTGTCTTAGTGCACTGTCCCTGAGAATATAAAATTCTCTTTCTAGTGATGAGTAACTGTTTACCCCTACTCTTTGTTGAGATCTCAGGGTATGTTCAGCATTGCATGGTAAGGAAGTGTGAATTCGATGGAGAATCACGTGGGTTTCTTCTTTATTTTTTTCCCTCTAATGAATCTTGAATGATGTGTTTTTTTTTTCTTTAAGAGCATTTTCCCTACTTATTAAAGCAATAAGTTCTTGTGGAAAAGTGCTTAACATAAGTTTCATGACCAGCTTTCCCTTGCAGCTGATAACGTAGCAGAGAAAGGCGAACAGAAGGTTTGAAAATTTGAGAATAAATACCACTATGATTTTTTAGATAAAAGCATGGCATGCATATACCTATGTAACAAATCTGCATGATCTGCAACTGTACCCCAGAACTTAAAGTATAATAATAAAAAATAAAATAAATGAATAGTAATAAAAGATGTTTGAAATTTAATCATGAAGACTTAAATGCGTTTTTCAACTGAGTTTCTACTTAGTTTTTTCCTCCTCAATTCTTTTATCATTGCAACTTAAATTTGAGGGAATCTCTCTCTTCACTAATCCATCACTTCAGCTTCATTTTCATGATTTTCTGACTTGAGTACTCCATCTATTTAGAGTTCCCCTTACTGCCTCAGCATCAACATAATTTGACCTTCATAATTGATTATACCTTTGACAGAAAAAAATATGAATAAAAGCCTGGATTTTGCTAGAATGTAAAAGATAATTGCTAATATAATAAAACACTTGGTAGGACTACTGCTTTCATGAAGTTTAACCTTCCAAGGCTTTCTAAACTTAGTAAAACTGTACTAGTTATCTCCTTGCTGTTACTATTATAATAATTTCTTAAAGATACAATGGTTAACTCAAGGTTATTTATTTTTTCATCATTCATTCAGCTACTGTTTATTAGCTATTGTTTTCCAGACCTAGTGTTAGGTATTAGAAGAAAGAAGAATTAAACCTAGTACTTGTTGTTGTTATGAGATCCTCCTTGAGTTTCTTAGAGTTTCATTAGCATGTAAAGAAATATTTACAATACAGTAGATGAGAGCTGTTGGCATCACAATGGGGAGAGCCATGGATTTTTTGGAGAAGACCCAGTCAAGTGGAGCGTTAGGTCCAAAAGGAAAAGGTGGAATTTAGGGGAGGGGTTCATATTTCAGGCAGAGAGGTATTAGGCTTGGGCATAGGGAAAAGAATATGCAGGAACTGCCCTGGGGAAGGCACAACTTCCTAGTGGCTGGCGGGTATTGGAGGGAGTGTTTGGGGATTATTCAGGGTTAGAATACGATTTAGTTATGTGCCCTGCAAGGAGATTTGTGAGGTTCACCCCATCCCTCTGCATCCTCCCCAGTACAAAGGAAATTAATTTTCAGACTCCATGTGGTCAATTAGCCTTATTAATTACAAACATTTTACTACGTTTTGAGCTTAGCCAGGCACATGATCATATCCATTTTATCTGGTACTATTTTGTTAAGCCATTGCTTTTTATCTAGGCTATAAGAATAAGACAACGAAAACTACCCTTCTATAATACAACCAAGTACAGTGGTCTACCCTTATGCACAATTTTGTTTTCTGCAGTTTTACTTACCTGTGGTCAATTGGGGTCCAAAAATATGACATCACTACTTGTGTGCTTTGGGGTCATGATTAAGTCAAAGAAAGGTTAATTGAACACAAGCACTGCAGCAACATGATGGTCCATCTGATAATAGAGATGGCTGCTAAGTGAGTCATGGGCAGGGAGGGCAGACAGCCTGGATCTGCTTCTCCAGGATGATTCATGTCCCACGTGGGATGGAGCAAGATGGCCCAAGATTTCATCACACTACTCAGAATGTGGCACAATGTAGAATTTATGAATTGTTTATTTCTGAAATTGCTGATTTACATCACAGTGCCTATAACTATGCATTGCTTTATCTCATGACATAGAGATTTTATCATTTCACATCATCACAAGGAAAAGGGTGAGTATAGTACAGCATGATATTTTGAGAATAAAAGAGGAGACCACATCCATAAACTTTTATTATAGTGTATTATTTTCATTGTTCTATTTTGTTATTGTTGTTAATTTCTTATTGTGTCTAATTTATAAATTACTCTTTATTATAGGTATGCTTGTATAAGAAAAAAATCGTACATAGAGGGTTTGGTACTATCTGTAGCTACAGGCATCCACCAAGAGTCTTGAGATTTATATATATCTCTATATATTATACATATAACTATATATAAAACAAATAATATATAACATTATGTATTATTATATTATATACATAATATATAATCTTGTATCTTATATACAACAATACATTATATTCAATGTATGTAATATAACATATACAACTCATATCCACCACAAAGTGAAGCATCTTCAAAGTTTTCCAGCTTATGATATAGTAGTTGTCCCAACTAAGAATATGATTTAATATTTTAGTTGGTGTAAAAGTAAACTTGAAGACAGAAACAAACTTAAGACTCAGAAGACAATGCAGAAGGCAGAGCATGAGGAGATGGAACTCGATGAAAAAAGCTTCAGGTGTGATCACTCAGATCCTAATTTGGATACTAAAATATCAGGTAGATTTCACCCACGCCTGAAAGTCACAGAAATGCTCCGATGACATGAAGTTTTTCACATGTGCTAAAAATGCAGCTAACCAGACAAAGTGTTATTATTCTAAGTGAGAATAAAAAAAATGTTTAATGTATAGACAACTAGAATTATTTTTAAATTATAGGACAAAAAGTCCACTGTTCTTTTAGATACTAAATATAAGGGAAACTTAAGCTTATTCTGTTCCTCAAGGTGAACAACTCAGAAATCTGTTACAACTCTCTCTATACAGATATAGATATAGATATCTGTATAATATACATAGGCTAGTGGGACACTCTCATTGGTTTACATACAAAACAATGAGCATGGACACACTGTCAAATGCACTTTTGTGATTTTTCCATTAAAATCCTCAAACAACCATATCTTTCTCCATGTCCTGCACAGGTGATTTTGCAAACATGGTTAAATGACACTTCTCAAGAATACAATCTGTTTGGAGAAAAACTTTATGAAAAGGCAAATGTAGTAGCTAGTGTCATTGCATCAGATCTACTGCATTTCAAATAAAAGGTGAAGAAATTCCTGATGAAGAACCATGTCAAAATTTTACATTTGAACTAGTTTCTAAAAGATCACATACTTTCACTCCAATTTATATGTTGTATGTGTTATATCTCATCTTTTTACCTGCTCCCTTATTTCAGCCTGGTCCACATCTGCCATACTCCTTCACATAAACACACAAACAGACATGTACCACTTCTTCACATTCCTTCTCTCACACACATCACACACACACATATGCCGTTCATTCACACTCATCCATAGACAAACATTATTCTACACTCACACACACATACACAGACACACACACCATGCTTTCAGACATACAGACACAAACACACATCTTTGGGACCTACTATTACATTATGCATTCCTCTGGGACTATGGCTTGGCTATTATGAATGTTTAGAGTTTTATTTTTATTTTGTAAAAATAAAAATATTTTATTTTTCACCCAACTAAGAGTGTTTGAAATTGAAAGTGTGCAGAGCAGAGAATCATGAGACAAAAAGAGAAAAGTTAAAGAATAAATTATTGACAAGATGTGCCCATCGAATTCTTATTCCTTCCTCCATGCTTGACAATTTCACGTAGGCCTGCAAAGATCAGTTCTTACTTAAGAGTGTATCAGAGAGATTCATGCCAGAGACTCCCTTATCCCAACCTTGAAATCACAGCAAATGCTATCTGCTAAGGAAAGACACATGGAATGCGGATCATGTGGAAAACAGTTTAACTTTAGGCTCTTCACAAAATAGCAGATTGGAATTTTCCTAGGAAGGGTTTGTATTTGTTTTGCTTTCTTATATTTCATTTTCTAATTGTAGACTTAAAAAAAAGAGAGAGAGACTAAAGGAGCTAGACGGCTAGCATGAATGTAAACTAACAACTACTTTTTATATAGAGTAAATGGACAACATGTATTAGAAGTCTTTGTAACATAAAGCTCACTGATTTAGTAATTCAGGCTTGTGAAACACAGACCAAGGAAGTTATCCTAAGTAAAGAAAGTTTTGTATCTGATGCTCTCATAGTGATCAATATTATGTTATTTACAGTGGCAAAAACTTGGATATAAGAAAATATCCAACAATAGGGAAATGATTAGTAAATAATGAAGCATCCTCAGAGTGGAATGATAAATAGCCATTGCATTGCTGTCTAAATGTTTTTTTTTTCTAGTAACAAAGAAAATGCACATAATAAAATTCAAAGTGTATGGCAAATTGAAAATCCTATATACAGACTGATCTCAATGATGAGACAAAGGCAAAATAAATAAATAAAAATAAAAATTCATACCAAAATACCAGTGAAAGCCATGTGTGGGAAATATGATTGTGGATATTTTCTTTTACGCTTTTAAGTACTTCCCAAATTTTACACAATAAAAATGAAATTTTTATAATAAAAACAAATTAAATAAACTTCATTCTAGAAACACAATGGCATTGATTAGCTCTGTTTATTCAGCTACATTGGTTTCCATTTTCCCAGCAGTTTTATTATTTAAATTATGTCATGACTAGTGTGAAACTCTTAGAGACAACTCAAGAGACAAATTCAAGAGACAACACGTTTTCTTGATATGCTGAAAACGTATTTCCTAGAAAAACCTCCATGTTAGGAGAAAGTACATCAAATGCAACTTAAACTTGTAAAATCTAGAAGATGTGGGATGTTCCTATTATTGTTTGCAAGTTTTGAGTATTCTTAAATATTACCAAAGTTATACCAAAAATTCTAACAGTAGAAAAAAACTATTACATTTATTTTTGTATCAAACGCAAAGTATGCATATGGAATGGATTAATCACCTCTTCATTTACAAATCACTAGAGCTAACAAAATTATTTATGAATCACTAAGGCTAATAAAATTATTTTCTTTTTGGGGTGAGGTAGACAAATATTGATTAAGGGCCTACTGTTCCAGAATGTGTTAGAGCTGCTTTAAATTCAGAGGCTATAACTCAGAGGTAAAGAGCTCATCCCATCAATTATACAAAGCTGGGTTTAGTTCTCAGCTCCAGGATTCAGTGTGACCCTGGGCAAGTAATGTATCGGGTGCCAAATTCCTTATTTACAAAACTGGTGTAACAATGGCAGTGATTTCATTTGTGCCAAAGACAGAAGAAGCCATTTGTGCAAAGCCTCCCCAGAAACACAACCTGGAGCCCATCCCTGTGAGTCATCCAGGGAGGCTGAAGGGTAGGGTGCAGGTGGGAATGGAAGAGGCAGCAGGTGACATTAGGCAGGAGAGCACTAGATTGAATGCCACTGGTTTCAATTTTATCCTGAGGGCACCAGGGCATCATTGACTGGATGAAGTGAGCGAGAGATGCTTTTTAAGCATTTCCAGAATTACAGTACAGGGTACTGAAAACTGCTCTGATTAAATGGCCAAGAAAACCTGTATCTTGTTGTAGGTCGTAACGACATAGCATGATAAGTTATAAAAGGTACAAAAAATCTTTAAGGCAGCCTTTTTGATCTCCCGGGTACTGGGGAAATGGGGAAGGGTCCTGTCCCTGGCTTCATGTTTTCCTGTGGATGGAAGCCTCATGGCAAAGCTAAATAGTCTTTTCCCTCTCTCTTCTCCTCAGGGGTGAAGCTGATTTACCTGATCAATGATGAACCTGGGAGGAGGAACTGAGCCCACCTGGCTCAACTGCTTCCTGGTTCTCTGGCAAAGGACTTACGCTCTCCTGACCTGGCAGTTCACTTAGCAGAGAAGGCCTTGTCCTCACCAGAAACTCCCTGGTTTCCAGTGCTGTCTGTCACAGAGTGGTGAGTTGAATTCAGAGAAGAACCACTTGGCTACCAGACCTAAGGCAACCTTCTCCCATCTAACCGGAATAAAGGTACTATTTTGACCTCCAGCTATGCACTTTCTAAGTTTGCTCAGAATTAGCCCTCCACAAACCCCCACAATGGTTCTAAGAGCAAACTCTGTACCAGGAACTTTCAGTTTCGAAGGCACAGAATGAATATATTCCACTAGTAGAGTATACAGCTTTTTTTTTTTTGAGAAGGAGTTTTGCTCTGCTGCTCAGGCTGGAGTGCAATGGCACAATCTTGGCTCGTTGCCACCTCCACCTCTCAAGTTCAAGTGATTCTCCTGCCTCAACCTCTTGAGTAGGTGAGATTACAGGCATCCACCATCATGCCCAGGTAATTTTTGCATTTTTATAGAGATGAGATTTCACCATGTTGGCCAGGCTGGTCTTGAACTCCTAACCTTAGGTGTTTGGCCCTCCTTGGCCTCCCAAAGTGCTGGGATTACAGGCTTTAGCCACTGTGCCCAACCAAGAACAGCTTTATAATACTGGTTAGAGAAAACATAACAGCAGCCTTATATGCCAGATATATTGCAATATGGTTATATAATTCTCTTTTGAGGGATGAGATAGGATTCATTTTCCATCTAAATCCATGTAATGATGAGCTGTGAGAGTAGACGGGCCTTTTGAATATAGGAAAATACCACTGGGCAGAGCTGTCTTGTTTTTGCTTGCCATTAAAAGGCTGTCACTTTGCAACAACAGGATGGCTAAAATGCCACTGATGTCATCAGACATTATTCTAGCATCAGCCAAGGAATCTCAGTCAATTTTGTTCATAATGACCACAGTGTTTAACTTCTCTAGAAAGATATGCTGAAGCTTATGGAATTTTTACTAATATAATTATGCTGTTTGCTATGCATTAATACCCAGTGGATGAACAAAAGATCAAGTTATTTTGCCAACTTCATAATCAACAATGAAAAAGTAACCACTGTTTTGAGACTAGTACCAAAGTTGATTCAGCAAGGCATGACCTTAGTTCTTAAGGATTTTTTTTTCTTATTATATGGCATTTCACCCATGGAGAAACACTATGGACATTTTACAAAGTAATGCTGCAATCATCATAATAAGGAATTTTGGGGGCCATTTAGAGAATTGGGAATTACTCAAGGGAGTTTATTCTGTAGAATTAGTTTAGTAGCGTTGCAGGAATAAATGGACTGAACAGATCACTTCTAAAACAGGATACTTACACCAAATTTCCAAACTATTTTAAGTTGTCACATTGAATTTCTATGGTAAACAGCAAACGACCAACCAACCAGTGAGATTTCAGTGACTGAGAAGTGTACATTGTCCAATTCTCTAACCTGAAACTGGCGATTCTTTCTCTTTCCACATTAACAGGTTTTATATTTCTAAGTGACATGATGAAGCACATTAAATTGTCTTATGCTCCTGGCTTCAATCCACCAAATTTGGGGAGAACAAATTATATTCTTTATCTGTCTTGCTTAGGGATTACTTAAGCAATCAATTGGTCCTCTATCTAGAATAACAAGAATACATGTGCACATAAAAAGGACACATTTTTAAAGAAACAGCCAGAAAAGTTACCTTTTCTCCAAACCTTCATCAATTCTTTATTTTTTCTATTTCAAGGTTATGACATTTCATAATAAAAACAGTCTTAAACAGCTGCAAAGGATTCGGACACCTACAATAGCATAACACCGTGTTTCAGTAATTTAGCAAGGGCATGATTAATTCAATAATGGCACTACCAAAAAAAAAATGAACAACAATTACTCTTTTATGCCAAATACAAATGGTTGTCTATCATCCTTATTAATTATTCTTATTATATTATAATAAGAATATTTGGTGGATTGTGGATGGTTAGGCGGTAAGCTATGTTCTTTCCCTCATTCAAATACAGATGCTTTCTTTCTTCCATGGAGGTTGTCTCTACACAGTGTTTTTGGTATACCTCTTTTGCAACAAATGAATTTGCTTACAGGTAGAAAATATTGCTTTACTACCCATACGGTCTACAGATTTCGGACAGAGTCATGCTGCACTTATTATATTTCTTCAAAGTTATGACCACTCTTACTTGTAATTGTGTATGTTGTGTTCCCTCTCCCTAAAACACTCTTCCCTCTCTCCTCTATCTAATCTCTTTTTGTCTAGATCACTCCTATCTCATCTGCAGGCATTAGCTCAGATATCACCTTCCTTCCTTCTACACACTGTGTTAATTTGCCCTCATATACAGTCTCACAGCATCACCTGTGAAACTTACAGAGCAATTGCTGGTACTCATGTTGAGTCATTACCTTTTTTGGGATGAGAAAGCCATTATCATAGTTACTTTAGCACCTGTATTGGGTCCTCTCAGTTTCACTTGTGTTCAGAGCCTTTGGATGCTTATCTCAGCTAGCAATGGAGAGCCATTTGTGGGAGGACTCTTCCAGGCATTGCAGAGGCACAACCTCACTTCATACCTATCCTTCACCAAGTTTTCATTACTGAGGCTGATACATATCCAAAAATGCAGGATAATTAGCACTCTGTGTGGCCAACTTTTGTCCAATGGAAGACCTGAGCCAATGGATAAAGTCGTCTTCTTTCTTCTTCTAGATGTTACTATTCCTAGCCACATCCATTTAAGGAATTTCTTGGAAAGCGGTTATTCAAGATCAGTTATAATAACTAGCTCTGTAAGAAACCCTAATATGGATTCTTCTTCTTTACCCTTATTTTTCTCTCACTTTTGCTTTCCTAGGATTGTACTTCATAAGAAAGGGAGCACATTAAGCCATTGTCTCAGGCTCTGTCTTCTGAAGAACCCAGGCTATGGCAGGCAGTAACTAGGATATAGTAGTTGTTGAATGAAGAGTTGTTAACTAAATTAATAGATACTTCTAGAATCAAAAATATCTTGTTAAATATTTACTGGTAGTTCAGAATCTCATACAGTGAATTCAGGGGAAGAAATGACTGAGTCTGCTGGGCACAGTGGCTCATGCCTATAATCCTAACACCTAGGGAGACTGAGGCAGGCAGGTCACTTGAGCCCAGGAGTTCAGTCCAGCCTGCGCAACATGGCGAAATCCTGTCTTTAAAAAAAAAGCAAAGTGTGGTGGCTGGTGCCTGTAGTCCGAGCTACTCGCGAGGCTGAGGTAGGAGGATCGCTTAAGTCTGGGAGGTCAAGGCTGCAATGAGCCATGATTGTGCCATGGCATTCCATCCTGTCTCAAAAACAAACAGAAAAAGCAACTAGACTTAGTCTTAGAATTACCTAACCTCAAATATATGATTGCCAGCATGAAATTTCATGTAGGTATAGCATATCCCTACAGATAGTGCTTTACGCCTTGAAAATTTACAAAAGCAAAATACTTGGTAATTCTTAACCTCATCTGATACTTTCCTTAGGAAACCCAAAGGGTTTGAAGTACAATTTGTCATAATACTTGGATATCAAACGTATGATAGAGAGTAGATTACTGGCATGAAAAGACATGCGGAGACGTGAGTGTGGTTTTAGCCACTTGCTTACCCACTAACAGCATGAACTTGGTCATGTCAGCTAAATATTTTGAGATATGGTATCCTCACCTACAAAGTGAAATTCGTGTTTCTCAATCTGAACAATAGTGTGTCTTCATAAACTAGATCTCTTACCAAAATTCCAAGTCGAGTGAGAATGTGAGAAAAACAGAATACAAGTGACTGAATTGTAAATTTCTAAGGGGGCTAGTCAGAGGGAAGAATAGTCACAGAGCAGTACAGTTTGCCTCACTCATTTGTGGATCTTTGCCTGGAAATATCAGACAGGATAATGACACCCATTCCTTTCAGATTCAAATTCCACAAATTGTTGGAATATTGGCAGACTGCAGAGATGTTGTGGGTTTAGTTCCAGACCACTGCCATAAAGCGAACATCACAATAAAGCAAATCATACAAATTTTTTGGTGCATGTAAAAGTTTTGCATATAAAAAATTATGTTTATAGTGTACTGTAATCTAGTAAATGTGCAGTAGTATTGTTTAAAAAACATTGTGCATACCTGAATTAAAAAATCCTTTATTGCAAAAAATGCTAACTATTATCTGAGCTTCAGCAAGTCATAATCTTTTGCTAGTAGAGAGTCTTGCCTTCATGTTGATGGCTGCTGACTGATCAGGGTGTAGTGGCTGAAGATTGAGTGGTTGTGGCAATTTCTTAAAATAAGACAATGATAAAGTTTGCTACATTGATTGACTCTGCCTTTCATTAAAGATGACTCTGTAGCGTATGACACTGTTTCACAGCATTTTACTCAAAGTAGAATTTCTTTCAAAATTAGAGTCAATACTCTCAAATTCTGCCATTGCTTTATCAACTACATTTGTGTAATATTCTATATCTTCTGTTGTTATTTCAAAAATGTTCATAGCATCTTTACCATAAGCAGCTCTATCTCAGGAAACCACATTTTTTGCTCATTCTTAAGAAGCAACACCATATCCCTTTCTGTTTTATTATGAGATTGCAGCAATCAGTCGCATCTTCATGCTCCACTTCTAATTTTACTGCTCTTCCTATTGCCACCACATCTGCAGTTACTCTTTCCACTGAAGTCTTGAACCTATCAATGTCATCCATGAGGGTTGAAATCAACTTCTTGCAAACTTCTGCTAATTTTGATATTTTGACCTCTCCCCATGAATCAGTAAGGTTTTTGATGGCACCTAGAGTTGTTAATCCATTTCAGAAGACTTTCAAGGTACTTTGCCCATCAGATCATCAAAGAAATCACTATCTATGACAGCAATAACCTTACAAAATGTAATTCATTCTTTTTTTTTTTTGGAGATGGAGACTTGCTCTGTTGCCCAGGCTGGAGTGCAGTGGAATCTCGGCTCACTGCAACCTCCTCCTCCCGAGCTCAAACAATTCTCCTGTCTCAACCTCCTGAGTAGCTGGGATTAAAGGCACATGCCACTAGGCCAGGCTAATTTTTGTATTTTTAGTAGAAACAGGGTTTCACCATGTTGATCAGGCAGGTCTCGAACTCCTGACCTTGTGATCCACCTGCCTCACCCTACCAAAGTGCTGGGATTACAGGCATGAGCCACCATGCCAGGTCTCAAAATATAATTCTTCAAGAAGACTTGAAAGTCAGAATTACTCCATGATCCATGAGCTGCAGAATGGACATTATGTTAGCAGGCCTGAAAACATCAATTTCTTTGAACGTCTCCATCAGAGCTCTCGGGTAACTAGGTACAATGTCAATGAGCAGTAACATTTTTAAATGAATCTTTTCTTCTGAGCAGGAGGTTTCAACAGCGGGCTTAAAAATACTCATTAAACCATGTTGTAAACAGATGTGCTGTCATCCAGACTTTGTTGTTCCATTTATAAGAGCACTATAAGCAGAGTAGTTTTAGCATAATTCTTGAGGGCCCTAGGATTTTGGGAATGGTAAATAAGCATTGGCTTCAACTTAAAGTCACCAGCTGCACTAGAGAGTCAGCCTGTCCTTTGAAGCTTTAAATCCAGGCACTGGCATCTCCTCTCTAACTCTGTAAGTCCTAGAAGGCATCTTCTCCCAATATAAGGCTGTTTTATCTACATTGAAAATCTGTTGTTTGGTGTTTAGCCACCTTCATCAATGATTTTATCACTTCATTGGTCAATGATCAATGAAGAGTTGAATCGCCTTCATCAGTGACCTTAGTTAGATCTTCTGAATAACTTGCTGCAACTCCTGTATCAGCAGTTGCTGCTTCACCTTGCAGTTTTATGGTATGGAGACAGTGCCTTTCCTTAAGCCTCATGGACCCACCTCTGCCAGCTTCAGACTTTTTTACTGCAGTTTCCTCCCCTCTCTCAGCCTTCATAGAATTAAAGAGAGTTAGGGATTTACTCTGGATTAGGCTTTAGCTAAAGGGGATATTATGGCAGGTTTGTGCTTCTATCCAGGCCATTCAAACTTTTGCCATCTCAGCAATAAGGATGTTTCACTCTTTTATCATTCATGTGTTCCCCATAGTAGCACTTTAAATTTCCTACAAGAACTTTCCTTTGTATTCACAACTTGGCTGTTTGGTACAGGTAGCCTAGGTTTTGGACTGTCTTGGTTTTTGACATGCCTTTTTTACTAAGCTTAATTATTTCTGTCTTTTAATTGAAAGTGATAGATGTGGGACTCTTCTTTTACGTGAACACTCAGAAGCCATTGTAGAGCTATTAGTTGGCCTAATTCCAGTATTGGTGTATCTCAAAGAATATGGAGGCCCAAGGAGGAGAAAGATGGGAGAGCCACCAGTTGATGGATCAGCCAGAACACACAAAACATTTATGAGTTAAGTTCATCTTCTTATAGGGGTGCGGTTCATGGTGCCCCAAAATAATTACAATAGTGCCATAAAATAACACTGATCACAGATCACCACACTAGACATAAAAATAAAAAGGTTTGAAATACTGTGAGAATTGACAAAATGTGAGATAGAGACACAAAAAGCTCAAGCTTTTGGAAAGATGGCACCAACAGACTTGTTCGATGCAGGGTTGCCACAAACTTCCGATTTGTACAAACTCCACTATCTGTGAAACACAATAAAGCAAAGTGAAATGAAGTGAGGCATGCCAGTGCTTCAAATCTGTCCTAATTGGAAAGAGTGCATTTACATAAGTAAAAATAATTTAAACATGTTATATTAATAAGTGCAAAAAGAAAACATTCAAAAGTGAAGAGAATGCAAGCCAAAGACTACTAGGCTACAAAGTCTAGCATATTACACACACACACACACACACACACACACACACACACCCCACACACACAGGCATTGCAATAAGAGCTGACATTCTTACCAAATCTCTGTAAGAGATAAAGCAGCTCTTGTTTTTCAGTTCAAATAAATATTGGGCCAATAGCTCAATAAACGATAAAGGATGTATTTAGGCTGTTGTACTAAATCTCCATTTTAGATCATTGTAACTTCTCATTCTCTTTTATACCTACTTTAAGTGATCATAGATTGATTACATAGCCTAGACAAAAATTAGAGTCAAGTTATTTGAAGGCAAAAGGAAGACTCATGTATAAATACTGGTTGAAAAAGAATTCAGTTGATGATGGCAGCTGAGCATAGGCTAAAACCTCCCCACTCCTACTTCAAACAACAGAAAGGCTAAATAAAATATTTTAACATATAACATTAAAAAGCATGACAGAGCTGAACCACATCAAAGGGAAATCTTCAGAGGCTAGAAACAGAAAGAAAACCTATTGGTGAAGAGTACATAAATCAGCAAAGTCTACAGTGAGAAATTGTGGGTATTTTTAGTCTGGCTATAGGACATGGGGCTAGAGTTCCAATATCCAGGCAGGAAACACTAGATTTGAGGTTTCAGGCTTCAAGCATATAAGGAATCCAGAATTGGGTTTTCTGCAGACAGTTAGAACTGGTCCTATAACAGGGGTTCATAATCTGTGATGAAGAACTTTGAGATTCCTGCCTTCCAGTTAGAGGTTTAGCCCAGGTATGTGTCATACATATATGACTATGGTAGAAAAAGATTCACTAAAATAAAATTGGGGCATTTAGGCTGCATTGCAGGAGGATGGATATTTTGAATTCAAACTAAGACTGTAATTTAAAACTAGATTAGAGATGATAATGCTATAGGGATAGGGCAGAGGCATTCTCAAAGCTGCATGATAGAGAGCCCCTGCAATTCCACATAAGATAACTGGTGGAAGATAAACTCACCTACCAAGAATTATAAAATTTGAGGACATGCAGTTCCTTTAAAAATAATATGCATACACCCCAAATGGGTGAATTCACTCAGAGAAACTAAAGAAAAGGAAACAACAATCATAAATGTTTTACTCATGTTAAAAAAAATGAAAGATGAAACACATCTTTCTTTTTACTTATATCAAAGATACAATAGAAGGGATAATACCCAAAAAATAAGAATATGGTATTATGAAACAAAATAGAATATATTAAAAAATTAAGTCAAATTCTGAAAAAAAAACTAATTAAAATTAAACAGATACTCGAAACCTGGTTAGAAAAGTAGATTAGACACCATAGAAAATAAAATTAGATAATTGGAAGACAGAAAAAAATTACAGAGACATAAAGTGATACAAATTATGGATAAAGGACTAAGAGCTTTGGAGGATAGAAGGAACAGCTCTAATATACATGTGAGAGAAGTCCCACAAGTAGAAACTAAAGAGACTGGTGGAAAGTCAATATTCTAAGAGACAAAGGATGAGAAATATTCAGAAAAAAAGAAGTCAAGTAGTGTAGTCAAAAGTTATATCAAATACTAATTAGGATAAATATAATTAAGTCAGCACCTACGTACTTTGTGTTGCTATCACAACACCTCAAGGATAAGGAAAAAGAAAGACTACCTATAAGAGCATAACAATTAGATAAACCACAGACTTTAGACACATCCTTGGGTGTTACTGCATGTCCAAGTTACTGAGCATCAGATTGAAAAATAGGAATACAGCTTTATGCAAATTCCTACATTAGGATTAAAAACCCTGTGGCCTAGTTACCATTCACTCAACTGGGATCAGAAATTCCCGGTGAGAGGTTGGGGGTCAGGAATCCTCTTGCTTGGTAGTTTCCGAGATTATCCCCTTGATGAGCCTCCTGCTCAGCTCACACCTTCATGTCTCCTGTTCCACCTCGACTGTATCTTGCTAGTCTAGTGTCTTTTTCTCTCTAAATCCTCAAAGGACTCTAGGCTCATTGCTGTGCTTTTTCTCAGGCCTGGGCCACAAACGAAGGAAGTGAACCTTTGGTATTTCAGAGCAACTACTCATTTTAAAATCAATTCCAAAGAGTGTGCATCCCCTTTGGATCACTGACCGCCCCCCCACCCAAAAAAGGCATTTAACATACATTTAACATTACATGAACAAGAGAGTTTTTCATTCACAGATTGGACTTCATAGAGCATGCAGAGTTCAGAGTTTGGCATCTCAGATACTCATTATAGAAAGGACTATAGAAACACACACACAGACATGGAGAGAAAGAGAAAAAATACATGTAGTTAAAAATCATTCTAAAGTAAAAAAAACATTTGGTGTATGCAAACCTTGGTATAAGAATGTAAGAACGGATGTTAGGTGTGGATTTTTCTGTTGAATGCACCAACGGATTTCATCAGCCAGTCAAGGCAATTTATGGGTCATATCTAAACACAGTTGACCCTTGAACAACACAAGGTTAGGGTTGCCAACACCCTGGGGGACTGAAAATCCTCATATAACTTTTGACTCCCCAAAGTATGTTATTAACTACTAATAACATAAATGGTCAGTTAACACATATTTTACATTATAGATATTATGTACCATATTCTTACAATAAGGTAAGCTAGAGAAAAGAAGATATTATTAGGAAAATCATAAGGAAGAGAAAATATATTTACGATTCAGTAATCGAAAGTGGGTCATCCTAAAAGTCTTCATAATTTTTGTCTTCAGAGAAAAAGGAGGAGGAGAAAAGCTGGTTTTCCCGTCTCAGGGATGGCAGAGTTGGACAAAAATTTGTGAATAAGTGAACAGATCCAACCTGTGCTGTTTAAGTAGCAACTCTTGTACAATACCTAAGTATCTGTATTTCTGTAACTAACGGATGATTTTGCAATTGGTTTTTATAATTATTATCTAATATCTCCTAAATGGAATCAGAAGGTACAATTTCCTACATATTTTGTTATAGCATGGGTATCATCTTTATTTCATTATTATTGAAAAATTCACCCTGAATAAGAAATGGTTCACATTTTTCCATTTTACCTACACTAGAAATCTACAGCTTTAAGAGAAAAGAAGCTTTAAATAAAAGGACCTGTTGGTTAGCATCATAAAGGACAGTCATTACAATTTCAAAAAATATCAAGCTATTACAGTTTTTCCAACCAAATCAATGAGGATGCTTTGGGTTAAGTAAGATATTATTGTCAGGAATTTAAAAATTCTTACACATAACGAAAATCTGTGGAGATTGCAGAACCATATATTTTTGCTCCAGAAAAGTTAGGTAAAAGAAAATCAGATATTATGGACAGCAGTGATCCAATAGTTGCCGGGAGTCTTACAACCTCCAGACAAGGACTCCATGACCCACCTCCGAGTCATAGACTTCTTGTTTCCCGAGCAGCATGTGTGTAAGGAAAGTGGCAAAATCAGACTTCTCAGAGATGTAGTAGACTGTTAGCTCGTTTGTTTAAACCTGCTTTCTGGGATTAGCTCTATCTTACTTTGTGCATTTGGGGCTGAAGGTTAAACAGGGGTCAAGTAGGAGATTTCAACACATCTGATAAAGGTTTGTTCTTCATGAGAAGAGAACTTTTCACCAGTTATGCCTAATGCCCTCATCCTAACCTCTTCGTATTATTTGCCTATGTAAGGAGGCTTGGGGCAGCATAGGGCAATTTCAAATCTCAATGCACAAATTTATAACATTCGTTATTATCTAACTTCAGGAACTACTCTCTAGCCGGAAAGCTTACTGTTCAAATATGACCTTGCATTAGCAGTGGCCACTTCATCCTGGACTCCATTTGTGGATTAGAGATGAAGTGAAGACCATTGTTTTCGGTTTTTTTTTTTTTTTTTTTTTTTTTTTTTTTCAAATAGAAATTATCACAACTAAATATTTGTGAAGGCCAAACAAAGGAGTATTCTTAGTTATTTAAATGCAATGTGTACTCCCTGTTCTTAAAAAACAAGTCTACAATGATCTTAAATTTTTTTCAAAGATGATTGTTCATTCTTTAACTATATTACTGTTTGTTTGTCGAGGTAGGTACTAGTTTTAAAGACTTATAAATCCCTCTTATTGGTACTGAAAATTATACCTGTCTCAATGACATCATTTTCACAGCTATATTTTAGCAGACAGAAAGAGAGAGAGAAGTATAAATAGGAAGAAAAGTTGTAGAAAGAAAGGAGAGCTGATGCTTGTCTCACATTCTCAGTGTTTGTAAACTGCTGCCATACAAAACTACAGTCATGTCTCACTTATCACAAGGATACATTCTGAGAAATGCATCATTAGGCAATTTCTTTCTTTCTCTCTTTGTTATTCTTTTTTTTTTTTTGAGACAGAGTCTCACTCTGTCACCCAAGCCAGACTGGAGTGCAGTGACTCACTGCAACCTCCACCTCTCAGGTTCAAGGGATTTTCCTGCTTCTGCATCCTGAGTATCTGGGATTATAGGCATGTGCCACCACGCCCAGCTAATTTTTGTATTTTTAGTAGAGACAGGGGTTTACCATGTTGGCCAGGCTGGTCTTGAACCCCTGGCCTCAGGTGATCTACCCGCCTTGGCCTCCCACAGTGCTGAGATTACAGGCGTGACCCACCGCGCCTGGCCTCATCAGGTAATTTCCTCCCGTGGTAACTTCATAGAGTATGCTTACACAAACCGAGATGGTATAGCATTCTATATGCTTAGGCTACATGGTATAGGCTACAAATCTGTACAGCATGTTGCTGTACCAAATGCTATAGACAACTGTAACACAATGGTAGTAGTGTATCTAGCCATATCCTAACAGAAAAGGTAATATGCTCTGTTTAGACTGTTAAAATGTTACAAAAGCCACATCACTAGGCAATAGGAATTTTTTCACCTCCCATATAACCTTAGGGGACCTATGTGTCACAGAACTATACTTGCTACACCCAAAGGGGGATTCAGAGATGGGAAATAAGGAAGGGAGATGTTCTCATATTGGCATCCGCAAGTCTTTGCAGTGGTTTTCACTCTTGCCTCCAGGTCTTGGTTAGTAGACATTTTCTGCAAGTCTACTGCCTAGTTTTTGTTTTTATCTTTTTTTTTTTTTTTTTATAGACAGTTTCACCATGTTGGCCAGGCTGGTCTTGAACTCCTGACCTCAGGTGATCCAACTGCCTCAGCCTTTCAAAGTGCTGAGATTACAGGCGTGAGCCACCACATCCGGCTTACTGCCTAGTTTTAACATTACACTTATCACTCTGTATTTTATCTTCTAATTCTTTGTCTATCTTTCTTCATAGACTATGAACAACTTTAGTACAGAGTCTCTGTTTCATCTGCTGCTGTACCTTTAGTGCTTGACACAGTTCTGAGAATAGAGTACATGTTCAAGATTTAACAAGAGAATCAATGAACATTGAAGTCACACCTACTTGTAAAAAGATGCACGCACTTCCCTTCACCCTCTTGTATACACTTACATATCCATAATGTTTAGGGTTTATGCAACTGAATTCCACTTACTTAATTAGCTGCATTTTCTTTTGCACATAACTATTGCATCCTTCCGTTGTGTCCTGGATGAGTACACCCCAGCCCTGCTTCCAAAACTTCCCTTTTACTTCTCTGTTTCTGAGTTAAGCAAGGCATCTTAAACACCTGGAAATAAAATATTTCTGTGCTTCTTTTCATATTTTACTCCATAAGCATAAATGAAAGAGGAAACTATTTTAAAATAATGCAATAATATCATAAAGTCAAATAGCATTATGTGTGGGGGGGAACCCCAGATAGTAAATATAAAAATCAAGATAGCCATTGAAGTTGTCCAAACTCCAATACGGAAAGAAAATAAGACAAAGGTTTGAATTACATGACAAGTCAAATAGAATGCAATGGTATCATAACTTCATAATTAAGCATTTTCTTTTGCATTACTTTCTAATTAAATCCAAAGGCCAATCACATTATAAAATACTTCTCCAACATATTGCAGTATAGAGGCCTAAGCTAGCAAACAACTCATAATGTTCTGTACTTCCTGTATCCTGTGTTGTATTTTAAAGCGGAAATAGCCACATGTAAAACTGCACATTGCATTTTTCTCATGCAGTGTGATTTTATTAGATAATTGTTTGGAATTAACCATATAATTAAAATTATAGCCATCACCTCATCCGATTAAAGAATAGTTAAAGAAAAATGACCCAAATGCAACATAAAACATCGTGGATATGCTTGTATGGTTTTTACCTTAGGATCCTACCACCTTCTTAGCTTATTTTGTATGTAAATAAGATCCTCCTGGCTCTTGATACTTCTCTCTTTCACTTTTTTTGTAGATGGAGTCTCACTTTGTCACCAGGCTGGAGTGCAGTGGCAAGATCTCAGCTTACTGCAACCTCCACCACCTGGGTTCAAGTGATTCTCCTGCCTTAGCCTCCTGAGTAACTGGGACTACAGGCATGCACCACTATGCCTGGCTAAGTTTTGTATTTTTAGAAGAGACGGTGTTTCACCATGTTGGTCACGCTGGTCTCGAACTCCTGACCTTGTGATCCGCCTACCTCGGCCTCCCAAAGTGCTGGAATTACAGGCATGAGCCACCATGGCCAGCCGATACTTCTTTCTTTCTTGTCAGTTCTTTGCCACCTTTGGAAACAGGATTAACTGTTTCAATGACATAGAGCGAGCGTATGTCTTTCATTCCCCAGCCTAAGTTCCCTTGAACTTGATTTTACTTTTAAATTTTACATTTCCTCAGCTACTCAGGAGCCGGAGACAGGAGAATTGCCTGAACCCAGGAGGCAGAGGTTGCGGTGAGCCAAGATCGCGCCATTGCACTCCAGCCTGGGTGACAAGAGCAAAACTCCGTCTCAAAAAAAAAAAAAATTTACATTTCCTTTTCTCAGTGATTCACCCTCTATTCCTAAATATCACAATCAGAACAGAAGACAACTCATTTACCCTTGATGTTTTAAATAACCTAGACTTCTCACTCTCATTGTAGGTCACAAAAATCATTTCCCAGAGCCTCACTTCTGCCATATCAGATCTCATCTTTGCTCTGTCTAGCCAACCTGATATATCTTTTCTGCTACTCTCTATCCCCTCAAAACTCACTATTTCTTAAAACTGGCTCCTGTCCTCTTTTGCTTCTTGAATCCCTTTCCAAACAAAAGCAATCTCAGAGACATATATCTTTCTCAGTTAAAATGCCAATTTTCCACTAGTTTTCCATTTAAGAATTAGTACCATACTGCATTTCAGTATGCTCATTTATTATTTTACGGTTATTAGTAGTGGCTCTTCCATGAGATTATAACAGGAGTTACAAACTCTTTCTGTAATGGGCCAGACAGTAAATATTTTGGGTGTTTCATGCCTTACAACATCTGTCACAACTACTGAACTCTGCCATTTTAGTGTGACAGCAGCCATACACCATATATAAATGAATAGAAAAACTGTTTCATCAGAACTTCATGTTTGAAGCTCTAACTTTTAATTTTATATAATTTTCACGTGACATGAAGTATTATTCTTTTGATTTTTTCCCCAACTATTTAAAAATGTGAGAACCTTTCTTAGTTCACAGATTACACAAAAAGAGATGGCAGGCTGGGTTAGGTCCCTGAGCCATAGTTTACTGACTACTGGATTATAAACTTCTTGAAGGCAGAAACAGATGTTACAGTGTTCGAGAGTTCAACAGTTGCTCATCATTGACCTAGCTTCAGGCAAGGGACCAATGATTCTAGGAATCCAATCTGGGAACGTTTGGAGGGCAGGAAAACCATTTTAGAAACCTGATTTAAAAGAGGTTGAAATCTCAAGGAAGTGGGAAGAAGAGCCTCAACTTTTCTCTCAACTTCCTAAGTTCTCGCGATGTCTGTGTTCAAACACAGTATTTCTTTGAACTAAGCAGAAATCTTTGAAAGGGCAGAAGGCAGGCTCAAAGCCACAGATGCCATTTTGAATACAAGCTTCATATGGTCTCCATAGGAGTCTGTAAAACCCAGCACTCTCCTCTGTGGGAGTTCTTCACTTTTAACGTGATGACTCTGTATTTAATTACACTGTATATTTTCTTCTTTAGTGCTGTGATACAGAAAGACAGAGACACAGAGAGTTAAGGGAGGGAGGGAGGGTAGAAGAGAGAAAGAGAGAGAGAGAGAGAGAGAGAGAGGGAGAGAGAGAGCGAGCAAGCGCAGCCTTGCAGATCAGGAATGTCCTCAACATCCAACTCATGAAGCACATGAAGATACTCCCCCTTGAAATTATTTATCTAGAATGCTCTCTTTGAGTTATAGTACCAAAGGGGGGAAATACTCATTTAATGAAGAGAGAGTTTTGTCCAGTTTAAAAGCCATAATTTTGTATGCATGTCAGAAAAACACATAATCTGAACAATAAATTCACCCAGCCAGACTGAGGGCCCACTTGCCACTGGAATCTGTTTTTCTTTTTAACATAATGAGGCGACATCCCTTTCCTTGGAGAGGAGAGTTCAATAGTTTAATTTTTGTTAACTGAGATCCCTTGTATGAAGGTAAATTACATTGCCTTTTCTATTACTAGCTCTGTTAATTGTCAAGCAATCAGAGTTTATGCACTCATCCAAGACAGCGGAGAATTTCCCATAATGTTACAAAATAAAACCTGACAAAGCACAATAATCTTTAGTTTATTGATGTGCTACCAGGCTGTTGAAAGCATCAGATCAGTAATGTGCTTTGGTTAGGAAATTGGGGTCTAGGGAGAAATATCGGGAGTTAGAGAGAGAACATCAGGGCTAGCAGAAAAAATATATTAGGAGTTAAAAGGGAAAAAAAGATGTTTGTGGTGGGATTTTAGATTTTATGAAAAAAAACATTGAGATCTTGTAAGGATTCTGAAGAAAAACACATGTGGGGTGGACAGATGAACTTTGGCCCCAGTGGCCCAAAAAGATTTATTTTTTGTTGGGGGATGTGCTGCATATCATAAAATAAATAGCACACACAGTTGCCAGAGTTCCAGGAAAAGCACATTCATTGCATGGTTTAATGAAAAAAATAGGTAGGCAGGATGGCAAAACTAAATCTAGATTTGGTTTTTCAAAGAAGTTAAAAATAGGAGCTCAATAAAATATCTCTAATGTCCTTCAAAATCTACCTGCGATGATAAGAAAAATCACTGAACATTTGCTTAGAGCTTTGGGGACTTTTAAGATCTGCAGAATTTATTTTGGGAGAATAATAGCCCTCTCTTCATACACTTTCCTGTGCTGTTCTGTTCTTTCCCCTATTCCCTGTCTGATAAAGGATTCTGCCTTGGACTTGTCATGCGGACACCCCTCAGGACATACAGGTATAACTTATGATGACAATATTCTGGCTCTGATGCTGAGAGAAATGAGAGTATGGTCACGAATGCCTCCTTCTGAACACTTGAAGGGTTTACATTTCCATTTTGAAAGTTTGACTTTGGTAGTCATATTGACCCTAGGAATTAAGACTTGAGCTGCTCTATTAAATTGTTCCCATAGATTGGGATTTTGAGCTCTAAGAAGCTAAAGACTTCACCTGCTGATAGACAGCTTATTTGGGAGCAGCTTTACATTAATATTGTAATCTTGTAATCGTACTCAAACTTATTTTAGGAGTCAAATAAGACCATGTTAAAAAAAAAACCTCCCATATATCAAAGGAAAATGTTGATTAAACAACTATCTTCACCATCCCAAATGCGAACTATCTAAAAGCATAAAAGGTAATACATTTATTATTTGGCAGTTTGGTATGTTAAAAAATAAGATGTGTTAAGTGTAAGAGTTTGTGAATGTGTATGGGAAGTAAGTGTGTATATGTGCAGAGGTGTGTGTGTATGTGTGTGTGAGAGAGAGAGAGAGAGAAAGAGCAAGTGAACAAGAGAGATTCTCTACCTTGCAATAAAAGATGGCAAGGTGATAAATTAGTGCTCTCAACTGAAATTGATTACTTTGTGTTCCCATCCAGTTCATGTGGCAGGCACACAGATGCGCTGAAACACCTTAATGACACATTGGAGAAAACTTCTCAAGCAGGCCCCGTGTAGTGCTCTTTCTCTTCCTCCCCTCATTGGCTCCCAGAGCGAACTGTTGTGGATACTGTGTACATTAGGGAAAGGGGCATGCAAACATTCTTCCACTCTCTCTTGCACAGAAATATCTTTATTTTATATCTCAGGAATCCTTTAGACAATCCTAGGAGCCTAAATGCTAAAATGACAAATGTAAGTGATTTTGTCTTCTCAATGCTCGAATTTATCTGTTCCCAGCTCTCTGGAGAGGAAGCACATATAGCAAAAAGATGAAGCAGCGTCAAGCCACCTAGAGGCAATCTTATTCAAGCCTGCCCAGCAAAGCAAAGCAAAGTTATGAGGCTTATTGCCATAATTGTAGATTAAATGAAACTGCCTAGTTTACACTCAAGGATTGAAAGGGACAAATTACCAATATACTTGAATTAAAGGAGTACTAGAGAAGATGGACCATTACAATCAAGCCTTCAGTTTTAATAATTCAAGAAGTCTTATGGTAAAATCCCTAATGGGATATATTGATGACTGCTGAAATGTAATTCATTCCCTTCCATTGAAATTATGAGAATGGCTGATAACTTAAGATATTTCAAATGTATTTATATATATCTGAATATTTATATATAAATATTCCAGAAATTTTAATAAATAGTAAATCCTCAGTTACTAGAATAATTTTTACAAGTACAAAAAATTAAAAATAATATTCTACCACTTAGGAATATTACAGCTTTGAAAGGATTTCATAGATTTCAATGTCTATGTAAGTCTGTCAGTGGCTTTATTGAGCCTTGCAAAGATTAATCAAAAGTTCTATGAGTTATTTATATTTTGTTTTCTATATGCTTAACAATCTACATCTATTGTTGAATTATTCTTTTTTCTTAATAATTTTGAATCTGTATTAACTACTTTTTAAATGCTCTGTAGAATTTTAACCTCACTCACTGATCATTTCCATTTGGAGACCTTAAACACTGAGCAGTTGTTACAAGATTGATGGTGATTTGATTGACTATGGTCAATGCAGGACACTCTAGTGGTCAATAGGCACAGGCAATGGTTCAAGCTCCTTTAATACAGATAAAGCCTTCAGCTTATTACCCAAATGAAGACAAAAGCCCTCAAGCCCCTTCCAAGGTCTCTGCATCCCAGAAAGTGCTTCCCTCCAGCAAGATCCTTCAATTTCCTGAAGACATTCAATCTTCTCACCCTCAGAAAGGTTCTTTCCTCTCCTGGCACCTTCTCTAACTTTTCTGAGCCCTAGCTCTATCCCTTCTTGCTTGCATGCTGCAAGAGTCACTCCCCTGCACATTCCTGGGTTTGAGAATAGGTGATACAAAGGATGGAGTTCATATGGCTCCATCTTGTAGCAAGGCTGGGTAACAGGCATCACTTAGTCCTGCTACTGCAAAAATAGTGCAGTGTTTACCTTACTGATGTCCACATAAAGAAATGCTTCAGAAATGTATATATTCATTTTTCTTTTCTTTTCTTTTTTTGGTGGAGTCTCACTCTGTGGCCCAGGCTGGAATGCAGTGGCAACATCTTGGCTCACTGCAACCTCCACCTCCCAGGTTCAAGCAACTCTCCTGCCTCAGCCTCCCAAGTACCTGGGATTACAGATGTTAGCCACCACTCTGGGCTAATTTTTGTATTTTTAGTAGACACAGGATTTCACCAGGTTGGCCAGACTGGTCTTTAACTCCTGACCTCAGGCAATCTGCCTGCCTCAACCTTCCAAAGTGCTGGGATTAACAGGTGTGAGCCACCGTGCTTGACCAGAAATGTATATCTTTCTTAAAGAAAATCTTTAAGTATACGTTGTTGACAAAAACATTGGTTGCTTGCAAAGTAGTAGTCTTATTAAATCATACAGCATAGAAACTTTTCCACCCTTATTCTGCATCAAATAACAAAATAATCCATCAATTTTGTAAGTTTAAAAAACTGCATTGTAAATGCCTTCTACTTAAGTAGATCTTCAAGTTTAAAAGACCCACTTAACTTTTTTAAAAAGCCCCAGAATGTCAAAGAATTTTTGTGTGAGTTTATATACCAAAGAGATTCGAATAGTTTACCAAAAACAACAGTAACAGGTATAAATAATAACTGTATACCTTGCTTCTCAAAATCGTTCCTCAGACATTAGCTTAGTGGCCAGTACATTCTGTATTCGTAGATAAAGATACTGAACTGTCAAGAGCTCAAATGAGTTGTTCAAAATGGCTGGTGACTGAGCTTAGCCAAGTATAGTTAGACTGTAATACAGGCTAGAGAGGTGGTAATTTGGCTGTGGTATCACCAGTGTCTCCATGAGAGCTTTCTTCATTTTTGTTTGTTTGTTTGTTTGAGACAGAGTCTTGCTCTGTCACCCAGACTGGAGTGCAGGGCTGCGATCTCAGCTCACAGCAACCTCCACCTCCCTAGTTCAAGCAATTCCCCTGCCTCAGCCTCCCAAGTAGCTGGGATTACAGGGCACATGCCTCCATGCCCTGCTAATTTTTTTTTTAGTAGAGATGGGGTTTCACAATGTTGACCAGACTGGTCTCAAACTCCTCATCTCAGGCAATCTGCCCACTTTGGCCTCCCAAAGTGCTAGGATTATAGGCATGAGCCACCGCACCTGGCCCTTCATGAGTGTTTTTTAACCCTACACATTTTGCACAGTGACAGAAAATAATAAAACTGTGACCTGCATAATACAATTTACATTGAGCTGTTTTCGTGTAATTCTAATAGTGTCATTGAATGTATGAAGTTCTGTCCTTTGCTTCCTTGTGATGGGAATCACATGACTCCTCTAAGCCCCTTGATGTACCTTCTAGGACCAGAATAAAGACTAAGCCTTTGGATCCTGGTATCTCACTACAGCAAAAAAGCACGCATTTGGAGATTTTTGAGGGAGGATGGAAATAAGACTGAGGTGTAAAAGAAAAGCATGTATCTTTGTACCTTGCATCTCACTATGTTGATCATTACCAGTACGTCCAATTTTGCCCAAGAGAACTGTAGTATTCTGAACAAATGGGTTTAAAACATGTATTATTATTTTTTTTTTTTTTACCAGTGGGACCTTTTTATAAATGAAATCTTATGTTGAACCCCTTTTTTTTATAAAGAGACAAATGCCATGCTTCCCTGGATGTAAATAACTCCTTGCTCTATTTTAGGGCTTCTTGAGAGCCCCTCTTAGAATCCTACAACTCAGGAAGGTCTAATTTGAAAATAATTCTCCTAAATGACTGAATTGGAAACATGCTGCCTTGAGCAGAGGCCTTTTCTTAACTGTATGTTATTGAGGAGTTGATTCAATCTTCTTCACCTCATTCATTCCCCTCTCGACATTTCTCTCTCTGCTTCCAAACTGAAACTGTCTTTTTCTGTGTAGTCTGGTTGAATATTTCCTCATAGCACTGACAGAATTCCCTAGGAAAACTCCCTTTACCTTCGTTATCCTTCAGCATTGAAGAATACTCCTTCCATTCAATAATAACTTAATGAGTATTTTCTCTATGTTAGGAACTGAGAAACCTGCAGATTTGTATTTGGAGTCAAGAGATTCATTTCCATTTTGTATAAATCTGCTTTACTTTGCTTCTTACTTAAAGAAATCTTGGATTTTTCAGAGACCTTTTAGCCAAAAATGAAAAAAATCAAGAAGATAAGTATTGTCATTTCCATGGGAATCTTCAGTTTAATGGTAAATACTCAGTTTAAATAAATGGGAAGTCACATACAGTTATACTCAGGGAAGTGTCAGCAGACTTTGTAAAATATTTGTGCATATTTTCATATTAAATAAAGTAATAAATTATTTGAATTGTTCTATTATCTATCCTTAACTGAAACATACAGTGCCTGTCCTATTTCTTCAAAAAGCTTGTTAATATGCAATCACCTAGTACAACTGCTAAGTTTTTAAAGGTCACCCATGTTTTATTCATAAAGGGTGGTTTTCTGGAGGGGGAAAAGGTTACAATGTCATGTAATACCATATTCTGATGGAGGCTTTGCTTTCCAAGATAGGTTCTAATGGATTGGATGAGGAAAGAGTGAGATTTGGGGAGAAGTGACTTGTTTCAGAAATATCAATAAAACTGCATTTAGAACAGGAAAAGTTTGAAACAGGGTGGGCAGGGAATTTATTCTACTTTCGACTATCAGGTAAGCATGACAGCCTGTGTTACATGTACTCACAAATATTTGGTTTTCCCCTATGGCCAGGTACCTGGAAGGGAGTATTTCCAGCCCCCTTGAATTTAAAAGTGTGGCCATGTGACTGGTTCTGTCCAGTAAAACAGGAGTAGAACTGATTGTGTCACCTGCAACTGAAGCATTTCATTGACATTATTTGAACCACCCACAGCTCATCCTTCTGTTACAGCCATGGGAAGTCAGGTTCTAGATGTAGAGATTAGTATCTGGAATCTGCTTAAAGGACCACTGCCCCAGTAATTTGCATAAATGCAAACTTGTTCAGAATGATTCTGCAAGGCAACATTTGCTGTGTTGAGTCACTAAAATTCTGAGGTTGTTTACATAGTGCACTATTGCCTTTTCCTGGTTAGTCTGTGGACCTAGTTGTATCTTTTACATACATAAACATTCTAGTCTCTTTCTTTCATGGCTAAGCATAATCAGCAAAAGAGACCCTAAAAACCTACCTGGTTCATCATCCTGATGGATGTTAATCCAACTTTCCAAAGTCATATATATTTTCTAGGAAGAGAAAATAAAAGGTAATTCAGCTATTCAGTTCCTAATTTAAAGCTGTTTGTATAGCATCTAGTCTGTATTTTAAGATAAAATCATAATAGTTGCTGTTTCCATCCTTGGGTAATCTTATCCCTTCCATTATTTTAAACTACACTTCTGTGTAGAAGACAACAAAATTATCACCTCTAAGGATTTCTCCTTAAATTTCTCAAAGCATCTGACACTCAACCACTGAAACGACATCACACTACCTTCTAGGTGCCATGATTTATGCATCACTTGACTCTGGACAATGTCAAATACATTTCTTTGTAGTAGGGCTCAACAACTGTTTCAATTAAATTGAATGAAAAATTAATTTCTATTTTTTCACCTTGATTCATTTGCACTGCATCTTTCTAATCACTGGAATTAAGAACCTCAAAGTCATCTTTGATTTCTTCTTCCTCAACACTAAAGGCCAAATGACTGCCAAGACCTTTCATGCTATTTTTACTTAATCTCCAAAAACCTATGGTCTTCTTCTCTAACTATTATTTCAGGCCTTCATCTCTCTAATACAATCTTTTCCATTTTAATCTCTGATTATTCCAATTTTTGTATTGGTTCTGGAACTAAATCATATTTCATTCCTTTCTCTCTATTTTATTTATGCATCATTCTTAAAATATTCCTTCTGGTCAGAAAGAGCAATTTTTACAGAAAGGAAGAGAGAGTTTGCAGTGCATAGGTTAAGGAGAGAGGTTTTAGAGCCCAGCCCATCTGGATTTCCATCTTGAAATCTGACTTTTCAGTTTAATGACTGCCTGCCCTTGTTCTCATCAGTTAGAATTTCTGTGCTTCACTTTGTCATGTAGACAACTGTGGCCTGATCTTGGAAGTTACCATTTTTATGCTTTTTGAGATCTCATAGTAAAGCCTACTTATACACAAACACACTTACAGATACCCTCCACACACATACATTGATAAACAATGTAAAAATTATGAAAGATTTCTTTGAGAAGGTGAAGAAAGGGCCCTAATAACACATTGTTTCCAGTAGACCGTTTTTTCTCCACCACTGTCTACTCACTTCTATTTGTTCTTTTATTTATTCTCTCCTGGGCTTTTCCTTCTGGAACCTCAAATTTCTTGTAATTTGCCTTATGCAGAGCAAATTACCAACCATAATTTTCTTGTGGTCTCAGCCTTACTTTTAAGCAGCTTCTAGAAGAGTATTTTCCAAACATATGCACTTTTCTCCCTATAGTGATTTTCATTTAAGGTGTTCTCTCCATCTGTAACCTGGGATGATATTGCTATCCTTGTGTTTTGTGGCTTTCCAATAGTTTAATGTATATAAAAGCTTGAGAAAGAACCAATCACATCCAATTATTCAATAAATGTTGGGTATCAGAAATATGAGTGCCTTATTTGGTGAGATATTTGTAGATGACAATCACTACTGTCATTTCTGGGGTCTAAATAAACCAGGATAAGTATCAGGGGACAAAATACAGATTAATTGCTAGCTCAAGTCGTATTTTCTTTTGTTTTGCTTCTTGAGACAGAGTCTCATTCTGTCGCCCCGGCTGGAGTGCAGTGGCACCATCTTGGCTTACTGCAACCTCCACCTCCCAGGTTCAAGCAATTCTCCTGCCTCAACCCCCCAAATAGCTGGGACTACAGGCGCACACCACCACACCTGGCTAATTTTTGTATTTTCTAGTAGAGATGAGGTTTCACTATGTTGGCCAGGCTGGTCTCAAACTCCTGATCTCAAGTGGTCTGCCTGCCTCAGCCTCCCAAAGTGCTGGGATTACAGGCATGAGCCACTATGCCCAGACTCAAGTCGTATTCTGATGCAAGTCAGGCAGGTCTTTTTGGGGCTCTCATTTGGGCAATAACCAGGGACCCAGGCTTTTTCCCATTTTGTGTTTTCACAGCCCAGTTAAAAGAGCCAAACCTCATTTCTGCCTACATTCCATTGGCTTGAGCCAGTTATGTCCATGCAAGGTAGGCTGAGAAACAGTTGTTTCTACTGGAAGAGGAAATAGGATTGGTGATCCAATCCTCACTGTAAGGTTCGTGTTATTACTAAAGTAAAATCTGTGGCTAAGAAAATCTCAAGATAATGTGCATGAGTAACATTTTTGTCAAACCTTTGTACAAGATTAAGTTAAAATAAGATGTACTAACAATGAGACAGGAGGCACTCCTTTTGCTCTACCATTTTCTTATCCACCCATTTGAGGCAGGCTGACACTGGCATGTACCCAGGCCCCTTGCCAATGATTCTCACCTTCTGGCATTCCTTTCCTTTTGTAGTTCTCTCTCCTTGAGTGTGAGCTGGGCTGGTGATTGCTTCTAACCAACTGAATATGACAAATGTGGTGAGATTTCACTTCCGTGATTAAATTATAAAAGATGAAACCTTCCTTTTGCTATCAGACCCTTTCTATTGCCTTCTGGATTTATATACTTTAATAAAATAAGTGGCCATGTAGCAAAGGCCAGGTTGGCAAGGATTGAATGTCCTCAGTCAAACAGCTCTCCAGATACTAGATTCTGCTAACACCTGGAATGAGCTTACAAGTGGATCATTCTCCTGAAGAGGGACTTTCAGACAAGGCCCTAGCACCAGCCGGAATCTCAATGGTCATCTAGTCAGATACCCTGAAATAGAGGACCTAGTGAAGCCATGTCTAAGCTCCTGACCCACAGAAACTGGGAAACAATATATGTATCATTTTGAATTGCTAAGTTTGCCCTAATTTGTTACACAGTAATAGATAACTAATGTACTATTCTAGTTAGTATTAAGATTGCCTAACACATTTATGTATGCATGTGTGTTTGTATAAATATATACATATGTATATATATATACCTACCCAGATATGTCTATCCCCAGTTTGAATTCAACTAAATGGATTTAGAATTTATCCATAAGTTATATAGAGAAATTGATGCTTCCAACTCATCAGAGAGCATGTATTAGTATATTTCAACCAACATGGACCAACATAGAAGATGAAAAATACAAGTTTATGATAAAGTATAGAAACAGACAAAGTTAGGGTTAGAAAAAAGGGAAACCTTAAGGTATGCAAATATTAGTTGTGCTACATAAAAAAAGGTGAAGTTGAATCAAAGTTTAGGAAGCATGTGAAATACTAGCACAAGGCCAGGCACAGTGGCTCACATCTGTAATCCTAGCACTTTGGGAGGCCAAAGTGGGCAGATCACAAGGTCAGGAGATGGAGATCATCCCGGTCAATGTGGTGAAACCCCGCCCCTACTAAATTATAAAAATTAGCCAGGTGTGGTGGTGCGTGCCTGTAATCGCAGCTACTCAGGAGGCTGAAGCAGGAAAATCACTTGAACATGGGAGGCGAAGGTTGCAGTGAGCCGAGATCACGCCACTGTATTCCAGCCTGGTGACAGAGCAAGACTCCATCTCAAAAAAAAAAAAAAAAAAAAAATACTAGCAGAAACTCTGAAGGTTGATGTGCCCATTTGTTTCTTCCCTTGAAGCATCTTAAAAATGAGCCAAACAGTTTAATAAGGGTTTTTTTTAAAAAAAAAGTCTATATATGTTTCCCTTTTTAAAAAAAGCCAAAGTCACAAATTGTCTCAATTTTTGTGTTCACAAAAACTGGATGCATTTTTCTGAAAAGGATGCCTGCACTCCCTGGCTCCCTTCCTCACTCCTCTCACAGATTCAGATAGAGCCCCAGTATTATATCATAGGCCATGAGATAAAACTGAAATCATAAGGAAGTTCCACAAGGTAAAGCCTGCCAGTTGAAGTAATAACATAAAATTGATTGGCTTAGAGGCGAGGTTTTTATTTGTTACTATGGTTGCTATTATATTCTAAGAATATATTGTAATGAATGATTTAATTATACTTCTACCCAGAGGCTTTGCACAAAGGATGCAATTTTAAAATGCAACAAATGGATTAAATGGTTTGTGCATGTGTATAACTCACACTTTATATCACTCTGTGTGAAGAGGACAGTGGGATCAGTGATTTGATGGTTGATACAACAATGTTCAACTTGACCTCATTCTGTGTTTTTCTCCTTGGACCCAGAGGACAGTGCCAAAAAGTTTAAGTTGAAGCTTAAGCAGTTTCAGGATTTTACTTTTGACTTATTAATAAAAGACAGCTGGCAAATTAGCTATTTTTTAGTTTAATAGCAGAGTTCACAATTAAATCTATCCATGTTTCCTCTACTCTTACTCCATGTAGATAAAAATAAAAGAGCCATTTTATCTTGAACTTCGGATTCCACGGCAAATATATACTCTTAAGGTGCTTTTACATAAGCTCTTGTGTATCAAGGCCTTTTCCTGTGTAAATGGATAACGGGAAGAAGATACCCAACCCACCCATTCTCAAATGACTATATCCAGAATCCTTGCTTTGATTAGCTCAATCTCCAATTTAAAAATGCAGATGTGCCTGAGAGAGTTAATACACCAATACAGCCATACTTTAATATCCATGAGTTGGCCAGGCATGGTGGCCCATGTCTGTAATCCCAGCACTTTGAGAGGCCAAGGCAGTTGGGTTACATGAGGTCAGGAGTTTGAGACCAGACTGGCCAACATGGTGAAACCCTGTCTCTACTAAAAATATAAAAATTAGCTGGGCATGGTGGCAGGCACCTGTAATCCTAGCTACTCAGGAGGCTGAGGTATGAGAATTGCTTGAACCCAGAAGATGGAAGTTGTAGTGAGCCAAGATTATGTGCCACTGCACTCCAGCCTGGGCAAAAGAGTGAGACTTTGTCTCTCTCTCTCTCTCTCTCTCTCTCTCTCTCTCTCTCTCTCTCTCTCTCTCTCTCTCTCTCTCCATATATATATATATATATATATATATATATATATATATATAAAATGGATTAGTTTAGTCTAAGATGTATTTCTGAACAGCTTAAATAAGATAGGGTTGGGAAGAATGGCACTTCGGATAAAGGAGAATAGCAAGGCCATGATAACTCAGAAGAGGAAAGTACCAATCAATGCACAGTGCAGCAAGTGGGGTAGGTGGTTTGGAACAGCTTTCAAACACTAGGATGGTAAAGAAGGGGCTAAGAGCCAGCCCACTTGTGTATACATTTATGTACTGGAGTCTGTAATTGCATTCTTCCCAGGAAAAGAAACAAAAATGAATGGTGATTAGGGTGTACAAATTCAACTTCCCCAGGTTTTTAGATAAACATTTAAAAATATTATTTTTCAAAGCTATTTTAAATAATTATCATGTGTGTGTATATGTGCATGCACATGTGAAATCCTAAAATTTAAATTATTCATGCCTTGGTGGATTTTCTGATTGCAAAATTCTTGATAAACTCTGCTAAGCTGATCTTTCTCTCCTGTTTCACTGGTGCTCCAAAAATGTGCTTTGGCCAGCTCTGGTTACAAATATGTTATTGTTCTAAGTTCTTACAAACAGAACACCAAAAACAAATTTTTCTGACTATTGATTATGCCTTCAAAACTATACATTTTTGTAGTCTTTACCTGACACGTTCTTTAAAATGTGGTCTATACAGAATGATTTAATTTCTTCACCAAATACTGACTTCCTCAATCCTTGCAACTTTTCTACCATATAGGGTTGGCAGATAAAATATAGGATGCCTAGTTAAAATTGAATTGCAGATAAACAAATACTGTGTTAATATAAGCATGTGGCAAATAGTTGCTAAATCTGGCACCTACCACCTTGCATCTGAAAGTGGCCCTTACAAGTCTTTTGGACCATCACATGGAATGGCAGGACCATAACTGGACCAGACACACAACATAGAATCTGAAGGACCATCTGCCCCATTTACTCAGTGGCTTTGGACATATTAAATATTTCAGAACTAATTGGAGGTCCATCTTCTCCGTACATATTACATGCTCTTAGTGTCAGTTTGAGTGTTGGCTATAGCACAATAAAGCCATAGCCCTGTAGAAAAGCAGTGCTTTTGGACTCTGAAAATACAGTTTTCAAGTTTTACTCTTTTCTAGTGGCATTTATTTTTCTCATCAAAAGCTTAAAGTGGAGGTCTAATGTATACAGTATACGAAAACAGAACTGCTGTGTTTGAGAGCAGAGACCCAACTTTGCAGATTCTTGGCTCCTCCTTCATTGAAGACCATGGCAGTAGCCAATGCCCTTGATGGAAAATCTAGGGCTCTAGCTGACATAGCATGTAAACCACACTGTTAATCCACTAACTTGAGTGTAGTGTTGCTAACAAGGGAAGACACTGAAGAGAAAAGAAGAGGTAAGAGATATACTGCAGACATTCTGGCCTCTTTTGTCACATTCTCTGCTAAAAGCCAACATAGTTCAATTCAGCCTGAATGCCATCGAAATAAAGGGTTTTTTTTGTTTTGTTTTATTTTGTTGTTTTTTCCTTCCTGTTTGGCAATATAAGGAATTCTCTTGGCCATTTAATGATTTACTGTGTACAAATTCCCATGTCCAGATTTGGTGAAACAGCCCATCTGAATCTGTTCTAGGCAAAGAAATAGTATCTCTGGCTAGATATGACATCAGTGTAAAATATCTTAACATGATTGGCCAGGTATGCAAATTCCCTGAATGTATGTGACCTAAGGGTATATGCTTTAAGAAAGAAGGCAACTAATGGACCACAGGGAGAAAGATTTTGTTTTGGTCAGGCTTCATTCAGGACAGTTTTTCAACCTCACTTAGCTAAAGGCAATGCTAAAAGCCACTTAACTGGAAGATCTGACTGTGTTTGTGTAAGTGTTTTATTATTACCACTTTATCCAAGTCTAAGAAACGTGACTCTGAATTGTAAGTGAATGAAGCAACTCTTTACCCTTTACAGCTAGTCAGGTCTCTGGAGTTATTAAACCAGCAAAAAGAAACAGTTTGTTCCAGCATTTAGGCAGCAAGTGTGCTCACTAAATGAATCTCAACATAAATAAGGTTCTAAATCTATGCATTTATTAGGACTCTTTACCAGTGGTGACATTTCTTTGGCCTCTCTTGGAGTTTCTACTTCGCTCTTTTAGTTGAGACAATCACACTAAGAGGAAATACAGCATTGGTATCTCTACTCCTCAGAACATCCCCTTCTTACAGAGTATAATTTGGTGAGTCCCAGAAACATTTCTAACAGATCAAATGTTTCTGAGACACATTTCAGATCACTTGCCTATGTATTTGGCCTGATTGTCTCTCTACAATATTAGACCTACTCAGAAGGGATTGAGTAGGCAAGGCACAAGCTGAAAACATTTTGGGAAGGGACTACTTTACTGTGTCAAGTATTTATTTGGCACTCTACCGCATCCTCACGTTGGCTGTAGACACACTTCAGCCACAAAGTTGAAAAGAGCACATTCACTCGTCTGGCCACCTTTCCAGGTCTCCTTATCTTAAACTTATCAAAGGCACATTTATTTTCCTGAAAACTCAGTAAGTCAGTGTCAGAGCTTCTCTTCCCATTTTTACAAATGGAATCGTACATCAGCTTTCAATTATCAGGGCTATCTGGTAAAAGGAAAAATTCACAGATTAATTCTGCATCCTAATTTGGGCAGTTGATTTCAGCCGTCCCTTCTTCAGAACCATTCTCAGTGAGCAGCCAGATGATCTAGAAAGTGACTGAACTGAGTAATAATAGTATTAATAATAAGACTACAGTTTTCAAAGTGTTTCACATTCATCATCTCATTTAGTTTTCACAAACTCTCTGTGATGGGGATAGAAAGTGTTTTGTTTCTATTTAAATATGAGAAAACAGAGAATGAAAGTTCGGATCACTTGCCTATGTATTTGGCCTGATTCTCTACAGTATTATACTTAGAGAATCCAAGATTTAGCAGCCACAGTATCACTTTGTTATCTGTACATTTATATTTGGTGAGTTGACAATGAGCTAAGGAATTGAGGATATAAATACAGCAAACCTGGTTTTTAACAAAATGTTTTAACGCTTCCACAGGGTTCCTTCCCAAGATCCTAGTAGCTAAATTTTGTGAATTTCCTAAGCACTGTTTGAATTTACTAAGCCCACCTTTCTCTTCTATCTTTTTGTTCATGGTTGTTTTATTCTAATGAGTAGACTGTTCTATAGAACAATATAAGTCTTACATGGTTTATACATTTTATACTCTTAACAGACCAAAATACAAGGTGTCATTTACAATGGAAAAAGGAATAACAAAGCGTTGTTCAAATGCAAGTTTCCTATTGATCTTGTATATTGTCTTAACCTGTGCTGTTTTATAGTCTAGATTCAAACTCATGATTTAGAAATTGAGAAGTTTTCAGAGAGTCAGCTATCCTCCCTAAGGGCTTTTCACTTCTTCTCACCATGTATAAATACAAGAAGACATTTTGAGGTATGAACACTGAGTCTAACACTCATTTATCCTCTTATCATCTCCCTTGTCTCTTCTGGCTCAAGAATCCACAAACCAGTATTCCATTCCTAGGTTTGGCAGAAGATGAGAAGCAGAGAAAATGAAATGAAACTATCAGTCAGACAATACTTGCCTTTATTGTATTTTCTTTCCTAAAACTAATTATTCTGGCTTGAGAAGGCAAAGAATAATAAAACACTGAATCTTTACTTGATTTCAAGATTTGCTTAGAGCCAAAATATTGGGTAGGGCTTAGTTGAAAAGCTGTTCATTTTCCTTATGTTATCTACCAGTTCAAACCCTTTCATGTGGTCACTTTTCTATTATTTCATAACATACTTCCCCCCTTTCAACTAAAAATTAAATACTCTGGTTTAGAAACAATAAGTTTGGTTTTCACTTTTAAGAGCTAGATTGTAATTTGAAGTGTCAGGTAAACTGATATTGTCAAAAATGCTAGCAGCCAAACTTGCAGATTTATACTCAGCCATTTCCAGCATACTAGAAACTCTAAGTGCCTTGTCACCTCTTATATGTTCTACTGAGAGACCACAGTCTTGGAAGGGGAAGCCTTCCTGTGTTCTTTCGACAGCTTCTCTTCCTGAGTAAATTTTGTTTGTCTTTCAAGATCAGTTTAGGCAACAACTTCTCCTAGCCCTCCCTGACTTCCCAGTTGCCTTAATATCCCCTTGCGCGTGTCTCGAAATCCTAGACACTTTTCTTGGTGCTATTTGCACATGAGTAAACCTGCTGGGTGGACCTCATTTTTGCCATTTTATACATAAAGAAGCCAAGGCTCACAAGAACCTGCCCAAGGTCATGGTTGATTCAGGATTTAATTATGGTTTGAATTCAGAGCTCATCTGCAGACTGTGTGCTCAAGGACTGTACCTGGGAAGGCAAGTTGGTTTATACTACGTGGACATGAAGAATTGTATCAAGGTTATCGGTGAGTTTGGAAATGCTCACTAGGAGAATGTGCTAGGCTAAAATGCTAAGCGATGTGCTACAGGATTCTGCATAGAAAGCTAGTTCAGTGAGATACTTCATGAAAGCAGGGACCCTTAGTTGAATCAGTATCAAAAAGCCATGCTATTCTTGGTGATTTGCAGCTCACATTAGCCTAGTTAAGGCTTTAAGAAATCCTGCAAGAAAATAATTGTTTGAACTTTGTTTTATTCATTGACTCCAAACTTATTTGGTCATAGATTATCCATATTATCCTTCCTGAAGAAAACTGTTCTGCAAGGTAGAACCTGGGGGCCTTGAGGACCAATTTCTTCCTCTGGAGCAGACTAGGAACAGTTCCTGTAGAAGAATCTTACTCCTCTAGGCTGAGGTGGAGAACATATCTGTCATATGACAAAAGGACTTTCCCACTGCTCCACACAAGATTACTTGTCAAGGCATTAAGATGTTCCTTATTTTTGAGACAAGTCTTACTTTGTCGCCCAGGCTGGAGTGCAGTGGCAATCTCAGCTCACTGCAATCTCCACCTCCTGGGCTCAAGCTATTCTCCTGTCTCAAACTCCCGAGTAGCTGGGACTACAGGCGTGCACCAACATGCCCAGCTAGGTTTCGTATTTTTAGTAGAGATGGGGTTTCACCATGTTGGGCAGGATGGTCTCAATCTCTTGATCTCATGATCCACCTGCCTTGGCCTCCCAAAGTGCTGTGATTACAGGCATGAGCCACTGTGCCCGACCTATGATGTTTGTTTAATCAGCTCCACATGGTATCTGTACCTCAGATCATTACCCAGGATGGCCTCCAGAAATTCTCTGCTCTCTTTTATGCTTACCAAATATCTTAATGTGAGATGCAGTACTCAGAAGTCTCACGTGTAACACAGATGAAAAACAACAGTCCCTTGTCAGGAATAGGAGTGTGGATATCTACTCCCTATAGTCATTTTCCACCACCTCCCACATGCACCAGAATGATCACCTCCATGGGGTTTGATTTAAATGCAGTTCTTTAAATTTTTCGGTGGGTTCAGGCAAGATGAAAAGAGAGTTAGATTTTTTCCTGCAATATTTTACCTATTCACAGACTTGCTTTAACTGTATTTTACCTGGATGTTACGTCACTGGAATACTTTAAGGACTAAAAAAAGAATGGCCACATCGAAGTGAATATTTTAATTATTGTGTAGATGTTGGCAAGTCTCCCACCCATCATAGAGTACAGTGTTTTCTCAATGAGAATCCATGGGACAATTTTTCCTCTCATCTCAATAACTGGCAAATCTCTCCTAACTTGGTTTTAGCATATAGCCTATTAATTCATGAATCTCTGTAACTGGTTACATTTCCCACTTTGCTTTGATCTCTAGAAAGTAAACTTGAGGCCAACATTTTGTTTACTTTCCAAACTTTACAATATCCTCTTGGAAATTATGCCTTGCATGTTAGTCTTAATCTATGCTAACTTTTTTCTTATCCACATTTTTCCTTTACCAGAAGTCCCTCCATTATTTGTATTTACCCTGTATTCACACACACATATACGTTTGCACATACATACACGTACACCTATGTGTACATATTTGCGAACTAATTTAAATCCTTTGTGGAATGGACTGGGACATAAAGAATTAAAGTTTGTGTGCATCTACCTCAGTGTCTAGCTTAGTGCCTTGTGATAGAAAGTGGTAGATAAACATTTCCAGACTAGTAAGTGGGGAGATAAAATTTATGTGAAACATCTTCTATGTCACATTCTCTGGTAGCTTTATTAATGCTAACCTTTCTATTACATCCATGCTGGAAAATGTTTCTGAAGCATTTGCCTTATTATAACATATCAAAGGAACTTCACCAAAGACCCTGCTGGTGTGTAACTGTGCATCTCTGATGACAGCTGCCAGGGTGCAGAACTGAGAAGAAGCTGGGGCTGACTCCAGGCCTGCTGGAAAAAGCAGGATTGGTTAATGTTGTCTCCATTTGATACAGGAGGTGAGAGTCCGGCACTGCCACCCACTCACCATTCCTACCTAACAGGAATGTTCTCAACAAAAGAACTATTTTAATTCATGACATAGAAAAGAAACCGGTTGTTCTCTTAAACAAAGATGTATTCAGCCACTTAATAATTTCCGAATTTTCATTTGTTTCTGCAGTTATTCCTCCAATTGGTGTCAAAATCAATTAAGGAAAGAATCTTTAGCTTGGCATAGTTTTAATTCTGTTAGAACATTAATCTTCTATTGCCCTAAAGGTTTAGGATATCACTAAAACGGTTTTCCATTGATTCCCACATGTATTTTTCACACAAGCAAGATTCAAATATATGTAAGCATGTTTCCGAACATGCTTGTATAAAAACAGGGATTAAATTTTACTCACCACACTCCTAACTAAGTTTCACAGATGTTTTATGTGAATTAAGGATTGTAAAGCACTTAGAACAAAAGAGCAAGTGCAGTGATTACCTTAAACTCAGTTTTAATGCCAGACAAGTTATTGCATCTGTTACCAAATGGAATTTCAAATTAACAAATCTCCACAACCTGTTCATACCATTAAATGGAACTCTGGTATTTAAATATCTAAATTGTAAAAATTTCAAGTCATAGGCATATATTAATTTGTTTTGGAATCTAATACTTGTATGGAACTTCTACAATGGAAACAAAGTTATTACATGTAACAAATTATTTTCCAGAATTCCAGCCGGCATAGTCTTTAACAAAATTATGTGACCTTTCTGATTTTAATATTTTAGTTCAGTGCCCATAGAATAATCTGCCCACTGCTGTTTCACATAAAGTTACTCCCTTATCACCAAGAATCCATATACAAACCTTCTAAAATTCTAATCTTGGGGAAAAAATTAAAGCATAGCTCGGTAGTAATTATTTTTCAAGGAATGGATATATTTCTAAAGTTGATAGCATTACTTTATCCAAATATAGCTCACATAACTATATTCCCCGAAAGGTCTAAAGTAAAATGGATTGAGATGGATTAGACTAATTAATGGATATGAACTGGCCTTTCACCCCAAGAGTTGTGGACAAGTTCACACTAGGAACTTAAATCAAGGTTTGCTGTTCTAAGTCCTATAATTTGGCAGAGTTGGCCCAGAAATGAACTTGCTGTGGATTTGATCCTCCCAGTCATAGCTGGGGCAGCACAAGGAAAGAAAATAAAAGCACACACAGACAGGCCCACACATCCAAACCATTGCAACTGTGAATTTTGTGAAATAGATAGAAGGTTCCACTTAAAAAGTTCTACTTGAATATACTGGCTACCAATGAGAATCATATAAAATAACATTATATTATAGTTTATCACTCTGCTCTTCATGTAGTTGAAAACTCAGAAGTAATCTATTTATTTAGACCTTCGTTTAAGCCTACTGGATATTCAGCCTGTAAAACAAATAGAATCTGAGGCCTATAAGCATCATCAACATTTACCTGAGTTCCTCTGTAGCCTGATTAAAAATAAATTCCATCAAGAAATAATATTTTCCCAAAGAATATATCTTTTTTAAAAAATACATATCTTATTGCATTTACAAACAAACTCATTACAAATGCAAATAAATATACCTATGTGTGTTTGTATTAGTCTTATTTATAACTAGCCTATGAGAAAGCTTTTCTGTGAGTCCCCACTTTCTGTCCTAAAAAATTCATGGACAGCAATCCCAATGGTGAGAGTCACCAGTCAAGCCAGGACAGAAGGTCCCAGAGGAACTCTCTGCCCACTGAGTACTGCAGGGCTTAGGGCCATGGGTCAGCCAGCCAGTGAGGGCGTTGAGCTGGTTTGAATAAGAAAGCTGTGAATGACAGAGGGGTGGATGGATTTCAGGGAAGCCTTCTGTCACAGTGGCCATGCTAGCATGATGAAGCACTGCTCTGGGCCTTGGAGAATAAGATTGCTGTTAGTGAATATTTGTACACTTGGCAGTAAGAATATTATTTTACTGTTAATGCAATTTTCTCAATACTTGGTGGCTGAAATATACAGCACAGCCTTTTCTTAAAGGTCACATAACCAAAAAAAAGGGGGGGGGAAGTAATCCTATTTTCTAAAAACAAAATATTCTTTTGTTAAAAAGAAAAGAAAAAAGCTGTATGAGGTTCGTGCCAGATCTGAAGAGTTTTTTAGCTGAAACATGTATTTGTCTGTAGTCCATGCAAAATTTGTTATGCATTTTTAAGTTCTAAATGCAGAATCTCTTTGAATAGTTGTTAGAGACCTCAACCTGAAACATGCATGTCTACTCATAACACGTCTAAATAGAATACATTATAGCAGCCTCCTAGTGGATTTCACTTAAATAATCTCTGCCTTATATCTGCATTTCTGTTTTTAGGACATTTGAAAATATGTTCCTTAAAGTAACAAATAAGTTGAATGCCAAAATATATTTACATATCTTTTTAATAAAATTATAATCATTGTCCATAGGGAATACTGTTTAACTCTCCCTAGCAATAACTTTTGGGCTTTCCTTAGGTTTGTAGCTAATGATTGATTTAGGAAGCGTGAAATGAAAATTACTATGTGATTTTATAAGTATGAAATTTTATGAAAAATTCAAATTGTGCACACAGAGCAATGGAATTTGGCAAGTAAGTTACAGTGCAGCATTATATTGGAACTGTCAGATAACTATGTGTTCTGTTTCTGATCTGTAAGGGAGCCAAAATAAATAGAGTTTACAAGCTTTTCTATTACCTGTCTTAGCACCTCCCAGCCCACTATGTTTTCTTCCCTAAGCTTCAGTGGGATGTAAGTCATCCTTGTGTTCTTCATATTAAGACAGAGAATCAGAAGTCATAAAGATGCTATGGATTTATAAAGATCAATCATGCGTGTTCTTTTTCCTTTAACACATTGTTAAAAAGACTTTCTGCATCAAAATCTATGATAAGTTCATTCTGATGAGTAAATTAGAAAGTTGGACATATTTATACTAGTCGTAGGGAACGTGCATGTAGTTAAATAGGTCATTTCCAATTTTAACAATTCCACTCCCAATTTCATTCAGCATCTTTGACACAGAAACCCAGTTAAACTCCTCCTGGGAGGGGTAAAGCCCTGGAGCAGCAATTCCCCGAGTGGGGCTGGTGCATCCCTGGGATAGCTCCTTTACTTAAGGAGACTTTCTCCAACGTGCCTGCTGCTCCCGGCAGATGTGCTGGTAAGACACCAGGGAAGGAAAAATTATTTAAAACATAAAAGGAAATTCACAAAATGTGTTAACTGCTATGGCTGAAGGAGACCAAAGAAACATTAGTTGTTTAAAAAAAAAAAAAAAGGAAAATAAGGGCCCCAGATTTGAGCTCATGTATGTTCATTCATCTGTAAAAACATTTAGTGTGCTACTCATACCTTTATTTCCTTTCTGATTTTATATGGCATGTTTAAGCTCCGGGATTTCTTTGTAGAACAATTAGTTTACAATTGGCAAAGATGCCAATGACTAGTTTCTTCTCATTGGAGAAAGTTAATTAATTTCTTCCTCGTTGGCTTCTGCTAATGGAGGCAAAGATTGCATTCAGTACTGTTTTTGCTGTGTTTATCAAAAGCCAGAGAAGCCAAAAACCTCTTGCCAAGTTTCTTCAAGTTGCAATCTGGAATCACCTTTAACTGCCCGCATAATTTGTTAGGACTATACACAGAAGAAATAATTTATGTAGTAAAAACCTTGCAAGGAATAACAATGGTTGCTGATACAGAGGCGGATGGCAGAGTAAATTGGGTCATTGACCTTGAACTCTAAAGGCCCGAGGTTAGATCTGGATTAAATCACGAGTGAAATGATCACAGAGGTTTTGCTTCAAAAATTAGCACTCAGGTTGATTCACTTTGACAGGGAAAGGCGAGGGTGCCAGTGACTAAATTAAATAGAATTAGATTGTTATGCCTAAGTGGGGCATCTGTTGAGGATGAAGCTTTATTCTTACATATCTTAACCTACCAAATACCCAAGTTGGATTTTTTTAATAATACATAGTATAAAAATAGTTTTGAGATGACATTAAGGATATCAAGATAGCATAAGAGGCTAAAAATGTACAGTGGCTGCACTAATTTGGCAAAAATAGCTTAGAAGTTAATTACAGTTGAGTGCTGGTCCTTGGAACAGAAAGTACTCTGTTAAAGTTTATATTCAGTTTTCCCCTTTATCAAGTCTGTCCCCAGTATTTGGGAAAATATTTCCAATCATCTGCTGAAGGCTGTGATTTTGTGGAAACTAAAACCTCAAAAGGAAGACCTATTTTAAAAAAGAAGTAAACCATTTTCTCTTAAGAGGTACCATATTTAATGAGTGTTTTGAAAGTTCCAGAAACTATGTAAAATATTTTATTATTATAATTATTTCAATTGCTTTCCAAAGTATAGCATAGGAAATTTTCAAATGATTTAAAAACAGAACAATAATGTCTGAAAATCTGTAATCATAAAGTCACTCCCTTTTTACTTATTTCACTTCAAGAAAATTACATTTTATTTACTTTTTGAATAAGTATCACCTTCACTTATTTTTTGAATAAGTATTACATTCATTTGATTTAGATTTCAAAAGCTAATGCAGTAAAAATTACCATTTTACTCTTGTGTTCAATTCATTCCTTTCTCATCCTATAAATTTTTTGTGTATCTTCTAGAGATCTTTTTACTCAGATACAATAAGCAGATTTATATGTATACATTTGTACAGTGTGTGTGCATGCATGTGCGCATGTGTGTGTATGTGTATATATGCATATATAGGATACATTGTTTTGCTTTAACAATGCGTATTTAAAATTATTTCATATCAGTGATAAAGAGCTTTATTATGCTCTTAATTTGACACATAATAGTTTAGCTAGTTTTCTTTCAATCCTCAGTTGTATAAAGGGAAAAGTATTGGTGTGGTGTCAGTATTTCTGAAGTGACTTTTTAACATGTCCCAATCTCTTTCTTTTAAACAACAAAAAAAAAGAAAGATAAAAAGAAAAGAAAAATAGATGGCTGGGATGTGCATAATCTTAAAAAAATTAAGGCAAAGCTTTGCCATAGTGAGATAAATAGGAGCCGTGAAATTCAGTAACGTAAGATGTGGGGGTATGTTTTGGGGAAGATGTTGAAGAGACCTGGGCCAGCATGCAGAGTGACTCAGCCAGGAAGTCTCAGAGTGTCACCATGAGATTCCCGTCCACCCAGCTTCCATATACACTTCGGTACCACCTGATCGCACCTGTCTACTCTGGCTTAAACATCAGTGAGAGTCCTCCATCCTTCAGCTGGATGGAATTTCCAGGACAGTGGCCATGATTCCAGGACCCTCCCACTTAATTGGTATCCATGTTGTTCACCTGATCCACTTAATTGGTATCCATGTTGTTCACTGATCCAGAGAGATTCAGTCAGAAGACTCCTAGAAAAGCTGTTGCTGTGTCTTAGCTTCCCAAGACCAGATTGTCTTCCCTGCCTTGCACTTGGCCTCATATTTCACTATCCCCATCTTTGAGATAAGAATTCTTCGAATTGCATAGGTCCACCATGAACATCCGCCCTGCAGACAACTATATTCTCCATGCAAATTGATTGGGCATGCTCTGTTGATCAGATATTCTGGCGTAACTATCTGTATTATTATTCTTTAGGTCTGTCCATGAGACAGCTTGAATGAGGGCTATAAGACGTGGAGATGTGGTGGGATTTATAGATAAGATGCTACTAGATTCAGGGTACCAGACTCCCAGTGCCATTGCCTTTTAATCCCCATATTTTTTAACATTGTCGGTTGTCTTTCCTCAACCAGATGAGGAGCTCAATGTCATTATATCTTCCATTTCTTCTGTAACCATATCCCAATGAGCTTGACCTAAATATAATTTAAAGATGTTTGTCTAGTGCTTCACACATAGTTGGTGCCAAATAAATGTGTGCTTCCTGTGTAGCTTTCTGCCTTCCTTGCAAAGCATAGTTTCTGAAGCTAAAATCTTAGTAAACAGTGTCTTTGTTAGCAGGCACCAGTGCCTGACACATAACAGGCACTCAATACGTATTTGTGGAAACTAATGATTTGAGAGTGAATCCAGAGTTTACTCGTCTTTACTAAAACTCTGAATCTCAAACTCTTACTCTATGAAAGTGGTATTGTAAGTACTTACTTTGGGAATGGAGGAGAGAGAAGGGAAGGGGGAGGGGGAAGGAAAGAAGAAATTCTCTTATAGTAACTGACGTATATAGTAGGTGCTTCACTAAATGGGATTCACATTTTCACTTGCTTCAACATACCCTTTATGTGTTAAGCTGTCTCCCTTTTTTCTCTACTCTGATTCATAAGTATGAATGATTATCCTAAGAAAGCCCCAGGGGCTCATGGAGTCCTACAGTTAACTAAATTCAGCATTTAGTAAGCTCAAATATGTTCCAAGGTAGCAACAGGACAGTCAACCAAAAACCCCAAGCTCCAGGGAAACTACATTTTTAATAGTACCCATGAACCCCATTGATAGCTTCACTACCACTCAAGGGATGCCGAAATCTGGCATAACATTTTGGTTTGTAATACTCAACAACACTGAAAGTCATAATCACCAACAGTAGAACATCTGCTTGCCTAGTCTGTCTTCTACAAATCGGAATTTTAAAACTGTTGTTGTCAACATTGATTACAAATGAAGCTTATAGGACAGTCAGGAGATAAGAAAGTTGATTCTCTGGGTCACAGTGGGTGGACTAAGATTTTCTGTTATCCAAAATGAACAAAAGTTACCCTATCCTCAGCTTTTTATTTTGGAAATGTTCAAGTCTATGAAAGCCATAAAAGATTAGTACAATGAACACCTAAGTACCCAGCAGCTGGATTCATTGATGATTAATATTTTGCTGAATCATGTGAAAGTAAGCTGCAGATATCAACTTCTGTACATCTAAACACTTCATGGAGCATCTCTCCAAGTGCAAGGAAATTCACTACATCAAGCAGTTATCCCACCCAAGAAAGTTAACATCGATTGAAAATGCCTTCCAACTGCATTTTAAACCACATTCCTGTGTGCTTGCCCTGGGGGATTTTACTCTTGGGGAATTCTGCTCTTATTTTTTTTTTTTTTGAGACGGAGTTTCACTCTTGTTACCCAGGCTGGAGTGCAATGGCACGATCTCGGCTCACTGCAACCTCCGCCTCCTGATATCAGGCAATTCTCCTGCCTCAGCCTCCTGAGTAGCTGGGATTACAGGCATGCGCCACCATGCCCAGCTAATTTTTTGTATTTTTAGTAGAGACAGGGTTTCACCATGTTGACCAGGATGGTCTCGTTCTCTTGACCTCGTGATCCACCCGCCTCGGCCTCCCAAAGTGCTGGGATTACAGGCTTGAGCCACTGTGCCCAGCCCCGAGAATTCTGCTCTTTAACTCTGATGATAGGTGCTTAGAATCCCACCTCTTAATAGAAATAGAAGGGCAGGGAATTCAGTGGAAAGAACAGTCTTTGAAGGTGCGTGAACTTTGATTTGAATCCTAGCTTTGCCATATGGTATCCATGAACTTGACCCAACTTAACCACAACTAACCTCCCTTTTTCCATAATAAAAGACACGGATAAGAACACCTATGTAACTTGACTGCTATGAGATTACATGAACAAGGGATTACATGATCCTCAATAAATATTGGTTATTTTCTTATGTGCTGCATACCAACAACGACAAAATGACCACACGTTGGAATTTTCATTAAAAAAGATACCGAAAATAAAAAGACAAAGGCAAAAAAACAGAGAAAAAAAAAAAACAACAGCAATAAAGCAAATTCTTCCTGAAGTTTCAGATGGATCACAGGAAAGAGGCCGAACGAGAGAGAATATGTGGGACTTCTCCATTGTCTTTCTCCACGTTGTCTGAAGCAAAATGACAGCAATTGTGCCAGATCTCCAATTGGAGATTGTGTCCGGATTTTAGGAATAACAATATATATTATTGTTTATTTTCCTTAAGGAGTTGATCCAAATTTTTAAAATTTTTATTTTAAGTTCAGGGGTACATGTGCAGGTTTGTTATATAGGCAAAGTCATGTCATGGGGTTATGTTGTACAGATTATTTTCTCATCCAGGTACCAAGTCTAGTACCCAACAGTTATTTTTTCTGATCCTCTCTCCTCCACCTTCCACCCTCCAATAGGCCTCAGTGTCTGTTGTTCCCCTCTTTGTATCCATGAGTTGTCTACTTGTAGGTCCCGCTTATAAGTGAGAACATACAGTATTTAGTTTTCTGTTCCTGCATTAGTTTTCTTTAAGGATGATGATTTCCAGCTCCACGATGTCCATGCAGAGGACATGATCTCATTCTTTTTACGGCTGCATAGTATTCCATGGTGTATATGTACCACATTTTCTTTATCTAGTCTACCATTGATGCGTGTTTAGGTTGATTCCATATCTTTGCTATTTTGAATAGTGCCACAATGAACATATGTGTGCATCTAAATTTAATAAAACATTAATACTGTAAGTGATGATGATAGAAATTAGCAGGAAAACCTACCTTCTGCCTGTTCTATTTCAATCTGAATCTTCCCAGATGACGGAATCAGCTCCAGCTTAGGTGAAGTGTTTTATTGATGTCTCTAAAAATCCCAGTCCATTAAAAAGTATCAGGCCTGCATTCCAAGGGGAGTGAAAAGGAAAAGGGCATCAGTAAAAGGGTTCACATTTTCTAACACATTTTAGGGACTAGTCACTATCTAAACATTCCATACACATTTTCAGTTAATCCTATTTAGACAACCTGAACACGAACATACCACAAATAAGCAAAGCGAAGCTGAGAACAAAGTATTTCTTCTAGAAAGGCTTAAAAAAACAATATTGTGAGTTCATCTTTAAGCTTTCTGAGAAAACCGAGTTACCTGTTTCTTCCTTCTTCCTCTGTTTAAATACATTACTCTCATCAGAGAAATTATAAGACATGATGTTTTATATTGGGCACAAGAAGTAACAAACCAATGGTAATGCCTAAAACATTTTAATTAAGTTTTAATTAAGTTTTAATTAAGTCCTCAATTAAGAATTTTAAAAGTTCTAAACTCAGGTCTTTCTGTGGCTGGGTACCTGATGTTGGGCAATCTTTTCCCACATCACAGGGACCCTATTCTTTTAAAGCAAAATGTATCTTGAATAAGAAACTGAAGTAGTAGCATAGTTTTAAGTAGATAATAGCTGATATGGACTTTTAAAAATCCTCTTAAGGACCACCAGAAAATTAAATATTTTTGAAAGTCCAAACAATGTTGCTGTGACTTTCAATGAGTTTCCATTTCCATGCTGCCTCCAAACTTCCTGATTCCAGCTGGGATTGTGATCAAAAACGCAAAAACATATGTAGAGGAGTTATTCTTCTGGAACATCTGACCGGAAGCAGGAAATGCAAGATATCTCACGGGACTGCCTGTTATCAAAATATACCCAGTCCAGGACTGCAGAGACAAGAGAAGTTTGTTTGTTCAACACCCAGATAAAGAGAATTATAGAACATTCTGGTATAGAAGCAGCACTAGGAAATGATATGGGACAGAAATGCCCCTTGTAAATTCTAGTCCCTGACCCAGGCTCTATCATTATGTGACCTTGCAAAGTCCCCCTTTGCCCCTGCCTGCCTTATTAAACACATCTACACAACAAATTTTTACAATACTAACTTTAAAGCACATCTGCCTTAACAAATCTTGTAAATGGGAAAATCCTATTATTATCCACAGATAAAATGGAGATTTATACTCATAGTAACTGCTAATGGTTACCAAAAACTCCATCCCAATGCTCAAACAGAAAACTGACTTTGCTCTTTGAATTTAAAATTACACATTTCATTTTTCCTGTAAGTCTTGAAAATATTTACTTGAGCTTTTCTAATAAAATAAAATTTCATGAAAACATGTAGTTTAATTACACAGTGATTAAATTTTAAAAAATTAGAAGAAATTGAAGGAAAATATTCTTCAAGAATTCTAGCTAGGTATTCTAAACCCATCCATCATAAAATCATTGGCACACAGCAGGCAACTGGAAAAAGGATACCTTTTAACCTCAACTGGCATAAACGTGTGTATTTATTTTTAAGAAGTGAAATATAAACAGACATTGAGAGCCAAGTGTTTTATGATTAAAAAAAAGATACACACACACACACACACACACACACACACACCTTTCCCCAGTGGGCCATCGAGGATTTATGTGGATGTGAACTCTATTTACTGTTATTATTAAGGAAATAGTGGCTTTTTAACAAGTTACTCATGCCTGGAAAAAATCCCAGTTTTGCAAGTTATCCAAGATTCTTTGCCAACTGTCCGTGGGAATCACTGGGATGGGAACAGTTCAAATTTGTTTTAAAAGAATTTGCTTAATGGAAAATTTTTTTTTTAAAGTAGAAGAAAACCAGTAACCCACTGTGCTAATCTTTTGGTTAAATAAGAATAAAATATAGTCTAGTTGCTTTATTTTCCTTAGGTATTATTTTAGGAAAAGGAAAGAAAAAATCAAAAATTTTCCATTTTTATGTTATCCCATAAAGTCACATTTAGGATTTTATTTCAGTTATCCAAGGGTTTGATGACTTGCTGGCTTTGATTAGCCTAAGATTATACCAAAAGAGGCTTGGGGACTTTGGTCAGTGGCATTAAATCAGATGACTTGTCATGGCTTATCTTCTGTCATTTTCTTTAAGATCTTTTTGTTTTATTTCTGTTCCAAACAGCAAAGTCTAGTACATTATTTCTGTCAATTTCAAAACTACTAAAGACTAAAAAAGTCAGAATTAAAAGTTATGTCATTTACAGTTAGAAAACAGGAGTAAATGTGTCTTTTCTGGAACCTAAGGGGTGTCCACCAGTGTTCCAAGTTCTTTTATATATTAACATCTTCCAAGTCTCCTTACAACCTTATTGTTTTACTCTCCTTTCACAGGTGTGGAAACTGAGACTCACAGAGGTTAAATAACTTCCCCCATGCCACACAAACAGTAAATGGCAAAGCTAGGGCAGAAACCCAAGTGGTCAGGTTCCCAAGCACTTCCTTTAACCTTGTAAATTATACCATTCCTGATAAAATATATTCTACAATTTTTTAACTGAGATTTTATTAGAATATATATCACAAATTAATGTGATTTTAATTTGATATGACAACCCCCCTCCCTTTTTTTGAGATAGAGTTTCTCTCTGTTGCCCAGGCTGGAATGCAATGACGCTATCTCAGCTCACTGCAACCTCCACCTCCCGCGTTCAAGTGATCCTCCTGCCTCAGCCTCCTAAGTAGCTGGGATTACAGGCACCTGCCACCACACCCAGCTAGTTTTTTTTAGTAAAGTTGGGGTTTCACCATTTTGACCAGGCTGGTCTTGAACTCCTAACCTCAGGTGATCTGCCCTCTTCAGCCTCCCAAAGTGCTAGGATTACAGGTGTGAGCCACCGCGCCTGGCTACACCCATTTTTTAAAGAATAAGAAATGACAAAATGGAAGCTTTGCTTTTCCACTGATGATGCAATAGATGTGAAATAGATTCTCTTGCAGCCACCCATGCAATAGGTATGCCTGGTCTAGTTTTATTCTGCAAAAGGACCCTTGGGCAGAAGCATCAAATGTAACCAGGCTCATATCTAGGGACAGTTCTCAACTAAGTAAACAAACAAACACACCCTTCTTTCTTTCAAAAATATATCCATAGTTTCCTATCTAGAAAAGCAGAATGAGAAAAGGAAAAATTCTACATGTTTTCTGTTTCAAAAATATTGTTAAGAAAGGTGGCTCTCCTGGGTAGACATTTGATTAAAAGTTTTTCACTCTCTTAATATTTATATTTTTCAAAAAAAAATGGTTGAGCATAGTCTAGAGATTCTGCCCATCATTTATTTTTAGCATTCATACTCTCAGAAAGAAATAGTGCTACAGGTTCTTTTTTTCTGTGCATTTATATTCTTTGATTTTTTTTTCAGAATTTAATATCTAGGTGATTGCTTTTACTGGGCACGATTGGGAAACACTGCCAGTCTAGATCTAAATATTTTCACATTCAATAATAACAACAAAATTGTACTCTGCTAAGCTCTGCTGATTTATAGAGCTTCAAAAAATGGGTTTCAGATGTGATTTTGCCAAGTTGTAAACCAAGAAGTCTTAATTTAAATTTTTCCTGACAGAAAGCTAATTCTTCATCTGAGATAAAGTATTTTAGTATTTTCACACACATAAAATAAGGTTTATAAATTGCTTTCAAGCTGGTATTATTCGCACTGTGGCTTTTTTAATACCTTGATATGCAACATAAGTGTACAATATTTTCACTGGGTAGAGTCCCATTGGAATGACTAGGACAAACTTTATGCTACTGATTCTTGTTATAATTTTTATAGTAAAAATACTAGTCAGCGTTATTTTATATTATTCAGTTGAAATTTACAGACACTTGAGAGTTGAGATTGCAGCTTAAGTTATAAAAGAAAGCTCACATTTCTAAGTAACATCCATGAACTTCTCTAACAACCATATATTAATGGAAGTAATAAGCATGTATGTATATTTAAAAAAATTAAAATTAACAATATTATCTTCACAAGTCACAGAAGAATGTCATGTATGCCATAATTATTTTGCATATTGCTGTTAAAATATGCATAATAAATGTACCATTTCAAATTCAATTGTGAAAAATTGAGTTATTCACCAAATCCTGCTTTATTGGCTATCACTGGGCAAAAAATAAAGTTAGATTCCTTCTTTACATAATTAACCAAAATAAATTCCAGGTATATTAAAATTTAACTAAAAAGAAGAAAAAGAAAAGAAGAAATAAATGGTTATTTTCACTCAAATAACATGTCACTTAGCACATAGTAAGCTTTCAATAAATGCTAGTCATAATTATTGCAAGAATAAATTCTAAGCAGGAAACCGAAGGAAAAAATGGTTGATAGATTTCATTACACTAGCAAAACAAATTTTGAATTAAAAGATCACTATAAGAAATGTAAGGCAAATAAAAACCTGGGTATAATGTTCATATTTGATTAGCCAAAAAATAATATGCTTTATAAATAAAATGGTCTCACAATTCAGTAAGAAAATGACCAGCACTTTACTAGAAAATTGGCCAGTACATTTATGAATGTAGATAAAATTTTGTAAGTCAAGAAAAGTAAACAAACTAATTTGTTACAATGTCTACTTTTTTCAGATTGGCATTAATTAGTGTATGACAGTGAGATTTTGTGTGTGGTCATACAAAGTGATTCAAGCTTTTCAGAGTACAACATGCTTTAACCTAGAAATCTCACTTTTAGGAATGTATTCTATAGAAAAGAAATGGAGGTTATTCACTAAAACATAGGTCCAAGAATAATTATTGCAATAGTATGTAAAACAGCAAAAGTTTGAAAACAATTAAGTTTATAGAAATATTAGATTAATGCAGAAAAAAACAGAAAACATACAACGAAGTATTATCTGAAGAAAAATAATATCTAGAAGTATATTAACTAGTATAAAAATTTATTCACATAATAATGTAAAGTGAAAGATATAGTTGCAAAACAATGCAAACATGATTTTATGTATAGGTGTATAGGTGTGTGTATGAGAATATAATCCCTCCCCTCACCACACACAAATAAATGAGAAACAAAGTAGAATGGCTGAATTCTCTTCCTCTTTTTTTATTTTTTTTCTTTTCATGTTTCTGCATTTTCAGTTTTTCTTCGATTGTATATTGCCTTTGTGATTTTAAAAGCAAGATTTTAAGGCTATTGCTTTATTAACTCAGAGCTTAAAACACCCCTATTTTGTAGAGATGAGTACTGGAATACTGTGAAAACCTGAATAAGTATGAGGTGTTTTAATTATATTTTGTATTAAAATTCAAAGGAATAGTGGGACCCACATTGATTCCTACACAGATATTTAGTGTCCTTACGATAAGAATCTTATAAAAGCTTTATATTACATGAACTAACAATTTAAGACACATGAAGACGGAAATCCAGGAGTCCACCCTTAGTCCTCTTGTTTCTCAGCTCTTAGAAATTAGAAGCCAATGATATTTTTAATGTTGAAAGCGACATGTTTATGGAAACCCAGGGTAACCATTAAGTTATCACCTACTACTTCTTTTGTGTTTTCCTTAGAGAGTCACAGTATTATTTTAACCAAGGTTAGTTGGTTTTTGTTTTTGTTTTTAGTATTTTTTTCCTGGTCTTACTTTGTTGGTGTGGAAAGTAATTTAAACTTTATGGCCCATTTGAAACAAGATTATTTATATCTGTGTGGCAGTGTCTGATGTGCATGTAATTTATACGCCACTGCTATTGCTTCTCAAATTCCTCCTACTTGGTTGAATTATTTCCATTGTAAGCTTGTTATTTTTCACTTTAGCTAGTTAGAAATTAGAAAGTCGGAAGAAAATTTCCTTTACTAAGGATGTACAATTGTTTTTTGTGTATGTACTTGTTTTCTGCTTGACTTTTCTCTTTTTGTTTAGTGTTTGAAACTTGGCATTTCTTAGGTGAGAACTGAAAGCTCCAGCATGCATATCATGATGTTCAAGATGGCTTTAAATCATCTACTTAAACATTAGTTTAGAAAATTATGCTGCGAATATTATGATGGAGAATATACCAGGAAATTATTCCTTTGGAAATTATATATTTAATCAACAAGGCAGCTGAATATTTATAATTCAAATTGGGGCTTTATATCTTTGGTACAAATTAGAAGTCCTTCATATTAATTTTAATTTCAGAACTTTGAGTTCTATGGTTCTAACTTATCACACTACAGCACAGAGACATTTTCCCTCAGGAATTAAAATGTCATGCCTAAGTAGAGTCCTATTTCCAAATATAAGACTATTAAAGATACCCTGATACTATATTTGAGAAAAGAGAAGCTTGTGATGAAGTGTTCACTATGGTCACTGCAGTTTGCCTCGATGCTTCCTGACCAAATTGTTTGTCACTTCCTTTGAGCTGGTATGTGTAATCATGAGCCATTTTTTAAATGTTTTCTATTTTCCTGTCTTTTATCATACAACGGGTTTGTCTGAGAAGGAAACTTAACTGAGCCTTTAGGCCTTTAGGGATGTGTAGCATGACCTAAAATCCTTTTTACCCTTTCCTCCTTCCTACGTCCTAAATTTATCAAACTAAATGTCCCCAAATGGTGGCCTCAATATAGGAAACATAAATATTGATTAGGGTAGGCCTTTATTTCGTTAATTTTATGTCTCCAAATGGTGGCCTCTATATAGGAAACATGAGTATTTGTCAGGGTAGGCCTTTATTTCTTTAATTTTCACATTTCTAACTTTTCCATAGTTTGAAAATTTCAGGATGCTGTTTGTCCATTCCCCTCTCTGATCAGGACTGAGATTCCAGTTTCATTGAATAATAACCTTTCTGTTACAAGCGCCCTCTACCCTTTTTTGTTGATGAAAGATAAGCAAAGAAAAACGGTTAATGGTTCAAAAGGAAAATTGAGATAAATTCCAATATTCAAAGAAATATGAAGGTAACAACTAAGAAAAATAAATAGCTTATTCTCCTCCCGCATCCCCCACTAAATATTGAAGAAAATGGGATTATTTGAAGGTCTAGTGATCTCCATCTGAAGTCATCTCTCCTCTCATTAGAAAGAACATGAGTCTCAGCACGCTGTATAGAAGAACAACCAAGAGTAGGATACATAATGGGGGTATTGGTAAAAACATTCCTTCTGCAGAAATGCGAAAGGGCCCCACCGTGTGGTTTTAAATCAAACGTATTATGGAAGAAATCTCTTTTGTTCTTCTAAGTGGCACCTAATCCAGATAAGAGAGCTAAACCAGTTCATTGAGAGTGGCATTAATAATCAGCCTTCATTTTTCTATAAACTTAAATAAAACTTGTAGCTTTATGTGTTTTGTTCCTATTGACAATTGAATCAGGCTAAACTTCTAAAGAGAAGACGAAGAACACAGATAGAATCCAGAACCTAAAACAGTGAACATTTATCTTTTTGCTGAAGAGAAGTTGTTGCTGCTTCCAAGTTCTTGGGAGTGCATTTTATATAAGCTTTCATGGTTTAGGGTTGTCATCTTGTACTTCAAATGAGAACAGTTCTTCCTAAATCTGATTCAACCCCTCAACTGCTTTCATCATTATTATTTTCTAAACAGCTGAACACTTGACTTCTCCTCCTCCCTATTGCTTAGAACTGTGCAATTACATTTCATAGGATAAATTAATAAAGAAAACCTTACAGTATTCTATTTTCCAGAATAAGATATAGCAGTATTTAGAGAGAGATAGGTTCCCAAAATAAACTCAATGGGGGAGAAAAAAAAGCTATCATTCTACAAATGCATTTGCAAGGCATTACGATTAATATTGACATAATGCCTCTATATATCTACTTGGTACCTGTTGAATTGTTGTACTTACCCATTAGCACTCCATTTAATACCAGAAGGCAGTTAATAAATCCTTCCTTCCTGTGCAGGAAATTGACTAAAAGACACAAAATTAGCTTTTAAATTTTAAAGAATTAAGATCTGTACTGCTGACTTTTCCCTTTATTCAGTTACCTTGAGAAGGAGCATTCAACCTTATTCTTTGTGTAGCTAGAACCTGTTAGATCCTCAGACCTCAGACGTTGCTTCTAAAAGATGCAATCTGTGTCCTTTCTCAGATCTTCCCTGCATCGGTTTGCAGGAAAGATCTAGGCTTGGATGATTGTCTAGGCCTTAGGCCCCAGAGGCCGAAGAGGTCAGGCTTTTGTACTGAGAAGTTGCCTGGATTTCTTTATATTCATTGTCTGATAAAAGATAGTAATGGCTTTTTGTGCCATGCACACTCCCCCAACTATAAGCACAATGGCCTGCCATCCGAAAAGGGGATAAGCCAAAGAGGGACATCTTTATGGCTTCCATAGAGATTTTATATGGCTATTTTAAATTTCAGAAACAAAAAGGCAAACTGTCAAAAACATATAATGCAAGGAATGCAAGGATTTTGACTCTTAGCAATGAAGTCCCAATATAAGAAAAATGCATATATATTGAAGTGTAAAAGTAGCTCCTCCTAGTTGATAAAATTCCTGTAGAGAACAACTTATAAATGTTTTTGAAAATATAAGATCCACATATATCTCTTGAATTGGTATTATAAACATTAACAGGAGAAACTGCAGGTATCCAGAAGGATGATGCTAGAATAGTAGTGGGTGTTTGTTGTTTACCAGTTTAAGTGTTTATTTGTTTATGATGTCTGTTTAGTTAGCCAGAAGAGATATTTATTATCCTTTTATGCATTTAGAGGAAAGTCTGAATTCTTTTCCTCTACCATCTCATCATTCCTCAAAACCTTGGAAAAACTGCATGTGATTAGAAAATCCAAAAGAATTCATGATTTTTTCCTCCAACATCAAGAGCCTCATTATCTTTCCCAGTGTCCTTCAGTGGTAGTGAAAATCTACAGAAAAAATTAAAAAAACAGCCTGTATTTTAAACAGGAGAATTTATGCTTCCCAAACAAGAATGCCCCCATTATTATCAGAAACACCCATAAATTGTGAGGGCGCCACAGAAAAGAAGGGCAGGTGTTTACATTAAGCCCTCCTCAAGGCTGCTTTTGCCCATCTGTTGAGTATTTGTATATATGGCTTTTGAAAAAAAAAACCTATGTAGAGACTAGACATAGGGTGGGGGTAAAATAACAAGTAAAGCCATTTTAATTCTTACATTTTACCTTCATTTATCCTTTCTATTTGAAAAGTACTATAATGAAAAACCAATTCTGTTTTTAAGACTATCTCCCAAAAAGTATTGATTGCTACCTCTATGACTCTTCAGATATTTTCTTTCACATAACAGTGATGCATACATTAAAAAAATAAATCTATCTTCAATTGTGATAACAGATTTTTCAAATATTTAAGAATGATCAATTACCATTAATTGCCCTAAAATCCTTGGCCTTATTGCACTAGACGAGATTTGAGCATTCAGTCATTCCTTTCATCTTATTTCTTTAGCCGGGTTTTTTGTTTTATTTTAATTATTATTATTTTGAGATGGAGTCTCACTCTGTTGCCAGCTAGAGTGCAGTGGGGCAGTCTCAGCTTACTGTAGCCTCCATCTCCCAGTTTCAAGGGCTTCTCCTGTCTCGGTCTCCTGAGTGGCTGGAACCACAGCACACAGGGGTATGCTCCCATGCCTGGCTAATTTTTTGTCGTTTAGTGGAGACAGGGTTTCACCATTTTGGCCAGGCTGATCTTAAATTGCTGGCCTCCTGTTATCTGCCCATCTCAGTCTCTCAAAGTGTTAGAATTACAGGCATGAGCCACTGCACCAGTCCAGGCTTGGTTTTTAAATCCAATTCCTCCAAGTTGATTTTTAAAGGTAAGGGAAGCTAGAACCACTTAACAACTCTGCAGTAAGCATACACTACAAGAGTTTTCCCAGCGGTTTGGGAGAAGCTTACCAAGGTGAGCAGGAAAGAACATAGGTGGGGCAAAACCAAATCTTCAAAGATGGCTTTTCAGAGGGTGGTGCAGAGCTTTCAGCAGCTGCCACAAACGCCTGGCATTTGCCAATAGCACTGAGCTCTCTGTTGACTTTCTGTCTGAGGCCTTAAAGCAGATGGACTGTCCAACACTGAAATATTGCCTTGTGCTGGTCCTAACTACAGCTAGGGAGTTGTCACATAATGCATACCATGCCATCTAAAGGAAATTCTGGTCTTTTCTTGGGCAACAGTCTAAATGTTTCTGGGTCATGTTCACAACTGCTCATATGCATCCATCATCAGGGCTTCCAATGTGCCATGGCTCTTTTGCCCTGCCCAGAGGAATCTCAACCATTCACCCATTTGACAAACATAGTAAGTTCCTACTTTAGTCCAGCTACTGTGTTAAATGATAAACCTACAGCGCTTAACAAAATTGATGCGTGCATTACACCAATACATAATTAATACATATCAGTCACATGCCTAGCAGTGTGATAGATAAAGGAGAAACCAAAGGATTCCTCTGCCTTTGTGGATTTTATAGTCTGATTGAGAAAAAAGATGTTGATATTAGAAACCATTGTGAGACAATACAGGATGGTATTATTTTCCCCATTCTACAAAATTTCTATAAGTTACAAGAAAAATGCAATTCAATTTTTGTGAAATTATACATTTCTAGGACAATGCAGAAAATTAATGTGTCACAGATCCAGAGAGATTTTAGAATATTGCCTTTTCTCTGAATCCCAAGCTTTTTTCTGTAGCTAAGAGAGTGAAAAACCTGCTCTTACTCCTGCTGTTTTTGTCATAAATGTTAAGCCAAAAGTATAAGTTAACATCTTCCTAATTCATGAATGTGTTTTCAGATTTTTTTTAAAAACATAGCTTTTGTAGATTGAGCAAGTTTTAGAAGAGCCATCATTATTCAGATTAGCTTAATTTATGGCCAAGAAAGAGGGCATCCTGGGCCGGGCGCGGTGGCTCAAGCCTGTAATCCCAGCACTTTGGGAGGCCGAGGCGGGTGGATCACGAGGTCAAGAGATCAAGACTATCTTGGTCAACATGGTGAAACCCCGTCTCTACTAAAAGTACAAAAAAATTAGCTGGGCATGGTGGTGCGTGCCTGTAATCCCAGCTACTCAGGAGGCTGCGGCAGGAGAATTGCCTGAACCCAGGAGGCGGAGGTTGCGGTGAGCCAAGATCGCACCATTGCACTCCAGCCTGGGTAACAAGAGCGAAACTCCATCTCAAAAAAAGAAAAAGAAAGAGTGCATCCTATGAGTTTTTTGCTAACAAGAAAGCTCTGGCTTGCCATTGGACTAGAGGCAGCATTCTTATCTTTATGAAATGTTTTATGTTGTCCTCGGATTTAATAGGCATACTATTTCTGGGCTTGTCTTTGACTTGTTTTCATGTCTCCTCAAAACCTACCCCTTACTTTTATCTGTGCGTCTCACAGGAGTTTCATGTTCTGTTCAATTCCTTTGCATTTTGGAAATAGTTAGTATGGCCAGCTGGAAGCTCCAACTCCCAAGGCCTCTTTAAGTCAGAGCTTATTGGACAACATTATTCTACTTGGTCACCATTTTCCTGGACATGGAGGAGAGGAGCTCAGGAATGTTCGTCTGGCTGCTATATATATATATATATATGTTTAATTGCCCTAAAATCCTTGGCCTTATTGGTGTGTGTGTATGTGTGTCTATATATATGTTGAGAGAGAGAAATATATATATACACACGTGTATATATGTGTACACATGTATGTGTACACACATGTGTATATACACACATATACACATACATGTATACATTCCTATATATATGCTTGTGTGTATCCCTATATATATGTGTGTGTATATATATCCCCTTCTATATATAGAGAGATAGATAAGGATTTCTTGCTTTCTTGTTTTTAACCACTGAACTGCTGCCCACAGTCCACTCTGGGACCTAGCGCAAATTTGAATCCAGAAAACATTGATTTCCTCACTGCCATGTTGTTGAAATCATTAAACTACATAACAAGAGTGCAGAAAGCCATATTTTATAAACACCCTAATGTATGGCACATGACTAAAGTGATAAATCTTGACACGTTTACCAAACAAAGTAAAAATCTTCATTTGTCTTACAGAAAGAGAAGTACTCCCATGTGTTTGGACATCTGCACAGTCAACATGTGGCAATTATTGTGCGAAAAATAGAATCACTGTAATTGCTCTTGCAAATTACGGCCTCATTGATTAGTATCTGACTCCCTCTCAAACTCTCCACCTCATCACAAATCAGGAGACACACACACTCACGGCCTTTGAGGAGATTTTCCCCAAACTGTTTTAGAATAGATTTACTCTCAGCAGGCTCCACTACACCATTACACAGTCTTTGCTTTTTGTTTAAGGATATCTTCAGAATTTCTTACATACCCTTCCTGTATGTTTACTTAGGCACTAAAATTAAGTATACATAATGAAGCCATCTGCAGCAAACAGAATTAATAAATGGAATACCATATTGCTGTGAAGATGTATATTCAACAAATATGTAACACACACCGTTCTCTACGGAACTTGGCATTTCTCATGTGTTACTGAGAATATTTGAATGGGTCCCAAGTTATTTTGGTGTCTGGGGATTGCATACTGAGGCTGGAAACCTTACCAATAAGTTCATCCTGTAAAATGTTTCTGACTTCTTTTACCAGACTTTCTATCATGAAACTAATGTGATATACACATATTATAAAGTTTGGGGGATTGATCAAATAAATATTATAAAATGTGAATTGTTACTTACTCTAAAGATGTTGCTTCTTAGATTTCCATGATGTTTTTTCTTCATATTCACCAGACCTGATTATTTTTCAAGATATATGTGAGGGACACTTCCAGATGATGTCAAACTGCCCACTACATCTATCAGAATTTCTTAGAAAAGCAAAGAAATAAAGTATGAAGCAATCATCCATGAGCTGCACCTGGCTTCTATATAAATACACCAAGGATTGATTATTTATATCATTTCTGTCAAGCTTGTGTTTGTCTTTTTTTCACAAGCAAATTCCACATTGTGCTGGAGATGCTGCAAGATGCAGCTAAGGTAGGGAAATGGAATTGAGCCTTTAACCCAGTTGCAGGGGGGGAGTCAAACTGAAGTTCAGATTCATTTCTTATAACACCTTAGATAAGAGAGGGCACAAGCCAGTATGTGTTCAACAGTGCTCCTGGTCTCGGAAAGGGGGGAATCTCTGACAAGGAAGATGCACTGTATGGACCAGCTCTGAATAAACAAATCTGTGCTAACCAGGGCTGACTTTCTCCCTGCTTGCACAGTACAGTGGTCCTGTCATGGCAGCTAGACTAGAAGATTTGGTTGGGGGAGAAGGGGAAATGTCACTAGGACATTTACCATTTTTGTGCAGATTTTTTTCATCAAGCCATCCTTTGACTGGTATAGCAACGGATTCCATAAAAAACACACACACAAAAGGGAAACCCTGGGCTAAACGTTTGCCACCTTGACTAGAATATGGCACTCTCATTTTCTTTTTTCCTTTCTTTTCTTCTTTTCTTTCTTCCTTTTTTTTTTTTTTTATTTGAGACAGAGATTTGCTCTGTCGCCCAGGCTGGAGTGCAGTGGCGGGACGTCACTGTAACCTCTGCTTCCTGGGTTCAAGCGATTCTCCTGTCTCAGCCTCCCCAGTAGCTGGGATTACAAACATGTGCCACTATGCCTGGCCAATTTTGTATTTTTAGTAGAGATGCGGTGTCACCCTGTTGGCCAAGATGGTCTTGAACTCCCTATCTCAGGTGATCCACGTGCCTCGGACTCCCAAAATGCTAGGATTACAGGAGTGAGCCACTGAGCCTGGCCGGCACATTCATTTTCTAAATCACATAAGGATATAGCACGAGGTCAACATTTCCTTGGGACAAGGCTTTGGGTTACGTTTTTAAATTTATTTTTATTTTTTTAATATCCTTTCCTTTTTTTTGAGACAGGGTCTCACTCTGTCACCCACACTGGAGTGCAGTGATGCGATCTCGGCTCGCTGCAAACTCCACCTCCCAGACACAGGCGATTCTCCTGCCTCAGCCTCCCAAGTAGCTGCGATTACAGGTGCGAACCACCACATCCAGCTAATTTGTTTTGTGTTTTCAGTGGAAACAGGGTTTCACCATGTTTGCCAAGCTGCTCTCAAATTCCTGACCTCAAATGATCCACCTGCCTCGGCCTCCCAAAGTGCTGAGATTACAGGCGTGACCCGCCTACCACACCGGGCCACTATCCATCTTCTTCCAGACACCTAGGTAAAAATCTCAGCCTGCAGCCACTTGCTCTTTCCACACCACAGAGAATTCCCACGGACACAACAAATGACACCAATCAAAAGGCAAGCCTACTCTGGGAACTGGCCTCACCTGCCTTCCTTCCTCTCCCATCCTTGAAGCTTCAGCCCAGCTGGAGCTGGCCAAATTCCAGGGGAAGTTTCCCAGTGGCTTCTCAACAGTGTGGGTCTCACTATAGGAAACACTGGAAGATGGTTTCTCTCTGGAGATGACTGATGTGAAGAACCTAATGTCCTCATACTTACTATCTGTTATTACAAGATGGAGGGAGAAAGAGGAGGAAGTAGTCACTTGTTGAACATGCATGCGTATGACACTGAGCTAGGCACTTATACAGAGTTCTCATTTAGTCCCTTATTACCCTGTGGGGAGAATGCTAAATTTACAGATGGTAAAACTGAGGCTCATAGAGACAGCCAGTGAAAGATCTTGCACTTGAATTTTATGTTTTCCTAAATCCAGAGCTTGTATTTTTTGTTGTGTGTATGTGTGTGTGCGTTTTTTTTCAGACTGCTTCTTATTGTTTTTAGTTATTTTTTAAATAGCCCTACCTAGACCCCATCATTGGAGAGTCTTACCAGTACAGTTGAAGGTTAATTATGTGAAAAATCTGCTGTTATGACAAAATGCCCTAATGCCAGAAGAGAGGTTGGCATTCACCATGCTGGGTGAAAGATCAACCCAGCTGGCAAAGAGATATATGAATTGCTCCATAATTGACCTTCTCCATGGCTTGCTCTTGTATGAAATGTGATAAACTGTATAAAGGGCAAAGCTCAGTGCTTGGCAACCAGAAGACACTTCCCTATAGTTAGGGTCCCAGATGTAGCAAATGAAAATACAGGACAACCAATGAAATTGTAATTTCAGATTAAAAAATGAATAACAGGCTGGGCACAGTGGTTCACGCCTGTAATTCCAGCACTTTGGGAGGCCAAGGTGGGCAGATCACGAGGTCAAGAGATCAATACCAGCCTGGCCAACATGGTGAAACCTGTGTCTATTAAAAAATACAAAAATTAGCCAGGCGTGGTGGTGCACATCTGTAGTCCCAGCTACTCGGGAGGCTGAGGCAAGAGAATCGCCTGAACCAGGCAGGAGGAGGTTGCAGTGAGCCAAGATTGCACCACTGCACCCCCCTGGTGACAGAGTGAGACTCTGTGTAAAAAGAAAAAGTGAATAACATTTTATTATTATAAGTATGTTCCATGCAACCTTTGGGATAGGCTTATACTAAAATCTCATGTATTATTTTAAATCTGAGATTCAAATTGGATGAGGCATCCTCTAGTTTATTGTCAAGGTATTCGATAGTTGACAGTACCAGTAGTGAGATGAGCATTAAAGCCCAGTGTGGGAATCATACTCTCTCTAGAGAAAGATAATTTCCTTAAGTAATGGGGATAATAGTGCCTACTTCATAGGTAAATGGAAGGACTATAGGCGAGCCTGTACATAAAACACTTAATACATAGTTGGAGTTTAGCACAGAAAACTGAATTGTTTATTTACCCTTTGCTCAGGGAGTTTAAAGCTCTGAGGTCCTCTGCAGCTGCACCGAATTTGAGATTCCTAAGGAAAGAAAAAGGAGCTCTGGCGGTCTCCCGGAGTCGTCTCTCTTATACTCTGTAAATCTCAGAATCTTTGTAGAAGTTCAAGACCTCAGCTTTTAATGACAGAAACCTAGTAAAATCTGTGTCAGATGCTGTTTTGAATGAATTACCTGTATCAAGTTATTTAATCCTCTCAACAGCCCTATACAGTTACCACCTTTAGTTTCACAAATTGTGCTTGAGGCACAGAGTGATAAAGTAAGTGGCTCAGGGAATCCCTGACTGTATTGAACCAAGGCAGGCTGGCTCCAGAGTACAAACTCTTACCCCTACGCTAAGACCAGGACACTGACCCATGCTCACAAATGGGGACTTTCATGCTTGATTGCCTGAGGTTCTGTGGCGGTCTAGTATCTGCTGTTTCCCCACAGCATCTAACGATAAGAGTTGAAAACAGGTGCATGGAGTGCGTGCAATTGTGGAATAGCCCGTGGACAACATATTAAAACTCCTCTTGTAGAGACTTATCTTAAGGGATTGGCTGGGGACTATTTTCTGTGTGCTGAAGAGAATACTGGTTATGTGCCTGGGAAATCTGTCCTTGGACTTGGGACACCATATGTGGTGGTAGAGCCAGCACCACTACTAGTGATTTGCTATATCTCATGCTGAAACATTGGTTCTTCCTGCTGCTGAGAACATCCTGACATAGAGAAGGCCATAGCGTTGCCAAGTGGGCATTGGCTCAATGAGCCATAGCCATTCAGAGGCTACTCTGCAAGAGAGCAGTCGCAATGCGCTGCACCAATGATCCTCTATTTAGCTAAGCGTTAGGGGTCTGAAGGGCCTCCCTGAATCCAAATGGATTTCAATTAGGCCCCCTTTTTTTAAATCCTGTTAAAAACAAATGTTTACTGAAAAGCACCATTAAACTACAAACGCTGCGAGAAAATCAAATCAGCTCTTGAGACAACCACAGTACAGGAAGGATAGTTGATGGAGCACTGAAGAACTGTGCTAGGCACTAGGAAAAATGTCCTGTATTCATTTCTCAGGTAACCTTTCAGTTATGCTTCAGGGTAGAAGGGTGAGGTTAAGTGCTTTCCTTGCCAGCGGACTGGGGGTAAATCAGGAAGGAATGGGAATTGACGAGAGCCAAAGTGACTTCATCATGAGCCTCCAATATAGTTTACATTTCCTAATGAAAAGAGTCCGAGATTTTTAGTTGGAAAAGCTGCATTTACAAAACAAATATGTGTGAGCTACCACGTAGATGTTCCTTGAGCACGTCGTCATTTAACAATTATGGAAAGTCCATGGGGGAATGTTTAGAGAATACACACTTTGTCCATTTCTCCCCAGATTCTATATTATATCTATCCTTCGATCAAGCCAAATCAGGTAACCATTGGTAATTAAATTACACCAACTTTCTCTCTTCCCTAAGGTAATTTCTGCCAACCATCAGTGCACACTGGGAATCTCAGAGAAACTAGCCCAGCGTTGCTCTTGCCTCATCTGTCAAAGATTGCCTTGAATATTGTTCACTTAAGTGTACAGCTTTCCTTCTATGAGACTCCCAGGGAGAAATACCTCTCTGAAATTAGTACCAATAATAGTTACAAATCGCCAAAGCAACTGGTGATTACTTATTTCATGGATGCTATGAACTATGTGTCTGAAAACATTCCTCTTCACCTTGGCTTCTAGGAACCTGAAAGATAACTCTTAAATCTGCCCAGAGGATCAATAAATGCATCGTGGCCAATCTTATGGCTATCAATTTTTTTACTATACTTTTTTTCACATGTTAATTTTAATTCATTTACTCAGATTATTTTAAGTACCCATTAAGGCAGCCAAAATGCTTTTCAAAAGACATTTTAAAAGGTAGGAAGGGAAAGGGAGAATAGGCAATATAACGTCAGAATGGTGATATGTGTGAGAGTATAGTGTCAATTGTAGACTGTTGGTGCAAAAATAATATATTTATACTACTGGTAGTAGGAGTCATATCTAATAGTGGTGTTAATACTATTATCAGCATTAGTGTCCCTATTTTGGTAAGACAGTGATGAGTGGCAGGAAAGGGAAGAAGAGAACTGGCATTGAACCAAACTTGGTGCCAGGCACTGAAGGCAGGCGATTGCATTCATTCCTCAAGAACAACCCATAAGAGCAGAGTGTTCACACACTCACTGTATCACTGAGGAAATGGAGGCTGGTGGAGCACCAGCATTAGTGGTGCTCAGGTCTCACCACTGTGCTGGGGCTGGTGTTGCTGTGCAGGTCTATCTGCCTCCACCTTTGCACTCTTTCTAGCACCCTGTGGACGATGAGGCCAACGTTCAGCCCTGTTTGTTTGCATACCTCATTGTCTCAGAAAATATTTAAGAGGGTAGCACCTGTTACTTATTTTATGCCCAAAGCTCGGGGAAAGATTTCTTTCATTGCAGAAGTCTTTCCTGGCCCACTCACTTTCCTTTCATGCTCTCCCACTGTCAGCACACACATTATGATGTGTTCTTACCTTGACTGCTCACTGCCCGAGAGCCTTCCAAGGACAGGATGGCTGTCCTTCCAGCAATGTATTTGTGGCCCCCAGCAGACCACCTGTCTAATGGCTGGTGCTACTCAATAAATGTTGAATTATGGGTGAATGGCAACTGGAAAGTCTGAGGCCGCCAGAGGGTGTGCATCTCACAATTTCTTCTTTGTGGCATCTTCTCTTCTATTGCAGATGAAGAGCCACCTTCTTTCTGTGACTAGAGCACCTACCTTCCCTTAACTGACTGTTATGTTGTCTGCCTCCTTAAATATCCTGTTATTTTCCCATCAATGTTTTCAACCTCTCAGCCCTTTATACTAGATCCTCTACCAGAGATGGTGTATTTCTGGGTATCTTGTATCCAGTTGTCCCTCACCCTCGCTGATCATCCAAACTACCTGGAATACCGAAATCTGAGCCTCACCTTAGACTATACATAGAATCAGTACTCAACAGCAATAGCTCACTCCAGATAACTTTACTCATGTTCTGCTTTGAATCATTTTCTCCTGCTATGATTTCCTTCCAGATTGAAGCTTGAAGACAGAATTTTTCTTTCTCATATAAACAGTGGGTTGATCATCTGGTCCCATCCCATTCTTCTGAATGTGTATAGACAAAGATATCTAAAATGGTAGAATGCTTTCTCAACTGGCAATCTGGGAGAAAGAGAAACAGGTAGAAAGGGAGACAGGGCAAAGCAGGAGGGCTCATACCATACAGATGAGCACATGTACGCCCCATGTTTCCCAGACTCTTCAGGGAAGGTTGAAATATGAAACTCTTGCCAATAGTGAGTAAAAATAACTGTTTCACTTTCAGTAGAAGGTTTATAAGCAAGGGTGTGAGTTCTCCATGCTCATCCTTCTCCCACCACAGAGACCTTGAAAGATGTGTGTCCCAGAAGCTATATACCAGATATAAGCCCCATGAGTCTCAGAATCCTCCCAGAGAAGTGTTGAAAATAAACAGCACCAATCATGCATTAAAGGGGGCAAGACAGATTTCATCCAGACTACTGCAACAGAGGAGACAGACTGCAGTCAGTATAAGCTGAGCTCAATGTCAACTCAATGTCAAGATAAAGATGACTAAGGTTTTTAAAGAGAATACAAAGAGAGAACAGAAAAGATGAGGAAATTTTAAAAAAAGAAATAGAAAATAGACTGGGAGCCACGTCAGGGGGCAGGGGGATGACACATGACAGAAGATGTGCTTTGCGTGGTTTGGCAGTGTATTTCCTTGATTGAAGACGCAGCATGAAGTTTGGGGATTCCCATGAGGGACATAGCCTATTGCAGGTGGAAGCCAGGTTAAATTTGGTCCAGTTTCATAGAACAGTGTGAGGGCAAGACTTTTCAGTCATGTGGGAGTGCAGTTCACACCCTTACCTGGATGACTTCAAAAACCTTGCTTTTAACTCTAATTTTATACCATCTGTGGATAAACGGATAGTTGCCAAACAATTTCAAAAATGATGCAATGCCACTGTAAGGTAATATTGGATTGCAGGAGAGCATCAGAGGGTGAGGCATGGAATTAGAATCTGAAAAGATGCATAATTGGTGTCAAATGGTGGCCCAAGGTGAGTTTGGCATGATAAGCAGAAACTAGAGCTCAAAGGTACTTGAAAGTCAGGCCACAACATTTGAGTTTTCTCCTGAAGATCATGAAAACTACTGTTCTTTAAAATGAATGAAGATTAATTAATTATATCAGCCAAAATTAAGTACCACGTTGATCTAAAATTGCCATCCCAAAGTAGCAGTTGCCACTGACCAGAGGCCATAAAGAACTCACACCACTGTGGGAATCTTAGATAATTGTAGAGGTTCATGGGGAAGGCAGAATTCCGTTCAGAAGGATTTTAGTATACCCTGACAATTTTGCCCATGAATCTCAAATATACATTTTAGGCTGGAAAGAGATTTTCTTTTTTAGGCCCATTCATCAGAACAATTAATCAAGTCAAAGCATATGAGACTGATTATTATTGGTCCGTTTGTCTCAAATCCAGAGGTTGGCTCTCATTTTATTCCTCAGGCCACCCATCAAGCCAGAGAGGAAGCAGGAATCATAACACTCAGGATCTCCTGATGCTAACCTCTATCCTGAGACCACCAGGCTAGGCTGCCTCACCCTGAAAGAGCTATTTTATCCAGAGAAGGCCAAGCCTCAAAAATTTCTATGCTAGTTCTGTTTTTTACCAAGTTCCCAACATTGTGGATGCTTATCTGAATGCTATCTGAACTATTCACGTCTCCAGGGAGAGCATAATTGGACTGGAAATTTCCTAAAAACAAACTTTCCTGTAAATGTTTCAGGCTGCCCTGGGTTGGGTCAGGCCAGAAATATCCCTTCTCTAGCCCTCTGGCCTGAATTCTGCACCTCTGAGGAGGAGGACAATTGAAACAGAAGAAGGAAGACCCTCGTGAAAAATGATGGGGTGGTCTCAAGTCCCCCAACACTCCCACAACATTTTGATACTGGGTTCTATCAAGATCTGGAAGTTTCCTCATCATCTAAAATAGAAGTCCCGGGTCCTGTGGGCACATCTCCAGGTGGCCTCATGAATGGTAAATTAAATGAAAGCATTTTCTTACTTTTCCTCATAGAAAGTAATGCTATTTTAATAATGCTATGCCATTAGTTTATTGGGATAGCAACAATGAAGAGAAACAATGAAGAATTGGGATAGCAACAATGAAGAGGAACACCAGGCCTGGAAAATTGCCCAGAATATAGCATTAGGTGGTTAGCCACAGAAGAACCGAAGAAGGAAAAAGAAGGCAAAGAATTACTTCAAACACCAAGAAAGGAGCTGAAGAACAGCTATGCATATGTCACAATGTGAAGTCATTATTTTTTAACATTGGAGACTTGATGAATGATTGCTGTTTGGCCATTACAAACACACGCCTAAGATACCTTCATTTGATTTTTTTTAGTTTTCTAATTTGGATGTAACTACAGCCAGACAGAAATGGCTTCTCAGGGAGCCATTCTCCTCTTAAAATGTAGATGTCAATTTTTGTTTTATACAAGGTTTATCGATCATGTTCTAAACAAAGATAATTCAGAGAAAATTGAGTCAGGCTCGTTTCGCTAATAGTTGGTATTTTCTTTGTGGTGGTGGCATGCAGCTGGCAAGGGTGTGGAGGTATGAATTTTCACATTATTGCATCTGACTGTTGAGTGAAGTCTGCTGGGATTGTTGGTGATTTGTGACAAGCTAAGGAATTCCTTTCTCAGCCTGCAGTAAGCGTGAAGCACACTATTTAAAACCAACCCAGATTATTGATATATTGTCATTTTATGCTCTTAAGAGGATCCTTTCCCCCAGAACATATAATTTTCTATATGGCCTTTAGCTTTTCTGTTTCAAATCTTACTCTTTGGTGTTATGTTGCTGTTACCAAGATAAAGGATCTATTTAAAATAGTTATCTATTCAATAATTTGATTATAGGTGACCTTTTGCTTTCTGTTGTTGTCTAATTTATTTCAATAAGCATTTACTTAACTTCAATAACGAAAGTTACAAGTATATAAGTATTGTAAATGACTCTTTTTCTCTTTTGCCTTGTCTTATAGGTGAAGACTTCTAAAATGTAGCTCACACTGATTCTATTCTTCTCTGAATTGCTACAGTCTTCGCTTGTGTTTTCTTCATTTTGGCTATTTTGTATTCTAGGTGTTGGTTGCCAGTGATGCTCCCTGAGTAAACATGCTCCCTGGGTAATCATGCTTCCAGCATTCCTGGCCTTGCATGCTAGCCTCCCACTCCAAATGGAAGCTAAACCTTCAATTGGTGTTAGCCCTTAGAGAGAAGTGTTTGACCAGTCTTGAGTGGGTGGAGAAGGCTGGGCAGATTTGACTGCCTCAGTTTTGGCAAACTTGAGACTTGAAATCTGGCTACCCTGTGACTATTTTAAAATACTAAATTTTGAGATTACTGCTCATGGAGTATTGGATGCACTCATACATGCCAAACTTTCATTTCCTTATGTTTTGTCTGAATGTCAGTGACTGTATTGTCCGTTTCTGTATGTTACTATGCAGCTGAGTACCACACACATAATAAACTGTAAATAAATATCAAAAGAACAGATGAACTAATGAGCATATAAATGATTGAATAATTGAATACTATTGGGAAAAAACAGTCAAATATCTAAATGTGTCTGAAATATCTAAACACATCATTCAAGATCAACTCATGTCATTTTGAACCCAATCCAATAAGAATAATGTAGCTTTTACCTACAAGGTATCAGTCTAAACTCTTATTATTTGTACTGTGGTAGGGGATTCAAAGCTTCCATGTCTTCTGGGACCTGATGAAAAATGCAGAATCTCAGGCCCCACCCCAGATCTGCTGAATCAGAGTCTGCATTTTAGTAAGACCTCAGATGACCTGTGTGCTCCTTAATGTTTGAGAAGTGGGGCTCTAAGCCATGCACTTTTCTATGTTCTGAGTCTACAAAATGAACATGCTGAATAAATGGTTAAAAACATACGACAATAAACAGGATTCTTTGAGGAAGATATTACTTGTGATTGTCTGTGCTTCACAAACAAGTGCATTCTGATGTCAACAACATGCGCATTCTCTAAAGGCTCCCAACTCAGCCTCAGTGTCACCCAGCTGTGACAGCCTGAGTGATTTGAAACACTACTGATTGACATCTTAAACGTTGCCTGGAAATGCCGCGCTCTGCAGAATCCTTCATCACAAGAACACATCTGCCTTAAAGTCGGCTGTCCAAATGGAGGGGCATTTTCTCCAGAAAGCAAAACACCAGGCTTTCATCTCTTCAAAGCAAATCCTCGTTTTTGGTGTAAAGAGGAGTTTTCCCACCTCTTTCCAGTCACTTGAGTGCCCCTCCTGGGTGAGCACCAGCCCTTTGCTTTGGACTCTGACTTACGAACAGCTCCACTATGTAGATGATAAATCTCAGAGCTACCAAGCAGTTGCCATATTTCCCGGGATCATGTCGTGTGAATGGCGGACAGGAAAAACCCAGGGGTATTGCGTTACAGGAAAGGGCTGTGATTTATTTATTTATTTTCTTCCTCTATAACTAATTCCAAAAACAGACCCCTGCTTGGGAGCCGGAGTACAAGAGAACATGATAAATTCTGCAAAATTCTAATTGGGGAACAGTTGACTTAATTGGTGTCCATTTGGCAGACAATGGGAAAGGCTCCCCAGCTGGGCTGGGAAAAGACTCTGGGGGAATATAGACTTGCAAGAAGCCCCAAAGCTCTGGGGACGGATTGTTTCCTGAGGTGAAACCTGGAGACCAGAGCTTGGATTAACTCTACAACTGTCAAGCTCCATTAGGGGCAATCAGAGGAGACAGAGCATGGGTTAAACACAGGAAATAGAGCTGACAATAGAGGCATATGTCTCTAAGAGCAGGGAAGGGAGACAGGCATATCTATGTCTAATAACAAACATAAACATTTTTCTTTCAGGTTCAGATGTAGCACTGATGGGTCAAAGATATTCCTCAGTATGGGGTGTTAAATGTCACATATTCAGAACCTAAGCAGTTGAGTTGCACGTGCTTATTTTGTGCAGTCTGTGGTGGTGAAGACATTTCCTGAGCATCTCAAATCTATGTAGAATTAGAACGGATTGCTGAGTGTTAAGAGCTGAAGGTTGGCTGGAGGAGGACACAGGAGGACCCTGGGTTCCGCTCCCTGCATTATCTTTAACTTTCTATCTGCCATTGGATCACCTTTCTGAGTACTCTCCCAGTTTGGTCATTTTAAAAATCAGGGGACTATTATCAATCATTTCTGAGGACCCTTCCACCAATAACATTTCATTATCTTATATCTTGCTTGATTTCAAGAAACACAGAATCTTTCTCTTTGTGTGTGTGGGGGGCGGTGTGTGGGTATGTAACAAGCATGTACCATGTGTCATTTAATATATTGCATATTGATAATTAGCTCAAAATCTTGTGTATTGTTACTCTGTAGTATTTTTAAGTATTATGAATAACTGTAATTCATCACAAAAAAATAGCAAAATACACCATACCAATGTATATATTATGTAACTACTTAAAACATCCTGAGAGTTAAAATCACATTAAATGCTAGTATAAAGAGAGCATCTGTAGAACAGTTGGGTCAAAATTCCGACAACCCTCATCTGTGAAGGACCTGAATGTACTCAGATTCTGTGCTTACGAAAGTTGTACTTTTTATAACTTTACACAAATGATTTATCTCTCCCAAAGACAGGAGACCTAAACTTAGTTTTTACAAGGAAACCTCCTAATTAGCCATGCACTCCTCAAGAGCAAGAACTCTGTAGAATTTTCATTGTACAACCAGGATGCAGGGTATGAACACAGCCAGGCCAGGTGTATGCACATCACTTCAAGATGGCAGAGGCAATGCCTTGGTTCATGAGACTATACAGAAATTTTCACTTGATCTTTAAAGCATTCCAAGAACAAACTCCAGAGTGAGTACATGGTCTGACAGGTGAAAGCAAGACGATGGGAGCTGAATCTTCCCAGAAAGTGAATGTATAATCACTGAATGCAATTCACCATTGCAATCCAGAGCAATGTAGACTGGAAGAAAGGTTAGTTCACATGCCATTTTTTTCAGAATGGTCCAAAATTCATGAATTAAATTAAACATCTTTGCTCTACCTCTGGAAGAATAGAACACATGATAGGAAGTCATTTTACTGTTCTGCACCCAAGGCCTCCATCCACATATATTTAAGTACCAGAAAGAGCAAGGGAAGAATTCTCTTCCTTTTATTTCATGGTCTTTCCTGAATGCTGAAAATGAAGTCGGGAGCTTTAGACTAAAGACACAATGCTAGTCTGCAACAACCTTGACCTTTAAAATGGAAGGTTGGCAAAATCCATTTTAATCTGAGTTCACCTGTCTGCCTTCCCTCCTCTTCCGAAATGTCAATCTTACAGAGGAATTTGGTTTTGAGAGAGATGAAAAATCTTTATAGGCAAAACAGTTATTTAAATGCAAGACTTTTCTCCCACTCCTATTAGATTGACCAGCAAGGGAGAGCTGTGCGATTATTTGGTTTTTATGTTCGTTTTTGTTTTTCCTTTTACCCTGCAAGTCTAACTTTGAATTACGGAAAGTACCTTCACTGTCCCATGAGGAGCAATTAATTCAAAAGAGGCTTTTCTTATTTGGGTCAAGATATTTTTAAAACAGGTGAGCTGTTACTGGTGATGATATGAGATGAAGAAAAAGGAAAAAAACCTTTGTGACTGAAGATGGATTAAATTGAAATATAAAAGCAACAGTAAAGTGAAAGTATAGCATTCTGTGGCCCGATTAAGTCTTGATTATGCAATAGAATCATCTGGATTTTTTTCCTAATATTTGAAGGAAAGGTTTTCTTCTTCTCTCCAGTTTAAGCACTTTTTTCTTTGTTTTTTTTTTTTTTTCAATTTTGCATTCTAAGTACAGCATTCTAACTCACTCTTCTTATCCAATAGCTACTTCTGTTTATCTTTCATCCTCCCTGTCTCTGCATACCTGTTGTGCACCTTTATCTTTGTTTTTTGCATCTTTTAGACCAGGCCCATGCCAACCCCAGGGCTTGTCAGTTTTATGATTGATGGCTATATTTTTCCCAGCCTCCTACAAAGAAGGTCTTAGAGTAATTTAAAAACAGGTATTTCCATCGGCAAGCTGGATTGGGGGTAAAAAATCCCTTATTGACAGATCATATCTTGTTTAATGTAATCTAATAATAAAACCTGTTCTCAGAGGAAATATTCCATAGATACTATACTGTTCAAGTAGATTTTAGACAGTGTGCTCAAACACATTAAATACAACAGAGCCATCCAGTTAGTATCTATTTATCATGCTGCTTAAAAAGGAAAGGTGTGATCATGTTTTTCTCAAAGTCAAAGGGGGTCTCCCTCTATGTTAACATTTCACAGATCTATAATCCTAGGACATGCATTATCTTTGCACACACCTTTAGACCATGATTAAATGGCCATTCATATAGAAAGTTCCTGGAAGTTTTTCAGGTAGTTAAATGCAGAATAGAAACCTGATTTATGTATAACACACGGATAAGAGCAACTTCTTTCATCTACCAATAAGTTCTTTCATCAACACCATTTTCTGAGTGCTTAACATTTTGAAAAGCACTGCACATATGATTTCCTTCAACCATGCCACCCTATGAACTGGCACCTTGGTTATCTCCATGTTACTGGGGATAATAGAAAGGAAAGCATGGTTGTGGCAGTTACATGGTTGATAGGTAATAGGCTCAGGTTAGCTCTTCTGCATTGGGCTCCATAGTTTATGCTCTTAACATCACACTGTACTGCCAAGAATCTTAGATCTTCAGTCTTTATCATTAAGTTCTTTTTTGGTTACTTTTTAAATTTTTTTAAATTTTTTATTTTATTTTATGGGTACGTAGCAGGTGTATATATTTGTGGGATACATGAGATATGTTGATACAGATATACAATGTGTAATAACCACATCAGAGGAAATGGAAATCAAGCATTTATCATTTCTTTGTGTTACAATCATAATCTTTCTGTTATTTTTAAATGTTTATTAAATTATTCTTTACTGTAGTCACAATGTTGTGCTAGCAAATACTAGATCTCATTCTAACGTTATTTTTGTACCTGTTAACCATCCCCACTTTCCCCTCCTCTCCCCACTACCTTTCCCAGCCTCTGGTAACCATCATTCTACTCTCTATCTCTTTGAGTTCAATTTTTTTCATTTTCAGCTCTCACAAATGAGTGAGACACATAAAAATTACCTTTGTGTCTTTGCTTAAAAAAATGGCCTCCAGTTCCATTCATGTTGCTGCAAATGACTGGACCTCATTCTTTTTCATGGCTGAGTAGTACTTTGTTGTGTCATATATACCACATCTTCTTTGTTCATTCATCTGTTGAAGGACACTTAAGTTGATTTCAAAGCTTGACTATTGTGAGTAGTGCTGCAACCAACATGAAAGTGAAGATATCTCTTCACTTTCTGATTTACATTCTTTTGGGGTATATACTGAGCAGTGGGATTGCTGGATCATATGGTAGTTTTATTTTTAGTTTTTTGAGACACCTTCATACTGTTCTCCATAGTGGTTGTAATAATGCTTCACATTTCCCCAACAGTGAACAAAGGTCTTATTTTATCCACATCTTCACTAACATTTGTTATTGCCTATCTTTTGGTTAAAAGACATTTTAATTGGAGTAAAATGATATCTAATTGTAGTCTTGATCTGCATTTCTCTGAGAAACAATGATGTTGAGCACCTTTTTATATTCCTGTTTGCCATTTGTATGTCTTCTTTTAAAAAATGTCTCTTCAGAGATTTGCTCATTTTAATCAAATTATTGGATTTGTTTTCCTATTGCATTGTTTGATCATCTTATATATTCTGGATATTAATCCCTTGCCAAACGGATAGTTTGTAGATATTTTCTCCTATTCAGTGGATTGTCTCTTCAGTTTTTTTTAAAAAAAAAATAATTTCCTTTGCTATAGAGCAGTTTTTCCACTTGACATGATCCCATTTGTTTATTTTTGCTTTGGTTGCCTATGCTTTTGGGGTATTACTCAAAGAATCTTTGCCCAATAAATATCCTACAGGGTTTCCTCAATGTTTTCTTATAGTAGTTTTATAATTTGAGGTCATTTAATTCAGTCTTTAATTCATTTTGATTTGATTTTTATATAGGGTGAGAGAAGATAGGGGTCTAGTTTTATTCTTTTGCTATGGTTATACAGTTTTGCTAGCGCTACTCATTGATGAGACTGTCCTTTCCTCAATGTATGTTCTTGTCAACTTTGTTAAAAACTGAGTGCACTGTAGATGTATAGATTTACCTCTGGGTTCTCTATTCAGTTCCATTGGTCTGTGTGTCTGTTTTTATGACAGTACTGTGCTGTTTTGGTTACTGTAGCTCTGTAGTAGAACTTGAAGTCCAGTAGTGTGAATCTTCCAGTTTTGTGCTTTTTGCCCAGAATGGCTTTGGCTACTTATTTTGTGGTTCAATATAAATTTTAGGATTATTTTTTCTATTTCTGTGAAGAATGTTATTGGTATTTTGATAGGAATTCCATTGACTGTAAATTGCTTTGGGTAGTAAAGACTTTTTTTGAGCTTTTTTCTTCTTTCTTTTTTTAATTTTACTTTAAGTTCTGGGGTACATGGGCAGATCTTGCAGGATTGTTACATAGGTACACACATGACATGGTGGTTTACTGTCTCTATCCCTGCCCCCATCATCTACATTAGGTATTTCTCCTAATGTTATCCCTCCCCATTCTCCCCACCCACTGCCATCCCTCCCCAGCCCCTCACCCCCCAATAGACCCCAGTGCATGATGTTCCACTCCCTGTGCCTATGTGTTCTCATTGTTCAACACCCACTTATGAGTGAGAACATGTGGTGTTTTGTTTTCTGTTCTTGTGTCAGTTTGCTGAGAATGATGGCTACCAGCTTCATTCATGTCCCTGCAAAGGACATGAACTCATCCTTTTTTATGGTTGCATAGTATTTCATGGTGTAAATGTGCCACATTTACTTTATCCAGTCTATCCTTGATGGGCATTTGGGTTGGTTCCAAGTCTTTGCTATTGTAAACATTACTGCAATGAACATACATGTGCCTGTGTCTATATGATAGATTGCTTTATAATCCTCTGGGTGTATACCCAGTAATGGGATTGCTGGATCAAATGGTATTTCTATTTCTAGGTCCTTGAGGAATTGCCACACTGTCTTCCACAATTGTTGGACAAATTTGCACTCCCACCAACAGGTAAATGCATTTCTGTTTCTCCACATCCTCTCCTGTTTTTCAGGAGAATGTATGGCTCTATCTCAGAGGGGTTCCAGGTGCTAGTTAAAATGGCCACCCAGTGAGGGTTTTTGTGCTGGAAACCCACGGCACTTGTTGGCCAATGGAAATCTCCTGGTCTATGGGCTGTAAAGACCATGGGAGATGACAGCATCTGAACCCGAGTGCCAGAGTGGCTGGAAAAGCCCCCGATGGCCTCTGTTGGGGAGGAGGAGGGATCCTTCAGTCCAGTGCATTTCCCAGGTGAGGCAGTGCCCCACCCTACCTTGGCTCACCCTCCTTTGGCTACAACCAGTCCCATTGAGATGCACCTGGTACCTTGGTTGGAAATGTGGCAACCATTTGTCCTCTGCATTGCTTTCACTGGGAACTGCACTATTCCAGAGCTGTTCCTATTAGACCATCTTTACCTTAATTTGGACATTTTTAACAATACTGATTCTTCCAATTCATGAACAAGGATTTTTTTTCCCATTTATTTATATCTTTTTCAATTTCTTACATCAGTGTTTTATAGTTTATTTTTAAGAGATCTTTCACTTTTTCGGTAAAATTTATTCCTGGGTATTTTATTTTATTTGGAGCTATTATAAATGAAATTACTTTCTTAATATTTTTCTGATTATTTGTTGACATATGGAAATGCTACTGGTTTTTTTATATTGACTTTGTATCCTGTGACGTTACTACATTTGTTTATTAGTTCTTTTATTTGTTTGGTTGAATCTTTTGGATTTTCCAAATATGAGGTCATATTATCTGCAAACTTGATAATTTGAGTGTTTCCTTTCTAATTTAGATGTCCTTCATATCCTTCTGTTGTCCAATTGCTCTAGCTAGGACTTTCAGTACTATATTGAATAACTGTAATGAAAGTGGGCATCCTGTCTTGTAGCAGATCTTAGATGAAAGGCTTTCACACTTTCCCCCGTTCAGTATGATACTAGCTGTGTGTGTGTTGTGTATGGCTTTCATGTGTTGAGGCATTTTTTTTCTATACCCAGTTTTTTGAGGATTTTTATAATAAAAGGATGTTAAATTTTATCTAATTCTTTTTCAGTATCAATTAAAATGATCATATGGTTTTTTGTTCTCCATTCTGTTGATATGATGTATCACATTTATTTGACTTGCATATATTGAATCATCCTTTCATCCCTGAAATCAATCCTACTTGGTCATGAAGAATCTTTTTAATGTAGTTGAATTTGGTTTGCTGGTATTTCTGTTGAGGATTTCTGTGTCAATGTTGCTCAGAGGTATTGACCTACGGCTTTCTTTTTTTGACGTATTTTTGGTTTTGGTATCAGAATAATACTGACCTTGTAAAATAAGTTTGGAAGCATTCCTTCCTCCTCTGTTTTTCAGAATATTTTGAGTAAGATTGGCATTAGCTCTTCTTTAAATGTTTGGTAAGATTCAGGAGTGAAGCTATTGAGTCTTGGGCTTTTCTTTGCTGGAAGACTTTTTAATTCAGCTTTGATCTCATTACTTGTTATTGGTCTATTCACATTTTGGTTCAATCTCATTAAATTCTAGATGTGAACATTTTATCCTGGAACTAGTACTTGGAACTAAAAGAGAGAAGTGTGGCAGGACGTAGCATTTACTGAATAAGAACCTGACACTGTGCTCAGCACCTTATGTATTACCTTGTTTAATCTGTACACAAAATGTCTGATTATATATATTTCACAATGCTAAAGAGCTTGCTCCAAATAAAACAGTATCATTTATTAATTGTAAGGTTTAAACCTAGAAATATTTGTCTCTAGATCTCATTCTTTGTCCATGAGATCATTATGCACCCATCTGCTTTGCTCTTCTCCAATTTGATTTCATGAAATATATCCTTGTTTGTAGGGGTATTATCTTACTCTATAACCATTATTCTTAATTGGCTCTCTTAATTTTATTCTTTCTTTCCTTCATTCAATATGTCTTTTCGTGGTCCACTTACTGTGAACCACACATACATGTTTGCCAAAACAGAGATGGTGGCCATTTTCAGAAGTCCAAGAAAACTATTCTGTGCTGTCAATGAAAGAGAAGACATTTTTGGGTTCATTGCCTCACACCATACTGAGAGGTAGTCAGTTTGTAAATATTAATCAAGACCCATGGTGTATGAAATGCTGTGCACAGACCTTTCATTAATTATAAACAGAGGTGGTTCTCATTCTCCCAGATATATATGTTTTGTAGACACTGTATGCCTGCCATAATTATCTTTAAAGAAGTCCCAAAAGCTGATACATACTTGTGTCAGGGGATGTATGCTCATCTTATTCCTGTTCCCTTCTAGAGCATGATCAAGGTACATTAGTAGTTACTCAGTAAATGTGGCACTGAGCAGAATTTCCCAGGCTCCCAGTCTAGAAACCTTGAGGTCTTTAAACCTTGAAGGTTTAAAGTACCATCTTTTATACTATTGTCATCAAGTCCTAAAATGTGTCTCTCCTCAAAAACTCGTTAAATCTATTTCTCCTTTTTCTTTTCTTACACTACTACTTAGTCCCTCCCATCACTCAGTTCACAATCGAGCTTTCTAACTTATCTTGTGATGAAGGTGGTACCCTCCATCATCCATCCCTCCAGATAGATTGAGCTATAACTTTTGATACTTTATCCAAGAAGCTACAATTCCTCATTGTCAAACTTGTGAGGGTACCATTATTTCCCCACAGCACAAAATGGCAATCATACAATGGTAGTTAGGAAAGAATCACTCATGATTCTAAAATAATGGAAACAAAGCGTAATACCCATCAACAAGAGACTGCTAGATAAATTATGGTACATTCTCACAATGAAATAATGTCCAGCGATTAAAAAGAATGAGGCTGTATCATAAATTAAGAATTTCCTAGATTTCTTTTATGAAGAAAGCAAGAAAAACTACCAGTTGTGTTAAAGGAACCGAAACCTTGTTTAAATACTTGAATCTCTTGGAAGGCTCTACCAAAAACTGCTAATGATGCTGCCTTCAATGAATAGAGAACTAGGAAGAGAGAGAGACTTAAGTTCACCATGTACCCTGTGGGAAAATTTGCATTTTTTATTATATGCATGTATTACCCATTCAAAAACAGTCATTTTTCTTTAAAAGAAAATTTTGCACTTTCCTTGCTTTGCCTCTGTCCTAACTTGTTCTTACTAGCAGATACTTCAGTGATTTCCACAGAGCATACATTACTTCAACTGAAAATTAGCTATTTTGTAGTGTGATAAGAATATAATGATATCATTGTAATCATTTTTAAGTGTGCTGTTCTATAGCATTATGTTAACATTATTGTGCCATCATCATTTGCATCTACCTCCCAAAATGTTTCATCTTCCCCAGTTGAAGCTCTGCACTCATTAAACAATTCCACATTCTCCCTGTGCCCCAGATCCAGGCCATAACCCCACTCTACTCTCTGTCTCTACTATCTGACCACTAGGTATCTTATGTGAGTAGAAGCATACAGCATTTCCCTTTTATTTCTGGCTTATTTTATTTAGCATCATGGTCTTGCAGTTTCATCCACGTCGTCGTCACCTGTGTCATAATTTCCTTTCTTTTCATTGTTGAATAGTATTTCCTTCTATGTATATGCCACATTTTGTTTGTCTATTTATCCATCGGTGAATATTTGTTTTGAGCATCTGTCTTACCAGAGAGCATCATTTTGGTTAACTCTGTTTCCAGCTGGAACCCTTTTTAAAGTGTGAAGGTTATGAGATCCAGATAGGTGTCAATGTTGTGCTGGTAGGATTCCTTCCTGGCCACATCCGAAACATCGATTAGCATTGTGTGAGTAAACACCCTGCGAATGAGTATTTTTTAAGTTGTCTGTAATTAACATTATTATCAAATGAAGAAATCCTTTCCGAATGTGGGCACTAACTACAATCATTAAAAAAATTAGGATAAAATATTTAACACAAAATATGAAATATAATTGAAACAGCATTTTAAATGCACATTTTAGATATCTTATGGGCCTTGTAAGCAGAAGTATCTTAACCTGTGAAATGTTTAAGTACCAATTTTAATAACTTATCAAGAGTTTAATGTGAAAAAGCAGCTCTTCCAATATAAACATATTTTTATTATATTATACTTTTTAATTGCCAAAATTTAGTTACTGCATTTTACAAATGTACTGTGCATATAAAAAGTATGCCATTAATTTAAATGAAGCTCCTTTTGGAAACTTACTTTCCTCATTACCATAATTATTATCATGATTATACATATTTTACCTGAAAAAATTCTGACATGTCTAATGTATTTGGGTCAAAATTTTTAACAGGTCTTGATATTTTTAAAATATGGATTTGGAGACTGAGTAGTTAAATTACAGAGCTGTTGGGCATCAGAAAGAATCCAGCGTTTGCCCCAACATTGCTATTGGATATGCTACAAATGAGGAATTCTTTAGCTATTTTGTTTATTCACCAAATTCTATTAATCATACTCCAGGTTTTAATAATTAGTTATATGTTATATACTACATATATGTCATTTTATACATGTAGCTTCTTGAATAGGAGCTCCATTGGCTAATTTTACATTTTTAAATTGCTGCACGTGTGAAATGAAATCAGCTCTGAGTGAAATCTTGGTATGGGAGAAAGAGCACAAGCTCTTGAATCAGAGCAATTGGTATTTCAAGCACAACTCTAATACTGATCAGCTATGTGCTTGGGAAAATTACATAAGCTCTGATTCTCTGTAAGCTGGAAATAACATCAGAAAAAATAAAATGAGTCCACATAGAATGGTTGTAAAATGAGATGAAGCATGCAATGTGCCTTGCACCCAGTGAAGCTAAGAACACAGTAGGCATTCTATAAATGTTGGTTCTCTTTACTTGCTTACTTTTATTTTCATGTAGTTTTATAGTACATCCCCTTAAAGAGTTACTTTTATTAAAATCCAGGATATTTAAGAGCCCATAAGTGCCCCTTGTTTCACCAAATTCAGTTCTTTGCAATGGAAGTTTCTGAAATTTTCTACATTGATTTATAACCTTAGAGGAAAGAAGAAATCTTAATTCTCCATGGTTTCTGATCACTTAGGCTTTTCTGGACTGGGGTAACACAGCATGCCACATGTTTTCCTAACAAATTGCATTCGGACACTTTCCGACACTTTCATTATTTTAACTCAGGTAATAATTAGTCACTGTCAGAGGAAGGACTTAGGTTGTGCAAATCAGAATAAATTTACCTTGCCGTAGCAGCAGTCACAAATGAAGCAATAAATTAGAAATAGCAAATTGTTATGGACTTAAGAGATCACAAATCAAAATTGCTCTCTGAAATCCAGGAAAAGGTAGAAGAATGCCAAGATTTCTTTGAGAGCTTAATTTTTCCAGATAAACTTTTGAGTTGAAGCAGTTTGTGACAAATCCCAGAGAGGTTTATGACACTGATCAGAGAGATGACATTCTGGGACTCCACCACGTCGCATAAGCTATATTATAATGCTTCTAATGAAAAAGAAATTTTCAAAATTTTATAATATTTGGAAATTATTAATTATTTATAATAAACATATATATAGCAAATATAGTATATGTATATATATATAGAGAGAGAGCAAATATAGTATATGTATATATACACACACACACGCACAGCCCTATACACATGTGCAGACACTAACACACACACAGACTTACCGAAAAATTAAGAACTCTTCTTAAAAGTCCCTTTGAGAATACAAAGCCTTTCCTGGTATACCCGTGATCAAAATGACAAAATTTGAGATCATAAGAGAGTTCTGGACTTAGCAGAACATCTGTTACCAGAGGTGGCTAATTAGTGAATTGAGACCACCGAGGGGATACAGTTGTAGGGGACGTCATGCATATTGCATGCTCAGCCATGTCTTGCTTCACATTTTTATCCAGGATCAGAAAAACATTACAGAAGGTGTACTGATGTAATGTTCTTACATAGAACCAGAAAGGAGCTGGAGTGCAGTGAATAATAGAATGTGAATGGATATGATGAGCAGAAATCTACAGTAATGTAAGTGGAGCAAATGTAAGGTCCTGCACTTTCGTTCAAAGAAGTAAAAGGCCTGAAATTGTTGGAAGAGAAAACTACAGCTTAATCAAAGCCTCTCCGGAAAAGATTAGTGGTTTAGATTTTGAGAAAAGAGCAATATGTGTCAACTATATGATGTGACACCCAGTAAGCTAATACAGTCTTGCTGTTGATTACAGAAAGAGAGGTACAATCTTAAAGGAGGTGATTATCCTACTTAAGCCCTGGTATGTAATGACCAGAATGTTGTGGTCATTTATGAGTGTTACATCCTAAGGAAACCCACATATAAATATTAGAACAAGATACTAAACGGGAGAAAATTCCAGTTCATGCCTTGAGCAGAGCATAAGCCTGTATCACTCAAAGAAATTCTGGGTCAGAGTAGATATATATGAAGGTTATCTTCCATTTCTGAAAGATTTACCATGTAAAGGAAAGAATGGATTTATTCTCTTTGGAACAAAGGTGAGGAACAGAATTTGGCCCCAAAAGTTGTAACTAAAGCCAAAGGTTATATTTCTGATTAAAATGGCCACTTGATGTTCAACACCTACTTCTTTCCCAGACCTATTGCCCATTTAGGTTATTAGTAAAATTCTCAAAAGTTTTTCTAACTATGGAAAAGCCTGCATCATCAATGGAAACAGAGGCAGACATAACAGATAGTTTGAGGAATTCCTGTGAGACATGATGACACACGTATGAAAACAGATTAAAGGAGGACGTTGAGAGTCAACTCATGATTCTCTTTCCCGAGAGAGTAGCACAGCATCATAATGAGTAAATAGAGAAGCCTGACGATAATCCCACTAACACTTCTTTGTAGGAGATAGGCCAAGAGAACTATCAGAAGCTTGGGTGAACCCAGGAATCTGCTCAGTGCTGCTGCTATTGTGAGAGGGTCTAGATGGCTACATAGGGAAAGCTGGCAGCATCTGCAGCTGGCAATCTGATGTGATAGATGGCTCATTCCTGGTGCTATGGGAAGGAGCATCAGAGAGAAAGTTCCCATATTCCACATTGCATAGCTGGAACAGTGGGTAGATTTATAGGAAAGGTAGATGTGATTTTCCGTTCCCCAGATGCTGTTTTACCAATCTTGAGTCTGTTTGGGCTGATATAACAAAATGCCACAAACTAGGTAACTTTATATAACAAAAGTGTATTTTTCACAGTTCTGGAGCCTGGGAAGTCCAAGATCTAGTCACCAGCAGATTTGGTGACTTGTGAGAATCCTCATCCTGATTTATAGATGACGCTCTTCTCACTCAACCCTCACAAGGCTCCACCCTCATGAACAAATCACTTCCCAAAGCCTCAAACCCCAGCCCCAACCCCAACCCCGGCTCCAATATCATCACCTTGGGCATTAGGGTTTCAACACATGAATTTTGGAGAGACACAAACATTCAGACTATAGCATTATCAAGGGAAAACTTCTGGAATTTCCCAGAGTTCTGGCTCTTAGCACATTGCTCCCAAATTTCTGGATGAGGGAGCAGGTAATACAAAGTAACATTAACCTGCCCACTGATCTACAATCTGAAAGAATAATTCTAGTTGAAAGTTATGGACATTATGAAATGAAAGGAGAACTCACCCACCAGATTCATGTAAAGTGTATGGCTGGTATGAGCTTCTTCTCATTGTAACTTACTAAATCAAAAGTACATCTTTCTAAAAATTAGTAAAACATGACCATTGAGAGATTTAGTAAGATATAAGAAGGGAAACAAAGCACTCACAGGGAGTATTAAAATAATATTCTATGAGAAAAGTTATTATAAGAAAAATAAGTAATTTTATATAATATACATTTTATACTTAAAAAAAAAAGGACAAAAGAAAATGTAGAGCTAGGAAATCAATCTCAGAAAAGGAAACAACTGCCCAGAAAAGTAAGCTGGCTAAAAAAAAAAATGGAGCAGATATAAAATGAGAAAAACTCTAGGGGGACAAAAAAAGCAATATAAAAACAAAAATTTTCACTAGATCAGTTAAAGTGAAACATCCATCACCAAGAAAAATGACCCTGTGGTGAAATATTCACTCAGAATGCAGAAGAAAGGTATAAAGAGTTGAATTTTTTAAAAGAGACCATCAGAGATCCAATCTCCTAATAATCGGCATTTATATTAAAAAAAAGAGAGATTGGAAAAATAAAATTAAAACAACCAAATAAAAGTTATACAGAAAAAAATAGAGATAATTATGGAAAAAGCAAAATTTGAAGGATAGAAGAAAGCTCTAAATAGAGTCAAAGGCGACCTTGCATAGCACGAGACTGATAAAAAGAAATCAAGATCTATATAATTTGGTTAAAACATTAAGGTAGAAGAATAAAGAAAGAATCCTACAAATATTCAGAAAGAAAATATAAATTAACTATTTTGGTATGTAACCCTCCAAAATCACTTTGTCAACACACTTCTTCTCTTCAACTTTAAAAGTCAGAAGACATTGGCATAGTTTATGAGATTTGAGAATAAGAGAACTGTCACAAGAACCCTAGTTCAAATTGTCATTCCTTTTAGCAGGCAAAACAACCAGTGTATATAAATACATTTTAAAATTCGAAAACAGAGAATGATTAGAAATATATTTTAAAAACTCAGAAAACTCACCACTTCCTAGGAATCTTATTCCACAACTTTACATTTCATGTCTCAGATCAGTAAAACGCCTAGGAAAACCTATTGAACAAACACACAGAAAAAGCCTAAGTATGATTTAAAAGGAAATTGTCCATCTTGTTAATCATTGTTAAAGGAAGATTTCTGAGCTAAACTTTCTAATTCAATTGTAATAACTTGGACTAGAGTCACACTTTATATTTTTAGATGAAGTGATTTCCCAGTTGCTTTAAGGGGTTCAGGAATATGCTGAAGGTGATTTGATCTCACAGAAAGGATTCAAGGATAATGACTTGGGAGGTCAAGGCCACTCCAGTCTTCTTAAATGTCATTGACATTTTTTTGCCTAGACCACTGTAAAACTACATTACAATTTTTCTTCTATATGAATGAATATGTTTTGGCTTATATTTGTTTTAATCACTCAGTTATTTCTTAAAACTTCTACAAGAATTTAAGCTCCATGAGAGTAAAGTCTGTATTTTGTTATTGTTTTGTTTTGTCTTTTCTATATTCTAACCCCCCATACCCAGCACCTAAATGGATCTAACATCTAGAAATTACTGAATAAATACTCGTTGATTTGCATTCAACTATAAGCCTATGGAATATCCAGCAATGTGCTATTTCTAGGAATATAAACTTCAGGAGGAGTGTTACAAAACTCATGGCATAGTAGAGAAGAATATAATGTTATACAAAAGAAAATACTCATTTGAATACAGATAACTGTCTTATTGTACGGAAAAGTTACAGTGTAACATGGGTGCAACTGGACAGTCAGCATGGGATGATAGTGTAGTTGTCTGGTGTTGGATGGAAGGCATCATTGAGGAAGTAAAATGTGAGATAGAACTCAGAAAGTTAGTAAAGTTTCCCTGACAGATATGAATATAATCTTTTAAGGGAAAGCTTTAAAATTTGAAGGCTCTCTAGGGCAAAAAAAAAAAAAAATTCATAGTTCTAGCCATGCACTGTAATAAAGGCTGCACATATTAGAAAAGGGAGGATAGGTTCAAGGGGCAGGAAGTAGATAAGACTAGTAGCCACACTAGCATAGGTTAAGGACACTCACGGGCACTCAGCAGAGACTGAGCTCCCTTCCATTCTTACCTGCTTTCTTTGAAAACAAAAATACTCCTCTCTATCTTCCTCCTACTTATGTTAGCCCAGTTTACTCAGAATCCCATAGGGCGTTCTTCACCCCAGAAGGTTCTGTTTATAATTGATATTTTTAATATTATTTTTAATTTTTATTTTCTTATAGACAGACTCTCACTCTGTCCCCCAGGTTGGCCTATACTGGTGCCATCATAGCTCCCTACAACCTCCAACCCCTGGGCTCAAACAGTACTTCCACCTCAGCCTCCTGAGTAGCTAGGACCACAGGCACACCACCACACAGGGCTATAAATGGTTACTTTTTTCATTCTCCATGTTAACTGGCTAAATTATACCTATCTACGTAAAGCATTCTTAAATAACTGATGGTGTTTCCCTAGGTACATAGTTACTGTTTTTCCTTTCTTATATACCTTATATTTAATTAGCATCCAAGCCTTGTTTGTCCCTTCCATCTGAGCTCAGACTATCATGATTTTCCACATAGATATGATGCCGCAATGTCCAGCTCCTGGTGTCCACCTATCTAATCTTTCCTGTATGTTATTGGTGGGTTATCTGCTTTCTAAAACATACTTTAAGACACGATAATTGAATTTGATGTCTGCTACAGACTTTAGACATCTACTCCACTCTTTTCTAAATTTTCATCCTTACAAGGCAATTACTAGTTGCTGTAAATATTCTGCAGTAAAATGTTTCCCATAACATTTGGGAGATACCCTTCCCTAGAGCTTCCCTTCAGGATTCTTAGCACTCTAGCCACCAACGTGTGCTTTGCTAAAAAAAGCCAGCCAAGGCCAGGCATGGTGGCTCATGTCTGTGAGCCAGCATTTCAGGAGGCGATGGCAGGCGGGCAGATCACCTGAAGTTGGAAGTTCAACACCAGCCTGACCGATATGGAGAAACCCCATCTCTACTAAAAATACAAAATTAACCAGGCATGGTGTGTCACATGCCTGTAATCCCAGCTACTTGGGAGGCTGAGGCAGGAGAATTGGTTGAACCTGGGAGATGGAGGTTGTAGTGCACTGAGCCAAGATCATGCCATTGCACTCCAGCTTGGGCAACAAGAGCAAAACTCTGTCTAAAAAAAAAAAGCCAGCTGAACTTTGTATAATCCAGGTGACTTTCAAATATGTTAAATCACACTCTGTGGAGGACCATTTGGAAAATATTGCTATGGTCCAATCACCTCATTTTGCAGTTGTTCTCAGATCAAGCAAACCTAGGAAACTCAGTGTAGCTTTTCCTGACTAACACCACGACAGAATATTGTTGGACCTCTTTTGCTGCCTTCTCATAGCTCTTGGCAGTTGCCTTTCTTTCTTAGTGGATTCTCATTTCCTGTGAGGACAGAGGCCATGCCTCTGTTGTACACTTCTCTCCCATCCAGCATGCATTTGGTGCTCCATAATGTTGAATGATAGCCTGACCAACCAGTGAGAATTTGTGGGCAGGGTCTACGTGATACTCAGCTACTCCTTCAGCTTTGCAGAACTATGAAACAGCTTTCCTCATCCAATTTGGTTGCATCCATTTTAGAATGTGGTGACCTCCTATTGTGGGTGTTATATAGCCAAAGAGAGTCCTCAGCTTAGAGAAGGCTCACGAGATTGTCATGTCAGCTATGGGAAGAGGTAGCTATATCCAGGCTGGGCAGACACTAGGATTAAATTCCTATGTATTCCTATTTGTTTCTTGAATAAACAAACAAATAAGGACCCTTAGACCACAGCTCCACCTTACTTGGTAGTGACTCCAGGAAATAGGAAAGAGAAGGTATAATTTGCACTGAGTGTTTTTATTCACCTGTTGAATCATCTGTTAGGCAGCATTGGTCCCATTGTGTCCCTTGTCTGATGACAAGCAGCTTTCCAAGATTCATATTGATGTCTGCTGATTTTTCCTCCATTTCCTTAAACCCATGACCCTGAGCCTGTTACTCACTTCTTGCACCCGTGGTTCCTTTCACCCCAGTCCTTTTAGCCATGGCAATGATGCTATTTGTGTACAGCAGGAAGATCCCTGCACAAAGAGTCAGAGAATTTGCACATAAGTCTCAGTTCCTCCTCTTAGGAAATCTGTGACAAGGCACCAGCATCTCTGAGCCTTTGCTTCCTTCTGCTAAAATGTTCACAGTAATGTTTGCCTTACCCACAACATGAAATCTTTGAGGCGACCTGTTAAAGCAATGTGTGTCAAAGTACTTTGTTAGCTACACAGCCCTCTGTATATGAAAGTTTCCCCAAATTGTCCCTGAAAACTCTCATCCTGGGAGAAGCTCTGTGAAAGTCTCCAATATGCTTGAGAAACAACACATACTCTATCTCTGTTTAACATATCCATGATGCTCATAAGGAATTAGAAGTTTGAATGTCTGCAGCAAATCAACCTGTTTGACCCAGAGACTCCCCCCAAGTCATTTCATCAAAAATCTCTTCTTTGTTTGCTTAATGTAATAAATATCAACATCTGGCAGACACTAGGGTTCCACAGAACACACCTTGGGAAATGTTAAGGTGGCCTATGTAAGGTAATCTCATTGAGAGTGTGGGCCATGGCACCAAAAACAAAAAACAAAAAACAAAACCCCGTTTTTGTTTTTTGTTTGTTTGAGATGGAGTCTTGCTCTGTCCACCAAGGCTGGAGTGAAGTGGTGTGATCTCAGCTCACTGCAACCTCCGCTCCCCAGGTTCAAGCAATTCTCCTGCCTCAGCCTCTGAATAGCTGGGATTACAGGCACCCACCACCATGCCCAGCTAATTTTTGTCTTTTTAGTAGAGGTGGAGTTTTACCATATTAGTCAGGCTGGTCTTGAACCCCTGACCTTGTGATTCACTCCCCTTAGCCCCCCAAAGTGTTGGGATTACAGGCGTGAGCCACCACACCTGACCAAAACCCTGTTTTTGTTTTGTTTTAAGGAACAGTTGCTTCTTAATTAATTTGAGTGACATGCAGTGGGATTGTCAGGTGTACTGGCAAATAAGATGCGTGGGGAGAGGGAAATTTCTAGCACATTGGAGAAGGCAGACAGCTGATACTCTATCTTGTCTAAAGAGCCAGCCCTGAAGAACCCAACACATGTCTGCTGGCTCCTTTCCATCCCTTCGACACAGCCCAAGCCCTCATTCCCTCTCCCACAGAAGAGCTTAACAGCCTTCTCACTAGCCTCTATGTCATCTACATTGCCCTCGGCTGTTACAGGTCATCCTTAAATATTTGACCTTGCCCCTCACTTGATTAAGAATCCTGTGACTCGTCTTCTTTGGTTTTGTTTTTGTTTTATGGAATGAAGCCTAAACTCCTTAGCCAAGAACTTATGACCTTTCATGATCTGATTCTAACCTATCATTACAGGATTGTCACCCCTGGTCTTACCACACCTATACCTCACTACTTTGACAGTCAACTGTTCCTTGAATGTGACAATGGTACCAGGTCTTTGCAAAGGCTGCATCTTCTGCCCAGAATGCAGCCCACCAAATTTCTCTTTTTAGTGCAAAACCTAACTTAAATATTCACTCATTTATAACTGTTCCATGCAGTTAGCTTCTCTCCTTTCCAGGGTTATTATACTTACTACAGTGAATATGGCTGAGGTTATGGACCAGCCCTGGCACTGAGATGAAGAGCACTTTAGAGTTCATCCTTAGTCTGCTCAGGCTACCATTACAAAACACCAAATGCTGAGTGGCTTAAATAACAGAAATGCTTTCCTCACAGCTCTGGAGGCTGGAAATCCAACATCAGTCACCAGTGTTGTTGGGTCCTGGTGAGGATCCTCTTCCTGGCCTGCAGATGGCTACCTTTTTGCAGCATCCTCACATGGTAGGGAAAGAGAGAGAGCTTCCTAGTGCTTCTCCTTATCAGGCTGGGCGCGGTGACTCACACCTGTATTCCCAGCACTTTGGGAGGCTGAGGTGGGCAGATCACCTGAGATTAGGGGTTCAAGACCAGCCTGGCCAACATGGAAAAACCCCTGTATTTTCTCTACTAAAAACACAAAAATTAGCCAGGCATGGTGGTGGGCATCTGTAATTCCAGCTACTCAGGAGACTGAGGTAGGAGAATTGCTTAAACCCCAGAGGTGGACATTGCAGTGAGCCAAGATCATGTCATTGCACTCCAGCCTGGGTAACAAGAGCAAAACTCTGTTTCAAGGAAAAAAAAAAAAAAAGAACACATCAAATCAGAAGGGCCTCACACTCTTGTAGCCTTAATGGCATTCCAAAAAGTTCTAGCTCCAAATCCCATCACAGTGGAAGTTAGGGCTTCAACATATGAATTTTTAGGGGATGGGAGGCATGAACATCCAGTCTATAACAGGGTTATTGATATTTGTACACCAGAGTTCAGTGCCCGACACATAGCAGGCACCTGGTAACTTATCATGGATAAACACACGGACAACCAAATGCAACGTAATTCTAGTGACGAAGGTGAAGTAACAGAATCACACGAAGGAGAGGTAAATGTCTCCATCCGCCCAGTAGACAATAGCAAGGAGTATTATATTGGCAAAGAAATCCATTTAAGAGGTCTGGAGCAGAAAGAGATTCGAATACCAAGTGCTGGGGAACCTGAAAGTGAGTAGAAATATGTCTCTCCTGGATGTCAGAAGCAATGACTCAAAATGGTTTTCTTGGACATCATGGATTTATCTATCAGTACAATGGCGTTTACATACGGTGTTGGCTTTATATACTTTTAGAATACAGTGCAAATATTTTTGGCTTTCCGTCTCTTAAAAGGAAACAAAATGATTTTAGGCAGTGAGCATGTGTCTTCAAAGAAAGACATTTTCTACCATTCCAGTTTCAGGATTTACATTTATTAAGTCTGCCTAATAGATTAATTCTTTTGAAATAATTATTTAGACTTGACAAATTCAAGAGAAACAGAAAATAAATTCCTTTAAAATCATTGGAAGAAATATGTCTCCATAGGGCACTAGAAAATGTGAGTGAAATGTCATTCGTTTAATACATATTAGTTGAGTGTTTAAAATACGACACTCTCCTAGATACAAGGCACTGGGCACAGGGCAATGAGCAGAGTCGGCTGCAGAATAAGCTGTCTCTCAGTAACTCCAGAGATGGTCCTTACCAATAAAAGAGGCTGGCGTCCATTTGTTACCTCCTTAAATGGCTGAAGGAGCTGTTGATTACACTCAGGAAACTACCATATTTGCAAACACAAATGCATATTTACACTCTGATGAATAATGAAGGTTATGTATTGCATGTGCTTGAAATAATGGTTGATTTTAGAGTGCCATTCATAAAACCCGCATCAAAAAGTGTGTTATAGCCTGACATTTTCATTGCAGTTCAAGTAAAATAGTCCTTGGAAATTGTCTTGCTACCAAATTGCAATCATAAAGGCAGGGGTTCAGACTGGGAGAATCACGTTATAGTATTGTGAACTTCTGGATAATATATAACGTAACGAGTTTAATTGAATCATTTAGTTGGGTTTTTGCCCAGAAAAGTGAGAATTTAAATGCTGATACAGCTTCAGCTTCCAATGACACCAGTCAGCACTCCTTAGATTGGATGTAAATAATCCTATTTGTGGATATGCAATATGGTAAAGGGATGGTTGTCTGTAAACTTGCTAGCAAAGGTAATTAAATAATTCCATCACGTCTTAATACGTATGAAAAAAATCACTGGTCTCAAAGATTTGAAATGCATTTTCTTTCTAAGTACTACAAGAAGAAACACTGAAATTTTAGCAACCAGTATCTTACTTTGGAACTGCAGAAGCCAGATAGAGAACATATCACATTCACACACACACGAGCATGCACACACACACACACACACACACACACAGACTAAAAGCTCAGAAGTTACCATAGCAACAGTAGCATCTGCTCCTGACCCATGTTTGGTGAAGTTTACAGAAATACAGTCCAATCTGATTGGGCTGTGTGCTTCTTCTTTCCTAGGATTAGAGATTCGAATTTGGTTCAAATTATACACTTTAATAAAGTTCATCTTGATTTAAATTCTGAACATCTCAAGTCCTGTTTCCTGAGCTCCAGCCTTATCATAGCATTCATAGGAAAATAAATCAGCTGTGGGGTTACTTAGAACATTGTAATGGAGTCACACACTACAGGAATGAAATGCATCTCCAAACAAGATGTTTGGTTAGCTTGTGGAAAATAAGAGTTCTTGATATGGTCACAATGGGCCCTGTTCATGTGGCTAAACAGGAAATCAATTTACAGACAAAAAAATTCTCATGGAAAGAAAAGAGAAATTTTCTCTGGAAATTCACCTCTCTGCTATCATACAGGATGATAATATTAAGCATTGAATTTTGGTATCACAGCAGACCCTCACTCTTGATTCTTTATCTTCTTTTTGATCACTCCCTCTCAGTCTGTTTTTCCCTTCCTCATCTTCTCAATGTTTGTACATTGGTGTTCAAAGGAGCTCCATCTGGCCCCTTTCTCTTCTCATTGAATACTTTTTTTCCCACATGAGATTAGTCACTGTATGACTTACAATTCCCTGCCATCCATCTCACCCAAGACCTTATTTCTTGCCAAGACTTTATCATCTCTAGACCATTCTCCAAAGCCCCACACTGTTTTGGAGTTGATTACCTCTGCCCACTGTCTCCTCAACACCTAAAATTCTGCATTATTCTCCTCAGATGGGCTTCTCTATCTTCGTTAGTTGCTCCTGGTTCATTTCTGCACTTCAGCTTCAATATTTGAAGTTATATGAAACTTTTCCTTAACCACCAGGTTTTCCTTACAGTGCTGTAGAAATTTGTATTTGTTCTGCTTCACTAACATGTCCAGAACTCAGAGCCTCCTCATTGTCCCCTGACACTGCCTTTAATCTATCCCTCGTCACCCCTGAGGCTATTTTGAATATTTCTTAGCTGGACAACCTGTCCCCTCTGCTATGCAATTCCCAAGTTGTATCATGGTTAGTCATTCAGGAGTTCCCTTTACCGGCACCGTGAGGGCTTTCACCTTGGTCTGACGTCCACTCACCCCCTCACTTAGCTCTCCACTAATCTCGAACATGGGGTCTCCCTATCCTTCCTTTCGTCACGTCTTGCAGCAAGGATCATGACCTAGACTGTCTTCTGGGTGCTTCATCTGCTAGAGAGTCTTCAGGACTGTGATAAACTGGAGAATGTGTCCAATCTGAAGAAGCTAAACGTCACTTTAGCTACGTCATTTTGTTAGGCAATGAGAACTCTTCTCTGGCTGGATGCAGCCTCTGGGAAGCCAGTGAAACCTCCGTTGTACTATGACCACACTCAAATATTCTGTGAATAAACAAAGATCTTGCAAGGCTCTGAGCTTTTTCACATGCAGTTTCTTTGAGTGTCTTTGCTGGGTATCTATAAAGGTACAATCTCTCTCCTGTGGAAGACTATTCCTCTCACCTTGTCCTCTAGATAAATTCATCAATACAGGGGACCATCCAAACTCTTCCCTACCCAAAGCCTCTGTCATTCTGGGGCCCTGACTGTGCCACAATAGAGATTAGCAAGGTGGTTACAGTAGTGTTTTGTTTCTTTATGAACTTGTAAATAATAACATTAAAATTTAACATTTGTATGGAACTTGGCAGCTTCCTAAGCACTTTCACGCTTTTGATATGTCTGGAAAGGGGGAGAACTTTAGAAGGCATGAGGAAAGCAATAGGGAGGGGAAGAAACTTACTTGCAAGAGTGGGCAGATCACTGTGTTATTAGCAGGAGTTTTCAAAAAAACAAAACAGAAACTAAACCATCAGTCTCTGTTTTGGAGGCTTCTAGAATTGCTTCCAACTTTCATGCATGTCAATGATTACCCAAAATACACTTTATAGATTGACTACAGGTACAATGTGCCCTCCATTTGGTTTTTCCAAAAGCACATACCAAGTTTTCTTTAATTATGGCTATATCATGTGTCTATGAAGGTTTCATATTTGAATTTATGGAATTGTTATATTGAAACAGAATTGTGCTACACCTTTAAACCTCAAGTGGCTACTAATATTTTATTAAATACAGCTGCCACTAGGCAATAAAATCTCCAAGGGGCAAAAAAAAAAAAAGGAGTGCGGTGTTTTTCATATCTGCTTTCTTCTTGCAGAAGCCATATGCTAGTAATACATATATGCTGTCGCGTATTCAATATATACTCCAGCTTTGTATATAGTTAGCCTAGAGCATTACATACCACCTGCATAATTTCAAAACACTGAACACTAGATGTCAGAAAACAAAAACCCTGTGCTGTGCTCTCAAGCACAAATGCATTTACAGTTGGTTAATGAGATATACAGAAAGCTGCTGCAGAGCCAAAGAAGTTAATTTCATTATACAAGTTTAGGAAATAATGGTGAACTTTTGAGGACAGATATTCTGCAGCCATAATTAGCTTTAAGATAAATCCATTTGGTATGCATTTGGTTTTTCATTAGGACATGCATTTTCACTCCCATGTGCAATGTTTGAAAGGTTTACATTACATAAAATTAGAGCTGTATAAACTGTGTGCTTCATCTCTTTCTCTAATGTGATCGGGCTTTCCTTGAACACAGTAGCCTGAGTGATAGCTCCCATTGTATGCAATGCACGTCAATAAATACCGAACATGAATGTGAATCAATATTGTGTTAGTATTGGGATTAAGCAAGCTATTTTCTCCTCCTTTTTTTTTTCTTCTGGGGAGATGAATATGAGTAAATAAAATGAGTGTTTGTCTGAAACTGTGTTGGGGGATTAGGCTTTGTGTTTTCCTTTTGAGGCGCAGCATGGCCACTGGCAAGCCTTTGCTGGCTACCTGGGCCGAGCACAGAGAACAAGATGCTCACCCTTGTGGCAGCGAGGCCTGCTGCTTTGAAGGACGCGGGGAGGTGGGCCTCCTCTCACCCAGAAAAGCCAGGTGCAGTTTCTGCAGCGGGGAAAGGTTATGCTTCATATGACTTCGTTTTCTCTCTGCAAATTAAGGGACAATTTATGAGTGCCTAGACAGGAATTAATCGGAATAATATTGGCTGCTTTTGACCCGAGAGTGCTATTACAATAAAGTATATACAACACAAATATAGGACAAAATCATTTATATAGCCTATTATCATGCCAGCATCCAGAGGCACCTTACAATAATAAAATGATTTACAAAAGAAAACACTAACGAAAACATATCTTTGATGATAAATGGCTTTGAAAAGCAAACTTAATCTGTTCCTGAAGTTATAGTGAAGAGAGAGAGTCTCTGTAAGTGCTTATGAGATAAGGAGATTTTAAATGATGGTAAAATAATAAAACAGACGGCGGGTGGAGAACCACAGATCTAAGACAGAAGTAGTTTCTACGATTTATATGAAGTGAGTATGTGAGACTCTTCCAAAATCCCTGTAAGTACTAAACCTGGAGAATATATGTTCAAATCTAAAAGCCTGTCAAATGGAAACAGAAATCTTATACATAAAACAAAAAGCAAGAAAATGCTAGCTTCTCTATAAAAAAATATGAACTTCAGAACAATTTAAAAATTGCCATTTCCATACAAATAAAACATTATTTTTCAAAAAAAATTTTAAATAGTGTTTGTAAATTTGCTGGTTGAGGGTAGGAAATATTTACGGAAGTAATTCTTAAAGGCAAAAATTTAAACCATCCAATTCATGACACATCACCTGATTTCATTGATTATATTCTGAGTTTAGGTAGTTTATGGAATAAAAATAAACATCTTTTCTGTAACCTTTTATTTAGTTGAATATATATCTGTTTTTACTCAGTATGAAAAAAATGTAATGTTGTTGTACATTTTATTATTTTAAAATAACTTTTCTCAATTATCAATTGTTTAATTAACGCAAATTCATTGCACAAAACTTTTAAAATATGTTAAAGTATCAAGGGGAAAACAAAAATTACACATAATCTCTATTTCCAGAAATAACCACAGTTAATGTCTTGGTGTATCTTTCCCAAAATGGTAACTTTTTCAAATTAACTTGAAATTGATGCTAGCCACATTTTAAAGTCGAAAAATGAGCTATTTCTATAAAAACATCCACCATATCAAGAAGATGTAAGAATTATGACCACAAATGGGCCAATATAATTCTCCCCAATATTTTATCTCTACCTTGATAACTATTGCATAACTATTTTAACTGAATTATCATAGTTTTAGTGTTGCAGCTTAGAACAGAAAAACAAAGCTACCTTTTAAAAATCAAACGTCAATGTTATTTATATTAACAAAAAACTGTAACTCTTAACTTTAAACAGTAAAATATTTAGCCTTCTACTCTCTTTTTTGCTTTAGTAATAAATAAACTAATAAATTTAATCTTTTATTGACACAAATATATATACATACATATATACAGGTACATATTACAGGGATCAGACATGCAATTTGGCTTCTTCCTATTTCCTTTCCTTTTGGTAAGAGCAGAAATGTTTCTACTTTCTCAAAAAAGACAAAACAGGACAGAAGACAGGGGGTTACGTTGCTGTCTTTGTTCCAGTGGTCCAGCTCTTAATGGTTTAATCAGCTCCAGAGCATGACATAAATGCAGGGCTCCCCTGGCTCATGCCACTGAGAGCTATTTCTCTGGCCTGGGTAGTAACACCCTTGGCTTTATTTTGATGTGGATTATTTCAAACAGTTCAATTGTGAATTGCTGTTCTAGCCAGAGAAATATCCAGGACAAAATGTTCACAAAGAAAATACAATGTAAATATAATGTGAATACTGTCAGATAAAGGGCTCTTAATTTGAACTTTTATCCATCCTTTATTGTTTCCTTGCCCCTTAAGCTTGCAGCTCCATCCTTCAAGATTGGAGAAAATCTCATCTCTCCACCCTCAACACAATTTTCCCTCTATCTCAACTCCTGGACTCTATGGCTGCCAAATGAATTCAATAGGCCCTCAAAATCATCTTATTCTTTCTTTTCTTGTCCCATAGAGCCACGGACCCAACTTTAAGGGTAATTTCATCTCATAACATATATTTTTATTTCTTTCTTTACTTATTTTGCTATTTCATTTCTCCTGATGATGGTGATTTTCATTTTAGGAAAAATAAATACAAAATTTGTATCAGCCTTAAAGGTTGTATTGGACAAACAGACATATTCACTCTCATCATCGTCTAAACCTTGATCTGGTCTTTGAGGACTTTAGGACTAGAAAGAAAATCTCTCATTTGCTGATTCTGCCAGTAATGTCAACAGTTGTTGCACTTGAAGGAATTTCTAGCACTTTCTAATGACTTGGAAAAAAAGTCATTTGTTCCTTCTTCCTGCAAGCATGGCTAACCTTTCTTAAGTTTATGATTATTTACATTTTCTTGTTACAGTATCCTTCCCCTCCCCCAATACAAGTAAAAATTACAGTAAGGGACAGGTCTGGTGGCTCACGCCTATAATCCCAACACTTTTGGAAGCCTGGACAGGAGGATAGCTTGAAACCAGGAGTTGGAGACCAGCCTGGTAAACGTAAACATACTCCCATCTCTGTAAAACATAGTAATTAAAGAAATTAGCTGGATGTGGTGGTGCACGCTGGTCATCCCAGCTACTCCAGAGGCTCAGGTGGAAGCATTGCTTGCATCCAGGGGTTTGAGGCTGCAGTGAGCTAAGATCACACCACTGCACTCTAGCCTGAGTGACAGAGTAAAACCCTGTCTCCAAAAACAAGGAAAGAAAAGAAATACACGGGTGTGGTGGCTCCTGCCTGTAATCCCAGTACTTTGGGAGGCTGAGGTGGGTGGATCACGAGGTCAGGAGTTCAAGACTAGCCTGGCCAAGATGGTGAAATCTCGTCTCTACTAAAAATACAAAACATAGCCAGGTGTGGTGGCAGGTGCCTGTAATCCCAGCTACTCATGAAGCTGAGGCAAAGAACTACTTGAACCTGGGAGGCAGAGGTTGCAGTGAGCCAAAATCATGCCACTGCACTCCAGTCTGGGCAACAGAGTGAGACTTCATCTCAAAAAAAAAAAAAAAGAAAGAAAAAGAAAGCTCTTGGAACTGAACTCCAATGTGAACCCTTAATACATCAAAACTAAAAAAAGTGTCTTCTACTATTTCTGGCTATTAACAATAAATTTTGAAAACATATAAGTAACCATGCTTCATATTAGATGGGATAATTTAATTGAAAGAATTCTGTCTGCTTATTAGTTTGTTCTGCTTATTGTTAGGGTTTTATGTAGTATTCTTTCCCCTCGCTAACTTTTGTCTTCCTCAGCTCATCCTAATATGGGTTCTCATTTCCTAATATGGGTCCTTTCCTGAAGGAGGGAGGCTGCCCTGCCCACATGCAGGTGCTGTGGAGTCACTATACACATGCTTGGGGTACATTCTAAACAGGCTCTCAAAAGAACAGGTCGTTGAAGAGAAGAGCCCAGAGCTTACAGCGGTGACTCTTCAGAGGCAGCACTGCATGCTGGTTAATAGGCTGAGCCCTAGAGTCAGATGGCAACCCTATGCCACTGAGTGGATTGCCCCAGCTATGTGAGCTTGGGCATGAGGTTTAATGATGTTTTAATCCATAAAATGGGAATCAAAGAACTTCAGATTGCGCCCATAGTTTGGTGCTTAACAAATTCTAGTACATATTAGTAATCCCACCTCAAGTCCATACTGGTTTAATTCTTTTAAAGTCATGTTTACACATTTCTTTACACAGGCTTTTTCATCATTTGGAAAAACTGACTTTTTCAAGGAAAAAAAAAAAAAAGGCTGGGCTCAGTGGCTTCTGTCTGTAATCCCAGCACTTTGGAAGGCTGAGGCAGGCAGATCACCTGAGGTCAAAAGTTTGAGAATAGGCTGGCCAAAATGGTGAAACCTCCATCTCTACTAAAAATGCAGAAAAATTAGCCAGGCGTAGTGGGGCATGCCTGTAGTCCCAGCTACTCAAGAGGCTGAGGCAAAAGAATCACTTGAATTCAGGAGGCAGAGGTTGTAGTGAGCTGAGATCATGAATAGTACTCCAGCCTGGACAACGAGAGGGCAACTCCAAATAAAAACAACATAACAAAACAAAACCCTCTGGAATTATTGTCAGAACTACATGAATTGGAATCCCAAGTGTGCCCTCGAGTGAATATGTTGTGACCTTGAACCCAGGAACTTAGCTCTTTGAGACCAGGAGTTGGAAGTCATGTTGGAAGAAATGTGTGAACATGACTTAAAAACTAGCCTGGTCATCATAGCCACACCCCATCTCTACAAAAAATAACAAAAATTAGCAGGGTGGCACACTCTTGTAGTCCTAGCTACTTAGAAGGCTGATTCAGGAGGATTGCTTGAGCTATGTTTTCTTGAATCTACATTTTCTGATTTGTAGTAAAGCCTAATGCCTCCTGCTTCAGGATTTTGAGAATTAAATGAGATGATATATGAAAAGCTCCTGGTAATTAACAAATGTTGACTTGAATTGAAATCTGCTTCATGTTTGTCCATATATAAAGCTGAATGCTGTATTGGCTGTTTACATGCACACTTTTTTCAGGCTTATTTTTCATTAGCCTAGAAAATCAACCCAACATTGTATCCTCCAATTATCTCTGAACCATTTTTTTTTTGAGACAGAGTTTGGCTCTTGTTACCCAGGCTGGAGTGCAATGGCACGATCTTGGCTCACTGCAACCTCCACCTCCTGGGTTCAGGCAATTCTCCTGCCTCAGCCTCCTGAGTAGCTGGGATTACAGGCATGCGCCACCATGCCCAGCTAATTTTTTGTATTTTTAGTAGAGATGGGGTTTCACCATGTTGACCAGAATGGTCTTGATCTCTTGACCTTGTGATCTACCCGCCTTGGCCTCCCAAAGTGCTGGGATTACAGGCACCTCGTGAGCCACCGCGCCCAGCCTCTCTAAACCATTTTTATACACATTGCTAATTACACAACCCAACATCCAATATTCACTTCCTCTCCTGATCACCTTTTCCAGTAACATGCCTACAGTAAGTAGGATGTTGATAAGTTAACCTGACTCTATCACAACAATCTTGGTGATTTCTTTAGTGGCACTTGAAGCCAGAGATGGGCAAGTATTAATATACAAGGGAAAACTCTCTTATGGTTCTCCTGGAAAAGACTTTGCCCACTGATAAAAGAAAAAGACACCCTTTGTATGTGGCTTTCACATTCTGCCTTGAATGCATTTAGAAAAGGTTGAGCTTCCTGGATCATGGCACCTGCATTGAAAGCAAGAGGCAGTACTGAGAAAGGTGGAACAAAGCGTTGGAAAGTCCTTAATGACATCACAGAGCCACTACACTAACAATGGAGCCATTTATCTAGACTTTGTGGATGGAAAGGTTTATTAAGTATCTTCATTGTTTAAGTCACCATGAACCAGATATTCTGCTATTTTCAGCTGGTGGGACTATACATCGCTAAGACTCCGGTTTGCTTAATCTAGCTCCCTGACTTCTTATTCCTGGATAAATGACATCACAAACATAAATATAGGCAAAGATATGGCTATGGATACAAATATAGATATAGGTATACATATCTACTGTATATATATTTGCACAGGGATTCTACACAACCAGCAAAAGAAAATAAAAGGAATTAAGATATAGGAGGATGTTTTCAGGGCCAGGTGAGAGATTACATTTACATAAATATTCCTTCAGCTGCCTAGGTGAGTAGGAATAATATTAATAATAATAAAAATGAAGGTACCAGTTATTGCACTTTCTTGCCATATTTGATACTAAGCATTAACTGGATTATTTCACTTAATCCTCAAATTAGTCTCAGAGGTAGACATTTTTATCCCCATTTTACAGATGAAAACCCTGAGCTTTAAAAAATAAAAGCTGTCCAGCTTATCCTACTAAATTCATATACAATTTCACCCTCTAACCTTCTTCATCTTAGCCTCACAAATCCTTTCCCATCCTGCAGGTCTGAACTAAAACCTCACTTTCTTGGAAAAGCCTTTCATGACCCCAGGCTAGGTTAGATTACTGGAGATAAACACGCTGTCAGCATCATGTACATCTTCCTCACAGTCTTTCACACATTTACAATCATTTAATTGCCTGTAATTATTACCTTCTTTTCCCCCATTTATGTTTCTTGGGAAGAGTGTCCATGTCTATCCTGTTCATTATGGTAGCCACAGGTTTTGACCTTCTGCTTAACGTATGAAACTAGTTGTTCATGATGTTTTTGTGTCCTAGGTACTGTTTAGAATTCTAGAACTTTTCACAGCACTTAAACGGGAAAATAAAAGATTCAAAGACTCTTGAGAATGTCTGATCACATCCATAAAGCATTCAGCATCACCCCCGTAGTTGCTTGTGTAGCCTTCCATGCTATGTGCCTGAGCTGCTCCAAGAAGCCCCCACTGCTCCACTTATGGATTCAGCAAGCAAAGTTCCACTATCAACCTGACACATTGGTCTAAACTTAAAGCAATTGAGCCCAGTGCCCCTTGCACCACACAAGCCATTCATCTCAACAGTCCATCCTGTAGACGTCACTGTAACAATATTGCGATTAAGGCTGATAATTGTCATCCAGGCACTAGTCTTTTGCTTTTCTTTTTAGTAATATAACCCTGCCCTTATCCCCCGAGCTTTAGCTAGCAAGTAGCCACTCAAAAAAAAGCTGCATTTCTCAGATTTACCTGCATTTTCTTTTACCCATGTGCACCTTCTTGCCATTGCAGTGTAAGCAAAATGTGATGTTTGTACTTCCCTCTTTACTTCTTTGTTCTCCATGACTGATTTCTTCCTTCCTGTGAAACATGTATAACAGGCCGGAACTTTGTGGGCCAGGTTTGGCCATGTATCCAAGAAAGCTCCAATTTAGGGGATTGCTGAGTTGCAAGAATTCACTAAGGGAAGCAGCCAGGGTTCTACAACCACTTGTAGCAGAGTAGATTACCACCCCAGGCCTCCCACATACCTTGTACTATTCCATGACTGATACTAACTTGTACATTGTAATTGTGTTTTTGGTTTCTTTTTATTAGCAACTCTTAGACCACACACCAACAAATGCAGATACATATATGCGGTTATAAAAGAGAGAAACTTTACAAATCAAAAAAGTCTGATGGAACTTCCTAATTTACAGTGTATCAGTATGCCAGGACATGGCCCAGGGGTCTGGAGCCGATACTCTACATTACCTAATGTGGTAGATTATGTTGACCTTATCAGCTATCCCTTGGAACTGTAACCCTCCAGTGACATGCCGCAGCTGCTCCCAACCCTCTAAGGTAACTGGATGAGAAAGCAAAACACTTGGGCAAAGAGAGAGTTGGGGCACTTTGACTGGCATTGGGCTGTCTAAATGTTCATTTTTTCTTGTGTCTGGACTTTCAGATAGATTCTGACAATTCCTGGGGAAAGGTGGCAGCATTCACTGAGAAAACAGTAAAATAAATCTATTGTAGAGTAACAAAGAGACAAGGTCCCTGATTGTTCTGCCCAACAGTAAAGGTTGTATGTTGCTTAGTATTTTTCTCTGCCACAGTGGTGGTGGCCACAAGGGAGACAAGGTGCATGAAGATGACATTAATGAAGGGAATGATCTCATGAGACCATGACTAGCCTTAGATTCAACCATGTCTTTAGCAGAGACCAGGAGCAAATAGGAAGTGGCAGAGCAAAGTAGAGAATACAGAGAACAAGTGTGGCCCCTGGAAATGGAAGAGGGCTGAGCAGAACTAACCTGTACTAAAAGAAGGATTCTTTTAGTACATTCAAAAGGGTTAAGGATTCTGAACCTGGCTAGGCCTCTGCCTGAATCAGGGAAGTGCTTGAATGAGGGGTGAGAAGCCCAGCCATGTTGCTTGTGAGAGTCTTTCATTGACATTTTAATTGTTATCCTCACCCATTTGATTATATTTCATGCCGAATGGTATGAGCTGAGAAACCTGGACCACATTTCTGCAATATAAATATCTACATGCAAAGCAAGTCTTCTTTATTTATCATAGAGGTCTGCCTGGGAATCATAATAAACAATTATATAGTTTGCAGTAGGGGTAGGCTCAAGACCATCCCCCTTCAGCAATGAAGAAAAACACTCTGGGGTCAGGCCAGGCTCCTCTGGGGATCTTTTTCAGAGAATAACTAACTAGACAGACATATTTTAGTCTCAAAGTGTATTTCAGAATTACAGGATGGTCCAAGTCAACTTTTAGGGATCTCAAGTTGATATAAATATACTGATGTTTGTGCTCTGAACCTAGCATATGCAGAACATCAAGAGCTGGCTGTTTACCAAAGAAATAATTCAAGTTGATGGACAAAAAATTGGGAAAAATGTCTTAGAATATGCGAAGCTATTAACCGAATCTGAGTATGAAGCAAATAAAAGTCACTAAGTCTAAGGAATTTGGAGAGATAGGAATAGCTAGTCACAAGGTTCTTTCAAGAGGCAAACTGAGTGAGGAACACACATACAATAGTTATTTTAAAGTATGGAAAACAGTGTTATGTCCATTTGTGTTCCTTTACTTGTAGTTTTATTTATATTTTATCTTTATGTAAGTATCTCGTAAGCTCTTTGGAGACACAGACATGACTTATGCGTCTTTCACAGTTCATGGCCACCAGTAAGTGAAGTGAGATGGACACATAGAGAAATGTGTGGGGCAGAAGTGTGTATATTAGTCACACAGGAGAGTGAAATGAGGCTGAAGGGCAAGGAATGGTGGTCAATCATGAGAGGCACCTTTTTAAAATCATTTTCTCCGTTTATAGTCCAAGAATAGAAGGTTGGGCATGTCCGAATACCGAATGCATTGTTTGTGTTCACTGTTCCTTAAATACTTGCCAACGGAAGGGTTTAATAATTATATAGGTATATTTTTCATGGAAATGTGGAAAATGTACTTGGTTATGAAGAACAGAGTAAGGGTATATATAGTTTGTTACATATCAAGAGCTCAATAACTAGTAATAAAGATAACCTACAGCCTTGGAATTGAGTGGTTCTATCATCTGCCAGAGAACATTTACACATTGTTCACAAGTTATCTCTTTTAGTCTTCACAGTTATGCTGGGAGATAAAAGCTATATTAACCCTTGTCACCGATGAAGAAATGAACACAGAAAGACTTGCTCAAGGTCACATGGGTCATTAAGGGTCTGGCTGGAATTCAAACCATGTCCAGTTCCAGAGTCTGGAACAGGAATCTACATACAGTGGTATCTGCCTGGACTCTTTCAGCAGTCTTCTGAAATGTTAGCAGGCTTCAAACACAAATGATGAATAAATAGTTTAAATTTGACAAAAGGCTAATATTCCAATAACATTCAACAAGACTACAAACAGTTTATTTATTTAAAAAATTTTTTAAATCTTATTTTCTCATCTGAAAACAGAAGCCCATGCTATCTTTTAAAATTTATCACGAGATGACTATAAATTTTGATTTCATGTAAGGTGAAATGTTGAATCTTTGAAAGAAATCCAGAAGCTTAGACTAATTTCCACAGTTTATAACAGCGAAAGGGAGGTTGAGCAGTGGTTTAATCATCCAGTTCATCTTAACTCGAAGGTGTAAAGAAAACACATCATTCAAACCCGCAATGCATGAATTAACATCTCTCTGTCACCAAACTCTTTTTTCCCTACTCATTGGGTCAAGGGCCCCACGGCCTCTCCTTTCCTCTCGGGGGAACATTGAAAAACACTCTTTTTAAAACATGGCTCCTGAGCTGCTAGTACCTGTATTTTGTCTCAGTCAAAATACTGTTTGTTCAGAAAACAAACAGAAAACAAATTTATGTTTGTTCAGAAAATATTTCTTTAAGAAGTTGAGAATGATTTTGGTGCTCACCAATTGAAAATATAGATTTGGTCAGGAGAAAATTGACCATGGAATTTATTGTCCAAACCTAGATACTTTTGAGAATGAAAAGGCGGGGGCTAATAAGAATGACATTGAGACGAAAGGCATAAACCTGTTTCAGGAAAGGGAAAACTGTAAGTCTTATGGGCCAAGTTAGGAATTATTTTCCTTATCTTCAGAACAATTGAAAGCCAGTAAAATTTTTAAGTAAAGTGAAATAATCAAATATATGTCTTTTTTTTTTCTGATATGGAGTCTTGTTCTGTTGCCAGGCTGAAGTACAGTGGCGTGATCTCAGCTCACTGCAACCTCTGCCTCCTGGGTTCAAGTAATTTCCCTGCCTCAGCCTCCTGAGTAGCTGGGATTACAGTCATGCACCACTATGCCCAGCTAACTTTTTGTATTTTTAGTAGAGACAGGGTTTCACCATGTTGGCCAGGATGGTCTCCATCTCTTGACCTCATGATCCCCTCGCCTTGGCCTCCCAAAGTGCTGGGACTACAGGCATGAGCCATTCATTGCACCTGGCCACATGTGTTTGAAAAGATAGAACACAGGCATTCCTACTGTACAGAGAACAGTTATAGAGGCCAGGAGTGTCTACAGATTAAAACAGGTAGGCCATGAGATATGATGATAGCCAAGACTACAGGGGATAATGGAAATGGATAAAAGAGTTAAGATCTGAGGGATCCATTGAGAATATCAATCCAATAAACATAGAGATGGTTCAAATGGGGCTAGTGGATGAGGAGGGAAGATTCAAGGATACCTCCTTTATGATTTACCTAACTAGGTTGAATAATAATACCATTCATTGAATGCCAGGTGTTCAAGAGTGGCAGAGAGTGTAGATAGTGGGTGGGAATCTGCAATATTGGCTCCTTCACTTTCTTCAGTTCTTTATGCAAATAGCAACTTCTTAGGAAGCTTCTCCTGAGCACGCTTTGAAAATATTACCAGTTCCTGCATCCTTTTCCCCACCCTTCCAACATCCCTTACCTACATTTCCTACTATTTTGTTATCAAAGTGTTTATATTTTTAACACTTGCATCATCTAGCACACTTTACAACACACACACTCATGTACTGTATATACATATACAGATAATTACTTAAAAATTATTTTGCTTTTACCCCTTACTAGAATATGAACACCATTAGAAAGGGTTTTATGGTCATACCTGTTTGTATCCCAGATTCTTTGAACTGCATCTCTACCAATAGTAGGAGCCTGGTAAATATTAATTAAAATGAAATAAATGGAGTGAATCAATGATCAACTAAAATGCACCCTATTACCATGTCAATATTTCAAGCATTTGTGTAATACAACTTTAAGTTAAAAAGCAAACCTGTTCAGTATTTCCAGATTGAGGGTTGGCAGGGGACAGTGTTATAAATCAAACATTCTCTGGTGGATCACTTTCAATCTACTCATGCAGTATGACTAAGAACAGATGTTGGATTCTCTTGGCCACTTAGTTCTCCTGGCTCTGTGCACCCTGCCTACCCGACTCATGTCTGGACACTCACCTTGTATCACCAACCCTCTCCTGTGCTAGGCCCCTCTGGAGACCACTATCCCCAAATGTAGTTTGGATATGAAGCACACAGTAGACATCCTCTAGAGACTTATCTTAATGCAACAAAAACAGAAGGATGGAAAAAAAGAGAGAGAGAACACAGGAATCCTGGCTTCTGAGAGTTTGAGATTGAAAGAGAGAAGAGCGGATGAAAACCAAAAGAGTGAAAGCAACCTCTGTCTCCTGGTTTTCCCTCCAGGGAGAGACATATATCCCTGTGGCCTCTATGAGTCTCTGTAAAACCCAACAAGAGTCTCCCATGGGTAGGTTTTCTCCATGTGACTTCCTCTATAGGCATTTTTAGCTACTCCACTTCTTTGGCAGAAATATTTTAAAAATTGTGGCACCAGAGTTTAATCCACTTATTCATTTATTTATAAGTTTAGGAAGTATTTATGGAGCCTGTACCATATAGTAGCTATACGCTCGGAGTGGTGGATTCAGCAGTGAAATCCACTGGACATGATGTTGTGACTTTGGAATTTATACATACGATCCATAATGAAGATGCCATCCTTTTGGGAAAGACCCAAATGCTCCTTGCAGGATAGTCCCTTAACAGCCCAGCCTCCTCACTTTAACTCAAAGAAGAGTTTCCCTCATTCCTCCTGATTTTTCAGGGACACCGATTCTGTGTCTAGACAAAGCATCTGCCCATTAAGAACACCAGTGTTCCACTCATACCCAAATTATTCGGGACAGTGGCCAAGCCAGAACATCATTTGTGAACTTGCTTGAAAGGGCATAAACCCTTTTAAGCTGCTTAGGATATTACCTCTTTCCCTTAAGTGGTAACCAGATGACCTGTAAAGGCTCCTTGGGCCTCCAAAAGGTGCTTAACAAAGAATGAGGAAAGTACTTTGGCCCTTAGAAACTCTGGATCATTAAATAATACTTGCCTTAAATGCATCAATAAAACATTGTACATTAAGGTTTGGCAGTGGGAGGGATGAGCCCAAAGACGACTTCTTAAATTTCTTTTAGAGGAATTGGAACAGAGATTTACTTTGCTCATCTTCCTATCACGGGGGGGTGATCTCCCTGAAGACTTTATTGGCAGTGCAGTCCTGCCAAAAGTGCTCACTGCCCTTGCTCTCCTCCCTGAGAACTGATGTCCCGTGAGAAAGCACGTTCCCACTGCTCCGCTGTGGGAAACACCAGGAGAAGGACTTTTCCCAAATCTGTGTGAATTGAGCAACTGGAAGCAACACTCACAAGCTTCCTTGTTTATGTTATTCTCTGCAAAAACATTGAAAATCCAAAACAAGTTAGAAGTGTGTTGGCACTGAATTATGTCAGCACAAACATTCGATTCAAAAGAATGGCTGGATTTATTTTAATAGCTGAGAAACCTGGAGGCATGTGCAGTCTATTCTGGCTGTCAATTTATGATCTTTAAAAACACTTTTTTAATTGACTGGTCCTTAAATACATCCCACCTCATCTTGTTCGAGCCAAGTTTTACAGATGCCATCTTAAAAATCAATTCAAAGAGCAGCCATAAACTCAAAAGCTTCCTCCTTGAAGCGTATATGGCAGAATGCAATTTTGTTTAATTTTAATTGACAGAGATGTCAGCTTAAGAGAATATTTTACAATATTAGCAAGAACAGTAAACTTGTGCCTTGACACTTTTATGGTATAATGGTACAATTCCTGGGGAAAAAAATTACCACTGTCAGGATTTACACTAAAGTAATACATGGGTGACTTTCCTCCACCCCCCTACTCAGTAAAGGAGTGACAAATGTATTACTAATCACACAGCTGCTTTATTATGTGGAGCTATAACTAAATTTTTTTCTGGATTTTCCAGCAAAATTTAGCTTCTTCAGACATGATTAATTCTAGTAAATGGTCTAGGGTAGAAAAATTGGTTCCAGCAGAAAGAAAGGCTAGCTCCTTCCTCCCTTTGGTTGGAGAGTCAGGGGCATGGATGACACTGACACTACTTAAGACAGACTTCCAGGACTGAAGACATATGGAATTTTATCAGGGTAGAAGGTTTTCAACCAGATACATGTGAGAAGCCAAAAAATGATTTCTCCTAACTTCAGATATACACATAGACGAGAATTCTTGGCTGTAAGTCCAAAAATGTTAGAAGCGAGAATTAATTGGGGCTTTTAAACCTTTATCTTAAGCCACATGGCTCTTTTAGAACTTCCATCACACTGAGAGCATATGTCAGCCTTAGAACTTACTACATTTTGTTAAAATGATGTCTTATCGATGTGTCTTCCCCATTAGTGCACACCGAGATGTCTTAATTAACTTTATACCCACAATGCCTTGCACAAGTCTTGGCACACAATAGGTCCTCAGGAAAAGTATACTGAACTGAAGTAGAAATCTTAATTCAGCTAATATAAGCGAAGTGATGGCATCTCTGCTGCTTTTGGATGGAAAAAATAATGACACTTTTTCAAAAACAGTTTCATGCAGCCCCAAGAACAACCCTTGGTTCTCAAAAAAAAAAAAAAAGCCATGCTAGAGCATGGGATATTATCAGTCAGTATCTCATTATTTCTAAGGACTAAGCAAGTGTGTAAGACAAAGCAACATGTCATCCAACATAGCAAACATAGCAAGATACTGATGCAGGACGTCTTTTGGGAATTGACCAAGGCAAAAGAAATTTGGAAAAATGTCATACTTTCATCTGAGATGTTTAGTCTTAGTCACCCAATGGAAATTCATTTTAGAACAATTCAGGGATTTCAAAAAACTTCACTAAGCCCCCATCATTGTTAAAGAGACAGTGATTACATAGCGATGGGGGTAGGATACCTATGTGGGAACAGATAGGTACTTATCATTGCATAGATTACACATTAATAAGATCATGTATGCAAAACTTAGCCCTATAACTGGCTCAGAATAAATGCATAGAGTAGGAATTAAAATAATAATAAGAGCTAAATCTAATAGGAGGAAATGTGTGCCCAGTAACTAGCCGCAGTACAAATTGCTAAGTAAGAACCAAAGAGGAAAAGATTAGTTATAAGCAGATCAAAGGAAGCTTTCTAGCATTTGATGTGGTTCTTCAAGGATAAAAAGAATTTAAAAAGTGGCCATAGGTTGAAGGGAATTTTAGGTAGGAACACTGCGTGAGCTAAGGCAAGAGGGAAGAAAGCACATGGTGGGTTTGATGTTACTAAAATTATATCAGTTGGTCTCTGTGTAATGGGTGATCTAGTTTAAGTGGCATGTTGGGGATTTCTTATGGCAGGCTATGAATACTGCAATACCTCATAAAAATTCAAGCCAAAGAGCCTCATCTTTACTTACTCCTTAAAACTGCTTATTAGTGAGATTTTGGTCCTCTTCCACCAAGAAAGACAATGATATATAAAAGTAACTAAGAGTTACCTAATAATCATTGTCCAAAGATTTTTTAATTTTGTCCATTTAAAGCTATGTCAAGGAGTTACTGTTGCATCTCTATTTCTGTTTGCTTCCAACAGATTGGATTTGTATCGGTGTTTAACAAATTGTGTTCCGAGATGCACTGATTTAGTAAGGTATTAACTGATGTTTTCCTTCAGAGAGTTCTGTGGTCCTATAGGTTGTAAAGACAGCAAGAGGCCATTCTCTAGGAGATTCATGGTGCATACTTGCAGATAAGAGCTCTGAACATCCTGCCACTGAAAAACCAGTTTAACTATTTCAGCCCAAATCTCTCAAACATTTTAATCTTGAAACCTAACTGAGTGTGTGGACTAACCATTGACATCTCACTGACAGTGTTGGGGAAACACATAACACATTTTGGGAAATTTCCAGATCAACTCCTGAGCTGTCACAATTGTAACTCTAGGTGGAACCAATCCACTTTGAACTCCCTGGAAAGCCTCATAGAGCAAGATACTTTTGAGTCTTTGCTGATCATTTTATCCTTGAAGTGTACTGAAACAGATTGCTCCCACACAAATTACATTTAAAATAATTCTAGAATGTTACTACTGAATCCATCCAACCTTATCATCTAAAACATTTTAATGAGTTATATAGACTTTCTCTGCCCAAGTATATCCACGTACTAGCTGGAAGAGAAACATCTTGCCATGTCCTGTTCTCAGACTTTGTCAGATAAAATTAGTAACTATCTTCCAGCTTCTTCCTAATGTCTTCAGCTCAGTATTGCTTGGCTTGCTTATGGTCTTGATCATAAGATGTAAATAAATTGTCATATGGGAGTTTAATAGCAGAACTCCCCAAAGGTAAGAGTGGTGAAGGTGAAGACTGCCTTAATCACTCCAAAGTTACCTATGGAGAAAGTGAGCTTGCAGTGAAGTTAAATGTCTTGCCCAAGTCCTATAGCTATATTCCTGGCAAAACACTCCACTGGAATCCATTCCAGATTTCTCTTTCCTTTCTTACTGTACTTGCCCGATACTGAAGATCTGCGCACTCCCAGCAAGAGGAAATTTCCATTGACTTAGAGATGAAGGCTTGAGCAAAACCATAGATGCCCTCTTTAAAAAAACGTGTCTAAGAGGAATAACGAGGTCATAGCCAAGTCAAACAGTGATAAAGGCAACTTTGGAGGAGAAAGACAGGGTCTGTCTTCACTTAACATGCCCACTGGTGAGTAGGTTTGCAGATATGTTAGTTAGGGAATGTAGTCAAACAACCAGGTAGAGATGGACAGTACATAAAGTGACTCAAAATCAAAGCAAAAAATTCAATGCATTTTAAGGTTTGTGTCTGATCTTGAAAGACACCAGTGATCTTCGTCTCTGTGTTCATTCTCTAGATTCCTTATTCATCATCAGCACATTTCCAATTGTTTTATCCAGCAAGAGAAATGTGGTTGGGGTGGGGGAGGGGTGGGGGTGATTTGAGGGCCAAGAGGGGGAAACCAAGGGCAATGCAGCCGATGCTCTGTGATCTGGGAGCGCATGAATTTTAGGTCAGCTAAATCAGGACACAAAGCTACAGCTGCGAAACCACAAAGGCCTACATATAGTTTCCCTGGCTCAATTGCTTCCCAGCCTCAAATCTGCGGAAGAGAGCCTTCCATAGGGGAACCTTCTTCTTCCCCAATTAGTGCCTTTTCACAGTGGCAGGATAGAAAAGGTTTTACTCGGCAACATTACTCAGTATCAGTAATATGCAAAAGATCTGTGAAATCAATTCCCATTATTTCAAAGGACGCTGCATAGTAAAAATAATGCATAGTAAAAACACTGTAATGAAACTACCGCTTAATCTGCTGTGATTATCTAAAACGAACCAGCAACTGTTTCATCCTTATTCTGCAGCATCTGCTCATTGGTACATAAACTGTGTGTGCTGCAGAGAAGCTTCATGCTATGGCAGTTGAAACTGTGAATCTTGAGGTGTCACTGAGATAGAAGTTTAGGGGGATTGACTATCTGGCTTAAGATCATTAAAGCTTTTCCAATCTCACCTCTCCTGTCTCATTTGTTTTCTGTGTTCTTCATTCTCTGAACTATCTTCTTCTTCTTTTTTTTTTTAACATGAACAGATAGCTCAAAAAAGCATGAACAGAAGCAAGCAAAGTGGTTTTTGTTTTTTAAAGCTAGTTTGATCATTATGCAAATGGCATACTGCCCACATTCTCTCCCCTCCCCAGAGTTTGCCCTTCTGCCCTTGCTAATAACAGTTGGCCTTGTTTGGCCGCAGGTTGGCAAAACTCTCCAACAATTATGCCGCTCTATATTTCAGCCATGACTTTTGTCATATTTTGGAGAGAAACTTGCACCTGGCCAACCAACTCGCATGCCAAGTTCCAGCCCATTGAGATTTAAAATGGATTTGAATCAATTGCCCTATGAAATTGAGAATGTATAACAAAGACAGCAGTATAAAGTCATGGTAGTTTTCTTGCAGAGTTGAAAATAAAATAAAGGGTATTGTGATAGGTAGCATTCAGCTTCCAGTACCTTTAAATACACAAGTAGTACTTTTTTGCCCTATGCAAAGATTAGGAAAGAAACAGCAGCTTACAAAATGCATCAAGAGAATAGAATGCATTTTTCTCTTAGCTAATGTAAAAAAATGAATATGCATTTTTATTACTGTTATTGCAACTTAAAATTAACTTGGTGCACAGGTATTTGCTATTGGATAATCTATTATTAGTTACCTTTTGAGTTATCCTTTTAGTGGAAAATTGAGACCTCCTTTGCTCTAGGGATTTCTGCTTCCTCAAGAACTATCTTTCGACTTCTCTTTGATCCTTTCTGCTCAGCCAGGGGAAGACAAGTAGAGAAAGGTTATGTGTTTGTCGACTCACCTAGGAAAACTATACTGTGGAGGTAGCAGGCATCTGAAATTGCCATGTAATTGAGAGCAGACTTGCCCTCTACTAAGGCACATGAAGCCTGAGAAAATGCCATGCCAAACAGCTTCTAGTTCAGTCCACCTGGAGTGTGCATAGGAGTGACTTCAGATCTTGTGAAAATGCAGTTTTGAGTGAGTGGGTCTGGGCTGTCTAAGACCTGAGCATCTGTACCAAGCTCCCAGTGCTGCTGGCCTGCCAGGGGACAGAGGCTACTGGTTCCGGGACGACACCTTGAATACCAAGGTTTGAGTAGATTGGGCTTCTTCCATTCAAGGCAACTGTTATCAATATTTTAGGATAGTTTTCTGAATGTTACATAAAGCTTGGTGGAAGCCTAGACAAATTGAATGTCATGGCCATAGAGCCACAGACATAATCTTATCACAGGAATTTTTTGAGGTCACACAACACACTCCAAACATGAGGCAGTGAAGGCAAGAAGGTAGGGAGGTAAGGCAGGTAATAAAAATCAGATGGCCAGTAGGGAGAGAATCCAGGGGCTGATCTCACACCGTTAACTCACCAGTTCTAATGGCATCACTTTCAATACCTTCAATTCTATTTATAAATTTTAAAATCTAATTCTATGTCATATGTATACATCTTCTATTGGGAACAGATTCAAACCTACCTTCTAAAGGAGAAATGCAAAGATTTTAAAGAAGCAAAGTAAGAAAACAATTTCATTCTCATACCTTGTATAATAAAAAGATAGTTATTATTTGTAATATTCTGTATAGTTAAGATGTGGCTGGGTGGTTGATGATATACTATGTCATTGGAAAATCCACCCTTAAGTCCGAGAGACATCTTGGCCAATTATGCAGATGCATCTGGACAAAAGGAGCTAGTGGGAAGCTGAACTCTGACTTTTTAAAGATTTGTTTGAATGAGACATAGACTTAATATTTTCCGATCAATATTGTATAAAATACATTCCAAATGATACCCATATTTTAGCCTACAGAAGAATCAAAAGGATGATGTTTATTTAAAATTATCAAAAATAATTGTGCAATGGTATTCCTATGGGCTCATATCTCAGCACTTGTTCCACCCTATGTGAAAAGTCAGTCCTGATGCACTCCAACATGTCAGCCATGCTAGCAGTAAGAGGCTTCCTCTCTCTCACTTTCCTCCTGGCTTCTGGGTCAAGATACTCTAAGCCAGAGCCTCTATCAGTTTTAAACCTATCTTGTCTTCTGGCAAAAAAAAAAGGAAAAAGAAAAATATTAAATACATTCTTGAGTGTAATGCTGCTGGTGAACATTCTTTTGTTTTATATTCCAATGCTATTTTTTTATAGCAGGAGTCCAATTTTTTAAAAAAACAGTATGAATATGAGTACAATAGAAAGGTAGTGATTTTATCTCAACTACACGGGGAGACACTTGAGGTAAAAGCAGAAATGTGATCTTCAAATGTACACAGCAAGAGTGATGGGTTGGTTAAGTTATATATACTGCATTTTTACTTCTATGTGGAATTGAGAAACTAAAGTGGATCTTTTTTCTTAGTTTATATGTGGCTTATCTATTTGGGATAATGTTTCTGTGCATAGGAGTTGGTAGATGGGATAGCAAGAAGCTTATCGAGATAAACTGAGGAAAGTATAAAAAATGTCCTAGCAAATAAAATAATATAAATCCAGGTTGAATATCATCCACTGAAATAGAAGTCTGCACATTCGGTAAGAAGTCTTTCTCAAAGTATCATGTTGAAAATCAGATTTTACTTCTTAAATGAGAAATAAGCAACAGAAATATAAGGGACATTATATAACATTTTCCTTCTTTCTAGATTTTAGAGAATTCCTTTCCGGGAAGGTAAAATTTTTAACCGACATTGAAAACGTCTTTCTTATTCCACAGGTATATTATTTTTAGTCTTCATTTTGCCAAACCTTTTTGTTTCTATGCAATTTCAAATATATCTTCCCCTTTAAAAGTAGATGATTTTATAAATTCTATGTTTTTCATATTATAGTACTGCCAAACAGTCAAAATCTGAAGAATGCTTTTACAAACAGGGATAAACAACTAGATTTGGAAGTGTCGTAGAAGCCTGCATTGTAGCCTGTGAATTGTTCCAGTGTTATTTTTACAAGTGATATGTTTATTTTTTGATCAGTTAGAGATTTGGTCTATGAGTCCCAGCTGAGAATCCCAAGTACTTCCTCAATTCCCAAGAAATGGAGAACACCTGGAAAAGGATTCTTCAAAACACACACGAATAAGATGCATGAGAACAGTCGCTCCATTCCCAGTTCAAAAACAAACAAAAATACATATCAAATAGGAAAAAAAAAAAATCTGTCTGATTATCCTTCACCTTGAGTCTTTGGTTTAAAGCAAGCAGATAAAGAAATAAACATTCCCCAAAGCAGCCCCCACCCCATGCCATTAGGATCTCCAAAGTAAATAAAAAGTGGTACTGCCAAGAGTGAATTGCTGTGGCAATTCCAGGGAGAATCCTGATTTTAGCACCACTGTACCAAATTTGTCATTTAGGGAAGCTCTTGTTCCCTTTATTGAGTTTCACTGTAGCGAACAATTTCTGCCTGCATCCCTCGTGTGTCCTTTTGGTTTATTATCTTTCACTGTGAATTGAGCCTCTACAATCAGTTTCACGGGAAGCCTAATTTCACTCACTGCTTATACATATGAGGAGACACCCCTCCCTGCCTCCCCCTCTCCCAATGTTCTTATCAAATGAAGAATTGTGGATAAGGGTTAGGTGCAGATAAACATGAGTGTAGCACTTTCAGAAAGGTCGTGACCCCCCCCATAAGGTGCTTCTTGTTATGCCTGACCTTCAGATTTTCATCATCAGCCCGCCTGACAACTTAATAATGCAGAGGAGCAGGATTCATTTCGCCCCTCTGAGAAAGCCAGCACGGGACGCCCTTTTCCCTGATTATTTCCCTGCACTCCCGGCTGCCCTTTATAAGCCAACCAGAACTCCATCAATCATGCCCCTCTCTTCCCTCGCCTCCTCAGCCCCCAGTTCTGAAGACTCTAAAGCTGCCCTGTTCCTTTTGTCTGGGGCTGGATTGTGTATACAAAGATCCCCAAAAGGGGGGTGGAGAGGTGCACCTTTAGCGGATAGCTGCTCCCCTTCCCAATCCCTGCATCTGGGTCTAAGCATTGTGCATTTCTTTTTCCTTTTCTTTTTTTTTTCTCTGCTTGTTTAAAGAAATGCTTTTAAAAGTTCTCATCCTTATTCGTGGGGAGCATTGTCATGCACCATCTCTCTTAACGAGCTCCTGTAAATGCTGGGGTTTAAACAACCTGAATGTGAGTGAGAGGTTTTCTAGGTTTTTTTTGGCCCCGTTTCTTCGTCATGGTGAATATTGTTGTTATGAGTGGTTTAGCATTCTAGAAGTAGCTAAAGGCAATAAAACCTGTTTCACATCTTCTTCCCCAGTGCTTTTTTTCCTTTGGAATGTAGCAGAAGGAAAGAGGGAGAGAGAAGACAGAAACATAGAGACAGGGATGAAAGCATACAGACAGGTGATAGGGAGGGAGAAGATTCGAGCTTGTGGGAGACAGGCATTTATTTCACCTTAGGCAGAATAAAAGTGGCATGCAGAAGTTTAAAGGGGAAAACATAAGTGCTTTTAGAAGGTGATGATATAGACTGGATTTGGATTCTAATAGCTGTAATCAACCTGTTCTATAAAGTATGCTCAGACTTCACTCTTTACCTTGCAAGCATTTTCCTGGAAATAAAAAGCGTTTTCCTGCCACCTAGGTTGTCCCTGTGTGCCTTTTTACAGGCCTGGGTCCAAGGCCTCTAACAGCTGCCTTCGCTGTCTTTGAAAAAGGATAGCATCTTGCCTAGCTTCCCTAGCTGTTCCTCAGCTGGCCAAGGGAACATGAGCCCTGCCAGCTAGTAGACTTGCATCCCAGGTTGCTGGTGAGCAGGATGGAAATCTGTACCCAGTCGGATTGGATAGCCGGTCAGCCCAGCACACATGAGGCTACTGCACTGATGTAGTTTTGTTTTGTTTTGTTTTTAAGAAAGAGAAAGGAAAAGGCTACACTGTGGAAAACACAATAGATTCACTTGATTGCCAAATAGATGTTAGACAAATAAAACAGATCTCACCTCATCTTTGACAGTAACAAAGCCAAGAAGTAAGGGCAGAAAACACATCACAAATATCAAAGATATACATCTATCCGTTACTTCCGCAGCACAAATTCAAAACATTTTGTTAAAATAGAAAACAAGTTACTCAGTTTTGTTTTCGTTCTGGTTGTTTTGTTTCATTCTCAGTGACTGGCTGGCAGCATCCTCAGATATCTCTAAATAAACACAAGAGATAACAGAGACACATTTATTGAGGGCCTAGTGCATCCCTAGTTTTTAGTGAGATGCCGTGATGTTCAGAGCCTGATATTAACTGGAAACTTGTCACATAGATGTGTGGGAAAACAGAAATCAAAATTTCTGATGTTAACATCTTATTGTAAACACCTATTTCCAGAAATAAATAGAATTAGTTGGGAACACCAGACTTAAACTTGACTTCCAAGGATTCATTGTGCATGCATGTCCTTGAGGTTGCATTTACTAATCTACCGTTTTCAGAATAAAGAAGTCACTGTACTTATAATATGGATTGTTCTGGAAGACCAGAGATGAAAACCAGTACCTGATTTTGGTACTCTGGGAGAGTAGAGACATAGGAATGATCATCAGTAATTTTCATTTTTCATGAGTATACAGTAGTTTTTTAGGCTAGGGTAGACTTTTAGCCAAGATGATTCCTCCTGAAGAAGCAAGTTTAAAGAAGATGATAAATTTATCTTGACATTTCTTGAGTTTGATGCTTGCCAGACAGCCAGGTAGAGACATCTGTGGATGGACAGTTGTATACATGAGTTCTGGGGTGAGATCAAGACTAAACAGATATTTCAAAGCCATGAGAAGGGATAGAAAAGTGTGCATAATGAGAAAAGACAGTAAGAGGGAACCCCCAAAACATGCTAAGATTAAACGATTGCTGGAAGAAACAAGCCTATGTATGAAGTAGAGAAAGGTTAAGAAGCACAAAATAAAATTAGTTTGTTTATGTTTATTTAATATTCCTTTCACCACCCACAATATGTAAGATCCTTCAGGGCAAGGACTTGATCAGTCTTGCTCACAGGTGTATCTGGAATGTAATAGAATGCCAAATAAATATTTATCTACAAATAAAAATCAGTGGATAGGTCAAAGGAAAACCTAGAGAGTGTAGTACTCTCTCCTATTCAACAGCAATATGGAAATAGACCCTAACAAAGAAGAATACTAAAAATTCTAAATAGCAGAGAGAAGTCATAATTCAAGGACTGGAACAATATAAAGTAGATTTGCCAATTAGGAGGTCATTGGCGATTGGCTAAGGGGTCTTTTGACACAATATTGGGAGCAGAAACTGGATTGCTAAACACTGAATAATGAAAGAAGGTGATGAACTTGGGCTGCAGAACATAGAATTTCTTTCCAAGGAGTGTTTAGAGAACAAGGGCTTAGAGAGCAGCAGCTCACTCCTGTAATCCTGAGCTTTGGGAGGCTGAGGTGGGCAGATCACTTGAGGGTCAGGAGTTTGAGACCAGCCTGGCCAACATGGTGAAACGCTGTCTTTACTAAGAATACAAAAATTAGCCAGGTATGGTGGTGAGCACCTGTAATCCCAGCTACTTGAGTAGCTGAGGCAGGAGTTGCTTGAACCTAGGAGGTGGAAGTTGCAGTGAGCTGAGACCATGCCACTATACTCCAGCCTGGGCCACAGAGCAAGACTTTGTCTCAAAAAACAAAAAACAAGGACTTACCAGGTAGGCATGTGGGTAGACCCACAATGAACAGTTTCCTCCCTTTTCAGCTATTTACTGGCTATGGATGGAGTGGAGCACCTCGGGTGGACTCACATCTGAGCACCTAAGATGCCTGGGCAGGCAAAGCATAGCAAATTACATTACATGCATGTAACGATAACTTATTAATATTTATAATCCAACACATAAGAAATTAGTATTTTGACATAGACTTCTTATAAAATGTGTGGTATTTATACAAAATACAGAAACGTTAATGAAGACAAAAACTATGACTTTTATTCATGTTTATGGCCCCATACTAAGCCATCCTTTGGATATAAATTTATGTAACTATTCTTCTATTGGGAGATATTTAGGTTTGCAAAGGGCATTTTTATTCTTTCACTGACTGCAACTTTTTTTTTTTTTTTTGAGATGGAGTCTCACTCTGTCACCCAGTCTGGAGTACAATGGCATGATCTCAGCTCACTGCAACCTCTGCCTCCCAGGTTCAAGTGATTCTCCCCCCTCAGCCTCCTGAGTAGCTGGGATTACAGGCACATAGCACCACACCTGGCTAATTTTTTGTAGTTTTAGTAGAGACAGGGTTTCACCATGTTGGTCAGGCTGGTCTCAAACTCCTGACTTTGTGATCCACCTGCCTTGGCCTCCCAAAGTGTTGGGATTACAGGCATGAGCCACTGCAACTTTTTAACATTCTTTCTTTATCAGAGGAATTTCCCATACTCATGTCTTAGTTCCCCAGGTAAGAAACTTTAACTTCCTCTCCCAGTCTCAAACTCCTGACTTTGTGATCCACCTGCCTTGGCCTCCCAAAGTGTTGGGATTACAGGCATGAGCCACTGCAACTTTTTAACATTCTTTCTTTATCAGAGGAATTTCCCATACTCATGTCTTAGTTCCCCAGGTAAGAAACTTTAACTTCCTCTCCCAGCCTCCCTTGCAATGAAGGTGGAGTCATATGATTAGGCTCTATCAATCAGACACCCCCATAGGACCCTTCACCTAGGAAGAGAATGTGCTGGGAATGGGCAGATCAACATTGGTTAAGAACAGCAATGCTGGTTTCTGGCTTTTTGGGGTTGTGATGGCTGAAGTCATGGCATTTAGGATCAAACCTTGATGGTGTCCGTGGTGGGTTCTGTGACAAAAACAGCAGCATGGGAGTCTTCATTGGAGTGGCCCCACCATGTGCCTGTAGAGCTCCTAAACTTCACTCTGTGCTCCCTGGAATTCTGTGAGTCACTTGCAATAAATTTATTTTTTGTTTAAATCAGTTAAAGTGTGTTCTGTTTTTGTTTGTTTGCTTAATCTAAGAACCCTAAAGATTCAAAGCTCTTTTTCATGTTTGGCTAAAATAAATAACTTTGTATTTTCTTTTTTTTTAATTTTTTTGCTTTTAAGTTCTTTATAAGATTTCTGAGTCAAATAATGTAAGCATTTTTAAGTTTCTGATATAATTTAGCAGAGTCTTCTAAGGCTTAATATCAGAGTGGCCATATATAAAGAATCATCTGAATCTGTTCTCACTAGCATTGAATATTGACTCTAAGATGTTTTAATTAAATGGGCAAAAAAGCTGTTTGTCATAATTACTTGTCCTTTTTTATTACTGAAGATAGTTTCCTGTGTTTATCGGTTTTATTTTTTGTGATTTACATTTCAATTTGCCTCATTTCTATTAGAATAATATAATTTTATTGCTGTAAAAATGTACTTTATAAATTATAAATTATGATACATGACCTTTGCATATATATTGTCTTTTTTTTTTTTTTTTTTTTTTGGAGACTGGGTCTCAATCTGTTGCCCAGGCTCATAGTTCACTGCAGCCTCTATCTCCTGGGCTCCAGCAATCCTCTCCCTTCAGCCTCCTGAATCAGCTGGGACTACAGGAGTTACTGGGACTGCAGGCACACGCCACCAAGCCTGGCTAGTTTTTGTATTTTTTGTAGAGCAAGGTATCACCATGTTGCCCAAGCTGGTCTTAAACTCCTAAGCCCAAGCAAATCCACCCACCTTGGCCTCCCAAACTGCTGGGATTATAGACATGCGCCACTGTATCCAGCCTTGTTACCAAATATTTAATAATTTATTTTGATTTTTAATTCCACTTATATTGGTTTCTGATGTATAAAAATTTGAATCATTTATGTGATCAAGTCTATTGAATTTTCAACTGGATTTTTTCATATTCTTGTGCTTGCAAAATTTTTCCTACCCAGAGACCAATTAGACATGCATCTATATTTTCTATTAGATTAATTCTTTACTTTATTCTTCCTTTATAAGAAAGATGTGTAAGAACATGTATGCAAAAGTTGCTGGATGCAGAGAAGGCCACCAATGGGGCCTGGGGGTCACTGAGTGTTAGATCATTCATCAAGACATGGAAATGCTTTCATAGCTTCAAGTTAATCATAAAATGAAACCTGTCAGCTTTGATATCCCTTCATTGAACTTCACTTCCAGGTACATTTCCCAAAAATACCATCTTATCATGCCCTTGACTTTTCCAGTCACCTTTGGTCCTCCCCAAAACTCATGTAGATAAGAAGGACCCCCTAAAGCTCAAACAGAGAATTAAAACTCCTGCCATGGTGACCCTGTTTCATCTTCTCAATCTTCCATCCATTCCAACCTTCCCCAGCCCTCACCAACATTATTCAACTATTGGTTGAGTCATATGAAATTGCTGGTATTAGGCCATTTTTTAACCTAAAAAATAGTCATTTCATTTGGTTCAATCTAAATATCTGAGGAAAATGCATTTATCTCCCAATGTGATTTTCTACATAGTCTCGTCACTGAAAAAGCTGACTTTTTCTTCTTCATTCAGACAACTTGGAGCTGTATTCTCACTTCTTTAAACAAACGTTGCAGATCAGTACTACCCTTGTCTCTTTCTTCACAAACCACCTCTTAGAATTGAATGTTAGCTATTTTGTGACACCACTTGGATTGATGGATGTTATGGTTCCCCAAACCCTATAAAGAAATACCTTACTTTGTAATTACATAAGTGAAAAGCCACCCCTATCTGCTGCCCACTCTGGGGTCCCTGTTATTGTTGCCAGATGAACATTTTTCACTTTCCATTGACGTGCTCCTACAAGCATGGAGCTGAGGAAAGGCATTTGGGTGAATGTCTTAAGCTGTCATCTCTCTGGACCTATCCTGAGGTCATTTTCTACAATGGAGAACTCAGGTCTTCTGTGGGGCAGGGCAGGTATTGAGCATGATGTTTCTCTGAGAGCTCTCAAAAGTAAACAGATTCTAGAAAACAAGATAAAATATCTGCAGAGTGACATACAGAAAACTGTTTTGTGAGGCATACTCTTTCACCAAACCAGTGGGCTTGGGCTAGGACACAAGTGAAGGCCAGGAAGCAGAAAGTTGAGTCAGTGAGTGCTGGGAATTACAAGAGAAGGTTGTGCACATGAGAGAGGGGATTCAGAACAAGGTGGGCTTCACTAGGCACGACGTTCAAAGCTGCTTGTGGGCAGAGCCCAGCATGGACTTTTAGCTTTAGGACTGGGGATGCAGCTGTGGAGGTGGAGCACACGCCAGCTGTATCAGGTGTGCCAGATGGGCTAGGGACACTGAGGGATTAAGAGAGAAGTAAAAGAGAAGATGACAACAAAAACAACAGCAGCAACAAAATGAGCATTGTGCTTTAATGGAAAGTGTGGGTTTTGAAAGACAAAAGAACAATGAAAGAAGAAATTGAGAAGAGTCAACACCAGTGGCCAGTTTCTAGTAAGAGTTCATGTAACGGTGACATTTTTCTTTTTTTTTCATAACATTTCCCCATGTAACCTATTTCTTAAAACCCAACTCAGTTAATGTTAATAACTCCATTATCTGCAGAGTCGTTATATTAACAAGAAGCCACTTGAAACAATTAATGTGCTGCTATTGACTACCTGTCATTCACACCTTTATGGTTTAAGCAAACGCTTTTTTTCTCACGTGATTTTAAGCATTTAAGGTAATCTGTGATGTTTTGGGGATCCCTGGAAGATAATGACAGTTTAGAAAAGAGGAGAAACTCTGGTCAAATTTTAGAACTTCATGAGAACTTCATTCTGGGAAAAAGAATTATTGGAATTTTGAAAGAGAGGGTATAGAATGGGAGCAAAGGGTTAAGTTCAACTTAGTTGCTCATATTTCTTTTTTTTTTTTAATTTTGTATGTTTTTTCTGTTACTTGAAACCTAAAATTTTATTTTAAAAATTATTTTTTAATTTACTTGTTCACAGGTTATTGAGGTACAGGGGGTATTTGATTATGTAAGTAAATTATTTAGTGGTGATTTGTGAGATTTTGGCATACCCATCACCCAAACAGTATATACTGCACCATACGTGTAGTCTTTTATCCTTTTCCCTCCTTCCACTCTTCCCCTCAAGTCCCCAGATTTCGTTGTATCATTCTTATGCCTTTGTGTCCTCATAGCTTAGTTCCCACGTATCAGTGAGAACGTACGATGTTTGGTTTTCTATTTCTGAGTTACTTCACTTAGAATAATAGTCTCCAATCTCATTCAGGTTCATGCAAATGCTGTTAATTCATTCCTTTCCGTGGCCACGTAGTATTCTATCACATATATATGCCACAGTTCCTTTATCCACTTGCTGATTGATGGACATTTGGGATGGTTCCGTGATTTTGCAATTGTGAATTGTGCTGCTATAAACATGCATGTGCAAGTATCTTTTTCAAATACTGACTTCTTTCCCTCTGGGTAGATGCCCAGCAGTGGGATTTCTGGATCAAATGGTAGTTCTACTTTTAGTTCTTTAAGGAATCTCTACACAGTTTTCCGTAGCACCTGTGCTAGTTTGTATTCCCACTGGCAGCATAGAAACGTTCCCTGGCCAATGCATCCATGCCAGCACCTACTGTTTTGTGATTTTCTGATTATGACCATTCTTGCAGGAGTAAGGTGGTATCACATTGCGGTTTTGATTTTCATTACCCTGATCATTAATGATGTCGAGAGTTTTTTCATATGTTAGTTGGCCATTTGTGTATCTTCCTTTGAGGATTGTTTATTTCCTTAGCCTACCTTTTGATGGGATCATTTGTTTATTTCTTACTGATTTCTTTGAATTCATTGCAGATTCTGGATATTAGTTTTTTGTCAGATGTATAGATTGTGAAGATTTTCTCCCACGCTGTGGGTTGTCTGTTTACTCTGCTGACTGTTCTTTTTGCCATGTAAAAACTCTTTAGTTCAATTAGGTCAAGGATTTCATGACCAAGAACCCAAAACCAAATGCAATAAAAACAAAGATAAAGAGCTGGGACCTAGTTTCTCATATTTCTTTAGACTAAATCTGACCAAAATCGAGAATATATGGATAGAGACCAGAGAAGGATTTTTAAATTTTTCTCTTTATCAATCTTTCTCCAGAAAGAACTAATTGTGTCTGAGATGGGGAAGGAATTACAAAGTATTTTGGGAGTGCAATAGGACTTAGGACTTTGTGGCCTAGTCACACAAATTAATCATCTCAATATCAGAGGATTTCAATAAGAAAGTTGCAACCTCCATGAGGTATCCTTGGAAGGGGGACTTCAATATGGCTATTACCATTGTTCCTTCCCACATTTGTTTTTGTTGTTGTTTTTATATGTTTTAGGTTTTGTTTTGTTTTTGAGACAGAGTCTAGCTCTGTTGCCCAGGCTTGAGTACAATGGTGGCTCACTGAAACCTCCACCTCCTAGGTTCAAGCAATTCTCCTCCCTCAGCCTCCTGAGTAGCTGGAACTACAGGCATATGCAACCATGCCTGGCTAATTTTTGTATTTTTAGTAGAGATGGAGTTTCCTCATGTTGGCCAGGATGATCTCGATCTCTTGACCTCATAATCTGCCCGCCTTGGCTTCCCAAAGTGTTGGCATTACAGTCGTGAGCCACCACACCCAGCTCCCACATTTGTTTTTGAGACAGGGTCTCACTCTTTTATCTGTGCTGGAGTGCTCACTGCTGACTACAGCCTCGACCTTCCAGGCTCAAGTGATCCTCTTGCCTCAGCCTCCCACCCTCTCACACTTTTACTTACCTCTAATCATCTTGCATCCCTCCACTTATCTTTCTTCCTTCCCACAACCTGACTTCCATCTGATCAGTGCTTGCCAGAACTCACAGGACAAAGATCCTGAAAAACACTTCTGACATCTAAGAACTTTAGTTCCAGTACCTTCCTCAGCTCATGGCTCTCTTTCAAGGAAGAAGTCTTAATTCCAGCAAAGCTTAGAAACTCTTGACCATCGTTTCCATGAAAAGCACATTTTTAAGGCAAAAGTATTGACTTATGTCTGGGGCGCTGGAGTATGATGCCTTCTTTGTTTGGATACAGGCTTCTTGTCTTGTTTCTAGGAAAGTATATATCTCATCTCCAAGAATCTGATTAGATTGTAAACTATTGAGAATCTGTTCTCTGTGTGGCACATGTCCATCTCCTCCTTGAATGCCTCACATATGGACTGCACCTTGCACATAAATATGGAGTCAGTAAATACCTGTGTGTATCTCTGAAGTGACTAGGATGGACCTAAAATCATGTACAAATTGTACCCTAGCTTTTTGGAAAGTATCATGAGCATTTCTTCTCTGAGTTAGCGTTGGTAGGGGTAAGAATTAAAAAAAAAAAAAGAAGCCCTCCTTGAGGATTAAAAGCATCATAACAATAAAGTATTAGTATAACTCTTAACTACTTTCTCCTGCTATTCTCCATGCTTTGATTTCAATTAAACCAAAAATCCAAGCTTAAAAATAAAATCCACTTGCTTTGCAAAGGCCTATTCTATAAAAAGGAAATCAAGGGCCAGGCGCAGTAGCTCATGACTGTAATCCTAGCACTTTGGGAGGCCAAGACAGGTGGATCACCTGAGATTGGGAGTTCGCAACCAGCCTGATCAACAGAGAGAAACCCCATCTCTACTAAAAATACAAAATTAACCAGGCGTGGTGGTGCATGCCTGAAATCCCAGCTATTAGGGAGGCTTAGGCAGGAGAATCACTTGAACACGGAAGGCAGAGGTTGTGGTGAGCCAAGATCATGCCATTGTACTCCAGCCCAGGCAACAAGAGTGAAACTCTTGTTGCTTATTTTTTTGTCTCAAAAAAAAAAAAAAGGGAGATAAAAAATCTCCATCCACTCATTCTGAAATACAGGGCTCCTGTAGCTCTTACATTTGGATGCTGCCAAAAACAAAAGTGTTGGGGGATTGTCCTATCTGACTGGATCTTGGCTGGAAGGAGAATGACCAGGAAGGAGAAGGCTGATCTCGCTCTGGCTCTCCAAAGACTGGGTTACCAGTGCTCTCTTGGTTGTACAGCGTAGCCCTGGCCCTAGTATCTCCATTCCTTGCCTTGGCAGCAGCTCTTCTTGACAAAGACTCAGTCGGTTAGCTCGACTAGACTAGGATGCAAAATATTTAACTTACATATGTTACAAAGAAGAGGTTTTTCATATTCTGAAATCTAGAGATGAGTCACTGTTATTCATTCCTAAATAAATCCCATTCTCATTATTGGGGAGAGCAGGTTATTTTGGTAACTCAAGCAGGATGACCTAATTAAAACTTGATATAAAAATTCAGCATGCCATATAGTGATTTTCCTGCCCAAAGTAAACACACACAAGCACAATTTATTTTACTGGTGCATACCTCATGCAAAATTACTAGTGAGTATATCACAACCAATTACAGGCCACTGTATATGCAAATTATTACTCTTTCAATTATTTATAGAGAACTGTGAGTGTACACAGCCCTTTGTAGAGCATCAAACACAGAAGATAAGGACTCTGAATGAGGAAATCAGAATAGCAGGGACTTTTCATGGAATGACATGGTTGGGTGGCAGAAAAATCAAATGGAATTCATTCACAAACAGCTGAAGAAAAAATGAAAAAATATATATATTACAAATTTGCTCTTCAGGAAAGTGAGTGGAAGGTAGTCACCAGAACAAGCATCAGCCCCATACAAATCTGCGACCGTAGCAAGTATTTTTATTATGTCCTCTAGCTACTGTCCCCTCCCCTTAGCCTTCTATATCATTTGCTAGAAGTAATGTTCTGGAATTTGTTTTTATTTATTTATTTTTACTCAAACTTGTATTCAATAAAAGACCCCATAAGCAAAGTTAAGGGAAATGAAACAAACTGAAATACAATACCTGCAACACAGCTGGCAGTCAAGGATAAATGTCTAGAATATATGGAAACCCTGAAAATCAATAAGAAAATGACAAACTACCCACCTCCAACCCATGGACAAGTTATCTGAAAAAGCAGTTACCATAAAAAGGAACACAAATGGTCAGTTCAGTTACACATATGAACAAATGTTCATCGTCAGTAACTGGTGGGAATGCCAATTGAATTAAGATATCATTTTTAAGTTTAAAAATGTGGTTATATGTTGGCAATGACAAAGGAAATTAGAAACTCTCAAACAGCTGAGTGTATATTGGTATGGCTATTTTAGAGAAAATTGCTAGGTTTTATTTAAATGGTTTTTTGTTTACGTGCATCTCCAGCAATTCCATTTCTTGTTTACCACCCAAGAATTACACTTACAGTTTATTCAGGAGATATGTTCAACATGCTTTTAAAAAGATATTTAGAGGCTGGGTACACCTGTAATTCTAGCACTTTGGGGGCCGAGGTGGGCAGATCACCTGAGGTCAGGAGTTCGAGGCTAACCTGGCCAATACAATGAAACCTCATCTCTATTAAAAGTACAAAAAATTAGCCAGGCATGGTGGCACACATTCATAATACCACTATGCAGAAGGCTGGGGCAGGAGAATTGTTTGAACTCAGGAGGCAGAAGTTGGAGTGAGCTGAGATTGCATTACTGCACTCCAGCCTGGGTGACAGAGTGAGATTCCATCTCAACAAAACAAAATAAAACAAATAAATAAATAAATAATAAAAAAGGACAAAAACATATTTAGAGCAGCAAAAGTGTTCTGTATGCTACTTTAATGGTAGATACATGACATTAGGCATTTGGCAAAACTCGGAACTTTAGAACACAGAGTGAGTGATTCACAAAATAAATGAGGGCTTTTGCAATAATATGTCAATATTGGTTCATCAGTGGTAAGAAATATGCCATGCTAATGCAAGATATTAGTAATTGGAAGGAGAAAATGTTGTATATGGGAACTCTGTACTTTCTGCTCAATTTTTCTATAAAACTAAAAAACTCTAAAAGATTATTTCATTTTATTTTTTAGACAGGGTCCTCCAATGTCCCCTGGGCTAGAGAGGAAGGGCTCAATCACAGACCACCGCAGCCTCAATTTCCCAGGCTCAAGCCTCAGTCTCCCAAGCAGCAAAGACTACAGGCATGCACCACCACGCCTGGCAAATTTTTAAATTTTTTGAAGAGATGTGGTCTCCCTATGTTCCCAGGCTGATCTCAAACTCATGAGCTCCAGTGCTGAGATTACAGGCATGAGCCACCTCACCTGGCCAATTATTTAATTTTTAAAAATAAATAAATGAGAAGCCTTTAATGCTATTTGAGATACAGTGTTGTTAACAATGACAATACTGAAAATGGGATGATGAAGAAAAAAGAAGTGTGTGTATGTATGTGTTTGTGTGGGGCCTACAGACAATGGTGGTAGTAAACATTTAGTTGTTTGTGTTTTCCTCTCTATTTTTTTTTTTTTTGAGACAGAGTCTTGCTCTGTTGCCCAGGCTGGAGTGCAATGGCATAATCTTGGCTCACTGTAACCTCTGCCTCCTGGGTTCAAGCAATTCTCTGCCTTATCCTCCCGAGTAGCTGGAATTACAGACGCCTGCCGCCATGCCCAGCTAACATTTGTATTTTTAGTGGAAACGGGATTGAAACATCTTGGCCAGGCTGGTCTTGAACTCCTGACCTTGTGATCCACCAGCCTCAGCCTCCCAAAGTGCTGGGATTACAGGCATGAGCCACAGTGCTCAGCCTCCTCTCTTTTTAAATGTAGAACTGTCCTTTCTTCAATTAAAAACTACGCTTCTTAAGAGCTGAAAAGCTTTTGTTAATGTAGTATTCCTTTTTAGTCAGTGATATAGTTTGGATACTTATCCTCTCCAAATCTCATGTTGAAATTTGATACCCAGTCTTAAAAATGGTGCCTGGTGGGAGGTGTTTGTGTCATAGGGTGAATCCCTCATGAATCGCTTGGTACCCTCCCCGAAGTAGTGAGTGAGTTCTCACTCCAATCGTTCATGATCTTTTGCTTAAAGGATTCTGGCACCCTTCCCCACTACCTCTCTCCCTGGATTGCTTTCTCATCATGTGACGCCTCTTCCCCTTCCCCTTCCACTGTGACTGGACATTCCCTGAAGCCCTCCCCAGATGCAGATGCTGGTATCATGCTTCTTGTGCAGTCTGCAGAACAGTGAACCAAATACACTTCTTTATAAATTACCCAGCATCAGATGTCCTTTATGGCAATGCAAATGGACTAAGAAAGTCATCCTAAACAGAGAAATATTAATGCCATTAATGTTGTCATTATCCAGACAAATATTATAACTTAAGATCAATCAGAAATACATATCTGACAAGTACTGCAATCTTTTTTCAATCAGAGCACAACATTTTAGAATAAACCAAAAGTCTGTGAGAAAAAATAAAAATGACAGTAGGATAGATTAACATAAAGATATTTTTTGTTTGTTTTTCTTAAAAAGAACTTACATGTTAAATAAGAAAAATTAAAGACAGAAAAGGACTTTTATAATTTATGAATTTTCTATGATAAATTTCTTTTTCCTATATTTCTAGAGCCACTTTCTTATCCTGGTCTCCACATTTTGCCTCTTGCACCCCACCACATGCAAACATTTATAACCCAGTCTTCTATATTCACTTAACAGTTGAGCTACAACAAGTGATGCATTTCACTGTTGTTGTGTCTCTTGTTTGTTTGTTGTATTTCATTTCTGGCATCATACCTCTCTTGCTTTCACCTCTTTCCTGCCTTCTCACTTATAAATCTTAATTAGACATAGTAACATTGCCAGCTCTCATCTGCCTCTTAGCTTCCAAGTCTTTGTGTCTATCCTTCTACAGGGCTATAAGCCAAAGCTTCCAGACAAATCGGATGGTATATTAGCGGGTTACCAAGTAATCTTTCCATGGATCCAAAGGACAGTAAGTAGAGCCCCAAGATTAAAGTGCAAAAACTGAAAAACATTCTTGGGTTTTACGTTGAGGTTTTGAGATATTGACGTTTACACAAAGAGGTCATCATCATCTGATATTTGAGAAGGACTCTGGAGTCAGACCAAAGGGCTGTTGAAAGATCCAAGCGATTGCAAATTGACTTGGCACAGGAAGATCCTCCTGAAGAGTAAAGAAAACCAGCACAGTGTCACTTACAGCAGCAAACACCATATGCTTGACTCAGCATCCATTACTGGGGAGGTGACAGAGCCAGAGAAGCACAAATCTGACAAGTAGGGCAATCCTTTGTCAATTGGAGCACAACACTTCTCTTTCTCAAATCAGCTATAAGGACGTACTCTTTGCCAAGAAGTTCCACAGAAACCTGAAAATGTATGCTTTTATTATGATGGGTTTTCATTTCAATTTTGAAATTCTGGGACAACTGCTTAAAAAAGGAAAGATATGAAGGGAAAGCACATTCAACTAAGACAGGTTTCTTGTCAAGATCTAAAATATGTCAAGACACATTTCTGTCTTTCCTGAGGATAGAAAGTAGTTGGGAGGAGAAGGAATACACAGAATTCTTGAACGAGGCTTGCTGTTCCTAGCTCCTTAGATTTTAGAGAATAATGTAAAATAAACGTACTGTTGGTTAAAATGTTTGTGAAAATGGACATTGTATTTCAGGGAATTTTAAAGATCTCATGATTAAATAAGATTAGTTTCATCACCAGAGAAGTAGTTTTTAAGGAAATTTTGAATAAATCACATGAGTAAGAAAACAGAAGTATGATTTGAGAATTTAATTCAGATTATACATTTTTTGAATGAGTGCAGTAACAGAATAACATGGAAACAGCTTGAGAAAACTTTTTCTCCTTTTCATATCCTTTCATACCAAAGGATAAAAGAATAAATCAAAGTTTATAGAAGTAAAGTTAATAATAATTGGAGGTGGTTTTATAATGATAAGGGAAGCTTAGAAAAGGTAAGATATATTTATCAAGAGAATATATGTTGTATATGACTGTAGCATTGTATCAGGTACTTTTTGATTAATTACATTTGTTAAGTTATAAACTACCTTTTCATTGGAAGACATCAAAGTTGTGTATAGGAAAATGAAAATATTCCCCTCCTCACCTTTAACCCTACCCCTCTGGGAATTACCTCTGAGGCAACAACATGGAATGTATCCTTTCACATTTTGTCTTGATAACCAATAAAAATGTTTTAAATATTCTTAGACCAAACTTGGAATTCCTTGCAAACATGAATCATGTATGATTGAACTATGTACCTCAGTAAATAAATAATAATCAAAATAAACAGATAAATTAGTGAATGTTTACCACCGTTTGATGGTTAAATGTCTTGAGTCAGAATACTGCATCTTATTCATCTCTGCATGCCAATTAGCTAGAACATCACCATGCAGTAGTATAGAGTCTATTCGTTTTTCTTGAACTGTTGAATAAATGCATGAAGATGAACTTCAATCCTAAATTGGCTAATTACAGGGGAAAGTAAAGAAGAAAAAAAAACAATAAAACGAGTCAAGACATAAGAAAAAGAGATGAACAATGTATGAGAGAAATAGTGAGAAGAAAAGAAAGATAGGGAGGAAGAAAAGAGAAGCAGAGGAAGATAAAGAACAAAAGAGACCTGAAGAGAAAGCCCCATGGTTAGAAAGTGCACATGGTAGCTGGAAAGAAAAGAGGCCCCCAAAACAGAGCACGTTTTCAAAGTCTCAGCAATCTACCTGTCAAGAGCCATTCTTAACTCATCTTACGTCCTTTTCCTCCAAACCTAACTAATCATTGAAAATATATCTGATGTTTGGCCCATACTTTCCCTTTCTTAACCAGCCTTTTCACTCCATTTTCCTACCTAACCATAATCCATTATGTATATTGCCATTGAATTAATTGCCACTGCAATGCTGTTTAAATCATAACATTTGCTGCTAAAACTAGTTTTATGTATCATTCATGCTTAATAAGTTCAAACTCATTATCCCCAAGTTAAAGGCACTCTATAAAGTGCCCTATTTACCTTCTGAGTGTTTTCACGCATCTAGCCAACATAGCTGGATTGTCATGTGTCTAACATAGTGTATATGTTTCCATTTCAACTGCATCTTACCCAACACAGGCTTTTCTTGCCCCAGTCCATCCAATGCAGTGCCACCCATTATTGTGCAGCTGTTAGTGAGTGCTTCTTTTGAATGCCTAGAATGTTAATAACATAGTCTCTAAAGAACAATGACATGTAGCTAGCTATTATGAATACATTCTCTTAAAACTTCATGAGAGAGTATGTGATTGCTCCTTTCATTACTTCACAGAATATATGATGCAGCTGGGCCCGGTGGCTCACACCTGTAATCCCAGCACTTGGAAGACTGAGGTGAGTGGATCACTAGGTCAGAAGTTCAAGACCAGTCTGGCCAACATGGTGAAACTGCATCTCTACTAAACATACAAAAAAATTAGCCAGCCATGATGATGCATGCCTGTGATCCCAGTTAATCAGGAGCCTGAGACAGGAGATCCCTTGAACCCAGGAGGCAGAGGTTGTAGTGAGCCAAGATTGCACCATTGCACTCCAGACTATGCAACAGGGCGAGACTCTGTCTCCAAAAAAAAAAAAAGAATATGTGATGCATCTACACTATGCCAAGAAATAATTACTTAAAAAAAACATAGTTCCTACATTCACTGAGCCTGAAGTCTAGTGAAAATGATGAGTAAATACAATAATGCATTAGGATTACTAACAAGAGAAAAAAGGTGCCCCCAGACAGAGACCAATACATATGGCATAATGGTAATAAACCAAAACAAACTTTGCAAATGTTATGATATTTTGGGAGGAATTTCTATTTGACTGTAAACCTAATTGATTTGTACTGGGAAATACAATCAGTGACTAATTCATGTTCTATCTTATGAGGAGGTCTTGAAAGAGGTCAAAGAGACTTTTTATTTTGCCACACCATCTACTTCTTATCTCAGGAACCCAGAGTTGTTTTTCTTCTGCACAAGGAGTACTTTTTGAGGCTACTAGGGTATGTTTTCTCTTTTATCTTTGGCAATTACTTTCAGAGTTCTAGAAAACAGCAGGCAAGGAAACAGGATTGCTGATTAAATATTAGATCATTGGAGTTATAGCACTCACAGGACATGTCACGCTTTGGAAAAACACTGTGTACATTCCTCAGCATCTCAGAGCAGCAAGGTGAGATAGCCAGAAAATATTCTGTCCAACTATTTTAGTATCCACCGGCTATTCTTTGAGGAATATTTTATTACTCTGGGTATTGTAAAATTATCAATCTTGTTGATATTGGCCTTTCTGATGGATGTGGACTCTTCATTTTATTGTAATTTTAATTGACATTTTTCAGATTTCAGATTATATACAGCAAATTTTCATATAATTATTGGTCATTAGCCTCCTCTTTGAAATGCCTGTTTGAGATCCACGTCCATTTCTTTTAAAATGTTACTTATTTTTTTTTTTATTTTGACAGCGTTAGGTGGTTTTTGGTAACATGGATTAATTGTATAGTGGTGAAGTCAGGGCTTTTAATGTATCATTGCGCAAATAGTGTACATTGTACCAAATAGGTCATTTTTTATCTCTTTGTCCATTTTTAATATCAGATCTTATGTCTTTTAAAATATGATTCTTAAGTGAGTTATGTTTATTTTAAACAGTGTCTTCCTTTCTGCACCTTTCCTTTCTAGTGTTTATATTGATGAACAGAAATAGATTGATGTATTACTTTTTTTCATATCAGTTTTTAAAAATTTTTGGCTAAGGCTTTTTGTGTCCTGTTTAGGAATTTCTTCCCGTTACTCCCAAGATTATATTTTTAAAGCTTTATTTTTTAATCTTTCATGTTGAGATCTGCAATCCACAAGAAGGCTAAAAAACAAATCAGTGAGGTATACGTCCACCTCAAGAAAATAGGAAAATCATAAAGAGCAAACTCAAATAAAGTATAAAGGCTATAATACAATAAGAACAGAAATTAATTATATAGAACATTGAAATACAGTAGAGAACATAAATAAAAATAAAATTTGATTATTTGAAGACAATAAAATAGAAAATATAAGAGAGCAAATATCAAGAATAAAAATAAGAGTATCACCATAGGTGCTGAGACATTAAAATGATTATAAAATGATATTATAAGCATGTCTATGTTCATAAATGTGAATTGACACAAGATGAAATAGATCATTAGCAAAGTCCTATAACTACTAAATTAAACAGGTAATTAAAAACCTTTTCTGGTCTTCTTATGCTCATTGAAACACCCTCACCACCTAACGTAGACCTCCAATTATTCTAAATGCCCAATAAACATTTTATAAGTGACTAGCTGGCTTTTCCGATCAATTGCATTGACAACTGGAGTTACAGAACTCATGGTGCATGTTGCTCTTTGCAAAAACACCATGTACATGACTCAGAATCGACAGTTATTGGCAGTGTAAGCAATATTGTGGAGGGAGATAGGACAATAAAGAATGAAACATTCAAAAATGCCTGTATTATTTGATGAAGCAATTCCTTATACAGGAATTTACCCCAAAGAGGTTGCCAGAAACGTACAAAATATGTGTCCCTTTAAAAATATCATTATAAAATATAAGCGAGGTAAGTGTCCAAAAATAGGATGCAATGTGTTTTTTACAATATTGATCAGAAAATATTAAATTTGTGTCTCATTCAAACAAATCTTTAAAAAGTCAAAGTTCGGCTTGCCACTAGCTCCATTTGTCTGGATGCATCTGTATAATTGACCAAGATGTCTCTCAGACTTAAGGGTGAATTTTCCAATGACATAGTGTATCATCAACCACCCAGCCACACCTTAACTATATAAATATAACAAATAATAACTTACCTTTTTCTTATACAAAAATAAAATTTTATTTACTTTCTTCTTTAAAAAGTAGGTCTGACTCTGCTCCCAATAAAAGATATATACATATGACATTGAATTAAATTTTAAAAATTATAAATAGAATTGAATATTTTGAAAGTGATGCCATTGCAGCTGGCAACTTTAACAGTCTGAGATAAGCCCCTGGATCTCTCCCTATTGGGCATCTGATTTTTGTTACTTCCCTTAGCTCTCTACCTCCTTACTTTCAGTTCCTCATGTTTGGAGTGTGTTGTGTGACCTCAAAAAAATTATGTGATAAGATTATGTCATATAAGTATGTATATGATACTTATATGATAGTAGACATATGTATATTATTGATTTATGTGCATGATTTAATCATATACATATAGGTATGGGGTAGATGCATTAAATACATTGAGGCATTAAAAATCATCTTGTAGAATGCTTTGACATTAGAAAATACAAAATATTGTTTAATGAACAAAGACATTTACAAAACAGCAAACACAGCATATTCTCAACTTTGTAATTTTGCCTAGAATTAGAGTAACTATATTTATAGGCAGAATATATGGCAGTACATACTGTGAGTGGTCAACACAAAATATCTACTCCTCTAGCCTGCCTAAAATTTGTATTTTTCAGATCAATATAGTTTTTCAGAACACATTAGCACTAAAAAGGGTTTTTTTTTTCCATTTCCTACAGCAAACAGAGGTTTTGAAATGAACATGACACATTTTTCAGAAATGGGGAGATGATGAGGACAGATGTTTGCCTAAGTCCTGCCCCTTTGAACATGATCTGCCTCACATTCTGAGTTGCTGTAAGTACAAAGCAGGTACTGAGTAATGAAAACGTGTGTAACAAAAGCAAGGAAGAAGAGGCTAATTCCTAATCTGGGACAGGACAGATCCAGGATGAGACACTGAGGCTAAAATCGACTCATGAAAATTGTGCGTAGGATTGTCTTAAGTCAGAGCCAGCCACCTTGCCTTCATCTATGCACCTCTGTTTCACAGGTAATTCATGTTAAAAGGTATCAGTTCACCCAGGTTCTGGAAAGGACATATCTCCAGCTTGTTTAGGTTTCTGCTAATTCCTCATTGTATTTGTTACCACAACGTCAAAGTACATACCTTATATGAGGAATAACTAAAGGGTTTTCAACTTAGTAGTGCTGAGCAAGAAATAAGAGATTGTTGTAGAGCAAGGTAATGAAAAAGATTGAGCTACAGAAACTTAAAAATAAAGTATAACTAGGTATAAAGATTGTACTGATGTTAGGGGCCATAAATTCTGAGAGATGCACATGATAAGAGATTAAAGGGTTACAAAGCACTTACTTCTATCATAACACATATATTTTAGTCTAATTGCCTATTTATTTATGTGTCTCTTCAGTAGTCTATGAATTTCTCAAATGCAGGGTCTATATCATCTTCATCTGTGTACCCCCGCCCCAGAACACACACACTTAGTAAAGTGTTTGGCATAGAGAAATTTAATAAATGTAAGTTGAGAATGCAATTTTATGAATGAGAGCTAATGAGAGAGAAAGAAATAACAATATGCCGTCCAAAAGAAGTAAAAGCAATCAAGTTATCTTTTATACAAATAATAGAGACTTATAAGTTTCAGGGATAAGGAGTTCAAGCCCATGGGTAGAAATGGTATTCCCACCTCTGGTGAAAAATGAACTTAAAAGCATACTTCATCCATGTTTTAATCAAGGTATTATTGAGATCTATAAGAAGCAGCAATTTTCATCATTGAAAATGAATAAGAAATAAGATATTTCTGCTGCAAGAGCAATTTGGATTAATGTTACTGAGAAATAAAAGAATGAACAATTGTAATAGTCAAATGCTGCCCAGGTTTTAAGAATACCAAAGTAGATTCACATTTTCATGTGCCTGAGGTGATTAGGTGAAATCCTGCATTAATACAGAGAAAAATATATGAGGTAGGCTGTTACATTCATTCAAATTTTAAACCGTGATATCCTATAATTGCAACATAAATTCCTCATTTTAAAGATAGTTGTATAATACATGCTACAAAACAGAAAATTAACAATTGGAAAAAAATGAAGTCCAGAGATTCCATATTAAAATATATGGAGTCATATTTGCTTACCTTATATTGTAAGGACATGGTATTAAAATAGTTCTATTCGCAGGGTGCAGTGGCATGTGCCCATTAGTCCCAGCTACTTGGGAGGCTGAGGTGGGAGGATCACTTGAGCCCAGGAGTTCTGGGCTGTTGTGTGCCATGCCAATCGGGTGTCCAAACTAAGATCAGCATCAATATGGTGACCTCCCGGGAGCGGGGAACTACCAGGTTGCCTAAGGAGGGGTGAATCAGCCCAGGTAGGAAATGGAGCAGGTCAATAGTGGGATTACGCCTGTGAATAGCCACTGCACTCCAGCCTGGGCAATATAGCAAGACCCCGTCTCTTAAAAAGTAAGTAAAATAAAATAAAATAGTTCTATTCATAGTTCTAATAATAGCTCTATTTTGGGTATTTGAAACAATATTTGGGAGGAAAACATTTTTGAAAAGTTAAATACACACACATGAGATCATTAATATCTCTCATAAATCTATTATGTAGAAATACTAAAAATATATTTTATAGAAGTAATTCTTTAGAAGTAATTCAATAGATATTATATTCATCTTCATTTACTCATTAAACACTTTGAATAATATGTCTTTCTCTGTGCCTAACTCTGTCCCATCAGTTTCAGGGTTACACTGATCACAATATCATATCTAAAATGCATAATGCCATTTTCATCTTCCACATATAATTCTCAGATTATTAAGCTCCTTCTCATCAATCCCAGACGTGCCCTCAGCATCCTTCTCATCACAGGACTTTAGGCAGTCACTAGTTACTTTTGGTGAAAAGTAGCATGTAGAATGCATCTAATTTGCCATTTCTCATATGTGACATCAAAGAATTGACAGTCTAGTTGAAGGTAGTACACAGCTCATGAATGTTTGTGTGTTCTGATAAGGCAGGATTTTGATAATTAGTGTGTACTATATGAGTTTCAGTGGAGGAAGAGGTCACTGCAGGCTGGAGCAAGAACAGAGGTGAGTTCAGGTAATTGGTCTGCCATTTGGCAGTGTTGAAATGTGGCTTTGAGTTTAAAGGGGGAAAATGATCAAACAGAACAAAACAGTAGGAACCAAAATGTAGGTAGAGGATGAACGGGCAATATATGCATCATTATGCAAAGTAATATTTCTTTTTTAAAATGTGCACTAATGTAATTACTTAAATCTCCAAGGAAACATCAAATTCTAGCTTACTTTACTGGGTTTGTTGAATAAATATACCGTCTCCTATCCATGTGTTCAATGAATTTTAAACTTCTGACATGTTCCTCTTCAGCTTGTGTCTTTCTAGCTAGAGTTTAATTTTTCCAGTCTATCGCCTCTTATCCCCTTGAGCATTTTATTTGTCATTCTCTGTACAAGTTGCAAGCACAGGGACACTTTCTTGAAAGGAATAAAGGGCTATGGTGACAATAACTTCTCATGTGCAGACTCATGTGAGTTTATAAAGTGGCGGTGCAAACAGTCACTGTCCCAGGAAATCATCTTGCCTGGGTTATTCCTGGAGTTTCTCTTTCCCAAATCATCTATCATTAATCTTCTTTTATTCAAAAGAATTATCAGATACCAACCACTCTCCAAGTTCTGTCTAAAACATTGGAGTTAAAGGATTAATGAGAAACGATCCTTGCCCTCAAAGAGCAAACATCCAATGAATTCAACATATGAATAAAAAGATATTCATTTAAAAAATTGAGCAAAATGCAATGATGCCTATGTTCACCGAGTGTCTGGAAAGCAATAAGAAGTGATCTACACCTTAGCCTGAGGAAGGGATAAATCAAGGAAGAATTCTTGGAGGCCAAAGTGCCCAGTTTGTATCCTGAAGACTAAAGTGATATTGGCCAAAGAGAAAGGCTTCTGGAATACAGGTGTTATCCCATAAGCAAATGACATAAGCCATTTGCTATTATTGTGTTTCTGACCACAATACACAACTAAGTTTGGTTTCTAATCAACAGTCACCTGTGTTACAAAACTGCAATACCATATCCTCAGTTCATAGTTGCATGTTTCTGATTCAGCATAGAGAGTATAACATTGGCCTAGTTTATGATGGCTCACAGGTGATACAGAAGGAACCCACTACACAGTGATGAGAAAATAAACAGATTTCCTCTAGATTAGTCCTAAAAGTGTTGTCCCTAGATGTACAGCATTAGCTTCACCTGAGACCATGTTAGAAATGCACATTCTCAAGCCTCACCTGGAACCTACTGAATCAGAAACTCTGTGGGTATGGTCCAGCAATGTGTGCATTAGCCAGCACTTCAAGTATTTCTGGTATATTAAACATTTGAAAACTTTTCAAACTTCCCTAGATAAGAGCTGAATCACACCATAACAATGAGCATTGGTTTTTCCTAAAGAACGTTTGAATGTTCTTAACAGAAAGGGAGAACAATGAATGATGGCCAGCTGTTCAATGTTATTCATGAATAATATTTGGAAAAATGTATAAGAAGAGAGTAATAGGCCCAAATGTGGTGGCATATGCCTTTAATTCCCATGCTTTGGGAGACCAAAGGCAGAATCACTTGAGACCAGGAGTTTGAGACCAGCCTGGGCAACATATCAAGGGCCTCATTTTAAAAGAGAAATATTTTAAAAGTTGCCAACTATGGTGGCACATGCCTGTAGTCCTAGAAACTTAGGAGACTGAGGTAGGAGGATAGGACAAGCACAAGAATTCAAGGTTACAGTAAGATATAATGGCACCACTACACTCCAGCCTGGGCAACAGAACGAGACCCAATCTGTCTTAAAAAAAAATAGGAAGATAGTAATCATATTTAGAAACTCTATTTCTTTAGTCACTTTTGTTAATGAAAGAGTTAAAGGAATTTAGACCATGTCTTTCAAAAACTACATGGCCCTCCTTTTAAATCAAAGACTTCAGTTCAGGTCTTTCTATTGTACTCCATTTGTACTTCCACATTAGAATTTCTCCATGCCAAAGAATTATGAAAATCTATATTTTGCCATTGTACCACTTTAATATTCATTTTAATGACATAATATAAAAATTCCACTTTACTAAGAACACGCCTAGCATAAATACCCTATAATAGGACATTTTAATTTCAGTAGCAAAGAAACTGTTCTCCTGCTTTGCTCTAACATGATGGATAAAAGCATCCAAAGTCAGTTTTTAGTACAACCTTTGGTCTACATTAGCAAAAATAAATATTAACATAAGAAATATATGATGGAAAATCTTTAGCACTATATGAACAATTAATTCAAAGTGGTGTATTGATCATTAAGCCCCCTAAAATAAAATGTATTAAGCAATTCTAAATGTTTCTCTAGCAAAAGCCTCCAGTGTTTCACACATTTTTAGATAACTTAAGTAGAAAGAACTTACTAAACATTGAAGCAAATCTTTATGGTTTGGATGGGAAATTAGTGGGCCTCACTAGTCAGACAGAATTTCATAGTTAGGAATATATTCTTATAATAGTGTTGAGGTCATCTTCTTTTAATATAGGTAAATATTATGCTTCTTGCATTTTGATTTCCTGCTAAAAAACAGTAAATATACCCTCCCAACTTCATGTTCACTTGAATGGAATAGCTGATTTAGAGGGAACCTAAAACACTGAGAGGAAATTCATCAATTTGGATACAGAACCAGGAAAGGGGGTCCATGCTGTGGAGAGAACATGTGGGAAACAAGCATTCCTTTTCTCTTTCTTTTTATTGCTGCTTCTCTCCATTGGTTAATCAGTGCAAGGGCTAAAATTCTGAGAGAAAAACTGACCTCCTAGCTAGAGACTGAGAAAGGATACTTTTAAAACTCGAGAATGTGCGGGAAATACTGAGAAGGAAAGAGGAAGTACTCTGTGTATATAAGTTGACTGAAATTTCTGCTTTACTTCTCAAAGTGCACAAGCAAGAGCAAATCCAAGAAGCATAGCAAACATTTTGAGAGCTTAAGTAAAATATAACTACCACCCAAGTTCTAGCTGAAATTTTGATTGGTACATTCAGTATAGCAAAGCCTTTGAAAAGTAAACTGATATTGGAACAGCTAGCCAAAGAGGATGAAACAGAATTTGTAGTCAAGGGAGAATGGGTTAATTGACTGGTAAAGAAAAATTTTAAATTATTTAGTAGATCTTAATGGGTTCCAAATTCTCACAACATAATATTAAAAATTGTAAAGATACTGTTAAAGTTCGTCAGTATACAAAAACCAGGAAATCTGAACAATTCACAAAGAAAATATATGACCCAGCTGTTACTATAATCTTACCTTGGGGATATTACAGGTTTAGTTCAGACCAATGAAATAAAATGAGTATCACAATAAAGTGAGGTACATTTTTTTTGGTGTCCTAGTGCATATAAAAGTTGTTTATACTATATTATAGTCTGTTAAGTATGCAATAGAATTATGTCTAAAAAAATGCCTTAACTAAAAATACTTTATTGCTAAAAAATGCTAAGGATAATATGAGCTGTCAGCAAGTTGTAATATTTTTGCTGGAGGAGGTTCTTCCCTTGATGTTGATGACTGCTGACTGATTGAAGCAGTGGCTGCTGAAGTTTGGGGTGACCGTAGGAATTTATTAAAACAACACAATGAAGTTTGCTGCATCGATTTACATTCTTCATTAAAGATTTCCCTGTAGCATGTGATGCTGTCTGATAGCATTTTACTCACAGTAGAACTTCTTTTAAAATTGAAATCAATCCTCTCAAACCCTGTTGCTGCTTGATTAAGTTTATCTTATATTCTAATTATTTTTGTTGTCATGTCAGCTGTGTTCACCACATTTGTACCATTTGTACATTCCATCTCAGAAACCATGTTCTTTGCTTATCCGTAAGAAGCAACTCATCATCTGCTAAAGCTGTATCATGAGATTACAGAAATTTAGTCATACCTTCAGACTCACTTATGTTTGTATATATTTAACCTCATATCATTTCTGGCATTTTTATATGAATCCAAATGTTCATGTAATATCTTATCTATAAATATCCTTCAGCATTTCCTGTAGTGCAGACCTTTGGCAATGAATTTATCCCTTCCTGGTGAAAAAAAGGATTTAACTTGTTTTCATTATGAAAATTATTATTACTATACACAAGGTTCTGATTTTTTCAGTACATAAAAATATGACTCTATTGCTTTCTGGCTTGCATAATTTATAATGAGAAGTCTGCTGTATTGCTTATATATGTGACTATATGTTTTGTTTATTTTATCTCTAGTTGGCTAAGATTTTTACTTCACTTTTGGTATTCATCGCTTTGGCTTAAATGTCCACTTTTTTTCTATTTTATCATCTATATTTATACTTCTTGGGTTTTTCTGGTATTCTTCCATCTGTGATTTAAATTTCTTCATCCATTTGGGAAAATTCTCAATTATCACCTTTTAAAATATTTTCTCTTGCCAGTATCACCCTCATTTTTCTTCAGAAAGACAATTACATGTGTTGGAAATCATTTTATATTTTCCCACAGCTTTTGGATATTTTGTTTGTTTTTTTATTCTGTTTACTTTTTTTAATCCTGTTGAATAATTTCTATTGACCTATCATTAGGTTAACTATTCCTTTCCTCAGACATGTCTAGTAAACTGGTATATTTGTCAGAAAGAATTCTCATTTCTGATATCTATTTTTTCATTTCTAGGATTTTCATTTCATTTTAAATAGTTTTCTATTTCTATGCAAATACTTCCCCCATCATTCACATTGTCAACCATCATGTTAGACCCCTTAACATATAATTTACAATTATTTTAAAGTCTCTGCTATCTCTAAGCTTGTTTCTGTTAATGTTTTAGCTTTTAAAAATTGGTAATTATGTGTTTATTTTTTAATTTGGATGTTTCATAGGCTTTATTGAAGAGCAGACATTCTCTGTAAACAATAACAACAAAAAATAGAGACTGAAGTAAATAATAATTAAGACCATAATTAGGTACATCATTTCTCTGGCTACTACTTTGAGATGTTTAGTAAATCTAGTAAAACATTAAGCTGAATATGACTTTTTGCTATAGTTACTCTCAAGGTGCTACAGATTTAAAGCCCTGAAATTGTGGAATTAGTAGTCTTGATGCACAATTGCCACAGAGGAGTCTCTTTAAACTCTTGACCCTCATCCAGTAGTAGATAGCTGTTGCTCATTACTCCATTTTTGGCTCACTGTAAGGATATGGGGGTGGTTATATATTCTCCGGCTTCAGACTCAGTGTACCTTGAGGGTAAGCCTTTTGGAGCATTTTTGCCACTCTCCCACAGCAACCAAACTCTGTCCTGTATCTGTGGAGGTCTCAAGCCAAAGAATGTCCTGTCCATATTCAGTCTTATTAAAATTCTGATTGTAATTTGTACAGAATCCTGGATTCAAGATGGTTTCCTGCCTTTCCCTCAGGGAAATATGATGTTTATTTCTACTTCTCCACCAGAACCAATAACTTTACCCATGCCCAGGGGCTAGCTAGAAAGTAGGATTCCTGCCCCTCGTTTAGTGACTTAAAAGCTTTTCTTTATATTTGATAATCATTCATGGTCTTGGAAGAGACTCTGTGCCTTCCATCAACATCAGCCAACAACCCCTTATGTACCAATAAGTGGGTTATTTTCAGACTCCCATTCTGCCCCTGGTACTTGTTGTGAGCGCCGAGTACAGGCCGATGAAAAGGAACTTTAAGTGAGTACAGACTCCCCTGTGTCCAGTGCTACTTGTTAATCTAAACTGTAACATTAACCCACATTTAGTCCTTAATAACTTATAAAAAATTTCAACTAATTTATTTTTACATGCTTTTATGGAGGCCACTTCTTTTACTTGTGTTCCCCCAAAGATAAAAAAGACTCTGTCTTTGGAGAGTCTTCCTATTCTTTGGAATTCAATTCATTTGTTGGGCTAATGATCTCAGCTCTTTGATTGGATCGAAGTTGTGATTTTTTAGATTTGTCAGCTATTTTTCATAGTTAAGATGGAAATGACTTTTCCAGAAAAACCTTCCATCTCCAAGTTAGTTTTTAACTGTTTTGCTTCCCTTTCTGGAAACCACACAGAAAATTTAAAAATAAAAATAACAAGTACTAACTACTCAAACTCCATTATTGGGTGTATTTAAGAGTCTACAAATAGAGAAATTCCACACATTACAAAGCATAGGTAGTCCTCAGTCCAAAACCAATTAAATATGCAAAAGTAAAATAATTAGGTCATAAATAGAAATATATATCTGTAAATATATATACATGGGCATTCATAGATTTAAAATATATGAGACACAAAAGCAAAACTCAGTGTCTACATTTTGATTTTTAAAATGCTGTAAAATTTATTTTGGAGATAATTGAATAGAGTCTGTGTTTAAAATAATATTGTTAATACTGTTATCATAGTACTGTTATTACTGCTATACTTCTCCATTATTAGGGTGGTGTAAAAGTAATTGTGGTTACTTCTAGAATACAGCATGGGTTTCCTTTTCAATGTCATGGACAAATCTGCCAAGCTGTCTGAGTTCTTTTCAGCTTTCTGAACTCTGCCCAATCACAACCATCCCTTCCATAAAGCTTTCCATCACTCTGCCCTAACTAACATGACCACTTCACCCTCAGAATACTCCACATATTTATCTCCCCAATTTAGTAACTGCATTAAAATTAGGGACAACCCCTTATTTGTTCCATCTTACTAATATCCAATAGTGAGGTGTTACCTCTGAAGTCAACAAGTGCCTACTTGCTCAAGCATCTTGTGTTTTCCATGTATAATGGTGGATGATAACATGTGAGCTAAGGCAAAGTGAAAAACAAAACTAAAAGAGACTCTTGCCAATAAAGAAAACAATGATCATCCTTCTGACAAATACAGTAGGCTTTCAGTATCCCAAATTGGATTTCCTTCAAAGGGACTCAAAATAGAATGTATTGCCCTCCAAAATATTCTGAACCATCCAAACAGATTGTATCTACATAGTATCTAAAGCTATAATGTGATGTGAAAATGCAATTGTGAACGTTAGTATGTAACTACATAGCCAAACATGCCATTTAATATAAAGCAACAATTTATATTATTTAGCTCCTTATGAATTCTTAGAGTGGTGCTCTAACACCTTACCACTTAAATACTGTCCTCAGAAGTGTGCTCTCAAGATCACCTCAGAACTTGTTAGAAATGCGAATTATTGGACCCCACTCCAGACCTTTGATTCAGAACATCCATTTTAACAAGATCACTAGGTGATCATATAGGTATTAACATTTGAAAAGCACTTGTCTAAAAGATATCTAAAATATCTAGAAGAAAACCTGAGTTTGACTAGACTTCTTTGTGGAAGAAAAACTTTTGTATTTCCTCTGGTGGTGTGAACTCAGCTGTTATGGCCACATTCCTAATACAGGAGATTGCTGATAGCATTTGTATCCGTCTTGTATCCATGTTATCAGGCACACACACTTGTCTGCATCTGCTGTTCACAGATAAAATTAGCATTTTTGAAATGAGTAGGTATATCACCCTATTTATGCTCGAATAATCACCTAGTGTTTATTTTCTTTCTGTGGAGGAATGTTCATGAGTCCACATACTACAGCTTGACTTCAGAATGCATTCATTGTTTTTAAATTCAAAAAGGAGTAATGGAAATGTGCATTGTTGGACTACTTTGAGTCTAGGAAATTAAAAATTAATAGTAAAGAAAAAGCTTAGGTAAAACTGTGTTTTCATGTTAGTTTCTTTTTGTAGCTATGCTTTCTGAAATTTAATTCAGTTTTTTCAGTTAAAATTTGAAATGCAAATAATAAAGTTATTTAAATTTCTAGGGATTATGCTGAGATTTCTTTTTAAAAGAAATAAAGCATCTTTTGCAAAAAAAAAAATGCTTGAAATGTAATGACCTATTTAGAAGAGAATAAGTGTATTGAATGGAGTTATAAAAAAAATACATTTCTGCATTTAAAAAAAACCTATGATTTGACACTTTTTGTTTCTCTTTAAAAATAAATAAGATTTACATTAGCCAAGGAGAATTTTGTTAGCTTGACTGGAGATAAATTCTCCCACAGGTTAGCAGACAAAACCTATAAGAGAGACACATCAATAGGATGCTGTATCTGCCATCTTCATTTACTTAAAGGCTTGAGTTGGTCTAAAATAGGAACCATATGTGTCATTTGCATGCAATGGATTGAAGGCTCTATCACTTCTGTTTGGAAGGAATTTTTCAGGGATGATACCACAATTCATTAACTCATGTTTTCTGAGAGAATCCTACCAAATGACAAAATTACATTTGCAATTCACTTAAATGTAATTAATGACTTAGGGAGATCATTGTTCACATCAATAAAAAGAAAAAATTTAGTATGGGGATGAAAGCACTTTTACATATTTTATTTGGTTAGCATTATAGTAATCACATTTCACACAGTACAGCTTTATAAATAAAATTTAAAATCTTTATTGAACAGGGAATAATATTCTAGGTTTTAGTTTTTGCAGTGACCTAATCCTTAATGTTAGAGGTTAAGTTATGACTCCTAAATGCTTTCATATATAATGCATCTAATCGCTTAAAACAATTTAATGGAATCTAGATGTTACAACCAATTGGTAGGTAGAGTTTAGGGAGATTGGCATTTGTGATTTTGATTTTATAATTTCATATCATAATAAGTTTGAAAATTTGAGACTGGAAAATTTACAAAAGAAAGAGGTTTAATTGGACTTATAGTTCCACATGGCCAGGGAGGCCTCACAATCATGGTGGAAGGGAAGGAAAAGCAAGTCACATCTTATAAGGATGGCAGCAGGCAAAAGAGAGCTTGTGTAGGAAAACTCCCATTTTTAAAACCATCAGATCTCCTGAGACCTATTCATGATCATAAGAACAGCACAGGAAAGACCCACCCCCATAATTTAATCACCTCTTACTAGTTTCTCCCATGACACATGGAAATTATGGAAGTTACAATTAAAGGTGAGATTTGTTGACGACATAGTCATAGCATATCATTCCATCCTTGACCCCTCCCAAATCTCATGTCCTCACATTTCTAAATCAATTTTGCCTTCACAACAGTCCCCCAAAATCTTAACTCATGTTAGCATTTATCTCAGAAGTCTACAGTCCAACATCTTATCTGAGACAAAGCAAGTCCCTTATGCTTATGAGTCTATAAAATCAAAAGCAAATTCCTTACCTCCTAGATACAGATATTGGGTAAATACAGCCATTGAAGATGGTAAAAATTGGCTGGAACAAAGGGGCTACAGGCCCCAGGCAAGTCTGAAATCCAGAGGGGGAGTCAAACCTTAAAGCTCCAAAATGACCTCCTTTGACTCCATGTCTTGCATTTGGGTCATGCTAATGCAAGAGGTAGGTTCCCATGGTTTTGGGCAGCTGCATATCTGTGGCTTTGCTTATAACACAGGGCTATTTTAATCCTGACATTACTAACTATGGACCTGAAATGCATTTGGATCTTGCCAGAAACATCAAAGAAATTCCCATATAATTGATATTGCTGAGTATTTTATTTAGGAAAAGAGATTTCTCTTGAGTTGATGTATTTGGGTACATTCAGATTCTATGTATTAAAAATATAAACAACCAGCTAGTAACAGTGATTGGGAAATAGGAGTAAGCATATTGGAAAAACACATCTCATGTTTCATATTGAGGGAACTTACTGTTAGTTCTAAAGAAGAAACCAAAATATTGAACACACTGATGCTGTTTTGTTTAAGCCCACAAATTAATTTGAAAAAGAAAAAATTTGCTGGACCAATTATTATTAACCAATTCTTTCCAAATCAACTAATTTCTGAATTATTAGCATTGTGTCGTGAGTTTGAGTAAATAAAATTACCCAAGATTTTAGCCCAACGTCAATTTATAAATAAAAACAAATCACCAAAGACAGATCTCCCAGCATGGCCCTGTTCTATTTCTGCAAGTTCCTGCTTTCCAGGCTTATAATCAGTGCTTGGATTCCTTCGAAAGCCATGCTGGGTTTGTGTGTTCAGAGTTCTTACAGCTTTTGGGGAGGTGCAGGTGTTGTCACGTAGAAGATAAACTACTTCCTTTGGAGTGGTACAACACATTTCTGTGTGAACTGATGCAGCCATAAGTCACAGACGCTAAATCCAGGTGCTCTTGAAGAGCAGCTGAAAGTTAAAATCATTCCAGGTGGGATGCAAAGGCATAGAACATCAGCCATTCTCATAGAAGATTATGACTTCTGCAGAATGACAGTCTATATATAAACATTATAGATTTATATTTTAAAGCTGATGGCCTTACTATAAAAATGCATTTACACTTATAATTTATTTTTAAATATTTCTTGAGTTAGTAATGTACCCTGTGCACTCGAGGATCTCAGTGAAGCTGCTGACCAATCAGAACTCACTCACCATAGGACTGGAAAATGAAAGAAAGAAATCTTGTGCCCATCTGGACAACAATAGGAAGTGCTAAAGCTAAGGAACTTTCTTTTAAAGAAGAGCTGGTTCTACATTGCATAAAAATGAAAAGTGAATTTTTCTAACTTATCATGGATAGCTAAACAGATTACAGACTTTTAGATGGTACCTGAATTTTTCAGATTCGTTCTCTGTATTTACAAGATAAACACATTTGTTGTCTGCATCACATTCTGTTATGCTAGCAAGAGTACAAATACCTTTAAAAAGTCAAGAGAAAGCAAGAGAGGGAGTTAGACAGGAGAGGTGTGGCTAATATATTCCTTAAAGTCACAGTAGAAACCTCAGCACAAACACTTTAAAGGAAGCTTGTCCAACCTGCTGCCTCCAAGCAGCATGCTGTCCAGGATGGCTTTGAATGAAACTGAACACAAATTGTAAACTTTCTTAAAACATGAGATTTTCTTTTTTTTTTTTTTTAGCTCATCAGCTACCATTACTCTTAGTATATTTTATGTGTGGCCCAAGACAATTCTTCCAATGTGACCCAGTGAAGCCAAAAGATTGGACATACCTGCTTTAAAGAGTGTAAACAGATTGTGTGTTGCTAAATGTATATTACTTTTAGTTACTTGTATAAATAATACCTAGTATTCTTCTGATAGCTATGAAATTATAAATTTTATTTGAAAGAATTCGAACCCATTTTTGAGTACATTGCAGCTTACTGTATTGAGGACTGGTGAAGTTTCTAAATAAATCATCTAGTTTGTCTACTTTCCCATGAAAAACACTATATATTTTTCTAAATGGGGTCTGAGGCAAACTTTTGCAAGTAGTATCTTTCAGTCTTGAACACGTTTAGAAGGGACTTGCAAGAATGTTAAGTAGAATGGATTGAAAGCAATTGGGAGCAATATGGATCATACATATAAACAGTGTTAATATAGCAAATATTTTTAAGAAGCACACATTTTCATGGTTATAAAATATACATGTTAATTTTAGAAATACAAAGTTAACCTATATTTAGAAATATCTAGGACAAAAATAGAAAGCACAAAATAGAAATCACTTGAAATCTTCCAATCCAATGAACCACTTTCTTTCGTCTTCATTCGCATCCTTCCAATCTGTTTTCCAGCACTCTAAGAAGAACAACAGTGAGCATCAACAGTTTTCCTATTGTCTAAAAACTTCAATTTGCCATGTATATAATGACAATTTTATATTATGATCACACTACAAATTCCAAACAAATACAAAAAGTCCATTCCAAATGTTGGCTGTAAATGTTACATTTTGGCTTTAGTTTTCTGATCAATGTTACCTTGATTTTCTTGACCTAAAATTACTGTCTTCATGGCCAAGTTTCTCTCGTGAAGTTGAAATGTATTTTGCACATAATCTTAAATAAATTCCATTCAATAACACCGGTAAGTAGTTATGATATAGAAAAATACTATTAGAATAAAGAATAGTCAATGATTAGTGCTATAAAGAGGATAAATACTGCTTTTGTATAGTCTAACAGATAGTGCTGGTGCTCACCTGTCTAAACATGCATGGGACATTAGAATATTCTCTGTTTAATGCATGCTAGAGTCATTGTTTAAATAAGTTCTCATTTTTCCATCTTCTACCTCAAAATATATGTCAACCTAATGCAAAAATATTCATTTATGAGTTAACCTACTTTATTTTTATTATTGCAACCTCACTATTCACTCTTTTATCCCACCCCTACCAGACAGCAGCCAAAATGTTTAGATTCTATTTATTTTACACTTCTTCCAAATTGTCACTAGATTTTTGCTTTAAAATTATATTCATAGACAGCTCATGTTGGATGCATAAACATGTTTAATTCATTTGTCATTAGGCCATGTGACACCTTGTTCCTTTAACTTTGCAGCCCTTGCAGCAGGCTAGCAAAAGTCCCTCTTTGCTGTGTGGGTTAGTTAAGATGTATCTGGCTGTTTTGCACTATCTTTAGTATGCAGGGAGCACAGAGATGAAGATAAAAGGCAAAATGTCTATCTTTGAGTCCTCTGCAATACCGAATAAGTTATCAACCCACTAACATGCATGTCTGAATAGACTCCTTTGGCAACAGTGAGATGTTATCTTCCATGGCATGCGAATTCCTCCCTCATGTCAAGCCATGAAAGTACTAAAGAATGAACGCACGAGTAAAATGAACGTGGCAACACCACTGGGACTGTGAGAGCATCATATTTCCACCCCACCCCCAGCTCCTTTAAAAAAAAATGTCTTCAGTTGAATTCTTGATATACATATAAATTAGTTAGTCTGAAGAACTGCTTGAAAACCCATCTCTTTAATCTTGTAGAGTAGGCAGAGGGCGGGATAGACTCTATTTAATGCTCAGGCACCTTGCTTTTCCCCCTCAACCTTGCCATCCTCCTTCACACCAAGTCCACAAAGATGTAATTAAGAAACATGCAGCCTGGATGCTGGTCAGCTGTGCTGGCTAAATAAGCATAAACTTGACTCTGTCTTGACTCAGAGTAGACTAACCCATAACAAATGCAGACAGACTGATTAATTCATAACAATGATCATAAGAAATAAGAGCTAACAATGTGGATATAAAAGCCACCATCTGCTAGATGCTATACAAGCCCATTACATCTCTACATCCTGGGTTGCTTCCAAGAATCCTAAGAGGCTGCATTTATTTCCATTTTACAGGTGAGGAAACTGAGGCATAGAAAGCCTACGTAACAGTAAAGTGGTGGGCTGCTATTCAAACCAAATATTGTGGCTACTCAGTCCATATCTCTAACTCTCTTCTCTGCTGCTTGTTCACAGTCACGTCATCTGTTTTCTGTTGTTGTTTTGTTTTGTTTTTTGAAATGAAGTTTCACTCTTGTTGCCCATGCTGGAGCACAATGATGCAATCTTGGCTCACTCCAACCTCTACCTCCTAGATACAAGTGATTGTCCTGCTTCAGCCTCCCAAGTAGTTGAGATTACAGGCGCCAGCCACCACACCCTGCTAATTTTTGTATATTTAGTAGAGGCAGGGTTTTACCATGTTGACCAGGCTGGTCTTTAACTCCTAACCTCAGTTGATCCACCTGACGGGACCTCCCAAAGTGCTGGGATTACAGGCGTGAGCCACCACAGCCAGCTTCATGTGTTTTTAAAATATACACTCTCCTCTTTCCTCATCATAATCCAGTAAGGTTGCCTTTGTTATACCTGTAGTCTGATGTGTGTACACGACGTACCAGGAATCAAAGAACAAGTGATGCTATATGAATTATCCAATTGCATATTTTAATTAGTAGGGTAGAAATCAAGTCATCCCTAAATCTAGCTAACAACAATATGATTTAAACAATTTTTAATCTGTAAATAATATCAAAACTTTCAAGACTACAAATGAAATGGTGTGTCTTTATTTTATTTCTTAAACCTGGATTGAGGTCTAACTGGACATGATACATGATATGACAAGGTTTACAGCACAAGAATATGAAAATGACAAAAAGTGAAAGTTGAAGTCCTGGTAATAAACTGCTTAAATTATTTTAATTTAATAATATGTTACTTTGGGTCTATATGCCCCAGGATACTTAAACCCAAATTCTAGGAGCAAGGACTACAACAATTAAAAATTAACTTTAATTTCAAGGAGCGTTATAATTATGCAATTAAAAATACAGATAAATGACTAGAAATACTTACATTCAAATAAATCAGCTGATCAATCTATCCAGAGAAGAAAGATAGGAAAAGTAGAACTTATACAAAAAGAATAGCAGTAGCTAATAAAGAGCCTGTAGTGAAACCCTGTCTCTACTAAAAATTACAAAAAATTAGCTGGGCACAGTGGCACGTGCCTTTAATCCCAGCTACTCAGGAGGCTAAGGCAGGAGAATTGCCCGAACCCAGGGGGCAGAGGTTGCGGTGAGCCGAGATCACGCCATTGCACTCCAGCCTCGGTAACAAGAGTGAAACTCTGTCTCCAAAAAAAAAAAAAAAAAAAAAAAAAGAGCCTGTAGTGACATTTAATTAATCATAATTTTATTCAAGAAACAATTATTCAAAACTTTAATCATATATAAGGTACTCTGCTAGGTGACATAATTAGTACAAAATCCAGCTTCAAACATGTTGTCTCTTGAAGAGTTTCCACTCGAGGTATAAAAGAGAGAAAAACTGTAAGAAGTGGTTAGAAGAAAGGAATGCCAAAAACAGGCACTCACCCATTCTGCATAAAAGTGAGAAAGCACAAAATGCTGCCACAATTTAAAGAAGGTGATTTCAGTTTAGGAAGAATTATTGGATGAAGAAAGCTGAACTAAATCTTGAGGAAAAGTATGGGCTGAAGATAGAATGCCAATGCCAGAGAAAGGCCATGAATGAAAGAATGGAACTACAAAGTGATTTGAATGAGCTGGCAATAAAGCAGGGAATGGTGGAATCATCCAATGAAAGTACCAACAAATATAACAACAAATAGGATAATGGGCTCCAGATGATCATGAGGGGGTATAAATGGCAAAGAAGGACGTTTATTGGCATCCAGTGACAGGGAGTCAGTATGGATTCTGGAGTAGCCAATGCCCGTGATATATTGCAAGAAGTTGTTGGAGACATGGAGGAGGTTTTGTAAAGAAATTTTCTTAGGAGAAAAGGAACTGCTATTAAAACTTACAGGGCCAGGACCCCAAGTCTAAGATAGAGTTTCAAGGATTTTTCAGGCCCACCTCATCCTGACTTAACAGAAGTGAGCTAAGCCTGCAAGACTTTCTCCATCCTTTATAAAATGTCAGATGTCTGTGGAGATGGCACTAGAGAAGGAAGAAACTTGGAAAAGAAAGAAACACTGCAATTTATTGCCAGTTTCAGAGTTGGAGTAACTCTACTATGATTTGCTAGATGTGGAAAATAAGGCTTTAAAAAGTTAAAGTGAATCAGGTTATCAAGCTAGAAAATAATGCAGATGACACTCAAATGCAGGTATGTCTCAACCCATTTCTCAGCCTCATACCCTCAAGATGGTTATACTCTACCTGAGAAGACAGAATTTCTAGTTCTCTCTCTTTTTCTTTTCTTTCTAAATATTTGCTTAAAGTGCTTTTCCCTTTAAAAATTATGTGGCAGGGCTCATAAATTGGTAAATGATAAAATGAATTCCCATCCTCCCCATTTCCCCGTGCCCTCTCTCCCTTTCTTTATTTGCCTTGGCATGAGAACTTCTAGTTCCACTAAATGAGTCATTTGGGACAAGAAAATTAATTTATTTGAGCAGATGTATATAAACGTTGCTCAGAATAGAATCACAAAACAGCCCAGTATTTACATAAGGTCCCTATAATTGATGACCTTTTATAGTTTTGTGTGAAGAATCCAAGGAGCTGACTAAGAAGCTACATGGGAAATATCAACATGATTAGAAATACAGGCTCATCTCTTGAATTCCAATTCTGTGGTGCGACATGCGGCGAACCTAGAGGGGAAAAATAGCCACAGAATTTCTCTGCAGAACAATACATTCTTCATCCTAAGTGAGCTGAAATCTAGTGAATGTCTGAGTGTCACAGTTGTGGTATTAGACGTTGTTAATTACATATATTTAATTTCACTTTTTTACTAATAGTAGAAAATATCTAAGTTTTAAACTAAACTGAATTCTTGAGTTTGCCTTCAGTGGCACCATTCTATTTATATTAAAACTTATCATCTCTACTGTGTGACATTTTCAAATTTCTGACTGTACATTTTTTGCACTAAATGAAGAATACTGTTTCAAAAAGCTCACAACTAAGCATAACTCTTATTTTATGGATCAAAGGCTTTCCCTCAAGATTAAGACCTTTCATTTTGCAGGATTGCAGATTCTGTGCTTCTCTCCCAAAATGAGAAAGAAAAGCCATGATTTGGATTTAGAATCCTTCCAGGCAGTGGGTGGAGTTTTCCACGGGAAAAAGAAGCATGCTAGGTAAAAAACACCACAAATTTCTCCAAACACAGATGAGTACCCCCGATTGAATAGCAAAACACTTGAAAAGGCAAATAAAATTACTTGAAAAGGAAGTACTTCGAACAGGAATTAATAATCTGAAACTTGAATGTGCACATCGTTATAAATGGTCCTTTTTTAAAGAATTAAAAGTTGGCTTTGGGAGGCCAAGGTGGGTGGATCATGAGGTCAGGAGTTCGAGACCAGCCTGTCCAACATGGTGAAACCCTGTCTCTACTAAAAATACAAAAATTAGCTGGGCGTGGTGGCCAGCACCTGTAATCCCAGTTACTTGCTAGGCTGAGGCAATAGAATCGCTTTAATCCAGAAGGCGGAAGTTACAGTGAGCCGAGCACCACTGCACTCCAGCTCGGTAACAGAGACTCCATCTCAAAAAAATAAAGTAAAATACACTTAAAAATAAAGAAAAAAGTTAGAGAAAAAGCAAATTCTATGTAGGAACCCCAAACAGATAAATTTCAACAGAAAAAGATGGAAGCTTGGAATGTTTTTATCAGTTCATTCCTGGCAAGAATTTTATGAAAATTCAGAGGAATAAATTCGTTTACTGCCAATAGAGATGTTATCACAGAGCTCTGTGACTAATAATTGTGAACCTGTTTAAAGGTGCACAGCTGAATCCTTGAAAACAACAATGATATTTGTCTAACAAATAAAAGCAGATACTTATTCCTACATTTGTAAATTCTTCGAAAGGACATTGAGTACCTCCTGGCCAAAGCAAAGACCTCCCTCCACAAGATATTAAAATGTTCTGGCCCTCAAGGAGCTCACCGTTTAATGGGCAAGATAAGTGATTCCCAAATTAACAGAGCATGTCTGTGCTGTGCCAGAACATAAGGCACTGTGAGGACACAGAAGAGAAACTCAATCTGCTCCAAATAGCCTCACTCAAGCTCAGAGGCTAGTCCTATGGGGTATGAAGTGTCCACCTTTGCTCTCACAGAAGTGCGAGCTTTATTAACTATTATTGGAAGAGTAGTGAAAGGGAAATATCAGACTTTCTACACTAAGAAAAATTATAGGATGAAATGAAAGTAGTATGCAATTCTAGGTTGCCATTAAGGATCTCCATTTTAAAAAGTTATTTTCATCACTTATTAATAAAAAGTTACATGCATTCATTATAAATTATCAGAAAATGACACAAAATAAAAATAAAACTCCCTTCCAATCCAGCCACTGCCTCATTCAACTTCTGATAGTGTGTATTTTCTCTGGGAATGTTTTTCTAAAAGAATCCTAATACTTAATTCTGTATTCTAAGCCTGTACTGTTCAATGTTCTTAGAAAGCATTTTATATTTCCTATGCAAACTCCAAGTGTTTTTCCACATTCCACTGGGAAGAAACATGTGATTTCTTGAGTCTGTGTGTGGGATGCCAGTGCTTCCAGAATGAACGATGTGCTAAGTAATCCTGGAGACAACCTAGTTGATAAATCAGAACATATTTGTTTTTTTGCCATACTATTATGCACTATCTTATCGATTCATGCTTTATCTCTCCAAATAGACGGTAGTGTCTGTGTGGGCTGGGATCATCTCTTAGAGTATTTGCATGTTCTATGACACTAGTACAGTGCTAGACATATAGTCAGTGTCAAAAAATGCTTGCCTAGATTGATCTGACAGGTCTCAGACTTGGGTAAGAATTTAATCACACACCCTTGGCCTCACAAGCTCAGCGCTTGGCACTCAGTTTAACTGGCCTTAGATGAATAGGGATTTGAGGCAGAGCCACCTGGACCTTCACCCATGAAATCCTGGGACTTGCATGTTGTAAACCTTTGGACTCGTTCAATGTTAGAACCATAAATTACCTAATTCTTCTTAACACCAATTACCATTATTTGATCCCTGAAACACTTGCATTAGTTGACCTCGAACTTCAGTGAGCTCATATCTGAACCTGAGTTATTATCTCTCCTTTTTAATTTTTTCAATTTTCCAAAGAGAAAGTACCCTGAGGGTGGCCTGCCTCTGAGGTGACAGTATGATGTAATGACATTCAGGTCACTGTGTCATGAGCCATTGTCCAGAAAGTGATAACCCCATGTCTACCAATCCATCCTTGAATGCTGAGGTTGGATTCAATCTGGCAAATGGAAAGTGGGTAGCCAAGCTCAGATATTTGCCCCAAACAAACTGCACAGAACTGTTTTAAGCAACCTGAACAGCAGGAAAAAATTACAAAGCAGCAGAGAGAACTCAATGTGATGCTGTCCTGCAGAATCATTTCCTGTGGCAGTTAGGATTTGTTTGGTATCTTCTTCAGTTTGCTGCTTCAAAAAAAATAACAGCTCCTTTTTTCCCCCTCTTTCCCTCCTCCCTCCCTTAGGGCCTCAGCTTGTGTCTGTGCATAAGTCCCGGGGTCTTGGGTGTCAAATGTCAGGCCTTGTACTGAGCTGTCAAAGAGAAGAATGGGCTGAGATGATTGATGACTGGGAGGCCTGAAACCCAAACCTCCACTGCAAATGCTTCTTTTACAAAAAAGCTGGGGCTACCCACAGCGCCTATATTCAAGGTCACTTCGCATACCATTACACCCACCACTGTAGGCTCCCTCCCGACAAGCCAGGCCATTCACACAGGGGCTGACTTCTCAGCCTCGCTCGCTCCCTGTCTCTCCACTGCTCCTCTGCTCCCCTTGCAAACCCATGCCCAAGTGTTGGAATACTTAATCCCAATCAAATCAAAAAGATGAACATAAAGATATGTATTTTTTCATCTTGTTTTGTTTTGTCTTGCTTTTCTTCAGGCTACATTTGCTCCGAGAAGCCATGGGCTGGAGCTTTCTGGAGCACAAGTCAGATGACAAGATTATTAATGGGAGCAGGGCAATGTCATATCTGATTTCATGCATATTCATGAAGGGAGCCACACAGCTGGGACCATGCGCTGTGGAGAGGGAAAATAAAGAGTGCTCTGCTCTCCACCCCTGGCATGAAGAATGTCATTGTGAAGAGGAGGAGCCTGATTGGAAAAGTTTAAGTAATTGTAGCCTTTGTTTTGAAAAATGGGTATAGAATTTGCAGAAACAACAAAACTCCGGCCAAACGATGTCAGTCAATATTGAGTTCTATAGCACCTTACATCTAAGGCTCACCTACCTAGAAGCTCTCTGGACTGAAGTCTGCAGAGATAGAACTTTTGCACATGGTGTCAACAAAATAAATAAATGCTTACAGGAACAAAAGAGAGGAAAAGAAAGAAAAAGAAAGAAAGAATGAATGAATGAATCAGTTTCTAATGACAGTTAAAACATGGACTCTTCTTCCAATGCAAGATCAAGCATGATTAGTTATGTATTAAACAATGTAAAATCCTAAGAGGGATAAAACTTAGTTGGTTACTGAGACCAGGTTCCAATATCTTTTCAGTCCCAACAAAGTAATTGCCAGGAAATTCCTTGCAATCTTAATTCTGTAGCCTAGACAAGCAACAAAGCAGCTGTCTGTACCTTAGGAATTTGGAAATTCTACGTAGTATTACAGAACCTACCAATCAAAGCAAAGAGACAGATCAGGGAAAAGAGTCAATCACAAACATGTTTTGTGCAACTAACTAGAAAGAAAATAAGGTTCTCAAGAGGCACCACTAAGAGAAGAACTGTTGCGAAGAATCTTCTTGGTCATCCATCTGTGCCCAAGCAACCACAGGGAAGAGGGACCAGTGAGAAGACGCCAAACAGCTGTCTGCAAACAAGAAAAGTGGGTATTTCTAGTGTTCCCCTTTTTCTTATTTATGTATTCATACATGCGTGCATGGGTTCATTTTACTCTGCACATCGTTTCATTCTAGACCTATTCTGGGACTGTTTCTTGGAATTATGTAAATGAATATTATTTCAGATATTTTCAGTAAATATTAGTTATCAGCATAATGGAACTCATGCTGCATATTCATTATATTTATTATGGAGATAAAATATGAAATATGTTTCAACCCACTTAGTAACTTCCATATAGTAATAAAATAGGTGATGGTAACCAGATTTGATAAGTCACTCCCTTCCATACACCCAGTTCTGAGTCTCGGTTATCTCCATTTGGGAAATACTGAGTAAGATGAAGGTATGTGAAGCAAGTGGCAATTATTCATTTTTAGCTTTGTAGAACTTCTTACCTAGCTCTAGTTCATATGAGAACAATGGCAGAACATACACAATATGATTTTGTGGCCTTGGAAGGGACTTCTCCCCTCCTTTTCTTTCTCGAGCCATGTATCAAATGCCTGAGTCTGTCTCAAACAATAAAGTGAATTGCAGGGACCCAAATTTCAATCAACACAAGTTCAAAATTTGCAGTTTTGTATAGGTAATAATTTTGTTCCTTTTAATTTCATCAAAAAAATAGGTAGTATAGTTAAATTAAATGGTTTTATGAAATCCTTATGAATAAATATCAAATGTTTTAAATAGAATGCTAATAATAAATTGTTTCATGAATACTACTGATACATTAGGTTTAACATAAAATATATACTAAATTATTTTTTTTTATTATAATGGAGAGATCATGGGGGAAATATGTTCTGCGATCTCCCTTTTGTATCCTCTTTCTCTATTATTATTATTTTTTAAATGAAAGAAAAGCGCTGAAGATGTCTGCAGAATCTCACTACGCATTGCTGAAGAGTTTCAGGATAAGTAAAAAGAAGAAAAGAGAGATTCAAGGAAGTTCTAGGAAGCCAAACATTCTGTCTGTTGGCTCTGTGCTGAGGGTGCCCCCGGTGTGGAGGGGCCTCTGGGAAGGGTCCCTACACAGGGTGGTGTTGGAGGCAGTGCTAAGCTTGGGGTCATGGCTATGGAGGGAGGACTCAGGAACCAGCCTGTGGGTGAGGCCAGGGCAAAGTGGTTTTCAACTTAGAGAAACCTCTGAGGCAAGGCAGCCAGAAGCCAGAGCATGAACAAGACAAACGCAGGGGCCAACAGGGCCAGGCAGGAGGTCTGAATTGTGGCAGGGAAGTGCTGAGACGCTTCAGACAGAGCAAGCTAGACAGCAAAGGTGACGGCCAAGTTTGCATTACCAAGAGTGAGGCTGGAAGGTGAAGACAGCCCATGGCCTCAGCCAGGGAGAATTAATCCATTTATATGTAACTTAATTATTGATATCATAGGATTTACATCTGCCATATTGCTAGTTGGTTTTAATATGTCTCATGTCTTTTTTGTCACCCTGTTTCTTCTTACCTATTGTCTTTTGTATTTATAGACATATATAATATAAATAGTACTTCTAAATATAACAATATAAAAAATAGAATATATAATGTTAGCTATGTAATTATACTAATTATATATTTGTGTATTATAATATATTAACATATAGATGCAATCTATAATATATATTTAATATTAATATATAATATATCAAATATATATATCTAAAATATAAAATGGTAGGAAAGGAAATATCTAGCTATAGTTAATATATTAGGATATAATCTATATATAATTAATATAATATGGATGTGTATCAACATAATATATATCACGTGTACATATGTACATATGTGTACGTGTACATATACATATATGTACAATATGTATATGTGTACAAACATAAGCTACATTGCCATTTGGATTAAATATGTCTCATGTCTTTTTGTATTTACATATACACATATAATACACACACATGCACACACACATTTTAATTCCCCTGTTGATTCTCGGACATACTTTTAGTTATTTTCTATGGCTCACACAATCATTATTATAAAGCCTGTGGATTTACTACCTCAGTCTATTTTTTGTTGCTATAACAGAATACCACAGAGTAAGTACTAAAGTAAGAAATGAAGTTCTCACACTTCTGGAAGTTGAGAGGTCTCATATCAAGGTGATTACATCTTGCAAGGGCCTTCTTGCTACGTTATCCCATGGCAGTAGGCAAGAGGGTGAGAAAGGGCAAGAAAGAGTGAGAACCAAACTCACTTTCATAACAAACTCGTTCTTTAATAAGAACCCACTCCCCAAACAATGATATTCATCCATTCATGATAGGAGAGCTCTCATACGCCCCACCTCTCAACTCTGTTGCATTTGGGATTAAGTTTTCAACACATGAACTTTGGGGCACACATTCAAACCATAGCAAATAGTAACACATTTTTTATAACATGTAGAAATCTTGTTCCAGTATAACTTCATTCTCCCTCCTTTATTTTTTTGGTCATACGTATTGTATCAATATATTTTATCAATCTGATAGTACTGAGTGATAATTATTACTTTAAGCAATCTTGTTCCTTTTAAAGAAGAGGAGAGAAAATAACAAAACTTATATCGTTTTATATATACACACACAGGTTTACCATTTCAGGTTCTTTTTATGTCTTCTTGTGGATTTGAGTTAATGTCTGATGTTATTATTTCCAGCCTGAAAGAATTCCTATGGTATTTCTTATTAAGTGGGTCTTTGTTTATCTAGCTTCTTTATAAGCTGCGTGTTTATCGTTATACATTGTTTTAGATGCACCCCACAAACTTTGATATGCTGTGCTTTCATTGAATATATTTTTTAGTTTTCCTTTTAATTTCATCTTTGTTATTTATTTAGAAGTGCGTTCTGCCATGTGTGTACCTATGCAACTATCTTGCATGTTCTGCACATGTACCCCAAAACCTAAAATGCAATTAAAAAAAAGAAGTGTGTTTAATTTCTAGATATGGGTTTTCCCAGGTATTTTTTATTATGCTTTCCAGTTTAATCCTTTTGTGATCAGAGAATAATACTTGTATGATTTAATTCTTTTAAATATATTAAGAATTGTTTTATATCCCATCATATGGTCTATGTTAGTTTACTACCATGTGCTCTTAAAAAGAATGTGTGTTGTACAGTTGTTGAATGATGATCCAAAACATCAGTTAGATAATAGTACTTAATAGTGTTGCCCAGATCTTCTGTTTTCTTATTAATTTTATCTGATTTCTGTCAATTCATGAGAAATCACAATTGTTGAAATCTCCTACTCTGATTCTGGAATTTTCTACGGCACTCTTTGTCATTTTTTGTTTTTTGCAATTTGATGCTATATACTTAAGTGCATGTACATTGATAATTTTTTATCTTTCTCATAAATTGTCATTTTGTCATATTAAAATATATGTTTTCCTCGGGTATTACCTTTTCTCTTTGTATTTATTGTATCTGATATTAAAACAGCCATTCCAGTCTTTTAGTGCTTACTGTTTTCAGACATACATTTTTTCTACCCATTTACTTTCAATATATCAACTTTACACACACACACACACACACACTATACGTAATAATTATGTATATACTTATACATAATAAGAAATGTATGTGTATATATATATATACATACAAATGTGTTTCTTTCTTTTTTTTCTTTTTTTGAGATGGAGTTTCGCTCTTGTTACCCAGGCTGGAGTGCAATGGTGCGATCTTGGCTCACCACAACCTCTGCCTCCTGGGTTCAGGCAATTCTCCTGACTCAGCCTCCTGAGTAGCTGGGATTACAGGCACGCGCCACCATGCCCAGCAAATTTTTTTGTATTTTTAGTAGAGACGGGGTTTCACCATGTTGACCAGGATGGTCTCGATCTTTTGACCTCGTGGTTCACCTGCCTCGGCCTCCCAAAGTGCTGGGATTACAGGCTTGAGCCACCACACCCGGCCCACAAATGTGTTTCTTATAGGCAACATGAAGTAGGTTCTTGCTTTTTAATCCACTGTAGCAAGATTTTCTGCCTTTTTTAAAAACTGAAATGTTTGAACCATTAACACTTAATCTATCTATAATATGGTTGGATTTAGAGATGCCATTTTATTACTTATTATTTAATGTAGGTTTTCTTCTCTTCTGTCTTTTAAAAATTTAAGGATTTTTAAATTTTTTATTTTAATATATTGATTGGTTATCAGTTTACATCTCTGAATTATTTTAAGTGGTTACTTTACAGATTTTAATATACATATTTAACATATTGCAATTAATATTGCAACACTTTATGTAAAATGTAAACCTTTATTACCGTATCACTTTGTTTTCACAAGGATCTTCATTTTATAGTTGTCATATGTCATCGACATACCTCAAAATCCTCATCAGACAATATTATAATTTGGCTTTAACAGTCATGCACACTTCATGCTTAAAGAGACAAAGGCGATCATTTATCTTTACACTGCTATTTACCATTTCTATTGCTTTTTTTAAAAATTCCTAAATATCCATGTTCTTCTCTATAGGTTTTCCCTACAGTATGAAGGAATTCCTTTAGCATGTCTTATAAAGCAGGTCTTTCAGGTATACATTTTCTTAGTTTGCTTTTATCTGGAAATTCCTTAATTTCTCCTTTATTTCTGAAGAATACTTTTACAGCAAATAGAATTGAGTTGACAATTCTTTCTTCAGTATTTCAGATATTTAAAGAAAAAAGGATATTTAAAGAGAAATCTACCATCATTTAAATCGTTCTTCCCCTACATGTAATGTGATTTCTCTTTACTTTCTCTTAAAACTTTTTCTTTATATTTGGTTTTGACCCAATTGTAATATATTTAAGCATAATTTTCTCTGAATTTATTCAAGTTGGAATTTGCCAATCTTTAATCTATAAATATGTCTTTCACAGAATGTGGTAAGTTTTTGAATGTTACTGCTTCAAACATTTTTTTCTGCCCCAATCTCCCTTCCGTCTTCTGAACTACAGTTACACATACGATGGGCCTCTAATGCTCTTCAACATGATCCCAAGGCTCTGTTCATTTGTTAAAAATCTTTTCCCTCTGTTCTTGGGGCAGTTCCTATTGATATATCTTGAAGTTTGTTTACCTTTTCTTCTGTTCTTACCATTTTGTTATTGAGCCCACTTTATAATTTTTAATTACTTAACATTTTTTAGGTTTAAGTTCACATTAATGAATGAAACATTGTGTAATTTCTATTTCTCTGTTGATATTTCTATTTTTATCAATGATTTCATGTGTATAATTTACATACATAATTACAAAACCCTTGTTAAAGTATTTGTCTAATACCTCCAGCATTTAGATAATCTCAGGCTTGGCATATTGTTTTAGCCTTTGCAATTTTATTGTTTTTGCTGTTGCTTCTGCTTGTTTCACTTTGTATTGAAAAGTTTGGGTTGTACCCTAGACATCATAAACGACATGCCCAGGGTACCATCTTGTGAAAATCCCCCAGAGAATGTTGGTATTTTATTTTTACCAAGTGCTGCACTTAGTTAGGTTTAGATTGTAAGTTAAATGGTTCAATTAGATTAATCCTCCAAATCTTTGCTATACTATTTAAGTTTGTCTCATGTGTGAACACCTCAGAGATTAGTCAGACTTTTGTACAGGTCTTTCAATTCAGTTCTCCAGTCCTCTATCACTTTAGCTTGTATTTATTCCACATGCATACTCCTCGGGGACTGGGCTGAAAGACTTACATGTGCAATCAAGTCTCTTTTCAGTTGTCTAAGCTTTAGCTAAACTAGTATGTGTCTGTACTACATGTGTAACTCAAGGCTTAGGCTAAGACTTATATGTGTATACTCACAGAATGAGATGATCCTCTTCTCTCCCTTTCAGCATCCCCCTTCAATAATCTGTGACCTTCAGGGATCCCTTTCTCTGGTTCCTGTTGCCAGAAAGATGGTGTTTCTCTCAGATTTTAGCTGAAGGCTTCACCCCTGCTGCCATGCGGCTCATGACTAGGCATAAGAGAGGTAATGCATGGCAGAAAGAGAAAAAAAAATGCTAGGAAACTTAGCTCTATGTAGTTACTTCTCCAAATTTTGGCTCCACTGTACCTGCTTTTTTGTTTCTGCATTTTGTCCAGAGACTTTAGTTGTAATTAATTACTGGAAGGAATGGGCTAAAGTGGGCTACATCATCATGCTGGTGTAGGAGCATCTTTGACCCCCTTCCTCCTCCCGCACCATCACATAGAAGGTTTCAAATAAGAGAAGTTAGTTGCTTGCTATGTGGGAAATGATATGATGACAGAGTTGTTGTTGTTGAATTATTTAGTCTAAATTATCGCCGAAGGTGACCTGAACTAAGGGAGTGCTACTAGAATAGAAAACAACAGTAGATTATGAGTGAGAATTGACAGAACGATAGGAATGATGGGATATGATAGGTGGCAGAGAGGAGGAGTCACTGATGAAGGCCTGGTTTTGATTTAGTTTCCCATATATTTGGCAGTGTCCTTCATTAGAATAGTGAGAAGATGAGAGAGAATTTGGGAGATGGGAAATTTGGGAAATGAGATTTTCAATCTGTACATGTTAAGTTTGCGGTTTCCATGGGAAATCATGGTAGAGATGTTTTATGAGCGCTTTATAGAATCACTAGCATGAAACGGTTGCTCACACTTACAATGAAAATTTTAAATACACCTTCATGATCCAATCACCTCTCACCAGGGCCCTCCTCCAACAGTGGGCACTACAATTCTACATGAGATTTGGATGGGGGCACAGACCCTATCAGTCAGAGAAACCCTGAAGCTAACACCAAAAGTGGCCTCTTACTTCATGGATGTTCTGAATAAGAGATCAGTGGGACATTAGCAAAAGACTTCAAGAAGGCTATCTTGTTTGACTGTACTTCCTTCTAAGTGTCAAGGGAAAAACACATTGGTGAAATCCGGAGTGTTAGATCTGGGAAAAACACAGCATAATGGTTAAAGGTGCAGAATCAGGAACTGGCTTCACTGAGTTCAAATCCTAGCTTCCACACAAAATACTTTTTGTGTTTTGTGGCCTTTGACAAGTTAATTTACATCTCTATGACATATTTTCAGCACCAGCATAAAAAAGAAATAATTATACCTAATGATATAATTGGTAAATGTGGTGAAGATCATAGAATTTTAAATAGCAAAGTATTTTTACAGTGCCTGATTTTTGCTAAGTGTTATCTGATTAATAATGCTGGTGTTGCTGTCAGTAACAGTATTAGAAGTAGAATTATTAGGTAACGATTATGTTGAATCATATGAAATGAAAACTTTTAAGGTAAAAATGAGATAAAATATAGGCAATTTCTTGTGATCAGATTCATTCATGTACATATTCTTGGTGTTAACCACTGAGAAGAGTAATTCTGAAACTTCAGGTTACTACTGATTTCTTACTCTGGAGAAGGGTATCTGTCATGGTTTGGCTCCTTGTCCCCCCCTAAATCTCATCTCAAATTGTAATCCCCACGTGTTCGGGTGGGACCAAGTGGGAGGTGATTAGATCGTGGGACCAGTTTCCCCATGCTTTTCTCATGATAGTGAGGGAGTTCTCATGATATCTGATGGTTTAAAAGTTGGTGGCAGGTCCCCACCCCTGCCTGCCACCATGTAAATGTGCCTTGCTTCCCCTTGACCTTCTTCCATGATTGCAAGTTTCCTGAGGCCTCTCTAGCCATGCAGAACTGTTAGTCAATTACACCTATTTTCTTTATAAATTACCCAGTCTCAAGTAGTTCTTTAAGCAGTGTGAACACAGACTAATACATACAATCTCTAATAATGCAAATTCAATGACCACAGAGCATGAAAGGCATGGTCAGGTTCCTGGGATACAAACAGAGATAGAGACTTGTATACGGATAGAAGTCTTGTATCACCTACTAGGTGATAAAAAGTCTGTAAGCTTTGTGAGGTTCCAAGGGAAGGAAAGAGCTTTGAAGCAGACTCAGGCTGTGATGTGAGCAGCCCTGCCACTGCCATGTGATCTGGCAGATAAATTATATTAGATACATCTGTGGTTGGAAAAGATGTCAAAGGGACAGCAAGAAAACATATCTCTGCCCTTTTAGCACTATCATCAGAAGGAGATAAAATAGATAACAAGTTCAGTAACCATCTGGGTGCCTCTTCTATAACTGTGCCTAATTCATGGTAAATGAGCAAGTGCAGCCACCATAGCCTGGGAAGTGCATGGTGACTATGGGCATGCAACCCTTCCGAAATGAGACTCTTGGTCACCCTAACAACCCACCGCACGGGAAGCTACCTAGACCTGCAAAGGGGCCAGCTTAAGATGAGGGAGATCAAGAATGGCCAGTAGGAAAAGGGCATGATGAGTAAGTAGTGTTATAGCCTCATGACCAGCAATCATGGTGGGGACTGCAGTATGTCCTATGAACCTCTTCTTATGTTTCCTCAGGAAAAGAAGCCACCAGAATTTGGAAGACTCTGAGCCCCAAACTTACATGAAGCAACTGCATTTAAGTACAGCAAGGGGAGGACTAAGATGGATGCTATGAGATGCCCACCACATCCCCCAGCACTGAGGCTCCCATACTTCCCTTGCCAGTTTAAGTACTGGGACTCACAGCTGGAGTTGAGAGCCTTTCTCCCCCTGGTGAGTTTCCTATATGAAAATGTGTCACCTCACCCAAGTTCATGTGTCCTTCCTTGAGTAACCCACATGAAACACCTGATCTGTGTAAAAAACCTAGTCCCTTACTCCCCTAGGGGACAATGAAATGGTACCATTCTAGCCCAGCTCAGACATAGGTTATGAATACACTACACTCTGATTTCTCCTTCTATCGAATTCTGTTTTCCTCCATCCAAGAAAAATATAGATCCTGAAAGCACACCCCAGAAAACTCCCAAACCACAATATCTGACTCAGAGCCACCTCGGGAACCTGACATGTGACATACTATTTAGTTCTGAATAAGCACTCAATTCTTCTTAGCTATCGTTTTTTAATTGATCAAGCTGGAGCTGATGGGGTCCAACCAGGAAATAACTTTATTCTCTCTACCACTTGCTCTGAAAATTAACCAATGCCACTCCTAGATAAAACATCAGGCAGATCTTTAAATCTTCTGATTCTCTTTAGTAACATAAGCCATCTTCTCAACCATAAGTAAAATGGCCGTCGGGTCCTCTCACCTCCCTAGGTGGCCTTCTTGGGTGGTGGTTTTTGTTAGATTTGTTTTTGTTTGGTTTGTGGTTTGTTTTTGTTTTCAGAAAATTCCAGAAAACTACCGAAGGGCCTAGACTCCATGTTTGAGAAACCCACACTATCATAGTATTCTACAGAAGTCACACAATATCCTTGCCTTTGCTTTCAGACATCTCCAGGTGGTGGTGAGACATCATCAAATCCTAAGAAACAGTGCACTTGAAGGTTTTTCACTCACTGCATCAAAGAGGAGAAAAATATTTCTCTCCACTGCCTAAAGGTATGTTCTTTCTTTGTCTCGTCAACCTCTTCTCTTACAGGCTGGCGATCCGTTATGAAAGATGCTGGGAGGATGAGTTCTATCACATCCTGATGTGGTAGCTCAGCTCTCCCCCTTAGGCTGGTAGAGTTCTTAGAACATTATATATTTGTCAACAACTGAGGCCGTGGCCCAAAAGGAGATTTAAAAAATCCCTCATTAACATCCCATTATAATTATTATTAACAGTAATTACATGTAAGGGCAAATGCCACTCGTTATTTACTTGGAAAATTAATTATGTAAAAAATTGTTAGCAAATAATTTCCCCATATGGTTTTTTGTACTGGATGTATAATACAATGTAGATTGAAAGTGAATTATTTCTTGTAACATAAAGACTAGATAAAAATCTGTAGATTGAAAGTGAATTATTTCTTATAAAGAGTGGGTAAAAATCTGTAGATTAAAAGTGAATTATTTCTTACAACAGAAAGAGTAGATAAAAATCTGCTTTCACTGACTGGCAGTTTTGGAATTTGCAATCTCTCTTTGTCTCTGTCTCTGTCTTTTTCATACACATGTACACACACACAAACACACAACTAGTTCATTTGTTTCATAAACGTTTTAATTTGCTTCTAAATTATGAGCTACAGGATGTTACTGGCAGACACATTTCCACAAACAAAATATTATGGATGCAGATAGATTATTATATTATCAATAAATCAAAGGATAATTAAAACAGGATAAATGGAGTATTTTTGCTATATTTTTTGGACCCTTGGGTTTTGAATCACTACCTACCTTTTGCTCTAGTTCATGCAAACTATGATGGAATGAAAACAGCTTGAACAATCAATCAAAGCTCATTGAACAGTTATATTTTCACACTTCTTATTAACTTATATATTTACATCACTTTTTAGTCTTTCTTTAATCAATAATACTTTCTCTCATCAATAATTTATAGACATAAAGGAAATAAGAATAAAAATAATTTGCCTGCACACTATAACCACTGAAGACATGGATATGTGATTGACAGTCCATAAGAAGCATTATCTGAGATCCACAAACTCCAGAAATATTTGACTTTCACATCACTGTTGTAGGTTCTCAAAACATTCCATTTTTAAATAGATAATATTTTGATACTGTAGTTATTGATTTAAAGAAGACATTAAAAGACCCTATTACCGTTTTAAAGGCGAGAAGTGTTTGGAGACTTTTGATGGACACCTGGGACAAGTGGTGAAGATAAAGGGGAATCATTGAAGGAATTTCCACCAGAATGAGGCATTATCAGACTTGCCACAATGTGGTTAATGGATGAGAGACTAGGGTAGAGAGACAGGGTGGCCTGAAAGATGGAAGAAGAATTAAAACTTCATTGCAACAGTCTAAAAAAGAGATGGTAATGACCTGAACTAGGATTGTAACAGGATTTAGAGAACTGGATAGACTCTGAACAAAATGCAGAAGGAACGCCTTTACCTTTGGAAATTCCTTGCTTGTGGAGGGTAGGGGTGAAGAAGAGGACAAAGATGATGTGAAAGTCTGTTTTGGGTCACAAATTAGATATGGTGTCACTTGCTGAGATAAGGATGACAGTAAGAAAAATAGAAATAGGTTTTTGTAGGGAAAGTAAGCTTCAGCTTGCAATATTTTCAGTTTAGGGAATTTGTGCTTAATTTAAGAAGCTGTTTCACCTGAGGTCATTTCAGAGAATTCTGGAGATAATTGATGATCTTGGTTAGTACAGACAGATTATAATATTATCAATAAATCAAAGGATAATTAAAACAGAATAAATGGAGTATTTTTCACTATATTTTTTGTAACCTTGGGTCTTGAATCACTACCTACATTCTAGTTTAAGCAAACTATGATGAAATGAATACGGCTTGAACAATGTATTAAAGCTCATTGAATAATTATATTTTCACACTGATTATTAACATATATTCACATCACTATTTTAGTCTTCCTTTCTTTAATCAATAATACTTTCTCTCATCAGTAATTTATAGACATAAAGGAAATAAGACTAAGAATGAAAATAATTTGCTTGTGTGCTATAACCACTGACGTAAAACATGGAGTCTCACTTCATGACTATTATATTGTGGTGGCATCATCATATAAGGTACTCATCATCACCTACTGGTTACCATTCTCTGAACATAGTACTCATCTGATAGATTAACTCATGGTTTGTGACTGAAGCATTAAATTCTGTCAGGATTACATGTGTTCATTATCTATCCCAAGTAATATACAAAGCAACAGGAATTAACATAAACCTTAAAAGTTTCGTTACCTGTATCATCTTGTATCTCATGAAATAAGATCCATGTCACTAACTTCTGTTAAAAGAACTTCTTAAGACTAACTTTTTAAGATCTTTAATAAACTCTTTAAGCTCTTTTAAGAATTCTTCATTTATTCCAAATTGAGCCAGTTAACAAAAATGAGCAAAAATGAAAATTTGGAGAAAATTTTGTGATAAGAACAAACTTTAGAGCTCAGTGGCTTCTTGCATTTTTCTAGCCCTTTCAAGTAAGGCTGATGCTCTTGCTAAATATAAAATCCTATATTAATTTTCCATATTTTACACTACTGCATAACTTCCGCAATCAGTAGAGTACTGGATAATTTAAAACACTAAAATATGCCATTTTTCTCATGCCGATATACCGAAGAAAAATCCACTGATAGAGATTATAACAGTGTGAAGAACTTGACAGGGAGATCAGAACCGAGGAAATAGCATGTTAATGACATTCAATATTCTCCCTGTGTCAAGTCATCAGCATTTTTATTGCCGCTATTTCTCAGCATACACTATTAGAATTTATTGAGTCAATCTGTCTCCATCACCTGTGTTATAATATATTTTATTCAATAAGATATGGAATAATATTTATCTTTCAACTCCTGTGACTGGCTTTCAGGACAATAACTGCTTATCAACCAAGGATTACAAGAGTAGGAGAAGTTGTACATTTTAATATCTGATCCGTGGGTTGTCATTTTAGCATCTGCACATTTGGTATTACGAAGGGTGCAGACTTCAATTTAAGAAATCACTCAGATTCCAAAGTTATGGCAAATGATGGCATCAAATTATGTTTACATCAGTAGCAAGGTGAAGTGTACTGCATGAAGTTGGGGAAGGAAAAGACTTGAGTCTGAAGTCGACTCTGCAAGACAGTTAGAGTAGATTCTCTATATCAGAAATAAGAGTTAAGCTCATGACTGAGCTCATTCATCTCATAAAAAAATAGGAAGGGAAAATGATTTTTTTTAATGTCTCAAATAGCCCTCATTTAAAATTGAGACAGGAATGAATCTGTAAGTTATGTCTTCAAGTTGTCTGTCTGAATCTGGGGCATTCAGGGAAGCACATTGTGTCTGATTTTCCGTGTCAGCCACTTGGAAGGAAAACTAGACTGTTGATGGCTGCGTGGTTCTTTGGAGCATGCCTGTAGGTTTCTGTCATCCACGCAATAGAGTTAACTAAGTTCCCAACTTTCTGCACTGTTCAGCTCCCTGTTGATCTGTCACCTCAGGTAATTTTGAGAAAAGAAAGAACTGAGTCTTTTATTCCCCTATGTGCTTTGATAAACATTTATTTCATATCTGCTTTTTTTTTAGCTTTTTCCTCAGAAACCCCATGTCAATGTGTGACAAAGAGGTGTCACAGCAGTGACATGATTGAGTTGGTATTTGGTGGTTTCACCTCCGAAACGAAGGGGTCCAGAGAACTCCTGCTGGTAAAAAGCACTAATTCATCTGCTGTTAGCTTTACTCACCAGGAAGTCCCCTCTCCCAGTCAGAGAGCAGAGAAGTGCACAGAAGCTACTTCCTGTCAGGCAGTTTATTGCTCGATTGTGTCAACTATTGCTGACCTGCATGAGTGGGTCAGGCAGCAGGTAAAATACAGAAATATTTGCCCTCCAACAAGATGTTGAGTTGTCATCTCAATGTGTGTCCTGGTGGCACCCTGTGTGCCCAAGGAAGCCATCTTTGCCACTCTCTGCCTCCTTTTATTTATTTTTTTAATGTAGCCTGAGTTTCTTACAATTATACAAATTTAAAAAGTCAACTTTCTATGCCCCGACCCACATGTGCTTACTTATTTATTCCATATTAGAAGAAAGTGAAAATAATTGTGGATGTAGAAATCATTGTATTTTGAATTTGAATCCCAGTTGAGTTATTTACTGGCTGTTTCATCTTACATGGACTCCCTCCAAGCTGCATTCTCTTTGTCATTAATGCCTGCCTTTAAGGGCCCCATGGTAAAGATAAATGAAATCATATATATAAAGGGACCACCTCTCTGCGTGACTCATAAGTAGGTGCACTTCCTTTCCTCAGGGGGGCACAAAATGAAACAACTAAACTTTTTTATAGGTTATATTATCCTCTCAAAAGAAAACAGACAAGAGTGTTGCTTGTTGGTTCATTTATTTATTTACTTATTACTGCATAGGAAGAGGGAGGCAGGAAGGAGGAAGTGTGGTTAGGAGAGATCATGCATTAACCCCATTGAGAATTGCTCTAAGTATGTGTTTTGTGTATCCTACTTATATCTTCTTAGTGTCCCCATTTTAAAAGCACAGCCTTTCTTTACTTTGCCACTGGGCAAGACAGTAACAATAAGATTAAAAGGAGTGTATCTGGTTTAAGATTTGTCTTTAAGCTTTACTGAAGCCAAAAGAAGGTGTTATATTCCCGGCTTAGCGAGAGAGTGCTTGGCACAGGAAACCTCAGCCTCAAATCCTTGGCTGTCCTCCATAGATTTGTGGTTGCTTTGTTGTGTGTGTTTACTTTTGTGTATTGGAGGAGAAGAGGAGGTACTAGAATTGGGGTGTGACTTTGGGGAAAATGGGTTGGAGATATCTGATAAAGAGATGTGTGGGTTTGGATGAGTTACCAATGTTTGTGCTCTGGCTTCAGGACTAGACAGTCTTATGTACACATGTGAGCTCTACCAATTGGGACAGGTATTACTGTGGCTAAGTGCATCAACCACAAGGCACTTTACTTATATGTTGTAGGGGAGAAGAGTATCTATCTCATGGAAACTAAATGAGCAAATATATGTAAGGTACATGGAGCAGTGACTGTTCATTGCTCATTACACATTCGTTTCCTTTTTAAAATATGGCTTCTTTCCTTATATGCTGATAGAATTCAATGAAGAAGAATGACACTGTGACATCTCTTCTTACACAAATGTTGATCAATGAGATAGCCACTTTAGACCTTAAGCTTTCTCATAGACAATCTATCTCAAAACTTCTCTTTCATTAAATAAAACTACACTTCCCTGAACCATATGTGCTGATTAGGTGTTCAAATGATATGGTTCTCTGAAACCCACATGACTCCCTTTATTGTATATGAAAATGAACAATCCAATTAATCATCAAGACTGAAGCCAGCTCCTAATCACTCAGATGCCCCTAATGGAATGGTAGGTTATTGAATATTTATTTAATGAATTATTGAGAACCTACAAAATGCCAGACACTGTTCTTGGTGCTGGGGATACAGAAATAAATAAGATGTGCAAAGTCCCTGAACTTCAGAGCTCACAGGACAGTGATGGAGCCATACTAACGATCAAATACCTGCATGAAGTGGTATTTGGTCCTGATGAAATTCTCAGAAGAAAACCAAGGCAGGATTCTGGGATAGACAGTAAAAGAGGGAAAGGTCTACTATAGACAGGAAGAATCAAGGAAGTCCTCTTGGAAGAGGAAATGTATCTGAGATCTTAATGAAGTGAAGGAGAAATCCAGGCAACGATCTGGAGGAACAATATTTCAGAAAGAGAGGACACAGCAACCTGGTATAGGAGAAGATTAATACAAAGAACACTGTGGTTGGGGCTTAAGAGTGCCGACATATGAGGAAGAGAAATGTGACAGGTAGGATATGGGCCATGTATTAGTCTGTTCTCACACTGCTATAAAGAACTACCTGAGAAAATTGACTCACAGTTTCATAGGCCTAACAGGAAGCAGGCCTCAGGAAACTTACAGTCATGGCTGATGGCAAAGGGGAAGCAAATACCTTCTTCACATGGCAGCACGAGAGAGAGTTAAGGGGGATGTGCCACACACTTTTAAACCATCAGATCTCATGAGAACTCACTATCACAAAAGCAGCAAGGGGGAAATCAGCCCCCATGATCCAATCACCTCCCACCAGGCCCCCTCTCAAACTTGACATGAGATTTGGGTGGAAACACAAATTCAAACCATATCAAGAGATAATCATGAACCAGAGAGAGTCAGACAGTGTAGAGTGGGCTGATCAATGTGGATTTTATCCCAAATGCAAGATCAAGCTCTTGCCAGGTTTAGAGCCTGAGACTGCTGTTATCTCTTTCATAGTTTACCAAAATTACTCTGGCCACTCGGAATTGACTGTTAGTGAACAGCGATGTACAAATTTCTGCTGTGAGCATTGTTTAGTTCATGCAGTGTGACTCCATGGTGAGCATGGATTGTACAGCCCACTCCTCACTATTGGGCTGACTCTAGGCAAGGCACCAAACTTGGAGCTTTTGTGTTCACAAATGTAAATTGGGAGGAAGATGACCCACCCTCAGGACTCTTCTGAGACAGTAATAAAGGGCAAATGTGAAATGCTTGGCGATGTGCCTGGAAAATAATAAGTGCTCAAAAGTGTTAATTCCTGCTTGCTCCTCATCTAATGACTCTTCAATTATTCAGTTACTTAAAGATAGTTAGCCATTACCATGAGCAAGGTGCTTTGGTCATTACAGAGGGTATGGGATCTCATGTCTCCCCTCAGAGGACTCTCAGCCCAGTGGAATCGGTGGAAGGTAACACGGAAAAGTAGCAGGGCAGATAGATCATGGTTAGCCAACCACAGTAATTGCTAATGTCAAATGATGCATGGAGTGAGTTCCAGGGAGATTCAATGGAAAGACAATAAACACAGTGGAGTTGCCAGGGATGCCTTTCGAACCCCTGCAAACCTCAGGGCAGTGATTGAGGAAAGGGCGGTTGAGTATCAACATTAGCCGCATGTCGTCAACAAAGGATACTTAGTGAACAGAGAAAGTATTACTTTGGCAATGGTAGAAGATAAGGTTGGAAATATATGATAACTCCAGGCTGGAGAGGTCCTGGGATACTGAGTAAAGATATTTTCTTTTGTTTTGAGGCGGAGTCTCTCTCTGTCACCCAGGCTGGAGTGCAATGGCAAAGTCTCAGCTTACTGCAACCCCTGCCTCCCAGGTTCAAGTGATTCTCCTGCCTCAGCCTCCCAAGTAGCTGGGACTAATAGCATGTGCCACCATACCTGGCTAATTTTTGTATTTTTAGTACACATGGGGTTTTACTAGGTTGTCCAGGCTGGTCTCAAACTCCTGATCTCGTGATCCATCTGCCTCAGCTTCCCAAAGTGCTGGGATTACAGGCATGAGCCACCGTGCCCAGCCAGTGCATCTTTATACTCCGTGACCTGCAATTACCAACACTGAAAACAATTATCTTGAGTTAGAAACCACTCCATCTCTGTGTTGCCCAGCTGAGATGAAGGGACTGATTGAGGTGCCACAATGTAAGGGAATCCCATTACTAGTGATGTCTCTGTGTGAACAAACACATCTCTCATTCTGAAATGCTTTAGTTAGACAGGGAGGAGTCATACAAAAGGGTTTGTATAGTCAGAGAAGATGAGGGAGTAGAGAAGTTAGAAAAGCATGTAAAGAGAAGAGGAGAATGTGCTCCCCAACCCTGCAGTGGCATTTAGTAAACCACCTTGCAAACACACAGCCATGGAACCTCATGATGAATTTTTAACACAGTAAATCATTGTCATGTATGAAATTATCAGTGGTGAAGAGAATAGCCAAAAGATTATTTGTTTAATTTCTTTAATGCCTGTTACCCATCACTAGGTCAAAAACATGCTTTCTTCTAACACAAATTGCAGAAGGCTGTGTGCTTCTGGACTGACACCCACCTATTAATAGGTGTCTGGAAAATCCATTTTCTGTTGTATTTGTTAATAAATCTTAGTAAAGCATGAATTATAAAGAAATGCAATGTCTTAGCTAAAGAAATCAATAATGCTTTTAAACACAAACTCATTAGTATTAAAGATTATTCCCATTTTTCATTATATTGAGAAAGAAAACGATAATCATATCAATGCATGACATCCATTGAACTAACATGATGTTAAATGTATTGTCTAAAAAATTTAAATGCCCTGTACAAATCAGATTTTATTTATTTACTACTCCTCCTCCCAGCAATTCTTCCCCCACATAGATACAATACTTTCCAAAGGGTATATGAGACAGCGTATAAAATATGCATACAGCGCACTGAGAGAAAAATAGATAAATCAAGAAATCAGAGAATTGTGTATTACTATTAAAAACAGCATGTCATATAAGTGAGAAAAGGAACCATTAATACATCATCTTCTTTGGAAGTAGTGTCTTTTCATCCTATAATCTAAAAGTACTCTAAAGATACGATACTGTTAATGGTCCCATTTTATTTGCCCAAGTAATTCATTTTCGAAAAGATTAATATTCAACCAAATGTCAGGTAACTTGAGATGACTGTAGAAATAAGAAATATTCTGAAAAATAGTTTTCAGAATATCTTGTAGGTCATTTAATCATGATTTTTCACTGAGTGCAGGTAAGCAGGTATTAATAATACTTGATGACGACAGTGAAGTCAATGGAATATTGTTTGTGCATGCTGATCCAGAGCCCCAGTTATATTCACATGGATTCACACATCTACATGCGCTTGTGTTTCAGTATGCGTAGCTTTGTGTTTACTTGCTTTGTGTAGAGAGACAAAGATTTTCCCAGAAGGCAACTACAGAAGGGGACTATCACATTTCTTAGTTCTCGCGGTGTGCAAGCCAGTACTGCTCCAGGACAACCACACGAGTGGCTTTTTGCCAAAGCAGGATTTGAGCATTGTGTGGCAGCTACTTGTCCTTACCTGTGACCATACCCCAAGGTAATTGTAACAAGTCCTGGATTCCTTACAGGTAAAAGTGTGAGGTGGAGACAGTAGTCTCCATGTACTCAAACCACTTAGGGAGAAGAACTAGGAGTGTGGAAATCATGCTAATGCTTTTATAAGGAATGCATATCTACAAAGTGATCCAGTGCCACCCACTGCTCATTCATCCAATCAAAGAATACAATCCACAGAAGTCCCTCAAGAAAGCAAAGTATAATTTCTTTAAAGCATCCTAAAAGTTTAGTGGTAGATTTGGCCTTAGTGGTGAATTTCACTTTAAATATTTATTACAGAGTGTTGCTATATTTTCTCCTCTTTTTCCAGTTGATCTTCAAAGGAGCATATTTCATTAACAAACCATGGATATAAAATATGAAATCAAGATCACCTACTGCAGAGAAGAAGCCAAACATCACTAAAAAGAATTAGTTTCTTTCACTGTCTAGAAATTTTTCATGGAAGACCTTGGCTGGCCTTTTGATATTAAAACTTCCTAACAAGTATTACACAGGAGTTTTAAATTAGAACTTGCTGTCACAGAGACAGTTATAAACTCTTAAATATGTCCTTTCAATGCTAAGCTCCTGTAAAGTATGCACATGGCCACAGCCAAGAGGCTCCCTGACAAGTAGCAGGGTGAGATCACAGAGATGTTTGCAAGCTGCCTGCAAGGCCCTGCAGGTGGCCCTGTGTTGTATGTGTCTGTGCATGAGTGTGTGTGTGTGCTCAAAACAAGCTACACATTTCTGCTTCTCGAATCAGATACTTCCTTCCAATGAAAACTTCTAATAAAAATGTACATCATATTTTGTAATGATATCTGCCAACTGAAGAGGGATGTTCAAACTCACATTTTATGCATTGGACTAATTTAATGTTGCATTTTCTCAAGTAGCAAGAACTTAAAACATCATTCTATCCTATGATTATAGATAGTAGAGACTCATAGTTTTACACACTATATAAGTTATGGATGATCCTTTAAGAAAGGGTTTTTATTATTTATCATTCTCTTTTTACAAAACAGAAAATGAATATATGGGGTCAATGTCACATCATAGAAATAGAGTGGGGATGGGGGCAAGAGAAAAAAATTTAACTTTTCACTTCTTTGATTCCATGTTTTATTTTGTTTATGTGATATTTTCCAACAGCAAAAGTCTCCTCCAAGGGCTTGTTCTGGAGATTGCATAATGGACTTTGCTTTTTCCTATCTGACCAGTAGAGCCCGTAATTAGTACTTAATTATAGTTTATATGGCCACTTTGACCAGAAAGAAAATAGTAGCTTTGTTACAGTCAATGAAGTATTTAAAGCTATTCCCAGGCTGAGGATGGGTTTATTAAACACTTGGGTAAGCAATAATAAACTTACATTGATTGGGAAACTCAATACATTTCTTTCATGTGCTGCTTACGAAAAAAAAAATCAGGTGGAATTGAAAATAAGAACCTTGTTTGAATATATGAACAGTACCCAATTCTCTGCAAGGCCAACAGACTAGGGGAAATGTAATCCCTCCCTTTAAGAAAAACTGACTCTCCAAAAACATGAGATATTCCTACATCATGCTGACTTTGACAAAAAGGATGGACACAGCTTAGATTATAAAATAATAGGTAATAAGTCTTGAGATTCAGACCTGAGCTCAGCACTTTACCTGTGGATAAAGGTTAAGTAAATTGCCCAAGGTCAGAGAAAAAGAATTCAAATCAAGGGAGTTAGTTATATCTTGATACAGGATCACTTAAACTCTGAGTTTCTAAATTTGCCTTCTTCAGACTATGTAAAGAAGGATGCTGCTTGTGTGAAAGTTAGCTTTTTATTATTACATTTTAAAAACGTAATTTATTCTTGGATGGCCTTTCTTCCAAAATGAAACCTTGCTGGGAGACAGCATGCCCTTCTCTCTATAGAAGCTGAAGAGACTGGCTGCTCATTTTCCCATCTTCCCCTGTTGTAGGGGGACAAGCATGTGCCCTAGGGCCAGCCAATAGCATCCTGGGACATGAGTCGGGGCTAATGATGCTCACAGGTGGAGCAGAAGACTATTCCTTTTGGCAGCAGCAGATGCAGCAGCAGCAACATCAAATTACCCATGTGTAGAGGGAGCTGAGGTGCCAGAAATGCTGTGGAGGTGATAGGAGTCACAGCAAGAAAGGTTTAGTAATGGTGGGCAATGTGCTGTAGTATCTGTGTTTGTCAGGGCAAGAGTGAGGTGCTTACAAGCCTGGTCCTGACTGCTGCCCCCTTTCTTTTAGCCTCTGTTTTCTATGCCTGCCTCTCCATTCTTCTCATTTCTCTGGTGGCTCAAAAAACAAATGTGTTTCCTATTTAAACCCACTAGAGTTGGTTTGTTGCTTGCAACTGAGATACCTGGTAAACACTAGATAATAAGGTGATGTGTTCATCTATTTCAGCATTCCACAAAATAATTGCGTTTGCTATATTTTGCAGAACAAGATGAATTTTAATACTTTGAGTTTGAAGAATGATGTTTCAAGTTTCGTCACTTCTGCACCGCATCTGACCCTTAGGAATCCAGCTCAAGGCATGTATGGATAAAGGCAAGCACTCTAAGCCCACTACTTTTGAGCCTGCCCACCCTCTGACAAGGGTAAGAGAAGGTTGTCAACATTGTCATGCTTTTTAGTCCTCTCCCAGGTGAACTAAAGGAGAAACTCTGCTTGGCAGAGAGTTAGAATGAAAATGGAACTGGATAACATAAAATACAAACCACCTCCTTCTCATTCCTTTCTTAACTCTAATTTTTTTTTAGTACCAAAAATAATCACCACCACTGCCTCTACAATACTCCCTCATTCATTCATTGCTTCATTTTGTTCTTTGCCTTGGAAGAGCCATGGTCTTGCCTGCTTAACAGGAAATGTGGGAGAAGACAGCAGTCAAATAATCCCACAAATATACAGTATCACATGGTTCCACGGGCTACGAAGGAAAAGCTGTGGGGAGTTTGACGGTTTATGATGGTAGGGGGTTCTGATCTAAAATGGAATGTCCTGAAAGAATTTCCTGAAGAAATTGCATAGAATGAGAGGTTATTTAGGTATTATTGATAGTTCATTAGGTAGTAATTATTAGTTATTAATAACTATTAATTATTAATAATTGCTGCCATAATAAATTGCTACAAACTTAGTGACTTAAACAATACATATGTCTTATATCCCTGGAGGTCAGAGTTGGAAATAAGTCACACTGGGATAAAATCAAGGTATGGACAGGACCGGTTCCTTCTTAAGATTCTAAGGACAATTCATTCCCTTGCCTTTTCCTGTGTCTGAGGCCAGGTAGGTTCCTTGGCTCATGGCTCCTTCCTCCATCTTCAAAGCCAGCAGTGGAGCATCAGCTGTCTTTTCTGACCTCTGCTTCCAGGCTTATATCTTCTCTCTCTCGTTCTGATCCTCCTGCCTCCTTCTCATAAGAATCCTTGTGATTACATTGGGCCCACCTGGAGAATCCAGGATAATCTCCTCCTCTCAAAACTCTTAACTTAATCACATCTGCAAAGTTACTTTCAGCATGTATGGTAACATATCCACAGGTTCCAGAGGTCAGGAGGCAGAAGGGAGCATTCTGGGGAAGGGGAATAGCCTGTGCTAAGGCACTGAGACAGGCTGGGGCATGGTGCATTTCAGCAATGAAAGAAGGTCAAGTGGAGAAAATTGGGAGGAATGTGTCATCAAAGAGGTTAACAGGGCTGGGCGTGGTGGCTCACACCTGTAATCCCAGCACTTTAGGAGGCCAAAGCGGGCAGATCACAAGGTCAAGAGATCCAGACCATCCTGGCCAACATGGTGAAACCCCGTCTCTACCAAAAATACAAAAATTAGCTGGGTGTGGTGGTACATGCCTGTAATCCCAGCTACTCGGGAGGCTGAGGCAGGAGAATCACTTGAACCCAGGAGGCAGAGGTTGCACTGAGCCGAGATTGTGCCAGTCATTGCACTCCAATCTGGATGACAGAAAAAGATTCCATCTCAAAAAAAAAAAAAAAAAAGAGCTTAACAGGAAACAAAAATACACCAGTTGGCACCAGGCCAATGTTCACCATCTTCCACAAGGTTCCTATGACTTTTGTAGAGAGAATATTTTTCTGATCACCTTTGGTTTTGACTTCCTTGATTATATGAATTAATTCAGTTTAAGCATTATTTCACTTTTCTATGCATGTGCCACTGGACCTTTGGTGCTTATGCATTTAGAAAACTTTGCTATACATTTTTGTTTGTTCCTTTTTAGTATGTGCAGAGGTCATTGGGAGGTATATGTTTGAATAACAAAATAACGTCAATTCAATATTTAAATGGTTACAATTCTGAGCTTCTTCCCATAAGTCTCAGGAAACCCATTCTTCTCTAGATATCCTCAAAGACTCATTCCAGGGATATTTACTCAGCTTAAAAAAGAAGATACTAGTGACTCTGGCATTGGCAAGAAGCACAGTTAGTCTTCCAAAAGAATCCACTCTGTGCTGCAGCTGACTCACGGTGTTGCCAGAAATCCACTCGTTACTCACTGTTGCCATTCCCACAGTAGTTTCTCAGAGCATTGGATCTGCACAGGTTGACTCCAGTCGTTGTCATGGGTCTCTTGTTTAATACCCTAATTGCACGTCTGTTAGATACTTCCTCCTTCAAGCACTCTCTTCCACTGGTTTCTTCCGCTGGTAAAACAATGCTCTTCTGGTGTGCTCTGAGCCCTCTCATCCTCTTCAACTCAGATGTGACATGTTAAGGGACCTCAAAACTCAGCCCCAAGACCTTTATCTCTTTCCGTTGTACATAACATCTTGTATACTGATTGCTTAAGTCACACTTCAGCTCAAATATCCCTTTGAGGCTTAGACCCAAAACTCATCTTCACCAGTATGTCCACCATGTCCTTGAATGTGCTTCAGCTCTTTCCAAAGTCCCTTTTCAAACCTGACTCTCTTCATAATCCTATTTTATCAACCATCCATCTAATTGGGTGACTCAGGAATTTGATTGTCCTTCTTAATTTCTTTTTCTCACTAATGTCTATCTCTTGTCTGTTACCAAGACCTGTTGATTCTGTTGATTCCACCACCTAGTCTCTTTGAAATCACTCATTTTTCATCTTCACTGCTGTTGCAGCCCGTACTCTCTTTCACTAGGACTACAAAAAGCCTTCCATTTCCCCAGGACCTTTGCACATGCCATTCTCATCACTTAAATTTTCAATCTCAGCTCTAGCATCATATCCTTAAGGAAGATGTAGTTGACATATCCATCTGAATTAGCTTCTTTTATTATGCATATTTGTGAGTCCTTATTCTTTGTCTCACATTGTTTAGTGTAAAGTTTAGATTTATTTAAACAATAATTTATTTAATATCTATCTTTTCCACTAGGCCATAACTTGCATGAAGGGAAGACTCTATTTTGTTCATTAGTATGCCCAGCAGCATTCATAGAATTAGACATATAATGATACACAAAATCATATATTTTGTTAATGAATAAATAAATAAATTAGTAGCTTGGCTCGTCGTAATAACATTTAACATAAGTGAAGGATCAACAAACTTTTTGTAGAGACCAGACAGATAGTAAATATTTCAGGCTTTGTGTTCTTTATAGTCTTCGTGGCAATAATTCACTATGCCATCACAGTGAGAAATTAGCTACAGATAATCTGTAACCAAAGGGCATGGCTGTGTCCCAATAAACTGTATTAACAAAAACAGACTGCAGGCTGGATTTGGCCCAAGGGCTTACTTGGCTGATCCCTAATCCAGGCTACTGAGTTTTTAAATAACTCCATGTAAAGAACAACACATTGTTCTTTTGGAGTCTGCTCACACCTTTGACAAGGATTAGAGATTTCTCCAATGCACATTATTAAATAGTACTTTCAGCATCTTCATCTTAATAACAAATGCATTTAAATTTTAGAGGCTTTCACAACTTTCTTGTAGACAAATGAGTGGATGTTCGCTTTTATTTTCACGAAATGGCCATACCTGCTGGTTTCCTAAACCAAAGGAAGTCAATAGTGAGGGCATTGAGGGTTTTACCTTAGGCAACTAAAGTAGTAGCTACTCCTAAATGACACTAATCTAGTGGAAAATAGTTTTTCAGTAACATTACTGTTCATGAATGACTGCTCCCTCCCATCTCAGTGGGTGTGAATTGAATTTCCCCACTCCATAGCCAAATATCTTGCTTTGGCCAGTGTGTTTCAGTGTCAGTTGTCAATTTCAAGCCAATGCTTTAAGAGATTGTGCTGCTTTTCTCTTGCCCATGATGGGCACCAATGTTCTAGATAGAGATAGATCTGTCATTCTTGGACCCAAAGAGAAGACAACTTGGAGTACAGTTGCAGCCTAAAAATATGACTATCTAATAGAAGTAAGAAATACATTTTCTGTTGTTATAGCCATTGATTTTATGGAGTAAATAGTTACCGTGTCTTGCCATAGCCTATACTGATCAACAAACTGGAAACCTCCTGTGTGAGTCCATTTGAACTACTATAAAGGAATACCTGAGGTTGGATAATTCATAAAAGAAAGAGTGCTTTCTTTTAACATGGTGCTGACATCTGCTCAGCTTCTGTAGAGGCCTCAGGAAGCTTTTACTCATGACAGAGGCTAAGCAGGAGCAGGTAGTCATATGACAAGAAAAGGCACGAGAGAGAGAGAGGGAGGTGCCACACACTTTTATACAATGAGATCTCAGATGAACTCAGGGGAAGAACTCACTCATGACCAAGGAGATGATGCAAAGCCATTCATAAAGTATCCATCCCCATGAGCCTGTTGTGTCTGTAACACTGGGAATTCCATTTCAACATGAGGTTTGGGAGGAACCAATATTCAAACCATGTTACCTCCCTACTCAAACATAAAACATCACATTTAGAAAAGTCATTGTTGAGGCACAAGTGTATTCTACACTGATTTGAGAAGGCCTCCTAATTATAGCCAGTAATCATATGATGAGATGGAATGGAACTGATAAACAGATCACATAACTAAGGGGAAAAAACATGTTTTGTGAAAACACACTTTAAAAATTGAACCTAGGCTGGACCCAGTGGCTCACACCTGTAATCCCAGCACTTTGGGAAGCTGAGGCGGGTCGATCACTTGAGGTCAGGAGATCAAGACCAGCCTGGGCAACATGGTGAAACCCTGTTTCTATTAAAAATACAAAAAATTAGCCAGGCGTAGTGGCATGTACCTGTAATCCCAGCTACTTGGGAGGCTGAGACAGGAGAATTGCTTGAACCCCAGAGGCAGAGGTTACAGTGAGCCTAGATTGCACCATTGCACTCCAGCCTGGGAGACAGAGTGAGACTGTGTCTCGAAAAAAAAAAATGAACCTGCCTTAAATTATTTTACAGTCTTTCATAAAGTATAGATTTGCAAGTTTTCTTAAAAATCTGAGGATATCTGGCAAAATTACTTAACATATAGCAAGGAAGGGCTGAAGCTGGGTTTTGACTGCCCTTTTAAACAAGGCAACCACCATCCAGTTTGCCACAGCCCTTTCCATTCTTATCATGGCAAGTGCAAATGCCCTCCACCAACTTCCCCTGAGCCTCCGCTTACCATCTACCATGCCAGGCTTTATATCTGCTGGGCACCACATCTGTAACCTTAATCAGGAGACTCTTGAGACTGGTCACTGTGCCTTATTTATTTTTGTACCCTCAGCCCTGAGCACAGTGCTTGGAATGTAAGACTTGTTTGATGTATGCTGGCTGTATACATAACCACAAATGAACCTCTGTCACTAGAAGCTTCCATAGAGTTAAAACCTTAATAATCAACTAGGCTTCAGCTTTACTTTGAAGTGATAAGCATATCAATCCATATAAATATTAATTAAACCCAAACAAACATGGAAGAGACTATGTGTATAGGATGAGGTAAACAGAATGGGGAGGCTGGCAAGGTCAAAGGAATACATATATGATATTGGCACATTCTGAAACCTTCAGGGCATCTTCTGATGCTCAATTGAACTTCAAAGGTTTTTAAAAAGCAAAAAATTTAAGGATATTTTCATTCCTCATATTTAGTGTCACTTAGCATGAGACTCTTGCTCCAAGCCAGGAGTAGTATGTGTGGTTCATCCAAATCTTAGGAAGAGAGAATAAAATTTGATATCTGTGAGCTCAGAACTTTAATATTCATTACAAAAGCTATATCCTTTTCCCAAACCTGTTGTATTTCATCTTTCTATCCTTCCCTCTCCCCACCCTCCTCCTTGGTCCATTACACTTTATTCTCTTCTTGGGGGTGGGTGGCAGAGGGAGAGGTAATTCATGCTGCTTCTTCAGACTGTGTGCAGAATATGCCTCCCTTCAAGGTGAACAGCTCTGAGGGAAAGTCTTCATTTAAGGGGAGAGAATAGGATCAACAGCAGGCAAAAAAGTTATACACAAAGATCAGTATAACTGTGGCCAAAATGGATTAATTACAAATAGATTATTTTGATATAGCATTTGTTTACTTTCTGACATAGTTAAGAATAAATATGAAGACACGCAAGATTCTGGACTTCAAAATTGGAAGACTGTGGTTATGTGGTTTTTTTCATTCACAATTTTGTTTATAAAATGAAGTCATGGAGTTGGGCTAAATTATTCTGTTAAATTAAGAAATGTATAGGCAGTCATTTTAATTATATTTTATTTTAATTATATACTTAATTTATCTACCACTATTACCACTTGCAGTATTTTATAAAGAATTGCTCTTAAATAGATCTCTACATTCAACTATTCTGTTCAGTAGTCTTATCATACATCTGCATTATGCATAGCTTTGCAACAGGAGATTCACAATATCTTGTAAAGAAAAAATAAACTCAGTGAAAGGAACTTGCCCAGGGTGCCTGTACTTTACTCATAGGTGATTTTCTATTGTACATTATCATTTATATCTAATATGAACCATTCTGCACTGCTTGCCTCTAATCCCCATGCTTGTTAAGGAGCTTAAGAGGAGAATCAGTTGATTTCAAGGCCTTTTGGAGTTCAAGGGCAAAGTGATTATTTCCTTAAAGGAAAAAAGATCATGGACTCATCACAATTTCCAAAGTTCAGCTCTTTTTTGTTTCACTAATTAGAAGCCAAACCAAATGCATATCTGGAAGCTTTTATACAGGCAATCAGCCCTTTGCCCTGGGACCAATTAAAGAAAAGTGTCTTTTACACATTACTGTCTGTGAATATCTAGTGTTCATACAAGGTGTCATGTTTCACCATGAGTCATGCTAACACCATATAATCACATAGTTGAAGAGCTAATGATATGTTTGTTCTTCTCATTTTAATTTACAAACATAACTGCACTCCTATGCCTATGGCTTATCTGTAGCTTAAACAGGAATTTATGTAAATATACATATATGTAGATATGTTAAAGGGCATTATTTAATCAGCAAGTGAGATCATGCTGTTCTATCTGAAAATTATGTTTCTATGTCTAATTCTATCCATAGCGATATATACATATATATGTATATATATATTTTTTTTCCAAAATGATAGCAACAATTGTATGTATTTATAGAGACATTGATTTGGATATCTACTTGAAATGTGTACTCTTTTCCTATACATTTTAGAGAGCTATTAGTAACATTGGTTTTATATATATATATATATATATATATATATATATATATATATAAATTTATATATATATATACCTTTTCCAGTGTATTAGTATTAGTCTGGGTTCTTCAGAGATTTACTGTAAGAAATGGATTCACATAATTATGGAAGCCAAGAAGTTCAAGATTGGCAACCAGTAGGCTGTAAACTCAGGAGAGCTGGTGGTGCAAGTTCCAGTCCAAGTCTGAGACCAAAGGTGGGAAGACTAATGTCCCAACTAAAGACAGAGAGAAATAATTTTTTTCTCACTCAGCATTTTATTCTATTCAGGTCTTCAAAGGATTGGAGAAGGTTCACTCATAGGAGAGGCCAGTCTGCTTTATTCATTCTACCCATTCAAATGTTCACCTCATCGAGAAACACCCTCATAGATACATCCCAAAATAATGCTTAGCCAAGTATCCAGGTACCCCATGTCCAAATCAAGTTGACAAATAAAGTTAACCATCCCACCACCAACACTATGCTAATCAGAGCTAATTAATTAATTAATGCTAATTCTGGTGGTCCAATAATGTCTAATATAAGTAAGTCATTATTTAAAAGGGCTTAAATCTTGTTAGAGCTTTGGAAATTTGAGCCAAATGAAATAACTGCCCCTTAAGAACAATACAATGGTGCCATCTTCACATAGAGTAGATTCTATGGAATGAACATAGCTCTTTTACAAAGATGTCACTTCAAAACCTATCAAGGATTTATATTAAATTCCACCTGCATTTATCCACAATTCTACATTGTATTACTGTCATCAAAACAGAGAATGAAAGAGTAGTTATAAGAGACTGGGAAGAGGATTGGGAAATAGAGGATGGGGAGAGGCTGATCCACAGGCAGAAAGCTATATTCAGATGGAAGTATTAAATCCTGGTATTCTGTTGCACAGTAGGGTGACTGTGGTTGGCAATACAATATGGCATACTACAAAGCAGCTTATAAGAGGCTTTTGAATGTTCTCACTGCAAGGGAATGATAAATGCATGGGGTGATGGATTCACTAACTACCTTGTCTTAGTCCATTTTTGTTATAAAGGAATAGCTGAGGCTGGGTAATTTACAAAGAAAAGAGGTTTATTTATCTCATGGTTCTGCACAAGAAGTATGGCACCAACAGCTACTTTTCAAAAACTAGTTCTCAAGGGAACAAGAGTGAGAATTCACTTCTTTAAGAATGGTACCAAGCAATTCATGAGGAATCTGTCCCCATGACCCAAACACCTACCACCAAGGCCCTATCTCCAACATCAGGGATCAAATTTTAATGTAAGACGTAGGAGCAACAAACCCTTGCCAAATTACAGCATATCCTGAGGGGATTATTACATAACAGAGATATGTATCAAAATATCAAACCATATTCCACATATATGTGCAATTACAGTGTAATGATTTTACAAATAAAAACTTTAATTCAACTTTTTAGAAAGTGCCACCTAATTGGGGCATTACAAGTGACTGTTCTGAGTATTATTAATGATTAAGCAGGGAGAAACTCTACTCACCAAACAATTTTCTGTCTCCTTCACTAGAGAGACTGCATGATTATAGTTGATAAAGAAATTAATATATGCATATAACTGAATTTAAATAAGTAACTTCCAACTTAGAATTTTATATCCAATAAAAACCATCCTTTTAAAATAAAAGAGAAATATTAAGAGGATTTATTATCAGCATGCTTGCACAAAAGGGGTTGCTGAAAGATGTTTTCAGACAGAAGAAAACTAATGTAAAATGATAGACCAGAGATCCAGAAAACAATGAAATGTACAGTGGATACATATTAATATCCACTGTAAGAAAAGTGATAGTAATGTCTTATTGTGTTTGTGTATCTAGAATTAAAATAAATTTCAACAAAATTATACTAATATAATATTTTTTTTTCTTACAGACAGGGGCTCACTCTGTAACCCAGACTAAACTATCGTGCACAATCATGGCTCAAACTTCTGGACTCAAGTGGTCCTCCCACTTCAGCCTCCCATGTAGCTCGTATTATAAGCATGCGCTATTATGCCCAGCTAATTTTTTTAAAAAACTGTAGATACAGGGGTCTCACTATGTTGCTCAGGCTAGTCCTGAACCTCCTGCCTTAGCCTTTGAAAGCACTAATATTATAGGCTTAACTGTCTTGCTGTGACTAAACAGAGAATCAGAATACCAACTAGTACATCTTTGCTCATCTAAAAAACACATACTCTGATCTCTAGGCTAACTACTAATAATATAGTGAAAGGATATATCACTTTCAACATGATAGGAAAGAAATTAGAAAATGAAAATACTTTATAAGATTAAATATATACAGATAGAAAAAAGAAACATAGAGCATCAGGAAAATATCAGAAGTTATATAGAATATAATTGTGCAAAGTTCTCCACATTTAAAAAGAAAACTTTCTGACAGTATTAAAAAATCTCATCTAGATGATATAAGTGACATAACTGTATTTTATCAAATATTAAAAAGTTGAAAATGAGAATGGAGAAAGATATACCATGAAAATACTAACCAAAAGGTGGAAAAAATACTCATTCACCTATATTAATAAAAGGCAGTGAACTTTAAGGCAAGAAAATTTAAGCAGCATAATCATAATAGGTTCAATTTATCAATAATTCAATCTGGAACATGTCTAATAACAGAGCCTCAAAATATATAGAAAAGATTCAAGAATAAAAAGACAATTCCACAGTTCTAGTGGAAGATTTTAAAATACAATTGTCAGTAACTAAAATCAACCAAAACTAAAAATCAGTATGCAAACTAAAAAATTATTATAGATATAAAAATTTCTAATAACAAGACCCACAAAATTGACCTCATGGAATTTTGTAGAACCAATTCTGCACACCCCATACCTGCAGAATACATAGTTTTGAGTATATATGAAACATTTCTAAAAACCATAAAGATGATCAACACAAATTTCAAAGAACTAAAATCATGCAAAGAATATAATCTCACCTGCAATATCATTTTTCTAGAAATTGATAACAGAGAACTAGAAAACACACTTATGTTCGAGAAATTTAAAATAACTATTTATAACTAAACCCACAGGTCAGAGAAGAAATAACATAGAATTTAGAAAATATTTTCGACTGAAAGAAAAATTTTAAAATATTGTATACTCAACATGCAATGAAAGTTACTACCTAATGTGATAGCTATAACCCAAAACACATATATTAGAAAAGAAAGAAGCTGAAAGTCAATCATCTCAAACATTTAGGGAGGAAAAAAGCTGGCAAATTGAGCCCAAAGAATGAAAAAGGATGGGAATAATGTACAAAAATTATTAGATTAGGTAAAAGTACTATAAAATGGAGAAGACCAACAAAGCCAAAGTATGTCATCTGGATACACTAAAAAGAAATTGAAAGAATTAGAGTACAACTAATGAAAATGAAAGAAATAAGTGAGAGTGTGCAGAAACGATCAATGTCAGAAAAAGGAGACATCACTACAGATGTTCTACGCTTTTGAAAGAACACAGGAAATATGAACATTTATTCTAATAATCTCTAAAACTTAAATTACTCAAATAATTTTTAAAAATAACCAAATGGACACAAGAAGAAATGGAAAAAAACCTAATCTGTAAATAAATCGCATTTCACAAAAAGAAAAGGAAAGATGAAGGAATAAGAAGAAGGGAAGGTAGGAGAGGCTAGGGCAGAATAAATGTCAAGATCCAGATGGCTTTACTTTTGAATTGATTTTAGGGAAGAAAGTCTGCCAATTCTACTTATGCTGTTACACAGAAGAGTGAAAGAAAATCTTATTCTCCAACACAATTTCTTGAGGAAAGCATAGGCCTTGTTACCCAAATTTGATTAAAAGAACATAAAATTACAGTACCTAAATGTAAAAATTTTGGAAAACTAAACACAGCAAAATAGGAACATGATGATTCACAGTAACTAATTTGGGTTTAATTTAGTTATTCAAAGTAGCTTTAAAATTTTTAAAAATTCATTGTGTTCCAGGAACAGAAAACCAAATACCACATGTTCTCACTCATAAGTGGGAGTTGAACAATGAGAACACATGGGCACAGAGAGGGGAACATCACATACTGGAGCCTGTTTGGGGGTTGGGGGCAAGGGGAAGGGAGAACATTAGGACAAATATCTAATGCATGCGAGGCTTAAAACCTAGATGACAGGTTGATAGGCAGAGCAAACCACCATGGCACGTGTATACCTATGTAACAAACCTGACCAGAACCTAAAGTCAAATTAAAAAAAAAAAAATCGTGTTCACAACATTAATCAAATAAAAGAGAAAAATTGTAGGCATATCCCATCAGATGCAGAAACAACATCTAGAAACTACTTAAATATAAATAAATGGTAAAGTAGATTAAAAAATCATTGTGGTTTATTAATACGTTGGAACATTACTCATCAAGCAAAAATAAACTAATTGAAATTACACATATGTGAGGAATAAGTCAAACAAACAAGAACCCAGATACCAAAAACTAAATGCTATTTGATTCCATTTGTAAAAGTGAAAAAATAATTAAACCACAGTGTTTAGGGTACTTGCTTGGGTGGTAAAGCTATAAAGACAAATAAAACTGTGATTATATAAGCATCAAGATAATAATTACTTTTGGAAAGAGCAATAGGAATAGAAATTCAGAAGGGACAGCTTCTGGGATGTTGACCATGTTCTATTTCTGGACATGGGTGGTAACTTTTTAGTTGTTCGTTTTCTTTATTGCATTTTAGGTTTGGGGTACATGTGCAGAACATGCATGATGGTTGCATAGGTACACACGTGGCTGTGTGATTTGCTGCCTTCCTCCCCTTCACCCACATATGGCATTTCTCCCCATGCTATCCCTCCCCAGCTCCCCCCCACCTCTGTCCCTCCCCTATTCCCCCAATAGACCCCAGTGTATAGTGCTCCCCTCCCTGTGTCCATGTGTTCTCATTGTTCATCACCCGCCTATGAGTGAGAATATGCGGTGTTTCATTTTCTGTTCTTGTGTCAGTTTGCTGAGAATGATGTTCTCCAGATTCATCCATGTCCCTACAAAGGATACAAACTCATCATTTTTGATTGCTGCATAATATTCCATGGTGTATATGTGCCACATTTTCCCAGTCCAGTCTATCATTGATGGGCATTTGGGTTGGTTCCAGGTCTCTCCTATTGTAAACGGTGCTGCAATGAACAAGTTGTTCATTTTTTAATAGCCATAGAGCTGCATACCTATGTTTGGTATAATTTTCTGCACAATGTTTAACTATATTTTATTTTTAAAAGTTTTTTCCAATTATATTCCTCTCACAAAAGTGAGATATAGATTATAGTATCAAATGTGCATATCTCAAATGTGAAACTGACATTTGAAGCATTCTAGTAATTCATGTTCACAAATGCAAAACAGCACTTTTTGAACATTTTTTGCAATTTGCTAACATCTCAATTAAGTGCTAAATCACTTTTGAGACATATAAAAAGTAAAACGTATATCCAATGGGAAGTCATATCCCTATGTAAGACCGTATTGTTACTCTGGACATTTCATAGTTTAGGAAACAATTACCTTAGTCATTGAAATGTACCAAAAAATTTTGCTCAAGCTACAACTTTGAGAATCTATGCTTGAAGCATGGAACAGATAAAGGCATAGCTGATAATCTATAGTTAAATTATACTTGGGTCTATTAATTTAATTGTTAAAACAACAAACAGAAAATCATATGGAATGTATACCACTCTTAATCTATCTGGATGTGCGAATACTGTATGAAGCACTCCATTCATGAGTTACATTGTCACTTTAGATCTATTAAAACTAACATGTTTCTCAAAGGCAGAACCTGTGCATTAGTATGCATTTGTTTACTTTTCTTTTCTTGTTTTTGTTTTTTGAGACAGTCTTGCTCTGTCACCCAGGCTGGAGGGCAGTGGTGCAATCTCAGCTCACTGCAGCCTCCACCTCCCTGGTTCAAGCAATTCTCCTGCCTCAGCCTCCTGAGTAGCTGGGATTACAGGCACCTACCACCATGCCTGGCTAATTGTCGTATTTTTAGTAGAGACAGGGTTTCACCATGTTGGCCAGACTGGTCTCGAACTCCTGACCTCAAGTGACTGCCTGCCTCAGCCTCCCAAAGTGCTGGAATTACAGGCGTGAGCCAACATGCCCGGCTTATTACTTTTCTTTTATTACCTCTAAAAGCACCAGCCCTAGATACATGTTAACTTGATGTACACTTGATTTGAACAAACTAAATCATAGGAAACTTGGGTAAGAAAGAATACTTAGGAAATACTGCGAGAAATCAGGAGAGTCATAGATGAAAAGTGTAGCCTAGGAAAAGGCAGGACCATCCTAGGAAAACTCTAGAAAACAAGGCTGCAAAATATGATAGGATTAGAGAAGAGCTGATCGAAAATAGAGCTGACCCTGACAGTACCAACATAGAGGTCCACTAGAAATCACACATTTCAGAAATATTTAATCTATGATTTATTTTGCAAAATTAACTTTAAATGGGAGTGGGAAATGAAAGAAGAAAAGAAAGAAAAACAGACAAATAAGAACATAAAAGAGAGAACTGAGGGGAATCTTAGGAGTGACATGGTATTTGTGAGGATGACCATAGGAGGCCAATGTACTGAGGAAAGAAACAGATATAAACTTATTTTGACTGAGGCCAGGCGTGGTGGCTCATACCTGTAATCCCAGCACTTTGGGAGGTCGACGCAGGTAGATCACGAGATCTGGATTTTGAGACCAGCCTGAACAACATGGTGAAACCCTGTCTCTACTAAAAAAAAAAAAAAAAAAAAAAAAAAAAAATTAGCAGGACGTGGTGGCATGTGCCTATGATCCCAGCTACTCAGGAGGCCGAGGCAGAATTGCTAGAACCCAGGAGGCAGAGGTTGCTGAGATTGCACCATTGCACTGCAGCCTGGGCGACAGAGCAAGACTCTGTCTCAGAAAAAAAATTATTTTGACTGAAACTAAACATAAATCAGCTAATTCTGCACATGCATAATGATTTTTAACATTTTATGTTTTGAAAAGTTCTCTTTAATTTCACTTCCACATTTTCAGGGGGTTGGGAATACATGGCATCCATATAATTAAATTAATTCATTTGACCTCTTATTCATTTTTGTACCAATACTTTTAGAAACATGAGGACACAAATCTGACCAACTTCTATAAGCCAACAAAACTTTTTCCCCCTTTGTGAATAGAAAGATGGTTTAAAGTGGCTTCCCGGCAGGAATAGATCACGTTTTTGAAAATAGCACAGCGGAACCTCGAAGCAGTACAGGTCAAACCGTGTCATGGCCGGCCCTCCAAGCAATCTGTTCCTTCAGCAGAGATTAGGGACACACTTGGTCAAGGGGCAGCAGAGGGCACTCCAGGCCAGAACAGGTTAAGTTGTGGTCACTTTATCTCTTGTTGTTGACGCAAAGTCCCGAGGCCATGGCCCAGGGTTTTCCTGCAGAAATGTGTTTACAAGCAGGTCAAGGACTTGTAGACAGATAACCATTAGCAAAACAACTTTTCTATTGACAACAGAGCAAAGAAAGGTGTGTTTGCAGATGAATTATCACTTGCTTCTTAAAGGAAAAAAAAAAAAAACTTCAATGAAATCACTAAATCCCAGCTTTCTTACCCCCAAGACTAAAATCTCTCAGGAGTGTGAGAAGAGTTGCTTCTTGCTTTTTCTCACAATTGCACTCACATCTTGCCAACTGCAAATTAATCTGTAATGACACTTTCTAGCCTTGGCTAATATCTACAAATTATCCATTTGGGTCTTCTAAAGATGAAGAAATTATTTTATACCTGAGTTAGAAAGAAAATTGGATGAATATTGAAATAGCATGAAAATCTTTAAATCTCTCAGGCAAATTGTGGGAGTGCCTGATTGCTGAAGAGAGTAAATTTTCAAAAATCAGCTGAAACTTCCTGGTTTGAATCTCTGTCCGATGACTTTTGGGCTGAAGATAATTTTTGGTGAGATCCTAAATTTGTTAGCACTAAAGACAGAAATAAATAGTCCTAGTCCACTGAGACATGAGGAGGAGAAGCAAAACAAAACTAATCAAAAACTATAATAAATAGGTAAAAGACTTAAAGTGTATCAGAAGCAACAGGAATGAGAAGCTTCACTAATGAACATGTTTTAAGCTTTGAAAACTGTGGCCTATTTCAGCTTGCCATGTGATGTAACTCTTGCATAGAAGCTGGGGGAAAAAAAGCTTCTCATGGCATGTCTAGTCTTATGCTAAAGAAGGGCACTCACATTTTCACTAAAGGAGAAAAATCTGAACTTGGGAATCTGCACATGGGTAAATATGAGCTGTCTCATTAGAAAGATACTTCTCAATTAGTTTTCTTTTCATCCCTCTTTCTTTCGTCTCTCAGCCTGCTTACGCTCACCCACACAGACGCACAGAGTCCTGCACTTGCGAAGGGTCAGAAAGGTTCCTGCGGATTTCTCTCCATAGAAGTCCTGACAATGTGGCATGTGCAGTCTCGACAATGACATGCCACTCAAAATCCCTCCCTTCATATTGTCCCTCCCTTTAAAGGAGACAGCTAACGTGAATGAAACACTTTTTCCCCCTGGGGACGTCTGACTTGCTTTTATTAACCCAGATACAAAGTGCCACTCAGAGGCCTCGGACAGTAGAATTCTTTTTTCTCTTAACTAGCAATTCATTTGACCCTCAAGAATAGTATGAAAGCTCCATGGCATTCTACATTTCTTATTTATTTTATGTTCCCACTGCTCCATGAAGCATTCTTATAAAAATATTGCCGTGTACCATAAAGTCTTCATATTAAAAGGACGTTTTAAATGGTTTCATCTTAACATGATTCTGTCACTCAAATTGGAGAACTTTATGCTAGTTCTTTTCCAAGCTGTTAAAGATTAGCTTGATGTAGATAAGGCTATTCCCCAAACTCATTATCTGTCTTCCAAATGCACCTTAAGGACTCCTTAATAAAGTCAAGGTTACGTGAAGAGTATTTTACTGAAAATCAGTGAATGACTATTAATAAATCTGCATTACAGATGAGTTATTTTGTCTCTGTCTCTCATCTTTACAATAGATGATCCTTCTTTTTTATTAGTTTTTTTAAACAATAAGGCTATTTCTTACTATTTCTTAATCTTACATTATCAATGATTCAGTGATCATACTGGAGGGAAGTAGCTACAAAATGTTTCTGCCTGGTGTATAATTAAATGTAGGCCATGCATTCTGCAGTGTACATTAACAGATATCTTTGACCTCTATATCACCCCAAAATGAAAACTCCTCCATACCCGATCTCTGCTCCGTTAAAATACTAGCATGTTAAATACACACACACACATTCACTCGCACACACACACTCTCACACACACACTCACACATACATGCAAACACACATATGCATATCTCTTTCCAAAATGAGAATGTGAATAGCTCCCATCTGACCATGATGTTTTTCGTCCTGCTAAAACAAAATTCCAACCCCTATAATTAATGTAGCAGATGTTTCTCTGGCTCTTACAGGTCCAAAGGCACAAGAGAGTTGCAAACTTGGTAATTCTATTATCGTCCATACTCCTAAATAACTGGAGCTCCACCCTAATGTTTCCCCACCGCCCCCAACTATTTATTCTTCCATGAAATCTCCACCACACACAGCAAATATCACATGCTGCTTGCATAACAATCCCTTTTTTTATTTTAGAATCAGGGTTTCTAACTCCTGCACCTTCTCCTCCTTTTTACATCAAACTCAAGATACCAGTCGAATTCGGAATATGGCTTTATTAATTTATAATAAGACAATAGCAAATACAGCCCATAACACAATATTTGTTCCTAGTGGAATTTTTACTGATTTGCCTTTATCACCTACAGCAGAGCTGTAAGCAAATCTTTTAATGTTTTCTGAGCAATAAAGGAATGTTTTTATCAGTTGCTCCTTTTAAACAAGTCTGAGCCATATTCAGATCTTTTGGTCGGAAATTTTTACTGGAGATCTTCCAAGCTCTGGATTTCAAAGAGTGATTTTTTTCACCTTTCCAATGTAAGTCAGATTAAAATACAGTGTATGTGAATCATTTCTATTTACTGATATTGTTGGCTCAAACCAAAATCACAAACTGCACACGTATACTCAGAGTATGGTCACATAATCATGCCGCTAAGATTGCACCTCCAAACTCTGAAATCTGAGTAAATGGAATGGTTTTTCCCTAGACCACACCTTCTCGAGAGAGAGGCTCATCTACTGTTTAACGCCTTCCTCGTTGCCTGAGTTCTGCCCTTTAATGCCCAAGATCATCAACAGCTATTTCAATGGTAGGGGACAAATCTGGCTTCATGTTATATGAGAAGGGACAAATCGAAAATTAATCTCTTAAAGTATCTTCTGTCCCATTCTTCCCCAGACATTCGGTATGTTTTGGTTCTGTGATTGCAATGAAGGAGGCTATTCTTGCTCTGTGCCGTATCCAGTGTGACACAGTGGAGACTAGAGACCAAAGAGCCCAAGACCAAGGCAAGAGCAATCCAGTGGTGTCACTGCTTCCTGTCAATGGCAGCATTTTCAGCAATTTCCAAGGGTGTGGCTGAGCATAGATGCTCCAGATATTCACCATGCAGCTCATTTCAGTGATGGTGGGACTATTAGTTCTGATTAAGAAATTAATAACTCCTGGGGAAAAAAAAGGTTTAAAAGACAGAAGTTGCTGATAAACCTATAACTGAAAGCCCTTAAAATATTTTTATGTCCTGTAAAAGAGAATCATAAAAGCAGCACATGAAATAAAGAAAATATCAATGACATTTTATATATGTTAAATTAATAATAATGGACACTGCATATCTTAACTTCCAATGGCCATCCTTCACTGGATATAAATTTTCAGCATCTTCCTCTGGCTCCTGTGTCACCGAGAGACTGGGAAATTTGTTTTATCTTTTATTAGGTTGGTGCAAAAGTAATTGCAGCTTTGCCACAAAGTGTGCTTTTAAAAAAATTGACCAACATACATACACTCAATGTCATGCTGATTTTATGACTCAACATTATTGGCTTCCAAGTAGTAAGTTACAGTGTGAATGCCGAGACCAATCATCAAGTGTGTGCTTTTCTGCCAGGGCTCACGTCCGGCTCCTTGATCCATTTTTGCACCGTCAAATGAGGGTTAGGAACATACTGCAGTCAAGGTACTACACTTTAGATTTAAACCTGAATTAAAAACCCAGATCACCATTTGCTGCCCATTTTTATGTTCTATAAAAGTGCATAATAAAAGTAACCCATAAGATGAAGAAAAAATGATATATTTTATATCACTAATCCTGTAATTCCATTTTCTGATCTGTAAAATTGGACAATATTACCAACGTCCAAAGTCCATTAGGAGAATAAAATAAAATAAGCATCTAATAAATATCTCTCCCATGCCTTCTGTCAAAGCCAACAACTAATGACTCACCTTGCCCACACACAGACATAGACAGACACAGCATATATGTGTAAATAGATGTAGATATACATACCAACTATAATACATAGTTGCATTAGTCTGTTCTCATGCTGTTATGAAGAAATACCCAAAACTGGATAATTTACAAAGAAAAGAGGTTTAATTGACTCACAGTTCAGCATGACTCTGGAAGTCTCAGAAAACTTGCAATTATGGCAGAAGGCAAAGAAGCACCAAGGCATCTTCTTCACAAGGCAGCAGGAAGGAGAAGTGCTGAGCAAAGGGGAAAAGCTACATAAGTTATGTGTGTATTTATATTTACATTGACATATATACGTTTATACATATATACACACAATAGTTATATGTGTTACGTATAGTTAGGACAAAATTCTTAATGTTGCCTGAAAATATCCTTAATCAGAACTTCCTTTACTGAGTCTTACACAGGGCAGTTAATCTGGAATCTGAAAAACCTGATTTGCTCTATCAAAACAAACTGCAGACAGCACAGCTCAAAGTCATGTCTCTAATAAGCCATTTGGTGCCTCCACCTACAACTCAGACCAAGTCACTTCTCTCTGTAATTCTATATGTAAAGTTTGCTTCATATACAATATTTATATATATTCATATATATTACTGCTTTCTATATATTGGCATACATTAGGTGCATATCAACTTAGAATTGTTATCTCTGCCTGATGAATTCTTACTTCCTCCTTTCATGATCTTTCACCTCTGATAATTATTTTACTTCAAAGTCTGTTTTATCTGATATTAATAAACAGGTGTTTCTCCAAATGGATATCCAGTTGCTCTAGTAATACCTGTTTTTAAAAAAATGCCCTTTCGTCATTGAAATTGGTCTAAAATCAGTTTTCTCTCTACATGTGGATCTACTTATAGTACCTCATTCACTTTCATTTACCTGCATGTTCATCCTTAGGATAAAACTGCAATGCCTTGATTGCTGTAACTTTATAAATCTTTAAATCAGGTAGTGTAAGTGATCCAGCATTATCTTTTACAAAATGGCTTTGGTTACCTAGGTTCTTTGAATGTACATATGCATTTTGGAATTAGCTTGTCAGTTTCTACAGTCCACCTTCCAGTGTTTCGAATGGGATTGTGTTTAACCTTTAGATTAATTTGAGAATGATTGACATCTTAACAATATTGGATCTTCCAATTCATTAACGTGATATATCCCCACTGATATTGAGCTCTTCTATAATTCTTCTCATACATGATATATAGTTTCAGCATACAGATTTTACAGATGTTTTGTTAAATTTGTTCTCAAATATTCCATTGTTTTGGATGCTGAAGAAAATGATACTGCTCTTAACATTTTACATTTTCCAAATGTGTTTTGCTGGCCAATAGAAATGCAATAAAAAATTATGTATATATATATATTTTTTATTCTCTAATGTTGCTGAAATTACTTATTTTCTAGACTTTTTGTAGATTTCATAGTTTATATTTGTCATAATTTCCACTGAAAATAACAAAGGTCTCACTTCTTTTCTCCCAATATTTATGTCTTTTATTTCTTTTTCTTGCCTGTTGTGTTGACTAGAACCTCCAGAAAAATTTCAAACAGAATCAGTGCCTTATATATTTGCCTTCTTTCTGGCATTTGACTATTTCACTCAAAAGTGTGATGTTCTGTAGGTACCTTCTACCTGATTAAGTCTTTTTTCTAAGCCAAATTTTTGAAGAGTTTCTCTTGAACAGGCATTCAATTGTTGCTAATACATTTATGAATCTTTTGATATCAGTGTGTATATTTATCTGTCCTTTATTAATGTGTTGAATTGCAATGATTAATTTTTCAGTGTTAAACCAACTTTATATTTCTGGGATAAATCCCATTTGGACACCATATATTATGTTTTTTTGTATTGAAGAGTTTAATTTACTAACATCTTACTGAGACTTTGTTAAGCCTATGTTCTTGAGAAAGAATGACGCTGCAAGTTTTCTTGTTTTATGGTTTCATTTTTCACTAAATATATGGTAAACTTCATCAGCGTAGCAGTCAAGGTCTGAAGGCTTGTTTCATTTTAATTATTATTTTGTTCAGTTCTTTGACTGTAATTTATTTAATAAATGAATTATTCAAAATTTTATTTCCATTTGTTAATTTTGATAGTATTTTTTTCGTAACGTGTTCATTTCATCTAACTTTTCTCTGCTATTGGCATAATGGTATTCATAACATTTCACTATTAATTAATTAATTAATTGATTTTATTTATTTTTTGAGACAGAGTCTTGCTCTGTCTCCCAGGCTGGAGTGCAGTGGCACAATCCTGTCTCACTGCAACCTTTGCTTCCCAGGTTCAAGCAACTCTCCTGCCTCAGCCTCCAGAATATCTGGGATTACAGGCTCTGCCACCAAGCCCAGCTGATTTTTATATTTTTAGTAGAGACAAGGTTTCGTCATGTTGGCCAGGCTGATCCCAAACTCTGGACCTCAAGTGATCTTCCCCCTTCGGCTTTCCAAAGTCCTGGGATTACAGGCATGAGCCACTGTGCCTGGCCCATAACATTCCATTATTAATCTTTAAATATGTAAAGATTATATATTAATATGTTTATATACATTTAATGTTTATATAGATTTAATATTTATATTAAATATATATCAAATCTCAGCAAGGACCACAATTTTATTACTATTGATTATCTCTCAATCTCTCTCTGTTTTTTTCTGAGTATCACTTTTTCTCTTCTTTCATTTTGCTATGCATTAATCAATAGTATTAGCTTTTAAAAAATTATTCACTGTTGACTTTCTATATTGTTTGCTTATTTTCCATATCATTTATTTCTGTTCTTAATTTGATGATTTCTTTTGCTTTACTTACTTTGGGTTTAATTTGCTTTTCCTTTACAGTTTTTAATGAAAACATTTAAATTATTACAAATATAAGCATTTAAAACTATAAACCTTCCTCCAAGTGTTACTCTCATACTCTCCCTGCATCTAACAAGTTTTGATAGTGTGCTTTCATTGCTATTCAACCAAAAATATTTTCTAATTTTTATTTGGGATTTATTTTGGCATTTATTCTTTATGTAGAGGTGTGTTAATACATTTCCAAAGTCAGGGATTTTTAAATATATCTTATCACTATCAATTTCTATTTAAATGCCATTGTGGTTAGATGGTATAAATTGAATGATTTCAAACTTTCAGTATTTGTTAAGCTATGTATCAATACCCAGTCTATAGTCTATCTTAGTGAATGTTCCATGGGTATTGATTAGTTGTAGCATTCGCTAAGTGTCAACTAGATCATGTTGGTTGATACTGTTTCTCAAATTATCTATATTTTTATCCTTATTTTTTATCTGCCTGTTTTGTCAAATACTTAGAAAAAGTTGATAAAAATTTCATACTATGCTTTGCATTTGTTTATTTTTGCCAAATTCCCTTTCATGTATCTAGAAGTTTAAAGATACGTACACATCACTGGTCATTAGAGAAATGCAAATCAAAACCACATTGAGATACCATCTCACGCCAGTTAGAATGGCAATCATTAAAGAATCTGGAGACAACAGATGCTAGAGAGGATGTGGAGAGATAGGGACACTTTTACACTGTTGGTGGGTGTATAAATTAGTTCAACCTTTGTGGAAGACAGTGTGGCGACTCCCCAAGGATCTAGAAATAGAAATTCCATTTGACCCAGCAATCCCATTACTGGGTATATATCCAAAGGATTATAAATCATTCTATTATAAAGACACATGCACATGTATGTTCACTGCAGCGCTGTTTACAATAGTAAAGACCTGGAACCAACCCAAATGCCCATCAACGTTAGACCGGACAAAGAAAATGTGGCACATGTACACCATGGAATACTATGCAGCCATAAAAAAACAATGAGTTCATATACTTAATAGGGACATGGATGAATCTGGAAACCATCATTCTCAGCAAACTGACACAAGAACACAAAACCAAACACTGAATGTTCTCACTCATAGGCGGGTGTTGAACAATGAGAACACATGGGCACAGGGAAGGGAACATCACACATTGGGATATGTTGGGTGTTGGGGATTGGAGGGCTAGGGGAGGGACAGCAGGCGACGGGGAGGTTAGGGAGGGATAACATGGGGAGAAATGCCTGATGTAGGTGATGGGGGGATGGAGACAGCAAACCACCATGGCATGTGTGTACCTATGCAACAATCCTGCAAGATCTGCACATGTACCCCAGAACTTAAAGTACAATAAAATATATATATATTATTAAAAAGAATCAAAGAGAAAAAAGATACATACACATTTAGTATCTTTATTGTTCTCCCTGAACTTGATAATTCATTCAACATTACGTTTTTTTTTCACTCATGCATTATTTAATCACTCAAAAAGTTTTTGGAATGTAAGTAAGTTGTGTACTCTAACACTGCACAGCCCAAGTCTCAAAATGGGCCCTCTAAACCCGCTCTCAAGCTGAGCTATATACATTACTTTGCTGGTACCACTCTTATTTTGGCCTCATCTGTTGGATCAGGACAGCCATTTTTAAAACTTAACAGATAATATTATATGTTTTTATTGTATATGATGTTTTGAAGTATACATACACCGTAGAAGGGCTAACAACTCTAGTTAGTTTAAGAACACATTAACTTACACAGCTATCATTTTTGTAATGAAAGCACATAATAGCCACTCTAGTTACATTTTTCAAGAATACAATATACCATCGACTATGGTCACCTTGTTATATAATACATCTCTTAAAACTTATTCCTCCTATCTAACTGTAATTATGTATCCATTGATCAGCATCTTCCTATACCCTACCCCTGTATCCACCCAGTCTCTGGTAACCACCACTGTACTCATTACCATTTTTCTAAACTTTGGGTAATTTGTTATCAAAGCCTCCTTTGCCTAATGTTATAGCCACACCATAGTGTGCTATTTTCCACAGTTTTATATTCAAAATATATGTTTGCTTATATTTTAGTATATGTTACAAAAATACAGTCGGGTCCTCTATTATTTTAAATCTATTTTTAAAATATAAGCCTCTTAATAGGTTGTCTAGTCAATTTTTGATATAATTATCAGTGGTTCAGTTGAGCTCTTCCATCTTGAAATTTATTTTGTGTTTATTCTGTTTCTTTCCTGCCTTCTGTTGGGTAAGTTGTGTATATGTTTGTATTCTGTGTGTGTTAACACTTAACTATGTTTTTGTGCTATGTTTGTTGATCACCTTGTGATTACATTATTTTTCTTTTAAGTAATCATGCTCTACATTCAAATAATATTTTTTTTATTTAAGTTTTTTTATTGAGACGGAGTCTCCCTCTGTTGTCCAAGCTGAAGTGCAGTGGCGTGATCTTGGCTCACTGCAGCCTCCGCCCCCTGGGTTCAATTGATTCTCCTGCCTCAGCCTCCTGCGTAGCTGGGATTACAGGCACACACTACCACACCCAGCTAAATTTTTTTATTTTTTAGTAGAGACTGAATTTTACCATGTTGGGCAGGCTAGTCTCGAACTCCCAACCTCAGGTGATCCACTGCCTCAGCCTCCCAAAATACTGGGATTACAGGCCTGAGCCACCGCCACCATGCCTGGCCTATTTTAAAATAAACAATATAAGAATCTTAATACTATATAACTCAATTCATCCTCACCCACTCTTTTTCTATTTTCTTTTATTTTGTGGCTATAGATCCCACAATATATTATTATCATTTTTGCTTTAAGAAGTCATTAGTTTTTTTTAAAAAATATGTATATATAAAATGAAACCTCTACAAAAATAATTAGTTTATATTTACCAAGATAATTACCCTTTCTGCTATTCTTCAGTCCTTCCTTCAGTGGATCCTGAGTTCCATCTGCTATAATTTTCTTTTGGCTAAAATAATTTATTTTTGAATACATTATAGTGTTGAATTTTAAACATTTCAATTGCTTGAGATTTAATTTCAATTAAAAAAAATTAAAGAGCTTCCTGTGGAATACTTCTGCATTTGGAATGATAAAAGACACTGTGGGCTGCTGTTTATTCCTTTACCTTCTCGCACAAAAACTTGGAAAGAAGTTCCAAGAACTTCACAGAATAATGTGTGGTTCCAAGAATGGAACCACACAGAGTAATGAGTGTTAGTCAGTGATATTTCAAACACCAAGATAATTGCTCACCCTCTAGGCATGTAGGAATCCCTCTGGCATATGGGAAAGCACCTCACCTCTGGGTGGCAAATACCTAAATGCTACAGGGGTCTAAGCTGGGCAGAAAACACACTCAATGTGCCAGGCTGTGTTTGGCAAACTGTGTGTCTGTGCCCAGCAAAGACATATTTGCATAAGAAGTTCGAGGCTTTTTAGGAAATAATTTACCTGGGAGGAGGAAGAAGCTAAGCACAAACATCACTAGCAATAGGGGAGCTGGCTCCCTCAATGTTTCCTTTAGAGAAGGAAAATCCAAAGAAGTTCATAACACACTTAGAAATAGGTACTGATGAAAATATCACTGTGAATGTGATATTTGTATGCAAGTCCTGATATGACAAAGAAAATGTTTGGGGTTACAAAAAGATAAAGGCAACTCTGAAGAAAAGATCGTTGGATTTGGCTGAATTTAAATGTAAAACTTTCTGTTCTTTGAAATTAACTAAAGGCAAATGATCACCTCAAGGTGAAATAAAAGAAAGAATTAATATCTATGACATCCAAAAAGATCACAGAAAGAATACCTATAATGAAAGATATATGAAAGCATGAAAAAGGGCCATTCACAAATGAAAGGAAGATAGAAAAAAAAAACATGAAAAAGTGTTTTAAATGCCTGGTAATTTTAAAAATGGACATTAACAACAATATTATTTCGTTATTAATATTGGCAAAATGTTTTCATGATAACATCCAGTATTGTGACAGTCCATTCCTGTATAAACTAAGGAACACTAGTACTTCTCTGGAGCAAAACTAAGAAAGCTGTCACAGACCTTCAAATGGTCATATCTGTAGACCTTCTAATTGGACTCAGAAAAATACATATTAAAAAAAACATTTAAAATATGCCCAAGGTTTAAACTCCAAGTTTTTAATTGTGTTTTATTGATTAGGAAGAAAAATAGATGAAATGCAGTCTAATGATCTATAGAGTGGATGCCTGACTAAGCTATGATTTCATTGATAAGAATCTATGCACCCATTCAAAATTATTTTGAATAAAATATAACAGCATAAAAGAAAAATCCTATAGTATATTGTTAGAGAAAAAGCAAGGTATAAAGTACAATAATTTCATTTTTCTTTTTTATAAATACATGAATGTAAAAGATTGGAAAGATATTTATACCTAGTCCTTATCAATATGCTAGTTAAATTCTTGGTATTCTAATGAATGACAAAACTATAATTATATCAAGTGTTCATAGAAAGAAAAGGATTTTACTAGAAAATAATAAAATGTATTACACTTAGAACATAGAAAGTGATCTATTGTGAAATGAAAGAGATATACAGCATTAACAAATACCTGCTTTGGAAGTTAACAATACTGCTAATTTGCTTGCTTCAGTCCTCCAGGGAAATATTATCTTTGGCAGGCATTATCTGTTCAAGGTGGTACATTCCACTAATTTTATGTTATGTACAGGTTACTCCAGGTTGGCTGTTTCAACCTCTAATTGTATTTTGTGTTTTCCCTTTGTTTTATTTTAACAGATTTCAGCAATGTAAATACCCTTCCCCTGGTCTTTGTACAAAGGCAAAATTTTGCATATCTGTTCTTTCACTTTTATATCAAAGGGGTGTAATTTAAAGAAATCTTGTCGTTTTGCACTTGTTTAAGGAGGTTGAGCTGAATCCTGTATATGGAAATAGGTTGTGGAATTTTAATTTTTGGCATAATGATCCAAAACAGTGTTATCTCAATACTTCAGTTGGCCAAGCTGGGGTTGGCAAGGGCTTATTACACCTCAAAATATAAATCATGATTATCTGGGCAGAATTACAAATGACTTTTTTCCTCCCACTGTAATTTTATGTAATTTTCCAAATTCCTACAATGTCATCAGAAGAAGAAATAATGAATGTTATATAGGAAAATATACATAGACCTGTAGTTATTGGGGAGTTCAAATCTATTTTAATAGAAATCATTTCATGGATGTTCTAGCTGGCAGTAATTGGGTGTTTCCTGCATGAACCAGAGACACAAGAGCTTATAATGTCTTTTGGGGGCAATAGAAAGAGATAAATGTGTGTCTTCTATCCCTGAAAATATCATATTTGTCTGGTTTCAAGACCAAAAGTGTAATGTAATAATTTGAGAAGTCAATAGCAATAGCCCACATAGGTATGCCACATTTCATGGTGTGGTTAGAGTTGGAGAAATTATTTAACCTGATGTTGGCACAAATGAAGTTTGATGTATGAGTATGCCAATTCCCATTGAGATGACCATTTTAAGGAATAGGAATAAAAACCCAAACGGGGGAAGAAAAGAAAAACGTCCCTTCCTGTAAAGCAAAATTGAATTTTCAGCATTTTGCAGTTTTGAATTTCACATGAAGATGACCTTAAAAACAGTGACCATTAAGGCAGTTGTTAGAAAAATGTATTATTTACACGGAATGCAACTTTGAAATAGAGGTTACAGGAAGACATAATCATACCGTACCACGTAACCTACTTTGAAAGGTGTAGGCAGCATAGCAAAAAATGTCCTTACATCACACTTGTCAAGAAACAGAAGTTTTATTACCAAGGAATTTCACTCTTTGCTGCTTATTCTTAGCACTATCCCAGGGACTGAGAGGATTTGTTGATCTAATATAGATAGCGATGTCTTGGGTTTGTTCAGATTTATATGGACAGCATCTGGGGATCAGGAATTACATTTAAAATGTAATAAAATGTTCCTGTGCACTTTAACTTACAAATACTATACTTAAAAGAGTAAACAGCAAATAATCTCAGGTATCTTTCAAGAAAATGTTGACACAGCTGAAGAAGCTCACACAGATATCTTTGAATCATTTCTAAGTAAACTTAATAAACTCATTTTCGTATTCTATTGCTGTACAATGAACCATCATACCTGGGAGAAGAAGAGATACCGAGGCATAAGCTCTCATTTGCTCCAAAATGCATTTCTTTCTAGTTTAAAAAATGTTTTTTCAAACACTATCAGTCAAGTCCATTCAAACTAAAAGTAGGCATTTATAAAGGATGATCTATTACCAAGAGACTACCCTAAAAATATCGATAATAACACAAAAAAGAACACCAACATTATTCTCATATTATTTCTCCGAAAGTGTTCACAGCATAGTCAAAGTCACCATTAGGCTCTGATACTACAGAACAAGGGGACTTTCAGGGTTTAAAATAGTATTTAAACCTTGGGCATAAAAAACCTCCTTCCAAAATGTCTTTGAAGCAAAAGGAGGAAATCGATTTCACTGGAATTTTAAAATAACTAGAAAGAAAAAATAAACAAAAACTTATCTTTCAAATCACAAGATTTATTTTTTCTTTTATATCTGAATGAGTGTTAAGAAGAATCTCTTTCTCTCATTCAAATCTCAGTGCAGGCCGAGAGCGGTGGCTCATGCCTGTAATGTCAGCACTTTGGAAGGCCAAGCCTGGTGGATCATTTGAGGTCAAGAATTCAAGACAAGCCTAGCCAACATGGTGAAACCCCATCTCTACTAAAAACAAAAATAATAATACAAAAACTGGCTGGGCAATAGTGGCGGGCATGTGTAATCACAGCTACTCATGAGTCTGAGGCAGGAGAATTACTTGAACCTGGGAGGCAGAGGTTGCAGTAAGCCAGTATCGCGCCACTGCCCTCCACCCTGGGAGACAGAGTGAGACCCTGTCTTGGAAAACAAACAAACAAACAAAAAAAAAAACCTCAATGCAGTCAATATTTCTGATGCATTGGGATTCATGACCAGACCACTGAGCATGCCACACTCCAGGAAGGAAGGTGGTAATATCGGCTGAAAAGAAGACCGTTTTTTGGCACATTGGCAGAACCAGAAACAGGTGGCTGTAAGAGAACCATCAGTTTCAAACTTTGACACACCACATTTGGAGATATAATTTTAGTAAGGGTTTTTCACCTGAAGAATTTCACAACACAGCGAACAAGTATAAAGAAACATATTTTGTAATATTGTGAAGATTTTAAGTATTGTTTTCCTTTTTAAATCACATTGGTAGAGGATTGTTCACTTCCAACAAACTGTTCATGGTGCAGAAAGTCACTTTCTATCACCAAGCTGTGAACCACCATCATCCTGTGCCAGAGGATTCTACTGGACTTAAAGGAAACAAGCCCAGATGTAAGGATTATAGTCCTATATTCCATTTTATATACTTATGTATCATACACATTTATATTACAAGATTATTGGGTTACATGGGTTTTATCTTAGGCTCTTAGATATAAAAAGGAGTTTGATAGAGCTTATATAGCCTTGGTTTTATTTTCTTTTAGTGAGGGAAAAAAATTATGGGTTTTTGGTGTTAAGTGTTATTTTTAATAATACAATTTTAAAGTTAATCTCTTCTTTCTGAAAAGATATTAAATGGTTTGAATCTATATATAGATGTGTGTGAGAAAGAATGAAAAGTGAGAATCAGATAAAGAGAGAAAGGAGATAAGGTTTTCTTAGATTTTCTTTTTTTTAATACAAAAGCTGTTGTTTGAATGTTCTACAAAATTGTTTTTAATGTAACCACATGGTGTTGGGAAGCCGCATGTGTGGTATATGGCTGAACTTTGTGTGGTTTGGAATGCACAGACATTAAAGTAGCATATTTTTTAAAAAGGGCTCACCATCCCTGAGCTGAGGACAATATTTCTTCTAATATTTTGAACCAAACATGGATAGTTTGGCAGCTATTTCCCATTAGAACTCAATGAAATGAAATAGCTGCTATCTCTTCATAGCAAGCTGCAGGTTTCCATCTGTTGTGAGTACTCGGATGACTTTAAAAGAGCATTCTTATTTTTGAGCCCCTTTTGAAAACTTTAAAGGACATAAATAACTTCAATACGGTTAAATAGTTATTTGGAAAACACGTCGTCCAAAGGTTTGTTAGCAACTTGCCACTCTAGGAGTGGAAGGAAACAACCACGCTTGTTACTTTGCTTGGGACACCAGTTTCTGCTAAGTGGAAATGAGTGTCAATGCCTTTCCTTTATGCATCACATTTTTATTGAAATCCTACTAGGTACCAGGCACAGGGCTGAGTTCTTTCCACTTGCTCTGGCAGCAGAAATCTGTAGCCTCTACTTGAAATTTACATCTATTCAGATAACAATGAAACACGTGTTTATGATAATAATCCGGTGGATATAAAGGGACATAATTGACCAAAAATGAATTCCCTAACTGGAAACAAAAGAAACTGCTAATTAATTCAAAGAATCTTGGGAATCACCATATCCCGTGAAGCAAGCCTAGCCTCCTAAGCCGGCTGTAGGAGCTCTACCTGTCTTTGCTGCTATTAATCCAGCATGAACAGCATTTTTGCCACTGTTGCCAGCATCACTGAGGGACTAAGAAAGACGTCAGTCATTTATCGCGTTCAAATCAGGTTATAATTACAATATAATTTTTCACCCAACACCAGTCATTTGCTCAATGAACTTTTTACCTTAAGTAAGATTCTTAGATTTTTTGTAACTATTTTTTTCCAAAAATGTGGCCATCAATTTTTTGCATGAAAAATCAGAGTAAAACATATAACTATATTTGAGACTAGTATTTTCATATTCTGACTACAACTGTTCATGGACATCTCCTGGGAGGAGATAAATAACATTTTTCAGATTATAGGTAAATGTATGTCCCCAAAATAATTTGATAAATATGTGTTTATTACTATGGACATTCTTTTGTTAAAGAAATATTCAGAAACATTTGATAGATTCCTCATCTGTCCTTAGCTTTTTCTAATCCAACTAATTCTAAACTAGCAAAATTTCACAGTCTGAAAACAATCTTTCTCCCAGATGGGTAGGTAAACTTCAGCAGCAGTAATAGAATCAATGGACTTTAGATTTTACAGTTATACAAATTCAATCCTCAAGTGATTCGGAGTCAAAACTGATATTATTTTCAAATTGCATCAGTGTTTACACCTACATATGGTTAAATTCACTATTGTTTATCAATACCCAATTCTCCTTCAATGCAGGCTCACAGGAAGATTGCCCTTCCCTGATCAGTGGAAATGAGGCAGGGTTCTGTGATCACTTATGGACAATGAAATAAAAATGAAAGTAATGTGCACCACTTTGGGAGGTGTCTTTTCCATTTGTAGTGCTGTAACAGAACACCTAAGACTAGCTAACTTACAAGGAACAGAAATTTATTTCTGACAGTTTGGTTGCTAAGAAATCCAAGATCAAGCCTGTAGTATCTGGTGAGGACCTTCTAGCGGAATCCTCACATGGAGGAGCCACAGGAACCTACTCCCTTGTCCCTATCCCCTTTATAAGGCACCCAAGCCCAATCATGGGGGAGGAGTCCTCGTGGTCTAATCACCTCTGAATGGCCTCACCTCCTAATAGTATCATGTGGGCAACATTTGAATTTTGGAAGGGACACATTTAAACTGTAGCAGGAACTATGGAACTTACGGTGCTGGGATTACAGGCGTGAAACACCGTGCCCAGTCTACTTTCTGATTCTTTATGGTACTTACTCTTTTCCTGCTGCAATAATCGTGGAAGCAAGTGATGATACTGTGGTGCCATAAAGCAAAGCAACCTGGCTCACTGTGCCAGCAGGTAAAGAAGGCTGCCCTGAAAATCTGTCCCGACTCCTAGTCAATTTTCAGTGAAAATCACTTTTGTTGTGTGAAACCACAGATATTCTGAGATTGTTACTGTAGCAAAACTAGCCTCTGCTCACCGGTAGATAAAGAAAATGCTCTTGGTTTCTTAGCATCTGTACTGACTTTTTAAAGTCCCTCATTTTCCTCCCCTTCTTCTTACCCCCACATTTTCTTATCTTCTATGGTTGGTAGAAACAATGATTGGGTCTCATTAACTCAAGTAGGATCATAAAAATGATACTTGAGTGTGGGAATGATACCAAGAATTAAGGAGGAAAACTCTTCTACAGATCAAAGATATAAGATGAGAAATGGCACTAATGTTTCAGGAAAGTCTCAAGATATAATTTTAAGCCATGAACAAAACAGTAAAAGAGAACCTAGTTGATTAAAATTAACTTGGCGAGAAAATATATACACGTATATATGTGTGGGAGTGTAAATATATATATTTGTGTGTGTGTGTATATATATGTTAAGAGGAACATAAAGAAAATGCACCTGATAAACTAAAACAAGATTCTATCTTAATTACATAAAAATATTATGGAATTTTGATAGTCATAATTTTTATGTATTTATGATATTCTCTTTTTTCCCTTTGTGAGCCAAAACAAGGTCAAACACCTTTCATTCCCTGCATTGGCTGCACTTGTGAGAAATATCAGTTGACTGGAAACATGGGTTCTATCAAGAGAGAAATTACAAAGAAAGAGCTAACACTCTCATTTAATGGGATTATTTTACTCTTAAGTCATGTGCAGTATTTAATAAAGTATCACACACAAATAACTGGATATGCTTCATATCAGAACTTGCCTGTAACCTGTATTTCTCTATTGACATGTTAAATTTACTCCTACTCTTTGGACCTTAGTTTGCTGTCTGTGAAATTCGGGTGTTAGCCAACATGATGTGTTAGAGCATTTCTCAATCCTCAATACTATTATATCGAGACTACTTTTTCTTTTTCAGATGTTTTTCATTTGAGTTTTAATTGTAATTTAATTTGGAGGATAGGGTTAGAAATTCCAGAGTCCTAAAGGTGATATTATTTTTTCTTTTTCCTTTTTTTCTTCTTTTTAATGAGACAGAGTTTTACTCTGTCGCCCAGGCTGGAGTGCAGTGGTACAATCTCGGCTCACTGCAACCTTTGCCTCTTGAGTTCAAGCGATTTTCCTGCCTCAGCCTCCAGCGTAGCTGGGATTACAGGTGTGTGCCACCACGCCTGGCTAATATTTTTGTATTTTTAGTAGAGATGAGGTTTCACCATGTTGGCCAGGCTAGTCTTGAACTCCTGATCTCAGGTGATGCTCAACCTCCCAAAAGTGTTGGGATTACAGGCGTAAGCCACTGAGCCCAGCCTGTTTTTTCAATACCCATTCACTGCAAGCATGAACAGCAAAAGTCAATAATCTCTGTAGGATTTACTAAATGCATTAGAATAATAAAGATCTATATGTACTTTGAGGACTTTCTTTTGTTTTTTAACTATTCTTAATTATTACATTATTAGGTGTCCCAGATTTCCTTTTCTTATTCCTCAGATAGTTCTTTTAAAACTGTAAGTTTTAGTTATTGCACATGTAGCACTACTAAAATCGGGAAAATTAAAATTGAAAATAAATGCAGGAACTTACACTGGTCTGAGAAAGACTGACCTCTGAATATTTCTTTTTCTGTGCTTGCCCATTTATATGCAGGCATGCATTTGCGGTTGTAATCATTTCATAGATAAAATTTTTGTGTTCTTTATATATTTTATGTATCTTCCATAATAGCCATTTTCTTACATCTTTCTGACTTTTCTTATTTATCTTTAGGGCAAGTTTTGCTACTTAGAATTACCTCTGAATCTGAAACTATTCTCACATGGTACCAGTTTCTCCCATTTTTCCCCCTTGTTTTTGCCATCATTTTTTCTATATTGCCTTATCCAAATATAGATAGGAATTCCAGTAACAGATCAATAGCTATTTTAGATCAATTCCAATTTTAAGAGTACTGTATCTAACTCATAGATACACATTTTCAAAGGGATAGAAGAAATTAAAGTAGGTACAGATGGGAACAATAAAAATGATTAAAGCATGGGAAAATGGGACCTCTGGGGAAAGATAAAAGGACATGAGATTATTTGTTCTCCAGAAAAGAAAAGCAAAAACTGTGGAGTAGTTTTAGAAGGTTCATGAAGAATGTGTGGAATTATAATAAGAATGAACATTTCATGTTTTTTATATATATTTTATAATAGAACATGGATAAACGGGTTTATATTGTGATTAGGGTAGGCATAAAGATCCCATAATGGCAGACCTGTGGGACACACCAATGAGATACACTCATCAAGGAAACTTTTGAAGGATATGAAATACTCAGGTGTTTCCGACTTCAGTAAACAAGGATGTGTCTTTGCCATATGCCAGCTGTGACTAGTTCCATTCAGGACACTATGCTTATTTTCCAGAGTATCATGTCTGTTCTCAGTAATTATAGCCTCTGATGAACACATCAATGTTGCAGACACCAAATGTCCCTAAAAGAAGTCTTATCGCCATGAATACTGAACACATCCTTCAAAATAGATTTAGTCTCCAAATCCTTCTCCTTGTCCCTGGACAGGTGGATGCCTTCTCATTGCAGGAAGCACAGAATTCTCCCCAAGTTATTCCACCTGTCCCTCCATTTCTCTTCTGCTTTCTTCAGTCTTATAGATTTCACTAATAACAATTTTTGAAGACCTGACAGTAAGAAAAAAACCAAATATATCAACTCGGTAATGTTTCAGGATGCTAAAATTTTTTTATTACAGTTTTATGAAAATTATTCTCCTGAAGCCTTTTCTTGTTTTGTTTATTTTTAATCCCAATTTTAAGGTCCCTAATATGACCCACAGTTCCTTTTGTCACTAGAAAAACAATCTTTTCTGCAAGGCCTAGGAATTCCACTTGTTTTGGGGTCTAAAATTGTTCCATTTCTGCACAAAACTTCTTTGAATTCTTAAAAACAATAGGAATCCCACCGTTTTGGATTTTATAGCTGCCTGCCATGTAGACACTGGACCCAAACAGCATGGGTTAAAATCCTGGCTGAAACACTGACTGGTTTGTGGTATTGGGAAAATGTACTTGTGATTCATTTTCTTTGCTTGTCCAATTAAAGTCACGGTATAACTCATTTCACATTATCATGGCTTTAGGGTAATCCCTTTTGCTGCATCCCCATAACCTTCCTAAGCACTGTTCTCTAGTCCTGCCATTTCTATGCCAACATAAAATTTGCTGTTTGATGCCCACGACAAATGCAAACACCAGAGTTTTAAGTGTAATAGGCTACAGTGCTTTAGTGTGAGGATGCCCTTCACTCACTGAGCAGTGATTCTTGGTTGCTCATTCAATGTCTCTTCTCCCTTACGCACCATCAACTACCCAACCTGCCCTATGTTATCAAGAAGCCCAAACATTTTTCTGATGTGATGCAAGCCTACTGCATCAAGCATTTAGCAAAACGCCCTTACTACCATTCTCTCCCTGGGAAGAATTGCAGTGCCGGCTCTTAAAATAAAAACGCTTTTGGCCGGGCCCGGTGGCTCAAGCCTGTAATCCCAGCACTTTGGGAGGCCGAGACGGGTGGATCACGAGGTCGAGAGATCGAGACCATCCCGGTCAACATGGTGAAACCCCCTCTCTACTAAAAATACAAAAAATTAGCTGGGCGTGGTGGCGCGTGCCTGTTATCCCAGCTACTCAGGAGGCTGAGGCAGGAGAATTGCCTGAACCCAGAGGGCGGAGGTTGCGGTGAGCCGAGATCACGCCATTGCACTCCAGCCTGGGTGACAAGAGCGAAACTCCGTCTCAAACAAACAAACAAACAAACAAACAAAAAACAAATAAAAACGCTTTTGCCCACCTCATTATTCTAGGTTTGAGTTCCAGCTCACCCATTCGGTGGCTGTGTGGCCACTGTCACACCACCATCTCCTCACTAGATATTAATCTCTTCACCTCGAAAGGAAAAATTATAACACACATGGCTTTAAATGGATTAATGCATGTGACATGCTCAGCAGACTATCTGGCAGTGGAATATCCATAATACATTTTAGCCATCCTATCCCTGAACTTATGGAGTTCTTACAATAATCAAATTAAATTAAGTATATAAAAAAATTTATCAGTGGAAAATCCCTGAGTATTATTGACAGTATCTTAATCATTATTGGAAGTTACTCCCTTTCTTGTGTGCCTGTATCTGTGCTTCTGTATCCTTAATACAAAGATTGTTGTGAACTGTGTGTCAATCTTCATGCTGCACACGAATTCGCCAAAGAGAATGTGGGTACTTTTGTTTTGCAGAGTTCCAGGTCTGCCCTGGGGAGAGGCTGGCCACGTCACTTCTGTTGAGTTTCCTCGAAGATATAATACGAGTTCTAGACAAAAGACCGGCTGGAAAGCTCAAGCAGACTGGGACCACATAGCAAAACAAAGTGCAGAACACATCTTCTTTTCTTTGTAAGGTAATTGACAGATCAGTACATGTTGTAACTAATCTACCTTGGACTTGAGAAAGTACTGGATTTCTATTCCTTCATTAATATCTCTATGGTCTTTGAGATGATTGCACACAAAGTGTCTTAATAGGAAACAGAGGCCAGTGATGTACTGTTTATGTGATGCTAACCTTCCAATATTAAAGATTGAATATTTAGGAGAGGAAAAGTCACATCACAGGACCCAGAGGTAGATTTTAACGGTTCAGGACAGGCCTACAAGGCACGTTGCTGAACTTTGAGAAACAAGGGGAAGAGAAACATAGCTCGATGAAAATTCTTTTAAATAGGCCTGATTTGGCTGTGATTTAAAAAAGAATAAAAATGCATCAGTTAATGAAGAACAAACCGTGGAAGCTGCATTTTAAAATTCTTCGTTAAAGGCATGTTAGCAGGGTCAGATTAAATTACCATGTATTGAGTGCCTATCAGGAACTAAAAGATTTTGTTAATGATTTCTGGTGTAAAAATTTAAAAAAGAAACCTGTGAAAGAGATATTGCTATTCTCAGGCTACAAATGCCAACCTGAAGCCCTAACAGAAAAATCTATCAAACAAAACAAACAAACAACAACAAACAGCAACTACCTTGGAGTGGATTGTCTAGCACTCTTTAGCCAAATCCCCACCTATCCCTGAGTTAGCTCATATGCTTCTGGTCACAGCTATGTCCTTGATTGTGATGGTCAACTGTCTAAAGAAATGCAAGCTGAAGAAAGACCCAAGGGTACTGAGCAAATTGTTCTACCCTGTATCACTGAGTTATTTCCAGGTACAAGATCTGCTTCCTCATTCTTTAACTGTGTCTCATTAGCAACTGGCTCATACCCTGGACTCGAGTATAGAGTGGATTAATTTGTACAATGATGTGCCTGGGGCATAGCAGGTGATTGGCAAGCTTTATAATGTTGAACCTTTATGATTTCATCTATCTAACTTCAAAATATGGATTTTAAATATATGTACACATTTTCATAAATCGAAAAAATAACAAATCAGAAGAAAAATGTATTATTCTGACTCCGATAAGCAGTTTTAATTTTCTTGTATAGTCTCTATCTATACTTTACTTATATGTGTTTGTATCATAAAACTAGGATCAGACAGCACTGCAGTCTCATTAATATGTGGCAATTTTCACATAGTCTATCATACACATTTACCCATCTCATTAGAAGATTTTTCATGAAGTGATTGTTAATATCAGCAAGTCGTTCTACTTTTTCCATAAAATTTAATGTTAAGAACTTCATGATTTTTTAACTAATTGTTTTCAAATTACCAAACATTACATTCTGTGGTTGTGAAAGTTTCACTTTCTTAACTTACTTCTTAATTATCTAAGACTTCAAAAACTTGATAAATGCAACCAACTTTATAATGGATACCTAAATATTAACACCAATATTAATAACTATTAAGTATTAGTTTAAAAGAAAATAATGCAATGGTATCTAAAAGCCTGTTAGCCCTAGTGAATCCTTCTCTGCTCTTTTTTAAAGGTAACTGTCATGTTGAAGTATTTCTTTCCTGAGGTTTTTGTGCACATGGTTGGATTCATTAAGTATATCCACCATTATTTTAGATTTTTTTAAAGTTACACAAATATTGTCATATTGTATATATCCTTTCTTTTGGCCAGTTTGTTAAAGATTTGTATATATTAATACATGTGAACACGTTAACTCGTTTAACAAATTTTAACTGAAAATTATGTAATGGTATAAATTTTCCTACGGCAAATAATGTTGAACATCTTTGGGCCTTTTTGAGAATAAATGTGAACATTCCTCACGCGGAGGCACCAAGAAGCAACAATGTGAAAAGTGCATCTTTTTCAACTTTGACAGGTGTTACCAAAAGACTTTCTAAATCTTCCTTGTTCATTGTACTCTTGTGGCAAGATGGCTAGCAAGGGGGTACCCTTCCTGCAGTCCATGGAGTAATTACTTTGCTAAAAAAAAAAAAGACTTTCTAAATCAATTGCGCCGATTTCCATTCTACAAACAATGCATTGAGTTGTTCCTTCCCACAATTTTTTTTGCCAACCCTGGCATTATTTGACATTAATTTTTTCGTCATTTTTTATTGAAGGGCTTTCTCATGTTTTCCTCTTAAGCATCTTCCTCATCTTGTACTGTGTCCACTCATTTACTGATTGCTGTTATCTTATTGGCAGAGCAGGCTTCTCCTCATTCACACTTCTTTTTATGTTTCAGAAGCATTTTGCCTACTTTCAAAATTCCAGTTACCACCAGGCCTGGTGGCTCACACCTGCAATCCCAGCACTTTGGGAAGCTGAAGCCGGTGGATCACTTGCAATCAGGACTTTGAGACAGCCTGGCCAACATGGTAAAATCCGGTCTCTACTAAAAATACAAAAGTTAGTAAGGCATGGTGGTGCATGTCTGTAATTACAGATGCCCTGGAGTTTAAGGCAAGATAATCACTTGAACCTAAGAGGCAAAGGTTGCAGTGAGCTGAGATGGCACCACTGCACACTCCAGCCTGGGCAACAGAGTGATACTCTGTCAAAAAAAAAAAAAAAGAAAGAAAGAAAGAAAAGTTCCAGTTAGGAGTCTCTGACTCCTAGTTTGAAGTGCAACCTAGAGTAGGTATTCAGTAAGTAATCTGGAAAAAATGAATAAATGAACAAGGAAACAAATCATTAATGTTATCAATATTGATTCTTCCAATCCAGGAACCTTGCTACGTGTTTGTTTATTTACAATTTTAAAAAATTTCATTTTCCTGACAAAAATTTTCTGACGTTGTATGCCTTGGTCTTGTGCATGTTTGATAAGCTTGTTTCTTGATTTTTTTTTTTACATTTTTGTTACTTTTGTAAATATGTTCTTTTGGGGGGGGAGATTTATGACTGCTTATTTTTTAGTATATAAGGAAAGTATAGCTTTGCTTATATTTTATATATCTATACACTTTATAAGATGGCATTCAGTTAATTTTCTTTGCTTTTCTTTACATGGTTAAAAGTGATCTGCAGAGAGTGATGTTTGCCTTCTCATCACTAGCGTTTTGTTACAATTTTTAATCCCTTTTTCTTGTTATATAATATTGGCTAGAGATTTTTTTCTAAATAAATTGTATTGTGAATATTTAAGATATACAACATGATGCTATGGCGTACATTTAGACAGTCAAACTATTATTGTAGTGAAGTAAATTAACATATCCATCATTTCACGTAGTTACTCATTTTGTGTTTGCGGCAAGAACAGCCAAAAATCTACCCATTTCACAAAAATTCTGAATATGATCTAGTATGGATTCATGTTGTACACTAGATCTCTCATACCATATTTTTAAACTGCTAATAAGTCTCCTTATCTTGCCCCAAACTTTAATTGGAGTCACTCCAGAGCAGAAAATAGAAACTCAAAAACACAGGGGACCACCCGGCCACAGGAACAGATGACATCAGCCAAGTCAAAGATTGCTGATTTTGAGCCTGTTGAATTAGCGTCTGGTTGTACACTGCCTTTGACAACTCCATGGGATCCAAACCTAACAGTTGTGCTCCACTCTGCTCTCTCGAGTGCATTCCCCTAGTACTTACATGTTAGTGGCCTGCTATAGATCTCTTCATGATGCTTTTAAATTCCCTCTCGGCATCAAATTTGCCTAGTTTGTAGTTGTTGTTTGATACAGTCTCGCTCTGTAGCCCAGGCTGGACTGCAGTGGCGTGATCTCGACTCAGTACAATCTCTGCCTCCCAGGTTCAAGTGATTCTCCTGCCTCAGCCTCCCGAGTAGCTGGGATTACAGGCGCTCACCACCACACCCACTTACTTTTGTATTTTTGGTACAGATGAGTTTTCACCATGTTGGCCAGGCTGTTCTTGAACTCCCAACCTCAGGTGATCTGCCCACCTTGGCCTCCCAAATTGCTGTGACTACAGGTGTGAACCACTGTGCCCAGCCTTGCCAAGAGTTTTATAAAAAGTGTTCCATAAGTGATAAAAATGTATTTATTTTGGCTTTTATCCATGTACTCAGGTATATTTTTTTTCTTACTTTAGTCACCAATTATATAAATCATATTAATAGATTTCTACTAGGTAGTCCTTCTTGTCAGTTTTAATAAAATTTGGCTTAGACACATTATGTTATTGTTTTGTTCATACTGATAAATACAATAAGCTAGAATTGTATTTTAAAATTTTCTTCTAAAACTTATGAAATTTTATTGATCTTCTTGTGTGCACTTCAAAAAATGCTATTAACTGTCATTAAAAGGGTTAACATCCTGTGTGTGTGTGTGTGTGTGTGTGTGTGTGTGTGTGTGTGTGTGTATACATGCATCCACATAAGCACATATATGCCTTTTGAATTTGGTGTTATTGGAATTATATACATTTGGAAATATGTTGAGAATTTTTTCATCTTTTTCTCTAATTGCTGTAACATCTTCAATATCATATTTTCACTGATAAATTGAGTTTGGCATTCAAACTATTTTGACCAAGTGCATTTTTGAGTCCTTGTCATATTAGTCTAAGGTTATTGATATACTGATGTTTACAATTGCAATTTTAGTGATTTGTAGTTTTTCTTTATTTTTTAAAGAGATGGGGTCTTACTATGTTGTCCAGGCTGGACTCTGTTCTTTCATTAAAAAACTCTGTTAAGGTTTGCAAATTTAATAATATTGATTGATAAAAATTAAAATGTTCTTTACAAAAATTTCCCCAGTGTCTATGTTTAGAGCCCCTTTTCCATATGCAATTTTATATATTTTCAGTTTTCGTTTTTAAAATTCTAATTTCTGGGGAGTCTTTTACAGAATAATAACCAGGAGCTATGCCTTCTGAAATTCATCCTTTTAGAATTTTGAGGTATTTTGCCATCAATGTGATACATTTTAGTAAATTTTCTAAGGTACCTGAAAAAACAGTATTCTCTGGTCTTGGAGAGCAAGTCTCAATATATTATTTAAAGAATTGACATTCATTTGATAAATTCTTTTACCACAGTTGTGGTTTATAACTTATTCACCTGGTTTTTTTCTAGACTTTCACAGATTTTTGACTCTGTGATTTTTTAGTAATATAAAGTTATGCGTTTACCATTGCATCTTGAATTTCACTTCCACTCGTGTTCCTTTGCATGTGTTTATACTGGTTTTTGTAATATATCCTTTGTCTTTATTTTTATTTTCTTTGTATTTTAGCATGATTCCTTATAGACAGCAAAAAATTTAATATGCTTCTTCAACTCAAAATTAAAAGTATTTTTTACTTAGTAGAAAAGTCAAAGGAAGTCATATCAGATTGTATTTGTTTTTTTATTATTGTTTGTGAAGTTTTTATTTCCTCTCTCTCTCTACTTTTCTATGTCCCTGCAATTGGTTTTTTTCAGAATAGTGTCACTTTATTTGTATTGATTACTGTTACGATGATTCCCAATCTACGTGAATTTCACATGACTTACACTTCATGTTTTCAATTTCTGGCATAGATGTTCATTCATGCAGATCTTTTCATGTCTGAAAATTCCCACTGTAGAGATCTTACTTTGATTCATCTCTGGGTCAGCTAAGCTGTATCTCAAGTTTATCTTCTTCTCCCCAAAATTAATTGTCTGCCGAATTCATCATGGCAGCATCCTTCTACCGCTTGCATTTTCTGTTTACAAATGGAGGCATTTTCTTTCATGCTCACCTTCCCTGCATGCTCAGCTTTCACCTGGTCACTGCCATCTTCATGTACCATACTCACCAGTCTATGTCAAGAACTCATGTTTGTTTCCTTGAATTCCCACAGGATTGCAGCATTTTCTTCAATGGTAGCCGCTTTTCTCATGGGAGAGGGATTGTGATTCAGCTCTTGACTCTTCTAAGTGCTTCATTCTGGTACGATTTGCCCTTCCCCTACAGAAATTCTTTGAAAGTCTTGCCATGCTGATACCATTTCCCTAACTGTAAGTGCTATTGTCTGCATTCTGTATAACCTATTGATCGTTTTTATGCTGAGCTGCCAAATAAAATCAACAATGCCCAGTTACATTTGAAATTCAGACAGACAGAGGCTTTTTTTAGAATAAGTATGTTCTCTTATTTCTGTTTTTATTTTGTTTTGTTTTCTCAAATCTGTCATTCTTACTTCCAATGGAAATCTGTGCCATCTACCCAAAAGTCTATCACCATTTCTCAATCCATTTTGCACATTTTTGCTTTCTCCCTTTTCTTTCTCCTTTCTTTCTAACTTATTTACTTCATTGAGTATTTATTATTTAGCTTATAAGAAATAACAGACATCATATGCTAGCATAGGCTACTAATGATTCCATTGCCCCATGCTTAAGGATCAAATTCTACTTCACCCGACTGAGAGTACTGTGCTGAGATAGAGTGGAGAACAATAAACTAGATTTCTTCCTAACAATGTCCATAATTGTGTGTTGGTCACAAGGTTCTTTCTTTTTATTACAGCTACAGCTCTGAAATCTTTGCAAAGATCTAACACCATCAAATGGAAGAGCATACAATCTAAAGTGAAAATTACGAGCTCCCTCAAGCTGGTGGATCACACACACTGTTCAATAGGTAACTGTTGTGGCTTTTTCAAACAGATTGAACATCTTTTCAAGTGTTTATCAGTTAACCCAATTCCCTTCTCAGTGAGTATCTGTTAATTTTATTTGCAGATTTTAATGTTTGTCTGTTATTGTTGTAAGGGTTCTCTATATATTCTAAAAACTTATCTTTGTATATCATATATGATCAGATATATACTATCATGTATTTCTTTAATTTAGTTTGTTTTTACTTTACTAATACTATTGAAGTGAAATTCAGACTCAAGTAGAATTTAGAACTTGAAAACTCAATAGATTTATGCATTTCATACTTCTGATTTTATGAAGAGGAGATTGAGAGTGATGATATATGTATCTGTTTAGCCTGCTGGTTAGCCGCACAAAGAAAATTAGAAATTGGGTCTCTTGATTTCTGTGCTAGTGATTTGGAATCATACCAACATGTTCTCCACTGAGCTCCGGTCGAAGTTGCATTCTTAGGGGAACAAAAAAAGAGACACACACCCCACTAATTCCCTGGGTCTTGAATTATACATATATGGATTTCATTTTTTTAACAAAGGTTGCACTTAGCTGGAAAGTACCTTTTGAGAGTCCTCCTTTCTTCCTCTGTCTTTTCTCTCTGCTAGGATTCATTTGATAGCCTTGAACTGTGAATAAAGAATAAATATGGCCTTCCTGTACCCTAGGACTATCCTCTGCCTTATTTATGTCTGACCTGGTGCAGTAGTGCTGACCTTGGAAAGTTTAATTGAGGCTAGAATTATATGGCACAGCTTGAAGCCACCTGAATTTAGAGGGTGTGACATACACAAAGACACACACACGTTCACTGACAGTGTAAAGGCCTGATGAACTGAGCATTTGTGTGTGTGTGTGTGTGTGTGTGTGTGCCTTTAGCGCTGCTGAAATGGCAGCAGTGGAAATACCCTATTGTAAGTTTTTACTAGACAGAGTTCTTATGAAACAATATAATAGACCTACATTCCTTGATAATTAAAACACAGAATTTGCTTGTTAAATAAATGCAGAATTACTTAAATATGGAAACTATTAAGGTTAAAAAAGAGAAATAGGTCTAACTAATTCCAGACATAACTATTCTGTGAAGTATTTTTTAGCAATTTTATAACAGATCAAAGTGCTTAATATGTGATGATCCTTTCACAATGTCATTAAGATAATTGAATAACATAAACAAAAATTTTTTAATTGATTTGTCTTATATAACCATTTAACTTTTTTAAAGCCATCATAAATGGCCAATTACCCAAAAATCACCTATTAATCATTTATTTTACTAAATAAGATTGTGACCAATACTATAGGTATGAATTGTACATGAAAACAAAGGTCTTGCTATTGAGAAGAAGAAATTATTTTTGTTTACTAATTAACTAGATTTAAAGTCAATTGCATTCCTACCCGTATATTCCCCAATTATTATTTTAGTACACAGTATATTTTGAACTATTTTAGTAATGATGTTGTTGTAGATAAATCTGAAAATCAAAGCAGGAAATTTTCATTCATGCTACTTTTATCTAATTAAACTAATAATCATGCCATTATATTTAGAGATATTATTATATATCCTGAGTAATTAGTTAACAGGATGCTAAAGCCCAAAAATATTTGACAAAATACTTCCATTTTGAAGTACAAAAGCTATTTTCTGTTTTATCTAACATAACTAAGACTACTTCTAAAAATGATCTTTAAATAATGACAAAATAAGATTAAACGGATCAATACATGATATATTCCTATGTATAAAATGTACATATAAGCATATATATATGTGAAACATGTATATATATATATATATATATATATATATATATGAAAAGACCTCTAGAGAACTTACCTTTTAATAACTAAAGTCTAAAAAATATATAATTTTCTCTTTTTTTTTTTTTTTGGACAGAGAATCTTATCAATGTGTGAGCAGTGCTCACAATTTGTGAAACATGAAGGAAGGTCTCAGGTTTGCCACAGGGCATTCTAGATTCACAAACACAGAAGCTAGCCAGATAATTACACTCATATGTACCCACATAAACTCATTCGCAAATGAGGTTTACAGCTTCAAGTGAAACTCAAGATGTTATCAAGTTGTAACACAGCTTCATTAATCTATATACTTAAAAAAAAGTATTTTAAATTAATTCTCATTGTGACAAGATTTTCTTTAAAAATTTTCTCATACTATAAATAGTTATGAATACATCAAATGTGCAAATTATTTTTAAAATGTAACATCAGCGGTCAAATTTTATGTAAAGAGAGTAAGAACTTCTGTGCTTATTCTGCCAATGGCCTACGGTTTTGTAAATTTCATTTTGCTAAGAGGCCCTGACAAATCACATGAGCCTAATAATTGTGTTCTAATCTAGAAATATGCATTGAGAAATAAAAATAATAAATTAACATTGAGTATGATAATCAGCACTTATACAGTACCATGTGCCAGATGCTATCCTAAACACCTTACACATACTAATTTATTTCATTTAATTGAAGTTTGTCATCAATCCAATATTTTTGCATGGGGTAAGAAGGAATTTCATGTAACTATTCAGAGATAATACTGCGGAAGATTTTTCACCCAAAGAGTAAGAAACAGGGAGAGCAAGGTGTTCAGCCTTCATCCAACCTCACATCCATTCCTTACTCTGGGTCACAGCACGGAAGCTATAAAGATTTATGAGAACCCCGTTTATAAATGAGTAGAAATGTTCTGTTTATACCAAATCTTAAACTGTTTTCCAAAAAAAGAACTAGATAGCTTAAAAGGTGACCAACTTTTAAAAGTGATTAGAGTTAGATTTTCTAGCTGTAACGACACTCTAAACATCTTCATAGTTAATTTGGGAATATCTTATCTTCATCTTTTGTGTTCCACATGAGCCTGGATTCCTCAATATCTTTTGAACACCAACATCTCCCTAGGCCCAGAAAACCTAAGGCATAATAATATAAAATATTCAAAATTTGAACTGATTGTTTAAATTGCTATTGAATTATGACATTATATATGTCACAAGTAGTTACATAGCCTATTCTTGAAGGACTCGGCATTTGCTTAAATGATAGCTATACTCACTCATGACTTGATACCCAAAGCTATTAGTTGACTATTTATGGCACAAAATTTACCATGCCTATCTGTTGCCACATTCAATAGAAAGTATTCCTGAAAGTTGATAATATTGTACCTCCATCCCCTACACTGGCAGAAACCCTAGAATAAAGAATTACATAAGGCTTGGTTTGTCTTTTTTTTTTTTTTCAGTCTACTGCAATACTAATATGATGCTCTGAAATTATCTATAAATAAATGCCTTAAAACATAAATTCAACTAGATGAAAGGTATACATACGCATATCACATAAGAACAAAAGATAGAGTAAAATAAAATGGCTTGAAAACCTACTATCCAACTGGGGTGATCTTTTCCTTCTGTGAACCATCCCAAGATAGATATAAACTGAGCTTGAGGGATGCTGAGGCTGACAGATGTGCCATATTATGCAAGGATACATTTTATGACTCAAGGCTATTACCCCCTAGAGATGGAGCAGACACCATGGTCCACTTCACCTGAGACCACAGATCACACTCAAGTTGCAGGTCCCAAAGGTGCTGTCATCCCAGGGAACTGCTAGAGTCCCTTTTTGTCCAGATCTCAATCTCTGTCCCTTCCTGGGGTCAGAAGAGCCAAAGGCACTGAGATGGTCTACATAAATCTATGCAAATTCATTGGGTTGTGGGGGGGTGTTACTTTGTCTGATTTAGATCAATTTAAATTCCACAGCAGCACATGAAATATCAGTAAGATCCACTACTCAGACTACCTTGGGATCCTTAGAGAATTATCCTTAAGTGTGTAAATAAAGTCTATTTATTCAAATGATGAACTTCACTGAAAGACTCACAGGGCATCCATCTGAAGCTGTCGCATTTTTAACATGACTTCAGCAAAGTGTATTTTTGCAACTATGAATAGAATCCCTGCATTGATGATGATACCATACATTTATGACAAGCAATATAGAAACAAAAGTGCTAGGCCTGAAAGAATTTTTCTGGATCTCTTATTTATTACATTTTTAATAGAAACTCAGAGAAATCCTTATCTGCTGTCATTTGGTTTAAATTCCACAGTACTTTTTGTATTTGACCAAATTCCCTTATCTCTTATTTCCTTGTATTCTGCTGTGCCAGCCTTCTAGCAGTTGATATACTTATCTGTGGTTTTATAATAAAGTTTGGCTTCTACTGAGGGAAAAGAAAAAAAAAATAAAACAGAAAGAAAGGGAAAAGCTGTTCCTTTGATACTAAATATACCAGTTGCCTGCATCTATTATGTGATTTTGAAATAGTTGCCTGTTCTTGGCATATTTGGGGAGCTTTGAAAATTAGTTCCTTGCATCCAACTTAAAGGTTTACATGATGCCTAATGTCATAGCCTCTGATTTCTATATAGAGGAGGAGACAGATATGGTGTAGAAGGTATTAAAAATTGAACAAAAAATTATATAGACGCGCACACACACACACACACACACACACACCAAAATGGCCAAACAGAAATAAAAAGTGTAGAAATCATATACCTCTAAGGTTGCTTTCTTGTTCTTTTTTCCTTTCAGTCAAAAGTAATCTATGATTTCTGTTTCAAAATTAAAGAAAAGCACAGCGTGCCTTCTTAACTTGACATTACTTTACTTATTTTGATCCCAATTTGAAAATTAAGGAAAATTTAAAATCAAGTGACAAAATTATTTGAAAATCCAAACTCTCTAAAATGGGGATAAAGTTAGATTCTGATAGTCTCATAGTCTTCCTACAAGGAGAAACATACAAACTCATAAACACATAAATGAATTCTCTAAGTAGTTGTAGACATCAACACTCACTTTTCAAAGAGTTGTGAGACAGGGATTTTCATGCTGGTTATTGATCTAGTAACAGGACCCAAATAACATTCTATGAAAAGATGGACTCAAGTCTCTTTGAGGAAACAACTTGGCTTTATAGTAAGCAGATCTGGACTTCTATGATTGTACTGACTTATGGGGAGGACCTAAATAAAATACTATTTTAGGTTCTTTCTGAATCATCCCCCTTCTGTATCCACTTTGCCGAATTTGACACTAAGATGCAATTTCACTGTGTAGAAAATGCACAGTTTGTTTGCTTTTAGTCAGGAACCATTTGGTGCCTCCCCAAAGCTGGGATCTAGGAAACTGACAAGCTGCCACTTTTCACCAGCAGTAAATTCACCAGAACTTCTTTGAATGTTCATAAGGAAGATGGAGAATCTCCTTCTCCTCCCTTGTCTTTGCCAACAGATGTTTTGCCTCTGTGACAGAGTACCATAAACCTGTGAAATAATGAAGGCAAAACTCACAATGAAACACCAGCTACTTTTGAAGGGAACAAACTGATTGGATTATTTCCACCATATTCAGCTGTGACAGAATGTGACAACTATACCTTTTCATTTCCTATCCAGCCTCCAGGAGATGGAAGATTTAGTATCACTTTGCACACTCTTAAGTCTGGGAAACTTCTACTTATGGCTTCTTATGAGTACTGGAGGCTGGAAAAGAAATCAAGTTGCTTTAGATTTGCAGCAAGGATCTGTATTAAGTTGCTTCAATTTGCAGTGGAGATGCTGGTGGCACTTTGCAAATATTGTCACCACTGACCTACAAAGGTTGTATGTCTAAACCTTTGAGCATTGCTTTCATGCCAGCAAATGAGCTGTTTTCAATCGTGTTCTACTTTTTTTTCTTTTTTTCTTTTTTTGCTATTTTGCCAGGTTCCAAGCTGAGACTGTCAACATTACTATAACTTGTGATCTTGCACAGCCATCAGTTTAAAACAATTTCCATGCACATTTATTCAGGCCGAGACACAAGCAGGAGGTCCCAAGGTGGCAGGTTCTTGCATTACTCTAATCCAGTTACCACTGAGTTAAAATGCTTTCATTATAGTTTCAAACCCCTGGGAGAAAGTAGGTATGACAAGCCAGGGTCTGCTTATTATGTTTTAAACCAAGATTGACTCCAGGAAATAGTAGCAAGACTGAACAAGTACATTTTTACATACTTTCCTTCTTCTGCCTTTCTTGGTTCATAATTTTAATTCTTCTTAGTTTGAACTGTCTTCAAGGTCTTTTGGCCTACCTTTGTGGGGATTTGGAGAGCGACATTACAAGCAATAATTACAAAATAAATTACTTATTTATGCAAAGTCCTTTGAAAACCTTATGTGTCTTGGGCGTGCATTGACCTAATCTTACCCCCTACTCAACTAAGATATTTTAAAACTGTCTAAACCTGTTCACCTAAGTATTGGTGAATTATTAAAAATTAACTGCTGCCTTAACTAACTCCTTAATCATTGCAGATGAACCTGCTAAGTCGAATATTTAACATACAATTTTATATAATGCAACTTCTTTATTCAATTAATATTTATGAAACAGCTACTTAAATGCAGGTACTGTGTTAGCGAGATGTCTCAAAGGAGGAAGGGTAGGTATCATACCAGCCTTTTGACTTTACAATCTTATTGGGGAAATTGGACAAGTAAGCAAGTAATTTTAATAATTTAAGATACACGCATGCTATAACAGGAGAAGGAAGAAGTGTGGAAAGGAAGTCTCAGGACTTCCTAGGCCAGATATGAAGGCTTCCTGTAGGAAATGATACCTTGGCTTAAGCTAAGGGGTAAAAATGTGTTTTAAAGGAATAACGGACAGCTTTCAAGCAGCATGCATAGTGGAGAAAGGCTGGGAAGGTTATCAGAAAAAGGAAGATAAAATAAGGGTTACTCAGTGACTCACACCTGTAATCCCTGCACTTTGGGAGGGTGAGAGTAGCAGATCACCTGAGGGCAGGAGTTCGAGACCAGGCTGACCAACATGGAGAAACCCTGTCTCTACTAAAAATACAAAGTTAGCTAGGCATGGTGACGCATGCCTGTAATCCAAGCTACTCGGGAGGCAGAGGCAAAGTAATTGCTTGATCCTAGGAGGCAGAGGTTGCAGTCAGCCGACATCCTGCCATTGCACTCCAGCCAGGGCAACAAGAGCAAAACTCCATCTCAAAAATATGTATTTAAGGGTCCAGTGCATCCACATGCAACCTCATTTGTCCAGTGTTGTTGCAAATGAGTCAGTTTTCTGAGTGAAGCTTACAACATTCAAATGTCCAATCTCGACTTTTGTGTCAGTCACAGAGACATTTATCTTAAGGCATCATCTCATTCTTTGCCTTGTCCAACAGTTCACCCTGTGATAATTTTTCTGTACTTGATGTCTAGGGCAAGAAATGAGAAGAATGAAAGTGTCTTACCTTTCTACCTAATGTGTAATGTGTGTTACACCATAGCAATATCACAGAAGCTACTGTGAAAATATCCGCCTCATAACATTCTTGTAGTTGGATATCCTGTGTGTTCAGGCCAAGTTTTCTCTAACAGAAACCCAGAAACACAGTTGGCCGAGCCTTGAATTTGGAGTGCTCGTGTGAACCAAAATCAAAACCTTCAAGTTTGTCATGCTGCCATTATTAATGGATGTTTAACACCCTGCTAAGCTGGTCTACCACTCAGCTGTTTTCTTAAAGTTGGTTGAATCACTGGTGTTCTTCCTGCTCACAAAGTCTTTGTTAGTGTGCATATTGCAAAACCATCCTAAGTAAACAGTCTGTGTCATCTGTATTGAAGGGATGTTATGCATGGATTAGTGTATAATAGCATGGGTTAGGGAAAAAATGAGTCACCAAAGTCACTGGTTCAAAGGAATAAATCACTAAATCATTATCTTGATACCCGACTTAGGAAGCTTTAGCTCTTGAAGACATAATGTCTAAAATATAAAAACTACTGTGTAAAGACCAAGCCCCATCATAGACTATAGTCTGGTAGTTTATGATGGAAGACTATAGACTGTGCCTATACTTAACAAAACACAGGATTTAGAAGAAAAGATGGAAAAAAATTATTATGATATTCAGCAAATTTCTTGCTACCTGAGGGTAAAAATCAGAAACCATTGCCATACAAAATATATAATACGTACTAATAAATTGCATTGCACATCAAATGTAGACATCTTTCTGAAAAGGTGTTTATCCATTTTTTGTATCCATTTTCTATACCTGATGCAGAGGACACATAGACAAATAAGATACACATGGCATCAAGAACATCACAGTCAGAAGCAGACTTTATGGATGTATCAAAAGAGGCTGCCTGTGGCACTGTTTTGAGAGGCATCCGGAGTACCGTGGTATCCACAGAATGCTCAGCAGGAGAGTGCTGTGATCGATTGGCCATGTGGCTGGGATGCTATGATGGAAATGAAGACCCAAGTATCAGGTGTTTGACAACAGGATCAAGGTGAAGTGACAGTCATGTAAACAATGGTATACCATAAAATGCTAATACAGAGACACACAGGAGGTGCTGTGGGAACACAATAGTGGTAGGGTGGGTCAGGGAAGACTCTAAAAGGGAGATGATACTAGATTTGAGTCTCTAATGGAGTCAGGTATGTATCAGGTTGATGATGGTATGAAAGCCTCGCCCAAGGAACACAATAATACACACAGAAAGAAAGGTGGAAAGGAGCATGGGATGTTCAAATACTCACAGCAGTTCAGCATTTCTAGAGGACAAACCAAGGATCTCATGTCCAGTCTGTTCCTACTTCCTATTGATTTTAATTCCTCAAACTTTTATTTCTCAAACTTTTTTCCTTCTCTCCATCCAGGCCCTGGACTCAGCCTTCACCTTTAACCTAGGCTATCACAGTGGCCTCCTAACTAGTTTTTACACATCCACGTCTCTATTTGTTTACTTATTTGTTTATTCATTCAATGATTTCACTGAGGAATATTTTACATATAAAGATTTTTTATTTTGAGTATACAATTTACTGATTTTTTCAGTAAATTTAAAGTGTGTGGAGCCATCATTATAATGCAATTCTAGAACATTTCCATCAGTCCAAAAATACTTTTTGTGTCCTTTAGCATTAACTTCCCATTCCCTCCTCCAACCTCCATCCCCTGGCAAACACTAATAGACTCTCAGTCTCCATAGATTTGCCTTTCTGGATGCTTCATATCCAGGAACTCATATAAGAAGTAGTATTTTTGTGTCTGGCTTCCTTAGCATGGTGTTTTTGAAATTCATCCTTGTCATGGTACGTATAAGTACTTTATTCTTTTTCCTTACAGAATAGTATGCCATTGTATGGATATATGACATTTTATCTATTCACCTGTTGATGGACATTTGGGTTGTTTCTACTTTAGGTTATTATGAATAATGTTACAATAGGCATTGAAACCGTATGGTTTTCGTGTAGTCATATGTCTTTATTTCTTTTGCTTAGATACCTAGGAGTGAAATTTCTGGTCATAAGGTAAATTTAAGGCACTGCCAACTCTTCAAGGGTGGCTTTACAAGGTTTTATTTCCATCAACAATGTGCACAGTATTCCCCTTTCCAGTTTTTACTCCACACTGTTAGCAGAGGACTTTTTTTTCAAAATTTAAATATATCACTTTATTTTTATAGCTCTAAAAGATTTCATTGGATTCTTGTTCTCCGAGTAAAGTACCACATATTTAACAGAGCCTGTGAGGTCCAGGTAAAGATCTGGTCCTTATTTACCTCTTTATGCACCTCTTTATTTCTTCATATTACATTTTACTCTCTATTCTAACCATACCAGACTCCAGACTCCGTTCAGTTCTTTTTTTTTTTTTTGAGATGGAGTTTTGCTCTTGTCACCCAGGCTAGAGGAATCCAGTGGCAAGATCTCGGCTTGCCACAACCTCCACCTCCAGGGCTCAAGTGATTACCCTGCTTCAGAATTCCAAATAGCTGGGATTACAAGCACCTGCCACCACTCCCAGCTAATTTTTTGTATTTTTAGTAGAGATGGGTTTTTGCCAGGTAGGGCAGGCTGGCCTTGAACTCCTGACCTCAGGTGATCCACCCATCTCAGCCTCCCAAAGTGCCACAATTAAGGCATGAGCCACTGTGCTAGGTCTTCAGTTCTTTAAACACAATGCATTTCTTTAACAGAGGCTTTCCAAATACTGTGTCCAAACTTAAATGCTCACTTTGCCACCCATTTGCATTTTTTCTCCTTCTTAAAAATACCTATCCCTGGCCGGGCACGGTGGCTCACGCCTATAATCCCAGCACTTTGGGAGGCCGAGGCGGGTGGATCACGAGGTAAAGAGATCAAGACCATCCTGATCAACATGGTGAAACCCCGTCTCTACTAAAAAAAAAAATACAAAAATTAGCTGGGCATGGTGGTGCGCACCTGTAGTCCCAGCTACTCGGGAGGCTGAGGCAGGAGAATTGCTTGAACCCAGAAGGCGGAGGTTGCGGTGAGCCAAGATCGTGCCATTGCACTCCAGTCTGGGTAACAACAGCAAAACTCTATCTAAAAAAAAAAAAAAAAAAAAAAAAAAAAAACCTATCCCTCCTTTGGGTATCAGATCAGATGCCTCCCCTAATTCCCAAGACTAGGTTAGATTTCTTCATGGCATATCTTTGCATTTTATTTGTCTTGGTTTATAACCATGTTTTTATTTATTTAATATATCACTTTGCCAATGGAACCTAAGCTTCTCAAAGAAGGGATCATGCCAGCCTTTGCTCACAATAGCTCATAAGAAGCCTTCAGTAAACATATGTTAAAAGAATAAAACAGCCCAGAATAGAGAGAGATGGTTGGAGAGGTAGTGGTGGATCGGATCATAGAAAGGTCTTGGACATTTTGTGAAGGGATTTGCACTTTATCCTGTGGGTGATGAGCAGCTGAAGTATCTTAAGACAGATAGACATAAACATGTGTTTACATCATCTCATTTTGGTTTCTTTATGAAGAAAGCAAAGAATAGAAGCAGAAAACCTATGTAAGAATTAGGCACTGAGAGAAGTATTTAGATTCAAGAATTATGACTCAGTGTTCTAGACTCAGTAGATAAATCTAAGCTGCTCATTGAGACAGAAAAAAAATGATTATCACATAATTTAATTTGTGAGTCTGGTACTCAGAAAAGAATCTAGATTGTGTATAAGTAGCCTGTATAGGTTATTATAAAAACAATTTTCACCTATGAGAGAAACAGAGTAGAGGAATATGCCAGGGATGGAACACTGGGTGATCCCAACATGTAGTGAGTCCTAAGGGTGAAAAAAAAAAAAAACAAGACACAAAGATGAGAGAACAGGGAGCGCAAGGGAGAGTGCTCTAGTAAGGAGAGCGAGGATCACCATTTCTGTCTGCAGAATGGGCTCTCAAACACGAACTACAAAGACCCAGGGTTTTAACAGGAAATAAAAAGTGGGTCAATAGGATTTTATCTACTAAATTGTTGAAACTAGTGGTACAGAATGCTTTCTGATTAATTTTCTGTGGGTTAGTAAATGCTTTATTTTGGGTACACATAAGAGTTTGTTTGGGAGATAAATTGAAATTTAAAAAAAAAACGTGAAGTGAAGAAACAAGACTTCTTAATTCTGCCCAAGTGTCTGTCTGTCTTTCTTCCTTCCCAGTCTGTTTTGACATCAAGACTACCTTGTTTTGTCAACTGTGCCGGAGACAGGTAAGGATGGCAGGTATGCAGCTTCGTATTCATTAAGGCTCAGGTTGTCTTGACATCTGCCAATAGCTAAAACACTTTATTTTTAAGTCAGAATGATCTGCTCATTCACTTTTCTTTCTATTCAAGTTTAGTGACACTACCAAAAAACACCATCATCACCAATGACAAACTTTCATTGTAGGAAAATAGCAAAATGCATTTTTAACAAAGGCAAATTGCTTTCTTTCGAATTTTTCTTTGTACTTTGTATTTACTTGTCAGTTAATTTTTTAGAAAGGTATTAGACTGATATAATCAAGTTCAGATTTAATATTGTTTTCTTATAAACTCAAAAATTAAAAATCTTATAGCCAAAAGAAGGGATAATAAATTTAGGGTAGGACTCCGTAGACATTTCAATGGATTACCATGGTTAAGCAAACCTTTACTTAGCAAGCCAATAATGTTCTCATAGTTTGGGAAAATCTCTTTAAAAACTGAAAAGTTGATATATAAATGACAAATACTATTTTAATATAGCTGCAAATGGTAATGTCATCAATGCACTGCAAAATTACATTGGTAATATCTACTGATTTTTCAGTCTAATAGAATATATTAATTATTCATTAGGTACAGTATAATTAGATGGTTATTTCTAAAAATCAATTATTTTTTAAATTTTAAAAAATCTTTCTAATATTTCTCACTTTGAGAATTATACTCTTGAAAGAAATCATTTTGAAGTGTTTTCGAGGCATAATTAAAACTATAGGCAACTCTCAAAACTTGGAATGCATATATTTTAACAGTTCTCTATAAAATGAAATTTAGATTTAGATTTTTAAGTGAAATAATTAGAAAAGTAGGCAAAAATATGCCCCTATACTTAGTCAAATATTTTTTTTTAATCCAGTGATGGTCTGAGAAGCAATGCACATGAGTGAAGAACTCATGTGCAAAAACCAAACTACTTCAGAGTGGATCTCTCTTTCTCTTTCTCTCCCTCTCTCTCTCTCTCTCTCACTCTCTCACTCACACACATATACACACACACACACACACACACAGAAACACACACACACACACCCAACAACTATTTAAGCACCAAAGCTAAAGAGGCTAACACTCCAGAGATAGGGAAAGCAGAGAGAAATTAACCTCTCATTTGACATCACTTTTCTCCTACAGAAAAAGGAGAGAAAAATTGAGTGTATAAGACATAAATATATAGCAAAACATACCCACTATATTAATAATAAATGTTCCAAATAAAAGATGTTTGTCAAACTTTAGGAAAAAAATTTGATATGCTGCTTACCAGAAACAGACATTAAATATAAGAAAGTAAAAGAAAACCGGTGTAAATAATGTTAGAGGATTTTAAGATCTAAACATAACTATAGATAAGGATATTTCATGTTGTTAAAAAATCAAATCTAAAAAGAAACAACAATTAAAAATGTGTAGGCATATAATGGTGTGGCCACTACTTAGTGTGCCCAAAATGACAGTACAAAGAGGAGAATTTTTTTTTTTTTTTTTGAGACAGAATCTCACTCTGTCACCTAGGCTGGAGTGCAGTGGCTTGATCTCTGCTCACTGCAACCTCTGCCTCTTGAGTTCAAGCGATTCTACTGCCTCAGCCTCCCGAGTAGCTGGGATTACAGGTGCATGCCACCATGCCCATCTAATTTGTTTGTGGTTTTAGTGGAGACAGGGTTTCAGTGTTAACCAGAATGGTCTCAATCTCCTGACCTCATGATCCACCTACCTTGGCCTCCCAAAGTGCTGGGATTACAGGCGTGAGCCACCACACCCAGCCAAGAAGTAAATTTTAAAGCATTCCTCTCTAGTTCTAATAGAACAATATGACAAAAAGTCAGTGAAGACATAAAAAATTTGAACATGATTATTCAACTTGATCTAATTGATACAGAGAACATTTTAAGTAATAATTGTATTCTTTTCACATTGTTTTCAAGTGTATGTTAAACTTTTACCAAAATTGCTCCTATGATCGACTAGAAGGAAAATCTCAAAAATCATCAAAGCTTTGAAATAATTCAGGATACATCTCTAACTGCAGTGGAATTAAACTAGAAGTCAGTTTTGTAAAGAGGCACCTTAAATAATGCCCGTTAATTTGTAAATGAAGTAAAACACTTTGCGAGTACACATGGATTTAAACACACACAATGTAATTTTTTATTTTTATTTTTTGAGATGGAGTTTTGTTCTTGTTGCTCAGGGCTGGAGTGCAATGGCAAGATCTCAGCTCACTGCAACATCCACCTACCGGGTTCAAGTGATTCTTCTACCTCAGTCTCTCAAATAGGTGGGGTTACAGGTGCCTGCCACCATGCCCAGTTATTATTATTATTTTTTTAATTTTTAGTAGAGATGGGGTTTCACCATGTTGGCCAGGCTGGTCTGGAACTCTTGACCTCAGGTGACCCACCCACCTCAGCCTCCCAAAGTGCTGTGATTACAGGCATGAGCCAACACACCCGGACAACAATATACTTTTAAAATCTTTTTAACTAAATGACAATAAATATACGATATTCCCAAACTTGTGGGATGAAGCTCACATCACACTGAGAGGAAAAAAATTGGCCTTACCTATAGTCTTTAGAAGAGAAGAAGCCTGAAATTTTTCTTTAAAAAATCTTCAAATACATCACAAGAAGTTAGAAATATAGTGGAATATTGAGCCAAGAACAGTAGAAGGCAGTGAATAATAATAATTAGTATTAACAAGTGAAATAAAACAAACCTAGACAAGAGAGAATCAAACCACCCAGTTGTTGCATATTTGAAAACAGCATTAAAATTAATGAAATCCTGACAAGACTGATGAACAATAAAAGAAAGATAACCAATATGAGGAGTGAAAATGAGAAATGCATATAGATATGCACCTAAAGCCGTGTTTAAGAATGCCATGGAAACATAATTCATAAAAGCCCCAGACTGAAAACAATCCAAATGTCCACCAATAGAAAGGGTAAGTAAATGAAATAATTCTGCAGTGGAACACTATACAACTTTTTGCATTAAAAGCTTCTGCACATCTCGTTTAGTGGATGAATCTCGTGAATATAATGCAATACAAAAAAAGCAGACATGAAAGAATACAACAACATCCATTAAGGGAGAAACTATGGTTTCAGAAGTTTGGTTTTAGATATTTTTTACGGTTTCAGAAGTTTAGAGTGGGAACAGTAAGTACTCTTGACACAGGGAATATTTTGTATCTTGATCTGGGCAATAGTCACGAGGGTGATTTTTGTGAAAATTTGCCAATATAATCACTTACGACTTGAGGATTTTTATGAGTTTAAGTTATGCTAAAAGAGAAAAGAAATCCTTTAAGAAAGAAAAATGATCTAGAGAACTATGCTTCTTTTAGTGTTGAATGATAATTATAATTACAAAAACTAAGAAAAAGTGTATAAAATGTATTTGGCAAAATTCCACTTCAATTCACTCTCTAAACTGTCAGTCCAATTACTGCTAAACAACATTATAAGTACAATTTTAGAGTCAACTGAAGTATTACTGAAATGACTATTATAGAAAACAATGCTTTTGCCTACGGCCATACCAGCCTAAAGGTGCCTGGTCTCATCTGACTTCATAGACAAAAACAACGCTTTTGAAATATTTTTAAACTCCCATATTTGTTCATTTTTTAAAAATGCAGTATGTGATGACAATTTTAAAATTACATAATTCAAAATTATATATGTATATATGCATGTCTGTAAATACATGGATTGCATATATGTGTTTATAGATTTGTATGATTGTATTCATATTAATATGATAGATAGGTACTGTACATGTATTTATATGTTTATACTCTCAACTGTATGTACATATGGCACTGTAACGTGCCACATTCTTTACTTCGACTTGTAATTTTCGTGAAACAAACTTCTAAAATTGCGCACATCAACTGATTAAGACATCTCTCATTCTTTTACTGATTTATTTTTTGTAAGGTGGTGGGACTTGAAACCTATTCCTCAGTGTCTGGCACAGTACTCTCATTGGTCTTCTTTAATTATGTGTTTAATCCCATTTATCTCATTTCTCCCCAATTCCTCACACCCCTACTCTCTAACCACAAACCATCATCCCTTTGGTTTGGATGTTTATAGCAAAATTGGTATTGCTGCATGCCACCAATGTATGCAACATTTACTTTACATGCATTCTTAATATACATAAGTTGTATTTGTTATACATCCCGTTCCACACCTTACTTTGTCCCTCCACACTTGTTTTACATGCATGTTTCTGCATGTTCTCTCTTCTGTTTCTACGTGGTACTCTGTGGTGCACTCCACCATTTTTACCTATTCACTATGACAGAGAGTGGCACCCAGACACTGCCTTGAACTTCTCACACCACAAATAACATTGAGAGAAACACACTCATGCATGCCTTTGTATGTATCCCAGTGAGGATTTTCTTTAGTAAATATGCCTAAGAGCAGAATCGCTGGTTTTTCTAGAATGCATGTGTTTGTTTGTTTATTTATTTTTGAGATAGAGTCTTGCTCTGTCACCAGGCTGGAGTGCAGTGGTGCAATCTCGGCTCACTGCAACCTCCTCCTCCTGGGTTCAAGTGATTCTCCTGCTTCAGCCTCCTGAGTAGCTGGGTACTACAGGCGTGTGTCACCATGCCTGGCTGATTTTTGTATTTTTTAGTAGAGATGGGGTTTCACCATATTGACCAAGCTGGTCTCGAACTCCTGCCCTCATGATCCACCCACCTCGGCTTACACATTATAGGCCTAAGCCTCTACGCCCAGCCGCATGTATTTAATTTATCTAAATACTATCAGATTGCTTTCCAGAATGGCTGCATCAGCCTGTCGTCTTCCCTCCAGCAGGTCACCAAGGCCTCCACATCCCCACATCGACATTCCTACTAGGTATCACCCAGTTTTCTACATTTTGATGATTTAACAAGTAACAGGATATGTCATTGTTGCTTTAATTTGAATTTTTCTAACTTGTACATTTGTAGATTTCCACTTAGATTAATTGCCTTTCCACATTTTGGTCTATTTTCCTTTTGGGGTATCTTTTTATGTTGATTTGCAGGATCTCCTTGTATATTTAATGTAATTTTTCGTCAATTTTCAATATTACAAGTATCTTCTCTCATGTTGTCATCTGTTACTTCACTTTATGCATGTTATTATTAATCTCAAATCTTTACTTTTAGTGTAATCAAATACATGTTTTCTTATGATTTGTGATCTGAATGCTTTCTTTTAAAGTTATTCAATGTCCCTGAGTCACAAAGATTTTCTTTTTTCTTTTAATTAATTTTCAGTTTACCTTTTATATGCTTATGGAACATTTGTGTAGCTTACATGGAATCTATGTGGTATAAAAATATGATACTTTACAGTTGGTTTTGCCTTAGTCTTCTTAATGGATATATAATATCACTTCAGAACATTACACTCAAACTTATTTAGCCAGTATGCAACAATGACAGTTCACGTGATTTTTTTGGACATTATTATTATATCCAAAACTGTAAGGAACATCTTAGAATTGCCAGATCAATGTGTATATATTGTTTGTTCATTGGTTTGTTTGGATCAATATTACCAAACTGCCCATCAAAGTACAGCTTTATCTGTGATGTTTAATAAAAGTATACATTATATTTCATGGATATAAACTTGTACAAAATCAAAACTTATCCACAATTTGGCATTCTCTCATGATAATAAAGATTCTCTTGTGATTATAAATATTCTTAAATTATATTTTCTTCCACCATCCATGCTGGATAGTTGAATTCTACTTTTACTTGAGATCCATAAGTTTTTCTTGAGATTTCTTGAAAAGTCATATTATACTTCATATAATATTCCACTTTTATAAAAAAGGGGGAAGGTGGTAGTGGAATAATGACAGAAGTGTTACCGAAAAAAGATTCAAACCTCTTAAAAATATAGTAATTTATAATTATGTTCCTCCCTATGGCAAGATACACATGGAAATGAATATTTGGACACCATACATAAAAATGAGAAATATTACTTACTTTAAAATGATTAACCAAACCTAATCATAATCTCAATTAATTTTTGTAAGGGTTTGCACCAAAGGGCTCTTGCCTTCTCAAATGGAATGATGATCATTATTATCAAATATTTTGAAGGTACTTGACTGTAATTTTGTCCCGAAACAAAATATTTGCTGAAACCAGAAAGCATTTAGCAGTTGGTTCTATTCTGAAAGACAGATTTTAAATTATTTTGTGGGAAAAAATATGCTTGGCATATAAATATATCACTACCTCATTTTTAAGCAAAATTAAACACTTTATTTCATGGCAGGAAAAATCACCTGTGTAAATGAAAAATTTAGTGACCAATCTAAAATGAAACAGCAGTGATATATTTTTATTTTAGCAGTATGTTGGCTGGGATATGAGGGGACAGGTACTGCCATTCATTGGTGATGGGGCTAGAAAACAATACCAACTCTCTGAAATACAATTGGCCAACATTATCTAATACATTAAATACAGGATGTTGGTTGAAAAACTATGGGGTAGTTATATAGGCCACAAATGATGGCTCACACCTGTAATCCTCACACTTTGGAAGGCTGAGGAGGGTGGATCAAGAGGTCAGGAGTACAAGACCAGCTTGACAAATATGATAAAACCCCATCTCTACTAAAAATACAAATTAGTCAGGTGTGGTGGTGCACACCTGTAGTCCCAGCTACGTGGCAGGCTGAGGAAGGAGTGCTTGAACCTGCAAGGCAGAGGTTGCAGTGAGCTGAGATCACACCACTGCACTCCGGACTAGGCAACAGAATGAGACTCCATCTAAAAAAACAAACAAACAACCAAACAAAAACTAGGGTGTAGTTAATAAATAAATGTTCTGTTCTGTGGTAGTATCAAAAAGAATATTTACACATGTAGGAAAAAAATCACAATCACTAAAACTTGTTAGTGAAAAAAAATGAGTCTTTATAAAAAAATGAGCACTTTACACATTTTTCTATTTCTTGTGCTTTCCAGTGATTCAAAAGTTATACATCCTGCAGACCCCCCTATTGATACCAATCATAAAACAATATTTATAACCCAAAGCATGTTCACTTGACAGTCTTGCTTTTTGTTTTCTCCTGCCTTTGGACTTCTCAGTAATTTCTGATTTACAATCTAGATGATTATGATAGGTTATTTTTACTTTAGTAATCTCCCCTTCCAACTATTATTTTTAATATGTTCATTATATTCTTTAACTATATTTTGCCTGTAAGTATGAAAAAAATTTCAAGGTTTATTAGTTCCATTTGTTTCTGCTTTTTCTTTTATATCATATTCTTTTAGTTCTATGTCTGTTATTTTTATGCAATTGTCATTTGGTTGGAATATACCCTTAAGTAATTTTTTTCATGAAAGTTTCAGAATGATTGATTTTGAGACCTCTGTGTCTAGGACATTGTTTAATCCTCATGCATGAATGAGTCATGGTTTCCCTCTGTTTAGAATTCTGGGATCACAATTTTTCATCCCCAAAGGAGAAGGATTCATGAAGAGAAATGGTTTATGCCAAATTTACCTCTTCCCCCTTTCTCTGTTGCCTTCTTTTTTCGTGCTAATATTAATAACATTTTTATTTTATAAATTCTGAATTTTCATTAGAATTACGTTAGATTTAGTTATCTTTCCTTTGATATTGTTTTACCCAGGCACTTAGTATATTTTTTAATCTGAAGACTCACTTTTTTCTTAATATCAGAAAAATTTCCCTCTATTATTTCCCGTTATTGTTTCTCCATCTGCTCTATTCTTTCCCTGTCTATTATTATTCTCTCCATTTTCAGCATGTGCTCACAAAATGAGATGACCTCTTTGTAAAACAATTTTGGTCCCTTAGAAAACTATTCCTGGCCAGGCATGGTGGCTCACACCTGTAATCCCAGCACTTTGGGTGGCCAAGGCTGGTAGATCACCTGAGGTCAAGAGTTCGAGACTGGCTGGACAGGCTCTTGAAACACTGCGTCTACTTAAAAAAAAAAAAAAAGATGGGCATGGTAGCTGGTGCCTGTAATCCCAGCTACCAGGGAGGCTGAGGTAGAAGAATCACTTGAACCCTGGAGGTGGAGGTTGCAATGAGCCAAGATGGCGCCATTGCTCTCCAGCCTGGGCAACAGAGCGAGACTCCATCTCAAAAATAAAACAAAATAAAATAAAATATATAGGATTCCCAGTTAAATTTTGGTTCCAGATAAGCAGATAAGCAACAGATAATTTTTTTAGCTTAAGTATATCCATGCAATAAATGGGATAAACTTACATCAAAAATATTATATGAATATTATATGAAATATATATATATTTATATGAAATTCCTCCTGTCCTGGAATTCCAAAGTGTGAGCATTACGAGCGCAAGCCACCATGCCTGGCCTTGATCACATTTTATAACTAACTAAAAAAAAAATCCTAGGCCAGGCGCGGTGGCTCAAGCCTGTCATCCCAGCACTTCGGGAGGCCGAGGCGGGTGGATCACGAGGTCAAGAGATCGAGACCATCCTGGTCAACATGGTGAAACCCCGTCTCTACTAAAAATTACAAAAAATTAGCTGGGCATGGTGGCGCGTGCCTGTAATCCCAGCTACTCAGGAGGCTGAGGCAGGAGAATTGCCTGAACCCAGGGGGCGGAGGTTGCGGTGAGCCGAGATTGCGCCATTGCACTCCAGCCTGGGTAACAAGAGCGAAACTCCGTCTCAAAAAAAAAAAAAAAAAAAAAAAAAAAAAAAAAAAGTAAAATGTGATCAAGGCCAGGCATGGTGGCTTGCGCTGGTAATTCTCACACTTTGGAATTCCAGGGCAGGAGGATCATTTGAGATCAGAAGTTCAACAGCAGCCTGAGCAGCACAGCAAGACCTCCATGTCTATAAAATAATTTTTTAAATTATCCAGGCATGGTGGTGTGCACTTGTAGTCCCAGCTACTCAGGAAGCTGAAGTGGGAGGGAGGATCACTTGAGCCCAGGAATTCAAGGCAGCAGTGAGCTATGATCATACCACTGCACCCCAGCCTGGGCAACAGAGCGAGACCCCTGACTCTACAAATAAAAATGTGTATTGATCAGACAAGAACTTGTGTTGTTTTGTTTTTTCCCAAATCTGCCACATTTGATGTGGCAGAAACATAACAAAATGATACCAAATTGCATCTGGACACAGGACACATTTTCTTGTTGATGTTTGGTTTTGTTTTTTAAAAATCCCGACATTGAAGCTACATCAAAGAAAAACAAATGCATTCTAGGTGTTTGTCCAAACCTATCCAAAAAATAAATTTTAAAAAGTTCTCTAAATTAGATATTATTAATTAAATTGAATCATACATAACTTTTAATTTAAAGCGCTGACAATTCGAAATATCACAAAGGAGTGAAATCACTAATATGAAAGGAATGTGAAAAATGTCACTGTTGTTTATATTTTTGGACATTATATAAGCAGAAAACAGTCAAAGGGGGTCTTTGTGAAAGTGTGATGGTCTAACCCTATGGCCATAATGTCTTTGGGATGTATCTTAACCTTTTAGAATTGTTCTCCTTTTTAGGGAACAAAGGTAACGTCGACAAGTTACAGAAGAAAATTGAATAGCTCCAGTCTCCAATTTTTCAGTGCACCTTTAGAGGTGAGCATTTTTTACAGAAGGTACCTTACATTTGCTGAAAAAATAATATCCTAGAATATGAATAAGAAATAAATATCCTCAGATTAATGCTATATAAATACATTTGCTATAGGTTTTATTAAATATTCATGATATATGCATGTACAGGTCAAATTACCTTTAAATATTAAATTTCTTTCCAGTGGTGGAGAATTTTAGATTTGTGCAGTGTTTATAAGGAGGAGAGATGGAACCCACGCATTACTATCTCCTGGCAAATTCAGCTTCTGGTTTAACTGGGTTCCTACGGTTAGAGGGCCTTGACTCACAAAACTGTGAAATTGCCTCAAGTGTCTTGTCTCTGTCTTACAAATCACAACTGGAACTTAAAGATGTACTAAAACCATAAGTGTTTTACACATATTTTAAAGAAGAAATGGACTGGTGCCTTGTGCGTAATATGCCTCAGGCACATTACACAAATCTCATTTAATACAGCCAGGCCACTGTAGCAGGAATTATTATCCTTCCACAAGATGCAGGTGATAAAAGAAAGGTTCAGAGAGACATCCTAAGTTGTGTGTGATCACAAGAAATAGCAGAATCTGGATGGAAACCTGGTTCCACGGGGCCCAGAAGATCGGGTCTGTCATTGGTAATGTCAACTGTCACAAAGGACACATGGATCACAGGTTTTCGAATCATGAACAACTTGAGGAGGTCAAGCATTGGAGAGCATCCCCCATCCACATACTGAATGGAGGAAATGCCCTTGATTCGAGTCTAGGGGATCTGGGTTGGTGTCAGTCTATGTGGATGACTCCCATATTGGTTTCCAGAACCCACTCCCACTGTTCTGACCATTGAGACTTTTTCCCCTAAATAAGCTTTACACGGCGTTGTGGAGCCACTTGGAAACTGTGGGAAAAGGCATTCAGCATACAGATTTAAACATATTCCTAGGTTGACCCAACCGTTATCATCCAAACTAGGACACATTTTTGAGAGCTTAATAATTATGCTGGGACAATACATGCAAACCAAGACTGTCCCAGGCAGAGTGCGATGAATGATCATCTGACCTCTACCCCTGTATAGAGCCAAACTATTTCATCCTTTGTACACAAATATATTTCAGGAACTTTATAATTATCTTAATAGAAACACAGGTGAATTGTTTGTATATACTAAAGGTGTTACTTTGATAAATGAAAAAATGTTAAGTATGCCACAAAATCCATAAGCCTGTTTTCCAATTCCTTATTTTTTAATATGCCAATTAGCTCAAAACAATTGAAAATGGTACAGAACCCCTTGAATTTTGGAGAGGCTCTATCTACATCCCTAGACCCGATAGTGTCCCAGGTTCTGTTATTACAGGTTAAATTACCTCGACATTCCTACTTCTGCATCATTTCAAACCCAGTATCAGTGAAAGCAAACTCCCCTGAGATGAGTTCATCTTCCCCCCACTATAAAGGGACATTAAGTGACTACCTGTAGTCCTGCTGTCCTAGGGTCCAACACCTGCCTAAGGGATTGCAGTGTGACACTTTGCAATTTTTTCAGCTACAAGGGAAGAAGAGGGGAGAGATGTAAATGAGAGCCAGGGCCAGAATCCGTTTGGCGGCACTGCCCATGGCCTCTGCTGTCTGTGATTTCTCACACTCCACAGGGCAGGGTGCACAAGCTGCAATGTCAAAGAGAACTCCAGGAGCAGGGCGGAGAGCCAGGCACCTGAGCCTTGGCTGGCAGCGTGGAGAGACTCGGGGAAGTGGCTTCTGGGGAAGGGGAGGTGTCAAGGATGCATGCTGGTTTCCCATCTGACACTTACCTGCAGCGCCATCTGGAACACCTACTCAGAGCCTGGAAGTCCCGTGGCCTCTGGGGGAAATGGGAGCCCTCCTTTGCAACCCCATAGACCCTGAGTTGACGGATGCCTGCTCTAAGAAAGCAGCGGCAACTGGCAGGTTATACAATCCCACCAAGATAAAGAATCTCTTAGAACCCTCCCCCAGGCTGTGATCCCCAGTGGCTGTTTAGGAGGCTTTCCCTACAGCTGCCCCCTTCCACTGGATTGAATAAATCCCTTCCCACACAGGCACTCACATCAACACTGGTACACACACACACATTTACACACACACACCCCATATAATGTTCCTATAACTTTAAACCTGAGTCTCACAAGATTGTAAGGCCCCTTTTGATGCAAAGTACATCCTCCTAAAAGGCAAAAATACTGGCGGGGCACAGTGGCTCACGCTTATAATCCCAGAACTTTGGGAGGCCGAGGTGGATGGATCACCTGAGGTCAGGAGTTCAAGACCAGCTCGACCAACATGGTGAAACCCTGTCTCTACTAAAAACACACACACAAAAAGTAGCTGGGCATGCTGGCAGATACCTGTAATCCCAGCTGCTTGGGAGGCTGAGGCAGGAAAATCCCTTGAACCTGGGAGGGAGAGGTTGCAGTAAGCTGAGATCACGCCACTGCACTCCAACCTGGGCAACAGAGTGAAACTCTGTCTCAAAAAAAAAAAGGCAAAAATACTAACAAGTAATTATTCCAATGATGATCATTACTAGAAGAAAATGCAATTGGTGCCCTGAGAAGAGATGACCGTGGAGGGCATCAGTAAGTCCCATAAGGCCATGAGATGATGCCCAAAACTGCAGGTAATCACTTCTCTGTTTATGCATGTGGTAGCAACAGAGTGGATGGGACCCCTGAGGCCTTTGACCAGCACCTCTGGTTGCTAAGTGTGTCACTTATCTGACTGATCTACGTGTCCTGCTGGTCTCCATGGTAGAAGCAGGTTATTATAACCTATGAGGGTCTCCACATCATTGAGTGTCCATAAACCACCAATCAGTCTGCCCCAAGAGGAGAGAAGAAACTTTTGTTGGTTCAAGCCAGTCTATGTCAAGGTTTCTCTCTGTTACAGAAACAAAGACTGCATCTAATTAAAACAGTTGATCTGCACATATTTTTATGTTACATCTTGAAAATGGGGCATTGTTATCTCATTCTACACATAAGGAAACTGAAATTCAAAACGTTAACTTGCTTTCTTAAATTACGTATAAAATAGCTCCCATTTAAATGCTTTTTAGGGGCCAGACTGCATTTGGGAATTTGACTTAAACAAATGAATAACTGCTCTTAACAAGTGAATATTTTACAGTTGTTACTGAAAACCACTTTTGTTTCTGGAAAATAAAAGTAGCCTGTACTGAGTGACCATCAAGTTTCCTAACTGCCATAAAATTAGGAAATTGTTTAGCAAGCAGAATATTGCTTGTGAAATAAAAGTGAGTAGTTTCTTGTGTTTAAAGAGGTTGTAGCATATCTTAAAATAATTGGTGTTATCTTTAAAAATGAGTTATTGCAGCATCAGAGCTGAGGATCACAGAGAATCACAATGTTGATGGCCTTGTCTGGCAAATAAGCTACTTATATAGGGATTTTTTTTAACTCCAAGAATAAATTTTTGTATTCTCTAAGACTAAATTATTTTCTTCTCACAGATTTCTTGAATACAGAATCTCTGTAAGATTTGTCTTTTTACCTACAAAACTACTCACACAGTTCTGAGCATGGAATAGATGCTTAAAATGTTCTTATTCACATAAAGTACAAAATATTCCAAGGATAGGTCTAGCCTCTGAGAATCAAAAGCACTTGCATGGTGTTTTACAGTTTATAAATCACTCTTATAAATGATATTTGAGGTACGATTACTATTATTATCTTCTATGTAAGACATAGAAGCTAGAGCTAAGAAAACTGTGAAGGATTTCCCAAGATGTCACAGCTTTTTCATGCCCTGTCTTGATAAGCCCTGTGTTCATCTTTTCACACCAGATCCTATAATCATGCTTGGATGCCATGGTAGACGTTACAGAATGAATGGATGCATCAATCAATCAGTCAGTCAATGAAACCATCAGAAAATGAGCAGCAAAATCATGTTGTAAAGCAACCAGCTAATTGGCGATCAGTGCCAAGGTTATTATTTATGTGTTCTTAATTATTTTTTTTTCAGACAAGAACGAGGCAGATGAAACCGTACTCAAAAACACGACAAACAGAAAAGAGATTCCACCAAAAGCAATCATCAAGAAAGTGTCTCCAGCGAGACTAACATTGTCGTGGAGGGGCATGTACATCTTTGCACTCAAACAGCTTCAGAAGTGCTTGCCTGATGAAAAGGACTCACCAAGAGCTGAAGATTTTGGCATCACAGTCCAAGTGGTTCCTTGTTGGCAATGGCCATTGTCATCATAAGGCTGGATTTAACTTCAGAAGTACTGCATGCCATCTGGCTCCAAAGAGCAAATCTATTTTTATAATATCAAATTTGCAATAAGGGAAAACTACAAACAGGCTCAGAGTTGGATGGCTTCCGATTTTAACACAACTGACTTTCACCAGTCTTCCTGGGGGCCCCAAACTGGGTGGGCTCTTTCCCTCTGCTCCGGGCCTTATCTGTGTTAGGTTGTGTGATTAGGATCCGAAAGTCACTGAACAAACAGGGCAGGATTCTCCGTCACAGACCTTTTGTTCGTATACATTTCGCTGGCTTTCGTTGGAGAAGTCAGAGAATGGCTATCATCTCCACACTAATAATATCCTTTGGTAAATGATAAAGCCAAGTCCAAAGTAAACCAAGAAGCTTTATCAGCATGTCGAAGCTATCCCCTTACAGCTCTGTACTTGCCAACTGTGCATCCTTTTCCTAGACAAAGACCTGATGCACATTAAAAGGCACTTACCAGAGTGGGTGTTTGTTTGCCATAGGAGAGCAGGCTGCCCTCTGATTCCAGGCACCCCGGTCGCCACTCTCATCAGAGGAAGGGAGGTATACTTTACAGCTACACTCCTTCCTTGATGATCTCTTGAATCGAGTCAGGGGGAGATTCGGTGCTTGCTGCCAAGTTATTCCTTCTCTTTCTCCTTGTTAATATTAACTGATGGACTTCTCAGAGGGAAAGTGTATTTCTCACTGCGAATAGAGAGAACGCTGTGGTCGACCAGTTACTCTTCCACCCTGTTGTCAGAGAAGATGCATCAAAAGGGATTTACACACCCAGTTAATTCTAACAGATGGCCCTTCCCCTGTATTCTGAGAGAAGTTGAAAATCAATCCACATTTCTCTCCAATTCCAAATTAGGCAAATTAGCACACTGCCCTTGATTTTTGGTAAGCAGATTTAGCAAAATGGACACAGTGAAGAAGACGAGAGATGCAAAAAATTTAGGAAGGCCCATCTCACTTAACATGCTGTGCCTCTGCCCACGCTTTTGTTACACAAATGATGCTTATCTATAAAGCAGTGAAAACACTGATCTTTTTTTCTTTCCTTTCTTTTTATTTGTGTGTGTGTGCATGTGTGTGAGTTTATCACCCTGCATCAAGAAAAGGTGGCTGTAGATATGCATATGCTTGTATAATTTGCACAAATGAATATATAAATATACAGGACACTTATACTGTGCATACATCATGCACCCAAATAGCATGTGGCTGTGTGTAGCCAATAGCAGGAACAATGGGACGCTCCCTACACTAGGAAACAATATGTTGCAGGTTTTCTTGGCTTTTTTGCAACTGTGGACAAACATTCCCCCAGGAGTGGATGGCTCAGGGAAAGTGTGATGGGATATGAAGCCTTTCGTCATAAAATCCCCATCTAAAAATCCTGTCAAAATTGATAGGGACTGAAGTGTATATAACACTGTTGCTGTGTTGGTTTCATTCCAAACACAGCATGCTTCTGAATGATCTGTCATTACCATCAGACCTGAAGAAAAGAAAAGCAACTGAGAGAAACCTCTCATTGCCATCTATAGGCTGCAGACGGAAGGTCCAGGTGACAGCTGCAAGGCTCTGTGAAGCAGCAGGAGGAGATGTTCTGGAGGTCACCAGTTCATAGTCACATTTCCACCACCTTCTTCATTCTTTCAAAAAGCATTTCTTGTGCCAGCATTGGGCTAGATGTTGAGAAGAATGCAAAGGTGAAGAAGAAACATCATCTTCATCTTTGGGAACACATGTTCTAAGGACTGGAACGAGACCACTGCAGAGTCAAGCACTTGACAGATGCTCAGGACAAAGGGGTTGTCCTGGAAGAGGTGATGTTTGAGCCCTGTTATGCACTTTCAAGGGCCAGTAGAACATTCCCAGGTAGAAGGGAGGGACTGCTTTCCAGGTCAAGAGAAATGGCATACGCAAAGGGGGCATCAGCATAGAAGATATGCAATGTGTTCTAGGAAATGCAGGAAGTTCTATGTGCAACTGGAAGCTTGCCTACACTACATGTCCAGGGAACAGGGACTGAGAAGGAAAACCAGATTGTGAAAGGAAGAAAGCCAGACTGTGGTGTTTGGAGTTGATCCTATGGTCAAGATTACCTCCTCTTCTGGGCCCACATTATCACTTGGTTATGAAAGTAATGCTCACCCTGTTGGGCTATATACAGAATCATCAGTAGCCTGATGAACAAAGCAAGAAATGACAGATTGAGGGAGACAACAGTACACAATCAGGGCTCAAACTGCCCGATGCTCCAAGTCATTAGCTTCTATAAAATTCTAACCATTCTGAAACTTTTATTCTTCCAGCATTTTCTTCTCTTTAAATGGGATCAGTGTTTGCAGAGAGTGAGAGCCTTTATTATCCCACCATTGTAACTGACAGATTTTGGGGTGTCTATCTCACACTTTTTCCTTCCTTGAGAACTCTCCCTCAACCAAGGAAAGGCCCCTCAGTGGCCAAGCGTGAATGTTACAATCCTTTATCCCTGGACACAGCATGTGATATTACCTGACCAACCCCTCATTCAAGTTGAGCCAGTCGGGGTCTCGTTTACATGAACTTCTTTGCATTAATAGAGAAGTACAGGGAGCTAAGTCAACTAAGGGTGTGTCTCCAGAGGGAAGGCTGAAAAATCAACTGTTCTTTGTGGTCCCAGGACTGACATATTTCTACTCTTTTTGAGGCCCTTTGATTCAATCCTTCCATGACACCTTTAGTATCTTTCTGATGAATATCCTTTCCTTTTTCTTAAACTAGCTCAACTTCTTTTCTGTTGATTGCAAACCAAAGAAATCACTAATTTTTTATTTTTACAGTGTATTACTCTTAAATAGTAAAAATTTTCTCTGTGATTTTCCCTTGACAAATAATGATGCATTCCCAAGAAAACTCTCCCATTTATTTTCAGAGTAATAGCATGAGAAGCCAGAAAACACCCAGCACAAATTTTGATTTTACGTTCCCTGAAGTAAGTGACTACCTCTTGCATGTTTTTGGTATCACACCTGTACAATGCCCTAGAGTAGTAACTAACTAGCTCTTTCCATCAGTCAACCACTCACAGAATAAAAGTCACCATTTTTTAATGAAGATTTTTAGGACTCAGTAACCTACCAGAAGGAAGACCCTAATAACAAATCTTAAGAATTAGAGAGGTGTGTCCATTTCTGTGTTTACATCCACTTGTGTAGAGCTGGCTTGATCTGCTTCATCACCGTGAGTAAGAATGGCCAGTAGCATTTTGCCTCTACCTAACACCTTAGAGAAAATGCTGAGCCTGTTTAGCATTGCCAGCATCTTCATAAATGAGCCTGTCATTTGAGCTGAGTTGTACTCAGAGAAGACATTCAGGAGCTCTCACTGTGGCTCCATATTCCAAATGAAAAGCTTTGCCCGTCACTATGAACTCCCTGTGCCCTCCTAGCATCCCTCTTCCTGAGCCGCCATCTGGGTAGAGACGCACTAGAGCATTGCCAAAGATTGCTTCTTCCAACAATAGGTGTCACTATGTGACAGCATCCATAGATTAAGCTGTTACTTCAGGGTGGTGACAGGGCCAGAATAAAGGGTCCTATAGACTTTCGATTTAGTAGAGATTGAGATGCGGTGGTTGAGCTGTGTATGGTTTAAATTGTAACCAAACTGATTCACATGTGCCTTCATCTCTGCTGTCTAATGAGCCTCTGTGATTGGGGAGAATCAACAGTGAATATCTTGCCAGTGTCCTGGCAGTGACTGAGATAAAGAGCTCAGAAACCCTTTTACTAAAAGGCAGCTGTGAAACAGTTCAAGTCAAAATGCAAGTTTCAATTCAATATTCTCACCGAGAAACAATATATAAACAGCTATCACCCATTGTAACGATTAATTCTCCCATCTCATTGCTGAAAGGGTTTCAGCCCTGAATCTCCTTCTCCCCATCAGATAGAATATGAGATATGTTGAGAGGAGATTGTTAAAGCCTGGACTGCAGAATTGTATCTGGTCATCTGAGTGACTCAGAAAGTCCCAAGTGCTCTTCTTTTACATGTATTATAATAAAACAAATTATTGTGGTGTCACAGACCTTGAATACCTACTAACCTTGATAAGCACTTACATCTAAACAAAAAGAGAATCAATTTGCATTTTCCTTTCTGCTAGCTAACATAATGCTTCATTTTACAGTGGCCATTAAGGGTTATTGCTCTCTTTACCTAACCACATTAGGCCGTTTGTGTCCGTTGTTCATGCATAGTTCCATCAGAACGTTTCAGGTTGAAGGCATTTTCACAATGATGCTGCTTTTGTCCTGCCCCAATGCTATTATCTTGAATGTGTTTATCCCAACAAGTCTTAAGACCTGAAAACCGTCCTCTGTGAAAACATGTCAGTCATCACCTTCACTCACAACAGGAATTAACAGTGCTCAAGGTCTCAGGGTGCGCGTGCGCGTGCACACACACACACACACACATGCACACACAAGGTTGGCTTACCTGGGTGGCCAGATATGTAAAACTGCAAAGCTTCTTGAATTGACCTTAATGAAGTAAAACCTGCATAGGGAGAAGAAATCTCTTGAACAAACCATAGATTTCCAAACCATCTCACCAGGCTGATAAAAGCTTCAAACCCTGCCAACCTCGGCCTTTGAATTAGCATTTTCTTCCCTGATCTATGGCCTCTTAATTTTCTGGGGCAGAGAAGCAAACCGCAGGCATTCATTAAGCAAACATCTATGTATGGGAAGAAATGGGAAGCATCTTCCTTCTGAAAACCACAAATACTTGAGTTAGAATAATTGAGAAATGGTCACTGGCAGGTAGAATAACACAATTATTATAGATGTAACCTTTTGGGAAGTAAAGACAGAAAATCTTAACCTAGAAAGATAGATGCACTCGATGAAAAAGAATGACCAGCCGAGACCCATTTCACAATGTAAAGGCATAGAAGGAGCAGTTGTAGAACACCGTTCCAACAGTGATAGATAGCTTGGTCAGAGATCAAAAATGAAAGCGTAAATACTGACATTTTAAAATTGAGTTTTCGTAACAAAAAAAACACAAAAGACCCATTTTCTCCAGGTATATTTGGCAACCACATTTCAATGTATATTCAGCTATTTTTTTATTCTGTATTAGTTCTGCACTCTTCTTATGTCCTCTTTCCATTTTAAATCAATAAAAAATATGTCTGGAATATTTTTTCCATCTGTAGAAAGACAGAATCTGGAATGCTGAATACTTAATCTCTTTGTTACTGGTTAATCATATTGTGTCGGGAAGGGACTAGATTCCAAGATCCTACAGAACAGGTAAAGTGTCTTTAAATTTGGTCCAGGGCCTTGTGTGAAGTAGTTAATGATGATGCAGAAGAAGTTGATAAATAAAAGTAGCATAAACACTGGCAGAACTACTGATCCTCGGAATACATGTGCATCCTCCAAAGAGTTTAAAATATAATAAAACTTTACTCAGAAACTATAAGCAGGTTCTTGATGCACAGCTCAGTGAAAGAGAAGAAAATACTTATAAAATACGGAAGTGTGGATTCTCAGGCAATACGTAGGATAAGTCCTGGAAAAGAAATGTGAATGAGGCCTGGCACTTGTGTTTTTGCTTTTGTTTTAGTAGCCAGAGTCTCACTCTGCTGCCCATGCTGGAGTGCAATGGCCACCATCTTGGCTCACTGCAACTCTACCTCCCAAGCTTGAGTGATCCTCCCACCTCAGTCTTCCAAGTAGCTGGGATTACCAGCATGCACCACCACGCCAGCTAATTTCTGTATTTTTATAAGAGAAGGGGTTCCACCATGTTGCCCAGGCTCATCTTGAACTCCTGAGCTCCGGTGATCTGCCCGCCTCAGCCTCCAAAAGTAAGAATACTAGGATTACAGGTGTGAGCCATCACGCCTGGCCTCCTCACACCTGTTCCACTGAATTTTACAATCTGGGATGGAATTGACGAGAAAGCAGTGAAAGCACACAATATGGTAAGTGTTCAATTTCCCTGTACAAGATTGAAAATCATTTCAATATTACTGTTTTGTTAATCTTTGTGATTTTCTTATGAAACTGGTGTTATTTATCATCTTAGTCTACACTGGAACATTTTGCAACACTGAGAGATGCATGAGAGTTAGGCAGGAAGTCTAGGCAAGGAAATCCAGTTTCTCTACTCAGCACCTCGCATGAGGGGGAACTGTGATTTTCTGCAGTTTCTCCACATCAGTGTAGAGCTCATGGGTATTTCTAAGTTCCTTCCAAGGATGCAGGACCCAGGAAAGCCTACTTGATTTAATTGTGCTTGCTACTTCATTTTTTTTTTTTTTTTTTGCACAGAGTTTTGCTCTTGTTGTCCAGGCTAAAGTGCAATGGCACGATCTTGGCTCACCGCAACCTCCACCTCCTGGGTTCAAGCAGTTCTTCTTCCTCAGGCTACCCTACTTCTAAGCTCCACACAAAAACACCAATGCCCATGAAAAAACTGAAAGAATACGGCCGGAAAAGGTGGCTCACACCTCTAATCCCAGCACTTTTGGAGGCCGAGGCAGGAGGAACACTTGAGGCCAGGAGTTTGAAACCAGCCTGGCCAACATGGCAAAACTCCATCTGTACCAAAAAGACAAAAATTAGTCAGACATGGTGGCACACACTTGTAGTGCCAGTTACGTGGGAGGCTGAGGCATGTCAATCGCTTGAACCTGGGAGACAGAAGTTGTGATGAGCTGACATCATGCCTCTGCACTCAAGCTTGAATGACAGAATAAAACTGTCTCAAAATAAATAAATCAATTAATTAAATTAAGTTTAACAAAATAAGTAAAAGATTGTAAGAATATTTACAGAATTCCATAAATAGCAATGCAAAGAATCTGAAAAACCCTTATCATTGAGAATTTCTCCACTTCCACAGTGCACCCTCTCATTACAATGTCAAATTAAAGTTTCCAAAAGAGGATAGGGAAACATTTACTTTGGTAAAATGGGAGTGATTTTTTTTCTCAGAAATAAAAATACTCTTATGATGATTGGTAGCTCCACCTAAAGGATTTTAAAGTAAAATTTAAAACAAATAAAAAAATTGTTTAGGGACGAATATTTATATTACCCAAAGATGTTTCTTTTCATAAAAGAGTTCCCTCTAGAATTCTCCTAAGTGGTGAACTCCCCTGGTGCCTTTAAACGGTTGTTTACAGATCATTAACTACTCACAAAAAGGCTGGTGCAGAAAACCTGCCAAAGTATGAGAATCTCCCATTGAGGAACCAAAATTTAAGAGAATGCTTGAGAGATCGAATTCAGTTTGCCAGAAATAAATTTTCATAATGAATTTTGGAATGGAAAATTGCATGCAAGTCAACTTTATATAGAATTTCTTTTTGCAGACAAACAGAACCCAAAATTTAAGAACATCACTTTTAAAGCTGAAATATTTGGGTATTATATGCAAATATTAAAATTTGCCAAACCATTCCTCAAGTGTTGGTATTTAGGTGGTTTCCAAGTTTTCTTAATTTCAATAAATAACACTATTGTTAACATCCTAGTTCACAAAGTTGTGTTCACATTTCTGCCTGATTCCTTAGTGTTTGCTTATAAAAGGAGAATGGAGAAATAAAACGCACACAATTTTTACTGTTCTTAATACAAATTAATCAAATGCTTTTTAGACAGAGTTTCCAACATTAGTTCTCTTAACCACACTGCCTTATTATTGAGTCTTCGCTAGAAGTGACTGAACATTTTGAAAATGGCTTGTAGAGTTTTAGTTGAAAACATCACTTTCTGTTGTTTAAGATAGTTTGATTACAAATAAAGTTGAAAACATTTGTCATCTTAATTATTGCTTTGTATTTCCTCCTCTAAACTAACTGGTTTTACCCGCTCCCTCCAGATGGAATTCTCAGTACTTTTCTTATTGATTTGTATGAGTTCTTCACATATTAAGGATTTTTTTTTCATATCAGTTATACATATTTTCTTCTACTTAGGTGTTTGCGTTTTAATTTTGTTAGTGGAATTTTTAACATGTGATTTTGAATTTTCCCATTAGTTTTGATTTAAAAAGTCTTTTTCCCAGAAATTACATGAAGAGGTCATCTATGTTGTCTTCTTTTCTTTATGTATATAATTTTGTAAGTGCCTTTACCAGCTGGATAAGTAGGGCCACTCTCATGATCTTTATAAAGCTTTTTTTTCTCCTTCATTGTATAGAAATTATAACAATTTTGCCGAGTTCTGAGCATTCTATAAAATGATGTTTGAAAGCTCTTTGTCCTTAGAAGGTGATAAAAATGAAAGTTCAATAATATTTATAATGATAGCTGACAATCTGATATGCAAAAGAAAATTCTAATATATCGTAACAAAGCAAAGCAAGACAAAATGCATCTTTAGTAGCTTTGAACAACAGGGAGGTCAGTATGCTTGGGCCCAATGTAAAATAACTAAATTTTATATGAGCCTCACAACAAACTTTATGATGACCTTTATTCTTTCATTTTTATTTTCATTTTTCCAAAAGTCTCCCCAAATAATGTGCAATAAGAGGTTAGCATGTCCTAGAGATAAGCGGATTTTCCTGACTCTTTGCACTTCTGATCTTGGGAAAAGGATTTCTCCCCGACAATTCACCACCCCCATTCCCCTCTCACTGCCAAGTTTAATATGGCTTGGACTGTCTTCTCATATCTCCGGCTCCTATATGAATCATTTTCAGCACTGAGTTCTGATCATTATATACAAGGTCACTTTTTAATTAGAACAATATAGTAAAACATATGCTCAGAAGATAAATGAGGTACAAAGCTAGCTGTGCTACAGTGAACCCTTTTATTGGAAAGCCCTTAAAAATAATAAGCGTCATGTATAGTCCAGGGGCCTTTGCAACATATTTCAGTAGAGCAAAGTGCCTGCCATAGTGAATGAATACCCTGTTAGAGTGAACAATCATTTGGCAGCATAGGTTATTTTAATGGACACATCACTTTAAACGAAGCCTTCGCCATCTGTTCTGCCCTCTAATTACAGATGCAAAAAGAACATAATTCACAATTGCATCATAAAAAAGTAAGATATAAGTGATTTAAATGCATGTGTATCTTCTTTATTCAATGCAGCATGCAGCTGTTATGTTGTTTTCATGTTTCAAACACAAATGAGGATAGAAATCGCTCTTCTCTGATGGAGTGAATTTCCTGTTACAGGACATTTTGGGGTGTAAATAAATGAAAAAGCGTGTGTTCTCATAGCACCTCCACATCAAATGAGAGGCAAAGGTATTCTGTAATGCACGCTGTGATCTGCTACCATGTGTGATGAAGTGTAAGTTTGTGTGGAAACCTAATTTTCCATTCTTCTTTATTAGTCTTTAGCATTTCAAAAACTGCTCAGATAAGTGTTCTTTTCCAATAACCAAATCATGTAGATGGATATGTTATAACAAAGATATCCTCCTTTAGAATAAGGTGAGTACACTGGTCACTGCAATATCAAAAAGGCCAACACTTGGAGTGAGCCCATGTATTTCTTATATGAAACCTTCTGATTTCTCCAGGCTAACTCCCTGAGAAAGAATAAGCTAAAAGGTGGAACTCTTTACTTTCCATCTGATGTCTCAAGAGTACTTTAAGATTCCTGTGTGGATTTACAATTTAAGGCTTACTCATTTGGAAGAGAATATCTTAGCATGCAAGCTGCAAAGTGAGCTTAACTCCTCAAGGAAATCTGTAAAATTACCCCTGTTACTTGATACTGTTACAATCTTTTTTTTTTTTTTTGAGATGGAGTTTCACTCTTGTTACCCAGGCTGGAGTGCAATGGCGCAATCTCGGCTCACCGCAACCCCTACCTGCTGGATTCAGGCAATTCTCCTGCCTCAGCCTCCTGAGTAGCTGGGATTACAGGCACGCGCCACCGTGCCCAGCTAATTTTTTTGTATTTTTAGTAGAGAGGGGGTTTCACCATGTTGACTAGGATAGTCTCGATCTCTTGACCTCGTGATCCACCCGCCTCGGCCTCCCAAAGTGCCGGGATTACAGGCTTGAGCCACCGCGCCTGGCCTCAAAGGAACTCTTATTTAAAGAATTACTTGGAAGAGGGACATTTCTCTATCCCAGGGATCCCCAATCTCAGCTCGCAACAATAGGAGAGTAGTAAGAATAATAAATTAAAAATAACATGTATTTAATCATTGTAAGCTTTGAGTTTATATGTCTTCCACCTTTGTCTGATTTTAAATCAAAAAGTAAAGGATGAACTAGGAAGGCTCACATTGCCACCCTTCCAATGATTTCTCTTTTAATTTATTGAAAACTTTCTTTCAAATCTTTCATTTAAAAATCTTTTTTATCATAGGACAAGTTTTGCTCAAAAGAATATGCATCACAGGAAAGTTGAACTGAAAAAACCATGTGTTTAGTGATTGCAACTGCACCCAGAACACTACATTGTTTTTACTTCTGAAGAATTCAGGAAGAAAACTGCCAAATCAGTATTTTTAAACATGTGGCTTTCAGGACAGGAATATCTCAACAGTTATTATTAAAATTATAATCGTTCTCTTCATATAAATATGTGGTATTTACCCTTGGAAGGAACAAATGGATCACTAGCAAAATATGTTTTATCCTAAATTTGTTTTTATTTAAATCACAAATAACTTCTCCATCATAACAGCTAATTGTATTTAAAGAACAAAATGATTTGTGAAAAAACTTGCTGATCAATCATAAATTAAAGTTTAGTCACACATTTCAGAGGTATTACTTGTTAGTAACTTTCAAATGACCTTTAAAATAATTGTATTTACTGAATGGAATGAAAATGGAATCCACTTTTGATCAAGGATGCTGAGTGAAGGCTAAATAGCAAATGAGTGGTGGTGTGTCCATGGAGTCATACATACTATTTCCAAGCAGAGGACCCTACATCTTCCCCTCAGAAGAATGTCGTATATGCTATGTGAGAAGTGATGACACTGGTTGTAAATTAATAAAATATACCTGTCTTTGCTAAGGGAAGATAAAATAAATCTATTATTATAAGTCCTCCTAAGACCACACAACCAAGTGCAGTATTGATATTAGCACTGAAGCCAAGGTCATCATTTTGGTCACTGACATCCAATGGCATTTAAAGATGTGTGGACACGAGTGATGACAATGATGGTCATGATGATGACGATGACGATCATGATGATAGTGAATATGACAATGTTGATATTTAACACCTATATGCTGGACTCTGTTCTAATTGCTTTACTTTTGTATCATTTCATTTAATCCTCTCAACAACCCTGTGAGAAAGTCACTTGACACTTTAGAAAGGACACAGTACCAGGATGAGAAACTCTAGAGAATGGTGATGGTTCTGTGAAAACCATGAACAGCTCACATCAGCTCACCTCTACCAGCCCCAATTCTTTCCATGGTAAATCAAACTCTGCTCAACTAACACTTTAGTATAGGATAAGTAGAGAAAAACAGGTCCAAAAGTGTTGCGTAATAAATTAAAAATCTGAAAATAATATTTTTATAGTTATATTGACATGTACACAATGTATTGCTAAGCAACCTAGCTCCCAACAATCAAAGTAGCAGACTAACTCAAAGTATATGCCTAGAACTGTAACAACAACTGGAATGCAGCACCTTTGTGCTCAAAATCACAAGAGAGAGTTAACCCTCGATCAACATGCACTTACTATACGAAAAGCACTGGATTAGACGCTTTGGAGCAGACAAAAAGAATTAATACCCATCCTCAAGGAGCTTACCACCCAGTTAGAAGCGAAGCATGCGTTCATAAAACTATAATAACGTAAGACTAAAAAATGTAGCATTTCTCATTAACTAAGTGGAAAATCCCAAATCACTTTCCTTCACTTTTATCGCTTCTTTTACAACTCTTCTCCCAACTGGATGAGAGGGGTGGCCATCCTTCTGCTGGGCTTTCTTAATCCTTTGGAGCTCTCTTAAAATATGTGCTCATTGTACTGAACCTGCCTGAACCTGTTTCACATCTGTGAAATGGGATACTGCGTACCAACCCCCCCCTGAGCTATTGTAGAATTAAATGAGTCAATGACAATAACATGCTCACGATGTTTTCTGGCACATGAGAGGTACTCAATCAATGATAACCAATGTCAACATTATTATGACTACCTATCTCCATACCTAACTTTCTGACCAGATTTATCATCTTCATGTAATTTTGTTCATAATTCTAAGAGCTCGTAGAAGACTACATTGAATATTTATCTATTTCCTCAAATGAAAATAGAGAAGCATACGGTAAATCTTAATGGTACAATTAGGATCTAGAGGAAAAGTGTTCACTGGACTCATAGAAGGGTCAAACTAGACTCGCTGAAAAATCTCAAGTGAAATGAGTGAGGGAATAGAAAGTATCTCAGCCTGGGTGAAAAAGGAAGATGAGGCGCAAGCCGTGGAAGCACAGGGAGAAGAGAAGCAGCTGCAGCAGAAGGGATATTGGGTAAGTGAGGAAAAAGGGAATTCAGGAGGTTATTGCAGTAGCTCAGGCACAAGAATCTGAGAACCTTTATTAAATAGGGCAACAGAAATAGAAAGGATAGAATCAGGTCATAGATGGAAGAGTCAATGGGACTGAATCACTGTTAACAAATAGGAAGCAAGAGAGAACGAGAAGAAAAAATTCAGAAGCAAGGCTCAATTTCTGAGTTTAGACAACAAAAACAATGAGAGTAATACATATTAGAAATGAAATAGCAGAACCTTCCGTTTTTTTTTTCTAATCAGTGACAGGAATTAAGTTTGAGATACACTAAGCTTGAGGTTTGCAGGATGTCAAATTAGACATGTTTACTGGGTTATCATCATATGAGGTTGGATCAGTGAGGAGAAAACAAAACTAGCGAATGAGAAACAACTAGCACCCTGATTCAACTGACCCTCGTCTGCATAAATTTGGCATCAAGGTGCATAGGTCATCATAAGCCTTTAACAGAAGTCTCTTGGTGCCAGCGCCAGTGAAGAGAGGAACAAAACCAATGCAGCTACTGTTTTTCTGATGGTGCACCTACAGCCTTGGTTCTACGTGGTTTCTCTGCACAGAGGGAGTTCTTCCATCTTTGGATCTAAAAACAATATCTTTTCGTTTTATCTGCAGCAATAGTCTAGCTCTCAGAGACAAAGTCAGTGAGAAACGAAAGAGGTCCCTGCCCGCTCAATTCAGCTCCCAGTACAAAGAACAGAGTCACAGTGGTATCCACAGCCCATATCGGCATAAATACAGATGGATTCAAATACCCATTTTACCCCAAATAAAGGCTATATCTCATGCAAGCAAAAATAGAGGTTTTTTTTTTTTTTTTTTTTTTTTTCCCGAAAGTGGGACCTTCAACAAGCCAGAACACCATTGTTTATTTAAAAGAATTTTTAAACTCTGATTCAGACTATGGACGCCAGGCCCAGGCCAGTGGCTGAATCCCACGGGGGCATCCGCATGCTGACGTCTCTGCCTGGAAAGTTGATTTTTAATGGTGCGGTTACGAAACTATGTGTCCTCAACTACAAAAACTCCAAAGATATATTCATTCCAATTCCACAACACAGGTCTAAAGATAGAGTGGAGGAAGTGCTTGGTCATCTCACACACACTCATCAGATTCACTGGCCTTTCTAATACCTTAAATGAGGTTATACTCTTTAACATCTGATTGCTTTCTTCACCACTTTCTCATTTGTTTTCCATGAGTACTTATATTTCAGGTCACTGTTAGAACTTAGGTAGCAAAAGAGGAAGAAAATAATCACTCAGATGTAAGTCTAGTTTGCTCATTTCACAGATAAGAAAACTGAGAGGGGTGAAATGGTTGCCCAAGTTCAATTAGAAGAGCATGAACTAGGACTGGGGTCTCCCCAAAGATCCAAATCATGAATTTTCCCAACTGCCTTGTTATTTTCCTGGTTGAAGAGCTTGAAAGGAAAACATTGAGGGACCGTCTCAACTCTAGGGTCTGCAGGATAACCTGTGTTGGGAGAGTCCTTCCTACATTTTGAGTTGGAGCACAGGGAGCGAATGGGGTGGGGAAGAGAAAGAGAAAAAACAAGTCCAATTACTTTGTGTTTGTGAGGAGAGCGACTCAGAAAGTTCCCCCTCTATTTTAGACAGTGGTTGGCACTGAAAACCTGTGGAAGCATGTGCCCTCTGGGAAAAACAGGCTAGAAGAAGCATCCCTAGACACAGAAAAGCGTGGCAAATTTTCTAGTAGCTCATGTCGCAGCATCGCACGCAAACCCTTTGGAAGCACCTCTAACCTCCTCTCTTTCCTACACCTTCAGAATGGGGTTTCTGCATGATGCATTCAGCTGTTTTTTCCTCTGCTACAAAGAAGCTCAGCACTTTCCTGTCTGACAGCTGCCAAATGACACTCTATGTTCCAGAGCCCAGAAGAGGGTGGAACTCAGGACTCAACAGTCTTAAGAATAAAAGGGGACAGTTGACCAGGTTCATAATGTTGTTTCCCCAGAAAACAGACCTGAGATAGGAAGATGAGAGTGGCATTCTGAGATAACTAATAGGTTTCTGGAACAATCAAGGCTCCACTTAAGTGTAAATAAACAAATATATCCTACAAATAATGAATTCCAAAAGTAAAAACAGAAGACAATTGTTAACATCCAACTTCTTCAAATCATGAAGCATGTATCAAAAAGTCAAAATTATTCCCAGATAACCATTTAAAAGCAAGCCACGGTAAGTTCAAAATACATACTCCAACTTCATGAAGAGATACACATCTATGTATATATTCTCCTAAAAAGACAGTTAAACTGTTATGAATGGGAAGCTGGTCAGTACTTTCTCAACTTTCTAGAAATTTGTTTTCCCAAATTGCAGCTATTCATTTTTCTGTGAAAAGATTAATGGAAAACAGAACCCAATCTCAACTATTTTCTCATCAAAGGAAATGTCTTTAAATCCTAGCCTCAAGAAATATTCTCTAGAATGAGATTGTAGTAGAGTTGTATAGAATGGAGTTTTTAAAATACCTTGGATCAGTAACTTTATTTTTTCTTTGAAACAGAATCTCACTCTGTCAAATGCAGTGACACTATCTCAGCTCATTGCAACCTCTGTCTCATGGGTTCAAGCAATTCTCCTGCCTCAGCTTCCTGAGAAGCTGGGTAATTGAAAAAAACTATCAAACCTGGCTAATTTTTGGTTTTTTGGTAGAGACTGCGTTTCACTATGTTGGCCAGGCTGGTCTTGAACTTCTGACCTCAGGTGATCCACCCGCCTTGGCCTTCCAAAGTGCTGAGATTACAGGCGTGAGCCACCATGCTCAGCCAGAATCAGTAATTTCTAAAGGATATGCCCAAATGACACTCAGGTGCCGTAAGTGCAAGCGAGCTCTAAATTTGTCAGCTTGACAGGCTAATGAAAAAGAAAATTCAGCCAGTTGTTAAACCCAGCTAACTTGCCATTGATCTGAGTTCCACTGTTGGTGGTTAAATAGAACTCTCCTTTGGCGTTTATGTCTCAGTTCTGACTTTGCTTCAGCCTGGCCATGAGGGGTCTATAAGTATTTGAACCTCCATATTTCCCTCTTTCTGCACTAAAATACTTTTAGGTTGCTCTGTAGAGCTTCAGCGTTCTAAGCTCTTGGAGTCCACTTTGATGATGAAGAGCTCTGACTGCAGACAGATGTTTATGACAGAGGATGGCTCAAACATTATCTTCCAAATAGTCTCTCTAGAGAGAAAAGGCAGAATCAGAGTGGCATTCTGCAGTCAGAGGAGTTAAGGTGACATTCAGGCAGGGTGAGCCTCTGCAGCCAATCTAACTTGGTCATAACCCATCAAGCCCCAGTGAATTCTGTGTTCAGTATTTCAAATGTTTCCTTCCCTGACACTAGAAGAAATAATACAAAAAATTGTTACCTATGCTGATGCCCAGACAAATAATGCAGAATTATAACAACAATCAAATGCAGCAGACCACACACCTGATCAATTCCTTCCTTCAGTACATAGGATTCTTGAATTCTTGCATCTCCTTCGAGGCTTGTTTTAAAATCATATTACCAAAAAGCTCTCAGGGAAGCATTTTACTTTCTGGCTTTGTAATAAACAGAAAGATGCCACAGTGGTTTTTAAAACTCTCCTAAATCATATAATTGTTCATGTTTTCAGTCTTCCTTCCTGTGTCCATTTCTTCCCCCTCTAAGGCCACTTCCAAAGAACTCAAGAAAACGAAGGAAACTGCTGTGACCAAGCTGGAATGCATGCAAACCAAACCATCTCCCAGAGAGGATGAGGAGCAGCTCCCATGACTCCTCCCTTGTCCTTCATCTACGCTTTTCTCTCAAGCCACATGTTCACTCCACACCCTCATCAGGATCCCAGCCCAGTCCACCCTTACTCCTTGGCCAAAGGAAAGATAGTTCTTTCTCCTGGGGCCACAATGTGAGGCCTGAGAGGAAATGTTGTCTTTTGGGAAATAGCAAACTTGTGTGACTACATTAAAGTCAACACTATTTATCTTCACCTCTTGTCCTAGGGGCTTACAAAGGGACACCACTGTTGGGCCCAACCCCCGTGCACAGCTGCAATAGAAAGAAGGCAGGACTGGTACTTTCAAGTGTCAGACCTTTTGTGCTGACTACTAGTTTATGAGGCTGATGTCAAGCATTGCAGTCAATGAAGGCTTTGTCCTAGGTGTACATGGCAGGACAGTGGAAAAACTGCCCTCTCTCATATCCCAGACCCATCCATCTTCCCTTCACCCTGTTTCTCAACTTTTCTGTCTCTTGAGCTGAAGGAGAGAGGATCCCTCCTGGGTTAATGTACTGGAAAATTGCTCTTCATGTATATGAGGAGGGCCCTTCCAAATGAAAGAAAAAAAGAAAGAAAAAAAAATGGGGAAGAAGAGTCGTTTTTCCCACTGAACTCGTTGGCCTTATGCTTGTGGGTCTGACCCTGATTAAGAAAATCTCAATGTCCTGCTAGGAGGTTTATTGTGAAGTTTGGCAGAACGCACTTCCGATTGAATTTTTTTTATTATTTATAATCACAAAATAGTTTGAACAGCTCCCATCACCCACCCCACCACCAACTACCCTGACCTCAAGTGTGCGTACACGTGCACACACATGAACACACATCCAAGACCTTACCTTTGAAGAGACTCCATACACTCACAAGCGATTCACCTTGGAGCAAACTATTCTCCTCCTTAGAGCTGGTTTCCCCAAGGCAATTGCATATAAATAACAAACATGTTGTTTTCATGCAGTTACATGGAAAGTTGGACTGCATGAACTTTGTTACGCATGGACCAGAAGAGGCTGTGTTACTTGATATCACTCACTTGGCTATTTTTACTTTTTTCTAGCTAAAAGTAATATCCTCTATTTTCTAAGCTTCTTCCCCCACCTCCCAGGTTTTATTCCTCTGTGGGAGGCCGTAGGTGAAAACAAAAAGTCATGTTAGTGGTTAAGGCATCAAGAATGTTTGCTTCTGAAATAAAAGCCGGTAGTGGCACCAAGAGATTTTATAGAACCCAGCTGAGTCCTTCCAGAAACATCCTTGCAAAAATCACGAGAAATGGAAACACACAATCTGAACAATTGTAACCAATGCAAAATGTGCATTTTAGAAGCCAGTAGACACACAAGTGTTCTTCTGGGAAGTAAAGAAAAAAAGGTAGTGGGGGTTTAGGGGTAACTGGGGATGGTTAATGGGTACGAAAATAATGGAAAGAATGAATAAAACCTAGTGGTTGACAGCACACAGAGTTACAATCTCTTGACAACTGAACATGTCAATGATAATTGTACGTGTTACAAGTTAATGAGCATAATTGGATTACTTGTAACACAAAGGATACGTGCTTGAGGGGATGATACCCCATTTTTCATGATGTGGTTGGTACTTACTGCATTCCTACATTAAAGTATCTCATGTACTCCATAAATACACCTACAGGGGCTGGGCGCGGGGGCTCATGCCTGTAATCCCAGGACTTTGGGAGGCCAAGGCAGGCTGATCATGAGTTTAAGACCAGCCTGGTCAACAGAGTAAAACCCCGCCTCTACTAAAAATACAAAAAATTAGTCGGGTGTGGTGGCAGACGCTTATAATCCCAGCTACTTGGGAGACTGAGGCGGGAGAATCACTTGAACCCAGGAGGCAGAGGTTGTAGTGAGCCAACATCGCGCCATTGCTCTCCAGCCAGGGTGACAGTACCAGACTACGCCTCAAAAAAAAATTAATATATATATACACATATATATATATACACATGTATATATACATATATATACACACATACATATATATGTATGCATATGTATGTATATATACATGTGTATATATATGTATATGTATGTATACATATATATGTATGTGGGTATATGTATGTATACATATATATGTATGTATATGTATGTGTGTATATGTATGCATACATGTTTGTGTATGTATATGTATGTATACATATATATGCATGTGGGTATATGTATGTGTATATGTGTATGTATACATGTTTATGTATGTATGTGTATGTATACATATATGTGTATGTATACATATGTATACATAGATGTATATTTGTGTGTGTGTGTGCACCATGTACTCTCAAAATAACTTTTTTAAAAAGAAAAAGAATTTAGCAGCTTAGTGCATTTTTTGCTGTTTCACCCCCATTTTCCAGTAACTACTTTATGCTTTCATTGATTATTAATTTGGCCAGAGACATTTCAGAGAGGGCATTTTACACATAAAATGTATTTATTTTTATTTATAAGTCGATTTATTTATAAATAAATAAATTTGGTGACAGGAGAAAATAAAACCTAAACTTTTAAAGGATGCATAAAGAGCATAAAAGTGACTCAAACAGAAAAGGTCAATGGAAGAGTGAAATCAGCGTTGGCAGCTCACCTCCCCTGGATGGTGAGTTCTGCCCTCATGTTGACTTTAGACCATCAACGACCGAGGCAAAACACCACATAAAGTTACAATCTCTTGACAACTGAATGATCAAATTGCCTCTCCTGTTAGAATGTGTATTACGCAACTATAACGGACTTTTTATTCTGTTTGTGATGTGAAAACCTGAGAAGATTTTGTGAAATGACTCCATTCTTATACACAAAGCAGTTCCTGGGTTTGTTCTTACCTCTCTTCATCTTTCTCACTTGATACGTTTCACCAAGATTTTTCCCCATAGAAATCTAATTTTATTTTCTGCAGTTTCAGATGCTGCTTCACTGACGGACTTGGGGCTCATTTAAATATTTAGCAAGATTATAAAATGAAATGGGGTGAAGCTGACAAATCACGCCCAGGAGAGGGTGGGGAGAGTCGTTAAGTCAAACCCCGGCGTTAATAGGAACCCCTAATCTCTTAGCCTGTCCCCTTTTGTGGAAGGAGGTCAGAAGCACTTGGTCCCCAGGCCCGCTCCCTAAAGACTCTTAACAAGCAGATGTTACTGTAACATGCTCAGGGAATCAAGCATAAATATGACCCTTGACCCCAGTTGTCAGCTGATCCACTGAGTCTCTTAGAAATATACTCTTAACTTTTCTACACTCCCACTCTTTCCCACCATCCCCCTCTGCTTCACCCGGCGCCTCCGCCTCGGGTTTCTATGCCTGTGTCTCCAGCTTTGGAGCTTGCACAGTTGCTAGCAGTGTGACCTTTCTCTTCACAGAGGTCAAAGGCCTGAGACCCTAGGCTGGCCTCTTTTCTTGCTAAAGGCCAGCTGATGAATCATTCCCAACTTGAAGGGAACAGAGGAGAAGGGAGGGCTCTGAAGGCCTTTTGAGAGAAACAACTGTGGCCTATACATCAGCATTGACGCTGTTCTGACACTTTCAAAACTCATGTTCCTCTCTGGGAACCACAGGGAGAAGGGAAGAGAGGAGGGACAGAAAAGTCTCCCTCACTAGGATGAAATAAATAAGAACGAGAACATGATACCAGGCTCCAGGGTTGTGTAATGGGACACTGTACAGGAAAGAGAGAAAGAGAAATATGGGCACTCTTCAACACACACGTAGAAATCCTCCCCCCAGGTGTCAGTTTTCAGAGCACGTTTCACAAAACAAGAGAAAAGGTGTGTGCTTTTCCCCCACTGCAATGAGTTTTGTCAAGAGGATTTTGATAAACTATTCATAATTCTCTTGCTTATAATTTAGAAGTCATTTAATTAAAAAAAATAAATTATATATATATGTGTGTGTGTATGTGTGTGTGTGTGTCCCCTTTAAGACAACCCCATCATGGTAGAATGGGGACAGAGGAGTTGGAAGCTATGACAGCAGTCTAAGTTACCTAGAAGGTATGAGACTCTTTATTGCTCTATTTTTTCTCTATATAGTGTTCTGGTTTTGACTTTTTGTTGTTGTTTGTTTGTTTTTGTTTTTGTTTTTGAGATAGAGTCTCACTCTGTCGCCCAGGCTGGAGTGCAGTGGTGCGATCTCAGCTTACTGCAACCTCCAACCTCCTGGGTTCAAGCAATTTTCCTGCCTCGCCCTCCCGAGAAGCTAGGACTACAGATGTGAGCCACCACGGCCAGCTAATTTTTGTATTTTCAGTAGAGACAAGGTTTCACCACGTTGTCCAGGATGGTCTCCATCTCTTGACCTCATGATCCACCCGCCTCGACCTCCCAAAGTGCTGGAATTATACTCCCAAAGTGAGCCACCATGCCCGCCCTGGTTTGGACTTCTAATCTGTGAGTGGTGTATATTTTACCTGCAGTCATTCAGAGAGTCTTCATTCACCTACAGGAAAGGTAGGATTTGGGCATATAACTGGGGAGCATAAAATGCAGGAAGTAGGCTGATTTAGCTGACTGTTCAGGCTCCAACAAGAAAGAAGCCCTAAGACAGCTCCCAAAAGGAGCCCCAAAGGAGCCACATTGCTTGAACCAGAACCTAATTTTGCAGTTTGGAATCCACCAACTTACAGGTTGTCCAAGGATTAGCTGTTGTGATTCTCTTTAAACACTTTAAGAAATTCAAAGAGGAAGTAAGGAACAAGCTATGCTCTTCAACATAGTGTGGGTCTGGAAAAGAATTTGATTCATATCATCTTATCAAAGCTTTTATAAAATGGCCTTTTATTAGGCTTTGCTAACTTCACATTTCTTGCATTAAATTGACTTTAATAAGATACAAAATTAAAAATAGGTATTATATTTCCATTTGCTTAGAAAATATGTTAATGCACAGAAATGCTCTTGCTTTTTTGCTTTTTCTTTCCTTCTTTTTTTGCTTCCTCATCTATTTTGTGTTGTTGTTGGCAGGGAGGTGATGAAGGCATTGACTAAATGCTGGATATACTGTTTTCTAGATAATGGTGTTAAAAAATACAAACTGAAAGAATAAACAAATTATTTATGCTCAGAATCTCTATTACTGGACAAGGCAGCCCAGAGATGATACCTCTTCCTCTCTGTTGTGACTTTCCATTGCTTTCATCTAGGTTCTTAAGATCTGATGTACAAACATCCAACCCCTAAAGATTATGTGGCCTTGCTTCTCCGATGGCATCTAACTCAGGGACTTCTCAAACTTGGCTGTTCATCAGAAACACTTGATCATTTCAAAACATGCATATTTCTGGGCCAGATCCCGTTTTTACTAAATAAGAATGTCTGTGGATTTTCTAGGGAATGTATGCACTTTATACATTATCCAGGTGATTATTTTTCATATTGATTTTTTTCACATTAATGACACTTTCATCTGCAAATAAAGATGTTTTTACTTACTTATTTATTTTTAATCTTACCTTTTTTTTGGAGACAGAGTTTCATTCTGTCACCCAGTCTGGAGTGCAGGGGTGTGTTCATAGCTTACTGCAGTCTTGAACTCTGGAGCTCACGGTGTTCTTCTGCCTCAGCTTCCTGAGTTGCTAGGACTACAGTTACCTACCACCACACTCTGCTAATTTTTCCTCTTTTAAATTTTGGTAGAGATACAATTTTGCCATGCTGTCAAGGCTGGTCTCAAACTCCTGGTCTCAAGTGATCTTCTGCCTTGGCCTCCCAAAATGTTAGGATTACAAGCATTAGCCACTGTACCCAATTCCTTTCCTATTTTTATACTGTTCTTTTTTCCCCCTTCTTCTTACTGCTTTAGCTAGGATTTCTCGTATGATATTGACCAGGAGAGATGAGAGAAGGCAAACTTGTCATGTTCCTGATCTCAAAGGGGAAAACGTCTTGTCTTTACCACTATGTATGATGTTAATTCTGAGTTTTTGTAGATTTAAAAAATCAGGTTAGGTCTTCTAATCCTGTTTACTGTGAGTTTTTATCATCCACACAATCTCAATTAACGGTTAAAATTCCATCAGACTATTACATAAATATCGACAAACTGCATCTAATGTTTCTGTGAAAAGGCAAAAGACCTGCAACAACCAACATAATTCTGAAAAGGTAAAACAAAGTTGGAGGACTAACACGACCAGATTTCAAAACTTAATAAATGCCGCAGTATTCAAGCAAGCATAGTACTGGTAAAAGAACAGACATGTAGAGAAATGAAACAGAACAGACAGCCCAGAAAGAGACCCACACCGATATCGTCAACTGACCTTTGACAATGCTGTACAGCAGATTCAGTGGTGCAAAGCAAATTCAAATGATGTGGGAATTAGATAGATACAGACAAAGTTCCTATGCAAAAGATTTCCAAATAATGTTCATGGGAATCCACACACAGTGAGATGGATTCTAACTCTTCATACTTTTAGTGTGTGAACTATTGTGCTATACACAATAATTGTCTTCCGAAGAGTGCAGTATAGAAAGCGTAGAAAAATAACAACTACACAGTGGAAAAACCTGACGAGTCATGTTGATAGCAGATATCTTTGATATGACGAGATGAGAATGACACTTTACCTCTGTCGTTTTCCTCTTAAAAACTGTAATTCTAGCTAAGTAATAAGAAAACCATCAGACAAATCTCAACTGAGGGGAATTCTACAAAATATTTGACAAGTACTTCTCAAATGTTCAAGGTAATTGAAAAGAGGAAAATGTCCGAGCCAAGAAAAGCCTAGAGACATGACTACTAACTGTAATGTGGCATAAGAAGGACACTGGATAAAATCTGATAATGTATACTTTTTCTTAATATTAATGTATCAATATTCGTTCATTAATTGTGACAAGCGTATTATACCAATGTAAATGTGAATCATAGGGGAAAATAGAGCCATGATACATGGGAGCTCTCTGCACTATCTTTTCAACATTTCTGTAGGTTTAAAACTATTCTCAATTAATATTAGGCCTACTCTCCAAGCAAAGGATTAAACTATTGTATTTTTTTTCCCTCGGCTAGTTTTATGAAGTATTCACTTTATTTTTTACCCATTGAATAAAAAAGTAAATGCATAATTAACTTAAAAGAAAAATTTTAATAAAAAAATTTAATTGATGACCAAATACTTAACCCTGGTGACCCTACCTGGGTTCATGGGAAGATAGTGTTCATGGGAAGGCTTCCTGAACAGTAAGCTGATTTCCTAAATGATATCCTTAGCACGCAAATAAAAAAGCAAGCTATACTTTTCTATTCTTAACCAGAAAAAAGTGCCTAAAACCTTTCCTTTTCAACATATTCCATTTTTTTATTAAAACAGAAAAAATGGAGATGTTAGCAGTCAGAAACACCACCTTTATTAACAAAAAAAATTATTATGTTAAAAACTAAAGAGGGAGCGAAAGGAGAAATGCTATGGATACCTAAGGAAGTATGATTGCAATGTATTGAGTTCTTCTTGTGCCTATTAAATCTTTTCAGGATAAACGCAATATAATCAGGGGCTCAACTAGAGTTGCGAAATTTTCATCAATGCAATTTGGTCATTGAAATTTTTCAATTCACTGGTAACTTAGAAAATACATTCATTTGGCTGGGCGCGGTGGCTCACACCTATAATCCCAGCACTTTGGGATGCCGAGGCAGGTGGATCACGAGGTCAAGAGATCGAGACCATCTTGGTCAACATGGTGAAACCCCGTCTCTACTAAAAATACAAAAATCAGCTGGGCATGGTGGCGCGTGCCTGTAATCCCAGCTACTCAGGAGGCTGAGGCAGGAGAATTGCCTGAACCCAGGAGGCAGAGGTTGCGGTGAGCCAAGATCGCGCCACTGCACTCCAAGCTGGGTAACAAGAGCGAAACTCCATCTCAAAAAGAAAAAAAAAATACATTTATTCATTTAACAGTTCCTGAATACTCATTTTAATGCAGACAGGTAGTTTGAGCTTGGTATTAAAAAAAAAAATAGAACCAGACAAAATTCTTGATCTCCAGCAGTTCCTAAATTGAATGCACTATGATGAGTTGGATAAAGTGCACAGAAAAGGAAATCAAACCGAGGTCCTGGAACTGATGAGCTTGAAGGATAAGGGGTACTTTGGTCCCCAGGAGGCCAAGGAAGACGTAGGAATAAAAGAAAAGGGCCCTCGAGCTGTATTCGATTATTCAGACCTTACCAGCACTCAACTTCCTCTTTAGAGTTAATGTCAACGAATCCTCCAGAAAAGTTATCTGGTTTTTCCTCTCCTGGTATGGGTTATAATTACGATGTAGAAGATGACTTAAAGGAGTGCTGGATCCTCATGCAGCCATGATGATCAAACATATACATTTATTTAAATAATTATTTGCTTCTTTTTCTATAACTTTGGAATGAAAACAGTATGTACACTATCTGTTCAAGACACTTTCTGAAGATATTGTATGAATTTGTTTAAATAAAACTTTTCTTGGAAGAAATATGCACAAAAGTTGTTGAAACATTTATATTTTCTGACATAACAATTGTGCTTCTGAGAAAGTTTCCTCTGTAATTAAAGGTAGTTGTTGAAAACAACTGAAAAACTTCATCATAGTAAAAATACTTTTTTTGTGAAAAACCTAGATTTTCAGTACAAAAAGATTAGCTTTTTACATAATTGTGATGCCATGTCAAGAAGCTGTCAAAAATTCATTTTCAAAAAATATTAAAGACATTATAATACATCCTGCTATGATGTTAAATGGAATCAAAGGAGTCATGTAAAACTATAATTTCAAATATACACACGAAGAAATATATAGCAGAAAATGCAGCAAAAAGAAATGCGCCAATAATTGAACAATAGTTCTATGAGTAATAAGCAAGCGTTTTTAGCTCATATTTTCATAATGTGTATTTTCTAAACCTTTTCCCTTGCATGGGGACCACTTTACATTTTCCCCATAATAAAAATGTTACATGTCTATAAAACACCATATTTGATATGCTTTTTAAAATTAGATGTACTCAAAAAGAAGTAATTATTTAAAATCAGGACTCTCATACGTAGCTGCTGTAAATCGAAAGTTATTTTGTCCATCTACAATGAAGAGACCAATGTTTGGGAAGGCGTCATCTTTGTTTTTAAAAACATGATTCATGGTCTATTTCTTGGGTAGGGTTCCCATAAGGACCAAACATGCTGATGTGACCTCCCTTTGAAAAAGTGAAACACTAAGTACAGTTGTTTTGTTAATATTATTATTCACTTGCTATGAGTGGAGATCAATATATTTCTCCATGGGTTCTTAACCTAACCAGAGTTACATATCTGTTATGTGTTCTGATTAAATTACTCACCTTACTTTGATTACTTTCAAGAGATTTTCCTATATTCATCGGAAGTATTAAAAAGAGTTATCCTGTTTCAGTTTTTGATTATTTTCAGGTTGCAGCACAGACTTTAATGAATGGAAGGGAAATGAGAAACAAAAAGATGAGGAAGATGTTTTTTCACAAGTATTCAGTCCTGACAAAATCTCTTTGGAAAATGAGTTTCACCTTGTCATTGCCCTTCCTTCTTCAGTCTCACGCCGAGGCCGAAGTTCACACACTTTCTTTGATCTGCTCTTTTGAGCAAATCTGAAGTGAGATGCTATTTAGAAGAATAAACTAATGAGAAGACATTTGCCAGTGAGAACAATTGGCAGACATGGAAACTCCACCTGCCAGCAAGACTCTTGCTAATCTGGGGACCATTAGAGAAGCGGAAACACAAGCTATGACTCTTTCTGAAGAACTGGCCTTAAGGTGACTGGACCCAGCCCATTGAACACAGATGGTTAGACAGACTGTCACATCAGGGTTAAGAACAGAACTGAAAACAACTTTTCAATGTGATTATCGTATAAATAATACTCATTAATAATTTTTCCCATTCTTCCAGCACATACTTTCACATGGACTTTTATTTCATCTGTCAAAGGCTGGATTATCTCCATCTTCCAATTAAAGTGTTTAAACTGGCATGACTTGAAGAGGATGGGGCATGGGATTCAAATCCAGACTTGTTGACTCCCAAACCCTTAATTTTCCTATAGTTGAATTTCCTGTTGAAGGAGTCTTCCACAGAGAAGGGATGGCAATGGACAACCACCTCCCATTCTCCACCATCTAGCAAACCCCATTCATATGGGAGGAGAAAGAAAATGAACTGGTGCTGGGTGAGGGACAGGGAAAGGGAGGTGCAGGTGGTTGATGTAGGAGTCATACTGTGTCACGAGGTCAAGAGTTAAGAATGTGGCTTTTATTATTTATGTTGTGGGATCCAAAGGGTTTCTTGAATTGTGCATGGGAAGAATGAGAATTTCCAAGCTGTATTTTAGGGAGCTGTGTGGAGCACTGCTTATATAAGGCCAAGGCTTGAGAATTCAATTAAGAGATTAGTCTGAACAGAAGAGCAACCATGTGGATCTGAACCTGAGCCTTCTCAGTGGGAAGGAAAAGCATATGACAAATGAAAACAAATTACCAAAGTGTATTGATAGGAATCGGTGACAAAGTAAACACTCAGGCTAAGAGATAGGTAGAAAAGAAAGAGGATCTCTGAGACTCCGTACCCATGAAACTGAAATGAGGGTAAAGATACTATGAGATAAGAAAACTAGGAGGTAGGGTGAGGAGGTTATAATTCTGTTTTGGACTGGAATTGATCACTTTAACAAATTGTAACTAAGAACTGCCCCTCTAAAGATCAGTGAGCTGTAGAATGCTTTGATATAATTTTGGTCATAATCTCTAATGATACTGATTTACAGGGAAAAATATAACATGAATCATTACAAGAAAGCCTAATTCTGGCTAAGAATAGCTCGAGGCTCATGATGGGATTAAGCAAGAAAGGAACTCTATGTACTTTAAAATTGGATGTAGCTTCATGGGAAATGACAAACACTTGGGAAAGGACAGAGAGAAGCAAATCCTTGGGGATGCAAAATAGGATCAATGAAATTCTTTGGTTCTACATTTTTAAAACCCCACGAGGAAAGAGGATAGACAGATGGTTCTTTAAAGCATAGGCTGAACTTTTTTTCATCTACGAAAGAAAAACTATACTTGCCCTTAATTTACCCTCAATAAATCCATAAATAGAATTATGCATGCCTTTTACTAAAGTACAACTGTCAATAAACATGTGGACATTTACATTTCTTGAATATCATTCTACCACAATAAACACATCAATCTATTCAATGTTGTTTCCTAACTGATTTGAACAAAAAATATAAGAAAAGAACTGGGTTATAAAGGGTTTTTTTCAATAATAATAAAGTGTGTGCATTTGATAACTGTGTGGCTATGTATGTATTTTTCTTAAGAAGGATTACAGAAATACATTAAAATATGTTGCAGTCAGTCAGTATGATTTATTGAGAAGTTTCCCTTTACAGCTTGTATGGACTACCACCATCAGAGTATATGATATGCCTCTCTTTCAAAATTGTTAACTCATGAATTTTGTGTGGAGTTCAAAATAATCTTTCTCCCTTGATCAGACCTACAAAATCCAACCCAGTAACAGGCTCATAAAATAAATGAAAACACGAAGACAAGGGCCATATCTTGTTAGAGGAGGCAAAGATCTGCATAAGTAATGCATACATCTCAAAAGTATTAGATTCTAATTCTAGATTTTGGTTAATAGCTACATTCATAGATTGCTAGATTGACAGGCACATCAGTTCAACATACAACCATTTTCCCCATGCTGATGCATGGAGGTTGTTCTTTGAAGAGTTTCTTTGTAATGAGTTGACAACCCAGTCTCTCTTTCTCATGGAATTTGTAATATTCAGACACTCATACTTACATGTTTATTCAAATTCATTAACTCAGTGAAAACACTCACTCCAGAAACATTTATTGGGCACTCACTATGTAAAGCACATTGGATGAATTAATCTCTTAGATGACTTATACCTGCTTGTTTGATCAAACTCACTGGGGGGATGTGTAAAAATGGTTCCACAAATTCCATGTGTAGAAACAGCAATGTAATCAATACCTGAACAGACCCAGATGTTTAATGTCAGCGGACATAATGATCTGGGAGTTTTATACAAATGATCAAACAAGTTTTAGATTATTTGTTGTCATGAAGGCAACTGATGTAAGGTGTCAATGAACCAAGTGTACAGTGGGGACCCGGAAAGGAGACATTTGTTCTTGCATACGCCAGTGGTGACTGGGTGGGCATACATTAGTTCTTCTCTGATTTGACACGTCCTCCAACAAACTGTAAAACATACTCTAATAGGCTCACACTGCCATATGGCAGGAGAAAACTGCCTCTCGTACTAAATGTCACCCACACTGAAGATTTCTGTTATGTAATAAAATATGCAAAATACATAATGCATATTCTTTAGGTGAGATTATAATCACTGCCAGATTCATATTGTTTCTGTCTGTTCCTAGAATTCCTTTCTATTATAGCTGTTACCTTCACTCATTGATTCAAATATTTATGGCACATACTATGTTTCAGTCATTATATTAGAAGCTGGGGTAGGAAGATAAGAAGAACATTGGAAAAATGATACATTAGCAAATATGTCACCGAGTATGCTCTATACTATATTGGAGATTCACACATGGTATTCTGGAAATGCAAGTAAGAGAAAGGCAGCGCTAAGGAGTGCCAGAATGACTTTATGTTTCCAGTGATCCTTTTAGAGACAAGTCTTGGTGAGCACAGAATTAATCACTGGGTTGGAGTGTGGGAGAGAGGGAAGTGGACTGGCCCATTCTAGGTTCTTAGCTAGATAGTTAGTGGCAAACCTAAGTCCAGAATGTACCCCTCAAATCCAAGCTTGCTTATTTCAGGTTCAGTGTTATTACTACTAAAAAACCATATAGAACCAAACCTACTTAGAGTGACCAGTGTTTTTATCTACCAGATTTTGCATTTATATTTCGCACGTATCCAAAGTCTTCAGTGCCTTAATCCAAAAATATTTGAGACTAATGACTCTGTCTTTCAATCTTCCTACTGGGGTTTTGCCCAAAAACAGTCATAAAAGATATGCTCTAAAATGTTTGTTGAATGAATAAACGAACAGACTGCTTAATGTAGGCACAAAGCAAGTCTGTGAGAAGGTAGGTAGGTAGATATGAAGAAAGAGGATAGGCAGATGTGGTTACAGGTGTCATGCATAGAAAGACTTTTCAATCTCTCAAATTATTCCAGAAATTCACCTCTAAAGCTGATCCTTTGAGAGGTGTTATAATAGTCATTTTATTACTAGCATTCAAGGTTATAACACATTGGTTGATTTTAAGCCTTGTTATCTGCCAATCTCTATTTCTCAACTAAAAAATTAGGAGGTCTTCTCTTGTCAACTAGATATTAAATTTAGACAATCACAAATAATGCTGAAAAGTCAGCACCAAAATTCTGGCAGAAGAAAGACCACAGATACCTAAAACTAAAAATGTGAATGAAAGAGTCAAAATCTAGATGATGATGATGATGATGATCATATTATAAATAAAAAGACACTTAAGACTGACTCAAGTTTTTTCACTTCAGATCATGATATTTTGGGATAGTCAAAACAACTAATGCTTGCATACTTTTAATATTATTTCAAAGGAGTCACAATTTCATGTCCTCCTTTTCTTCTCTTTAACTCATTTGAAGAAATAATAAAACAATACCATTAAACTAAGACCCGCAAAGAAAGAAAAACCTCTTTGGGAATCTTGTGCTTTCCTTGTTTCTTCATATTGCAGATTGTGAATTGCAATCGCTTGAATAAATAATATAATTTTTTTTAGTATTGGTGTTATTGGCAATATATTTCATATCAATTATAATTTTGATTGGTCTAAGTTTTTACTTTTGTAAAAATTTTTTAAATAGCTGCTGAAAAGAATGTTACTTTTCTTCACTTTTCACACATTTGTGTTGTCAATAATATTCTTTCTTTTTCTTTACTTAAAACACTTTGATAATGTTTCCAAAGACTCACAGTATTTTTCTTATCCCTTACTCCTACGGGGAAACATGTTTAAATCTTCCAGCTAGAATTTCTTCAGCTCACTTAAAGAATTTCACCTTCTCAACACCCTTGCATTTAACTTAATGTTTTTCAGATTTCCAAACTCTATTACCACAATGCTATACAAATAACCATAGTTCAAGGGTCAGCAAAAGGGACCTATTAGGTGAAAGGTTGAATAACTTGAAAGAAAAGAGTTACAATTTTAAGAAAGAGGTTTAGCAGGTTTGGGACCTCTTGTGTGCTGGCAGGACTCCATCCTTTCTTATTTTGGCTCTCCATCACTAAGGTGTTAACTTTTTAGCTGCTGGGGATTTGAGCTTTATTAGGTTTTCTCCTTCCATTTACTTATTAAGCTTGAGGAAACATTACTTCATGGCCAAAACAATATTTTAGACTTTATGAATCAGCTTGCCTTAGGGAAAGATCGAGTTAAATTTGTACCCTAAATTTGTTCTCATATTTATAACCAAATTAATTCTGTAAACATGATTCCTAAAAAACACATTGAACTGTTCAGGTTAAAACAGATGCTACTCTTCCATATTTTTTTTTTTAAAAAAAGCCCTCAAATGTGATTCTTTATGTGTCTACTCAGAAGGAAAGGAAAGAAAACAAGCATATTCAAGGCAAACGAAGAATATATCCACAGTTTAATCATCACATTTACATTCTTCTTTTTCTCTTCCTTCTTTCTTTGAGACTTCGACAAAGAGGAGAAGGAAAATTTTTGATGAATCTGTTTTCAATGACTAGATGTCTTGCCCATGACCCTGAATGGAAAAAAAATAGTTAATAAGCTATGAGAGAGCCACAGACTAAATAGAGAAATGGGCACCCAATAGGTTTTTACAGAGATGAGAACATGGAAATTTGGCACCGATAAATGTATTCACCCATTCATTCATCAATCCATTCATTAAGTAACTATTAAGTGAGGCCCTCAAATGTGTGAGACACAGTGCCAGGTACAATAGGTGACAGGCTCTAAAGAAGGGATCCTAGGAGATGGGGTGAATGTAAGGAGAGAATTTATTTTACATAGTTGAGTCAAATGGACCCTAACGTACAAAGAAAATTTATTATTTTTAGTTGTGTAAACCTGGGCTATAAAAAGTATTACAGGACCATTATCTAGGTTAAAAAGCATGTAGAATGAGATTACCCAGGTTAAACCAGGGCCTAGATATGTACATCCTGGGTTTGCACCCCCAGATGGTCATCAGCTGCATTAATTTCTTTTCTTTTTCTTTCTTTCTTTCTTTTTTTTTTTTAAGATAGAGTCTTGCTGTGTCACCCAGGCTGGAGTGCAGTGGCAAGATCTTGGCTCACTGCAACCTCCAACATCTGGGTTCAAGCGATTCTCCTGCCTCAGTCTTCCAAGTAGCTGGGACTATAGGTGCCTACAACCACACCTGGCTAATTTTTGTATTTTTAGTAGAGACGGGGTTTCACTCTGTTGGCGAGGCTGGTCTTGAACTCCTGACCTCATGTTCCAACCGCCTCGGCTTCCAAAGTGCTAGGATTACAGGTGTGAGTCACTGCACCTGGTCTAGCTATGCCAGGTGGGGTTAGAAGACGAGCAGGCAGAGGCCCCTCCACAGCCTCATGATAATCCATGGGGCCATGACTAAGTTATACAATTATATCATTGTTACCACTGGGTACATTTTCACAATCCAGTTTAACAGTGGGAAAAGCTTCCCTCCACCATACAAGCTGAATTCTTCTTTGAGTAACCAGGAGATACAGGATAGTGACAGTGGGGTTCATTCTATCCATCCAGAAGATACCTATTGTGTTCAGACTTTTAGAGAACATTCTAAGTTAATGCTTTACATATCCTTTCTCACTCTATTTCCTTGCTCTATTACCAATCCTTGTGTTCATGTCTGTCTCCCCTTAGTAAGTACCACTTAGGTATATGTGCTTCATTAGGGCAAAACTGTCTTACTGTTTTTTTTGATCCTTGAATCTTGGCATACAATAGTGAAAGAAGTTCGATATCTTTAATTGAATATGCCCCAGACAAAGTAAACGGCAACTTTATAAATGGCCTGGCCATCTAAGATAACTTCAGAAGGGAGCTTACCTTATGAGTATCAGGCAGAAGTGGAGTGTTGGGGCCATACCTGCTCAATGGAATCAGTAAAAATGCAAGTCTACGTTCTCGTGGTCATTCTAGATCCATTTGTCCCCAGAGGGTGTGTGGTCAGCTTGTGCTTGCTGGACATCTCCAGGCTATTATTCAGACAGAAACCTGCTGGGACAGTGTTGGCCAGTCTAGGATCAGACATCAGGAAGGTAAAATGAGAAAGACGGCAGTTTTTCCAGCACTATCTTCTCAGAGTAGCCAGGACAAGCCTGACTAACAGGAACTTCCAGCAGTAGGCATGGGCAGTCACTCCACGAGAACCGAGCCCAGCCTTTTAACCTTAACCACGGAAGCAGCTATACCAAACGTACAAGACAACCTTCTGTTTACCATGAATTCTATTCCTGGGAAAGGCACTGTAATTCAAAAGGGGGTGAGGATGATCTGATTGTCCCACTGAAGCAAGTCTTTAATGGGACTCTGTGTCGGTCCAAGGGTCTGCTGCCTGATGACTTACAGAAAGGACAGCAAACACCACATTTAATTAAAAACGTAACACCTGAGTGCTATAAGGTGCAAAGCTTTCCAAGGTATGTGGGAAGGTGTTTAACCGGAAGCACCATAACAAGTTCTTTAACTTTTATCCAATTGTATTTCTTTTTTTTTTTTCTTTGAGACAGAGTCTTGCTCTATTGCCCAGGGTGGAGTACAGTGGTACAATTTCAGCTCACTGCAGCCTACCTCTTCCAGCAATTCTCCTACCTCAGTCTCACAAGTAGCTGGGACTACAGATGTGCACCACCACGCCCGGCTAATTTTTTCTATTTTAGTAGAGATAGGGTTTCCCCATGTTGCGCAGGCTGGTCTCGAACTCCTGAACTCCAGCAACCCATCCACCTTGGCCTCCCAAAGTGCTAGGATTACAGGCATGAGCCACCATGCCCAGCCCCAGTTGTATTTCTTTAAGACAATTCCTGCAGAGGATACTGGAAACATGTGGAATTTAAATTAAACATTCAAAGTTGACAATCGCAGAGAAATTGTGCAAGACCAGCAGAGACAACGGCATGTCATAATGCAGAAAAAAACAGCAATACAATAGGCACAATGCCCACTTTAAGAACTGCAAAGTAATGGCACAGATGCAGTTGCCGACACAGTTGACATGTGAATACAGTCTTCAACTTAAGAAAGCCATAAAGAGAAACACAAAAATAATATTCATGAGTGAGAGCCCATGAACAAGAAATCGAGTCTCCCAAGAGCTCAAGTTAAAAGATCACTGTTGGCAGGGTGCAGTGGCTTACGCCTGTAATCTCAGCACTTTAGGAGGCAAAGCCAGGTGGATTACCTGAAATAAGGAGTTAGAGACCAGCCTGGCCAACATGGTGAATCCCTTACTCTACTATAAATACAAAAAATTAGCCAGGTGTGGTGACAGGTGCATGTAATCCCAGCTATTTGGGAGGCTGAGGCAGGAGAATCCCTTGAACCCAGGAGGTGGAGGTTGCAGTGAGCCAAGATCATGACATTGCACTCCAGCCTGGACTGAACAAGAGTGAGATTCTGTCTCAGGGAAAAAAAAAAAAAAAAGATCACTGTCTACCTTTTCCCTAAAAGAGAAAGAAAAAGGGTGTTTGTGGGAGGAGGAAGAAAGGAAGAGAAGAAAGGGAAGGAAAGAAAAAGGAAGGAGAGAAAATCCAAAGGCCCCCTGGCTAAACATATCAGGTTTCCTATTTCCTAGCAAGGATTTCTTTGCTAGAGTTTCAAAAGAAAGAGGTAAATGAAGTGTGGGGTGAACACTGAGGTGTCAGATACATTTCCATAAAGCTGTGTGTATTTTCAGAGTGTTAAGCTTAATGTGGTAAGTACAGTGAAACAGAAAAGAATTTCAGACTTTATAGCTGTTAGTAAACAAAACTAAAGGTGAAAAAATTTTCGCAAATGTAGTGAAGACAATTGAAGATATCACATGTTTCTCTATCCCCAGGGTGGTTTTATTTTACTTTATTTTATTTTCAGACAGAGTTTCACTCGTTACCCAGGCTGGAGTGCAATGGCGTGATCTCGGTTCACAACCTCCGCCTCCTGGGTTCTGGCAATTCTCCCGCCTCAGCCTCCTGAGTAGCTGGGATTACAGGCACATGCCACCATGCCCAGCTAATTTTTTGTATTTTTAGTAGAGACGGGGTTTCACCATGTTGACAAGGTTGGTCTCGATCTCTTGACCTCGTGATCCACCCATCTCAGCCTCCCAAAGTGCTGGGATTACAGGCTTGAGCCACCGCGCCCGGCCCCCAAGTGTGGTTTTAAAAAAGAGTAAGAGGGTTGGGTGCAGTGGCTCATGCTTATAATCCCAGCACTTTGCCGAGCCACGGAGGGTGCATCACTTGAGGTCAGGCATTCAAGACCAGCCTGGCCAACATGGTAAAACCCTGTCTCTACTAAAAATACAAAAATTTGCCGCATGTGGTGGCACACGCCTGTAATCCCAGCTACTGGAAGGCTGAGGCATGAGAATCGCTTGAACACAGGAGGCAGAGGTTGCAATGAGCTGAGATCATGCCACTGAACTCCAGCCTGGGTAACAGAACAATACTCTGTCTCAAAAAATAAAAAAGAGTAAGAGCAGAGAGAGAGAGAGAAGCAAATGAATATTTTGTATAGATTCCATTTGGATCAGGAATCAGGAAAGCCAATAAAACTGAATCCTTTCTTTTAGATTAATAAATCAGTATTTGTCCAAACTCTTTGATATAGATGATGTTTTCTCATTGAGTAATTAAAAGCACAAATTCTAAATTATATGAGGAAGTAAACATTCACAAATAAATGTAATACTATCATTTAAGTTTTTTAAGTAAACTTCCCACTTTGGTTTATATTGTGTGTGTTTATGTGTGTGATCTTTCCACCTCTGTTCCTGCTTTTATTCTAGTCTTTGGAGAAGAAGGACACATCCTGTATGGATGCAGTCCGGCTTCTGAATCCAGAAGGCTCATTGGGGATGAGGCTGGTACAGTGTTCTACTAGCATAAAAGAAGACATCCAGGTGTTGCTGGCAAAATTATGCAAGCGGGGAATTTCCTCTTCCTCCTGGACAGCCAGCCAGCCTGCTTCTCTCTACCTCCCCTGAAGTTGGATGTGGCCATATGACAGTGAATAGACTCACAGAACATAAGCAAAGTGATGTCAGCCCTGGCCAGGCCTGGCCAAGAGAAACCTCTCAGGAACAATCCTCCATGCCCTTTCTCCTGCAGCAGCCCTGGCAACCACCTGCTGAGGAAGTGAGAGCCACTAGCTGGAAAGCACCAGGGCCTCTGACTGACTTCTGGAAGGACACCACCTTGGAGAAATGTCCACTTGGAACTTACGTGACTGACAAAGAAATCATACGGTATGAAGCCACTGACATGGAGAAGAATTGCAATTTACAATAGCGATTATTACTATAACAAAGATAGTCACCCCAGAAATTCTCCTTACCTTTTCCCCCTTTTCTGCTACCAGAGGGTTTGGGTCCCTACATGGTGTATGTAGACCTGACAAACTCCAAGCTCCTGAGCCTCCTCACTGTTGCCAGGCACACACTCTCACATCTGATGCCTGTCACATAGGTACTGCATAGGACAAAATCACTTTTCAAAATCCCTGCCACATTCCTTGTCCTCACAGCATCCCCATGATGTCCACGTTAAGATGAGTGAAATGAAGTGAAGAGAGACAACAGTTTGTGCACTACAAACCTCTAGGAGACACAATTCACATCTACACAACGCCTTCCAAATTTGCTCAGTATACAACCTGCACAACAAAATGTAAACTAATAGGTAATGTCAGGAGAAAATCTCTGTGTCCATCATGCTACCTTTCCCATCTTTAGTTCCTAGCAATTGTTCTCTGCTTTTCCCTTCCTGAAACCTCTCACTCCTTGGGAAGTGTCAATCCTATTAATGAGCATTGTGGTACAACTTTCTCCCCACCATAAAGTCTGTTGGCCGCTGGGTTGCTAGGTCAGCTCTGCCATGCTATCTAAATGCCTATAATTCACTGAAATGCAGTTTCCCACATTTTCCATCCATTAAAATTATTTTCTATTTATCTGAAGCAAAAATTTCAGTAGGGGATTTATTAATAACTCTGATATAATATAATAAAGATATTTCAGATAGACTGTGGACCAAGCAGGAGGAAGGCAGAGCAAAAATTTTAAAAGCAGGCATGTTTCACCTAAATTATCAAAATGTAAATGAGTGAAAAAATGAGACATTATTTGTCTGCGTTACCTCACCCCAATTTCTAAGGCAATCAACCTCCCAGTTATCATCTACAGACTTTACCCACTAAAAAATTTCTGGAGACTTTCCCATTGGTCACAACTGTCCTCAGTGCATTAGGGCCATGCCTCATGGCAAATTTCTCCTACATGAAATGAGAGTTAAGGGGGGAAACATATCCACCCCAGTAAAAATAATAAATACATAAAATCTGTCACCTTGGCATTTTATTTTAGGCATTGCACAAAGAACTGTATACATTCCAACATAAGTTAAAAGGTTCTAGTTTATTTCATTACTATGATTAGGAAGGTATATTTAAACACAACCACAAGAAGAGAGAGTAGGTGCCATAAAAGGCTCAGAAGGAATCCGAAGCTGGGTCTCTGACTGCTGGGAAGAGTCAGGGAACACCAGCTCCCATCCAAATTCTCCAGTGCCACGTACAGCTGCAGGAGATTGGAAAAGTGACCATTTCTTGACAGCCATCTGGAAAATGTATGCTTTGTCCTCAGAGATCACTAGAGATAACTGATGGATCATCGAGGTTTCCACTAGGTGAAGAAGTACTCAGTGTTTAAGAACAAAGGACAGGGAAATACATGAGAAATATCAAGTGATCCTCTTACTTGAATATGACAAACAAGGTTTTACATCAAGTTCTCTGTGTTAAGCAAGAAAGATATTGAAATATTTATTTTTCCTCTTCTTCATTAACAACCTGACTAAATTGCTAACATTTATTGAACACTTACTAAGTGCCAGATGCTACACTGAGCACTTGGTAATCATTAATTGATTTAATAGAAGTCAATCAAACAGTGTTTGCTGAGAACTTACTACGGGAGAGGTAGACAATAATGGAATGCAAAAAGGGAATAAAAGATGCAGTTTCAGCTGTCCCAAAGCTTGTCAGTATAGCTGGGAAATAAGATATATAAGCACACAGATGGGAAGAAGAACACATTAGTATGTTACTGAGTGATAATGACTGGCAGGAGACAGAGGGAAAGACCTAGACGGATGGTTCCAGCCAGTATACAGAACCTTCCACATATGAGAACTTTGGAAAGAACTAAAGTCATCAGGCTTGAACATTCAGTTGGGGAAACTGTGCTCCCCATGGAAGGCTCAAATAATTATGGAAGGTCTTGAACACAGATGAAAAAGCCAATGATTATCATGATGCCGCCTAAATTCCCATACACAAACAAAACCTGGACTGTAACTTTTAACTTTTCATGTTTTTCCTTTTTCCCACACACAAATAATTTTTTTCAGTGATCTATTGACTAATACACACACAAATGCACACACCCCAGTATCTGTTTCCACATCTGGCTACTTCTAAATATAAAATTAATCAGATCACTGTCTGCTTTTTCTTTTATTTTCAGCCAAATATACTACTTATCTGGAAATACTGAATTTAAACCTATACCCAATTTTTTATTTATTTTTTCTTTGAGATGGAGTTTCACTCTGTGGCCCAGGCTGGAGTGCAGTGGGTTGATCTCACTGCAACCCCCGCCTCCTGGGTTTAAGCAATTCTTTGCCTCAGCCTCCTGAGTAGCTGGGATTACAGGTGTGTGCCACCACACTGGGCTAATTCTTGTATTTTTAGTAGAAACAGAGTTTCATCATCTTGGCCAGGCTGGTCTTGAACTCCTGTCCTTGTGATGATCCACCTCAGCTCCCAGGTGCTGGGATTATAGGCATGAGCCACCGTGCCCAGCCAAAAAAATATATATCCAATTTTTAAAAATTGCTAAATATCTGAGACCCCAATAGAAATCTTTATGTCATATGAGTCAGCTTGTCATGACAGTTTTCTATTTCACATAAATGATCGTATGAGCCGGGGTGGAGTTGAGATTCCCAACATCACAACATCTATAATTAGGGAAGAGGAGTGTGTTAGGTAAATACCTTGTGTATATATGACTGAATTTCTAATTTGTTGTGTAAAAATGAAAACTCTTACCTTGAGGGATAATTACTATAATTTCCCTGTGAGAATAAAACACCACCAAGCAGCATACCTCAGAGAATAAATCTGTATCACACTTTCATGAAATTTGCACACAATACAGGTCAGATGGTTAATGAAGCCATAAACTACACTGTGTCTGAAGTACTAAACATCACCTAACTCAGTTGGCCTCTGTGGTTAAAAGAGCAGAAGATGTTTATTGCCAGCAGCCACCCCTCTTGCCTTGGAAGGCACATTCATAGCCAGCTCTTTGTAAATAAACATATAACCTTTGCAAAGGTAATTTAAGGCTGTGCCTTAAAGAAGACGCTAGGAGTGCAGGGAGAGAGAGAAGGAAGATAAAAAATCTCATGAATAAAGTCGAAGGCTGCAGGCTAAGGTGGTTATTAAGTCCCAAGCTGTTTTTCCTTCACTTTTCCTCACCACTGAAATAAAAACAATTATTGCTATGATGCTCTAAAATTAGAACACATTTGTCGTTTTTAAAGGCAGCTACACTCAACTTGAGCTCCGCAGTAAAAGCAGAGGCAAAGAAAACACTTGTACCCTGGGCCTGCCTTCTCCGTGTATGGCAGCCTGGAAGGAGAAGTATCAGCCCACTTGAGTCTGGGTTTGCCCAGAAACTTCCCTGGCGGAAAAGGCATCGTAAAAGGGGTTTAAGAAATCCCACTGGATGCTTTCCCAGGGCCTTGGTGTTGCAGCGCTCAGCTCCAGTGCGCAGAGGGCACTACGACGCGCCCTGCGCAGGGATTGGCTGCAGCCCCCAGGTAGATGAGCGCTAGGATTCCAGGACCAGCCTTCTAGAGAACCCGGGATGGCTAAACAAGCTCATCGCCTGCCTTTATCTACAGCTACGCGGAAATACTTATCTAAATAATGAATTACGACCGAAAGACTTTATATTACTTTAAGGGGAAATAGTCACCATTTGTGACTAGATCTAGGTTACCAATGTGAAATGGACATGTGAGGCTTTTATTCCGAAAATGGAATTGTTTCAACCTCCTGCAACCCGTGTTTTCCTCCACTTATTTAGGCATCTCAGCCAAAAAAGGTTTGGCCGATCCCCTTAATTACTGAGATAATTGCCTTAATTCTCTCTTCACTTTACTAATGTAGCTCCAGCTTTGAATCTTAAGCTTTATCCATTAAATCCTTGTAATTGAGAAAAAAAAAAAAAAAAAAAACAGAAAACTCGGTTTGACCCAATGAATCCAAAGCATTTTAACAGTGTGTTGATGAGCCAGAGAAAGAAAGAAAGAACAAAAGAAAGAAAGAAAAGAAACAGATAGATGATATAGGTAATTTAATCATATGCTTGAAGCAAAAATAGATTTCCAAGGCAGAAACATTTTCACACATCTCCCAGCACAAGCTTTAAAGTACTCAAATAAGAAAATTCATTTTCTATCAAGTAAATTTTTGATTGTAACTACAAATAATTCAGAATTCCACCCAGAGTATGTGTGTGTATGTGTGTGTGTGTTAAAGCTTAGGCTGGAAGATGTGGGCTATGAGAATCAAGAGCTGTGATTTTACAGCCTCCCTGTGTTTTGCAGGTATTTGTGGGTCACAAGTTTTCCTTGGCTGTGAATTCTCATTCACTCTCCTGCCTTCCACCATCATGCAGCGAGGGGTGAGTTCAGCCAGGGATGCTGAGAGACAGGGGTCATCCTCTATTCTGTCAGCCCACTAGCCTCCCCTCCTTTTCAGAATAAAGTAGCAAACTGCTGGCTTTTAGTGTGGCCCCTGTGGCAATTCTGAGAAAAGGACCAGCTTTCGTTTTAATGTGATTGTAAAATGTCTAGAGATGCTTAGCTATAAGGCACTATAAAAGTTTAAGATATTATTGTTAAAAGGACACAGTAAGGCTATTCATGGCAAAGGTTCATCCGAGTGCAAAATCACAGGGGCTGAACAAGGAGGAGGAGAATTCAGGAAGGTTTCTGTTGTTGTTGATAATGTTATTTTCATTTCCAAGCCTTTTTGTCAACAATTTTACAGGATACAGCAATCTGAGGTGCCACAAATGGGGGTTTTACATCAGCTTTTCTTTGTACCAGGAAAACTGCAATTTAATTGAACTGAAAAGCCTAATAGTATACACCATCCACAGAATAAGCGAAAGTTGCAAGGTGAATTTATTAAGCTGCAGATAAAACATCATGTTCCTAATTCCTGCCCTCAATTCTTTCTGACTTTGCTTCATTCCTCAGACATACCATTTTGGTGATCGCAAATGCTTTTTAGACCACATCTTTGCAAATATCTACATGTTATGAACCATGGGAGCTTGGCATTCCAGGACACTTCCATCTATCTTAAAAACCCTGCCTTATCGCAGTGCTTCTGTAAATTGCTACAACAGTGGAGTGGAGAATCGAGAAAGGAATGCTGGCTCTTTAATACTTTTACCTTCCACTGGAACACATTGGCTCCTCTTGCATTTCGTTGGCCAATGCAAATCACACAGCCATGGCTGACTTTCCATAAAATCCTTTTGTATGATTGGGCAAGGGAGGAGAACCAGGATCATCACTGAGCAGCAGGAACACTGAGCAGTAGGCCACATAGAGGAGGGAAGAACCAAACAGATATAGATGAAACCCTGGGCTAAGACCCTGCATAGGGATGGAGCATGGAGAGCATTGTAAACCATGACAGGAAATACGTGTAGAGTGGCAAGAAGTCAGGTGGTGCAGAGTCCATTACACTATGTTCCCTACACTTAGCAAATTCAGTAACTATCCACAATATGCCCACTGTTATTCTAGTTACTTCATTCAATACAGCACTAGATCCTCACCAATCGAATTTCATGTTTTATTAAACCGAAGATGTCATCTACCATAAATCAAACCCTTTGTTTATATATTATTTAGGCAAGAAAAGAAAAGACCAGGCATGGTGTAAACCCAGCACTTTGGGAGCCATGGCCGGCAGATGGCCTGAGCTCAGGAGTTCAAAACCAGTCTGGGCAAACATGGTGAAACCCTGTCTCTACTAAAATACACAAAATTAGCTGGGCAGGTTGCCGTGAGCCAAGATCTCACCACTGCACTCCAGCCTGGGTGACAGAGTAAGACTCCATCTCTAAAAAAAAAAAAAAGAACAACCACTGCCAATGAAACTATGGAAATGTACTTGCTTACCATATAGAATGCTTATTTTATACTAGAGAGGGCTTTTTTAGATCCCAGCATTTCTGTCATCTATCATTCTTGTGTATGTATATGTGTGTGTGTGTGTGTGTATGCTTGCATATATATGCAAAATAAATGAGTTAAGAAATTCCTAATACTTTTTTTACATTCCGAGCATGACTCTACAGAATCACTTACTTACTCCAAATCACTGATGTCAATGTCTGAGTTTCCACTTCCAGCATTGCACTCTCTGCTGTTGCAGGGCAAACACCAAAACTGGGGTTCAGCCCAGGAGGCCACATGGGTTCTTGGCTTTGCACAGGAAGAAATTCAAGAAGGACCACCACAGAGTAGAGTGAAAGCAAGTTTAATAAAGGAATAAAAGGGTGGCTACTCCATTTTTTATGGTTATTTCTTGATCATAGGCTAACCAGAAGGGTAATCATTTGTGAGTTTTCCAGGAAAGGAGCTGAGAATTCTGAGAACTGAGAGTTCCTCTCCCTTTCAGACCATATAGGGTAACTTACAGATGTTGCCATGGCATCTGTAAGCTGGCATCGCACTGCTACCCATTTCCTTTAGTACGCTAATATAATTAGCATATCATGGTCAAAGAGGGCAACCGGTGGTGGCTTTCATTGCCAATTTCATTGTCATCTTGCTTTTGGCAGGTTTGGTGACTTCTTTACCACATCCTGTTTTATTGGCAGAGTCTTTGCAACCTGTATGTGGTGAAACCAGTCTTGCCTAATTCCTTTCTCAATGCCATAAAGAGAGATGATGATGAACTCTTTTAATAAAATAACTACACACCATCAGTGCTGGACTCCCAGGCCACCTCTGCAGTAATGTAAAGTCAGCCTGCTCTTGACTCCCATTTCAGGAATATTGCTAAACATGCCTGATTTGTCATCTCACCCTGCTCTCTCTCTGTACCTATTTGGTTTTTAATAATGAGAAGAGTGCTCACTATCATTTCGGACATTTTTTTCCAAGTCATTAACAATCATTCTGCTAGTTTTGAGGCTGAAGATTTTGATGTTTACACATGTGCAAGCTGAGGCGATTAGACCACAGCTGCCACCTGGAGAGCAGTGATTATAAGATACCTTCTATTGTAGGACACAGTCTGCTTTTAAGATTGTTAAAATGTGAGAAAATACTGGAACTGAATAAATATGGTAGCCATGTGTACTGAGTCCTTACTTGTGCTAGACATTGAATTAATAACTGTAGATTAACTCATTTAATCTTGGTGACATGTCAAGGTGGATGTTGTATCTAACCATCTCCAGAGGAAGAAAAAGAATTTCCCCAATCGAGGATCTTGGTAATGAAAAAACTATAATCTGAAACTTGATCTGTCTAGTTCTCAAGCATTACAATACAAAGCTATGGGGAGGAATAATCACAAGCAATTTACAGGTGGCAAAGGAAAACTCGAGGCTGGTGAATGATTTTGTTTAGTCTCTGTGGCAAAATTGGGATCATTGTTCAATATTCTTTTACGTGGTCTATGAAGATGCAATCTATATCTGCGTTATACATAATGACACCCTACATTTCAGGTCTAGGATTTTAAACCTTTCCCAAATAAATAAATTAAACAGGTAAAATGTGGTTGGTTTTTCCTTTGGGATTTGTTGCAATGACAATACCAAATACAGACAGCTCCAGATACCCTTCTTCTTGCTGTCAAGAAGGCTACCCTGGTAAGAACCCGAAAGGCATGCTTCCCTGTGCCCCATGGTCAGGGTCAGGGTGAACACAGTGTGCCCAGATGCCAATCTTCTGTGAATTTCTCCTGGAGTCTCTCAGAGTCACTTACATTTGACTCATCTCTGACCCGCCTTCTAGCAGGCTGTTCCTTTCCTGAACGCACATTCCTTCTTTCTGGGTCAAATATAGAGATAGTGAGGAGGAATTGGATCCAGGATACCCTTGTAAGGGTTTATGACAGCTTCAGTTATTCCACAATGCCAGTCTACCATTCACATTGCTATGAAATGAATACTTACACCCAGTGGTTAATCTACATTTCTCCATTAGATACTGTTGACAAGGTGAAATTACCCATTAAGGAAAGCCTAGCTCGAGGTGAAAAACATAGTTTTTCTACTTCTATTGCAAACCGCCACAGAAACCTGATGAATTAAATTTCAAACCAAAATTGAGAAATTTAAGTTCAAATTCCATTTCCTTTCAGCTCAAATTTGACATTTTTATGCAAAATAAAATAAAATAAGGGCTTAAGGTGTGTTTTTTTTTTTTTAATTCACTGGGTATTTTGGACACCAAAAATGCTAAAAATAGTAATAAAAGAAGAGTTCAATGAGTTAAGTGTAAATAAATCAGGAACATATGGGTCAAATTTTCCTTAATATACACTTGGGCTTAAAATTAAGGGAAATGTACAAGGAAACACTTTCTCTGGTGGTGTTGAAACAAGAACCTTTGAAAAGAAATTGGCAATATTTGAGAAATCTAAAGTCCAGCCAATTTCACCCATCTCTTGGTGACAGAAACCTGGAGACCATACACTCGTCATTAGGGAAGTGAGAGTGTCCTGATTGAGGACATTGGAGAAAGAAATACTTTTTTTTCCCAGAGCTTTAACTCTTCTGTGTACATAATTATTTCATTCTGGTTAAAAAAAAAATAGAGACATTCTCTAAAAATGTTCTGACTTGGCTTCTCATGGTATATTAAAAGCATACTGTAGAGGAACAGACTTAAAGTTTGGAGGTTTAACCCCAGGGAGAGAAAATTATGGTTCTTTCCATTTATCCATGAACCCTGCAGCTGGTAAGACTGCACTCTGTTAGTAATTACACTGAACAGATGAGGGACTTTTTAATTTTTTTTTTATTTTGACCTGCAGTTAAACAAAATTTGCTTGTTTTATTTTTGGTTTAAAAATGATGAGGCAGCACCAACCCCAGTTTCACCCCAGAGCTGTTGATTTTTCCCCTCCTTCCTAATTTGTTTCAGACTATGAGTGCACAGAGTTCCATTTTAGTGGGAAACATTTGCTGCCAAGACCTTCAGGGGTTTTATCTGCAGTTTATTTTGTTAACTACAAGTTTAAGATTGTTGTGAGTTTTTATTTTTTTTTTTTTCTTTCAAACTTTGGAACAGAAAAGTTCATCTTTTGCTTTTAGGAAACAAGTTTAAAACAAAATAGAGGGAGAGATGGATTCGGAGTCTTCTAAAAATCAACAAAGGATTGAAACCAGTGATGGTTATAAAGAGGGATAATAAAATAATACAAATGAATTCACTGCTTTAAAGGTTTAGAGCATAGCACTCACTCCACTCCCACCCTTCCTGTTGTAATTCAAATTTAACACTAATAAAAGAGAGGAACTAAAGATAATTGGCTAGAATCAAGCATTGCATATCAGGCATTTCACAAGCTGACCCAGCTAAGCAACTGCAACTCAATGCATTTCAACTTAGGAGTTCAGAGCAAAAAACAATGGTTCACGAGGTGGAAAGAATGTGGTACAACACCCCATGGCCCTGGCTGGTATTTATAAAGTTTTGGCAAAATTTCATAACAAATTTTAAAATAATGTGAAAGTGGCCTGTTTCCGGTTTCTACCATGCACCATGCCCATCATGAGGATGTTGCGGTCGGGGCAAGTGGCCAAGGATTTGCCTGGCAACAGAAATGGAACAGACTGACTGCAAATAATCCTCACGTTTGCACAGTGCTTTTTGATTTTATGTTTCAAAGAACTTTCACATAGATCCTTCCATTCGATCCTCCCGAAAAGCCTAGTAGAGCTGGCTGGTGTTATTTTGCTGCTGATGAAACCAAGATTAAGAGAGATAGGAGACTTGCTCAATAATAATACAAGTCAAAGAGGATGATGGCAGAAAAATTAAACCCACTTTTCTGCCTCAAGACCAAAGAATTCTCCATTAATATTCAAGTGTGGAATAATGACACCAAATTCTTTCTATTTTTTTTCACTCTCATTTCCCTTCTCTCTATAGGTCTTCTGCTGTCTGTCACTACAGTCACATAGGATTTCGTGGATGTCCCCAAGAGGACCAGTGGGACTCTATTGGATAAGGCACAGCAAATGATTAATCTGAAGCTGACACACCTTTCCATGGGAATTATAGCTCTCAATTCACTGGTTTATATTTTTCAAAACAGAAAAACAAAACAATTCAATTAAAGACCAGTGGAATCTTTGGCTTCTGTCATTTAAATCCAAAGTAAGCGAGCCAATCTATAAAATTTAGCCAAATGTATATTTTTGTTCCATGATATGCATTTCATCAAGTTGAAATCTGAGATGTGATTCTGGAATCACATCTGAGATGGCATTCTGGAAAGACTAAAGACTTTGGGCAAATTTTACTCCTATTGTTTCATAGTTATGTGATTTGGGAAGCATTATTGGACCTAACCGAATCTTAGCATCTTCTATAAAATTGTTCATTTAAGTGTCAGAGGATTCTTGTGAAGATTAAATCAGACAGCGCATATCATGCATCCACAAAACGGGAGACCACTTGGTTCTAGTCTTTGAGACATTCTCACTCACTGATGCTCAGGGAAGTTCATTCTGTAGTTTTGGTTTTCAGGATGTAATCCCGACCTGTAGTTGTATCTGTGCAGCTGTCCTTTGGCCGAATTAATTATGTTGTAATTTGCATGGAGTAAAATGGTACAAGGTTGGAATAGGCTGTAATGTGGGTTTTTCCCACAAGAGACCTGACCACCCATTGGTGGCTTGTACTAAGGATGCAGGGGAATGGGCCAGAGCTAAATAGGTGGAACCAGCATCACTTAATTCCTTAAATATACTATTTCATTTAGTCCCCTCAACAACCTGGAGCGGAGAATTAAGCAATTATATAATTACACAGCAAATAGATCAACTTAGATAGCCAAACTGAGCAATTAGGACAGAAAACATTATTAACTGAGTTTGTAAATGAATCCTTCAGGTATTTATCTTAACTCTCTCCTTCTCTTTGTTCACTACAAATTATCGCCCTAGAATAACTTATGGGTTAACTTAATTGGCACTAAAGCCCAACCAGATAATTCAGGCCTAAGGTATTCACATTGTGTTTCAAATTATCCCAGTTTTAAAAGATTTCCCCTTCTCTTGGTCTTTTTGAGTGGGCTTCATCTACAACAGGACACCATAAAATTGTGAGTGTGTGCTCTGCCTGGTTTGTCCATTCTTGGGGTTAGCAGGGAGGTAAAACAAAGTTTTCCAGTTTTTAAAAGAGCAGTGTCAGTGGCCTTGTGAGAGTGATACACGGTATTAGATATTTTAGGGCTTTGAGCCAAAGGACTCTCTGTAGGTTCAGATGTAAGATTATTCCAGGATCCTTGAAAACTGAAAGCTTTTTTGAAACTTGGCACGCAGTAAAGCCGAGAAGTTAGGCTAAATATGGAGCACATATCTATGTGGGGCACCCACCTAAAATATAAGCAGAATCATCTTATTTCAGATGAGCGTTCAAAGTTGAGGTTTCTCTCAAAGCTAAATATTGTTAATAGTTCTAGAAGAGAAAAAAACAAGTTAGAACTAAAATTAGGAAGCCTAAAAACATTCCCAATAGACTCATCATCATTTTATTCTCTTCCACCAAATCCTTTCATTACCTATTTAGATGCTGCTTTTATTCTTGATGTATACTGGATGGAATACAAAGGTAATATATAGATGGCTAGTAATACTTCTTTGAACTCTGAAAGCAATTTTGTAAAAGACCAAGACACACTGACATATGTAATGAGGATTTTATATGTGTGTATAATTATATATATATGATTGAATGTGTGAGTATACGTATGTGTATATATGTCTGTATAACTGCCCTTTGGCCAAATTAGTCATGATGTAATTTGCATGGAGTAAAATGGTGCAAGGTCAGAATATGCTGTAATGCTGGTTTTCCCACAAGAGACCTGACCACCCCCTTGGTGGGTTGTAGTAAGGATGTTAGGGAATGGCCCAGATATTTATAGTGTCCTTTGAGAATTCAGTAAAATTATAATCAGAGCTGGGGAAATACAGCAACCAACCTATGTTTCATGTAAAACAAAACTATAATTTAATACAATCTTGAAAAGCATGACTCAATTATATAACCATAGATATTTAGGACTTTAGACAACTCTTTGCCATTTGGAGGTTCTGGTTTTGAGTATTTCTAGTTCTAACCTACATTCTAGATTAAAATTAAGGCATCAGTGCACTATTTGGCTTGAGTGTCCACTTAGCATTGGATAGATGGTGATTCCTTCTAGAAGGATGTCACACAAATGAGCTTCTCCCAAAACATACCAGGTATATGCCTCAAAGAGGCAGGAATTGGGCCTAGGGTTTAAAAATAGCAGTGCCATGTTTTCTCTTTTTCCTTTAATTTTATTGTCATTCACACACTGAACAGCTGAAGGGTAAAGGAGAAGGGACTCTAGATCTACCCATTTTGAAAGATTGTAAATTGGATCAGTTCAGTAAAATTTTTTGCATAAAAGAACGGACAATATCATATTTGGTCATAAAACGATTTTATCTTTGCTTTACTGAAAGAAAAAAACCCAAATGGCAGTACATTTTTCATGACCTGTGGCTTGGTATAATCTGAGTGTATTTCAGCTCTCTGATCAAATTCATGATTGAGTTTTGCTTTTTCGGTGTCTGCAGATGTACAAAACATAAGGAAGCTTTTAAAAATTGAAAATTTTTTTCTACTTACCCAATTTACGTATGTTTAATAAGAAGGAAAAAACTGTTTACCCACATTTGTAAGTGAGGTTTCCATAGTTCTAGTAATGAACTCGGTCCATTAAATGTTGGCATATTCTTCTTTCACTTGAAAATTAATTATAGAACATACTCAAATGTGTACCTTCTGCCTGCGTGTACACAAAGTGGCATTTGAAAAAAATCACTTGGCTATTTCAGACAGAAAAAATATTTAAGGCAAAACTTATTAAGGGAAAGTAGAGAATTTTGTTTGAATTATTAACAGAATTGTGGGCTGTTCATTTCACTTTTGTGTGAGTAGAGCCATATTTTAAATAATTCATGTTTCCTTATGATCAAGTTTTCTTCCTTTGCTCATGTGTACTCTAGGGAGGATGATAGAATCTGAACCTGTAGCATGCCACCACAAAAATTGAAGAGTCATTTGATGAATTTCATGATATCCCAATATTGTTATTCTTCCCTCTCTGAAAAATATGTTCACTTTCAACATATACCACACTCCTCTGTATCATCAAATTGATAGTGTTTTTGAAAAAATCAGATGGGGAGAGGGGTGGGTTTGCTCTCTCTCTCTCTCTCTGTGTGTGTGTGTGTGTGTGTGTGTGTGTGTGTGTGTGTGTGTGTGTAGTTCTTATTTTACCTTTAAAGATGAAGAATTTAGTTTCTGTTTTAAATTTTATTTCCTTAGAGGGGACTGGAAACTGTAACCATCTGAAAATTACAACTACAAATGTGAAACTGAAGCCAAATCAAGACATTCCTTGAGCACGAATCCCTTTTCAATTCCTGCTAATTGGCAATTGTAGGTGGTCTTGGTAGAGAGACTAGCCGTTGAACAGGAAAGAAGTCACCCTTCTCACAGTGAACCAGCTGATCCCCATGCAGTGTCATAGTAACAGGAATGGACAAGGTGGTTCCACTAATTTCCTGAATATACCTGCTGCTGAGGTCAGAGGGGACTTGAACTTTGCTTTTGGGGTGCTGTCTGTCACCAGCACCACGTTTAATTCCAAGAAACCAAAGGAAACTATGTCAGGCCTATCTTGAACCATCTCTTCTGATTCACAGCCAATTCACAATGTTCCATGAAGGGTTTGCAATGAAGAGTAATATGTTGGGGAAATTAAATCATGAATTGGAGCTGTTAATTACATACACGTTGGTTTAAAGCTGAAGCAAATACTTCTATCTGCCCTTTGTTGCACATTTTGCATGCCTGCCTGTTCCTCTACGGCTGCTGCTCGGTCTGTTTCCCTCTAATCTACGCTTCTAACACTTCCCCTACCCAATTCCAGGAGCTAACACAAATGTAAAATGTAAACTGTGGCCTAGATTGCTGCTACTGGAGTGTGGACAGAGATGCCAGAGTCTGTAACAGCCTAGATATGCTTCAGATCAACTTCCAGGTCCTTGCATATTGACAAACTCCTCCTGTATCTATCACTTGGGTTTTCTATCCAGTTGCCTTCCTTGGTCAGTTATGTATAATTCCCATGTGTTTTTCTCGGCATAGAGATAACTCTACATTTGAGACCTCCAAGCCAACTTCCTTCTCTTTCACTTCCCCATGATAAAGCCCGAAGGATCATTCTGCCAATATTTTCTTCCAGCAATAATCAACTATCTTACTGTCTGTAGTAAGTAGCTACTACAAATTGTTATGGCATAACTGACAACAATATTATACCACACAAACTTTCACTTCTGTCCCTTAAGACCTTTTTACCAAAGAACGGTTTTGGTAATTCTGAACTCCAAGACTCCTTTCAAGACAAAATGGAGGGAAGAACATGTGTCAAGACACAAATGTGCAGACCCAGTGTACTGGGAGGATGGGGACAAGGAAGAGGTCAATGCGGAGGGAATGGCAGTACAGGTTAGGGGTGGCAGAAGAGGAGCTGAAAAAAGACTATGTTCTAATGATGCAGTAAAAATCGAATCTCATCCAGTAAGCGGCAGAAAAGGATTGATGGACGTTATTTCCTGGAGATGTTATCCATTTTTCATCATCATTATTATTATACTTTAAGTTCTGGGGCACATGTGCAGAACGTGCAGGTTTGTTACATATGTATACATGTGCCATGGTGGTTTGCTGCATCCCTCACTCCGTCATCTACATTAGGTATTTCTACTAATGCTATCCTGCTAGCTCTCCCCAACCTCCCACCCGCTGCAATCCCTCCCCTAGCCCCCACACCCTGACAGGCCACGGTGTGTGATGTTCCCCTCCCTGTGTCCACGTGTTCTCATTGCTTAACACCCACTTATGAGTAAGAAGTGTTTGGTTTTCTGTTCTTGTGTCAGTTTGCTGAGGATGATGGTTTCCAGCTTTACCCATGTCCCTGCAAAGGATATGAACTCATCGATTTTTATGGCTGCATAATACTCCATGGTGTATATGTGCCACATTTTCTTTATCTAAGTTATCATTGATGGGCATTTGGGATGGTTCCAAGTCTTTGCTATTGTGAACAGTACCACAATAAACATACATGTGCATGTGTCTTTATAATAAAATGATTTATAATCCTTTGGGTATATACCCAGTAATGGGATTGCTGGGTCAAATGATATTTCTAATTCTAGATCTCTGAGGAATTGCCAAACTGTCTTCCACAATGGTTGAACTAATTTATACACCCACCAACAGTGTAAAAACATTCCTCTTTCTCCACATCCTCTCCAGCATCTGTTGTCTCCTGATTTTTTAATGATAGCCATTCTAACTGGCGTGGAATGGTATCTCCTGGTGGTTTTGATTTGCATTTCCAGTGATGATGAGCTTTTTTTCATATATTTGTTGGCCTCATAAATGTCTTCTTTTGAGAAGTGTCTGTTCATATTCATCACTCACTTTTTGATGAGGTTGTTCGTTTTTTTTCTTGTACATTTAAGTTCTTTGTATCCATTGGTTTTTTTTTGAGACGGAGTTTCACTCTTGTTACCCAGGCTGGAGTGCAATGGCGCGATCTTGGCTCACTGCAACCTCCGCCTCCTGGGTTCAGGCAATTCTCCTGCCTCAGCCTCCTGAGTAGCTGGGATTACAGGCACGCACCACCGTGCCCAGCTAATTTTTTTGTATTTTTAGTAGAGACCGGGTTTCACCATGTTGACCAGGATGGTCTCGATCTCTTGACCTTGTGATCCACCCGCCTTGGCCTCCCAAAGTGCTGGGATTACAGGCTTGAGTCACCACATCCGGCCTTCCACTGGTTTTTTTAGGGGAAAGAAAACCATCTGGTCATGCTGGAGTGCCTTAACTGGGGAAGAGAGAATGAATGAGAGAAACACTGTTGCAACTATCAGAGCAAGAGATGAAGTGATCTCATTTAGGGCAGTGGGAGTAAAGTGGAGGCACCTCATTTTGGAAATGGTTCTGAGGCATAGGCAATGGTATTTGGTGTTTAACTGATGTGATGGGTAAAGGATGAGGGTTCAAAGTGGAAAGCGACTTCCTTAACCAAAAGAAGACAAAAAAAAAAAAAGAAGCAATTGTTGCTGAATGATATAAAAAATGTATTTTTTAGTTGCAATGAGTCTGAGATACCTATGGATTCTCCAAACAGGATACCTATAGACAGTTGAAAATGCAAGACCGGTTTTACACAGTAGTGTCAGAGCTAAAGAAACAGGTGATAATCATAGGCAGGAAAGAACTGGAATTACTAAGAGAGTACAAAGTGAACACGAGTGGGAACAGCACCGTCAAAACGATCAGCATTTAAAGAGCAGGCAGCAGGAAGAGCCAGTGATTGAAGCTGAGCATAAACTAATGGGAAAGAAAATCAGGGCACAATTCTTGCTATAATATCCAAAGACTGAACTTGCACCAGAGGATTGGAGTGCAGGTGAGTATGAAATTGCATTTTGGCTTCATTTTATGTGTGTGGAATCAGGCCTATTAAATGGAAGAAGAGACAAAGTAAATACCAACAGGTCTAGGACAATCCCAGGAACCATAGTTTAGCAATCTTTTCTAAGCGCCTTCTGAACTCCACTATGTTAGGACTATTTGCTAATCCTGGGTTTAGGATTAAGAGTGTGTAGGAGTGTATGGGCCTAGGAAAGGGGTGTATAGACTCCACTATTAAATGGCAAAGTGGATATTGGCCCTTCTGACAATGTTTCCTCTCTGAAAGCATCTACAACCCAAAATATGCTTTGGGAGCCAGTATCTAAGGGTTCCCATCTTAATTGAGAATGCTGTTGTTTATTCAAATAAGAAAACAAACTGGGCAATTTCCTTATTCTTCCTACTCTTCAGACCATGAAAATGTACTCAGCATGAGTTGAGGCAATTGTTCTCAGCTTAAATAATTAATAGAATTATATTGGTTTTGTGTTTCATGTAAAAAATATCAACCTGACCTCAGTTGGGGTTCATTTTTTCCCTTACTTTTATATAATAAAAGTATATTTTTACTTTTATGTATTTTCTATTAGCTTGGGAATTCTGGTGACTGTTTATTGTGGCTGATGAACATCAAGTCAGAAAATCATTACTCAGGCCTGTACTGAAAAGTATTATGTTATATCTGTGGTGGCTACTTCTGTTCTCAAACTAATGCTTTATTTATTTAGCTGTTCATTTTAAGAACATGAAAAGCGTGTTTAAAAAACCCCAAATTTAGCCTTGGGAACAGATGAATAAATATGAAAACAATTTATCCTTTTAACAGCCTAATAAAATATGTTTTCATTATGCTAACTGACCCTGATAAATTCAATAGCCGTCAGTTAAATATATCCATCATCCTCCAGAAGTGTATCCAAATGTTTGCTCCTTTTCTGATCCTCAATGAGTCTTGGTTGGATGATGATCATTAATTGTGACATCTATAATGTAATACTTTGCTGGCTTTCATTTAAAAAAAAAAAAGGTAAGATATCTTTTCATTTCAAAAAAGCAAAGCTTTGAAATTCTCCTTCCAGCCATTTTGAAAAAGTCAAATTTTGGTTTAAGCTCAATTGGTGTTTCCTTGCTGAGTTATTTTAATCTTTCAGCAGCCACTTCAATTCCCTTTTACCGTTACAGAGCTAATGGCATCAGTTTTGTTTTCTAAGTAGGAAGCAACAGGTATGGACTGACAGCCTCTTACTTGGAAGGGCCTGCAGTTGGGATTCTGGACCTTCATGGTTAGTTGTGGCAACCGCATTTTTCTAAACATGCCCAATGTACGGCCTGAGACACTGGAGGTCAGTCTGCTCTCCATTCTTTGTGTCAGGAGATTAAATGAGGAAAAGAGGACCTCTATAGGTGCCTGATAACCCAAGTGCCTCAGGTGGCCTCTGAAAATGGGTGCATCTATCAGGACCCTAGGAAGAGCAAGCCCTCTGATGTCCAGACCGGGGCGGCCACCCTCCCTCAGCCAAGCTGGCAGGCCTGGGAACACAGGGCAGGGAGACATCAAGGGGGTGGCACCCCACTCAGCAGAGATTTATGAATACGCAAACATGTCTGTTAGGCAGACAACCCAAGAGAGCCTATTGAGCCATTTCTGGTTCTTTCTTTGCCAGCCTGTCACGTGGCTTTATCTCCCGCCCCTCCCCCACAGGGCACTGCTGCTCCAATCCCTAAAGCCAGGAACACGTGCTCTTGTTTGCACATCTGGCCTGGGCAAGTCTGGCTCCAATTTAAAAACCTGCATGTTGGTCCAATTCCATTATTGGACAAGGAAATTCTGTTAACTGGTGGGCTCATTTGCATGTCATTACCCAGAATGCCTACACTGCTCACAGATGTTTCCCAGACATGGGGTGGAGGGAGGTTGGGGGAAAGGTGACGTTTTGGAAACAACAGAGAGAGTTGTGTATATGTTACTCAAAATTCTTTTCCCTCTGTTTTGTGTCAAGAAATAAAATGTAACATAGAAAGTTATGAACTGTTATCTAACTGCATTTTTTCACCTTATTTTCAGAAAATTTAAATACATTGAAACAAGAAAAACTCCCTACCAGGGAATGTTCTATTAATTCATTCTGACAAAAGAGAGTACTGCAGACTTCCATACTATCTTTTCACCATTTCCCTGAGTATCAGAACACCTTTCTTTCTTAGTGATGCTAAATTGAGGAAAGTGTGGAGAGCTCAGTGGAAGTAAATTTTGATGAAAACCACAGCCTGTTTGGAAAGCTTTAAATTGGATAAGTGGCAGTCACACCATAGTGCCTTCAAATCTAAACTCAGCCACCATGGAAACTTCTTTGAGAAGGTTTTTGCTGTTGTTTTCTGAAAAATATCAAAAGGGGTCTGGGCAACAGCTGCAAAACTGGGCTCTGTGCAAACACACAAATGACAGCTTAGAATGTCTATAGCTGAAGATTTCAGGATTGATTTTGTTTACCTGCATTTTACAAAAAAAAAAAAAAAAAGGCGGGGACTGGGGGAATGCTTCATTCACAACAGAGAGACTTAAAAAATAAAATAAAATAAAAACTATAATTGCTTTGGGGACTGAAGTTAAAATGCAGGTGTTTTGAGGGGAACATAAACATTTTTTCCTAAATGAGGCGTTGAGGGCTGGGAGAAGGGCAGTAAAATTAGTGGAATTACTGCCTGATTTTAACCAGATGATTGCTGCAGTTGGACACCAGCGAGTTTTCATTAGGGACTCTAATTTACAAGCCATTCAACACATTCCAGTGGAACACAACAACTCCCCCAGGTCCTAAAGAATGCCAGCTCTCCCACTTTATGGCAGAGATGCTGAACCACAAGGCTCTTAAAGGCCAGCATGACTACGGAATGAAGCTTGAGCTCCATGAACTAGAGATGATCACATTGTCTCCCCAAATGAGATCGTCCCAGGGAACCAACTTCTGACACACACTTCACCCTCAGTTTATGCACATATGGTCTCTCAGTGTTGTATTAGCAGAAATGGTATGTCAGGAGATGTTTATGGGATGTTCAAGGAATGTTATTTGTTTCCACGTAATAGGGTGGCTTCCAATTTGTAGCTGTAACATATGTCTAACCTTGTTTGCTTCAACACTTATGATTGCTGGTTATGCAAGGACATCTGAAAAATAACTTTTAAATTTTACACAGAATTTGCATTCCTGTTTGGAGTTAGGATTTCTGTCGTTTACTCCTCATGTGTTGCATCTAGACAATCCAGGTATTTTTATTATGATATGTCAGCACACAGAATTGGAAGGCATGTCACAAGGTCAGAAGATTGAGTTTTGTTGATAGTCTCAGACAAATCTAACTTCAGCAAGGTCAACAAGGTGAGAAATTGTATGTAATCATCCCAAATCAAACTCATCTCCTAAGGATTAAAACATGTGTCTCAGTGGATCATCAAGAGCATCATTCTGTAACCTAGAAAACGGACCGGGCAGGTCTAGAGCAGTTGAGATACAGAATATGCTGGAATGGAAGTCTGTTCTTTTTAAAGCATTAGAACTACCAATCTGCACAAAATTAATGCAACAATAACTAGAAGTGTTGACAGAGATCAGATATGTAAATAATCCTGAGTCACAAAATCTCTACAGCTACACAAAGTGGTCTACATTTTGCCAGGCTGTGATCTGCTTGCTAAGCACTGGTTAGACATGGCATGACATCAAGAAAAGTTGCCACAGTCCATTTATCCAGTCATATTTTGCATGTAGTAGCTAAAAAAATTAGCCCCTTTGGTGTCCTGCAGATATTATGCAAATGTGTTCTATCTTTTCATGATGGCTGGTAGAAGGTGATAAACTCTGTGATCTAGAGAACATTGGTGCTTATGTTTGTTTAAATTTTAGCTGCATGGGATTCTGCCTTGCAGTTGAAAATTAATGGCTGTTCTCCATACCCACCAAATAATGTTTTGGTAATTGGACAAAAACCATAATCACCAACCAATTGAGAATCTTTCTGGGGTACCAAAAACTCAGAGCCCTATTTTTTTTAAAACATGTATATACATATCCAGTGTCCAAAAGAAATAAAAATTTCAAATAGCTAGATAGGCCATTTAAGGAAAATGGTCACTTTCTACAATCATGGCTGAGAATGATTGTTTTTTTGTTTTATGTGATATTGGGGTGAAAGAGGAAGTTAAATCTTTCCATTTTTTGGTTTCTCTCATTCTGTACTGAAAGCAAATAAATTATTTTCTAATTAAATAAAAATAATAATTCACTATCTTTCATAAATTTATCTAAAACTGACTTCTAACTCATAGGCAAAGAATTAGTCTACTGTGATTTTCATGTTTCCTCATAAAATTATTGATAAATTTTAGTGAAAAACATAAATTTCCGAAAGTGAACTTGGGGGATATCATTCACCTGCTACAAATAACAAATACCGTCAACTTAAGAAAATTACCAGATGTCCATTTAACTTGATACGAGTTGAAAGGTCTGGCACCAAGAAAAGCCCCAGAAATGTCTACGGGATAGTTTTTAATTATTCACATTTCTAGAAACATCTTTAAAATACTTGCTAAGATTTTATCCCTTGTGGAACTGATGCATTTTTATATTTTATTCAGCTAAAATTTAAATCCATGAAGATCAACACAAAAAAGAAAGTTTCGAGAGCTTTTAAACAGTAATTGTTATTGTATTTGTCATTTCAACAATCGTATTTTTGAATGAGTCAACCACACTATTAGGAAGTCTATAATTTTACATTTCCACATAACCATATTAAAAGTTGTCCAGGCAGTGACTTCTGCCACTTTGGTATATATGATGCTAGATGGAAACTGTTGCTTTCATAGAAAATATGCTGTTCTGCAAATGTTTTTCTTCTTTTAACAATATATTAAAAGCATTTTCTTGTGAAAGATTCAGAACCAAGATTGCTAATAGCTTTAAAGCTATTTCATTGTATATATGTAAATCTTGTGATACCATGTTGAACTGTTTTTGGATTTTCACTATTATAAATAATACTTGTCACTTGCCATGTAATGGGAAAATACCTTGTAACAGATATTTTATATTTAACCATTGTTTATACTTCTGATTATTTCCTCCAGATTAATATCAAAATTTAATTTTTTAGGTAAAGTGTATATACTTGGTTAACTTTTGATTTGTATTGACATACTGTCCTCCAGAATGTTGTGCTATGCCAATTTTCATACCTATCAGTAATGTCTAGAGGTGTTTGGCCCATTTGGGGCTTTTCAAAATCTTAATATTTAAAAAGAATTCTACAAACTCTTCAGAAATATCTTCTCAACCGGACAGGCTATCAGTGCAGTTTGATCAATAGTTATTTATTATGTACTTACTTTTGGTTGATTCTGTGTTGTTCCTTTCTGACACAGCATCATCCAATGCTATGCTTACAAGAATCCCATGAGATACGCTCTGTCCTCACCCCCATGTTGTAAAAAGTGAGAGGCTGGGCGCGGTGGCTCAAGCCTGTAATCCCAGCACTTTGGGAGGCTGAGGCGGGTGGATCACGAGGTCAACAGATTGAGACCATCCTGGTCAACATGGTGAACCCCGTCTCCACTAAAAATATAAAAAATTAACTGGGCATGGTGGCGCATGCCTGTAATCCCAGCTACTCAGGAGGCTGAGGCAGGAGAATTGCCTGAACCCAGGAGGCGGAGGTTGCGGTGAGCCGAGATCGCACCATTACACCCCAGCCTGGGTAACAAGAGCGAAACTCCGTCTCAAAAAAAAAAAAAAAAAAAAAAGAAGCGAGAGAAGTAACATGATCAAAGTCATACATCTCGCATGTAACAAAGCCTGACCTTGAACAATGGTCAATTTTACATCGACATCCAGGCCTTTAGTTAGTACTAAACTGCCTGCTTCTATCTTGCGCTGTTAACTGTCCACTAACCCAATACCAAGCATTTTGCTGTAACACACTCTTTGGCTTTTCCACTAATGGGCTCATAATCCAGGCTAGAGATGCTCTTCTTGAAACGAATATCAAAATACTAATCTCCTCAATCTCTACATTCGTGTTTTCACACCCTTAACATTTTCGCTTCAGCCAGGGCCTCTGCTAGATGTGCGTTCTGTTCACACCTATAAGGGCCTGCTGAGCACACTTACCCACTGGAGAAACAAACATACCAAAGAGGCTTCTGCCAACAGCACTCTCCAGGCTGCTGAAAGAAGAACACACCACCAGAGGCAAAGGAATGTTTAGCCCCAGCTGGAAAACGGAACTTTCCTTTTCTCTCCCATTTTCAAAGTTGTTAGCCCTGTGTCACAGTTGATATTTCAACTTTATCCAAATGTATGTGCAGGCAGATGGACTATGAGATTATTAGGATTTGATTTTCAGATAAACTACAAACCTGGATGAGCTCATGTTATTCCAGATGCCTTATCTCCTAATCTTCAGGAAGATGCTCCTTCAGCGGGAAGGAGTATGGCAGGATCTTCCCTGAAAGAACAGAAATAGCTGTGTCTAATCCCCGCTCTGCCTGGAACGGAAAAGGCTCACCTACCTCCCACGTCCAGGCAAGAATGGGAATTCCTCTCAAATTCTTAAAACACTGCAAAGTGAAGACAGATACTAACTCTAAATATGATTCATTCTTGAGTTATTAAAAATTGAATACATTGGAAAATGGTAAACAATTTTAAATTCCAAAGGCAAGGGAATGTTTTTGGTTTAATAATCAAAGAGAATGGCTTCGACAGGAGCTTGGTGAATATACATACTATAACTAAATCTAATTAATTCAATCATCTGAGTAATCAGGTGGTTAAGAGAATAAACTAAGTAATCAATTATCAAAGTGATTTGCTGTTTAGAAGAAAGAAGTTGTAAATGTGTGCCAATATTTTTAAAGAATAAAGAATCTTGGGTCTTAAACTCTATAAACAATTATTAGCATTGCTTTGTTTCAGTCTTCTTGTCTACAGAGCGAAAAGAGCATTCATTGATTCAACAAGAACTTACGGAAAGCAGCATTTTCTGAACATGATACCTGCATTCAAGGTTTTATACAATCAAGTGGGCTGCCACTTTATTGAAGATGTTTTAGGGAAAACAATTAACTTTTGACAAGGTTCACAATTATTCAAACATAAACTTAATGGCCAATGAATCTTTTCAGAGAAAGCATAATCTGGTGGATAAGTATTTACACTAGTCTGCCACTAAGTCTTACAATTTTTCTATTTCCATTTGTCCTTACTCTGTAATGGTGGGGAGACAGAAGGTGGGGCTAGCTGACCTTCAAATTCCCTTCCAATTTGTATGAAATATAATTTTTAGTATTAAGTGAGTAATCACATTGTGCAAGGTGCTTACCTGGATATAGCTCAGTTATTTTTCTGATTGTAAGAACAGAGCAACATGGAACCATGAAGTGCTTGGCATAATTCCACAATCCATGGCAATTTTTAAAGGATTCCTCAAGCAGATGGTTCTCTGGTAATTCCTAGAGCAGGAACGCTCCCTACAGCTCATAAAAGAGTCAAGTTGCACTCTTCCAAACTGCCCTAATTTTGTCCATTTGGACAATCGAATAAAATCTTTCTATCATATTTCTCTTTTCCATTTGTGGACCGTTTCTCAGTGAGTGCAATTATCATGTTTTGGTGATAACTTACTTTTTGTTTTAAAAGCACCATAGCAACTGCCTTTTGAGTGCATGAAAATGCGTATTCAAAGCATTGCTAAGTTCAGATTGACTGAATTTTACTGTGGCCTGAGTGAGCCATTTTATTCAACAAGATTTGATTGAACATTTGCCATCCTATCACCTCAGCCCAGACGTCATACAGCCAATCAGAGTTATTATACTTCTCAGGGCATAAAACAGATACACATTCATTAAGTTAGTGACTCCCAGTCAAAATTAGCTTGACCCAATTCAAGTCTTCCTTCAGATTTTCAGAGTTCTTGTCAAATAGTTTTCCGGTTCCCATTTTCTTTTCACTTCCCATTGCCCTCTTGTTCTCAATTTCTTTCTTCTTTTTTTTTTTTTTGAGACGGAGTTTTGCTCTTGTTACCCAGGCTGGAGTGCAATGGCACGATCTCAGCTCACCACAACCTCCACCTCCTGGGTTCAGGCAATTCTCCTGCCTCAGCCTCCTGAGTGGTTGGGATTACAGGAACGTGCCACCATGACCAGCTAATTTTTTGTATTTTTAGTAGAGACGGGGTTTCACCATGTTGACCAGGATGGTCTCGATCTCTTGATGTCATGATCCACCCTCCTCAGCCTCCCAAAGTGCTGGGATTACAGGCGTGAGCCACCATGCCCGGCCTCAATTTCTTTTGTATTAATTCTCTCTCTTCTTCTTGATTTCAATTTCTGTTTTCTCTTTCACAAAGAAGTTTTCTCACTTAGCTATAATGTATGTTTAATGATACAATAATTATTCAGTTACTCAAAATCCTTAAGCCACTTTATCTCAAGATGCAAATACCTAGACCTGAGGTTCAAAGCTCTTTATAATCTAAGACAGTTCAGATGTTGAACCACGTTTCAAAATATTTTCTTCCAGTTCAGCCGTAACGTTTCCTTGTTGTCTCCTGAATACAGTTAAGTTCTCACATAACAACAGGGTAGGCTCTTGGAAACTGCAATTTTAAGCAAAACAACATAAAGAAACTAATTTTACCATAGGCTAAGCAATACAAAAAAGAGTTTTATTTCTATGGTATGTTTCTAGTCACAAAAACATCACAAAACTTCTAAGTAAAGACCCAAAACATTTCTAATATTAAACATTGAAATGAACGTGAGCTACACATACATTTAAGACTGAGTAATAAAAACAAGTGTAATCATTATTTACCCAATTTTTGATGAATCAGTAAATGACAATGGTTGTAGTGCTGATGGTCAAAACAAAGAATAAATGTTTATAACGTGCAAATTGTAAGGGGCATGTCCTTGCACCAAGCAGTTCCAAAACGATCACAAACATGGTGAGTTCCATTAGCATTTTCTTACCGCATTGCTTATTGTTATGGATCTCTATGATTATTGTAGACTAATGCCCTTACTCATTAATTCACTTTCTAACATAGTTATTCTAGTTCAGGGTCTTGATTGGCCAGAGCCTATCCCCCACAGCTTAGGGTACAAGGCAGAAACTGACCCTGGACAGGATGTCATTCCACTGCAGGGCACTCTCACCCACACTTACACTGGGCCCATGTAGACACACCAGTGAACATAGTGGTTCCTTTTAGATGTCAGAGGAAACCAGAGTACCTGGAGAAAACCCACACAGACCTGGGGAAAACATGCGGATTCCAGAAAGATGGTGGCCCTGGGCAAGCATTGCCTTTTTTTTCATCAATATTGTAACAAAATACTATTAACGGTCAGACCTTGTTTGAGGACCTGCTGGAGAACCTCACCTCCATAACTTCATTCTCAATAGTCACCTTGCCCAACATACCATCTTTCTTATCTGTGCCATTCTTCTAAACGTGACAAACTTCCGAACTGAAATAGCAAAGCTGATCACCTAAATCCAGGAGAGACCAAGCTGTCCCCCATATTCCCATGACATTTTTTTGTTTTGTTCATCGGCTATTAGATTGTATACTTTCTTGAATTTTTGCATTTTAATGTTTTATTATTTCAACCAACATAGTATAAATAGTATATCTTTCCCAAGTTATGCATGACATTTTTTGTTTTGTTTTGTTCATGGAATACTAGATTGTATACTTTCTTGAATTTTTGTTTTATTATTTCAACCAACGTAGTATATCTTTCCCAAGGCCATGCATCTAGCAACTGGCATGCCACGATTCAAATAGTATTAGTCTGGTTGCAAAGTACACTATTCCTACTTATCATGAAGAAAACATATGAAAGAAGAATCAACAGTGTTTAAAGAGAAATTTAAATGGAGAGAGAGAGAGCGAGAGGCGAGATTTCCATTAATAGAAAATAGGAAAATCTTTTATTAGTGTTGAGGTTGAGCTCGTGGTTAGAACTGATACGTATGACAGCAGAATCTACAAGCACACATATCGATTGGGAACTTGGAAATTTGTGATCAGAGCTCAGGAATAACAGGCCCAGATATTTAAATCTGGGAGTCATAATAATACAAATTATGAGATTTTAATTTTGAATTTTGGAAGTGATCCTGGGATGTAATCATCCAACTGCTTTATTTTCTAGATTAATCACATATCTATACAGAGGTCGAATGTGAGAGATTAGATACAGTCACTGAGAAAGCTAGGAAGGGCAAAGGACTTTGCTTTTTAAGAAGATCCATAATTTGGGAGCAAAAGGAAGATAAGGAACTGGGGAAAAGGAAAAGAAAAAGCCAGCCTAGCAAGGTGGCTCACGCCTGTAATCCCAGCACTTTGGGAGGCCAAGGCGCGTGGATCACTTGAGGTCAGGAGTTCGAGACCAGCCTGGCCAACATGGTAAAACCACCTCTCTACTAAAGAATACAAAAATTAGCCACGCACGGTGGTGCACGGTGGTGGACGCCTGTAATTCCAGCTGCTCAGGAGGCTGAAACAGGAGAATCGCTTGGACCCAGGAGACAGAGGTTGCAGTGAGCTGGGAGCACACCACTGCACTCCAGTCTGAGCCACAGAGTAAGGCTCCATTTCAGAAAAAGAAGAAAAAAGAAAAAGAAAAAGCCAGGAAATAGCTTGAAGTCATACAACAGTAATATTTGCTGATTTTAATATGGATTTTGTCATCTTGATCCCTGTTTCCAATAATAATTTTGTAAACACAATTAATTAATGTTAATTAATGTTAATGTATATATTGGTGAATTTTATAGATTACAAAAAGACAAAAGTTATTAGAGTTTTGGCAATAAAAATAAGATAAAAATCTTAGAACTTTTTTGATGGTATTTTTAAAATTCAACTGCCTTTTAAGGAACATTCTAAAATACTTTCAGCCATGACAGTCTTATTGTTTTTCTTCCCCTGAATCAGAAGTGACTGGGAATATACATACATTTGCTCTACCCCAATAGCTTTCCCAACAGTCAACTTCCATGCTCTTTGGATGTTAAAAATCTGGAAATGAATTTCTGTGATCTTTGACAATCTCAACTAAACATCAGTGGGTCCAGTTGCTTCCTACATAAACTGAGTTAACTGAATGCTCATCCATACCTTCCTCTGAGGCAGCCTTTTGTGGTGCCCACAGTGACTAGAGAATGTACCATAGCATGACTTCTAGTAGGCTAACCAATATTTCTTTCTTTCTTCTTCCTTACTGTAAGAACCAGGCCGGGCGCAGTAGCTCAAGCCTGTAATCCCAGCACTTTGGGAGGCTGAGGCAGGTGGATCACGAGGTCAAGAGATGGAGACCATCCTGGTCAACATGGTGAAACCCCATCCCTATTAAAAATACAAAAAATTAGCTGGGCATGGTGGCACGTGCCTGTAATCGCAGCTACTCGGGAGACTGAGGCAGGAGAATTGCCTGAACCCAGGAGGCGGAGGTTGCGGTGAGCTGAGATCGCGCCATTGCACTCCAGCCTGGGTAACAAGAGCGAAACTCCGTCTCAAAAAAAAAAAAAAAAAAAAAAAAAACCATGAATTTGTTTCATAAACATGGTATTCATGTTCCCAGTTCAAGAGACAACACTTCTCAGTCTCCAACTTGACCAAAGGAAAAAAAAACAAAAACAAAAAAAAACATGAGCTGTAGGGTAGGGCTTGGTGGTAGCATCTAACTCAATAGGTGTACACCGTTTTTCATGTCTTGCTTTCCCATCTTTCTGCCTGTAATGCAGACCTGATGGCTACCACTGCTGTAACTCCTTTTGCAACCATGCGCTAATCCTTGCACTAAAGATTTGGAGCAAACAACAGAGTTGGGCTCCTCTTGATTTTATGCAAGCACCATTTGGGGTGGGGAAAAAAAAATATCGAATTATTTAAACCACTTAGTTTTTAAAGTCTCTGTTTCTTGAAGCCAAGCACAAATCCTAAGTGACACAGCTAATACATGTGTATGCCTGTGTGTGTGATACCACATGTGAATGTTTGTCTGCATACATGTATGTTATCTATACATCGGTAGATAGGTAATGAACAGGGATGGAGTCTTTAAAGTCTATTGTATTTCTCTGGAGTATTTTATATTTATTAAAAAAAAAACTGTAGACACCATTGTGAAATCTTTCAAAATCTGTGTAGTGCCACTGTTTATTTATCTAATAATTAATCAGTCAATGGAAACTCCACAACTGCAAGGGAACTTAGCAGTTTTATTTGCCATTAAACCGGCATTGACAACACGTGATCCACGGATTACCCGTCTCGCTGACATTTCTCCAAACCCTAAATGACTTCACTAGGATTTGACACTCATGGTCTGTATGAACGGCTGAGAAAATCTACAGGGAAACTTGTTTAACTTTGTCTTGTTTAAAAATGTCCCACAAAGCAAATTGTAAGCAAAATGTTTGGGAGAGGTGACTAGATCTCTTTTAATATCCAACAGGAAAGGACAAAGAGAGTATTTACTAACTAATTGAGTTCTGGAAGTTTCTCCACAGAAGCCATAGGAGAGACATGCAGGGAGGAAGGGTCCTTTTGGTGACCACATTATCAAAATCCTCCTCATGTAGCTCAAGAAATATAGAGGTTGAGAAAACACCATCGGTGCTGCTAATTCTGTTTGATGTTCCTGTGACCCCTAGCCTAAGTTTAAGCTAATTTGAGCCCTAAATATCCTTTGGCTGGTCTCCCCTACCAAAAAAAAAATTCTAGGGCAGGGCGCGGTGGCTCAGGCCTGTAATCCCAGCACTGTGGGAGGCCGAGGCGGGTGGATCACGAGATCAAGAGATTGAGACCATCCAGGTCAACATGGTGAAACCCTGTCTCTACTAAAAATACAAAAAATTAGCTGGGCATGGTGGCACGTGCCTGTAATCCCAGCTACTCAGGAGGCTGAGGCAGGAGAATTGCCTGAACCCAGGAGGCAGAGGTTGCAGTGAGCTGAGATCACGCCATTGCACTCCAGCCTGGGTAACAAGAGCGAAACTCCGTCTCAAAAAAAAAAAAAATTCTAGTTCCTTCTTTGGAAAACGATACAGAAATTTTAATAATTTGCATTTTGAATCATTTTGTTTCCAAGTTTTCTGCACAGATGAGCAACTTGCAAGTGGCTGAGCACTTTCTCTGTCTTTCAGATGCCCCGGTTTGTACTTGGAGTGCTAGTTAACCTCAGCAAAAAATTATTGTCAGCAATAAATATTTACTTTTCAAAAATATCCTGAGGAGACTGGAAACAATATGGGCAAATCTCTCCGGTACTGTTTTTTCATTTAGAGATGACAAAAAGTCTAGGGGAAAAGTGACAGTTTTAAGGGCTTTAAAAATATCTAATGCTTTAGGTTTGAAATTGGCAGTGAGCCAGGCCCTGTCTTAAAGGGACAGGCACTTTATTATACTTTCTAATTCTTCCAAAGTCTGTCTTTAGGATATATGAGCTGCCTCTAATATGACTACTCTATTCTCATCCTCTAGTGGTATACTCTGGTCTCAGCTCATAAATTGAAAATTGAGGATCTGTAAATCAGGGCAGACTATTTCAGAGAGCCATTGTGAATTTCCAGTCAAATCTTCCAGTTTATCTTAAATATTTCATCTTAATGTCACCTTAAGAAAAATCTTTCATTCAAGTAAGTTACAGCATCGAGTTCTAAACTGATTACACTTCTCCACTGACCTTCTGCTAGGAGACTGCTTTTTGTCATTAATGTCATTTCTGCTGACCTATTACGGGACTAAGGGGAGATTTTTTTTTTTGTTTCCCAAAACACAAATTGACTAAAAACACATAAAGAATAAAACTCAAATGTCCAAAGTGTACTAGACGCTTTGTAGAAAGAAGCAATTGAAAAGAGCGCTTTCTGTTCATTACTTGCTATTTATATTTTTATTGTCATTTTCTTAAATGACCAGGCTAATATTCACAGTATACTGTGGTCTGAGGTGATTGACTTGGATAATACACTAAATCATCTATTTCGAATTAGTTGCCAAACAGCTAATTAAGCTTGTAAAATTGTAAAAATTAAGCTTATACCTTCTAAATATATTCATAAACACATGAAATTCTGTCAACGGTGATTGCTCTTGGATGGCTTTTAAAAAATAGTTTTGCTCATTTTTCCTTCTTTGGAACCACTGTTCAGCAGGTTGAGGAAATTTTCATGTCTATTTGTTTATACAGGAATCAACATATTCCACCCTTAACTCACCCACTAACAAGTCTGATGTTGAATTTTCTTGTCATTTGATCTAGCATTTAATAACCTGTCAGTTGAAAGGGCTTTAAATAAACATTTTCATATAATATTTAATGCAATTCAAGGGTATGTGCCCCGAGGCTAAAGATGAATAGACAAGGGTAACAAGCCTTTCTCTTTGGTAATATATATGCATTTCTACACATCCTAATCCTTTAGTCCTTGAGACTTATAGGCAATAGCCTTGGATCCACAAGAATCCACAAATACATAAGGTAGTAATATACTTTATGATTCCACTTCCTGAACAAGAGCCTCTTAATTGCTGCTCTCCACTCTCTAGTCACCTCCCACCTACAATAAACAGAGAAGCTAGCAGTAAGGCTATTCTATTTTTGTCAAAATACCTTGAGATTAACTTGACATTAAACTTTAAAAGTTGTCAGGTAGCCGATTCTCTCAGAAGCAACAATCTCACGTGGGTCAAGGTTGGAGTGGTGCATTAACTAATTAGCCCACACCAGGCCTGCGGACTGAAGGGCAGCTTGAGAGCGGCACCAAGTCATGAGATCTCAAAGGACTGAGCTGGGTGGTACCATTCATGTGTGGATTGGTCCAGATATAAGATAATAAAGAAGAGGGCAGACTAATGGCAAATTGGAATGCTCATACTCCCACCTCCTAAATGCATTCAGTTTCAAACTTTAAAATAACTGTGCCAACCAAATCAAATAAAACAGAGAATTTGCTTTGCCAGGTCTATGAACCTGGTCTTCACAGTGCACATAAATTAGACCAAAGACTATAAAATGCTAGCTACCAGGCCCAACCAAAAAACATAATAAATATTAAAAATTAGCTATTCAGAGAACATCGTGAGCCATAATCTCCTGCACTGGTTTGCTGTTTTTTTGTGTGTGCTTTCAAGAGAGCCTCCATATAGAATTCAAAAAATGGAGGCAAGACCAGGTTTGAACTATTCTCTAGTTCAGAAATCAAGCTGCCTAATACTTGCATTTCCATTGAAGATGCATGCCACAGACATTACCAGAGAATACATAATGCACTTTTAAAAGTGAAAGGAAATATATGAATCAGAAAAAAAATGGCAGTGGATTCTCTTTTTTTCGTCATCCAGCTTTCTGGAAATCTCCACAGGTTTCACCCCACCCCATTTGCTCATTATTGGTATTTTCCTTTATTATCCCAATGTGTTTCTACTCCCGTTAAACTGGGCCAATTGGTGGGGAAGCCTGCCTCACTCTTCCTTCTCTTGAAGTTGCAGCTATGCCACCTCATTAGACCTGTGTGGGTTCCACAGTGAAAGTGCTCAGTTCATCTAGCACTTGGATTTCCACCATGAACTCTGCTGTCCTCTATATCTGGGGAAAATACTTTTCAGAATTCGTCTCAGACATTGGATCATATTTCCTTTTGTTAGTCATGTTAAGTATTATTTTAAATTTGCATTCAAAAAGCTAAAGGTATTGTTATCTAAATTCAACCACCATAAGTTACATAAAAATCAGTCCGAGCCAAATTGTGAGGATATTTAAACAAACATTGAAAATGTCACCAAAGACTTACAAGCTCATATCTTATTCCACAGTTAATTATCAAAATTCAAAAATTTTATATAATATCAACATAGGCAATGGAGTCAACTATTTCTTCCTCTACCAGATAGTCCAATAGTTTACCCCCTGTCTCCAAAGAAAAAGAGTTGGACATACTGTTCCTTACTGGCAGAAAAAAATGTTGATTTAAAAAGAGAATCACTATCGCGTAGTTGGCCACTTCGAGTGTGGCTGCTAAGGAACATTTTCCCTCTTAAGAAGATTACTGAAAGGACTGCTTTACTTTAACAGGCCTTGATATCTCTCCAGGATTACAGAGGGCACTGATTCACACCCCACAGAAAAAGCCTTGAAGAATTCAGGCCTCCAACTCGTTGAGCTTGATAGGCTACCTTTGCTTAATTACATACATTAGGGATTAGATCTTTCAAGACTTTCATTCTGTTAAGAGGAACAGTAGTACCACAACTTAACACTGGAGCTTCATCATAATCCTGAAAACTTCTGCATTCTTCCTTAAGCACAAAGAAATCTTGAACAAATGAAAATACAAGTCTCCAGCCTAGGCAATATGGTGGTTAAACCCCCTCACTACAAATAATTCAAAAATTAGCCGGGCATGGTGGTACCCACAGGACCTGTAACAGGTGAAACCCCAGTTGCTAGGGAGGCTCAGAGAGGAGGATCACTTGAACCCAGGAGGTCGAGGCTACAGTGAGACATGAGCGTGCCACTGCACTCCAGCCTGAGTGACAGAGCAAGACCCTGTCTCAAAAAAACAAAAACAAGTCTCACTCCCCACTCCTTAGTTGTAATTGCCCCACCAGTGACACATCCTAATTTGAATTGTGAACAGTTTATTGAAGATTTTTTCTCTTTATTTCTTCCAGATTCCTAACTTCTGAATTTCTTTTAATAACCTTTATATTAAAAATTGGACTAAAATGCCCTACTTTAAACACAAAATGTATGTTCTTTTGCTTTCTGCTCCACAGCTGCTTATTCCCTTATCTACATTGGATTGAAGCAAATATCATTCCACTTTCCCACTATGTTGATTCTGCAGTTATCACAGAGCTGACTTCTTCCTAGAGAAGACCCCAATACTCATCACTTAGAAATGGCATTAAAATTCAAAAAATATCTCATGTCCCTCCCACCCAAGGCCCTGTGTTCCTTTATAAAAACATGCTACATTGTAAGTCCAATGTACCACACCAACAACCCGTGAGCTATAACATGGGGCCACTGGCAGAGAATGCAGCAGAATCATTTTTATTAGGTTTTGCCTCAGCAGGAAGGAGCAAAGTGACCCCCAGATGCAAAACTAATGGGCAGTGAACAAAGAGGGTAAGACCGGGTTTTCCTTACAAATCAACAGGCTCTTGTTCCCTGGAATTGGTATCTGCCTCACATCCAACTGGCCAAAGTGTTATACCTGGCTGGGTTTAATTTGTTATTTATGTCAGCTTTGCATATTTGTAAGGTTCAAGGGTTTATTGCCCTGGCCTGACCTTGCCAAGTCAGAGTTAACATGTGGTTCTCTAGTAGCAGTTTCTTTCTAATAAACTTTACTTGAAAGAACATGTGTGATAGATTTTGCTCATGATTAAAAAGAACAGTTCTATGTTCATTGTTCCCCAATTTGGTTTTGAAGTTCTGTTGAAATTCACCTCTGAAGTTAAAAAACAAAATCCAAAATATTGTTCTCTTTTAAATTTCATTGAGGAACTTTATTGTACTTTGTGTTTTAGAATGCTGCTTTGTGGCTGTTCTAAAAGATTAATGTGATCCTGTAAGGCCAAGCTAAATAATTTGTTTCCAAATGGTTCATAAGATTTGGCACATAGTTTAATTTTGGTTATGAGAATTAGAAAAGTTCAGTAGGTAATCTTTAATTTAGAAAATTAAAAAATTAGTGTGCATACATACACACATAAACATATACATACACATATACACCCATATATATTTATATACATATATTTTATATATGTGTGTATAAATACATATATATTTTCTATATGTGTGTATAAATATATAAATGTATGTGTTATAAATGTGTATATATGCATATACACATAAATGATACAATACAGGAGAGTGACGATAGGACAAAAGACAGGAAGGTGAGTGAAAATTGTCTGTAATGTGCTTGCTTAGTTCTCTGCTATTATTAATGTATAGAGGAAGGTACTTTGAAGATAGAACATATCTAATCTGTGGCAATCATTTTGATTTTGTTTTTTTGAGACAGAGTCTCATTCTGTCCCCCAGGCTGGAGTGCCGTGGCACAATCTTGGCTCACTGCAACCTCTGCCTCCTGGGTTCAAGGGATTCTCCTGCTTCAGCCTCCCATGTTGCTAGGATTATAGGCACACACCACCACACGCAGCTAAGTAGTAGAGATGGGGTTTCGCCCAGGCTGGTCTTGAACTCCTGACCTCAAGTGAGCCACTCACCTCGGCCTCCGAAAGTGCTGGGATTACAGGTGTGAGCCACCATGCACAGCTGGATCCTTTACAGTAAGAGCCAACTTCCATAACATTAGGAATTGGCTCCTGGAAGGGGACTCCCAAACCTAGGATGATGTGATTTGTCTAGGTTTGTCCAGGTGTTTCTTGGTTGAAAAACTGAAAATCTCATTTGTCAATAACTCCCTCAGGTCCAGGCAAACTGAGACGATTAGTTATTCTACAATCCACATATTTACCTGACAAGGTTTCCGGCTCCATTTTTTTTTCTATTGATCCAGGGTATCTATTAAATATAAATATTGTCTTCAAAAGCTAATGGATAGAAACATTCATCAAAATCTAAATAAATTCATTGACCTGTTCATTGGAGTGAAAATGAATGGAAATTCAACTTAACCTGCTGAAGACAACAAGGACACTAATGGTTCATTTTAGTTCATTGCAGGAGGACAGAACCAGTTAGCTTGGATAAAATGCATCTTAAATATATTCAACTCAATCGTTTTATACATTTTTATTCTTTTTTAATGTTTTTCTGCTCTGCTTTTGATTTTGAAACCCTGAGTCTTCATGGAGTCCTGGAATAAGAGCAGAAGTGTCATTGTTTTTACATCAAAATGTAGGCAGTAGAGAGCAGGGACCCAACTCATCCAGCCAGTGAAAGGATATGAGTAGTTACAGCTCATAAAGGACTGCACTGTTGGTGAGCATTATTCTTCTCCAGAAAAAATAAAGGGGAACCGACTCACAGCTTTACACACAGCTGTCCTTGCACAGTCCTACCCTCAGATTATGCTATCTTTTTGCTTATGTGTAGAGAAACTTTTTCCTATTTTATCTTATTATTTAAAAATAAATGATTGGCCGGGTGCAGTGGCTCACACCTATAATCCCAGCACTTTGGGAGGCTGAGGTGGGCAGATCACAAGGTCAGGAGTTCAAGACCAGCCTGACCCATATGGTGAAGGCCCACCTCTACTAAAAATACAAAAATTACCTGGGCGTGGTGGTGCACACCTGTAGTCCCAGCTACTCAGGAAGCTGAGGCAGGAGAATTGCTTGAACTTAGGAGGCCTGGAGGTTGCAGTGAGCCAAGATTGCACCACCGCACTCCAGCTTGGGTGACAGAGCCAGACCCCATTTCAAAAAAAAAAAAAAAAAGATTAAAACAATGATAACATCTACAGTAGAAAAGTAGTCAAATTAGTTCAAAGTCACGTGATTTGGGAATCAGAAGAAAATATCACTTGGAAGATATTTAGACCATACATGTTGATAGTCAGGTGATAACACATATGCTATAGATTTCCATATTTATTTGCAACAACTGAACACAAGAAAGTGAGAGGTTGAGCTGAGAGGGAAAATAATTATTTAAGTGAGTTTGTGTTTCAAAACCCCTAAAAAGTGTCACAGGAGTATCTGAGGATTATTGTTTTTCTGAGATCTCTGTTTGATATGGGGACATCTATGTCTTAACAGAGGAATAACTAGGTGAGGTCACCTCTCTACCTCTCTAGCCCTGCAACTTGTGCTCCTGTAGCCTCATCTCGCTTCTCCTCTGCTGTTGTTTCTGTAACTCCAGTGCAATGCAAATATAGTTCCTCAACAGAACCTTACACTCCTAACAGTGTGTGTGTGCGTGTGTGTGTGTGTGTGTGAAGGTGGGTTGAGCACAGTGGGGAGATGAAGAGCTAGATGTGAATTGGACCATAAGTGCATTATTGAGGGTTTATATCTTCCTTTGAAGTATACAGCATTAGCCACTGTCAGGGAGAAGATACCAAGCCAGACAGTAATTGCAATAATGGAACAGACAAATGGTCTATGTCCCCATTAAAGTCATCAACACCTCTAATTTTTGAAAGGGGCTTGTTTGAAATACAGTAATTGTGATTATGTTGTCCATAAAGGCTATGGGCGATCAGCAGTTGTCAGCATGCCCAGTGCCTTTCCAATATCCTTCTGGAAACAGATAACTAAATCCGAATGCTAAAGCACAATTTATTTCTGAATAACCTTAGAGAAAGGGTGTTTTATAATGTTTAAAAATTTAATATAGCATCTAAGTAACACCTTCCTTTTGTCACACCTCTTTTTTTCTGATTTTTTTAAAACACTCTCTGCTTTCAAGTCCTCTTATATGCAGCATTTACTCCAAAGCCAAACAGTGCTGGTGTTCCTTCTTCTTCTCAATGCTCTGCCCAAGCCTTTCATCATTATGCCCTTCTCTGTTTCCTTGATATTTCCCCTGGGAACTTCTGTTTTTCCTATAAAGTTATCCTCTCTCTCCTCAGCTTGCCCCTCTTCCTCTGAGCCTTGTAATTGTGTTTCAACAAGGTCACAGTCAGAAAACAGCTGACAACATCACACCCACAGCATTTTGGATAGAGAAATCCTCAAAGTCCAAGAGAGAAAAAAACAAGTTCTTTTTTGGAACAGATCCTTAAAACATTTTCTAAAACCCTAAGAACCTAATTTTGGTGGTGAATATTGTACTCTGAAGGAGACAAAAATGTAAGGCGCATCAGTTTCATTTCAGAGTCCATTGGACATTTTGAACCGATTCTTTAGAGGGGACCACGTGCCATGGAGTTCTTAGTTCATGCTGAAGAATGGAACTGTTTCGATCAAGAGGAGTTTTATCACATAAATAATGTCAATTAATGGAACAAAAATAATTTGAAGTGCAGTGTCATCAGGTTATACTGTTACCTTCCTTCTACATAGCTAGTCCTTAATCTAAGAATACCTGTTTAAACAAACTACACACCATCAACTAGAAAACCTCATTATTAACAAGATTTTTTCATCCTTGACCTATCAAAAGCCAAAACTCAACACGTTGCCATTTAATCTTTAACAAGGTCCTAGGTTATTGAAACTAGTATGAAATGAAATTTATGGGCTAACATTTAACTGTTGTTCTCCACATCTTCCCAGGTTACTCTCCATTCTGGGGAACCATCTTTTATTAGCACGAGTAAATATATAAAAGACCACTGCTAAAACACTTAACAGATCTTCTCTGTCAAGGCTGTGAACTGCAGTGTCCACTCCATTTGGAGGTCTCTGCTTCTTTTTTTCTTCCTTTGTTTAAAATATGCTGACCACACAGTGACCTCTCCTAACCCATCGGTCGAAAATTACAACCAGCCACACAAACAAGCAGCCCGGGGTCAGAAGGAGCAGGGTCTGCTAAAAGTTAGTAATCATACATTAATTCCCTGACATAATTAATCAAAATGAACCACTGTTATCTAGCAAGAAACCTTTAACCTATTACAAAGGGGTCAATTTGCGAACCACTTGAGCCTGGGAGTTTCGTACAAATAGCATACGCCCTTCATCCGGGATGCCCTAAGTGGGGAAAAATCCCTTTGAAGTCCCAAATCTACTAGATTTAGATATAATTTCATCAATCAAGTTAAAAGCCTGCCTCCCTCCAGAAGGATTCTGTGGAGTTCTGTCAACCAGCTTCACTGAGTGGTAGTGGCTGAAAATCCATTTGTAAGGTTTTTTTGGACACAAGTCGACTAGAATAGGTCCGACCTGACAAAATAAAAGCAAGAGTTTATCAAACTGAAGAGGAAGAAGAAAGATGTGTGGGAGAACACATTTTCCCATTGCAAGAGTATTAGTAAATTGGATGCTTGCTATGCACATGAACTGGTATATGCTTTCATTTTCAAGATAAACCTGTCAGGTGTTTAAAGTCAATATTTACATGGTGCAGGCAGACAGTGGGACAAAAATTAGAAGAATTAAAACTGTGTAGCTGTAATTCAGGGGAGCTTTTTGTAGTTTTGCATGTGTATAAATGGAGCATTGGCCTTTAGTCATGTTGCAAGCACCCTCCCAGATTATATCCTAGGTGTTCATTTGCAGAACACACCGGCCAGGCACGGTGGCTCGCGCCTGTAATCCCAGCGCTTTGGGAGGCCAAGACAGGATGACCACTTAAGGCCAGGAGTTCAAGACCAGCCTGGGCAATATATGTCTCTACAAATAGATAGAAATAAAAATTAGCTAGGTGTGGTGGTCATGCCTATAATCCCTCTGCCTCTTGCAGGTCAGAATTTAGATGCCCCCTCCTCAAAAAGCCCTTCTCTGGCCTCCCTATCTGAAGCCATCCTTTCCTCCTACCCCTGGCCACAGCATAACCACCTCATTAGATTTTGTTCCCAGATTTCATCACAATCCCCAGTGCCCTGCTTATTTCATTTATTTCGCATGTCTTTCCTCATTTCCCCTGCCAAGTACTGGCATCTTTTCTGTCATATTGTGGCATTCCAGGTGCCTAGCACTGTGCCTGAATGCAGGCGGGAATGAATGAGTAGCTTCTGGCAAGGTCATGCTCTGACTTTGGAGGCTAATTCTTGATTCAGTTGTAACTATGGCTCTGGGGGTTTCTGTCACTTGTGAATAGGCAGCAAGGAGACGAAATCACCTCTCTTGGCAAAGATGTAAGTGACTTCGATCAGTGGACTTCCTGTTCAGCACGCATCTTAGGGATTTCTATTCTCCAGATGGATCTCTGAAGATGTCGGAACCGTTTGTAAAGTTTATTTCTCTTCAGCAGTATGCCAGGTATGTCCTATGGATTCAAACCCATTTCAAGAGTACTTGCAACAAAAAAATGCAGAGGTTGCCTCCTGCTGAAGGGCCCCAGTGTGCCAGGAATAATTTTCAAGTCCCCTTAGCAACCTCAGGAAACCACTTGTCCTCACTCTGCAGATGAGGACATGGAGGCTCAGGGAGGATCAGCAGCTCCTGGGAAGCAGCCTAACTCCAAATTTCACACACTCCTGCAACCCTTTGCCATCTGGTCATCAGGCAGAAAAAGGAAGCAACACTAAATTACATATAAATGCTAGTCGCAAATAAAAGACTTTACAGCACATGCTCATGAGTTTCATCATTTGAAAATAGCCAAAAGAAAACCACTGATGATTTATCTTAAATAATAGATCATATTTAGTAACTACCATTCACCCCACTAAAGAATACAAAATTACCCACTGTTAAGTTTGACTGGTGTAAAAAAGAAAAGATTACATTAGATGCTCCATTTCAAAAGGACTGACTGACAGCCAAGAGTCATGTCATCACTGTCCCGTGGTGACCAGCCTTAGGATACTAATGGATTTGTAGGCAGAGTGCTTCTCCTTACACATCCCATGGGTCCTTCACTTTCAGTCTGTACATGTGCAATCAGGGGCTATGGACAGAGTGCCTTGAAGTCCCCTTCCAGGGTGACTAACATGCGTGCATGAGAACCTTGACTCATAGAAACACCTGGAAGCTCTTCCTCTAAAACTACTGTGAGCACCAAGGTGTAGAAAAGCCATGGTCTTTCTCTTACTTGACACTGGAACGTGACACGTGTTCCTAACTGCCACATGTTCTCTCTCCCAGCCAGCTCCGCAGGAGCCCAGGGTTTAGCCAGCGCTGGGTTTCCATCCTCTGTAGGCAACAGTGACAAGCCTCCCAATCCCACCTTCCCTTGATCTGGGCGGTTCCTCATGTGCTACTAGTCCCCACACATTTAAAGCCCCGTCCTGCCAGGGAGACTTGGAGAAATGTGATACCTGGGCCACCCTGCTTGCCTTTCAAACTGCAAGACAACATTGTTGAGAAAATGTGTGGCTGAAATAAAATGCTCAGCGACCTGTGCCTCCACAGGGCTGTCCAAACAACAGAAGGATGCCAAAATGGCCCGCACTCACAGGGCCGAGTGATAAGAGAGGCAGTTGTGATCTTGTGAGCTGTCTGGGGATTCAGTCTGGTTCATGTCAGGTACTTCCCAAGAATGCCATGCAGACGACATGATTTTATAAATTTGCAAAGGCTTCACACCTCGAGACAAGATCCCAATTGTACAGTGGATATGTAAAGAAAAAAAAAAATCTGGAAAGAAACTCAAAAATTACTACTATTCTCAAGGAAGATATAAATCTAGGCCAAAAAAGGCTACTTATTACAACCAGCTCATCGGAGCCCTTCTAAAAATTTCTCATCACATGTTCACCCTTGACAAGGAGTAAGGGAATTACATTAAGTTAAATTTATATCTTCCATATTCTCCCACGGAAATACTTTATTTTTTAGCAAGAATGTTGGGTATTTATTTTACAAAGTCATTAAAACCAAATGAAGGAAGCTTGCTATTAAATTATGAGAATTTTTATGTTTACTGTTAGGAAGTTCCACCCAGAAGAAATGTTCAACACCTCACAATGGGTCACAGTTTTAAAAATTATGACCATAAGTCACCAATATAGTAAGTACACCAAAGAATAAGTGCTCTCTGGACATTTAGGTCACAGGAACTTCAAAACAGTTTCAAAACTGTCTTTGCAGGGGGGTTCCAGCAAGACAGTTCATCTTCCTAGGAAGGATGGTAAGATACAGTTAGGAGCTTTTGCTGGAATCAAAATAATTTAGGTTAAATTCCACCTCTCTTCCCACTGGACTTTGAGATGGCTATGGGGCTCTCTAAGCCTCAGTTTTGCCATCTTGTAAAATGGAGGCATTAATCTCTACCTTTGAGGGACTGAGAAAACTGGAGGGTATGTGTTGCAGCCAACAAGTGGGACTATTGTATCCTCGAAAGACTTATCAGTACAAGTGCAGGGCAGTTTTCTTTCTCTGAGTTGTACATTTCTCTGAATGCAATTCAACTTCTGACTCTCCTGGGCTACATCATATTGTTCTACCTCTTCAAAGATGAGAACTTTGGATTTAAAGCTAAGCTGTAGAACACAAAGGGAATTCTTCCTAAGAGGAATCGACTTTGGTTATTAAAATATTTTCTAGGACAGCTTTACTTAGGTAAGATTGTATGACACCCTAGGGTGCCTCCAGTGATCTCCAGAGATACTGGAAAACTCTCAGGTTATTCTGAAATAAAAATGATTTTAAAGTAATTTTACTTGGGTTTTAGAATTTGCATGTGCCCTATACGGACATGCAGATTGGGTTACGTGACAGTGCTATGGAATACAAAGAAAAATGGTGTGTCGAAGTTCCAAAAGATTGATAATCCTTTTTACATACGGTTGTGAAGGGCTCTCTTGGTTTCTCGTTGTAAGAATTCCCATAGTCTTCAATCCAGTAAGTCAAAAGTAAGGTCTGTTACGAGGCTAAAAACATAAGAAAAGGCCAGGGGCTTGTGCAGGTGTCTGTGTGTCTACTTAAAAGCTAGGAATGTTGGTTTTTCTCACTAAGTAGTGGCTGATCATCAGGGTGAGCCTTGCATAGGCCTTTCACCAAACCAATGTGCAGAGGAGGAGGCAAGTAGACCTCCTGTGCACAGCCCGTTCCCTTTTCCTTCTTCCCCAGGGTTCTTTGCTCAAAGCATTCCTTGGTGTCTACCAACACACACAGGCCCCAGCCCTGCTTAATGTCTACTAGATGACTGTTCAGGAAGTAGCTTCCAGCTTCTCTCCAGGAATGCTTAGCCCCTCTTTCACACCTTTGCCACTCACTGCCCCCAAATACTGCTAATTAAATCCAGGACAATTAGGAAAATCATGGAAATGACTTTCAGAAATAAGAATGGGTTCTCTTCACTCCAAAGTTGTAAATTTCAAGGAATTATAATCTATCTTTAAAAATTAATGTAAAGCATGTAGATGCTGGCCAGTTTTGTAAAACCTATAGATGCTGGTTAGGTGGAGAGAGAAGAAAGAAAAAAAGAAAGAAAAGGAAAGGAAAGAAAAGCAAAGACAGGGAAAACTACTTTCCTCCAAAGTCTCCTCTAGTGCTGTAAGCAAATCAACAACTTCCATCACTTTCGATGTGATTTCCAAAATGAAAACATCATTGACTTTGTCAGTTGAAAAATCCACCGAAGATCATTCCTTTTCAGACTGGTGAGAGCTAAGCAGATTTCCTGTTTGAAAATGTACTGAGAATGTTCCATTCCATTCTGTTTCAGTGGCAGAAACTTCTTGTCCATATACTGGGACTAACCGGTTTAAAAAGTGGTGGGTGATACAGGGATTCTAGAATTATTATCATAAAAATCAAATGCAAAGCCAGATGGCCAGTGCAATGAAGAGCATTCGTTTTAGGGATGATCAGTTGTGGAATTTCACAGGAAAATCTATGTGTGACACAGAAATATTATGTGTCACATTTCACCATCTACTGTCTTGAAAACATGAATCTATGTTTTCAAGGGAGGACAGAAGACAGTAGATGGTGCAGTGTGACACATAATATTTTTGTATTTATGAAGAATGCTATAAATTGAACCTCGTACAAAGCTCGGTGATACTCAAGTTGACATGGGTTGTGGTTGATCTGAAAGTTTCCCTCGTTTTGTCTATCAAAGAACCCTTGCATTTTTCCTGCACAATCAAGGCTCCTGGCCTTTCCTGGTTTGTGTCACAAGTTCAATTAGGTTATTTAGACACTTTGGACATTTAAATTCTTTGTTTGTATATGTTTAAAATCAAGGGAAAATGTCATGGAAGGTTACCAAAATCCATGTAATTTAGCCAAGAAATGAGTCTACTGGGTAAATACATATTGAGGCACTTTTTAAAGTCATATTTATTTACTCTACACACCTCAGTCTGTGGAATAAATAAATATTTGAGCTGTGCACTCTGTGTGTTAAAGCACCTCATAAAAATGTATGCTGACACTAGATGTGCCAGAAGAATCTCCTTTTTAAGTTTTATATCTGAGCCATTTAACTTAGGGGGACACAGAAAAAGCAAATGGAACTATTTTATGGCGGTAATTATCACATTCTATACCCCCACCACCCCATCAAAGCATATTTAAGATGAGCAGCTGAAACTCACCACAATTTTTCCCTTTTCTTTTCAAAGACCATCAACTGCACCAAAACGTGTGTTTTGTAATTAATTTCTTTCAGTCATCTCCACACCTCTTTCTCCAGCAGCCATCACATCATTTTGGTCGGGTCCAGTCTCAGAGCTGGATGCGTTTACACGGATGGATCTTAAAATCTGTGGTTTCCCTTCTTTGTTCTTTTCTGGAGACCTGGGAGTAGTACCCTTCAGACATTTTATTGATCTTTCTTCCCCTTTGGCTCATACATGCTAATTGTACCTCTGTAGCAAAACAATCTTATTATCATGTTAATTAGTGGGAGGGCTGTTGAGGTTTTCCACTTCATTACCTACTAATTTCAAGATAAATGAATCCACAGGTTACTAAGTAAATAAGGTCACCTATCAAGCACTTGTAAACGTGTTTGTAAACAGGGAGAGGGGAGGCAGAAGGAAACATGTTTGGTTTTCAAATGAATGGGCTGGTGGGGCTTGGCTTTCGGATGGAGCTGAGAGTCCCATGGGGTGTCCCTGTCCCTGAACTCATTTGTAATGAAAAGGGAACGTTTGCCGTCCACCTGGTTTCCCAGTGGGGCATTTCCTCGGGAGCTCTCAAAGGCCTCTTTGTGGCCTAATTCATTCTGTTCCTTGGGCTCTCATGGCCACTTTTGTAGAGAAAACCAGAAGTGAGGGTCACACTGGGCAGGAGACCTTCGAAGGGGGAGGCCCCTGGGTGGTATGATCGCAAATCACACTCTTCTTAGCTTCCCAGACTTATCTTGGGCAGGGTCTTTCCTAGTTTTTCTGGATTAAGAAATAGAAGAATTAATTATGAGGGAAAATGAGAAAAATCAAGCCTGCCCCACGCCAAGATTTTTAGCAGATTTCATTAAGGCAGAAAGGGAAAACAATAGCTAGGAGAATCTTACCTACAATGCCAAAAACAAAACAAAAGGATGAATGGGAATTATTTTTGTTAACCCTTTTATTCATCTTTAAGAAAAAGTCACAATATTCAAACAGATCATTGTTTTGCTTCTTCATCTCCTCTTGATGCTGGTAACTTAAAAAAGAAATTAAAGGGGGAAAAGTTTTATATTTTTATACCCCCGGATATTCTCATCCTGTGAGTTTTCTATTTTGTATGTGGAACCTCCAGGGGCATCATTGTCCAACAATCTAACTGGCATCTGAAACACTGAAGTCTCCCTTCCTTTTTTTTTTTTAATTAAGATAATAAATTGGTCTTAAATTATCCCTGAAATCAGACCAGTGTTGATTACAATGGGGCTCATGCTGTGACAGCTCAAGATGATGTTATTTTTATTCCTTTTCAACGAGATCTTAATCTCTCCCTGCGTGTAAACAAATTGTCACTGTAACCTTGTTCTCTAATCTTGCAGTCAAAGACCTTTAAAGCATTTGGGAGATAACAGATCAGGCCAAGATTTCATCAGCTCTTCAGCTGGCGGGGATAGACCACGTTTCACTCCCACTGGCTGAGTCTTTAAACATTGAAGGAGAATTAATAACTACATCTTACATGAAAAGCTCCACGGAAACCTTTGAAGGCAGTATGTGTTGTGTAGCTGGAGTCCCGAAAATGCACACTGCCGATCTTGATGAGACAAATGCCTTTGCTTCCAGGAGAAGGACCTGAGTCAGCGGTGGGAAGGGAACTCTTAGGGAAAAGGGACAAATAGGAGAGACTCAGAAATGAACATTCAGAGATAGAGAGACAGAGAAAAACTGCCCTAGAAATACAAAGAAGGAGAAAAGAAAATTAGAGAGACAGAGTCGAGGTGGAACAAGAATGAGGGAAAGAAAAGAGCTACAAAAAAATGGACAACCCAACAGCAGGTAGAAGCAACTGGTGACAAATGCCACTTTTCTGATGTGAGCAAACATTCTGGAGAGTGGATCAGATTACCTTCCCAGCCATTTCAAAATATCCCTGTGTGACTTTCTATCGGAGAGCCCTCTCTCATGGCATGAAAGGGAAATTCTGCAAACATTCCCAAACGCTGGTGAGCAAGAAATTACTAATGAGCTATCTAGTGAATCCCAGCTCAGTCCTCAGATACACGGACTTGTTTGTTTTGAAAGCAGTTAAGAGGCATGTCTAGGGTGCGACAGATCTTCAGGAATGATTCTGAGAGAATGGGTAGCTAGTAGCACTAGGCTCCTGGTGAGAAGGCTGGAAGATTCTCATCCAAGGCCTCTCCCCAGACCTCAGCAGAGCCCAGAACTGTCTCGTGTTCAAACGGTCTCGTCCATCTTTGGGTCTTCCCAGTTTGACTTCTGTCCTGTGACTTTGCAACCCTTCCTTGGCTAATATGATTAAAAACAGGACAGTGAGGCTTGATGGGTGATTTTGTCTTCAATTAGTAGGGGATTTTGATCACCAAAAGTGGTGAGGGAAAATGAGAAAATCAAGCCTGCCCCAAGCCAAAAAGGGTGGTGATTCAAAGTAGGAGTAAGTTTAGCTCTGGGTTTGCCTTGACTCTACTGAGTTCTTTTTGGAAACTTCATGAATTTCCACATGCCAGCGGTTTTGAGTGGAAAGGTCATGGACTCAGCTTCAACAGTGTGACACTTGACAACCTATAAAATGGAGAAAATAGTAACATCTTTCCCTTGTGCTATTGGAAAAATTAGATGAGTTAATGTAAATAAAATATAAATGATGTTATCATGTACATTAATAAAATAAAATAAGGCTGGGTGCGATGGCTCACACCTGTAAACCCAGCACTTTGGGAGGCCGAGGGGGGCAGATCACAAGGTTAGGAATTCGAGACTCAGCCTGGCCAATATGGTGAAACCCCATCGATACTAAAAATACAAAAATGCGCTGGGTGTGGTGACAGGTGCCTGTAATCCCAGCTACTCAGGAGGCTGAGGCAGGAGAATCACTTGAACCCAGGAGAATCACTTGAACCCAGGAGGTGGAGGTTGCAGTGAGCTGAGATTGCACCATTGCACTCTAGCCTGAGCAACAGAGCAAGACTCCCTCTTAATAAATAAATAAATAAAAATAATAAATAAAATAAAATAAAATCATGCTTGTCAATCAGTGTTAATTATCAGCGCCTACAGAGCACGCAAGAACCTAAATTTAAGTACTATTTGTCATAGAGGAAAATCGTGTGCTTTGAGGTATGAGTCAACTCCTTTGCCCTGGCAGAGAAATAGGTCATTTATGGGAGGGCGATTTTTAGGTGTGCTGTGAAAAATCATGCTGCACATATGAAATTTCTTCCTAGGTCAGGGCTTCTTCTTCCTCCAGTTCCTCCAGAGACTTTTTTGCCTCTTTAAGAAACACTGGCTTTCATAATATTAAGTGACGTTTAAGTACCTGCTGGGTATTAGTCTGCTTAATTTTATTTTTCATTAAGTCAAAGGATTTGCACGTAATTGGTTTCCCTCCGGGCTTCCATACCCACCTGTGGTTAGCAGCCACAATTGTGATATAATGTCCAGACAAAGGTGGCTTTGCTTCTTTTTCTTTCATTTTTTAAAGCAACTTTTGGAGGCTTACATCAGGTCATTGGTTTACTTCATTTTTTTGACAATAATATTTATTGCACTTTTCTGAATATAAGACTAATGTGTTTATTAAAGAAAGCTTGGCAAAACACACACACACATTTTTCCTACTATTTATTGAACACTTATTATTTGCAAGACCCTTGTAAAGCCAGTGCCTTGCAGGCATATGCCACTTAATCTTCACAACAATTTTGTGATGGAAATATCTTACCCAAGACCACAGAATTATAACAGTGACAGAGTCCAGACTTAGAGTAGATCTGTCTTTCTCTAGAGGGTGTAATTTTTATCCCTACCTATCTGTGACAGGTAAGTAAACAGGCAACGAGCAGGCAGTTATAGAAAGAACATTAAAACAAGCTTATCCATTCTTTATCCACTGAGCAGGGAGGAGGGTGGTTTCTTTGTGAAGTATATTGAGGTATGCATTTGAGCCATACTGGTGGATAGAATAAGTTTTATGTCAAACATGTGAATGTTGAAATCCTGGTCTCCCCACTCACAAAGTGATGAGAGCTTTATGGTGGTAAGAAGTCAGATAAGTTATTTATACTCTTTGTTCTCTATTTCTTTATCTATAATAAGACATTCAATTCACAAAAAGTATAGAAAGTATTTGGCATGATAAGTAGAATTCATAGGCACACGTTACACATACACACACTGCGCATATACACAAATTGCAAAATTAGTACAGCACTCTACATGGCATCCATTCCATAGCATACCACATCACACTCGTTATTACATCCTGAATATTTCCCATTTCAGTTGTTTCTTTTAATAGCAATACATTTTTCTTTCTTACAATTTCACAATAATTAATTTAATTTAACCATTCTTTATTGTTGCACATTTAATTAATTTCAAAGTTTTGCTGTCTAGAAGAACACTTCAGTGTAAATAACACTCCCAGATGAACCATTGAGCATCTTCTGTTTTTTTAATATCTCAAAATTGTCCTGAAAAATCACTGAATAAAAATGTGTGCTTATTTTCTAGGCTTTCTATAAATACAACTAACTGTGCTTCTGAAAAAAATGCAAATTTGCACTTCAATAAGGACATAACAAGCATTTTTTTTTTGCCTTGGCCAATAAAAAACTAAAAATTTAATATTTTAAAAAACTATTTAATACTTTAATTTCTTTTCCCAAAAATATATTCATTCCATTGCCACCGTAAGTGAAATGTGTTTTACATTCTCTTTGGCTATCTCTATAAATTTTCTGAGTTATCAAATTATGTCCTGTTTTTTTATTGGATACTATTTTCTATTTGTTTATTTAATTTTTAAGAACTCACTATAGATTATTATTTTCAAATAAAATTTATAATGTTTAATTTTCATATGTACATTATATAGATATTTTAATGTTAATGTAGTTTTTATACTTTCTTAGTTTCCATTATACTCAGAAAAGAACTAGAATATATTCATCTATATTTTCTCTTAACTGTTCCATTATTTCATTTTAATAGTTACTGCTAATTGAGTTTCATTTTCCTTTTAAGGAAAATGTTGACCTAGGACCTATTACTATGTTCTTGGAGATGTATATACATTATCTCATTTAATTATAACCTTCACCCCAGCCAAAATATTAATACAGTAAGGCAGCTGCTAATGCTTTTCACAGATGAAGACCTGGACTTGCTCAGAGACCAAAAAGTATGAAGTGGCTGAGTTATGGGTCAAATTAGGTGTGTTTGGTTAAATTAAAATGAGAAGAGGATAGAGTTTTGAATCATAAAATTGACGTGTATTATTATCACTAGAAAGTGATAGGTAGGAATAGGAGATACATGGCTCAAGAAAAGATGGAAGAATGGATGAATGGATCAATGGCTAGATGGATGAATTAATAGTCTAAAAAGGCAATTAATCAGCCTGACAAAAATGTCTTTTCCTACTGGTAGACCGTTAGCATGGTTTAGCCTATAGTCATTTCACAATCCTCCAGCCTTCAGATAAGCTATATTATTATGGTACCGCTCAGGAGATTCCTGGGATCAAAGTGACTGGCACGGATGAGAGATTTCATACTCCCTAAGACCAACAATTCATCCTTTTATGCCATAGTCAGTCCAACAGTGAGCACTTTTTTTTTTTTAATTTTTTATTGGATTTTAGGTTTTGGGGTACATGAGCAGAGCATGTAAGACAGTTGCGTAGGAACACACATGGCAGTGTGCTTTTCTTTCCTTCTCCCCTTCACCCACATTTGGCATTTCTTCCCAGGCTATCCCTCCCCACCTCCCCCTCCCACTGGCCCTCCCCTTTTCCCCCCAATAGACCCCAGTGTTTAGTACTCCCCTTTCTGTGTCCATGTGTTCTCATTTTTCATCACCCACCTATGAGTGAGAATATGCGGTGTTTCATTTTCTGTTCTTGTGTCAGTTTGCTGAGGATGACGTTCTCCAGATTCATCCATGTCCCTACAAACGACACAAACTCATCATTTCTGATTGCTGTATAATATTCCATGGTGTATATGTGCCACATTTTTCCAATCCAGTCTATCATCAATGGGCATTTGGGTTGATTCCAGGTCTTTGCTATTGTAAACAGTGCTGCAATGAACATTCGTGTACATGTGTCCTTATAGTAGAAGGATTTACAGTCTTTTGGATATATACCCAGTAATGGGATTGCTGGGTCAAATGGAATTTCTATTTCTAAGGCCTTGAGGAATCGCCACACCGTCTTCCACAATGGTTGAACTAATTTACACTCCCACCAACAGTGTAGAAGTGTTCCTTTTTCTCCACATCCTCTCCAGCATCTGTTGTCTCCAGATCCAGTGAGCACTTTAATTGGATGTTTTGTCGAGGTTAAAAGCAAGGGCTTCTGCAGCTGAATCTTAGCGTCCTAGCTTTGTAACTCTGGGCAAGTTTCTTAACCTCTCTGTGCCTCAGTTTTATCATTTGTAAAATGGGGATAATCACAGTCTTAGATTTTTTGTTTTTTGTGTTGTTTCTTTTTTTTTTGCAGATCAATTAACTAATAAATGCAAACCCCTCTAAACAGAGCCTGGCACATAATAAGTGATAAATAATTGTTTTAGCTGTTATTATTATTTTCTTCTATGCTAAAAACATGTGATATGTAATGATAACTTTCATAAATGGTGGGAAAATTGCACAGGGATTTTCTCGGTCCATTAACGTGACTCTACAAATGTCTAAAAAAAGTATGAGAACATAGATATATCACAATGGTCTATAATTAACCTTGAAAATTCCGTCTTTTGGGACACAAGATATTCTCAGGTTGTGTAAGTTATACTTAAACAATTTCTAAAATCACTAGCCACAGTGCAGTTCATATAAGTCACGACTTTTGTACTTACCAAGATTGCATCATAAATATTATCTCATTTTGAATCAGGAACAAATTTTATAGTGAATATCCCTGAATAGGCTTTGGCAGTGTCTACATCTTGTTGAAAAGTCAAAACCTAAAAGACCAGATTATTCAGCATCATTATAGTCCTCTAAACCCAAGTGTCTGACAGGGTGCAAGTTTGTGTGTGTGTGTGTATGTGCCTGCACACGCACACACGCAGTGTAGACACAATCTTAAATTGCCTAATACTGGAAACGCAGACAGAATGATAGATAGCCGACGCATTTACATACCAGAAAACTTCATTTAGAGAGTCACTGAAATCATATATACAGCAGTGTTCTCCTCTATCTTATCCCATAGAACCTTCACCATCCACTCTACAGAGAGCGCTGCCAGTACAGGAATAGGGCAAAAGAGTCACTCAGACAAGCAAAAATGGCCTGAGATAACCACAGTTTGGAGTCTACAATAGAGAAATGTCCTATCTCTGGATAAGCAGGGTCTGTGTTGACTCCTATTTTTCTTCTCAGATTTCTGAAATCTCTTTCTCTCGAGTGTAATCGACATTTTGCTCCTTTCACCCACCTCACCATCACCACTATTACAAACAAACACCCGGGAACTTTGACAGTAAGAGAATGATTGCATTGGTGAGAGGCTGGGTGATAAGACAATTTACTCTAAGCTGAAAAAAAGCGTGGGAGTCACAAAGTCCCTTGTTAGTGGTTTTAATTTTAAAAAGTACAATGCTTAATCATTTAATGGCTTCATTAAAACAATACCAGAAGATGGTATAAAAACAATCATCCATGTCTTGTAAGAAATCGATTTCTTTCTGGTACTTCATACTGTCCAAATTGAAAATGTGTACTAAAAAACTTACAACCACTCAGATGACAGCCAAAGGGAAAGTGATGACAATGCATCCTTGTAATTTAGCTACAAATACACCTATGTTTATTGGAACATGAAAAAAGCTATCAAACAAAAAGACAGTTTTAACAAAAGAATCTTGTGTGTGCCCTTTGAAAAATGTATAGTACGGTGGAGTCAAATAATGTATTTTATAACTGTGTCATTTAAACAAACAGATGTTTAGAACATGATGTGATGTCTATCAGAGGTGTAGGGAATAAAAACGTTCTAGACTAGTGCACATCATTGTCCAATAAGAGAGAATTTCACTTTTTAGGCAAAATCTCGGAAGACAGGTTACACAAACAGGTTGCTTTGGGATCATGGAAAATATGAGCTCATTAGCACCAGGTTTGTTATTTGCTCTACAACAGAAAAGTAAATTACAATGTATTAGTGCAGTTAGTGTTGTTTTTAATGTGCATGGGGATACAATAAAACTTTTATTAGGGAAGTGTGATAGTATATTTGTGCAACAGTATCAGCATCTTGCTCTTGTACAATAGCCAATCATGTGGCCCAGTGGAATATTCTTATAATGATGTAATAAAATTTGACTCTGATATTGTAAAATATGTTTATGGTAAGGCTGTTGGGGTATTTTTATGCAGTCTTATTAGAGCAGGTGCCTAAACCTATTATATTTTGTAGTCCAATTTCAGTGGAATTTTTAAAATGTCAAATTCCTAATCTGGAGTTTGAATGCTGAAATGATCACGTTATGATGCAAAATATGATATGAAGTCTCCCCCTCCCCCAGACCTCATGGATATGAGATGGCACGAAATTGCTGTCTTAAAGCAGAAATCAAATCAAGAGTTTTATCAATAAAGACAATGCTATCAGCTATACTGCGGAATTTGTCTCATGGATGATTGGGCATTTAACAAAAGTAGTAACTATAAGTACATGTAACTGTTTTTTTCTGGGTCCTCCTTACTGAATACAGTGTATTCTTAATTACTTTTCTTCTCTTGTTCATCACTTTTCTTCTCTGGCTTATCATCACTTTGAGGCCACAGCAACTTGTTTCGGAAGATAATGCATATCCACAAAAGACAGTTGGCCGCGAAATCTAAAGATAACGCTTGGGAAAGAAGGAAAGGCCATCCATCCCTAAGCTTTGGACTAGGACCTAGGTTTATAAAACTCCTCTTATTCAGAATGGTATGAGTTCCTCAAAAGTGGATGTCGTTGATTCATGTTGGAGAGGTGGAGATATGGTCTTTAATGTAAATAATTGTGTTTATTGAATAAAGCACAATGAATCTGTACAAGATACAAGGCTAACAGGTAGCAAGAGAATCGAAATGTTTCAAAACTCTTCTTAATTTTTAGACTAAAATGAGCCTAGAGCAGAGTTTTATGAAGTGTTTTTCCTAGACAATGTGCTTCATAAAACATATATCAAAGCTAAATAAATTTAGAAAACTTTGCATATAGTACTAATTATAGTATTACTTGCTATGCACATTTTCATATTAAAGGCTCTGAGAAGTTCTGCAGCAAAAATGGGTTATATTAATGGAACTAATTTTAAAATCATTTGATCATGCAATCCACTTATTTTTGCATAGTACACTGGAAAGTGTTATAATTAAGAAAAAAGTATAGGCAACATATGTGATTAAAATAAGAGAATTAAAAAATGTTTTAAAGATTGTGTTTTAATTATTCAAATAATTAGTAATATAGAATTTTTAAACTTGAAAGGGCCTATCTTCCATGTCACTTTAGGGCAAACAGTTTATTTTTAAAATAATATTTTGTAACTTCTCCTTTCATGAAAAACAGTTCATTAAACCAATTTTGTTAATTATATTTCCAAAAGGCAAAATACTTGAAATTTTTCTACAATCAAACCTAAATTAATTAAGATCCTCAGGGGATTAAAATTCCAGTTAATTAAATTTTTTAAACAGAAAAGCCTTTTTGTTTCAACTTATTATTAAAAATTTGTCTTAAATATATGGGCATGTTTTCGTATTTTACAATGAATTGCTCTTGATTATAATTAAATGTTGTTCTATCATTTAGAATTATACAGGATACCTCTGAATCATCATTCTAAATATCATGATTCTAAAGATCTAGAGAACTGTAGTAGCAGAGACTCAACATGCAGGAGACTAAGTTGAATTGAACTGGTAAGGAATTTGGCTCTTATTGGCCTGACTTGGGTCACAGGTCCATCACTGGTGTGTGTGCATGTTAAATGAGTGTGGAAGTGAAGAGCTGTCCAAGCACATAGCTTGGGAGTGGAAAAATGCTGGTTTCCTCCTCTCGCAGAAGACAAAATTGGCATTTATGCTCAACACACACATACACACACACACACAGCTGGTTAATATAGTTGCTTTATTAATTGGTTGTAATAAATTCGACTTGTTAGAATTTATAATTTGCTTATGTTTTTTCTATAAAATTTAGATACAGAACTTTTTGGCACTGCTAATTAAAAAGTACATTAACTTTTTTTTAAAGTAAGGGGCTGAATTTTGTTCAGAAATGAATTGTAAATATTTCAACGTATGGGAATCCAAGTATTTTTAAAAATTGATTTCTCTATATACCAGGTGTAAGTCATTAATTACACCCAGCATTCTACCTCTGTTTAATTACTTCGTTGTGTCTGCTCTGGGGCAACTGGGTGTGGATAAAGACATATGCAAAATAATCCAGACCCCATTACAACTATGTAAGGATGCCCTTCCAGAGGGAATGGGCAGAGGGTATAGATGAATCAGAGCAAAAAGATCTCCTCTTCATACACACACAAACGTACTCTGTGCCCATATCAATAGATTATTCTGCATAGAGTGAACATGGTTATTGACTGCAACAATAATACAGTAGAAAGCTCCCTGGCCTTCGAATCTGAAGGTCTGAGTTTTAGAGCTTTTCTTTGGCAAATCCTTTCACTTGATCCCAGGTTTTTCTTTTGTCTCCCAGCAGAGCTCTAAGTGTATAATATTCTATAATAACTCTATATGTCCTGTCATATTTCCCTTCATGTATTAGCTTCTGGAAAAATCCAAATGGAATTTAATATGTGTTTGACAAATAACAATTATGCCTGAGCACATACTGATGTCTAGAAACTAAACTTGACAATCAGGATTCATCAGTGAACCAAGTTCCTGCTTTCATGGAGTCTGCATTCTAGTTAACTCATAGAACTATATCAACCTACACTTTAGGAATAAAGTTTGTATCTGTGTTACACATAGTTTTGAATTTCTTTTCTATGTAATTTCATCGACTTCATCATTTAATTATCTTTGTTGTAAACAACCTCAAATCATCTTCAGGAAAGCAGGAAAGGGCTTAAATACAAAGAAATAATGCCTTTGGACACTGTAGCGAGCAACAGGCATATCCAAAAGTCCCAAACTTAAGAATAAGTTGCAGAGAGACCCCTGGAGCTGAATTGTGTTATGGGCAATGCGTCTTCAAAAAAAGGACACATTTCTTTAATTAGTTAAATTTTTTTAATGGAAGAAAAGAACAGGAAAGTCAGGGAATAGTGATTTTGACTCATCCTTCTGAGGAACGTCATTAGAAAGAGCATCAATAAGGCTTTCTAAACCCTTCCTACTTGCAATGCACAGAGCCAAGTTTATGGGAAAACTGCAGCTACAAAAATTACAAATGGCAAAGCTATTATTTGGCACATAGTTGCCAAAGGCATTCAATATAAAGATTTTACAGAGGTGTCAACTGATATATAGCAAACACACAAACAGCCTCCAACACTGTAAAATAGGCAAGGAAAGCTGGGCAAAATATTAAGTATATAAGTTATATACATATATATTTTTGCAATACAGGCTGGGAAAATGCTTGCTAGGCACTGTAGTTAAAGTAAGCAATAAATACCAGGATTAATTCTGCCAGTGTCTTGTTGGGGATAGGTGGGGAGGGGGGTTACAGTCAACATAGTTTTGATTTTACAGTCCACGGTTCCAATTCACCTTTTGGAAAATGGAATGATTAGAATATTTCTCTCTGGTCTGTTACACATTTAAAACAGGTTTCAATGGTCTGCCTCTCACTCTCTCATCATCATCATCATCATCGGGACTCATCTGAGGAGTCCAACACGTGAAAGAGAACATCGATGGCTTTTTAGGATCAGCCTCCTCTTCCACCCAAGATAAGGCTTTGCTTCAGAGGTCAAACATCTATCCTTCTTTCTCCACCCCAGGACATTTTTTGGGTAAGGAGAAAGTGGAGACACAACCTCACCGGTGCTGGAAAACATTGCAACAGAAAGGAGTGATTCACTTTCTCTCTTCATTATTCCACTTTCTGGGAAACACAAGCTCGAATTGGAATACAGTAGTTACCTTGCATTGAAAATAGCACACTCTGCTAACCCCGTCACAGCCAAGGCCATAAAATGGTGACAATTTCCCATTTAACTTTTTATATTAGTATTTTGTTTTACTTTATAAATCTGATGAGAAAACACCATATTCCTTTAAATTCAGGTAAAAGAGATGTCACAGATTAAATAAGCAAATATTCGTGAAGAGGCATCCAAATGACAGAGACCTAACGGGAAAGAGTGAGGGAGTAAAAGGCAGAGGACACCCTTCTGTGTGTTAGCTACTTACTCTGGATTTTTCCAGCCGCAAGAAGAAAATTACGATGTGTATAATGAATGCCAAATCGAAAACAGAGTCATTTTTATTTAACTTTAGGATAAAGGTAACCTTCATATTTGTCTGTCCATGTGTCTTTGATTGTGTTTTATTTGGGCTGATGTTACTATAAATCAGTGCACTCTTAGAATTCATCCAACTCCCAACTCTCATTTTGCAGATGGAGAAGCAAGTTAGGGAAGTGATGAGACTGGAGCTCCAACCCGGGGCAGTGGCTTCAGTCAGAGCTTTTTCCGTATGTGCTGAGATAGCACATGAGGACTCAAGCAGGCAATGCAACCCGGACAGTCTGAGCAGGGCTGGGGAAACATTTTTCAGCTTGGATTTTAAATAAAACTTAAAAGCTCAGATGCGACCAGTCATACGAGCTACAGCCTGTTAAGATCACATACCTGGGACAGGAGTGGTTCCCCTAGCAGTAAGTCCTCCGCAGACATGGCTGTTTCTTGAGTGTTCCCCCAACCTGATGGTCTGTCACTCCAGGCTGCAGCAGAAGTGCAAGGTGGTATCCCTTCCCTGGCCACTTCCTGTAATTCTGCAGTTTGGGCTCTCGTGTCTCTTTCAAACCTGTGCACGCAGCCTTTCGCCTGAACCTCTCACTTTTGACATCATGCTTATATTTGCACAGCTCGGAGTACCTTTGTAACTACTTCCTCATTTAAAAACTCATCAGAACAACTGAGGACACACAAGGAAACTGAGGCTGAGTCTTAGAACTTTAGACTTATTAATACCTTTCTGAGCTCTGTCTCTCAGCCCACTAACTTGAACAAATGTCTTAAATAGTATGAGTTCAATAAAATGAAAAAGATGAAGTTACCTCAAGTACTACTAACACTTGATCTAGAAAGACAAATGCTATCAAGAAAAATACTTTATTTAAAGGCATGGATTTACAAAGTTGATAGATTTGAGAGCAGCGGATTGGACTGCAAAAGAAACCCAAGTCCAAACCACCACACCACATTTTTTAAACGGTCACCTGTCCTCAAATTTTATCCAGTTAAGGAAAAAAAAAACCTTAGTTTACTCATAGTTTATTAGCAAATTTGTTATGCAAAATGAAATGTATCTGCTGGGGTTTAAAGAAATAAAAAATTATTTAATAAAGTACCTTTTGCATAGTAGAGCCTGTGTTAGGTTTTTTGGATAATGAGAAAAGAAGTCACAGTCCCACCTAGGAGACCTCACAATCCATGTACCTGTCTCTGTGAAGCCGTGTACAAAAAAGCCACTGTTGCAAAAACATCATGGGATGTGCATATTTACAATAAGTAAAGTGCCAGAAAAATTGTCTAGTAACGAAGGTGATGTCAATGCCTAAATATTCATCTATAATTATCAAAGTCTGTTTGCCTATGTGACATACCTGCTTATCGGGGTGAGATAAAGCACTTTTTAAAAAGCATATCAGAAAGCAAGTCGGTGTGAATGCTGTTGTTCTAGGAAAAGGTAATCTAATTTATAAAATCAGTAAGTTGCCCACACACCGTAGCACTTTGTTTTATTAGTAACAAATGACTGGGGACACACCTCACAACCACGGCTGGGGAACAGTTGCTCAGTAGCTGTGACAGCCTGGGAATCTAACTGCAGTTTCACAATTTCACCTCAGGACCTGACTAGCCATTTCATTCGAAGATAGTTGGCCAGGTGTGGTGGCTCTCACCTATAATCCCAGCAATCTGGGAGGCTAAGGAGACAGATCATGAGGTCAGGAGTTCAAGACCAGCCTGGCCAACATGGTGAAACCCTGTCTTTACTAAAAATACAAAAATTAGCCAGGCGTGGTGGCACACACCTGTAATCCCTCCTGTGAACCCAGGAGGTGGAGGTTTCAGTGAGCCAAGATCATGCCACTGCACTCCAGCCCGGGTGACAGAGTGAGTTTCCATCTAAAAAAAAAAAAAAAAGCATCCTTGGCACATGGTAGACACTCAAAAAAAAAAAAAAGATGGTTAAAATCTGTAACACGCATGCACACCCATACACAAACACACAAATGATCTCTCTCCACTAGGTCCTAAAGAAACATGAGAAATACTGCACCCAGAACTCACCTTTCCTAACACTCCAGATCTTCCCCCAGTCTTGCTGTTGGCTGTTCCCTGTTAGGTTCATAAGGGGCTTGAAAGAATGCATTGAGCTCATGATAAAAAGAATTTAGGCCAGGCGCGGTGGTTCAAGCCTGTAATCCCAGCACTTTGGGAGGCCGAGGCGGGTGGATCACGAGGTCAAAAGATCGAGACCATCCTGGTCAACAAGGTGAAACCCTGTATCTACTAAAAATACAAAAAAATTAGCTGGGCATGGTGGTGCATGCCTGTAATCCCAGCTACTCAGGAGGCTGAGGCAGGAGTATTGTCTGAACCTAGGAGGTGGAGGTTGTGGTGAGCTGAGATCACGCTGTTGCACTCCTGCCTGGGTAACAAAAGCGAAACTCAATCTCAAAAAAAAAAAAGAGTGTAAAGTCCCACAGCATCTTTGTAGCCTGCCAGGTACTGACAGCTCACACTGCTCCAAGCAAGGAGCAGGTAGCAGCCCTGGAAATGGTGGGCAGGGCTGGATTCTCTGTATCCAGCTCTCTGTGGGCAGGACTGGATTCTAAGCGCAGCCACAGGGAACAGACAAGGAGGGATGCTCAGAGGTGAAAGCATCTCTGTTTTCCTCTGCTGTTTTGTTTCAGGTATTACTAGAGTTAGAGGCAAACTGAAAAAGAAGAATCAAAACTATGTAAAGACCTTTCCCATTCCCAAGAAGACGAATGTCATCCTGAGAATTGAGGAAAGCATTTAAGGTGACTTTTTGCATGTGTATCATTGTTTTAAAGTTGTATTGCATTTAATGGGGTGTTGACCAAAATGTCCTTGTTTCCTAAGGCTGTTTATATTAATAATCCTTTCAAAACCTAAAGTTGAAATTTGATTCTTTTCAATTTCCTTTTTGGTTATTTTTGGGAACTCACTGATCTATTATCTCCTGGATATTTTCTGGGCCTTGGTGACCTTATTCTGGGAACTAAGAGATAATCGGGTGGTCCTCAAACCTTTCTTCTTAAAGTTGATGCTTATATCTACAAAAAAAGAGAACTAGCTAAGGGAAAAGTTCTCAGGGGTGTGTGGATATTAATGCTTTTGATGAGTAAATAAATCCAGCCCCACAAAATGTATTGCAACGTTTTCAGTTCATTTTTCTTCCTGTATCTGTGTCATGATTGGCTGCCCTTGTGCCAAACACATTGCATTTACCAACTGGTATATCGCAAATAATCAATACAGAAAAATTGAAATTGTATTACAAGAAATATAGTTTAGAATCATTTTCCTATATACATGCCAGCTATATTAAATAAAAGGTTATCAATCAGACACCCACTTGTCTATGATTTTTATTTTAAAAATAACCACAATACACTATGCAAGATACCCCACACTAAGGAAAGTTCATACAATTAGCATTGAACTCTTCCCACAAGCCAGCATTCCGATAGATAGGTTGTTCTGGTTTTGGTTTTGTTTTTAACCCAATACAATTGTCCTTTTGATTATTTTCGTAAGTGTCTAGAGAAAGGCAGTTTTTTGTTTGTTTGTTTTTGTTTTATGAGGAGGAGTCTTTCTCTGTTGCCCAGGCTGGAGTGCAGTGGCGCGATCTCAGCTCACGGCAACCTCCACTTCCTGGGTTCAAGATATTCTCCTGCCTCAGCCTCCCAAGTAGCTGGGATTATAGGCATCTGCCACCATACCTGGCTAATTTTTGTATTGTTAATAGAGACAGCATTTCACCATGTTGGCCAGGCTTGTCTCAAACTCCTGACCATAGGTGATCCACCTGTCTTAACCTCCCAAAGTACTGGGATTACAGGTGTGAGCCACCACGCCCAGTCAGAAAGCCAGGTTATAAATTCCCCTTTTCTTGTGCCTGGTGTATTTGATACAGAATATCTCCATTCATTTCTGTCAACTATTCTCTCTCCACAGCCTTCAACTTAGTAGGTAAGTTCTTCAGAATCAAGCCGACTTCCTCCTCCCATTTCTACTCTGTGCATAGTTGAAGTCCAAAAGGCTCACTCAAGTGCCTCGTGTCAGTTTACCAGGAGAGCTGCTCTGTCTCAGAGCTGGGGTTTGAGGGGAAGAATTAGTCAGCTGGAGTGGTCAGTAATCCAGCATTAAGTTTTGAGTTCTTTGCTCTGCTGTGATGCAATTCTTTTATTCCAATGTATTAAACTTTGCTGTGTACACAAATTCTTTCTACAAGTGGGTTTAAAAAAAAAAAGTCATGGAAAGAGATTATATGTGGACCTGTCAATGTAAAGCAGAGGGAAGAGGCACAGAAGGTGAGATGCCATTGCGAGTGAAGGGTTAAGAAAAGTCAGAACCAGACCAGGCGCAGTGGCTCATGCCTGTAATTCTAGCACACTGGGAGGCTGAGATGGGCAGATTGACTGAGTTCAGGAGTTCGAGAACACCTTGGGGAACATGGTAAAACTTTGTCTCCACAGAAATAAGAAAATTAGCCAGTTGTGCATGCCTGTAGTCTCAGCTACTTGGGAGGGTGAGGCAGGAGAATCACTTGAACCCAAGAGGTAGAGGTTGCAGTGAGCCGAGATCGCACCATTGCACTCCTGCCTGGGAAACAGAGTGAGACTCTGTCTCAAACAAAACAAAACAAAAGAAAAATCAGAACCAGACTAGGTCAAAAGACATCAGAGAAAACTGAGGAGTCTCTGAGACTGAGGGAGAGACACTGAGTTTCTCATTGTACATAAATAAAATGGAGGTTTTTACCCAAATTCTTTAAAATTTTCAAGGTCACTTTTAATTCACACATCAAAGATATAATATATCCAAGGCACTTAGGGCAGAGCCTGGCCCATGGTAATCTCTTAATAAATGGTGATGATGATGATGATGATGATGATAATGATGATTTTACATTCAAAGTGACAAAGGGTTTTCTGTTTTCTCTGTCATCAGCAAGTTTTAGCAATTGGAAGCACTTATCAAAGAAACATAGTATTCTCGGACACCAGTTAGATTTTCTTGTACCTGGAAGTTTCATCAAGATCCCAGTACTTTGCTAAATGGGCTTTATTCTGTCACCTCTGGGCACCCAGAAGCACTTGTCCTCAAGTGCCCTAGGACAGGAGCTGGAAAATGGGAAGGAATCATTGTCAATGCTTAAATGTTTTGGAGGGAGTAGTCGGCTTCTCACATTTCACAGTGAATGGAAGGTACTTGACGGTACCTAGACATGGGCCCTTGTGTGAATATCTTCCTTCTAGCAGAAATCCTATCCCATCCTACCCTCCACACCCCAGAGAGAAAACAGGGTCAAGGGAAGTCAGAGTTCGCTCCCAAGAGAATGACCTCCATTTCAAGTTTTATCACAAATAAAAGCATCTTGTGAGCAAACTCCTTTTCCTTTTGAATTTGAAAGACTCTCTACATGAGCTCATCTCTATCCAGAGAAAAAGTCAAGATATAAGAGAATATATCCCCAAATCCTTCCTCAATTGTTTTAGTCTATTTCTGCTGCTATACCGAAATATCGGAAACTAGGTAATTTACAAAGCACAGAAACGTATTTATCACTCTTTGGAGGCAGAAGTCTAATATCAAGGTTCCAGCAGGTTCAGTGCCTGGAGAGGACCCAGTCTCTGCTTCCAAGACTGTACTTTGCTGCCATGTCCTCAAATGGCAGAAGGGGCCGAAGCCATGTCCTCACATGAGGGAAGGCTAAAGGGCAAAAGAAGAAGGAGAGGGGGAATTCTCTTCCTCAAGCTCTTTTGTTAGGACTTTTACTCCTGTCCATGAGGACAGACCCCTCATGTCCAATCACCGCCTAAAAGCCCCACCTTTTAATACTGTTGAGTTAGAAATTAAGTTTTAACACAAATTTTGGAGGGAATGCAAACAATCAAACCATGTCATCATTACTCATATCCAGACCAGGCAGTGAACATAACTACCAAGATCTCCAACGGAGCAGTCACTACTTTCAGGCTTCTTGATCTCAGACTCACTTCCTTGGTCACACCAACATATTGCAGGGAAACACATCATTATTATAACGTAGCTTTCTGTTGGCAACTTGATGTTGGCACTCCCAAAATCCTTGTGTCCAGGTCAAGCATTTTCCCTCCAAAAGGCTGCACACTCATGCATCCAAGTCATTGTGACACATTATTGTAAAGCCTTGGGGAGTGGATGTGTACCTGTGTGCATGTGCATAAGTGCGTGTGTGTGTGTCTGTGTGGATGATGGAACTAGCAACCCTGGACTTGAAGACAACTTCGAATCACCTTTCACACCCAGCACCCTATAACCACCCTAAAAAGCCAGCTACTTAAAATAAATGAGATTCAAAATGATATAAAAATATAAGAATTGTTAGCAAAAACATGAACCCCATGTTTCTAAACCTGCATTCCCCTAAGAATGAGTTGCCAGAGGGTATTGAGGAAAATATTAAAAATAGAATGATGTTGGGTTATTGAAACATATGTAAGTTTTCTAAAAATGTAAACATTAAGATTTAGAGGGCTGTGATTTATTACTGTAGCTAAAAATCCGATACTACATCACAGCAGATGTGAACACGGTCATCAACTTTTGAAGGGTAAAAATTGGATACATGTCCAGGATTTCCAGCAGTTCCCTCCCCTAGTTCTTTTGCTGTGCTGCTGAATAGAAATTTTCTCAGCATTCTTTTCCTCTGGAGAAAAGCAAAGAAGTTTCCTCTATGGAGTACAAATCCTGGTCTTAGCACCAAACAGGGGGCTTTAAATACACCTACTTTGGCCCTCACACAGCGCTATGATGTGGACATTAGTGGCTCCATCTCCCGGGACAGAAATCTGATAATCAGAGAGTTTAAGTAATAAGTCTGAAGTCACACAGCTAGTGGAGGAAAACTGGAATTCAGCTGTCAACTTCAAATGTTCAGTTTAATCACTCCAGCCCCTTGTCAAATGTATTGGACCCAACACCAAGTTGATTTTTCATAAGTCTCATCCTTGGTTAAATCCTAATCTTGCAGATTCTCAGACCGTATTGTGTATAATAGTTTTAGTTCCCTCAAAGTCCTTTTAACCTCACCTCTAAGGATGAAGAAGAGCTGCTAAAATAATTAAAATGATTCAATCACCAGAGCCTGCCTGTTTCAAATGTTTCGAACAAACTTTTCTGTTCTGCTCTCCTGGGGAAAAGCTCCACGTGATTTTCCAGCACCTTTAGAATAAGCAAGCCACGTGGCTTTTAATAGCGAGCCTGGTTTAATACCTAAACTTGCTGTGGAGGAGAGCTGACCACTTTCTATGCAACTGTGTGCAATTCTTATCAGGACAAGTCCAGCTGCTCTGGGCTAACTACCTCCCCAAAAGTGATCCCCCAGGCCCCAGCTAGGAGCAGCTAACATAAATGCAAAACGCACACCCGCCCCCCGTCCCCCTCACAGATAAAAGGCTGTGGAATATACAGGCCTCATTTTAATAGGGCCTCTACTAGGTCTCTGTTTTTTGCACCCACAGCTAATTGAAGGGGCAACTAGAGCAGACACAATTGAACACGTAGTTAAGGAACCACCTCACCACCTGGCTTGCACACATAATTAAATATTTGCACCTGCAATGGTAGTATGTGTGAAAGTTATCCCTATAATTAGTTGTCGGGGTAGAAATAGATGTAATTTTTAAAACCCTCTCTAATTCCAATAGTTATTTTTAAATAGGTATTTTTTTGTTGAAATAAAAGAACTCCCTAACAAATTAGTGCTTTTAAAAGAAACTATTTCATATTGTGTTCTTTTTAGGTAATCCTCTAAAAATAAAGCTTTCTACTGCTTCTATAGGCAACTCAGTTACAGGGGCACTGTTTGCATATATTTTCAATAGGTTTGGCATGTGATTAAGTCTACTTGTTTTTCATTCATTCATTTATTTATGCATTTGCTCAATAAACACATTAAATCCAGACTATGCCCTTCCTTTGGGGACACTGATATATTTAAAAGGGTACATCTGCATACAGACTCATGAGTATGGGGTGAAATTAGGATAGATATTTTAATCAAATAATTTAAAGATAATATTGTAAGTGTGTATCTCATAGGAGAGATGAGGGTACATAGAAATCAAATTTAACATAAAATTTTGAGTTGTTCCCCCTCGGTGGAACAAGGGTGTGTGTAGACATTTTGACAATTACACAGGCTCTTTAGTTGAGAAAATTCTACTGTTTCATTAGCTGCAGATGTTGTTTAGCAGCATGAAAGAGTTGCCTATTTTTGACATGCTGTGTAAAGTATAACAATAAAAGATTTTAGTAAATAAGCATACTGCTGTACTTATAGGACATGAAATGCCTCTTAGCACTGATGGGAAATAAAGTCCCTCTGCCTCTCCCCCAAGAGAGATAACACACCAATGCTCTGGCAAACACTTTCAGTACAGATGCATGTTATGTTTCTTTATCCATAATGGACATGTGTACTTCAATTTTTATCCCCCACATCCCTGCTATTATTTAAATGCTGAAACAAAATTTCTGCAGCTTTGAGAGGAAATCCACAACATTTAGATTTCACATGGATTGCTCCTCATTTCTTCACTTTGTATTCGAACTGATGATTTCTTACCTCTGAGGACACGCTGTTGTGGCCACCACTTATCTTGTCTCCTGATAAGCTGGCCCATTTAGGGTTGTCCTAGAGAGGCTTTTTTAGTCCCAAATCTTATGATTATCACATGCTGTGGAATTTTGATCTAAACACTGTGAGTGTTCAGAAAATCGAAAAGTCACCAAGAAGCCCCACTCTCTCCAACGAGATGACCTGTAAGCGGGGCTTGATAGGAAAGCTGAGCCCAGCTCTCAGAGACTAAGCAGGGGTGTGGGGGCAGCCTGGGAGTTGGGATCAGCCTCTAGACCTTGAAGTGCAGCAGCTGTGCGTTGTCTTTGAGGCCGAGGATCAAGCGGAGAATATGAGATAGGCAAACGTTGGCTTAAACTTTCTTCTCTCTTTGATTGTCCTTGGACATCTGCCTCATCTCCTGTCAAGAATGTTTGGCAGCTGTTAGCTCAGAATAACACAGTTCTGCTGTGCCAGCCGCTACCCCAGTCTTCTAATACTTTAAGCCAACTAGTCTCCGTTATATGCCTGGCCCGATACACAACTATGCTAATGCCTTGAGCTAACTAGCTTTCTATCAAGCCATGGAAAACACAGGGAGAGTCTTTGGTTTATTTTCCTCACGTGCTAATTGGCTTTAATTGTTGGCCAATTGGATTTCAGGTTCAGAGAAGACTGGACTACACAAAGACAAGCATTAACTTAAGACCGTGGGAGAAGCTGGCCAACCCTTTTGGTCTCTAATGTAGTAAACTTTATGCAGATACACATGTCTCCCAGCCGTGGGGGTCCAGGGGAGAATACTCTGGGACCATCATGATGGTTTCTTAAAATTTCTAATTTTCCCCATAGGCCAAATATCAAGCAGAGGACTTACCTGAAGTTGGGGTGTGAATATATTTAACATTTTTAGCACCTGTTAATGTCTCAAGTTTTTATTGTAATGACTTTCTCTCTGTCACTAAGAAATGATCATTGTGAGAAGAGAAAGTGCTGAGTTGAAAATATTCAAAATGGGCATGTTAGTACCTAATCTGTGAGACTAATACGCCATGATAATAAAAAGGGAGATATATTCCACCCATACTCCTGAAACGCCACATTCATGGGTATTCATGTATGGCAAAACAGAAGTGTCAAAACCGGTCCCCTCAATACCTGTGCTTTTCAAATAAAGTACAAACAAAGTCACAGTCGTCAACTACGAAGGGCATCAGCACACTTTATTATTCATAGCTTTGATTTATTTCCGGTAATAGTCATAGACTCATTTTGGGGGGTGCTGTGACTTAAAATTGCCATAGGTATGGGATGATATTACAAAATGATGACTTATTGCCTATTTTCCCAAATTGTTTCTCAAAGAGATTACTCCAGCGCTAATTCCCCAAATTCTGTTTTTCTATATTGGGTCTGAAATGTATCTACAAGCACAAATGGTTTACTGCTTTGATGCAATTGACCAGTCAGCCAGTCTAACACCTGTCAATTTGGTCACAGGGTTTTTGACATTTTTGATTGAATTGACCAGGTGCTAGACTAAACCCACCGGTTGGTTTCATCAAAAATTGTCAAACCAGTTTGGTGATTAGACAAAGCCAGAATCAACACTCTCATGGGTGTTCTTTCCTGTGCCTTGTTAACACACTTATTTCCTCATTTTTCTAGCTCTAGAGCCTGAAACACCTTGAATTTACACACATCCATACATACCTGTATACGTGAGGATCTCTTCCAATGAACCATTGCTACATTTGTAATTTATAAATGGTACAGCACACAGTAAATCATCCATTTGTATAGCTCTAGTTCCAAATAAGATAATATAATCACTCATTAATTTATTTCACTAGCACTTTTCATTTCTAGCCCTGACATCATAGAGAGTGTGGTAAGGGCAGTATCATCACTGCTTGGCAGGCCAGACAAATTATTCCAGACCATGTGAAGTAGCTTCTGGAGAAAGCTTTTCTCTCTTCCACTGCCCTAAGACTTACCAAGTTCAGAAGTAATTTTTTATGACCATTAGTCTATTTTATCCCCTGATCATCTTCAGATGCCTGAACTGTGCTAGCATGTTACTTCTAGAATCTCGGCCATGGTTCTCAGAGATTTCTGGACTGGCAATGCTTACTATAATGGGTTAGGTCTGGAAAGCCCATGCCAGGACATCTCCTTTCTCTCAATGCTCTCAGCTCTTTCCACCCAGCTACCCTGAATCATTTAGTCTACCCGACATTACATGTATGATGTTGTCTTATCCTTTGTTCATAGACTATAAATTTCCAGCAGAGGGATAGTGCTATTGTATAGCTCATCCTATGCCAACCACAGGACCTTAGAGATAGCAGACAAGAAGAAACATCTGTAGACTTAAGAACATAGTCATTTATAGCTGAAAGAGAAGTATTCACTACTAATTATCAATGCAGCACATAGGATTCACCATAGAATAACTCCACACACTTGACTGAATAACCCATATCCTTCTCAGGCAATCCACTGTGGATGGGTGTGGTGAGAAAAGGGAACTGGTCAACACGGGATTAGAAAGGAGGCATGGTGTAATTCAGTGATGGGCTTAGTTAGAACCACACAGTTAGCATCCTTCCCTGGCCATAAGCAAAATGTTCTCAGAAACATGTGTCTGCGGCATGGTGGCTCACGCCTGTAATCCCAGCACTTTAGGAGGCTGAGCTGGACAGATAGCTTGAGCTCAGGAGTTCAAGACCAGCTGGGCAACATGGCAAAACTCCGTCTCTACAAATAAATGCAAAAAAAAAAAAAAATAGCCAGGTTTGGTGGCACACACCTGTAGTCTCAACTACTCAGGAGGCTGAGGTGGGAGGATCGCTTGAGCCTGGGAGGCAGAGGTTGCAGTGGGTCGTGACTGTAGCAATGCACGCCAGTCTGGGTAATAGAGAGTGAGACCCTGTCTGGAAGGAAGGAAGGAAGGAAGGAAGGAAGGAAGGAAGGAAGGAAGGAAGGAAGGAAGGAAAGAAAAGAAAAGAAACACATGTCAGTGTAATCACACACTCCCCAAAAGAAGCACAGGTTGTTTGAAAATGCACAGCATCCCTGACAAAGTAGGCTGCAGGGCAACTCCATCAGTAAAGCAGCCAATTCTCAGGAAGAGAATTTGACGATCTATTTCAGAGGATGATTATATTCCCCTTGCCCCTCTCTGCACTCTGGTTGCATCATTCTACAAGTCACCTCGTGAGGGGATAGAGAACTGGACACACTCTCACTGTCATTTTGACACTCCTCAGGAGCTGCAGACACAGTATTTCTAGTCTCTTCACAAGATCTGCCACCTCTGTTTGTCACCCTCATTTTCCTTGAAGAGTGAAACCCTTCTGAAGAGCTAAATGATATTATGAGTGACACTTGGACTGAACATCAATTTATAGACCAGAAAACCATCCTCATTAGGTGAAATATGATCATTATCTCAAGCCTTCGGAAGGTCTCCACTTGTATTTTCTTTTTCCCAGTAGCTACCCCAAGCCAAAGTCATTATCCTTTTCTTCTTTTTTCGACTTTTTTTTTTTTTTTTTTTTTGAGACAAGATCTCACTCTGTTGCCTATGCTGGAGTGCAGTAGTATGATCACTGCTCACTGCAGCCTCGACCTCCCAGGTACAAGTGATCCTCCCACGTCAGCTTCCAAAGTAGCTAGGACTACAAGTGTGTGCCACCGTGCCTGGCTAATTTTTCTGTTTTTGTAGAGACAAGGTTTTACCATGTTTCCCAGGCTGGTCTCAAACTCCTGAGCTCAAGTGATCCCCCTGCCTCGGCCTCCCATAGCACTGAGATTATAGGTCTGCACTACCATGCCTGGCCAAAGTCATTACCTTTTATGTTTATGGTGATAAATCTCCTTTCCCCAAGCCATCTAAAATGATTTGAATCATGAGAATATTTTGATTAGAAAATCTTTACTCTAGAGTACTCAATCTGTGTTAATAAATAATAATTGCTAGTGGTTGTAAAGCACTATCAGCTGCCAGACCCTACAGAAGACATTGCATGGGTTACCCCATCTCGATCCTTCCAATACTCCTATTGAAAGTAGCTGAAAGGTCTGAATGTTTGGGTCTCCTTAATATTTATGTGTCGAAATTCTAATTCCCAAGGTGATGGTATTTGAAGTTATAGCCTTTGGGATAAAGCTCTTATGAATAGGACTAGTCCCCTTAGAAAAGAGGCCTGAGGGATTTTCTTTGCCCCTTTCGCCAAGTAAGAAAACAAAGCGAAGTCCCCATCTATGAGAAAGCTGGCCTTCACCATACACTAAATCTACCAGTGCCTTCATCCTGGACTTCCCAGCCTCCAGAACAGTTAAAAAACTGTTAAAAATAAATGTTTGTTATTTATTAGTCACCCCATCTAAAATATTCTATAGTAGCCCAAATGGACTAAGGCAAAAGTGTCCTTCACCTCATTCCTTGGTTTCACTCCAGCAACATAGCCACCACCCACCACTGTAACCACAGTCCTGTCTGCATGAAGGTCTCAGGATACAGACTATGGTGAGCACTGAATATTAAGATGCCAGAAGCAGCTCAGGGTCATCTCCTACAAGAATGAGCTGCATTTTTCAAATAAGTTGAGTAAAGCCTAGTGTTTACTTCAAGAGGTATGGAAATGGGGCACAAAAGTCTGAACTTGGATACAAATTTGAATCTTCTTTTTGCTAAGGATATGCCCTCAAGCAAGCCACTGACACACTCTCATTTGGTTTTTTTTTTAAAACAATGAAATTCGTTGTGTAACAAGAGAATATTTATACATGAGAACCAATGTTACAGAGGATCATGCTCTGCTGTCCCATGCCATTGTTCCTCTCTCTTTCAGTCACCATCTATCTTCACCCAGTTGTGAATTCAGTCCAGGCTGGTTACAACCTCGTTTGCCTAGTCCCTGCCATAAACAGTACTCTGTGTTTAAGGAATGATGTTCAAATAAAGCCACAGCATAAGACTGTTACCGTAAATAGGTGCGAAGAGGTTCATTTCTTTATATTTCTGGTCTTGAACTCTAGGAACACACTCTTAATAATTTATAATTCAAAATTTATAATAATTTATAATTCAAAAAGTGAAGATATTCATTCATCAATATAGAGGGACTGATATTTGATTCAGTTCAAAGAAGTTCATAATTGCCTTTTTATGGGCAGTTTGTAGCTCTGCATTTAAAATGCCCAAAGAGACTTCTAAATTTTTTTTTTTGGACTAAGTTACAAAATCAGCATCTCTCCTTTCACATTAAGCCAATAATACTTTTTAAAAGAAAGAAAAACAATCGTTAGAAGCGGAAAATCATAGATAGTTTAGGGCTTTCAAATGCCAAAAAGTTTGCATTTTAGACACAATAATTTTTTTTTGTTATTGTTTACTTCGTTGACATAGTTCATGTAAAAGGCATGAGAAGGAATTCAAATACAAAAAATTGTCTTTCCGTCCCAAAGTGGAAGCCAGCTCCGCGCGCAGATGTTTCAGGGCAAAACCTTTGTTCTGGGCTTTCCTGACCTCGGGCTTCTGCCTCCCCTGTGTCTGTCGGAAATGGCATCTCCTTGCAGGTGGGTCATTTTCCTTTGAAGATTGATGCTTGGAAGAGCAATCTAGAAAGCCTCCTGCTATCTACTTTTCTCTCTGCACAAGACAAGACCACCCAGAGACTTGCCTGGAGAAATACTACACCAACCATTGGGCCTGGAGCTTAGAAGCTAGCCCAGAAAGCACAGTGAAGCTGAAAACTCACCCAGCCTAGGACAGAGAAGAGGATTCTTTTGAACAGGAGTAAACCAAGTAAGGCAGAGTTGACTGGACGTGGTGGCTCACGCCTGTAATCCCAGCACTTTCGGAGGCTGAGGCAGACGGATCACGAGGTCAGGAGTTTGAGACCAGTCTGACCAGCATGGTAAAACCCCGTCTCTACTAAAAATACAGAAATTAGCTGGGTGTGGTGGCACGTACCTGTAATCCCATCTACTCAATAGGCTGAGGCAGGAGAGTTGCTTGAACTGGGAGGCAGAGGCTGCAATGAGCTGAGATTGTACCACTGCACTCCAGCCTGGGTGACAGAGAGAGACTCTGCCTCAAAAATAATTAATTAATTAATTAAAAATCAAGAAATAAAAATAAAAGAAAAAACTCATTATTTAGAATTCCAGGAAATAGCAATTTTGTTGACCTAATTGTTGCACCTTAAAAAAAAAAAAAGCATAACTGACTATGAATTGCTAAGAAGACTTAGAGGTGAGACAAGGAATTGCATGTGTGCAGTAACTTCAGTAATGCTGTTGATGGCAAATATTATGATATAAAAGTGCACTCCCACCGGCAGTGTCCACTTTCTTCTTCGGAGTCATGGCAGTTGGGCCCCCTTCATACAAAAGGCTTGGAATATAGAAAAACCCATAGACATATACGAAATTAGGAACTCGCTAAGCCATTCGATGGCGATCCTTTGGACATGTCTAGAACGACAACAAAACAACAGAAAAAAAGGAAAATCCCATCCCTATAACAGTAGCAAGAAATGACGAGAAAGAAATCATATGTGATGTCCTGTAAACGTTTTAAAATAAATCCTGTTACCTTACTCAGGAGAAAGTGCTAAAGCAATTTTCCTCAAAACAGTTAAAAACTGGAGTTTGAGTATTCGCAAGTGAGTAAAGCTCTGGTTTGGTGAAGATAAATTTGCATTCCAGAATTCATCTCAAAATCTATTCTGGTTTGGGTTAACAGTCATAAGACTTGCCTAGAAATCAAAACCAAGGACTGGAATTCTATGTATCGCTTCCTGGATGCCCTCAACCCGGAGCCTTTCATTTCAGAATGAATGGATGCAGTTCTAAACATCAGCTGCATCCTAACAAACTATAGAGAGTGGGTCTCGGTGGGCTGACGGGGGAGCTGCTAGCATTCCTCTATGTGGTGGTCTCTTCAGGAGGGCGTTGGATTACATCGTCCGGCAGCCACCAGCTCTTCCTTTGGCCTCAGCAAACCTTGCAGTGGTGCCTTTTTTTACCCTACACAGCAGGCCCCACTAGTGCCTCTTCAGCTGCTGGGGCCAAATCCCAGGAGTCGGGGGTGTGGGGCCCAAATTGATAACTGTGTCCATTGACTTTCCGTTCCCAATTCCACCTCTTTCATTATGTTGGAGAGCTTTGTCCCACAGAAGATTACGCAGTGGATTGCAGAGGAGATGGGACTTCAGGAAGATAGAGCACACAAAAACGTGTGACAAATTGCGATGACAGGGCTGCGATGGTTGCTTGTGATGGAGTGAAATTAAATCTCCCACCAAACAATACTGCTTTATTCTATGTCTATGGGGACCCTTGTTGGGCCTAGATTGAGAGAGAAAGTCAGAAGAAGAGAGTAAGAAGGAGGCACTCACACAGTCAAAAGGATATTTTTTTTCCACATTCATTTGATTTACTTTTTTCAGTAAAATTGCAATATAACACGTATCCAGAAATGTGGTAAATGTATGGGCATCCCTGAGCAACAACGTAAGAGTGTAGGACACTCTTTGTGAGTGCTTCACTAATACGTTTTATAATAGCCCAAGTATAGGACACAAAGCCAAATCCTTTCTCACATTCAATGTCTTGATCTGTTACAGTTTCTAAGGGATTGGATTAGGATCCTGGTTAAAAGAAGAATCTGCATGAGCACTCCAGGTCCTGATTTTTCTAGATATATTATGACGCTTGTACACCCAGCACCCTTCTTCCACCTTATTACATCAGCGCCCTAAGGTGAATCAATAAATTCCTGCTCCTGCTAAGTACAAATGTCTGGGAAAATGGATTTCAACTTCTAGGCCTCCCTGAACTCCGAGTACAAAGAAATTACTGGGCATTTTGTTATGAATCCCAACTTTTAACAACCCCAGAGTAACAGCTTTAGCTCACCTCCCCAAATCAGTAGAACTGCCCCCTGTCAGCTAAGCATGGATGTTACCTGGTAAGTCTCCCTCTTTTCTGAGAAACCTCTTGAAAGATATTATTGTCAAGTTGCCCAGAGGAGGTGAAGTTAAGGTGATTGAAACTTGAATGTTGGCCATGTCTCACATTTGTAATGCATTTTTTATTGTGGTAAAATTCATGTAACATAAAATTCACTATTTTAACTATTTTAAAGTTCCCAGTTCAGTGGTTTTCAGTTCACGGTTTTGAACTGTATCATCACCACTATATAATTTCAGAACATTTTTTTGTCTTTCGAAAAAAACTTGTGCCCATGAAAACATCACTCCTCATTTTTCTCCTTCCCCCAGTACCTGGCAAACACTAATTGTCTTTGTGTCGCTATGGCAGTGCCTATTCTGAACATTTCACATAGAAGGAATTATTTAATATCTTTTCTTTCGCATCTGGCTTCCTTCACTTAGTATAATGTTTTCAAGGTTCACCTATGTTGTAGTATGTATCAACACTCCATTTCTTTTCATTGCCATATAATATTCCTTTGGATGGATCTGCCATATTTCGTTTATTTATTCATCAGTTGATGAACTTTTGAGTTGTTTGGCTCTTATGAACAATGCCACTATGAACATTTGTGTGTACATTTTGTTTGAACATGTTTTCAATGTATGTGTGGGGTATATACCTAGGAAGTGAATTGCTGAATCATATGGTAATTCTCTGTTTGGCTTTTTGAGGAACAGCCAAACTGCTTTCCACGATGGTGGCATCACTTTACGTTCTCAACAGCAAAGTATGAGGTTTCTAATTTCTCCACACTCTTGTTAACACTTATTATTTTTCATTTCCTTAAATGGCCACGCTAGACAGTCGGAAGTGGTATCTCATTGTGGTTACAATTTGCATTTCCCTAATGAATAATAATATGTCTATTTGCATATGCTTATTGGCCATTTGTATTTCTTTTTTTAATTGGAGGAATGCCTAGTCAAGTCCTTTGTCCGTTTTGTAAAAATTGAATTGTTTGTCTTTTTGTTGGAGAGTTAATGCATTTTGACAGAATGGCGTCAAACACTTTGGAAGGCCAGCACTGCAAGACAGAGTAGTGAGGAACAGAAATGAGACTCTACTTATTGTGAGCCATGGCATCCAAGGAAACTTCATTGACCCTTGTTCTGTCATTCAGGAACTCTGTGACATCAGGCAACTTGAGATGTGAACTCTTAACAAAAATTCTTAGCCTCACAAGTCATAGCGTGTTGACAGAATGGCAATAATAAGACTGGTCTTCTCGGACTGAAATGAGGATTGAGATCATGTACATAAAGATACTGGTTCAGTGTCTGGCATATAACATCAATTCTAAGCAAACATATGGTTTGAATATTCAACTTGCCATTATGGCTGGCACCAGGGAAGATAAGAAACCTGAGGATTCAGTAACAAATGTACAACAACCTAGGACTAAACCCATTCTTGATGGAGTGACTGTTTCTGCTCACCTCCCTAGTGGAGAAACCTGGGACATTGACCTACTGGCCCATTTCACCAGGTAGTGGCAGCAAAAGCTGAGTCAAATACAACCAAAGTTGGAGTCTTACTTAGGGGAAGGATTTCAATCAAAAGTTTATAGGTTTCTGCTGTTAGGTGATTCAAGCAGTGAGTTGATAAATATATACTGAGCATCCATTCTATGCCGGGGGCACAGAGATAATGAAAATACAGCCTGACTTAAAGGAAAAATGAAGAAGAAATGAGAAATGGAAAGATAAGTCCTCACATCACTGCCCCAAAGGCATAGGCTCAGAAACAGGTTGTGTTTAATTTTTATTTTTTCAGGTTGTGTTTAAATGGTCATTAATAGAGAACTCTTCAAGTACAGAAAAGCTAGACTGACAATATCAATCCATTTAACTAAATCTGCTAAACGAACAGTTGCAGAAAACAATCTTTTGATCATTTCCTTAATGATAAATTGCCAGTTTTGCTTTGGATCTGTGGTTTAGAAAGCATATGGTATTTTAATCCTATTAATATATCATAAGAGAAAATCAAGACACTATAATTGTTTTTCTGGTTGAGTTTGGTTTCTTCTTCTTAAGTAATATAAAGTGAATGATCAAGAAAAAATGTGTGTATTCCCAATTGAGAAACAGCACCAACCATGAGCTAATTCACTTAGAAAGATTTGTCCAGGGAATATAGGAAATACTGAGTTAAGGTTAATTTCCTAACATGACTTGTGTTCAGTAAAGTTTTAAAGAATTTTTCATTTGGATTTAGTCTGCTCTTTCAGATGCATATAATTGTGGTAAGTGATTTCCTAGAGACTTAAATGCGAAGAAGAAGAAGGAGGAGGAGGAGGAGGAGGAGGAGGAGGAGGAGGAGGAGGAGGAGGAGGAGGAGGAGGAGGAGAAGAAGAAGAAGAAGTTGTAGATTTCATAGTTTTATTCAGTATTTGTCATTAGGGTATTTGGACCTAGAAAAAAATGGGGCCTCTTATTCCCACTACTCTTTCCTCAACTTGTACATATAGAGAAAGTTGAAAGTAAATGCAAGTTGTTTGTTTAAACATCTGTGTAGCCAGGCACAGTACCATGCCACTGTATCATAAACTGAATTATTTCAATCTATTGAGGTTCACCCTCCCAGGTTTTATGGCTGTTGTCACTATTATTGTAACATTCTTCGTTTGTTTGACTGCAACAGTAGTTCAAGTTGAGACCATTTTTATGTACCGTTCTCTGACTGATTCCCATCTCCCCTGACTCCACCTCCCCCACTAAGCACACCCCAGCTTCAGTTGCCATGGCCAGACTTTAAAAACATTTCAGACTTAAAAGGTTAAGATCTAAGGGCTGCTGATTTTATCTGGGCTTTTAACTAACACAGGCAGGTGGATTAGAGATATGTGTACAATCCCCACTCTAGACACTTGGGTAAATATGCACATGTGATAGGGCAGCCGAGGAAGCAATTTGATGTTATTGTCTATTAATTCCAAGTGGAGATTAAAGAAATCAGTAGTGTAAATATCAAAAAGGATTTCCACTTACATATAAGAACATTACTGAAGCAGACTGGTTGCTCCAAATTATATGAAGGCTTTTTTTTTTTTTTTTTTGCTTTAAGAAAAGTGTGAATGTGTTTTACTTGAAATTTGCATATTTTTTGTCTCTCTTTGTCTGCATGGAGGGTGCTAACCCAACCAGGAATTCTGTGCACATGGTAGTAATTTGTGCTGCTTAGAGTTTTCATGTAGTTTTACCACAATAACAGATATATTTGCCAGAGTTGTAATGTAGAGTTAAATCTTACTTTCTGGCTTCTCTTTATGTAACATTTCCTAGAAATGTCAAAATAGGGGTGAGGGAAGCTACATATGAAGTTCAGAGCATTTCTAACTTTAGACAGTATAAAATCCCCTTATAGTTCAGCAGACTTTTCCTCTAAGTTTCAGAATCCAAGCTGAAGTTTAAGCCACCCTTGTGCCACCACAAATGAATACCATCTGATGGCTGGAGATGTTAAAAATCCAGCGATTTTCCACCCTTGCTGCAACTGAGCTGAAGTAGGATTTCCAAAGCTGTGCTTCAGGGGGGGAAATGTCAATTAAAATGCAGGTGCCTCAACTTCAGCAAAAGTCATCAAGAATCACCATTAGCTTTTATTATGCTATACATCCACTTAAAACACACACATGGGCTCACAGGGCTTTTTAATCAGCCCAGCAGTCGAGGGAACCATGTTGAGAAAGAGTTACAGAATTTTTAGGAATTGTGATAAGAGGTAACTTTTCTACCCTGTCTTGCAACACGTCAATCAGAGATCCCAGGATCCCAGGCCAGCTTTAGATGACATGCCTTTGCACTCAGAATCAAGTCTACATGGGACCCATAACCACTCCATAACTCTTTTCTGAGTGATTGTGCCAAAAAGAAGAAAAACACAGCTATACAACATCTTCAGAAATGCTACGAGCTACAATACAGAACGTTACTATATGATACCCAACCAACCAGCCAACTCTAACCAGGCACCTGGTCAATCCAGTGGAAACTATGCATTAAACCTATTTTTGGCACAAGGAGGCAGAGCAAAGGTCAGTGGCCATTCAAAGAAGGAGTGCCAAGTGCCTGACTCATATTCATCTAATGCAACCTAATGAATATTCATCAAATGCAATCTAATCCATCAGGAAGAAGGAAGGGAGGAAAGCAGTTGTCCTCCAGAGGAATCAAGAGTCTTGCAGAAATCTTCCCCTGACAAAAATATAACATCGTCTTTTCTACCATTTAGAGTTCAATGTGGATAAACACAGTCACTGGTTCTCATGTGAATCCAAACATCATTCTTTTTACCCTAAGACTAGCTGGTCATGTCTTCACATGTTGGCAGAAACAACTTTCACACAATGAGAATGTTCTTTCCTGCAGAATAGCCAGCTGGGAGGTACTGCACTCAGAAAAGGAAAGTTTGGATTAGGAGTTGTGGGGGAGAAGAAATATTTATTTGAGGCAAGGCTACTTCTGGAAAGAAGAGGCTTGGGAAAGGTGGAATAAGAGATGCTTCGCATACTTCCTGTGGTGGAGGGGGCAACAGGAAAGGAGAAATGATACAAAAGGAAGCCAGAACATCAAGGACTAACTATGGAGTTTGAAACAAATATAAAAACCCAACCCACATATTGATAATTTAATTGCAAGTATTCAGATGGATGTAGCACATAATCAAAATTTCAGTCCATCACTGGACTACATGAGAAGTTGACATATTTTCAACCCTGCTGTACAAGGATGCTCATCTCAGATTCTGTTGGCCTACGGGATGTGGCTGATTGCATGAAACTAGGCAGAGAGCTGGTTCTGGAAAAGAGGGTAGGGTGGGTGGAATCTCAAAAAGTTTCCTCTAAAATGAGGACATCTTGTGTCATATCAGGAACGTGGTAAGTCAGTGTAGAATTCTGGGGAAACTCCTAAGAAATAAAATTCCCAGTTTTACCGTTTTTACCTAGGAAGTGAAGGAGTCCTAGTCTCACCTTTACAGAATTAACAGAAAAAACAAAATCAATGAAAAATATACATTTAAATTTGGGTTTAATATTATGCCCTAAAAAAATACAGTATTTCTATGTCTTATTCAGATGTAAGTCTTTAAATTAAAGCAGAAAATAAATGTAGGGATTTGACTTTTAAACCAAAATTTCCAAAATTATTTTAAAAAGTAAAATACATTAGGAGGCTCCCTGATGCATATGATTTTTTACAGAAAGCTGCATTTGGAAGCCCAGTTGAGATACACTTACATTTTAACACTTAACTATAAGGTGCTTGGAATAAAACAGTGTCACTTCAATAATTGTGACATATCTCTTGGTAATTTCCCTGATCTTCAGACACTGGAAGAAGCAGCAAAGAATAAAAATACTGATGTAGGGCTCTCGGGGTGTTTTTTTTGTGGGGGGGTAAGTGTCTCTGAAAGTGGGAGGACAGAAAAGGGTAAAATTAGTCTTTGTGACAAATGATTAATAGTTCAAAGTCTTGATGGCTTTTCTATGAAGAACAGACCCAAGAGGAACAGTATGAAATAAAACAGATCACTTCAATTAGCTTGTCCACACCCTCTTTGGGGTTGGGAAGGAGTACGTTCTCAAGGTGAAAAAGCATTTCAGGCCCCAGCCTCTCACTGCATCCATGAACATTTGGGTGTCCCTGGTTTTCAGAATCAGAGCACCTGGATTCTGTTTGATAATTGCATCTCTCTCTTGCCAGCGAGCAAAGGCCTTATAAAAAGAAAAACATACGTGGGCAATGCCATGGGTGGAACGTAAAGATCACTCCTTTCTAGTCATCTGACCCTTGGATGAGTCATTTAACCTTTCTCAGCCTCAGTTCTCACATCTGTATAATGGAAATAATATCTCGTTCTGGGATGAAGTTAACATAAGAAATATGTTGAAACCTCTGAGGCATTACCCACGTGGAAGGAGCTGTTATTATTCCAGGTTTCCTTCTCGGCTCTGTTGAGTTCCCATATGTCCACATCTAAACAAAAAACCCAGACATATGTTTTGTCTATCACCAAGGCACGTTTGTGGATTCAATTTCATTGTCTTCCATGTTGAATTCCTACCCTACCCTGGTCTACTTTTCAGTTGTAACTTTAACGACAAACCAGTTTTCAAAAAATTCAGAGAAGTAAAACAAGACAACTTAAAAGAATAAGTAAGTACGCGGACCAGCACAAATCTCAAAAACAAAACAAAACCTCACCAGCTTTCTATCACTAGGCGACCTCTCTGAAACTCATCTCAAACCCAGTGAAAAGATAGAGCATTCCTGGAAAGCTGGGGTCAAACCCAAATTGCACACCCTTATGTGCAAAAACCAAATTCAATTCAAGATCCAAGTCAGCTTTTAATTCAAATCAATAGATGAATAAGGAAGCTATTTCAAAAACAAGAGACTTCAAAAAAACAAATAAACAAAAAAATCTTCCCAGTGCACCTGCTGGAGATGCTGTGTCACAGGCTCTCCATTTCAACCCTAACCTATATTTGATATGGTGTTGTTGCAGCTGTGGGACCAGGGTGGTTTATTTAAGTGGCTCCAAATGCCTGTCAGTGTGGCAACCAGCTGAATACATAAAACAGGCTCTCCAAACCCTTTATGGCCCAGGGTCAGAGTAAATGGAATAATAAAATCCAAATGCTTTTGTCTCATTTTCCATCACCCGGCCCTTCCGCATAAATCTGCAGCTTCACAGTGACCTTCGCATTCAGTGTGGGATGAGGCCGCGGGTTGGAGATACATTTGGTCTGCATCTTGGGTCTTTAAAAGCTTTTTCCAATTAATTTTAACTGGCTTCCATAAGGATCAAGTACAGCTTCCTCCCCTCCCTCCACCCCTCACTCCCACCTTTTTAACCAGCCAAGTGACAGAATGCTCTAGGGTAATACAACAGGTATCAACCCCATTATGCTCCGGATGGCCAAGACAAAACATGATTCCAAGTCCTAGAACATCTGAAAGAAGAAACATATTCTTCTTTCCAATCCATGGAGACAGGCTTGGGTTTTATTTAGTGGCCTCACCTCTAGCTGCTGCACATCTGTGCAAAGTGGGAAAGATATTGTGAACTTCTGACAGCGCTCCTAGTACAAACTCTAGAAATCAGGGTACGTATGTCCTTGGAGTCAGCTGAAGAAACATCCCATCTTATTATTCCTGTGGGCATTTGGAGGCACAGAAATAGAAAATTTGATCTGCCTAATGGGCTTGTCATTTGAGTGCTTCAGACGACTAAGAGAGGAGAGTGAAGGTGAGGGGGATGGACTATGAGGATCAGAGAAGGATGCAAGAGAAGGGTCCAGGAAAATATGACCTGGGGCTTCTTTCTGGAACTGACCTTTGCTACACCCTAAACTACAGAAGGAAACAAATAGCACCAGAATGATGTAATGGCGGGGGGGCGGCCACATTTATTTTTATTCAGCACAGAAGCATGTTTATGTATCATGCCATTTTGAGGGGTGGCTAGATACGGTGAGGGATAGAGACTTAACTAAGACACAATTTCAGATCCCCATGTTCCCAATCTAGGGAAGACAATGGTCACAGAACTTGCCTAGAAAACACACATGGCTAAGTTTGAAAAGTATTATAATGAAAAGGGGATGCTTTCAATAAGAAACTTGAATCTTTTGCTCCCATCAGTAACTTGGGTTCTATAATCACTCCCAAGCCCATCACAGTAGACATTTCCCACTTCCATTTCGTCTTTATTTAAACTCTTTTCTTTCCTATTTCCAAAACTGTATTTTCCTTTCCTGGAGTTATTTCTGTCTTTTCTCCATTTGTATCTCCAAAAAATATACTGAATTTATAAATGTAAAGAAAGAAAACCTCTACACTAATGGTGAAAATGTATTTATCTAAAATTCGACTGTGTTTCATAAACGTGTAGAATGTTCCAGCAGAAAGCAGCCCTGAATGTTGTTTGGTTTTGACCTGCTTTATTTCACAGGAATAAAGGCAACCTGAGGAAACTGAGGTTAGGAAGAAGTCCATGGTTAAAATACAAAAAGCCAGTTAAGGAAGGTCTGGGTGACCATATTCCACAAGCAACCACCATGAATTCAGCTTTCATGTTTAGTACCTTCTGAACTGAGTTCTGTTAACTATGAGCTTTTCTGTTTAAGAATTTTGCTGGTGGGCTGAACCTGGGTCCTCACATTTCATCGATTCTCATTCCACATTGTACTAACCTGGAATTGTTTAAACTTTAAAAACATATACATGAAGCTGATACTCCCATCGCTGCAACGGCTGACAAACTAAACACAAAAAGAAAATTTGGCTCAATCCTAGAGTCAATTCACCTCATCTAAGTCAGGCCTATGTAAGAACAAAGATTGGTGGGATTTAGTACATACGACAGAAAAAATATTTCAACGTAAAGTTTTTAAAGTTGATTAAAAGGCTTAGCCCTAGGTAAATTAGCCCTGGAATTGTTTAATAAGAACATATTTGAAGGCAATTTCAATGGTTGCACTAAAATCAAAGAGGGAGGCATGACACACAGTGGAAAGTGATAGCCCCAAAGACTATGCAGTCTGTCTTGCTATTTTCTCGGGAATTCACTTGCAAAAGAATAAAATCATGGAATCCCATGAGACTTGAACGTCATTCGTATCTACTCCCTGAATCTTCATCGTTCAGGTTCAGCATGGACAATTCCATTAGAAAGGCACTTAACAGTTGTTTCCAGGGTGTCATTGAATTTCTTTTGTTTTTCTTACCCTTTATTTTATTTTATTTTACTTTTTCAACAGCTCATTTTGTGGAGGAGTCTTTATTATATAGTACAAAACACACCTCTGGAGGACTTCAAGGCTAGCTATGTGGTATCATTAAAACGCATGGGGTTTCAATAAAAATACCTCAGGTCCAAAATCCACCTGAGAAACCAAGAACAGATACACTCTCTGAGCCTCAGTTTCTTTATCTGTAAAATGTGGGCAATAAAACACATCTTACAAGTGTATCGTAAAAATTAAGTGAGATAGCAAAAGTTAGCTGATGTAGTTAAAAGAAGAGATAGCATAAGTGGTGGATGCACAGTAGCAAATACAGATCCCCCCAGCCACCCCACACACACACTCTTCTAACTTGTGATTCTACTCTTGACCTTGGAAAGTTGCTGTGTTATTGTCCACCAGATGTCCAACTAACTGTCAGAAGGCATGGCCTCTTTTGCCAGCTCTCACAGCCCCAGTTGTGATGACCCTATCTCACACTCCTCAACACTTCAGTTATTCTCTAGGTATCCTCTTTTTTCTCATATCCTTCTCAAAGATGCACACATAATTTTTAAGCTGTGGGTTAACTAATGTGGAGAAAGTGGATATTCTGTTTGTTGAGAACCTCTCATTAATTCAGTGTAAGAATGGTAGTTATTAAGGAAGAGCAGGGTCAATTTGTAACATGGAGCATCAAAAAGAGAGTCAGAATAGCGCCCTCCCTTGGTCATCACCTGGCTTGACCATGGTTGATTGTCCACTGTCCGCATGACACAATTGTAAGCACAAGTCCTTCCATTTTTGAACTGGAAACAATTATACTCTTTTGATCCCGACTTGCATGCTCTTGTGCATAATATCACTTGGTTTAAAATGACTAGGTCTAGTCTCCAAATTCCTTTTGTATATAAAACAAATTTTTCAAAAGAGCTTTTAAGAAAGGAAGTGAAGGAAATCTATAACAGCTCAGCTAAGTTTCTCCTAAATCACACATCAATTTTAAAAGTCAGGAACCAAGTGTTTTGCCCAAAACTTGAGCCATAATTTGAAAAATATTAAAAAACATAACATTAGTTTTTCAGCCTAGAAATAATAAACCCATCTTCATAAATAGAGATAATTGTGCAATATGTAATTGATCAAGGCAGAGAGTCTATAAAAGCAAAAGTCCCTTTTGGGATATAATTCTCAACTTGTTCACTGAATGTTTATATTCCAATTCACTGGCATGCACATTCACAAAATCGAAACTTTGGAAGAAATTCACTTCCTTTGAGAGACACTATGATCTAATATAAAATCAAAATAATAGCATAATCTAAATAAAGCCCCAAATTAGTTATGGTAGCCATGTTCTATTGGTCTGTTTTCACTCTGCTGATAAAGACATACCCAAGACTGGGTAATTTATAAAGGTAAAAAGAGATTTAATATACTCACAGTTCCATGTTGCTGGGGAGGCCTCACAATGATGGTGAAATGTGAAAGGCATGTCTTACATGGTGGCAGGCAAGAGAAAATGAGAGCCAAGTGGAAGAAGAAACCCCTTATAAAACCAGGAAATCTTATAAGCCTTATTCACTGTCACAAGAACAGTATGGGGGAAGCTAACCCCAAGATTCAATTAACTCTCACCAGGTCCCTCCAACAACATTTGGGAATTATGGAAGCTACAATTCAAGATGAGATTTAGGTGGGGACACAGCCAAACCATTTCACATGTCCAGCTTCCTGTGTCTCCAGATTTGGAGCTACCACAGGTTATGCAAATGGCTTGAGAATATCCATCAGACCTCCTATGTCCACTTTGAATCTGAACTGAAACAGAAGCTTTCGAAGGGCAAGCAGTTTCTTGATCAAGGTTCATCCATCAGTTCCACTGCTAATTCTGGTGGCAGTGAGTTTGACTATTCTGACCTCTGGTCTTCCCTCTGTAATTTTCCAGTCTGGTCAAGATGCTTCTACTCTAACTTCCAGTGCACTTTCCAATATGATCACACAGGTAATTTCAGTGCTTGTTTCTTTCTCTTGTACACCAGACTGAAAGCTCTGGTGAAATTGAGGCCATGGCTGATCTGCTGTTGCCTCTTTAGAAGCTAAAACATAGCAAGTGTCCAAGAAATGTGAATAAATTGTTTTTACAAAAAAAGCTAATGAATATTCTTGAGAACTCAGAGCTAAGAAGAAAAACAGAAAGCCTATCTATTTCTAATTCTTGGAATGTATGCTCTGAAAGTTAAATGCTTTCTTTGTGCACCTAGCAGTAGAGGTCATAACAGAGGGGTTCAATAACTAGCCAACTAAGCTTTGGGGATTAAAAAAAACAGAAGTGTAGGTGAAATGAAGTGCACAGAGGCAGGCTGAGAGGAATGCTATGTAACACCTTGCTGAAGAACAGTTGACAGCTGGGATATAACATCAGACAGAAGATCAACCCAACATGTGGTGATCAGACCATGGGTGGATCCATTCCAGTCAAAGCGTTTGCCACCCGGGCCCAAAGATGCAGGTTTGGGAATTAAAGCTGGGAAAACATAAACAAAAAACCATGAAGCTAGGTGGCTAAGCATTCTGGAAGGGTTCTGGACACAGGAAGACATGATTCCAACCCAACTGAATCACTTTGGTGCATCAAGCGTAATCTTATGCTTAACAGCTCTTATTCTCCTTAAAAAAAAAATCTATGAATTGGTAACAGTAAGATATGTGTTACGAGGCTTTCCTAAGGAGGAATGGGATAAAGAAGATAATTAGCATGACAGGAAAAAAGGTTTTAATATTATTACTGTTTTAAAGAAAATCATGATTAAATATGCACAACAGTAGGACATGGGCAATAGAAACTGCAAGACGAAGCCAGACACAATGCCATCTGCAGTCACAGAAAACAATAGAAAACATGCTTGTGAGGATCAAAGCCTTTCATCAAGTCCTCATATGAACCAAGTCCTTGGTTCTCGGGTCTAGGAAGTACTATTGGCCTGGGCATGGTGACTCATGCCTATAATCCCAACACTTTGAGAGTTAGAAGCAGGAAGGTCACTTAAAGCCAGAAGATTGAGACCAGTCTTTTTTGTCTGGGCAACAAAGCGAGACCCTGCCCCTACCAAAAAACAAGGAAAGAAGAAAGAAAGTACTATTGGATCTTGAGAAACTCATCAAATAAAACCAAAGTGAACTATTTTCACTGGTATTTGAATTGTTCATATTTGAATAATAAGATATCCAAATCACCATATTTACTGAGCCTAAGTTAACTTTGATTTTAATATACACTATTATTTTACATAATACAAAGAAAAAAGCCACTTTTTATATGCTTATAAAACGCTGCCAATTAAATTATATACGCCATTAGTAAGATACATGTTTTTGAGAGATGCAAAATGTTTAAAAAGTACAATGATGTACAGAATGTAGGAATGAGGAGATGGAAAGGAAAATGTGAACCATTTCATAACTAGAATAGTTTCAAGGTCAGCTATAACTGGTGTGTGTGTGTGTGTGTGTGTGTGTGTGCGCGCGCGCATGTTTCCAGGCATTTTCAAACAGCAACTCCCCGGCAGTATCTGAGCTCATTGGTAATTTTCTTCACAGTGAGCATACAAATATGAAGCCTTTTATTGAGATTCCTGCCTTGCCTTCCAAAAGCAAAAATTCTTGTGATACCTAGTGAGCTAAAAGAGACTTAGTATAACTCTAGAGTAACAGGTGGGACATAATCTTGACACCTTAATTCTGAAGCTACTTTTAAAGTTGTGGCTTTTATACTAATGCTAACAGGTTTAGAGAAATGCAACCTAAAATTGCTTCTAAGTGGATTACTCTGAGAAGAGGTGATAGGGTGGGGCACTGGTATTACTTGGAACATTTGCAATAAAGTTCAAATGTTTAGGCTCCAAAACTTTATTGTAAGTGTGCAACAGCAAAATTCAGACAGAAAATATAATGTGCAAAGTGGTCATTTTCTCCCATGCCTGGGTCTGTGTGTGTATGTGCATGCACACACGTGTGTGTATATATATTTGCAGTTACTCCTCTATGCCATCAGCAGTCACAGAAGTCCTTACATTTCAGACTAGCATAATAGAGATCTGGTGATGCCTTAAAGTTGCACAGTGCCCAAAGATGTCAAAGCTTTTCCTTTTACCTTTTTTATTTTTGATTGATACATTTAAAATAAAGAAAAAACATCGGTCAGCAAATGATTGGTTACAGACAGCATTTCCATTTTACTGATTATTTATTAATTATATTTACTTTGATTTAGGGGAATTTTGAATAAAAATAGAGTCTTTGGCTAGGCACGGTGGCTCATACCCATAATCCCAGCACTTTGGGAGGCCGAGGCAGGAAGATCACAAGGTCAGAAGTTTAAGACCAGCCTGGCCAATGTGGGGAAACCCGGTTTCTACTAAAAATACAAAAATTAGCTGGGTGTGGTGGCACACATCTGTAGTCCCAGCTACTCAGGAGGCTGAGGCAGGAGAATTGCTTGAACCCGGGAGACAGTGGTTGTTGTGAGCCAAAATCAAGCCATTGCACTCCAGCCTGGTGACAGAGCAAGATTCCACCTCAAAAAAACAGAAAAAGAAAAGAAAAAAATAGAATTTTCAATCCCAGAAATAAGGCCCCAATATGAAATGAAAATATATGATATACTATAGCATGCTTGTTTTGTCTTAGAATGAGGCCTTTGATCCATGAAGGCTTCTATGAATTTTAAAATCTCGTATAAGGTAAATCACATTGAACACATTATGTGTCAAACATTGTATATCAATGATCTCAGATAAGTTCTCCCAATATGTCTGTAGTGTAGGTATTACTAAACCTATTTGTAGAAGAGAAGAGTTAAGGGCCGGGCGCAGGGGCTCAAACCTGTAATCCCAGCACTTTGGGAGGCCGAGGCGGGTGGATCACGAGGTCATGAGATCGAGACCATCCTGGTCAAAATGGTGAAACCCTATCTCTACTAAAGATACAAAAAATTAGCTGGGCATGGTGGTGCGTGCCTGTAATCCCCGCTACTTGGGAGGCTGAGGCAGGAGAATCCCTTGAAACCAGAAGGCAGAGGTTACAGTGTGCTGAGATCATGCCACTGTGCTCCAACCTGGAAAAAAAAAAAGAGTTTAACTGAATTAAAATATTTGTAATAATTTTTTGTGCATTTTGCATAATTGTTGCTTAACAAAATAACAGAAGATTGGTGTATTTTTACTGGAAAATGATAACATTTAATTCTATTTCTTTTATTAGTGTAGCTCAACAATATTGTGAAAAACTAGCCACATGGTAGAAGAATGAAATAAAGAGGAAACAAGGACAACTGGAGCTATCAAAAGGCTATGACATATTCTGATCCTGTGATCCAACAGTTGCACTCCTTGGTATTTACTCAAATGAACTTAAAACTTACAGCCACACGAAAACCTGCACAAGGATATTTCATAGCAGGTTATTCATAATTGCCAAAACTTGGGAGCAATTGAGATGTTCTTCAATAGATGAAGAGATAAATAAACTGGGGCACATCCAGACAATAAAATGTTACTTATCACTAAAAAGAAAAGAGCTATTAAGCCATGAGAGGACACGGAGGAGACATGAGTGCATATTACTTGAAAGTGAAAGAAGCCAGTGTGAAAAGGCTACATACAACCTACTTCCAACATGTGATATTCTAAGAAAGATAAAACTACGCAGACAGTGAAAAGATCAGTGGTTTGCCAGAGGTTAGGCAAGAGAGAGGGGTGACTGACTAGAGGAGAGCAGAGACGTTTAGGTTGCTGAAACTATTCTGTATGATACTGCAATGGTGGATACATATCATTATCCCTTTGTCCAAACCCACAGAATATGCAACACCAAGAGTGAATCCTAATGTAAACTGTAGACTTAGGGTGATAACATGTCAATATAGCGTCATCATCTGTAACAAATGTACCACTCTAATGAGGGATGTTGATAGTGACTGAGGCTGTGTATGGTGGGGGTGGCAAATATATGGAAACTCTGTACTTTCTGTTCAGTTTTGCTGGGAATCTAAAACTCTGTTTAAAAATAAAATTTAGGCTGGGTGCAGTGGCTCACACCTGTAATCCCAGCATTTTGGGAAGCTAAGATGAGAGGACTCCTTGAGCTCAGGGGTTTGACTAGTCTGGGCAACATAGTGAGACCCTCATCTCTATGAAAATTGTTTTAATTAGCTGGGTTTAGTGGCACGCACCTGTAGACCCAGCTACTTTGGAGGCTGAGGCAGGAGGATTACTTGAGCTTAGGAGGTCAAAGCTGCAGTGAGCCCTGATCATGCCACTGAGCTTCAGCTTGAGTGACAGACTGACACCTTGCCTCAAGAAAAAATATGTTAACTGGTTTTCTAAAGAAAGAGAAATTTAAAAAAAAATACATGTACAGATATTTAAAAAATAAATTTTATTAATTACAACAATTTAACTCAAGGTGTTTCTTTCTTTTTTTAATAATTAGTCTATGATATTAAAATAAAAGTGAAGACAGTTTTAAAGACAAAAAGAGACAACTTCAGTGATGGGAACATCTCCCCTTGCCTGATGGCCACTTTGCTTTCTAGCATTGTTTCTGAGCACGGAATGGATTGGAAGCCCCTAAACATTGTCTCCCAAGTCAGAGTTTATGCTGCCAGTCTCTCATGCAAACCAGCTGTCATGCTTCCTGTCACTATGTCAGAAGTCAGTGGGTGGAGGTTTTCCAGAAGCCACCTCTGGAGCATCTGGCTGCCTGGATCAAGAGTATTGGCCATTTAACATCACAGCAAGGGGCCAAACATCTGGCCAGAGCCCCTGTAGAGGAAGGAGAGTGTAAGGTGAGGGAGATGAAGGGAGAACAGAAACAGGTCCACAAGAGTGGGAGAAGATGGGGAGAAAAGGAGGTTTTTCTGAGATGTGGAGCTTTACTTACTACCAGTAGTCAAAAGTACTGCATCTTAGACTTCAGCATTTAGGAAGAAAATCTGCTCACCATCCACAGCAAGTGAAAGAAGGTTTGGGGATCGCAGGACAGAGGCAAGCAGCAATGAATAGCTCCAAAGAGCCTATGTAAGCAGGGTTTGATTGAGAGCCTTTTTCCTCCATCAAATTCAAATTTTATTAGCCAGCCTCCAGATGCTTCTCCTTAAGACAGATTAATATCAAGTTCGTTGTTCCACTTGAAATTGAAGAATAAGAATGGCGATGTGAGAGCCAAACACATGTGAAGTGTTCAAGAGTCCCAGTAGGAAATCTCCTCTGCAAATAATTTATGAGTGAGCTCTGTTGTTCTTTGCATCGGTCACCTTTCACGTGCCAAATCAGATAGCAGAGGCCAAGAGACATGAGTTGTAAACACGAGTTTATTGTCTAGAGACAGCCCTATGTTGACTACAAAAAGTGGCCTGTTCTAGTTGTGCTGTGCTGTTCTTGAGAAGATACTATTTCTTTGAGGAGTAATGTCAGTCAGCCAGGCTCAGACATATGAGCAGAAATAAGGGAGGAGTTTCTATGAAAGCATCCTAAGTGGGGACTGAATGACTTCATCATAATGGCACATGACTGTGAAATGAACACCGGCCACATGTGAGAACAGGTGGTAGGTATCCAGGAAAATCCCAAAAGGCAACTCCTGTTCTTGATTAACAGGAGAAGGTGGTTTTGGCCAGTCACAGTGGCTCGTGCCTGCAATCCCAGCACTTTGGGAGGCCGAGGTGGGCGGACCAACAGAGGTCGGGAGTTTGAGACCAGACTGGACAATATGGTGAAACACTGTCTCTACTAAAAATACAAAAAATTAGCCGGGCGTGGTGGCCCATGCCTATAGTCCCAGCTATGTGGGAGACTGAGGTGAGAGAATCACTTGAACCCAGGAGGTGGACATAGCAGTGAGCCGAGATGGCACCACTGTACTCCAGCCTGGGCATGACAGAGTGAGACTCCCTCTCAAAAAAGTAAAAAAATTTTAAAAAGGAGGTGAAGGTGGTTCTGGTGCTTTCAACACTGGGGCAAAAGAAAAGACTATACATGACTGCCATTTTGACTGCAGTTGCCTCCCAAAATGATGGAATGTAGACATATGTGAAACTTCACAGAAGACCAAGGAGTGCAGGCACCACCCCTGAGCCAAGCTATCTAGATATCAGTTCAAAATTTCTGTGTTTAAGGGCATGAGAAAGCCAGCCTTATCCTTAAGTCCCTCTTTGAACAGAACACAGAGGACTCAGAGCCTCCCTTGATGCCATATATCCTGTGTAGAATAAATCTCCATGGCAAAAGCCCTTAGAAACTTAGACCTTGGGACCAATGCCCTGAAAAAACTGGTGGTGCTAAGGAGACAATTAGTACAGTGCGAATCTGTCTTTGCAGCTCTCCCAGGTCTCTGTTCTGCACAGAACTTGGAGCATTACCAGAAAATGTTGGTGATGGAGTGGGGCATTTTCCACTTGGAGAGGTGATTTTTATTGTTATTACAGGCTTTTGTCAGTATTATAGAAATTGGGGGAGAAAAAGAAAAGGGACTAATCACAAATGCTATTTACCAAGCCACATTAGTCAAAATACTGCATTTTAAAACCCCTTAAGTTGTTATACATCATCATATAAGTCATCGCCAAGTAGTAATACAAATTCTTGAGAGTGATGTCGACAAGGAATTTGTCAGCCGAAGTGCTGGAAAATTTACCTCTGCTCATATATCTGTAGTCATATCCTCCAAAGAAATTAACATATAATAATGCTAATATTTCAAGGTAACGTTTTCCCATGAGGGTGCCATATTTTATCTGTTAATATCATCTGTGTAAAAACTATTCAATTATAGTATCAAGCTCTATATGATTAATATTGATACCAGTACACTAACAGTGACTTTCCAAGGCATGAAAGCCTTACAGTCAACTCCGCAGTGAACCTGGGAAAAGAAATAAATTCATTTCTGCTAAGTGACTAAAATGGGAGTGAATTGGGACTCACACCAAAAAAAAAAAAAAAATGAAATTAATAGACTCACTGAGAGCCAGTCATCTTTACTGAGCTCCAAAGTTTTGGAAATCTTCATCATAAAGGTAAGACTAAGGATAGAGACTTCATGAAGACTCACAGGTGCCAAAGGGTGAAGATGGTAACTGGGTGGATGTCCTAGCAAAATGCATGGAGATTAGTAGGCTGCAAGTATTCAAAAGCACATGATATTCAGAAAACATGTGTATTTTTAATTATTGAGGCTTTTGTTTCTTTGCTGTCCATTTCCCTCAATTTTTCATCCTCTTCTTGTATCAGCAACCTTCATCACCCCTCCCCCACCTCTTTTCTTTGAGACAGAGTCTCACTCTGTCACCAAGGCTGGAATGCAGTGGTATGATCTAGGCTCACTGCAACCTCTGCCTCCTATGTTCAAGCAATTCTCTTGTCTCGGCCTCTCAAATAGCTGGGATTACAGGTGTGCGCCACCACGCCTGGCTAATTTTTTTGTTTATTTAGTAGAGATGGGGTTTCACCAAATTGGCCAGGCTGGTCTAGATCCCTTGGCCTTGTAATATGCCCAACTTGGCCCGCCAAAGTGCTGGGATTACAGGCGTGTGCCACCATGCCCAGTCCAACCCCTCTTTTAAGTTGGACCATTTGCCCTGAGCCTTTAACTTCGCTGATGCCTCCAAGCTTTCTCTCTTAACACTAAAAATTACTCCTGAAATCTAACCTCTTCAGAAGGGCTTTCTGACTGTTTAAAAACCTACCATTCCTCTTTCGCTGAATGGGAAATCTGGTGCATGCATGGATAAGACATGGAAAATAAAAGTCAAGGAAGATTTTTAAGTTGCTTGAACTGGAGTGAAATTTCTAAACCCACATGCAGGTCCGTCAGCATAGGGTAGAAGCCGTACTGACTGGAAGTGCTTGAGAACAGTCTATAACCAGTCACTAGCTGACTAACGAGGTCTGCTGATTCAAGTCAACCTCTAGAAAACCAGAATTAAAAATGAAAACAAAAGGTTTTTGGTTTGTTTTTTAACAGAAACTGAGCAGAAACATCAGCAGCCACATATTATGAGGAAAATGGAACACATAGAATTACAACCGGCAAATCGCTAAACAAATAAACAAGTAGCAGTGATAATCCTGGGGTACTCAGAATCCAGAGTTGATAAAGTATATTAAACAGTAAGTCAAATTTTATATTAAAATGTATAAGACATCAAAAGAAACATTAAACTGTGACTCACATATAGGGGAAAGGGAGTCAATTGAGACTGTCTCTAAGGAGGCCCAGATGTTAACATTAGCACATGATGACTTACATTCAGTAAGGCTCAGTGTCTCATGCCTGTAGTCCCAACAATTTGGGAGGCTGAGGCAGGAGGATTGCTTGAAACCAGAAGTTCAAGACCAACTTGGGCAACATAGCAAAACCTCATCTCTACTAAAAGTAAAAAAAAAAAAAAAAAAAAAAAAAAGAAAGAAAAAGGAAAGAAAAAAGGAAAAGAAAAAAATTAGCCAGGTGTGCTGGTGCACACCTGTAGTCCCAGCTACTCAGGTGGCTAAGATAAAAAAATCATTTGAGCCCAGGAGTTTGAGACTATTGTGAGCTATGATTGCACTGCTGCACTCCAGCCCAGGCAGTAGAGCAGGACTCCCTCTCTCTCTCTCTCTCTATATATATATATATATGAAATAATATATATATATCTCATACATATATATGAAATAATAGATATATTTATGTATGTTTTATTTCAGCCTAAATTGCTCCGTGTGTGTGTGGGGGGGGGTGTGTGTGGGTGTGTGTTCACATCACTGAAGAGAATCATGCTTAAGGAATTATAGGAAACTATGACAATAACAACTTATCAAAGAGAAAATATCAATAAGAAGATAAAGAATATAAATAGATAACCAAATGGAAATTCTGGCATCAAAAAGTGCAAATGAAAAATTTACTGAAATAGTTCAATAGCAGACTTCGTATACAAAATTTAAAAATCAGTGAAATCAAAGATGGATCAATAAAAATAATCTCATCCAAAGAATGAAAAATGAAGAAAAATGAACAAAGCCTCAGAGACCTGTGGGACACCATCAAGTGTATCAACATATATTTAATAGAAGTTCCAGAATAAAAAAAATAGTGAGAAAGCAACAGAAAAAGAATTTAGTTATGGGTAAAACTTCCCAAATTTGGTAAATAGGCAGAGCACAGAGGATTTTTAGGTCAGTGAAACTATTCTATATGATAATACAATGGTGGATATATGTCATATACATTTGTCAACAACTGTAGAATGTGTAATCTCAAGAGTGAAACCTACTGTAAATGATAAACTTTGGGTAATAATGATGTGTCAATGTAGGTTTGACTTTAACAAATGTGTCACTATAGAGTGGTCTGTTTATAGTGGGTGAGACTGAATGGGTGGCGGTGTTGGGGTGTGTAGAAACACTGTACTTTCTGTTTAACTTTGAACCAAAATTTCCTCTAAAAAATAAGGTCTATTTAAAAAAAAACTTTCAAATTTGGTGAATAACGTTAATGTACCCATCCAAAAAGCTCCACAAACTCCAAGCAAAACACAAAGAGATCCACATCTAGACATTTCATCATCAAACCCTTTACAGATGAAAATCTTAAAAGCAGAAAAGGAAAACTGACATCATCTAGAAGACACTTACAGAAAACAAATAGCAAAATGACAGAAGTAAATTCAACCATGTCAACAATTACAGTAAGTGCACATGGGTAAAACATTCCAGTAAAAACTCAGAGATTGTCAGACTGGATCAGCAACAAGAACAAACTCAATGCTGTCTAAAGAGACACATTTTTATTTAAAGATATATATAGGTTAAAAGTAAAATGAGGGCAATATGTATTATGTAAATAGTAACCATAAGACAGCAGAAATGACAATATCAGAAAAAATAAGTATCAGATGAAATATGCTTTTAGAAAAAAATATTGCTTTAATAAAAATGGATATTTTTAATTGATCAGTTATAGGCAATTCATTGAGAATAGCCAGGTGTGGTAATACATGCCTATAGTCCTAGCTACCCAGTAGGCTGAGGCAGGATGTCTTGAGCCCAGGAGTTTGAGGCTGCAGTGAGCTGTGACTATGCTGTGACACTCCTGGGCAACAGAGTGAGACACTACCTTTAATAAAATCAAGAAGATACAAAAATTGCAATCATTATGTTATTTATTATGTTCTAAACATTCTGTCATATATATAATAAGAGTCTCAAAATACATGAGGCAAAACCTGATGTAACTGAAGGGTGATTTCGGCAATAATAAATTGTTGGAGACGTCATTACTATACTCTCGATAATTGATCAAACAACTAGTCCAAAAAATCAACAAAGTATTCAAGACTTGAACAACATTATCAACTAACTTTACTTAATTGATAACCATAGAACACCACACCCAATGATAGCAAAAACACATTCTGCTAAAACAAACATTTTAAGTACCAACTTGGAACATTCACCAAGGTAGACCATACGCTAGGCATAAAACAAGTCTCAATAAATTTAAATGGATTGAAATCACACAAAATAAATTATCTGACCACAAAGAAATGCAAATAAAAGTCAATGACAAAAAAAATTGAGTTATCTCAAAGTACTTGAAAATAAAACACATATTTTAAATAATGGGTCAAGGAAAAATTTACAATGGAAATTACAAAATCCTTTGAATGAAAAGTGAAAACACAATATATCAAAATACAGGAAATGCAACTAAAGCAGTTATTAGAGAGAAATGAATGGTTTTAAATGGAAGTACTTGGAAAACAGAATGGTCATGAAGCAATATGTAAGCTACCACTATAACTAGAAAAAGGCAATCACACTAACGTCAAAATCAGGTGAAGGGAGAAAATAATAGAAATTAAATTATAAATCAATTAAATAGTAAACAGAAGCAAAAAGGGAAATGGCCTCCCAAAGTGCTGGGGTTACAGGTGTGAGCCACCACACCCCACCAACATTATTCTTAATATCCCAAAAATGGAAACAATCTACACGTCCATCAGCTGATAAAAGGATAAAGAAAATGTAAATACAGTAAAATAATATTCAGCAATAAAAGGAAGGAACTACTAATACGTGACACAACAGGAATAAATCTCAAAAACCGCTATGCTAAGTGAAAAAAGCCAAACACAAAAAGACTACATGTTATATAATTCCATTTATATTGAATGTTCAGAAAAGGCAAATCTAAAGCAACAGGAAGCGAATTATTGGCTGTTTGCCTGTATAGGTAGAAACAAGGATCAATTGACTGCAAATGGGCATGAGAGATCATTTTAAAGTGACAGAAACCTTCTAAACATGAGTTGTGATGATTGCTGTACAACTTTATAAATTTACTAAGAATCATCAAATTGTTCACTTAAAATTTGTGCATGTTATATTATGTAAATTATCCCTCAATAAAGCTGCTTTAAAAGCAGCAGTAAAAAGATTAAATTTGCTTGCTACTTTACTTTGCAGAGTAAATAAGCAATGAGCATTGTAAATCTCAGAGATACAGATTACAGACCATTTACCAAACTTATTTGACTCGTAGCACACTTTATAAATAGTTTTTGAAGACATTTTTTCCCTTATTTTCCATTCTGTCCATGATATGTAGAGCAATTTATGTTATTAGATATATGAGATACCTTCTTTTTCTCTTTCTTTTCTTTTTTCTTTTTCTTTTTTTTTTTTTTTTTTTTTGAGACACAGTCTCACTCTGTCACCAGGCTGGAGTGCAGTGGCGGGATCTCAGCTCACTGCAACCTCCACTTCCTGGGTTCAAGAGACTCTCCTGCCTCCGCCTCTGGAGTAGCTGGGACTACAGGAACAGCCACCATACCCGGCTAATTTTTGTATTTTCAGTAGAGTGAGTTTTCACTATGTTGGCCAGGATGGTCTTGATCTCTTGACCTCGTGATCCACCTGCTTCAGCCTCCCAAAATGCTGGGATTACAGGCATAAGTCACTACTCCTGGCCCCAAGATACCTTCTCTAGTAAGCAGTGCTAGGACTCATCAGGATTTCCAGCTCTCCTTTATTCTAGGCATATGCACCATTTTTTTGGCCAGTTAAATGTGAGCAGAAGTCTGTTACTTCTGCGTGTAAAACCTTTAAAACAGTCTTTGATTCTCCAAGTTTTCTTCCCTTGCCACCAGGAAGCTTGAAGCCCAGCATTGAGACAACAATGTCAATAAATGGTGGGGCTTCAATCTACACGGGCATCTGAGAAATTATGATAGAAAAAGCACCTCTCAGCCAGGCATGGTAGCTTGCGCCTGTAATGACAACACTTTGGGATTCTCTACTGAAAATACAAAAAAATTAGCTGAGCGTAGTGGTGGGCATCTGTCACCCCAGCTACTCAGGAGGCTGAGGCAGGAGAATCGCTTGAACCTGGGAGGCAGAGGTTGCAGTGAGCTGAGATCAGGCAACTGCACTCCAGTGGGGGGAAGAGTAAGATTCCACCTCTAAAAAAGAAAAGAAAAGAAAAAGCACCTCTCTTCCTTGCTGATATTCTTTGAACATGAAGCATGAGAGAGAAATTAATTTTTATTGTTTTTGAGTCATTGAAGTCGCAATTATCTAAATTGTGACAGATATTACTATGAGAAAATAAAGAAAGATGAAATAGGGAGGTTTTTTTCATCCAAATGCCTTAAATTCTCCATGCATTGTGAGAAATACATTAATGCTACTTGTAAGTAAATTATTTAGCGATCATCACACACACACAGACACACACACGACACATGCACACACACACACACACACCACCTCAGCACTTTTAGGCAACTTGCTTTGTTGTAGGTCTTTTTTGTCTTGGATAATTCACCAAAAAGGTTCAATTTTTCAATTGAAGAAGAAAAAAATAAAGAACACACAATGCCAAGTTCACTGGGACCATTTATCATCCATTGTAACTTGGGCTCTAAAATTGCCCCAGATTCCAGAGCCTGGTTATTCCAAGACAATGTGGGTCAGAGATTTCCTCTGGGTCCAGGAGATAGGCACTAAGCCTATGTTTCTAAATCTTACTTGTGGAAAATAGAGCAGAGTGGATGTGGCTGACAATAGCAGCTCTGCCACACTTGAGTCAACAATATATAAGCCCAGGGAATATTGAGTAAAGTTGGAATACCCAAGGGAGCACAGACAGCTAGCCTCTAGAGGAGATTAAGAATAGATGCAATGCTTAGAGACACAGCAAGTGACTTCAGGGATGCACTAGTGAAATAGGCCTACACATCCATTTTCAGCAAATACACGTATGAATTCAGCAGCTTTTTGACATCACCCAGTCACATACGCTTCTGTCCAATTCAATCAAAATGGTCAAATTAGTGATGCTCGTATGGAGTCCAAGGTACCTTTCTACAGACTCTAAGAAGAATGGGATGCTTGTCCTAATGAGCATCAGGAGATTCTATTCTTAAGGAAGCAGACATACTCGAGGTGTGGGAAACAAACTGCTACACAAATATCAGGATTTTGTATCGCTAGCACCTCTCAGGTCCTCCTCTCTGAGGTGGGCGCACCCTGCTGCAACGTGTTGCTGACTGATGAGCAATGAGCAGAAAAGAAGATGGTGAAGGAAAACAGAACTCTGACTTCTTCATAGACTATAGTTACCGTTACCAGAGAGGAACAGTTCGATACTTCTATTGCCCAAAGCAGAGCATCAAGCTCTTCACACTGTTTGTTTTATGTAGTCCACAGAACAATCCTATGAGGTGTACACTATTCTCATTTTTCTTTTAGAGAAACTGAGGCTAAGAGATGGGTTACTTTGAATAAGCACCCAGTCAACGATACTTGCTCACCATTTCTTTAGTTTTTAAGAAATTTTAAAAATAGGTAGAAGCATATAAATTGTAAAAATAGCACAGAGACCTCTCACTTGACAGAGACGTCATTGGTTATCACGATTGTGGAGGTGGGGTTATAACACTGGTATCCATGGAGCAGACACTAGGGATATTGTTACACCCTGGAATACCTTGGGAGCCCCTACAGAAAAGAATCATCTAGCTCAAAGTGTCAATAGTGCCAAGCTTGGAAAAACTTGCTTTAGAGAACTATGGGTCTCATGGCAAACCACCTCTCACTTGATCATATCAGCACCATTTAAACCAGCAAATTCAACCTAAAATATCCACAGTTGCTGGCTAGGCAGTGGTCAAGAATGTAGCAGACCAGGTACACCATGGAGAACTATAAAGTTTGGAGCATCAAAAAGTGGGCAAATAATATGAACAGACACTTTTCAAAAGAAGACATTTATGTGGCCAACAAACATATGAAAAAAAGCTCATCTTCACTGGTCATTAGAGAAATGCAAATCAAAACCACATTGAGATACCATATCACACCAGTTAGTACAGCAATCATTAAAAAATCTGGAGACAACAGTTGCTGGAGAGGAGGTGGAGAAATAGGAATGCTTTTACACTATTGATGGGAGTGTAAATTAGTTTGTCCATTGTGGCAATTCCTGATTCCTCAAGGATCTAGAAATAAAAATTCCGTTTGACCCAGCAATCCCATTATTGGGTATATACCCAAAGGATTACAAAAGGTTCTACTATAAAGACACATGCACATGTATGTTCATTGCAGCACTGTTTACAATAGCAAAGACTTGGAATCAACCCAAATACTCATCAATGATGGACTGGATAAAGAAAATGTGACATGTATACACCATGGAATACTATGCAGCCATAAAAAAGGATGAGTTCATATCCTTTCCAGGGACATGGATGAAGCTGGAAAACATAATTCTCAGCAAACTGACACAAGAAAACCAAATACTCCATGTTCTCACTTATAAGAGGGTGTTGAACAATGAGAACAGATGGACACAGGGAGGGGAACATCACAAACTGGGGCATGTTTGTGGGGGGCTAGGAGAGGAATAGTAAAGGATGGGTGGATTGGGGAGGGATAGCATTAGGAGAAATTCCTAATGTAGATGATGGGGGATGGATGCAGCAAACCACCATGGCATGTGTATACCTATGTAACAATCCTGCACGATCTGCACATGTACTCCAGAACTTAAAATATAATAAAAAACAAACAAACAAACAAACAAATAAATAAATAAAAGCTTGGAGCTTTTACCAATGATTACCTTCAATGTCCTCCTAAACAAGTCAGCCCACCGGTCTTCCCTACATTTCAAAGTTTGGCTTCTAAGGAAAATCGGATGACCCAACGAAGTTGGCCTATGCTTCACAACAGCAAGCCCCACTTGAGCTGAGCAGTAGCTGGTCCCTTTGGGCAGGAATTGTGTTTTCTGGTTCTATGCACTCTACCCAGCCTGCTCTACTCTTGACCACTGCCTGGCTGGCCGCTGTAGATATTTCAGTTTGAATTCCCTGGTTTAAATGGTGCTGAGATGATCAAGTGAGAAGTGATTTGCCATTAGACCTACAGTTCTCCAAAGAAGGTTTTCCTAACCTTGGCACTCTTTACATTTTGAGCTAGGTGATTCTTTTCCGTAAGGGCTACCAAGGTGTTCTGGGGTGCTCAGCAAGATCCCTGTTCTTTGTTCGCTAGATACCAGTATTAAAACGCCACCCCAACAATGACGACAAGCAGCAATGTCTCTGGATTTTGTCAAATGTCTCTTGGGGGACAAAATCATCCCCAGTTGAGAATCTTCTCCTTGAGGCTCTAAACACTTAGAAATAGTCCAGGAAATAGTGTCCCTATTTGAGTAAACAGGATTGTGCTAACGTCAATTCCTTGGTTTTGAAAATGTATTACAGATATGCAAAATATTTTGTGCATTGGAGAAGGCTGGCACAAGGGAAGTCTCTGTGCTATTTTTGCAATGTATATGCCTCTAACTAGTTTTAAAGTGATTTAAAAATTAAAGAAGGGTGAACAAGTATTGAATAAATGAATGCATGCTAAAATGTACACTTCTTTCTCATTTTTAATATAGCATATTTGATTTCTTTGTGGGTAGTAAACCTCACAGGTTATAGCTCTCTATCCCAGGTGTTTAATAGGTGTCTGGTGTAGAAAAACTTCAGGAAATATTTAGAGTGCCTTAAGGTAATTTAAGAGCAGTTCAGAAGACAGGAACTCATGGATATGCATTGAGCACTCAGGAATCTCTTGAAGGAAAAGAAGTTACCTTTCTCCATGAAGCAATGAGCAAAAGAAGACGACTGAGGAGAAAATAAAATGAATAAGGAAGAAATTTGGATTGCTGAACCCATTTCATCTAACAAAGGGAAGCACATTTTAAAGTTGAGAAAGAAAAAAAAAAACAGAAGAAAAGAATGAAGGAGGGAGAGAGGAACAGAGAGAGGGAGGGAAAGACAGAGGGAGGAAAAGAAGAAAGGAAAGAAGGATGGACGGGTGGGTGGATGGATGGATGGATGGAAGGGAGGGAGGGAGGGAGGGAGGAAGGAAGGAAGGAAGTTCTTCTCTTTCATCATGCTTTCTTTTCACAGATATCAGTACTGTTCATGTGTGTGGGTCCACGCACAAGCAAAGAGGCCCTCATCCCTCAGGACTGATGCTGCCTGTTCTCTTCCTCACAGTTACCTACAAATTCATTGCAAGGAATTAAGGAATCCAGGAGAGGCACTTCCTATTACAACCCTGCTAGCAACTGGATTTCGATCACAAGTACCAACAAGGAAATGCTCGTGCCAGCCTTCGTAAAGGCCCTCCAACCTCATGCCTGATTTCCTGCTATACAACAACCCCATGCCTGCCACTCTTGTAATCAGAGCAGCTTTGCCACCCCCAGTCCTCTCGTTTTAATTTCTGCTCTGTAGCATCCTTGATCACAAGGGAGGCACAGACTCGGCCATTCTCCCAGCATCTCTTCATTATCAAATACACTTCTTGTTCCCACAACTGGCTGCTTGGGGAGATGTTAACTGATTCCCTGGTTTAAATCTACAGCACTTCAAAAGACTGTTCTGTCTTCACTAGCACTGGTGCCTGGCACATGGCCACGGCCAGGGAGCTGAGGTTTGCCCTTGAGTCCCAGTGCAATCATGCACTGTCTGCTTCCCACTGCTCCCAGGTTCTGAAAGTGTTTTCAAAAATCCTCTGTGTTGCCAGAATGACAATTGACTCAAGATAGCTGAGCCATCCAGCTGCTGAGAAATGCCTATCTGCAACAGAGTTAGAAAGGCACATTTCTGCTGGAAGAAGGGCAGATCTCGAATAGCTAGTGAAGTCCTTCTGTGAAGAAGGAGAGGTGAGGAAGCTTGGGTGACTTCTCCTCACTCCAGCATTTATTAGTCACTCCCTCTGCATGACAGTAGGCTCTGGCAGTGCAGAGGTTCCACAAAGAAGCACGTGTTCCTGAACATCTGGCAGTTGACAAATCAACCATGCAACAAATATGATCCTGGAAGGGCCTGGGCAAGGGGCTGGAGACACCTGGAAGAGAGACACAATACCTGTCCTCAAGAAGATTGTTTTTTCAACGAAAGAGAGGGCAGACAAATGCCTGGGCAAGGTGCCTGGGCAAGGGGATGGAGACACCTGGAAGAGAGACGGAGGTGCCTGGGCAAGGGGCTGGAGACACCTAAAAGAGAGACACAATACCTGTCCTCAAGAAGATTGTTTTTTCAACGAAAGAGAGGGCAGACAAATGCCTGGGCAAGGTGCCTGGGCAAGGGGCTGGAGACACCTGGAAGAGAGACGGAGGTGCCTGGGCAAGGGGCTGGAGACACCTGGAAGAGAGACGGAGGTGCCTGGGCAAGGGGCTGGAGACACCTGGAAGAGAGACGGAGGTGCCTGGGCAAGGGGCTGGAGACACCTGGAAGAGAGACGGAGGTGCCTGGGCAAGGGGCTGGAGACACCTGGAAGAGAGACGGAGGTGCCTGGGCAAGGGGCTGGAGACACCTGGAAGAGAGACGGAGGTGCCTGGGCAAGGGGCTGGAGACACCTGGAAGAGAGACGGAGGTGCCTGGGCAAGGGGCTGGAGACACCTGGAAGAGAGACACAATACCTGTCCTCAAGAAGATTGTTTTTTCAATGAAGGAGAGGGCAGACAAATGCATCAGTATAGTGGTTAAAGAGAAGCACACCTGGCTTACCTTGCATATGGCACGACAGGGATCACACGTGCCTGCCCATTTGTGTGTGTCTCTAGTCAGTGTGAGGTCAGGGCAGGAAAGGCAGGGTTATCTTGAACAGGCTTTAACCTTATAGATAAGGGCGCTTCATGCAGTGAGAGTATCTTGTAAAACTAAACCAGCAGCCTGGAGTTGGGGGACATGCACACCACTTGAGCCCCTAGCATATCCCAAAGGGAGTGGGACTGGGAGGTCAGACTGAATGGTAAAAGTGAGATGGAGAAGAGGCAGGCCTCAATGCTGCAGGACTGGGCCTGACTTGTTCTCTGCAGGGTTTCTAAATTTTCTGTTTAGAGAGTGGTGTGGTTAGTTCTGCATCTTAGAAATGTCCCTCTGGCCACCATATAGACAGCCAGTGAGACCTATGGCAGAGGAATCAATCAAAGGGTCCAAAACAATTGTTCCAAAAAGAGGCCACTGGCTTTGCCCTCATCAGTCCAGAATGACACTCTGCCCAGTTAGATGTGAGACTCGAGGGGGGAGATGATCTGAGGGTGACTTCTGTTTTCTGTCTTAAATGTCAGGGGATAATAGCAGATGAAGAATGTATGTGTGTGTCGGGGGTGGAGTGGAGCAAAGAGGATGCTAACTCTTCATGGATAACCAGATGATGAATTTAGGAGACGGTGGATATGCCCACCATGAGCTTAGGTGAGATGTTAGGGTTTCTAGGTATAGATTTGGGAGCCATACAATTTTGCAAAGGATAGAAATTCCAGGGAGCATAGCCTTTCAAGTAGCAGAAGGCTCAAAAAATTAGTTATTTCAAATGGGCAAATGTCCATACTAAGATGTAGAAGACAGCAGAGGGCTGAGTTGGGGACCTTTTTGACAGCCTTCCCTGCCTGAGGTCTGGTCAGGTCAGCTGAGCCTGCTTGTGTGTTTCTTGAAGCTCGATGATCAAATGAGCACAGTGGAGATAACAATTAATACCTGGCTTATATGGTGAAATTTGCATGTAGTATATGCAAAGTACATAATAGGTGCTCAAAAACAGGCATTATATTTGTGTGGTGTGTGTCGTATATGTGTGTGTGTGTACTTGGTGTGTGTGGGTGAGAAAGGAGAAGCCCCTTTTTTCCCCTTCTCTCTGCTCCATGGGAGACTCAGTGTTTTGTTCTGACGATGCAAAAGGCTGCAGACTGCACTTGCCCAACCCCTGCCTGGTTCTAGACCCTCGGGGACCCACAGCAGAGGGGCTATGAGGGAAATTCAGCAGGGAGTTCCTTTTCCCTTCCCAGGTTCAAAGATTAGAGCACATTAGGAAAGACCTACCTATAAAACTAAAAACAGCATACTGATGATACCTCTGTCTTGCAAGGAGGTATGTAGAACCATCCTAGAACTTTTTTTCTAGGAAAATCTGTACCTAAGATTAAGAAAAAACCAAAGAATAAAGTGTGTATTATGAATTTACCAGAAAATAGAACCTGTCCCCTGCAAACATCAGCGCTATTGGTAGATTTCACAGATATAAAACTGGGCTCTAAGTTAGGAGTTGGAGCAGATGGACAATCAGGTGCTACTCAAAGATCTTTAAAATGCATTTGTTCAAAAAAAGCAGACACTGTCTCTTACGGCAGCATCCTTGCTTGAATTCCTGACCTCAGGTGATCCACCCACCTCGGCCTCCCGAAGTGCCAGGATTACAGGCGTGAGCCACCACGCCCGGCCTTAGGGGCATCCTTGTTAGGAACGACAGCCATGGCATAAGTAAGAAGCACAAAAGATCAACCCCTAAGAGGAAGCAGCTATACAGAAGAATTTTCAGAAACACTTCCAAAAAAACATTACCTTCTTTGCTTGATGAGGCTGATCAAGATAAAAGTTCACTAAATTAGTACAGTTTCTACAAAATGCCATAAGAGAGACAATAGATGAGGGGGGAAAAGAAATTTAAATCAGGCCTGGGTTATGCCAAATAGAGGCTAATTAAACAAAGAAATAAGATGAAATTAACGTACAGGAACTTTTTCTCATATAGGAGGAAAATAAAGCATGACAGTTTAAGTAGGAAAGTTTATGATCATGTTTAAAGGAAGATAAGAAAGGGTAAAAACAGAAGATTATTTGATATCACACTGTTTATTCCCTTGCACGTAGACTGAAATTCTTTCTCAATACGAAGCATGAAATCTTATGGCCATGATGCTTGAGGGGCTCAGGCCTGGAGAGGTACAGCTACAGAGACATTTAAGAAATCAGTTGAATGAAGATTGTTAGTTCCCTACCAAAATCTATCCTTTCCTACCTCCAGGGCATGTGGATAAACCTCATTTCCCAGCAGTTAGATGTGGTCTTAGGCCTGGTGTATGGCCAAGAAATGTGAGAAGTAAGGTGTGCCATTTCCCAGGCTGGGCCTTGGTTCATTGCCTCCTCCATGCCTCCATCTCCTTCCCATCGACTGGAACTCAGAAGGGGCTGTGACCCATCTTCAACCTGGAAACTCCCCACAGAAGGAGCCTGAGTCCCTGAATGACTATGAAACAGGGTTCTCCCACCAACCTGAACTATTCATCTTCAAGTTGAAGGTAAGAGAGAAACAAGCTTTGATAGGCTTTAAGCAACTAATTTAGGCCTTCTTGTTTCTGATTCTTTGTCTTTCCCTGAACCATGTACCAAAAACAAAAGATGCTTTCAAAGCTATTTATTGAGAAGTTACTATGTCCTCAGCCTTGGTGTAAGTACTGGACAAATACTTGATGCTGAATGAGACCGTAACAATGGAAGAGACACGCTCATAAATTACCCATTCCAGTGCAAACACTGCCTGATTCTAGATCCATACACACATTGGATACAAAGAGGGGGCACTCATACTGCTTGGAAAAAGAGAAGGAAGAATCAATACGGTGATGGCATCTGGCTTGAGCCCAAGAGCAGAGATCCTCTGGGCAGAGAAGGGCAAAGGAGGAAGGAAACAAAGGAGAAGAAATTCCATGGTATGTAGACAGGAAAATGCAGCCAATCAGCAGGGTGAATTGCTAGAGGTGCTAGAGTAGAGCCAGAAAGACAGATGAGGACCAGAATGTGAAGCTAATTGTTTGGATTCACCCTGCAAGACAATAAAAAGTGCACTGAAGTTTAAAGTGAGCACTTGATGAGGCCAGATAGGTGCACTACAAAGGGCCTGCTAGAGGGTATGTGCAGAATGGACCAAAGCGGGACAGACCAAGACAGGGAGCCCAGTGAGGAGGTGCCGCATCAGCCCGGTGGCTCTAGCAGACACCTGAACAGGAGCGTAACATGAGACTGGAGAGGAAGGGGCAGTGTGGAGAGGAGAGACCTTTCAGAGTAGAGGAGCGTGGAACCTGGTAACAACTGAATGGTTCTGTTAAGAAAGATGGCCAAGTCCGTGCTCTCTGTGGCTCTCACAATGAGCTCTAGACTGTGAAATCCACTTCTGAAAGAATCAATTCACATCCCCTCTCCCTCTCTCTACAGCCAACAGCAGTTCCTCCTAAACGGACGCTCGTGTCACTCCTAGGGCCATTTCCTCCTACCCACCCCAACCGTCCACCAACCCGAGAGTTTTCAAGAGCCATCCCAGGTTCAAATCTGTACCTCTCTTCATATCATGGGGATGTCTTGCCCTACTTTCTAGATCCTATACCTTGTTCTCCTACAGCTGAGGATCAACATGTTTGGCTTCCAGAATGAAAGATTATAGTTGAAAAAGACACAGAGAAGCATTTCAAAATGAAGGGAAGAGATGATGAAAAGGATGAAAAACCAGTAGGAAAACACCAGGGTGAGCTTGAGCTAGTCCTCGAACATCTTCAGGCCTCAGGTCTGTAAAAGGAACAGATTGTACTAGATATTTTCTAGAAGTCCTTATAGCCCTCACAAAACTAAAGGACAAATTATTCTAGAACAACGAAAATATAGTTGTGCACATATTTTGTATTACGAAATAACAACAATGTCTAGGTTTCGGATACAGCCAATTAACTTTGTAAAACTACCTAACTAAATCACAAATTAAATGAGCTCAGAAATGGAAAAGTTATATGAGAGCATGTTTTTAGGGCCTAAACAAACAGAATAGTTTAAGATTTGGAGTCATTTTCTGGGAGTCCATGTAGAATATGGATTTAAATTAACAATAATTGCTACTCTAAAGAAGAAATAATAATTCTGGCAACCAGAAAGGACATATAAAATTAATACTAATAATTACAGAGGAATTACTTAATTATCTGACTTGCAGAGAGAATAAAATCAGATGTTATTAAATGGAATTGAACCTTATATTACTTTACTCTTGTATGTCAGTCAAACTGGATATTTTAGAACAAAGAAGCAGTGTCGAATTGACACATTATATAAGATGACGGTTAGCTAAAATAATTATCTGAGCTAATTAATTTAATTTAGTTTATTGTTCAGAGAGGTACAAAAATTATAAAATATTTGGGGACATTATACAGTGAGGCAAATATTAAGGAAACCAAGACTGAACCTGAAAGCACATACGCCAGTTAGATTTATGATACAGCTGTTATTACAAAGTTCCACGTGACGGTGAGCATTTCTCAAATCTTTGGAAACAGTGTTTGCCTAAAGATTGAAAAATCCTATCTAGAGAGCATTAAAGTATAAGTAGGTTGTGATAATAACTTAGAATTACTGAGCACTATGTGTCTGGCACTTTTCTGAGTATCTTCCTGGGATTCATTCACTTGATCATTGTAGCAACCCTAGAAGACTGGGACTATAACTACCGCCATTTTGTGGGTAAGGAAACTGAGGCACGGGGAGACTAAAGATAATATAGCTGATAAATATCTGAGCCAGAATTTGAAGCCCAGCACTCTGCTTCCAGGCCCCGTGTTCTAACTGCTATACTTGGTGTCAACCTGAATAACTCATAATTCACTGGTCCATAGAGAATTCATGCCCAGTCTCCTGATGGCTGCTAGAAAATCAGGGATTGAAGAGAGCCAGTGGGGAGGAAAGGCTTTCTGTTGATGTAAAACCTTCCCTGAAAACATTTTGAGAGGCTCTGGGAAGACTAGTGCCACTTAGCAGCATGAACACCTTCCAAAGATGGGGATCAGCATTTCAGACCTTCAGGTTTCCATCAGTGATGTCGGATCCAGAGAGGCTATTTTAGGATAATCAACTATTTCAGTTGGCTTTGCTGGAGCCACTGTTCTTCCCACCGAAACTTTCATAGGTGACCACGAACAAGGATATTATTCACAACAGGCCAAAGAAGACAGTCTAAGATTTCCAAAGCCCAAATTCAATAACTCAGTAGACACCCTGAGTATGTTCATCTTGTCCTTAGGAAAGAAACATAACTTATCCCTTATGTTTCTAGTGACAGGATAATTTATTGTCCAAATCGGGCATTTTTGAAATGGAAAGGGGACACTATTAATAATGACTTGAGAGAGAGAAAAAAGAGAAAAACAAGCCTTGCCCCACACAAACAAGGAGGTATTGTCACACTATTCATTTTTTTTCTTTTTCCTGTGTGTTACAAAGTATTATGTCTTTTTTTTTCTCCAGTTTTGCAGTCCTTAAATGTAATTTAAATATTTTCCACCGAGGCGGAGACATGATTATAACCATGAGTCAGTGAAATCATTTCTTAGTGGCAGATAATGATGAAATCACACAATAAGAAAGAAATGCCCTTGAGGGGCCCCCTTCAACCTTCCAGTGGAGCTGGAGTCACACGGCCTCTGGTTAACCCTTAGGAATTACATTCATTGAAAGGCTACCTGGAAAAAGCCTGAGAAGTTCCCTGCTTCTCAAATCTCTAAGTGGCTAAAGAGACTTATCTAGACAGTGGCAAATAAATAGCTTTTTAATTTTCCCATAGGATTTTCTAGATGTATCAGTTTAGACAGTTTTGAGGATTAACGATTCAGGGCTCTGCAGAGCTACTTGCACGTGCCATGCATGCATGCATTCATTCATTCTCTTATTGATACATGCTTTTAAACAAAAATGCATCATAACTGAGAGTCAGCTCTTCCCTTTACCATACAAATACTCAATCTAAGTCACTCCCTTATTCATTTCTTTATTCATCCCAATTGTTTGGATGTCTATGTGCCTAGCACTATGCTAGTTGCTGAGGGGTGAATCGATTCAATAAGACAGCCGTCATTTCTATACTCACGGAACTCGCAAACGCAGAAAAATTAAACCATCAAAAATTGAAAGAAGTTCTATGAAACAAACTAAACAAATAGATGCTGAGTTGGGAAATAACAGAGAAGATGTTTTATTCTTTTGTTTATTCTTCGAATTCTTAGGGAGTGTCTACTCTGTGCGAGCCACCCTTGTAGGCTGGCTTCTAAGCAGTGAGATCACCATGGTTAAAATTAAAAAGGGATACGGTTCCTGCTTCATGAGCTGTGCAGTCAGCTGGTGAAGGCAGATGAATAACAAGTAAATGAGCATAGGGACAGTTAAAAATTGCAATAAACACTATCAAGGAAGCTAAAGGCATTAAGCAATAGTGTAGGGGTCAGCAAACTATGGACCCCCACAGCCACATCCAGCTTACCTGCTCTGTGATTTTTGTAAATAAAGTTTTATTGAAACACAGTCATGCCCAAGCATTTTGATTTGCCTACAGCTGCATTAAACATGCAACTGCAGGGTAAAATAATTGCAACAGAGACCCTGCGGCCTAGGAAACTTACAGTTTTTAATATCTGGCCCTTTAGTGAAAAAGCTTGTTGGCCCCTGCAAAACTGATGACAGATGGAAAGAGGAGGACATTTTATTTAAATAGAAGACTCAGGGAATATTGCTTTGCAGATACGACATTTAACCAAAGGCCAGAAAGGGAAGGAACTGTTCACAGGAATCAACGAAAAAATAGCTCTCCATCAGAAAAAAATTACAGGAGCAAAAACCCTCAAGCCAGAGGCCAAGGAACTGAAAGAAGCCTCATGTGGCTCTGGCGTGGTGAAGGAAGGAGGGAAGACAAGGCCAGGCTGGAGGGGTAGGCAGGTGCCAGTTTCTGGAGGCATTGGAGTTGGTGATAAAAAGACTGAATGGCCTTCTGAAAGCAGTGGGAGAATGTAGATGGGTTTTCACAGGAGGGTAATGCAATTTGTTTGGAATTATGAAATATGGCTCTGACTGCTGGGCAGCACATGTAGTTGGAAAGGTGGAGACTAAATGCTGGGAACATATTCGGAAGCAATGTCTGTTGTCCAGGTGAGGGGTACGGGAGATTTGGCTGATGCAGTAGCCATGGGGTTGTGGAAATCTGTTACATGGAAGCCTGTTGTTCCTAGAGCTTCTATACCATCAGTTTCTCAATCAGCAGGAATGTGGGTTTCAGACTGTTAAGAACGGTCCTCTCATGCTTTCCTTGCTGCTTTAGAGAAACACCTAGAGCACCACAGCTTCAGAGCCAGTCAGATGCTGAATCTCACTTGAACTTTGTTGTCCACAAATGAGCTATGGCATATGATGATCAGCCTTGGATGCTGTTACTGTGATCATCTCAGAGCCTGAAGTATACAGGGCTAGAGAGGCACAGCTACACGTTGCCGTGTGGCACTGACTTACACTGAGCACCTGACATCAAATAAACCTCTTACCTACCCTCTGGGCCTCAATTTCCTTCTCTGCAGAATGGGGACACAGAAAAACTGGATGAGTAGAACTAAGCAAATAATAGGTGTGCAATAAATGGCAACTTGTTAATAATAGCAGCAGCGCTACAATAAATATCATAATACTAACATGCCAAGTGACCCACAAAACTTCGCAAAATAAACTGTGCCAGATTCAGATTGTGCAGTGTCAACCAGGAGTTTCCTGGATAAACACTTTTCCCTGTGACCAAATATAAACCAGCTTCACTGGCCTCTCCACAGACCTTTTCATTATCTCTGTCAAACAGAACCTGAGGCAGGGCTTCCAGACTCCATACACAGGAGCTAGGTGAGAAGACCATGCAAGGGGACATTCTCAAGTGGGTCATTACAATGGGTACCAAGGCTCAATCAACCCACCATGGTGTGTGCTCTGAAGAGCACAGTGAATGAGTCTCAGACTCAAGTGCAGACGAGAGTGTTACTCATCCTCTGGCTTCTGTACCTCCATGTTCAAGAGTGTGTTCATGGGACGATCTGAGGAATGCATGTATAATCCCAACATGCCATTGGAGAATCTTAGGCCCAGAAAGCTAGAGATTCCTGGAACAGCTAGGGGAAGGGTCTGTCAAGCTACAGCACCCTGAAGTTTTTGCCCTGGCAACAGCTCAAATAAAGGGAGTCTAAAGCACGTGATGATAGGCAAACAGGTATCCAAGGAAAATCCTTTACTCGCTATGAAGTCCCCTCTACGCTATCTTTCATTTGAGCTTCATAAAGGCCTGCGATGTCTTTATGCTCATCTAAGCAACATGTAACATTCCCATTACAGAGATAAGCAAACCGAGCCCCCAAGACACAACGAAAACAATGGCAAGGCCAGGACCAGTGTCCGTGTTTTCTTACCCTTCAGCCAGTGCCCTTTGCACTCACTACACCTGCTACTTCTCCTAAATAACTGAACCAAAGGCCTATGTGAGGAGGAATGAGTTCCTGTAACTGTGAAGGCAAAGGAAGAGAGAGGGAAGCTGATTTTGCCTGGAAAGGAACAATGTAGGAAGGCCTCTTGGTGAAGCCATCTTGTTTGAATGATCCAGTGTTTGGTAAACAAGTCCCTAATCACACCTTTGAGTGTTGTATACACTTATAATAATGCCAACTCTCAGCTTCCCCCTTTCCAGCCTGAGTAATCCCTTTCTCTTTGGTCTCTGCATGTGACAGCTTCAGTATCTCATTTCCTGTCAATTCCCCAGTTTTGTTGTAGCTTTCTTGAGGGACGATGCAGGCATTCCATGATGTGCTGGAAAATGCTAATTACTATTTATTATTTAAGAAAAACATGATCAGCCCATGTGTGTAACTGAGCTCCCGGAAGCCTAGGCTGCCACTGATCGTGGTCCCCGTCCCTTAGTGGGCAGGCGACTTGTCATATGTGCTCAACACTTGCAGGTAGAGTGAAAGGCAAAATAGTAGCAACTGAAAAATGCCCTTCTATACCCCCTGGGAATTCACCTGTGGATTTTCTTACCCTCCTCAGCTGTGACTCTCCTGGCAGAGGGACCACTTCGGGGCAGGTGGTGGGGGCTGTCACATAGAAATGCTGCAATGACTTGACCACCTGGTCCTCCTGGGCAAGAAAACAAACTTGTCCCCACAGAGTAAAGACAGGTTTATTATAAAGGACAATCTAGATTCCATGCTAACTTACACAAAATGAAAGAGAATTACTAGAAGACATCAGCTTCTGGACTGTCATAACTGCATTAGTTATGAGAGCCTCATTCCACCTTAGCCTTTTCCTGGGAAGCCATGTTCTGACTCTACAGTAGACTTGAAGCCATAGGATTATCAGTGAAAACACTCTTATTGGCAAGAGTAATCGTGCCTCAGAGGAAGACATCAACATATAGGTCAAAGCACAGTTTCTAGGCTATTGTAAGGGCAACCACTTGCTAGCACCTGACATCAAATGAACCTCTTACCCACCCTCTGAGCCTCAGCATCCTTCTTTGCAGAATGGGGATACAGAAGAACTGGATGAGCAGAACTAAGCATAATAGGTGTTCAACAAATGCTTACTATTAATAATAGTAGTCACATTCTAATAAAAAAATACTAACATGCCAAGGGACCCTCAGAAGTTCTAAAAATAAACAGTCTCTGATTCAGATCGTGCTGTGTCAACCAGGAGCTTCCTGAACAAACACTTTCCCCTGTGACCAAATACACACCAGCGTCACTCGCCTCTCCACAGACCTTCTAATTATCTCTGCTGTTTACAGCATCTAGCCCCTCCGCTACCCAATTCTCCGTTATTCTGACAGCCAACAAACTAGACCTATTAGAACTCAGCACAACTTTTGCCTAAGGCAGGAACTTTGTGAGACCACAAATCGTCTTGGTATTAAAAGTCGGTGCATAAGAACTGCCCTCAGCTTTTGCGCTAAATTGCTAGTTTGAAGACATTCATTGCGGTATATTGTATTTCCACTATATTTTGCTTTAATAGACTTCGTGGTGAAGTGTATAAGAAGAGCTTTAAAGCCCGAGGTAGCACACAGCCAACTTTTTTTTCCCGTTTTATATATTTTTCCATCTTTTGTCTGTCACCTTATATTGTTTTGTTGCTTCACATACATAAAACAACCTGGCAATCACAGAACAATGCCCAGCAGTTAGTTGGAGGCACATATTGACTTTACTATTAAAAGTTGAAACAATCAAGCTAAAGAATCTGTGGTGTATTTTTCTGCTACTTGCATGAGACTTTAATTTGAAAACGAATGGAAAATATCCCCTCTGAATGTAATAGCACTTTCATCGACCTTGGTTTATGTCTATCCTTTTGCACTGACTGCCTAGCAGAATTCCACAGTTAGAAAGAGAAGTAGAAGAAAGCATTTGCCCAGCACTTTCACCCAAAAGTCCCAAAGGTGTTTTATGGCCTGGGTTACAGGTCCATTGGCTGAGTGATCCCCACACACCTTGCTTCCCTTTGGTTTAGGTGACATTTGTCATTCCTTTGTTCAACTTCATGATTCTGGGGCAACAGTCTAGATAGCCTATATTTATCATCTTGTGGCACCGGGAATAGGGGAGAGTGAAGACCACATGCTCCCTGTCTTCATGTAGCTGTCAGTCTTATCTTCATAGAGCATACAGTCTCCCAAGAGACATGAGGATTAAATAGCCATGTAAATACATATATAACTATAGATACCTATAAGTATCTGTAAGGGCCTCTTTACCATCCAGGTTATGAAGAAATACATTATTAGGGGATCAACTTTGGATGTGGGAGCAATGGGAAAAACCCACACCGTTTCCTTCTCTAGAATCACTTTCAATACAGAACCAAATGTATGGGGTGTTTTCCTACATCAAGCAATTTTCCAGTTCTCTGCAGACAGTGACTGGGTGTCCTACAATTAAACTGGATTCTGATACCATCTACGTGAGTAGCATCCCATCCCATAGGTTAAGGACTCAGTCTTGCAAGACTGCACACGTTTCAGATGCCAATCTCAAGTCCAGAATTTACTACGACCCCCTCCTCAGGTTTTATTATTTGCTAGATGGCTCACAGAAGTCAAGGATACTTTACTTAGATTTACTCATCAATAAGATATAACTTAGGAACAGCCAACTGGAAGAGATGAACAGGGTGAGGTATGAGGGCAGGATCATGGAACTCCCATGTCCTCTCTAGGCACGCCCTCACAGCACCTCCATGCCCTCAGCAACCCAGAAACCCTCTGAACCCAGACCTTTGGGGGTTTATGGAGCCTTCATTATGTAGGCATGATTGATTAAGTCATTAGCCATTGGTGATCAGCTTAACCTTCAGCCCCTGTTCCCTCTCCAGAGGTCACAGCATGGGACTGAAAGTTCCAACTCCAATCACATGGTTGGTTCCCTTGGCAGCCAGCCTCTATCCTGAGGCTATCCAGGTGCCCAAGCCATCAATCATCTCATGAGCATACAAAAAAAAAAAAGTTATCGCTTCAGAGATTCCAAGGGCTTTAGGAGCTGTGAACCAGGAAACCGGGGAAAGACTGACATATATATTTCTTATTACATCATGATATCACAGGAGGTCAGGGAAGATCTTTGTGCAAAATGACGGAAATAAGAAGATGAGATAGTTGAATAAGTCATCTGAGGGAGAAGTGCAGAAATAGGAAACCGCCCGTGAAAAAGCCCCAGGGCAGAAAAGAGGTAAAACCTTTGGGAATAGACCAAAGCAAGAACAGTGCCCACTTGCAGAAGAAGCAGAAGGTGGAAATAAAATGATGGGCGGAGCTAGAGCTGAGAGAACCCTGCAGGTGATGGCAGAGAGGTGGGATTGTGTTCCAAGGGCAATGGGAGTCTATTCACATGATTTCAGCAGAGGAGTTACGTGATCTGGTTTGACTCATGTTTGGAAGAATCTCTCTCTCTCCAGCTTCTGTATGGAAAATGAATTGAAAGAAAGCCGGAAAACAAGGACTTAAAGCCACCTTTGATAGAGAGGGACCTAGATGAGAAAGAAGTACCACTTGAAAAGATTTAGAAAAGAAACATTTGAGAAAAAATATTTCAAGGTGACTTCAAGATGGGCTTGATACGGTGCTGAAAGAAAAGGCAGTTTCTAGAGAGATGCTGAGATGTCCAGTTGTGCAACCGGTGTGCGTGCTGGAACAGAAAACACTTGAAGGAACATATTTGAAAGAATATCAAGCATTTAATTATAAACACTTAAGGGTTTATTTAAAATGTGAGTAATCAGAATTGAATTCCAACTAAAGAGAGGTCTGTTGGAAGAATAGGGGGAGATCTCACAAAATTTGAGAAAGAAGTGATAACTAAGAAGAGGAGAAACAGGGGAGCTCAGGAAACTGGGCGGCAATAACTCATTCATCTCCCGAGAAATCTGACATTAATCTGACTACATTTAGCAACTCCAATTGCAAGTGCCAAAGGTGAGAAGAAAGAATCCCAGATCAGTCTGGGTTAGTGCAGAGACCCACTCTTCTCCATACAACAATGGCCAGGAAAGCAGGACTTCATATCACAAATGTACCTGTTCCAGCCTCATCCTTGTATTTTGGCAGAACCCCTCAGAGAAGACTGTACGTTGCGAAATGGTGAAATACTTTATGTGTCTTTTGTACAGATATGCCATCTCTTTCAACCTATCAACTGAGATATATGCTGAGACTGATGCTGTTATAACCATGTTGTAGAGAAGGACAGTGAGTCCAGAGACGTTAATAATGCCTTCAAAACCCAATGGACTCAGTCTACACTCACAGGCTCACAAAATGCACTTTTGCAGCCATGGCGTTGTTATAGTTTGCTGAGCACCCCAGAGAAGAGAGCTTTGGTTAAGCTTACTTATGATGTAGTCGATTTCATCAGACTTCTGGAATCTGAGATTTCTGTGTTTTCACAGATGGTTAACATAATGATTAGCGGGATAAACGTGCATTTGCCCAGAGTTAAATGGAAAGTTGGTAAAGCAGCGGGATTGCTTCTGTTTCAGAGTTTGTCCAAAGAGTAGACAGCGCTGTTCCTTTAGGAGACCAAAAGAGTGAATCTCTCCTTTTGAAGCACTTGCACAAACTGTCCACAGGTCTTTCTATGAACGCTGTGCTAGGTAGATGGGATTGATCTTGACTGAAATGGGGAGAATGAAAATGCCTTCATCGACATCAGAGAAAAAAGTGTGATCGTACATAATAGAATACCCTCCATCATACATGGGACTCTCCTTTGCATTAAATGAAGGAATCGTGAAGGGCCTGGGGTCAGTTATATTACAAAGACCCCCTATACATGGGTAGTGTTTCACCAGAGTTTCAGTCTGAAGAAAAAGAAATCACTCGGATCTATGTAAGTTACACCTTTCAGACTGGTTGCAAATTTAAAACAAGAGACAGTTTTCAGCATTTGGTCTTACCTCATGTTAAATGTCAAGATATTGTAGCTTGTGGTAGCCTCTTTCAGCCCTCTTACCCTATTTTTTAGTGATATCTAAAATTATATTTTTATGTATGTATTTATTTATTTATTTATTTTGAGATGGAGTTTCACTCTTGTTACCCAGGCTAGAGTGCAATGGCGCAGTCTCAGCTCACCGCAACCTCTGCCTTCTGGGTCCAAGTGATTCTCCTGCCTCAGCCTCCTGAGTAGTTGGGATTACAGGTTCCCACCACTATGTCCAGCTTCTTTCTTTCTCTCTCTCTCTTTCTTTCTTTCTTTCTTTCTTTCTTTCTTTCTTCTTTCTCTTTCTTTCTTTCTTTCTTTCTTCTTTCTCTTCCTTCCTTCCTTTCTTTCTTTCTTTCTTTCTTTCTTTCTTTCTTTCTTTCTTTCTTTTTTCTCTTTCTTTCTTTCTTTCTTTCTTTCTTTCTTTCTTTCTTTCTTTCTTTCTTTCTTTCTTTCTTTCTTTCTTTCTTTTTTTCTTTTCTTTCTTTCTTTCGACAGGGTTTCACTATGTTGGCCAGGCTAGAACTCCTGACCTCAGGTCATCTGCCAGCCTCAGCCTCCCAAAGCACTGGGATTACAGGCGTGAGCCACTGCACCCAGCCTTCCTTGTTCATTGTAAATTTCCTCTACAGAATATAAACTCAACAAGAGCAAGGACTTTGTCTTGTTCATCGCTGTAGTCAGGGTCAACACTAGTGTCTGGCATGTGATATCCAAATGCTCAGAACATGCTTATGGAAAGAGAGAATGACTCCTCTGTGCCATCACTGAGAAGCTCTCATTCTGTGTAAATCAACTCTTTTCTAAATCCATGGCACTAGCCCCTAGCGGATCTCTGCCTGTGGTCTCTACCTGAAACTCAAATCTACTGTACATTTCCCAAAGGAAGCTTTGAAAACACAAATCATATTAGAGCATTCCTTTCATTAACTAATTTTATGGCTTCATAACACTTTTAGGCATGGGCTTTCCATCATGGACTTGAAGGTCTTCTGTAATCTGGCACCAAATTAAGTCTTTCTAACATGACCTCTCAACTCCCTGCCCTCTGCTTATTTATCTATCATGCAATTACAGGCTATGTGAACACACCACAAGCTGAGCAAGAGGCTCGAGACTCATTCACTGCCCTTAAAATGTTGGACTTGCAGAGAAACTGAAGAGAAAAGAGATGGTTACAGCAGCACCATAAGGAGGTCGCAGAACATCTGGAGCCTTCCCAGATCAGGTGCTGGTTCTCCAACTTGCCACATTCTGGTTTTGTCGTGACTTTGCACACCTCGCGTCTCAGACTGAATATCCTCCTTACCCAGCTACCACACCCAGAGAGCTCCCACTTGTCTGCCAACGTCCAGTTCAAGTTCCCATTGCTGAATGGAGTCAGACCAATTGTCTTTCTTGTTCTGTCTTAAATCAGACATTTAGGCATCTGGAGACGACCGACCACCGGTTGCCTAACTCAGTAAACAACCTGCAACTAGTTATCAAACTGATACACAGACAACAGAAATTTCCCAGAAATTAAGTTTCATCTGAGGCATTTTTTTTTAAGAAAACAAAATTTAAATGAAATAACATACTGATTCTCAGGCTTTCTCCCAACCCCCTGAATCAAAATTTCCCAGGGGAAGTCCCAAGAACTCATCTATTTCACAAGAAATGTGATTCTCAGCCGTTGGTTCTCAGAGTGAGACTCTCCCGGGCCAGCAGCAGCAGCCTCTGGGGAACATGCTAAAAATGCATGTTCTCAGGCTCCACTCCAGGGGATGGCCTGGCCACCATGTGTGACTCGCCCTCCAGAAGACGCTGTCACATACCCAAGTGTGACCCACTGCTCCAAGTCAACTCCTGTTAGAAGAAAATTAAATGTTGGCCTAATAAACTAGGTGATACCTCCATTGCCTGAAAGCATAAATAACAGCCTCATAAGAAGCTTCTTTTTGCTACAGTGTGGCTAACGCTAAACCGACCCAATAGAAATAGAAATTTCAGAAAGGCCATGGGCCTAAAATCAGAATTTTCTGCCACATTACATCTGGAACCATTGAAGCTATAAAGACATTTCTGTCTTTATAGGCAGCAATACCCGAGAAACCGAGGGGAAAACCAAAGCGAACTCCTCTGACAACAGAACCTTCGATTACCTGGATGTTTCAGCAGGTAACCCCAAAGATTCCCAGGAGCCACAATTTTTCAAATGCTTTAGCCATAGAGCCCTTTCTTCAAAACATATAGATTTAACCCCTAAGTACATAACAGAAAAGAGTTGCTGCTCCGTGCCCCGGCCTTCCTCAGCAACACTGGAAACCTTACAAGTATGGAAAAAGCAGGCTGAACACTCCTGTTCTTGGTGGTAATTCCTTCTGAATTCTCATAGTCACAACGGCAGAGGGAAAACAGAAGCTGGGGCATTCAGCAGCAACAAAAGAGATTATTCTAGTGTTGACTCAGTGGAGGTCACTAGACTATATTTGACAAGATACTATATTTGATGGGTTCATAATTATTTTAAATGATGGAAGGAAGGAAGGAGAAGAAGAAGAACAGGAAGAAGAAAGAGGAAGGAAGAAGAAAGAAAAAGAAAGAAAGAAAGAAAGAAAGAAAGAAAGAAAGAAAGAAAGAAAGAAGGAAAGAAATGGACAAAGAGAAGGAAAGAGAGAAAGAAAAAGAAGCTAACTCTAAACTGCTGAACGGTTCTACTTTTCGTCTTGAGATGCCTGGAAGCACACTGACTTTTGTTGTCACTCTGGGCCCAAGGTGCCCCTTCTTTTCCCACGCTGACCTCTGCCATTTCTGTAGGTGGTTTACATAGCAGAGTGCAGGGTTACAGCTCTTCAGCAAACTTCTTCACAGCAGAAAGGGCAAACAAGGTTTCACATAACTTCCTGTTTCTCAACAGAGCTAGAAGTCTCCCCCTCCCCTATGTTTTTGTTTTTCTGCTCATTGTCATGGAAAAAAAAAAAAAAAAACCTGGAGATTGTTAGAAAAGGAAAATAACTTAATTGGAAGCAGGGAATAATCAGAAACTTACATGGGGCTAAATTTGCATTTCATTTTCTTTTCTTCACCATGTATTTGAGAAGTTTGTATATATTCTGTCAGTTTTGTAAGGAGTGAGTGAAAAATGTAACATATGTACAGGCTTTTATTCATATGTTTTATGCTCTTCTCTTTTTTATGGCAAATGCCCTGGAGAGATTTAACTCTAGGATGTCATGTGGAGAAGGGTTTTTGGGTTTAAGATTTTGAGATGAGGCTTTTTGGTTGACCCTTGACATGACCTTTAACTGGAAGTTCCTCCAGAGAAAGAACTTGGGCTTATTCATCTTTATGACCCCTGTACCCATCATACAGTGCTGGATACAAAATGGACATTCAGAAAGTTTACTGAGTCAATGTGGGTTGAATGTCATAACCCCAAATTTTTTTTGCCATCTGTAAAGATAATAACAATAATACGTAGCCAAGAATATCATGTCATGAATAATTTCTAAAAGTGCTTTGAAATTAGTTCCAGAAAGATTGAAAAATTTTTTGAAAACATAAGATGCAATATGCACCATTTTAAACTGTGACCTTTCCAATACAAACTTCCTCTTTCTTTACATTTCTATACTCCCAACAAACTTAACATGTTATGTTTCAGGTGAGGAGGCATTCTGCCAAAACAATTGACCAATTACATCAAATGAAAACAGCCTCCTGGAAATCCTGGCTGACTGTGCCATTTCAATTTGCCAACTGGTGATCTTATGTAAGTCTAGGAGTTGCCCTCACCCTTGCTTAAAAACCCAGAGCTCACAATTTCTTCCAGTATCATCTCTATATTCTTTAACACGGACATGAATGCATTCTTTAATGTGAAACATTCATATCTCCAAAGCTGGGACAATTTTGTATTAAAGAATCCTTTTGTCCTTAAGAGCAAACAGGTAGATAGAATCCCCTACCAATACCTGTCTTAGGAAGTCTGGATATCCAAGGCAACAATGAATTGCTTTCCATATCCCGATATCACATTTGGTAAGAATTTTTTTTCACACCAGGCCAGACCCGTGTTTTCAAGACTCCATCAAGATTGTTTGCCATTTATACACTAGGTGTGGCCATTTTTGCATAGTGCAAATCATTTCAGTTGTAATTAACAAGAGTGCAATTGTTTCTACATGTAATTGAAGGAGGAGGAAGACCCCTGAGAAACGTCTCTTGCAAAACACAACCTTAACTTAGTGTTTCATTTAGATAATGCTGGGCTCACAGAAGACCACTGACCAGTTTTACCTGCTTATTCTCATTGAAATCCATCTCAACTTCTTTAGACAATTAAATTGGACCAGAATCATATCAGATTGAGAGGTTTTCAGATCAACTCTATATTTGTCTCTTACCAACCAAGGAATCTTCTAAAAATAAAAGGAAATTTTCTTTGCAAAGTAGAATCTGAGAGTGGTGGAGAGAGAAAATATTTAGAAGAGATGGGATTATATTTGTGAATCTGTGATTTAGGCGGTAGATTGGGCATTGAGTTACTGGCTGCATTAAACATTATGCAGAAAACGGAAGCTGAAGCAAAACCTGAGGCAAAGTCTCCAGTGGGACATGGAAGAGTAAAAGTGAGAGAAAGAGGGAAGGCAAGCAGGAGAGGGTCAGGGAGGCAGAAAGGAGGGCAGCGCTGGGAGAAGACATGAAAAATTAGAACAGGAGCTCAGAGCACTCGGGAGAGCAGGGGAAATGACAGTTGAAATTAGAACAGGAGCTAAGAGGAGCCAGCAGAAGGGGACGGCAGGAACTAGGAAATTTAAGGCAGGGAGAAACAACTGAGAGAAGTGGACAGAAAAAAGAAAGCTTAGCTTCAATAAGAAGGCCCGGGACTCCCGTGCGTCCAGTAGACCTGCTCTGCTATGGATCAAAACAAATGATTTGTCATTCTGAAATGACTCTGAAAGGGGGAATGGAATGTGCCCCAACAATCAATATTAAATTTTATGCCTGCTGCACCTTTCAAAAGGCTCAAGAAGACATTGATTCAAGTAAGTGCCACTTTTTAAAATGACCTTTGATGATTCACTTTAAAGGTTTGAGAGCAGAAGTTTGCACCCTGAGTGGGGAGCAGTGAGAACCGAGGGGTGGTTTCCAGTTGTGGTTGTGGTTGTGAGGCTGCGAGGACGCGCTGGTCACTGTGGCAGGGGCAGGGACGCTCTGACAGGAGAAAGGGCTGTTTCCTGTCCAACTGGGGCACGTGTGTGGCAGGCTGGAGTTTGTGTTTTTCATTATATAGCTGGTGTTAGAAAGCCAAGAAGAGTTGCGCTATTTGGCTGGCTTGATGGAGTGCTTTGGGCACTGTGTATTTTGTGGCCAGTTTTACGAGAAGAAAATATCTGATTCCAAAGGAATGGATTGGGAAACCCGAAGGTGGGTTTCCCAGAGGAAGCCTTCCCAGAGGAGGCCTCTGCCAAGCGCACCAATCGGGATTCTGGTTTGGCAGAATTTTCACTGACGTAGCCTCGTCTCTTGCAGTCAGACACCTGTACTGGGTCAGAATTGCTTATGACAAGTAAAGACTCTTGTCTGGGACTGAATGAAAAGGATTTCAAGCTGGGACATGTGGCATATACATGCTCTATATTTCTCTATGTCTAAATGACAAAATCAGAGCCTTGGTTTTAGGCCTAAAATGCATTCCCTATTATTTCAGAAATCTCCATGTATAACTGATTGGTTTCTTTGAGGGGAATCCATCACCCTGTGGGGTCCATGTCTGATTTTTAAATGCTACCTGCCCAGTGAGCAAGGCCAGCTGTGGTGCTTCCTTAATCTGCTTCTGGATCTTTGGTCCTGGTGACTCGTTTTATGTTCTAATTCTGGTTGATTTCCTGGATTCAGCTTCGTCATAACCTCTGATTTGGGAATCCCCTCATCAGCTGGTTCTGAGCAACCCAATGCCTCTCCCTGCCCTATACTGCCCAGGGAGAGTCACTTGGGCAATATTCAATCATGTTGCTTATCATGCAAAACCTCCCGGTGTTCTTATTTCTAGGATTTACTCGATAATTGCATATTTATATATTGTTCCACTAACTACTTAGTACGATCTATCTGTCCTCCACTGCCTCTTGCCTTCAGCCTGCAAGTGGACACGTGTCTTCCCAATTTCAGAAACTCACTCATTCATTCTTACAAAATGCATGATTATTGAAGCAATATGATGTTCTGGGTAGCGTGCTAGGCACCAGTCAACTTTTATTCATTCCATTGAATCTTACTCATTTGAATACTTCTTACATGAGAATCATGTATTTGGGGCTTTTCTAAGTAGTGGAAGTAGAAGATCTTAAGCAGTGTTGAAAATAAACTTCCAGTTTCCACAGCTTTTTACATTTTATTGGGTGGACCCAATAAATACACAAATAGGTAAATATGCTAGGTTACATGACGACATGGGAGAAAATAATCCAGAAGAAGGAAGAGGAGTGGAGGTTTTTTTTAAATAGGAAAAGTCTCATAATAAAGTGATATTTGAGGAGAATTTTGACAAGTAAAAGAACAAGTTATACAGATTTGAGGGGAAGCGTATTCCAACAAGAAAGAAGCAGAGTATTCAAAGCCCTTGAGAGGTTTAGTCTGTTTGAGGAACAGGCAGTAGGACAGTGTAGCTGGCACAGAGTGAGAAGAAAATAGTGAATGAGAAAATGAAGTCAAAGAATTGCCTGGGCCCAGACTAGGTAGACTCTTCAAGCCACGGAAACAAGGACTTTGGTTTTTACCTTTGGTGAAGTTCAGAAAACTATTCAGCCTCTGAGCAGAAGACTGGGATAAACAATGTCTTCAAAAAGTCACTCTAGCTGCTGTTGAGAAGAGACTGTGTCTCTTCTGAACAAGTGTGGAAGCAGAGAAACTAGGTAGAAGGTACTCTAAGAGTCCAGGCAGGACATGAAATTGACTTGGGGAAAGGTGGTGGCAGTGGATGTGGCCAGAAGGGGTGAGGTGGTAGATTATTTCAAATGGAGAGTTGATGGTGGTTTTTTGATTTTTGTTTTTGATGGATTAGCTTGGAGGTATGAAGAAAAGAAAGCAGTCAAGACTGTCTACATTGTTTTCGCCGAGTCAACTGGAAAGATGATGTTGCCAGTTACTAAGTTTAAAAAAAAAGAAAAGACTAAGCTAGGTGTTATGGCATGAGCTCGTAGTCCCAGCTATAGGAGAGGCTAAGGTGGAAGGATTGCTTGAGCTGGGAAGTTTGAGTCCAGCCTGGCAACATAGTAAGACTCTATCTCAAAAAAAGAGAAACAGACTGGAGAAGAAGCAAGTTTAGAAGAGTGGTGATTAGGGAGGAGCCATGAGTTTAGTTTTAGAAGAGTTGAGTTGGAGATATTGCTTGGAAATCCAAGTGGACATGACAAGTACATATACAATATCTAAATTGGTGGGTGCAGGTCCAGGCTGGAGATGATTTAGAGTCATCCGTATTTAGATGATGCTTAAATATAAAGGCAGGATGGGATCACATAGAGGTCAATGTAGCTGGAAATGATGAGAAGTCAAAAGAGAAGTTTCTGGGGAATTCTGACCTCAGAAGAATGGAGCAAAGTACTAGCAGCAAGATAGAAGAGGTGTCCAGTGAGGTAGGAAGAGAACCAACAGAAAGCAGTGTTCTGGAAACCAAGAGAAGCAAGCGTTTAAGAAGTGGGAATGATCAAATGTGTAGTATGAGAACTATGCGTTGAATTGTGGAATTAGCAATGTAGAACTCACTGGAGAGCTTGATAAGACCTCTTACAGTGAAGAGGAGAGGCATGAATGACTGATTTGAATGAATCCAAAATGAGTAGGAAAGCAATTGGAAGTAGCAACTGCAGGCAGAGAAATGAAGCAGAACATGAAGACAAATGCGGAGTCATGAGAGGATGTTTTTAGGATGTGAAAATTTGAGCATCAGTGTACAAACAAGGGAGAATTGATGGTGCAGGAGAGAGGAAGAAAATGCTGGCACCATGTCCTTGGGAAGGCGGGAAGGAATAGGCTGTAGCATACTACAGCCTATTGACTCAGCAGTGTCGGCCAGTTAGTCACAGTCACAACAGGAAAAGTAGACTGACTGTATTATTCCATTTTCATACTGCTATGAAGAAATACCCAGGACTGGGTAATGTGTAAAGAAAAAGAGGTTTAACAGACTCACAGTTCCACATGGCTGGGGAGGCCTCACAATCCTGATGGAAGGTGAAGGAGGAACAAAAGCACATCTTACATGGTGGCAGGCAAGAGAGAAGTGCAGGAGAACTGTCCATTATAAAACCATCATATCTCATGAGACGTATTCACTATCATGAAAACAACACAAGAAAAAACTGCCTGCGCGATTCAGTGACCTCCCACAGGATCCCTCCCATAACGTGTGGGGATTATGGGAGCTATATTTCAAGATGACATTTGGGTGGGAACACAGCCAAACCATGTCACTAAGTATTGATACAGACAAAGGGATGAATGTGTGGAAGTTCTCCACTAATTGCTTCTACTTTTTCCATTAATTTAGTCAGCAAATTCATAAGCAGAGAGTGAGGCTGGTGGAGGAGGTGTTGATGGTTTAGACAGAATGACCTGCACCAAGATTTGAGAGTAGGGGAAAATTAGACAGATTGAAGAAATTTTGCTGGCTACTTCTCAGCCTCTCTCCTTTTCAGAGCTAATATCCCCAGAGTGTGGGCAGCAACTGGTGCTCACATTGGTTTCATCAGCCTCCTGTATCCTAGCTCCCAGCAAGATGACTCACACCCTTGAATCTGCTTATCCATTTTCAGTTGGATCTTCCTGACTTCTGCATCTTGAAACTCAAGGTGCTGGGGTTTTTGCCCCCAACATACCTGCAGCAGTTTGTTCCACTCTGTGGAACACCCCAGACTTGTTGAAATCCCCACCTCATTTCCATGACCATAGAATAACTGGGACCTCTTTCTATCATTCTTTTCTGTACCTTCCACTAATTTTTCACCTTCCTACTCTCCACTAAAAGGGCCAGTGCCCTCCCCATTCCCCACAAGAACCTGTCTGACCTCTCCATTCCCCTTTAGTAAGCAACCCTGTTTATTCCTACAGTCTCAGTCACACCCCAATCATCGCTGTTCTCAGTGTCATCTCCATTTCACACTACCTGATAAACATTTCCAATTAAGTTGTTCTGCAAAAATTCACTGTCAATGATTCAAACCAAAATATTTTAAGCCATGTTTCTCACCTTTCTTCCCAGATCAGTTCTACATCCTGACTTATCTACTGTTATTAATAGCGCTATAATTCCATCAGATCTCTAGGTTTGAAAATTGGGAGCGATTTCCATCTTTCTCTTCCTCTCATGTGCACACCCAGTCTTAATGGACAGGGCCATGTCCTCACAGCTTGTACCTCACAAGAAATTTCGCAGAGGGTCTTAAATATAACTTGGCTGACGTGCAAAGTGAATACCCATGGAATATTTAATAACCTATTGCCTGTGCCATGATGACGTACTTTCTGTTCATCCACTGCTAACAGTGCTTTACCTTAAGCCTAGTCTGCTTTGGATCTACCAGGATTGGCATGGCACATTTACTGACCCAGAAAACAGGCCATCTCAATTTGCAATAGATCCAAAGAGGTATAGCAAATAGAATGACTAAATGCTATAGAAATTGGTATCTGTTCAGAAAACATCCTTCATGACTTTGCAAATAGGCAAAAATGTCAAGTCAGCTCTACTCTGAAGCCATTTGGAGACATTTGCAACAATGAATGCATGATTAAGTTTATTGTTTAGTAAACAGTTTGCAGACATTAGCCAAGGAAGAGTTATGGCGGCAGTTTACAAATAATTGCAATTGAATTAGGCAGACTGCAATGCAAAAGCAGTGCAAATAACTTGCCAATTCCATAAAATGTTTTGCAAACAGATTCTGGGAGAAAATAGAATGAGAAAAGCAGAAAATCCAGAAAGCAATGTTTTCCGCGTCTGCTCTGCAGATAGTGAGAGAGGATGCCCTCATATTTTACCATGAGAGTAAAGTGTTAGTGAAAGGTGTTTATTTCTGCTTTGCCTCAGAGACAAAACTTGGCACAGAGTAGGAAAAAGAGGGCATGACTCAGTGATTTGGCATGTAACAAATTCAATTGACCAAAAGTAGCAGAATCATTTTAAAACAGAGTATATGTGTTTGACTGAGGGGGATTGTGGTGGGAGAATCCTGGCCTGTGGAAATACACCACTCACAGCAACTCACTGCCAAGATAAACCTGTACACCATGTTGGAGAGCTGATTGTGTATCTGGAATATGCTTACAAAACAATTTATTTTATTAAATATATATTATATGATACATATTTAAGAGATATACAGTGTATATCCATACATATATAGTTATATATAGAATAGTATGTTATAATATGCATATGATGTGAATGTATAATATATATTTAATAACATACATCAATATAATATTTAATAATATATACTATGTCAAGATCAAGGTTACCTGTCCTAGACCAAAAAACATTTCCTAGACATGTTATGGTTGCTTTCACCAAGCTGTTTCATTCATTTCTTAGCACTGACTCTATGAATTGAAAACAAAAATCCAACTATAAACACATTAGCATGAATCTAGAAATCAAATGAATAGAAAACTAGACAATGCTTAAACTGTAGTTACCAAAACTGCTTGATTAAGAATCCTTCAGCCACATTAACATGACTTCTATGAAAAAAGAAAAAAAAAGAACATTCATAAAAAGCATGAGCGTAATTTAGTGAGAGATTTTCTGGGTAAGGAGCACCCACAGAGCTTTTGTGGTTAGAGTTGGCCTTTTGTCTCAAAATGCATCCTGAGCACGCGGTTTTCCTCTTCTAACCATTTCCTTTATCATAGGCTATTGATTTTGTAACTATTCAACTGGATTCTCAGATTCAGAAGTGCATTTGGAGAAGAACGGGTGATCTAAAACAAATTCTTGAGTGCCATGTCACGCACCCAGGGCTGGGACAATTGATTTACGTAAAAGAACTGACTCCTATCTCCTCTAAAAGGATCCAGGATTGGTCACAGAGCAATTGGAATTTAAAGCAGTCAGAAGTATGGATTAGGAAATTTCATTTTAATCCCCTCTCACAACATTTTGAAGTCTACAACAGATGCATAATTTGTGGATTTAACACAAATATGTTTAAGTCTAGAGATCTGTATAATAGCTGAGGCTGGGCTAATGGGTCAAGTATAGCATAATTGGACACTTCTTTGCACTGAAACTAGATGTAAAAATCTGTCATTTCTCAAAGGCAAATCACATTTATACAGTGCCTTATTTTGCACATTCAAAATTTTTCATTATCTACCATAGCCATTTGGGTAGACATTGGGGTGGACAGATCATGCCCGCAAATGGAGCCTTTGGAGTCATATCCTTTGCAGCATTTCAGTTGCAAAGCAATTCTATATCTTAGAGGTTGGCATAATAGGAAGCTGCTGAGTTGAAAACTAAATAAAAGAGAACATCAGATGACAAGAAATCCAGGTGCTATCTTTCCCTTTCATCATTTGCTCTTCTGTCCCTGAAAAGAGGCACCAGTTTCTCTTTGCAACATAAGGAAGAGAAAGATGCCTGGTCTCAGCACTTGTTGATCCCATTAACAGGAAAGATTGACAAGAAGTAGACAATTATATCTGGCATGAATATGGATATGGAGGGAATTGTTGAAATGGAGACTCTTGCTAATGGAAGAAAGATGATTCAAGCCTCTGACAGATGTCAAGTAGACTGGAGTCCAGTGAACTTACAACCATTTAATCTGCATTGCAAGAGAAGACAAATTGCATGACAGATAACCTCTTTACTTTTTATTCTATAATTTTTTACTCTGCAGTGTAGAAAGAGTTAGGGTTTTCTACTTGCTAATGTGGGTCACTATTATTCACCCAGAGTTTCAATGGCATTGGGGCTTTTGTTAGCAGGTGGCTTCTTCTCTGGGTCAAGGAAGAAAAGAAATAAATGAAAAAGAAGTGAATAAAGAAATGATATAAATCAATCTGAGAATTACAACTCTTCAATAAGATTTTGACCTCAGTTGCAGAAATGCAATTTCTGACTCTGTCTGAGAGGCATTAGTGACTCATTTAATGCATTATACGAAAATAAGGTAAGTAGGAAAAATGTACTTGAACTCCATTTGGTTCTACAATATAATAAAGACAGAAATGTTTCTTTATTTAAAAATAATCTTTTATCCTTTTGAGATATGTGTGTGTAGTATATGTGTGTTTCTGAGTAAAGGTTTTTTTTAAGAAAAAAAACAGTTGCTTTGTTTCTCTAGTATACTGGTACAGGCAAACAGACAAGGAGAACAAGAGTTGATTTATGACCCTTGAACTCTGTAGTTTTTAAAAAAATTTTCTTATCTAGATTAGAAAATTCCCTCTACCTGTCCCCCCATATTCATGTCTAGAGCTTTTGATTTCTACTCAAAGTCAATTCAATTTGGTAAAACTTGAGATGTTCCTTCAGTAGAGGATATTTCTTGACTAAATTTTGATGACACCTTAAAGTTAAAATTGCATAGAAAGTCCCATCCTTGCGTGTTGGCATTTGCCTGTAGTCCCAGCTACTTGGGAGGCTGAGGCAGGAGAATCACTTGAACCCGGGAAGCAGAGGTTGCAGTGAGCCAAGACTGAGCCACTGCACTCCAGCCTGGGTGAAAATAAGAAAGAAAATCCCATCTTCTGATGATGAGCAATTTTCCTCTTAAAGTTCAAAAGGAGCTCTGTCAGCATTCTCTCTAGTCAGTTGGCAGTAGGATTCAGAGAGCCACTCTCACTCCAAAGAGAATGAACTTGGCTTGGAGAAGGCATAAAGCCATGGGAAATCCCACATAATGAACCAGGTTTTGGGGTCTCATATTGCATCATTTCCTTATGATAGCCAAATTACCTGCGACATTCTTCAGGTCAATGTGCACTTCTTGAGTGTCTGCTTTGTTCTGGACAGTGCAGTGGGATCTGGGTCTGCGAAGACAGGGGATGTGACCTCAAGTAGCTTGCAGTCCGGAAGGGAAAAGAGGCCCACAGTTATATTCCTTCAGTCAATGTAGTTACATGAAGAGGTCAGCAAAGGAAGTAGAAGTCGGATGTAATGTGTCCCACAAGGTCAGAATGTTCTCTCCTTAACAAAGTCATCCCTAGAAAAGCTGTGCGTCAGGTGAAAGAGCCCCATCAGCTTCTTGGCCAGGGGAAGTTCTGTGAGGGCAGCCACGTAGGCGTGACCCACCGTGATAAGAGATGGAGACTCTCCTGAGGCGTCACTTACGCAGTCCAGGTCTTGCACATTTTCCTTTCTTGTCTGTCATGTTCTGATCAATACCTCCAGCCACAGCTCCAATACCACTTTGGCAATGTAGCCTACTGGGAACACCTACTGGTGGAAAGAATACCTTGACTATTTGAGCTTTGGAAGACCTCAATCCCCTCCCTTCCTTCCTTTTTTGGTTTTATTTGTTTGTTTGTTTTATACTTATTTATTCCTCTTCCCTCCATATCCCATTTATTGTTGAGTGCTTCACTGAACCAGGATCTTCTAAGGTTTTGCATGTATTATCTCATTTAATCTTTACAATAATCCAGAGGTTAAGTAATATCATTTGCCTATTTTACAGATGTGAATTGAGGCACAGCCAGGTTATGCAGGTCGCCCAAAGACAGAGCAAATAAGTGGTGGAGCCAGGATTTTCCTCAGGCAATCTGATTCTGGGACCGCTACACTGTAGCTATTTTCATGTGCCTTATATCTTTAACTGTATTACAAAGCTCTTGAGTCTAACAGAGATCGCTGGTTATTTGCAATTTATACAGTACTTTCTCTCTTGAGATTGTAGGGGTGATCACATGATATTTATTGCATGAAAGCGTAAATGAACAAATAAATGAATGGGGGAACGCTACTTAGAAAGCTAGTTAAAAAAAATGTGGCCTATGAAAGGTTGAGCAGGAGGATGAATGATGATAAGAGGAATATAACAGTATTTGTGGAAGATAAGCCTTCCATTTATGAAAGGAAGAGCAATAGAATATAGACTTTTCACGAGGCCTTCGTAGTCTTCAAAATACTGGCTTGAAGATCTGAGTCAGCACGGATGTTATCAGAAAGAAAAATGAGTGCTGGATACTTGCATCATTGTACAGGGAACACTTGATGACTGTATATGGAGACATGTAGAAGGATACTGTTGCAATGTAAAAATAATCCTAATTATTCTAACGGAAAACACATTAAAAGCATTTAAAGAAGCACAATCATTCATAATCTTACCATCTGATGGTAAACAAAATTAACATTTTTATATTATCAACATTGGTTATTGCATAAAAATCAACTCAAACTATTACACCAAACAAGAAAACAAAGGCATGTCAATTTCTCCTCAAAATTCCGGTTCCAAAATACTACACCAAATTAAGATTCGCTTTGAATTGCCAAATGAATGGTAACTGGCCATGGATGTTGTAAATAACTGAGCTGACTTAGTTTTAGTCTAGTTCCATCATCATGGGCCTACCGTGTGCTGAACTTCAAGGATGGAAAAGTTAAGCACGCTCTACCTAGCTAGATTTTCTGAACAATGTAATATTCTTACAAAAGAATATTGGTTGGAATATCTATTGATCAGCTAGTTTTTGACTCAACTCATTCCGTGTACACAGAAAATGCTCACAGGGCATTGTTTATGTCCCTTCTGCCTAGTTTCTTAAAAAACAACATTCTCACAGAATCATTAAATTTGTAAACATCATCTATATTGTATAAATGATACCTTTGCCTCTCTAAAAAATACAAATTAATTGAAAAGTTGCATTGCAAATGCCAATTAAGTAGAGCATTTGTTTCTCGGCATAGTAATTTCAAATGAAGCTCACTATAAATTCACATGTAAGCATCCGGAATTATAAAACCAATACTTTGAGGAGAAAGCAAGTGGTTATTGCTTTATATAACATTTCCTCTGGAATTCCTTCAAGCGGTAAGGCTTGCCAGTTTCACTAAAATGAAATATACTGATATTGATTCATAAATCTAATATGTATGAAGCTGTGCCAGGCACTGTGCTGGGGGCTGAATTATGCATATGATTTTTCCAGAAATGCGTCTGAACATACGTAGGACCAATGCACTTAGGTGCAGTTCTTATATTAGGATAATTTATGAAACAATTACTATTGTCTGAGTCAATCAGCTTGACAAAGACTGTTGCCAGAGCAGTATTTATTTAGTAAATGTTTGCCGTAAGCTTTGATGTTTTCCCACCTGTCTCCCCCAGCAGAATTTCAGGAGACATTTCTAGAACTTAATTAAATCATTTCTATATTGGAAGATGATACAATGTGGTTTGTATTTTAGGTGTCAGATTACTCCCAAGAATTATTAACTACTGATTACACCCTCAGAACAGTTATTAGATATTAGGAGTCTCCAGTTGGAACATTTTTTTTTCCCCTAGAAACTTAGATGTTAAATTTGGAACTGAAATTCATCGGGGTCTGTAAAATGAAAAACAAAGTCCATAGAAGGTTAGCTGATAATATTTTTGATAATACAGTGAATAAAAAAAACCTGCAAAATGCTTTAAATTCTATGATGCTGCTGTGTGATTCAGAATGCTAGGTTTGGACCTTGGTCTTTGGAGTTTATCTGACCTAGTTGATCTTATATAACCTCTCTAAACTTCTGATTCCTGGACTGCAAGATGAGATTTTATCATGACAAAGATGCTGTTATAATAAGGAGATAATGCATCTAAGGTGCTTTCTAAGTACTAAAGTGATATAAATAATATTATTAATACTAATTTTATAGGTATCTCCACAATTATACCACCTTGAATAATATTCCAGTATAAAGCAATAAATTATAACTCCTCTTAAGCTGCCATCATCCTTCCAAAATTCATAGTCCACATCACTTATGCATGATAAGGATAACTGCAAATACTCTTAGAGATGGATTTTATCTTGGAAACTACTGTGTTTCAAGGGGAACATTACCTCAATATGCCAACATAATGCTGATCCACTATTAGAAAAACACGAATACGTGCTGGCGGTGACCTGACAGGATCTAGTTTGCCTTATTGTTGAATGCCTGGGGTTCAGAGAATTATTGAGGTGAAAGAACAGAGTAAAGCTTACTGACTCAGTTACCAATAAACCATGGCCTCTTCAGCAGCATGCTTTCCATGGAACATGTCTGCTTCTGAGGGGTGTTCCTACTTGCAGGCAACTTGAAATAACTTCTCAAAAGTTAACTACCTGCAGGCAGGTAAATGCAGCTCCAGGGACCCGTTAGGATCGATGGCTACAGATAGCTCAGAAATGACTGAATTTTGATGCAGCAGACACTTTCCAGGGAAAGCAAAATTCACCCTGGAGCCCCCCACGTACAAATTATAGTCACCATTTAAACCATCATCACAGTATTTGAGGTTAGTAAAACATATTGCTTGAGCTATAAAACATTCTAAACTAGCATTCCAAATGTCTCGCCTCAAGCAAGCACTTAAATTAAAGTTTCAGACAGCTGGCACTGGAATCATAATAACAGTTTTACACAAAGGGATTGGCTAAACATGATTATTGTTTTGATAATTTATTGTCAACATGTATTATTGTGCCCTGAACCCAACACTCAGGTTTGTTTCTTTTCTGTTGTCAACAGGTGACAAGGTCTGGTTCAGGTGACAGAGTGGAACATTTGTTGCCCTGGATCTAGCTAGATCACACACACACACACACACACACACACACACACACACACACACACACAGTATATTGTAATTAATTTATACAATCTGATCATTTTAGGGTCTCCTTCCCCTGAATTCCTCTGTTAGTAAAGAGAAATAATCTCGTGGTACCCCTATTACAAAAAGAAAAGAAAAGTTGACTTACTAAATTCCCTTGGAATATCTAATTTCCAGTGCCTCCCTTTGTGGAACAGATAAAAGCAGAAAATACCACAGTATTTCTTTTGTAATTTGAAGTGTGTATATAACACTGGCAGCCTTGTGTCTATTTAGGCAGATGGGTGCTAATTCACCCAAGGCACAGGCAATGCTGACAATAGCGATTGCCCTTTAGCCAATTCTAAAACACAATATTTTGCAGACGTATTAACATATTGTCAAGTATAACAGATTCTCTGTTCACTTCAACTTGGACCACTTTGAAAGATTTTGTTTCCACCACAGGGAAATAAGCGTGATTGACATTGATGTTCCATTTTGCTAAAACCGCCCTCGTTCACAGATTCTATAACAGAATTAGAAAGAGAAAATTATATTTTTATTATTTAAATTAAGCCCAACATATAGTATAGGCAATTTTTTTCTCAGTTTGTTTCAACATCTAGAAATATTGTGGTAATATGTTTCCCCATTTTAATAGGAAAGCAGGCACTACTCGTTTTGGGTGGTGGGGATTGCAATATCAATGCAACAGGTGTTTCTGGATTATGTCTTTCTGTGCACAAAACACACTTAAAAATCGGGAGAGTAAGAGTCAATATGCTCAGATCAGTCAAGAGGGAAATAAAGGACACATTTGAGTACCTTTAAATTTTTTTCTGAACATCACTTTTCCATTGACTTTAATTAAGGTTTCATTAAACCCTGAGTTTGGAAAGCTTTTAATTGAGAGAGAATTTGCTTACTGGGCATATTTTTGGTGAGCTGTTAAGAGAATCTCTATAATTAATGGCCCTTCTAACTTTATAGTCAAGTTCAACTTTGTTCTACCTTTGCAGAAATTGGTTATAGATCCACTCTTAAGAAATGAGCCATGCCACAATAATGATTTTTATCTTGTAATAAAGTGGCACAAAGTTGGCTCTAGTATACTTTATGATTATATTGCCTGCTGACAAATTAATCCAATTAGCAAAGGTGAAGGTTTATAATTGGGGTTAACTAGCATTTAACTGGTCATTGCTCATCGAACCTCCCTCACCTCCCCTAGAGCATGGTCCCCTAAGTTATTTGACTAGTCACAGCTAGTCCCCAGATCAAACCAAAAGTTTGACTTCAAAAATCTTGTTTCAAGAAAAGCTCATAGAGCCACCTTTCCAAAACCATGACAACAATGGAACTTGGTGGCATGGCATTTTCCTGCTGTTTGGGAGAGTGAGTCCCCACCCCCACCCTTTCTCCACCCCCGACTACTGAGAGTATTTTTATATAGTTCAAGTCCCTATTGGTCTGCAGTTTGCAGTGCGGTTTAAAAAGTAATACATCTTTTCTTAGATGTACCCCAGTTTCTGCTTTTTAATAGACATGATAATGAGCTTCTGGGTCTTCATTTCCCAGTGTGCAGAGAGCTCAAATAAATCTTTGATTGTTCACAACCCAGGAGAAGGTTCCGGAGCACTGGGATCCATCGAGGTCTCTCTAAACAACTATTATTTTAAGGATATTTTTTAAACGTTGGACTTGCCCGGTGCCATTGAGTTTTTCTTTTCCAATGTTGTTAGTGGCAACTGCTTATAGTGAACTTAGACAAAATGAAATTCCCTTCACAGTGAATCAGGATGGATGGAAGTTTCATCCTCTGTTTCAGAGCAGCATAATATGCTAACTTAGTAGGTAAAAAGCAAAGTAAACTTTACTGTAGATTTTCACAACAACACATCTGTGAATAGTCCAGGGTTTTCCTAGATTTCAAAATTCTGGAAGATGTTTGACGTTTCTGCTGGCAAAAGTATGCCAATGTGAAAATATGTTTGACCACTTTGCAGACTATTGTTTTTGGAGATTATGACTTACTTACATCTAGCATAATATAGTTTATTGTTTATGAAATACTTTACAGAAAGTGAATTCAAAAGTCTGTCTAACCAACTTAGAAATGTATAATTACTTATTTCTCTCAATTTGTAAAAAGTCAAAACATACTTTGGGCAATTTCTGTTTTCAATTTTATTGACAACTTCAAAAACAGAAATCCTAACACTGAAAAGACCTACTGTTGCCAGATTTTTCATAAGTTTTAGAGGAAAAAAAGCATTCTCTACTCTTTTTTATTGGGGGACAGGAGCAATGGCATATATATTTTTTGATATAATGTGACCTCAGTTTGTGCTTAAAGGAATATATAATACATTAGCTGGAATTTTTCTTTATTATAGCTGAGGTGATTGATGCTGCCTCCTTTAATTCTAGAGTAAGCCATTAAAAACTATCTTTATATGACTACAGACAAAACTTCCTCCATTTCCTTAGCTAGCCAGATCTGCTGGGAGGTTGAGAAATGCTTTTATTTAATTTTTTACTCATGTTTTTATAAAAGAAGAAGTTGGTGGCTCATGCCCCTCCCCACCGCTTTAGCCAATTGACTATGATTGAATGCTTTTTCTTATTACTGCTCACTGGGATCTTCTTATGAAATGCACATTTCATTTTTATCCAGGACCTGGGGATATGGGGCGACAGAGGAATATTACTTGAAATTCGGCACACCACAGCCTATAGAAAGCTGCACGCCAAGACCGTGGAAGAGTTATAATTTTAATTCTTTTTACAATGACAAGGTTATTTCAAAGTTAAATTATCATTATCTCTTAAACAAACAGCACTGTGGCAGTTTTAGTAGGCCAAGGTGGCTTATTCTAATTGGTAGTATCTGTGGATTCCTATGCTGAATTTTAGATCTAAGCATTTCCAAATGAATAGGAAGATTGAAGAGAAGGGATATATTTGCAATCTGTTTGGGCTGAAATGGGTACTTGGTGCCACATATCTTAATGCAGCAAGCCATCATTATGATTATTACTGCCTCCATGATAGCCAGGTAGAAGCACCTGCTCTTCCTCTGGCTTCACCAGCTAATCCCTAACAATCAATTAATTTCTGAGAACCGCTAATGACCAGACAAAGATACAAACTTTTAGAATATAAAAGAAGGATGTGCTTGACATTGGCCAGCAGAGAAGCTGGGCTTTGTAGAATCCCAAAGGTTTAAGAACACGAATGCTCAGATAAAATGAAGCTGAGTTCAGTCCCTGCTCTGAGCAGAATCCACGGCAACCCATTTTTTAGTAAGAAATTCAACTGTCTTGTGCACTGTTTATAGACTCTGTGTCATCGGTAGGGTTGGATTATGTGACTCGAAGATTCCTGGCTTGTTATTTTGTTAGCAACATTTTCCTGGTTTTGAATAAAAGAACAAAAAGAGGTGGTTGTTTATCACAGATGATATAATAGGGATAGCAAAACCAATACAAGTAAGCAAGCATCAAGCGCACATATACATGAGTGCAAAACAAAACACACATAGGGTAGAATAAAATCTGCAAATCTATGTTGTGCCTAGTATTCAGCACTATATATTTCCAATGTGAAATACGTCTTCCTCACAAAGGAAATTCCTGATGAAATAGATTGAATAACTTAGCATATCTTCCAGAGTGGAAAACTGGAAATTTTGTTCATTCTCCCACAATAGCAACAAGGATTTTTCATAATCATTTTTATACTGTCAGACCAAAAAATACGGATTAACACCAAATTAATCAAACTAGAGCTCTCTGTGTCACCAAGGAAGACTGGGTTGTGCTCTTTTCTCCTCCCTCTCAAATTCCTCCTCCTTTTTCTTCTTCTACTTCTTTTTAATGTATTGATAGGAAAGGATCTAATATTTTGATTAATGACCAACATTTAAAAATCAAAACAGATAAAATAAAAATATAGATTGTGTTTTTCTTGGAAAGTCAGATTTGACAACAGCAGACCTTCGTTTCCACCTGTAAACAAAAGGTTTGACTTGTGTTACTGTTCTGGTAGACCAACCACACCCTCTCCTCCCATTTTCCAACAATCCCCATGTAACCCACACAATTCACTGATGTCACCAGTGGGAGACCACATCACCTTCTGGTTGGCAACCAATCTGTGGCTTAAAATGGGAGCAGTCACCACCTCTGAATCCCCTCATCTCTCTGTTCTCTGTTCACAAACCATCTTCCTAGGGCATCTCAGCCCATTTACCACCTTCCCTCCTTTGTTTGCTCTTTTCTAATCCAGTAGTTTTTCCAGGTGATCTCCTTTGAAGAAAACACACCCTTCTCCAATTCATGTCTGTCCTTTGCCTGAGATCCTAGACAAAAACTCCCCTCTGTGTAGCACTTCTAACCAGCTCTACTCTGCTCTGGTCCCTGTTCTCGTCCACACGTCTTGCATCCACACCTTGATACATAGTAGGCTCAACGAAGCCTGTGGTACTAAATAATTCATATTTGCTGAAATAAGTGATCTTCAAAGACACAGTTCCCCTCATCAATTTCTTGGCATTTACATGCAGGAGACCCGCTACATGCCCTCAGAATTCCCCTTGGAGCTGGAATTTGGCCACTGTCATTGTTTACAATGGTTGATTACATTTCCCTGTAATCATGTCTGCATTTCAGTGTCACCTCTCTATCCAGTCTTCCTAGATAAAACAGAAAACTTCTAAAGTGAAAAACTGTGAGCACCAGCTGTGGCAGTGATCGCATCGGGGTCTCTACCTGAGACGCTGATCACGTCAGTGAATCTTTGTCTGGGCATTACCTGTGACGAGTATCAGTTGCTATATTTTTTAGGAATGACAAAATGGATGAGTTCTAAGTGCTGGTTGAAAGCTCAACATGTCTGGCCTATAATTGTTCATCTACTGATTCATGGGCTTTCAGTAATTTCTCTCCCTTCAGAGGCCACTGTCCTACCTAGATAGGATCTTGAGGGAGCTACGTTAGGGGTTGGGGGAAGGGAATAACAACAGTGGCTATTGCTAGAAACGGGTCTGCAGAGTGACCCCCTATTTGGCTAATAGGTCCTGTCTTCAAAGATGAACAGGGATGGGCATGATTAGAGTTTGTATAACTGCTTTTAAGCAAAATCTTCCAGCTCTTGGTGCCCCTTAACATAAAAGGACATTGTCCTCTGATGTCTATGGTGGAAACCATCTCTCCTGCCTCTGAATTCGCATCATGTTTTGTACCATTTCAAATGCACTTATCACATTTTATTTCGTGTTACATTGTAACAGACTACTCTGTTTAAGGGCAGAGTGTATACCTTGGTCAACTTTGTATCACCTTTAAAGATAAACACCCTTCTCGGTGTTTGAATTAATGAAAGTTAAACATTAATCAAAGGATACTGGTTGATTCAATGTACATTAGAACCTAAACTTCCAGAGACTTAAGATTTAATGTCTTTTTGTTTTTGTTTTTGTTTTGAGACAGGATCTCACTCTGTCACCCAGAATGGAGTACAGCGGCCTGTGGCTCACTGCAGCCTAGACTACTCAAGCTGAGGTGATTCTCCCACCTCAGCCTCTCAAGTAGCTGGGACTGCCGGTGTGAGCCACCATACCTGGGTACTTTTTAAAAATTTGTTGCAGAAACAGGGTTTCACCATGTTGCCCAGGCTGGTCTTGAGCTCTTGGGATCAAGCTATCTTGCTACCTCAGCTCCTCAAAGAGCTGGGATTATAGGTGTGAGTCGTCGTGCCCAGACAAGAGTTAACATTAAAGTTACCAACAACAAGAGTCACACTCCCAGTTTACAGGGATTCAGGCACCCTAGGAAAAGAAGTCACGGGAAGCAGGAAGCCTCAGGGAAATGAATCTTCCCTGACAAGATAGTGTTCATATTTCCTTCAAGACCATACGCCCTAACATCCCTTTATTGCTGATGATATTAAGTTGCAACATGAAGGCAATTAAATGCAGATGAGGCACTTTCCATCATTAGTTTTTGCTTTGATTTAAAGTGTTAAATTCTCTTGATCAAATAGACACACATATGAAAGGGCGATTTCCTCAAAGTATTAGAGTGTGAATAAGTTTATCATGTTATCTATCCTTGAATAGTTCCTCAAGAAAAGAGGGCACAGGATGGATGTTTTGATTTATGAGTTGGGAATGAGAATATAAAGGATGAGGGCTCTGAAATGAAGAGACTTAGGATATCCGTGTTGAGGACCTTTAAATTAAGTGGAAGTAGGTATAGAACTGGTAATGCCTATTTTTGTAAAGGGCTTCATAGGATCTTGAAAATAACCTTTGTGTGTTTTAAGATGTTGCCTTCAGCTTCCCCTGTTTCTAATCATTACACCAAATTCTGTCCATTCCAAAACATGCCTTTTTCCCTTAGCTACCATTCTAACACAACATTCTGTTTCTTGGTCTCTTATACCCAATGTACACATACACACACACACACACACACATCCACATCCACACACACACACCCCCCCACACACACACAGTTTGTGTTCCTCATTCTTTTTATTTCCAACAGAAACGTAAAGTAATGACAAGATGAGTCTCATATCAGACTCAAACTCTAGTATGAACAGCTTCAAAAACAGATAGGCTGGGTTTTTCACCAAAGATGTAGTGTATACGCTTATCTCCTTAAGGATCTGCTTTAAGGATTTTGTATTTTGTGTTTCTGAACTTGCTCCATTAAAAATGCTGAAGGGAAATTTCAAAGAAAACTCTGCCCCTTATTTCAGGGGCCTTGAACAAGTTTCGTAGATATTCTTTTCCCCATCTCATCTTTGTTGAAACGCATGGCTACCTCATGGAATTGTGAAGGTTGGTAAAATGTGAAATCTCCAAAAAGCTGATGCACACGTAGTGAAGATCCAGGAAAAGGCTGTTTCCCTCCACTTCCCCAGAATTCCCTTATTTGGCTTTAAAATGTGTCCAAAGAGTCTTTTGCAGAAATGTGAATAGATTTTGTATCTTTAACCAAGTCATCACGTGCTTTCACTTCTGTTACAACTTGTATTTGAAAGACTCTTGGAAAAGCAGAAGCCCAATAAGAAGAATTCATGGCTTGACACAAGCTACCCTAGGGATTCCAGTGCTGTTGAAGAAGACATCTAGACAACAGAATGAGCAGGTCCCATGCGTGGGCAGCTTTGTCATTCAAAGGAAAAAAAAAAAGAAAGTCTTGAGAAATCTGTCTTGGGTATATTGTCTTCATAGTGCCAACATTTCTTGGATTCTTTCACCTGGATTATTAAAAGACTGTAGAAATGAAAAATTATATATGTCTTCCTTTCCAAACATATTTCAATGTCCCTGTCAATATTCACTTGGGATGCACCACTGATTCTGAGATCATCAAAGGACATTTCTTCAAGATTAATAGCCTAAATTAATTAATTAGCTTCATTCTCTCATTGCCTTCACCTCTCTGCCTCTGTCTTCCCTTCCCCCATTCCCAATTGCTTTTCCTTTGTGTCTCTTTTTCCCCTTCTGGAGGAATAATTTACCTATCCTTGAAGATTTACCATTCCCCCAAGAATTTTGCCTATATGAGCTGTGAGGTTCTGTTAATTTACCTTCCTACTTTGAAGTCATATGTGAAACATACAGCTAGAAAAAAATTAACATGGGATTTACAATTTTTTTTATTCTGGGAAAAAATACAAAAAAAATTATGGGGATCATCTGAGATAAGAGTGAGAAACCCCACTGCACCCTGAATCAATTAGCCATATCACAATTTTTGTGAACGATCATATGAAGTCAGTCAAGGAATTGGCAGTTGCGTGTTCAGAGAAGAATCACTTCATACTAAGAAGGGAGGCCAATGGAATCAGTGACTCAACGTTTATGACTTCTCCATGATCATCATTCTGAGCTTTCTCCAAACCCAATCCTGCTGCAGTAAGATAAAGACAAGAAAGAATTTACCAACTGCACCCATCAATTAATTACCCAGACTATGGGACCCACTGCAGTTCCAGAGAGGCATTAGCTTTATGTTTCAAGTAAGCCCTCCTATATAGGTGAAGAATCCTCTTTGCCCCGCTGTAAGTTTTAATAAAAAGTAATGATGTTCATTATGCAATGTTAAAGTAGAAAGTAAAATAATGAGGATAGAGGGGCTATTTAATAACTGGAAATTTAAAAACACAGCTAGAAATCTTTCTTTCCTCCTCATTCCCACTTCTCCATCAACCACTCATGTCGCCTCCTTCTTCTCTTGATGGGGAGGCCGCTGAGCAGAAGACAATCACCATGAATACCCCTAATCATGGAGTTTGGCCAGTTAATCAGTATCTCTGTGGCTGCGCATTGTTTACAGAGGGAAGGGGCCCCAAGATTCTTGATCTTGAATACTGGAGGGCTGCAAGTCGGGGCCTTCAGCTCTCCAGCAAGCCGTTGCAGCCTCAATTTAATTAACTGCCTATCCCTGCCCTGGTGTGACTTGCATGACCAGGAAGGTGTTTCCCAAGGAAATCAGCATGGGTGGGGGCAGAGCGGGAAAGAAGAAAAAAAAAAGGTTCAGGAGGGCAATGAGGCGGGGGTTAACAACGCTGCTTAAGATCAAGGGCTGGAGTGCTGAGATGCTGCCAGACTTGAAAACTTTAATTTACTGTCACTGTTAGCCCCCTTTGAGGTTTATGGTGGTATTTATACACACAGCATCAATCACATGAAACAAGGAGGGGATTTATAGTTTGTTTTAAAGACTGCAAATGCAATGTAATGCAAATAGCTTGCCTCATGGGCATTTACGTTTAATGGGAAAATTACAGATGCAAAAGATTGGTAGAACAAATTTTAAATTGACTTTATTACATCTAGTGCTTTTCAGAGAATACTATTAAAAAAATAAAAAATAAAAAAGATGGTAATGGAGTTCTACACTGTAGCCTGACAAGTTAAATTCCACTTAACCAACTTCCTTTTTTTCTTATTTCCTTTCTTTCTTTTTTTTTTCTTTTGTTTTTCTTTTGTTTCTTGAATCTTATGTTATCTCTACAGAAAGTTTAACTAAATAACAAATCTCCAGGATTGTAAACTGATTGATTAGAAATTTGATTTTTCTTTATTTCATTTTATCTGACTTTTTTACACCCAGCCAAAGAACATTTCCACATGATGTGTGTGTATCCAGAGAATTACGTCATGATTGCACATGCAGTTTCAGCCTATGCTACAAAATGCCTACTTAAAAAAAAAAAAAAAGACGTTAGTTTCTTAGAGCAGTCTGAGGTTCACAACAACATTGAAAGGAAGTTACAGAGATGTCCCATATACTCCTTACTCCCACACATTTATAGCCTCGCCAAAGGGGTACATTTGTTAACAGCCGATGAACCTATGTTGACACATAATAATCACCCAAAGTCCACGGTTTACATTAGAGTTTGCTATTGTTGTGCATTCTATGGGTTTTAACAAATGCATAATGACATGTGTCCATTATTTTAGTGTCATACAGAGTAGCTGCACTGCCTTAAAAATCCTCTGTGCTCCACATATCCACCCCCAGTCCCCAACCCCTGGAAACCACTGACCTTTTTACTGTCTCGATAGTTTTGTCCTTTCTAGATGTCATATACGTGGAATCGCAGAGTATGTAGGCTCTTCGGACTGGCTTCTTTCACTTAGCAATATGCATTTAAGTTTCTTCCATGGCTTCTCATGGCTTAATAGCACATTTCTTTTTAGTGCAGAATAATATTCCATTGTCAGGATGTACCACAGTTTATTTATCCTACTGAATTCACAGGGATCGTGGTTGCCTCCAAGTTTTGACAATTATAAATAAAACTGCCCTAAATATCTGTGTGCAGGTTTTTGTACTGACATATGTTTTCCCATCGTTTTTATAAATACCACAGAGCACAACTGCTGGATCACATGATAAGAGTGTGTTTAGTTTTGAAGAAACCGTCAAACTGCCCTCCAGAATTGTTGTATCCTTTGTATTCTCACCAACAATGAAAGAGAGTTTCTGTTGCTCCACATCCTCATCATCACTTGGTTTTATCCATGTTGGAAATTTGGGCCATGTGGCATCTCGTTTTAATTTGCGTTTCTCCAACATGTGATGTGGAGCACTTATTAATATGCTTACTTGCCACCTGTATATCTTTCTTGGTGCAATGTCTGTTAAGATCTTGGTCCCAATTTTTTCTTTTAGTTGTTTGTTTTTATATCATTGAGTTTTAAGAGTTCTATGTATAATTTGAATGAGCCCTGTATCAGATGTGTCTTTTACAAGTATTTTCTTTCATCCTGTGGCTTATCTTCTCATTCCCTTGATATTGATATTGTCTACTTGATACTGGCTATTTTTTTGCAATTATATGTAAATGCCTTTAATAAAGGATTAAAAGTTTTGGAATAGATCAGGTCTCTTGTCCTCATTTCATAAAAATATGATTGTGTGTGTGTGTGTGTGTGTGTGTGTGTGTGTGTGTGTGAACGTTTTGGCAAAGATCTTTTCCTGAACTGTGAACTCCAAGGGTTATCATGTGATAGTTGCTGAGTTGTTTACAGGAGATGAACTGGTGCTCTGAGCTTGTTTTCTGGCCAATGTCCAGTGCCCCCTTCACAAAACTGACATTTAAATTGGCACAATCTGGTCAACAGAAAAAAACAAGGGCTAAACAGACAGGAGAGGAGAGTTTTGCTTGTGTTGGAGGCTACAGAAGCTTCATCTTCACATGCACAAAAGCACTGTCTTGGGTGGGCACAGTGGCTCACATCTGGAATCCTGACACTCTGAGAGGCTGAGGCAGAAGGGTTGCTCTAGCCCAGGAGTTTGAGACCAGTCTGGGCTACATAGGGAGATCCTGTATCTACCAAAAAATTTTTAAATGATCTGGGTATTGAGGTTCATGCCTATAGTCCCAGCTACTTGAGAGGCTGAGGTGGGAGGCTTCCTTGGGCATTGGAGGTTATTTTTAGTGCTCACAGTGAGCCATAATCACGCCACTACTGCACTCCAGCCTGGGCAACAGAGCAAGACTCTGTCTAAAACAAACAAAAAGGACTGTCTTCTTATCAGCTTTAAAAAGCATTTTCATGATAAGCTGGTCAACACCAATTTGAAGCTATGTCCATATTGTCTTCTAAAAAAACTTTTGCTATGATTTTTATGATGTTGGCTTGTTCTTTATTCTCTACTTCTTTCACAAAGTACTTGGGATGGTTGAAAAAATGAATAGAATTGTAAATGCAGAAATGCTGGGGTTAGATTTTTTAACTTTATAAGTTTTTATCATGCATACCTAACTTTTAAAATATATTTTTCTTGGGGACAGGCGCGGAGGCTCATGCCTGTAATCCCAGCACTTGTGAGGCTGAGGTGGGTGGATCACAAGGTCAGGAGATTGAGACCATCCTGACCAACATGGTGAAATGCTGTCTCTACTAAAAGTACAAAAATTAGCTGAGTATGGTGGCGTGCCTGTAATCCCACCTACTCGGGAGGCTGAGGCAGGAGAATTGCTTGAATCCAGGAGGTAGAGATTGCAGTGAGCTGAGATCGAGGCATTGCTCTCCAGCCTGGCGACAGAGTGAAACTCCATCTAAAAAAGAAAAGAAAAGAAAAAAAAATTCCTCTTATATGTATTCTAGTATTCATATAAAAGTACTTCAAAAAAAAAAAAAAACTATGACCATGAATTTTCCTGTCTTTATAACCTTTTTAAAACTTAAAGAATTTTCCTGTCTTTATAACCTTTTAAAAAAATATTTTAAATAATGAGCAACTACAGTTAGAAGGAAATATTTTTTCAAGAATCTTGCCATTTTCTGATAGTGGCAACAAAAATCCCTGTAAGTTCATGTTTATACTTGACCTGCAAATCTATCTGCAATATGACCAGGTTGCCTTGTGCATAACAGTAAAATACAAATGACAGTGATGAAAATAAGAACTTAATTTCTCCCACTTCAAACAAATCAAGGGGCTCTGGTGACCCTCTTGCAGAATGTTTGGAAGAACTCACACTTTTTCTTTTTTCTTAGTTATACTTGACTTTCATTCTAAAAGTCACCTCCTTGTCCAGGATGGCTGCTCCATTTTTCTCCGTGATGTATTCATTCACCAGAAGGTTGGAGAACGGGAGAAAGAAGAGCACAATCCCCTCCAGTCTCTGCTGTGGAAATATGAGGGAGTAGCCCACATCACTTTTACTTACATCCCACTGGCCGGAAATGTGCCACGTGGCCACACTTAGCTTCATGGAAAGCTGGAAATTATGCTTTTATTTTTCTCAAACAGCCTGAAGTCTGGCTAAAATTTAGAGGTCTTCTACTAAAGTAAAAAGTGAAGGATGAATTTCAAGGAAAATCTACCGGTACATTCCACAGTCCTCAAGATTATTTTTACCCATATTTGGAATTGTTAATAATACTTCCACTCAAAAGAGTTGGGTTATAGGCCGGGCTCGGTGGCTCAGGCCTGTAATCCCAGCACTTTGGGAGGCCGAGGCGGGTGGATCACGAGGTCAAGAGATCGAGACCAGGATGGTCAACATGGTGAAACTCCGTCTCTGCTAAAAGCACAAAAAATTAGCTGGGCACGGTGGCGCATGCCTGTAATCCCAGCTACTCAGGAAGCTGAGGCAGGAGAATTGCCTGAACCCAGGAGGCAGAGGTTGCAGTGAGCCGAGATCGAGCCATTGCACTCCAGCCTGGGTAACAAGAGCAAAACTCCGTCTCAAAAAAAAAAAAAAAAAAAGAGTTGGGTGATAATCTGTGTCAACCAGACATGACAACCAGAAAGAACAATTTGGCTGTGTGATCATAAGATCAATTATGTAGATTCCATTTCACTCATAAGACTAATATGTTGGTTTTACCATTAACAGTTTGCTGTGGTCTGATTTTTTTTTTTAACTCATGGGTATAGGCATTGTTTCAATATCTGCATCATTAGCTATTCAGTAATTTATATGTGGGTGCAGCTGCTCAAATATTCAAAGCAATAAAAAACATGCATGCATTTTTCCTGATTCAGCAAATAATTGGGAGGAGGGATACATATTCGGTTTGATTTATCAAAGTCAAAATTCTCTGAATAGCTTTCAGGTCTTGCTCCTCTATGCAGAATCAAGTAGAAGACGCTGGCATTTGCCAGACATTGAGCTGTATATACTTGATTTATTTAATCCTGGAGGTAGGTAGTGGGAAGAAAATATCATTTTCCACCTCTGTATTTACAAATGAGACTCAGGTTCTGAGTAGTTAAGGACATGCTGGTTCCTATCAAGACCAATATCACTAGATTGGAAGACCAGATGGACTGAGAGCAAGCAAAGGATGCCTCAAAATGTGCATTTGAACAAATATCAAAGGAAATGTCATGAAATTGATATTAACAGCAGCAATGTAACTACCCTCAAATGATTAAACAGTCTTTAAAATGCAAAGGCAAGTGACCAATTAAGGCTTCAATCTTTGATCTGTGAATTCACTAGTAGCCTTGAATTGTTAAATTAAAAGCCGAGAGACACAAATCTCTTCATTAAATTGATCTCTCAATAGATACTAAATAGCTTCAAATTTATTTTATTTATAAGGGGTGAGAATTTTATCCAGATGGGACCTGAGTCTTCTCTAATTTAGGGGGAAAGGTGGGGAGTTATGGAAAAAATACACAAAAATGTTTATAGTTCTGCAAAGTTTTAAAAGCCTAATACCCTGTGATATGGTTTGGCTGTATCCCTAGCCAAATTTCATCTTGAATTGTAGCTCCCATAATTCCCATGTGTTGTGGGGGTACCTGGTGGGAGATAATTGAATCATGGGGGTGGTTTTCCCCATACTGCCCTCATAGTATTCAATAAGTCTCATGAGACCTGATGGTTTTATAAGGGGAAACCCCTTTCACTTAGTTCTCATTTTCTCTCTCATCTGCTGCCACCTAAGTTGTGCCTTTCACCTTCTGCCATGACTGTGAGGCCTCCCCAGCCACGTGGAACTGTGAGTCCATCAAACTTCTTTTTCTTTATAAATTATCCAGACTTGCGTATGTCTTTATGAGAAGTGTGAGAACAGACTAATATACCCTGTGAATGCATTGACTGGGCCTCTCTCTGATCTTGGAAGGCGCCATGCAAGTGAGGTCCCTAAATCGTCATCTCACTTGTGAATGTGCCTCTCATCCTGTATCCAGACAATGAGGCCAGGATCACTGAAGCATCCCCAGTGCATTAGCACTCTCCCACCACCACTTTGTTTTCTGGAGAAGACAAATTGATTTGCTAGAGTCATGTGTGATTTTCTACAGTTCAGGAGATACCCATTCACGCTCAAACTTTTTAAGAGAAGCAATAACAGGGTAACTGTGGTGATGCTCGATTACTCTAAATAGTTCCGTGGTATTCTATTTTTCTCAATAAGCAGGTACTGTTTGTTCCAACTTTAAAATAGTTATAGAGAAAGTACTCATCATAAGAAAAATGTTTTGATGCATGCTTTTTAAACTAAGTATCTATCTAATTGCCCCATCTTTCACTGATGTAAGTAGCAGTAGCATGGCCTAATAAGGTTTTCTTCTAGGGCAGGTGCAGTGGCTCATGCCTGTACTCCAACTGCTTCAGGAGGCTGAGGCGGATGGATCATTTGTGGTGAGGAGATTGAGACCACCTGGCCAACATGGTGAAACTGTGTCTCTACTAAAAATACAAAAATTAGCTGGGCGTGGTGGTGCCCGCGTGTAGTCCCAGCTACTCCAGAGGCTGAGGCATGAAAATCGCTTGAACCCGGGAAGCAGAGGTCGCAGTTAGCTATATGCCATGGCAAGTTATATACCAACTGTCTGTATATTTTTGTTATTTTTTAGTTTTGACAAGGTATCCTTACCTTGATTAAAAAAAACTCTGGTGTCTTACCGTTAGGCAATGGTGATCCATTGCCAGTTAATTCTGACTTCTTTTTATGTTTTTAATTTGTGTTACTAACCATAGCCTCTAGTAGTACTAGAAAGTCAGACCTCATTATAATCTTAAAAGCTACAGCCAACTACATCATCTACTCTGTGTACTACAACCAGTAAAATGGGCACATTTCTAGGAATCTATTTTGTTTGTTTGCAAACACGCTATATTTAATTAACCTTGTTCTATGAATGCTATAGGTAATTGCAAGTTATACCAACTGTCTGGGTATATTTATTATTTTTTGTTTTATGTATCCTTACCTCGATTAAAACTCTGGTCTCTTACTGTTAGGCTAGTCATCTGATGCCAGTTAATTCTGGTTTTGTTTCATGGATTTTAATTTATATTAATAACCATATCCTCCAGTAGTACTATGGGTATTTTAACAGACTGCTATTATGTGTTAGGCTTGCAATTTGGCATCAGAAGTTGTCAGTCTGCACTGCAGCACTATTTTGAAACTAATTCAAAGAGGCATTATTCCGCGCTTCTTCACCACAGGCTAAAGGCCTGCTTGCATCTGGGAACTGCCCAGTGAGAGCTGCAGGCCAAATCTGGCATGAATTTATCCAAAGACTAGCCTTACTGTTCACATTTCAACGCTGAATGGACTATTGAATTCCACTACCACCCCCAACCTCTTTCCTTCTTGAAGGTGGACTGTCTCCCATGAAGGAATTTGTAGATTTTTTATTAACTTGTTAAAAATCTTTGTAATGGATTTCAATTGGGTTTTTTCTTAGACGTACGAAGATAATAGCATTCAATAGGCATAAAAATGCAAGAGACTGGTACATGCCAAAAAGAAGGAATAAAATAAACAATTTTCATGGGGTATATGAATGGCAGACTAGTTTTCAGACATAAATATGATCCAGCTTATTCATCCACAGATTGACCGAATTGTAAGCCCACTTTGGGGTGGACCAGAATGCTTTTGACACATCTTACGTGAGAGTGGGTCCAGTTTCCTTTGCAAAGTTTCTTTGAGACATTTCGGCCAACATGGACTTCTTTCCATCAACGTGGCTATTGAAATTACAGTCATAATCAAGTATTTTGTATTTCAACATTCCCTGATTTCTTGCAACACACACATTCTGTCATTCTGTATTCTCTGGTTGGCAGGGAGATGTGAGAGGTCAGGGAAGTATGTATTAGGCTCCTCTTATTTCATCAGGACGTCTGAGAGGTTACTGCTCGGTAGTAAGAGTGCAGCTTGGAATTGTGACTTAGAGAATTAATCATTTTCTTCAGTGACAGCTTTGCAAACATTCATCACTGTTGTTTGTTTATCTCAATTTCAAGTTCTACTACTATCATGTCTCATAAAAATTAGTATATATACTTTTTAACAAACCATTAAAACTTTGAGGAAAGATTCTCTGTAAGTCAGGTGTTTACAGCAATACTTTATTCTCTACCTACCTTTGGAAAATGGGACAATATTAGCAGATGAGCTTCATAAGTACAGGAATACATTCACTTTCAAATTCCAGCATATTCTGAGCATAGTGTCTGCAAGATAGTAGGTGCTCTAAAAAATTCTGCTGAATAAATGCATGAATAGAGAATATTTATATGATTTTTAAACTATGCTGACTGCAGCTATTCCTATCATTAGGAAATAATATCACATACTTCTTTCTAAAATCAATCTGGATATTTAAAGCAAAGTATTTCATTGATATTCTTTAGACTAAAAGGGTAAATTCTACCTAGAGGCATATTAAGAAGGAGCCAGCAAAATGGAGCATTGGCCAAACTGGTCTACAGGAGAAAACAGAATTAAAAATCTTTGGGATTAAAAGCAGCATGGGAAGGGTGAAGATGAGGAGTGTTGAGAAGGTGGAGAGGTCAAGCAGCCTGGCTGTGGGGTAGGTGCTTGTGGGAACACTGACCAGGTCAGGGCAGGGAGGTGGAAGGAACCTTACCGACAAATATATCTAACATTTAAAATCTGCATTTGGGTGCAGAAGACATGAACTAAAGTTTTTATTCTGTTTTTATATGGCATGTTACATGAGAAACTAATTTAGGCTTTTTTGAACTCAATTTTTCACAAATATGGTGTATAAGCTCGCTATTGCTGTGTAACAAAACCCACCCGATGACTCATTGGCTTGAAACAGTAACCATTTATTATCTCTCTTGACTGTACATAAGCTAGATGGTTCTTCTGGACACTTGGGAGTGATTAATTTACCCCTAGTTATTGAAGTGATTAGTGATAAATTAATGATTCCAAGCTCTCAATAATACCTGTGCATTCCCAAAAGCTTGCTGTTCATGCTGCTTGTGAAAAAAGCAAAACAACTGGATAGGGACAGGAGACAGAATGAAAACACCTAATCTGGAAATTCACAGAAATCTTAAGAATGGTTTATGCAAATTTTGTGTATAACAATAGGAAAGAAGGTTCAAGTCAGTTTTTGTGAAACTCTCAAACCAGAGGGGTCACCTCAGCTGATGATATTCAGGCTACAAATGAATTAATACATTATTTTATATTAATAAGTATATTTCCTAAGGAATGAATCTATTCTTAAAGTACAGCTATTCTGATTATAACCAACAAAAATGTATACAATTGATATTAGCAAAAAGGAAAAAGTGAAGATTATCTATAATCTCCTCACCCCAAAAAAGCTACCATTTGTAGTTTGTTATCTAAGTTTTCAGGTTTTTTCACCCCACTCCTTAAATGTCAGTCTGTTTTGTGAGTCACAGAGTTTGTACTGGTAAGTGACAAGAGTCAAGATCCCAACCTAGTCCTCAAAAAGCATTGCACACGTCTACTCTTTCTCTTGAAACTTTTCATTGTGAAATAAACAAGCTTAAGCTTTAGAGACCTAATAAAAGTGAACCAGTTGTCCTAAACAAAGCCATCCTAGACTCACCAGCAGCTAGCCAATTCACACACAGGTAAGAAAGCTATCCAAAGCCAAAGAGCTGCCTTCCCAAACCACAAATGACTCCATGACTACAGACACAGGAATGACCCGTCTTGTCCGGAAAATCCAGCTAGCTGACCTAGTCATGAGAAACAGTAAATGGTTACTCTCTCAGGGCAGTGAGTCTTGGGTGGGTTTTGTTAAGCAGCCATAACTAACTTACATATGTTATGTGTAGAAAAATTGAGTTCAGAAAAGCTCAAATTGGTTGCTCATATAACATGTTATATAAAAATAGAATAAAAAGGTCAATTCATATCTTCTGTGTTTAAATAAAATGAGCATTTTTCCTAATGTATATTTTTCTAAAAAAGGTTTTGTTTTGTTTTGTTTTGTTTTGAAATGGAGTCTTGCTCTATTGCCCAGCCTGGAGTGCAATGATGCAAGCTTGGCTCACTACAATCTCTCCCTTCTGGGTTCAAGTGATTCTCCTGTCTCAGCCTCCTGAGTAGCTTGCATTACAGGTGCCTGCCACCACCCCCAGATAATTTTTTGTATTTTTAGTAGAGATGGGGTTTACCCATCTCAAACCCCTAAGCTCAGGCTTATATTAGGTTGGTGCAAAAGTAATTACACACACACACACAACTGCTCCTAGGCTTATGTATCTTGCTCAGCAATAGCCCCAATCCTGTAGTCATGTGTAATCAAAACTGTGACACCATCTTTAACTTACCCTTCTCCATCATAAACCATCTATTAATATAGCGTGGACTCCTTGTTAGTGTCTCATGTAGGCTTTCTTTGCACTTCCTGGCCACACCACACCTCTGACAGAAGTTTCTACCTGTACATTGATGCTTTCAAATTCCATCCATCATTCTTCTAGTAGGAGAGATTGGAAAGCTAAAAGCTATAACCTCCAGACTCCTTTGCAATTCTGGACATGGATTAGTTACGCCTTCGAAGCATTTACCTAGGACTTGGAAGGTGAGGAAGTCATTACACGTGTTGGATTCCTGGCTCCTTTTTTGGCTATTTCTATCTGCAAACAAGACTGAGGAAACTGAGCTTTGATGGCAGCAGCATTCGGATGTCCATTCTCCACAGCTTCCTGAGCATCTAGAGGCAGCTGCAGCTGTAACCACGCCTCAGAAAGAGCAGCTTCCCTGCCAGACCCATCCTTCAGCATTCTAGGAGCTTCCCTCAAAGGTCAGCCAATGTCCCACTCTCTTGGCTCTTCTAATGCTTTTGTAAATGCCGAATTTTCTGTATCAAATCCCATTCTCCTTGAAATGTCTAGAGTTGTTTCTAAGAACTTAAATAATATAATAAAAACTCATTCTGGAATATGGAACTGTGTCCCTACAAATGGAGAATATAGATACAAACAGAACCAAAGACAAAAACCATATGATTACCTCAGCAGACGCAGAGAAGGCCTTCAACAAAATTCAACAGCCCTTTATGCTAAAAGCTCTCAATAAACTAGGTATTGATGGAACATACCTCAAATTAATAAAAGCTATTTACAACAAACCAACAGCCAATATCATACTGAATGGGCAAACCTGGAAGCATTCCCTTTGAAATCTGGCACTGGACAAGGATGCCCTCTCTCACCACTCCTATTCGATATAGTACTTGAAGTTCTAGCCAGAGCAACCAGGCAAGAAAAAGAAATAAAGTGTATTCAATTGGGAAAGGAGGAAGTCAAATTGTCTCTATTTGCAGACGACATGATTGTATATTTAGAAGACCCCATTGACACAGCCCAAAATCTCCTTAAACTGAAAAGCAACTTCAGCAAAGTCTCAGAATACAAAATTAATCTGCAGAAATCATAAGCATTCGTATACTCCAATAACAGACTTAAAGAGAGCCAAATCAAGAATGAACTGCCATTCACAATTGCTACAATGAGAATAAAATACCTAGGAACACAACTAACAAAGGATATAAAGGACATCTTCAAGGAGAGCTATAAACCACTGCTCAAGGAAATAAGAGAGGGCACAAACAGATGGAAAAACATTCCATGCTCATGGTCGGGAAGAATCAATCTTGTGAAAATGGCCATACTGCCCAAAGTAATTTATAGATTCAGTGCTATCCCCATCAAGCTACTGATGACCCTCTTCACAGAACTGGAAACAATGACCTTAAATTTCATATGGAACCAAAAGAAAGCCCGCATAGCCAAGTCAATTCTAAGCCAAAAGATCAAAGCTGGAGGCACCATGCTACCTGACTTCAAACTATACTACAAGGCTACAGTAACCAAAACAACATTGTACTGGTACCAAAACAGAGATACAGACCAATGAAATGGAACAGAGGCCTCGGAGGCAATGCCACACATCTACAACCATCTGATCTTTGACAAACCTCACCAAAATAAGCAGTGGGGAAAGGATTCCCTGTTCAATCAATGGTTTTGGGAAAACTGGCTAGCTATGTGCAGAAAGCAGAAACTGGACCCCTTCCTGACACTGACAAATGCAACAACATGGATGAATCTCAAGACTATTATGTGGAGTCCAAGATATCAGACACAAAAGAAAAATTGAAATGTTACCTATTTTGATTGTTTGCATTAGTTACAATGCATTAAAACATACACTTAAAATAAATGCATTTTGTATGTGAATTATACCTATATAAAGTTGATTTTTCTAAGAAATGAATCTACTAAGATGATCTTAGCTGCCTTAACATGCTATATGTTCAACAAATCCCCCTCCATTTTTAGAAGAAACAAACTTTCTTTTCTGGGCATGGTGGCTCATGTCATAATCCCAGAACTTCAGGAGACTGAAGCTGGTGAAGTGCTTGAGGTCAGGAGTTCAAGACCACCCTGGGCAACATAGCAAGAAGCAGTCCCTACAAAAAGTAAGAAAAAATTTTTAATTAGCCAGGCATAGTAGTTCCAGCTGCTCAGGCAGCTGAGGTGAGAAGATCACTTGAGCCCATGAGTTTGAAGTTACAGTGAACTATGATGGCACCACTGCACTCCAGCCTGGACAACAAGACCCTATCTCTTAAAACAAAACAAGAGAGTTGGCCAGGCATGGTGGCTCACGCCTGTAATCCCATCACTTTGGGAGGCTGAGGTGGGCGGATCACGAGGTCAAGAGATCGAGACCATCCTGGCCATCATGGTGAAACCCTGCCTCTACCAAAAAAATAAAATAAAATAGCTGGGTGTGGTGGCGTACACCTGTAGTCCCAGCTACTTGGGAGACTGAGGCAGGAGCATTGCTTGAACCCGGGGAGCAGAGGCTGTAGTAAACTGAGCTCGCACCACTGCACTCCAGCCTGGCGCCCAGTGAGAGAGCGAGACTCTGTCTCAAAAAAATGAAAACAAAAACAGAGTCTTGATTCAAGTGAACAAATGTCCAGTGGTGGAGCCTGTGAGACGAGAAGAGCAGAACTTACCAATACGGACACACTCGTGCCAATACAAGTAAAGCCGAGCTACTGATCTTCCATTTATTCTGTGATTTCTAATTAAGTCAGACTTTCTATCTCTGAACTGAAGGGGCAAGCAAATCATTCTCACTTTGTAGCATTAGCAAAGAAAGACTTGCTGTGTCCAAATTAGCTGCTTTGAGATTGTTAAACTTTGTATTGAAATAAAAGTTAATGCACATGACAGACAAAGAAGAACTGGAATCAGATACGAAGGAAAGACAGGAGGAAGATTGAGGAAAGGAGCCAGGAAGGGAGGGAGGAACAGAAGGAGGGAGGGAGAGAGGAAGGAAGGAAGGAAAGGAGGGAGGGAGGGAGAAAGGGAGGGCAGCCTTTGACAAGTCAAAGAAGATGAGGCAGAGCAAACAGAAGGAGGACCTTCTTCTAGCACAATTCTATTTGATTAGCTTGAGCTTACACTTAGCAATAGTTGTTTATCTGGGAACGTTTATGAGGCATCAGCCAGAGGTCACTGAGAAGAACCAGTTCTTCTATGAGATGCCAAGTTGCCAACTTCTATTTTCTTAAGTTTAATGTTTAAAAAGACAGCATCAGAGAACAGGAAGCACAGACTCCATAAAGTCAGATGATTTTAAGGTTTTCTTAACCCTTTCCAACCTGCCTTTCTCTATCTTGTCAAAGTTTGAGAGGATACCATTTGTAGAAAAGTCTCTTAATAAAACAAGAAAGAAATGATTTAAATGTTATTTATTAGCTATAGTCAAGGCACATGGTACTTACAAGTCACATATGTAGTCTCTGCTGACTACACTAATGGCAATTGTTCTCCTAGACTGGGGGATATTTTCTACTAGAGCCACTAGGAAGTCCAAAGAGGCCATAAGGAACAGGTTAAAGGAGGGGGAGGGGGGATTACAGGTGAATGCTTTTGATGGACAGGTCAGAATTAAGTTTCTTGTAATAGCCAAGTACCCGTTTCTGACGGCAGTGCTGGATCTCACTGCACATCACACCAGGGCTCAAGCTGAGCCTGCAGCATCATAAAGCAAACCTGTGTATATGTCTTGAGGCAATTAGAAGATCAAACACGTGGGAGAGGTGAGGGGGCTCTGGCTGGGTCTGCAGTTGAAGCAAAGGCCATAAAATTCTGGAAATGAAGGTTTCTCGGCTATCAAGCCAATGATTGCCACATGCCAAAACATAAACCAGATTGCATAATGAGTAGGTTTTTCATAATTTCCTCAAATTAGGTTTTTATTAATGCCTGTCAACAGCAAATGATAGGCATGTGTCGCATTAGCAGCTGCCGTGGGTCGTGCCAGCTCTGATATCACAGCTAATCTAAAGCTTACAGTAAGCCACAGACCCATAGGCCCTATTTGAATGAAACCTCAAATAGTTTGTAATAAATAAGTAGTCCATTTAGTATTTCACTGTTAGTGGAAAATAATTGTTGTTGAATGTGGTTTTAAATACATTACAATTAATTTTCATCCAAAAACAAATGTCTTCACTTTTCTCCATAGTTTGCAGACAATCTGATTTAGTGCAGGGCCTCTGGTATCTTACTGGGATATTTCAGGGGTTCTGGTCTATTTAAGTTCCACCCTCCTTTACCTTCTCACACATAATCATAGAAGACTTGCTGCTTCCAAAGGGGGATGCTGATGACGTGGCTGATTTCAGAGACACAACTTCATGGTGGGCTTCTCGAGAGAAGAGCTAGAATGGAATCATTTTTAAGCAAAGGATTAGTTGGACAATCAATTAATATAGCTGTTGATTTTCATTTTAATGGAAAATACAGTAAAAGGCAGAGAAAGATATTATTTTACTAAAAACTAAAGCATTTTAATTAATACCATAAATTTAAGGCCCATAATGATAGGGAAAATTTTTATTGATACAACTTAGTATAACCTAGACATCTCTGGAGGCAGTGGATGTGAAGAGGCCAGGCCTCCAGGCAAAGAAGACGTCCAGTTCACAGGGGTGGGATCAGAAAGCCAAGCAATGAGTGAAGAACTTGGAAGCCAGAGTAAGGAAGGTAGATTTTATGGAACAGAGCCCCAAGGTAAATTCCTAAATGTCCCATATCATGGAGGCAATAGAATTTTTGGCTGATCATTTGAAAGAATGGCTTACATGAAGGAGAAGCTGGAAACAGGACAAGGTAGCTGGGAAGTAAATCCAATAATGCAGAGAAATTTAAAAAAACATAAGCTCGGGTAACATATGCAGATGGGAGAAAATATAAATTGATGTGGCATTTTAAAAGAATTTATGGGATGTAGTGATTAACTAAGAACAAGGAATTCTGAATAAAGATGGGTTACAATCACTGAGATCTTGGACCTAAGAATGGAGGGAAGTATGGCGTTTGCCAATTTTATTTTTATTTTTATAGAAATGGGAAAGGGAGACAGGATTCTCTGCTTGAAGACATGAGGATGGTAAATTCCAGTCCTGGTGGATAGAATATTTTAGACTTGGAGCATAGGTGGGGGTCCCGGTTTGGGAAAGGATATTAAGATCCGAAATTTCCTCTACCATAAGGAAGGCCTCCCCATTGGATGTATCTGTAATGTAAATGATCTTATTCTACTGGTGACCATTAATTGAGCCATCTAAGGGTTTAGATTTGGGACTAGCCATTCAAGTTAATCCCTGTGGCTGCCTTCAACTGAGGATGGGTAAAAGAGTTATAGAAACTGTTGCAAAAGACTTAGAGAAACTGAGGACACTTGTTACTAGCAAGAAGAATATATAGAGATGGGAAAATTAAATAGATCCTCAGAGAAGCAGTTTCCAGTTTGAGCAATTATATGAACCAGTGAAAGAGAGAAAGAGGCTGCCTTTGTTCCTGCCCTCTTTCCTGCTTCCTGCATCACTGTCTTATCCCAAGTTCTGACATCTCTGCCTACATTTTCTTCCTTCTCCTTTTTCTTCCTTTTGTAGAGTAAGCTTTTGTTTGTTTCCATTTCTAGTAAGAAGAGATTCTTGACTGAGCAAGGCTGTAGACTAGCCACAGTTTGGGACGTTACCAGCTTATGAATAGTGGGTAAGGAGGTTAATAATTCTAGAAAGGGAATCGGAAGGCACACAGGAAAGCAGATAAATATTCAACATTAGCAAGGAACTGTAAAGAAAATGAGATATACCCAGAAGCAAAGAGACACAGCAGAATTTGTGTTTTAAAAAGGTCAAGAAACTGGTAACTCTAGCAAAAAAGAAAAGGAAGATTCCAATTGGAAAAGTTTATAACTATATCAACTTCAGTGTTTCTTCTTCTTTTGGGTGCTGATAGAACGCATGTATAGGACCTGAAGAGAGGAGTTATTCTCCATATAGTGCAGAACTCCAAATGTTGACAGACACCCTCATTCTCCATCAAAGCAAAAATCCTCAAAAGACTCCATTGGTTTGCCAACCAGACTCTAACTCTTTTTCAGCCAATGTCTGTGTGTCCCAGCGCTGTTCAGGAAGTAATTAGCTAGTGGGTCCTCATTTCCCTCTATCCCCTGTCGTCTTCTACATTGCTGGTCATGGCCGCAACTTTATTAACAGCCCTTCAGGGAGATCAAGGTAGAGACAGGAAATCAGCCAGAACCTTCAAAACTTGAGAGAACAAGATATGGAAATGATTGGCTAACAAAATTATTTATTTACTCTTTCCTTATTTTCCAGTCATACAGAAAATCATGAGTTGGCTCTAATGGACTTGACAACACCATTCAAAATACATAGAAAACCATATTTGTATGCATTAAATAGCTTGGATTCAATGCCAAACTTAATTTTTCCACATTGAATGAAGTTGGCATATTTTCAACTGCCAATTATTCATATAAGCACATTCTTACTGCACTTTAAAGAAGAAAAAAAATGCAAAACTCTCTGAAGGCAGGATCTGGTCATTGTAACAGATCCAAGATATTGATCATTTAAGTGCTCGACAAGCAGCTGCCAGATTGAAAGGCACACCTTAATGTTCCTCACTTCACCAAACTGCCGCTACATGTTATGTTCCCCAAAATTTTCCAGTATGTTTAAATGCTAACATTTCCAAAGGTGGATGCCTCAACATTAGATTTCAAGCCGTGTAAGCACATGTAAAAATGTATCATCCAAATTAATTCCTGCCTATTTAAAAAAATAAACATTTTTCTGGAAACCTTGCAATTTTTGCAGTGTTGAGCAGGTATTTATAACAACGGTTAGCTTTATGTTCATGACCACAGCTCTTTTACCTGATGAAACTGGTCCAGTTTGCTAACAAGTAAGTAAACTTGGAGAGAGGAAAGGGAGATGAAAAGTATTAAGTTTTTAAGTGCCTGGAAGAAAATACAGTCACTTTTCTTGTTTGTTTGAGATGGAGTCTCGCTCTGTTACCAGGCTGGGGTGCAGTGGTGCAATCTTGCCTCACTGCAACCTCCGCCTGGTGGGTTCAAGCAATTCTCCTGCTTCAGTCTCCCAAGGTAGCTGGGACTACAGGCACACACCACCACACCCAGCTAATTTTTCTATTTCTTAGTAGAGATGGGATTTCACTATGTTGGCCAGGATGATCTCCTGACCTTGTGATCCGTGCTCCTTGGCCTCCCAAAGTGCTGGGACTAGAGGTGTGAGCCACTGAGCCCAGCCCAGAGTCACTTTTTAAATAGAGGTTCTTTTTAAATGGGCAAAGCCTATATGGTATTTAGATGAAATAACAAATTAGAATTGAAATGCAGGTCATTTATAATGTTTGAGGGAATAAGCAAATTTACAAAGTACATATTAGAAGTTGCTAACTTGAGCAGCCTTAAAAAGCACTGAAATACTCATTCCATCTTCATGGAGTAATAAGGAAATAAGTTTCCCAGAATACTCAATTCTTTCAAAATTCCATTGCATTTTTTCAAAAGAAAGTTTAAAGGTAAGATCTCGATCTTGCTTCATACTTCTGTGATAGATCACCTGTCACCCTCATGTCTCATAATAAACGTGGATGGCCACAGGAGGTTTAATTTGGTAACTAAATGGTGAATGTTGATCTGCTGTGAAGTGTAGACTGGGCAATATTTTAATGAAAATAGTTACATGCCAAGGTTTTGAGTGATCACACACGCACACACAAGAACCGAAAGAAGCCTCTTCCTACTCTTTCTATAATACCGTCATTCTGTCTTGGTGGCATGGGGGCATGTATTCTTGTGTGAGGGGAATGCATGCATGTGGCACCACAGCCATTTTCCAGGAACTACCCTTCTAAGGCAGATGTGGGAGAATATAACTTACTTATCCCCTACTGTCAAAAAGAAACCTCATCAGAGAGACTCAAGAAATTTTTCTACAGAATCTTCTTTTGTAACTATGAAGCCCCATGCGTAAAACAGAATACCTTGGACAAACTGGTAGCTGGGTTGTTAGTTACTGTTATCTGAAAACAATCATTTATTAAGTGGATTTTATTTTATATATTATTCTAGCTTCCTTTTCTGGAACAATATATTGTTTATTTTGACACAGGACAATATGGATGAATGTCTCATCACAATAAACTTTGAGTTCTTTCAAACATTTTTAATTCTTCCTTGGTTCTGGTGATATGCAGAAGTGTATACTTTATATCTGATGCTCATGTTAACCATGAAACGGAGTGGCATTGCCCTAATTCATAATAGGAAATTGACATTGAGATAAATTCACTAGATCAGTATCACTTAGCCAGTAAACAGCCAAATTAGGGTGAAGGCCCCATCTGTGAGAAAAGGTGATATATTTCCATTACCTGATGCCATCTTCCAAATGTGACCAGGGTGTTCTTCCCTGTAGCAAATTCATCTCAGCGACTCATAGAATTTTAAAGGTGATAGAGAGTTTAGGGATCATCTCACCATCCTCTTTGGTGAATCAGATTCTCCTCAAACTCATGTCCTGAACAAAAGTTGGGATCATGACAAATCTGGTGTCTGTTCAGTGTCCCCAGTCTGTAAGTGACATCACCATCCACGGGGTCATTCCAGCCAGAAACTGAGGGACATATTCTTAAACCCAACAAGTCACCACATGCTGTCAAGAGTGTCTCTTAAGTATCTCTTCCTTCTGCTCACCTGCATCTGCTCATCCTCCCCACCAGGCTCTCAGGAAGGTAACGCCCATTTTCTCTTGAATGGTTTACTATCATAGCTGCCCCCTGCTTGACCCATTTTTCCACTCTTGGCCTTTCCACCAAGTTTTTGACAAATCTTTTTCCAACTCAAATCTGACCACGCCCCATCCCCTTACCGTATGCCTCCCTCTGCAGCCTTCTCTCACCACAAGCTTCCCTTGCTCCTGCCTTGTACCCCCTCCAGTCCTGTACAGTTGCCAACCTGCCTTTCCTGCATCTTCCCTTTGCTCTGCCTGGACATTAAATTATCACATCTCAGCTCAAGACATCGCTTTCCTTCTTTTTCGTTCACTTTTGAATCCTCAGAACCTATCACAGTTCGTGCTCTACAGTGGCTAGTTTCCATAAATATTTATTGAATAAATCCGCCTCTGTTTTATACATCAAAGAATTGGGTCCCTTTGAGAATAAGTATTTGCCTCAAGACATCAGCTGCTTAGGAATAGAACTGACATGGAAACCCATATCTCCTCACTCCAAATTAAGTGCTCTTTCCCCTTGGTGTCCCATCCACTCTTGCCCTGCCCCTGTTTTCCACGTGCCTCATGGCCCACTGAAGCATGCATATTCACAAGCTATATTTAGAAGACAGCACCATCAACTCTTCACAGAGCAAAAGAAGGCACAGACTGGAAGACACCATCCTCAAAGTCACAGGTACAATCAACAACTCTGACTTCAAAAATGAATCCTCCATAACCCCCCAATCCAGGCTTTCCTTCATCCTGGCAGGAGGAGGATCTTACCAACCTGCTGCCATCCAATCAATTATTGGGTCCAGCAGGGAGGGAGATGATAAGTGTGTCCTTCTCACACACAATGGAAATTGAGATTAATCTAATTAGTTTGAAGGAACACTTCAATGCCATAGTGATCAGCACTAGATGCAGAGACGAAAGATGGAAATACAGATGAAAATTGATGGTTATTTTCCATGTAGTTTCAGGTTGGAGGCAATTTTCAAAGATTTGCTTTGTCATTAAGATTCCTTGCACTGATGAGACCCAACGGCTTAACTCTTTAAACACTTGCAGAGAAACTCGGGAATGCATGCATGCGCTCACTCACACAAACACAGATAACAGGCACACAGATAACTGCATAACAGGTAGATAAAGCTTATAAATCAGTTTTAGCTTCTGTATTTCTTCTTTAGCATTGTGACTGTACAATAAGTGATTTTTTTTTTGTTTTTTTAATTTGGTGTAAAATATTTAACCAGGATGACCAAAATCAATTTGTTTGGTGGCTTGTGATGAATGCTTGGGGTTACACAAATACCGTTTCTGTGAGAAGACTGACCCTCTTCATAAATTTCCAGGACTTAGGTGTGGTTTGTGGATCTCCCATCAATGTATTTAAAATGTGATGTACATTTGGCTTCTGTTTCTAATTCATGTGGCACTTGCAAATATTTCAGAAGTAAGCTATCAGGACATTATTAAGAAACAGTGATGGCATTTCAAACAACTGAAGTGAAACTCGGGAGAGAAAACGCCAACCACTGTTTAATAATAGTTTGTCTAATAAAATATTCATATTATCATATATTTCCCATCATAAAGGATAGATCTTAATGTCATTTTAATATTTTTCCTACTAAAATAAAATTTTAATTAAGGCTAAAGATATATTGCCTAAGGTAAGCTAAACTGTTTAAAATTATTAACTGCTTGAATACTTGTTGCTATACTACAATCTGCCATAAAAGAAAAGAAATTAAGTACTCGAGGGATTAACGCAATTTTGAAAGCTGCACCCCCTCCTCCCTTCTCCTCTTAGATACGCCTAACTGAACCATAACTGTTTTTCTCCACTCAGCCAGACTCCAGCTTTGCGGCTTTTTTAATAACCTGGCTTTTCAAGGCCCTGCTCCTGAGAGCTTTTTCATTTCTGCCGCACTACCTACAAGCAAATTTCTTCCAGTTGCTCAACAGTCGAATGCCTCCCTTTCTTCGTTGCTGAAGCATTTCATTGCAGTTTCATTGACAGGGTGGTGTTCTGTTACAGTGGAATCAATAGCTCAGCGCTTCCCAGCACACCGATTAGCTTGTCAGTCAGGACCTGGGGGAGGTAGTGTAAATCCCAGAATACCAGGGGCCAGGGGTTTGAAAACGGAGGAATGCACGCGGGCCCCATGGTTGTCTACCACCTGTTGCTCTGCAACATGTGCAAAGCGAATTAACTTTTTTTGCTGCAACATGCCTTAAAGGTCAACTGCAATGGAAGCCTTAAGCTTTTGGAATATTTTAGCTCATTACAAAAAATCCACCCCTCCTGATTTGTTACTGGTTCTGGGACAAAAAAAAAGGGGGGGGGATGGAATTGATTCTTTGAGAGGCTAAGTTTGACAAACAGGTTGTCGAATGTGGGGGCTTAGTCTAATCTGGAAGGGCATGGAGGGGAGGGCAACTGGTTTCTTATTTTATTTTTCAGAGTAAATGGTCTGCCTGCTTCTTGATTACACATTAATGGAAAACAGTTTCCACAGTTAATGTGAGCATGCTGCGGCTTTCCGTGTGGGGCGTGTGTGTATGTGTGTGTGTGTGTGTGTGTGTGTGTTTCTTTCTCAAACTCCTAACAAGACTTTTTTTGATAACTGGGGAGTGATTAGTTTGTTTTGTTTTTGGTTTTCCTTGTCCAAATATTGGACACACAAGATAATAAAAGAGTGAACAAGGAAATGCAAGACTCATGCAGAAGTTATTATGCACAACTTCTGGGACCACACGACAAAAAGAGGTGTGAGTATCAGAGCTAATAGGGGATTAAATGATTATTGTCTATTAGGAGATAATTACAAAGAGATGTGACTTCAATCTAAAAAGAAAACTCTTCCTGCTTGCCCGCGTAATGCTATGAAATCAACCACTTCAAGGGTCAATGATGCTTCCCATCAACCTCAGGAAATCTTTCTACAGATATTTATTATCCAATGCCAAGTCACCCTAGACCACAAAAGGAAACTCTGTGCTTAGTACATCAAGGCACTATGGGCTGAGAAAGGTTTGCTTTCAGCACGTGAAGTTTTCTCACGAAACCTCCTTAAACTCACCACAAACCACAATGTAAACCAGTGCACTTCAGATATGACTTGTCAACCTAATTCCACCAAATTAATTCGCCCATTTTGAAGGGATTTCCAATGATGCAGACAAAAGCTCCAAAGCCGTGAGAACACTATTCGAATTCAAAGGTTGGCAGGAAAAATATTAATCTTTTGGGGGAAAAAAAGAATACACTGAGGGAACACTTGAATTCTACAGCGGCTAATGTAGTTTTGCCCAAGAAAGTTCTTTAACTTAATTTTAACTGAGAAATAAGTGTGTTCATTTCAGAAGAGAGAAGATATGTAACACCCCCAACTTCATTTCCCTCAGGGGAAAAACAAATGTGTTTTCTAATTTAAAGTGTCTGGTTGCTTGTCTTTCTAACTCTATACGTGCAGTTGCTAGAAAAATGTTATAGAGAAGTTTAATTCTTATGCACTTTTCAAAATGTGAATATGGGCGAGGAGCAGTGGCTCATGTCTGTAATCCCAGCACTTTGGGAGGCCAAGGTGGACGAATCGCCAGAAGTTGGGAGTTCGAGACCAGTCTGACCAACATGATGAAACCCCATCTCTACTACAAATACAAAAATTAGTCAGGTGTAGTGGCAGGTGACTATGATCCCAGCTACTTGGGAAGCTGAGGCAGGAGAATCGCTTGAACCCCAGAGCTGGAGGTTGCAGTGAGCTGAGATCGTGCCATTGCACTCCACCCTGGGCAACAATGCAAGGCTCTGTCTCAAAAAAAAAAAAAGTGATTATGTCTTTCTGTTCTTTCCACCCTTAGTGTTGTCAGTATGTTTAATACCACGGGCATTTATTGCCCACCACCAGCACACATGCCCCTGTAGCTAGCAATAGGGGGTGTAGTGACATAGAGCAAAGAAAATCAAGTCCATGGTCCCTGGACTCCAGTCCCCTAATTCAGCAACACACCAAGTCATGTATAGTTTAGGAAGAGAAATTCATTCCCAGTAGTCAGTAAACATTACCAATTCAACACCACAACTTGGTGTGGCATTGCCCAAAAATATACAATCCTCCTTTTTCTCCACAAGCTATTCTTTCTAACTTTGCACACACTTCCAGAAGAAGACTTGGTTATTTAAAATCAAACATAGCCTCACACTTTTGCAGAACTGTAACCACTGGAGACCTCAGTGTTGCTTCTCCTGGTGATGTCCAACTCTTGTTCCTCACTACCTTTTCTCAAATCTGCAGCTACCTTTAGCAAATGAATTCAGGACCTCCTACTAGTAACCCTTTAAAATTCTGCCACGAGAAAAAGAAATTGAAGAGAGATACACATAAAGAAGAATGAGTCATGATGCCATTGTGATTCCATCTCAGAATTTTCTCTAGCATTTCTCAGATCCACCCACGATACCCTGTGGTTCCAGAGTGGACATGTGACAGGCATTATGTAAACAGATACAGGATAGATGTGAGAGCTGAAACCATGTTTAGAAGAAATGAGGAAATAACATTTTCAATGTCTTTATCAACATTCTGTTAAGATTTGTGTTTTCAGTTAAAAGTGTCTAGCTGTGTACACTGCCTTTATAGTCACTATGGCTCTGTGTGAGTGTGACTCAGTTTGATTTCACAAGTATGTGTGAATAGCTGCTCCTGTCATCTCCTAAGAGGGGCCTATAGTCAGCTCCCACCGAGTAAGAATCCTCTGCAGTCATGGGTCTTATTAAGCCCATCTATGCTGATACCTCGCTGGTACATTCCAAGAGATATTTTAACTCCTCCCTGCTGCCCAGCACCTGCTTCCAATGCACCCGAGCCAAAGGTTGCTGCAGTCTCCATGCTCATGGTGGCCGATGTCTCTTGTGAATATCCAGATGAACCCTGCAAGATCAAATAAACTCACCTAAGCTTTGAAAGAAAGGTTCTACTGATGCTGCTATCAACTAAACTTCTGACATTGCTTGAAAGAAGCAAGACAAAGGCCAGGTGCGGTGGCTCACACCTGTAATCCCAGCACTTCGAAAGGCCAAGGCGGGTGAACCATGAGGTCAGGAATTCAAGATCAGCCTGGCCAATTTGGTGAAACCCCATCTCTATTAAAAATACAAAAAAATTAGCCAGTGTGGTGGTGCATGCCTGTAGTCCCAGCTACTCAGAAGGCTGAGGCAGAAGAATCGCTTGGATCTGGGAGGAGGGCATAGTGAGCTGAGATTGAGCCACTGCACTCTAGCCTGGGCGACAGCAAGACTCCATCTCAAAAAAAGAAAAGAAAAGAAAAAAGAAGACAAGATGACACAATGGATGTATAGGGCGTTTTCCTTCCCAGACCCTGACAGGCATGGTCAAATTGTCCATTTTGCTTAGTTCAGAGAATATTAAATTTGAAATCTGTATTACTATTATTACTTATTGTTCAGAGTATATTGACATTGCCTGCATTTTGGAAAGAATAATAATTGTTTCTCTGACCTTGGGCCCAACTAGCCATTTTAAATAGGAGTGGCTACAAATAGACAAATTTGGAACATATAGATGTTCTTCAATACTTGCTTGACTTACACCGTTGCATAAGATATTAGAGAAATGGGCGCAACATGGTGGCTCACACCTGTCATCGCAGCACTTGGCAAGCCGAGGTGGGGTGGATCGTCTGAGGTCAGGAGTTTGAGACCAGCGTGGCCAACATAGGAACCCTGTCTCTATGAGAAACAAAAAAAATAAGAAATAAGTTGGCTGTGACGGCAGGCCCCTGTATTCCCAGCTACTCAGGCGCTGAGGCAGGAGAACCGTTTGAACTTGGGAGGCAGGGGTTGCAGTGAGCTGAGATTGCAGCATTGCACTCCAACCTAGGCAACAAGAGCAAGACTCCATCTCAAAAAAAAAAAAAAAAAAGAGAGAGAGAGAGAGAAAAGGATATTAGAGAAATAAGGTGATTAGAATCAATCATCCCTTTTGGATGGGATTAAAATCTTATCTAGCTCTTTACCGCTGGAAACCTTGCCACACCAGGGACATTCTGAGCTGAAGTAATCTGTAGAGAACCTATTACAGTGTCTATTACATTATATTTTTATTTTACTCTATGATATTCTCAAAAGGACTTTATGTGAGTTATGGCTCTAATACACCAAGATAACATGAAAATTAGGACAAATAGGCAAGGAGAACCAGTGAGAACATCAGGAGGGAAGTCAACTGTGTCTGGGCATCAGTAGACGGGACAGCTTGCAAGTCAGGTCAGGTGATCACAAAGTTCTCTCAGCTGCCACCTGCAAAGGTCCAAGGGTGACATTGTCAGCAAATTCACACAAGGAATAAATAACCAATCATTTAGGGGATTGTAGCAGACACACGAAATGAAAATTTATTTTGCCACCCCGGATCCATAGGAAAATAAAGTGGGCAGTATTTTTCTTTCTTCTGTTGAAATTGATATATAAGAACATGCTAATTGAATCAGATTAAATATAAATTATATTTATCTAATTATCTGAATGATTTAAGGCTGAATTAATTTTAACTTCAATATTATAACTGGCTTTATGTTAAGCATTAAAAAGTGAATTTCTCATTCTGTGTAACTTCCTTCTTTTCATCAACATATTTTCAGAACATTTGCTTTATATTATAGTTTTTCAGGAACAAAATATACGTCTTCATGATAATCATACTTCTACATGCTCTATTCAGTCAGTTAACAATTTCTTCTCCAAATACACACTCACTTTCCACCTCCATGGACAAAACAGAACTTGCTTCACATTTTAAAATCTTGTTTAGTCATCTGTCATCCGGTAGAAAAAGAGACAGTGGGAGTGGCAGGAAAGAGGATTGGAAAGGATGGGAAGAGGAATGAAGTTTGCTGAAAGTGACAAACTTCACATGGATATTCACAGTATTTATTGGTCCATGCACCTTCAGAATTTTCTCTTTAAATATCACACATTCTAGTAAACGTCTAAAGCAACTCACTCGAATATCAGGTGTATGGTGACTAAGAAGGAGCAAAAGGCTGGGCTGGGCGTGGTGGCTCAAGCCTGTAATCCCAGCACTTTGGGAGGCTGAGGCGGGTGGATCACGAGGTCAAGAGATCGAGACCATCCAGGTCAACATGGTGAAACCCCGTCTCTACTAAAGATACAAAAAATTAGCTGGGCATGGTGGCGTGTGCCTGTAATCCCAGCTACTCAGGAGGCTGAGGCAAGAGAATTGCCTGAACCCAGGAGGGGGAGATTGCGGTGAGCCGAGATCACGTCATTGCACTCCAGCCTGGGTAACAAGAGCGAAACTCCGTCTCAAAAAAAAAAAAAAAAAAAAAAGGAGCAAAAAATTGGGGAGTCCTGGAGACCAAAAGTCACATTTTAACCTTGCTACTTAGTAAATCTGTCTCCAGACCTGGGTCTGTTACTTACTACTTACTCCCACTTGACTTCAATCTTGCCTCAACTCTAAAACAGACAATAGTATCAACTTTCAGGATTATGATTAGAATTAGAAATAATATAATAAGCACCTATACTAAGTGTCTGGAACATGTTAGGCACGCAATAAAATGTAGATGATGTTACATTTCCTGTTCAGAAATAAATGGAATTACATTCCCAGAATTGAACTGCAGTATAAACACTTATAAAGTAATTTGCTCATTCCCATGATTATTAGAAACTGTGTCTTGGGTCCAATGTCTTTAAAGATGGTCCTGTACAAAGAGGGGAACAACAGACACTGGGGCCTCTGGGAGGGTGGAGGGTGGAAGGAGAAAGAGAATCAAGAAAAATAACTAATGAGTATTACGCTTAATGCCTGAGTGACAGAAAAACCTGTACAACAAACCCCCATGACACAAATTGACCTATATAAAAAACCTGCGTATGTGCCTCTGAACTTAAAATCAAAGTTGAATAAAATAAATAAAGATAATCTTAAAAACAGTATCTTAAGAATTCTAGGGAGTCAAATTATATACGACTTATCAGGGATCCCAGGTGGGATCACCAGGTTGTCAGTCCAAGGAGTCCAGCAAGCAAAGAGAGGCAAGATGTTTTCAAGTACTTCTGATTGAGTGCACACCCCAAAAACACCAGGCCAAATAATGTATATGCATTACCTAACTTAATACAACACATCTATAAGGCAAGCACTATGGACACAGCCACTCTAGAGCTGGGAAAACTGAGATACTGGGTTCTTCAAGGTCTCACAACTGGAAAGTGAAGTTGATGCTGTGATTCAAATCATCACAGTCCAACTCTGGAGCATACGCTGCTGACTTCTGTGCCAAGATAAATATAAGGAGCAAAGCTACAAATCAAACCTGTGAGGTAAGAGGTATAATACTGATTGGACAGATGGAAAAAGAGATAACGCAGAAATTTCAGCTACATAAGTCAAGAGACAGCAAGGCACCAGCAGGTAGAACCAGGCAGCTCAGGAGCTCACTCCATGGACTCTGGCATCTGGCAGACTTGTGCTGTTTGTTTCAGGGCCAAGGGCAACCTTTCAAAAGGACCAACCCGGGCTAGAAAAATGGATACATTCTAAATGCAATTTACAATCTATGTTTTTGAAACTGAAAAATACTTTCTCAAAAAGAAAACTTTAACACAGATAATGCAAATGGCCAGCAAGCACATAACGAGATGCTTAATATTGTTAACCATTAGGGAAATGCAAATCAAAACCACGAGGAGGAGGGCTGGGCATGGTGGCTCACATCTGTAATCCCAGCACTTTGGGAGGCCGAGACAGGGGGATCACGAGGTCAGGAGTTCGAGACCAGCCTGGCCAACATGGCGAAACCTCATCTCTACTAAAATTACAAAAAAATTAGCTGGGCATGGTGGTGTCTGCCTGTAATCCCAGCTACTTGGAAGGCTGAAGCAGGAGAATTGCTTGAACCTGGGAGGCAGAGGTTGCAGTGGTGAGCCAAGATCATGACATTGCACTCCAGCCTGGGTGACAGAGTGAGACTCTGCCTCAAAAAAAAAAAAGAAAGAAAGAAAAAAGAAACTACAAGGAGATACTTCACACATGCTTAGATAACTACCAAAATAATGGACATTAACAAGTGTCGGAAAAAATGTGGAGAAATTGGAACCCTAGTACATTGCTAGCAGGAATGTGAAATGGTACAGTCACCATGGAAAGTAATTTTGTGGTTCCTCCATGATCTCAACAGAGAATTTCCGTATGACCTAGGAACTCTACTCCTGGGTATATTCCACAAATAACTGGAAACAGGTGTTCAAATAAAAACATGCACACAAATGCTCATATCAGCACTATTCACAGTAGCAGAATAATGGAAACAACTCAAATGTTTATCAACTCATGAAGGAATTTTTAATATGTGACTGATTCATGCAATGGAATAGTATTCAACCATAAAAAAGGAATGAAATTTTGAAAAATGCTACAAGATGAATGAACTTTAGTTGGAAACATTTATGGTAAGTAGAAGCAGTGAGACATAGAAGGCTATATATGGCATAATTCCATTTATATGAAATATAAAAACCAGAGTTGGCAAATCCATACAGACAGAAAGCAGATGAGTGGTTTCCAGGGGCTGGGGGGAAGAGGAAAAATGAAGAGTAACTGCTTAATGGGTATGGGGTTTCCTTTTGGGGTGGCCAAATGTTCTAGTGGTGATTATTGCATCACAACATGATAAAGGCAGTTAGTGTCATGAATGGTAAATTTTATGTTAAATGCATTTTACCACAATTTTTAAAAATGAATAAAACCTTTATGGAGGCTCTATATGGAAAACAGATAAAAGCAGGGTAGTGCTGGTGAAATCTGGCATCGATGGGAACCCTGGAGCCATTCTTCTTCCAGCTTTCCTGGGCACACTGTGGTTAGAACAGAGTATGCCATGTTTATTTATCTAACTCAGAACATGCAGCTCTGAAAAAAAGCAGAACTGAAATTTCTCTGTTGCCTTGCAGAAGTGCCAACTACACGTTGAGCCAAATGCTAAAGGAAAGTTTTCAAAAGTTCAAATTTATGGAATCCACACTAGGAAGTTTAATTTGCATGGAAAAACGAAAAACAAGCCCCTCAAAAACAAACAAACAAACAAAACCTGTGGGAGTGTTTCCAGTTACTTTTAAGTATTTACTGATTAAAAAAAACATTAGCCAAACTTTTCCCTGTTGACTCTCATGGGAAAAAAGTCCAGAAGATACCTTAACTTTGTAACATACATTGCCATTTTTCACTGTTTTTGCAAAGCCAAGTTCTAGCTTTTCATCTAGTTTTGGGGACGTGTCTCTCAACCAAAATCTAACTTTTCAAGGTGTCTTCCATGCACTGCTTTAAAAGTTCCTTCAGACTAGATAGGGTGGCTCACACTTATAATCCCAGAACTTTGGGAGGCCAAGGTGGGCGTATCATGAGGTCAGGAGATCGAAACCAGATTGGCCAGTATGGTGAAACACTGACTCTACTAAAAATACACAAAATTAGCTGGACATAGTGGTGCATGCCTGTAATCCCATCTACTCGGGAGGCTGATGCAGGAGAATTGCTTGAACCCGGGAGGTGGAGGTTGCAGTGAGCCAAGATTGTGCCACTGCACTCCAGCCCGGGCAATAGGGCAAGACTCTGTCAAAAAAAAAAAAAAAAAAAAAAAAAAAAGACATATATGAGGCCAACAAACATATGAAAAAATGCTCATCTTCACTGGTCATTAGAGAGATGCAAATCAAAACTACATTGAGATACCATCTCACACCAGTTAGAATGGCGATCATTAAAAAATCTGGAGACAACAGATGCTAGAGAGGATGTGGAGAAATAGGGGCATCTTTACACTGTTGGTGGGAGTGTAAATTAGTTCAACCATTGTGGAAGACAGTGTGGCGATTCCTCAAGGACCTAGAAATAGCATTTCCATTTGACCCAGCAATCCCATTACTGGGATATATATCCAAAGGATTATAAATCATTCTACTATAAGGACACATGCACACGAATGTTCATGACAGCACAGTTTACAATAGCAAAGACCTGGAACCAACCCAAATGCCCATCGATGATAGACTGGACAGGGAAAATGTGGCACATATACACCATGGAATATTATGCAGCCATCAAAAATGATGAGTTCATGTCCTTTGTAGGGACATGGATGAACCTGGAGAACATCATTCTCAGCAAACTGACACAAGAACAGAAAATTAAACACTGCATGTTCTCACTCATAGGCAGGTGTTGAACAATGAGAACACATGGACACAGGGAGGGGAGCACTACACACTGGGGTCTGTTGGGGGAAAATAGGGGAGGGGTAGCAGGGGGTGGGAAGTTGGGGAGAGATAGCCAGATATAGGTGAAGGGGAGAAAGGCAGCAAAACACACTGCCACATGTGTACCTGTGCAGCAATCTTGCATGTTCTTCACATGTACCCCAAAACCTAAAATGCAATAAAAAAAAATAATGCACAGAAAAAAAAATCCTTCAGGTGGTGTTATCATCTTTTTGTCCACTTATTTGTTGGGAAGCCATTCACTGGTGTCCTAAGACAGGATTCAGCATTACTGTCAGCCTTGCAAATTAATTAATGGGTCTTGCTATCACTACATTAGAAACCCATTTGAACATGCTCATCTCTTTGAGTCCTAATCTCTTCTTCCCTTCCTCCCAATTCACAGTTGCCTGCAGCTGGTTCTGAGGATCCATGTGTGGGCATCTCCACCAAGGGAGGGAGGTGTGGGGTGAGGTCCTTTCTTCCTCTCTAAGGAGTGGATTTTCTCAAGAGTAACATGGGAAGTTCTAAATTAATGTTGAAGCTGAGCTTTCTTGCCACTGTTTGTGTATGGCACAGGAAACAGCCTCTCCACATGATGGTAAGAAGCCTTAAACCCAGATTATGGCACCTTTCTCTCTGGAGTGCTCTTTTTGGATAGAGGGTAAAAGGTCATCCTCTCAGACTGGATAGTTGTTCTCAACCAACTGCATGACCTCTGTGCTTCTACAAAAGGGGTCTTTGAAACTGCATCAAAAGATTTTATGCAACTGATTTACAAAAAGCACAATTAAGTAGATGGAAGCATCATTCAAGACCATCTGGTGGAAGAGGTAGCATATTTAACATTCTAGTATAATTATTAGCAGCAAAAGAAATTGTTTTAATTGTAAATGACAAGCTATGCATTATCTGTCATACTCTGATAGACTGCAAATCTCCATTTGTTCCACCAAGGAGCCAAAATAAAAGATGTAAACATGGTACCATTAGAATGCTAGAACTCAAGAAATCTACATATAGAGGCAAAGCTCAGGAGAGAAGCTGTGGATGGCCTTGAACTTCCAATGATAAATCTTTATTTTCTCTGTTTCATTTGAAGTATTAAAACTGCTTAAATGGAAAAGAAGTCAGATTTATATATTTTTTTCTTTTTCTTAACTGTGGGCATCATTCAAACCAAGGACAGTACCTTGCTGGGATTTTTCTTATCCTTGAAGCAATTGTCAAGCAATTGTCTCCAGTGTAAGAAAGTGTTGAGTCAGTGTGTTTCTATGTCAAGGACTGCAGACCCAATTGCAGTTCCAAAATGCCCTCCTTTGGCCTTAATATAATCAGAGGTGATTTAGGTCAACACTTGTGCCACGATGAATAAGTTTATCCCCACATAACACTTGGTTACCCTGAGGTTCTTTCGAGTCTACATACAGATTTTAACAGATCCCTGCTCTTTTCTCTACATGAATATAATAATCTTGTTGAGAGAGAACCCATTTTGACAAATGGAATTGTAAAATTAGAAATAAATGGTGCATTTTTGGAAATATATTCACTCTATCATCTTCGTTACCTCATCACATATGAAAATAATCACTTTCTTCTAAAACATGCCCTAGCAACTTTTAAGAAATTCTGAATAATATTAAAGCAATGCATTCCAATTCTCCAGATTTAGGTCTGGAAGTTACTTTTTATTTTATTTTATTTTTTTAATTTGAGAAGTCTTGCTCTGTCACCCAGGCTGGAGTGCAATGGCCTCTCGGCTTACTGCAACTTCCACCTTCTAGGTTCCTGTCTCAGCCTCCTGAGTAGCTGTGATTACAGGCATGTGCCACCATTTCCAGGTCTTTTTTTTTTTTTTTTTTTTTTCGTATTTTTAGTAGAGATGGTTTTCACCATGTCTCGAATGACCAGGCTGGTCTCAAACTCCTGACCTCAAGTGATCCACCCACCTTGGCCTCCCAAGTTAGCAAGTTTAAACTACAAAATTTTATGCTATAAAATTTGGGTCCAAATAATCATTCATTTGGTTTATACATGTTGATTGAGAACTTATTTTAAGGTCTCAGCGACTCCAGTGAAGCAGAGCAATGAAGAATTGGCCTAGAAAAAGTCATAAAGTAGAATCATAAAGCACAAACAGCAGCAGAACCAATAACAGAAGAGGTGAAAATCAAGATTTAAATTCTTGACATATTTTCAATTTAAATGTCCAAAGGAGATCAAATTACACCTATGGGCTGAAAAAACAATATTTTAATGGGAAATTTCCAGGGTAAAGCCCTATGCATCTAATGTCACCTCGAACACAGAAAGGCAGATAATTGGAGCTGGGAGGGTAGGAACAGAAATGGTCTCATACTTCCTTGGAAGCTCAGCTCTTAAACAAATCAAAGTACACTCAAGTATCCCTTCAGACAACAGAGATGTAGTATGTCTATTAATCATTTTTTCAATGAGTTGGTCTGAGGACCTACACTTATTCCTTCCAAAGAAGCCAGAAAGGCAAAATCCTTGATCCTATTCTGATTGTGTAATGTTTGCTCTGAAAACTTTTATAAATAGCTTGCTCGCTCCATTCCTCACCTGAATCTTCAAGAAAACAGTTATTTGAGAAAAAAAAAGGGGGGGGGGTCTCAGGGATTTTCATACAGTATGAGCAAATCTTTCATAAACCACATGAAAACATAAAGAACAACAGTAAGTGTGTTCAAGTCTTGTATCCAAGTCTTTGCTGAGTCAGTGTCCAGCTTGTGCTTGGTTTGGGTCCAGGCCCAAGAGTTAAACCTTGGACAGAGACCTGTGGCAGGCCCAGGGAATATCCAGAGAAGAACATTCTGGACAAAGGGGACACTAGAGGCAATAATGACTCTACTCGTTTATCCAAGCATGAGGGTGAAAAGCAAGTTTGAGTAACAGAAAGGTAGTAGGGCCACAGCAGCATGAGCAAGGTAGGAGAGTGAGGAAAGGGCTCCAGAAAGTGAAAGGAAACTGAGTCAGAGCCAAGCATGAAAAACGTGATGATGCTTGTGGAAAGATTCATTTTTAAAGATTCCTTTTTCTAAGTGAGATGAGAAGCCTGAGCAAGCTAAGAAATGGGAGGGATTTTAGTAACAGAGCCAACAGGATTTCAGAACAAATACTTAGGAAGGATTGCAGGGGTCTAAGTGTGAGATGGTGGTGGTGGATTGGACCAGAATCACAGGGAAACACCTCCAAAGGGCCTAAAGTTCCCTCCTTCTCCACTAAATAATCTTGAAGTGAACAAAAATAATTGCATAGGGCTAATGAGAAAACGTGGTATTTAAGAATTCAGTGCCATCTGCACAAAATTCCAGCCAAAAGGGTTCCCCACTGCCCCACCCCAGTTCAGTGACCCCACACACAACTGGGAAAGTGAGCAAACAGCTTGGCTCCAATTTCCTTATGTAGGAAGATTAATATTACATGAGTCAATGAATCTTCACTTCTCAAATTTGCCACAAATGAAAGAACTTCCTCTGCCCCCTCAAAACATCTGGATGCTGCCTGCCGGGGCCTCACATCCAAGTGAAAACATCTGGGTGTCAGGGAAGCGGTAGAACTGGGTGGCATCTAAATAGGATTTTGGAAAGTTGCTTGAATAACAGCATTAAAAAAACAAAAGTTCAGCCCTGTTCTATGTAAATCTACAGTGTACTTAGTTGTGTTTATTTGTTCAATCACCAGCACTGCCCACATTATGGGAAAGAGATAGGGCTTGATGATAAAGGAACGTATCTAAGCCTTTCCCAGTTCGTCCTACTGCTAACTACTGAACATGGAGGCCTTCTTGTTCTTTGCGCTTCGAGTAGTCAGGTTCCCCTCTTTGAATCTGGAAATCTGGAATCTGTGGGCAATTCTGGCCCTAGCCACTCGGAACTCCCACTCTGCATGCTTTTTCTTTGACTGCCTTTCACTCAGGGGGTTCAAAAAATAGAAGCAGTATGCATGTGGGAGAAATGTGTGCATTAGTCATTTTATTCAGTGCATACTATGTTGTCAACGCTGTCAAACATAATAAAAGTGCAGCTAAAACACTTAACCACATATTGATCTGCTCCCACGTCTCCTGTAGTGAGCTTAGAGTAACAGAACCCCTCTTTATTCCCCCCGCGCTTTAATGCGCAGGGTAGTGAGCTTCCTGCAACTGTTTATTTTGGAAACAGTTGAGGAAGCATCGACCTCAGACTTTCCCGTTGTTCAGCTATTGCCATATAATCCCTTGTATGAACTGAAATATCTTATAAGAAACGTTAAGGTGAACTTGGGTGGCTTGGGTCAAGGCTGGTTTGTTGTTAGTAGGATTCTTATTATTATGATTAGCATTATGAGTTTTGGTCATAAACATTTTTTTTTCTTTTTTAGACTGTAAACCTTCAGCTCTTATTACTAGTAACTAGAATGAGAACCACCATACACTGAATGTTCACTGCATTATAAAAACACTATGCTGAGGATTTCCCATATATGCTTCTTTAAATTTGTGTTACATACCATCTCTAAGATAATATAATCTGTATTTTACAGAGAAGGAAGCTGAGGCTCAGATGAGAAAGAAAGAGAGGGAAAGTGACCTGCCCATAACTGCTCAGAGAAAACATAAATCCATGACTGATTAGTTCTGAAGCTCATATTCTCAACCACTTACTAGGTTGAAAATTCATGTCTAGAATTGGGAAGATATCTTCCTGCTGGATTGATGGGTATGTTTGAAAGTAAAGCTAAGGAATCTTCACTGTGACCCACAGTCACGATGTGGAAATTGGGGCTCAAATTCCTAGCCTCCCTTGAATCTTCTCAACATGCCACCAGCATGAAACACACTGTATGATTCGGACACCTGGTGGAGTGTCCATTTTGTTTTTATGGGTAGCCACATAAGCTACCAGCTTTGGGTTGCAGAGTTGAGTTCCCCAGGCAGGCTTGGCTTCCATCAGTGCAGAGAACAGCAGTGATTGAAGAAAAATTCTCTGTTCAGTAAAGCAGCAGTTACAACTGTCTCTTCCCGTCACAGTTTGGGGACACGGTTTGGGATATGTTTCTGGAAGCTTAGAAAGTCTGTTTCTCCAGTTCCCCAGTGATTCTGTAAGCTATTTCATCTTCTTTATTAAACTTCCATTTAACCTAGCCAAAGTGGAGTCTGTTGTTTGCAACTTAGATAACACAGACAGGAAAGACAAATAGAGAAAATTTCTTTATTTCTTTACTTGCAACTGTTTCTCTAGTGAGCTGTAATTTTACGCTACCACTAACACCCCGCAGGAACTATCTCACTCCCCATATAACTGGATGAACCTATGCTGTGTGGAAAATATTCACCTTTTCCTGCTATGGCATGGGAGTAGGAAAGAAGGATCAGTGAAGATCCTAGGGCAGTGAAGGGCTTCTCCACTTTGGCAAAAAGAAAAAGGAGCCTCATCTTTCTCAACAGAAGCCCATCCATAATGGATATAGACGTGTTCTGTTATTGGCAGGCTTGGAAACATCATTCTTTACAATCGTGCGCAACTCCCTGGGAGTGAAACAGCTGAATTGTACACAGGGGTTTCCCACTTCCCTTGAGTTCTGTTTACTTCTCTCTACTGATTCCACACATTTCCAGATAAATTTAGGCTCCATTTCAGCTCATTAAAGCAAAATCTGTTCAACTATGTCAACAAGTAGAAAAGCTTTCTACTCAAATGTTATTTTTGTCCAGGAACACAGGATGAGGACCAGAAACGAAGAGATGAGGTATGTGGCAGTCTTGACCAGGTCCAAGTAGAAATCTGAGATAACCCAACCCCAGCTTATACAAAAGGGTACAGGCAGACAGCACAGCATTTCAGGCTCAATGGGGAGCACCCAATAGCCTGAGGTCTGGGCTGACTGGTGGGTTAACAGGTGGGTGTTCCAGAAGAAGGGCTTTAGTCCAATACAGGTCAGCAGGCAGCAGGGTGTGATCCAGGAGCCCTGACAAGCAGGTGGTGAGCGTTTTCCTCTCCCTCTGGAAAAAGCTGAATTGAACACGGTTAAATGATACCTCAATTTAAGAAAGTGACGCAGTGGCTCACGCCTGTAATCCCAGCACTTTGGGAGGCCGAGGCGGGTGGATCACGACGTCAACAGATGGAGACCATCCTGGTCAACATGGTGAAACCCTGTCTCTACTAAAAAATACGAAAAATTAGCTGGGCATGGTGGCACGTGCCTGTAATCCCAGCTACTCAGGAGGCTGAGGCAGGAGAATTGCCTGAACCCAGGAGGCAGAGGTGGCGGTGAGCCGAGATCGCGCCATTGCACTCCAGCCTGGGTAACAAGGGCGAAACTCCATCTCAAAAAAGGAAGGAAGGAAGGGAGGGAGGGAGGGAGGGAGGGAGGGAGGGAGGGAGGGAGGAAGGAAGGAAGGAAGGAAGGAAGGAAGGAAGGAAGGAAGGAAGGAAGGAAGGAAGGGAAAAGAGATGCAGATTCATTCAAGGAAGAGAAAGTTAGATGCCTTACAAGTTCACAGCTCTTTTTGGTCCTAAGGCAACCACATACCGTTATACATTTGCTCTTAATACTCCAGACTTTCCAAATTATTGTAAAAGTTTTGTACAGTAATCTTTGGCTTTTCCTAGCCTGCGTTCATAAAAAAAAAAAAAAAAAACAAGATTGGATACTTGACAAACTGGAATTTCTAGACTCCCTTAGGGTAATTCCAAACCATGCTAGGCATGTTAAATTCCAGCATCCCCAGTATATATTTTTTTATTGTTTGTTTGTCTGTTAGCACCAAACAAGCAGAAATCCAGCCAAAGAGGCAGCAACGTCAAATTCAGTGGAAGTCTCGGAGTGGAACACAGAAGATAACGTAACATGATTGTCTGTTTCTGTCAAAGAAGTATACATGCAGCTATATAAATACACCTGTATTGTATGTCGTTCTTTACAGAGGTCAAACAAGAGCAACACAATGCCCAAATATTTCAACCTTCCCTTCTTATCCTATCCCCTCCAAACCCACTCGTGCTATGTATGTTCACATTTCTGATGAAACAACAAAAATGAATGCTTTCTGTCCCAATAACTCTACTTCTAAGGATTCCACGGAAAGGGGGAAAACCATTGAGGCAGCCAAAATATACATGCAAAATTATTTATAATAGCAGCAATTGAAAATAGCCTATAGGTCCAGGAATAGGTAAATTATTAACCTGAGTTATGAAAAACTACAAGAGATATCTATAGTATGATTATGTAATCACAATAAATGAAAAGTTTAAAGAACATTTGCGAGTGAAAACATGTTTATGGAGTTAAAGGCAGCATCCAAAACTGCATGACAGTCATCCTAATCCTGTGTGCGTTTATACACCCTTTTTTCCTTAACAAAATTTATACCTATTAATAAAAAAGACTGGAAGGAATAATGTCAAAAACATTTGCGGTAATGAAATTTTCAATAACTTTTTATTTCCCTCTTCATGGTTTTCCCAATCTTCTTTAGTATTATATAATATCTAAGTATATTAACATGCAGTAATATATAACACTATATTACTATGATATTATATTACCTTCCAAAGGTAAAAGAAACCTATTTGCTCTAAGGAAATCCTGCTACAGGGTTAGATGAGCTAGAAATCGCCTCTTGCATTCCTGACAACCTCAGCTCTCCAGAATTAATCCCTGTTGCAATTTCTGCAAACCCCCCTTGTGTAGAGTTGTTCATTTTTTTATAGAGCTGTCTTGTTTGCTGTGTGTTTTCCACGGCAGCCTCTGTGCCTTCTACTTCCAAACAAAAACCCTGGGAATTTGGTCGTACAGTAGAAAAAAAAATTTGAATTATTTATCACCCGAGAAAATCCGATACCTCTCAGAATTTAGTTTCAATGAAATTATTTAGTAAGATAAAAAGAAATTCGCAGCTGCTGCTGCTGAGCTATGTGGCAGTCTTATCATCTATAAAATGAGGAAATAATATCTACCTCTTCTCAGGGTTGGGGGGGAAAGATAATAAGATCATTGTAGGTAAAGTCCATAACAATATCTGGCAATCGATGATTTCTTAAAGTTCAAAGCATATATTCTATTGGGATAGATAGTACCTAGAAGGCAGGGTGTTTGAAGGGAGTAAAGCAATGCCTGTATATGGTAATACCAAGACAACGAACAGGGAACCACAGAGTGGCAGCCGCCTGCTTGGATGTAAATTTCCTTCTTGTGACGCCTTGACCAGATTATCTAATTTCTCTACCTCAGTTTCCCCATTTGTAAAGTCGAGCTGATTAACATTTCTTGCTTCAGAAGGTTGTTGTGTGGATTATGCCAGGCATTTAGGACAATGCCTAGTGAATAGGAATCACTGTGGAAGCCAAGTTAAATGTCTGCTGTGACTTGTTCCACAATAACACAAACAGAATTGCCTAAAGTACAGCACTATTTGCTCTGTGAAGTCCGCTTGGACACCCGGAGTTAGAAGCCTCCTGCACTGAACTTTCTGTACCCAAAGTGGTTCCTTAGGTACACACTAAATTCCTAGGACCTTAACTAATCTACTTCCTGATTGTGTCTTATCTTTGTGTCCTCAAAACCTAGCACCCTAACGTTCACACTAAATATTGAATGTCTTTAGAAACAGGCTACAATACTTGACGTGCGAGGACAATGCATTTTATTCGTTAGGTTGTTTCCAGTTTCTTCCCCCCACCACACACACATAAATTGTATCCATTAGACAGATTTTTAGAAAGGACATATTTTACCTCAAACATTGAAAGGTATTAATAAATCCATATTCAATATCTTATTTATTTGTTTATTTTGAGACAGAGTCTCACTCTGTCACCCAGGCTGGAGTGCAGTGGCGTGATCTCGGCTCACTGCAACCCTTGCCTCCCGGGTTCAAGCGATTCTCCAGCCTCAGCCTCCTGAGTAGCTGGGATTACAGGTGTGCGCCAACACACCCAGCTAACTTTTGTATGTTTTAATAGGGACAGGGCTTCACAGTGTTGGTTGGGCTAGTCTCAAACTCCTGACCTCGTGATCCACCCACCTCGGCCTCCCAAAGTACTGGTATCACAGGCGTGTGCCTTTAATAAAAGTTTTACGATTCTAGCAAGTAAAATTGCATCACTTTTTCCAATTTGAGCTACTAAGAAATGATTTAAGCAGAAGCTATTGACCCAGCTATGTCTATGCTGCTAAGAGTAAAACCTCCTGTACCTACAGCTCGCAGCTTACTTCCTGGGTAGCAGGACTCCACAGGGAAACAAGGGCATCAACGACATAGAACTTACAGGCCTGGAGTCTTCGATTCTGGGTCAGGTGACCTCCAGGAAGTCACTTCACCTCCCCAGGTCTGATTTCCTTGTTTGCCGAGCTGAAATAAGGCTGACAAACCGGTCTACAATTCATCAAGCTACAAGAGCACAGCGAAGACCCCTGAAAAACTGCCCTATTCTGAAATGGACAATTAACAAGGAACTGGCCAGTTGATGCCTGTCATTAGACAAGTAACTGACGTTTATTTCTCTTGAAGTTTCTGCATGCTTTCAAGACGGGGCTGTCTACCTAAATTTTTCTAAACAACTCCAAGCCATCCTTACAGTGCCTGCGGAATGGACACTCTCAGGCAAAGTCGTTTCCAAGCCCCTTCGGCTGAGCACTGCAGGGCAGATCACTGCCTTCTCAAATCAAAGGCGGCTCCCTGCGGAGTTTGTTTACACCATTAAATTTCCTCCAATGTAAAGCCAGGAGAATTTTTCCAGGTGTTCGAATTCCTGTAAGGCGGGGAAAGTGCCGAGCTCTGCTTTAGAGCGATACCACGCTAGAGTGAAACACAAAGAACCTTTTCTACTGTGTTGCCCCCGCTGGAGATCTCTGTTTAGGGGCTGCCTTGGCAGGGCCCACCAGACCGTCTGTCACTCTACGGTGACACCGGCTGCCTGAGGAGGGCGGTCCCCAAGGCTCTCATGCTGGCGGCAGCCCCGCGCTGGCCCCGGGCAAGCCTTGATCCGCCCTGCGCCACGTGGAAGGAGCTTGGACACCGGCTCAGCCGCAGGGGCCGCTAGTACCTCCATCGTGTCTCGTCCCCTACGGCGGGGTCAGAGGGCAAGGCACCCGCCAGCCTCCTCCAGGAGCTCCGATTCAACGAGAAGCAAAGGAGGTTCCAAAGAGAGCCACAGGTTGAAATGGGAGCCAGAGCCCGGGCTTCCCCAAGCCAGGTGAAGGGAGCTGGCAAGGTCACCCACTCAGTCACCAGGTGGTGCATTTAATTTAAAAGGAGTGTTAACCTTGTTTATACAAAATAACACCAATATGCAGAGAAGCAGTAAATCCATTGTCGTTAAACAGCGGGGAGCCGCTGGCGCTGGCAGCCTGCCCACCGGCGACGGCGAACCGGGCTGGCACCGAGCAGGGAGCCGGGCCTGCCAGCCTGTCCGCCTCGCGAGAGGAGGCCCGGGCTCGCCCTCTCTGCCCTCCAGATGACTCTTTGCATTCTTGTCAAATATATTTAGAACAAGAGGTGTCCACTTAAAGAGAAACATTTGTTAATCACTTAAATGCAGGCGCTTGGCAGCCCTCCAGTTTCACCTTTATAAATATGTAGGATCGGTTTCCAGCTAAGCAGGAACTCTGCAGCAAGCTCCCTTTCTCTCCGCTGTCCCCTCGAATTGACCCAAGGTGAATGTCCCTAGCACCTTATTAATTTTCTATCCCAGTGGGCTTTCTGGAGTCAATGCCAGCCTCCTATCTGGAAGTCGATGGAGATAAATAAATGGTGCATCGTGGACGGAGGGAAAGAGAGAATGAGAGGAGTGTTTCTTTAAGTAAGGGACAGATTAAAGTTAAATTCCTGTTGACCGAGGCGCTTGTGTCGACATCCTCCTTGTTTACCAGCAGCTGTCCCTGCTAATGACACTCTGATAACTTTCGGAGGCTGCCCTGCATCCGTGGAGGAAGAAGATAAAGAGCCCTCTAAAGACTCCGGGCCTCGACCCCACTCTTTTTAACTTCCCTTCCTTTAAGAATGGGTGAAACTTTTCAGAAGGAGCAAATCCTGGGTGCAGGGATTTTTGCCCTGAAATTTTGAGTTCACAGCATACAAACTCTGTAGAGCTGATGATGCCTATTCCAGGAGTGGAGATTCAGGGTTGGGGGTGGGGGCCAGAAAAGGCAGCTGTTCTGCAAGGTGAGGAGGTCTGCAGGAGGCGGAAGGAGAGCTCTTCCTTTTGTTTTAAAAACACTGACGCTTCCCTGCCCTCCCCCGCCCCACCCCAAACAAGTCTTAACAGAGGTAAGTAAGTATGTTAGGGACAAGGTTACAGAATTAAGGTTCTTTGAGGGCCAATGTATCCTTAGCTTTAACCACATGAAAATCACTCTTTAATACTTGGAACGCTCTCCCTCGTGAGACTCTCAGGTTGTGGGGACCTTGCGGGGGGCACCCAGGATAAAACTCGGAATGTGCAGCTGAGAAAGCAGTTCAGTGGGTGAAGGGACCTCCCTAAATTCACTTAGTTTAGTGGCAGGATGGGGGCTGGAACCCAGTTCCCTGTCCAACGTTGTTTTCAGACAGACAGATAGATGTGAAATACTTTATATTTCATGTGATAGATAAATATAAATGTATATATTTTTTAAAATGTCCTCCTCCCATCCTCAGATAGCAGGAAGATGTCACCTATCTAGTCTCTTTCACACTGAAAAAAAAAAGCCAAAGCTCTCACTTGGCTCAAGTCCTAGCCTGGTAGATGCTTGGGCTTCCCTCAAGACCCACCTCCGCCCCGATTATTTCATGAATACCATTCACTTAAAGATCAACAATGTGGAATCCCATAATCTTATTCATGCTCTAACCAGTTGGGCAGACATGCCTCCAATAAAGCAAGCGCTGAGGACACATTTTTTTCTCTGCCTATGGAAAATGATGCTGGTGTGAAATAAATGATCATGCAATTTTTTCTCCTCTGTTTTGTCACCTAAAGCATGTCTTTTATTCATCTCAAGAGATTTGGGGAGGGGAAAAATAAATTAAATGGCAGGCAAAGTATTTTGAGTTCACATACTCAGAAGAAAGATGTTGACATTTTTGATCCATGTAATTTTTCTCTGGAAAGTTCTTTAGAATGTTTTTAAAGATCAAATACTATGATCTAGTAGCTTACAATTACACAAGTTCATCATTTATAGTCCAAACTGTAGTGACGCAACAACTTTCTCTTTATATATAGTAAGGTATGGTAGAATTATTCTCTCTACACACTTTTAATTTAGCTTATAATCTGTTTATAGCAGATTGTTAACTACCAATAGCTATGGGTTGAACTGTCTTCCCCCAAAATTCATATGTTGAATTTCTAATCACTTAGTTATGAGAGCTTATTTGGAGATAGGATCTTGGCAGAGGTAATCAAATAAATAAGTTCACCAAGGTGGACCCTAATCCAATATGATTTCTGATTTTATAAAAAAGGGAAATTTAGAAACAGCTATGCATGCAATGGTGATGTAAAGAGATGGAGGGAGAAAGCCGCCATCTTTAAGTCAAGGAGAGAGGTGAGAGCAGATCCCTTCCTCACAGCCATCAGAGGGAACCAACCCTGCCGACACATTAAAGGTTGACTTATATCCTCCAGAGCTGTAAAGCAATAAATTTATGTTGTTGAAGCCAGCCAGGGTGTGGTACTTGGTTATGCGAGAACCCTAGCGTGCCAACCAGTTTTAGCTAACTCAGTAACTTTGATACCCCCTCAGATCAATATTTCAAAAACAAAATTAAACGGCTTAAAATTATTTTTAAAATGTCCTATGTAATGGGAAGGCAAAAGGAACTAATATGTATTGTACATCTATCATGTCCTGGGCAGAATCTGGAGAACTTGATATATTTTTGTTGATTTCACATGTATAAATCACTCTTTCAACAATAAAATTCGATCTAATTCAGTAGAAACACATCTTGTGCAGTAAGAACATTTACAGTAAACACGAGTAATTTAAATGAGTACCAATTAAGGGGATTGTACATTGCTTAGTATATTTCATCAAATTATATATCATAGGAGGTGGTTTCTTCTCTACATTACGAGCAATGGTACCTGTTGAATTCTTCTCCATCATTTCACCCACATTTTTTGATGTATCATATAATTGATGGTTGAAAAGTTTATAGTAGGTTTTGTCAAGAACCCAATTGTGAACAGAGATTATAAATAAGCACAGTCAATCAAGAAGATTTATCAAGTAGGCACTCCGTATACAGCACTAGAAGGAGAAGGGGAGGTTGCAGAAGCCACAGCACCTGGTTTGGGCTACATGAGAGTCTAATTGATGAGAACAGCTATAAGCAAGTCAAGAAGGCAAACTAATGTTATGCTTTGGGGCAATATCTCAGTGGTGCAAAAGAAAAGGAACACAAGATAGGGGGCCATACATCCCTGTGTGCCAGCAATAGTCCCAGTTTACACTTGCTGTCTCTGCTTAATTGTTAAGTGATTTTTTTTCATTCCCCAAAATGTCTGAGGTTGATTGAAAAAGTCTGGGGTCACCCTAGCTCGGGACTTCTCGACCTCCATACAACTAGTGTTTAAGATGGATGATTCTTTGTTATGGGGTCTGTCCTATGCACTGCAGGATGCTTGGCAGTATCCCTAGCCTCCACTCATGAGATGCCATAAGCAAGGTCTGCCTTCTATGGTGACAACCAAAAATGTCCCCAGACATTGCCAAATGTCTCCTACAAGGCAAAACCACCGCCAGTTAACAACCACTGTAAAGGAATGATGATTACACCATGGAAAACTATCTTCAGAGACTAAATTTCAGCATCTGTAAATAAAGAACCTGAACTGCCTGAAGAAGAAGGAGGAGATTTTGTATATAAAAGTATGAAAGTGGAAAATAGCAAGTTGAAGTCAAATGTCAGAAGTACAAGGGACAGCAGTAACCATGAATAAAGATTGGGGAGTTAAACAAGTTAACCAACCTGTTCACTAAGCTACAGCTATGTCTTAAGAACACTTAAAAATAATAAGTCACAAAAATCTCTGATTTCTGGGGGTCCATGGTCGTTGACGTAGTGGACTGGAATCTTTTACATTGCTTAGTTTCTTAATATTTAGAGAGCCAGAGAGTGACGCCCTCCACAACAGTTTTCTGAGAGAAGAGTAGATAAGAGAGGTAATAATAATAGCAGCTGCTATTTATTTGGACTCTCTTATGTCCAAGATCTTTTATAGACATTATTTGGTTTAATCCACAGTAGACTTTTGCAAGACAGTATTAACTTCACTGGGCCTCAGTTTCCTAAGCTGCAACATGAGCGAAGGTTGGTGGTGTCACGAATCTATTAAGTGTCTCGGCCATGACTTGAACCAGGTCCAGCTCCCTTAAGCCCATGTATGTTTCCCTTACCCCACTGCACTGGCTGTCAAAAGAGCAAGCCAAGATTTCATGTAAAAAGAGAACACAAGGCTGGGCTTGGTGGCTCACGCCTGTAATCCCAGCACTTTGGGAGGCCAAGGAGGGTGGATCACGAGGCCAAGAGATCAAGACCATCCTGGTCAACATGGTGAAACCCCATCTCTACTAAAAATACAAAAAAAAAAAAAAAAAATTAGCTGGGCGTGGTGGCGCGTGCCTATAATCCCAGCTACTCAGGAGGCTGAGGCTGGAGAATTGCCTGAACCCAGGAGGCGGAGGTTGTGGTGAGCCGAGATCGCGCCATTGCACTCCAGCCTGGGTAACAAGAGTGAAACTCAGTCTCAAAAAAAAAGAGAACACAACTAGTTTAAGAACATAGTAAACATGATCATTCTTCATACAGAGACTCCGAAACACGGGGAGGTAGGGTAAGGCTTTTCTTTTATTTCAGATTAACTTTTAATGACTGAAGTTGTCCTTATTTATGAAAACAAAGTAAGCTTAGTCCGGTGTCTTTCATTTACTGTTAGGTGATCATTTGGGATTAGGAGTCTCTAGATGTGCTGATGTTTAGTAGAAGCTTATCAATATGATTCTGAATACGGGCTGGGGTAAATCCTCTCAAAATGAAGAGTTAAATGCTTAATTTTTATTTCACCATCTCCCGGGTCAGGATATTCAATATCCAAAGGCACAATCTCCTCCCATCTTGTTTCATTCCTTTACTCAGTAAATTTAGCTCACACATGTGGCTGGAAGGAAGTTATTTGGTTACAAGGAGATTTCCATGAAGACATGAGCAGTATCAGTTATTACCATCACTTGTTCCTTTCTTTGCCCCACTAAGCCAAATGGGGAAAGACGAAGTACTCACGGAGCCAGGCTAGTGGGGAAAAAAAGAAATTGAGTAAAATGTAGTCATGTGTGATTTGTAACAAAAATAATATTGCCAGTTAAATGGGCTCAGGCCTGTAATAACAGAACATTGGGAGGTTGAGGCCAGAGGATCACTCTGGCCCAGGAGTTCAAGAGCAGCCTGGGTGCCATAGGGAGACCCACGTCTTTACAAAATAATAAAAAATAGCCTTGCATGGTGGTGCATGCCTATAGTTCTTGTTATTTAGGAGGCTGAAGCAGGAGAATCACTTGAGCCTGGGAGGTCAAGACTGCACTAAGCCATGATTGTGCCACTGCATTCCAGCCTGGGCAACAGAGTGAGACCCTATTTTAAAAGCAACAAAAACAAAAATTATTATTAATACCTCCACAGAGGGAGTTGGGATTTAAGGCAGGCCAAAATTTAATGCCTATTCGCATTAGAGCAGTATGGTGCTTTATATCTGCTATTTCATTGTATCAACCCCCAAACCCAGAGACAGAAGACATGTCTTCACCTAAGTTATAACCCTTCTAACTTAAGTGAAGAGAGGATCAAAAGAAATTAATTAAGTAAACTTCTCACGGTTGAATGGTTAGGAAGTAATGTGGCCATGATTCAAACCCAGGTCCACCTGATTCCAAAGCCTGTGTTCTTTCCACTGACACAAGTAATTCAAGAAAAAGTTAGCTATGTAATTAAAGGAAATGAGGGGATCAAATTCCCAGCCTACGCAGGAGAAGACAAGATAAACCCCAGGTCAGAAAAGAGGTACTAAAGGCTTTGGGGATCCCAGGATGCAGTTTTTACATCAGCACCCTGCAGCCCACTAAATAGCATCCCCTCCCAGAAGAGCAGCAGTTGAACATCACCTTGTCTGAAGGGCTTAACAATCATCCTTTTCCAACCCTTGGGATGTAAACATTAAGCTAGACTGTGGCATTAAATGTTCTTTTTTTTTTTTTTTTTTTGAGACGGAGTTTCGCTCTTGTTACCCAGGCTGGAGTGCAATGGCGCGATCTCGGCTCACCGCCACCTCCGCCTCTTGGGTTCAGGCAATTCTCCTGCCTCAGCCTCCTGAGTAGCTGGGATTACAGGCACGCGCCACCGTGCCCAGCTAATTTTTTGTATTTTTAGTAGAGACGGGGTTTCACCATGTTGACCAGGATGGTCTCCATCTCTTGATCTCGTGATCCACCCGCCTCGGCCTCCTAAAGTGCTGGGATTACAGGCTTGAGCCACCGCGCCCGGCCTAAATGTTCTTTTCCAACATAGGTGATATTGCAAAAAGTGCAAGAAGAGGCAGATAAGTTCACTGGGATGTGAGCACAGGCTCTTTGTTTTGGGGTGCTGCTGTATCATTTGCTGGGCATCTCACAGAGGAGGGAAGCTTCAGTGCTCCCCAGCTAGACACAGTCCTCATCCTGGATAGAACATTCATCCATGCCCACTGGCGCCTCATGGAAGGGTCCGGGAGAGCAAGCTGCGAGGAAGCAAGGAGATTGGAGACTTTCAGGCTGCCCTTGTGCTCCTTGTTCCTCTTGCTCTTCTAATACTGTGAGAAGATATACAGTAGGAAGAAGGATCTGCTGGGTCAATTTCTACAAGGTATCCTTAGTGAGGGGGTGTACCAGGGGCAGGTGAAGGGAGCACATAAACTTTCAAATGTGTGCAGGTGTCTATGTATCCCTTCAACAAATACATCCAGCATCACTCAGAGGGTCTTTTGGGAACTAGGATACAATACTGAAACCAAGTAAAGTGCTGCCGCCATGCAGCTTGTAGTCTTGTAGGGCAGAAAGAGGACCTGGGAGCAAATATAGAAGGCCAGGGAATAAGAAGAATGGGAAAGGTGCAATGTTCTATAGTATTTTCACACAAGGGCTTTCCAAGGAGATGACATAAGAACAGAAAACAAAACAAAGCACAGAGATGAGCCAGAACAATCTCTGGGGAAAGAATCTTCCTGGGAGAGGGAACTACAAGAGCAAATTCCCCAAAGGAGGCCAATTCCAGTAAAAGGATGGAGGGGAGAATGGAGATTATAGTAGGCTAATGAATGGAGAGATCTATCTTGTTAATTCTAACTGCTGCATAGCATTACTTGCAGGAGTATACCATAGTCATTCAGTAATCTATTGACATACATATACATTGCTTCCAGCTATTCGCTCATAAGCTATGATGGTATAGTTTTCTCTAACGTATATATAAGTGATATGGTTTGGCTCTGTGTCTCCACCCAAATGTCATCTTGAATTGTACTCCCATAATTCCCATGTGTTGTGGGAGGGACCCAGTGGGAGATAATTTGAATCAGTACATGGTTTGCCTAACAAAAGTAATATTATTCTGAGAGCTCAAGATGTAGAAAATTATATATTAGAAAATTCTTACAAATATTAAGAAACTAGCAGACCTATGCTAACTTCTGTTACCAAATCTCTTATTCTAACAGCATTTCAGAAACAACTTGGGTATTAAAAGGCCTGCCAGGGTGACATCCGCATTTCTGGATTAATTCACTTCACATGAATATATTTTTCAATAACTTTATTGAGAGTTCCAAAAATGTTCACAAGGCTTCATTTTGTCCTGGTTTCACTTTAATCACACTCACTTCTCTAAGGGTAAAAAATGATACGTTTTAACTAAATATAACTGAAACTTTAAAATGATATAGTTAAAGGCCTTTCAGAAATGCAGTGCAAACTATCTGAAGAAGTGAGAGAGAATTATTGAAAGTATATTGAGGAAAGGTATAAAGATTCAAAGCAATAGCTAAGAAAACAGTGTAGCCTCAGGAGGCTCGAGGATTAGGGCCAGACCCATGATTTTATTCTTCCTCTTTTTTGTTTTTTTGTTTGTTTGTTTTTTGAGACGGAGTTTCGCTCTTGTTACCCAGGCTGGAGTGCAATGGCGCGATCTCGGCTCACCGCAACCTCCTCCTCCTGGGTTCAGGCAATTCTCCTGCCTCAGCCTCCTGAGTAGCTGGGATTACAGGCAAGTGCCACCGTGCCCAGCTAATTTTTTGTATTTTTAGTAGAGACTGGGTTTCACCATGTTGACCAGGATGGTCTCGATCTCTTGACCTCGTGATCAACCCGCCTCGGCCTCCCAAAGTGCTGGGATTACAGGCTTGAGCCACCGCGCCCAGCCTCTTCCTGTTTCTTTCTCTCTCTCTCCTTTAGTTCATCCATCCTACTCTCTCTCATCTTTGCTTCTCTCTCTCAACCTTTTTCTAGCAGTGCAAAAAATAGATGCTCTCGGGACAAAAAGCTAATGCAGGCAGAGCTTAAAACCTAAGTGTTGGATTGATAGATGTAGCAAACCACTATGGCACATGTATCCCTACGTAACAAACCTGCACGTTCTGCCCAAGTATCCCGGAACTTTAAAGTAAAATTAAAAAGAAAGAAAAGAAAACAGATGCTCCATAAAATGCTCAAGAGGTTTCTAAATCCACCCTCAGCTTTAACAATTTATTAGTAGGACTGGCAGAACTCAGAAAAGCCATTACACTCATGGTTACAATTTACCGTAGTGAAAGGATACAGATTAAAATCAGCAAAGAGAGGAGGTGCTTAAGGCAGGGTCTAGGACATAGCAGGCATGGCGTTTCAGTTCTCTCTCAGTGGGTATTGCAAACATGATATACTTCTTCCAGCAACAATGGATAGCAATGCACACAGAATATTACCAACAAAGGAAAGCCATCCAAGTTTGCTGTCCAGAGTTTTTATTGGGAATTGGCCATGTGGACATGCTGATCACCCATGTGACTATCCTTAGTCTCTAACACCTTTAGGCTTGAGTGATACCACACGGCTCAAGGCCTCCCACCAAAAGTTACATTGTTAGCATAGACTAACTGGGATTGCTCAAGGCCTCCAGTAAACAAAGGCACTCCCACAGGCAGAACATTCCAAAGGCTTAGAAATTACAGCCCTGCAGCTGGGGCAAAAGGACCAAACCTCTTTTTTTTTTTTTTTTTTAGAGGGAGTTTCGCTCTTGTTACCCAGGCTGGAGTGCAATGGCGCCATCTCGGCTCACCGCAACCTCTGCCTCCTGGGTTCAGGCAATTCTCCTGCCTCAGCCTCCTGAGTAGCTGGGATTACAGGCACGCACCACCATAGGGCCAAACCTCTTTAAGGCAAAGTTAATCCTTTATTGCACACCCTGGAAAGTGGGGCCACATCCTTACCAACCCAGGAAGGAAGAATTGTTTTCTCTGATACTTGCAGTAAAACAAATTCCAGGGAAGAATTCTAATTAGCCCAGCTTGAGTAATATACCCATCTCTGCACAAATCACTGTGGCTCAGGGAATGAGGTAGTATGATCGGCCCAACCTGTGTCATGTGCTCAGCTTCAAGGTCAGAGAACTGAACCAGTTACCAGAAGAATTTCATGTTTGTCAATGAAAATAACAGCAACTGTAACAACCACAACAACAACAAAACAACCTTAGACATTAAAAAAAGATAATACACCATTGTCTTGCTCTTCTTACTTTGAATTAAGTTCTGATTTCTAGATCAGGATATCTACAGAGCTAAGGGAAATAGATCTGAAGTAACTAATTATATTTGTAGGATATCAGCCACATCCAGTCAGCTCTTTCATATTTACATAATTGGTGGGGAAAATATAAGTCAAAACAGCCAAGGGAGTGAGATTTTTATTCTTGAATATTCTTGCCACTCTGCTTGTACCCCAAAGTTTTAAACATTTTTGTGTTGTATGTGATGATTCCTACTTGATGTCATTACTTGTCATGAGAACAAGAATTAGGGATTTATTATTGCAACTCAAAAATATTCCCAGTTTTAAGATAACAGGAGATTATAAGATACTGGAGTTTTAAAAAATGTTTGTTGTCACAAACATTCTTTTATAACAATCCTTTAAATTATTACACTATGGTTTTTGTATGCACATACCAATGCTTTTAAGGGGAATAAATCTGAATATGAAAAAAGCAGGATAATGGGAAGTTGTATCAAACTTGAAATAAATATGTCCTTAAAAGCCACCCATTTTCTATAAGTAAGACAACTCCAGATATTCCTTAAAGTGATTACCCAATTAAATTCTGGTATTAGAGGTTACTGAGGGTTTTTTTTTTTTTAATATTCCTGACTAGAAAAAAATGTCCTAGATTTAATAGGCTATCACAGGACACCGTTCTGTGTCACCTGTGATCTTAGCTGAGTTCACTCGGAAACTAGATGCAAAGTAAATAGCATAGAAGCAAAGTTACCTGTCAAGGTAATGCGCTTGGCAAAGTACAAACTAAAATACAATAATGACTATAAGTATATCCCCTAATCTCATAGCAATCAAATCATGTTCTTATTTTACAAATGTAAGAGATGCTGTCAAACAGCAGCATGCAGGTGGCCCTAGTGCCGTAGGTATCATGTGACTGTGAAGGGGTTTGAATTCACATCTCACCCCAAAGCTGTACACTTCATCAGTCACCAGCCCATTAGGCAACCTGGAAACGACAAGAAATCGTTTCACCTCATGAAATCGCTATTGGCCTCAGTCTCCCACTTAATACTGGTTTTCCAGTACTCACTCCCATCAATACTGATCACAGAAAGTAAATGTTTCTATGATCATCAGTCTCCCATAATTTTCCATGGTTTGCTAACTGTATGCCTCTAAACAGGTGGAAACTAGTGCCATGTGGAGGGTGGAGAGAAGGAAGAAAAGAAAATGACTGCACCTGGGTAAGAGATAGTATGATCTCATCCGACCATCCTTTAATTAAGGCTCCGTTCAGATCTTACCTTCTTTCAGAGCCTTCCTGATTGTCCCAACGCACATACTCTTGACCACTTTGCCCAAGACCTACCAGGTTTCTGTTAGCAGACAGCTGGGATTCCTCCATCTGAAGCTCCAAAATGCCTGCAAATGCTAAGCTTCATCTACCTCCAGACTGCTAAGTTCCCTGGCAGTGCTACCATTACACAGATACAAACATAATCTATGGCCACTGTTTAATTTAGAGCTTGTTAGTAGCAAAGACATTTTTCTGATAACATTTTTCTAAAACTGTCTAGTTATTTGTACATTTTCAAGGAGTTGTATGTTTATTTTTCTTGGTTGCTTAAATTCAATTGTTCCTATCTATCTTGAAGAAAGACTAAATATTTTAAAATTTAGAATGACATGGCTGATATGGCCTAAATTATTTTGCCTTGCCAAGTTTTTATTTTTTTTTAATAAGGATACAGTTTTCAAATTTATTTTGGAAAGACCAGTTGCCTCAGAAAGTAATTCTCTAGCAAAGTGGATTTGTATTATTTTTAGACTATCTAATCCTTTTTCCAATACTCTGATGGTCATAGGTATAAAAACAGAAAAATAAACAGGCCTGAGACATGTCAAAAATAAAGCTTAAGATTTCAAGCTTTTAGAGGTTGTCTACCTTCTCACTGGTGTTTTGAAAAAGTTTTAATTTGAGAAAGTGATACTTTGAACTCATGCAGGAATCTTTTACATAGTGCTCCGATAACTTTTCAGTTAGTTTCAAAGGAAGTAAAATTAATAGTTGTTGATGATTATGCTAATAATAATAATAGCAAACATTTCTTATTCTTAGACATTTTACACATATCATCACATTTAATCCTCCCAGTAAAGCTGTTTTAATCAACCACTCACAAAAGAAGGAACTGTGATTTAGACAGACCGAATAACATGTTATGTTACAATTACACAGAGGTGATGGAGGGTTGAACCCAGGATGTGTGCCTCTAACCTTAAACACTGTTCTGTGCTGATTATGCCAGGAAGGCTTAAGATCAGGGCTGGGGGTTGTGGCCTGAAGCAAAGCCTCAGACTCCCTTTCCACCTGACCTCACATCTGGTGTGGTTTGGATATGAGTTTGGTTGGCCCCATCAAATTTCATGTAGGAATATGAACTCAGTGTTGGAGGTTGGGGCCTGGTGGGAGGTGTTTGGGTCATGGAGGCAGATCCTTCATGCATGAATGGCTTGGTGCCATCCTTGCAGTAATGAAGGAGTTCTTGAGAGTTCCATCAAGAGCCCGTTGTTACAAAGCCTGGCACCGCTCTCCTGACTCTCACCTCCAGCCCTGTAACCTCTGCAGTCCACTTCCCTTCCCCTTCCACCATGAGAGGAAGCAGACTAAAGCCCTCACCAGATGCAGATGCTGGTGCCTTGCTTCTTGTACAGCAGAAAAAGGGCAGGCCAGAGGAGCTTCTTTTCTTTATCAACTACACGGCCTCGGGAATTCCTTCATAACAACACAAACAGACGAAGATATCATCAAAGGCTAAGGGTTGCCAGACTGTAGCCTACCTTGCTCACATCCTTCCAGGGCAGGGTTAGAGATGTGATGCCATTCATGTACATCTCTCTTTGCAACCAGATAAACCTGTGAGACTCATTATTTCATTTCCAGTTGTTAGAATTAGAACTTCTTTTTCCAGACATGAATTGAACATGACATATTTTATCTTAAGGCCAAAACTGATTCACACCTAATGAAGACTATGCCATTCATTCATATCAACCTAACCTTCTCTTAATTTGGTCTCTGCGAAATCACAGTGTTTGGAGTTTTGAGGAAGAGCTATTAGATTCATTCCGTCACCGCCAGTAGAAGTGATGCAACTAGTTGTTCTTCAATAAAGGAGATACACAAATAGGGAAGTCCTACACATTCCAGTTAAGAATTTATTATTCCTTTTACGAGACATTTTTTCCACTAGGTTTAAACTGGATTATATTGACCATAACCAATGTTATTCTGAAAGTACAAATTTACAATTTTCACCATATACATAGTCATTCAGTAGCTGTTTATTTCTACTCCAGACCAAAAAAAAAAAAAAGACATAATACATTAGGCATATCATATGCATGTCACAAAATCTTTCAAGTTGGTGCATTTCCCTGGCTTCTGGCATGAGGTATGCTCAGGTGAAATCTTTCCCTTCTGTGCAATCTTGTAAACAAGAGGGAGAATTATCAGCCTCACCACTAAACACTAGTTTTGTAGTTTAGGCTTGCAGACACCACCTGCTCCCTAAATACAAGTTTGTTGAAGTGATGGAAGCCACCAGTGAATTTCAAAATCTATTGTTTCCAAAATATCTTTGGAATGTAACATGTTTTTAGCTTAATAATAATCGCGCAGACTCCTGGACTCAACATCATGTTTGAAGAAATACTTAAGTGGTGATAACAGGTATCAGGACCCACAACACAGACTCACACCCTGATTTGTTGGTCTTTGATGTATCCATTTTAAAAGCCGTCTAATCATTAAGAGCTCTACTAGGCAGAAATGGGAGTTGCCAGTGGTGAATGTTTCTCCTGGCTTCTCCATGTGGGCAGAGCTTAGTGGGCCTACTCAAGTCCAGATAAAATGGATTTATTTTTCCAAGCAGATTTACTTATTTCTGGCTGTGGATTTCCTCCTACATACCTGTGGAATCTCCTTTGAAATTTTCCAGGGTTCTTCCGGTCTGTACACATAGAATGGGGAGGACTGGAAAAGAACTGCACACCCATGTTAGAGAGGAAGTGCTGGGGGAACAGGAAACTTGAGAAGGCCACCAGACAGATATCTGCCCACCTATCCCCCGGGACTCAGATCCAGGAGAGTGTTGAGTCTAAGGAGAACCATCAGTCCAAAAACAGCCCTGGACTGCAGTTGCTTCTTCATGTTACAGGTGAGGAAACAAAGGCTCTGAGAACAGGCTCCCAGCTGTAGCTTCACCAAGTTGGGTTCCCTGGGTTTCCCATCCGGCAGACCATCATTTGTAACAGCAGTCAGCAGATCCAGATCTTCAGAGCTCGCAAGAATTCCCAAAGAGGGTCATCATAGACCTACAGTTAATTCCCACATTTCAAAAAGCCTAAGAAACTGCATTTACATTTACCATGAATTAAGCCACACAGGGTACTTAATGAATGCAGTGGGGATATGCTTCAATTCGTGATAGTCATGGGGAGTCAGAGGCAGATAATTAAAGGGGCTCTTGATTTGAAAAATAAAAAGTCAGGAACACTTGCACTAGAGCATACAACATGCTCTGAATGGTTACAGAGAACGTGTGCTCCCACACACATATTTGACATGGCCACAGGAATTGGTTGTGTGTGTGTGTGTGTGTGTGTGTGCCCATGCACACACACACACATGCATGCATGGTCATGCACACACACACACACACACATGCATGTGCCAACTTAGGTCTGTGTGGCTGCAGCCATGCCCTTCAAGAGAAATAGCCTGCACATATTTAACTAAGGCCATTGACTCCCAGATTTCCATAAAAGGACCTCAACAGAAATAAAAGGTAAGGGAAAGGGAGAAAAAGGAGAGAGAAAAATAAAGGTCTAAGAATCATCCAGGCACTTGCTTCACTGTAGCTTTAAGACACATCTGACTCCCTATTCAGCCTAACCTGATAAAACACTGATACTTAATTGAAAAGGAAGGAGATTTAGTATAGGGCTGGTGGAAATGGTTTCCCCACATTGCAAATGGGAAAGAAAAAAAGAACCGTTGTTCTTCTTCAATAAAGGATATACACAAATAGGGAAGTCCTACACATTCCTGATTGGCCAGTTCTATAGACGCAGTGCACGATTCCCAGAAGGGAGGCAAATTGGGAAATGGGGCACATGATCTGGATGTTTGCTGATGGTTCTTTATCTACAGTATCAACAAATGTGATCTCTTGTAATCAGCATGTGCTCTGACTCAGGGACTGCTTGGCACGGGAGAGATCTTAAAGCTGACTCCTGGTGCCACCAGCTCTCCAGCAAGTCCCGCATTCCATTGGCATGGCGCTCCTGAGCAGATGGGCACGAAATCATCCTGCCAGGAAAACAGTATGTGCATCGTGTTAGTAGTTTAGGGGGTGGCTTACCATCACAGAATTCCAGCTGAGAAGTTTGGATCATATATCTCCATGTGTGGAAAAAAATATATAGCTACTCCAACTCTTCCCATCTTTTTTTAATTTTTCTAGAATTATTTATATGTAGAAAAAAATACAATTTATTGAGGAAATTGCAATAAAAATTGATGCTTAAAACGTGACTGTTAGAATTAAATTTTCCAAATACCTTTTCTTATTGCCAAAGAACTCCTTTTTCCAAAGACGTATTTTTCAGAGACTAGCGGCGGGGGGAGGCGGGAATTCTCTGAAAATAAATAAACAGGTGAGGGGGCAGGTGGAGGGATGGTGGGTAGAAGGAGGCTGCATCCTTGCTCTCCCTCACCCAGCATCCTAAGGCTCAGAGGACATATTTTAAAAGCTGCTGAAAGACGCTGATCTACATCAAAATGAAAATATTCTTTTCAAGGATAAACATTTATATTCTTATCAAGCATTTCTATCTAATGGGAATAAAGGTATAGATAAGGAAGCTTGTAGATATTGCATAAATAATTAGTTCTTGAGCTGGGTCGGATGCTCCAGTGGGGTGTAGAAGTAAGAAGAGAGTTATGTGGCCCCCATTTCCCTACAGCGGGTCCAGCTCCTGTTGGGCTTTCACGGCATCAGCTGAACCCCTAATCAACCCTGAGGATGCACAGATGAAACCCAGAGGAGCGTTCTTAGCAGGCAGTGGATCACTAGCTTCTCCCTCAACACAGGACCTTGTGAGACAATGAAACAAAGACCAGATGCCCTGTCACATAACAGCTCCCCAAACTCTGGGCTCGTCTCACCAACCTCAAATTGACTATAGACTTTAAAGGTTGCCTATGGAGCCCAGAGGATGCAAACAGCCCACAAATGTCCTTTGTTTGGTTTTCACCATGGATCATATAAATAAAGTATAATTATAATATAATTAATACAGTATAATATACCATAGCATAATATAATGTAATATAGTATAACATAATACTATGTGTAAAAATACACATTAGCTTACAATGGGATTATGTTCTGATAACCCCATTGTAAGTTGAAAATATCATAAGTTAAAAATGCATTTAATAACACAACCCACCAAACATCACGACTTAATCTACATTAAACATGCTCAGAACACATATGTTAGCCTACAGTTGGGCAAACCCCAATTGTCCATTTTATAATACAGTGTTGAAGATCTCATGTAATATATTGAATCCAGTACACCGTGGAGTACAGTATCAGTTGTTCACCCTCCTGACTGTGTGGCTGTTGGAGGGCTGTGCTCATGGCCGCTGCTCAGCATCACAAGAAGGCATCACACCACATTTCAGTAGCCCGGGAAGAGATCAAAATTCAAAATTCAATGCTCAGTGTCTACTGAATGCATATCACATTCACACCATTGGAAAATTGACAATTCAAAAGTTGAACAGTATTTCAGGAACTATCTGTACATAAAACCATCTGTACATAAAATAAATAAGTATATATATACTTATTTATATACACACACATATATATATACTTATATATATACACACACCTATACTATATTTAAAAATTACAGATTATCTGCCAAGGCTGTCAGGGCTCATATTTCCAAATGGAAACCGTAGACAGTGACATGGCTATGCTTTCTAATGTGCAGACACTCAGTTTTGCCTCACCAAGGCAGATACGGTGGTTGCTTCTGTCAGGATTAAATGAAGTTCTATATGTAATCCTGTATGTAAATGCTCCTGCAATAATTGGTAGCTATTGTCATTTATTTATTTGCCTAACCATAGTCCTTTAAAGAACCACTTGAGAATTTACATGGCTCACATGGCAAACACTACATAAGGTCTGGGTATATTTAGCCAAACAATTCTTCAGTCTAGGAAAACAGAACATACGTGGACTTTTAGAGGAGACATTAATGACTGTTATTTTTTAATCACGTCCTGAGATTTTATGAAAGAAAAATATGGAGGATGGAAATTCCATGGGAGCCACTGACATTGTCTTAGAATGTGTGCTAGAGGCAATTCCAGCAGCTGTGCTTACTGCCACAGCTTTCAAGAGCTTAGCCCAGGCCTGGGAGGCATGGAAATGCTAAACAAGATGCTCAAACAGTAGAGGCATAGTGCAAGTGGAGCCCTGGAAGGCATGGCCACGGTGAAAGTGTGCAATTAGGTACAATGGCCTGGTGATAGAAAGGGCCAACTGGAATAATTAAGGCTAAAAATGTATCCAACCCACCCAAGAAGCCACACATCGATCAAAAGGCATTGTCTCTGCTATGGAGAAAATATAGAAAAGCCATGCAATAAAGGGGCTAGAACCCTGCTCATACATAGTCAGCCAAGTTAAACACCTTTTAGATATAGGCAAGAAGATAATAAATCTCGCCTATAATCCCAGCATTTTAGGAGGCTGAGGTAAGAGGATGATTTGAGGTCAGGAGTTCAAGACCAGCCTGGGCAACATAGCGAGACCCCACCTCTACAAAAAAATTTAAAAATTAGCCAGGTGAAATGGTGTGTGCCTTTACTCTTAGCTATTCAGGAGGCTGAGGTGGGAGGATCGCTTGAGTCCTGGAGTTCGAGGCTGCAGTGAACCACGATCGCACCACTGCACTCTAGTCTTGCTGCCAGAACAAGACCTTAGCTCTGAAAAACAAACAAAAAATGAAAACTACAGCAAAAAAACCTCAACAGGTAACTGATAAAACTATCTCCACATATAGCTGTTTTCTGAAACTCCCCAAGTGAAGCAGTAAAATATTCATCATGGTAACTTAAATGTACATGAATATGTTTGTTTCTATACATATAAATATATTCAGTACTGATTAAATGTAAAGACATCAGGCGTTAAAAGCACCAAACCAGGAAGGGGTGATGTTTTTCCAGGCCCTCAAAGATTGTTCCTTAAACAGAGAAGATTCAGTAATGGGCTGTCTGATCAAAGACTAAACACAAAGTGAATTTTTTTTTTGTTTTCTCTCAAACAGTGATAAATTCCATGCAGAAATTCTACTGGAAGTCCTGAGAAAGAGAGGCGGAGTTGAGAGCTGGGTGCAGGTGACAATGAATGGCAAGGAAGTGGAAAGGAGTAACAAGTTCTTTCCAGAAAACTGGAAAGGAAACTCAGAATTAGGCTCCACTTGAATTTTACCTCCTCCTGAGCATCTGTGTCCCTGATGCCCCCACTCCAAGCACCATCACCTTCCCACCACCCAGGGGCTTGATCAGCGGCAGCTTCTTCCTTTCCCAACCCAAGACACATTGATTATGGGCATTGACTCCTACAGGCTTTCAGTCTCCTCATCCCACTGTCTTTAGCTGAATGCAGTCTCACACCGTAATAAAATGGTAACTGCAGGGCCAAGATATCAGTCCCCTAGTCTGAGCTGGCTGCTGAGACATCAGGCAACAGAATACAGTATTAAAGGTCCAGCAAAGAAAGGGCAATTGTGACACTAAATGGCACTTTAAACTTTATGGTTTCTATCTTGCTTTCTCAGTAGCTGGGATGTCTTAATTATTTTATATTTCTAAACCTAGTGCTATCCCATAACATGTGCTTGATTCGATGTTTTCTGTGTTTGCACAAATACAATTTGGGAGACTTTGGGTCCTTTCTTTTAGACAGCACACAGCCATCCCATGCTTGTTCCTTCTCGGCTCTTCTGAGCTGAAAGCCTCTGATGAATCCTCTTGCCCTTATTTAGCTGTAATTATTGGAATAACCCTGGCCCTATATGTCAGAGAATATACAGTCTTCTCCGACTATATGTCCACCCTAGGTGGTCTCATTCAGTTCCTCAGCTGTAAGCACCCTTCATCTGCTTCTGCCTCCTGAAGTTTATCTCTAGGCTTTGCCTTTCTGCTGAACTCTATGTATCCAGCTGCCTACTGGACATCTTTACCTAGATCTCAAATATATATCCTTAAACTTAACTGGCCAAATCAGATCTCATGATTGCCCATACACGCAGACTTCTACTCTCCCTGACGCCAGTGTAAGATGGTATACTCACTATACTTAGTTTACGACTGTAGCCAAAAACCTAGAGGAGTCTGATTCTTCTCTTCCCCACCCTGCCAACATCAAATCCTTCAACAAGTCCTTCTGTCTCCTTCGCCACTTTTCTCTGACTCTACTGCTACAGCCTTCATCCACTGAAGCTCTATCTCTTGCCCGGAGTCCTGAAATAGCCTCCTCGCTAGTCTCCCTGCTGCCATTTTTGTTATTCCAGAAGCCAGTCCCCACATGACAACCAGAGTGATCTTTAAACCATCCAAATAAGACTCTGTCACTCCCCAGCTTTAAAATCTCCCTCAACTTCCTAATACATTTGCCCGGAAATCCAAAATTCTTTGTCGTGGTCCTACATGATCTAGCACCTGCTTACCTAATCTCATCTTACTCTGCTCTTTTCACGATGACCCAGATACCACAGTTGTTTCTATGTTCTCTAAACATGGAAAGTTTATTTTTATCTTAGGGTCCTCAAACCTGCTGTTAACTTCTGCCTGAAATGCTCTTTTCCCTTTCTCTCATACCAGCTTTTTTATGTAACTCAAGTTTCAGCTCAGATCCCACATTCACAGAGAGATCTTCCCAGCCACCTAAATCACACACACACAACTTTCACTCAGTCACCCAGTGTATTTTTTTGATTGCCAAAACTCTTACTACTCTCTAAGATTGATCACCTTGCTCTTTTATTTGTATGCCTGTTTATTTCACATCACTCCATTTTAGAACAGAAACTTTCCATTTTAGAGTAATTTAGTGTATCATATTTATCAGTTTGTCCCCATAGCCCAAGACAATGCCTGTCCTAGAACAGATGACCCATAAGTCACCTGTTGAATGAATAATCTGCATACAACCGTCATACTGGCCCTAATCTGAAGATGGTGCCAGTAGCAGAGAAAACATAGGTTCTTACCCCATTCACAGTATGCTTGACCTTAGGCAAATTTTTTAACTGATCCTGAACTTGGATGCAAAATTTAGGAAGAAAGCTGAATACAGTACTTTTGATGACACCAAAGAGCAACTCTTCAAGTAGAAGAAATAACAGAGGTAGAAGACAAAGAACTGGGGTTTTGGAAAAGGGAAATGTCAGGGAGCGGGAAAGTAGAGTCCAGTGTCTTGGGAGTAAAACTGTCATTCTCTAGGTATTGGGAAAGACATGAAGATAAAAGTCACTACAGCTGAATAAATGGTAGAACCTTGCAGTTATGATGGAGGAGGGATTTACCACCTGACATTTGGAAATGCTTTCTATATTCCCACCTTTTTTTTTTTTTTTTTTTTTTTTTGAGACAAAGTCTAGCTCTTTTCCCCCAGGCTGGAGTGCAATGGCTTGATCTTGGCTCACTGCAACCTCCACCTCCCAGGTTCAAGCAATTCTCCTGCCTCAGCCTTCCTAGTAGTTGGGATTACAGGTACCTGCCACCACGCCCAGCTTATTTTTGTATTTTTAGTAGAGACAGGGTTTCACCATGTTGGCTAGGCTGGCCACTGCACCCGAGCTTCTGTATCCCTCTTACTTCCCTTGACCATCACATCTACAAGACAGAACACAATGTCTCACTCCACACAAGCACCGAAAGACAAGACATGCATTGTCTGTATCCGTGGTTTTGAGAGGAGGCAAGGGACCTCACAGGATGTGCAGAAAGAATATTAGAACTGCTATTAATATTGCTTTTCATCTTATTTCAATTACTATTTTGTCTGTTTTATGCACAAAATGTCTTATTATGCAACATGTGTATAACATATAAATGTGTACACATGAAACAAGACTACACGTGTGGCTTTTCTTCTTACTGACAAAAATATTTGGTCAAAGTTTTAGACATAACTTGTTTCAATGACCCGTGTAACTCCATATTCCACCTTTTCACCACGTTTCTAAAAATTGTACTTTAGGCTCAATTGTGCAGAGCATGTGCAGAGCATGCAGGGTTTTTGCATAGGTACTTACATGGCAAGGTCGTTTGCTGCCCCCATCCTCCATCATCTATATCTGGCATTTCTCTCCATGTTATCCCTCCCCAACCTCCCCACCTGCCACTGTCCCTCCCCCAGCCCCCTCAACAGACCCCAGTGTGTGATACTCCCCTCCCTGTGTCCATGTGTTCTCATTGTTCAACACCTGCTTATGAGTGAGAACATGTGGTGTTTGATTTTGTTCTTGTGTCAGTTTGCTGAGAATGATGGTTTCCAGATTCATCCATGTCCCTACAAAGGACATGAGCTCATTGTTTTGTATGGCTGCATAGTATTCCATGGTATATATGTGCCACTTTTTCCTTGTCCAGTCTATCATCCATGGGCATTTGGGTTGGTTCCAGGTCTTTGCTATTATACACAGTGCCACAATGAACATATGTGTTCACCACCTTTTTTTAACTGTGTGGATAGATTACATTTCTACACTCAAACTATGCATTTATTAATGGTAGGATCCAGGTCTCCGTAGTGACCAGCAGAGTGCCTTACAGTCTGTTCTGACCACCCGGCTAGATGAGTTACAACTGCCTGAAAATAGAAAGAAGCAAGTCTGACATTGCCAACGCTGCGAGACGGAGAAATGGGCATGGAGAGTGTGTTCCTTTTCTCCTTCCTTCAAGAAAAGGGGAGAAGAATGCTCTTTCTTACACTGAGATTGGGAAATGCTTTTCTGTTTCAAAAATCTCATGAGGAAATCATGTAATTTCAATCTTTTAAAGAGGAGGAAACCAAGAATATGGCCCAAAAGAACTTGAGTCAGTTTTAAAATAATAATCATCATCACTACCACCATCATTTTTATCATAATTATATGCATGAGTATGAGTATATGTGTATGTACGTTTTATATAATACATATATCTTTCTCTATATATATCCCATATGTTGTATATATACAGAAATACATGTGTTTCACTGAGTATATTTTATATATTCTATATTATATAAACACACCATAATACATATATTCCTTTCTCTCTATATATCCTATATGATATATATATACACAAATATGTGTGATTTACTGTCTGTGTATTTATATGCATCCTATATTATATACATACATCAAAAAGAAAAGACAAATGACTGATAGTTTGGCTATCTTTTAGAGTCACAACAATACAGAATTTCCTAAGTCAATGTAGAAGGCATGTGTGGGCTGGATGCAGTGGCTCATGCCTGTAATCACAGCACTTTGGGAGGCCAAGGCAGGTGGATCTCGAGGTCAGGTGTTCAAGACCAGCCTGGCCAAGATGTTGAAACCCCATCTTTACTAAAAGTACAAAAATTAGCTGGGCACAGTGGCAGGCACCTGTAATCCCAGCTACACAGGAGTCTGAGGCAAGAGAATCGCTTGAACCCCAGGGTCAGAGGTCGCAGTGAGTCAAGATTACGCCAGTGCACTCCAGACAGAGTGAGACTCCGTCTCAAAAAAAAAAAAAAGGCATGTGTGATGTCACTACAGCTTTGATAATATAAAATACTCTGTCTATAAAAGCCCTTTAATCTACCTTCATCTGTGCTCCAGGTATTGCTAATTTAAATGCCATAATGTAAATATAAATTAATGAGTAGTTTTTTCAATTGTCATTTTATGGATTGTAGAAATGAATAAAGCATTTCTTTTGTACATCCATAATTATCTAATGATATCGACATAAAGGCTTTTAATTATATGGGAATAGTAATAACAATTATAAAGGCCCACAGTCAGCTGATAAAATATATATTATTTCAGAAAAAAATATTATGTCTATAAAAAATGAATCCTTTCTGCCAGTGAATGGCTCATATGACATTTTTTAACAATTAAAATGTACAGTTTTCAGTTTTCACCTTTTACTGGGGAAAAAATTCCTGGTTTGTGGAATCAGAAAATTATTTTTTCTGTTCTTTTTTTTTTTTAATCCTCCTAAGACTTTTACTTATTATCTTATTCTTTTGGTGTCATTTGTGCCCACTGAATCTGAAAAAAAAAAAAAACAATATATAAAGAAAAATCAGAGTTGATTTTCCATGTTGAAATTCAGTTTAAAAATTGGTATTGAGGAATAGCTGATACAAGTGTTAATCTTCTTGTGTGTTTGCCAGAGTGTCTTTCTCAGCAAGGAAATTGTAGCTATCTATGGAAAGAAACCTGTCACATCTTGACATATCTTTATTGTAATGTCACAACCAGGTTTCTGTAATTTTTATATATCACCAACAATATTTGTAAAATCAAATACTGTATTTGATCTCAAATATAAAAATCTAGTAATAATACATGTGATAATTTTTAAATAATGTTTCCTTCTGATATATAACTTTCCATAAAATTATAATAAAATTCAACAAAGAAGATCATTGTCTTTTAAAAATGGCTCAAAGTTGAGAATTTAGTGTCCTCAGGGAAAGCTGGCAGCTAACTTAGCTGCATTTGAGACATTACTGCAATACCAATACCATAGCCCTACTACACTTTTTCTAAAAACTTTAAATGGAAGCATTTATTTTTACAAAATCATTTACCCTTTTCTGGTTCAGCATAAGGAAATCATACCGCAATAAACCCCTGAAATTAGAACATTTCTATATTGCCTTTCAAGGTTTAGGTGGAGGAATGGGGGATGGAGGAATTAAGGCTGGTCAATGAGATTAGTTTTTCAAAAATAAAAAAAGAGAGAGACTCCAATTAGAAGTATCCTGGGGTTATTAGCGATAACAGTGCTCATATCCAATTAAGATGAAAACCATTTTACCAGCTTAATGTGCCACCTCTGGCAGTGTGGGTTTATTAGTTTTATCAGACTTGAGAACTGAAACTTGAAATGATACGTATGCCAGGTACCAAAGAGACACTGTTAAGACTTAGAGATAATTGGTATAAAATGAGATGCCTCAAAAGTTGTTGATTAACAAGTATTGTGGATTTTGGAGAAAGGAAGAAATTGGTCATTTCACATGATATATGAAAAGACTGAGTGTGTTGAGCAATGACATTCTGAAGAAACAGTTTCTGTGACCTTCTTTGGTGTCCAAAAACGTCATTACATGACATATTCACCTAGAACAAGACAACTTTCAAGATCCATGATGCATATTCTGTATAAACCCTCAAATGAACAAAGGCCATTGATTGTGATGAATGCTAGGGTTTTGTTTTACCCTCCCGATTAATGAATATAATTACTAATGATTAATATTAATTACTAAGAAAATCTTTTGTGCTATCTCCAAGCTTCTCAAGATACCCTACATAACCAATAAAACTTTTTAGCAAATGTTTTCAGACAATTGTTTAAACTTTTCAAAAAAAACTTATCTTTACATTTTTATACCATCCATTTGAGTACCATGGAATGATTAGCAAAGAAACATATAAACAGTAAAGCTTCACACTTAGGCAGCAATAACATCACCGTTGCATTGCTTCCGTAGACATCTCTCTGACTAATAAAATTCTTGTCACTTATTTCTGAAGCAGTTGAGAAAAGCCTTCATTCTGAAGGCACAGTGAATGCTTGTCTTTGGTAAAACACTCAGTGCCTGGCCAGGGGTGTGACTGGTGGCCTCATACAAGTGTTTCTTCTAGGAGGTGCACTGCTACATTTTCTACTGTTTGTGCCCAGGTATGCAAGCCCTGTCCCATGGGACTAAGAAACAAATCTGAAGGGCTGGAGGAAAGTGAGATTCATTGCTTTCCTGGAAGATGGGAAGATGGTGGGAAGGTGGTGTGATAAAGTAAGAAAACATAGGCCATCTCAACTACATCATGAGTCAAATGGAATATTCTCTTTCATAGAAAAACGATTAGGTTCATCAAGTAAGCCTTGTTTTAGCAGATACTTAATGATTAAATTTCTAATTATGTCTGTTATATGTGAGTCTTTCAACTTTACAAAGGAGTGAACATACTACTGTGTTGGCCATATATTTGTTTGTTTCTGCCAAGTAAAAATGAGGAACAGCTTAACAATAAACCTTAAATTGACACTGGTCACATGTGACTCTTCTAGGAAACAAAGTAAAGATCGGGCTATTTTTTAAGTCATAAAATTGTGTGTCTGTGTGTTTTCTGGATCTTTTTTGAACAATAGATCTTAGAACAAAAGCAATCATTACCAGTTGGTAGTTTAGTTTTCAAAGGGCACTACTTATGTGGTTTGGTGATAAGCATGTGTTTTAATGTTTCTAAAGGTATATATATTTATTGAGTACAGTAGCCAGCTTACTTAACTGACATATATCAGCTTTTAATTAAATGTCATGATCAAGATGGCATTAACATTACTGAAAACAGCTCTTAATAAATCAATGGATTCATCATGTGTGTATATAGCTTATATAAAGGAATCACACGTATTTGAATTTTCTACAATGTAACAGTTAAATGTTTACTTCCAGAAAAATAGTAGGAGTTATCTACAGATTCAATTCTTTTTTTTTTGGGGGGGGGACGGAGTTTCGCTCTTGTTACCCAGGCTGGAATGCAATGGCGCCATCTCAGCTCACCGCAACCTCCACCTCCTGGGTTCAGGCAATTCTCCTGCCTCAGCCTCCTGAGTAGCTGGGATTACAGGCACGCACCACTATGCCCAGTTAATTTTTTGTATTTTTAGTAGAGACGGGTTTCACCATGTTGACCATCCTGGTCTCGATCTCTTGACCTCGTGATCCACCCGCCTCGGCCTCCCAAAGTGCTGGGATTACAGGCGTGAGCCACCACGCCCGGCCCTGATTCAATTCTTCTAGATGATAGAAAAATTGACCATAGCTGTATTAGTAGAGCAGAGAAGGCAAAGCATAGGAGAGAATGCTCATAACTGTGTGAAATCATCTGATATAACCAGCAAATTAAATTTTTATTAAAGTAGATCCCTAAGAAGTTCTATAAGACCACATGCCTAAAGTGGGGGCGTATGGTATGATAAGTATCTTCTTTCCACTCTGTTTCTCAAATGGAATGAAGGGGGGTGAAAAATAAAACTGGAATTATTCATTATCAAGAACTTTGGCATCACTGAGAAGTATTTCATACCACTGCATTCGAGAAGATGGCCCTGGAAGTTGGCATTGGGATATATTTTAAGTTGGCTAAGAAAGAGTTCTCATTCACTTCAATCTAGGCACATGCTGAAAGCCTTGAAACGTCTATTCAGGACTAGACATGGTAGAAAATATAGAAAATACAGATAGTTTATTTCACTTTTCTGATTTTACTCTATCCATAGAAAACAAATAGCATTTTAATAAGTATTTTTTCCAGAAATTTCTCAACTTAAAAAAATTTCATATATGTTATCTGTAATACAAGTAGATAAAAGTAGATTTGAATTTAGTTTTTAATGATATTTTTAACTTCTTTGAAAAAGTTAACAGTAAACATTAAACATCTTTTCATATCAATAAAGATTATTTTATTCTTTTTAGTGGTTTGTTTGCATTCTTATTGAACAGGGATACCAATATTATTCAGTTACTTCTTGGAGGGAGCGGGATTCAGGTTGTTCCCAGTTTTGCCACGATAAACAACATTGTGAAGGAAATTCTCTAATCTCGATAGATTATCTCCTTAAGACATATTCTAGGACTTCTTTCAGATCCAAGGATAGAGTATGTAATGCCATCCGTATAACACGACATCTCTTTGGTCCCCTACATACTCAGGGCAAAGGCCTGAAAAAGAACCTGAAGAACACCAAGGTGGATCACAGATGAAGAAAATTAACTGTGCTGCCTTAAAAGCCACGTGAAATTGGCCTCCTCCCTGTGCTCTCCTCGGTGTGAAAACCAAATAGTGTGTGCGTGCCTGTTTCTGTGTGTGTATTAGCTATCTACTACTGAATAACAAATTACCACGAATTTAGCACTTTTAAAAACACACATTTATTATCTCACAGTTGGTGGGTCAGGAATTAGGACACAGCTTAGATGAGTCCCATTGGGGTCCGTCTTACTGACTTCCTGCCACCAAGAGGTTGAGATTGGCACTGTATAATAACCTGAGATAATGCTGGTGAGGTGTCCATACATCAGAAACGTGTTTCTGGACATGATAGAATTTTTTATCTATGTGGAATAAACAGTTTTATTTGTTTTTATAGTCCACATTATTTAATCATTTAATTTTCTGAGATATGAAGATTGATCTGATTTTGATATTTCTGTAATTATCAGAAAATATTTAAATGTGTTAGATGTTAAAGAAAGAATTGCCTCGCTTCCCCTTGTGGCTTTTATTATTTAATATTTAATTAAATTTACAACATTTTAATTGGTAGCCTGTGTGTACATATTTTAATCAACCACCTTATATTATTTTAGAAAATGAAAAACATCTATTATGATAAAATGTGGTTCTTATTGCATTTCAACTTTAATTTGCCTCATAATATAGATGTGACCAATAGTAATAATGAGATATAAATGTTCTGTTATTGAATAGTTATTGTACTTATTGGAAAAAATACCTCATAATACTTTAAGAACATGTTTCAAGTGCACATATACAAACGTAATCAATCACAAGAAAGAAGGACTGATGACAAATCACATTAAGTGACAACTTTTCTGATGACTGTGAAGGTCCCATTTTTCTAATATATGTACAATGATTTTCCTATTTCACCAGTGATTTCAGGTTCCGGCTGCTGAAAGTCCATCTGTACAAGGCTGTAATCAGTAGCCGAATGGCAGGTGGAGCCCAAGGTGGAGTCCACCTTGCTTTAAATTGGCCTTTAATTGGCATAAGCAGTAGTTTGAATTACTGGTTCCACTGATGGAATTGTGTTCTCTCCTTTGACTAAGAAGAATGTCTTCCTTTTTCTTTTTCTTCTTCTTCTTCTTCTTCTTCTTATTATTATTAATTATTATTATTATTATTTGAGATGGAGTCTCACTCTGTTGCCAGGCTAGAGTGCAGTGGCGTGATCTCGGCTAACTCCAACCTCCACCTCCCGGGTTCAAGCGCTTCTCCTGCCTCAGCCTCCTGAGTAGCTAGGACTACAGGCAAGCACAACCACATCCAACTAATTTTTTTATTTTTAGTAGAGACAGGGTTTCCCCATGTTGGCCAGGATGGTCTTGCTCTCTTGACCTCGTGACCAATCTGCCTCGGCCTCCCAGAGTGCTGAGACTACAGGCATGAGCCACCTCACCCAGCCTCCTTATTTTTTAAGAAGATAAGAAAAATGGGTGATAAGTTAATGACTTCTTAAAGGGCTATTCAGAAACTGAAACATTTGTGAATAAAGTGGAACTTAATGATAAAGCACAGGCTTCCCTGCTTGGTTCTCATTAAAGAGGGAAATATTTATGTACCTAGTAAAGGTTTAAAAATAACTAAGCAGCCAGCAGTACCAACCGAGAGTTGGAGAATAATGAATCTGCAAATCATTATTGATTAAGCTGTGAATTCAAGATTGCTTCTTAACCTAAGAAAATTTCCTGACCCATACTTTTTTCTTTTATTTTGTCAAATGAATTCAATTCAATTAGTAGTTATTGAACACTTATTCAATGCATGATACTCTAAGAAGGTGAAAAATATTCAGATCCAATCTTTGGCCTGCTCATCAGGGAACACAGCTTCCCTAAGCAATGTCGAGGTACTCTCCCAATCCCACTCACAGTCTCTCCTCAAGGCAGAGGTCTAGGTCATTCACTAATAGGACATTTTGTCCTATGGCAGGTGCACACCCATATGTTTAAGCCTTAGCCCAATTCCTCCGCCCACCCAGGGGAGTGGCTTTCCTCCATATAGTCAAGGAGTAACTATAATTCCAGACCTGACTGCAGAGTCACTCAGAACATCAGTGGAAGCCAGGAGCCTCCATTCATGAAGCAACTAAGACAGCTGAGAGCCCAAGCCCAGCAGCAATCCCTAAGACTTCCAGGATGTCGGGAGCTTGGAGAACCAAGTAGAAGAAGACCTCCATCTTACCTCCGAGTTGCATGGAAAAGCACAGAGCAGGAGACCTGAGGTTTGAATACCAGCTTTGCCACTTGATGCACCAGCTCAACATCCACGGGCACATTTTTTTATCTGTTTCTTCTTCTATTAAAATAAAGACCAGGAATAATAAATTACATGAAAGTTGAGAGGATGAAATGAGGTAACAATCAATAAAAAGCAAATTGTATGTAAATCATGTTTTGTTTTATGATAAATGCCGCTCAATCAATGTACGATAAATGAATGAAATGCATGTCAGAGGCAAGTTTTGTCCCTGAGTTAGCAATAGTCCTCTCCTAAATGACTTAAAATAGAAATCCCAGAGTAAAAAGATCAAGAGGCCAGATTTTGCCCAAAGCTTGAGGAAGGAGGAAGGAGATCAAACATGAGCCACTTGACTGTAACATTCACAGCTCTGAGGATCCAAAATTCTAGAAAATGACTATTTGCCTTGGCTGTTCAATAACTTGCTCTCAGAAGTATAAGGATAGGGAGAGGATAGGGAGATGATGAGCTGGCATTAACTAATGAATTAATTTTCAAAATCTTTTCAGTAAAATTCAGCTGCAGGTATATGGGCTAGAAAAAATGCTTTGATTCTAAGACCAAATTTTTAGTGACAATTGCATGCCTTGAATTAATCTAATACATATTACTTTCCTTTAAAATAGGAAGCATATATTTACAGGAAAGCTAATCTGATTTATCATGCATATTTGCTATATGCCTGACATTTTGCAATATGTATATTTTAATTGTTGTTTTGGCTAAAGCAAGAATTAATTGAGGTCTTACATGAGCCAAGCACTGGGTTATTTACTTATAAGTCACATCGTTTTATATTCTCAGCAACTCTGGGAGTTGATACCATTCTCACTTGACAGATGACAACAAATTCTGACTTATGAAGACAAGGGGACTTGCCTAAATTCACATGATGAGGACACAAAGGGTCTGCAAAATTTCAGACCTCTATTCTTTATTATGGGTGTATTGAGGTAACATAGGCTTTGATAGGCTCTCCAGGAACCTATCAAGTGTACAAGTGTAGTTAATCCCAAATACTACATATAAGGAAACAAACCTTACCCCAAAAACCTTCCCTTCCATGACACTTCTCATGAAAATAAACTATTAGTAAAATTTTGTTTAAAATACTAGCTTTACTACATCACCAGCTTGGTGTTGGCTTGCCAGCTGTAGGCTATATATCCATACAATGTTAAGTCTTCACCCACGTCCCAAAGGCTTCTATTTATGTATTGTAGATACACTTCTCTCTTTCAAATTCCTCGTCTTACCGAGGTTTCCAGATGACTCTTTGAGCCCATCAAATCCAAATCACAGCAGCCTTTGCCTCTTTCTCCTTTAAAGAGTCCCCCATGTTCCAGTGATTTACTGTCACCCCACCACATGCCAAGCCGCATTCCCTAAAATGGGCTTGTCCACCTTCAGCTCCTTGAAGTCGAGAACTTCAGCTCCCAGGTCTTCAGAGGCCAGCTGCCTGGAACATCACAGGCACACGGCAGAGTTCATGGGACGCAGTTTATTCCACTTGAAAAACACTTCTCAAAAACTTTTCCCTGTCTCGATTCAATTTTGGTAATAATGAAGTTCCTTAAAAACAAACACATCTTTCAAAAATGTGCTTATACTTTGAATAAAAAAGGAAATATTTAAAAGAAACATTTCCTTTAGCATGGAACGGCCAACTTTTCCATTCTGATTTACCTAAGAGATGAACTTACAGTTAAGATGTTTATAGAAATCTTTTTTATTTTAAAATTTTCTTATAAAATATTTTGAAAGCAACGAAGTTTAGACCTTTGCAAACAGTAAATTCTATGTCCAATACTTAAAAATGTGCTAAAATATAGTAAAGATAAAATTTTAAATCAAGTTTTTTTAAAAAATATTCATTTGTTTACAAACATTAAATACTTTCTCTTGTTACTTACGGAATATGATTAAGAATTTTTGAGAAATAAAGATCTGTTCTTAAATATAAAATATATCTTAAAGGATAAATTTCACCAAATAACAATGGTAGGGTGCAGCATTAGTAAAAGTTCATGGTGAGTTTTATGTTGATTGAATATTATAGAGGGCGGGGTAAGTGAACACAATTTAATAAAAAATCTACTTTTCTATGAAATCAAAAGTGATTACAAACTTTGTAACTGTTGGGTTATGGAATAATTCCTCTTATGACAGTGCAATCATTTCTTAAAACATCAAAAAGATGGTTGCCAAGAAAAACTCTCCAATGAGGAATTCAGTTCATGTGGTAGATTTCTCCCCCTTCCTTCCATCTGAATATTTAACATAAGAGAAAAGTCCTACTCTGTTTTTCAGCTGGAATCACAGCAGTTTCTGTTTCTAACCTGGGAAGAATGTGGTTGGGACTGAAAAGCCCCCTGTCCTATTGTTAGACTCCTCGGCACTGATCCTTGCTTTTAACATCATAATGAAGGATGCTCTTTAGTGGATTATCTTGAGAAGGGATTAACTCCTTCAAGTCTTCTTAGGGGGCAAGGTGTTTTGAGCCCTAAATACACACCAATTGCCTGCTTAACTTTTCATCTTATTTTGAAAACTGCCCAGCTGGAATTCAAATTCTTTTCCATAGAGCTGAATTTTATTAGTAGCAAAGTTGGAGTTGGGGGCAGCAGATGCTAAATATAAGCACTGTTCTTTTAATCTCGTGGGGCCAAATGTTTCAGATATTTCACTGAGACAGGCACGTCAGGATAAGACTCAATCTAAACTCTGCTGTAAACTTTGCAAGCACTAAATCCTGGCCCCATCTCCCAGGCCCATGACTTAAGCCCTCTAGAAGACCATGCTTTTACTGGGACTCTACTTTTAAACTCCTCTTGCCTATATGGTGCTTGTACCACGGCTTTTAACGTTATTATCCGCATTAAGTCACACTCAAAGTAGAATTCAAATGCCTGGTAAACACACGCGCGCACACTCACACACACACAGACACACACACTTGAAAAAAGGACTAATTGCTCTATAATTTACAATCAACTGGTTTCCTTAGCCTCTGCTGCTTTATCTTAATAATCATTTATTTCTGTCTGCCTATTACATTAATACTGAAATCTTGCATTTGTTTCAGATTCATCTTCCCCCTTCTTTAACCTCATTTCTGTTACTAACTACCCATTGTATTATGATATGATTTGCCAGGAAACTAGATAGTTCTAAATTTGTCCTTTCTCCTCCTTTTCTGTTAACTGAAACTTCTTAATAGTTTACAACTTTTCTTTTGTTCAACTGAAAGAATATTTTCAACGCTGAAAACACTCATTTTAAAGGTGTTTGTTAAATGTAGGAAATTGCTTTTAAACACACACATGCAAAAAAAAAAACCTTTTTCTTGGAACTTTGTCTTTCAGGCTGATTCATTTTTTTTAATCAAATTGTAACACGCATCACCTGTAGCTTTTTTGTAAAAAGATACAAATTAATTAGGAATTGCTAGGATAAATGTGTAAGTTTTAAATATTAAAAAATCAAAATATATGCCTATCTGACAAAAACTATAACAAAAAGATCTTAATAAAATGAAGTTTCACAATTTTTCACAAACAAGGATGTCTAGGTGCAGCTTTCTTGTGAAGAAAATAAAATGAACTCTCAGTCTTTATACATAAATCTATATATATAATAACTGTATTCTAGAGGCTCTACTTTAATTGTAAATAATCCCCCACATTCTTTCAGTGTAAACTCTTTAAGGAGTCATGAATTTTATTTATACTCGCTCTCTCTTTGAGAGTCTTTTGTTTATTTGCTGTTTCGTTCTTTGTGAAATAACACTCCCAGAGGAAAATCCCCCTCTCTGCTTAAGGAATTAGGCCAGAGACAAAAGCAGGGAATTCTTTAAGCCTTGTTTTGTGCTAAGAGAAATGTTTGACATTTCTGTGGAGAGGTGTTTAGTTTGGATTCATTAGGTCTTAGGGACTCTTTTCTCTTTTCTGGCCTTTCAGTTTCTGTCACTGTTTTTTTCTGTGTTTGGTAGACTGAAGAGAATTTACCAGGGTGTAATTAGGTTTCCTACACTGGAATAGCAAAAATCTAGTTGTTGTAAATGGGTAGACCAAGTAAGTATTCCCCTGGCTCAGCGGGCCAAAACCTGAACCTCACTTTCTGATACCCATCTGGGTAGGAGAAGGTTCGGCAGCGGAAGCAAGGGGTAAAAAACACTTTCAAGGAAGTTTATGCCTGATTGAAATAAATACCTCCTGTGAGCATCTTTAAACAAAGCTGCCTGACCATCACTCCCAGAGTTCTATCCCGGAAGGCTAACACATTTGGTTTTTCTGTGTTTCCTCTCAGAACATTAAATAAAAATAGCTTTAACATACTTTTTTTTTTTAACACAAAAGGAAAATGTTTAACATTTTTTTACATCTCACAATAGCTTGGCTGGCCTCTACTTCTTCCCAATATCATTTAAAGGCTGTCTGTTGCCTGGCTAGGGAATGGCACAGTCTTGATCGGCTATCTCAGCCAGATCACTTGCCTTCCGCAAAACAACACAGATACTTTGCTGGATTATTAGCTTCCCTGCCTGAATTAGTAGAAGCTCAAATATTTGGTAATTCCCCAAATCCTGAGGCCAGAAATAGAGCTTGGTGATTATATATATATATATATATATATATATTTTTTTTTTTTTTTCTGTTTCTTTTTGGATATGACATTATAGACTTAACCATAGTAGTTCAAATCTTATGATAGTCTGGAGGTCATATCAAAAAACCTTTTTGCAGTTTCACATAATTTAGTGGTCTTTGACAATAAATATAAAAGTAAGGAAAAGTAGTGGTTGAAATCATTTATTCATTAAAAATCTTAAAAGATTAATCCATCAGACTTTACTCATAGAAGAGTAAGTAGGAATAAATTTTAAGGTAAGTATTTGTGAAAAGGTGTGGACATCAAGAAATGTAAGGAATTACTTAGGGCAACAGACGAAAGAGTTAATAATTTAAGTATGACCCATGGATCACATTTTGAAATGTGTCCTTTCCTGAAAGAAAGAACATTATGGTTTTGGGGGAGGAAAGGGAATCAGAAGGAAAAGGAGAAACATGAAATATAACACAGTCAAGCATACGCACTGCAGTCAACCAAAGGTCTTCCCTTGAACTGAGAACTGAAAAACTTACCAGACAGTGGGTTTGCAATGGTAGAAAATGTCCCCAGTCCCTGATACGAAGATGGCAGATTACTAATTAGTTCCCTTGGGTAAAATCGATCATTTTCAAGGAGCCCATGGTTTAGAGAAGCTTTTCTATCTGCATCGTCTGTGGTGACCCTAAAGTAGTAGGACACACAGGAAAGGACTTTCAGCCGTCTCTATTTGAGAGAGCAGGGAAGAAGGAAGCAAATGGCATCGACCTTAAAGGAATGCTATTTGGGGCAATAACACAAATGAATAAACTTTAGAGAAGAAAACTCTGTTTGCTGTTTCATTATATAGAATAAGTTTGGGTTGACTGGAAGAATTTAAATAATCATATTTTGAGACAAGGTTGGTCTTGCTTTGCTGCCCAGGCTGAGGTACAGTGGTGTGATCTTGACTCACTGCAACCTCAACCTCTGGGGCTGAAGTGATCCTCCCATCTCAGCCTCCCACGTTGCTGGGACACAGGGGCACACCACCATACTCTGCTAATATTTCTATTTTACGTAGAGATCAAGTTTCACCATGTTGCCAAGCTGGTCTCCAACTCCTGGGTTCAAGAGATCCATCTGCCTTGGCCTCCCAAACTGCTGGGATTACAGGTGTGAGCCGCTGCACCTGGCCAACAATCATATTTTTCATTTCTCTTCTGTTAAAAAGCTCAAAGACAAGAATAAAAAGGAGCTCTTGAGTACCCACAGGAAAAAGGTTTGCTTGAAATATACCTTGGCATATTAATAATTCAGTGGCAAGTAAATTGAGCTGTTACAACTGGAATGTTATTAAACAGAATATTTAATATTCATATGTATAAAATATATTGTTATATATAAAAGATATGGTTTTATACATAAGGATATAACAATGGTGGAATTTGCTCTGCAAGTATACATCTAGCTATACTATATAAAGTCAGTGATTATAAGTCTCACCAGACTTTTTTTTCTAAATCTACTGAAAATTATGTGTTCTAATGTGCAAAAGAAGTTATAAAAAACAGCTTCCATCATAACCCCAGCACCGTTCACCCCGGTACCTCAATATGAAGATTCAGGGTCTTCATTAATTGTGATTATTTAGAATCAAATGTATTTCTAATTTTAAATCTTTGTGTAAATACACTTCTTATATTCTAAACAAAAAAGTTACTATCCTACATACCATTCCTCTTATTTGTTCATTACTTCACAGATTAGAACTTTAAATAAACATGATCCTTAAACTTCTTGGTAAAGACAAACGGACTTCCTAGGCTATTATAAAAAGTGACATATTTTGTGATTAAATGTGTGTTTGTAGTTCTGAGACATTGCAAAAAATGAACATTTCTTTTTGATAGCAGCTTTTATTTTTCTTACGGTGACCAAACCATGTTCTATCCTCCCTCACCTACTTGCAGATAAGGCAGAATGACTTGAGGCATTAAAGATGTGACTATATCCCATATATTTAGTTGATTCCTAGCTCTTCTTGTCTCTGTGTGAGGTCTGAGATACTCAGGTCCATGGTATAAGAAAATGTGATTGATTTCCAAGGAAATGGTTGGAGCAAAAAGAGATGCATTTTTGAGATGCTATTTTGTTGAACCATTTTTGGAAATAGGCAAACGTTCAGAAAATTACTATAAGTACATTATGGATTTTTGCAGAATAAATTTGATCTAGACCTTTAGACATTTTGTGCTGCAATATCTAACAGCATTGGATGAAAGCTAATGGAACCTTTCTAACAAGTACAAGTATTGCCATTTCTCACAGTCAGAGCACGTTCTCTGTCAAAATTTTTAAAGATTTTTAATTTTTTTCTGCTAGATTTGGATTAAATATTAAAAGCAAATGTTTTGCTTACAGGCACTAATAGTAATTTTTGGTAATTTTGATTTAATCATATCAACCAAACAAATTCCCAATATAAGACAATTTTTCATATTTGATGTGGATTTTAAGAGTGCCTTTGCAGGTATTATTTTAAATGCGATTATCTCAACTCCTTTTTTACTGTTACAAAATAAAGACTTTTTTTCCTGGTAGGTTGCCTGTCACTTTTGAAATGGAAAACATGATGAAATATGGCAAATTTGCCTTGCTATGCTTTATCCAGCTCATTAGAGATGATGCATGATCTGAACTTTATGGAAGGAAAAAAAAATACATGGACACCCTCTTTCTTATCTTCTCTGTTTGCCTCTAAAATCGTTCTGGTTTACTTGTTGCACAACTGACCAGCTATTATGGAAAAAAATGGTCTTGTCTGTAAAACGCATGGCTTTCCTGTAGAACAGCCCCAAACTTAAGCTGTAAATTCTCAAGGAGTGATATCACCTCCAAATATTTAGCTCAGAATGCTTCGTTTTATTTTACCATTGTCATGCTATGCAAACAAACAACTTCATGTGTATGTTTAGATATAATGGGAAAGGTTATTTTTAATTCAATTTTCCAATAAGATAGTCCTATGATGAAAGCTTTCAGAAAGAAAACTCCAGTCTTAGAAAACCAACTTTCATCTATGAATTTAAACAAATTTTATTCTGCTTCAGAATCATAATGGTTTACTGAATATTCATTTTTAAAGAAAATTTTAAGACTGAGTTTTAAACTGACTTATGCCAAATAAGTTTTAAACAAGTCTTTAAAATCCAAAATTTGTTACAGAGATAAAAAGCCCTATCTTCTTACTTCTCTCTAGAGTACTTTGAAAAATTTGATTTGCACTAAAACCTAAACAGATTTACCATGATGAAGGTCATCAGATAAAAAACGTTTCTCCAAGTTTAATTCAATACTTATCAGCTAGAACAATTTCTCCCTAATCCTTCAGATGTTAAGTGCTTTCAAGAAGTAAAATGCAAATGAATATTATTTTAAAATGTTAAATACAGAACTGGAGAAGGCATTCTGCCTTGATATAAGAAACAGGACTACTGTAATAGCAAATATACATATTACCAGAATTTCTTTTTTATTAATAAATCTTTCATTTCTGGACTTATGATAGATGAGTTTCCTTGGAAATAGAACACTGAGGCACTTACGTTAAAAAGACAAATTCCAAAACCATGGAGAATTGTGCTGGAATTTCTTAACCTCTTGCCTAAGAGAGTCTTCCTCCTGGCCCATGGGTTAATCTCTACTTGTAAAAATGTTTACAGAAACAGCATATATACTTTTGCTTCTGTGATTGATCAGCTCAAACACATGAAATTAATATTTTACATGTAAGTGGTGCTTGCCATTTTAAACTGGGTATCACTGGCATCATCTTCTTCTCTTCTATCATTCACCTAAAAAAAATGTTCCATGTCAGCGAGGCTCAGTGGCTTGTGCCTGTAATCCCAGCACTTTGGGAGGTCAAGGCGGATGGATCACCTGAGATCAGGAGTTTGAGACCAGCCTGGCCAACAAGGTGTAACCCCATCTCTACTAAAAAGACAAAAATTAGCCAGGCATGGTGGCATATGCCTGTAATCCCAGCTACTTGGGAGGCTGAGGCAGGAGAATTGAGCCAGGAGACAGATATGGCAGTGATTCGAGATGGTACCATTGTACTCCAGCCTGGGTGACAGAGCAAGACTCCATCTCAAAAAAAAAAAAAAAAAAAGAAAGAAAAGAAAACAAATGCTCCATGTCTGATAGTCTGCAGGGTGCTGGAGGGCTGTGTCAACAAGTCAGAGCTCAGCCCTGCCCTGATGGGGATGACAGTCTGGACGAAAGATCAGTCTTAATCTAATGTCATCTAATCAGATAAAGAATTCAGTTGCTCATGACTGAGCCGAGTCTGATGAAGGAGGCCTCTGGTGCTCTTCAAGCAGACGTCAGGCAAGACCGGACCTAGTGCAGGATGGTAGGGGTGTGGACCTAGCACCACAGAAGACAGACGGGAACCTCACTCCCAAAGTCAAATGTCTGAGCGACTCTCTTAGAAAGGTATGCTAAAGTGAATTCAAGGTTTTTTGTTTGTTTTTGAGATGGAGTCTCACTGTGTCACCAGGCTGGAGTGCAGTGGCCTCAGCCTCCCTAGTAGCTGGGACTACGAGCACAAGCCACCATGCCCAGCTAATTTTCTTTCTTTTTTTTTTTTTTTTATTTTAGTAGAGATGGGGTTTCACCACGTTGGCCAGGATGGTCTCGATCTCTTGACCTCGAGATCCACCCGCCTCAGCCTCCCAAAGTGTTGGGATTATAGGCATGAGCTACCGCACCCGGCCGAATTCAAAGTTTTAAAAGAAAGCCAGTGGAGGCTAAAAAGAAGCCATTACCAAGAGGGGTTATTAAGGAGGAGGTTAGCGAGAGAAACGGGGTCAGATCACATGCTGCCCTGAAGTCATCGTAAGGATATGTTTGCTTGTTCAAAGACACATGGAAAGTCATAAAAAAGATTAAGGGAAAGCTTCAGTACAAGGCCACTGACACAACCTGACATGCATTTTTTTAATAGACGATCAACAAAGAAACTCTATGAGGTAGACAAAGTAAGTGCAATAAAGCCCATTGAACAAGTGTAGAAACTAAGATGCCGAGATTCAGTTCCCTGCCAAAGGAGAGCTGTGCGGGAGGGTGGTTGATACATGCACATACTTATATGCATGGGGTGCGTTCATGTGTGTGTGCAGAATTCTGTTCTATTTCCATCATGGGTCTCTATCCACTACAGACACATTCAAAATCAATGCCATGCTTTGCATTTCATTCTCATTCCAAGTTGGAAGATGTTAGTTACGTATGTTGTGAACCAAAAAACTTAATAGTAATTTAATGTTTTTCTCTTCAACGTGTACCTATTGGTTGCCTAAGGAATTTGCTGGATAAGTTACTTTTGCATACTTTAATAAGCATTTTGGCTTAAGGACTAGAATAACATTTAAATAGTAGCGACACTCTCCATTCTAAAAAACAGGCTTAATAGTCTGTTACAACCACATTATACTCCTATATAAAATAATTTATTACATACCAAATGCCAATTACAAGTACCTTTTCTACCATTGAAGTAGTATAAAGAGGAGATCTAAGAAAAATATGGTGTATGATACACTGCTCAGTTATGACAAGTGGGCAAACACCACTTGCAGGAAGAAAGTTAGCCGTGGTTTATAGGAAAATAGAGGAAGGCCTCTCTCTGCTGCTCTCTCTTTGGTTCTTCTGGTTCTCTGGCCCATATGTTGGGTAGGAGGCTAGATCTAGGCATTGTTTCCCCAGGATTTGCTGTACAAAGTGTTTGTCCACCAAGAAACAAGAAGGAAGCATTTGGGCCTGGCATTGGTCTTCCAGAGAAGGAAGAATGCAGGAGCATCTCATTTTTGCAAGGTGGAATTATTGACAAGATCAACAGAGCATGGTGATGTCTGGAGTGGTTCTAGAACAGCTGGCAATGTCGATCTCATATTACAAAATTAATCAAACATGCTTTGACAAAATTAATTGGCTAAAGATTCAGCAGCATACAGAAGCCAGAACGTCTACAGCTACATGTGCAGGATGGTTGGTTTGAGGATACCACACGGAAGCCGGATTACTGTAGGAAGTGTGTGAAGCACAGCACAGAGTAAAACAGAAAGATCCGCCACGAGGTTCGGCCCAGCGGGTTTCCTGGGTTTTCAGGTGGCGTTGTTTTGTAGGCAGTCGGATTAAAGAACATAGAGTTCAAGGGAAAAGCCTGTAGACGAATAAACTGATTTGGAAGCAGCAAAAGGGTCTAAAAGAAGGAGACTCAAGCGCCAAAGGCCAGGCCCCAAAAACAGTAACTGCTCTTACACCGATTGCCCCCATCTCTGTTTTGCTTTTGCATCAAACTGTACATAATCTCATCTGATTCCAATTCCTCCTTACACAACCCTTGTCTTGCCAGTTAAACTGTTAGATCCTTGAGGTCAGCAGAGTATAACATAGTGTTCTGATATCCTTATTTATTTATTTATTTATATTAAGACAAGGTTTCACCATGTTGGTCAGGCTGGTCTTGAACTCGCGACCTCAGGTGATCCGCCCGCCTTGGCCTCCAAAGTGCTTGGATTACAAGTGTGAGCCACCACGCCCGGCCTCTGATATCCTATTGTTCACCCAAAATAGAAGCCAGGAATTGAGGGAACTATCTAAATTCTACCACCAAATCTCAACCCAATCAAACAGCAGTAATTTAAATATTTCATCACACACAGAGATTACTGTGTTCTGGTCTCTTGGCTGAACTGCCCAAATCATTGTTTACTTCTTAAAGTGGGTGGGGTCAGTCATTCTTCATGGGGTAGGGTAGGGCAATGACAGAGTAGAGGTGACATTGAGAATGTCACTTGGAGGCTTCAGAATTCAGGTTCTTAAATGCAATGAACCAGTTGGGTGAAACTGTATTTTCCAAGACACAATGAATCGTACACGCATGAAAAAAACCTTTGGAAGGGAGGAACCCTCACACTCGCGTCTTTTCTTCTTCACCTTGTAGAACGTACACAACCTTCTGTGATTGATGCCGAAATGCACTTTTAGTCAAGCTTACAGTTCAAAAAAAAATTGTGTTTACTGGGCCAGTTTCAAGTTCTGGTTATGTGTATTCTTTTAATCATTCCCTTTCTGTTAAAATCTAAGGAATTGTCTTAATATTGTATGCCCAAGAGGAGATCAGAGTCTTTGCAAAGCTAAGGAAGTTTACTTTAGGTATAACAGGAGAAGTTGATGAGAATGTCTAACATAAGACTTTTAAGATAGTTTATAATTTGGAGTGACTTAGAAGACTTTAGGTATAGGATTAAAGAACATATTTCATGTAACCACAATCAGTTTCATGTCATAGACATTGTAGTTTACTTGATACTGCAACCTAATTTTTAAGCTATTATTCTACAATGCACTTGAAAATATTTTTCATCTGATGTAAACATATAAATCTCTGATTAAACCACATACAATGAGAGAGTTAAATTCTGTGCCAAAAATATCATAGGGTATTATACTTGGCTATTTATAAAAAAATTAAATGTTTCCAATTTGAAAGAAGAACTTGCTGTAAATTCTTTAAATTTGAAAGTGGGTTTCATGTCTGAATTCTCAGTGGGGCACCTGGTATGCTTCCCTGAATTCTGTCTATGTTGGTGGATTGATACAACTGTTTCTTTAACAAATCTGCTTTGAAACACAGAAGAAGCATGCTGTTTAAAACCTGATAAAAGGTGATTGCAAGCCTTGAAATTTAAAAAGCCTAGTTTCTTTCTTTCTTTTTTTTTTTTAAACAAGATTCTTCTCAGTTTGACTGAAATGCAGTCAGCAGGTCGGAGAGACTGTCTCTTGTAATTGTCAGCAGATTGGCAATCTGACATATAATTCTGGCAAACCTGTATTTAATTGCTAAAATATGACTTCCTAGCAACTACAAGTATGTTCTGGCAATGTCAAGTTATCCCAAACCACATGACTTGACTTCTGCTTTGGAATTAAAATTGAAGATGTATCCCAGGTTGAAGCTGCTCCTCTTGCATTCGGCAAGTACTCTATAGACTGCAGACAGAGAAAGGGGATATTGATCGTTAAAGTATTTCAGTGCCCCAGGGGTCAATGTCAGATACAATCTAATTTAACATCTTTATTAAGGATCTCGAATAGGGAGTAAGCCACATATTAATGAAATGTGCAAATGATATTAAACTGGGAGCTGGTGTAACCACCAGTAAGGACAAAGAAATAATAGAAACGCACCAAAAGAGGTTAAAACTATGAGCAGAAAATTATTACATGAAAATCACCTTCCTGGGATTGATAGTTTTGGAGATGAGCACTGGGAGTCAGAAATCTCAAAGTTTGGGGGCTGCATCCAATTGGGAACCAAAAGGAAAGAAAAGAGGGCAACCCTTAGCCAGCATCTAATTTAGACACCAATGCAAACACTTTATATTATGTAAGTTTATACAATCTTTAAAATCAGAAAGATCACCAACTGTAAAAATTTAGGCACAGGCCCACTCAAATGTCATAGCTTGACTAGGTACAACACAGATAGCTGTTGAAAATGACTAGTACTGAACAATATTGTCATGCAGAATACATGCACTAGCATGTGGTGAAACAAAAGGCAGAGGCCGGGCGCGATGGCTCACGCCTGTCATTCCAGCACTTTGGGAGGCCGAGGCGGGTGGATCGCGAGGTCAAGAGATCGAGACCATCCTGGTCAACAAGGTGAAACCCCGTCTCTACTCAAAATACAAAAATTAGCTGGGCATGGTAGCGTGCGCCTGTAGTACCAGCTACTCAGGAGGCTGAGGAAGGAGAATTGCTTGAACCCAGGAGGCGGAGGTTGCAGTGAGCCGAGATCACGCTATTGCACTGCAGCCTGGGTAACAAGAGCTAAAATCCATCGCAAAAAAAAAAAAAAAAAAATGCAGAGTGTAAGGTGTGTGTGTGTGCTGATACCACTTCAAATACACATATGCTCGTTAGGCAAGATCCAGAGGGCTCCACCCAGAAGCTGAACTTTTCAGATATACACTAATTTGGAAAAAGAGAAAAATGTGTCCTTTTTTTTAAAAAAAGAGTGAAGCCCTGACCCCTTAGTCTTTTCTATTTCCCCATGTCTCCCTAGTCGTCACACCCCCCAGAAAAGTTGAAACAACTCAAAAATGACTCTGCCAGGCCTCTAACTAAAATAAGATGTCCTGAAGGCAGCAGCTGGCAACCTTCTTGGCCTCAGATAGGTGTCCTCTGATTGTGTATAACTTCTTGAAACCATTCTGTGTTCTGTTCCCACCTCCACTTCTAGTACCATGCCAACAACACTGGCCATCCCTTAGTTATTCAGGCATATTGACAAACAAGCAAACACCTTGCATTTTAGAGCTCCTGCCTTATACCCTTTGAGTACTTCAAAGGACTGGTCTTAGTTGAACTACACACAATGACATACACAAAGCAGGGAGCTGGAATGGCAGATCTGGTATGTCAGCCTGGCACCCCTCTATCTTTGGTGCCTACTTAATGAAAGCAGACCATCTAAAATGCAGATACAAGTAGATTCAATGAATCTAAGATATCAATGTTCTAAGGTAGTAGAAAAATCAACTGTATTCATGCGTTACACAAAGAACCTCAAACCAACACCACACAACTGTGGAGCTAATGCTCTCTGTGTCAGAATGATTCGAATATACCAGTGGGTGACCAGAAGATCCTGGCACACAAAGGGCACAGAAGAAACACTGCAGACTCCAAGTAAGCATAGCAACTAACAGGGATGAACATGCTGGAAACCTTCAAAGGATGCCTTTACCAAGGAGGGAGAAGTGTTTTAAATATACTAGAAGGAGTTACTAGAAACGTGAATAAAATTTAAGGAGACAACAAGTGGGCTAAAACTAAAGAATTTTCTTATAGTATAGCTTTTATTTTATATTTATTTATTTATTTTTGAGGCAGAGTTTCACTCTTGTTGCCTAGTCTGAAGTGCAATGATGTGATCTCGGCTCACAGTAACCTCCACCTCCCGGGTTCAAGCAATTCTCCTGCCTCAGTCTCCCCAGTAGCTGGAATTACCGGCGTGTGCCACCACACCCGCTAATTTTGTATTTTTAGTAGAGACAGGTTTTCTCCATGTTGGTCAGGCTGGTCTCTAACTCATGACCTCAGGTGATCCACCCACCTCGGCCTCCCAAAGTGCTGGGATTACAGGCGTGAACTACTGCACCCGGCCTAGAGTATAGATTTGTATGGACTTAAGATGCATAAGTACATACTGAAAGACAGCTCTATTAATAATCCCTAAGAAACTGAGTTAGAATACACTTCTCCACAGGAGTATAGCATTTCCTTTAGTTGGTTGCTTGAGTTCATTTACAAGGTCAGATTTTCGTGTCGTCTCCCTACCATGTCAAGCACAGTGAACCTCATTTGACCCCAAGCAAAAGTCTTTCCAAAATTAGGAAAATGCTTCCAAAACGTACTATTTTTCTTACCTTAGTTTTCTTAGGGTATAATTAGAAAATACATCAGAGAAATTTTTAAATATTTTCTACTATGATAAAATAGGATTTTTTTCTTCTTAGAGGAAAATCAATTCAGCTGACCTGTCTATGTCTTCTTCCAAATGTATATGAAGTAAAAATTGCTAATGCCACAATATATGAGAAAACGTTTAGTGCCTGCTCTATGTCAGCCCTTCCCCGAGGTGGTGAGAATGCAGAAAAAAATATCCGTCCTAGTTCCTACCCCTTCTCACCATTAAAAAGCTTGCTATTATTTAGGTGAGAGATACTAACCAATAAACAGTTTCACGTTTCTTCCACATCCAAACCTGCTACTATTCAGCTACCAGAGCTAATGTTCTAAATATAAAGCTGACCTCATTCCTTCTACTTGAACAAGCGCCAATGCTTCTCAATCGTGTTTTGCATAAAGTTCAAATTTCTTAGCCCAATCCTCTGTCTAAAAAACCCTTTGCTCCCGCTATGCCAAGTATCAGATCTCACTCCCCGCATTTATCACTGTCCTTCCTTCTCTTATGGGAGGCATGTTTCTTTGGCTTCTTATTCTCTATTTGTGAACTCATCGCTCAAGAGAAAGTTCACTCATATGACATCTCTTTAGTAAAATTAAGATTTCTTGTTGCTCTTGCCTACTTTAGTGCATGTTTGTTTCTATTAATCCATTGTATGATAGGATTGCTATATTTTACTATAATTATTTAAGCGCTGTTCAACTAGACTGACTCAATCTCTTCAAAGAGAATGTATTTCATTTAACTTTGCATCACCTCTTTTTCTACCCAATAGCTCAAGTATCTGCCATGGAATCATGGGTAAATAGTTGGTGAATAAGGGAACAAACGAATGAATGAATCAGACCTGAATTCAGCTTATGATTTTATCAGTGACCTACTGTGTAACCTTGGCCAGGTCAGTTTGCCTCTCTGTGCCCCAGATTGCTGATATGAAAACAGGGGGATATAATTACTACCTGCCATACAGGGATGCTTCGAGGATTAATGAAATAATTTTGTAAAGCAGCTTGAGCTCCCTAGAAGAAAGGCACTATGTAAGAACAAAGTGCTACTGTAATTATTATGTAGCACCTTTCATCTGAGAATCTCAAAGCACTTCACCAAACATTGACTCATTAATCTTCCCAACTCTTCTGCAAGAGAATTAAATTATCTCCATTTAAAAAAAAAAAAGGACATGCAGACAACAAAGGGTTAAATGCCCAGCCCATGATACCATCCTGGTTGAATGCCAAAGCCAAGAGTGAGTTGTAGGACTCCGACTCAAAGGAGACTACTAGTTTAAAGGAGACAGCCCTTTGAACCTCGAGACACTGTCACTTCCACATTTTCTCCATACAGAGGAAGTTATTGAGCAGCCTGGGTGGATGGCAACGATCCAGTTGGAATGAAGGCCCATGTTAATACCTTCTGCGGAAGGAGGGGTGGGATGGGGCAGCAAGGTGATGACCACAATCCTTCCCTCAACTGTAGCAGTGAGAAGAAAATGTAAGCAATGGCTGCAACCAATCTCTTACCCTCCTCCTATAGCTGTGGCTCAAATCTTTTCATCAGCCCCCTTTTAACTTGACACCTTTCTTGGATGTCTCTGTCTCTCTGCCAGAAAGTGTCTCATCACCTTTGAATACAAACATAGCACTTTAGCAACCAAAGAAACAATTCTAAAATACTGCATTCAAAGGAGCTTTCCCTTCATAATACTGTTTTTCCTGCTGAATCCCATGAACGTTAGCTGAGACAGGTGGTACTAATCCACCTTCTAAGAGGAAAAGGAAGAATGTTAGTTATTCTGCATATACTGGGGGTTGGGGGGTAGCCATAGTTTGGATTAAGATGTGTTACATCAGGAACTTCTAGCAAAGTGGAGCCCTTTCTATTCATAGCTAACCAGAGAAGAAACATTTGTGCTTTTCTCACAAATGTTAAGTTCATACTTCCTGGAGGCTGTTGTCAAGATTACTGGCCCAATCTTGTGGATGAATTTGTTACAAATATACATAGCATGTATGTCCCAGAACCTGGAAATAACAAGATTGTGCCCAGAAGCCAAGTGAATTCAACATCCATCATTCCAATACAGCAGCCATTTCTAAGGGAAACGTTAATTTCATCTTGATTTTAACTCTGAAGAGCAGAGTTTGTTCATTATGATAAGCTTCATGCTGACACCCCCTTTCTGAAACTTTGAATGGAATGTCTCTTCACTCCCTTCTGTACATGTGACCATTTTCTCCTCTCTGTTTATTTAACAAGCCCACTTCTCTGAAGTTAGTTACTCACAAACTGTGCTACTGTAAAGATCTTAGATTCCTGGTCTACTATCCCATAGTTATGGAAAGAGAATGAGCTTTGGAACCAAGCCAATCTGACAGTTAATCCTAGCACCCACAACTTCCTGTTCTGTGACTTTGTGAAAGCTTCTGAACCTCTCTGAGCCTTCTTTTGTAGCCTATAAAATAAGAACTACAATTCTACTGTGAAGGCATTTGAGATATGAAGTGCACACACGCACGTGTGCTTGCGCGCGCGCGCGCACACACACACACACACACACACACACACACACACCAGTTCTCAACAAAGATAAGGGCCCTTGGTTGACAGGGACCTCCAAACACCAAGTGGAAGATTGAGTTTAAATTCATACAGCAAGCACCAGAAGATGCTATACACTCACCGTACCAGGACTGCCATTCCAGAGGATGTCCCAGAAGCAGATCCTAGGCCTGGGCAAGGCCTTCACAATGAAAATGCAACAGATGGAACTAAGCAAGGTCCATGAGTGGGGAGCACAGACCAAGGTCAAAGCCTAAACTGGCAGGCAGTAATCTCCAGGTAGGTCTGGAAAGTAAGGGGCAGAAAACCGCCATGGGGACCAGAGTTTAGAATCGTAGTCACTGGAGGAAACTGAGATTTTTTGGGGAAAGTCAAAGAAGTAGGGGATTGGGTTGAGAATTAGGATATAAGTTCAGCAAGGACACCTGCCTCAGGGTGATTCCACGCAACCAGGCAAAGAAGGTACATGAAGAACCATCTCCACAGAGCATGCTCCTCCCCTAAGCTCAGCCTCTCAACTAGAGGTTCCACAGTTCTGGGCCCTCTTGGGTTTGTATTTTGCTCTTCATCCACAATCTTGTCTTGTATGTACTAGGATATTGAAGCTGAACTGTTCGTCTATATCTGACTCCAAAGTCTCATTAGATGAGTATGTGCTCTCAGGCACCAAAGATACGGTGTTGCGCGATCACTCAAATTCCCAGGGCACTACTGAGCACTTCCCTAGTCATCTGCTACTCCATATGGAGAAAAGCACCAGGCAGAAGTAGACAAGAATGGGAATTAATTACTGGAACTCCAGCAAACTACTTCACCAAGAGGAGGCAAAAAGGCAGTACATGGAAAATTGCTCTCATTCCTCCTTGACAGGGGATAGAATTGCAGATTCAGGAGAAGGATGACCCTAGAGACGGGAGCTAAGTCTCTACTGCGGAGCCTGGCCAGTCGTCACCCCAATCACTAGCCACCTGGCCCTCCACTAGTGATCTCTCCGAGTCTCATGGCTTGAGATACTACCACTAAACACATGACTTTCCACCTGTTCATCTCTCATCTCCAGCTTTTCTCTAGAGCTACAGGCCCACATTTTAGAAGGCTGTCAGGCATGGACACCTAAGTGTCCATGGACATCTCCAATCCATTAGTGTTCTCCACCTTCATTAGCAACCACAAATATCTCCTACATGCCAAGTTCAAGATGATGCTTTGACTCTCCAAGCTGGGGGCTGAATACGCTCACAGCCAGACCTCAGGGCCAGTGTCTAACTGTGCATTAACAGTGCTGGAAGGAGAATTCTTTACCCCAGAGACACTTCTGAAACACATGCAATAAGGACCGACACTGTCACTCAAGGATCAGGTGAAGCAAGGCTCCTGTGGTGTCCAGTCCCATGCATCTAATCAATGGGCCCTAGGTGTCCCCTGCACACAGACAGTGAATCAGACATGCCTGAATAAAGCAGACATAGCTGAGTTAGCTCTAGGACAACATTGAGTTTCAAAAATTAACCATCATACCCATGTTCCAGCTACTGAAAAGAAATGGGGGATTCTGAATGAACTGAGCTCAGTTGCAGATAGGGAAATAATAGAGATGGTAGCTTTTGAATCTACTATCTATGTATCCCTCCACAGGGTCCAGCACATGTTAAGTAATTAAATATTTACTGAATGAAAGAATGTGTCTTTGATTTTAGATCTAGCCTTTACTTCTCTAGGGTATTTTGTTACTTGTGAGATCTCGCTTTCTAGTTAGTTCCTCCCCAAACCTTCCCCCACTATTTGGAATTCTAGGGAGCACTTGATTTTCCGAGTGCATTTCACCCAGTGACCTAGCACTGTCAGCCAGTCAGCATAGTGTAAGCCCTTACTTCAACAATGAGTTCTATGGGGCATCTTGTTCCTTAACACAGAAACTGGAATAACCCCAGGTGAATCAGGTCAAATCTATTCTGGAGTTTGCTTACAGAGACTGGTAACAATAAGCACTTCCATTTACATAGTCTTTGCGATGGGCCAGGCACTGTGCTGAGCCCTTCACAGCCCTCAGATGAATGGCTTCATCTGAGCCATTCACAGATGCTAATGTTCACTCAGCAAGCAGGAATACCATGTAATTCTCCCTTTTTCGTGGAGAGGCTAATCACACAATGAATAAGTAGTGGTGTGAGACTCTAAACACAGGTCCATCAGCTCCCCACTGGAGCTCCTCCTACCGTGCAACTCACCCACATCCCAAGGGGATATTTGCAACTCTTCCAGACCACTTTGATTAGCACCTTGGTGGAATCTTTGCCAGTTTTTCCCAAAGTTCTCAAAAATTTTTTTTCCAGCTGAGGCTTAGCGGGAAATACATTTTCCATTGCAGTTCACAAATACTGTAAGTGGAAATTGAAATTCTGCAGTCCCAGAAAGGGTATTACAAGGAGTCCTCCTTGTCCAGACAGAGGGACTCAATGGATACACGCACACACACAGACACACACACACACACACACACACACACACACACACACAGTTTTTAACTTTCGAATTGCTTTCTTAAGAGCTAAATGTACTCAACCAGAATGAGCACGTCAAAATAAAGAAGTCTCCATAGCACAGATTTAGAGACTCAAGATGTCATTTAAAATTAAGACGTTTCTGAATGAAATGACTCTTCTCGTAAGTTATGTCTGAACATGACCACTGGAATTTCAGAATTGACTATAGGGAGATAAAAAATGTAAATGAGGTTTGCCGGAAGGATTCTAGGCTGTGGGGTTTTCTGGAGAGCATGATAGGAAGCTGAACTAGCTATGGTTTCATCCCAAATAAATTAACCTTGCATTAAGGGCCAAACTTCTTATTAACGCCATAAAATGCCCCCAGATGTTTCTGCAACTCAGCCATTTCCAGAGTGTGATCTTACTCAAGAAAAAAAGAAAAATGTGCTATAACATTCCCCTATAGCCAAGCATGGCTAATCTAATTAGCAGGTTCTTCTACGCCGCTCTTTTTAGATTGACAACTTTCTTTTCAAAATTGAGAAAAAGAACAATTATTTGAGGATCCAGATCCTGCAGTGCTTCTGCACTCAACATATTATATTGGCATTTGAAAACCTCATCTCCACTTAGGGACAATTGGAGTTAACAGTAGTCCATGGTTGTGGCCTGTTACAAACGACTGCACAGCAGGTGAGGGGCAGGCAAGCGAGCAAAGCTTCATCTGTATTTAGAGCTGCTCCCCATTGCTCACATTGTCACCTGAGTTCCACCTCCTGTCACATCAGCAACAGCATTAGATTCTCATAGAAGCACACACTCTACTGAGAACAGTGCATGTGAGGGATCTAGGTTGTGCGCCCCCTCATGACAATCTAATGCCTGATGATCTGTCACTGTCTCTCGTCACCCCCAGATGGGACCATCTGGCTGCAGGAAAACAAGCTCAGGGCTCCCACTGATTCACTGATTCTACATGATGGTGAGTTGTATAATTATTTCATTATATATTACAATGTAATAATAACAGAATAAAGTGCACAATAAATGTAATGTGCTTGAATCATCCTGAAACCATCCCCTCACACCAAGCCCATGGAAAAACTGTCTTCCATGAAGCCAGTCCCTGGTGTCAAAAAGGTTGGGGACTGCTGCCCTAGATGGTTCAGGATCAGTCATAGCTCCTATCCCATCCAGTATACTGCAGGGAAGATGTGAATCCAGGTATCTTCAGCAGGATGGCTGGTAGGTGCGTAAAAGAGAAGGGCTGCTGCTGCTTCCCTGACTTTCAAAGTTCAGCGTTATAGCTTTAATTTCTAGACAGGTCTAGACAGTTGTATAGCCACTCACTGATGCAGGTGTCAATACATAGGACTGGAATTATGCCAAGAGGTAGGAATACTCCATGCCCAGGGCCAAAAGAGGCCAGGAAGAGGGCTACATGGGGCAGAAAGTGGGGAAAGGCAGCAAACTCTTAGCTCACACTAGACATTGAAAAGTACAGATTGCAAAGTCAGCTGGACATGAAGGCTCTAACACAGGCTGTGCTTCTGTCCAAGACGGAGCCTGGAGGTGATAAGAACTTTTCATCTGTTGGTTCTCATACCATCACATGCATGGCAATTACTTGTCTGTATTCCCTGCTAAAATATATCAAGGGCAGGGAATGAATCAGTTTGCTTCACTGGCACATCCTCAATACATAGGATGGTACCCACTAAGTGGTGGGTGCACAAAACATTTTTAGAACATTAGATGTTAAACGACACTTGACTTAGTGTGTGTTCTGGACAGTATTCATTCATCCTAGAAATATGTATTAAATGGCCTTCTGTGTACAAGGGCTAGCACCAGTGGGTGAGGATAAGCAACATGTAGATTCTAATGAGGCAGGCCAGACTCTTTCTCCAGGATTGCACTGCAAATCAAATCATCCAGGCTTTAAATTAGTGGGCTCAGTTTCAAGATGCAGAGAGGGAGAGGGAAGAGAGATCCTTCAACTCATGGTCAGGGAAGGTGGTAACACAAGCAGGAAGGAAGACAACAGGGGCTGCGTACCCAGGGGAACAGCACAGTCCTAGGATAGCCTCTGCCTGCTCCTTGGTTTTCTGCCTGGGTCTGCGTGTGGAAAGACAGTGGTCGACAGGTATGCTGGTTCTCCAGTGAGGTGGGGCTCCACAGGTGTTTCAATTTCTTGATTGCAGCTCCAACAGAGAGCTCGGTCCTTGGGAAGTTCTGGTAGTCCTGGCAGTTGATTCCTTCTGGTTACTGGACCACCTCTGTGGCAAGGAGACAGCTGTACCTTTGTTGTTCTTGGCCTCACGGGTGAAGGCCCCCATCAGGGAGGATCACACCAACCTTGGCACTGCAAGGCTTTGATTTACTCTCACGTCATTTATTGGTTAGTGGCCTTAAGAGAACCTCTTAGATAAGAGATTCAACCTCTATATAAGAGATTCATATATGAATGGTCTCGATGAATCTCTTCTCTGAGACTCCTTTCTTCATCTATCCAATGGGGAGAGTGGTTTCTGCTCTTTCTTGCCTCCAAAACTTCTTAAGGATAAAAAGACCCCTGGAGATCTTAGATAAAAATGAGATGTAATATGATACGTAAGGGAGACAATTATGTGCATAAAATCATTTTCTTCCCCATTTTCTTCTCAAAATGAACTTGGTGTTGAAAATGGTAGGGGTGGTGGTGAGTGTATGTATAAACTTGAAAGAATATGATTGATTCTTCTATGCATTCATTCAGTACAGGTATCTGTCCTGTAATTTGTTAAACAGGACCTCTTCCTCCTGATGTTTTATGGAAGTTTATTGTCACTCATGTCATTTTCCTGAATGAGGCACTCAAAGGAATGGCTCAATTCGTATAAAATCACTTATCGGGAGTGACATAGATTGGGAATTTGTAACTAGTAAAATGGGTACTGAAGTGAGTAGCCATCATTTCTTCTTCTTTCTGCTCTGTCAACTTAATCTTAAAACTATGAGGTTGCAGCCGGGTGCGGTGGCTCATGCCTGTAATCCCAGCACTTTGGGAAGCTGGGGCGGGAGATCATGAGGTCAAGAGATCAAGACCATCCAGGCCAACATGGTGAAACCCCATCTCTACTAAAAAATACAAAAAACTAGCTGGGCATGGTGGTGCATGCCTGTAGTTCCAGCTACACAGGAGGCTGAGGCAGGAGAATTGCTTGAACCTGGGAGGCAAAGGTTGCAGTGAGCCAAAATCGCCACTGCACGCCAGCCTGCCGCCTAGTGACAGAGTGAGACTGTCTCAAAAAAAAAAAAAAAAACCAACAACAAACTATGAGGTTACTACCTATGGATTTGAATGAAATAAAGCATTATATATATATATATATATATATATAATATGTATATATATATATATATACATATTATATATATATATATAACTGACCTTTTACAGCAGTGGTTCTCAAAGTGTGATCCCAGGATCTACAGCATCAGTATCACCTGAGCACTTGCTAGAAATGCAGATTCTCAGGCCACCCCAAAAGTGCAGATTCAGATTCTGAGACTGTACCCAGCAACCTTGTTTTCATAAGCTCCCATGGGGTTCTGCTACACCACGGCTGCAAAGCTTGCTGATGCTGCTGGGATGCATCAGAAGAAAACAGGGAAGAGGAGGCAAAGAAAACCTCTTAGCGTGAAGCCGATTATCTCAATACAGATGAAACAGGTTTCATTTCTTGTCCTATAACAAGGAAAGCTTTCACAATAGCTCAGAAGTATTTTATTAGGGTCATTATATTTTCTGTCTCCTAAAATTAATGTGGGACCAAACATTTTGATAGTTCCTGACTGGGGCGGGAAAGAAGTAACTATTCGAAAACTAAAATTTCTTTCTTTGCATCTCTCCTGAAGTCAGAGATGGTCCAAAGCATTTCCATCTGAGGTTTCATATTAATATTTTTAATGAGGAAACAGAAAGTGTGAGAAATAATTCTTTAAATAGAAATTTCATTACTTTCAAGTTCTTCATTCAAAAGTAACCTATATTTGATGCTATTCTAATTTTTATTGTTTTGTAAGTATTGTGAGTAATCGTCTTGAATAATAAACTTGTGCGCTGTGGAAACACATAATAAATAGAATGTCCTAAATTCCTAAGTACAAATTTCCATAATGAACAGCCCCACAAACCCCTATCAAAGCCAAAAATCAAGCTAAGTTATCTGAAGTTTTTGCATTTTAAATACAAAAATACTACACAGACCTTTTTAAATGAAATACTTTCTCTTTGTGATAGCCTATGTGGCCAAGAAATCACACCCAGGAGTACTGCTCAGTAGCCATCACGCTGGGTACAGACCAGAAGTCAGAATGTGCTCAGGCACTGCTGCTTGATTGAATCAGAACTTCTCAAACCATTCATCCTAATGTTGTTCTGGGGTCCTCATACTTTTCTATTTATTAGAACCATCTAGAGGGACAACGTTTTATTATTCTATATGTATCATTATCCATTAATATGGCTCTTACCCTACTGTGTTCACATGGAAGAACACAGTACAAAATAGATGCACAGGCAAAATCAACAGGAGTCAGTGTCTCTGATTCAACAGGTGCTAATGTGAAAACAATTATAGCTACTAATTAAACAGCTGCTGCTATGCCAGCTTTTTTTTTTTTTTTTGCTTCTTTAATGTGAATATAAACAGATCTGTGCTATGTATAGATTTACATCTAATCAGATGAGGTCTATGTAAAACTGTCCTTCTGATCATCTATACACATTTATTCACTATCTTGGATTATAATAACTCATTCACTTCACCTTTCCTAATCCCCATTCACCATTTCTTTATCATATAAGACTATCTTGAGGCCGGGAGCGGTGGCTCATGCCTGTAATCCCAGCACTTTGGGAGGCCGAGGCAGGTGGATCACGAGGTCAAGAGATCGAGACCATCCTGGTCAACAGGGTGAAATCCCGTCTCTACTAAAAAATATACAAAAAAATTAGCTGGGCATGGTGGCGCGTGCCTGTAATCCCAGCTACTCAGGAGGCTGAGGCAGGAGAATTGCCTGAATCCAGGAGGCGGAGGTTGCGGTGAGCCGAGATCGCACCATTGCACTCCAGCCTGGGTAACAAGAGCAAAACTCTGTCTCAAAAAAATAAAAAGAAAAAAGAAATACTAAACATATTCACCTTGTGATACCATAGATGACATGTGAAGAGATCTGTACTACCTTTAAGTTAAAAAGCAGACTATACTACCATATTTCAATATGACTCAATATTTCAGTAAAATACATGTGGTGTGTTTATACATGTTCTCTAAAAGGTTTGTAGAGGTCACTAAATTTATTTAGGTCATATTTCCTTTTCTTCTCTTGTGTTTTCAAATTTATTTTCTTGGAGAGTAAGTCTCACTCTGGCACTCAGGCTGGAGTACAGTAGCATAATCATAGCTCACTGCATCCTCAAACTCCTGGGCTCAGGCCATCCTCTCACCTCATCCTCTCCAGTAGCTGGGAGAACTGTAAGTCTGTGTGCCACCATACCGTAACTGGCTAATTTTTCCTTTTTTTTTTTTTTTTTTTTTGGAGACAGGGTCTCATTTTGTTGCCCAGCCTGGTCTTGAACTTTGACATTCAACTGATCTTCCCATCTCAGTCTTCCAATGTGCTTGGATTATACACATGAGCCAGTGTGCCTGGCCCATATTTTCTTTTTAATCGTTTTATTGTTTTAATTATTTCTTCACTGATTGTGCATCACTATGTAACAACAATAAAGCAATACATATCATTTGAATTCATAGTTTAAAAAATATATATTTTTTTCTCCTTAGTAGCTAGAACCATAGGCACTTGCTACTCACCAACACGCCCAGCTTTATTATTTTTTTTTTCTTGGTAGAGATAGGGTTTCCATATGTTGCCCAGGCTGATCTCAAACTCCTGGGCTCATGGGATCCTCTCACCTCAGCATCCCAAACTGCTGGGATTACAGTTGTGAGCCAATGTGCCCATCTGGTTTTATATTTTTAATGAAGCTCATCTCTTAGAATATGGTTGCAGAAAAGTCCAAAATTTTGGACAAAGTCAAATAAAATATCCTTAAGAGTCATCTTTAAACAGATCTGTTGTTTCTCTGGAAATGAGCTTCATGTGTGAGGAACTCCCCATTATTTGGCAGATTTTGCTGTACGTTGTTCTTGTAATGTTTGCTGCTCCTCTCTCTTGGCATTAAAAATTATTGTAGTTTTCAGGGTGTTTTCCCCATTGCTTCTTGCTCTTCCTTAATGGGATGTCAGTATTTCTGGCTATGGAATTGTAACTGCTGCATAAGTGAAAGATAGTCCTCAATTTGTGGACAGCATGAAGTCCTAAACGTTTGTTGCTAAGTTGGCGGTTTCCATCCCAAAATGCATTTTCCCATAAAAACCATTATCCACTGTCGCCATGTTCCAAAACCCATAACCCACATATACTTGGAGACTGTCATTGTTCTAATGGGGAAAGACCAATGGAAGCTTAGCCAGCATATGTAATGGGTGTTCAGTGGATTGGCTCGGGCAGCTAGATATGAAAGACCCCTCTTACATATTTACTTCCCACTTTTCTCCCCTTGTTCATAATAAACTATGGGAGAGTGGCATCCTGGTCCCTGGCAGCAACTTCACCAATCAGGGTAGGGCAGGGGCTGGGGAAGGAACAATGGGAAGAAAGGGGCTGGATGGGAGAGTGACCTCAGAGGTGAACATCCAGGCAAAGAGCAGGGCTCTGATGGTTAAAGCATAGCTCTCAGGGCTGAGTCTCCAGGGGCATGTCTTGATTCTGAAACAAAAGCTAGGAGTCTGATTCCTAACTCAGCTGCTCAGCAGCTGGGTGAGCAGATGCCTCAGCTTCTTGGGGGCCCACCATAAAGTGAACTGCAACCACCCATGTGGCTTTCTCTTGCTCTCTCAACTTGAACTTAGCTTACTTTTAATTTTCTTAGGATTATCACTGCTCAGAAAACAAGAAAGATGGTGACAACAACATTAATAACACCCAATTATATTTACCTACAGTTCTATAGATTAGATTACAAGGTACTTCATAGTCATAAACTCATTTGTCCTAGAAACTCACAGGAATTATGTAAATTTCCTGTTTTTCTTATCAATTTTAAGAACGGCAACATCACAGGGGTATAAAATGTAAAATTTATGACAGGACTCTGTCTTCAATAATCCATTTCCATTGCAAACCATCTTCAGACTTTTGTTGGCGGCTTATCCAAGGACATGGGGTTGTGTGGAATAGATTGAAGAAGAGGAGAAAAGAAAAGGCATCATTGATGCTTCTGCGAAGCCATATGGAGGGAGTGAGAAGAAAGATGAAAGAGACAGAGAATAGGGAGCATTCCTGGAGTTAAGCCTCCTCCTTTCTGTAGGTCAGACTTCTCAGAATCGAAGATCCAATGAAAAGAACAGAGGAAGAATGAAGGTAGAAAAAAGAAGGTCTTTTGACCACTTATGTTCAGGTGGCCTTTTAGAATATAAAGGAGTTTGAAAATTGTGTATATGATGGAAATTGTGTGCAATACCAAATCACTGCAGGGCAGCTTATACTCCGTATTATAACCATCTCCCTGGGGTTGGTCAGAACTATTTCCTCACTTCACAGAGTCCTGCTTAGTCACTGACTGTAGACTGCTGTGTATCCAAGCTGCTAGTCTCTCATTAATGATGTAGAAAATATGTTGACTGCAATCACACATTTGCTCTTATCACGTAGTGATGCCATTTATTATGGTAATATTCCCAGCACTTAAAGAATCAGGGTCAATCTTCATCTTTCTAAGAAATGGGACTCCAAACAATTGATGTGTGTATGTAGGCACAGATTCATGGGTATTCGTGGAATGTGGAGATGCTCCAGAAGGCTCAATGAAGACAGCTGGTGTATTTGTTTAAGGCATACAACTAAGATGGAAAACAAATGCAGAAAAATGGTTTGGAAAGCTGCCTCAAACTTCCACCTCTTCGTTCTTCTTTGTACTTAGATAGCATATGCACCGCTTTGGTTACATCTAAAATGTGGGGAGGCAAAAAAAAAAAAAATTCATCTGAATTATCCTAGACCAGCTTCTCAAGGTGTAGTTAGAAGTTCACACTTGTAATCCCAGCACCTTGGGAAGCTGAGACCTGTGAATCACTTGGGGTGAGGAGTTTCAGACCAGCCTGGCTAACGTGGTGAAATTCCATCTCTACTAAAAATACAAAAAAATTAGCTGGGGGTGGTAGTGCACACCTGCGATCTCAGCTACTCGGGAGGCTAAGGCAGAAGAATCACTTAAACAAGGGAGGCGGAGGTTGCGGTGAGTGGAGATCGGGCCACTGCAATCCAGCCTGGGCAACAGAGGGAAACTCTGTCTCAAAAACCCAACAAACAAAAACTGCAATGCTTGCAAATAATACCTGGGACCCACCTCAAATCTTCTGGGTCAGAATCTCTCTGAGGGTGGTTCCCAGAATCCGTATTACTAACAAACACCCTGAGGAAACTTAATGTGTACCAAAAATTGAGAAACACTTAATGCTTATCAAAAATGTACAGCAGGCCGGGTGTGGTGACTCATGCCTGTAATCCCAGCACTTTGGGAGGCCAAGGTGGGTGGATCATGAGGTCAACAGATTGAAACTATCCTATCAACATGGTGAAACCCCGTCTCTACTAAAAATACATTAATATAGATGGAAAAAAGAAGATATAGCTGAGTATAAGTATACTTATTCATAGTTGAGGATGTATATTTTCCTACTTTGTGAATAAAGAAAAAAAGATAATTAGGAAGGAAGAGAAGGAGAGGAGAAAGAGACAAACCCCTAGTGGGAGAAGGTCCAGTTTGGAAGACTTTTTTTATTTTTCGTGTGTTTTGTTGTTGTTGTTGTCTTGAGACAGGGTCTTGCTCTGTCACCCAGGCTAGAGTGCAGTGGCACCATCACAGCTAACTGCAGCCTCAACCTCAGGCTCCAGCTATCCTCCCACCTCAGCCTCCCGAGTAGCTGGGACCACAGGTGCGTGTCACACAGTTTGGAGATTTTGATGCTCAAGCATTACTCAAGCACCAAAAGCCCCATTTGCTTGGAATTTACTGCCTCTAATTTTCCAGTGGCCTCATGAACACCTGGCATAAGTCACATCCACACAGCTTCAAACCTGGCACCTCATACAGTCCCAATTGTTTTCTCCTCTGCTTCCCTGAACACTTAGCTTTCAAAACATGTATTTTTTAAAAGTGATTTTAATGATCACCTAAGATTCTATGCTGACCTGGAGTTGGCTTATTTGCTCCCTGTCATATCTAGAAGAGCACAGCCCGATGTCTCCTGTCTTCATTGTCTCTTTAATCTTCATTTCTTCAGGGTTCACTAAGTTCCTCAGTCAGGTACAAAGGTGGAGTCATCCTGATTATCCGCTAGTTAACAATTTGGGCAGAGAAGGTATGTTAGTGCCTGACGAAACATTTTGAAGGGCAGATTCACTTAGCATAAAAGAAAGCTAAAGCCATAGGTTGGGTAAAACAAACTAACAAAAAAACAACAACAATTTAACCAACATCTAACACAAAAAATTATATTTCTTGATTTACTTCTTTAGCGTTTGCTACATATTAGGCCCTATAATGTTCTTTATATGGATCATTGTTATAAATTTTTATCATAACCTGGTTAGCTGGATATCATCACCCCACTATCAAAGACCACACAAGATGTGGTGGAGAATGTGACACATTGACAAAGCTGGCAAGTGGGAAATCTAGGATTCAAAGCCACATCCATCCGTCACAAAAGGCTTTAAACTTTCCTCAATCGCTCACTACTTTTTTACAAAAATATTTAGCACTTAAAATCATACCAGTTGCCATTTTGCTTTATAATCAGTCTAAAATCTTTGCCGAAACTAGGCCACCTCTAAATTGCTTGAGGCTCATTTCAGCTGCCTTATCTGCTCACCTGCTGTTATGGCTTATCCACAGTATCTTCTTTTCTGCTATGTTGTTTTTATTTTATTTTATTTTATTTTATTTGAGATGTAGTCTCACTCTGTTATTCAGGCTGGAGTGCAGTGGCGCGATCTCTGCTCACTACAATCTCTGCCTCCCCAGGATCAAGCTTCCCGAGTAGCTGAGATTACTGTGCCACCATGCCTGGCTAATTTTCACATTTTTAGCAGAGATCAGGTTTCATCATGTTGGCTAGGCTGCTCTCGAACTCCTGGTCTCAGGTGATCCACCTGCCTTGGTCTCTCAAAGTGTTGGGATTACAGGCATGAGACACCACACCTGGCCTTTTCTACTATGTTCTTTTAATTATTTCTTCAAATTTATACTGAGCCCCTATCATATGTCACACTGTATCCTTAAAGTGGTCTTTGGTTCACTCAGCTTATGAATATATATTTTTGTGGAAGTTTCTTAGTCCATCTGCTACATTTTCCAAAAGTGTAGATGACTATAATTGCTAAATAACTGTTTTGCAAACTGTGGACCAAACCTCCTCCCCATTAGGGATATCAATTTTATGGTTTGCAACTAGCATTTATTAAAGTGAAATAGAATACAATGGAAAATACATGCATATTGCAGATAGTAGAGTGAACTTTACTTTGGAAACTTTCGTTTCAATTATGTATGGATGTTTCAACAGTTATTTGCATTTGTGTTGCAGTGTAAAATGTATTTATTACTCAGGGTCTCAGCCAACATCATTTGAAAAACACTTCCTTGGACTAAAGGCTCGTAATGTGGAAAATATGTCTTGTTTTTCTATCTTCAATTGAGCACATTGCTGCTGCCCAGTTGGGTGGGTTATTATCTCTAATTTTAAGAGAAAGTTCCCTGCTTGTTGATTCTAAATACTGACTTTCAGGATTGCAAATGATGTTCTCATGTTCTTAATGTGATTGTCTTTTCCTCCATTTATCAATGCATCAGACAGTGGGCTGCCGGGATAGCATAATTCAGTGACTTTTTGTAAAGGAAAAAAAAAAATCTTTCATTAGTAATGCACTCATTTATTCTTTTCCAAAACACTTTTCATCATGTGGACATGGTCTTAGCACCTTGAATGTTAATTATCCACTTCGATAGTACTAGATATTCCTGTGAGGAAAATATATTTGATGAGTGAGACGAGGGAAAAAAGTTGTGAAACATACCTTTTCAGTATGATTTGTGCAAGGTCAATTTTGAAAGGTCACATGGTATGGGAACTCCAGGTAAAACCCTAGGTTTGTTGCTCTACCTTACAATTATATGCAAGTTTCTTTTTCTTTTCTTTTTCTTTTTTTTTCCTTTGAGGCAGGGTCTCGCTTTGTTGGCCAGAATGAAGTACAGTGGTGTGATCTTGGTTCACTGCAGTCTTGACCTCCCAGGTTCAAGTGATCCTCCCATTTTAGCCTCCTAAGTAGCTGAGACTACAGGCGTATTCCAACAGACTCTGCTAATTGTATATTTTTTGTAGAGATGAGATTTCACCATATTACCAAGGCTGATCTCTAACTCCTGGGCTCAAGCAATCTGCTGGCCTCTGCCTCCCAAAGTCCTGGGATTATAAGCAAAAGCTACTTGCCTGGCCTATACCCAAGTTTCATGAGTCTAGACTTACAGTTAGTTAAGTTATTTGTGGAAATGAATTTCTAAATTATAACACATTATATTTTGGTGACCCAGAAACAAGAATATAATGTAAAATATAGAAAATGCACTCAACTTTCACAATATATATCCAAGGGATTTTATTGTCAAGCTCATATGTATGTCAAGTAGAGAGTGGCTTTGAAGAAAAACTCTGGGTTGGTTGGAGTTGAGGGTAAGACGGGAGAGAATTTTATAATCAGTGAAGGAAACCACAGTCTCAATAGGAAATCAGTGCTAGAAATTGAACCATCACCACTCCCCAGTGTGAGACAGTGTTAAATATTAGATAAAGGATAAGAATTCACATCTCCTCTGGATCATGAGCCAATCCCCTCAGTGCTAGACAGGTTAAAAATAAACTTTGTTTTTGCCTGTGTTTAGTCACAAATCATTTTGGCCCAGAATGGAGTCAAACAATGTGGACAGAAAAAAATTGCCAAATATTCTATTTATTTAGAACTACTTGCCTTCTGCAGAAAGAGGCTCAATTTGCTTGGGTTGATTATTACTAAATGTTTTCTTTTGCCTTCTCATTCTTTCTGTTGTTAAAAAAAAAAAAAATCTCTGCAAGACCCAATCTAGAAGTGCCCATGGATTCCAAATTGTAGAATTTGAATCTGTGATCGAAAGGAGAAAGCTGGCTTTTGAGTTGCATTAACCGAATCCTCACGAGTATTTTGGCTACCTACAACACCAAATCTGGAATTAAGAGCATGATCAGATTGATGAAAGAGTTGCTACAGAAAGTGCAATGAACAGCTCTGAAATCTTGTAGGATTACAGGCTCTCAGTGACCTATTCTGGGTGTAAAATTTTAAGATTGTAAATATTCTTAAAAGCCCTAGTATAGTGAATCTGGTATTTCCCCTATCTACTCTCATGCACTGACTGAAGCACAAGGAGAGATGGTAGGAGACCAACACAGGGAAACCTCCTATATCCAAGGGACCCCAGTCCTCTGTGTTCCCACAGCACCTTGTCCAAAGAATTGACATATCTGTTACACACACTGTGCCCTCTCCCATCCTCAGTGATTATAAGGTAGACCTGGAACAGAATAAACATGTATCAGTATCAATTAAAATTTTTCTTTACCAAGACATTTTGGTTTATGACTTTATGACTCAGTGAATAAGTCATCTTCTACATGGTGACTATAAAGGAAGCTGTTGTTATAATTTATTGTTCTTTTCCCTAGCCACCTGATCTCACTGAATTCCAAATAGTGGCATGAAGGAAACCTGATGACCTAAATCTCCAAGACACTATAAAACAGCCATTATATATGTATGTGTATGTGTGTGTAGATATATATACATAAGAGAATAAACTAAAGAGCTGATTCTATCACTAAAATGTATCTTGCTTTAAGAAAAATATTCTTCCTTCATCAAAGTCCTACTGATGAGTTTCTGACTCTGAGATAGACATTGCCACCATTTGAAAAAACATCCAGCCATTTGCTTAACATCCTGCCCTCTGGCTCCTTGCTAAGAAGGCTCATGTGACTACCATGCAACACAAGCTCTCCAAATTACATCTCATATTCTCACCAAAACGAGGTCTTGCAGTCATAACACACCCAGTGAACAGCCCCTGACTGTTTAGGGAGCCTTCCCGGACTCACTTTGGCCCCTGATGGGTTAATATGTGCAAAAGGACTGTACATGTTTAGGTAATTTACTCATGTAAAACATTAAAAGTTTTCGGCTCTTAGAAATTCAAAGAAAAAGCAAAGCGGTGGAATGACTCCTGACCCTAGCTTATCAGATGACGGGCGTCAAGCCCTCATCGCTGACCATGTAAGGAAGGCCACATTTTAGAGGTGTTTACAGCAGTTTAAGGTTTACACTGCCCATTTGTGTCAACACTAGGCAAGGCAGATCACCTAGCCCTAGTGGGGTTGAGCACACAAAAAGAAAAGCAATGTAGATAAATCCTTATCTAATTAAGGGTCACAACTCTTTTTTTTTCACAACTTTTCACATCAAAGGGAGCAAACAAAACTGGAGAAAGCTATCTTCCTTTGTACATTTCCCTACATGGGCATCCACATTTCAGAGGCAATTGCTTTAAATATTTAAAGTACTGTAGAAATGTCGATTAGACAACCTGAACTTCATCATTCCCTGGAGAATTGGCCACAACTTTTTTGCTAAATTAACAAACTATTTGTTTTTTTAGATACCATATTTTAGGAGGGAAGACCATCACTTTGTTCCAATGAAAAGCTTAATAAGCAAGTTGCTGGACTAGTTTTGTGGAGTGTGCAGGCATTAACATAATACTGTACAGTGTGTATGTGATGGGGGCAGGTGTGTGAGTGTGTGTGCATGTGTGCGTGTGTGTGTGTAGGTGCATCCTATGTGCACCTTTGTTTTATCTAAATTGCAGGCAATAGCAATACAATATCCCCATATAATTGCTCTCTGTCTGGAGTTGCTGTGTCTGGGTTTAACCCAGCGTTAAGGGAAAACAAGTTATTCAGGTCACTTCAGAAATCATCATATCTGAAGTGTATCTGAATATTTTGGTTGATCAAGAGGGTTGGTTTTGTAACTGAAATATCTGAGGTCTCATCTCATACTTTTTAAATCCATTACTTCATAAGAGAACCTGAGAGCATCTGTGTGAATGTTGCATGCCTGAATACGTGGAAAACACCTGATTTGTGGGAGTCAATTCTCTTGACAAATCAACTTTTTCTTTACTAGTTTCAGTTTTGTAAAAACATCTCTAGCTAAGGAGATCTTCTGTGTAAATGGTATATCTTGAAGTAATGTCTTTAGCCTGATATAAAATGCCACCTGTCTACCCCAAATCAAAATCTGCAATCTGAATTTTAATTTTTGTTCATTTTACACTCTGATGAGTGTAAGAGTAAGAGTAAATTATTACTCAAAAGTAAATGATTTAGCATTGCAAGTTTAATTTTATGTACATATACGGGATAGAAAATGCACTCACATTATACTCAGATGCCTAACTTAAAAATTGGCTTCTGTATCTAAACCTTCTCAAGAACCATCCATCTCTCATTTAGCGCCCCATTTATGGGAAGAGAAAAAAGTTACTCCCTCCCTCTCCCCAAGACCGTGGCTGTCTATGAAGAAGCTCTCTGTGTCTTCGGAACAGCAGGAATGGGAGGGATCAGAGTCACAGGGGACTCTGGATACATCTGGTGTCTAATGAGGGTTGGCTGGTCTGGCTGATACCCAGATAGGCAGGAGGTCCTGTCTCACCTGCTCACGTGTCAGGCTTCTAATCTCAGAGGTCCCAGCTGCCACTGCATCTTGACTCTCATGCTGGCCCTCTGCTGGTACCTGGCCCTAACCCAACACACCTCATCATGCAGGACTGTGGGAACCACTGAGACCTTGTGCTGAGCACAGAAATAGTGCAGCCTCAGGCACATCCATCAGGCCCAGATGCCATCGTGTGGCTGCAGTACCAGCAGGGCCTGTCACAGTGGTTTCCCAGACTATACCATGAGAGTAGGAAAGGCCCCATGTCCTTCACTCCCCTAAATATATGTGTTCATTTCTAACACACCTCCATGTCTGTTCACCCTACTCTTTTCTCCCAGTGTCAGTTCTCTCATTTGTCCTCCCTGATTCCCTCATTTTTTCCTCTAGCTATAAGGGCCACAGAATTTTAGCTCTCCACATGGCTTCTCTGAATACCAATTATGTTTTCCTCCCTTTGCATCTGAGTGGTCAGGTGACTGACCTCTGCTAAGGGATATAAGCAAAGTAATCAAATATGGAAGTATGGCCTTCTTTACTTCTTTTTTTCTTTACTGGGTGAGATGGAGATGAGGTAGACAGAGTTACAGCAGCCATTTTGGACTATGAGGCAACCTTGGAATAAGGATCACGGCAGAGTAAAAAATAAAAAGGTGAAGCTTGAGTCTCTTACACAGAAGAGTGCGTTTCCAGCCTTGAACTGACCTCCCCAGGCAACCAGAAAGGAGAGAAACATGTTCTATCCTGTTTCAACCACTGTTTAGACTTCCTGTCGCTCAGCATCAAGCCTCCTCCTGCCATATCTCCTCCATCTCCTTTCTCTCTCCCACATTCTACCTGAGTTGAAATGGGAGTTTCCGCTTTATCTTTCTGACTTGTAGAGATACTATCCAATTCTTGTGGAACCCTAAGTCTCCTGGCTCAGCTTTTCTTTTATTTTTTTTTGGCGGGGGAGTAGGGAGGACAAAATCTCATGCTTGCCCAGGTTGGAGTGCAGAGGTGTGATCATGGCTCAATTTCTCAGGCCCGGGCAATCCTCCACCTCGCCTCCCCGCTTGCCTCCCAGGAAACTGGGAATACAGGTACATACCAGTAAACCCAGATAACTTTTTAAATTTAGGGTAGAGACAAGGTCTCACTATGTTGCCTATGCTGGTCTCAAACTCCTGAACTCAAGTGATCCTCCCATCTCAGCTTCCCAAAGTACTGGGATTACAGGCATGGGATATCATGCTCTCTTCACTCAGCCATTTTGACAGAAGCAAGGAGAGGTCCACCTCTTGAAGAACTAGATGATCTCATCTTCCAGGCCTGACTTCTAATGAGTTAACCAGAATGTATAAAAATTTAGAAAAGTGTTTTCCAGAGGCTAACTTACTAACTCAACAAAATTTTCTACCTGATGTTAAGAGCTGCGTCCTTCCCTCTTTTTGCAGTCTCAGTAGAATAATCATGATTCTCCCCAAAACAGCTGAATACTTTGGACAATGTAGGAAGTAGTGACTGTGGGAGGTAAGTGGGAAATGATGCACCTGAAAATGGAGAAAAGAAGGAATGTGAACATATGTAAGAAGCATCACATCACTATTACATATGCACGTATGTATATGTACACTTACAGCTCTCGTAGCATGTGTGGGTGGATATATACACATATGCAGTATATAATTCCTGCCCAACCAACATTAGGTGTAAATAAAATACATTAACTGTAATTTATTCAGGATCAGACCCCCTTCCCAGCTGGCAAAGAACCTCATAACCTCTTCCCACTCCCGCCCCCAACAAGTGCTCCCCCAGTTATTCCTGAATAGGGTCTCTCTGGCTTAAAGCCTCCGTGAGCATGTCAAAAAGAACCCATCTCTATGTCCCTTGCCATAATGTAGATTTGAAGAGCTGAGAGAGGGCTGGTGGAAGTACCCACTGCCCTCTGTGTTAAATACCTTTGCCAAGTATGCAAACTACACAACTGTGCAGACAGCCTGCTGCCTAAAAGTCACTCACAGGAGAATTCTCTGTGCGTCACACCCCTGCCCTTCAAAAGCAAGACCCCTCCTTCTCTGGGGGTTCCCCTCCCGGCCTCCCCAGACTTGTCAAACCCTCGAGATATGTCTCTCTTTTAGTCACGATTATGTGGCTGTTTGGTCACTCTGCACACTGCCCAGATATGGGGCAAGTCTCTCTCTCTCGGCTTCAGATCACCGAGTTCCAGATCAATACTGCTCACTAAATTTAATAAAAATCCCTGATGTAAACACCTCATGAATACCAGCCTCTTCCTTGGTGATAAAACTTCATCTCACCATTCATTCTTCTGCCTCCCCATTTCCCATCCAAGGACCCAAGCACATAATCTCATCCCCTAGGTCTTGCTACCCCTGCCACACCCCTCCACCCTGGGCACCCTAGTCCCATCTCATCCTGCAGGAGGCTCCTCTGAGTTTCTGGGCTCCCCCCGGCACTCCTTCAGCAGCTTGAATGCATTGTGTTCCTTCCGCTAAGCATGAGCTGTCTCCTGCGCCCCAGATGGTGGCCTACCTCACCCTCAACTCAATATCTGTAGCCCCAGCTCGCCCTTCGGATCTTAGGTCAAACATCACCTGTTCAGGGCTGCCATCCCTGCACATGCAGGGACAAAACGGGAATGGATTGGAAAGAATTTTTCTTCATTCCCATAGTTATCCAACGACAGGAAAGCGATTGGGCCTCAGAAATGGATTCAAGAATGCTCACAAGAACCTCTTTCCAGTCCTCATCTTTGCAATGGTCTTCATGCCTGGTGGTTCTTTTTTTTTTTTTTTTTTCTTCTTCTTGAGATACCCAGGCTGGAGTGCAATGGTGCAATCTCGGCTCACTGCAACATTCACCTCCTCCCAGACTCAAGCGATTCTCCTGCTTCAGCACACCAAGTAGCTGGGATCACAGGCGCATGCCATCACGCCTGGCTAATTTTTGTATTTTTAGTGGAGACAGCGTTTCCCCATGTTGGCCAGGCTGGTACTGAACTCCTGACCTCAGGTAATCCACCTGCCTCAGCCTCTCAAATTGCTGAAATTACTGGTATGAGCCACCGCGCCTGGCCAGGTTCCTTTTTATTCTCTCTCGAAATCAATTTTCTTTTCCTTCCTAGTTCAAAAAGTGGAAAATACTGCCATCAACAGTCTATCAGCTCCATCATGCCATCCAAGTGTCAAATTCCTAGAGTTTGACCCAGTTTTCCTCAAATGTCCATCTTTGGGCCAATCACTTTTGGCTATGAGAATGGACTAAACTGGACCATCTGGAGTGAGGTGCCCTCTTCTGAACCAATCAACCATAGCCAGGGATGAAGTCCCATTAAGCAATATAGTCACCTGTGCTATCCACATAACAGGGAATGGAGAGGGAAAGTACTCGAGAAACAGTCAGAAAGGCTGAAGCTTACAGAGTAATTTTACCTTCTGGGCGGACTGCACAATTTGCAGGACCCAGAGCAAAATGAAAATGCAGGATCTTTCATCTAAAAAGCATGAAGATTTTCAAGCAGCAGAGTCTTAAGCTAAATGTGACGTCCTTTGGAGTACTAAGCCCACAAAGGTGGCCCTAATTGCCTTCTACTATTCCCTTGTAAAAGTAAAAATTAAAAGGGCTGGATGCAGTGGCTCACGTCTGTAACCCCAGCACGTTAGGAGGCCAAGGTAGGCAGATCATGAGGTCAGGAGTTCAAGACCAGCCTGGCCAACATGGTGAAGCTCCGTTTCTACTAAAAATACAAAAATCAGCCAGGCTTGGTGGCGGGTGCCTATAATCCCAGCTACTTAAGGTAGGAGAATTGCTTAAACCCAGGAGGTGGAGGTTGCAGTGAGCCAAGACTGTGCCACTGCACTCCAGCCTTGGTGAAAGAGTGAAATTTCATCTTAAAAAAAAAAAAGAAAGAAAAAAATTAAAATTAAAATAATAAAACAACATAGTGACGAAGTTTACCAGGTTACTTTGCATGTCAATAAACAGTGTGCATTTACCGAGGGCCTCCTATTTGCTCAACATCCTCATGATACCATGATCTCAGTGTTCAATTTTATATATGAAAAACATACTTGAGGAGACAAGAATTGTCACCCAAATTCTACAGATCCAGCAATTCCAAACTCGAGTCTTCTGAATTGTGGATGGGGGATGTTCTTACTCTGTTTAACCGAGACATGAACCTCGTCATCGTTTTGGGAAACGATATTTAGATTTTCTCCCTCTTCAATCTTTTTTCAGTTGATTTGCAATTTAGTTAAATGGCGGGAGCAAATCCATGCTAGAGTTGAAGATGTATCCTTTTCTGTCTAGGTTAGAATTATTGTAACATATGAAAATATTATTTTATTAGACCCTCAAAGATGACTAAGAACGCAAATGGCAGGCCAGGTATGGTGGCTCACTCCCGTAATCCCAGCATTTTGGGAGGTCTAGGCAGGAAGATCATGAGGTCAATAGATTGAGACCATCCTGGCCAACATGGTGAAACTCTGTCTCTACTAAAAATACAAAAATTATCTGGGTGAGGTGGCATGTGCTTGTAGTCCCAGCTACTCCGGAGGCTGAGGCAGGAGAATTGCTTGAACCCGGGAGGCAGACATTGCAGTAACCGGAGACCACACCACAGCACTCCAGCCTGGCAACAGAGTGAAAGACTCTGTTTCCAAAAAAAAAAAAAAAAGGCAAAGGACTCTAATATCAAAACCACGTTACATTTCATATTATCGAAGTAGTAGAAGTATAACTTAAATGTCAGTGTCAGGAAGCCTTCTTAGTATTTTTGTAAATTCCTGTGGATTTAGGCTCATGGTGACTTTTTCTATTAGAGTTTTTTGTCTCCTAAAAGCCCCAATTCCCCACATCTCTATTCTAACACAGACATTACTTTTTTCATTTCAACTGTGCCAACCCAGCATTTTAACCTGGCCCCTTTCCCTTGATTTCCCTAAAACCAACCACATGGGTATTCACATTTTTTGTTATTGTTGTTTGGCTTTTTGAAATTGAGACAGGGTCTTGCTCTGTCACCCAGGCTGGCGTGCAGTGGCACAATCATACCTCACTGCAGCCTCAAATTCCTGGGCTCAAGTGATCCTTCCACCTCAGCCTCCCAAAGGTCTGGGATTACAGGTGTGAGCCACCATGCCTGGTAGTACTTGCATTGTACTAAATATCTCAGTCTTACATTGAAGCAACACAAACAAGTCAAAACAAGTGTTAAGTGCCTACTTTGTTCAAAGCTTTTCAGTTCCAACTCACAGTTTGCCTTCCTTTCCATTATCACAGAGAATGTTGGTTCTTTGCCGAATTATCCTACTGGGCTGTCATTACCAACCCAAAGATATTAACATTACTGCCTCTGCTAAACCTGCAGCAGGTGAACAATACAGGGAGCACTGGCTTAAGTTTTCACATTGAAGACACTGTTCATCCTCCACTATCCCCTCCAAACCATCCCACCAGCCATTTCTCAAATTGGAATGAAATGGCAAAGAGATTAGATTGTTTTTCTAATATATAAATATTGCCACTCCCTGTTCCAAAGGAACTTTTTCTCAGAAGGCAGAATGGCCCACAGACAGCTTGAGTTTTAAATAAAAAGTTTATTTCACCACACTACATTGGGAACAAGTAAAATAAGCTCCTTTACTGTTTTCATAAAACTTAATTCCATTTTAGCTTATTTTAATCTCAATTTTCTTTTGTTTCTATAGAAACAAAGAAATCAAATCCCAGCATTTAGTGCTCACACAAGTGAATTTTCAATTTAGAAAATGGTCTTTCTCTATTATTTTAATGTCTAACAAATTCAAACATGATAGTAAAACCAAGTTATTTATCATAAAATCTACAATAAAAAAAATACCTCCACACCCCCCAAGACAAACAACACCAAAGAAAATTAAACTGTATATTATATATTTTAAGTGCCAGTTCCTTCTTTAATCATTAATTTTACTTACCTGACTTGTTGCTTCTCACAGCCTCTTTAAATAAAATGGAAACTGCTTTTGTGCCCATCACAATGGAAATAATCTTTAGTTAAAAGTCCAGGAAAGGGCCAGGCATGGTGGCTCACTCCAGTAATCCCAGCACTTTGGGAGGCCAAAGTGGACAGATCATGAGGTCAAGAGATGGAGACCATCCTGGCCAACATGGTGAAACCCGTCTCTACTAAAAGTATAAAAATTAGTTGGGTGCAGTGGCACACACCTGAAGTCCCAGTTACTTGGGAGGCTGAGGCAGGAGAATTGCTTGAACCTGGGAGGCAAAGGTTGAAGTGAGCGGAGATAGCACCACTGCACTCCAGCCTGTCAACAGAGTGAGACTCAAGAAAGAAAAGCTCCAGGAAAATGTTTTCAGATATGGTAATGCCAGTAGAAGATTTTGCATAAGGAAATATAGAAATCCAACATTAAGAATGTTTTTTGAGTGTGTATTACATTTAATATGCTGTGGTGGGTAGAGTAGAATGTGTCAAAATGACTGAAATTAGAATCTCAGTCTCGTTTTTCACAAGGTCGAGGACTTCTGGTAAACTATGGGTCCTCCATTTGCCTCAGTCTCTTTGTCTGTAAAATGGTGGCAAAATTTATCTTATAAAGTTATGGCATAGAATAAACAAGTTAATACTCATGGTAGCAACCACTTACTGGACACTTTGCAAACATGATCTCATCTAACCCTCAGGACAACCCTATTTAAGAGGTACGGTTGGTTCTTGAATAACTATTTTGTTCAGTTTTGTTTCTTTCTTTTTGTTTTTGTTTTTGTTTTTTTTTTTGAGACAAAGTCTTGCTCTGTCACCCAGGCTGGAGTGTAGTGGCGCAATCTCAGCTCACTGCAACTTCCATCTCCTGGGTTCAAGCGATTCTCGCCTCAGCCTCCCCAGCAGCTGGGATTACAGGTGCATGCCACCAAGCACAACTAATTTTTTGTATCTTTAGTTTAGATGGGGGTTTCACTGTGTTAGTCAGGATGGTCTCGATCTCCTGACCTTGTGATCTGCCTGCTTCGCTTCAGCCTCCCAAAGTACTGTTGTTTCTTTATAATACTCAGGTGAAAAAAATCTCTCCCCAGCTGGGGTGACTATCTTTGTGGGTTTTCTCCAGGTATCCCCTAAGATGTGCATGTTAGGTTAACCGACATCTTCACACAGTCCCAGTGTGAGTGAGTGTGGGTTGGTGTCAGTGCCCCCTACAATGGATTGACATCCTGTCCAGGGCTGGCTCCAACGTTATGCCCTGAGCTGCTGGGATGGGCTCTGATCACTCCTAACCTTGAATTGGAAAAAGCATTTAAATAATGACCTTGTTTGTGTTTATTAATCTTTCTTAAATATATGTATAGTCATATTTATTTCAATGTTTAATATTAGAAGTGTTTTTTGTTTTTTGTTTTTTTTGAGAGCGAGTCCGGCTTTTGTCACCCAAGCTGGAGTGTAGTGGCACAATCTCTGCTCACTGCAACCTCCACTTCCCAGGTTCAAATGATTCTTCTGCCTCAGCCTCCTGAGTGGTTGGGATTACAGGCATCTGCCATCACACCCAGCTAATTTTGCCATGTTGGTTAAGCTGGTCTCAAACTCCTGACCTCAGGTGATCCACCCGCCTTGGCCTCCCAAAGTACTGGGATTACAGGTGTGAGTCCCTGTGCCCAGCTGTGTTTTTGTGTTTATTTAGAAGTTAGGTGATGCTTTTGTGACCAGAAGTACTTCATAGGCCCTTAACTCTTATTTATGTAAGTTAGCCCATTGTAAGATTAGTTTTGTTATGTATTGTTTTGCTTAAATTCACAGTTTCCAAGAAGCTATGGGTGACACTGAAGACTTACTGTAATAATATCTCCATTTTTTCTGGCAAGAAAATGAAGATTCAGAGGGATTAAATAACTTGTTTAAGCATTGAGTGGTAGAACCGACGTTTTTTAGTCCTGTGTTCTGAACTTCCAGTCCCTATCTACTATAGCAAGTTCATTTATGTTAGTTCATTGTTTCCTAGTTTTGAAAAGCAGTGCCTGGGCGTGGTGGCTTGCCCCTGTAATCCCAGCACTTTGGGAGGCTGAGGCCGGCAGATCACGAGGTCAGGAGTTCAAGACCAACCTGGCCAACATGGTGAAACCCCATCTCTACTAAAAATTTAAAAATTAGATGGCACGGTGAGAGGGGGAGCACCTGTAATCCCAGCTAATCCAGAGGCTGAGGCATGAGAATCACTTGAGCCAGGAGTCAGAAGGCGGAAGTTGCAGTGAGCTGAGATTGTGCCACTGCATTCCAGCCTGGGCTACAGAGTGAGACTCCGTCTCAAGAAAGAAAGAGAGAGAGAGAGAGAGAGAGAGAGAGAGAGAGAGAGAGAGAGAGAGAGAGAGAGAGAAAGAAAGAAAAAAAGAAAAGAAAAGAAACCCAAAAAGAAAAGCAGTGGTGCTTCAAGTGTGGGTGCCAAACTGAGGCAGCAGCAGGATCACCTGGGGATTTATTAGAAATGCCAATTCTCCTGCCCCACCCCAGATGTATTGAATTAGAAACACCAGAGATAGAGTGCAGCAATCTGTTTTAATGAACCCTCCGATGATTGGGATACATGCTAACGTTTGAGAACCACTCCATAAAGATTACAAATGAAGACATGATTTGGGGGGCTAAAATCAATGCAAGAACAAAAAGACACAAAGAACCATAATACAAGTAAAATTCTGATTAACACAATAAAAGAGATCAATAAAGTGCAAAGAGGAAATAATGGAGGGAACGATTAATTCAGAGTGGTCACTATGGGAATCTGAGCAGGGTCTGAAAGAATGGGTAGAAGAAGCAAAAACGAGAGTAAAGTGGGAGGCAGGGGGAGGCGAAGAGGGTCATTAAGGTAGCTCCATTGTGCTGGAGTGCAGGAGGTGTGAGAGATGTGAGAGATATCAGACTGAGGACATGAACTGGAGCCAGTGGAGGGGGAGGATGTATTCTGTGCACAATCGGGAAGCTTTTAACAGTGTTTCCAGAGAGAGGATAACAGGTTTTAAAAATGTTTCCAGAGACAGGATAACAGGGCAATAGCTATGCTTTGGAAAGAGAAATCTGATGGCAGCCTGAGAATGGGCTGGGAGGGGATAGAGTGGTGGCAGGCAGTTAGGCTCAAAGCCTGGAGCAGCCTCCCTGGGCCAGAGCCTGCACTGAGCCCCTTAGTGAAATTGATCTCACATTATATGTGGGTCTGAGAATTAGCAGTGTAGAATGTATACCTGTAAAAAAAAATACCTATAAATAATGTCTTCATCCTCTACTACATGGTCCTTTTAAGTTTTCCTTTTAAGAGTGATTAATTTCTGGCCAGGCAAAGTGGCTCAAGCCTGTGATCTCAGAACTATTGGAGGCTAAGTTAGGAGGATTGCTTGAGCCCAGGAGTTCGAGACCAGGCTGGGCTGGAACGTGGCAAAACCTTTTCTCTACAAAAATAAAAAATTAGCAAGGTGTGGTGGCATGTCCCTGTTGTATTAGTCTGCTCTCCTGCTGCCAATAAAGATATACCCAAGACTGGGTAATTTGGAAAGAAAAGTGGTTTAGTTGACTCACAGTTCTACATGGCTGGGAGGCCTCGAAATCATGGCAGAAGGCAAAGGAGGAGCAAAGTCATGTCTTGCACAGTGGCAGGCAAGAGAGCATGTTTGCAGGGGAACTCCCCTTTATAAAACCATCAGATCTCGTGAGGCTTATTAACTCTCACCAGAGCAGTACGGGAAAGACCACCCCTATGATTCAGTTACTTCCCACCAGGTCCCTCCCACAAGATGTGTGAATTATGTGAGCTATGATTTAAAATGAGATTTGGGTGGGGACATAGCCAAACCATATCACCTGTGGTCCCAGCTACTCAGGGGACTGAGGTGGGAAGGTGGGAGTATCGCTTGGGCCCAGGAGGTAGAGTCTGCAGTGAGCTGTAATCGTACCATTGCATTCCACACACAAAAAAAGAGTGATTTATTTCTGACTGTGAAACTTGTGCATCTTGATTAGAAATTTATAAAATTTAGAGAACTTTAAAGATGATAATAGATTCCTATATCTTATCACTTAAACTTAGACTATCATTAACATTCTGATGCAAATCATTTGAAAGAGGTGTATGCATGTATGACATATGTATCCGCATGTACATCGATCAGATCTGGATGCAACTGTTTTCTTCTTGTTCATTGAACACAGTAAGCACTTCTCCATGTAATCAAAATGATTGGAAAGCACCAATTTTGAAGAGTACTCATGTTCTAGCTCATGAGTATTCTGTAGTTTATGTAATACTCCATTGGTATCCTTCTACACCCAGCCTTGCCTACAATTCTACATCAGGTTTACCATGACCTCACCAGCATTAAGCATCATTTAATTTATCTTCATGTGTGCTTTTTATAGCAATATAATACTGTTAGAACTGATATAGCACAACACTTGCTCTGCCTTTTTAGCATAGCCTGAGAGTGACTTGGCTGACATTTTTAGAATTTAACTAATCCTCCTCAAAACCACTTTTCTGATACAACCATTGTGAGTCTGTGAGTACCAACTCATGCTGTCAGTAGCTATCAATAAATATCCCAAACTATGAGAAACTGCAGAGTGAAATGTCTTGGAGACCAAAGGAAAATCCCATGAGAACCGGGAGACAACAAATAAATCTGGCTTCTGGACCTACAGCAGATTCATTTATTAATTCGTTCATTTTAGTAATATACAGGGTGATAAATTTGGAATAACATACATAAAGGGCTTCATTGATGAGGAACAGAACACTGGGTGCAGACGAGATTTTCTTAATGCATGAGAGGTTAAGAATGATCGCTTTTGATGTTAATTGGAAGAATTCTCTATAGGGTAGGTGCTCTCTTGACAAATGAGCTCTCAGTTAATTTCAGGGCATGGTAAGTGAGTGGTACACTCTTTAAGAACCAGTTTTCCTCTCATTTATCAATACTATGCCCTATAATGCTATCTTTAAAATTGCTTTCACTTATGATTACATTCTTAAAAAATTAAATTCAGAGTGAGGTCAAGAATAGGACCACTTTGTTTTTAATTAGTAAGGAATAGTTTACAACAACAGAAAACTTGTTATTTCTCTGTGTGTTGAACCAAGAAATTCCTAATACACAAGTCAGCTCACAACCTCACCCCTGGAAGGTCTTCCTCACTGTTTCCAGATTGAATTAGTCAGGATGTTCTCGCTGCTTCTTCGGTCCCTTTCCTCTGTCTCTGTTATGTCACTTCTTGGGTTGTCCTAAGTCAAACGGTGCCACATTGCTCTCTCCAACTGAACTGTGAGGCCCTGAAGTCAAAAGTCACGATTCTCTTCATTGCTAGCACATAGCACGGTGCCTGTTAACAATATTTTCCTGCTGAATTAATAGATTAATGAACAAGGACAGGAATTGCAGTGAAGTAGAGGCACACAGAGTCCACTTGGTTTTGTAATCTAAGCAAAAGGACAATGAAGACGTGAAGTTAGATGATGATGATGGGAAACAAGGATTGTTTTATTCAAAGTCAGTGGGAATTTCAGTAAACATAGGGAAGTTAAGAAAAAAGGTGTTAGAGACTGTCAATTGCCTACCCCAAAACATTCCGCACTTTCTTCCTTACCAATATAACTCCCATTTATGGAAACAGCACTGTGTCCACATCTTCTGAACTACACTTCCTGCCTCCCTTGTAGATCAGGGTGGTCATGAAATACTACTCTGCTCAATTCAATGTCAGCAAAGATTATCACGTGCTGCTTTCAGGAATGCTCCCCTTAGAAGGTGGCAGGCTCAGTTGGCAGATGTCCTGTGTTTCTGTGATCATCCTCTTCCTTTCTGCCTGAAATGCAGAAGCTACAGCTAGAGTTCCAGAACTATCTTGAGAACATAAGCATGAGCATCACAGAGAATGTCACCCAGACCCTTGCTTTGGTCTATCTATCTTATAAGTGTGAAAAACATTGTGAGATAAAATTGACAGGCCTTACAATGAAACTGGGGTATTTCCTGGATCTAGAGGTCAAACAAGAGTGTAGAGACAAAGATAATGCTGCAGTTTTGAGGTTTTAACACCAGGAGGTTTATTTCCATATACAAACAAAATGGCTGAGACAAAGAAGAAGGGATAGGAGAGCTGGCTTACAAAGACAATTGAAGAGTTTTAGCTTTATATACCGAGCTTGAGGAAATCCAGGTGAAGATAACAAGCTTAGGAGAAAAATCATGGTGGCCCAGTTCTTGGGAGAGAGGAGATAACCAGAGAAGCAAGAATGGATGGGTTTGCTTAAAGATAAAGGATCAGGCAAAGAGAAGATGATAATGAACAGAACCCTGAGCATGTACCTTAAAGCAACAGAAAAAAAAGTATTCATCAGAATTCAGAAGAAAACAAAATACAGGAAGAGTGTAGCAGACAGCAAGTGCAAGGATTTTCAACATGGCCACTGATGCAAAATGGCAAGAGAAGAATCACGTTGACCCTTGAGCAGGCAGAGGGATCTATGAAGAATATGGTTTCAGTACCTGGGAGTGGAACGAGCTGGAGATTCAAAATCCATGAGGAAGTGTTCTCAAGGAGAGTAAGCCATCCAAGATTTTGACTGTGAAGGGAGGAAGAGAAAATACTGTATCACTAATACCATTAAAAGGTAGCAAGCTAGTCATTTCCCCTAGAGCAGATATAAAATAACTTTTTCACTGGCTGAAAAATATGACATTTTAATATTTAATCAAATCTAATAGTTACTAAGTTTCTACATTTAATGTGTATGGGGAGTATAAAATAAGCTGCCAGTCACATTTTAGGCCAGTCAGGTTGCTGGTAGTAAATATTTGTTTTTAAGACAAGTATCTGAGCCAGACACAGTGCCTGTAATCCCAGCACTTTAGGAGGCTGAAGTGGGAGGATCAGCTGAAGTGGGAGTTTGAGACCAGCCTGAGCAACATATTGAGACCCCGTTTTTGTTTTTGTTTTTTTGAGACGGAGTCTCACTCTGTCACCTAAGCTGGAGAGCAGTGGCATGATATAGGCTTGCTGCAACCTCTGCCTCCCAGGTTCAAGAGATTCTTCTGCCTCACCCTCCTGAGTAGCTGGGACTCAAGGCACACGCCACCACACCCGGCTAATTTTTGTATTTTTAGTAGAGATGATGTTTCACCATATTGGCCAGGCTGGTCTTGAGTTCCTGACCTTGTGATCTTCCCATGTTGGTCTCCCAAAGTGCTGGGATTACAGGAGTGAGCCTGGCCAAGACCCAGTTTTTATAAAAAATATTTTTTTTAATTATCCAGGTGTGATGGTATACACCTGTGGTTCCACTCAGGAAGCTGAGGTGGAAGGACTGCTTGAGCCTGAGGTGGAGGCTGCATTGAGCCCAGGTCATGCTGCTGCACTCCAGCCTGAGCAGCAGAGCAAAACCAGGAAAGGGAGGAGAGGAGAGGGGAGGCGAGGGGAGGAGAGGAGAGGGGAGGCGAGGGGAGGAGAGGAGAGGGGAGGCGAGGGGAGGGGAGGGGAGGCAAGGGGAGGGAAGGCAAGGGGAGGAGAGGGGAGAGGAGGGGAGGGGAGGGACTTATGAAGTCCCTAAGTCCTTAATATGAGAATGCTTGTAAATAATAACTGCTGTTTGATAATTAAGAGCCCATGGGTTTAATGTTTTAATTCCACAATGATTTTATTATGGCCTTGCATTTATTTATACCTTTTAACCCTCCTTTCTTAATGGGTGAAAATTGGATGCCAAAAATTGCCAAGATCAGCATTGCTTCATACTTGGCATTGGCCCAGCAGAGTTTTCTACTCTCTCCCCTAGATCCTTACATTTAGCAAAAGCCATATTTTGGATCTGACCAAGTAAGCTACTCCAAACTCATACTGGCACCCCTCCTAAGTCAACTCACCCACTGATGCTATAGAGTATGTAACTTCATGAAAAGAAGATTGGGGAAAATCAAGGATCTAGCCACATTCTCATATGTCTGTATTTGGACTGGCACCTAAAATTATGAGTATATAAAATCACCATGATCATCATTTATACATGTATTAATAGCCAGCAATTTTTCTAGCATTAACTGTGTGCCAAATATTTTATACACATTACTTGATTTCATTCTCCCGACAACATTAACCCCATTTCACAGATGATAAAACTGATCGTCAAAGATTTTTAGTGACCCATATAGGGCAACAGAGCTAGAAAGTAGAAGAGCAGAAATTTGAACCCAGATGTGTTGTGTTGTAAAGTTCAAACTTCTAATCACTGGGATTTACTGACTTTCATATTAACATGGACATTCCAATTTTAGAAGTTTTTTTATAATGTTGCTCCTCATAATGACTCAATTAAAATGGATATACTCATTTTTCATTTTTATTATTAATTTTACCCACAGGTAACAACTGAGCCTCAGAAATATGCTCTAGACATTCAGCTGGTAAGATCAAGTCAACATTCAAGCCCAGATATTCCACTCTAAATTCTAATCCACTTTCTTCTAATTATTTGACACTAGAGCATAAAGTATGTTTATTAAATCTAGTCACTGCTGTGGTGGTCAGATACCTGTACTACAACCACTTGGATTAACTGTTTTCTTTGTTCTTAGTTACCTATTTTAAAAACACCACCCTCCAAAAGGCTTCTAAAATCCAGTAATCCACATTAGAGATGGATCCACCAGATTATTTGGAACAAGGCTTTGGGGTTGATCATTTTTAGAACCAAAAGCAGAGCAGACCATTTTTGGTTTACTATTTTGAGGTTCTGAAATGTTCAGTTGCATTTGTTCCCTTTGGTCTGCAGCCAGGAACAGAGGCAGAAGGGCTCAAATACCAAATGAAAGGGTGTTCTCACAGTGTTTCTGGCCAGGACCACAGTGGAAATATCGGAAAGCTCACGAGCAAAGCTGTTCTTCTGAGATTTTTATCTCAGAAACCTGTAAAAGCAAGATGCATGAAAAATACATATATGCTTCTATGAGTAGTCATCTGAAGCAAATTCTTACTGTAAACTCTGCCAGACCTGACTTTACACATCACATCTATCCATCCCCACACATCATGTCTATTCATCCATCCCAACACCATGTGTCTATGCCTGTGTCTTCTTCTGCTTGAATGAGTAGGTGATTCTTTTGCAAGTACACCCCAATCAGACATACACTTGGCCATTCTGCTTTTCATTCCCAGAAGGGCACATTAGAAGCTGATTATTCTTTCTTTAAGAGTACAGACCAGAAAAATGAGGTCACCAAAAAATCTACATGATTATATTCAACTTCCTAAAAGCCCTTAAATCATTGACTTAAGAGAAACAGTGCTATCCTCAAGACTCAAATTTTTTACTACATCTATATCCATTTCTACCACTTATTTTTGATCCCTGGATTAATATCGCTTGAAGCATAACCTGCATTTCTAAATTTTATCCCATTTGACTGGTTTCCAGGGTAAAACAGGAGCTTTCAAAATGTAACTGTCTTCCCTTTATTTAACAGTCATGAACTTGTGAATTTCTACTGTTTAGGTGTTAATTTTATTTCTAAATTGATGGCTTAATTTTTTTTCCAGATCATTTGTGTTCTGCCTTCATACATACCTCAGTTAAAGTAAAAACTACAGTATTTAAATGGAATCGTGTTCAATATGAGAGTCCATTTAAACTAGCAGTTCAGGAAAAGAGCAGATATTCTTCACAATGATCAGAAAGGCTGGGTTTCAATCAGAGTAAAAACAAGCGGGCAATTCCTTGAGGGAGGTTATAGAAGGTAGAACATTAGTTAGCGATCATAAAGAGGACTGTTCGTTCACTAAAGCAAGTTCCATCCAACATCAATAAATAATTGCCACAGGAAGAAAGAATTGGGTAGTCAAATCACTGAGAAACACTGAGTTCAACCAACGTAGCCAGTTCCTTTTTTTCAGGTCCTTTCAGAAACTTTAAGGTGCTAATGGTCCCATTAACAGTCTGGAAGAGAGTGTAATGTGCAGCTGCCAAATATGATGGATGGTACACAGTTTTTCCATAAAGCATCCCATAGGGTTATTGCTCCTTAGAATTCACTTTGGGGAGCTCTGAACTAGAACAACCATGGCCCACTGAAAGAAAAATAAGTGACCCTCTTCTGAGTATTGCACTGGTGTCTTAAATATATCATTGTAGTTAGTCTTCACAACAATCCTGTAAGCTGAATAAAAAATGCTGGTCCCTATTTTACAAATGAGGGCACTCAAGTGCGGTGGATTTGTCAGTAGTTATTGACCCCACTGCTTTTAAACAATACAGAGACCAATCTCTGACCTACTGAGCTAGAATTTCAGGAGGATGGATCAGGTGTATATGTGCATACATAAAGCTCAACAGATGGTTTTGTCATGCAATAATGTTTGGGAACCATTGGAAGAAACTATTTCCCCATGGCCACAGTTTTTTTTTTTTTTTTTTTTTTTTTTTGAGACAAAGTCTTGCTCTGTTACCCAGGCTGGAGTGCAGTGGTGTGATTTGGATTCACTGCAACCTCTGCCTCCTATGTTCAAGCGATTCTCATGCCTCAGCCTCCAGAGTAACTGGGATTGCAGGTGTGAACGAGACATTGAATTCTATCTTCTGACTCCCATGTGCAGTGCTGTTTCTTACTAAAACATATCACCCATGAATGATTCTCTGCTGCTGGGTGTCTCTAGATAAAAATCTGGAAATTGTCAGAAGATACACACTGGCTGATTGGTATCCTTTCACCTTCACTGTTCAATGTGGAACAGTAATCTCTAAGATAGCAGGTAAACAACACAATTCTTTAGAAATAAAAGTCAACACATTAAATTCCACACACCTAGAGACATGTATCTTATAAACATTGCATAAGGTATTGTCAGATATAAATGCTTTCCTTGCCATTATCAAATGGAGGCATTGTTGCATTTCTTCAGAGCATTATGTATGGATTTCAAATGTCGGGTGACTGGTCCTTAAAAACCTAAATTAAGCTTTGTTCTCAAATATAAAATAAACCCTTTTCTTTGGCTTCTCTGAAATCCGTGGAAACTTTCCTTTTCACATAGAATGGTGAGTTTTCCAGATCTGCCTGCCTGCCCTTTCGTTCTGATTGTGAATGTTCCGGTTCAACTCCCATTTCTGCAATAAAACTGCTTGTTAAAAAAAATTGTCAGCAATTATTAACCCCTTTGCTTCTACTTCCTCTGGTGACAGCAACTGGACAGACTCCTGATCTAAACACCGAGTTTGTCCAATTAACGTGCCTCAAGTGCTAATTCTTGGGGGTTAGAGGATGTATTATTTTATTTCTAAAGAAATGTTTCTACCCTGCAAACATTTTACATTAATCTCCTTAGGCTTCTTACACTTTGCTGGTGCCTCTGTTAATAGGGAAACTGTAGTAGGTCTTAACTAGGTAGAATGCCCCCTCGTTTAGGCCACTCAACAGCAGATGAACACACTTCTCGGTTATTCCATGAACTTTGGAACCAAGCAAGCAAACACCCAAACCTTGAAAAAATGTGTCCCTTTGCTCTCAAATGGGCTAGGAAAATTACTTAGAAAGGAGCGAAGGAAAATTCAAAGAGTAATGAACTTATCTTGTTATATATACAGGTAAAATGGCTATTTTGGGATGCGATTGTGCATATATTCACTCACTTGAGCCTAATGGCTCTTTGAAAGCCATTAAGGTGTACTATGTCTATATATATATATATATATTTGGCATGTGTGCTAATTTGAAAAACACATTGTTTTACTTAGAATGTATTCTTTCTTTTCTTTTTTTTTTTTTTGAGACGGAGTCTTGCTCTGCCGCCAGGCTGGAGCGCAGTGGCGCAGTCTGGCTCGCTGCTACCTCCGCCTCCTGGATACAACGATTCTTCTGCCTCCAGCTGGTACCCCAGGCGCATGCCCGGCTAATTTTTGTATTTTTAGTAAAGACAGGGTTTCACCATGTTGACCAGGATGGTCTCAATCTCTTGACCTCATGATCCACCCGCCTTGGCCTCCCAAAGTCCTGGGATTACAGGCGTGAGCCACCGCACCCGGCCTAGAATGCATTCTTTAATGTCAGACGTTACTGCCCCCGAAGTGACCCCCTGTTTGTATTAGGCAGTTTACTGAGTAGGGAAGGGAAGGAAAGCCTTGTGGAAGAGAGTTTCTGCTGCACGTAGGAAAGCTCTGGTTAACAACTGATATTTGTTTCCAAAAATGCATTTGAAAGTTGGAAGATAAATGCTTTGGGAGTGATTCACATCCTCTAAGAGTTGCAAGCAATTCCTGACAAGAAGGAGCTACGAATATTCTTAAGAGTTAAGAAAACTCCTATTTTGACATTAAATATCAAATATCTCATAAATTTAGGAGAGAGAAACTTTTGCACCGTGTTTCAGGGGTGGGGGTGTTTACCGTTAACTAAAAAAATGGGGAACGAGAATCACATTACGTGGTTTTATTTAATCAAATAAGAATAATTGTTTAGAGATTATTTGTCAAACCAACTTATTCCCACAACGAGGGACAGGAAATCTGGAGTGCTAATGTGACTTGCCCACTATCCTGGAGCTACTAAGGAGCGGAGTGAAAGCTTATTTATGGCTCATCCCCTCCATGCTCACTCCATGTTAGGCCTTCTGCATGCACCAGGAGAAGTGGTCAGTGCTGCTCCCTATAACAAAATCTCACCAAGGTATTCCGAAACCAACAGTTGGCCAGGCACGGTGACTCACACCTGTAATCCCAGCACTTGGGAGGTCAAGAGATTGAGACCATCCTGGTCAACATAGTGAAACTCCATCTCTACTGAAAATACAAAAATTAGCTGGGTGTGGTGGTGTGCACCTGTAGTCCTAGCTACTCAGAAGGCTGAGGCAGGAGAATCACTTGAACCCAGGAGACAGAGGTTGCAGTGAGCCCAGATTGCAACATTGACCTCCGGCCTGGTGACACAGTGAGACTCAGTCTCAAAAAAAAAAAAAAAAAAAAAAAGAGAGAGAGAGAAAGAAAAACAACAACAGCAGCAAAACCACAGTCAGCCCAGTTTTAAGAGACCCACAGTTTGATTTCACTGAATGCCCGAACTTGGATCATAACCCTCATTCATGTCCATGTCTTGGATGATGGCATCACCTCGGGTACCTACTCCAGAGCTGAGCCTGGATTCTCTCTCTTCCTACTGCCCCTGAGCTCACCCCTCTCTGCTACCAACCATCCAGCCCTCCTACTGTTCCGTGTCCCAGTGAACCTGGCCTCCATCAAGCCCTTATAACCTGGCCCTGGACCACACACAGACCACATCACCCGTTTCCTAATGTGCTTTACTACCCTAATTGTTATTCTTCACACAGGTTTGAGCAGAGGTATTTCAGCTGTGCCCAAGCCATCACTTGTCCTTCTGCATAAAGCTTGAGCAACTTGGCCTGGGAAAGAAAACACCCATGATCTGGCCCCTGCCTGCCTCTCCAATAATATCACTCTCATTACTCCCTACCTCTAGCTCTGTGCACCATAGCACTGATTCCTGGTACATCCTTACCCACCCACCCCCACTCCCCACACACACTCAACACACATACATGCACCATGTGGGTTCATCTCCATATGATTTTCCTGCCCCACTGCCTGGAATGTCCTCTTACTCTAGTCTCCTCCACCTAGTCCACCTAGATAACTTCAACTCATTCCCTAAGGCTTGAAACAGATACCATCACCACCACCTCTGCTAGAAGACTTCCCTTGTCCCCTGACACTCCACACTCACCAGTGAGGTAACTCTCCCCAGTGTTCCCATGAGGCACTCCATCCTATATTTCTGCATTTCATTCTCTGCACATGATCTTCACCCATTATGGAAGAGGGTGAAGTAACTCTTTGAAGTCCAGAATCATGTTTTATTTATCTTTGTATTCTAAATGTCTACCATGGGGCCCAGAGTCTAATAGGTGCTCAGGGTGTGCTGATTAAATGGAGAAATAAAGCATTTAAATCTCAGATAATTCCATTTTCCAAAATGATGCTATAGTATGGATTCTCATTTTAATATAAATGTAAGAATTTCAACCTTTTATTTATTTTAGTTTATTTTTAGGAATTGCAAGCATGCACATTTTTACTTTGTTGACACATAATATCAAAGGATATCAAGCATTTTAAGTGAGACTCAACAATACTGTAATGTGGTGGTTCACACCTGTAATCCCAGCACTTTGGGAAGCCGAGGCAGGCGGATCACAAGGTCAGGAGACTGAGACTATCCTGGCCAACACAGTAAAACCCCGACTCTACTAAAAATACAAAAATTAGCTGGGCATGGTGGCACATGCCTGTAAGCCTAGCTACTTGGGAGGCTGAGGCAGAATAATCGCCTGAGCAGGGAGTTGGAGGTTGCAGTGAGCCGAGATCATGTCACTGCACTCCAGCCTGGAACAGAGTGGGACTCTGTCTCAAAAAATAATAATAATAAATAACAATAATACTGCAATGGCCTGTAGCTGCAAATAAGCTATTCTTTCCTAATTTGAAGTATTATCAGAATAAAGGATGAAGAAAATCACCTAACCCTGAGTACTCACTACTTGCTAGGAGTTATCCTCTCCACTTTGCAGGTAAATAAATACAGTTACATAGAGGTCAAATAACTTATATATAGCAGAGTCAGGATTAGAACTCAGATCCATCCGAATCAAAATCTATGTCCCTTCACTGCACCAAGTTGCCACTGTCATATTACATTTAGATTCTATACAACCCATACAACAATGCATGAAGAATTTTTAAATGTTTAATACATGAGAGATTCACAACTTTGCTTAAAAAGTATTTTTTGAAGTGAATTTCATTATTTTAAATAGCTTGTGCTTGATTTCTTTAGAGAAAAGAAACAAATAATCAAAATAAGGATATAAAAATCCTTGGCTCTGAGCATTGCTCACCCTTTAAAGGCCACAGACCATGGCCTCTGGCTCAGAGAAAGCCCAGATGAATTGTATTTTCCCTTATCCCTCATCCAGCAGAGCACAGCTTTACAATCCCCCTTCCGTTATTACCCGTCGTTTCTTTTACCAACCCCATCTCATTTTAAAATATCATTTTTATGAAGGGTAATGTTACATGGTAGAAAACTGTAAAAAATTAATGGATAGGGTTGGTATGAGGAAAATGCATTATTTCAATAGTTTTATTACTTTTGCCCATTACACGTTTACAAGTTTTGTTGTTTATACGGATATGTTTTATAGATGGCTCTATTCAAAACATATTACTTTAACACTTTGATCATTGAGAAATTTAAATCAACACTTGGCTTGCTTTTCCACAGGAAGAACTCTTTTTTGAAATATTTACCCAGATTGTTGTTAATATTCGTATTCTTTTGGTTAAAAAAATTTATTAGAGCCTCTCACAGAGGGTCATATAAAAAATTATCCTAAGGTCGAACAAATGTCATGAGCCCATTCATTTAGTTCCTGAAAGCCCAACAACAAATATCTGTTAGAATGTCTATTGTTCTCAAACTCCTGGGCTCAAGCGATCTCCCAACAGCTGGGATTACAGGCATGAGCCACAGTGCCCAGCCACACCTATTGTTCTCAGAATTTGTTTTGTTTTGTTTGTCATTGACTCAGTGCCTAGAGCAGTGCCTGGTGCTGGTATGTGCTTTCAAAATACATGTCCAGTGAGAAAATGCTGTCTAGTAAGCTGAACTCAGTCATCTAGCGGTATTTTTTCTGTGTTCACACTTTCATTCTATCACTATCAGTTAAACTCTGACTAAATGAAGCAAAAGAAAAGAGGAAAATTATTGGAAGGATATGGAGTGGCTCATAGAAACCAAAAGCTGAACACTCAGATCATGAGGGAACAAAGATGGAAACCAAATAGCTTCAGGACTCCAGGTAGCAGGAGTGAATAAACAGCCTCTTCAAGGTTCTGCTCCCAGGAAGAATCGGTTCCAAGTATATTGCTACTTTTGTGTCTCATCACTCAGAGTTCAGCTTCCCAGAAGAGAAAGCCTGAGTGGCTGAGCTTGAGCTATTCCCCCTCCCTAAGACTGGAGGGGATAGGAAGTAGACTTGGCAAAGCACCGCATGAACCTTGTAGTCTGAGACCAAGCAGGGATGACTCCTCAGAGAAAATCCAGGTATTCCTCCTGAATGACAAACGAAACTGACAGATATCCACCAAGTCTCTGACAGCATAGTGGATGGACTCCGACTGCATCTTCTAACAAAGTGATAAAATTCTTCCATATTGATTTTGCACCCTGAGACCTCAAATTTCATTTTTTATATAAAATAGCCAGTAGTTTTGTACAATATTTTCTAATTGCATGCTTTCTTTCCCATTCTATGTCTCATGCCCACTCAGTCCAAAGAAATAGAAAACTGATTACTTTTCGGCCTTTTGGCTAAAATCAAGTGTAGAAATAGAAAACTGAATAATAAATACAAGGAATGAGTTAATAGTAAGGGAGCTGGGAAAAGTTGATTTTGGATGAGCAAAGCCTTAAGATCATTATATTGTAAACCTAAGGTGTAAAATTATCAACCATACTAATACTAATTCATAAACAATGGTGTTTATGAGAGTCTTTTAAAATGCATGGGTCTCCATAAAGAGACTCTATATGACAGATCTTATGCTGGAGTAAACACAAAAACATTGTTTGAAGAACCCATAAAATGAGGTTCTTTTGTTTTTGTTTTTTTGAGCCAGAGTCTCACTGTGTTGCCCAGGCTGGAGTGCAGTGGTGTGATCTCCGCTCACTGCAACGTCCACCTCCCGGGTTCAAGCGATTCTCCTGCCTCAGCCTTCCGGTTAGCTGGGATTACAGGCACCCTCCACCACGCTTGGCTAATTTTTGTATTTTTGGTAGAGATAGGGTTTCACCATTTTTGGCTGGCTGTTCTTGAACTCCTGACTTTGTGATCTACCTGCCTAGGGCCCCCAAAGTGTGTAAGGCAAACTGTGAAAAACTCTTCAGTGGGAGGGATCAAGGAAGAAAGCGGTTGGTTCCCCTTCCTGGTCCAAAACTTTGCTCCTGATACTTCTTCCCCTAACAAGCGATTCTCTCTCTCTTTCTCTAGCCAGTTCAAATGGCACCTACTCTGAAGACATTTTGTTTAATATATTTCTCAATTCAGTTAGCCAAGCTTTTCTGTCCTATTCCTACAGTGTTTCCTAAATGCAAGTATTGCAGCCTTATTTCAGTAGCTTTTTCTCTTAATCTGTCATAGTAGTACATTATATTTATTGAGGATTTATCATGTGCTGGACATAAAAGTGTTTTTTAATACTCAGAAGTATTATAGTAAGTAGGCTGGGCATGGTGGCTCACACCTGCAATTCCAGTACTTCGGAAGGCCGAGACAGGTGAATCACTTGAGGTCAGGAGTTTGAGAACAGCCTGGCTAATAAGGTGAAACCTCTTCTCTACTAAAAATACAAAAATTAGCTGGGCGTGGTGGCAGGCGCCTGTAATCCCAGCTACTAGGGAGGCTAAGGCAGGAGAATCACCTGAGCCCAGGAGGTAGAGGTTGCAGTGAGCCAAGATCAAGCCACTACACACCACCCAGGGTGACAGAGAAGAAAGACTCCGTCTCAAAAGAAGAAAAAAAAGCATTATAATGAGTAAAACTTTTATATTTTAGGTCTATATTTATAAATACCATAAATACTTTGTATTATATTATTTTATAGTATTAATTATAAGTATTGATTATATTATCACCCCAACAACCCTTTGGAGTAAGTCTTCTGGTTATCTTTATTTTATAGACCCGAGTGATTATGTGCAATCATGAGTCACTTAATGATTGGGAAACATTCTGAAACATGCATTGCTATGTGATTTTGTTGCCACTGTGTGAATCAAAAAGTGTAGTTACACAAACCTAGACGGCACAGCCTGCTATACACCTAAGCTACTTGGTGTAGCTTGCTTCATCTAAGCTACAAATCTGTACAACTTAATATTTGTACAAATTTGTGCAGATTTGTATATAAATCTGTACAAATATTACTGTACTGAATCCTGCAGGCAATGGTCACAAGATGGTATTTGTGTATCTAAACATAGATAAGGTACAGTCAAAATATGGTATTATAATCTAATGGGACCACTTCTTTTTTTTTTTTGAGACAGAGTCTGGCTCTTGTTACCCATGCTAGAGTGCAGTGGTGCGATCTCTGCTCACTGCAACCTCTGCCTCCCAGGTTCAAGCAATTCTTCTGCCTCCTGAGTAGCTGAGATTACAGGCGGCCACCACCACACCCAGCTAATTTTTATGTATTTTTAGTAGAGACGGGATTTCACCATGTTGGCCTGGCTGCTTTCCAACTCCTGATATCAGGCAATCTGCCCGCCTCAAGACTACTGTCTTATATGTGGTTCCTTATTAACTGAAATGTCATGGGGCACATGATGATATACGTGTTTATTTACCAAATATGATTTTCTCCTGCCAGGTGCAGTGGCTCAAACCTGTAATCCCAGCACTTTGGGAGACCAAGGCCAGAGGATCTCTAAAGCCTAAATGTTCAAGACTCCCCTAGGCAACATAAAGAGATCTTGTCTCTACAAAAAATAAAAATAAAAAATTTAGCCAGGCATGGTGATGCATATTTGTGGTCCCAGCTACTTGAGAGGCTGAGATGAGAGAACCACTTGAGCCTGGGAGGTTGAGGCTGTAGTGAGCCATGATGCACTCCAGCCTAGGAGTCAGAGTGAGACTCCATCTAGAAAATAAAAACAGAAGGATGATCTTCAAGCCGGGTGCGGTGGTTCACGTCTGTAATCCCAACGCTTTGGGAGGCTGAGGCGGATAGATCACTTGCATTCAGGAGTTTGAGACCAGCCTGGCCAACATGGTGAAACCCCATCTCTACTACAATTACAAAAATAAGCTGGGTGTGGTGGTGGCCACCTGTAATGTCAGCTACTCAGGAGGGTGAGGCAGGAGAATTGCTTGAGCCCAGGAGGTGGAAGTTGCAGTCAGCTGAGATCTTACCACTGTACTCCAGCCTGGGCGACAGAGCTGAAACTCCATCTCAGAAAAAAATAAAGGGGGGCCACTGGTCATCAGGAGACATGTGCTTGCTCATTCTGTGATGCTTCACTGGTGTCTTGAAAAGCACCCACCCCAATCCCAGATTCACAAATGTCATCCTTTGAGTTAAAATGTCCCTAGTGCTTTGGCATAGAATTGATCCCTGGGGAGAAAGGGGAACCAGTTTGAAAAGCATATAGATCATTATAGAATTTAAAAAAAAAATGTAGAAAAACGTTTGCATTCAGAAAAGAATGCAAACTACAAAAATTCAAGTTTGATTTTATTTTTTTTCTGGTTATAACAGATGATTCTACAAATCTTTAGGGTTAGGGGAAGAGCTTGAGATTTTTGTTTCTCAAAAGAAAGTTGGATTCAAAAGTAGTCGAGAAATCCTGATATAGAAGATGGATATCTTTGCTTTCTGTAGACTTTGGGGTGATGTAGCATTCCTCAACTGGTTTGTAATTAACATACTCCATAGGAGTTATATTCTAAATGTACGGTTCATTTGACCCTTAAAAATCTCCTAAACCAGCAGTAGCATATAGGATGCGTGCACATGTGCATCATGGTGAAGAGTACTGAGTTGTATATACCTGAGAACCACCAACCACACAGCAAGATGCTCTCATCAGCAGTAGGGAAGGATGGGGGATGTTGCTAAGAGTAATTGAGGGGCCAGAAGATCCAAACTCTCATCCAATACTTCTCACTCCCAGGAAAAGAGCAGAAACTCATGCAATAAAATGGAGGGTGGAATTACTAACTACCCTAGTTAAATTTTTACATCTACATACAGATGTGTATGTGTATATATTTGCCAAGGGCAAATAGACGAATTTTCTGAAGTTAAGCTGGGCATGCAATTCTAGTGTATATGCAGGAGAGGAAGGGGCTAGAGGGATAGTTAAACCCAGTTATGATCCCTTGTCTCACTTTCTATCAACGCTCAAGATCTTCAATTAAATTTCTAACTCCTTTCTCAGTTGTATAAATATAAAGCCCCTTTATAATGAAGGTGGTCAAGAGAACTAATTATCCTATAAAGATATTGTCCTTCATAATAGACTTTATGAAATCATTACATTTTTCCAATGCAAGCTTATTTTCCAATACATCCACATAAAAGTCAATCAATACAGATCATACTGAAACTGAAAACTAGCCCCAAAATTATCCAAAATCAAAATAAGTGTTAGAGACAGCAGCTGGGATCAGGAATCTTCGCCGTGTACAGTACTTGCGATGTTTGTTTTTGTTTGTTTTTGAGATGGAGTATCTCCCTGTTGCACAGGCTGGAGAGCAATGGCATGATATTTGCTCACTGCAACCTCAGCCTCCTGGATTCAAAGGAATCTCCTGCTTCAGCCTCCAGAGTAGCTGTGATTACAGGCTCCCACACCATCTTAACTAATTTTTGTATTTTTAGTAAAGATGGGGTTTCACTGTGTTGGATAGGCTGGTCTAAAACTCCTGACCTCTTGATCCACCCGCCTTGGCCTCCCAAAGTGCAGGGATTACAGGCTGTAGCCACCAGTGATTTTTGTTTTTAAGCAGCAACTGTATAGTTTGAGTGGGCCAGTCACATGTCAGTGTCACTTAGTATGTGCTCAATAAATACTTGTTGAATAAAGGTCTGATGGATCAGATCTCTTAAAAAAATGCTTTAAACTTGACTGCAAATTTAATGCAACAGACCATTCACAATCTAGATGCTATTGTTTCAAAAACTTCAATGACATTTTTTGTCTCCGTAACTTACCAATATTGAAAATAAGGTAACTCACAAGAGAATGTTGTAAGTTTAGCCTTCTGCAAATTAAGCAAGAAATACTATTGCTCATTGCACTACAATACATCAAAAATAGAGTTATATGACATGACACATATTCTCTTCACCATGATGACCTCCCACCTTTACTGTGGTACTGTCATTTTTAGGTGACACCTGCTTTGCTTGCAACCAACAGCTCTGTGTGTGCTGTGCTGCAGCAGATGGCTTGAGGCATGATGTGTTAATGGCAGTGATTACTTTATGAATAGTGACAGCTGATCAGAGACATAATAAAACAATAGTGTCTGCCATCCTGGAAAAGGTGCTAAATAGAGGTGACATGCTTAGTGAGGTTTATTCCTCTCTCTTGAACCTCATTATCAATTCCAAAGGGACACAGGGGCCAGCCAGCAATGGTCGGCTCAGATGCATTGGAAAGAACCGAACCAGCATAAAGATTTCCCTCTGAGTTAATTGGAGTCAGGGAGGGTGTACAGCTTTTAATGTGCAAGCCATTTGGGTAAATGTGAATGTGTCTTCTCAACTTTACTCCTCATACGCTATCCTCTGAGATTGTGGCCTGATACTCACCACTTTTAAGAAGTCTAGTTCCTATCACTCTTCTTTATGAATCACACCCTTGAGCCAGGTAGAAATCAGCATAATAGAGTATGAGGAAATCAACTTGTGTGTCTCGTGAAATTACATTTCTAAAGACAAGTGGTTTTCTGAACACATTTCTAGCTGGAATTTATAACTCTAGGAAAAGTTAATAGTGAAGAGAATAACAGTCAGGTTTCTGTTAATGGTTATTCATTCATTCCACAAACTGGACACTGGAGAATGAAGCAAATAATGTGAAGTTCTTATCTCCAAGGTGCATAATCTCATAAGAAAGACATATGTAGACAGTGGTAATCCAGAGTGATGAGTCATGATTATCTTCCATATTGAGTACAAGATTAGCCTGGGATTTGAGAAAACAAATATGTTTGGGGATGGCATCTTGCTCAGTTGCCCAGGATGGATGGTGGTGGTGTGATTTTGGCTCACTACAACCTCCACCTCCCAGGTTCAAGCAATTCTCCTACCTTAGCCTCCCAAGTAGCTGGGACTACAGGCACATGCCATCATGCCCAGCTAAATGTTGCAGTTTCAGCAGAGATGGGGTTTCACCATGTTGGCCAGGCTAGTCTTAAACTCCTAACCTCAAGTGATCTACTCACCTTGGCCTCCCAAAGTGCTGGGATTAGAGGCGTGGCCTAAATGTATATAACATTACCTAATAAAATAAACCTTTACTATTCCATTGAGTTTACCCAATCCTTGTGACTTATCCTGGATTACCAAGATACCTGCTTAAATTTATAGAGCTTTTTAGTAATTCAAAAGAACATGAGGTCTTCCATGGGCCATCTGTTCTGTTGAAGCTTCTGGTAGGTCTTGCTCTTGTTTTTAGTTCTTTCTTACTCACATGCAAAAACCTAATATACATGAGGCCATCTAAATAACCTAAAGCAAAAAATACTGTACACAAAATATATTCCACTCCCTTTCATGGGGAGGGATGAGAAACATTCAAATGGATTTAAAGGCATATATCCATCTTCTCTGCAGAATAAATGCATATGCCCATCTCTACTGGATTCCCCTGAGCTCGTGATCCACAGCCTGGAAAGGCCAGCTAGTATCATGTGAGATGAATGGGCATCTCTTCTGCATGTGCAATCTGCCGCCAGTATTCTTTTTATAAGTCTCAGGACCAAAACTAAATGAGAATATTAGAATGACTTCATCCCGCCCATTACGGTGCCTTCCCAGGGTGACTATTAGAGAATTACTGTATTATGTCTGCCCTGGAGACATTTGAAGGTCCTGATATATTTCAGCAATTTTACTTAACCTAGTAATTAGTTTACACAGTTTTATGAAGATTTTACTGCTTTAAAGATGACAGTTTTTCTTCTCAAAATTAGTTCTGATAGCCAGTCACTTCATTTCATGGTTTATGAGAGATTGGATATACTGGTTAAAAGACCTTATTTAAGAATATGGGAAAACATCCCCTTTCACTAACTGAATGTGGTTTGGTACATTCTCCCTTTTTTGTTAATTTTTTTGCAGGGGCCTATATACCACATGGGATTGGTTACAAGGCAAAGGGAAATGTAGTTTATTATTATTTTTTGAAAATGCAGTCTAGATGTACAGCTGACTCTTACTAGAAATAACAGGAGCCTTGCATATAAAATGCAGGAAAGTAATTTAGTAACTTCCAAGGCTTTGAAAATGTCATGCAGACAGTAACAAAAACACACTGGACCTGTTAATTCAATGAATAGATTATTAGTTGTGCACCTTCTCCGTTCCTTACACTGTCCTAGGCATTGAGGTGCAGCAGCAAAAGCAAAATAAATTCCCTTCCTTCTTGAAGTGGACACTCTAGAGGAGGGGAGAAACAATGAGCAAAATTAAATAAATACAAATTGAAGAAAGAATGAGGAAGGGATTGGGGAAAGCTGGGCGAGAGGGGACAATCGGGAAGAGATCTGAACCAGGTGAGGGGATAGGTGGTGCAAAATGTGGAGAGGGAATGTTCCAGAAAGAGGGATGAGCTTGTGTGAAGACCCTGCAGTGGAAAACTGCTAAAGAGCTCCAGGCAATGCAGTCCTCACATAGTGCATACCTAAGATTGCCTTACAACCTGGCTTCGTGGATTTATTGATATTAATAAATGTAAGCACCAAGTGGCTGGTCCTGGGGAATTTCTGCATCATTTCAGGTACATATATGAGAGCATGTAAGATTTCTCAGTCACAGCAGTGAAAAAGACACAGATAGAAAAAAATGGCCAGGCCTGGTGCCTCCCACCTGTAATCCCAGCATATTAGACAGCAAAGGCAGAAGGATCATTTGAACTCAGAAGTTCGAAACCATTCTGGGCAACATGGCAAAACCCTGTCTTCCCTAAAAGTACAAAACTTAGCCAGGCATGGTAATGTGTGCCTGCAGTCCCAGCTATTTAGGAACCTGAGGTGGGAAGATTGCAGTGGGAGATGAAGGTTGCAGTGAGTCAAGATCCTGCCACTGCACTCCAGCCTGGGTGACAGAGAAGGACCCTGTCTCCAATCAGTCAATCAATCAATCAGTAAAGAGCATATTTATACGTGGTTTCTTATGTACTCAAGCAAATGCTCTCTAACGTAGCTACTTTACCTAGCTACATTAGAGACCGTTTTTTTTTTTTTTTTTTTTTTTTTTGGCTACTCTCCAGCTTCTTCTCTGGCTATTCCTCCACCAAGATAAAAAGTAGCAGAGCTGAAAGGATGCTGCTTTGACTTGTTGACACCCACTTCTGTCTCTGGAATTAAACCCAGTTTGCTTACTAAGAACCCCTCCTGACCACCAAGCAATGCAGTTCCGGGATCAGAGGTCATCCTCTTCCAATCTTTGACTTTCACCTGGAGTTGTAGATGACCCTTCAGGAAAACATGTGGTGAAAGTAGTTTTGCTCTGTGAGCCAACAGAAAATTGGCCCTTGATACGACTTTTAACAGGATTTTGTTAGCCATGAGCAGAACAGCACGGGTTCCGACCAGGCATGGAATTCAGAGTTGTAATAGAAAACATTTATTTGGCTTCAGCTAAACATCCTAACACATGTTAGCATTTGCTGCCAATATGCTTCCTAATTAAGAACAACATAAAATCATAGGAAATCCTGCATCCTGTCTTCATGCACTTCTCATGTATCTTTAGCGCCTTGGACTTCTTTCTCAAGCACATACACACTCACACACACAATACAGGATGATTCAAAAGTCCTGTTTTGCCAACCATGAACTGTAGTGTCATTAATGAGATGAGTGTACATTCCAGAAGGTACCATCAAACGTTTCTTCTTCCTTCTTAAATAAATGCTGCTATTAAAAACTAATTCTAAAAACCCTAATAAGCCATCCTCCAAATAAAAGACTAGCAACATTTCATTGACAAAGTATTGTCTGTAACTGATGTGAAACTTCAAACAGTTTATATATATATATAAATATTCAGGATATATATATATATTCAGTATAAGATACATATATATATTCAGGAAGCTGAGGTATAAGATACATATACCTAGATTATAGGTATATATGTATATATAGCTTCTGTCTAGGATTGCCTGAACTATTGGCCACGTTTGGATGAACGGATTCAACATGATAAAATACACAAGCATGACCAATAGTCCTTCAAGATGAAGGACAGATTAGGATCTGGATTCCCTCTTAGCTCCTCCTTCAATCCATGCTAATTTCATTTGAAAATATTTAGAGATTCATGGGTGAGTCCCAAATTATCACCCCCTCATGACAAACAAATGAACGTTACGGGATCACTGCCCAGGTGAAAATATATTTGGTATTTCTAATTATGGCTAGAATTGTATAAGTTAATCTTAGAATCCCCCAATTAATCAGTGACCCTACATAGCCAAACTAACTGTTTCTATTCCCCAACATCACGCAGAAATTATTTATAAAAAAATTAAAAAGCAGAGGGAAACCAACCACTCAGGCACATTGTATGTTGAGTTTCTCCCCCTAGTTCCATTTGATTTTTTTTTTTTCATGCACTGAAGTAGACTCTGAAATAACACATAGAAATAAAACCTGGGTCTGAAAAGTTATCTTAAAACATTTTCCTCAAGACATTTTCATGATGTTCAGAATTATTAATTTTTTTCAAAAGAAACGCACATGCTTCTGTTGCTTCCTTCCTGAGCATGGCTGTGCATTCCTCTTCATCTTTTCCCCCTTCCAAATCTATTTATTGCTTGTTGTTCTTGGCTCTTTCTCACTTTCCATTTTTCATGATTAGTTCTTTATGATCGTGTGTTTCCTTTTCTTCTCCCCGTGTGGCTGCCAGCCCAGTTGTTCTCTCCGGGCCCTCGAGTTTCCCTTCACTAATGAAACAAGAGCTGCTTCCCTCCCTGGCTTTTGCCATCCAGCTGTTTCCTTTTTAAAATATAAACTCATCTTTATTCAGTGAAGTTCCTGGGCAAACCTGACTCCTTTTGCAGAAGAGTTGATAATAACCTGAGGGATTAAAAAGGTTTTAGGAGGAACGCATATCTGGAAAACTTGGGAGTGGGTGGAAGGAGGGAAGGTAGAAAATGAAATTCATTTTTGAAAGATCCTGAGGAAAAAAAAAAAACAAAAAACGTTTTCCTTAATGCTTTAATCCTCAGCACCTCAAGTGGCAGCCTGGCCTTGAGCATTCTCCTGATGTCCGTCCACCCCTCCCCAGCAAATTTCACCTCCCACCTTGCCTGCTTAGCATTTCTTGGCCTCTGTGAAAGTAACCTAGCTAACACCACAAACCTGTATTGTATATGATGAGGTGGTGAAAAGGTGCCAACCTGAAGTGCAGCCTGCCAAGTCAAGTCAATTTACTGTGATGCTTTGATTCTGTGAGCAGGTCTTAATCCCTCTTTAATCTCCCGTGTGCCCTTGACATCATTGAAATTACTGGCAAAGCTAATGTCATCAGATGAACCCTGGTCACTCTTTCAGAGAAGGTTCCCTGAACAAAACAACCTGTTTACTTCTTAAGCTTTCAAATCCCCCAAATATTTCAAGAAAAATGAATTAGCCCACAGCTATCATCTTACCAAAACAGAGTGGCTAATTCTTTCTCAGTATTATAACTGATAAGACCTCCTGTGACTTGGAATTTATATTCTACCCAAGCATCGGTTGAGCTTGTTATAGTTAAGACTAGATTGATTAGATAAAGGGGCTTCCTAGGCGCTCTAGCTGCTCTGAGTTTTAGAGAAAGTTTTTCTTTTAAATCTGAGAATCCCTTCCTTCTCTGAAAACATTTGCTCTGTTATAAAATTTCCAATAGAATCATTTTTCACCAGAAAACTAGAGAAACAAAAGAAAAAAAAGGAAACAGAAGAAAAATAAAATATTTATCAGGTGATATAATCTCACCTGAAAATAATTATCAAGCAAGATGAAAATCAGCATCTCCATTGGACAGAAATGGGATTATAACAATCTTGTATACGGTGGTACCTCACCATTTGCAAAACACTTTCTCACATATATATATAGAGAGAGAAAATTGAATATATCTCTCTATAATATATATCTCACATACATTATATAGAAAATAGAAATATATGTAGAGAATAGAAAATATATAGAAGACTACACACACACACACACACACACACACACACACACACACACACACTATCACTTGAACTTCATAGTAACCCATAAGGTAGGGAGATAGAAAGTTAGAGTTCTTTGATGACAAGCCTCAAATGTCCCAAAATAAAGATTTTCTTGGAACTCAGCTCAAATCGGAATGTATATCCTGCGTACTTGCAGCATGGGGGTTCTCTTCTATGGGGACTTCTCTGAAGATTCTCCTGACTTAGAAGGAAAAGAGCCTGCGAGGAGAGGTCTGATCTTGACTATCATATTTCATTCTCCTATCAACTCTGGTATGAATAATTCCAGAATCTCCTCAGTAAGGACGAGCCACTCCATTTCCTGTTCTTATGCATGGTTTCAGATCTAGTGTCTATGAGCTCAGGAAGAAAACCCTTGGATGTGAGACCTTCCAGGAAAGGAAGGCAGGAAGATCTTGGGTCCTGAAAAATAAAGCTTGCTTGATTTTGATATGAATACCTGCCCCCCACCCCACCATGTGTTCCAGCAGGAATCGTAGCTCAGAATTCTTCCTGACCCCTGGCTTCCATTGCCTGGCTGACCTTTCAACATCATCTGTGCCTGCTCTTTCCCTCCCTGGCTCTGACGCATAACACATCTTATTGCAACCACTGGACTCGAGACATTGTCCCCGAGGTAGATCCTGACCTGTGGATTCTGTTTGTCCCTCTGCCCTCCAGAGAAATGTTGGCATGAGGTTCCTTTTGACCTTACCTGCCCACAGCTCCTCCCAATCTTGTCCTCGGGCCAGGAGCAGGGCAAGATATGAGTCCCAGGGACTGTGTACTCACAGCAGCTGTGCCCGAAGATTAAGCTATGAGAAGTCCGACAGGCTGGGAGAAGTGAACTGCTAGTCTCTCTAGTTGCACTCCGAACTTTGACCTCTGTAAATCCAACCAAGAAAAGTGTGGTGAGAGGTCTGAAACTTGGTCCCAGCAATTCCTCCTTGGAATTTATCAAGGGGAAAGAAGGTAACAAAAAGATATTTTTCAATCACCTTTGTGTCATCAATGACAATATTTAATTTTCTGATTTTAGGTTGAGAATAATCCTTAAATACACTAATGTGTAATTTAAGATTGATCTTCCCAAAATTATTTTTAAAATGCCACTCCTCATTGTTACCAGGTCATTCTTTATTAGCAACAAGGAAAAAATAGAGAAGGGCTTGATACATAAACACAGATGGATTTAGCATGAAGCTAATGAAGCTTGAGCTTCAACTCCTATGCAGATTCCTTCCAATGTCTTGGGAGAGACCCTAGCAATTTTGTCTCACTTTTATTCTCTCCCTCTCTCTCTCTCTCTCTCTCTCTTTCTCTCTCTCTCTCTCTCTCTATATATATATATATATAAATATATATATATATATTTAAAAGCCCTAAAAATTGTATACTCTTCAGGCCCCACAAAACCTGGACCCCTCTCCCAGCAAGTAAATTATGAATTTATGCCAAGGGAAGGTCAAATGATGATCCAGCATGCTGTGTGGACCAAAGCTTTGCAGTAGTTTAAATAAAGAAAAGCGTTAAAGAACCTGTCTTATACATCACAAGGAAATATAGGCATACTAAAATCAAAACATCGTCAGCATACCAGTTGAAACAACATTAATGTCGTGAGTGACAATTTAATGTTAGCAAACCATCGTCCATCACATTAACTCAGTGTTATTAATTTGAATGCTGTTTGTCATTTTGTTTGAATTCAATCTGTAAATTTGTACTGGATTCGCAATTGTTTAAGAGCCATGAATTTCAGGAATATATGCCTACTTTCAAGTTTGCATATGGTCTAGGACTATTAAACTATGAAATCATTTAAATTCAGAAGGAAAGAAGGAAGGGAGGAAGGGAGGAAGGGAGGGAGGGACGGAGAGGGGGAGGAAGGGAGGGAGGGAGAAAAAAGGGAAGGAGAGAAGGAGGGAGGGAAGGAGGGAATAAAGGAAAGAAGAAAGGAAGGAGGAAAGGAAGGAAGGATGGAAGGAGGGAGGAAGGAAGGAAGGAGAAGGGAGGGAGAGAAGGAAGTAAAGAAGGAAGGAAGGGAAGGAAGGAAAGAAGAAAAGAAAAGAGGGAAGACAGGAAGGAAGGGAAGGAGGAGAGGAGGACGGGAGGGAAGAAAGAAGAGAATTCCATCAAGAACCCCCCATGACAACAACATTGTAGCCCAGGGATCCAAGACTTTTCAGCCACCTCTAGGTCTAACTTTCGAAATCTAGCCTAATCTATCTTCAATGCTACACAATAAGACCTTTCCCAAGCAGGAGAATTTATTTATTCAACAAATATTTCTGATGCAATTTTGTGTGCAGAGCACTATGCTTTAGTCTGTGAAATTTGGTTTATTATTTGCTTTAGCTGCCAAGAAGGATGAGAGGGAGAACACACATTCTCTAGGTAAAAACACACATATCTAAATAAAAACAATCTCATTTATGTAATCATTACAAATGTTTATAGCAGTTCAGATAATATGTGAAGGCTGGTGAGGTGCTCAAGATTATGTTTTTCTTTAAGATTAAAATAACTTTGGGATTTTTTGCCACATTAGTGCCAGAAAATGTTTCATCCTCTCTATTCCAATTGGCATGCTCTTGAACCAACTCCCTCCACAGTTTAACTTCAGAGCTACTCTGGGGAAACAAACTAATTTTTAATATTGGGCTAAGCAAAACATAATTAGGAAGGCAAATTTCTTGGGGGGAAAGTCATATGGGATATTCCCAAGCCAATTTATATGATTTTGCAACAACCATTGTTTGAGTTTTCCACTGCATCTCTCCCGTTTACAGGTAATCATGAGTTGCTTGTAATTAAATAATCTCAGGAAACTGACAGCAAGATCATCCCCCTAAGAATTGCCTCCCAGGTCTTGTAACAAGCCTAGATTTTTATATCTACCACCATTTTTGCTGCTCTGCTTCAAACATGAGCAGATATTAGAACTTCTCTCTTTGATCTGGGAGGGAGAAATATTCTGATTTATATCTACAACTACCTCTGGACTCAACAGCTGAATTTTGCTTTCTTGGCCACTCCATCCCATCCCCAAATAAATGGACCCAGAAATGAAAGGGCATTGGGCTACTATTGATTCAAAGAATAGAAGAGCTCTACAGTACCTGAGCAATGGTCTTGTCCAACTAGCTCCAAAGAGATTCAATAAGATTGTAAGTACCCCTTTGTGTACTTTGAGAGCAGCCTTGTTAGGCCCTCCAAATCTGAATGTTTATTCAGATATCAAATTTAGAAATAAACATTCAGGTATGGAGAAAAGGAAGTAATTCCTTCTTTTGAATATCTTCTTTATAAAAGGTTTTAGCCTAACAACTATATTATTCAAGGAAATATACTCCTTATTCATATACCATTTCTTTTTTCAGAAAGAACACTGATCAATCAATTTTCTCAGGGATGCAATTCTTGTTTCCCACCTATTTTAGTAAGGGAATAGGTGTGAAAAGGAAAAATTATGTTGCACTAAAATGCCCTGGGATTTTAAATTCCACTCAGAGAAGAAGAATTCCATGTTTCGATTCAGTCAAATTATTTATCCGTTTATAAGTCGACAATTTCCATTTGGGATCATTGGCTGCCATCTACCTGTTTACCCAGGGTTTAAAATCAAAGATGCAAAATCGAACAGGCCTTAGGTTTACCATACAAAATGAGAGAAAAATGACCACTGAGAGCTAGTTATATGACACTCAATTCTAACCCGCTGTTTTGTTTCCTGACACAGGTCTATCTCTCTGATGTCTGCCCCATACCCATAACCCCATATCTAGGACACGAGCAGAGACAAATCTCCAGGAATTATAATAAATAAAAGGAGGTTTTTTTTTTTAATAAAAGAAAAAAAGAGTAAAGCTACAGTTCCAGGAAATCTGAATGCAAATTACCATGTAAATGAGTTTCTCATTATTCCCTTTTTAACAATATCACTCCACTTAAATTGTAGATTTAGATGTAGATGTTACACACACACACACACACACACACACGTATACAGGTACGGACATAATGGGAGGGAGATGTATTTCATGCCTTTCTCCTAGAAGGTCAAAGTGCTCTAATGTAAGAATTTAAAATCATAAAATGCCGGTGCAGCAGAGAAGAGTATAGGAGGTATAGCGTATAAGCAGCTAAAAGTGCGGAGAGAAAGAGGACAAAATTCAAATCTGTTTCAATCACTTAGCAGCTATGTGATCTTGGGCAAGACCCTCTTGTTATTTGCTGCTGAGAGCACAGTCGTCAACACTAAATGGCTTAAGAGAAGTAAAGCACTGTGTTTGGTATATAGCAGGTACTCAATAAATGACAGATAGTTTATTATCACTATTACCATACGGGGGGTCTGGGGTATACCTGATTAGCTAACTTATATTCAGGCTCTGTCTGCTCCACTTCAAAATAAAGGTTTGTGAGGTGCAACAGGTGGCCATCAGTAGGCTGTTGTATCTTCATGATACTTTGCAACTGTTTTGAAAATTTTTTTCCTAAACAGACTCTTTTTTTAAGGCCTACGTTACCATCTCCCTAACCCGCCCTCCCCCTGGACCCCCTCTCCACACACACAATTCACCATTTAATTGCCTCCTTGCTTTAGCTTCCTGGAGACAGAGCCACCGAGCTAAATATAGCTCTGTCCTTCGGAACAAGCTCCCTTTAGAGGAGCTAAATTGCCTTGCTTTTTTACTCCTTACCAAAACTTGATCTCAAGCTTTATAAAAGAGAAAAACTAAAGGCCTTCTACCATAGAATGTTTAGCAATTGACATGTTGTCCGTAGCTTGAGAGGTTTTGTGTACTGGCACTTAATCCTTGTTTCAGTGACAACCCCTGTAGGGAAATCTGAGTCCTGTACACGAGTTCTTCATTTATTTCTGAGCCAAGATAATTCTAGGATTACCACTTAGAAAATGGGGAGAACAGACTTTTGCACAGTTACCAGCCAGACGGTATTGAACAAAAGGGGCATGTAGACTACCTTTTCGGTGACAAGGTTAGGGATAGGTATTGTGGTTAAATCCCATTAGCAAGAACATTCCACTCATTAAGTGAATACCAGAATGTGAACCAAGAAGCCTTCCTCTTCCCCACCCCGCCCCGCCCCCATTTCTTCTTCTCCTCCTAATGGCATGCTCCTTCAATACAGGGGGAATTCCTTGCCCAGGAAATGCCTCTTCAGAGTAAATCACAGAGTACTCTCATGCCAAGTCGCTCCAAACCCAGCACGCATTGCCTAGGACACATTCCATTCTCCAAAAATCTACCAGCATACGCGATTCATAAGCCGACTCTCTCTTATTTCTTGGGTGACCTTTAGGGTTCGAAAAGTATTCCTTTGTGTTAAAGCAAACACAAACTATTCTGCGGGCATAGTTCAAGAATTAAAAGATTCTATTAATCTGATGTCTTGTTATTGAGTAGAGGAAACAGGAGTGCCTTTGTTTCCCGAATGACCACAGGCTTCTAAAAAGTGGCCCACAGTGTTGGCGTTTCCATCTCAAGTTGCAGGCAGCTCTGTATGGAGTGGGACTTCAGTGTAACTAATTCCCAGACGTTAAAAGGGGTAGGGAAGGAACAGAAAGCTGGGCAAACCTGAAGCAGGTAGCAGCATGGCAAACCAACGAAGCCCTGCTCCTGGACCTCCCTGCATTCCAAAGAGCAGTTTAAAATAATGACTGGTAAATGTAGATTTCACAGCACAATATATGCATGTAAGAAACCTGCACTTGTACCCTCTAAATGTATAAAAATAAAAATTAAATTAAAAAAAAATCCAGATAGAGGGATTGCTAGTAAATACTACCTGGGAACAGCAGTTCATGAGACATTTCACAGTGTCCGCCCTCACTTTGGATAGTCACATGAAAGAATACATTTTATTTGATAGGTCAAAGGAAAGATAAATAACTAAATGACTGTTTCAAAGCTAAAGGTGCTAAGCAGAACATAGAAAATGGGAAAACATGCACACACACACACACACGGCTGAACAACACACACACACACACACACACGGCTGAACAACATGCAATCAAAGGAAAGAAAAAATCTTACACGGATGAGAATATAAAAATTAGTGTAATTCAGTAGCAGCATTCTGTGTGTCTACTATGACGCATCGAGAGTCCAGGCACAGAAAAAAAGAAGTAAGATTTAGTTCCTGTCTCCCAAGCATTTGCCTTTTATTAGGAAAGAATAAATCAAGTATAGAAATATCTATAATACAGGCTGAATAGAATAAATGCCCCAAGAAGAAGAGCACATCTAGCTTGGCTGAGACAGAGGTATTTGGAACTAAAAATAGCTCCACGGACAGGGTAGCATTTGAAATGGGCCTCAAGTTAAAAAAAAAAAAAGTAAAGAAATGCAGCTTTAGAAAATGATGAAACAAACATTTTGGTTGAAGAAATGCAATGAGCTAAAATAGGGAAGCAGAGAGATGTAAAGAAATTAGAGGAAAATAAGCAATATTCTGTATTGAGCATAGTATATTTAGGAGTTTAGCGGGAGATAAAACAAAAAGACATTGTGGGTGGCTTGAAAAAAAAGAGTAGTTTGCCTTGGGTTCAGGAGAAACCTAGTTACTGACAGTTTTTGAGCCCTGAAATAATGTGATCAGAGATGATTACTATGAAGAAGCATACAGTATTAGCAAAGATATGTAGGGTTATTTTTGGAGCAGAGACCCTGCCTTAAGGAGGAGCCACTCACTCATTCCTTCATTCAACAGAAATTAATTAAATACTTACCCTGTGCCAATCCGAAGTCCAATCTATTCCAGTTGGGGGGCAAAGCTCATTGTTGATGAACTATACATTTTAAAAGCAGAATCTATAGGACTTGGGAACTTACAGAAGAAAGTGGGCAAGTGAGTTTCAAGGCCAAAACCAATGGCGGAATGGGATGGAGTGGGTTAGGTACAGAAATAGAAAAGTCAGGGTGGGAGATGATCCAAAGGTGGAGACAGAGCTGGAGGGAGCAGGTGTTGATTCCTACTTCACGCTCACTCTACACTCCCCTGCAGCCAGCAGCTGGATGCGATTGACAGAAAGAGCAATCTTGGCAGAGGAAAGAGAAAAAGAGAAGTCAGAGCTTAAAGAATACCCATATCAAAAAAGAAAAGCCTTTGGGAAAGCAGAGTGAAAGACAGCATGAAAGGAGAAGTTTTTTGAATGTTCTAGAACACGGGTCCGCAATCCCAGCCTGCGGACAAGTACCCATCTGTGGCCTGTTAGGAATCAGGCCTCAGCAAGAGGTCGGATCATGCTTCCTATGAGATCAGCAGCGGCATTAGGTTCTCATAGGAGCCAACCCCTATTGCGAACTGCTCATGCCAGGGATCTAGGTTGTATGCTTCTTTTTTTTTTTTGAGACGGAGTTTCGCTCTTGTTACCCAGGCTGGAGCGCAATGGCACAATCTCGGCTCACCGCAACCTTCGCCTCCTAGGTTGAGTAGCTCGGATTACAGGCACGCGCCACCATGCCCAGCTAATTTTTTGTATTTTTAGTGGAGACAGGGTTTCACCATGATGACCAGGATGGTCTCGATCTCTTGACCTCGTGATCCACCCACCTTGGCCTCCCAAAGTGCTGGGATTACAGGCTTGAGCCACCACGCCTGGCCAGTTGTATGCTTCTTTTAGAATCTAATGCCTGATGATCTGAGGTGGAACAGTTTCATCCTCAAACCATCCCCTCCACCCTGTCCTTGGAAAAATCCTCTTCCACGAAACTGGTTCCCAGTGCCAAAAGGCTGGAAACCACTGTTCTAGAAGACAGAAAGGGTCGAACAGTGAAAAATTTAGAATTTTAAACTATTGCTGATGAAAATGTAAAAGTCCAAAAAAAAAATCTAGCCAAGTTCAAAGTGTTAGGAATTGATCCAGCAGGTCCCACTTCAGCAGATATAATATGGCAGCCTCCCCTTGTCCTTGAGGAATACCCTGGAAGACCCTGAGTGGATTCCTGAAACTGAAGACAGCAGTGAGCCCTGTACATACTATGCACAGATTTCTCTTCGCAGTTTCATGGATACTTATTCATTCTTACTGTAGATCTCAGCAACCTCGGGATACTTTTCTTTTTCTTATTAAGTCCAGAACTTTCACCTTTTTATTTAGAGGAAGCACTTTGTGGCTTCTCTTTGGCATATCCAAATTGCCAGCATCACTATTCTTGCACTTTGAGCCATTCTTTGTAAAATCAGAATTACTTGAACACAAGCACTGTGACACTGTGACAATCAATCTGATAACCGGGATGGCTCCTAAGTGACTAAGGGGAGGGGTGGGCATACAGCGTGGACCCACTGGACAAAGGGGACAATTCACTGGCCAGGCGAGACAAAGCAGGATGGCAGAAGATTTCATCTACTCAGAACAGTGCGAAATTCAAAACTTAGGAACTGTGTATTTCTGGAATTTTCTACTAAATATTTTCAGACAGTGATTAAACACAGGTAGCTGAAACCGTGAAAAGCAAAACTGCAGATAAGGGGGACTGCTGTACTAGGAATCGGTCAAAATTTATAAAGTTTTTTTTTTTTTTTTGACCTGGAGTCTGGCTTTGTCACCCAGGGTGGAGTGCAGTGGCATGATCTCCGCTCACTGCAACCTCTGCCTCCCGAGTCCAAGCAATTATCCTGCCTCAGCCTCCCAAGTAGCTGGGATTACAGGTGTGGGTCACCACGCCCAGCTCATTTTTGTATTTTTAATAGAGAGGGGTTTCACCCCTTTGGTCAGGCTGATCTCGAACTCTTGACCTCATGATCTGCCTGCCTCGGCCTCCCAAATTGCTGGGATTATGGGTGTGAGCCACCATGCCCGGCCTTATAAAGCATTTGGTTTTCTCTCCTCCTTTCTCCTAAAAGGAAGAGGTACCAAATTCTAGTAGTCTTTTTTTTTTTTTTTTTTTTTTGAGATGGAGTTTCACTCTTGTTACCCAGGCTGGAGTGCAATGGCGCAATCTCGGCTCACTGCAACCTCTGCCTCCTGGGTTCAGGCAATTCTCCTGTCTTAGCCTCCTGAGTAGCTGGGACTACAGGCACGCACCACCATGCCCAGCTAATTTTTGTATTTTTAGTAGAGACGGGGTTTCACCATGTTGACCAGGATGGTCTGGATCTCTTGACCTCGTGATCCACCCGCCTCGGCCTCCCAAAGTGCTGGGATTACAGGTGTGAGCCGCCGCACCCAGCTCTAGTAGTCTTTATGGAGAAATGCTGCATAAATAAGTGTTAACAGCAAACTATGCATTACCCCCATGGTTCTCCGTGATTCAATAACTTCTTGGAGGTTACAAGATCATGCATGCATCTATCCCACCATTTCTAGATTGGTATTAATAAATAACCCAAGTCAGTAAATTTCCTCTCTCTCTCTCCTACTATTGTTTTATATCTTCCTGATGCAATGGTTTTCAAAAGATGCATAGATACATAGATAGTTTGACTGTTTGATAGGAACATACCACACTTGAGTCTTCCCCTCATGAAACATGGAAGCAGAGTTTTGGCCAGAATTAAAATTGCTAACCTGTGTTTGAGGTTGACAGAGGAAGTAGTATGAAATTTACCAAGACAAGCTGGGGGTTGAAAAAAATAATAATCCTGGTGGCTCACCTTTTCCTCCACTGGTTGCTTTTCCCTCTATGCACTGACGCCTGGGAGCTTATTTACTGAGTCAATTAACAAAAGATAACCTCCCACTGTGCAACCATCAATAAATCAATCGTGCTAATACTATCTTGGAATGTCCCCGACTATTGACTTTCATATTGTTTACATTAGCCACTTGAGAAAGCCAGAACCCTTGAGTCGGCTTGTTTGGGCGTTAATGGATTCTGGAGTAGCTATTACTACATATAAGTCTCTTTACAAAATATTTAAGTTTCTCTGAGGTTCACCTGTGTTCTGAACATTAGCACTCTCCTCCCTCCCCACATGATCCCGCAGCACCGAGTTTGATGAATACTTAGGACGGCAAACAATCATGATCAGTAATGGAACAGTCACTTAGGGCACACCTACTTCTTTGTGATTTGAATAATCTATTTCCACCCACTGAGCCCCACACTGTCAACCACCCTCAACAATCTGGGGAATCAAGTTAATCTTCAATTACGTGAAAGAATTTCAGGCACGAGTGCAGCTCAAGTTACCAAGTAACCTACTGTTGTGAAAAGATTCATACAGCAAGCTGCCTATATTCAGGGCTTTTAATGGTGTTCTTCGCCCAACAAGGTAAGGAAAACTTTTCCAACCAGTGGTAACCTACATGGGGAACCTTCAAGACTGCTAAAGGGGTCTTTAAAATGAATGCAACAAAACCAACCCTTGCTATATTTTTTCCATGCATATTATAAAACACAAGGTTGAACATCATAATCATAACGTTGGGTTTAGTGGGGGTTTTTTGTTGTTGTCATTAGCATTTCCTTCTTAATGGCGTCAGAATTACTTAGAGAACAGGTTTTCTCTTAGAGGTCACAACTGCGCTGCTTCCAGGCCAAGGTAGTTTGCTAAGGCACTCTGTGCACAGGGATTAAAAAGGAAGGATGGGGCGGGGTGGTGGAGGGACACCATTCCTGGGACTACAGAAGGTTCAGATTTCAGTGCTGGCTGCAGACCTAGGCAAAGTTCACTGCTCCCTTTTCACGACATGCTACATACTTTTCAAGTTCCCACTTGCTTCTTAGAGAGGAAAAAATGTGGCCTCTGAGTTCAGGTTGCTAGGGACAAGCTGAGCCAATTTAACCATGCATTCCTTTTCTAAAAGATAGGCTGGGTTGTTGTTGTTTTTTCACTGTAAATACCAGAAAGTCTTGATCCTCCCCACTCTAAACAAATACTTTTGCTACAACTTTGAAGTCATCTATCTTCCACGGTGGGAAACCAGGGATTGCATTCAGTAGCCTTTTCCTGCCTAAATTTAGACAAAATTGAATAGTATTCTACTTCGTATCACATCTTCTTATCAGAAGCTGGGCTTCATTTTTCCTCTTGATAATGATGGGCATTTAAAATACATGACTACTGGATAGTAAAAGTCCACTGTTTTATTATTAAAAGGCTTTCTCTTTTTTCTTTTTGTCTTTCTTTTTTTTTGTTTTTTGCTTTGACCTCATGATATATATGTCTACTTAGGGTGTTTTGAAGAGAGTGAAGGAAACAGACAGGACTTTGAAAGGAAAAACAGACATCTAATTGGCTGTCTCTTGCCGACCCTCCAGTGACCCTGCACTGAATACCTCTAATGGACATGTGTGATCTTGGAGCCTCTACTGCAATAAACAAGTTTTAGACTTTCAACTTGTTTTTGCAGCAGAATTCTTTACTCTCCTTAAAATTGATTTTTAAAAAATGAATGAGCAAGGCACTAGCATAGGTATTAAACACAAAGGGGTGAAACAGTTTTCCAACTTTATAGATATAACATTTTTAGAGGAATTCGGCTTCGTTGTGAATTTAGTTCATGTCAGTATGTCATTTTACATACTATACAAAGTGGTTTTTTTTTTAATATGGAAAGTAAATATTTGCCCTCAAAGCAGTAGTTACTAAATCCAACAAGTTCAGAAAGTCAGTTAGGAGGCAATAAACTTAACTTCAAAAATTAATAACTCTCATGACATTGTTTATGTGAAACCTTGAGACTTCTGGTGCTGTAAACCATCTTTTGAGTCAAGCTAGAAAATAGTTAACAGTCAACTCAAATCCTTTCGTGCTTCAAAAAACACTTGAGACTATTGAACAGGCTTTATTAAGTGATGTTGGGGTTAATGGGGAAAGCCCCCATTTCTATTTCAGTCAAAAGACTAGGAGCCTCACCCCATTAGAGAGCTTTGCATTTCCTCTCCCACGTTAACTTCTTGGGAACTGCCAGGATACATTACCTCCTTGTTTTCTTCTTTTCTCCCTTTTCACTGTCGAGCATTTCTTCCCTTCTCTTGTTCTTTCTTCAAGTCCATGTTGGCCTTGTTTTTAAGTTATCATCTAGGATCAATCAAGGCCTGCCTTGATGTCGATCAGTGTCCTACCAGCCATTCTTCCTGGAATCATCTGTTCACGAGGATGTCTAAATGTTTAAACGCTCATGTAAATACTAGGGTATCACTTTCTCATCAGCAGGGCTTTTGCGAGTTACAGAAAGGCTGAGACCAATGCCACTATTTGAGATTCCAATATATGAGGTAATAAAGACATCCCCAAAGAGGATTTTTTAAAAACATGAATTAGGTTTTAATATTTGATATTCATAATGTTTTCTGAGAATGTTCAGTGTGTTAGAAAGTATCGTTCCAGTTATTACATATATTTATTTGGAAATAATGCCAAAACTCTACATTGCAGGCATGAAGGTGGGGCTTGCCTCCTCCGTCTGGCCTTCCTGCCACCTTCTGCAACACACCCCACATCTGATCCTGCTTAGAGTCGAAGACGAATCTGGCATAATACAAACAGCACTGAACTGGAGGCATAAAGTTTCTCTTATCTGTGCCTTGGTTTCCTTATATGGAAAATGAAAATGTTAACACAAACAATCCCACAGGCCTCTACTAGTACCATTTTGTGATTTTATATCATGCTTACCACACCTAGAAATAGGGGCCATCATTCCAGCCAGCTAACAGAGAAAAAGAAGGTAAAATAATCAGACTTGGGAAAATATATTTCAGAGACCAAGTAAATACAACAATCTAGTATAAGTGTTTGACTGGGAGATGAGGGGCTGCAAATGGCAATCTGGCACAGTCAGCTCTACCTGAATTCCCCTGTTCTCAACAGGCAGCAGCAATCATAACAGGCGTGGAGCACCGGTCCCACAACATGACAGGACATCCAGACCTACTTACATTAATACTCGCACAACTATCCGGTTATCCAGCATCGCCCAATATGTGAATAAAGCTCTTAGGAAAAATTAATGCTTGCTTAATGCTTTGACACATTTCCCTTAACAAAGCCAGGATCCCTACTCCTCTCACTTTCTCATATGGAGAAAAACTTAAAGTAGCATTACAACTAGTCAGCATCCACATAAGGCCTTATAATTAATCAGATCTCCTGAGAGGTGGGTCCAAGATCCAGAGTAAGGAGAGATCAAGCAGAAACAAAATACACAGCCATCACTCTGTATCTGTAGGAGATTGGTTCCAGAACCCTCTTCAATACCAAAAGCTGCCGATGCTCACATCCCTTATATAAGATGGTATAGTATTTGCATATAACCTACTCATATCCTCCTGCATACTTTAAATCATCTCTAGGTTACTTACAATGTGAATGCTATGTAAATGGCTGTCATACTGTATTTTCATTTGTATTCATTTTATTCTTGTATTATTACTTTTTTTACAATACTTTTAAATCTGTGGTTGTTTGAAGCCGCGGATGTGGAACCCAGGGATATGGAGGTCCAACTGTACTTTTACTTTATTATGTAGGCTATGCTGATATTACTGACTAGAATGTTATGTTATTTCTTCTCAGATTTCAGCCAACAGTTGAGCCTCAGGGTCAGAGTATCAGGCACTAAATTGAAGAGAATGCTGATTATTAGAACAGGAAAGCAACTAAGCATCTGTTAGTCCAGCCTACTATGAAAAGTAGGAATTCCTTCAACAAAATTCTCACACGTCTATCCGGCTTCCCAATGATAAAAACAATGGCAACAATAATGATAATAATAAACACATATTTCGCACTATGTGCCAGACACTGTCGTAAGTATATTGAGTACTGATTGTGAATCAGCACTGTTCCTGGGACTTCATAGACTCTTACTAAATCTGGAAAATGTCTCTAGAGGGTGGGATCTGTAATTTCTCTTATTTTATAGATGAATCAATGGAAACAGAAAAGAGTTAACTAACTTGCTGGGGTCACACAGCTAGACTGGGAAGAGCTGGACAATTGAACTAAACGGACTATCCCTGGAGCCTATCTTGCTAATCCTATGCTACCAATAGGGGAAAGGGAGAGAGGAGACAAAGTAGGAAATTAGAGTCCACTACTTTTTTTTTTTTTTTGAGACGCAGTTTCGCTCTTGTTACCCAGGCTGGAGTGCAATGGCGCGATCTCGGCTCACCGCAACCTCTGCCTCCTGGGTTCAGGCAATTCTCCTGCCTCAGCCTCCTGAGTAGCTGGGATTACAGGCATGCGCCACCACGCTCAGCTAATTTTTTGTATTTTTAGTGGAGACGGGGTTTCACCATGTTGACCAGGATGGTCTCAATCTCTTGACCTCGTGATCCACCCTCCTCGGCTTCCCAAAGTGCTGGGATTACAGGCGTGAGCCACCGCGCCGGGCCTACTTTTTTTTTTTTTTTTTAGAAGGAGTTTCGCTCTTGTTGCCCAGGCTGTAGTGCAGTGGCGTCATCTCGGGTCGCCGCAACCTCCGCCTCCCAGGTTCAAGCGATTCTCCTGCCTCAGCCTCCCAAATAGTTGGGATTACAGGCATGCACCAGCACACCCAGCTAACTTTGTATTTTTAGTAGAAACAGGGTTTCTCTATGTTGGTCAGGCTGGTCTCGAACTTCTGACCTCAAGTGATCCAACTGCCTTGGCCTCCCAAAGTTCTGGGATTACAGGAGTGAGCCACCGTGCCCGGCCTCAACGCTACTTTAATTAATAGAAAGATCTTCAGTTTTCTGAGCAAAAGCTGCCCCTTTAGTCTTCATATTGCCCACTAGTCCTAAACAGAATAATTGTTCCTTCTTCCATTTCACAGTCCTTTTATATCAGAGATTGACAAACTGTGGTTTGTAGGCCAAATCTGGACCACCGTCTGTTCTTATATGGGCCATGAACTAAGAATGGATTTCAAGTTTTCAAATGGTTGGAAAAAATATCAAAAGAAGAGTAATATTTTGTGACACATGAAAATGACATGAAATTTAAATCTCAGTGTCCGTAAATGAAGTTTTATTGGAACACAATCACATTTCATTTACATATTGTCTGTGGCTTCTTTTACTTTACAATAACGTCGGAATTAAGCAGTCGAAAAAAGACCACACGGCCCAGTAAAGCCTAAAATATTTACTGTCTAGCCCATTGCAGATAATGTTTGCTGATTCTTGCCTCAAGCAGTAGAAGGTAGTTCTCATGTCCTTTCCTAAATGTGCTCTTTTTTATAGTAAAATGCCTCAGGTTCCCCCAACCACCACCATCTCATTATCCCGGAAACTCTTCTCTGGCATTCTTCGGTGCATATTCTATCTCTCTTAAAATCGTGCTCAGTGGTATATGACTACAATGGAATACTACTCAACAAGAAAAAAGAACAAACTACAACAGAGACACACAACATCATAACGAATCTCTGAACCACCTTACTGAGTGAAAAAGCTCTGCGCACCTTTTTTTTTACTGCGTGAGCGTATCTATAGGAAATCCTAAAATGGGTAAAACTAATCGAGGGTGAAAAATATATATATCAGAATAATGGTTGCCTTTGGGAAAATGGGGCAGGGATCGGTGGGATGGGCATGAGAGAACAATCTGGGATGCTAGAAACATTCCAGGTCTTGAGAGTTGTTTGGGTTACATAGTTGTGTTTATTTGCCAAAATCCACCAAAATGTACATAGTTTGTACATCATACTGTATCTACCTCAAAAAAACCTTGGAAATAAATATTGAATTCTAGTTAACGATCTGCGTACTGAAATGTTTAGTGATAATGGTATCGAAGCCTATGACTCCTTTGAAATGCCTCAGAAAATCAAGATGGTTGGATGATTGGGTAGAGGGAGGGACAGATGACAAGAGATGTGAGAAAGGAGGAGTAAAGTTTTCGCTGTTGGAAGTGGGTGATGGATACCTGGATGATCACTGGCATTCTTCGGTGCATAATTCTTTCATCTCTCATGTTTACGTTTTGTCACAACAAAATTTTCTTTTGAAATAACATTTTCAAAGTAAAATTTTTATAATAAATGGGGCAGGGGGGATAAAAGTAATGCCCAGTATAACAATGTATTCAGGCCAAACATGGTGGCTCACGCCTGTAATCCCAGCACTTTGGGAGGCTGAGGCAGGTGGATCACAAGGTCAGGAGTTCAAGACCAGCCTGGCCAACATAGTGAAACCACCATCTCTACTAAAAATACAAAAATCAGCTGGATATGGTGGCACGTTCCTATAATCCCAGCTACTCAGGAGGCTGAGGCAAGAGAATTGCTTGAACTGGTACCCAGGAGGCTGAGGTTGCAGTGAGCCGAGATCGCACCACTACACTCCAGCCTAGGCTTCAGAGCAAGACTCCATCTCAAAAAAACAAAAACAAAAACAAAAAACACACTACTCTAAAAGTTGCCAAAGTGACATCATTATTTCCCTTCCTTTGGCCATGTTCATGTCAGCATTTATTTTCCTTTCATGTAACTAATTGGAGCCTGAAGTATCCTGCCTTAAACATACCCAAAAAGACATCTTGGGTATAACCACTGGGACTAGTGATAAGAATTTATTTTTTGATAGAATCTAATTCCATAGCAGGAGGACTACTGCTATTTCTTTGTTTAAATTTTATTATAAGAAGATGCATACAGTGAAAGACATAGAAACATCCCCAGTCAGATGCCTCCACCAAATCCACTTGTGGAAAACTGTAAATTCCACAAGTGAGTGTGCACTCCTGTCTCACGAATATGTAGAAAGAATGCATTTGTTCGTTTGGTCGTGGCTGAATTTCTGCCTTTGTAACCTCACCAGTAGGTAGGTGGTCATGTATTTCTCATCCTGAGGTTCACTATCACTTCACAAATCATATGCTCAACACTGTTGCAGACAACAGATGAGTGTGTGTGCATGACAAAACTTTGAAAAAGTCCTCAAAATATGCAGCCTAATCTCTGGATTAACTGTTTCTTTAAAGGGCCTCTGCAGTGTACAATCTGCAGACTTGTTCTGTTGCTTTTAAGCAATGCCAATATTATTAGTAGCAATAATACAATCACGCTTCAACTATTTGGAGGTCAATTAGCTGGAAAGTTCTGCCTTCTGAATGGAAGCTAAGAACCAAGTAAGTAAGCAAGAAAAATTTTGCGGGCAGTCAAAATAGCTACAAAAGCTTCAGGGTGCCAAGTTCATATATTTGCTTATGGAAAAGTCTCTAAAGCCAATGCTCAAAATCCTATGACACTTATTTAGGCAAAATTCTAACAAGCCTGAGTTTCCAGCTCATACCCTAACAGAGGTCACATATAGGCAGGCGTGGTGAAAGCACCAAGAATCACAAGAGTTATTAGCCACTATTCAAAAGCCAAAAAGTACTCCAATTTGGAAAGATGGAATTCAGGGTTGCAAAAATCCACCTTAATGCTACCAACTTAACATTTTACAAACTACCTTCCTAAAATTATAGTTCCACAAGATATTAAAGAAGGTTTTTTAAAAATGAAAAAGAGGACTGGGAGTGGTAGCTCATGCCTGCAATCCCAACACTTTGGCAAGCCAAGGCAGGAGGACTGCTTGAGCCCAGAAGTGCTAGACCAGCCTGGGCAACATAGTGAGACCTCTCTCTACTAAAACTCAAGAAAACAGATGGGTGTGGTGGCACAAGACTGTGATTCCAGCTACTCAGGGGGCTGAGGTGGGAGGATCACTGGGGTCCAAAAGGTCGAGATTGCAGTGAGCCGTGATCATGACACTGCACTCCAGCCTGGGTAACAGAGCAAGACCCTGTCTCAAAACTTCTTTAAAATAATTAAAAATTAAAAATAGGAGGAGCTATCCTCAGATATAGTTAGAAGATACTGGTCTAAGAACTTCAATATTTCCATTGTGATTCTAGCAAGTTCTAAAAAGAACATTGATTTTGTGTTTGTTCTTCCTTTTCTCGCTCCACATGTTTTATTTTGGCTGAAACTTAGAGATACTATGTTCTTTTCTCATCATAATGATGTCTATCAATCTGCCCAAATCTTCTGGTCTGGGTGTAGCTCTGACTTCTCATATACCCTTCTTCGGCAGGTGTTTCCTCTCCTACCCCAAACATTAGATTCCCTTTAGTTTGTGTTGTACAGATTCCTGGCCACATTTCTACTTTTTGAGGACAGCTTCCAAATCATCCACATGTTCACTTTCTTTTCCAGTTCCCTCAGCTTTCAATTCCTACTTCCTTTCCCCATCTTTTTCCTCTCCAGATTGTATGCCAGGCATTCTTTGCCTATACTCTGCTTTGAAATCCTTTCTGCATTTCCTCTCTAGCTCATAGCTTTGCAATTTGTGCTACTGTTGCTCCCTCCCTGCACATTTCCTTCATATCACGAATCCCAACTACCTCCCCTCTCTTGACAAATTGAATGCATCAGCTGAAAGCCACCTGAAAATCCCTCTTCTCTTCCCATCTGTGCAACCCCAGTAGTTTACCTTGAACATGCATTGCTCCTAAGTGAACCTGCCAGCAGGGACAAAAGGGTATTAGTCTTTTCCTCATCCCTGGAAACCCTTGAGTATAGGGCTATGTGCCCCCCTACACTTACTACAGAAGTCAACCCATTTTAAAGATAAGAAAACAGGAGGCCGGGCACGGTGGCTCACGCCTGTAATCCCAGCACTTTGGGAGGCCGAGGCAGGTGGATCATGAGGTCAAGAGATCGAGACCATCCTGGTCAACAAAGTGAAACCCCGCCTCTACTAAAAATGTAAAAAATTAGCTGGGCATGGTGGAGCGTGCCTGTAGTCCCAGCTACTCGGGAGGCTGAGGCAGGAGAATTGCCTGAACCCAGGAGGCGGAGGTTGCGGTGAGCCGAGATCGCGCCATTGCACTCCAGCCTGGGTAATAAGAGCGAAACTCCGTCTCAAAAAAAAATAAATAAATAAAAAAGATAAGAAAACAGGAAGTACAGGTTAAGTAGACTTTCCGAATTTTTGGATAAAGAATGTCCACCATCCCATTAACATTGGATTTTGAGTCACAGATGGAACTATGTTCCATCTTGAACTCTGCCTCTTACTCACTTTGCTCAGTCACTCAATTTTTTTTTAACCTCAGTTTCTACAGCTATAAAATGGCAATAATCCCTGATTTATCCCATGGGGTTGAGTGGAGCCATCTTGACCATGTGGAGGATGTGACAACTTTATTTTTTTACTTGAAAACTTCATTCATATTTGAAGTCCTGGGAGTAGAGCTTCATTCTCTTTTTTTATTTTCCTAGAGATGAGGTCTCATTTTGTCCCCCAGGCGGGAGTGCAGTGGCCTCATCCCTGGAGTCTCCACCTCTGGGCTCAAGAGATCCTCCTCCTGCCTCAGCTTCCCAAGTAGCTAAAACTACAGCCTCATGCCACTACTTCTGGCTCATTCTCTTTTATATTATTAATGTCTTCTGGTTCTACCAGATATTTGTTTATTCTTTACACACACCCACTGACTTCTGTGTGATCAGACCACAGATTTGTCAAGAAGGAGCCTGTATTAACAGCAAAGTGATTAACTGTATGATCACCATCTGGCTGAAAACCTGACTCCATCATTTTTACCAGGTGCAGAAAATTGGGAAAGTCCACTTAACCTGCACTTCCTCTTTCTTTATCTTTAAAATGGGGTGACTTCTGTAGTAAGTGTCATTGTGATGATTATGAGTCCAGGGGAGTGAGATCTTAGCCCATGTGGTTATTAGCCCTGCCTTTCTGCACCTGCCCCGTTTTCTTATTTGGCTCCTCTATTTCTCGATCTTGTCCATCTCCTCCTGTCACCTCACAGTGGTGCAAGCCGGTGTTCCCTGCACATCCAGTAAAATGTCAGGGGAAAAGTTCAGCCGTTGCAGCCTCCCGAGGGGCTGCTCTCTTTGGGCTGCTGCTGGCTTTATGGCTCCTCCTTCCTCCCCTGGATTCTTTGCTGGCATCCTCCTGTGTTTTCACTGTCTTTCTGATTAGAGAGTATGTCAGTGGAGCAGGATAATTTACTGATATATTAATTTGTGTTTTTATCTCAGTGTTTGCCCTCTGCTCTACAAAGGAAGCCAGGCCTCTCTGTGCCCCTGCCTCAGGGGAGGTTTGTTTTAAGAGTCCAAAGCCAAGACACCTGGCTTTTGTTTCCCGAAAGCTCAAGCTCTGGGAGGAGATAATGCCAGCAGGGAGGAAGAGGGGAAAAGCTCAGGGCCTTTGAGAGGAGGAATAGAGAGAGGCAGGGAGACAGAGAGAGATTTTAATAGATGGGAAGTGGGTGAAGGGCAGAGAAGCAGGCCACTCACAGAGATGGGCTTCAATCCATGGCCGCCCCCTGCAGAAGTGTTTGCGCCTCAAAGAGGATGACTGACAGGTGAAGGTAGACCAGTGGCCCCTAAGCCCAGGCTGACAGATGCAGCAAACGCTCCACCCAATGCTTTCAGCACCCAACACACTTGTGGGCAGCGGAGCCATAAGAGGGAAGCTCAGGTAGGTGGGGACAGTGGCAAGCAGAAGAGACAAGGACAGCTAAAATCATAAATCAGAACATCTAACATCTGCTGCCCACTCAGAACATGCTGAGCACCATTCTAGGATCTTGACAAGTATTAGAATGGTCACTCCTCAAGACAATCCTCCATCCCTGCATTCACAGCAGAGGAAACAGAAGAACACAGATGTAAATGGTCCAAGATCTCACCACCAGGACATGGTAAAGCCTAATAAATAGAAATATGGAGAGACCATCAATTTATTGCAAAATGCTAAGAATGAAATATTGCATAGGCCAAAACAGTAACACAGAAACTGAAAACACACACCCCTCTGAGTGCCACTGGAAAGGAAACTGCAGCAAGGCCTGGATTCTTTCTCAGCCTCACTAGCTCTGAAACTCCTGCTTAATTGTATTTTGATCCTGGAAATACTGCCTTTCCATGATATAACTTAGAGTGTGTATGTTCAGAGCATAAGGAATAGCCTGGGGTTCCAGTTCCCCTTTCAGTTCTCTGCCTTCCTAATTTATGCTGTGAACATGGCCTGAACTACCTACAGCTTATTTACCTTTCTCATCTGTAAAATGGGCATCAGGAATCACCTAGGCTAGCACTTAGAATCACTTAGTACCTGCTCTATCATTAGGAGCCGTTGTGATGATTGTCACCCCTGTGGCCAGTCCTGCTTAGTCCTACAGCCTACCCAGCACCCAGGCTGCCTTTACTGAGTATCTCTGTAGGTCAGACACAGTGCTAAGTGCTGAGTCCTGGCTCTCAATGTATTCCCCATCTAGTTGGAGGAGAAACCCATGAGAAAGTCTTTAGGGCAATATGGTAAGTGCTACAAATGGAATAATCCCAGTATCCCACAGGGGCCTGGAATGAGGCCCCTAGCCATACTGCAGGCTGGGAATGAGGGCAGATTTCCTGCAGAAGTTAATGGCCCGAGTCTTCACAAACAACAGTAACCTCCACTGCCTCACAGTAGGGAGTGGGCCAGAGCCTCAGAAATGGCTCCTGAGCCTGAACACACTCCCAAGTACAGCCCCAGCAGCTAATCCGAGAGTTCTGAGCTATGCATAACTTGTATCATTCTGGGCCACAGACCAAGCCAGCAGCGAAGAAGCCAAGAGCGTTCAGGGCTGCCGACACATTCCACAAACCCAAATTTCCAGCGTTGCTTTGAATAAGATGTATACAGGAAATTTTCCATGTGTCAATTAAGCTCATTGAGCATGTGACATAAAAAGGAAATGTAAATGTGGGATTCTGATTGGCAAAGTTCAAAAGCCTGTGATTGTGATACCCAGATATAGATCTGCAAGCTATTAAGAGTACTCGACTTCCAACATCCAGAGGTTGTGAAGAAATGCCTGCCTGGCACATCAGAGGGAAAAAGTGCAGCACTGAATAGCAGTCTTGGGAAAACACTTCGTTCCCAGAGTAAAACGTACACATTAAATGAGTTCAAGAAGCAACTCAACTGTTCTACTTCTCTATCATTTCAAAATCCCCTAACAGATGTTCAGTTTTCAAATAAAATAATGTTGCATGTTGACCGTTTTCCCCTCTAGATGCCCTAAATGGGCGTGAGGTTGCAATACTAACCTTGGCTTTGAGTTGCTTTTCAGTTCGTGTCATTGTAAACTTAGCATAAAACCCTGCACTTCCCTGAAAAGTACGTATGCTGTTGCCAGCATGATGATTGAGTCCACTTGTCTATTCCAGGACATGAGAGGATCTAACTAAGTCAGAACACCCCACGTCTAGCCCATATATCTATTTATTACTGAATTCACCGGGAAAGACAAGCTGAGTTATCATTTAGCTGAGAAAACCTGAGAGGCATTTACGTGCATGAAGTACAGCATAGACAGAGCCATCAAGGCAGGCTTGAAGGAAACACATTACACACTCAGCCTACGCAAATCCCCTCGCCACTGCCACTGGAGCCGAATGAACGGTGCAGGCGACAAGCACGGCCCTAGGATGCTTATCTTCTCCCCAGCCCCCATCCCAACCCTCAACGATTACGAACACAATCGTTTGTGACAGATTGCTCCCCAGTCTTCCGCCTTAAATTCTATATGATAAATTCAACACGAAGTGACAGTCACAGCAAGTGTTCAGAGCTCTATCTAAAAAAAAAAACCTAATTTTACTGAAGTTAGAACTCAATGAACAAGAAAATGTGAATGTACACCTAAGGCATATCTCAAAACTTTAATCTCTATGAATGCCATCACGGTTATTTATGGCTGGGATGATATTAGTATTTTAAAATATTTCGCTAAAGAAGCACTGTGAGACTTTAAAGTTGCATTGTTATGCAAAGACGGTAATATTTCAATGGGTGCTTCCCTGTGCTGGTATGTTAATGGGGCAGGAAAAAGAAAACGGCTGCTTTTGTTACCCAAGCAGCAGACATAGCAAGACCGTCCTGCGGTTAATTTCTAGGAAAATGCTCTTCTTCCTTTTTTATTATTTGGGGGTGAAAAAATGTCTTGGGCTACAATTGTCTGTTTAAATTAGGCAAATGCAATTAAGAAGAGTCAAATGTACACAGGCTCCAATGATGGGTAAAATTAAGGTCACCAGTTGCAGCCCTAATCCAGCTGCATTGCTTAATCTCAGCTTTAGCCATTACAATTGTGTGGAATGGAAATGTTTTGCTCGTGTTGGGGTTAATGTAGACTGACTGGGTAGCTAGAGATAAATCCTGCAGGCCTGCTTGAATGTGCATGTGCTTAACTCTGACATTTTGAAAAAGTAAAACTGGGTTTCATTCCCCAGGATTAGGTTAGAGTCCTTCCCTTGTCCCCGCCCCCGCCCCGACCCCACCTCCACAAACTAAGCACAGAAGCAGAAGAATGTTTTTTCTTGCCAAAGGTTTCTTTTTGTTGTTGTTTCCCCCCAGGGATCCTTGCATTTGCCATTTGGGGACATCTCTTGCTCATTCCAAACAGGAAAGTTACGTTGCCTCCGAAAAAAATAGCGCTCGTCTTCTATTTCATATTCATAAAGGCTATATTTGTGTTGCTTGATATTATTTTACCTTGTTAAGGAGTTGTTTCAGGTACTCAGTAGATATAGAGAAAACACTTAGCATATAAAAACAAAAAGTTGACATTTACAGCCAGGAGCTAGGTACGCAATTGCAAAGGTCACCAATGAGTAAACAGATATTAATGGTTAGCCGGATAACTGGTACATAAACGGGTCACATTAATAATTAACACCAGGAAAAACTAGCACTTCCAACCAAGCTCAGGGAAGTGGGTGCCAGAGGAAACCCCAGAAAAATAAGAGAAAACCTCTGTGGTGATTTCTGATAGAGAGTGTGAGAATTACTTTTTCCTTTTTATATTTCTCATATTCTCACCAAAAACAGTTCTGAGACAGTCATGACAAAAAGTAGGAAAATTTCTGGGTGATCATTTATTTGATAAGTTTTATTTAGTCTAACATTTGTGGTTCTCTTGTTCTCCTTCCATGGCCATGTGTAAAATCGCTCAGTAAATTTATTTTATCACTACAAAGCCTCTCTAAAAGTATTTGCTTCTTCATTGAGTTATTAAGCCCATGCCTTATTTTAAAACTTCTGGGCTGAGAGGGTTACATACCTGCTGATTGGCGTTCACACCAGTTTAGTTTTTCAATGGGAAAAGGTCAAGTCTAGAGCTGTAGACACGAAGGCAAAGGTGTGAGGGTGCAGCAGGAAATCCTGGTGAGTGAAGTGGGTGCCCCAGGGACCATGAGAAACCCGGGAATGAATGTGCCTTTGCCCTAAAGAGAGCCCCTAGGAGCCACAGCACCGTGTCTTTAGATTTTTTTAAAGAAGCCAGATTTTGTGTGAAATCTCTAGATTTCTGGACTTTAAAGTGTTCATAACTCATGAGCCAAACAATATGTATCTACTGCAGGCCACACCAGGCCAGTTTAAATCTCCTGTTTAAATTGGAAACAAATAAATAAACAAACAGAAAAGAACCCCTGAAAATCTGCCAAGGAGGAAGAGAGTCTGAGTGTACCTTTACAATTTATTCTACAGTTTCTCTTCTCCTTTAAACACACAGTTCACTGTAGGATTGTCCTAAAGAGAAAACTAATAAAATAAGACAACAGACTTACTAGAGAGCTGGAATATCAGCAAGGATCTGAAACAGATCCTCAGAACTATGTGGATAAAAGTCAGATGAGATACTTTTATACATGTAGCCTAATGGTTTACAGATGAGTGAGTAGCATTGCTTTCAAATATAATGTGAAGAAACCAATTTTTAAATAAATGTGTAGCTTGACTCTCAAGCCCACAGGAGATAGTGTGACTTACCCAACCTGAAAATCAAATTATTTAAGGTTGGTTATACTAATAACAGCCTCTAACCAACTGCTAAGGTGGACTATAAACCCAGACTAGCCACAGGCAGCAGATGAGATGGGTTTGAGAGGAAGTGGAAAGAAATAAGATACAAGGCTTGTTTACCAGTTAAATGTGGGGTAGACTTCGACAGAGGCGAACTACAGAGGGTGTACGGGAACTCTATCACTGAAGGACTGGTGTAGGCCAAATGTCCTCATAACCTGCTGCCTTTCCACTTCTCCACAGCCACATCCTCACCACATCGTACCTTGTCACCACTGACAAGAGCCCCAGAGAGCCATGTTTTCCTGTCTCCCAGACTCTTCTTAAGTATCTTCATGTTACCCTTACTTTTGTTTGTCCCTTTTTAATCCTAGAAAATTCAGCTAAGTTCAAGTGTCCTCTCCCCTCTTCCAGAAGGCCTCATCGAAGGCCTCTCCAGGGACTCAGAGGGCTTTTCTCTCTGTCAACCTCTGGGCCAGCACCTACTTCTCACTATAACCAGGGTGGAAGTGCCCATCTCCTCACAGGACTACAAATTCCTTGCTGAACGCAGAGGCTACTGCTTTCATCTTCACACCCCCATCACCTAGCCCTGTGCTTGGAAAACAGCACATTAATGTTGGACGAATGCATGCATGAAAGAAATGAGTGGCCCTCTATGAGGTAATGCTTAGAAAAGAGACTCTGATAAGTTACATATGAATGCTTAAATCTGCTACCGCTTTTTTTTAACTTGGTCTAAATCTTTGCACACGTTCACTGCAATTCTATTTGTGACAGCAAGTTTTATTTTGAACGGATCTTACTAATAAGAGTAATAAAATATCAAACAATTCAGATTTTCAGCTTTTTAGTCTACAAAGGGCAGATTGATAACACCTGCCATGCTAGGCTGAGAGGGTGGTTGAGAAGACTACCTGAAATGATACATGTGATCTCATACAAGAGTGAGCCCCAACTGCGATCTGCACTGTGTGGGCGGCCCCCCTGAGAGCTGCCATCTATACTCATTGCTGACTGTCTGGCTCTATTCTGCCTATTCTCTATGACCCAATCTTTGTATGAGGAAGTCTCTGCCTCTCGTCTTAGGATCCTCAGACCTGGCACAACACTGGCACATAGCAAGTACCCACTGTTTGTCATATAAGGATGTACATGACAGACGTCATGGTCATTTCATTCATTCAAATTGTACGAGGCACCATTAAACAGGAAAAAACATGAAGGCAAAAAGCGGGGAACAGAAATGATTGCAAGGCTACCAATTACCAAATACCCTATATATCCGATTTTATTTATTTCTTAGGTTATTTCATGCCACCCTGTGGAATAGCTAACACTGTCCTTGCTTTATATGGAAAGACTCTGAGCGTGAATAAGTTGATATTATGCCAAAGAATGACTGGTTAATAACAGGCAGAACCAGGGCTCAAACCCAATGCACCACACTGTGTTCCCGTGATCAAACCCTTACACTCCAGCACATCTGATATCACAGAGTCAATAACATCGAGACATGAACAAAAACCCAGGGCACGTCTGTTCAAACCCCAGACCACAGATGAGGAAACTAAGGTCCAAAAAAAAAGTGTATGAACGAGGCCAGAGACAGTCGGTAAAAAAGTATGTTAGTAAAAAGCTCCTATGATTCACACTCACAAGTCATATTTCTATACCATTTTCATTACATTTACATGTTAGTTCATGTTAAGAGTAATGAAATGTCAAACAATTCAGGTCTTCAGCATTTTAATCTACAAAGGGATTTTTAAATAATTGTACTTTGTTTCATCAAATGGATGGTTACAAAAATAGCACATATTTTCAGTTCACAAGGAATGTCTTACATAACTAAACAAAGTTTCTCTCTCCTCACAAAATACCAGTGACCTCTTTCTTAGACAACAGGTCAGGACTACTGATTGAAACCGTGGCCGAGACAATGTAACTCAACAGAGAGGGGCCTCATAAACAGTAACTAAAGTAATAATTAATTACTAGGAAAGGGCAAAGACATTTGCTCTTTAAATATCAAATGAAAAATAAAATAAAATAAAATAAATCCTCTGTGAACATTGCTTCAGTCATCTTTAAAAGCTTTCCCAAATTCCAAATGGCTCTGTTATTAGCGATTCTTAATGCATGAGGTAGTCATTTAAGAATAAATCTTTCAGTAATTCAAAACAAGGACTCTTCAGTAAATAGTTGAAATTAAGGGGGTAGTTCGAGTCATCTGGTTTCCATTAGGATGATAAAATAGTTCACTCGAAACCTTTTACAATATGCTTTGTTACCGGGAGGTGTCTGTGCATCTCACTCCATCACTAGCCATTTGACACAACATAAAAAGCTTCAAAAGCCATGTTAGGCCTCTTAATCAAAAACTAATTGTAATAGATATTGGGGAGTGTTAACACGGTGACCGCTAGGTTGTAGCTGTGGTATGGAAGCTGCAGTGAACATTAAACACAACCCCGGGTTGATAGGGCTTATCTCAATTTCAGAGCTAAGTGCTAAGTACTACAGGCCAGTATCTCCTCACTATGGCTTTGTACCACTTTTGGAGTTAATTGCCCCATAAGGCTTCATCTTCTTAATGAAATTTATAACATTGTCAGAGAACTTGGAAGATACTGCTGCAGTGTAGCAGACTTTACAGAAAACAGAGACATAAACAGAAGGGAAAAGAAAATACATACTTGAGCCTAATGCATCTGCAGCCTGGGCAGAGGTGGTGCAGAACTCCCCAGGCACAGAGGCATTTGCAGCACATTAACTCTTTCAAGCCTGTAATGGAACAGTCGTTGAGCGCACTCTAATGGAAAGGTAATAATTGGTATCATAGGGCCAGAGGTTGGCATTCAATGAATACTTAATGATCAGCTTTACATGGCTAGAATTACCAGCAAGCAAGGACTCGAGACTTTTATGCGTGGCTCCTGTGCCTAACATAGTGTCTAACATATGACTGGTGCTCAGGAAGTATTATTGGAAACATCGATAAGTGAATATATGATCTCACTGGAGTGCAGCGCTTGATAATTTTCAGAGTGCTTTCACGTTTCATTCCCACAGCCATCCACCTGACAGGTCTAGAGTTTTATTAGTGACTAATCCTGGTCTCGAACAGGCACGTCATAGCTCCCCTTCCAGTCTTCTTTACTTCAGATGGACTAGAGCGACACTTGTACTACCATGTTTTTACATGACTAAGGAGGATTTTAAAACGTAAAGACCACCAGTGATTTTCGATCAGTGAGTGCATCCTGAAACACACACACACACACACACACACACACCCCAATTAGAAGAAAAATCTGGTGAAACCTGATAAAGTCTGGAGTTTAGTTAATAGTATTACGTTTCATTGTAGTTTTCTTAGAATCATGGTTGTATGTAAGACGTTAACCTTAGGGCAAGTTGGGTGAAAAGTGTATGGGACTTATCTGTACTGTTTTGAATTTCTCTGCAACTCTAAAAGTAAAAACAATTCGATGACTAATTTAACTTTAAAATGATGTGTATTAACATATTGTATTGTATTCACATTATTGTGCCAAGTTGGCATTGCGATAATTATAAGTAAGTATTCCAGGAGAAAAGCAAAGTATGATTTTTAAACTAACTCCTTAGAAAAACCATTTGCAGGTGTGTGAAGGCCACATAATTTCTTATTCCAATTTATAAGTATTATTTTTTTGAGACAGGGTCTAATTCGGTCACCCAGGCTGAGTGCACAGGTACGAGCATGATTCACTGCTGCCTTCACCGTCTGGGTTCAAGTGATCCTCCCACCTCAGCTTCTGGAGCAGCTGGGACCACAGATGTATGCCACCATGCCCAGCTAATTTTTGGATTTTTATAGAGATAGAATCTTGTTATGTTACCCAGGATGATCTTGAACTACTGGGCTCAAGCAATTCTCCCACCTCGGCTTCCCAAAGTGCTAGGATTGTAGGTGTGAGCCACCATGACTGGCCATTCAATTTATATATTTTTTATAGTGTTTTTGTATCCTGATAAGGTAGAGTTGTTTTCTAATTAATACATATAAGTGAAATTTTTACCACTGTTTTCCTATTTATAAAATTATTAACATTAAAAATAATTTAATTTTTTTTTTTTTTTTTTGGGACGGAGTTTCACTCTGCCACCCAGGCTGGAGTGCAGTGGTGCAATCTTGGCTCACTGCAACCTCCGCCTCCCAGATTCAAGCGATTCTCCTGCCTCAGCCTCTCACGTAGCTGGGACTACAGGTGCCTACCACCACATCCCGCTAATTTTTTTTTTTTTTAGTAGAGATGGAGTTTCACCTCGTTGGCCAGGCTGGTCTTAAACTCCTGACCTTGTTGTCTACCCGCCTTGGCCTTTCTAAGTGCTGGGATTATACGCGTGAGCCACTGCACCCAGCTATTTAATTTTTTTTTAATGAAAAATTTGTTTTAGAAAGAAATACAAAGAGCACACAGGGAATTAAAGTAGAAGGCTAATCCTGATTATGGAACATCCCATGTGGTTTTGAAGTTTTAGCCCTTCTCTCAGTTCTTCAACCACCATCTCTCTGCAGATGATTCTCAAACTTAAATTTCTCACTTGGACATCTGTCCTGAGCCTCAATGTAAATATCTGCAGCTCCAGTCAACTTGAAGAGCTCAGCATCATCTCCAGTGATTTTCCCCTTCAATCACTCTGCTATATTCTGACCTTGACTAATGTCTACTGTACTCACCTCTCTTCTTTTCCCCCCAGCCATACCCTTCCACCTGCTGAGGCTCTCCACCCAATCATCCAGGGGGTGGCTCAGGTCCCACCTTCCTCCTCTATGTCTTCCTCCAGCTCTCCTTTACTCCCCTCAACTTGAACTATGCTTCCACAAAAGTCCGTTTGAATCTCTGCTCTTGTGTTTATCATATTTTCTATCAGCTATTGATGCCAATGACTCCTTCAACTCTAAACTTCCAGAGGATCAGGACTGGTCATGTGTGTCCTGATACCCTCGGTGTTGTTCATTTGAAACCATCTAAGCATAGATTCATGAGAATAAAAAATAAATCTTAAATAAAAAATGATCATGACCCCAAAGATGTTATTCAATAAGTGAGAAGATTGGCTTGACTGCTTTCAAAGTGGCCAAAATAACAATAGCCAATATCTGGCAGAGAATGTATTTCTCTCTGGCTCTGCTGATTCTGTAGGCTCTACTCATCAAGTGGCCCAGCATCCCAGCTTTTGACGATGTTGCTCTTAACAGCCGGTTCCAAGGTGGCAGCCAGGCACACTGGCTCATTCCTGTAATCCTATCATTTTGGGAAGGTGAGGTGGCAGGATTGCTCGAGCTTCGGAGGGGATTGCATACCACTGCATGCACAATATTTTTAACATTAAAATAATTTAAAATTATTCAATTTTTTAAAACAATAATTTGTTTTAGGAAAAAAGAAAAACAGTACACAGGGAATTAAAGTACATGGCTAATCCTAATTATAGAACAACCCATGTGATTCTGAAGTTTTCAGCAGTAGCTGGCTGCCACTGCATGCCAGCCTAGGGAGACAGTGAGGCCCTGTCTCAAAACAACAACAACAACAACAACAACAACAAAACAATGGCTCAACCCCCCATGTGCACACTGTATCCTGCCTAAAATCGGAAGGAAATAGAGAGCTAGCAACTTTAGGGTACAACAGAGCAGTTTCATAAGAGATTTCATTCTTACCCTATATGCCAGAATTCAGTCAAATGGGTATACCTACTAGCAAGCGCAGCTGGGGAAAAAGTCCAGGTAAATGGGTTTACACTCATCTAAAACAGATGGAAATAATGGTAAAGTATTATTTTCATACTTTCATTTAGTTCTCTAAATATGTTTTTCTTTCCTTTTTTTAAACTTATTCATAGTAGCTGACTTCGAGTTTTTGTATAGTAATTCCAACATCTGGACTTCTTCAAGTACTATTTCTATTTACTTTTTCTTATTTCCTTGTGTATCTAATACATTTTTATTGAAAACTGGACATATGTAATATAAAACTTTATATAAAATATAAATTATAAAATGTATATACGTTATATACAAAATTATACAATGCAGCTACTCTGGAAAGAAGATATATACACATACATAATATAACATTTTATATAAAATATAAATTATAAAATGCATATATATATGCATATATATATATATAATACATAAAATGATGTAATGTGGCTACTCTGGAAAGATTTCCCCAAGGTTTGTTATTGTTGGAGTTTATTGTTGTTGCTGTTTAGTGCCTTTTTCAAACTAAGTCTATATATTTGCAGTCTTTGTCATGTACAGCCACTGAAGTGTCTGTTTAGAAACTCTGTACTTAGCTAATGCTTAGACAGAGGTTTTATTTTTTCTGTTCTGTTCTTTTCTTTTCTTTCTTTTTCATTTTCTTTCTTTTTTTTTTTTTTTTGAGACAAGGTACAGATATAGTTCACCTCAACCTTAACTTCCTGGGCTCAGATGATATTCCTGCCTAGCCTCCCATGTAGGTGGGACCACAGGGGCATACCACCACACCCAGCTAATTTTTTAATTTTTATTTATTTATTTTTTTGGTAGACACAAGATCTCACCATGTTGTTCAGACTTGTCTCATACTCCTAAGCTCAAATGATCCTCCTGCCTCAGCCTCCCAAAGGGTGGGATTGTAGTTATGAGCCACCACACCCAGCCCGGAGATTTTCGTAAATGACTTGAAACAATGAATCCCCTAGTCTTTGGCAAGAAGCGCTGGAAGAGGGAAGGGCATCTACAATCCTCAGTCAGGCCATTGAGAACTCTGACTCAGAACCTTCAGGTCAGATGAGAGCTCAGAACCTCCTCAGATCTTTCTGGAGCAGGTACATACCCCTGAACTTGCACTTGGACTTCTAGGTTCCCGGAAATATGTTAGAGCTCTTCAAAGCCTTCTATGGTCATATCATTCTTTAGCTTTTCCTTTTTGAATGTCTTGCTTAGCCTCTTGGTTGCCTCACCTGTTAATATCACCTCAGGTAGCTGCCACATTAAATAATTGCCACTGACTGTTTTCAACAAATAGTTTAGTAAAAGGCTACTAGTACAGAGTAAAGTCTTGAGTTATATCAAAGAAAGCTGTGAGAGAGGTCAAATAGTGACAGTTTTCTGGAGATGGGACTTCTCCTTTCAGTAACTGCTAGGCTGCTTACTTTCAGGGATACCATACTTATGAAGCTGTTAGTTAATGTTACTACAAAACTGGTGGGAGTGCAGTGGGACTAGGGAAAGTTAAAAAGTTGCTTTTGACCCAGCGCGGTGGCTCACGCCTGTAATCCCAGCACTTTGGGAGGCCGAGGTGGGTAGATCACAAGGTCAAGAGATCGAGACCATCCTGGTCAACATGGTGAAACCCCCGTCTCTACTAAAAATACAAAAAAAATTAGCTGGGCATGGTGGCGTGTGCCTGTAATCCCAGCTACTCGGGAGGCTGAGGCAGGAGAATTGCCTGAACCCAGGAGGCAGAGGTTGCCGTGAGCCGAGATCGCGCCATTGCACTCCAGCCTGGGTAACAAGAGCGAAACTCTGTCTCAAAAAAAAAAAAAAAAAAAGTTGCTTTTAACTATTTTTCCAGTACTCTTATTGCTTTTATGAAGAAGTGGTTTGTTTCTTTTAATGTCTTCACTCTACCATTCCAAAAGTGCTTTCTCACATCTTTGTATTTTAAGCTAAATAAGTTTATACCTTCAAAGTTTGTCACCATGGCATGGGTTGGGCCAAAACAACTATGGCACTGGGCACAATGGCTCGCACTTGTAATCCAAGCACTTTGGGAAGCTAAGGCAGGAGAATTGCTTGAGAGCAGGAGTTTGAGACCAGCCTGGGTAACAAAGTGAGACCTTCATCTCTACAAAAAAAAAAAAATTAATTATCCAGGTATGTTGGTGCACACCTGTGGTAGCAGCTAATTGGGAGGCTAAGACAGGAGGATCACCTGAACCTAGGAGTTTGGGGTTACAATGAGCACTGTGATCACACCATGGCACTCCAACCTGGGCGACAGAGTGAGACCTTTATTTGAGACAGGGTTTTACTCTGTCACCCAGGTTGGAGCACATTGGTGGTATCACAGCTCACTGCAGCCTTGACCTCTGCAGGCTCAGGGGATCCTCCGACCTCAGCATCCCAAGTAGCTGGGAGTAGAGATGTGTGCACCACCATGCCCAGCTAATTTTTGTTTTGTTTTGTTGGTAGAAACAAGGTTTCTCCAAGCTGTCCAGGCTGTTCTCAAACTCCTGAACTCAAGCAATCCCCCCACTACAGCCTCCCAAAGTGCTGGGATTACCGGTGTGAGCCACCACTCTGGGTGCCTGCATTGCTCTTATCTCAAGTATCACCTCCCCAGAGAAGCCTTCCCTGACCACTCATCCAAAATAAATTCTCACTTAGCTGCTCTCTTTCCTATTACTAAGATGGCCAGTCATTTCAACTTGCCTGGGACTGAGGGCTTAACTGGGACAGAAGATTTTCTGTGCTAAAACCAGGACAGCCCTGGACAAACTAGGAAAAGTTGGTCAACCTATCATCATCCTGCCTTTGTGTTTGTTTGGGTTTTGTTTTTGGCATAGTTTTTGCCTTATCTGATATAATTCAGTTTAATTATTTTGTTGTTTCCTCATTTCCTTCAAGCTAAAATGTGAAGCCCTTGAGGTCCAGACTGGATTGTGTCTATGTGGCTTACAGCTGTGTTCAGATGGCCACAATGCTAGACGGCACACAGTAGGCACTAAACACTTTTTTTTTTGAGACAGAGTTTTGCTCTTGTTACCCAGGCTGGAGTGCAATGGCGCGATCTCGGTTCACCACAACCTCTGCCTTCTGGATTCAGGCAATTCTCCTGCCTCCTGAGCAGCTGGGATTACAGGCACGCACCACCATGCCCAGCTAATTTTTTTGTATTTTTAGTAGAGATGGGGTTTCACCATGTTGACCAGTATGGTCTCGATCTCTTGACCTCGTGATCCACCCACCTCGGCCTCCCAAAGTGCTGGGATTACAGGCATGAGCTACCGCACATGGCCAACACTCTTAATATTCATGGAAAAAATGGGATGTATTGCCCATTCATCAATTGATCCATTTTCCAAAATGCGCAGCTTTCTATTCTCCAAATTTAATAGCCTAAACACATAGGTGATGCCAACTTTTGTATGACAACACAATTAATAAAAAGGCATTTTGCACAGCCATGATGACTGGGTTATAAGCACTTGAACCTCTGTGGTAGGGAGAACTTTAGACAGCTGTGTTCTTTTTCTTCTGATCCCAAACAATATAATTAAAAAGGATTCACTGAAATGTAGACGTTTCTCCCATTTACCCTGGAATGTTGGCTCTACCAAATATAACCCCGTCTGTAAATACAAGATTAGTGTCTGTGAAGAGAAAGCTCTCCTTCTACAAAACGGCATTCAAAGGGAAATCTCCACCTTTTCTTCTTCTTATAGAAGCAGGAGCATTACTTGTAAGACCCATAATTACTTTAAATATTCCACAAGGATATAAGAGCTACAAATGTTAAAACACCATCTGAGACCACATCTTTGGACTCTACAATGAGCCAGATAAAGATGGTGCCCTTTTCTCCACACCAGTTTACTACATAAATGAAAAGACGTAAAGTAGTTTTAGATTTAATTAAAGTAATTGACTGGATTGCATTTTGTAGTCCTGCTTGTCATTAACATTCTTAACCTCTCTGTCACAAAGATGTGCTGGAGAATTTTTCCAATGGATATTTATTATGAATATTATCATCAATAAGCACCATCAACATATTAAAATTAATTTTAACTTCTTTATGGAAGACTGAAAGCACAACGAGCTGTTGAAAACCATCCGCTGTAAATCATTTTTTATCGATTCAACATGGCTAAACCTCAAGTACAACTAACAGGGAATTTTATGTATGTGTAGGCAAGTTTCTATATATATAAAATATTTAATGTTATTTCATCTCTGACTCTGGTTACATTAATCACGTAACCATATTTTCCAGAGCCTAAGGATTCACTTGCTATTTTAAGCACTTACTGTGCCGTCCTCGAGCTGGCTGGCTTGTTTCATGCCCACGTGGATAGGCAGCGACACATGGACATTTGGTCTTATTTTGACTGCTCACAAAGGGCTTAATAAAAGACAGGCTTTGGTGCATCAAAAGAACATAGTCCACAGGTGTTCTGAGCTGGGCTAACTTGTATGTAGAACAAACAATTAAGCCCTGGAATTCGAGACTCTAAATTGTATCAGTTGAGCACCTGTTCTGAAGAGAGGAAAACACCTTTCATTACATTACCCGAGGGCATGACAGGCTCTGGGCTGTGTAGAGTTACAGCAGATCCTTTTCTGGCGTGCTAACTGAGATGCTGCCACTCCTTCTGTGAATGCTGCCAAGGACTTCGAGTTGAACATTTTTAGGGAATACCTCTGTCTCCGTCTCCATCTCAATTTCCATCCGTATGCCTCTCCATATCTCTTTTCACATTTACCACTTTACTGAGCACCTTCAACGAGCCAGACAATGTGCTAAAGATGTTAAACACGGTACATGTAATCCCTCCCGATCACCCTGCAAGGCTTTGTACCCAACGTCATGTCAGTTTTGGGAAACCAGGATTCAGAGTCAGATGGCTTGGACACCAGAACCTGAAGTCTTGATCATTGTGCTATCTGGTGAGCAGCCTCCAGGTTTTCACAGCTCCTCCTTCAGGTCTCAGATCTTCAGCCTTCCTATGTGTCTATTTTTCGTCCTCTTCTCTCTGACCCTAAGGAGCTCCCTGATAATGCCATGCACTCCCATTATGGCCCCAGTCACCATCCATGAGCCACCAGCTTTAAAACCTCTCTAGGAAAATTTTACTTCAACTGACTGCTTCCATCTGCATTGGAAAGGCTCTCTCTTGGACTGCCCCAGTGTCGCCCTTCCAGAACCGAGCTAAGGGAGCATCTTTTTCAGCAACCCTGCTCCTCCTCCAGCGTGGCCAGCCTGGAAACAATAGCACCACCAGTCATCTGGGCTCTTCCCTCTTCCTCTGTATCTGCTTCACTCTCCTCAACCCATTCTCCACCAGGCACTGCCAGAGTGATCTTCCAAAAACACAAATGTAGTGCCTCTCCTTCAAACCCACCAATGCCTTCTCAATTCCTTTGCAGATAAAATATTGTTGGCTGGGCCAGAAAAATCTGGCATGTTTTTTAGCTAGCTTCAAACCACTCTTTTTCTTTATCTTGGCTTCCTTCTTTTTGCCTATCAGGCAACACGATCCTTTCCTTTAGAGAGTTTCCTTAGCCCAAGTATTGTCCAGATTCTCCTTTATATCTGAGCTCAGATGTCATCATCACAGAAAGCACTTCCCTCACCTTCCCAACTCTCTGTCTTCCACGTCCTGCTTTAATTTTTTCATAGCACTTACCATCACTTGGTATATAATATATTAGTTCATTCCCTTGTTTGATTTCTCTCTTCTCCCATCAGAATTTGGCTCCATTACAATAGGGATGTCTGTATTTTGTATACTGTTGTATAACAACTGTTGTATAATATCTGCCTATAACTGTGCCAAGTAAATAGTAGGCACTCAATAAACATTTAGTGAATAAACAGAAGTTCTTTGTAATTCATATATATTTATCATGCAAAATATAAAAACATTTTTGTATTTGCTGAACTATCTTATTATAAACGATCACATGGATTCAAGCGAAACTTAACCTAAAGCAACTAAAGAGCTGAATCTGTTCAGCCATTAACTTACAACTGTATGTCCTCCGATGTCCAGACTGGGTATACCAGGTAGACAAGCCAGCCACAGGCAGGGACCAAGTACATCTTCATGCAAGATACAGCACTTGGTCGAACATGGTGGCTCATGTCTGTAATCACAGTGCTTCGGGAGGCTGAGGCAGGCAGATCACTTGAGGCCAGGAGTTTAAGACCAGCTTGGTCAACATGATAAAACCTTATCTCTACTAAAAAAATAAAAATTAAATTAAAAAATTTGCTGGCCATGGTGGTGTATGCCTGTAATCACAGCTACTCAGGAGGCTGAGGAGAATCGCTTGAACCCAGGAGGCAGAGGTTGCAGTGAGCCATGATTGTACCACTGTACTCCAGAGTAAGACTCTGTCACCAGAAAAAAAGACACAGTACTTACATTGAACCAGAAGTCAGAATGCCTTGGACTATGTCTTTGCATATGAGAGTCACTATTCCAATCTGGATGGAACAGAAAATTTGGGGAGTGTGGAAGTCACAGCAACAGGCTCTCTGTCTCTGGGAGGAAGACCATTCTTTGCTAGACAATGGATACATCTAACATACCTCTCTACCTTTGCAAAGAGAGAGGCAGCCTCCTTGCATGCCAAAATATCCAGAATACTGAGGAATTTTGATTGTCCAGAATACTGGGCATGTACAGTCACTACAACAAAAAAGGGACCTTCTTATTTTTAGCAGTCTTGGTAATTGATGTGATAATAATTACAATAACCACAGCAGCTGACATGTATGGATTGCTTACAATATATCAGACACTGCACAGTCTCATTTACTCTTCACAACTCCTCCAAGAGGTGGGGAGTTCGTTGTCCTTGTTTTATAGATAAGAAAGCTGAAGCTTAGTGAAATTGGATAATTTGCCCAAAGTCATGCAGCTGATTAACCAAAATATGACTGAAAAAACTGTCTTGATCCGAGGCTCATGTTCCTTCATGATTCTGCCTTCCAACCTAAAAATTAGAACCATCAATCCCTTCAAGAAATTTTAGGCTGGTGGTGGTGGCTCACGCCTGTAATCCCAGCACTTTGGGAGGCTGAGGCAGGCAATTCACGAGGTCAGGAGAGAGAGACCATCCTGACCAATGTGGTGAATGAAACCCCATCTCTACTAAAAATACAAAAAATTAGCCAGACATGGTGGTGTGCACCTGTAGTCCCAGCTTCTAGGAAGGCTGAGGCAGGGGAATTGCTTGAACCTCGCAGGCAGAGGTTGCAGTGAGCCAAGATCATGCCACTGCACTCCAGCCTGACGACAGAGCAAGACTCCACCTCACAAAAAAAAAAAAAAAAAAAAAAAAAAAAAAATCTAAAGCTGTTTTTCACATAGTAAAGATGAAAATAATGCCATTATAAACTTAAATGGTGAAAGGGATAATATAAGGCAGTAGTAAAGGAGCACCAAAAATAGCCCAGCTAAAAAAGTGCCTCAAAAGTGACTGGGTATGATGGCTCACTCCTGTCATCCCAGCACTTTGGGAGGCTGAGGTGGGTGGATCACAAGGTCAGGAGTTCAAGACCAACCTCGCTATCATGGTGAAACCTCGTCTTTACTAAAAATACAAAAATTACCCTGCATGATGGCCGAGGCAGGGGATTCACTTGAAACCAGGAAGCAGAGGTTGCAGTAAACCAAGATGGTGCCACTGCACTCCAGCCTGGGTGACATAGCGAGACTCTGTCTCAAAAAAAAGAAAAAAAATGCCTCAAAAGTCAGAGGAAAAGCATTGTCAATCCGAGTTAGGCTCATTAGAGTGGGTTTCATAAAGGAGGTGACATCTGAGTTAGATGAGCTTGGAAAGATAGAGAGGATAATGACGATTTTTCCCAAAGGCAGAAACAGCATAAACAAGAGAAGTTCAAAAGAAGCAAGAGAAGTTCAAAAGGTGCATTTGGGTTTAAATAAACTAACCTGGCAAAAGTAAGAGGTTAAGCCAGGGCAGTGTTTCCCAAACTGTTCAACAAAGTAACCATGGTTAGGTGGAGAAAAGGGTTTAACATTGATCATGCTTGGGAAGTGTTGGGGTAATCACATTTCTGCAGGACCTCTCTTGGAGACTTTAGTGAGGCTAAGTACATCATATGCCTCCGGAAGAGTGAGGGTATTACACATTGTGTTTGTTTTCCTGATGTATTTGACTAATAGACTCCCCTGCCTTCTTTGTGGTATTTATTTATTTAGATAGAGTCTTGCTCTATTGCCCAGGCTGGAGTGCAGTGGCACAATCTCAGCTCGCTGTAACCTCTGCCTCCCAGGTTCAAGCAATTCTTATGCCTCAGCCTCCGAGTAGCTGGGACTACAGACATGTATCACCATACCCACCTAATTTTTTGTAATTTTTTTTTTTTTTTTTTAGCAGAGATGGGGTTTTCCCATGTTGGCCAGGCTGGTCTCAAACTCCTGACCTCATGTGATCCACCTGCCTTGGCCTCCCAAAATTCTGGAATTACAGGTGTGAGCTATCAAACCTGGCCATTTTTGTTTTTTTCTTTTTAATGGAGAAGCTGTGACTATCTCATTAAATTGACAATCCATTAGATGAGTTTAAGAAGTGATGTTTTGCAAACTTTATAGCCAATAACACATAGAAGACCAACAGGAACCATTCCATGGATGACCTAGGTTGCTCTGCTAAGGAGCTCTAGCTCTGTGGCCCTAAGGCCCTGATGGAGGTTCTGGATAGGGCCATGCCATGAGCAATTGTTTGAGAAAATTTGGCAGGCATCAGATCCAGGCCAACTAATGACATCTACTGTGTGATCCAGTGGTAAGGTGGTGAGGGCCCAAACTTAACTGAAAAAAATGGTCTCTTTATCCTTTTCCATTTCTGCAGTTCATCAACACAACAGTTTTCATGCCCTGGTCAATTTTCTGAGATCACTAGAAAACTGCATCTACATACATGGTCAGCAGGGAGAAACTGAGCATCCAAAAAAATCCCATGAAGATGCAGAAGATAAAGAAAACCCAAAGCTTGGAAGCTAGTCTGACTGATCATATCATTTCCCTACTTAAAAGTCTTCAGTGAGGGAGGCCAAGACAGGCAGATCACTTGAAGTCAGGAGTCCAAGACCAGCCTGGTCAACATCGTAAACCCTATCTCTACTTAAAATATACAAAAATTAGCTGGGCGTGGTGGCATGCACCTATAGTCCCAACTACTCAGGAGGCTGAGGCAGGAGAATCACTTGAACCCAGGAGGTCGAGGTTGCAGTGAGCTGAGATTGTGCCACTGCACTCCAGCCTGAGTGACAGAGTGAAACTCTCTCTCAAAATAAATTTTAAAAAATTTATTTTAAAAGTATTAAATGGGTCCTCCTTTCCTTTAATATTAAAAATAAAATCTTTCCCCTGGCCTACAAGGGTCTGTAGGACCATCGTCTACCTCTTCTCTGCACCTCACACTGTGTTCACATTTTCATGGTACAGCAAGTCCCTGGGTACTTCATCGACTGTAAGCTCCTTGAGGTCAAGGGCCTGCCTGCTTTTGTTTATCTCAGAACTAGCACATAGTAGGAACTCAATAAATATTTTAAAGCGAATGGATGGATGATAGACAGCTTACCTGCAGGAACAGATGTGATTTTAAAATGCTTTCTAGCAGATTCCACCGAAGTCCAGTCCACTCCCCAATATCAAGATTAACAAGTTTTAGAAGAAAACTTAGCAACTCTCCAATGTAGCTCTTTCTGTTTGACTTCATATTTCACATGACCTCCCCTGTTTCTGTGAATCAGAGCTTCCAGCTGGCTGGGATTCTATTTGTCATTTCTCAGCAGGGCAGAAACCCAAAGGCCACAGTCTCTGGTTGCTTTATTCTTTATCCTCTTCACAGATCACCCCAAGGGAGTCAGCACTTACTATCTTCCTCAGGGAAACCTTCAGCATCTTGATTTACCTTCCTGACTGCAAACACCTGTTGAATTATGAAACGTAATTAGTCCATTTCTACCTGGAATTCTTAACTTAGCCAAATATTAGATTGAATTCAATTGAAGTCATATAAAATACCTATTCCCACTCAATTCTAGTTGAATTGAGACCTTCTTGTTGAGTTGCTTATGCAGGTAAAACTGGCTTTGGATAGTTCAAAAAAACACTCGAGATATTCAAAGCCTTCCATATCTCGCCTAAACCACCATTTTCTTCTTACTTCCCACAATATCCATCAATAAATCTACAGTTCAGCCACTGTGATTTCTTTTTGTTTTTCTTAAAACAGAGCCTTGGCTGAGCGCGGTGGCTCACGTCTGTAATCACAACACTTTGGGAGGCCAAGGCAAGTGGATCACCTGAGGTCAGGAGTTTGAGACCAGCCTGACCAACATGGAGAAACCTTGTCTCTAGTAAAAATACAAAATTAGCCGAGTGTGGCAGTACATGCCTGTAACCCCAGTTACTTGGGAGGCTGAGGCAGGAGAATCACTTGAACTCTGGAGGTGGAGGTTGCTATGGGCCAAGATGGGGCCATTGCACTCCAGCCTGGGCAACAAGAGCAAAACTAAAACAAAAAACAAAACAACAACAACAACAACAACAAAACAGAGCCTTGCTCTGTCGCCCAGGCTTGAGTACAGTGGCATGATCTCTGCTCATCGCAACCTCTGCCTCCTGGGTTCAATTCTCATGGCTCAGCCTCCCAAGTAGCTGGGGTTACAGGTGTACATCACCATGCCTAGCTAATTTTTGTATTTTCATTTTGTATTTTAGTAGCAACACGGTTTTGTCACGTTGGCCAGGCTGGTCTCGAATTCCTGGCCTCAAGTAATTTACCCACCTCAGCCACCCAAAGTGCTGAGATTACAGGCCTACCCTCAGCCACTATTATTTCTAATGAATTTAAATATTTACAACTAAAGATTATTTTATTTTTACCACTGTTTTCCATTTTCCAAACTCTCTTACCAACTTATGGGGCTGCTTATGAACTTCTCTTCTTCCTTAGGCCAGGCAATTCAATGTTTCAAACTGAGCAGGACTTTCAGACCTGATTTTTCTCTTAAGATGGGAGTTGGGGGCATTTTATTCCGTTTTTTTTTTTTTTGAGAGAGGGTCTTGCTCAGTTTCCCAGGCTGGAGTGCAGTGGCTTGATCTCAGCTTACTGTAATCTCCATCTTTCAGGCTCAAGTGATCCTCCCACCTCAGGCTCTTGAGTAGCTAGGACTACAGGCACATGCTGCCCTTGTATTTATTAAATATATAATTATATATACAAATTACACACACACACACACACAAATATATATATATTTTTATTTGTGTGTGTGTGTGTGTGTAATTTGAACTCTGGAGGTGTTCAAATTATATATATATATATATATATTTGAGTTGGGTTTCACTGTGTTGTCCTGGCTGGACTAAACCTCTGGGGCTCAAGCAATCCGCCCACCTCAGCCTTACAAAGTTCTGGAATTACAGGCCTGAGCCACTGCACCTGGCCTTACTCTCACTCTTTCTAAAACATATTTGTGAGAAAGACAAATGGACCCTTTGAGTCTCCTTGAGAAATCAATTGATCCCTTGTTATGCGAGATGAGCCCAAGGACATAGTTTTGAAGCCTGGATGTGAGCATGTGCTGGGCCTGGAAACGCTTCACTGCTTTCCTTGAGAAGGCAATCTCCCCGATGGCTGAGCCCCAGGCACATCCAGGAGGCTTCACAGCACACCCCCAACAGCTAGAAGAGGTTGCCCTGCAACTTTAGGTTAGCACTAAGGCCAGAAGTGGGAGGAGGTTGCCGCCAAACACCTCCAGCCATCTGAGCAGCTCTTCAGCTTGGTTTGTGGTGCTTTGTCCTGGGGACTGTCCAAAATGAAGGACCTGTTTGGCTGCCCTCTGCTTTCCCTCTGACTCTCTGAAACACCCGGAATGTTCTCTGAGACGCCTGGAGGTAAATTAAAAGTTCCACTCATTTATGTATGCCGCCCGTCAGCACTCAGTCAACATCAGCACATACCTTTGGACATTGCCCAGATAAGTTGTATTTGATCTAGTGACCTAAAGGTGAATTGTAGGTTATACTTAATTACACTCATCAGCCAAGTGCAAGTCAGAAACAAACCTTTCTATTTCACTCCAAAATACCGTGAAACCCCTTAAGGGAGTCCACTGATTATACCAAAGAGGTTTGTATGAACCAACTAGGGTAAATAATTAGACTGTATTTTTAATTAATATTGCAGTGCCTTCCAGCACAACCATATTTAAGATGATGACGGTATTGGAGATTAGTAGAGAAACAGTCTTGCACTTGATGAAACCAGGAAGAATGAAGGAAGTTCTGTCAGACAGAAAAAGATACCCTGCGATTCTAGCAAACTTGTGTCAAAAGTTTCTAGTATGTCTAAAGGAAGTTTTCAATTTAGTAAATGCTCTGTTTGCTGTGGCGAATGTTGGTCTCTATTATCAAAAAATAAATACAGAGAAAAGGAAAGGCAGGTAGTATGCATTTCTAGTTGGCATCCCTGCAAAACTTTTTTAAGTCATGTAAACTTTATGGGAATAATAACAATTAACAGATTTCATAATGGGCACCATTTCAATTTTTGTTTCATTAAGCTTTGTAAAAATATAGGCTTTTGAAAAAAGCCAGTTCAATTAAAGCATGAACTTTTCATTATTTTTTAACACATTTTACCTATTTTTAATTGATACAAGTGTTACATATTTTGCCAACCTAAGAGTTTTTCACACTCCTTTAATTCAAACCAGCTTGATTTTTGCAATTCAAATAGACACATTATTATTTTGTATTACCTGGAAACCAAATAAAGTAACAGTAAAACTTATTAAGTAGATCACAATGCATACATTATTTCCTAAAGAAATTTAGTTTATACATTCAGTATGAAGTAGTTTTTTTTTGTTTAACCCTAGCTAAACCTCATAACTCCTTAATGAGAAAGATACTAATAGTCTACAAATAATATTTTACAAATGAAAAAACCCAAGCACTAAAAAGTTACGTATATGGCCCTAGGTTACATAACAAGTGAAAGGTCAGAATCCTAACATCAGTATTCTGACCACTTGTAATGTCTTCTCTAGGCTTACGATAACAAATTAAGCAAGGAATATGTCTTTTTATTTTTCCCTTTTTGTGTTTGTTTACCTGTTTTTTCTTTACTTATTATTGTTGGGGTCTGGCACGTCTGCCGGGGGGCTACTGACCTGCGGGAGTCCCCGAGACCGCCAACGTAGATGTCTCGTTCAACCTGAGTGGGAGAGTGTGCGGAAGTGAAAGAAAAGAGAAAAGCGGAGTCTGGAGGGCTGGCTTAGGCTATGTCCAAGCAGCAATTTTATTTTTGCAATACGTTTCATTATATACTTTTCTGAAGTCGAAGTTGTTTACACCAGATCAACATACTTAAGTTACAGTAAGCAAGTTACGCCCACTAAGTTACGCCCAGTAAGTAAGTTAAGCCCAGTAAGTAGGTTACGCCCAGTAAGTAGGTTACGCCCAATAGGTCAAGGTAAGTAAATTACAGTCACGCCCTATAAGCTATGGTAAGTAAGTTACAGTTACGCTCTGTAAGTTAGAGTAAGTTACAGTTATACCCAGTAAGTTACAGTAAGTAAGTTACCAAGTGTAAATACTTTAAGTTAATATTTTACAATGAAGGTAACAAGGGTCCAAAATGAACACAATCAAGCAATAAACCATAAGAAGCCGAAAGTGGACACATTGCCTCCCAAGTCCTCATATCCATAAAGTAATGTCTGTTAATTATTTAGAATAACGTAGTCCCTCTCTCGGTTCCTGCTTTCCCTCAGCTTGATTCCCCCACCCAACCAGGGATCTGTGTCTGGGCTCAAGCTCACCGTATGGCGAGGCCCATTTCCCAGGGGCGATCCCCACAGATTCCCTCATATTATTGCTATACTAGGCACACGTTAGTAACTCAATGAATAATTCATATTCAGCTTCCTATTAAGCACAGCTCTCTGTAACCTGCATTGGTATACATTTATGGTCAAACAATACTATGTTAATTATGATGACCCTAAGATATTGCAAGATAATAAAGTCACTTGAAGCATCACAGAAAGATAAAAATACATTTATTTGTGCCCTGAACTGCAGATTAGTGATAAGGACCAGAGGCAGGGAAACTCTGGAGAGAAGAGGGCAGGTCCCCATCAGGGGTTCCACCCTAAAGCCAAAAAGCCTAATATTGCAACCCAAAGTGGGAGTACATATCCCTGTTGTCCCACTTGAATGTTGCCTTTTCCAAAACTACACATGGCTTTTATGGGCACCATCTGGCTCAGCCAGCAGAGAAAGGAGAAGCAGCTGGATGCTGGAGTCTATGGTTGGACACTGGAGAGAAGCAGCTTGACTTCAGATGGACAGATTAACAACATAGCCTTGGAAGGAGTCCAGCTGGGGATGACTGGACTCCAAGGGAAGTTCACCCTCCCACTCTTTCCCCTTTTCAGCTCCCCTTCCAGCTGAGAGCCACTTTCATCATCAACAAAATCCCCCACATTTACCATCTCCAATCCCTTCATGTAACCTCATTCATCCCGGATGCCAGGCAAGGATGCAGATGCCACAAGTGCGGGTGCAAAAGGCTGTCATCCTGACCCTCCATTAGCTGTTAACACTTAAGCCATCCACAGACAGGAAAGCTAAAAGGACACTGTAACACACTTACTGAAGCTTGAGAGGTAGTGGGCTCTCCCCTAAATGCTGTCACGAGGCCCACACAAAGTTTTGTTCCTGCCAGTGCCCAAAAGCACTCACCCCAGCTCCTGCACCCACTCACCTGTACTCCCCCTCCCGCAAGGGGTAAAACGCAGCAGGACTGAGAGATTGGAGTCTACCCCTGCCAGCACCAATGTGGCCTGCTAGCTCTAGCACCTGTGTACTCCAATTCCCATCCATGAAGAGGTGAGGGAAATGTCTTGCTTCATTAGTATCACCTGTTGCTGGCTATGAGTTGACCATCTGTGTCTGTATGTTCCAAATTAAATTATTTTTCATCTTCTACCCAACACTTCTCTGTCCAAGCTTCCCAACTAGAAACTTGGGATTCACCTTCAAGTATTTTTATTCTCTCGTCCACCATCCTGTGGTTATAGAGTATCCATTCCACCTTCTAAGTCTCTCTCAATTCTATCTCTTCCCTTCCATTTTCACTGCCTTAATTCTGACCCTCATTTTCTTTTGCCTAGAAAATTTTAACAGCCTCATTACAGCGGGACTTGGGTCTAGTTTCCCACCATTGGTGTTTTTCTTCCCAGGTGCCCAATGTTACCTTTCTGAAACAGAAATCACTTACTTTCTAAAGACTGCTGGCAGCTGCCTCTGCCCTAAAGAAGCACTTTCCATGCTGAGATCCTTGAAACCCTACATGCACTACGAAAAGGGAAAGACAAATAGCTACAGGGCAAGCTCTTGAAAATTTATGATGCAGAGTAGCATATTAAAAGACTCTGAGAAGTCCTGCAGGAAAGTTAACCCCAAGTAACTGGCCTACCCAGTGTTTGCCACATTACTTGGCCTCAGAGGCTCCCTGTATTTCCAGACAACACCAATCAACACCTCGAGGAGCCAGTATTTTTCTAAGGCTAGTTTGAGAAAACACCATGCTACAAGGTAAACTGAGTGTAGTGCCTGCTCTTCTCCACAGAGCATAGCCTTCCTCAACCGATTACACCATGTTTATTGCTACTTTCAAGGCAAAACATACTCTCCTTTTGTCAAATTGAGTAGGAAGTTCCTTCAAAATAGGATAATATATTTCCCCCAACTTTTTCATCCAAGGAACTCTTACTAATAACTTCAGGACCCAGGCCCAGTGTGATTACCTGTCTGATGCCTTCCTTAGGTCATTCTTTGTGCTTGCTGCCAGTCATCTTTTTAATTTTGCAGGCATTTGTTCATAAGTCCACCTTCCCTACAAGATCATTAGGCCCTTTTGTCTTTGGAACTGTAACACCTAGCACAATTCCCAGCATTTAGTAGACACACAATAAAACTGATAGAAGATATACTTTATTGTATTCTAACACAATTGCTTACAAGTAGTTGGTGTTGATGCATATTCATAGAAAATTCCTACAGAGAGGTAAAAGTGACTTAAAAGAACACATAACCTGTTTTCTCACTGCTGCTGAAATAAATGGGGTTTTCCAAAGGTAGATACACATCTGGCCCTGTCCTGTCTCAGGAGGCAGATTCCTCTGGCTAACCCATCTGGTTGTTAGGTTATAACTTTCCAATACCAGCTTTGTGCATACCATCCTCCATCTGTACTTCCCTCGAAGAACACAACTGTCTCCAAAAGAGGAAGAGATAATTTTCAGCCACAGATCTGATTACTCAGTGAAAGGCATTGGTGAGTTCAAGGTATGGTCCTGGACACTCACTGAATGACAATCCATGCCCAGAGGTTTATGGTGCCCTGTGGTCCCCAAGGCTTATCAGCATTTACTGTCTACTGACAGGACAAGGTCTACTGAGAACCAGTTATTAGCTATATGTAGCCCTGAAGAAATTAGTTTTTAAAGGGTTGCATCCAAAATTTGTTAATGATAAGGCAGATCTGTAAATGACTCTGCCCCTTTCCAGCTAGCTGGCGATTTCACGTCTTTATACCACCTTTTCCTCTGTAAGATGAGGATAGATAAATGAGACAGCATTTGAAAACATTTAACACCTTCCTTGACACATAGCAGGCAATAAATAAAAGTGTATAGAATTTGATTCTGATTTCTACTGAATTTTATAGTGTATAAAAATAAAAAAAGAGCTGCTTATATGAAATTAATAACAACTCAAAAATCTGTTACTAAGTATATTTTAGACAGATCGATTTGTCTTTGCCATGTTCAGTGTTAAATTAAAATCAAAACACACTCTTTAAAAAGCCCTCCTAAACAGCAGAACAGCATTCAGAATTATGCATCTGGGCCACACGTTTTAACACTGACTGACTCAATTTGTCACCCAGGGTCTAGCAATTTGAGACCTCAATGTCATTCAGGGAAAGTCTGGATAAGACATGTGCATCAATGGTATGGTTCTGTTATTGAAGAGTTGGAGATGCTGCTTAGAATTGAGTAGAATGCAAACATTTCTTTTGTAAGGTTGGAACCTTTCAGACTACTCCCCTATTATTTTGTAAGGGAGGAAAATGCATGAGGCAATTTAAACAGGCCAGGCCGGGAACAATCCACAGCTCCCAATGGGTATGGGCCAAGTCATACACAATAAAGTCCTGGGCCACCATGGGGTAAAGGCACCAGCTCTCAGGAACGTGGGTCCCCCTAGCACTGGAGTTAATGAGGCCATTGGTTCACTCATTTTCCTTTCCAGAGATTATCATGATCAATTTGCATGATGATTATGGAAAAATTAAAACACTATTCCCAAAGATCAAGTTAATAAAGGCCTTTGAGACTTCAAGCTTCCTGGAGGAGAGAGGTATATTGTTCCAAAAAGGGGGAAATAATTTGAGATAAACTGTAGTTGAGTTCAATGCACCAAGGTTGACTTCTTCCCCTGACTAACCTTTTTATTGGTAGCATCCTCCCCACTCTTGAGAACCTCTCTCCCTTAAGAGCGTGTAACAAATTTAATACAAATTCAAGGGGAAATAAAATGAGCAGGGAAAACCAAAAATGAGTCAGAATGAAGAGAAATGAATATGAATTTGTGAAATAGTCCTGTGGTTGAAAAGCCATGTGCTCCTTGTTCTGCCCAGTGACAGATTCTGCACTTTCTAGATTCAAATTGACAATCATGTCTCCTTTCATACTTCAAGACAGGCTAAGAGATGAAGGACTTCAGGAACTCCTCCTTAGGAGGGACAAATCTAATCCCTAGCATCTGACTCAAGCCAGTCGCTTCATTTCCAAGGAAATTCCTGTTTTCAGTCTGCACTTTACCAACAGAGTGAGATGGGTCTCGCTCTGTTGCCCAGGCTGGTGTGCAGTGCTGTGATCTCAGCTCACTGCAACCTCTGCCTCCCAAGCTCAAGAGATCCTCCCATCTCAGCCTCCCAAGTAGCTGGGACCACAGGTGCACACCACCATGCCTGGTAAATTCGTGTATTTTTGGTAGAGACATGTTGCCCAAGTTGGTCTTGAACTCCTGAGCTCAAGATATCCGCCCTCCTCGGCCTCCCAAAGTGACGGGAGTATAGACGTGAGCCACCACATCCAGCCCCTTTTTAAACATAAAAGGAGAGCCTGCTGTTTTTTCTTCAGGGACATTTCTACTCTACTTCTTAGGAAAAGCACTTAAAGATGTGGGTGAAGGGGAGGAAGACAGCCGATCACACTGTCATGTGTGTACCTATGCAACTATCTTGCATGTCCTGCATATGTACCCCAAAACTTAAAATGCAATAAAAAGAAAAAAAGAAACAAACAGAAAAAAGACCTAACCAAAGGATTTAGAAAGCTACCTTTTAAGTCTGTGGAGCAGAACTTTTAGAACAGGTGCCAGGCACGGTGGCGCATACCTATAATCCCAACATTTTGGGAGGCCTAGGTGGGTAGATCACCTGAAGTCAGGAATTCGAGGCCAGTCTGGTCAACATGGTGAAACCCCATCTCTACTAAAAATATAAAAATTAGCACGGCGTGGTGGGAGGTACCTGTAATCCCAGCTACTCAGGAGGCTAAGGCAGGAGAATTGCTTGAACCCAGGAGGCAGGAGTTGTAATCAGCCAAGATCATGCCTATGGAAGACGACAAGATGACCAGATAGGCATCACAATGTTCAACTTCAAGGTTAGATATTGAAAAACCCAAGAATATGACGACTCTAAGCTGACTTTAAGTCCAGCCACTAGAAGCTTTTATCACTTTTTCTCCCCCCTGCCATGTATACATTTGAAATATTTCCTTGCCAAAATTTTAGACTTGAGTTTTCTAGTGGAATACAAGTGAATTTCCATATATATATAAAAAAAGAAAACTCTTAACCACTTTGGAAGTTGGTTTGGAGGATAAAGCCTATGAAAATAGCTTACATCCCACGTCCCTCTGACAGTTTCTTCTTTTTAGGTGAAGCGGTCAAAAGCCCAGTTGATCAAGGGAAAAATGGCAAGTAAACAAGATCTGCATTCTAAAGATCTCCCTATTATACAACCACAATATGGGAAAAAACAAAAAATCCGACACAGAAGACTGTACAGCTCTCCCATTTATTAAAGATTTTGTTTTTACCATCTAGACCACCTTTAAAGGATAGGCAGAGGTTAAAATAGTTCAACCAACCAATATTCTATATTAAAACCAGCATTTTCTGTGAGCTTTTCTTGGTTTCTCTATTACAGCTACCTCACCTTCCTGGGAAATCCGATATATGTAAAAATGTGAATATTCTTATTTTTTTATTTTTTGGTTTTTTGCAGCGATAAGAGTCTCACTATGTTGCCCAAGCTGGTCTTGATCTCCCAGCCTTGTGATCTTCCCACCTCAGGCTCCCAATGTGCTGGGATTACAGGTGTGAACCACCAAGCCCAGTCTAAATATTTGTCTTTAATTATGTGTGCTGCCTCAGTTTCTTCAAGCTTTTCTCATAACTGTAGTTCATGGGCACCCCAATCAATTTAAAAACACACAACACCCTTGATGGCCAGCAAAGCCAGAAGGAATGAAATACTGTATTCTTTCTCATGATGGACTCAAAAAAGAAACATTTTAAGAGTATGAAAGAATACTGTTGCAGTGACTTTTTACATTTTATCCATAATTTCTGTATTATGCTTTTCTAATAACTAAAGTAATCTCTCTGAAAACATAATGCCATCATTTTATGCACAACAGTGACTGTAATAAATGGAGCTGGAAAACACTTACTGACTATGCACTTTGGGCTTAGCTGTGCCAAGGGCTCCCGGGGCCACCACAAACAGTGGTGTAGATTTTGCCCAGACATGGGAGCCTGGCTGAAGGGGCAGCTGAAAACCATCATGTTCTCCTCTCACCCAGGCCAACACTCTGGTGCTGACTACACCAGCCTAGAGAAAGGGTGGCTTTTTGTAATCCATCTGTCCCAACGGGCACAGTTTCCTGCTAACCCTACGTGATAAAGGAAGCTCAGGGCATAAGAATACAGGGAGCTTATAATCTAATGGAAGATAATTTCAGTGAAGGGCCACATAAATTACCCAAAAACCAGTATTATGAGATGAAAGGCAAACAGTTCAGTGGTCGTCATTACTTGCTTTATAGTTTCTCTATCTGACCAACTTTTTGGTGGCCACTTTCTAAACAGAGAGTGATTCTCTCTGCCATCCCTTCTGCCCCCTCAATTTAAACCAAAATCATGATATGTACTTCCCATATTGTAGAAGTAAACCAGAACTGGAAGAGCCCAGTGAAGCGCTGTGCGTTGGACACACTCAAAACAGATGGGCTCCTGAACCTTCTTTCTCACACCCACTGTGGGTCAAGTATAAGGGCACTGTCTTTCTCAGCTCTCCACTCTATAAGGCAGGTCCTCATCTCCTTTGTCCAGTTCAGGGAAATGAGGCTCAGAGACATGAACACACTTGCCTCAGGCTCCCAGCAGCTAGTAAGTGACCCCCAAGACATGACATCCTCCCAGGACACTAAGGTGGTTTCTTTCCAGAGTAAGGCAAGTGTGGACTGGAGCAGGGAGCCTGCGTATTCAGCATTCTTCTCTAATGCCCAGCAGAGCTCTTGGTACATGGCACTGATACTTGTTAAACTGAACTCAAGAAGGAAGATTGGAGAACAACCCTTTCTAGAGCAGGCACCTCAGAGCAAACAAGTGAGGGCATGCTCTATCTCAGGTGGCCTCACCTGCTTTAACCTGGTCCCCTAACTGCTCATGTGGGAGCCGCCCTGTTTCCCCTCTTTCTACCCCATTTTCCATCTACCTTCAGGGACTTGGGGACTTTTGTTTCCAAGTCTCATGGGTAGACAGAAGTTCAAACTGCTTCCCACAGTCTTCACTCTCACCTGCCTACTGGCCTTTCTCCAGGATCACTGCTGCACCTGCACCAAGAGACACGAAACCCCTCAAGGAAAGTTTCCCATCCATCTTCCTGGTGGTCTTTCATTTCTTTGCCAATAAGGCAATCTGCTTCACAACACACTTCGATATATTTGACATCTGTCATAAAACCCGGGTCAGGCAGATCTGTCTTCTGTTAAAATAAGCCATTCTACAAAGACAGTTCCTCCGCTGTTAGGGCCCCACCAGAAATAATTATTGACATATTGTCCACACGTCCAGCCAACTCTCTTAATAGAAGCCATAAATTTCTGGCGCTGGTTTCCCCTACTCCTATCAGAGAAGCAAGGTAACACTTAGACAGCCAGAAGGAAACCTGAAGAGGAAGCTCTGGCGGAAGTGACTGGCTTTAGACAAATACCTTCCTTTAACATCTTTCAAAAGTTAATGACTGTGGCAACACACAGCTGTTTCGTAGTGATAGAGCATGAATTTTCTCCTACCATTATGCTGAAATGAGTCTTATGTTCACACAGCACAGAAGGGAGCTGATAGAAGTTTCTGCACAGTGGTGATTCCTCTAGATTTAGGGTAGGCTCAACCTTCTAGCAAGGTCCTACTGTACGTGCGGCAGAATTCTGGGCCCTCAGAGTTCCAGAAATGCTGTGAGTATGAGAGAAAGCATTGATCACTTCCAGTTCTTATTGATCCCTTGAGAGGCACCATACAAGGGGCTGGTCTCAGTTTCCCAAAAATCTGCCAGTTGGAAACCCTTTAGAATGGTAATGGTTGGCTGTGTCCTCACCCAAATCTCATTTTGAATTGTAGCTCCCATAATTCCCACATGTGTGAGAGGGACCCAGTGGGAGATAATTGATCATTGGGACAGTTTCTACATGCTGTTCTTGTGGTAGTGAGTAAGTCTCAAGAAATCTGATGATTTTATCAGGGGAAACCCCTATCACTTCGTTCTCCCTCCCTAATCTTGCCTGCTGCCATGTAAGATGTGACTTTTACCTTCTGCCATAATTGTGAGGCCTCCCCAGTTATGTAGAACTGAGTCCATTAAACCTCTTTTTCTATATAAATTACCCAGTCTCAGGTATGTCTTTATCAGCAACATGAAAACAGACTAATACACCCTGTTACAAGATTACTAAGATCACTGCTATGCTCAAAGGTGTTTTAGCCCTTCTGAGCCTCTGCAAGTCAAGTACATGGAGGACATGGAGATATATATATATATATATATATACTTCTTATTACTGATCAGTTAGAAGAACAAAAGCTTGACTTTCATAAAGGAAGGAAGATTTTACAAACACATGTGCTGACTTGGCTATATTTTTGCTGGAGTAAGGGATGAGGACTTCTTTTTGAAGATGTTTACAAGTGTTTCCTTGAGGAAATATTTGACATGGAAGTGACATTTCAGCAGCTCAGATGTGCCACACTGAACAAAACATGTTGGGTGAAACAAATGTTTTACTTAGGGGAAAGGAAAACTTTCTGGCATAGATGAAGCTGCAAAGACTTTCTGGATTCAAGGCTAGCTTGACCATGTGAGCAGCCCAGCAGGTATTTGGTGGAGGAGAGGATGGTGTGGAAAGCCTAGAGCTTCCCAAAAAGGACTTTTAAGAATAGAGATTTGTTCAGAGAGGAGAGAAGCCCCCAAATATAAAATGGCAGTTACAATAAAGTAATAATTTCTAGCTGTAACATGTTTTCCACATCCTTCTTTTCACCCAAACCTTGAATGGGTGCCAGATATTTTTGTTTGCACACACATAACCTGCTTGCTCCATATTTAAATGAGAAATCAACTGTCTTGTTCAAACTGGAATAAATTACTGAAAGAAATATAAGTAAGGCTGGGCATGGTGGCTGATGCCTGTAATCCCAGGAGACTTTGGGAGGCTGAGGCCAGTGGATCACTTGAGGTCAGGAGTTCAAGACCAGCCTGGCCAACATGGTGAAACTCCATCTCTACTCAAAATACAAAAAATTAGCTAAGCTTCATGGTGGCTGCCTGTAATCCCAACTACTCAGGAGGCTGAGACAAGAGAATCACTTGGACCTGGGAGGTAGAGGTTGCAGTGAGCCAAAAATCACACCTCTAAACTCCAGCCTGGGCAACAGAGTGAGACCCTATCTCAAAAAGAAAGAAAGAAAGAAAGAAAGAAAGAAAGAAAGAAAGAAAGAAAGAAAGAAAGAAAGAAAGAAAGAAAGAAAGAAGAAAGAGAGAGAGAGAGAGAGAGGGGGCTTCCCAAAAAGGACTTTTAAGAATAGAGGGAGAGAGGAAGGAAGGAAGGAAGGAAGGAAGGAAGGAAGGAAGGAAGGAAGGAAGGAAGGAAGGAAGGGAAAAGAAAAGAAAAGAAAAGAAAAGAAAAGAAAAGAAAAGAAAAGAAAGAATATAAGTGCTTAAATGTCTTCTTCAGGACCAGGAAATCATCTATCACTTGGACTTTGAGTTGGAGCATTCTAAAGAAACTTGTTCTTTACAGTGGTGCTGCTAAACTAGGAATAAAGACCACTGTTGAAAGAGATGTTTTAGCAGTATCTGGATGAAAGATTAACTCCACAAGAGGCCGCGGAAATCACCTATTTCCCGTTGTCCAACCCATTCAACTCAAACCACCTAAAACTGTCAGTGGATTTGAAACGAGAGGAAGCAGCTAATTTTATAACCAACAACAACATTGATGGTTAAGGATGTTAAGATAAGGGTCATTTAATGCATGTTTCTAACTATGAACAAATCAGTGGCAGGAATCAGAAAAGCATCAGCAATGGCGATTGACTTGAAATGATCAATCTTGGATGTTCCAGACCACAAACTTTCAAAGCAAAGAGTAGTTCATTTTCTCTCAAGTGGGCAGGCATCTCACCATGCAGTCAGAGTTGTACTTCTTCACCAAACTTTAAGCTAGACAAACACGTCAGTGCCAAGCAAGACTTCCCAGCCTCCCAAGACACAAAAGGGCATTTATTTCTGAACTCAGCAAAAGGACTATCATCCATTAGTTGGTCCCGGGTAAATGGTTGCTAAACAGCAGGCCACTAGCAGGCATTCTGAGAGCTGTCGGAGCCCCTCATGTGGGCTCACTTTCCCTTTCATGCATAAAGTACCTCAATACGATGACTGCAGTGAGTTCCGTGCCAGTGGCAATGGAAGTGATGCCAGGAAGGTTGTTCATTTTGCACAGAAGACAGTGGGTGATTGACATACTGTAGAAAATTAAGTACTTTTCACACGAAGGTTTTGGCATGTTGCTTTCTTTGGGAGTTGGGGAGGGGGCACCTTTTTCAGTCAATGTCATCTACATAAACAGATGTGCTATGGAAGAATTCTCTCACCTTCTTGCCAGCTTTTGACATGTTGCCTGATGCCCATGTTTGGAGGGAATCAGTGGCTCTTTCCTTATGACTGAATATAAGGCAACATATCATTGCTCCTTGGGAAATGGCTCACCTCCCTTACAAAGGCGAAGACTTGGGTTCTGATCCCAGGGACTGCTCTGATATTTGCTGCCCAAGTGCAATGAATGAAACAATTTCCTATCTACAAATGATGATTCCTCTTGTTTCAGTGGGATTGATTCCCAATGAACCTTGGCATGCCCCTTGGGTATTTTCAGTTCTGCAATTGTGATTTTGTTTTCATCCTATCCAGCACAAAAAGCAAATGACACATGTCCAGGTTTTAAGTCCTTCCCCTTGACATGCTGATATTTAAACACTCTAAGACTGCACACATTCAGTGTGTTGTCTTCATCTGCTTAAGCCTAAATCTTGTGCCCATAGGTGGGGAATGACTGGATATTATTACCCTGATAGCTGATGATAATATTTCTGCATCCATTGCTAAGCTTCTTAAGTTTCTTCTTCACTTTAGCAGTGTTTGGCATATCATTTTCTAGAAACTGTACTCAATGTGCCTTAGGTAAAAAAGCAAGATTTGATACTCTGTTCATGGGAGATTATCTAGGACTGAGCTGCTGAGCGAATATCTCAGCCTCACTCATCCAGTCTCTCCATAAACGCACCTTTATATGCCGCCTGGGGGTAAACCGGGTCACTTGATGTTGTTTCAGAACATCTGGAAAATAGTCACTGGGGTGGAAGGGCTGTTAAAGCTCTTTGTGCTAAGACTCAGGGGATATAATGAAAACATGGATGTGACACATACCAAATGATTCTAAAACATCCACTTGTTTGTAAGTACCCAAACTACTCATTATCTGCTTTTACTTCAAATAAGAGGGGTTTGGCAAGGTTGCTCAGTTCAGACATGTATTATTGCTCCTCACAAGCTTAAAATCTCTTTTCTGGCATTTTGGGGCAACCAAGAAGCTAAGAGCAACTGAATTGAATATTTTCAGTCCTAACCAAGGCAAGATCCAGAGGGACAAAAGCATCCAGATGAAGAAACTACGATGATAGTGGCCAGGAGATGCCCGTGGGGCGGGACGCAGAGGGGTTGGTGAAAGGGTACAATATTTCAGTAAAGCAGAGTGAATAAATTTTGGAGATCTAACGTACAGAAAGTAACTTAGCTATTAATAATGTATTGTATACTTGAAGTTTGCTAGGAGAGTAGTTTTTGTTGTTGCTGTTGTTGTTATTGTTTTGTTTTTGAGATGCAGTCTTGCTCTGCCGCTCAGGCTGGAGTGCAGTGGCACAAATGTCCACTGCAACCTCTGCCTCCCAGGTTCAAGTGATTCTCCTGCCTCAGCCTCTCCAGTGGCTGGTACTACAGGAGCATGCCATCGCACTGGGCTAATTTTTGTATTTTCAGGAGAGACAGAGTTTCACCATGTTGGCCAGGCTGTTCTTTAACTCCTGACCTCAAGTGACCCACTTGATTTGGCCTCCAAAGTGCTGGGATGACAAGCATGAGACACTGTGCCTGTCCTGCTAAGAGAGCAGATCTTATATGTTCTGACCGCAAGGGAAGGAAAGGTATGATGTGACATGATGAAGATGTTAACTAGCTAGATTGTGGTCATGATTTCACAATGCTTATCAAGACCCCACATTATATGCCTTAAAGTTATAACCCCCTTTTTTTTTTTTTTGAGATGGGATCTGGCTCTGTAGCCTAGGCTGAAGTGCAGTGGCTCAATCTTGGCTCAAGGCAACCTTAGCCTCCTGGACTCAAGTGATCCCTCACCTCAACCTCCCCAGTAGCTGCCACCAAGCCCTGCTAATTTTTGTACTTTTGTAGAGACAGGGTTTTGTCATGTTGCCCAGGCTAGTCTCGAACTCCAGGGCTCAAGCAATCCATCTGCCTCAGCTCCCAAAGTGCTGGGATTACGGGCATGAGCCGCCATGTCCAGCCTAAATATACAGTCTTTATTTGTCAATTACACCTGAATAAAACCTGAGAATAGTGAAGAACAAGCACAGGACAGAGCCATTAAAAACAAGAGCCGACAAGAGACCAGCAAGTTTCTGCACAATGGATCTGACATTGTCTCTATTTGTAGCCATTTCCAGATCAACTGGCAAACATGACCAGTATTAAAAGCGGCCAGCAAATTAACAGCCCTTTCCTTCTTAAGCCACTTCATTCACTGGCTATAAGACTTTTTTCTAGGTAGAGATTCAAAGTTTTCAGGTATGGGAAGTCTTTCCTGGAGCATTTTTAATTCTAAGCGGAGGAACTTCTCAAGTGATTGAGTAATGGGTTTTGTGCTTCTCACTTCCCTTAAAATATTAATTAAGAAAACAAATGAGAGCTTCTCCTTAAGGGGTGAACTGTGAGTTAAACTGGCCTTCAATGCTAGCTAGCCATACTGCACTTTCTTTCCTGATTAGCATGGGTGCCAGGCGGTTCCTACAAATTAAAACAATATGCTTATAGTGATGAGCCGTATTGGCCATCTATCTTCCTTTTGTGATCTGGCTCTCATCGAGCTGAAATGAAGCCATTTCTTCTGCCTGGGGCTGATGAAACACAGAGTAAACCCAGTTCTCTAAGGAGGCTCTAATGATTCTCTGCAGAGCGTGTGTCAGCCCAGCACCTGCAGGCTTCGGCTTCTCTGTTTCCATCATAAAATGAAGCATCTGTTTCAGGGAGGTGATATCTTTTTATCATCCAGTGTATCGCTCTGGTCGGAGTGGATGCAGCTCATTTGGTACACAAGGCTGCTGCACCACAGGTAACAAATGGTCCCCCAGGAAGTTCTGCTCTCATCAGGGGTGAAAAGGGCACAGCTTTGGGCAAAAACTTTTGGTAAAAGTCTTCATGCCTTACATCAAGTGGCCTTCTTTTAGTGAAAACAGGTTAGGAAGCATAAAGGGGAATCCTTGAAATTAGTCCTTTATTCATCAACTCACATATTCATTCATTCAATGAATATTAATCAAGCACCAACTAGGAGCGATGCCCCATGCCAGTATCTGGGGAGAGAGAATAAAGTTGGCAGATGTGGCCTCTGCCCTGCTGGAGGTCAATGCTGGTGATGGACACAGACATTAAACAATAAATGATGAATTAAGCACTTAATTACCACTAGGGAGGGTATCCCAAATCAAAAGGCACCCTGGGAATTTACAAGGGGGGTCTGATGCTTTGGGGGTTCAGGAAAGACTCCCCTGGGGAAGTGACATTTAAGCTGAGATCTCAAGGACAAGAAAGAAAAGTGAGTGAATACAAGGGAGAAAGATTATTTTTCAGCCAAGGAAATGGCATATTCAAAGGCCCTGGGGTGGAAGGATGACACTGTCCCATATGAGAAATGAGAAAAAAAATTCAATGAAAAGGAAAATGGCTAAAGATGGGGTGACATGGACAGGAATCAAATAAGGCAGGCCTTTAGGGTAGCCTTTTATCCCAGGAGCATTGTACACATGGGTGCTTTGTAAGTAGGGAAGTGAGAGGATTGTTACTACCAAGAGCTTTTCTACCACTTATCCTGTAGGAGCCATGTAGCACTTTCACTGCCAGGCACTGCACAGAAATATTTAATTTATGATTTGCAATCAATCTAACATTTTTTCAACACAGATATTTTAGCCACACCTTGTAGGTGAGGAAATTAGGATGTAGAGGGGTTAGGGATGAGCCAGGTGCATGTAGCCAGTAGTATGGGGTGAGGTCTCCAACCCAGCCCAGGCCAGTCCAAGCCCTGACTCTTTCCTCTCTGTGCCATGCTGCCTTCCCACCCATGGACCAAATAATGAACTGCTAAAAATTTGTGATGTTGATGCAACATTGTACTTTTTCCAATTGTTTGACTCTTTTGGGAGAGTTTCTAAGTTACTGACTGATAATATTAAAATAATAATAGCTTTATTTATTTATTTAGACAGTCTTGCTCTGTCACCCAGGCTGGAGTGCAGTGGTGCAATCTCAGCTGACTGCAACATCCACCTCCCAGATTCAAGCGATTCTCCTGCCCCGGCCTCACAAGTAGCTGAGATTGCAGACACATGCCACTGGGACCAGCTAATTTTTTTGCAATTTTTGTACAGACAAGGTTTCACCAGGTTGGCCAGGCTAGTCTTGAACTCCTGACCTCAAGTGATCTGCCCGCCTTGGCCTCTCAAAAGTGCTGGGATTACAGGCATGAGCCACCACGTGCAGCCTATTTATATTATTATAGAACTAAAGAGAGTACAGCAGATTTACATTATCTCTTAGAAAGAATTTTTGACAAGAAGGGACTAAACTAGCACCATTTAAAAAGTAAAAGCCTGAGATTTGGAATTCGATTGACCTGGGTTAAAATCCCAGCTTGTCCAGTTACTGACTGAGTAACCTAGAGCAAGGTGATTACAAATATTGAGACTCAGTTTCATCCCTGTAAAATGGATCTATTCACATCTACTTCAGTTTGTTGTTGTGAGGATTGAATGAAATCGCTATGCAAACCAATTTTCCAAGTTCCTGAGCCACGCAATCCACATTCACACCTGTCATCACCACCTCCACTGCCATCATCTTCATCCCCACTGTTAGTTAACGAAGTTGCCAGGTCAGTGGGACATGGGACATCAAACAGCTGATCTCTTTCCCCTGGCAAGTGTTTTTGAGCCTATTGCAAGTGTGTTGTCCATTTTCCTCATTATTGAAAGGAATGTGAACTCATTCCTGGCAGATAGCTGAGGACTAAGACTACCTAAGAATGCCGTGCAGCCAATGAATTTAAGAACATTTGAATATGGCACAAAGCAAGGACTTAAATGATTCTGCAAAAGGAGATGTGGATGAACACAGCTGGATACAGGGCATTTGCAGGTACCGTCTTTTAAAATAAATGACTATACCAGGTGGGAGGACTTTGTTTTGCTTTGAAAACTGCTTTTTTGTCATTAGAGTTTTTATGCTTTTAAAAAATTATTTGAGGCATCAAACTGATCATTTTTAAATTGAACAAAGAGTTCACATCTAAATATTATACAAGCATAACATAGGTGTGTATAGATGTGATGTAAGTTCCCCTGAAAAGTATATAAAAACATCTAAATTGAGAAAGATACCTAGATCAGGCCATCTGCTCCCTTGATGGTTATCTGGATTTCACCAGAATACCTGCCACACCTCTCCTTAGGCTGCTTGTAGCCAGGTTTACACAAAAAGATCCATACAAATCACTTATTAAATGAAACAATTCTCATAAGGGCTCCCTATCTGGTGCCTGACATATAGGCATTCTTTGATTAATGTTAGCTATTGCAGTAATACAACAATGATACTTTAGGATTGCAAAAGCTTTTAAAGTCCTCCACATTAATGTCTATGTTTCACAGATGATGAAACTATGGTCTCAAGAGGTCATGAAACTTGCACAATATTTCAGAGCTACTAAGACCAGAGCCTACCTGTAAGGGCATGAAGAAGTTTAAGCAATCTGAGATCCGAGATAACCAGAAAGTTTCAGAATGCCTAGCACTCTAAAAGAGCTATAGGTCCTATCTCATGGGATTGTTCTTTCATCACACTAATTCCACTGGCATTCCTTTCCTCTCATCTGTCCCCACTAGGTTCTGTGAGGGCAGGGATGGTGCATGCCTCATTTCCCACCATCTCCCCAGCAGTGGCACAGTCACCTAGCATATAATTATATTCAGTCACCTAGCATATAATACACATTCAATGAAATGTTTGTAAATTGGATGGAGAGTCTCAGCCCATACACAATGCCAAAGGACATGCCAAACTGTCTCAATGTCCATCCCAGAATGACATGCAGGACTTGTCCCACTGCACAGGTTAAGTGTTAACCTGTTATGACTTTGAAACTTAAGACAGTTTTGTTATATAAGAAGGTGCTGAACAGAAACACAAGGTAACGTGTGCCCAGTGAGTAGTTTGTTGTGGCTGGTCCCTTCTCAACACAACTTCCTGGCTATCAGAGAGAGAGAACTCTGTCCACAATAAACAAGACCAGGTTTAAAAAAAAAAAAAAAAGAGGGAAAGCTGAAGCTAGGGATTTAGTAAAGAACTCTATACACTATAGGCATGCTGGTGACAACCTTCAGGCAGAAGATCAACCCACTGGGAAATCTTATTGCCAATCCCACTGAAATTTGTTCACAGTTGTCTTGAATGTGGTTTGATCCTCACCCTGGTCCTAGAGGCAAGGTGCCAGTAGTGATGGAGAAGTCCTGTGTCTCTCTGTAGGAAGGCTTCTATCAGCTCTCACTAGCCCAACCCATAAATTCAAACATACCATTTGTCAGCAGCCCCTTTCCCTGCCAGACTTGCAGGGTAACACTCCTTTCCCTCAACATAAAGTGTCCAGCAGTGGGCCACAAGAAATGGATGGGGTGAAAGATGTGCAGGGAATCGCAAATCGCTCTCTCTCAAATTCACATTCGTCATCTGTAAAATAAGGACTGTAAAGCTTGCCCAATCCACCCCACCAGATGGGTGGAAGGACCACAGAAGGTCACTGACAGACATCTTCCAGAATGTAAAGTTGATACAATGGTAAACCGGTTTTCATTTCTTGAGATCCTCCCACTAGATGTTACAAGGCTAACAAAATTAGCCACATGGCCCTTCCCTTCAAGGAGATTATAGTATATAAGTATGGTAAGTTGAAAAACAGAGAAAGAAAATTGTCACAACCACCACAACCTTCAGCAAACGCCACTCTGATCCATCAGCAGCCATCAAAATCGAGGCAAGACACTCCATCAGCAAGAAGATGATGACTCACTGAAGGCTCAGATGATCAGTAGCATTTTAAGCAATAAAATATTTTAAAATTAAAAAAAAAGAAAAACATAGATAGATACACACACACACACACACAAACACGCACACCTGTTCTTTTATCAAATATTCTTGTAAAGAAATTCAATATAGAATACATTAATGTACATATTAAATAATCTTTGATTGATAAACTACTTTCAATTTCAGTCAAATCAGTATATAAAATTTTACATCTTTTATTTAGAGGAGGAGAATTAAAAAAAAAAAAAAAAAACTTATAGAGTCCTGTATGTGAAATCCTATAAACTCAAAATCAGACATTATTAAAATGGATGAGAAAGCTGTTCTGGAGTACATATCTGCCTCTTATTTCCTGTATAGGACCTTTATTTTCTGACAAGTCTACAAGACCAAAGACTTGATGGACGGAAGTCATGTGTCTTCAATACAGGTAAAGGACTTGCATTCATGAAAAGTTGGGGGTTTTCTCCCTTATCAAACAGACAAGCACACTTGATATTTTGCCAAAACTGCTTAAAGTAGATTATATCTACACTTAACTTTCCAGTAAGTGCAAAAACAAAATCTCTAAAATTTATAAACAAAAGTTTCTTTCTTGCTTCAGGGTTCAAGGCAGAGAACAACTTTCACTGACTCTCAGACATACTACAGCTTGAATCTTATGGGGACATAAAATATATTTATTGTTGCTCTAGCTCAAAATTTCCATCCCACTACATCTGAACACTGATTTGGGGTTTACAAAAATAGCATCAGCAACATTGCCAAGGAGATCCTATAACTTTAACACAAAGTAAATATGAAAGTAGAAAAGAAATGTAACCTTTTTAAAGTTCTCTCTATGCAAATAACATGCAGAAGTCACTGACTACTGAACACTCCCACGCCTCTCCAATATCTGAACCCCCCTGAAAAAACATCATGACAATCTTGTTATTTTGATCTTCCACAGATTTCCTTTCATTCTTATTCACTCTCTGTGTTGGTGTCCGTATCTATAGCCGTCATCTATAGGTAGTAAATTTCTTAGAAGTCTAATACAGTCATCCCCACAAAATCACAAAAGGAGCTTTTTATAAAACCTCTGGGTCTATTTACATTTTCAGATCAAATTGTCACTCTGTGCACGAGTCATCCATTAAAATGAAATATATTAATCGTAGTGCAACATGTGCTAAGACTCATGGGGCTACACACTTCCTACCATGCTATCCCCAAAACACGTATCTGCGTGAATTTACGTCCAACGTTGCTGGGGGTTTGGACTAAAAAGAACTTTGGAAGACAGGGTTCTGGGAAGACTTGGGAAGGCAAGATGGAAAAGAATGCTGTGTGCTTCTCAGACAGTGCCAGAATTTCAGTCTACAGAGAGACACTGCAGATGACACGCAAGGGGATACTTTCATAAAAGCCATTGTGAGACTCAGGTCCAAACTGTACTGCCTACAGGCTGAAGTGACGAAGTGAGACACACAGACAGAGGGACCTGCCCCACACACTCCACCACAGACTTCACAGCTACTCTGTCTTCCCCCAAGAACAGCAGTAGAGAACTGCTGAGCCCAATGGAGCCCAGAAGAAGCAACAGAAGGGACCAGCCATGACGGATGATCTTGCTGGGGACCATAGGAGGCTCTCAAGGCTACTAATGTTTACTTGGCTTCATGTATTCTCATAACTGAGACCTAGGAATATCCAGGTGCCCTTTGCATATGGAATGTTGGATTTAACATGCATTACCCACCTGAAACATGTACATAAAATTTGCTAAGTGTAAATTTAAAATTTGAGCATCCCTTCAAGAATACTTGGCACTAAGGTCCCTAAAATGCTCATTGATAATATGAAGCTGAATAAGAAAGCCTGTTTCTTGGGTTCCTTTCTCTAAGACAGACACACCACCAACACTGACATACCTCTTTTGTGTATTAGCAAACAATTCTGTTAACGTACCTTCATACAGCTTCTAAGAGACCTAATTTATTAATACTCATTTAGTGTAATTGCATAAGCACTGGGAGAATCTGGCTTTTAAAATGCATTCAATATTCATAAACCCTAAGAAGTATGGCTCACCTTCACATAATGATTGGTGTTCATAATTGTGAGTGTCAATATATGTCTAGAATTTGGCATTTACCTTGTAATACACAATGAAGAAAATAGAACTAAGTACTCTTGAGAACATAACAAAGTAACCAGGTGGGGAATAGATTAGTCCCTCAAGGATACAAATGAGGAACACTTACTAACTTAAAATAAAATGTTACAATATCAGAAGCCAATTAGTAACACAGTAGCCTAAACAGAATTTGAAGTTAAATTGTTTCTTCCAGCTTCTGGCCAAAGCTCTGCCAAAAAGGAAACCATCTAAATACAAAAGAAAGTTTCATTGTATATACTTTTTGGTTTTCCTTTTGCTATACAAGAGATTATTAAAATTTACACTTGTAAAATTATATGAATCTTTCCTCCCACACCGTCCTTGTCCTCTTAGCAGTTAATGAAGCAGATGTGTTTTCCCTGAATTGCATAAAATATTATCAAGGTCCAAGATTAAAAGATAAGGCCAGGTGTGGTGGCTCAAGCCTGTAATCCCAGCACTTTGGGAGGCTGAGGCAGGTGGATCAAGAGGTCAGGAGACAAAGACCATCTGGCCAACATGGTGAAACCCTGTCTTTACTAAAAATACAAAAATTAGCTGGCTGTGGCAGCGTTTGCCTGTAGTCCCAGCTACTTGGGAGGCTGCGGCAGGAGAATTGCTTGAACCCAGGAGGAGGAGGCTACAGTGAGCCAAGATCACGCCACTGCACTCCTGCCTGGGTGACAGAGAGAGACTCCATCTCAATAAAAATAAATAAATGATAGAATTACTAACGAAGTTTAATAAATTCTAGAAATTGATATAAAAGAATAATACCGTAGCATCTCCTTAAACAAGGCTACTGAAAAAATTTACCCAGTTAATTCAAAGGCATTTTCCTGTGGGGAAAAACAAATCTTTCTATGAATGAATATTTTAGCATTTTGAAAGCAAGCCTTTGTGATAAAATTCCATAAACAAAGAAAACTTTTAGATGTGTCAAATTCAACAGTCTGCTTATGTTGGTAACATGAAATGCACTAAGTCTTTCAGGAGGTCCAATGTTAAAAATATTTTAAATGACCAACGACATAAAAGAATGAATTTGCTTCAAGCTTTTCTTTTTGATATCAGTGATATGTTAAGGAAAAGAAAATGTAACTTTTAACAAAATAACATTTTATCTCCAATGATTAGTTCTGTTTACAAATGTGACAGTTATAACCAAGGTTTTATTAATTTAGTTAGACTTTAATCTTTATTAAAGATATTCAGAAGCAGGTCACATTTGTATTTTAAATGTTTTTGTTTAACTTCTCTGCAGAAAAATAAAAAAGTATTCTTCTGTCATTTATATGTGATACTAGATTGAGTGAATCCTGCAAAATATTGTGTAAACATTTGAAAAAAACTGCTCTTACCAATTGCAAGAAGCCAAACTGCAAAATGTATGCTGTGTGGCAGTACAGATTTACTGTCTCAAATTGCATGATGCAGACAAAGTACTTTGTAAATGGTAGAGAAAGTTCTGCATGTTTGCAAATTATTCAAAGGTTCCTACATGGAGGTGATGGTGGTGGTGATCATTAATAACAATAGCTATTATTTCCTGAGGGAGTGTGCCAGCCACCATCCTAAGCACTTACATATATTTGCTTATTTATTCCTCACAAGAATTAGTCAAAGTTTGGTTGAAGTAGATACTAACATTGTCTCCACTTTATAGATAAACACGGAAAGTACAAAGAAGTTAGTTTCCTTAGGTCATACAGCTCATCAGCTTATGACTAATAAAGCAGTTATTCCTGCCTTCATGCAAATGTAGTCACAAATGAAAGTGCTGGCACAGAATTTATGAATTACTGTCTAGTTAGATTATATGATCCAGGTAACCCAACCCATGGCCACGTTCCTTTTTGGTTATTAAAGTAAAAGCATACACGCAAACTTATTTAGATACCCAGAGATAAGGCAGGCATCTTTGAACTAAAGCACAGACTTGTTCTCTTTGTTTGAAATTGATTCAAATGAGTCACATGATCTGTGCAAATGCTCTTCCTGCTCTGGAGTAAGATGTGCTAAGTGTTTAATAAGTGAGTGCATGCTTCCCAGTGCAGCAGTGTTTGCCTTTTTACTTGGTGTCTTACTCAGAAATCTGTGGTTTGCTATGAGTGAAAAGTTAACTAAAACCAGCTAAAACCAAAAAGGAGGAACGTATTAGTTCCAATAAGTGAGGAGTCTAGAGAGTTCAGGTTTCAGGTGTGGCTGGATCCAGGTACTCAAGTAATGTCATCATGCCTATCCCACTATTGCTCCTGCTTTGTGCTGCTCTGCTTCTTTCGTCATTGGCATCCTTAATCAGGCACTCTTCGCCTGCAGTTAATGGTTTGTATGTGGCTATTCTAGGAGTGAGCACACTTCTTTCCTCACATCTCCAACCAACATCTCAGGCAAGTCTTGGATTGGCAGAGCCCGGTATCCTGTACCTATCTCTGAACAAATCACTTCCTCTGGAAGAATAAGGCATCTGACTGGCTAATCAAGAGGTGGGTGAAGGAGAAAGGGGAAATAGGAAAATAACATATAGAAGATGATGGTGATAAATGGATGAGTGACAGAAGAGTAGCCTCTCATAGCCCAGAGATGTCTCGCTGACTTTTATCTTCAATGTTATTTCAAAAATTTAGCTTCCAAAAAACAAAAAGAATGGACCATTCCAACCTCCTCTTTGGGTTATGTTCTTTATTTGTGCCTTATTTATTTTATTTAAAAGAAAATGATACAGAGCAGCTTTGAACAAGGCAAGGCTTATATGGATGGTGCCATTTAGGAGGGAGATGGTTTCTTTCTCTGCTTCATTGTACTTGGTGATAATTATGATCAGTGCCATGGTGACTCTTAATTGTATCATTCCAACAAATTCACATTCATATTTAAAATCATAAATTAAGAAAGGTTACTATGAAGCGTGCCTGATTACGCATTTATAATTTCTCAGACGCAAGGAACATAATGGGAGTTTCCCTGCAGTCATTTGTCACATAACAATATCCTTCTGGCCTGCTGCATACAAAGGTTCCACTGATTGGAAGAGCGACTCTGTGTGCAGGGCCAAAGGACTGGGGAAGTTCTCAACTGGTTTAACAAGAATGAGCACCACACCTTCTGAAAGGTCTGCACTGAGAATTGGGAAAAATTAGGGAAGTGCCTTTAGGCAACTAGAATCTGAGAGATCAAGAGTTCAGATAAGAGCAAATGAGTATCTTGGGCCATGACTGAAACTTCTCCCACTGAAACTTCTTCCCACTGTCGAGCGAGAGAGAGAGAGAGAGAGAGAGAGAGAGAGAGAGAGAGAGAGAGAGAGAGAGAGAGAGAGAGAGAGAGAGGAGAGAAAGGGGGGGAGGGAGGGAGGGGGGGACAAGGGAGAGTTACTCCATAGCCACATAAGTGCCTGTGCTCACACCCAGACCCTGAAACCCCCATAGCATTACTGTGAATTATATTCTCCCCCTTCCCTTGACTTTTTTGTTGAAATTTTCTTTTTCTTTTAGACCCAGGACAGAACAGCCCTACTTCTTAACTCATGGCATGCTATGTTTATCAGTTTGTACCAAGCCCTTCACTCATTTGTTCAATAACTTTTATTCCCTTTCCCCTTCCATTTTCCTCTCACAACCCATAAGCAATAGCATTATTGTGTTCAATGGCAGCCTTTTGTATGAGAATTCATAAGACACCCAAAATTTCCTTGTTCTGTCTGTATGTGCACCTTGTATACATATATATGTGTTTATTTACGTAAACCAGACTTTTTTCTGGTTTTCCTCCCTCTCAGTCAGTTTTTAAGTTTTTGTTTCCGTCGTTTATTTTTATTTATTTATTTATTTATTGAGACTGAGATTTGCTCCTGTTGCCCAAGGCTGGAGGGCAATAGCATGATCTCTGCTCACAGCAACCTCCACCTCTCAGGTTCAAGCGATTCTCCTGCCTCAGCCTCCCAAGTAGCTGGGATTACAGGTGCCCAATACCATGTGAGGCTAATTTTGTAGGTTTCTCCATGTTGGTCAGGTTGGTCTCAAACTCTCAACCTCAGGTGATCTGCCTGCCTCAGCCTCCCAAAGTGCTGGGATTACCAGTGTACGCCACTGTGCCCGGCCCCTGGTTTCTAAATTTTAATCAGCACTGCTTCAAATCACTGTATAGCATTGTATGGTGAGCCTCCCCAACATCTCATTACCCATCTTCCTAGTGACAAACACCTGAGTCACTACCATCCTCACCACCATACCCAGTGCTGGGATGGGTTCCACTCCCAGGAACAGGACAGCAGGGTCATGGGACTCATGGATTGGTTTCCATCTGAATTCCCTGCCTTGACTATGAAGCACCCACCATGATGACAGTATCAGGTTCATAGCATGTCAATGGAGGAATCTGGGGCTCTAAGTGACAGGCCTAACTTCACATAGCTAGTTAAATGCTGGAGTCCGGATTCAAAGCCATGTTTCTCCGACTCCCAGGCTCACATCCTTCCAGGGTACCACACCTTCTGAGACGGCCTAGCATAAAGGGATCCCAGAGAACCTCTGACTGACCCACTCACTGGGAGGAGTGTGCACTGGGGTGAAGCCTCGGAAAGTTCTCCTCATTTGCAGGAGGAAGGAGCCTGGCTCCTCCTCTTGGTGGTACCTAGGATTCAATCTGTGAAGTGGGAAGCCTATACCTACAGGACTCTCACTATGCTGAGAATCTCTGTTTTCCTTTTGCCCAATAAATTCCATTTTTCTATCCCTTCAAAGTGTCTGCAAGCCTAATATTCCATGATTGTGTGACAAGATCCCATTTTTAGCTGAACTAAGGAGAAAGTTGTACAATACTCCCATGGAGATCTTATAGTTCAATACTCTAGGGTATAGGTAGCAAAAACTTGGTTAGGAATCTTTCTTGTAAGAAGGCCAGTAAAAGTGTTTCTTCCCTTCATCTGGCATCCATTCCCCGCCAGTGCCTTCAGGCCTGCTGGAAGGCCATTGGATAATCAGAGGTGAAGGAGGGCCCCACTGGCTAGGGGCCAGGGGAACTTAGGCCTTCTCACACCCCTGAGGCAAGCAGATTAACAGCTGCCATCTGGCAAGCACAGCTTCTCCATGCAAACTGCAAACCTCACCCCCGGAGTCAATCACTGGTGTGTCCAATACCAGTCAGGCCCAGTGAAAGTCTGATGGCTCTATTAATGAAGATGAAAACTTGAGATATGCCAAATACAGATTAAATGGCATCTTGGTAACATGATTATCTCTGAATTACTAGCTGCAGAGTGAGATGGCCAAGTGACTAATCTTGGAGAAGGCCGAGTGCTTGGGAGAGAGGATTCCCTACTCCAGCCTTGGGGGCATCATTTGCTGTATCAGAGTGGTATTTTACTATGGGGGACACTCAGGAGCAGTGGTTTCCTCTGCAATAGAAAGTCACTTTGATTTCAGAGAAGATTTAATTTCTTGAAGTTCAGAAATAACAAATGCAGAATGGTCTGAAAGAAGATGACTAGGGCGAATGTCAGGAAAAAACGAGGAAGAATCACAGGAATCTGGCACATATTCCTGTCAATAGCATTGTTGAAATTAACAGAAAGGGAAGGAGAGAAATGATTCAAGGAAAGTCTAAAAGTTACAAACCAAGTCAAGTCATTTTCTTCTGATTTCTTTTGACTTCTGTCGTTAGCTCTCTATTGTTTAGCAAGCTTTTCTTTCTTTTCTTTACTTTCTTTTTCTTTCTTTCTTTTTTTTTTTTAAGATGGAGTCTTGCTCTGTCATCCAAACTGGAGTGCAGTGGCACGATCTTGGCTCACTGCAACCTCCGCCTCCCAGGTTCAAGCAATTCTCCTGCATCAGCCTCCTGAGTTGCTGGGACTACAGACACGCACCACCACACCTGACTACTTTTTGTTGCTGTTATTGTTGTTGTTGTTTTTCCTGAGACAGAGTCTTGCTCTTTCACCTAGGCTGGAGTGCAGTAGTAGTGTGATCTTGGCTCATTGCAACCTCCACCTCCATTGTTCAAGCAGTTCTCCTGCTTCAGCCTCCCAAGTGGCTGGGATTACAGGCATGTTGCCACTGTGCCTGGCTAATTTTTGTATTTTTAGTAGAGACGGTGTTCCACCATGTTGGCCAGACTGGTCTTGAACTCCCAACCACAAATGATCCTCCCACCTCAGCCCCCCAAAGTGCTGGGATTACAGGCGTGAACAACTGTGCCCAGCCTTTTAAGGAAGCTTTTCTATGCTAGTGTTTTCAGTCCATCAGCACATGTCATCTCTGTGAGGTAGGCATTGTCATTTCCATTCTCTATATAGGAAAGCTAAGACTTAGAAGTGTTCATAGTGACCTGGCACAGGGGCTCACACCTATAATCCCAGCACTCCAGGCTGAGAGACAGAATGAGACTCTCTTAAAAATAATAAATAAATAAATAAATAAATAAGTGTTACTGACTTGTCTGACATTACACATCAGCTTGAAAAGGGAGGTTAAGAAAGTTTCATAATCTTTTTCTTTTTTTGAGACAAAGTCTTGCTCTGTTACCTAGGCTGGAGTGCAGTGTTGTGATATTGGCTGTCCACCAATATCACGTCCACCTCCCAGGTTCAAGCAATATTTGTCTCAGCTGGGATTACAAGCACCTGCCACCACGCCCAGCTATTTTTTGTATTTTTAAGAGAGATGATCTTGGCCAGGCTGGTCTTGAATTCTGACCCATCTTCTTTAAAACAGATGATGGGGACTTGTCAAGTGATGGTGATGTTGAAGGATTGGGATTTTAAGTAAATATCTGTAAATAATTTGGGACTGGTACAGTGGCTCAATCCCAGCACTTTGAGAGGCCAAGGCAGAAGAATTGCTTGAGTCCAGGAGTTCAAGACAAGCCTGGGCAACATAGCGACATTCTGTCTCTACAAAAGATAATTTTTTTAAATAGCCAAGTATGGTGGCAGCTACTCGGGAGGTTGAGGTGTGAGGATCGCTTGAGCCTAGGAGTTTGAGGCTGCGGTGAGCTGCTATCACATCATTGCACACCAGCCTGAGTGACACAGTGACACCCTATCCAAGTAATAACAATAATTTGACAACGTGTCTTTTTATTTAACTGGAATTGTGTATGAAAGGCTTCATCCAGCAAATATGGCATGGACTATGAAATCTCCCAGAATCTTAGCCCCTCAGTAGCTATAAATCTCCTTAGAGTTTAGCCATGAGAGGCCCAAGACATGAATTGGTGACATGGCTCACGGTCTAATGTGCATATCGGGTACAGTTATCTAAATACGTCTTGAGAGAGCTCACATTTTCTCCATTCTTCCAAAGTACATTTCCATGCATGGCAGACAAATGAACAAAATGCTCGTTCTAAGACCTCTGATATACTGTACCTGTTTCAATCAGATGCATAACTGGGGCAGACCTGTTATTGTTTACTTTTTACACTATCGCTAGCAACTTTAATTTTTGGTTATGTTCTTGAAATCTCTTTCTGGAAAAGCAAATGAGATCACATTCTCCATTCTCCTGGTTAACAGTGTCATTATCACGCTGCAGAGTCTCAAACAAACAGCTAAATTCCATTGTCATTCTGAATCCCTTCTCTTTCTTTTGTAATGCATTCACAAACGTATTCAGTCTTCTGCCTTCTCAATGGAGAAAATTTTATAGAAACTGCCATAAGCGGTGCATAATTGTAAATGGCTTTAAAAAGCCATATGGAAGGATGAATAATCTTCCTTCTTGTTTCCGCCTTTCCTAAATATTCTTTTGCTTTGTGTTTTGCAATACCTTTTGCACCCAGCTTTGGTCAAAATTGTTGTTGGCCATTTGCCAGTCTGAAATGTCCTACAAAATGAATTGCTTCTTTTGTAAATAAGAAACATCTTGGTAACTTTGGAAAATATTGCTTGGAAATACCATACTGGAGTTATAGCTAGCTGTGAGCATTTTCTGTGGGGGCAAAGGAGAGCAGTGAGTTTATTGTCTGCTCAGCATGTATAAATCATGATCCAGGTAATATTTTGTGCTCGCCTTCATATCTTCTAGCGGCTGTCGTTTGGGACATCGCAAATATTCTTTCAAGAAAACACCACATATTTCCTTCTTCAGGATGGCCTTTCATTTTGGGTTAAATTTTCAAATGACACCAGTACCAGATGGAAATTGGGACAGATTTTTAACCACTGATTTCTTGGCTGAGACTTAATGAGGACACCATGATATTCAAGTGAATAAGCTCACCCACTTGTATTGGCTTCCTTTTCTTAATTTTTACATTAAGAAGTTAATTTATTCATCCTACAATTTAAATGCCAACCTCTTCTAATATTATTCTTACAAGGTAACTTCTGATTTGGCCACTTTTTATCTTTTCTCTTTCTCCTATCACCCTGTGCTTTTCAGGGTAAAATATCTTTAAACGGCACATCGAGGACATATATTAGAGTTGTGAGCTCAAACCAAAGCAGATATCAAAATTAACCCTATAATGCACTGCAGGGCACTTTAGGGTACATTACCATATAGCAAATTATGTCTATAATTTTTAGGAACTTAGACAAAAGGACACTAAAGGGGAATTTATTAAAGTTCACATTTTAAAAGAGAAATAGGTCTCTATTTTTGCCCATTGAAAGGAATTATATACATCTATACACTATGAATCACTGTATAGGATTATTAAAATAACTTTCAATAGTTTTCTTCCCAGTATATGATTCTTCTTGAATCATCAAGCTTAATATAATATTCAAAATTAAGAGAATGACATTTTGAAACTTTATTGAAATGATGGACTCTTTAAGGCAGGATTAGATTAATGGTCACTTAAAACTGTATCTCTACACTATCATTCATGATGAAGGTTGTTTTTTATTTTGACCTCTGAAAATTAGCTAATATGAGATATATTATGCCAAGATATCTGGACAGGAAATTGCCACTAGGTATGAACAAGAGACATCCAAGATCTCCATTCTAATGAAAATGCAATCAGCCATATCTATACTTAGAAGAAAAGACAAAACATGCAAAAGACTTGGATATTTAAATTGCCATTAAAACTCAGCTCATGCATAACCCATAGAGGGACGCATCTAATCAATGAGAGGGAGAAAGTATCAAACGTTGGTCATTTTAAGTCCCTCTCCCACAGACTTTTAATACCATATTAAGAAAAAATCCATTTAAATTTCTACCTAAATTCAGAAAAAAAAATCACATGTAGATATAACATCTTGAATCTCCTTAGACACACTGAAGAGAATACAAATAAAAGCTACTCGGAATCACTAAGAGAAATAATGCAAGTGCTTTATGAAACACTGGGTCACATCATAGCCACATACTGAACAAAATACGGTTAGGAGAGTCTGTTGGGTACAAGACATGGTAATTCTTCATTTTTCCACATGATATCTCACATGGTGTTTCCTCCGAAAGCCGAGTTTTACTTGGGAAAGACTTCATTTTAAAGACCGAAGCCCAACATTACAGAATCTTAGGATTCAACAAAAAAACAGAGAATATAGTTTTAGTGAACATTTTAATTGAGACCAACCTTTGCTGATGTCACTACAAGCAAATACACTATGTCAAAAATTATTAAAATACCCAACCCTCAGACTTTATGTCTGCGTGCGTGTGTGTTCATGGGCACGTGTGTGTGTGTTAATGCACGACGTTTCTACAAAGAGAAGAACTGGCTGCAGAACTTCTCCTTTTTTGTTTTCATATGTGGCACCGTACAGATTTCTATAGTTGTGAACAACTACATTTGATTAAAATCTGTCAGATTTATCTTTTTAGCAGGAGAAAAGAAATATGTGTTTCTCCAGAAAGGAAATCAATGTGTCTTTATGATAGATGCAGAGTGGAAAGCTGGAGACTGTCGCTTTAAGTGATGAAGCAGAAAGACAGGATAGCTATCACAATTGGCTGCCGACAAAATTGTCATGAGGCAAAGCCCTGTTTAATATCATAATCCTTATTTATAGGGTAGACTTACATCCACTGACTTAGTAGTTATTGCTCCAACTTGTTAAGTAACAAAATCTTGCATCTGAGGTATCCACAGTTTGCTTTGTTTAAATTTCTTTAGCAATATACTTTAGCCAGAACTGTGCTCTGTTGCTTTTCTGTAGTGCAAGAAAGATGATTCCCCTCCTCCTAGGAAGGCACCAGGCTTTCAAGGCCCTGTAAACGCACCAAAGAATCTCCCTTCTCAAGGCAAACAGGAGGCACCCAGGCTATGCCAGAGACAGATGAAGCAGGAAGCATACTCAAGGAAGGATAGGAGGCTACTTTATGACAAAAATATGTCCAAAGGGTTCTCCCTTCTGCTGGAAACTGCCTTCCTCCCCAAGAGCTCCAAGGTCTTCAGATAGAGCTATACCAGATAGAAAAGAAAGCCTCTGCGCTTGCATTGTGCAATTAAGAGATTCCCCATTCAGAGATGGTACAACCAGCAGACACTTTATCAAGACAGCCTAGGAAAGTCAGGTGAGCACTGATGCCTTTGCAGCAGAAGTATGTATGTTTCTATGGTTATAGCCAGAAAAACCATTCTGATGAACTTGTAAATCAATGTCCAGATCTATGAACTGGTACATCAGTTCAAATTGCTGTACCTCTTGTCTCATGACATATCTACAACCATACAATTTTTTATAAACCCAACAAAAATAAGCAATGGGGAAAGGATTCCCTGTTTAATAAATGGTGTTGGGAAAACTGGCTAGCTATGTGCAGAAAGCAGAAACTAGACCCCTTCCTGACACCTTACACTAAAATTAACTCCAGATGGATTAAAGACTTAAATGTAAGACCTAACACCATAAAAAACCTACAAGAAAATCTAGGCAAAACCATTCAGGACATTTGAGTAGGCAAGGACTTCATGACCAAAACACCAAAAGCATTGGCAACAAAAGCCAAAATAGACAAATGGGACCCAATCAAACTCCACAGCTTCTGCATGGCAAAAGAAACAGTCTTTAGAGTGAATCGGCAACCAACAGAATGGGAAAAAATTTTTGCGGTTTACTCGTGAATGAAATCTGCCTGCAAAGTATTTAACATGTTTATCTGCAGCCAATTTCAATAATCACATTCTATGCATAAGTCCCTTTCATACCTAATGTCTTTTTAAATGATATGTTGATTTTTGGTCCTCAGTCAATGAATGTTTCTGGAAGGCATTCTATTAATATGAGTGTGTGCTCAGCATATTCCCCCTGACCTGATTAAATCATTAAATGAAAGGACATTGTATGCAGACCTCCCTAGTCAAGGGCTTGGAGCATGATAGGGACTCATCACAGGCCCACTGCTTAGTCACTACTCTTCTCTCTTCAAATTGCATCCTAAAAATTAAATTAATAAGCAGAAATAACTAACACATTTGCCTAAAGCCAAATGACTCTTTTTTACCAATGTCTACTCTCTACCCTTTACCTCACTCCTGTAATCACCAAGTTATTCAGAAATCAGGATTTAAGGATTCATTGATCACCATCACATCCATTACAACTAATTGGAAGCCTTTTATAATTTACTAACGAATTGTAATAACTAAGATACATTCTTGAATTCTGGCAATAGACACTATCTACTAGTGGTGTCATAAGCTTTCAATACACTGGTGAATTTAACTTGCAAAAATCTGTTTATAATTCTTTATTGAAATTGATCTTCAAATTCTGTACTGTCTTTCCAAGTTATCTTCATAAAACAATTTTAATGTCATTCCTTGTTGTGGTCAAATGAGGTTTATATAACACTGCAATTGATTTTTTTAAGAAGACTCTAATGTCATCTGTAAAACCATCTGAGCCTGGTGCCTTTTTAAATGGAAGTTCTTTTACTTTCCAGCTTCTAATAATTGACTTATTTATATTTATTTAATCAACTAATAATTGATTTATTTATATTTCCTATCTTCATGCTAGGACTGATTTCCAGAGTCTGTATTTTTATATTAAAAAAAAAATTCCATTCACTCTAGGTTTCCAAATTTGTTTCTGTGGAATTGCACATAATATCCACCAGTAAATTTTCTTATCTTCCTCGTATCTGTGGTTGTAGTTCCTTTATAACAGTATTTTTATTTCACTTTCTCTCTCTTGATCTCTCCCGCTCTCTTTAGTCATGCTAGACAGAATTGTACCTAGTTCATCAATATCTTCGAAGAGCCTAATTGTGTTTACTTACATCTTTTTATGTTTCTTTTCTATTTTGTTAGTTTAAGCTTTTATCTTTATGAATTCCCTCCTTCCTCATTCCTGTTTCATTGTTACTTTTGAATTTAAGTTCAATATTTTAAAATTTCAGTCTTTTTTTAACCAAAAAAAAAGGACAATTTAAAAATATAACTTTTGCCTCAGTGCAAAGTTGTATGAATGTCTTACATAGTAGGAAATAGTCTTATTTTTATTACTCTAATTCATAACTTTAATTTGCTTATACTCTGATTCAAGGATTACTGAAAAGAGTGCTCTTTAATTTTAAGAACGTTTTCTTGACTTTTTATGCTCACATCTAGTTTTATTACATTATGATCAGATGTTTGGTTCTGGACAAGGAGAAAGTACAAACTGGTAGGAAAGTTTCTTTTCCTGTTACCATCTGCTGAGGCGCTGAAAAGACTGATGGGACACCCAACCAACCAGAGGCAGAAGCTCATCTGCTTGTTTCTGCCTCACTCTTCCAGGGCTACCATGATAAGCAGAAGTAGAGGGTCCTTCCATGGACCACATCCTGATGAACCACATCCCGATGAAGATGCATGAAAGGTCTCCTTCAGGAGGTACACAATCTGCTTTCTTTGCCTAGACCTTGAAAAGAGGCTGGCTTTCTCTTTCTCTGCTCCTTCACCTCTAACTCAACCCTCAGATGTCTCAGCATCCCCCTTAGCATCGGGTTCACTACCCCATTGGTGGCCATGGTACCTAATGACTTAAAGGGGCTGAAAAGGGAAAAATGTCAGGGGTATAGACACTCAGGCAGTATCCCCGAAAGAATCCCCCAACCCTGGCCATGTTTTTCTTAGGTCCTTTTTCTGATGTGCACTGGCCTCATCTTCCCTTTCAAATGGTAAGTTTCCTGCTAGCAGGATCACACCCCCTAGACCACTGCATTTCTCTCTGCAGCTACAGCAAATGCTAAGACACTGTAGACACTCAATAAACAGGGGATGACCTTGACAACAGATCCTGTGATTCTATTTGGTACACTTCATAACCTTTCCGGATAAAAGTCACAGTCGCAATGGCCGGAATACCATATGTGAAACATGCCAGAGTATCTAACTCAGGGAGGCCCATGCTTATCTACCCACTTATCTTCCAAGAATCAGGTGATGCTGGAAAGCTGAATGCTTGGTGGAGTTGGTGCCAGTACCCTGGGGGATAAAGAGAGGATGTGTGGCATTGGATACAGCAAGAGAGATTGGAGCTCCAATTCCAGTCTTTCCACTTACCAGTCAAACGATTTATCTTCTTTGAACTTCAATTTATTCACATAGAAAGTAAGTCAAGAAAATAGTTTACTTCTTTGCAAGGCTGTTACAGGGATTAAATGAGATCATGAATTAACTTGCCTGGTACATAACAAGATTTCAGTAACTGTGAGCCTGTAGCATTCTTGTTATCACCATATGTGACAGTAGGAAGAGGGAGACGGGCTGGTTAACAGTTGAGGGGCAGAAAACAAGGGAAGGGGAGGAGAAAGAGAATGAGAAAGGGAGGACCTTAACTCTGAGTCTTCACCCAGAGATCTTGGAAACCTTGGTTATTTAAGGAGATTTTAATTCCTTTTCCAGCAATAGTGACATTTCTACAGGCTGGGTCTGTCTTTTGTTTCCATTTTCCTAAATAATGTCACATCAAACCTCTTAAGAGAGTGGCTTTCCCATCCAGTTACCTCAATATGGGAGGGAGGAGATGAGCTACGGCAGAAGTCATGCAGCCCCCAGCTGGCCAGCAGGTGCCCATTGTTGGAGTTCTTTAGCTTTAATGGCCATTCCCATTTCTCCCATGGAGAAAGGCAGCACCTCCTTTGACATTCTTTGTAGATAAGGTGAAATCAGGGTGGGATGGGGCGTGGGGGGGCACACAGCCCCATCACTCTCTGAGTTGGCCAGAGAACTCTCAGGGACAGGCTGGGCTGCTGTGCCAGATGGTAGGGGTTCTAATTCCACAACATTGAGTAGTTTTGTGACCTCAGGCAAGATGTTTAACCTCTCTGTGTCTCAGTAAAAGGATTGCACTATTTTAAGGACATTACAAGTACAAATTCATTTAGTTCTTATAGCCATAGAAGGTAGGTTAGGTTTGGGCACTGTGGCTGGTAATCTCAGCACTTCGGGAGGCTGAGACTAGCAGATTACGTGGAGTCAGGAGTTCGATGTCAGCCTGGCCTACATGGTTGAAACCCTGTCTCTACCAAACAATACAAAAACTAGCCGGGCCTCATGGTGTGAGCCTGTAATACCTGGGAGGCTTAAGCCGGAGAATCACTTGAACCTGGAAGGCAGAGGTTGCAGTGAGCTGAGATCATGCCACTGCACTCCAGTCTGAGTAACAGAGTGAGACCCTGTCTCAAAAGAAAGAAAGAAAGAAAGAAAAAAGGCCAGACTGAACAGGCAGAATGTGGTAAAGATTAAATGGTTAATATATGCAATGTGCTTAGAAGCCTCTGTTTGGTATATGGTAAATGTGGCACGATCTGGTGTTGTCATTATTATTACAAATGCTATCTGTTAGCTGCCATCATTATCTTCTTCTCTTTCATCTTCCAAGGGTTCTGCTGCAGTATAGCATTTGAGGACATTTTTTTTTCTCTCCTCATTCCACCACCAAACTCTCCTCATTTTGCCGGGGGTGGGGGGGGTGGGGGCATATCTAAGTTTATTTATTTATTTATAGTATTTATTTTTTAGCAATTTCAACTTTTAGATTTAGGGGCTACATGTGCAGTTTAGTTAAGCAGGTATACTGTGTGATGCTGATATTTGGGGTACAGATGATCCCATCACCAAGGTACTGAGCATAGGACTCAATAGGCAGTTTTTTAGCCCATGCCTCCCTTCCCTCCCTCTCTGCTCTAGCAGTCTACAATGTCTATTGTTTATGTCCATGTGTACTCCAGGTTTAGCTCCCACTTACATGTGAGAACGTGTGGTATTTGGTTTTGTTTCTGTGTTAGTTTGTTTAGGATAATGGCCTCCAGCTGCATCCAAGTTGCTGCAAAGAACATGATATTCTTTTTATGACTGCAAAGTATTCCATGGTGTATATGTACCACATTGTCCAATCCACGGTTGATGGGCACCTAGGCTGATTCCATGTCTTTGCCATTGTGAATAGCTCTGCAATGAATATAGAAGTTTATGTATCTCTTAGATACAGCAATTTATTCTCCTTTGGGTATATACTCAGTAATGGGATTGCTGTGTGGAATGCCAGTTATGTTTTTAAGTTCTTTGAGAAATCTCCAAACTGCTTTCCACAGTGGCTGTAATTGTACATTCCCAAGAGCAGTGTAGAAGCATTTCCTCTTCTCCACAGCCTCGCCAGCATGTTCTTTTTTGACTTTTTAATAATAGTCATTCATACAGGTGTGAGATGGTATATCACCGTGGTTTTGGAGTTACATTTTTCTGATGCTTAGTGATGTGGAGTGTTTTTTCATGTTTGTTGCTTTGCTTGCATGTCTTCTTTTGAGAAGAGTCTGTTCCTGTCCTTTGCCCATTTTTTAATGGGGTTGTTTGTTTTTTGCTTGTTGAATTGCTTAAGTTCCTTATAGATTCTGGATGTTAGACCTCATTGGATGCAGAGTTTGTGAATATTTCCTCCCATTCTTCAGGCTGTTTACTCTGTTGATAGTTTCTTTTGTTGTGCAGAAGCCAACTTTAGTTTAATTAGATCCTGCTTATGAATTTTTGCTTTCGTTGCAGTTGCTTTTGTGGACTTAGCGGAGAATCCTTGCCAAGGGTGATGTCTAGAAAGTATTTCCTAGGTTTTCTTCTAGAATTTTTACAGTTTGAGGTCTTACGTTTACATCTTTAATCCATCTTAAGTTAATTTTTGTATGTGGTGAAAGGTAGGGGTCCAGTTCCATTCTTTTACGTATGCCTAGCCAGTGACCCCAGCAGCACTGAGGGAATACTCTCCCTGTTTTGGAGACACAGTCATTTTAGTATTTCCATCACTTTCTTGCCTCCCCTTGACACTGCTTACCTTTACCATCCTTGTGTTTGGAATCCCTGCTTCTTCCAGCTAATTTCAATGGTTCCGACTCTCCCCAGGCCCACAGTACGCCAAGCATAGTGCTAGATATTCTCACCTACACATAGTCTAGGGCTTGGGGAAGCTGGGTGCAAACATTCATTCATCTCCAAAACCCAGTCCCCACCCATTTTACCAAATTATTTTAAATAATTCGGTAAATTTAAAATAAAGATTCGTGCTAATTTAATGTATTTATGTATGATTCTCAGTTGTCTGTATCTTTTAAATTTTTTAAAAAGACAGTATGTGAGCTGCTACGTATCATGTAATATGTCTTCTTGACAGGCAGGAGGTTCTTATTCAAGCACATAACCCTAAATAGATCTAGTGATATGGATATATTTGATATGTTAAGAGGAAAAGCTGGCTACAAAACATATGTAGAATAGCATCCTATTTTATACGATTGCAAAGATTTATGCCAATGCAATCACAATGGCTAACTTGTAGAAAAGCAAAAATTCTTTTTCAGGGTATTTTTCTTAGTTTTGCTTTTTCCTCCTCTGTTCTGAGTATGCAGTGGTTTTATAATATCACAAAGAAGTACCAGAAACCATATTTTGGTGGGAAACATGGATGGCACTTAGCCAGCTGAAACCATCCTCAATGAAGGCTTTTATTTTTTGTTCGGTTTTATTTTTTTAAGATAGAGTCTTATTTTGTTGCCCAGGCTGGAGTGCAGTGGCAAAATCACTGCAGCCTCAACCTCCTGGGCTCAAGCTATCCTTTTGCTTCAGCCACCCCAGTAGCTGGGACTACAGGTGTGTACAACCATACCAGGCTAATTTTTTTGGGGGGAGGCATGGAGGTGAGTAAAAATGGAGTCTTGCTCTGTTGTCCAGACTGGTCTATAACTCCTGGCCTCAAGCAATCCTCACACCTTGGCCTCCCAAGGGGCTTGGATTACAGGCATGCATCACACGCCTGGCCCCATTAAACCTTTAATCTGCTGTCTCATAAGGCTGTGCACCTGTGTGAAAGACGGCTCTGCTGCCTGTGTCCTGTCATGTTGTTAATTCCTTTGAACTCAAAACATCTGGGTGGCAACGTCTATAGCTATTTAATATTCTTTTTTCATATTTTGAATATATAAAAAGGTATATAAAATATTTTCTGATCATCATGATGAAATCAAGAAAAATCAATCCTATGTGTTGAAGGCAAAATTGACTTCCCCAGCTTGGTGCATAAAGAAAAACAAAAGCTGACCCAAGTCCTCCCACTCTGCCCCATCAGCAGCATCCTAGGATGCAGGGAACACTGAAGGTCGTTGGCCATGCTACAAGCAACCTCAGATGGAGGGTACTTATGCTCCCATCCCATTTTCTTCCTTGTATAACTATGCAGTTTCTTAAACTACCCTTAGCCTCAATACATATTTTAATCACATTCATTAATTTTGAAAGTGCCCGTTTTTCTTATTACTCTAAAAGCACACCTCATGTAGTGAAAGCTAATGAGCACATGTTCAGAAAACAGTGAAGAGCTAAATTTATATTTTTGTTGAATTTATATTTTTTATATTTTTTCTATTTACATTTTTCTGATTAGAAGTATGGCTGGTATTTTGTTTATTTCTACAGGAAACAAGGAGGGTGGTTATGCCTACACAAAACCAAGCATGTATCTGAAAAGTTAAAATTTCAGTTAAATATCCATATATTATATCTTTTTGCTTTTTGTTTTGTTTTGTTTTTTGAGACAGAGTGTCGCTCTGTCACCCAGGCTTGAGTGCAGTGGTGTGATCTCGGCTCACTGCAACCTCCGCCTCCCATGTTCAAGAGATTCTCCTGCCTCAGCCTCCCGAGTAGCTGGGATTACAGGCATATGTCACCATGCTCAGCTAATTTTTGTATTTTTAGTAGAGAGTTTCACCATGTTGGCCAGGCTGGTCTCAAACTCCTGGCCTCAAGTGATCCACAGGCCTTGGCCACCCAGAGTGTTGGGATTATGGGCCTGAGCCACCGAGCCTGGCCCCAGCTATTATTTCTTTTTAATAACAATACATGGACAACTGGGTTGGTGTGTGCTTTGCTCTTTGTTAGGTTGGTTGGCATTATGTAGAATGCCACAGTGGAACTGAAAAGCTCCCTTCTACTTCAAAAATTAGAATAAAATGAATTTAAATTTTTTCTTATACTTTTCTCAGGTGCTTTTGAAAAATATTAAGGGCACCAGGTTAAAGCTGTTAAAAGGAATATGTATGTAAGTAAGAATTGCAAGAACTGACATAACTGAATATTAAGAATTACTTTAAAAGCTAAAAACTTGTAAGAAACATTAGCCTGGAAAAGTAGAGAATAAAGGTAACTTAACAATTAGTTCCAAATAAATAACAGATTGGTAGAGGGCAGGCATCTTGTTGCCACTCCACTTAAGGACAAGGACTCTTGAGAATTGCCTTTAGATTCTGTCGTGTCTTTGATCAGACATAACACAGTGCTAGACATGTGGTGAATGTCTTTCAACACCTCCGATTCAGCATACCTCCCATATGTATGCAGCCACTGTGTGACCACCTGGAGCAGGTAAACAGAGCTGTATCATGCCGCGATAGAGCTGAACCCAAAGTGTTCTGAGAAGAGTCCACTAATAACCCAGGCAAGCATCAAGGAAGAGAAGCTGAACAGAAAAAGCAACATCTGTAGGAGTAGCGTTTTACGGATGAAGAGAGATCGTGCAAGTGAAGAAAAGAGAGAATGCCAGGGATTCCAGGCAAAGGGAATTGCATGGTCAAAGCCTCGAAGGTATAATGTGCCTGGCAGATAGCAACTGCAGGACTAGAGAGCTGGATTTGTGGCAAGCGATAGCATAGTGGAAGCAGGCTCAGGCCACGTTAGCAAAAGTTTTTCTTGTACACCATGTTAAAAGTCTAGGTTTTGGCCGGGCACGATGGCTCACACCTGTAATCCCAGCACTTTGGGAGGCCAAGGCGGGCGGATCACAAGGTCAAGAGATCGAGACCATCCTGGCCAACATGGTAAAATCCCGTCTCTACTACAAATACAAAAATTAGCTGGACATGGTGGCATGTGACTGTAGTCTCAGCCACTCGGGAGGCTGAGGCAGGAGAATTGCTTGAACCCAGGAAGTGGAGGTTGTGCTGAGCTGAGATCACACCACTGCAATCCAGACTGGTGACAAAGCCAGACTCCATCTCAAAAAAAAAAAAAAAAAAAAATTATGAGTTTTGTCTCCAAGACAATTGTAGAACTCTTATAGTAAGGACTTTCTGCAGAGAAATAACATAATCTTATTAACATTATAATGTTTAAAATAATAGCAGCAGTATGGAGAATAGGCTAGTAAGGAATTAATACTAGATGCTTTTGCAAGATTCTAGGCAAAAGAAATTTTAGGAACTGAATTAAGACTGTAGCTGTACAGGTAGGTATGGAGAGAGGGAAGCAGAGTCAGGCAATGATAAACAGCACTGGCAGAACTTGTGAATCACCTTGATGAAGGGGAAAGAGGAAAAGACTCGTCCAGAATAACCTAGGTTCTTGCATTGAGTGACTGGGAGGATGGTGGCCCATTTTCCCCAAACAGGCAATACAGGAGAAAATATGGATTTTGGGGGCTACCAAGGGAGAGATTCCGTTTAGTTTCGTAGTTGTAGAACTTAATAGTACCTCTAAGGAGGCAGTTGCATTTACTAGCCTGTAAGAACCATGAGAACAGGGACCTTGCTGGTTTCATTCACTATGTCTTCAGCACTTAGCACGGTACCCATGATAAATTCTGGTATATCTAGTTGAATACTGGACACATTTTTGGATCCAGGTCTCAGCAATTATTCAATGCTCTTATTTTCTTGTGCAGAAAATCCTGGGACCTCCTTTGATGTCAACCAAGGTCATCTTACATCCAGATTCTGCTCCATGCTCTCAGTACTGAGTTACCAAACAATGACTAAGACTTCTAATGGTTCTCTGACTCTTCGTTAACACATATAAGCAGGGTTAGTTCATTGTTAACTAAAAGAAAAGCAAAAACTTCAATAATAAAATTTGAAGTGGTCAGACAGAAGAATTAGTCACTGGAGTGAGCCTCTAATAGTGTAACAAGACATGTGGCTTTCAAGTTGTCAATGAAATGATGAAGAGGTGAGGCACAGTGGTGCATGCCTGTAATTCCAGCACCTTGGGAGACTGAGGTGGGAGGGAGGACTGCTTGAGCACATGAGTTTGGGAGGTTGAGACTGCAATTAGCAGTGATTATGCCACTGCACCCTGTTCTGGATGACAGAGTGAGACCCTGGTCTCAAAAAAAAAAAAATGGGGGGGAAACTAAGTATAATTGTTAAGAATGACTATGAGCCAATTTTAATTTGATCTTAGAGTACCAAAAACTCTAAAAGAATTATTGCATTAGAACAAAAAAACAGTAAGAAGTACATAGATAAGTAAAAACCTGGAAAAAACTTTAAGAAAAAAGAAAAAAATCTAATAAATGACTCTGCTACTTGGAGAAGTTGGAGAAAATCTTCCTTGCCAGGGAAGCTTGAATTACCTGCCTATCCCTTTAAGCATTTTCATGTACAAATCAAACACAGATGGCCCATTACATTTATGACCTCACTGTCGATTACTCTAGATGGAGCGTGCATTAATTATTGAAATATTTTCATAGTGTACAAGTTTTTAGTGGGCTACATTGCCACAGATAATTTCAACTTTCTGATTAGAAGCTGGTATAAACAATTTTATTTATGAGAATTAATCTTTTGAATGTAGTAAACACTACAAATACAGTAGTGAATTTTTTTTTACCTATTTAACGAAGCCAAACTAGAAATCCTGGCCTCTATCCTTGAAACTCAGCATTATGTTAGCATTGCATACGATACATAAACTCTGCCAAAATCTATTACAGTTGTAGTAAATTTTGATTACTGGAGTTGTTTGCTATTTATGTCTACAAAATAAAGTTAATATTGGGAATAGCCTTCTTCTATTCAATGTATAAATTACTTCCATAAAATATCTTGTTTTGTAAACAGTAAAAAAAAAAGGAAAGAAAGAAAAAAGAAAAAAAGACTAAACTTGATTGAAGCTTCAAATTGTTGCATCTACTTTAGTTCAAATCAATAAACACTTTAGATGATGTGAAAGTCTGCAGAAGGTTTTAGACTTTTGATGGTGCCCTGGTTTATCTCTGGCATAATAAACAAAATGCTGGGGCCATTCACTGTTAAGGAACAATAAAAACATTCCTGTGAAGAAGTGCTCAGAGAGAAGGCACATGAAGAAACGTTTTGCAGGACCTTAAGGAAGACACGTATTTTCTGTCATTCTGGAAGAAAGCTATTCATTCAGCAAACATCCACTGGACACCTATCGTGTGCTTGGGACTTTTCTAGGCATTTGTAGGTGCTTTGGAAGGAAAAACAAAACTCTGTTTCTTCCAGGTATGGATTCCAGCAGAATTGATTAACTCCTTTAGTCCTCTTTGCACAGAGAAGGGAGGCGAGGCTTAGCAAAGTGAGCTAACTTACTGAAGTTGACCCACACAGAAGGCAGTGAAGTCCTAATAAGAGCCTGGGCCATCTGGCTCCAGAGCCCCTATTCTTCACCTACCATAGCTCAGTTGCCTTCACCATTTTCAACCTTTTTCTGGCTCAAAGGTCTATTAATCTGAGTCATTGTGAATTTATGTTTAAATGTAGGCAGCTGGACTTCCTTCAGTCTAGATCTTCATGTTGGTCAGCTAACTTTAAAAAAATAGTTATCTTTATTTCTTCTCTCTGAAATTCACCATAGGAAAGAATGTTCCGGCAAAGAATGGCACAAATAACATAGGCATTGCAGAAATGCCGATTTCACAGCCCAGCGGGATAAAATGCCCCTAGAAGTAGCAAGTAAAGTCAACATGCAATTATTGGTTTCTTTCTCTGGCCAAAGCCAAACGGGTATAGAAAATTATACTTCCAGCAACACACACCTAGAGCACTGATGGCACTGTGCTTTCACAATGGGTTTGCACACACGAAAGAGAGAAATTCCTGCCTACCTCGGGGACAACTAAGGCTGGAATAATATGATCCTCAACCAGAATTGTGCAAGAAGATGGAAATTTATATTAGGTGAGACTCCTCTACCAGTGAGTAATGCTTACATATAAGACACCTCTAGCAAACATTTATAAGACAGACTGCTAATGGAGAGAATTCATGTAAAAATTAATGACATATTAATTAATTTAATGCTGTTCAATTAATTTTGGATATTCATTTCATTAAATTAAAAAGTAATGCATTTTCCTACTGCTTCTAATAAAACTCAAGTTTGTTTAGCACTTTATACATTTAAAAACTCTTTCGCTATTGGTGAAAGAGAGAGGATCAGAGACATCTGACAGCTTGTCTGAGTCAAGTCAAATTCGGCAGGGAACAGCCTAGAACCTAGAGTTACTGATTTACAAGGTCAGTCCCTGGACATTCTTTCCCGTTATTCTTATTTGATGCCCACTAAAGTAGGTATGCTCATGTTCACTGACCATATGAGGGCCTGAGTCTTAGGGATGTAGAATAAGTCAGTGCTCAATTCCATTCCAAAAAATCTAACTGTGCATACAAATTCCATTAAGGGTATGTTGGAAGAGGGCATGGCTATCGGGAGCCAAGGTGTGTAAGAATAGAACATAAAATATGCAGTCATATAAAAGGTGAAGAAGCTGTACCCTAGTAGACATAATTAATATTATCTGGGATTTTTTTAAAAAGGTCCAACCAGTTATAAATACAACTGACTGTAAAAACTATAATGATATTAGCCAGGCACGGTGGCTCACATCTGTAATCCCAGCACGTTGAAAGGCTGAGGCAGGCGGATCACTTGAGGTCAGGAGTTTGAGATCAGTCTGGCTGATGTGTTGAAACTCCGACTCTACTAAAAAATGCAAAAGTTAGGCTGGCATGGTAGTGGCTGCCTGTAGTCCCAGCTACTCAGGAGGCTGAGGCAGGATAATCATTTGAACCTGAGAGTTGGAGGTTACAGTGAGCTGACATCACATTACTGCACTCCAGCCTGGGTGACAGAGCGAGATTCTGTCTTAAAAATAATAATAAAATTAAAAAGAACTATAACGATATTGTGTATTGTGACTGGATATCCAGTGTCTGATGCTATGTTTCCTTATGAAATCGTGCAATACAATTACCTTGGACACTTGAAAACAAGTAGAATCTTGTAGCTATGGACAGATAGTTTGGACATAGACAGCAGGAATACAGTTTTTGACAAGCTGTATTAGGGGCCCACGGTCTAAAACCTTGTCATTCAAAGTATGCCCCATGAGCCTGCAGCATCAGTGTCATCTGGGGGCCTTTTAAGAATGCAGAAACTGAGGCCTAACCCCAGATCTACTGACTCAGAATCTGCATTTTGTTAAATAACAAGATCCCCTGGCGATTTCCTCTAGACCTCCTCACAGTTGGAAGAGACTATAGTTTGCTGGTTGACAGAGTCCCTTTTCTACCATACATTCACCTTATCAGAAACAAAATAAGTCAGCATGAGTTGAGCTGTTTTTAGTGAATCCATGAGGGATCTAAGCGAACTATTTCTATTTCCAACTTCCTTCTCAGTCTAATGTTCTAGATTTCCATCATCCTCTGATATAGGTTTACCAAATATCCAACTAAAAATGTATCCTAAATTCTGTTGAAGCTCAACATCTAATTCATGGGCCATCAAGTGTTTCATTTCCAAAATTCACCCTCAGAATGTTTTTTAAAGTAAAACACCATTTGCACATCTCTCAATTTCCACTAATTCTTCCATTTCTTTTATAGTTCCTCAAAGACTAGTAAGGTACAATGGCAATCCCATTGGCCAGTTTTCTTCATGCCTTCGTAAGATAATTAGTCTATAAAAATCAGGATACCTGGGTGTGTTTTTAGTAGCAGGAATAGCTATGATGAATTCTACCCTTATACTGAGGCTCCAGGTGTCTCTTATAAGAGTTTGCTTAAACTAGTCTCCTCAACTGAAATCAGGGTGGGTTTTTGTTTTTGTTTTTTTGAGATGGAGTCTCACTCTGTCACCCAGGTTGGAGTGCAGTGGCACAATCTTGGCTCACTGTAACCTCCACCTCCTGGGTTCAAGCGATTCTCCTGCCTCATCCTCCCCAGTAGCTGGGACTACAGGCACACGCCACCAAGCCTGGTTAATTTTTTGTATTTTTAGTTAAAGATGGTTGTTTCACTGTGTTAGCCAGGATGATCTCCATCTCCTGACCTCACGATCTGCCCACCTCAGCCTCCCAAAGTGCTGGGATTACAGGCGTGAGCCACTGCACCTGGCCCATCAGGGTGGTTTTGAAGTTGGTTCATCTCAAGTTCCTTGTTGGCAATAGCAATGTATGTTCTCCCCTAGTTTTGGGGGAACCCCTCCAGCTGCCTTTTTGTGGCTAGGAAAAGACCGAATTCTCTTTCTCTGATCCAGCTCTCACCACTCAACTAGGAGCAATACGGCTACTGTAATGCTTAGATTGCAATGTTCATTTAATATAACATTATTTTTTTTTTTTTTTGAGATGGAGTCTCACTCTGTCACCCAAACTGGAGTGCAGGGGCACAATCTTGGCTCACTGCAACCTCCACCTCCTGGGTTCAAGTGATTCTCCTGCCTCAGCCTCTGAAGTAGCTGGGACTACAGGAACTTGCCACCATACCCAGCTAATGTTTGTATTTTTAGTAGAGACAAGGTTTTGCCATGTTAGCCAGGCTGGTCTTGAACCCCTGACCTCAAGTAATCTGCCTGCCTTAGCCTCCCAAAGTGCCAAGGTTACAGGTGTGAGTCAATGCTCCTTGCCCACATTTAAAATTTTTTTAAAGAAATAAAATAACTTTTCAATCTACCACCCTGACAAGTTCACAGACAATATAAAGCTAAGTTTAAACATGGGTTTGCCTTTTCACTGTCCTTAAGATTACCCTAAAACCTTTTTCCATATTAATATAGACTTTATAACATTTTAAAGCCCATATATTTCAATACTGATATGTGTATGGAATCAATCTAGTGTTCTTGGACATATAGTTGGCTTCTAATTATTCATTATTATACATAAATTCTAGAAGCTAATTTTAGAGATTCAATTCAGTATTAGACAGTTATCCTTAAAGAAAAGAAAAAGCTGGTACAAGACCAGGATTCCATGTCTTTCACTATGCTTCTCATAAATGTGTACCATTAGTTACAGGGAGCACAGGCAGAAAAGTGTAGAGAAAACTTTATCAAACAAATCCTTTTTGTCTTAAAAATCAGCTGAAAGTACATGTTCTACTAATAGACTCAAAGTATCATTTTCATCTCTGAACTGGTATACATAATATAGTCTAAATACGTTATTAATATATGTGGGGTTAGCTTCATTGCACTTAAGGGTCCTGAGTTACAAACATTCCATGGGTTATATGGGAGGCCATTTCCTGATTAGATGCCTGCACTAGAGTAGAGCTGAACAGAGGCTTAACTGCAGCATAACATCTTCACACAGCTACAATTCGATTACATTCTCACATTCTGCTTTAGACTATGGAACGGAAAACACATCCATCACTCAGAATGTGTGGAACCCTTGCTTAGGTTATATTGGATCGAGCCATTTCATTTAGGACTGAAGAGGTTAGCCCAACCTCTGACTTCTGGTTTCCCTCTTTCATTTTAATCCCTATCATTGTTCCATTTGGTGGAAAATGAGGAAGACAGAAAGAGCCCTCACCGAGCGGCCTGACTTTGAAGGCATGGATTTCTCTGCAATTGAGAAAAGGGCATTCCAGCCAAGGAAGAGCAAAGAGGCAGGAAAGTTGAAGGAAGGGTAACCATTTTGTTTTGCTAAGTAAAATATCGATAAGGGAGAAGGAGAAAGGAAGTTTTAAAAAACGAATTTGGGAAAAAATCATGGAGGATTTTGAATGGCAGGTTAAAGAGTACGGGCAGTAAGAAGCTAAGTGAAACAATAGCCAATCGAAACCAGATTGAGGCCAGGAAGGAGATTCATGCTTACAATCCCAGCACTTTGGGAGGCCAAGGTGGGAGGACGAATTGATCCCAGGAGTTGGAGACCAGCCTGGGCAACACAGTGAGACTCTATATCCACAAAAAATAAAAAATAGTTAGCTGGGCATAGTGGCGCATGTGCATGCTACTAGCTACTTGGGAGGCTGAGCTGGGAGATCACTTGAGCCCAGGAGCTCAAGGCTGCAGTGAGCTATGATTGTGCCACTGCATCCAGCCTGGGTGACAGAGGGAGACCTGTCTCTCAAAAACGAATAAACAAACAGAAAAACTAAAAACCAGATTTGTACTTCATGAAGATTTAGCAGGGTAAAATGGATGGAAGAAAGAAGAAAGAGGAGAGACAAATTAACATGAAGCCACCAGAATGATGTAAAGGTGAGTCTGAATGAAGAGGCAGCAATCAGATTGGGAAGGAGGACATGGGTGTAAGATATTGTGCAGAGGATCAGAGAAACACCGGGTGAAAGGGACAAGGAAAGTTGTTCCCTAGCCAGGCGCAGTGGCTCACGCCTATAATCCCAGCTCTTTGGGGGGCCGAGGTGGGTGGATCACCAGGTCAGGAGTTCGAGGCCAGCCTGGCCTAGTGAAACCCTGTCTCTACTAAAAATACAAAAATTAGCCGGGGGGGGGGGGTAGTGTGCACGTGTAATCTCAGCTACTCGGGAGACTGAGGCAGGGTGAATCACTTAAACCCAGGAGACAGAGGTTGCAGTGAGCCAAGATCGCATCACTGCACTCCAGCCTGGGCAACAGAGCCAGACTCTGGAAAGGAAGGAAGGAAGGAAGGAAGGGAGGGAGGGAGGGAGGGAGGGAGGGAGGGAGGGAGGGAGGAAGAAGGAAGGAAGGAAGGAAGGAAGGAAGGAAGGAAGGAAGGAAGGAAGGAAGGAAGGAAGGAAGGAAGGAAGGAAGGAAGGAAGGAAGGAGAGAAAGAGAGAGAGAAAGAAAGAAAGAAAGAAAGGAAGGAAGGAAGGGAGAAAGAAGGAAAGAAAGAAAGAAAGTTGTTCCCAGGAGCATCCCCTTCCTGGGTCCTAAATCCCAAATAAACACCACAAATCTCATTAGAAGTCTTCCTACCTTGCTCCCAAGGTTGTCTTTGAAAATAGTAAAAATGTGGAGGCCTTAGCTATAAAACTGGCTGAGACAATTATTTGAATGTGGGCATCAATGTTATGATCAAAACAAAAACGTGTCACTGCCTTTACTGATGCATTTTAAAAAGATGAATAGGCTTTGTTTACTGACCTGATGCTTGCCAGTTTCTGAGTGTCTGGTCACCTCAATGGCCCCAAGCAGCCCCGTTTCTAAACAGCTGGCTATGTTCCTGTGATCAGGCCACCTGGCCCCAGCTTGCCCTAGAAAAGGGAAAGCCCAATGGAAAAGGCATTCTGGATGGTTTCCATCTTCTTGGAGAAGCAGAAACAAAGTGATTAACAGAGAATAAGACTGGCTGGAGCAATGTGTAGGTTTCAGTAGAGTCGAGAAAAGCTATACCAGAGATTATAGTAGGACTTTCATTTAAAATTAAAATTGTTGGAAATGTGGCAGTAACTAGTAAAACATAAAATATACATTCTTATGACCCAGCAGTTTCCCTTTAAGTACCCATGCTAGAGAAGTACTCATGGCATAAAAGTACTGTATTATGCATATGAGCATATGAGAAACACTAGAGCAGGTAAGGAAGTATGTACCAGGATACTTACTAAAGTGCTGTTTGTAATAGCGAAAAGGTAGAAGGAACCTACGCACACATCATAGGGGAAAAACTCAGAGAGCATGGTCTAGCCACATCGTGGGACATTCCCAAAGGGATTAGAAAGAATGGGGTATACCTGTTTCTCCTAACCAGGTACAATCTCCAAGACACTGATAAGTGAAAATAACAAGTGCAGAATGATACATATGATATGGCACATTTTGGTGACTCATTTGGACAGAAAAGGGACTGGCGAGATACACATCCTTGGTAACATAAGTCACATCAAGGGAGGCAGAGAAGTAGTAGCAAAGCACATTTTAGCCTTATCCTCTAATACCTTAATATTTACAAGTAGAATAAGTATGTGGTAATTGTTTAGTGTTTCAAAATTTATTTGAAAATTTTAAATTTCTTAGTTCTAAGGAGTCCCTCTGCTCATTAAATATCAGATGTTACACCAAAGACACCTTTCTTTCAAAATGATTGTTTAAAAAAGCCAAGGAGGCACTGGTGTAATGCAGGACTCAATAGCTGACTAACAATAGAAAGACAGAATGATAGAATGGTTGATATATAGAGAGATAGAGAGAGAGACAGAGAGATAAACAGATCAGCCAAACTACTTGCATAGCCGGTTTCCCTGAGAACTGCCAATTTTATGCAGTATTATCAAGGCAACTCTGTTCAATATAATGATGGGTCCCCCACAAGTTAAATGGTGTGGCAGGATAAATATCAGTGGCATGCCACAGAACTGCCAATACAGGCCAATCCTTGCATATGTCGTATTTAAAAGGGAGACTGAAATATCAGGAGGCTGAGAGGTGGTCCAGGAATGGACCCCATTTAAAATCAAAACTAAAGAATCTAGACTGGAATTTATTCATTGGAATCTCTCTCTCTCTCTCTCTCTCTCTCTCTCTCTCTCTCTCTTTCTTTTTTTTTTTTTTTGAGATGGAATCTCGCTCTGTAACCCCGGCTGGAGTGCACTGGCACTAACTCAGCTCACTGCAACCACCACCTTCCTGCAGCCTCCACCTCCCAGGTCCTGGTTCAAGCAAATCTCCTGCCTCAGCCTCCCAAGTAGCTGAGATTAAAGGCAAACGCTACCACACCAGGCTATTTTTTGTGTGTGTGTATGTGTGTGTGTGTCTATATATATATATATATATTTTTTAGTAAAGACACAGTTTCACCATATTGACCAAGCTGGTCTCGAACTCTTGACCTCAGGTGATCCACCCACTTCAGCCTCCCAAAGTGCTGGGATTACAGGCATGAGCCATCACACCTGGCCTCACTGTAATATTTTTCTAAATATTCAAAAATCAGTGGAAGCAAATTATTTTCTAAATTAGAAACTATGTCTGCAATGCCTTTATACGGGCTCCCAATTTAGAGGACAAAAAAATAGAGCTAATGCAATTTTAATACCGTTTAGCAGATAATGATTATTGGGAAGATCGTCTTTTGCTCCCTTAGGACTTTTTCACTTAAAATCTTGATGGTGTTTGGGGTAAAATGTCATAAGAGACCTTCGAGCACATGACAGAAAAGAAAATATTAACTGGCTATGTAGCCGAGAGATGGATTAATCTTTCAAGCAATTCAAAAAGAGAATTGGAACATGAACTCTAAAAGGCTGTGCAAGTATTCTGAAAACTGCGAAAACAGCTCTGCTTGTAATAGGACCCTTTGGTGGAGCTCAGGTATTTGATCACAGCCCTTCAACTCCTTAATTCAGAAGTTAAGTTTTAATGTGAGTCGTTGTAGTTTTCGTGTATTTAAAAGTCCTAACCACTGAAACCGTTTTTACGAAAATACTTCTTTGAGCCTCATGTTGAACACAGTCTGCATTGCCGAGCATGTGAGAGTCACTCTGGGAAAAGGGTGTTTAATGAATAACTTTACAGTAAAAGGCCTTGAAAACTTCCTCTAAACATTAGACCCGTGCTTTCTTTCTGAAATACATTAACAGCCTCCAGAAGTCTCATAGATGGCTGGCGAGCCCGTTATGCAGACTTTAGAAGTCCCTGACATTTGTGCGCAGGGAGAGGTGCCTGCCTACCCTTCACCCTGCCCCCAGGCCCTCCCCCACTCAGGCAGTGTTTGGAGATCCTGTTGACTTAGAGTTTTGCTGGAGAGAAAGATTGATAAAGCAAAGCAATCGGAGTTATTTCCTATGCATGAAATTGATTAAATGCTTCACTAAATGGCTTATAAATTTGCTTCTCATATTTCTGTCACCCACTGAAAAGATTACAGAAACTCTGCATATAACCATGTTGTATACAATACCAAATTACAAAAGGTTGTAAAAACTAATGTTTTGTTTAAAGTTTTGAGCAGGACCATATGCCTTCAGTGACCTTGAGTAAGCTATTTTAATTCAAAACATTTCAAAGAATATAAAGGGGAGAAATATTCAACTACATAACAAACCAGACCAGTGGTGGGTAGACCTCCGTTGACTGTGTTGAACTTCTGCTCTTTTCTACGAGGGTGTAGCATGAATCCCGTCATACAAATGCCTGTGTCTGGTAAGCTTGGAAGCACATGTGGTATCCATGGGGATATATTTACAAAGGAGATGAAAAAAAGGGCTTTAGGACCTCCCAAAGTTGAATGTGCTCTATTATTTTTAGCTGAGAAACACATCCTAATGAGTTCTGAGTCTTGCATAGACTTGTAAAACTATGTAGAAAAGATGACAAATATTAGCAAGGGTGGTAGCGTTGTTTTATTTTGGAGGGATTTTTGTTTGTTTGTTTTTAATCTTTATACATCTTTCAAACGTCGGCTAAGTCCTATTCTTTCTACCATGTGACAATCTCTTCTAAACTATTGTGTAACAGTTGGAAGGGATGTTAGCATAGAGGCGATTTATAGGCAAGCAGGTGACCTGCAGATGTTCCTGGGGAAACTAACCCTTTTCTTAACATGGCCTTAGAAGTACCTGCACTGCTATAGGAAAAATGATAGTCTTTCATAACATTTATAAGACATCATGTCCCCAGCAAGAATTAACATTTGGTATTAATGCACAGTTCTGGCCATAACTTCAAGAAAAGAAATTTTACAGCCAGTGATATGCTTAAATCCCTCTTGGCCTGACCTCTGTAATACACATCCCCAACCTCCTCTCACCTTCAGAAGTAGCCAGTGTGGGACAAAGATGGCTACCACAGCTATGGCCATCTGGAACCCGGTGTGCTGGAAAAGACCAGGGCAGTATGTCAATGGAGGGGGCAGATGTACTTTCTAACATCAGGCCCAGCCCAAAGCCCATCTGCTTATGCATCCAGTTTCTGGGTACAGGCAAAGGGTTACACGGGAATTATTCCTCATATATGAAAACACAATGTAATCTCACTAGTAAAACCCTGGTTGGTTTCTTTCTTCTTTCTTTCTTTCTTTTGAGTACCTGTTCTGGGAGATATGCCAAAATTTCAGGGATGATTTAACCAAAGCATCAACAACTGGACAACTTCTTTAACTCTTTGGTGGGGGTGACATGAACCTTTTGGCTGGCATCAAGCCACTACATAATGAATCCTGATGCCAGATACAGAGGGTTTGATAAATTAGAATAAAGAAAGAGGCTCCTTACTATACAACACATAAAGTAACTGGCCTCTACCAACGGGTATTTGCCATCCTAGAAGATAAGAATCTGTGTCTCTTCAAAGTCTATTCCTTGAGCACCAATGCTACAAGCTTGTCTCTTATGAAACAGTTTGGGTAATTAAATCTAGTGGAGACCAAATGTCCTGGGGACTCACAGTGCATAGTGATGTGCTGAATGAAAGCTTTGGGAGTCTTGCAAACAATCCTATTTAACTCAGGTTAATCTACTGTTTCTCACTTGACCCCAGACATTTTTTTAAATCAATATTTTGAGCCATGGAATTCTTCTTTCAAATGTATTCTGGAGAACACTGATTTAAATCTACTGCATGGCTGACAAATGAGTCCACCTCTTTTGAAAGTTTAGCTGCCTCCTCAGGAGGACTCTTGGCCGAATAAGGTAAATCCCAACCCAACTGCAAGAGGTCTTTGCCATTCCTCTTCTGATGATATGCTAATCTTGGGCCATGCACATATGCACTTTCTCTTCTCTTTATTTATTTATTTATTGTTTGTTTGTTTATTTTTTTGAGACAGAGTCTCGCTCTGCCGCCCAGGCTGCAGTGCAGTGGCATGATCTCGGCTCACTGCAGCCTCCACCTCCTGGGTTCAAGTGCTTCTCCTGCCTCAGCCTCCCAAGTAGCTGGGACTAAAGGCACCTGCCACCACGCCCAGCTAATTTTTTTGTATTTTTAGCAGAGATGGGTTATCACCACGTTAGCCAGGATAGTCTCGATCTCCTGAACTTGTGATCCACTCGCCTTGGCCTCCCAAAGTGCTGGGATTACAGGTGTGAGTCACTGCACCCGGCCTCTCTTCTTCTAATTAAGACATATTGCATGTTCTGTGGCTACTAAAGACAAAAACTATTAAAGACAAATTAGTAGACCTCACTAATTTGCTCATGAGTTTCATAAATGGCCCTGGTTGCCTAGATAAATATTAGTCATACCTCAAATAAATGCTTCACGTACATTGATTTTTCTTATGGACCCCTTTTCTTTTAAGATTATGTACAAATCCTCTTTCTTTCTACTTCAAATAATAGTCAAAAGCTATGTTTATTCTTCCTATTCTGTAATCAAAGTCACTCATACATCAAGATCATTCAAGAAAGCCTAGCAGTATGCAAGTCAATAAGAGTGGCGGGATTGTTAAGATAATCTTGGATCTACTCTAAGTTTTTTAAGTAAGTCATTTGCAAACTCCAGCACTCAAACTAGTCTAAATAACAAATTGCCCATGAGAAGCCTCAGAGGCTACAGATGACAGTCCTGTGTTGCAATCCCTTGGCCAGGATCTTTGTTCTACAGCCTTAGTTCTCTAACTGCAGAGTGCATCAGATTCACCTGTGGGCTGTGTTAAAACACAGATCTCTGGGCCCCACCCCTAGTGAGTTTCAGTTTCAGTGGGTTTAGGGAGGGGCCCAAGAATGTGCATTTCCAACAAGCCCCCAGGTGATAGGGATGCTGCTGCTCTGGCTGGGGGAGAGCACTTTGGGAATTACAATTGCACAGCAGTTCCTAATGCCCCAGGCCAGGATTACCTGGAAACTTTGTTAAAAGCACTAACTCCCACCCTTAGCCCCAGGCTCTTGAGATGGAATCTCCAGGAAGAAAAGTCAGGAATCTATTTTTATTTATTTATTTTTTTGACGGAGTCTTACTCTGTCGCCAGGCTGGAGTGCAGTGGCACGATCTCAGCTCACTGCCATTTCCACCTCCCGTGTTCAAGCGATTCTCCTGAGTCAGCCTCCCAAGTAGCTAGGACTGCAGGCACACGCCACCACGCCCAGATAATTTTTTGTATTTTAGTAGAGATGGGGTTTCACCATGCTGGCCAGGATGGTCTCTGTCTCCCGACCTCGTGATCAGCCTGCCTCGGCCCCCCAAAGTGCTGGAATTACAGGCGTGAGCCACCACGCCCAGCCAGGAATCTGTATTTTTAATAAACTCGTCAGGGGATTCAAATCCTCCAACTCGGGACTACTTCAGCCTAAGAGGGGCTTGCCTTTTAGATCCGGGCCTGGGGTCTTGACCCTTTGCCTGCCTCCTGAGCACAGGGACTCTCCCTGATGGAGGCCCCTTCAAAGTGCAAGCAGGCTGAAGACATGTGAATGCCTTCTCCAATAACTTGTCCAGTAATTGGTATATTGATTGCTAATGTCATCATGTTTTAGTATATATAAACCCCTCACTCTATTACACAGCCCCCAACAATCCAAAAAGTCATTGTTTATTCATTGTGACTCCCAAACTGGCCCTTGTCAGCTCCTGCTGGAGGGCTGGCTGATAAAAATCAGCAGATGATTGGACGCACACATTCTTAACATGACTGACCCATGACATCTCGGAGGCCAGCTCCAGAGCCTGTCATTACAGTACAATACTTTCCTTTCTTCCTCCTTATCTAGCCCAGATGACTTCGAGATTTTTATTAACTCATTAATGACTGAAGATGTCATTAGAACCAGTGGGAATGGTTTTTTTTTTTTCCTTTCTCTCTCTCTCTTTTTTTTAAGTGGGAATAAGTGTGCAATTTGCTGGGAAGGCGGGAGGGGCTCCTTGATGAAACAGCTAAGACAAACCTAAGTGGAGAGACTCTTGGACTTTATTAGAATCTGAAATCTGATTGACAGGTCCTGGGCCTGAAAATCTGCAGACAGAAATACCGACTTGTTTCAGAAACACATTGGGAAGAATGGGAAAATCTGATCAAGGAAATAGTGACCCATGAAATTCAGTGATTTTTTAATTGTGTTGTGGATCCAATCTTTCCACAAACATAACAGCTAAAGAAACAAACAAAAAAAAAGAGTAAAGCTACTGAAACCTCTAAATGTTTCTTAACCTACACATTCATTTAAACTATATCATTTTTCTGTGTGCCTTTAATTTTCACATCTGCAAAATTGCTTTTAGAAATCAAATTAGATCTTTTGAAGGCACTTACATTGCAGCAACCTTATGTTTTTTTATATACTCTCGGGTTTCAGCCTTCTCATCTGGGTTGTGTGTCCAATTAATGGGATATCTCACGGAAGCACTAATCATTTTGAAAACTTAAGAATATAAAAAGTAAGCAGACTATTTTCATTATAACTGATTGGATTGAGAATAAGCTACAGGGGAAATGTTCAATAATTATGATAACTTTTTTAGAGGAGATCACAAAAAAAGTCAGTCACAGAAGGTGTTTTCATTGCGACAAAGGCTTTGAAGTCCAGTTTCAGTAGATTCCTCTTTGGGGTTCAGCCTCGGGCATGTCAGAAGGCTGCTCTGAGAGTGGGTTTTACACTGATTTTTATCAGCTCCAGATAATTCACTTGGCAAAGAAAACATCTATTACTAGATGTATCTCATATGTTACTGAATGTTTACTAAATTTTACTACTGTCAAAACACATTGTAAATGAACAGATCCTTATAAGACCCAGGGAAATCTATTCCTCCGAAGAGAAAACGATTGTCTGAAGACCTAAAAAGATTTTTGCCCAAGGAAATTATTTCCAGTAAACTATGACCAAGATTTAAATAAGCTTTAAGCCAAGTTTTATGCTTAAGTCACCTAATTATGTCTTTCTTTACTTATTTGCCTAGTGAATAATGTTATTAATTACATGTTATGGTAAATAGATAGAATAGTTAATATTTATAGATTAATTAAATACAATAATTTTATCTAATTCAGTAATAACAGTGCTGAATTTTACTTTTTTGCATTTCTGAACATGATGCCAAACACCCAGATCAAACCTGGGGAGGAGAAGAGAGTCAAAAATCCAGATGTTATTAAAGATCCAGATGTATGGTATTAAGTAAACAGAACATCAAGGATTTTTACTTTGTTTTTCCATTTTCATCCAGATGTTTGGTGTCATATAGACACAGTCTTAATCTGTTCAGTCATAATCACAGCATTCTTTAATATTGTTTGCCAATATTTGACTCCCTTCTTCACAAAATGATCTCTAAAAATACTATGTAATTCATTCATGAGGAAAACAGGGATATTTTCTTCAGAAACAAATATATAATGCCCAGTGGGCTCATAAGACAAGATAACCATCCAGTATAGGGCCCATCCAGGATGGTGCCCATCCAACATTTTCTTTACGTTGGAAAATATTTCATATCTGCATTTTAAAATGATGAAAGTAAATTCAACTTAAACGGTTGGAATGGCAACTTAATTTTAATTGACATGCACATGTGAATTTCAGTCCTAGTAAGTAGCTTTGAAGAATAACAGACTCTAAGTGTAAATGACAGTCATCTTTTCAATGGGCTCCTTTCCCAATTCATTCACTTATCATTAAATCCTAAAATAGATGACCTGTCATTTTAAGAATAGTTTCTGCTCTGCAAGTTTGGGGACATTAAAGCACTGACCCAGGGACTTCAGAACTTGATGTTGAACTCCAAAATCTCATTTTCTGTGTGACCTTGAGCCAGTCACTTAACCACTGAGCCTTAATTTTCTCTTCCTTAAAAAAGAAATAAATAATAGACCTGATTCTAGTGAATCCAAGGATCTAAGAAGAAGAACTTGGGGAGGGCAAAATCCTTTATGAGTACAAAATTATCATTAATACACAGAATATTTTATCATGAGTATTACATATCATTATTACATAAATGGTCTTACTATGTAAAAGTGTCATTACGGTAAAAATGAAATCCAAGAGGGCACAGTAGAGATGGTCATGCTGAAAAGACCTGGTCAACTATTTGCCGTTTACAAATTAAATACAGGAATGACTATAATCCCTGGATGTGCAAAGCAATACCAGATTCTTTTTTTTGAGACGGAGTTTCGCTCTTGTTACCCAGGCTGGAGTGCAATGGCGCGATCTCGGCTCACTGCAACCTCCGCCTCCTGGGTTCAGGCAATTCTCCTGCCTCAGCCTCCCGAGTAGCTGGGATTACAGGCACGCGCCATCGTGCCCAGCTATTTTTTTGTATTTTTAATAGAGACGGGGTTTCACCATGTTGACCAGAATGGTCTCGATCTCTTGGCCTCGTGATCCACCCGTCTCGGCCTCCCAGCAATACCAGATTCTACTTCCTTGTACTGCTGTGCTTTACCAAGCCAAATCTGAGAAACAATTTTAGTGCTACGCGTTTCATGGCACTAAAGACGAATCATAAAGCACACTGTATCTCTGATTACAATAGGACACTTCCGCCAATCTAGGACCCTACCCTTGGCTGACTGGTGGACTTAACTTTGACGGACACATGCACCCTCCTCCCTCTTGGCCAATGGCAAAGACTGAAGCCTTCGCATAGAGCAAATTGTTGCAGCCGAATATTCAAACAGATCTCATGTTTCTATTGTAACAGATTTCTACCTGTTTCATGATAGAAACAGATCTCATGGTTTCTATCATGGGAGATTGCATCCACTTTTTTTCCCCCGTAAGTAATATGTACACCCTAGGAAGTTATCATCAAAGAACAAGCTCTTAGCCAACATTCCTCCCACAATATAAGAGAGTTTCCGAGCGAGAAATCAACCCATGCATTTATGAAATGCTAAGCACTAAAAATCTCTGAAACACTTTAGTTGTATGCTTTTTTTGTAATGGTTCCAAGATTTTGGGAAGAAACATGGAAACTTTTGGGTTGTGCATTTAAGATAGTAAAAGATTCAGGAAGTACAAAAAAGGGAATAAAATAAATTGAAAGGAAGATAATTTAGTTAATTAAAAAAATTTTTTTTAAATCTGCAGTGTCAAGATGCTATGGTCAAAAAAAAAAAAAAACAGAAACAAAAGCAAAAACTCACACATCACGAAATTTCTTTCAAAGTTTAGTCCAACTCTTTGCTCAATTATATGACTATAGAGAAGACAGGATGAATAATCAAGTTTTAGTTCTTCAACTCTGAAGGCACAAATCACTCATTAGCATGTTGCTCTGTTTGATGCAACTTACTTTTGAAGAGCCAGAAATCAATACAAAAGGAAACAATAATAATAAAAGGAAAGATTTCTACTGTCATAATAGGGAAAGGTGTGTGAGCTGGAAGGAAGTATAGTACAGAAGCCCATGACAAGTCATGATAAATGGGTCGTTATAAAATTCATGTTTAGGCAGCACCAGGCCGGGGATAATGCCATTCGTCATGGCAACACGAGGCCGCTAATGAGCCCTCATTGCATATTCATGTTTGTGGCGTTTCTTCCCTCCCTCCCACCCTCAACTAGTGCCTGGAAATATCTCTACCTCAAGCTGAAGCTCAGCTTAGGCCTTCTTCTTTTTCTTCTCTCTCTCTCTTTTTTTATTTGTTATGTTGCAGCAATTACACTGTAAAAGTGCTGCCCAAGATTGATTGCTCTGATCTGTAGTTCAATTGTAAATTAGAATACACATCCCCCCAGGGACACACGGCCCCTATTTGTGATTAAGAAAAAAGCCCCATAATAGACTAATAGCTAAAGTTCTCTCTCTTTTACTTTCAGGCAATTAGCTTGATGAAATGGCCTCTTTTTGTGTACCCTGGAAGTGTAAACCGATATCATAATGAAGTATATGATGTTTATTCTATTATTTTCACCTTGCTGGGTATGCAGGAATGCATAAGTAATGGCTGCTTTGTCTAGTACGTTTACTGATTCACAAGTAAACTATTTCTTAAAGATGCAGTGTATGCTTTCTGAGGCTTGAGTTAAGCAACTCCTAACTGTGGATTAACCTTCACACAAATGCCTACTGCAGGGGAGGAAAATGAATCCCCCAGGTCGGGGGACAGCATGATGCTGATATTCAAGAGGACTCCAGTCAGTGGGGCTGCTGTGGGATGGATGTGGTGACAAAGTACAAGTGCCAGCACTCAGGATCAGTGAAGACAGCAGGAAACTTTGGAAAAGTGTTCGATAGTGGCTTTTTGCTCAAAGAGACTCCACCTGACTATAATGTACCCCTCATCTCCCCCAGTTACTTGTGGAACACCAACTCACTTTCTTTTCTAAGGTGGCTGAAACTCTTCCTACACCATGGTTATACAGTTGTCGCTTTTTTTCCCCCCAGTGGATTGCACCCTCACTCATCCACCACCCAAAAAAAAAGTCTTGTAGTTTCAAGGTCCAACGCATTGGCAAGAAAATATTCTTCAGCTTCTTATATGCACCAGATGACAGAGGTTTTGACCACAGAACCAACGAATCACTTGCAGTTGGTGCATTACCAAAGCCATTTGTGTTCTTCCTCTGCAATGTCTTTTTTTTTTTTAATTTTGAGACAGAGTTTCGCTCTTGTTACCCAGGTTGGAGTGCAATGGCGCAATCTCGGCTCACCCCAACCTCCGCCTCCTGGGTTCAGGCAATTATCCTGCCTCAGCTTCCTGAGTAGCTGGGATTACAAGCACGTGCCACCATGCCCAGCTAATTTTTTGTACTTTTAGTAGAGACGGGGTTTCACCATGTTGACCAGGATGGTCTTGATCTCTTGACCTCGTGATCCACCCGCCTCGGCCTCCCAAAGTGCTGGGATTACAGGCTTGAACCACCGCGCCCGGCTGCAATGTCTTAATATTTGTTCTGTTTTCATTCATGAGGATCTCAAAATTAGAGGGAAAAAAAAGGGTGTTGTGCATGGCAAGATAGAAAAAAAGGAAAAAATAGAAAAGAAGTAATATAAATAGAAGAAAAAAGAAAAATAAAAATATATCTTGGTCTAAAGCATTTTATGGTGGGTAACTTAACAAGATGTTAATTAGTGTTTCAATTCTACATTCTAATTCCCTGCTGTTCATCAGCAACCCAGTTTGTTTCACCCCCCACAAATCCTTTCTGGGTTTGTATTGTCTAAACAAATCCATCCTTGTCTTCTTTAACATGAATTTGATTTGAGTTTCTCGAAAATATAAGGAAATCATATTTATGGCAAAGGATCTCATAATTTTTAATGCTGAGTTTGATGGGCACTTTTAGATGTCTTATATTTTTAAAGTAATACGTGAGATACTCGTTTGTCACATATAAAATGTGCTTGCTTTTCCTCCAGGTACTTCAGCTCCTTCTTGGTTAACTAAAACATTTGGGGGAAATTTTGTTACTATATTCTGGAAAGCAATTCTACTGTTATATCATTTCCAAAATCCTATAAAGTGAGCTGCCAAAAAATATTTCATGAAAATTCACTTTATGTCTTCTTTTCTAAAAATCAAAAGTTTTTATCAGGTCTTATTTGGGGTGCTGACTTTCTCTTTAACTTGTACAACATTGAACTGCCTTCTAAGTTATAAACCTGCAAGACAGTAAATGTAAATTCTCATCCCTCTCAGAAACTTTTGAATGGCTAGCCATGTTGCCGTATTTAAAATATGCTATTTTCAATTTTCAAATGATATTGAACTGGGTAGGTCTTCTCATTCACTTATATAACCTGTCACTTTTTCTTTTCTTGAGATGGAGTCTTGCTCTGTCACCCAGGCTGGAGTACAGTAGCATGATCTTGGCTCACTGCAATCTCCACCCCTGGGTTCAAGCGATTCTCCTGCCTCAGCTTCCCAAGCAGCTGAGACTACAGGCACGCGCCACCACGCTAAGTTTTTGTATTCTTAGTAGAGACCAGTTTTCACCGTGTTAGCCAGCATCTCCTGATCTCGATCTCCTGACCTCATGATCCGCCCGCCTCTGCCTCCTGAAGTGCTGGAATTACAGGCATGAGCCACTGCACCCGGCCAACCTGTTACATTCTTAAGTACACTTTTTCTAGAATAAGAATGCCTCCTATTTACAAGGTGCTTTATAATGTTTAAAGTTTTTTCAAATAGATTGCCTTATATAAATAATTCTATGAGATAAATGAGCCAAATAACACCTTATTATTACCCCAAAGTTAGAGGGGGAAAATTATGACTCAGAGAGGTATGTGACTTGCCGAGTCATAGGTTAGTAAATGCAAAGTTGAGGCTTGTCCCCAGGTGTGTAACTCCAAAATAAGAGCTCTTTCTGGTACGCAATGCTGCCTCTTCACTAGGTGTACATTCCAGAAGCAGCAACTTGCTGAAATCTCACAGCCTCAATATAAACAAGGTTTGTGATCTTTATTCATACGTGCTCAGGATTAACAAATGAGTTGAATGACACTTATATGCATGCACACACAAACACGCACACACACCCTCCTTGACAAATAGGGAAAAAAGTAATAAAATTCATACTGCACTGTTATCTACCAAGCTAAATTTAAGATAATCTATGTTAGATTATAAGCATATGCTTAGACTGGGTACGTACCAGGCACAGAATTGAAGCAATTATCTACGTAATTCAAATTTGAGGGACAGGGGGATTACCACTCTTCTTACAGTCGATTGATTGGGTTTGTATGTTTAGAGATTTGGTCGAGCCTTTTCACCAAACATCTCTTCAGACCTTTGCACGGCTATTCCCTCAGCCCACCCCTACACCATCTCATGTATTTCCATCTGAGTGACTCAACCCTGACCACCAATCTAGATTCAGCTCAAAAAGCACTTCTCCCTGGAGACATTCGCTGACCTCTATCCATCCCTTTATCCCTGTTCCAAATACCTCTTTGGTTTCCTCTCCACTAAGGAGCCTCCTTCATCCCAGTTTTGAAGCCAGTGAAGACAGGATTCTTGAAGCCAGTGAAGACAGGATTTGGATCTAGAATTCAGCAGATATAAACATTTTAAAAGGTGTGGTGGACCTGTCTGCCAAGGTGGCTCCCATGCTCCAGACCCCCTGTGTACCAAAGAGCCGTGCTCAGAGCACTGGGATTAGCAAAGCAGCTGTAGGCTGTTCTTTGCAAAGTAATGGCCACCATTTCCGTCAGCAGTGGGCACCTAACTCGTGGTCTGCCCATTGTTGGAGTAGCCTTGAGATGATAACTTCACCAAATAAAACATCTAGAGCAGAAACCACTGAAGTAGGCAAAATCATGTCGGCCACGATTTTTATGAGAAATTATTGCTGCCTGAACTTGAGAAAGAAATGAATCCAGAAGTAATCCCTAAACACTGTATAGATACTTCCAAATCTCAGGTGTAATGTTACCTAAACATAGGAGAAGTAAGGGTATGTGTCATTATCTCTTCATTTATTCATGTTTTCCTTCATTCAACAAATGCTTATTGAGCCTTGAGGAGATAATCATAAAAACGACATCATTCCGGCTCTCATAGTCATGGAACTTACAGTTTAATGGGAGAGATAAATATTATATAATCACACTAATGAATAGAACATGGCATACAACAATATATACACAAAGTAAAAGTAAGAATAAAGTGGAACTTACAGTGAAGCCTTAATATAAACAAGTGCTTCAGTATAGAAGGTCTTGCAATAGAAACCTGAAGAATGAAGTTATAGATAAAGGTATTAGAAAAAATAAAAGGATTTCCAAAAACATGTGGAAAGGTCCAGGAGTAGGAAACAGCTTGGAAGTTAAAGAAATTACCAACAGGCCATTGAGCTTGGACCACTAGTACCTGGAGATAAAGTAGAATGTGATGAGCCATAGGTGAGCAGAGCCACATCACAGAGCCTTGTAGACCACAGGCTGAGGTAGGAATTTTGGGAGCCACTTTTAAGTCCAGTGCAAAGCACCTGAGGGGTTCTAAGCTGGAAAGGCCAATGATCAGACCCACAGCAGCTGAGAGGGTGATAGTGTTGTCCCATTTTGAATAAGAAACCTCAATTTGTTAGGAAAGAAACACACAACAGCTATATTTTACCAACACCAACTAACCAATTATGTCTAGAAAAACACTTTACCTTCCCTGGGAGAAAACAAACCCCTCTTCACCCAATAAGAGGGAAGCCCAGTGCCAGGCCTGTCAGCATTGAACGGGGATGATCTGATACCAGGTATAATATCAAAGAACTTTTTTTTCTTTTTTTTTTTGAGACTGAGTCTCACTCTGTTGCCCAGGCTGGAGTGCAGTGGTGTGGTCTCAGCTCACCACAGCCTTTACCTCTCAGGCTCAACTGATCCTCCCAACTCAGCTTCCTGAGTAGCTGGGACCACAGGTGCATGTCACCATGACCAGCAAATTTTTATGTTTTTTGTAGAGGGTGTTTTCACCATGTCACCCAGGCTGGTCTTGAACTCCTGAGCTCAAGCCATCCTCTCGTCTCAGCCTCCCAGCATGCTGAGATTACAGGGGTGAGCCACCATGCCTGGTCTTCGAAGAGCTTTTGAGTCAGTTCTGAGAAACACTGACTGCTCTTGTCATAGGAAGCCATCTGCTAAAATGCGATAGTACAACTAGAAGATGCCTTATGGGGTCTGCATGAAATACAGTCAGAGACTGGTTCAAAGATCTCATAAAATAGTCATTCTCAGCGTCTTGAAATGCTGGCCTTGACCTCATAACATGCTCCTGAGTCACTTTCCTACACCCACTGATCTGGTTAGGACCCATCCACGCCAAACCACAGATCCCTGTTAGAGCACGTTGCTGTCATTGCTTGCTAATGGTCTTACCTCCTGCACTCAGCAGTGAGCTCCACAGAACAGGAAGAGCATGCATCTTACTTGCCCCTTTCTCCCTAATGCCCAGTACAGTGCAGGGCACTTTTAGATGCTTAGTCATGTTGATGTGTTTCATTTGTGTTACAGTATGCAGCACTATGTGTTGTCATGGGTGATTTGTTTTTCTATCTGTTCCTGTGAGTTCTTTGCGAGTAGAATCCATGCCTCCATCTTTGCATCTCCAGTTTATCAAAGAGGCTGGCTCATTGTTGGCACTTGATTAGGATTGATTAATTGATCAGTTAATTAACATATGGATAAAGCAATTAGGTATAAAGGATCTTCCTAAATGCAACCAACTCTACCTCTCTTTTAGTCAATCACAGATGCATAAAACCACATTGTCTGAGAATCTTACATGTCTTCAGTATTCATTGGTGAGAGATGTGTTTTATGCTGCTGTTTTATGCATTTCTACATGTGATTATACACCCCAGAAAAGAGTGCATGTAAAACTGCTGAAGCCTGAATAAAGCCTCTAACTGAGTTAACAATATTGAATCCATTTCCTAATGTTTAGAATGTGCTGTGGTTATGTGATATGCTGTCTTTCAGGAAAGCTGGGTGAAGGGTACAGGAGATCTCTCTGGATTATTTTTACAACTTCAGTGAGTCCTTTACTATTTCAAATAAGATGTGGTAATTTTTAAACACTTTCTGATTTTTATGTTTATACTTTTACATATATTTATATATATTTCTATAACATCGAAAATAGTTTAAATGTCATAAATAATAATTAAATGATATTATCATATATTACACTAGCATACAGGAAAGAAAATTCCCTAATGTGGGGATTTGGGGCACTATTCTTTTTGTCTGGCTAGGTTGGCATTTAAAATATACTAGGAGAGGAAGGAGATGCATTACTTTTGCCTGATTCAAGCATATTTTCGAAATGATGTTTTCATAAGCAAAGTGCCAACAGCTATGATCTTATCTTCTCTCTTCTTTGTATCCTAATTCTGGTCAATAATAAGTATTTCTGCTCTCTTCTGCAGATTTTAGGTTTTGGAAGAGAGGATGCAATTATAAGCAACGGGAAACTGTTAGCAAAAAACTCACAAGAAGTCAGAGAGCCTTTAAACTTTTTTCTACCCAGTGTTGTCCTTTTAAGAAATAATGTCAGTTTTAGAGAGTGATGCTTTAAATAAATAAGGCTGGTGTTTACAGTATTACTGGAGTTTTAAATGACATGTTCAAGATCCCACTGTTGGTTACATGGATAACAATGTAGGTCATCATATCTAAACTCCGAAGCATGGTAGGCAATTCTTCTACTCTCTGAGAGATCTGAAAGCCACCCACAAAAATTCCATATGGCAGATTAAGGTAAAATTTCAATATCTCTTAAACTTCTTAAACATGTAAGTTCAGCAAAAAAAAAAGTCTTTTAGCATAAAAAGCTGCAGTTTCCAATACTATTCAATTAATTAGCTTCCAGTAGTAAATCAAATAAACATTCTGAAATAGCCTGTAGATGTCATAAACCTAAAGTCAGGTTCAAAGGATGAATGCCATTCTCCCATACACTTTCTCGTTTTTCAGGAAACTGCAAACTTGTCAGTAGGTACATCTAAGCAGTATACCCTGTAGTTTTATGATAACATACATACACTAAGTTCAGCTCAAGGTATGGCATGGTAGCTTCATCTTACAGACCCACCGGTTTGTCCCAGAGAGATTCTGAAGGAGACAGTATAATAACCAGGTGCAGGAACACAGTGCCTCTCTGCTTGCTGGAAAAGCTCATTAGAGAAGGGCATCCATCTTTACTTCTTCAGGATAGTAAAATAGAGTTTAACCTAGTAAAGGAAAGGGAGAAAAAATGCAAGAATGTTCTTAGGATCTATCATACTGAATCATGAATCAAAGAAGAAGAAACTATAATTACCTCTCATTCCATCGAACAGAGAAATCTCTTCCACACGATCTTTTGTGTGGCAAGAATAAAGCTTCATTCCAAAGAAAATCCAGTTAAAATATTCCAAAAGAGATAAAATACAAGATCCCGCAGCTCTTCAATGCTTGCTACTGGCCAAATCTTGCAATTAGAATCAGTCACTTTAAGTGCTGAAGTTGTATGATGCTAATAGATCACTTTATAATGTGAGCAGTTTTTAAAGTCGTATTTAAATTTCCATCGTTACAGTACTGAATGCCGGTTGCGTCTGTCCATTCTGATATAGGTTCTTAAATCTCCGTAGGGTACGGACTAGTGCTTACCTAGGTATTACTTGATTCTGGCTTTAATTCTCAGAGGCCTGAATTAGAGCTGTAAAATGGACTGTATTTCAACTTTCTCCCTAAATGTGTTTATGTTTATTTTCAAGCCACATGATGAGGGCTCCCTTTGATTTCATAATTATTTTATTTCAAAAAATAGAAATTGAGGTGAGGTGTATATGTCTGAATGTGTGTGTGTGGTTTTCTTTAAGAAAATGAAATGAACCAGAAAATAAGCCCTTAGCAGTAACCTAAGAAATAAAACAAAATCATTTACAACACATGGGATGTTGCAGGGTATGTCAAGATTAGATGGTTTTAAGGGAGCTATCCTGAATGTGGAAGCAATTATAATGAAATTCATGAGTCATTAGCAAACATTCCATATTGTGTTTCTCATTTCTGGGTCAATGTTACTAGGAAATACAGACTTAAGATTTAGATGTTTCATTGACTTCAGCGCTACATTATAGACAGTTGGACTATACAACAACATAGGGCACAAGCTCTAGGGTTTTAAAGTTCTTCACTTCTCAGATGGAGGCAATTTGATCCTAAGATACCTATGAACAAAGTAACTTCAAAAATGTATTAGTAAGAATTAAGTTGGTGATAGAAGGGTTGTCTGTACATGTAAAGAATTACATGGTGCAAATGCATACTGGTGAATGTCGGTGGGGATTTTGCCTGTACGCTGCTTGGTATGCAAAATGGCTGGTGAACTCAAGTACCCGACACTGTAGGTAATGGGAACCAGATGTCTAACAGAGAGAGAAAAATATTTTATAGCAATAAATGTGACATTGACTCTTAAAGGGTTTGCTGTTGTTAAACAACTTCCCATTCTTACTTTCCCTCATATTTTAATGCAGTTTCAAGTAGATTGTGTAAGGAAATTATTTTCATATTTTAAAAGAAAAAGTATTCAACTTACCACTAACTTATAAAATGCAGATATAAGGAGAAATGGTTGGAATAAGATAATTTTGGAATTCATTCATTTACCAAAGCACTGTCCTCAGCAATGTAAAAAAATATATGAAGGTAAATAAAGCATAATTCCTCCTGCCCTTAAGGAACTCAAAACATACTAGATGTGATAAGATTCACACAGCTGGATGGGGACATGGCACAAGCAAGCCCTGGGAAAGACGCACAAAGTGTTCCGAGAATTCCAAGGAGGAAAAGAAAAGGTGATGGCCAGCAGGATCCATGAAGGAGGGTCCTGCTGATCCATCCTGCTCAACGTCTCCCCCGTCCACCCCCTCCTCTGCACAGCACTAGGCCACCTTGGTGAAGGCCCTCCTGCTCTCTGGCTAATGCAGGGGTCTCCAGTAGCTCGGCAGCTTTGCTCTCTCAGCATTGCCACAGTCATGCCCCGTGCAACCCTGACTTTGCTGCCAGGATGGTTGTCCAAAAGCACTAATCCAGCTGGGAAGTAGGGTGCCCTGATGATTAAATTGCAAGCTCTGTAATAAAGCTTGGGGTTCACTTCCTGCTTTGAGGTTTTTTGGTTGTGACCTTGGAGAAGTCACTTAGCCGATCTCCCTCTGTAATAGCAAGTGTCTTATAGGCTTGGAGTCAGCATTTCATGAGGTGCTGCACACAATGTGCTTTGCACGGCACCAGCATGGAGTCAGGGCACTGTTGGAAACTCTTTTAGCTGTGACATCGAATCACGCTTGTTTGTTTGTTTGTTTGAGACAGAGTCTCACTCTGTTGCCCAGGCTAGAGTGCAGTGACTCACTGCAACCTCCGCCTCCTAGATTCAAGCATTTTGGAATTCATTCATTTACCAAAGCAGCCTGCCTCAGCCTCCCATGTAGCTAGAATTACAGGTGTGTGCCATGACACCTGGCTAATTTTTTGTTGTATTTTTAGTAGAGATAAGGTTTCGCCAGGTTGGTCTTGAACTCCTGACCTCAAGTGACCACCAGCCTTGGCCTCCCAAAGTTCTGGGATTACAGGCCCAGTCTAGTTTTTACAGAGCAGAATCCAAAGCCTCTATTTTTGGCATGCCAGACTGTTCATGAGCTGGCACTCACATACTTCTCCAATTCTTTTTCTTGATCCCTTTCATTAAATACTCAACTCTCTTGCCATCCTTGTCAGCTTGTCTTTGTCCAAGCGGGCCTTCTGTGCTCCAACCCCATGCCTCTGCACATGCTGTTGCCGCTGCCTTAGGTGCTCCACTTTCCTTCCACCACTCTGCATTGCAAATACCTGCTTAAACTGCAGGTCTCCCTCTCCCAGATCTTTCTGACTCTTCCCTGCTATCCTGTGAAAGAACAAAGGCCTTCTTCCCATAGGCTATGGGCCTTAAACTCACAGGGCCCACACACACAAATAGCATAAATAAATGAAGTCATACAGGATAAGACTATAGGGAGTGGTGGGGCTGTAGTTGAAAAGGAGAATTCATATCTTTGCTTTTTGAGATGGAGTCACATTCTGTCACCCAGACTGGGGTGCAGTGGAGCAATCTCCGCTTACTACAACCTCTACCTCCTGTGCTTCTCAGGTTCAAGGGATTCTCCAGCCTCGGCCTCCTGAGTAGCTGACTGCCATCATCCCTGGCTAATTTTTGTATTTTAAGTAGAGACAGCATTTCACTATGTTGGCCAGGCTGATTTCAGACTCCTGACCTAAGTGATCCACCCACCTCAGCCTCCCAAAGTGCTGGGATTACAGGCATGAGCCACCACTCCCAGCAAGAGAACTCATTTCATTCCCTGGCTAAAAGATCAGCCATGCCTCACTGTTGCCATGGTGGAATAGGGGCTCGTTATTGCCAATTCTCTCATTTTCTCAAGGTAAGACAGAAATATGTATTTTTACCTAAAATCTCCAGTGTTTTGTTGGTAACAACTTTAGAACAACTGAAACCCCCTGGGGACCAAGTGGCTAACTGCATGTAGACCTTGGCTCTTGGAACGCCTTATTCTGGGATTTCCTTACAGGTATCCACCACCAATGTGGTGAACTTAACTTTGCCCTTTAATTGTTTGCACATCTACTTCCCCAGCAAACTATGCTCTTGAGGATAAGGATCATGTGGGGTTACCTTTGTCTTCCTAAGGATAACAGCATAGGGGGTGGCTCAGTGAAGCATCTCACTCAATTTCATATTGATATTTTCCAGAGCCTTGAAGCCAGGGAAGGGTCTGCTGAAGGGAAGTCGTTCCAGGGGCATCAACAGATAAAGATGTCCTTATTCCAAGTGTCCCTGTCTCTAGAAAAGAAAGATTTTACAGATATTGTAAGCCGTACTCTACATTTGACTTCCTTAGGCCCATCTGGAACTCTTCCTATGATGGCTGCAAAGCCCACTCCATCATTAGCAACACTCCAGCCAGCTCTCCAAATATAAACCTAATCCATAAATCTAGGCTATATATAAACTTAATCTATACCTGACATGTGAGTAGATAGCTAAATGAATTAATTAAATTTACCCCAAAGAGTTTCCAACTCAAATGTCAGATGTGACGTTTTAATTTTGTTGGAAAGTGAACATAGACCATATCCTGGACTCAGAAAAAAAACATGTTTTCTCCAAATCTGAGGCCAAGAAGAAAATGGTTAAGACAGGGATGGTAGATAACACTGAAGATTCGGAGACAGCCATCCTAGTGCATGGTTTTGGTTTGTTTGTTTGTTTGTTTGTTTGTTTGAAACAGACTCTTGCTCTGTCACCTAGGTTGGAGTGCAGTAGTGCAATCTCACCTCACTGTAACCTCTGCCTCCTGGGTTCAAGCATTTCTCCTGCCTCAGCCTCCCGAGTAGCTCGGACTACAGCCGCATGCCACCATGGCTGGTTAATTTTTAATATTTTTAGTAGAGACAAGGTTTCACCATATTGGCCAGGCTGGTCTTGAGCTCCTGACCTCATCATCCACCTGCCTCGGTCTCGCAAAGTGCCAGGATTACAGGCGTGAGCCACCACTTCCGGTCCCGAGTGCATGTTTAAAAAAATTTTTATGTCCATAATCTTTGATCCAATAATGCAACTTCTCAGCATTTTTCTCAAAAAATTATCATGAACAAATATTTGACTGTAAGGATGTTCACTGCCGTTCTGTTTATAATGTTGAAAATAGAGGCAGGGCATGGTGGCTCATACTTGTAATCCCAGCACTTTGCATGTCGAGTTGGGTAGATCACCCAGTGTCAGGGGTGTAAGACCAGCCTGACCAACATGGTGAAACCCCGGTCTCTACTGAAAATACAAAATTTGCCAGGCGTGGTGGCGCATGCTTGTAATCCTAGCCACTTGGGTGGCTGAGGCAGGAGAATCGCCTGAATCCAGGAGGCGCAGGTTGCAGTGAGCTGAGATCACACCATTAAACTCCAGTCTGGGCAACAAGAGTGAAACTCCACCTAAAAAAAAAAAAAGAAGAAGAAAATAGAAGGGCTGTTACAGGAGCAATAGCAGAGTACTGGATTCATGATTATAAATAATGACAGGTGAAATCTACTGAACCCTCACTTACATGACAGAAAATTCTGCAAGCTTTAAGAATCATTAAATCATTTAAACTTCTTGTTGTGCCTATCTTACAGAGGAGGGAACTGAGGCACAGGGTGTTTAAATAATTTGCCCAAATCACATAGTCAACAAGTGTCAGGGCAGGCAGTTGAACTCAGTACTGTTTAACACCAGAGCTCAAGCTTCTCCTACAAATTGCACTTCTCCCATCAATATTGAGACATCCACAATAGTCACTCCAAAAAAAAGATGATGTATTCTTCAGTGAACAAAGCCTGTGCCTGTCATCCTGCCTAGACATTACTAGATGAAAATATCGGAATACCATAGACACTGCTTCGTTAAAGACAATGTTAGGTAAGGATGCAAAGCCATTCACAGAAATCCCTGCAGGGATCGGTGCTAGGATATAAGAAGTCTCTGCCCCTAGAACTCCGCCATCTCTTCCTCTGCTTCTCACTGCCTCCTCTGCTCATCTCTTGCAAACCACCTTCTCCACTAAAGCTTTAACTTTCAAGGTACAAATCCTTTTTTTTTTCTTGAGATGGAAGTTTTGCTCTTGTTGTCCAGGCTGGAGTGCAGTGGCGCTATCTCGGCTTGCCACACTCTACCTCTCAGGTTCAAGTGATTCTCCTGCCTCAGCCTCCAAGCTGAGATCACAGGCATGTGCCACTAAGCCTGGCTAATTTTGTATTTTTAGTAGGAATGGGGTTTCTCCATGTTGTTCAGGCTGGTCTTGAACTCCCGACCTCAGGTGATCTGCCAGCCTCAGCCTTCTAAGGTGCTGGGATTACAGGTGTGAGCCACCACACCCAGAATTCTAATCCCATGTTAATATGGTTTAGCTGTGCCCCCACCCAGATCTCACATTGAATTGTAATAATCCCCATGTGTCAAGGGCAGGACCAGGTGGAGATAATGGAATCATGGGGGCGGTTTCCCCCATACTGTTCTCCTGATGGTGCATAAGTCTCATGAGATCTAGTGGTTGTATAAATGGGAGTTCCCCTGCACAAGCTTTCTTGCCTGCCACCATGTAAGACATGCCTTTGCTTCTCCTTTACCTTCTGCCATGATTGTGAGGCCTCCCCAGCCATGTGGAACTGTGAGTCCATTAAACCTCTTTCCTTTACAAATTACAAAGTCTTGGGTATGTCTTTTTTTTTTTTTTTTAGCAGTGTGAGAATAGATTAATACATATGCCAATGTGATATTATAGCACCAGTCCCCCATACAATCTGGTTTAATTCCAGGGCAAGAGCAGGGACTAGCCCAGCTGGGCCAGATGACCACACCTGTTCCAATCAGCTGGGGCCAGGGAATGGAGTTCTGCAGAACTGGCTCAATAAAATAGGAAGTGGCTTGGATGAAAGCACAGACCATCTAAGTGATAAGACTACTTTTTTGGCTACAAAAAAACATAATTAGGCTGGGTACAGTGGCTAACGCCTGTAATCCCAACACTTTGGGAAGCTGAGGCGGGTGGATCACGAGGTCAGGAGATCGAGACCATCCTGGCTAACATGGTGAAATCCCATCTCTACTAAAAATACAAAAGATCAGCCAGGCATTGTGATTGTTTTACAGACATGCCTGTAGTCCCAGCTACTCAGAAGGCTGAGGCAGGAGAATTGCTTGAACCTGGGAGGCGGAGGGTGTAGTGAGCTGAGATCACACCACTGTACCCCAGTCTAGGTGACAGAGAGACTCTGTCTCAAAAAACTAATAATACAAAAAGTAAAAACCATAATTAGAAAGAAAAACGTTGCAAAGGGTCCACATGAAGGTATTAACGATGCTTCTGTCTACAGTGTTTGTTTTCTTATTTTTGCTTGTCTGTGTGTTCTAAATTTTCTAAAGTGGACATATATCACTTTATACTAAGAGGATAAAAGAGACCCAACCAAGGGACATCAAAAATGAATGTCCCTTGGCCAGGCACAGTGGCTCATGCTTGTAATCCCAGCACTTTGGGAGGCCAAGGCAGGCGGACTGCTTGAGGCCAAGAGTTCGAGACCAGCTTGGCCAACATGGCAAAAATTAGCTGGGTATGGTGGCACAGGACTGTAATCCCAGCTACTTGGAAGACTGAAGCGCAAGAATCACTTGAACCCGAGAGGCAGAGGTTGCAATGAGTCAAGATTGCACCACTGCACTCCAGTTGGGACAACAGAGCAAGACTCCATCTCAAAAACAGAACAAAACAAAAACAAAGAATGTCCCAAATGGGTGCTATTTGGAGACTAAAGGTCCAGATCAAGAAAAAAGTAATTTCAGTGATGATGGAATGTAGTAAATGCTTACCAAAGAAAGGTTAGCAACTGAACAGCAAACTCTGCCTGAAAGCCTTTGGATTGGAGCAAGCTTCATCACGAAGATCTCAAAGCTGTATCTGGTGGAGATGCCGGACATGTGACACCAGGGCCCACTGTCCCATGACACTGTGCTGGACAACTGGCTCCTGGGATAAGACAAGTCAGAGCAGAGAAGGGCATGAGTCATGTGAAATATAAGATAGGATTTGAGGAGGCAAGACAATGGCCATAAAGAAGGAAAACAAAATGAAAATGTGTATTTCAAGCAGCTGAGGAATGAGACAAAGCAGAGAAAAGTTCACTGGTCTGAAAAATTGCAATAGGATAGCAAGTAAGTAGGGAAGGAGAAGGGGGCGTGAATCTTTCTCATGCACAGAAAGGAAAAAGTCATGGCAGAAGAACAAAAAAGGGAAGGTTTTTGGACCATCACAGAGCCTGTAATGCCAGCACTTTGGGAGGCCAAAGCAGGCAGATCATTTGAGGTCAGCAGTTCGAGACCAGCCTGGGCAACATGGTTAAAACCCGTCTCTATTAAAAATACAAAAATTAACCAGGCCTGGTGGCACACACCTGTAATCCCAGCGACTCAGGCGGCTGAGGCAGGAGAATCACTTGAACTTGGGAGGTGCAGGGTGCAGTCAGCCAAGATCGCACCACTGCACACCAGTCTGGGTGACAGAGTAAGACTCTGTCTCAAAGACAAAAAAAAAAAGGATCATTCTCAACCTGATGTTCTTTTGGGACACTCATCTTTGGAGTCCTGAGTGGCCATCTAAGAAGTGCCAGGATGAGATGCTGTGAGAAAGTTCGAACTACATGGAGTGACCCTGTGAATGGGTTCCAGCTGAGGTCGCAGCCACGGCCAGCATCAAGGAGCAGACATGAGATTGAAGCAGCCTCAGCGATCACTTCAGCCTTGGCCACTCCCAGACCTCATTCCTATCCTCATGAAAGCCTGTGTGGGAACCACCCAGCCATCCCAGTCAACACTCAAAAGAATGACAGATCATCATAACCTGATTGTTGTGGTTTTAAGTTAATAAACTTCAGGGTAATCTGTCCTGCAGAAGTAGACAACTGGATTAGAAATAGTTGGTTCTCAATAAGTTTCTATTAAATTTAACCCAATAGCAGATAAGGGAAGGCAACATTGATCATTTTCTCCCTTTTTCTTTAACTCCCTGCGATTTTGTTCCTTGGCCAGTCTCTCCTTACTTCATCTCTCTCTTTCTCTCTTCTCTGTCTCACTTTCTCTCTCTCTGTCTCTCTGCAAATTCAGAATTCTCCCATTTGTTGTGTGTGTCCAGGGAAGTTGGAGAAACCAGAGCTTCCATCCAGACAGCCAGGGCTCTCTCTATATCTATAAAAGGCCTCTGTTTTCTCTCTTTTGACATAAAGAAACTCAATTCTTTTTTTTTAACTGCTCCCATTTCTCTGTTCTGTACTGACTTTATTCCTCCTTCCTGAGTGATCTTTGAGTCTTCTGTGTACTTTTTAGGTTGTAAAACAAAGAACAAGACACCCTACCCCAGGGATGATATTGGCTATGACACTACCCTCATCTGGAAAGTGCTGTTATTTTTGGCCACCTTTGGATCTTCTTGTAGCTGTTCTACTCCTCTGCTGCAGCAGTTCCGACTCACTTCCCCGGGCAGTCCAGGGAGTCTGCAGACAGCAGCTGCATTGGGAGCCTGAGTGGGAAGATAGCAAACTGGGTGGTCAGAAGAATTTCTGTGAGGATGCGGCTTCAAATGAGGCAGTGTAGGCGGGAATGCAGGGACCCTGTGGCCTGCAGACAGCCTGGCTCGCCTTGCCCAGAGAGGGAGTGACTCATAGAATGGTGGCTGAGCAGCTGATAAAGTGTGGAGGCTGAGGGAGACCCAGAAACTGGACCGGAAATCTTCCCCCACACCCAATGTGGAAGGATGTCTGCTCCATCTGCGCTGCCCCTCAGAGGTGGCAGGAGTGTCAGCCTGGGGCAAGCCTAGGTGGGCACCCATCGACTGGTTCACACCCTTGTTCAAACACACGGTATCATGTAGGAGCACAGAGCTGTTTGCCAGAAAGATGAAGAAGCCAACCCCCAGGAATGGCAAACACGTTCAAAAAAGGACCACGTGCAAGGTTGGCCGGGCACACTAGTAGCAGGCCAGGCAATATCATCTCAGGTCAAGGAGAAAGCCCCATGGCCAAAAATAGCTGCCCTTCCCAGTTGCCGCAGTATCTAAAATTATACCGTTGGAGATTTATTCCTTTGCACACCTCACCTTTGCTACAGGGCAAGTCTGGGGAGGACCCAGGAAATGTCTTCACATTAAGGTGCAAAAGGCCTGGAAGCCCCACAGAGTTATTTGGGGGCAGGAAAGGAGGGAGGTGTTACAAGGGCAGTGAAAAGGCGGAGGAAGTGCTGGGGAGGGACACCACAGGGCAGCTTCTCCTATTTCAGAGTTTTACCCTGACGGAGCCTAGCTGGCAGCTACATCATAAAACTGAGGCCTAAGCAATTTGCCAGTAAATTTGAACCATGCATGTAAACAATTCTAATGATTTACTCCTTGAAATGCTTCGGATGATCCATTATCACACAGAGCTACACGACTCTACTTCAAATAGTCTAAACGCTGAAAAAATGTACATTAAGGGGCAATTAATAACAAGAGGCAACATGAGGAAACTGTGTATGCAAAAGCTAGTCCTGCTGGAACAGAGGGAAGCTGAGGGCAGCCACTCAGGCCACTGCAAGCAAAGTCTGGGTTTCTAGGGGAAGATTCCTTCAGAAATTCAGGCAAGGGCTGTCTTTATATGTAGAAGTTTGGATGACCTGATCCCAGAAGATCAAGCAATAAACAGAATAAAAGAGAACAATTGCTATTAGAAAGCTACATCCAGTCCATTGCATCAATACACGATGGCTCTGTTTTAAAAGTTCCTAAGATGTAGATAAGAATTTCAGAAAAGCGTGTTCACCCTGCTGAAGCCCCGCTCTGGGACAGAAAGCTAAGTACCGTGGATGCCGCTGGTGAGCTAGGCAGGGGCAGGGATTACACAGGGAATAGAATAGAAGGAAACTGTCAGCTGAAATCCCTGCACGGGGTCACTCCATGTAGCCTGAGCTTCCTCACAGCATCTCATCCTTGCACTTCTTACGTGGACACTCAGGACTCCAAACATGAGTGTCCCAAGGGAGCAAGGTTGAGGCTGATGGTTCTTTTTTTTTTTTTGAGATGGAGTCTCATTCTGTTGCCCAGGCTGGAGTGCAGTGGTGTGATCTCGGCTCACTGCAACCTCCACCTCCCAAGTTCAAGCGATTCACCTGCCTCAGCCTCCCAAATAGCTGGGATTACAGGCGCCTGCAACCATGCCTGGCTAATTTTTGTATTTTTAGTAGAGATGGGGTTTTACCATGTTTCCAAGGCTGGTCTCAACATGAGGAAGGGAGAAAGGAAGGAATGAAAGAGCAGAGCCTGACATTGGGAACAGCTGGTTCCCTCAAGAATAATCACACCTCTACACCATTTGGCAGTTTAGAAAGAACTTCCGGGCCGGGCACTGTGGCTCACGCCTATAATCCCAGAACTTTGGGAGGCCGAGGCGGGTGGATCACGAGGTCAAGAGATCAAGACCATCCTGGTCAACATGGTGAGACCCCATCTCTACTAAAAATACAAAAAATTAGCTGGGCATGGTGGTGCATGCCTGTAATCCCAGCTACTCAGGAGGCCGAGGCAGGAGAATTGCCTGAACCCAGGAGGCAGAGGTTGCGGTGAGCCGAGATCACGCCATTGCACTGCAGCCTGGGTAACAAGATCGAAACTCCGTTTTGAAAGAAAGGAAAGAAAGAAAAGAGAAAGACAGAAAGAAAGAAAGAAAGAAAGAAAGAAAGAAAGAAAGAAAGAAAGAAAGAAAGAAAGAAAGAAAGAAAGAGAAAGAACTTCCATATTAACTTGGCCTTGAGGCCTCCAACTCCATGAAGGAAGGAAGTTTACTCTGATTTTTATAAAGGAGGATTCTTTGGATGAGAGCATTTAGGTAAGTTGCCAAAGGCCACACAGCTGGTAAGCTGGGGACCATCGTTAGGTCTTGAAACCCGGTCTAACAAACTACTGTCCCTCTTTGTTTATTTCAACAGCATTGGGAGTTACAGAACATGAAGATTCAAGAAATGATCCTCCTGGATCTACTGAGTAACTTCCTGGTGATTTTGGTAGCTAAAACTTTCCTCCTTAACTTTAATTCATGTATGCACTTAACAAATAATGATTGAGCATCAAGAACTACTGGGCATTGTTCCAGAGCTTGAGTTCGCCTGCATGGAGATTTTACCTAGGGGGGACTCCTTGACAGCTGATGGCAACTGTCCCCATTTCAGAGAGCCATTCCCTGACTGTGCAATGCAACGAGTTTCCGGCCACTCTTTCAATCTTATTGTCATACTTAATACCATCTAAAGCCATGTGGTTCGCAGATTCATTCCCTATCTTACTGTTTATCTCCTTTAGAAAAGTAAGTCCTTCAGAACAACGACCCAGTCTTATTTGAAGCGGTCTTTCCAAAATTAGAACACTTCCTGTACATAATAGGTGCTCAATAAATATTTGTCCAATAAATGGCATTGAATACCAAGGACAGCTTTTTACCAGTGCCTACTATGCTCACAAAAGAGTGTGAGCCTACTTCCATAAATCATTTCATTTAATCAAGATTATATATGCCAAAATAGGAACTATATGAAGAAAATAGTGTTTTAATATTAGTGAAGAAAGTGCTTGTACGAAATAAGGGTCAATTTGAAATGTTTCTATTCTGCACCACTTAATACAAGAACAAGGGCTATTTTGTGACATTCAAAGGCAACAAATTTAAAGCTAAGAAAAGGAGATACTTTTTAAAGCAGCGTATAATCTACCTGTGGAATTCAGCGCCCCAGGATATTACTGAGGCAAATAGTCTAGCAAGATTCAAGAAAGGATTAGACATTTTTATGAATAGAAATAATATTGGCAGTTACACTAACTAGGTTAAAAAGTTACAAGGCATGTCCGTCCTGGGCTCCAGGGCATAGCTGTTCACCAGCTGGAGTGAGGAAGGAATTTCCTCCTGGGATGGAGCACTGCAGAACTGGCCAGATGCACGATGGCCCGTATTTTTGCCGACTTCTGTGACATAGGCAGAGACCATTGCCAAGGGGAAGTTTCTAAAGTAGATGGACCAATGGCCTCTAAACCTGGTCTTTCTGTCTTCTCCTTGAACTGTCCTGAATAGGAGATGGAGCGTGCACGTAACGCCTTTTGGGATTCGTACCTGAGAACTTTTCAATTTCACAAAACAGAAATGGTAAAAATAACTTCCCCCTTCCCAATGATGAAAATATTACACGGAATGAAATCATGTCCTGCCTGTAATCTTATTAGCAACACAGCCAATAATGCCGGGAGGCTGCCTGAGCTCTTCCAAACCTCAAAGCAAGAGTCCTTGTCAAATCTCCAACAAGGACATTATCTACCCATGTTTTACATCCATCTATTACTGTGCCTTATGCACATGTGCTTAACACCTGCGTTTAATGAAAATGTATTTCTGCCGATGTGAAAAAAAACCTTTCATAATGCTGTCCACTCACCTAGCGAAGCTTCTCTCTTTATTACAGAGTCAATTATACTGCCAGGCACAACCTTTGATTCTTGATGATGTATGCCATGTATTTTTTTCATTCTAACGTGAAAAATCCAAAAGGTAGTTGTTAGCTATGCAACCAAATACAAGTGTTCACAGTGGTATGGTATCATATTAATGAAAACATAGAAACTAAGTTATGCATTATTCTTTCTTACTTTACTGACTTCAGTTTTCCAGGTGTAGACAACACTCTGAAGAAATTGTTTTAGTATTTCATTTATTAGAGATACAGGCCAGGTGCAGTGGTACATGCCCGGAATCCTAGCGCTCTGGGAGGCCCAGGCAGGTGGACCACTTGAGGTTAGGAATTCAAGATGACCAGCCTGGCTAACATAGTGAAATCCCCATCTCTACTAAAAATACAAAAATTAGCCGGGCATGGTGGCGTGCACCTGTATTCCAGATACTTGGGAGGCTGAGGCAGGAGAATCGCTTGAACCTGGGAGGCAGGGGTTGCAGTGAGCCAACTTCACACCACTGCACTCCAGCCTGGGCAACAGAGCAAGACTCTGTCCCCGGCCCCTCAAAAAAAATTATTAGAGAAAGGGCTTCTTTCCTCCAAACTGAGATATAAAGAACATTCTGCAAGCCAAAGCAGAAAGGAAAATTTTAGTTTAAATCTTCAAACCAGCAATAAACCTAAAAGTTTTCAAAGTTTCCTGAAAAAAAAAGATAAAATATATACAGCAAAATGTTGTATAAATGTTAATATATGTGTTTGTCTGGAGAGAGAGAGAGAAAGAGAAACCATAGATTCCATTAATATCTTCAGATGCATTCTCACACAATATAAGACAAGAAAGTTAAGAAACACTAATCTAGGTCCCCAGTCCAAAAGAAAATTCTCACCCAAGTCTGGACGAAGTGCTTTCTGGACAAAGTCCTTTGCAACTATACGTAAGACTTATTCCCTTGAACTTTCCTTAAATTAGCAGAATAATATCAACTGATTCTCTTGGTCAAAATTCATTGATTTAGTGCCTAGATCCCACCCAGAGAAGAAAAACCCTTCAAACATTTAAGTGTTGAAGGCCGCTTGCTATTTTATTAACTGGTTGCAAACAAGCTTTTTTAGGTTTGGCCATTTTCTCATGGTCCAAGCTTTCCTAGTTATTTTTTCATGTGGTTATTATAAGAGAAGAGCTTGTCTGAGTTTTATATGTTGGTGTGGGATTTTTTGAATTTTTTTGGTTGTTGATGTTTGTTTTTCACTTATAACCACATATTATGAGAAACTGTAAGGTATAAATTAATAGTGTAAGCTCTGTAGTCAACTAGGATGGGCTGAAATCTCACACTAGACTCCAAATAAACCAATTAGCCTTCCCAGTCCTCTCTTTTTTAATCTGTAAAATGAAGACATAATAATATCTACCACACCAAGTCTGTGTACAAAATAAATGAGACAATGCCTATAAAACATGTGGCATTGGCTGGGCACAGTAACTCACACCTGTAATAGCAGCACTTTGGGGGACTGAGGTGGGTGGATCATGAGGTCAAGAGATGGAGACTATCCTGGCCAACATGGTTAAACCCCGTTTCTACTAAAAGTACAAAAATTAGGTGGGCGTGGTGGTGCATGCCTGTAGTCCCAGCTACTCAGGAGGCTGAGGCAGGAGAATCGCTTGAACCCTGGAGGCAGAGGTTGCAGTAAGCTGAGATCTTGCCACTGCACTCTGGCCTGGGGACAGAGCAAGACTCCGACTCAAAAAAGAAAAAAAAAATGTGGTATTGTGCTTCTCATATATTAAGTGGCTAATAGATATTGCCTATTAGTATGATTATGCATATTTCACCTCTGTATTTATGAGCATAAAGAGTGCATATGCTGTTTCCTGATTATCAGATCATTCTCATACATTTTTATGGCCCTTGATACATATTGCAAATCAATTTCCAAAAGGGTTTTGCTAATATATCCCCTCACAGCAATATCACAGTGTCAGTTGTACCACTCCTTGGTTAACAATGGGAATTACTGTTAACCAGGTATAAAAGAAAAAGGAAAAAAAAAAAGATGGAGAAGAAAGGAAGCCAAAAAAGAAAAGAGAATTTAAATTTCTTTTTTGCCTGTGTACATGTAAGCTATTGTGTTTCTATATCTAGGAAAAGAAATCTGTGAATGGTCAAATTTCCATTCAGCATCAGCCAGTTTCTTTCCAAACACTTTCTCAAAGTGTTGTACTTCACCTTTCAAAAAGCCTCACCCCACAGCCACACATCTTGTAGTTTTCCAGCTGAGTAGACTCACAGAAGGGAAGAGTGGTTTTCTGGTTCTCTGCCAGATGTCCAGTGGTCCCACGAAGGCGAGAGATCCACCCTTGTGAAGATGTGGTGTACAGGATGATTCCCAGAGGAACAGGGGACCTGGTGAGGCCAATATACAAATATTTTCTTGTAAGGTAGGATAATGCAGAATGGCACAGCCCACATCTGACCACAAGTCATGGAAGGTGTAACCCAAGGAGGCATATCACCCGAGCTCTGAAAGAGATAATCTGGGAGGAACAGTTGGTTTGTGAAGCCTTTCAAGCGACTTAAATAATACCTGGTTTTGTGGAAAGAGAAAGAAAAGAAAAGAAAGAAAGAAAATACTTTAGTCTTTGGTATGGGATTTACTGCATGTCAGAGTGAGGAGACTGACAATGTTGACCTGGAAATATTCTAATTCTAGGCAACCAAATGGAGCCTTTTCCCCACTCTCTCCACATCAACATCTGGCTGGCCCCCTCTTTCTCTTAAAACAGTTCCTGAGGAGGCCCAAAAGTTCATTTGATGTCTGTGTGGGCACTGTTCTAATAAGAAAACTGGGACCTCCCTGCTTATTCACACAAATCCCCTGATAAGAACTCCCTTCTAGGTGGACGTGATTAATAGGGTCGATTCAACTGCTTCTCCTACTTCAATTACCATGAAGGACTCACATTAAAATGCTTAGGAAAGATTAGAGTTGGGTTCTTTTGACATTTGTTGGGGGTGTGGATCATCTTCTATATTCCTGATTCTGGTCCTGGCTAAAGAGGTTGAGAGGATTTGCATTCCAAGATGGGGACCACTGGTATGACCTTTTCCTTGGCTCTGTGGTCAAGCCACCCACTGCTCTGCTTACTACCCGAGTGACCCTGGGCAATCATTTAATCTCTCCAGACTTCTGCTGCTAATCCAGTATATAGGGATAGTCACACCTGCCTTGCAGCGTTATTGTGAGGGAAGCACCAGCTCCTGGTACATGGAGATTTTATTTATACATGAACACATATATGTGTGCATACATACAGATGTATACTTCAGTTATTGAAAATTATCTCCATCTTTATAGCTCACAAGGTGATTTTTGAAAAGTCGATCAAGAAAGAAAGAAAAAAACCATTTTCCTCTCCAACAAGAAAAAGCAATTAAACGTCAAATATTAACTGTTCCTGGGAGTAAATTTTTTTAATGGGTTAAAGGCTTGGCCATTATAGACCTCCAATATGTAATTTCTAAGAAAGGACCAGGTAATATATTTTTTTAAATTAAGTGGAAGACAAAATGCTGGAACCAGTGAATCCATTCAGAAAGCACTTTTTTATCCATTTTCAGTAGCTTCCCAATTGCATCATGCCTTTTAAGAGGCCCAATTTGTTTAACAGCATTTTATTTTAAACCTTCACTTGTGAAAAGCATTGATTTATGATGGGGCTGATTAAAGCAATGGTGTCTTAAGCAATAATGATTTCAATTACAGGACTTTCACCAGTGTGCATTATTCTGATTTGCTCTCCATTCTTGCCACATTTTTATTCACAATGGAAGGGGTATGGATAGGTGATGTAATTTTGAAAAGTCCCTGGACAAATTTAATATCAGAAAGGAATGTATAGACAGATGGACTGATGTACCTTTTTGGATGATGTGAATGTATTGTATTTTAATATGCTCTGACAAACTCTTCAACAGCTCCCTGATGAGCTCCTACTTGGTATCATTAAGGTTATTTAGTGCTTGGATTCTGCTCTATTCCCACTGGAGCCTGCACTGAGGTTGCTGAAATGTACACACTACAGATTCACTCCAAGCTTACCACTTAGAGTCTTCTCTTCTCTTTTTGTGAAGCTGGAGAAAGCAATTAAGCTCACACTTAGATCTTTAACTTGTTTGAAGCCAACAGCCGTAGAAAGACATACCAAACTGGGCGTGATGGCTCACTCCTGTAATCCCAGCACTTTGGGAGGCCAAGGCAGGTGCATCACTTGAGGCCAGGATTTGGAGACCAGCCTGGCCAACATGGTGAAACCCTGTCTCTACTAAAAATTAAAAAATTAGCCAGATGTGGTTGTGGGCACGTGTAATCACAGCTACTTGGGAAGTTGAGGCATGAGAATCGCCTGAACTCGGGAGGGGGAGGTTGCAGTGAGCTGAGATGAGATTAAACTACTGCATATAGAGACATGGTGAAACCCTGTCCTCCTGACCTCGTGATCTGCCTACCTCGGCCTCCCAAAGTGCTGGGATTACAGGTGTGAGTTACCACACCCAGCCAAAGCTTCTTGATTTTAAAGGGTGGATAAACACTGGCCAAATTCGGCCTGCAGGCTGCCGGTGCAATGCTCCCTAGTTGATGCACAACTAGGCAGTCCATCAAGTTATCAGACAGAAGACTGGCCACAAAACAGTCCCATTCTCTGCAAAAGCCTTTTTTTTTTTTTCAGAGACGGAGTTTCGCTCTTGTTACCAGGCTGGAGTGCAGTGGTGCAATCTCGGCTCACTGCAACCTCCGCCTCCTGGGTTCAGGCAATTCTCCTGCCTCAGCCTCCTGAGTAGCTGGGATTACAGGCACGTGCCACCATGCTCAGCTAAGTTTTTGTATTTTTAGTAGAGATGGGGTCTCACCATGTTAACCAGGATGGTCTCGATCTCTTGACCTCGTGATCCACCCGCCTCGGCCTCCCAAAGTGCTGGGATTACAGGCTTTAGCCACTGCACCCGGCGTGCAAGAGCATTTTTAAAAATTGTCAAAGTATTTCAATTCTTCTACTGTGCAAACATTTAGTGGAAATCTATTATGTGCTAAGAACCATGAGTGGAGGACTGAGAACACAAAAAAAGAATAATATCCCTTATCTGCCCTCAAGGGGATAATAATCTATCATTTACATATATGAACTATAAAAGATTTGGGGTTTAAAAAAACTAAGGAGGCTGTGCGTGGTAGCTCAAACCTGTAATCCCAGTACTTTAGGAGGCTAAGGCGCATGGATCATGAGGTCAGGAGTTCAAGACCAGCCTGGCCAAGATGGTGAACCCCTGTCTCTACTACAAATACAAAAACTAGCTGGGCATGGTGCCAGGCACCTGTAATCCCAGCTACTTGAGAGGCTGAGGCAGGGAATTGCTTGAACCTAGGAGGCAGAGATTGCAGTGAGCTGAGATCGCACCACTGCACTCCAGTCTGGGCAACAGAGGGGGACTCTGCCTCAAAAAAAAAAAAAAAGAGAGGAGAAATGTAGTCTAATTTTGAGGCCCAATCCATCACATTTATTTTTAGTTAAGAACCTCCTTTGTTACCATTTAGGTAAATTAGTTTGTTCCTGTGCTGTGCTTTAAACCATCATTTTAATTTGAGAGCTAGTCCTGTGAATACCAAAGTCCGTGTAGGATATATTTCTCTTAAAATCCCCAGCAGCAGTTGGAAGGTAAAATTCCAATCACACCTTGATAGAATTTTCCTCCATCAAATCAACTTTACAGATTTCTTAATTAGGCGCTGATATTAACTCAGCCCTCACATGATTTAAATCTAGCTTTTAATCTCAGCTATTCTATGCTGCCATAGTTTTTATGAGAGCTGACCAGCAAATGCTTTATGCTTTAATCTCTCTGGAAAATCACCTGAATAATTTTTTAAACTTTTGTGGGGCAGAGGGGAGGATGTGGAATAGAAGTCCCAAGAAGCAAATGAAGGCATCGGCTATTAGAATTTGTGGTTTAGCATTTGAAAAATCATGTGCTAAATTGCTTTACAGAAGAAAATCAAATCAAAGTTAAGATCCTCTCTGTTTAAAGTTTGTAATTATTTCTCAGACTCCTGTTTGAAATGCCTTAAAAGTGCCTCCATTGAAATGTGTATGAACTTGTTCTCTCTTCCTTTCAATATGTTGTTGCCGTCCATTTCCTTCTCTGATGGCATGGCCTGAAGAGAAAACTCTCACACATCACCACTGTGGGCAGGATATGGAAACAGCCAAAACAGGTGGAGCACTGTGCTAAGAACTCAGCACTGAATTGATTTAAACACAGTATTTGATACATTCTCTACCTTAATAAGAGGCAATTACAGGAGACCTCATTTCCTTTGTGGCATGAAATTCCCAGCCAAACTGGAGCATACAGTTCCCTTTTCCTTCCTCTTCTTCTCAGCCCATCCCTGTGAAGTTCTTCCCAGCGAGCATTAAGTCATAGGAAACGTGTTGTACCTGTTCTCCACACTGGATATTACAGAGCATTGGAATCTTTTTATTTGCTTTACAGGGATGACCATTCTCATGGGGCATTGACTTTCTTAATTAGCAGCTACTTTGACAATTCTTCTCCAAACCCTTTATGTGACAAGTAAAGGAGAAAAGACTGGGAGAAATGAAGTGACTTGCCCAGAGTCATGAAGCCAGATTCTGTGGCTTCATGGTCTAGCATTCTCTCTACCTCATCTCTCAGCCATCATAGGGATAACGGTTCTCAAACTGGAGTTTTACGTAGGCTTCACAATCAACACTTACTTATTATAAAAGTATGAATGGGCCCTTGTTTTATGCCAAGTGCCATGCCCATCTTCAGAGACTCAACAATGAACTAGAAGCATTCTAATTCTGATCCAGTCCTGACCAGCTAATGACTCTTTCTCGCTGAATTGCTTAACAGAATTGGCTGAATATTGCACAGAGTGTGAACGTGGAGAGGAAACTTGGAACTTTCATCTCAACTCCTCCTCATTTTATAAAGGGAACACTAAGGCCCCCAGAGGTCTTAAGAGTAAGTTCACGTTAGAGGTTGGTCTAGAACCCACAGTGCTGACCACTCAATGAAGCTCTTTTCACTTGAGTACATTCATCTAATTCAGAATGTATCTATCATGGGGCCCACTCTATTGCATTTATTATACAAATGTCCTTTGTCATCTTTCAGGTAAGTTAGTTTCTCCCTTTGGTCTGCTTGAAAGCTCCATTTTATTTTTTATTTTTTGAGACAGAGTCTCACTGTTGCTCAGGTTGGAGTGCAATGGTGTGCCGTCTTGGCTCACTGCAACCTCCGCCTCCTGGGTTCAAGGGATTCTCCTGCCTCACTCTCCCGAGTAGCTGGGATTACACGTGCCCACCACCACACTCAGCTAATTTTTGTATTTTTAGTAGAGACAAGGCGTTGCCATCTTGGCCAGCCTAGTGTTGAACTCCTAACTTCGTGATCCACCCACCTTAGCCTCTCAAAGTTCTGGTATTATACGTGTGAATCACTGCAGCCAGCTGCAAGCTCTATTTTAACCTGAGAACTAGTTATTTAAATGCCAACATTGACATAGGATACATTCACATTAAAATCTCTAACGGCAATAGGACGATGGTCCCTGGGACCCAGAGTTTAGGCACTACAGTGACTAGCAGTATCCCCGGCAATAGCACACACTCATACCTCTGACAGATTCAGGGCAGATCTGAGGAAGTGGTGTCATAAGCTGTGGTCAACAGAGATACTATGATAAGTGTTTGGACTGTCCTCATACTAATGGATTGTTTGGACTCACCACAGATATATTTAAAATACTAGCTACAGTTTATATATTTTTTCAATGATCTTGTAATTCAATCACGTTCAATAATCTCAGCTGAAACAATAGATGGAAACTGGACCCATTAAAGAAGAAGTTAGATCTTCTATTTTTTTTTTTTTAATGTGATCTTCCAGTAAGCTGCCTCTGGACATAACTACAGAAAATTAACACTATAAGTAAAACATTACAGAACAGCTATTAACTGATTATGATAATAAAAACCAAATGGGGGCCTTAATTCTGCCCCTCTGGGAAAGCAGGACAGATAAAATAAACAATAGGGGAAAAAAAGCATGGAGTAAAGGATAATTGATTTTAAACAATAATAACACAGATACCTCCCATTATGTTTTAAAAAAATACAGATCTCTATCTTCATTTTGGGAATGATGGGGGTAAATTCTTATTTCACCTCATTAAAACTTAAGTTTGATACTAATAGGGGTGCTTTCTAGGCTAAGAAACCAGAAAAATTAAGGGGTGCTGACAAGGAGATTCTTCAACGCCAGGCACATGGCTATAATGATCAAATTTACTGTTTTGCCAAAATTAGGAGCCCTTCCAGTCTCCCTCAGAGGAAGACGGAATCTAAACATTCACAGTTCATGCTCCATCAGGGTGGAACAGGAAGTAGGGTCCAATAAACTCAGCAGTCAAGGCAAAGGCCAACCCTGACAGAGGAGAGAAGAGAAGACAGAGTTTTCGCTACCTTAGGCAGAGGCTGGGGAGCCCTTTAATGGCACCCCAAGTACAGTAATGCCTGTTGGCTAAATCCTAAACTTCCTGAGCATGTTTGGGGTTAGTTCTATGCAGGAATTCATAGTAAAGTCTTCCCATTTGTTATCTAAAACGTGGGCCATATTCCTGCCTTCAAACCTGGCCAGAACCTAACAGCTTCTCTTTTTAGTGCCTGCTCAGGAGCCAAGTGTCCAACTATTTGCCTTCCAGAAGTTGTCTCTGATTCTTACATTATCCTTGCAGGAGAAAGATACTCAATTTAGAGTTGAAAAAATGGAAGCTCAGGATGATGCAGAGATGTGTTTGAGATCTCACAGTTTTTAAGCCTTAGCTCACCCCAAAGGCCACCTCTCCTTGGAGAGGTTCACCATTCTACCATGTCTGGTCTCCATGTATAACCAGACACTCTTGCTAACTATTGCTGTTTTCCCCCCAGTCTATTTTCACATATTGTTCTAACCAGTCTAATCCATGGAACCAGTTCTTTTTGCATGGCATATGCAAAATCCCAGGTTATTTTTACTTTTCCCTGGCAGGAAGCCAGCATAATTCAAATGAAATGACCATTTCTATGTGAGAAAAAAGTTTAGCATTTTCTTAAAATGGAAAAATAAAAACTCTTATCCAAGACACTAACTTTTAAGGTGGCAGAAAATAGCAAGTAATTTCTTGTGATCTACTAAATGAATCAAGGGTGATCCCAATTTTTATTGTTTTGGTCCAAGAATTGAAGGAGAGCTCTCCTACAGTGAACCATGGGTGTTCTGACTCAAAAGAAGCAATAGTAACTAAGTAATGAGGCTGTGTGCATAGAGATAGAACAGTCTTGTATACGAAAAGGGTAAGATTTATTCAGCACTGAGAAGATAGGACTGGGAGCCATACATTGGGACTATGGTACAGAAGGTTAAGAGTTGAAGCCAAAAACACATCTAAGAGCCAGAGCTTATCAAAAACACAATGTATCCTTAGCAGTGAAATATTGAAAGCCTTCCTAAGGAAGAATATTTTTAAATAATTTGGAAGTTCTAATCCTTTGCAATAAGACAGGAAAAATAAAGAAATTACATAATTTTGGGAAAGGAACAGAATGATCATTAATTGCAGATAACAATGTTATCTACCTAGATGATTCAAGAGAATCGAATTGACAAATTATTTGAATAAGAAACGAGTAAAGTGGCAAATATAAAATAAAAATGCTTAAATAAGTAATGTTGCTCAGCAAAATCATGAAATCAAACAGGGAAACTGCATGCACAATAGCACTGAATAAAGGTGAGATTGTGTTGAGAAACTACCTGGTGGAACAACAACTTTATAGAGGTTCATATGAAAAGATCAATGAGAAGGCATGGTTTATTTCTACATGAGAAAACCCAGTTTTAAAAAGACCTTGGCTGGATGTGGTGGCTCACACCTGTAATCTCAGCACTTTGGAAAGTACAGATGGGTGGATCACCTGAGGTCAGGAGTTCAAAACCAGCCTGACCAACATGGTGAAACCCTGTCTCTACTATAAAAAACAAAAACAAAAAAAATGAGCTGGGCATGGTATGTATCGTATGTCTGTAATCCCAGCTACCTGGGAGGCTGAGACAGGAGAATTGCCTGAAGCCCAGAGGCGGCAGTTGCAGTGAGCCAAGATCATGCTGTTGTACTCCAGCCTGGGCAACAAGAGTGAAATTCCATCTCAAAAAACAAACAAACAAAAAAGACCTCAAATACACATACATTAATGTATAAATTGTACTCTCTTTCTCTCCCTTTTTTTGAATCAGAATCTCTCTCTGTTGTTCAGGCCGAAGTGCAGTGGCTATATCATGGCTCACTGCAGCCTTAAACTCCAGTTCTCAAGTGATCCTCCCACTTCAGTCTTCCAAAGAGCTAGGATTACAGGAGTAAGCCACCAGACCTGGCTTAAATTGTATGTTCTAACATTTGAATTTGATGTATTCTTATGGAATAAGAAACAAAAAAGCATCATCCAGAATACCAGTCTTAAAGAAGAAGAGTTTAGTTCACTTGTCATAAAAAAATATTCTTGAATTATAATAATAAAAAGGGAGAATTTTGGCAAAAATGATGGAGACAAAAAGATAATGAAATAAACATGAAAACACAGAAACAGGCCCAATGACATAGATTTATATCAATAAAGAAAGAAATTTTATTAAATAGATTCTTATCACATGGGCCAAAAAAAATTCCAGATCAATAAGAGATTTAAATGTTTTTTATAAATGAAAGGAGGACAGAAGCACTAGTAGAAAATATAGGTTAATACTGATTTCACTCTGGGGTGGGCAAAGCCTTTTAAAACACAAAAGAAGAAAGAATAAAGGAAAATATTTATGTACTTAAATTCATAAACATATCCATTACAAATTAAAAACCAAATGACAAAAATGGAGAAAATGTTTCCAATATATGATAGTGAGAGAGTTAATAAACTTAATATGTAAAGAACTTTTATAATTTAATAGAAAATTAATGAAAACCTCCTTGGAACCACAGGGCAAATGTCACATAAACAAAAAATTTAAAAAGCACGTAAAACCACCTATACACAAAACAGACAAATAGTCAAGAAACATAAAGTTAGCATCACAAATAATCAACATAATGCAAAACACAATGGGATGCTATGTTTCTTATCTTTTTTGGGAAAGAGTTAATGATGGTTCCTGAAATTTGTGTTCCCATATACTGAGTGAGAATATAGATCAGCAACTTTGGAGGGCACCTCAATGTAGCCAAAAGTAAAACAAAAAAAAAAAAACAAGAAGAAGGAAAAGAAGGCTTTGACCCCTGATTTTCACATATAATAATTTATCCAGAGGAAGCGAAGATACACAGGAAGATTTTATATGGCAAAAAGTTACAAATGGTATCAATATCTAACTGGAAGTTAGAGGAATAAATGAGTTACAGCCCCTGCAAATAAGGAAATGCAATGCTGGCATAGAAATCATGTTTTGGAGACCGGGCACAGTGGCTCACACCTGTAATCCTAGCACTTTGGGAAGCTTGAGGTTGGCAGATCGCTTGAGCCCAGGAGTTCGAGACCAGCCTGAGCAACATGGCAAAACTCCATATCTACAAAGCAAATAAACAAACAAATTAGCTGGATGTGGTGGTGTAGGCCTGTAGTCCCAGCTACTTGAGGGAGCTGAAGTGGGAGAATTGCTTGAGCCTGGGAGGTCAAGGCTCTAGTGAGTCCAGATCGCACCACTGCAATCCAACCTGGGTGACAGAGTGAGACCTTGTCTCAACAAAAATAAATAAATAAATAAATAAATAAATAAATAAATAAATAAATAAATATGTTTTGGAATAGTTTTAACAACATGAACAAATATTTACTATGACATCAAATGGGAAAAGCGGTCTGCAAAATAGTACACCAGAGCAGGGCCTTCACTGTAGTTTCTAAACACACAAATATATGTGTGTAAAAAAAGTAGAGGAAAAAGATTAGAAACTGTCTATCAAAGTATTCACCATGATTATATTTAAGTGGTGAGATCAGAGGCAATTTTTATTTACTTCTTCATGCTTTCACCTAATTTCCAAATGTCTTACAATGGCCATGAATGGTCACTCTTAACCACCGTACCTTTTTGCAACCAAAACCCAATATTTTCTTGTGTTTGTTTCAGCCTACTTTGACAGAAATGTGCAGGTATCAGGTGGACTGCCTGGAGAACATGCTGCAGGAGCAAGGGAACCTGGACCATGAGGCCTCTTGAGCTTGTGAGTCGATGCCTTCACCTTATTCTGGCTTTTTTCTTTTCTTTCCTTTTTAATCTATTCTCACAAAGTTGGCAGCTTCCAACACCATTTTATTTGCTCCTCCTGTGAGTGACAGACAGGAGTGTCCCAAGAATACTTAATGTATTTTGTGTCAGGGGCCTGTGGGTCAGTAAGGTTATTAATAAACATCGCCTCTTGTTCTAATTTAGGTCCCTCCTCTCCTTCATGCCTCTCCTCCTGCCCTGCTTTTCCTTTTGCTTCTCTTTCTGTCTGACCCTTTTCCCCTTCTCCCTGATATAAAGGATTCGGCCTTCATTTTAGCTCAGCTTCTGGCACTTCTCCCATTATGCTTTTTCTATGGTGGTGGTGGTGGTGTGCTGTTATGTTTTCATGGGGAATTTAATTTTGGAGGAAATGCTTACTGTCCTAAATCAATTTGATGCCGGCTGATATGATGCTATAATCTGACAGGCATGGGATGGTGGAAGGGTAAGTAAAATCAAGGCAAAATGTGGATGAGGAGGGAAAACACCTTGTTTTTAAAAGAAATTTCTGTTTGACAAAATTTACTGACCACAAAACTAGCCCAGAACTTGAGAGGCCAATATCATCAGCCCTGCATAGAAAGAAGTGAAGTTAGAAGGCAAATGGCATATTTGAATTTTGGTATTTTAAAATTATCTTTAATAAGACAAAAATAATTTAATGAGTTTATCATGTATATTTGGATATATGCATATCAATTTTATGTTCTATTTAGAGTTTGATTGACCACCTCAACTTATATTTAGATAAGACTTGTTTTATTTATGCTGATTTTATTACACAAATGGAAGTAGCTACATTGCTACTATCACTACCAAATTCTCCCACACACACTCTTCAAAGTCCCCAAATACTGTCCAAATCCTGATCAATTTTTTTTAGCTCCTATCAGTTTCCGACTGCAACTTTAACCTGGAGATTGCTTTGTAAACCGAAGAAAGTCAACTCCCCACCAATACACACATACAAAAGAAAACTGCATGTGCGTGTGCTTTTCTCAATTTGTTGAACTTCATTTGTTACTTCCTTCTAAAAAGCACAGTATTGCATCTCTTATATGGGCTCTAAGGGAGTTACAGGTGCCAATGGGAGTTGACTTAAAGGAGGAAATATTTTTTATATAGGAAAATATGTAAAGAGAAATGCATACTTTTGTATGCATTTATTATTTATACTTTTCAAATTAACCCATTGTATTTTTTCATATTCAAGAATACATTCATTTTTAAATGTGACATAGACTACCATTTTCAGAATGAGTGGAGTGACGTCATGTTTTAACACATAATTAATTTGACTTCAAACTAGGGTCCTCATATTGTGAACTACTTTTTTTTTTTAATGAAGAAATGACAAGAAATCTACATGTATTAAGGAAAAAGATAGCTTTCTTTAAGCTCATTATCATGAAACATACTAGTTTTATAGAATTAACAGAATTGCACCTAATTTTTCCTCTTTCCACAACTGAGAAAGAAAATCTATGGGAACTCTGAATGAATCCGGCATTCAACTTCTCAGTGGTCACCCTTAACCACTGTACCTTAACAGCCAGAGAGGCAGGATCCTAAACTCAGCTAAAATCTCCCCTGGAAATAGCCATTAATCAGACTTGACTGAATGTCGAATTTGGTTCTTTGTTTACTCTTTATTTTTCCATGTTTCTTTCAATTAGGTCATTCTTACCTATTCCATACCAATAATCAAAGGGTGAGTATAGCTTTAAGTGTGTTCTGTTAATGCATAGTCATTTGTTATTCATGAAATAATATTTAAGTTTTTTAAAAGGTAGTATTTTTCTTGATATTAAGAGGCTTGCATAATAAGCACTATTAGGATACTGTGGGGAAGAAAAGATGAAAAAGAGGAAGGAGGCTGGGCACGGTGGCTCATGCCTATAATCCCAACACTTTGGGAGGCCGAGGTGTGTGGATCACAAGGTTATGAGATCCAGACCATCCTGGCTAACGTGGTGAAACCCTATCTCTACTAAAAATACAAAATATCAGCTGGGCTTGGTGGCAGGTACCTGTAATCCCAGCTACTCTGGAGGGGGAGGCAGGAGATTCACTTGAACCGGGGAGGCGGAGGTTGCAGTGAGCCGAGATTTCGTCAATGCACTCCAACCTGGGCAACAGAGGGAGACTTTGTCTCAAAAAAGAAAAAGGAAAAAGAAAGAAAAAGAGGAAGGAAGCTTTTATTGAGTAGCGACTAAGTAGCACACACTGCAACACTTGCAGGCATTCACTCATCGGTGCATGTATGTCACACTAAGTGCTGTCTGATGTCCTCACAGCATCACTATGAAGTTACTGTCTTAACCTTAGGATATAGATGAGAAAAATGGGACTTAACAGCAACATGCTCAAAATACACACTTCGTGTGGCACAAAGCAAGGATTCAAACCCAGGCTTTGCTTGCCAAACAGCAGCGCTTTCAACGATTAGGAACAGACTTCATTGTTTACAGCTGTGAGGGCAGAGACTCCAAGGAGAAGGATTAAATCCTGGTGTTTGTTGCAACCAGAGCTTCTAAGCTGATCACTTAGAAGATATTATTTGGGGATGTCCAAGGGGCCAAAAAAGACCTTGCAAAGAATCACATGAGATAACATACTGGAAAACACTGTGAAAGATTTAATATCGCAATGGTCACATTAGCATGACAATATATATGGGATACATTATAACACCCATAATAAATGTGATTCAACTTGGATGTACCAGTGACTTTCAAAAGGTGAGCATCACTGTGCCTTTGTTTTATGTATTTTAAATGTTCTATATTTAAAGGTGAATGGTTCCAAGATGTTCCTTTAAAATTTTGATAAATAAATGTTCTGAAGATCATCTGTGGGGAATTCTTCCCTTCACATAATAAGGTTGGATGCAAAGCACAGTTTTATGCCCTGTAGCAGACTTTTTTTTGTTTTTAATGCCCACTCTGTTTTAGCTGCTTCCAAGTCCCAGCCTGGGATCCGCAGGTTGTGCGACAAGGATCAAGAGTGTGGTGAGTATTGGGCTACAGTTCTCAGTGCTCGAGGGATAAGATTTCTTATGAAAACTGACAGCTTTTTTGTTCTTCCTTAGTCTTTTTAACACACAGCCAGGTCTCTCTGTTCAGCTGCACCTGCTGTGGTTGTGACTGTACCGGGCTAAATTTATGCCACTGACAACCCCATTGAAGTGTCTCAGTGGCACAGAGTCAGTGGGAGTTACGTGTATATAAGCACCAGCAGACCTTGGCCCGCTGAGCGTAATAGCATATCTGCCTTGGGAGATTACGGGTATGATACGGGCAATGCGTAATGGATAGGGCAGTCTGTGTACAAATTTCAAATGACTTGCTACACCCCTTTAGGATGGTTGCTGTCAAAAGTATTAGCACATTACACACACAACAACCACATATCATATTACCCGTGGCCCCTGCTCCTATGGTATGGCTCCTCCCACCTCTCGCAGTAGGTAATTGCTTGAGGAGTACCTATTGAACACATACAAAGGAGCACACACTGGTGAATTTTATTCTTTGAGCTTGACTGTATTAATATAGAAGAAGGAAAATACTGACTGTGTTTAAATTAGCATGGACAGAAGTTCAAAGGGAATTATGTGTAAAAGATATCTCTGGAAGATTTAAATTTTCAACCTGATGAGAACTGGCTTTAATATACTGAAGCTGAACCGGGGGGAGGGTTATGTGGCTATGCACCTAAAACTCCAGATCTACCCTGATTGCAAGGCTTCATTTGTGATGCAAACAAAAAGGTAGGAGGATGTAGGAACTTTCACATAGTGATTGATGTCTAAAACATTTATTTTTTTAATCATAAATTTTTTGAATGAGTCTGCCTCAGGCCTAGGAATCTGCAAAATTGAAACAAAATGAAGATCTGATCAGGAAACACTTGCATTTTTTGGTTAAGCTTGGCTCAAGCCTGTAATCCCAGCACTTTGGGAGGCCGAGGCAGGTGGATCATGAGGTCAAGAGATCGAGACCATCCTGGTCAACATGGTGAAACCCCATCTCTACTAAAAATACAAAAAATTAGCTGGGCATGGTAGCGCATGCCTGTAATCCCAGCTACTCAGGAGGCTGAGGCAGGAGAATTGCCTGAACCCAGGAGGCAGAGGTTGTGGTGAGCCGAGATTGCGCCATTGCACTCCAGCGTGGGTAACAAGAGCAAAACTCTGTCTCAAAAAAAAAAAAAGTAGACAGCATCCCCTCTCAGACTGGTGCAAGCACAAATTAGGCAGAATGAATTTTCTTTTCTGAGTTGAGTTTAGACTTAAGTCTTTTCTAGTCTTCCATGATAATGAGAGGCACGATAGATTACATCAATAAAGACACTGATGCTATTGTCGTTCACAGAAAGATTAGTGGCCAAGTGATCACATGGTGATCACTTGGTGATGGTTGGAGGTAGAATGTACACAGCTTCTCTTTCCATGGTCAGGACCTCTTTTTTATAATAATGTTGAAAACCTGTTAACATTAGGAGCCATAGCATTGATTGTGGTATCTGCTTACATGTGGTGTCTACAACACTGTGGAAGCCCATTCATCATATTCTCAATAGATTAGCACCAAATGTATTCCAGGCTGAGCATTAGTCTAGAGCTACAGATATAAACAAGACAGTACCCTAACCTTAGGGATCTTGTTTCAATTTATTTTATCTTCATTATCGAATAGTGCAGGCTATGTGCCAGGCACTGCTCTAAGTGCTTTATGTATTTTAACTCATTTACTCATCAAAACAGCCACATGTGATAGTTACATGATGATACCCATTTTAGAGATGAGGAAACTGAAGCACAGATAAGTTAATATGCCCAAGACCACATACCTGGTATATTGGCAGACCCAGTACTTAAGCTCTGACAAATCTAATTCCAGAGACCCTGCTATTAACCACTACTTGAACTGAAGAAATAAACATGCAACTATTTCAACATAATCACTAGTGACACTGAAGACCCAAGAAACTCCAGAAGCTCTGGCATCTGCTATATTTAGTTCAAACACTGGGGAAAACTGTAAAAAAAATTTAAAAATGCTAGTCAATTTGTAAAGGAACAACATATAAAAGACAGATTCTAAAAGCTGCCAAAAAAGCCAAAACAAAATGAAATTTAATGGGGATAAATGTGAGATGTTCTTAAATGGAATAAATCCCTTGTAGAAGCCCCAGGTGATTAAGATTTGACTCCAAGTTGTGGGGCTCTTCCTTGATGAAAGGCTCCATTTAAAGTTAATCACATGGTACCGTGGACAGACACTGTCCCTGCTGGTCATGTAACTTCTGAGTATTTTACTTGTTTTGGGACACTTCTTTTTTTTTTTTTTTGAGACAGAGTTTCGCTGTTGTTACCCAGACTGGAGTGCAATGGCATGATCTCGGCTCACCGCAACCTCCGCCTTCTGGGTTCAAGCAATTCTCCTGCCTCAGCCTCCTGAGTAGCTAGGACTACAGGCGCGCACCACTATGCCCAGCTAATTTTTGTATTTTTAGTAGAGACGGGGTTTCACCTTGTTGACCAGGATGGTCTGGATCTCTTGACCTCGTGATCCACCCGCTTCAGCCTCCCAAAGTGCTGGGATTATAGGCGTGAGCAACCGTGCCCAGCCGGGACACTTCTTAAGAGACTGGTGGCCGGGTGAGGTGGCTCACGCCTGTAATCCCAGTACTTTGGGAGGCCGAAGTAGGAATATGACCTGAGGTCTGGAGTTTGAGACAAGCCTGACCAACGTGCAAAAACCCAACTGTACTAAAAACACAACATTAGCCGGGCGTGGTGGCGCCTGCCTGTAATCTCAGCTACTTGGGAGGCTGAGACAGGAGAATCACTTGATCCCAGAAGGGATTACTCCTGTAATCCCAGCTACTTGGGAAGCTGAAGCAGGAGAACCCCAGGAGGCAGAGGTTACAGTGAACAGAGATCATGCCATTGCACTCCAGCCTGGGCAACAAGAGCAAAACTCCATCTCAAAAAAATAAAAATAGAGAGAGAGAGAGAGAGAGAGAGAGAGAGAGAGAGAGAGAGAGAGAGAGAGAGAGAGAGAGAGAGCCTGTCAAAGTAAGGCCAACTCATGGAAGAAAACCTCTCGAGTTTATGTCATTTGGGGAACTGGGAACTTTAGCTACTAAAACAAAAGCAGTAGATTGAGGGGCATGAAAGTTTTCAAAGATTTGAAAGTCTATCATATGGTAAAGGGATGAGATTTCATGATATTCCTTCTGAGGATAGCATCAGACAAAAGAGAAAGATATTGCAAATACAATGATTTTTGCTTTCATACCAGGAAAAAAAGCTTTCTAAAGACAATGTTCCAAAATGGTAGCAATCTTGGATAACATGAGCCCATTCCCTCCATCTCTCTGGCTGGCCCTGGCCAAACCGGCAGCCTTCATCCAGACCTTTGCACGTTTATGTTACCTTCCTTGAATCTGCAAGTCCTGAAAATTGCTCCATCTGCACCTGATCATCTGCCCATCTTCAGAACTCTGGGTTCAGTGGGAAGTTGGACCAATGCCCTCCAAACTTCCAAGCATAGGATTCCATGACTTCTTGATTCCATTATGGAGCCTTGAATTCCAAAAAAATTTTTAAAACAGATTATCTCTGTTTTATCGCTGTAGAAATGTCAGAGTGCTGAGTAACCAGCCAGAATCAGAGGCAGACAATGACTCCCTCTCACACCTAGATTCCTGCTCACACTTGCCTAACTACTTCTACACAAGGAACCTTAACATTGTTACAGAGCAACTTAGCCCTAACCTTATTCTAGAAAATTGGTCTGCTCCCCAGTGACCACTTGATCATTTAGCTGAGAGCTTACTATCATTTCCAAGTTAATTTGTGAGTTAATTGTAAATGTCAGGAAGCTCTGACATTGCAGAAAATGGTAAATTGTTGAGATAAACTAGGATCTGAAAAATCCTAAATTGAATAAAGTTTGTTTTTTGACCAGTTTTTATCAGAAATATATGCTGACTTGTGAAGGGTCTGGAATGGCATCATATTTGAGTTGCCTCAGAAGATAGCCCGGCATTAAGTGCATGAAGGATGATAGGATTCAAAAGTGCTTTCCAACTCCCAGATTTGTACTTTACTCCACAATCATGGCCTCTGTCTTGTTTTTATCTAAATGGCTGTCCAACCAACAGAACTTGAAAAAGAACAATTCAGTCTCTGCCTGTGTTTACTTCCAATTTGATGGTCTAAGATGGTATTCTTAAAATACCACTTAAAAAGCCACTGTGCCCAGTCTTTTTTTTTAAAAAAAAAGTGTGGTTACTTTTTTTTTTCTTTGAGACAGGGTCTCACTCTGTCACCCAGGCTGGAGTGCAGTGGTGTGATCACAGCTCATTACAGTCTTGACCTCCCCAGCTTAAGCCATCCTCCCACCTCAGCCTCCCAAGTAGCTGGGACTATAGGTGTGAGCCACCACATCTGGCTATTTTTTTTTTAAAGATGGCATCTTGCTCTGTCCCATAGACTGGAGTACAATGGTGCAATATGGGCCCACTGCAACCTCTGCCTCCTGGGTTCAAGCAACTCTCCCATCTCAGCCTCCCAAGTAGCTGAGATTACAGACACTGGCCATCATGTCCAGCTAACTTTTGTATTTTTGTAGAGACAGGGTTTTACCATGTTGGCCAGGCTGGTCTTAAACTCCTGACCTCAGGTGATCCATCCACCCAGGCTTCCCAAAATGCTAGAATTACAGGTATGAGCCACTGTGCCCAGTCTTTTTTTTAAAAAAAAAAATTTATGTAGAGATAGGGTCTCACTAAGTTGCCCAGGCTGGTTTTCAACTCCCAGGCTCAAGTGATCCTCTCACCTCCTTCTCCCAAAGTGTTAGTATTAGAGGCATGAATCACCCCTCCCAGCTCTGGTTCCTTTTTTTTTTTTTTTTTTTTAACTCTGAACATATATGCATAGCTACAGCTACCGGTAAAATCGTGACTTGTCTTTCCAATGCTGCTGTGTTGGGCAGTCCTGCTCCTTAGGAATAGATACCTCTTATTTTTTTTCCTTGTGGCTTGGCTTTTTCCTCCTGGCTAGGTCAAGCCGTTAACACCAGGATTATGTTAAAAGAAAGACAAATATTTTCGAAAACTTCCAGAATTATCAGGGTTATGCAAAGTGGAGGCTTGTCTTCCAGAGGGAGAAACCTGTATCTCCATCCCAAATGGTTCGAATCTCTATCAACTTCAACTCTGGAGTTTTGGCCAAACGTTCCGCATGTCTCGTTTTTGCCCATATCTGTATTTGCCACAATCTTATTTCTGATCATTCTCAGCAGCAAAGTTCTCCTGGTGATAACTTCACTTTCTACCATTTGTGACTGATTAATCCACAGTGTATCAAAAATTGGAGTTAAATTGGAATGCTATGGTACTTAAGCACAAGATGGCAGGGAGCCTTTATTTTCTAACTTCTTTTAAAAATACCGTTTTTGAGGAGTGGCAGGTTGAAAAGCCATCTCCTGACAGTCAATTAGACTCTTCCTGAGTGACAAAACCCACGCCTTCATGGCGGGGGAGCTATGTGCCGACTGTGCTACCTAGAAGATGATATTCAGTTCCCCATCCATTGACATTTTAGGGAAAGTAACACAGGGCTTTTGCTACATGCCTTCCTCTATACTCAGACACACAGGTCAGAAGAGAAGTCAATGATAGGCTGAAATTCCTATACATTACAATCTCCAGTTTGTGGACCAGAGCCAAAGGGCTCTTGGCTACAAAGTGTAAACAGATCATTGTTGCCTCTTAATCTGGATAATTGGTCCCAAATGCTGTTGCCACTTTTCAGATCGATGGTTTTCATACTTTTAAAAGAATCTGGAACTTTTCTTCACTGGCAGGGAAAAGTTTGAAGTGTAATTCAGTCTTTTCATCAGCACTAAGACTCCTATAAACAGCTAAGTGATTTCATTTGGGGCCTGCAGACACGAGCGGTTTGGAGCCTACTTCAAGAGTTCCCCTCCATTTTCCCATGTCCATTCAGCTCTCCTTTGCTCCCATAGTCAAGCCAACTGCTTTGTGTTACTGAACATGCACAGCTTCTGAAAGAGCTGAGGAGACTCGGCCAGATTTCAGAAACAGGGCTATGTCTGATTCCAACATAATGTGCTCTTATCAGAACATTCCTTGAGTACGATGCACTGTCATCAATTAGGCCTAAAACCAGTTGTCTCGTGATGTCATCTCCTGAGTAAAATCCCAGGGACGTCACATGAAAGAAGACGGTGTGGTGTTCTGGGAAGAGACCAGGCTTGGGAAGCATTCCTAGGGATACTGACTGTCTGACCCTGGGCCCCCAAAACCTTTGTTTCTCTATCTGTAAAGCAGAGATAATAGCACAGACCTTGTAAATTTATCATGAGGATTAAATGAGATAGTAAATATAAAGGTTATTACTTCAGCCTGACCAACATGGTGAAACCAAGTCTCTACTAAAAGTACAAACATTAGCCAGGCATGGTATCATGCACTTGCAATCCCAGCTACTCAGAAGGCTGATGCAGGAGAATTGCTTGAACCCTGGAGGCAGAGGTTGCAGTGAGCCAAGATGGCACTATTGCACTCCAGCCTGGGCAACAGAGTGAGACTCCATCTCAAAAAAAAAAAAAAAAAAAAAAATTATCACTTTTAGTGGGATATTCTACATATTATCATTATGTAAAGCATTTTTAACTGTATTTTTTAAGCCTAGCTTTCTGCTTCAACCTACACAAAGGAACAAAATTTTCTTTTCCTGTGAAATCTCTGGCTTGGACTTTAGTATTCCAAGAAAATATAACTTTCATTGTGAGTCTTGCAAGACAATGACAAAATCTAACAGTGTTCTCTTAGTTTGTTTTTCTCTGAGACCTTCCTCTGCCTCTTTCCAACCTCCCTAGTGACGTTTTTAGGCCATTGTTTTTCTTCTAAATACTTCTAGAACAGTATTGAGCTCTCTATTAACTATTACTTAGCCAATGTTCCACTTGTCTAGTTCTTTTTATCTTTCCCTCTCACCCTGTCATTTCTGTATTTTTTTTCTTTGAATTCCACTCAGTTTATCTCTGTCTTGAGGACCAAGGCATCCTACGTAATGTAGTTTTCCAAGTGGAAGCTCAGCAAGGACTTACAGGAGATTTGGGAAACCAACTCCCTTCCTACTTCTGGGATAAGAAGATTAGACAAGAATGAGCTTGTCAACTTTGACTTTCTCCATTAAATTTACTACTGTCCTCAGTCATTAAAAAATGGGAAAGCATGCCTCCCATTCACAGCCTGCAACCGTTTGTTTTCAAACAACATTGCGATTATATTTTCTCTAGAGAGGAGGTATGGCATTGTACTTAAGTACAGAGATTCCAGAACCAGACATCTGGGGCTCAAATCACTTTTACAAGAAGTATAATCTTGGACCAGTCATGTAACTTCCCTAGGCCTAATAGTCTTGCTCATTTTTGCAAAATGGAAGTGATAATACTTGCCTACGGTTTTTATGGTAAACCAAACTGAGTTAATACGTGGAAAATGCTCAAAACAGTGCCTGATTATCATAAGAACTCAAGAAATGTGAGTTCATAACATTTCATCCTTGTTCTGCTTTTTAGAAAACCCTATGTATACTTAACATCCAAATACTGCTAAGTTTCCCTTTTAGATACTCATATATGGTCATCTTTCCCTGTACATCATTGAAAATGTGCTTCATATACTGTTCTTCCCTGATCCAGAGCATTACAAAAATTGATAAAACAGCAATTCCAAAGCATCTTCTAGTCTACTCTGTGCAGCCCAGCATCAATTTATCATTAGCTAAAGTGGAATGAAAGTTTTATTATGAACCCAAAATGCAACCGTAGTTTACCCCAAAATTAGTAAGTCTGGGATAGTTTTAAGAAAACCTGGTTTGAATTTTAGGTGAGCCTCCTTTCTACTCTCAAATGCTAAGAGAAGATTTATAGTTTCAGGTGGATACCAAATGAAATTTGGTAAGTTCATCTATGTTTTACTTTGAGTTTGTCATTTGAATGAATCAAACTTCATACAGCTTAATCCTCATATTTACAGTTTTTCTGCCATTTTCACCTCAGTTGATACAAAAATTAAATAAGAATTGAGACATGCTGTTCAGTATGTGAGCAACATGCAATATTACAGAATGCATACATTCCTTTGTCTCAGTGATACATAATTATGGGAAAAATATATTATTGGTAAAATGTGCTTTGATGAGTCAAACCATTTTTGCAGAATATTCTCCTTTATCTACTAGGATATTTATTTGCCATGAAGTTCCAAATGGAACAGATAATTAGCAAAATTGTCTGTTTCCATCAGCATTTAAAAATCTGCATTTTGCATGTCAGTTTTATCCCTGGTTCAGTTAAACTGTGACTTTAAAATCAAATTTGTATAATTTAAGCTTTCTTCATTTTTATATTTCATCCCCCAGAAGTCAGAAGCCCAGACTTTAAGCTAGCTAATTTCCTAAAATTATATGCTTGAGGTTTGGGAAGATTTAAGGATAGATATTTTATGTCAAAATGATAGGTTCACAGTTTGTGACTGATGATCTTGTACATATAAATGATATATGCCCATTAGACATGGGGGTCTTCTAGGATGAGGAGCTTAGGCAAAAGTGAGCTTAGAGAAATTTCTAAATCCTATGTTTGCAGAGACATGGGCAACATGCTTCCAGTTTCTGTTTTATTATAATACGAAATAATCTTTAAAAACTTACACATGAAGATTAGTATATCAATGAGCTCTGAAAAGATTATTTTGTCTGAAACTGGCTGTTTCACTCCAACAGTTAAGCAGAAGCTTTGTAGCTACATTACGCTAAATGCCTACTTTTAAATTTAACTAAACCAAGTTATACTGGGATAAAGTTTTTCCTTTAGAAATGTATACTATATAAAATTCCCCTCAAACACCACTACTATCTTTTCATAAGTTAACTACACTTTATACTATTTTAAAAATTAAAACCTGGAAACATAAAAGTCATTTTTTTCTTTGAATTTGTAGTCCCAAATCTACTGCTCATAAAAATAAACTTTACAACATCTTTGAGAATCCAAAAGAACCCCGGTCAAGATTTTTTTGGCTAGAAAAGAAAGCAGTTTTGATATTCAGAAATTTGGCTGCTCTTAGTCAATCCCCAAAAGGGAAAAATCAGCTAATCTTAGCAAGATGGTAAATTTAAGTGATTCTGTAATCTAACGTAGTCCTAAATCATGTTTTAAAATATGATCAAACAGTAGAGACTGGGAAAAGACAGAAACTTTAACTCAAAATAGAAAAGTTGAACATTTCTTTAAGAGGCCTTAATTCTGTTTCTAAATTAAAGCATGAATAGCATCTTACTGAAAAATAACAGCAAAGTTTGTGCTGGCATATCCCACTTAATAGCAACAAAAAAGGTTCACTTAACATATTCTACTACTGGATCATATAAAACTGTGAAACACCAGATTTTTGTTGGTCAGATATTCTGGGTGTCATCCTAGAGAACAGGCCAGCTATGGATGCACCCATACACAGAGACTAACACTCATGGAATGTAGAACTCTGCGCGCGCGCACACACACACACACACACACACACACACACACACACACACACAACCTGACCAGGCTCTGCTCTGGATGCTTGATAACTCTGGCATATTGTAAGCCCTGGAAAGAATTTTCATCTACATGGTTTGAAAATAGGGGCCTTTTAAATATGCTGCATACAATTTGTGGTGGTCATCTCTAAAATGCTGCTCCATTATCCTTTTCCATTTTGAATGAATGAGGCTAATTAATTTCAGGCCATACTTGATGAGGTCAGCACCATACGAGGGGTGTGCGCTAGACATTGCTAATCTCTTTCAGCTGAGAGTGATGAATTAAAGATGAAGCATGCCTTTGCAGGCCTAATTTAGAATGTATATCAAAAAAACCTACAGCAAATAATACTATACCCTACAACAAAGGAAAACTTGTTCTCTCAGGCTCCCTGAGTTGTGTTGATTTTAAAGACATTTTCAGTTGTCTTTGGAATTCCAGCTGTGGATGGATGAACCATATCAATAAAATCAAGCCATCTCTCACACATGGCCATGTGGACAAGAAGTGGGATTAAAGGAAAGAAAGAAAGAAAACAAAAACAAAATACAACAATCTGGGTTTGATCTCTTATGTATTAAAATTCCACCTACACATTAGGCTCATTTTTTTTCCCCGGAGCTACCAGACTAATAAAGATCCCAAATTAGCAATACCTGTATTCAGGCAATGACCACCCAGCTCTGCTGGGACATTTCACAGCAATGTGCTAAATGAGGCAGCCTTGTTTTTAAAGCAGATATCCTAATGAGGCTTATTAGGTTTTTCCATGTCTGTATTTTGAAAGCCAATAGAGATTGACCAGGTAGATAATGTGATACCTTTTATTATGCCAAGAAAGAAATTGTAATACAGATGCCTTGAGGCCAAAATGTTCTTATGAAAGTTAATGCTAAGCCAGCTTCTGAGTTGGGAAAAGGGAGGTACTCACTCATCTGAACTCTAAAGAGAAAAACGAATTAGTCATAATTTCTCAAAGATGACTATGACCTATTACAAGGCCCTAAGGGTGGCAAGGAAGGTGGTTTAGCCCAGAGACTGGGGAATATAGCTTGCAAAAAGTGTTTGCAGCCTATCTAGCAAGAGAAATCGTGATGGGTTATTCTAATGCATTGGAATTTCCAGCTACCTGGTGGCACCACGGCTCCTGACTTTGTATCCCAGTAGCCCTCATTAGACAAAGCTGCTTCGAATTAGGTCCAATCTGCATGCTGAATCAACCTTTCATCCCTTTGATTGCTTCTGAAAATATTTATATTTCTTAATAATGCACATTTTGTCTTGGAACTTCTGATTAAACCCAGACGGGGGGTTCCAAAACAGGCAATGGATATGGAAGAGTGACTTGGGACAGGAAAAGATAAATAAAAAATGCAGGTTTTTCACAATTGAGGAAGCATCAGAGAATATAAATCTAGCAATTTGGGTGATGGAGGCATCAGAGGAGTGTTGTCATTAATACAGATTGGAATATTACTGTGACTTCATGGAGATGACAGAATATTCTTATTGTTGTGTGATTCTTCATTGCAGCCTCCATTACTGAATGGTGAATTTAACAGGTTTTATAAAAAACTATTGTGAGAGAGACCTAGAAAAATTTCATATTACAGCCAATAATAACTCACTAAAAGTATCACATCACAAAATAGAGAAATGGTTGTAATAGGGACATGATCAGATCATCTAAAGTGGGTTTTTTGTTGAGTGTAAGGAAGATGTTTTCAGGGGGTGAGGATTTCTGGTTTGGGAGCCAAAAGAAAGGGGTCCAGTTTCAGCTGCATCATCAACCAGCTCAATGACCCTAAGTCAGCCCCCTATCCTTTATAGACCTCAGGTTTTCCTTCTTTTACTTGGAAAAGAATGAAAGTAAGGATTTTATTACAAGTTTTAAATTCTATGGTTTTCTAAAGAACTATCCCTGTTTTAAGTATTCAGTGCTCTCTGGAGGCAAAAAAAAAAAAGAATAGGAGACCTCCTTTCATGCTGAGTGTCCTCAAGACAGTCTCCCAGAAGTGGGAGCCACACCCTCTCGCAGTGCATTGTGTCACATGCCCCTACTCACTTCTGCAGAGATGGCTGTTGCCTCTCAGTTCCTCTTTTTTCCTCTTGGGCACCGTAAGTGACAGAAGCCCCCAAGTGCAATGTTTAGATTGATTTGACCCAACCACCTCATTTTAGAGATGAGGACCTCCTCCTCATCTCTAGGTTGAGGTCACCTACTTAGTAACTGGTAAGGCTAGAATTTAAACTGAGGTCTCCTGATTTCCAAACCAGGGTCTATTCTGCCATGACACACAGCCCAGAGTCTAAGGAATGTTATATTCTGAAAAGAAGTGGGGTTTCCTGTGACCATTCAACACAATTTAAGACTTCTTGTAATTGGAAACACAGGAACATAGGATAGGGCAGTAGCTTTGAATTCTGACTTCCTGGGTTTGAATAATATGCCTTCACCTTACTAGCAACGTGAACTTCGGGCAGGACCATTTTGTTTGCTTTTCATTGTTTTTTTTCTCTTGGATAATGGAAATAATAGCAGTATCTACAGCAGAGAGTTGCATAGAGATTAAAGTAACATAAAGGAATGCTTACCACAGTTCTGGTATACCGTAAATGTTAGCTGTGTTAGTATCATCATCATCTTCTTTATTTATGTAATGACGAGTGAAAAAATCCTGAAAGAAACCCAGGAGAAATAGGTTCAAATTCTGACTGTGCTCCTATTAGCTCTATTACCTCAGATAATTATCTGAGCCTCAGTTTACTCATCAGCAGAATGGGAATTGAAAATCTCTTCTTGAACAGGACTTTGGTAAAAATTAAATGAATCATGCACATGACCACATTTTTTAAACAGGTAGAGTCCTATACAATACAAGTGTTGATGGTTTTATCAAAACGTAATTATCCCTAGGTTGGAAAGCCTCTGGATGTTCAGGATTGGTTAATAAATGATAAAATGACGTCATGCCCCTGTTTTCTCAGATAAATCAACTTAAAAAAAAAAGATATCTAAAATACCATTGAATCACAAAAGAATAAATGCACCTCCCCAAGTTGCCATCGATTGAATTCAATTCTACTGTTCTCTACTTAAACTTCTAGTTTTTTCAGAATTTGATCTTACCAAAGAATTAGAGGACTATTAGGTCACAGGGCTTAGAATCGTAACCTCACTCTCTTCTTTGCCTTCCAAGTAAGGGAGAGAAAGATCTAAAAGTTTAAACACACACGCACACACTCACACACTTTATCAAATGTTACATGATGACCTCTAAGAAGCCTTCATACCCTCTCTAAAATACTGTCAACCTTTGCTATTGACCAGCTGCCTATTGTGTATAAACTTAAAAATATGTTTATTATTGAGATATAATTTTGTTTAAGCTAAAGAAGCATCAGGAAATAGAGAATTGTTTTGTACATGGGATTATTAAAGAGTTGGGGCCTAAAGGTGTATGTCTATTTTAAAAAGAAATTTTCTGATTGCAGATAACTTCTCAATTTGATTTAGTGTCGAACGATAGTGATGGGGTTGATAAGTGAGCATTCATCGGTAATTCATCTTGTGCTGGTAGAAATTTACAGCAAAGCAGTGCTTTCCCAACAGTGACAAGCCCTATTAATCTTCTTCAGACACATTTCAATAGGTGTTCCCATCTGTGGCCAACATCTAAACACTCTGGCAACACTGGCGACTTGAAGACACCTTCATTTCAAGTTACACTAGCGAAAATGTGATACTAGATTGTACTCTATTTTTTAACCTAATTCTCTCTCTTCATTCAATTAGCCTTTCTTGCCTGGATTTTTCTGCTCGTGTGTAACGTCATTTCCCAGGGAGAGCGCGCAAAGATTTGGTTTCTTAGAGATGCACAATCTCCCCCAAGGTTAGCAACCAACAACTTTTTTTTACAAATTAAAATTGCACAGATTCCAGTTCTGACAGTTGTTGGCCTCTGATCATGCATGTCTTAGAAAGTAGAACCTGTTCAAATAAATCCCTCCTGTGCATTGAGAGCGGCTGAGGAAAAGGGGAAGGTTATAGAATCCATTTGTGTTCACATTCAAAGGGCAGTTTACTATTCTGAACTATGATGTAAATTTCAGTGTGAGGGAATGCTGAGAAAAGGAGAGACAATCAAAAGAGGGTGTTGAAAAAGAAGCCCAGGGTTCAAAATATGTTTGCCCAATATATTCGGTCTACAGGATGAAATCTCTCTCCTGTCCTTCTGCATCTGTTGGAGGACCTCCCGTTAGAGAGGGAAATAAAATAATCACTGTAGTAATAGATTATTTCACTTAATTTGCCTTTATTCTACCAGCAGCATGCTCTGTCCAGCTGCAAGTTCAGACTAGGTGAAAAATGTGGAGAAGTTGTTTGATTTTGGATTGCACCTAAGTGCTTTTTTTTTTGTGCCATTTTCAACCTCATAATGGGTTTGGTCTTGCAAAAAAAAATTGGATTTGAACAGCATTTTTCTTGTACACTTTAGAAATCTTTTAAAAGAGAAAGTTCTCTGACACCTTATTTAGGAAAGGTTAGATATGTCTGCATAATGGATAGACTTTTTTAACTTCACTGAACTTTTTTTGTCATATGCAATCTGAATATATATGTTTATGTACATGTATATATACACACACACACACACACACATATATATATATGTTGGGAGAGTGTGTGCACATGCATGTATACCCCTATGTGTTACTGGTTTGTATGTGAATATACTTACATATGATAAATATAAGCATTTTCAAAAAATGTCTTCCTCCGTTCACACAAACTATTTTTCACAATGATCATTTGAGTTTGTGGGAGAGCTCAGTAACCTTATTGTAGGTGGCAAGTTTAAATGTGCCATATTAATAACTTGTTATCCAAGACAAATTAAGTTCTTATGTGTCAAAAGCACTCGGCACTGGATTATCCACAAGACAAGTATTTATTGAATAAATGTTGAGTCCAATTTCATTTTAACATGACTGACTGTACGTTTCAGCCTCTTAGGCAGAGATGAAAACACTCAAACCTATAACCGTGTTGCAACATTACACCTAACTTGTCTATTTCTATTATTGTCTCTTAACTTAGAATATGGAAAGAAGGCTTTCTCTCTCTCTCTTTTTTTTTTTTTTTTTTGGTTGTTGTTGTTGTTCTGAAGAGCAAAGAGAAAGATAGAAAAACGGCTGGCATTCAGCCTAAAGAGAAATCATTGAAACAAATTAATCCTATGCTGTTTAAATTGACATGGTAATCCATCATCAGAGAAGGCAAACTCTGAAAGCAATCTAGAGTCTGCCCTGCTCTTTTGCTGGCCCTGGAGGCACAAAGATAGATAGTAAAGGAAGGAGGGGGGAAATCATAAAAAGTTAGGAATGCCTGAGAAAAGAATAAAATTGGTGATACCAGCTCTCACTGTCCTGCCTCTGCAAACCTCCTTTGGAAAGGAGAGGTTAACTCTCAACAGTTGATTTCCCAGCTTTCCCTCTAAGTGGTGGGTCTCTGGAGCTGGGCTCTAAAAGTCTGCCTCCCTCTCTAAGCTGCCAGGCTGCTCACCTCAGTCTAACCATTGCCTGCCGCATTTAAAAAGTTGACCAACCAGGAGCTTGACAGTACCCAGAGAAACAATTTAGTTTGCACAGAAACTTTCCCAACGTGGTAAGGGGCTTCTTTTATGGGGTTTAGGATTTGGGTTTCTTTTTATTTTGTTTTGTTTGTTGTTGTTCGGGGTCTTTTTTGGTGGGAAAGAGTGAGGAGACTTTTCTTCATTTTTATTTTGCACTTGATGAAAAAAGCATGTTGCTGTAAGTTTTAAGAGAAAAATTTTGTAACATCCCTAAAAACTGAGGCAAGATATCATGCCCTATCACTTTTATTTTGGAGGCTGATTTTTCAAATCTCTCTGCACTTCAAAAACCCTGGCATGTTAAAATTTGCTTTTAAATTTAAAAAGTATATAAACTGTAAAAGTGAACTGTCCCCTTAGTATATAGTTAAGATGGAAAATGATAAAAAAATTTTAAAAACTTAGTAAGAGTTCCATTGTTCCAACCCACTGAGTCATAAGAACTGTTTTTTCTCTTGAGCTTAATTTATGTAATGTGTATTTATTTATTTATTTATTTTTAGGGGAGGAGACATTTTACAGAAATGCCTTTCTCATTATTGCCTGGACATACAAATTTGAACAAAAAAGTGAATATTATTTTTTCAATGTAGTAATGTATTCAACTACAAAGGCGAGACAATTTGAAAATATTTTTAACTTCAAAAATTCACTCTGTTAACAATAGATAGTATGTGAAGACAAAAAAACAAAAACAAAAACAAATATCTTTATACCCAAGACAAAAAGGTAGAAGGATAAACCATACCCAACAGCTGCTCTATTTTAATTTATTTAGGATAGCGTTCCTTCTAGTTTATTAAGAAAACTTAGCATGCTACTGAAACTTCAGAATAAACATCACACCTTTTTTCAATAACTAGAATTTTTATTCACTGCTTTTTAAAAGGGAGTGAATAATTCTTGCATAGTGACTAATGCTTTTTAAAATACATAAGCATAAAGACAAATTAAAGGCATTTCCAGGGTAAATAGGAAAGGAGAGTTAAAGACTCATATTAGATATTCATTCATCCACAGCCATGCCAGTTACAATTTTAAGAGTTGTTAGGAAATAACAGGTTTAGGTGTTTGTTTTTAATAGAACCTGGGGGGTTGAAATAGTAGCTCTTCCATAACTGAACATTCAAATTGCACTTCCTGAAAAAGATTTGATACTTTGGATTTTGTTTTCAATTTATATACAACGTAGACTTTAGCAAAAATAGTATCTAATTTTAAAAACCATTAAATTAACCAAAATCACGTGTAGGAAAATAAATGAGTAAATAAGCATAGGTTTTTATCACTCAGAAGGAGGCTAAGGAGAAAAATATCTTTTAAATCCTCACTACTTAAATATCACAATACCGCCTTCTTTTTAATTGCTTGGTAATGTGGCAACAAAGTATATGCAAATAAATTGCAACATATCTTTAGAAGTAAATAAATAAGTTTTAACAAACGTTCTACAAAGAAATGGGCTTCTCCAATTTGCTAACTTCTTCTCCCTGACATGTGATGTGATGTGGTCCGGCCAAGAAATGACCAATGTGACATTTTTCACTGAAGTCAATATTCCCTTCCTTTAATGTTCTCACTTTTCCTTTAAACTATTTAAAGTGACTTCCTCTCAATCAATTTACCTCAGTCAAGTACATAGAAATCTCCTAGATAAGGTGATTAATTTATTGCGGATTGCAATAGATGGATAGGAAAAGTACCTTTCTCTGCCTTGTATTCAAACTAAAAAGAAAAGTATGCATTTTATTTAAACAATACACTTTGTAAAGTCTCAAGCTAGTACTTCCTATGGTCAAGAAGCTGAATATGATGTTAAACAGCCTTCTCTTAATTTTATACAGAAGTTCTTTATTTTTAATACACACCTTCAACTTTTCAAGAAATCAGGCTTTTAAGAGGAGAGATGAGGTTGTAATTGATTTGTTCATGTTTCCCTATTAAGGCAGTCTGTCTGTCTCTGTCCACCTACTTACTCCTTCATATTGAAATTGCCCCCCAAAAAACCTTATAAAAACCAATAGGATGGAAATCATTCCTTAAATTATTTCTCTCCAACTGCAATTCATGTTGAGTTTGTATTTTAAGAAAATTAAATTATATCCCTTTTGTTGTTCTGCTTGTATTTTCTTTAAATACTACTGATGCCGCTAATTAACTATATTAATTTATCTGGGTATTTGCCTTACTAACACCTTCACGTTTAAATGAGTGGTACTTGATAGCATTTGATTAATACTTTTCTGGACATACCAAAAATTAAATGTCATTTAAAAGATTTTATTACCAGGCTCTTGAGAAAGAGAAAAATATAGACAGTAATTCCTCACTCTGTCCACTACTAAGTATGAACTGATGTCCTCATGGCTTTAGATGTCTTTGGAACTTTCTCAGCAGGATTTGCCTCACAGTATAATATTAGTATTAAAAGCATGTACAGCTCACATCAGACTTGGTTAAATGGGCAGAGAGCCCCCTTATGCCATCATCTCTAGCTATAGCCTATTCTCTTTTCATTCTTCAATCCATTGAAAAGTGAAATAGACCGAGTAGCATATCCCTGAATTTTTAAATAAATATATTTAGGCAAAAGATGCCCACCTTTTATTTAAATGTCCTGCCAAAGCTACCACACTGCAAAGTTGATGGTTTTGCTTTGAAGTGTCTTTCTATGATTTTGCAAGCCACAATAGCTCTACCATAGCTAAGTTGCTTCAGCTTGTATTTCAACAATGGTGATTCTAAGGAGCTCATTCAAAACTCTTTTTTGCACTGCCTTCTGCCTTTTTGCCAGTACACATGAGTGACAGCCTCTATCTAGTGCTTGAGTATATGAACTTTTAATCCATCAAGGAACTTCTAACACCATAAGAATATACACAGCCACGTGCAAACACCTTCATGCCTGTAACTATCATACAACTACCCATTAGAATGCCTTCAGGTTTGAAACCAGCAGAATATATTTTTCTAATCTCATCCAGATTTTATGGCTACAATTTGGCTACTGGCAAGATTCTAGAATTAGATTTTATTTAAATGAAATAAACCATGCACTTTCTTTTTGATTTTTTAAAACTCCCTGCCACAACAATCCACTGTTGTATACATGTTAGAAATATTTTTTTTTAAATGGACTAGAAGGTCAGTTAAATACAAGAAATATTTCACTACATGGTATTTTCTTATTCCCTAAAGTCCATTTCCATGGAGTGTGCTGCGGGTGATGGATGAGACTGCTGTCTCTCTGAATGGAAACCTGCTTTCATAGGAAGGGTGGAGGTGGGAGAGGACCAGTGAAGGGCAGAGCTCTAAAATTCTGACAACTAGAGTGAATACACCCTTTCCTCCTTTCTTCCTCTTCTCCCTCCTTCCCTCACTTCCTTCTTGCTACAGCTACTTTTGGTAGATTACTGTAGTTAACCTTTGTTCCGGCCAAGACCAAGAAGGGTTAATGGACACCCCGCTCCTGACACCCTCCAGGTCAGTGTGGCGTGCTAACTTCCAACGCAGGAATTAGAGGATTACAGAGGAAAGAATGTGAGGCACCCGATCGCCTCACACCTGAACACGGTCGCTTCAATCCACTGGGATTTATACAGTCTTTTTTTCTTTTTAATAATTCTCTTGGATCTGTGGCTATATTTCCTGTTGCACCCAAGAGCCAAGCAGGGCATCTTGGATTGGATCCCTCAAGCTGCCAAGAAAATTGAGCAATTGTAGGGTGGTGTGGGGGTGAACCTTCCAACTAAATCAACACACGTAGGTAGCTATCAGTTGCTTTACGGAGAGCAGATTTTTAGGAAAAGGCCAGGAGCGGGAAAAGGAAGAAGAAACGAAAAAGATTCTCCCCTTTTCTTACCTTTCGCCCCTCCTTTCCCCTCCCGAAATTTGCGCCTACTTGATTATTTGCAGCCGTTTCGAACCTCAAGGTTTGTTCACAGTAGCGAGCGAGACTTGCGCTTGGAGAAGTGAAAAGCCATTTTCGCGCCAGGACTTCGCTGCTTGAGTTTGGGGGTGTTTTGCTTTCCCTCCCGGCAAATTCCCCTCAAAGCCTTGCTAACTTCAGCGAGCCCTACCAGCCTTTACTTGTGGCCACTTGGGTTCCCAGCACCCAGCCTAAGCGCCCCCCCCACAGGTTTCCAACACTGGGGGAGGTGGGGGGGGGGTGGCCTGATATCCCCAAAGTGGAGTTCCCGCCTTGGAGAGGACGGAGACTTCCTGGGTGTCTGTCACCCTGCCCCCTGCCTTCCTGCTCGGCCTCAGAGGTCGTCCCACCTGCCCACGAGCAGCGAACCTAGAATCCACTCGCCCCGCAGTCCCCAGCGGGTTCCGCCACCCGGCGGCCGCCCTCGACACCGAGTGTGTGGGAAGAAGAGGCAACTGGTGGGGACGGGCCACTGAGACCTCTTGAAAAAAATATGAAAAGACAGGATAGGTAGAGATTTTTGCGGGAGAAAGTTCGAGGGTGCTTCGGATCGCGGCGGGGAGTATCCAAAATGCCAGCAGGAGAAATGCAACCCGCTTAGGCCACACCTTTCCTCCCCGAGGCTGTTTGGAGAGACAGCGTGTGGGGGACCTGCACGCATCCCCATGCCGCGTCTGCAATCCACTCCCGCAGCCACCTGGCCACGGCCACTAGCGGCGTGAAACCAGTGGCTCCCGAGCCATCGGCCCTGCGGCAGCCCGCACAGCCGTCACCCAGCGGCAGTACCACGAAGCCTGGCCGCGGCGGACTCTCCGCAGCTTGCTGCGCCCTCGCGTCTCCCGTCGAGGAGGGAGGGATGGAGGCCTGGGCCCGGGAGCTCCCTGGCGGTGGTTGGGCCGCCCCCCTAGAGGCCTGCGCCCCCCTCTCAGCCTCGCCAAATCCCTGAAAGCCCAGTCCCCCTTCGTCACCCCGGGGGCTTCTAATCACTCGGTATCGATTTCCCTAACTCTTTTCATCCTGTTGAAGACACATCTTAAAACACTCCAGCCCGGAGTGTGCTCTGGGCTTTATCCACACTAATAAAATGATTTACCCTTCTCTCCGCGCTCTCCTCACAGAGGAAAATCGTTCGAGTCTCGGCTATTTGTGTGTGATCAGTAAATATTTAGTGCGGTGACATCCTCAGCTAGGCTTCGGATCGATTCGGAGCCCACCGGGAGGTGCGCACGGTCCGGGCGGGGCCGCGCAGAGCTCGCCGAGGGGGCTCCTCCCGCCCTCGCCGCCGGCCACTGATTTACGGCCCCTGCAACCAGCAAAGGGGGGCGAAAGCGCGCCTGGAAAATTGGCTTTTCAACCTTTTACTTTTGACATTCAGCCACTTCCCCAGGCTCTAATTCTAGCCCCACTTCTCCCTCCCCCGCTACTAAGGGTTGCCCTGTGCGCCCCGAGAGTCCTTCCCGAGGCAGCGCGCGGCACTCGCGCCCCCTCGGCCCGGGGAACCACCTATCACAGCCCTGAGCTGCGACGCGGGGAGGCCCGGGCCGCTACTCTGGGGGTCGGCTCCTTCCAGGAGAGATGCTTTCCGCCCTCCCACACCTCTGAGGGAGGAGAGGGGGTGGAGAAGCCCAGAGCTGCATCAGCTGAACGACGAGCTGCGCTCCATGCTACCCTTTCTTCGACCCCTCGGCCTTTTCCCTACTCTAAAGACCGATCCTCGACGTCCAGGGGGTCGGATGGCGTCAGGTGGGAAGGTTACTTTCCTTGCAGAAAAGCTCCCCTTTCCTAAGACAAGAAAAAGCGCTTAGCTTGGAGATGTTAGGTGGAGGCCTCCTGCCCTGATACTGGCTGTGACACCATCGGTATCCCCTGGCCCTCCTGGCCACCCCGGGGCGCAGACGATTTCACTAGTGCAGAGGCGCACCCAGGACCTGAGCCTTCGGGCAGTAAGCTAGACATGGAGTAGGGCACTACAGGGTCCTGCCAGGTCCTACTGGACCCACCACCTTGGTCTGCTACGTTTCCAGAGTAAGATGTGAGGAATCCCGATCCGTCAGACTCCACCACTCTTGGGCCAGGGCTTCCGGCCCGAAAGTCTCCGACAATCTCGCCCACCTGTAGGCCAGCTGGTTCCCCTCTCACCTGGGGCCCGGGGCCTCTGAAATTCCCCTGGGGCCCAAGGAGGACGGTGCATGACCTTGCTGGGTCTAGGCATCTCTCCAAAATGCTAGCGCCCTCTCCTTTGTCCTACACATGATTTTCTAAACAACCTTATCTGCAGACTATATCTTTATACTAATGCATACTTAATTGGTCCGTCTTGACTGTCCATATAAAACAATTTAATTAGGGTGCTTTCTTGCTTTGGAGAGCAAAGAAAAAAAAAAAAAAAAAAAACCTGCCCAGTGCTTATTGTATTTAGCACCAATACAGGCAGAAAATGTAGCACAAGTTTTTGGTTGAAAGAGCACCTCTGTGCCCATTGAAGGGCGTTGATCCGAAAAGACAGAAAGGACAAGTAAAATCGATTTGAAGCGACCCTCTCTGTCCCTTTCACACCATTCAGAAACTCCATTCCTTCTAAGACAAAGACCAGCGCCTTGGGAATTCTCAGGGAAAAAGAGTACTCTAGTCCCACAAGCCTAGGGCACTTAAAAAAAAAATCCTCAATATTTCACTTAAAACTTACACTTGACGCTGTGCCCCCCAAGTATGGGTTTCCTAGATGCCCCTTCCAAAGTGTCAAGCTGTAAGGCTGACAAAACCCCACTCCCCTGCCCTGTCAGCCTTGTGGCCAGGCCAGCACAACCTTTTAGGGTCAGTGCAGCCTTCACCTTTGACCTCCGAGATCGGAGTGGATGCCAGCACTACAACTCTGGCGAAAGTTAAAAGAAAACCATAACAAAAAATTTTCTCTGCTCCCAAACCCAGGGAAACCAGTTCTGGTTCAGCCGCCTGAGCCACCTTACCCAATAGCAACCTCCATCCCTAATATTTTTTCCCCTTCTTTTGCAATGAACTGCCTGAGCCATCTCTGAAGAAGGGAATTTAAGTTGTCAGGGCATGGTTGGGTTGTGGGTGGGGTGAGTTTCCTGGTCTAACTAGTCCTCCATTAGGAACCCCCGGATGCCAGGCTATCCCACTGGTGCCCAAGCTGGGGAAGGCGGTCATCGATCAGAACTCGCAGGAAAGGGAGGAGGGAGAGAAGCGAGGTGGACAGGGAGGGAAGGGAAAGGCCAGGCTGTGATCACCTTCACCTGCCCTGAGCTCGGCCTTCCTGTTCAACTCTTCCTCGACCTTCGGCTGGGGATGAAGGGGGCGGGGGCGAAAGGGAGGGGGCACCCCCGAGTTACACAAGTGGCCTCCTTCTACTAAGAGAATGAGTTCACCACCTCCCCAGAGGAGCCTCACCATCCATCCACTCAGTGTAACTGATGAGACAAACCGCAAGGAAAAACTTCTCTAGCCCATATTTATGGTATTAATGAATAGTTAAAAAAGATTTACACTTCTTATGATCAATATTCTGAGTTATTTTGCTCAAAGTATATAATTACAGTGTCTTCAGAGTTTTCATCATTGTTTGAGGTGGCAAAACCATTTGTAATTTTCATTAGCCAGTAAACATGTAATTAACATTCAGCACTGTGTTTAACTTAATTCCTGTTTAAGACAAGGACAAGAAGCAGCCGAAGAGCGTTAGTTCCATTTGTCAAGTCTGACATACATCTTACCATAACAGTTTCCTAAAATAAAAGATCAGCATTTCCCCATTATTCTTCTCTTAAAACAAAACAAAACAAAAATCCATTAGTTAAAATTGTATTAAACTGTGAGAGCCAGCATAGTTTATTCTCAATTTTCACTAGTTACTGTATTCCTGCTTCCTTTATTCATTTTGGGGAGTAGAGAAAGGGAGGGGGTGAATTAAGCATTCATTATCTGAAGGCATGAAATGGGGAACCCCTCCCCCCAAAAGAAATAGATTTCCTCCTCAGGAAAGTTCTAGAATGAGGACCAGAAAGGGGGAGGCAGAAATCCACAGGGGAGAGGGGGAAAAAATCACTTAGGGAGACTTGAGTTAAAAGTAGAAAATGAGGATTCCAACGGATTCCTAGGAAAAATGTTGCCCTCCTGTTTCAAGTTCTATCTTTGATCCAGGGTGAGGGGAGCCTGTCTGCCAGTCTGCGAGGCTGATGCATTTTCCCCCTCCTCTTCCACCTCTGTTTTTTCCCAACTTGCTTTAGGATTAGCCTGCATCCCTCTCGACCCCAAACAGTGGAATTTGGCTGTGCCTTGGGTTGTCTTGCTTTGCAATATCGCCTATAGTGTTGGCGGTTTTCTGCTGAGGCTGAGCCGTTTGCTCCAGCCTCCGACTAAACTCATTAAGTTGGGAGATTTTTTTCAATTGGACGGGTGTTTTTAAAGTCTCGTCTTTCCAGCCCCAAACAAGGTGTAACAACGCACTCTTCCTTCTAAGGAATGAGATGAGAGACAAGGATCACTCCAGACATCTCCTACCTACGGTTTGGGGTTTTTTTTCTTAAAGGCGAGGCTTGCATTCCTCAGCAGCTATGTACAAAGCTCCCTGAAACCTTGTCTCTCTAAAGTTAGTGTGCAGGGTTTTCCAAGGCTGAGAGAGCCTAATACATGGGGAGGCACTTCCTTGAGGTGGAAGATCTCTCCCTTCACCTTTCCTCTTTTTCCCTGCAGGCTAGTGCCTACTTTTTATCAGTTTGCACAATCGCTTAGATAAACACCGAGGAGGAGATTCTCTTTAATTATCAAAGACACATCTTTTCAGGGGGCCAACAAAGCATTTATTTCCCCCGCCAAACTAAAGGAGAGTTATTCCAGTTTAGAAGGAAGATGCAAGCTGTTTGGGACCTTGAACAAGGCAAATATGGTTTTGGTATGTTTACTTACAGTATTTTTTCTCTCTCTTTCCTTTCTTACTTTTCTCCTTATGCTGTGTGGGGTTGGGGATGACTTGGGGCTTTTCAAAAAATCGGTTTGCTAGCGTGTATGAAATGCCGAGGACTGTGGTTTAAGGGGTCCGGGGAAGGGGGGAACAGAGTCAATTCAATGCATTGCCATATTTTATTACATGTGTGTGGTAGGGGAGATGGTGAAGGGGGCGAGGGGGAAAATACAATTGCAAAGCTGCCAGAATATGATTAAACCGAAGCGTTAAGACTGCGGAGCCTCCTATCTCCTCGTCCTGTCTCCTCAAACTCATTTCCTTCCATAGAGCAAACTAAAAACCAGTCCTATAAGCGTGGTTTTCCAAGCAGCAGATGACTCGGTTTTCTAGCAAAGGAGCTGCTAGGCTCGCACTAAGTATCAGAATTTACTGTTTGCTTTGCCTCTGCGCTTCGTTTTGCAACCTTGTGCAACTGACAGCCAGGCAGGCAGGGAAAGAGAAAAGCCTCGCCCGGCGCCCTCGGCCACGGTTCGGGTAGGCGAGCGCTTGGTTAAGCTAGGAGGAGAATCGCGACGAGAAGGGTACTCACCATCGGGCGGGGTGGTGGAGCTGGCGTGCGGATTTCAGGCAAACGTTTACCTTTTTGCTGTCTATTGCAACCGCGCCGGGCTGACTTAAGAAGCAATTCTGTGCTCTGTCCAGAACGTTCGAGGAACGGTTCCTCATTTTTAAAAAGCTAGCGAGAGAGACGACAGAGACAGAGAGAAAGAAAAAGAGAGGAGGGGGTGAGGGGGACGCACATAAACCCAGTTCAAAAAAAAAAAAAAAAAAATCAACTCTTCGCCAGTGACTTGGGAAACGCAGAGGTGGCGAGATCCGAGTACCGTCCAACCAAGCCAGAGCCAATTAATTTTAAATCCCGAAGAATTATTCAGATTAAAATGTACAGAAGTTTCATTCTCCTATGCCTACGTGAGCCCAAAGTCGTTTCCCTTTAAGAGCTCCTTTTCTTTTAAAGTTGAATTTTAGGCAGCGAGGACTCTTACACTAGGGGGCAGACAGATACTGTACTTGCTCCAATCTTAAGCAATTTTTTCCCTCCCAGCATATGCTCTGATTTAGCACTGTAAATTTTTCAGAGGACCCAACTCTGACAGCCCCTGGTGATTTTCAAAGTACCACAAGCCAGTGGTTAAAAATTGCATTGACTTGGAAGTTCAGAGGGACACAATGGAAGCCCCTTTCCCTATTCATGGAGCTCCAGTGTGGTGGAAGAGAAAAACACACACGGACTAGATTGAGGGAAAGGAGGAATTCAATGAATCCTGGAGGACGGAACTGGTTTCTACTGAGTTCAGAGTTAAACTCGGCATTTGCTGGGGTCTGTATTCATATTGTGATTTAATCTGTAAAGAAATACAGCCCATCAGGCCACTTTCTGCAAGAAAATTATATTCCTAGGTGTTGAGTTTCTTTCTTTTCTTTTTTAGATTAGGGCAAATGTTTTCCCAACTTTCTCTAGGCAAATTAAAGCTTGCCATTCCTCTCATTAAAATAAATTTACATCTCCAAAAAAAGACTGAGTCCGATTTTTATGAGACAATAGTAATATATTGATTTTATCTTCTCAGAGCTTTTTAACCTTAGCGCCACAGCAAGTGAGCGTCTCTGGAGAAGACATTTTACAATATTTTTGCCTCATTTTTCTCTCAATCTGTAGTCTTGTCTCCTCTTCTATGCATTAAAATTAAGTATCATTTATACTGTGATTTTTCCACCTTGTAACTTGCATTTTCATAACTGAATGAGTCCAAAAATACAGAGCAAAACACCCCTGACTTCATGGCAGCCCTGTGATCATTTGCCTAACAGGCTTCAATTTTTAAAGATATGGTTGGGAAATACTTCATTTTCAATCTAAGGCCATCAGAACATACTTCCAATTCCAAAAATCTCTAAGTGAACCAGGGAAGCTCTTCCTCCTCGATATTGTCCCTTCCCTGTTGGTAAAAGGTAATCTGCTATGGAAGTCTCCCCATTCAGGAGGTGAGATTAAGATTTCCCTATAATCAATTATTTTCATCCTGTATTAAATTGAGATGGGAATACCCATTAGATTTGCTATCTCAACCCCAGCATCGTCACATCTCAGCTGAGCGTGTCCCTAATCTACTGACATTTGTAACATTAGCAATTCCTAAATCATATAGGTTGAAAGGAAAAACAACAACAACCAAAAACCTTCTCCTCTGTAATGATTTCTTTTCCATTCTTCTTATCCTCTTTAGAAGAAAGTTATATTGTATCTCTAATCAACCTGAAATTCTCAGCTTGGCTTCACTCTGTGGCAATCTTATTACACACCAGGTTTATGATAGTTCAGTGTCCACTATAGGTTTGTTGGACTTAAAAAAAAAAAAAAACAACTTTCAAATAAACCGAGAACCTTCAGCTTTAGTGAAAGACATGATTTCATCAGAGAAAGAGTAAGGGCCGAGGAGGTTTCAGAAATGAAGCTTAAAGAAGATTTTTCTTTCCTAAAAACAAGCCCCCAGCTGCCCAGATATTTAGTCCCTACCTCATATTCTTCCTATGTGTGTAAAGAGAATTGAATGGAAAATGTAATCTATACATGTCAATTATATGTATAGTTTGTTTTAAAAATATCTTTAGTCTGTCAGTTTTTTTCAGCTACCAAGGATGCTTTTCTGTAGTCGTCAATTTACTCTTCATATGTGTTCATTTTTTTTTTCCCCTGGAGCTCAGCGTCTTTTGTGTAAAATATTTTAATTGTTCAAAAACCTGGTTGGCTTACCGGCATAAGGTTTTTTTCTTGGTGCAAAGTGTGTACAAAGGAGACACAATTTTCTTATATAAATGTGGAATAATGATAATTCACTAACTGGTCACAATGAAACAACAAGGTTACTGCATTGGAATATAGCGTGTTCTGAGAGCAATTCTACATGTTTGATGTTTAAAACCAGACACCCTGGAATTCAAAGACACAACTGTCTCAATTATTTTAGCACATGGAGCAGAATGGCAATCGTCTATGAAGTTGTTCTTTTTGCAGTGACTTCTGGAGGTAGAACATGGCTTGTGTGTGGTTCTTGTGACCTGTACTGGTATTATTTCCCATTTGGGGCAGAATCTCTGGGTGCCTTTTAATGACTATATGAATGCTTAAAAGGAACTTGAGGAACAATGAAGTCCGTACTTAACTGTTCTATGACCTAGAAGCATAGTCGGTGAAGTCTTTGTCTGTGTACATTGACAAATGTGTATCTGATACATGTGCGTTTACATGTGTGTACAGAGGGTATGCACAGGGGAGGCTGGGCAGCTGCCTCCTCCTGCCCATCAGCGGGCAGAAGTCTTTCCCCTCTCACCATGACTGGGTATGTGGCAGGATGTTGGCTGGAGAGTTAGCTAACACCAACGAGAGAGGGTAAAGTTGAGAAAAATTGATTTTAATTGCGTCATGACAATGAGGTGAAGTCTACTTCTGCTCCTTAGCATCCGAGACGCTTTATTTGGGCAATTAAAATGTCAGGCCACATACCTGTGAAATGTTAACCCTACAAGGAAAATACAGAAACAGAACGGCCTTTATCCTCTTAAAAGAAATATATATTACATATATACATATATATATATATATATATATATATATATATATATATATATGCCACCAAACCGAACAAGTGATCAGAGTTGATTAAGAGAAGCGTTTGCTATCACCTGGATTTGGCCAAATCTTTCGTTTGGGAAATGCCTGCAAGCTCAGTTCCTGGCACCTTCCCCTCCTCACTCCCTACCTCTCTGCAAAGAATCCAGGGAACTTTTCTTTGGCATTGCGGGCACTAAGATGCGCCAGGAGTCCCGGGTGGTGCGCGAGCGGCGGATTTAGTGACATCGCCAAGTTGCGAGAGGCGAAGTCCCGGATTCCATCCAAAGCCTCTCGCGGAGCCTTTAAGAGACGTTGTGTGTGCGCGCGGCGCTAGTCTCCCCGCCGGGGCGGAAACCTCGGGTGCGGGCTGTGGGGACCGCGGTGGCAGGGCTCCCGGGGCCAGCCCGGGCCCATCCGCCGTTCGGCGGCGGCGGCGCGGCCACCCCGTCCCCGCCCCCCAACCCCCGTCCCCCGCGCGCCCAGCGTCGCGCCTGCGACGCCGCTCGCGCTAGGACCGGGCTGCTCCTGCAGCCGCCATGGCGGGGCCGCGGCGGTCCGGCCAATGACGGCGAGGGGGCGGCGCGCGCGCGCCTGGCCAGGCCAACCCCGGCTGCTGCCTTATAAGGCGCGCCGTCGCCATGGCAACGTGCGCTAAGTTGCAGCAGTCGTGTCAAAGTTCACTATATAGAGAGCTCAGTGAGCTGATCGCGGAGAAGCCACTTCTGCCAGCCCCGGCGCCTATAAATCGCATTCCCTCCCGCGCCCCCCTTTTTAGCATATTTGATCACTTTGATTCTCTGTTCTTTTCTCTCCGCGGTGTGTGTGCGTGCGCGCGTGTGTGTTTTCTCCTCCTCCTCCTCCTCTCCCCGAGTTGCCTCCTTTCTCCGGGTGCCGAGCTGCCTTTTTCCCGTCTTTCATTCTTTCTCTCCGTCTTTCTCTCCCCCCTCCGCGCACGAAGGATGTGCTTCTAGGTGGTGATCTGCCCTCCTCTCTCTCTTTTATCATTTCTCCCCCGCCGCCGGCGAGTTGACTCTTTCCCTATGTGTGTGAGGCGGCGGCGGCGGCAGCAGCGGCAGCAGCGGCTCCGGCGGCGGCAGCAGCGGCAGCAGCGACTTCAGCGGCGGCGGCGGCGCTAGACGCGGCGGCTCCGGGCCCGACCCGGCGGCTTCGGCGGCGGCTCCGGCGGCAGCGGCGGCCCGGGCGGCCCGCAGGGAACGGCGAGCGGCCTCCACCCGGCGACTGCGGGCGGCGGCGGCCGGAGAGAGCCAGGCGCGCGCCGGACGCCCGGGGCAGGCGGCGGCGGCGGCCCAGCGCCAGGACGACGCCGCGCAGCGCCCGACGCGGACCACTTTCATGCTGATTCCCCCGGACCCGGGCAGCGCTCCGGCCACTCCGCGGGCCGCCGGCCTCCGCCCCGGCCTGCCTGGCTCCCTGGGCGCGCCCGCACCCGGCGCCTCCGATCTCCTAGTCCTCCTGATTTCGATGGCTTTCCTGAATGGCTGACTGTGGGCTGCCCTGGACTTGGCCCCCGGACAGTCGCCTCTCCTCCTCCTCCACCACCTCCTCCTCTTCCTCCTCCTCCTCCTCCTCTTCCTCCTCCTCCTCCGCCAACTCCTCGGCTGCACACCAGCTCTAAGAGCGAGAGAGTGAACGAGAGAGGGAGGGAGTGAGTGAGGGCGAGCGAGATCTTTGGAGAGATTTTTTTTTTTTGCCTCCTACTTCTGTCTTGAAGCCAGACAATCGACTTCAGCTCTTCCTCCCCTCCCTCTCTCTCCACGTTCTGCTCCCACTCGCTCTCCTGTCTCCTTCCCCTCCCCTCCCGGCGGAAAGCCCCCCGAAACCAACAAAGCTGAGCCGAGGGGAACAAACAAAACAAACACACCGGGCCAGACAAGCAATCGACAAAACTTTGCAAAAGCAAAAACAAAAAAGGAAAAACTAACCAACCTCAACCAACCAGCCCCCGAGCCACCCGGGGCGCCCTCCCGCGCCCTCTCGCACCCTCGCACACACAAAAGGCGGCGCGCCGGAGCCCGAGACCCGGGGAGCCGCCGCCGCCCCGCCGCCGCCCGCAGCCAGGGGAGCAGGAAGTCCGGACGCGGCCCCCATAGATATGGCAATGGTAGTCAGCACGTGGCGCGACCCCCAGGACGAGGTGCCCGGCTCACAGGGCAGCCAGGCCTCGCAGGCGCCGCCCGTGCCCGGCCCGCCGCCCGGTGCCCCGCATACGCCACAGACGCCCGGCCAAGGGGGCCCAGCCAGCACGCCGGCCCAGACGGCGGCCGGTGGCCAGGGCGGCCCCGGTGGCCCGGGCAGCGACAAGCAGCAGCAGCAGCAGCACATCGAGTGCGTGGTGTGCGGGGACAAGTCGAGCGGCAAGCACTACGGCCAGTTCACGTGCGAGGGCTGCAAGAGCTTCTTCAAGCGCAGCGTGAGGAGGAACCTGAGCTACACGTGCCGCGCCAACCGGAACTGTCCCATCGACCAGCACCACCGCAACCAGTGCCAGTACTGCCGCCTCAAAAAGTGCCTCAAAGTGGGCATGAGACGGGAAGGTATCGGCCTCTCATTTCTCCTTCCCTCGCCCTGGGTCCCTGGGTCCTGGGTACGTGTGGCTAGCCTGCTCTGGGTAAGGACAAGAAGCCCCGAGCTCTTCTCTTCGTATTGCAGCGGAAAGGGGTTTTATACTAGCAGCGAGTTCTGCATTGGAACGCAGACCCCCAAATCCGCATGCTTTGGCCGACTGATTTGCTTCTCTACTCTGTCTTTGGGCTGTTTTCATTTCCTTTGCATTGATTGTGAGTTCGCTGGAGTCCGCCTTTCTGCAAGGGATTGGGTGTTTGATGTTGTTATTGTTGTTGTTTTAAAGCCTAGTATACTTCTCTCTATCTCCTCTTGTTTCTCCTGCATGTTCAACATGTCCCTTCCTCACCCCTTTCCCCAGCCCCCACCCTCTCAAAAAAAAAAAAAGTCCCCAACCTGAGATTGTACTTTTGTACAGGAGGTTCAAATTACAAATGGCAATTTTATGCACTTCGTCGTATTAACGCTGCCGCCCGGGCAGCGCTCATGTGACCCTCCGTGGATTAACATTCTGCTAAAAAAAAAAAAAAAAAAAAAACCTCTGCTTTCCTTTTTCCTTTCACTTTTGAAACGAAGAGAGCGCGATAGGAAGTAGGAAAGGGTGGGCGAGGGGCCCTGGGCGGTTGCTTTCGCTCTGTGCGAGTTGGGTCTTTGTGATATAAAATTCGCCGAGCGCCGCGAGCCGTGCTCTGCCAATGGCGCGCTCGGCGCGGGGCGCGGGCTCCGGGTTGGGGCGAGCCGACGCCGGGGTTTCTTTGTGCTTCTGCGAGAGCGATTCTCCCGGCCCGGAGTCAGATAACAGGCTGAGCCCGAGCCTAGCCAGCTTGCCCCGGTCCTTACAGGCCCTGCCCAGGCTCCGCTAGTGCCGGCTGCCTGCTCCCTGCCTCTCCCGACTTCCTCTCTCCTTAGCCGGCCTCTTTCTCTCCGCCCTCTCCCTCCGTCTCCTTCTCCGAGCACACTGATTAGACAGACGCCAGACCTCCGCTCTCTGCTTGTCTCTCACTGGGGGTTCCCCGCCGGGCTGGGGCTGAGGCTTCGGGGTTTGGGGGAGAGTCGTTCCGGAGTGGTCACAGGCCGACTGGGGTGAACCCCTGTGCCTTTTGCAAAAGCGTCTCACCCTCCCCCCAGACTCGCCCCTCCCGTTCCCTCTCCTCCAATCAATAAGAAATATCAGCTGTTTAGCAGTAAAGAAGAAAGATGCCCTCAGAATGCTACATCCCGCCCACAGCGCCAGGGACCCCAAGGCAAAGTGGCCAATTCTGGGTCCTCGGCAGACCAGCCCCGAGCGGGCCTTGGAGGCAAGTGTGCTCCTCTGGCCCTCAGAGCTCGCCTGGGTGGTGGTTTGGAAGGCGTAGTGCCGGGAGCCTGGCGACTACAGGTCTGTGGCAGGCCTGCCTGGTTCTTGCGCTGCTCAGGGCCTGGGTCAGGTGGGGGTCGGGCTGGGGCAGTCCCCGCCGGGGCGCCTGCGGTCTGAGGCTGGTCATTAACTGTGAAGTGTCTCCTTTCCTCCCCGCAGCGGTGCAGAGGGGCAGGATGCCGCCCACCCAGCCAACCCACGGGCAGTTCGCGCTGACCAACGGGGACCCCCTCAACTGCCACTCGTACCTGTCCGGATATATTTCCCTGCTGCTGCGCGCCGAGCCCTATCCCACGTCGCGCTTCGGCAGCCAATGCATGCAGCCCAACAACATCATGGGCATCGAGAACATTTGCGAACTGGCCGCGAGGATGCTCTTCAGCGCCGTCGAGTGGGCCCGGAACATCCCCTTCTTCCCCGACCTGCAGATCACGGACCAGGTGGCCCTGCTTCGCCTCACCTGGAGCGAGCTGTTTGTGTTGAATGCGGCGCAGTGCTCCATGCCCCTCCACGTCGCCCCGCTCCTGGCCGCCGCCGGCCTGCATGCCTCGCCCATGTCCGCCGACCGGGTGGTCGCCTTTATGGACCACATACGGATCTTCCAAGAGCAAGTGGAGAAGCTCAAGGCGCTGCACGTTGACTCAGCCGAGTACAGCTGCCTCAAGGCCATAGTCCTGTTCACCTCAGGTAGGAAGGAGCCCTGTCCTCTCGTGCCCACGGGCTCCTAGCCCACAGTTGGGGCTCCGACAACTTGGGAGTCCACAGGGGAAGCCCAAACTCCTCCTTGAAAGGCCAAACTGTTGAGTGCAACTTGAAGTGGGAACTTTGTATAGCTGCTGGGCACCACCAGGCTGTCCTGGGGAGAGGAGAGGAAGGCTGGGCAGCAGGAAGGATGCTTCAGATAGATTCCCCTATATGGGCCACAGGGCAGCCTCTGGTGCCTATTTCCCCCACCTGCAGAATCCAGATTGGGATGCACTCTCTTGCTGCCTTTCCTGAACTCAGGCCCTCTGGGCCTGCTGGGTCTTGGGGAATCTCCTCAAGTCCTCCGTTTTCTCTAGCACCCTGGCTGGGCCTCCATGAGATGCCCCTGGGCACTGCAGCAGCTCTGACATGGTCTCTGTAGGGGAAAGTTTGCCTGCTAACTCAGTAGGAGTTGGAGCTCCAGGTAAATCCAACCTGAGGGCAGCAATTTTCAAAATCATATTCTTATTGAAATAATGCCAACTGCCAGGAGAGGGGAAAAGAGCTGTCAGGAAGGGGCAAGAGGAGGAAAGGGACCATCATAACTCTTCGGAATGTCTGCAGGAGGTTGAAGACTCTGGCCTCTTGCTTCACCTGCCCAAGCAAACACTCAAGGCAATTTTCAAACAACCCAAAGTATATGCCAACTTGGGCTGGATACGAATGTTGCTAGAGATATAAAACCATCATTGACTGCATTATGCAACCTAATTAGTTTGCATGTAGTTTAACCTGTGTGAGTAATAGATCTGATATTAATTAACTCTTGAGGCCAGATGATTTTTGAAAGTATCTGGCTTTCCATTTGGGGCCACACCTGAGCCTTTTGGCTACCTCCAGGCTGTTCAGCATAGCCTAGGTGGATGGAAGTCACCACTCCCCTTTCACATTCTTGAACTAAGTTGTCAGCTGATCCCTTTGTCATGGCTGAGAGGGGAAAGGGGTTCCCGATTAAGTATAACAAACATTTGGACATTAGCAAGGCTTGGAACCTAGTCACCCACTACAATTTTTTCAGCTTGTAACAGGAAACGAGGAGAGATGTGTAGTTTATGTGGCAATCATAAAGGAGGTCCACAATCTCTTCCTTATTGTTTGAAAGAAGTCTGGGGAACCAAGTCGTTAGCAGAATGGCTTGCAGGTTCTGAGTCCTCAAACTGCTGTCTTGTATATTGCTGCTTTCCACATAAAATCTCCTGCACAGCCACCCTGAATTCTGCCTTTGGAAGTCCTTAGGTAATCAATGAAAGGTCAGTGTCTGGGCAGGGAACCTGCTTGCAGAGGTTTGGATTGGGATTATTTTTCTTGAGAGCCCCTCATCTCTAGGACATTTGCCTGCTGCAAATATACAGGCAGGATATTTCCCTACCTCATAGCCACCTTCACCCCATCCCACAACACAACACCCTGCCCACCTTCTTGGACGATGGAGGTGGTTGTTAATTTCTTTGTATCATTGTTATCTCTTAGCCTTACTCTGGGTCTTTCAAGGAAAAAAATGCCTGATACTGTCGTTAACAGTTTAATTTATGACTATTTGCAAAATGTGAAGGCCTGTGTGGAGAATGCAAACCACCTCACAAAGAGATAAAGGTTCCTGTTATCTGATTCAGAGGGAGACACACAGTTCCGATGATGCTGCCGAGAGGAGTCCTATGCAAACAGATCTTTTAGTTCCTGACCACAGACACTTCTACATTCTGTAGACAGGCAGAGTCCTAGATATACATAATGAGGAGGTTGCCTCTGTGTTCTGGTTCTTGGGGTAGAGGTGGTGGTGGCTCTTTTCGAATATCTGTTTTAATGATTCACAATATGCATGTGTTAACCCCAGTCTTGTCTGGGGAGCCCTGAAAGGTCAGGTCACAACCTGAACCGCCTTTACCAAGAAGCCTCTCATTTCAAAGGCACTTATTGTGTTTTCACGTATCAGAAAAAGAAAAGTGTTTTCCTGAAGATAACAGGGAGGGGGGATGCTTCTTGGAGGGACCTGGGTTTTAAAAAATAAAGAGGGGGGGTGGGAGAAAAAGGGAGAGAGAATAAAAGGGGGGAAAAGAAACAGCTCAAATGAACAGAGAGATCACAGTTTGCATGGCTGCCCTTCAATAGGCTAAACTGACAAGATCAGTTTTAAAGGGCCACTTAAATCAGTTTCAAAGACTGGAGAAAAATGAGTCGCCCTCTTTGGGGAGAATCTGAGGCTGGGTCGTGGACGCCTTTACGCAGGACAGGGCCAGGTTGTCCACCCTCAACCCCCACCAACCCCTATATAATTATAAGGCAAACTATTATTTACAGAGGAGGAGGGGAAAGAGTGCTGGCAGTTTGGGTTTCTTCTGTTTACCGACTTGGGCCAGACAGACCCAATGCACTTTTGCTTGAGTCTCTCAATGACCCAGGCTAAGCACTCGGGCAGTGAAAGCCTGTAGCACACTGAGCATGTTTTATTTTAAAGCAAACACTTCAGGACCATCTCTTGCTCTTCCTCCCCCCCCACCTCCCATTTAAGTTTTCAGTACATAGGCATTTGCTCCAACTCCGGTTGGGGCAGTTTGACAGAGCTCTGTGCACACACCTCATGTGACCCATTTCAAGCCTCTTAATCTGATGACTGAATTCTTCTTCTTCTTCTTCTTTTTTAAAACTTTCTTCCAGATGCCTGTGGTCTCTCTGATGTAGCCCATGTGGAAAGCTTGCAGGAAAAGTCTCAGTGTGCTTTGGAAGAATACGTTAGGAGCCAGTACCCCAACCAGCCGACGCGATTCGGAAAGCTTTTGCTTCGCCTCCCTTCCCTCCGCACCGTCTCCTCCTCAGTCATAGAGCAATTGTTTTTCGTCCGTTTGGTAGGTAAAACCCCCATCGAAACCCTCATCCGGGATATGTTACTGTCCGGCAGCAGTTTTAACTGGCCGTATATGGCAATTCAATAAATAAATAAAATAAGAAGGGGGAGTGAAACAGAGAAAGAAAAGGCAAAAGACTGGTTTGTTTGCTTAATTTCCTTCTGTTAAGAAAGGATATAAAAAGATGTTTCAAGTTTGCTAAAAGAAGAGAGGGGAAGAATTTAATGGACTGTGAATTTCAAAAAAAAAAAAAAAAGACTGTCAAATGAACTTTTACAGAATGCATTAAAAAAAAAAAAAAAACTCCTGTGTCGGTCAGAACAACTTGCTACTTATCATTTTTGTATAAAAAAGGAAATTAGTCTTTTTCTTTTTTGGGTAAATTTTTGAAAAATATTGCTAAAAGTGCATTTAAGGAGATTGGGAGACAATTAGCAGAATGGAGAAAGTAAGTCTTTTTTTTTTTTTCCAAATTATTAATTGTCCTGTGTCTATGTACTTCTAGCTGTTCTTTTTTGTACTTTTCTGGTTCCAAACCAGTTTATTCTGTGGTTCTATAATAAGTTTTGATATAATCTTGGCTTCTTAAAAACTGTGTATCATTAAAATATATGTTCTGCAAGAATTAAAACTGAGTCCATGAAAATATCATAGGAAGACATAAAACTTTAAAAGGCAACTCAAAGATGATGGAAACGCACTTACAAGTGGTGACCAAAAATTTTAGGTGAAGTTGAGCACTCTAATTAGAGAACCGGAGGAACCACATATATCACTTAACTCCCTACCCTGCCCCTCCCCAAAAGACACCGAGACAAACCTAGCTTTTAAAAAATATTTTAAGAAAGAGAATGAACTGTGGAATTTATTGGCAGCCAAGGAATGTGTCCAAGACACATGCTGAGGTTTTGAATAAAAAGTGAACTTTTGTAATTTGAATTGGGTCCCGCTTAGTTCTTGAATTGTTATGAAAATCCTATATCTGTTTGTATATTTGCAAACCCTTTGTATTATAATTGTTGATATTTTCCCTTTTTAAAAAAATACCATTGAAATCAGCATGACAAAAATAACACTGTTGGCACTTATAGGTAACGTGATTGATTCAGTATCTTAGAGTTTACAGTTTGTGTTTTAAAAAAACTGAAGGTTTTTTTTTAAGTGCAACATTTCTGTATACTGTAAAAGTTATAATAACTGAACTGTTTGGTCGAGTCTTTGTGTGTTATATTCCAAGGAAAATTGAAAGTATTCAGAAATTAAAATATTATTTGATATCTGAAACCTGGCTGTCCCCACTCACTGTCTACATCCAGAAGAGCCCCTGTGAGCTCTCGCTTAGTCGGCCGGGGGGAGGGCCCCATTTGTTTACTCCCCTTAGTCAGTTTGTTCAAAGGTGGACTAGTGTATTTGCCTGTTTAATTTGGGTGTGTGTGGGGGGGAGCTGAAGTTAATGGTTTATCTATGGTTTAGGAAGTGCCATACTGATATAGTAAACCACCCCCATTCACCTAATCCTCCTTTTAATTAAAAATGGATTTTCCAGGAAAAAAAAAGGCCCTTATATTTGTCACACTTAAGTGCCTGCTTAGGGAAGGTATTGTGAAAAAGTATTAGAAATCTTGAGATCAGTATCTATTTTATGATCAGAAAAAAATACTCTTTTGTAGATTTCTGACAGTTACTCAGAAGATCGTTCAAGCAAGCTAATCACAGCATTGTAACTAGAGGGCAGTTGTTTGCAATGAGTTTTTCCTTAAGTAGGTGAGATTTTAAAAAATATTCTGTGGTTCTGCTCTAGCGTGGTTGTTGAGAGGATTTCAAATTCAGTGATACAGGTTATAAGACTGAAGGGTCTGTTTTTTATGTATATATGATAACTTGCAGTTGAGTTCCCTCTCCCCTCCCCCGCTTTACCTTCAGTCTGTGAGAGCATGACCACAGGGTCAAGGGAATCTTTTCCATTGGAGTTATGTACATAAAAACACATCGACATTTTGACATTTCAGATTGTATAGCTACAGTCTGTACTGCTCTTGGGATCCTTTGTCCTTAGAAGCCAAATTAAGAAAGAGAAGAGAAAGCAGGACAGAGAAAAAGAAAGAAGGAAGGAAGGAAACTTTACAGGGTGTGCTGATTTGGAAGTAGTAACTATTTCTTTTGGAGTCTTTTTTCATTTTTCCTCTTTCTCTTTTCCTGGTTTGGAGGACGCTCAGTGCTGGGAGCTTGCAATTTTGTTCTTATTCAAGGTTTCCAAACTCCCCCCTGCCTCAGTACTTCATCATGTTTTGGTTTAATTTTAAGTGGGGGGACTAGTGAGGGAGGTGAAAGAAAAGGGATAATTTTGTAAAGTGTATTAAACTTTAATATTCAGTTCCCAGTCAATACATGCAGACCAGTAAAATCTGATTTGTGCAGAGTTCTCCATCTGACTCTCACTTCTTTCTGTAGATATATACATATATAAATACAAGTATGTTCTTACGGCACAGTATTGCTGACCTTTAGTTCGAGGTTTTGTTGGTTGTTGTTTATTTTCTTCCTCTTGCAAGTGGTATCCATGTGAGTGTGTGAAGTTTCTCTAATAAGTAAAACACAGGCCCCTTTCCTTGTTTGTTTTGTGTTAGTTTATTGTAAACAGCCATTTGTTGTAAATTATTATTGGCATTAAATTATAATTTATGATTTTCAAAGCAAAAGACAATCCCTGTTTTATTATGCTTTAAGCATGTGTTCTGGACGTTGGAAATCTCACACTCTTAAGTTTCAGCAATGAGCTTGGGGTCTGCGAGGCAGAAAAACAGGACCCCAAATTTTTCAACCGGTTAAAACAAACCCCCTTGTATATGTTTAGAGTGGCCGGAGGAGGATCTGTTTAGAGTCTTGAGTTCGGTTTAAGTTTATTGCATTTAAAGAAAGTTTTTCTTTTCACGCTGAGTTAGAACAAAAGATCTTTGCTGCGACTGAATTGGACAAAAGACGAGGGCTGGGACCCAGCGAGCGCGTTCTGTGTGAAATTGACGAGATCTTTAAAAAAGCTGCTAAACATGGCGACTCTTTCCCTTTAAGTGTCTCTTTTTCCTTGCTTTTTTTTTTTTTTTTTTTTTCTCCATCTGATCTGAGCTCGCTTTATTTCTTTTCCCAACCCCGCTCCCCCTCCTCCTCGTGGCGCTCGGGGGTGTGAGAGAACCCAGTTAGACGCGAAATGCAACAATAGTGCAAGGAGAGAGAGAGGGGCGCTCGCTGCTTCTAGCCACTTTCAAACAAACCTGGGGGAAGATTGAGCCCGGGGGGGTTTCTAGCCGGCTCGCTCTGCTCGCGGTCTCCCAGCCTCGGCCTTTCACTATTAGCTCTCCCCGGGCCGCGAGGAGCTGGGGCTCAAAGTTAGCGGGCGACGTCCGAGACTGGTTCCGCGAAGACGGCTGGGTTAGCATCCAGCCGGCTGCAGGGACGGAGGCCTGGAGTTGGTAGCAGCTGCGGGGAAAGTGCCTGCCCCCCAGCCCCCGCCCCCACTTACGTGCGGCAGAATTCCGCCAGCGCCCCGGGAAAGTCCGGGGTGCCGGGCGCGCGGAGCTGCACTCCTGGGATGTGCACGAAGCGGCGGCAGGCGGGGGTGGGGTGGGGGGTGGAGGCGGGGGCGGGGGGCGGTCAGGGGGAGCTCGAGCGTGTGAAACTCTGCCTCGAAGCTCGCTTTTGACTTGGTCCTATGAGCTGAGCCAACATGGCGTCTCCCATTGCACCGCGAGCGCCGGCACGGCAGGGCCGGGTAATAGAAAACACATTGGTTACCAAAAAGAAAAAAAGGGGGGGGGTTGGGGGGCTAAAGGCCATTTCGTCTGCAGGCAGAAAACCCTCTTTTAAACTCTTGCTGGCAAGTGAGTGCGGTCCCCGATTCTTTAATTAAAGCAACAGAATTAGTAAGGAAAATATTGGTAACGCGGTACCCTCTCCCCTCCCCCTCCCATATTCAGGAGAGTTGATTTCCTGTCTCCTCTCCCTCCAAGAACCAAATTAGAAAAATAAAAAGTCTGTATCCGCAAATGATCTTAAATGTTTGAATGGTATAGGGGGAGGGGGAGAAGACAGTCTTTACAGACCTCGGTCAGTTCTCGCGCTCATTAATGCAGGGGCTGCGCCGGGGTTTGCGCGGGCCGGAGTGGAGCTGGGGCGGGGCGGGGGGGGCGGGAAGCGAACCCCGCTGGACTTGAGCAGAACTTGCTACCGGCATGTCAAAGTTGTGGGAAAGGTGGCTTTCCGGGCGGAGGGTCGATTGGGGGGTGGGAGGGTCGAGCGGGGGCTGAAGGCTGTTTCCAGGCGGGTGGTCGCAGACCCTAGAAATGTGTGAGCCCGCGTGCACTGTGCCCCTGGCGGGAGGGCCACTGCAGCGGAGGATCCTCTTTCTCTAATAGGTTGGAGAGCGGGCAAGGGCGGCGGTGGCCTCCCAGAGAGGGTCTTCCGAGGGCATCTGCAGAGACTGTGGATCCGGGCCCAGGCCCGATTCTCCGGCCGACGGGGAGATCGCAACCCTAAGTGCAGTTGTACCCCTAGCCCTGGTCTGGACAACCCTATCCCTCAGCCGCCTGGGAGGGGAGCGAGGCACTCTTCTGAATTCCAGGCCTCGTCAAGATTTATTGAAGTTGGGTTTAAAAAACGTGCTTCAGATGATTTTTCTCATTTTCTCAGATTTCAAAGGCTCCCTGCAGTGCGGCTGCCTAATTAATGGTGAAATTCAACTAAATCTAATTATGCAGTAATTTTAAAGCAGTTAGTGCTGGGCGTTGGTTTGTAATAGGACCCCAGTTTTTTAAAGTTTGCTTACTGTGTTGGTTTAGGGGAAAGCTATCTTTTGTATGGTAAAGAAAGACCGGGAAATAGTTCTGCTGTAGGAACCAGAGGGCTGAGAACCGCTCCCCACCTCACCTCTGTCTTCATCCCCAAGTCTATCTCGTTTTCCTTCTCTTTTTTGTATCCCAAAGCACACGGTAAAAAGCTGAGCAAGTTGCTAAGCCAATAAGGAGACCCTGTTTCATAGTCAAAGGGGAAAGGGAGAATCTTTCATATGGAGACACAAAGGGCTTGGTATCTGTCCTGAATGCCTCTATAAATGCCCCCAAACCCGGGTGAGGGACTCTCATCTCCTCTAATAGAGAACAGATTTCCTCCTCTTACCATCCATTGTCATTAAGGCGCAAAGCTGACTCTTGGAGTTATAAATCTTATCGTCCTTCTGATAACACACTTGTAATAAGTTAGCGTCCTATTCAAAGTGAATTGTAAAACTGCCTCATTTAATATGGCATCTGTGTCATTAAAACTTTTATTTTTTTCCCCCCTCGTGTCTTGCAGGTTTGGCCTTGGGGCTAGCGCTGAAGTCTCTGCCTCTGGGGCCTCTGGGGTAGGGCTGAGGGGAAGAAAGGTGTGAAAGACGGGCTGCCTGGATTCAGCCTCTGGATCTTAGACTGGGGTGAGAGACCTGAGGCAGAATGGGCCTTGGGGGGTGGTGTCCCCCTCTCCCAATCCCCCCGGAGCTGCCCGCTCGAAATGACGTTCCTTGAAAGAAACATGCTTGTGATTAGCTAAGCAAACACATCTGCTTTCGGAGTTGGGCCTTCGTTAATTAGCTGAACAAAGGGCCGTTTTGCTTTTTACCTTTTGCTGGGGGAGAGTGTGTTATTTCAGGAGTGTTGCGGGCCCTCCTCTTTTCAATTGCAGCCACGACGTTAATTTTATTGGGATTACTGATGGGAAATGAGGTGGCGCAGGCTTCCGAGAGGAAAAGCTTGATCATTACCCCCTTTGGAACTATATTTTTCCACCCAACCTCCTGCTTGGGGGTGGGGGGAACTGCGCAGCAAGTTCGGAGCAATTGGAATCAGGCTCGCGGTGCGCTGATCTCGGGTGACAGAGCGTGTGTTGAAGCTGAACTCTATAATTTGCGCTTCTGTTCCTTTATTAGGCCTGGACAACGAACTAATGAGCTTTGGCCCAGTACAATGTCACTTGTATTTATTTTCTTATGGCAACTTTGAGATAGCGGAAGTGTTCTTTACCAAGAGCCAGGGAGGGCCCGGAGTCCTGCCGACTGCTGTCCCGGCCCGGGTCGGTGGCTGCGTCCCCGGGGAGCCAGGGCGCGGTGAGAGCGCGCTGCAGAGCTGACAAAGCTCGGGGACTGGGCTTTTAGGCGAAGCTAATGGAGCCCTCAGGAAGGTGTTTGGCCCTTTGGAAGCCCAGACATCCCTATAGGACTGGCTCCCTGAGGATGAGGTCGAGGGGCGCGGGGCAAGTCCGGGGCAAGTTCCTAGGCACCAGATGATCAAAGGCGCAAAGGTGGCATGGCTCCCTCCTGGCGCAGAGCAAGGGGTCCTTCAGCAGCAAAGCCTGCCAGGCCAAGGGAGCCCTTTGAGCGAGCAGATCTACCCACTCTGTGGCCTGGGCGTCTCCTTTGTGCTGCAGGCGGCCTGGCCCAGCTCTCTCGCTGTCTGGATTGGGGGTGAGATGGGGTGAAGAGGATGCTTTAAAGGGGTTCTTGGAGTCTTGGGCGTGCGGGGGACTCCCTTCCGTCTCTTTCTGGTTTGGCCACTCCAAAGTGTCGCAGTTGGAGAGGCCTGGGATAAAGTGAAAAAGCAGTGGGGGTTGGGAGGACAGAAAGGGTCGGCAGAGGCAGCGCGGGCGTCCCTTGTTCCCTGGCAAAGAGAATACAAGCCCACAACTCGGGGATTGTGGGTGGGGGGCAAGGGAAGGGAAGCCCCGGGAACTGCGAGGGGAGCGAGTATTTCTCTCTGCAACCCGCCACTTGCCGAAGCTCTCGCCTCGCTCCCAGCCAGGCAGCCCTCGTTAATAACGCCTAGACACCGTGCCCCCGCCCGCCCCAACTCTCCTCGCCTCTCCTCACTTCATCTCTCTGCCTTACCACCCCCTCCCCACCTTTTCCTTCCTTCCTGCAAATGGGTGTTAACGTGGGTCTTTATGTTCTGTCTATAACTAGGATGTAATCACGCGCCCCATGCCTCTCTCTAAAAGCATTTAATAAATGTCTATTAAAGCGCTACAAATGTAAGATGAATTTAGTGGCGCGGCTGCCTCCCTGAATCCGAACGGTAATGATGGATTTATCAACGGGGATTCGCCTTCAGCTCAGCGAGGGAGGTTTACTCAGCAAATATGTCGGCGAGCACCCACCCAAATGCAATCATTTGACCCCCTGCGGGCGATAGCTGCTGCGCCCTTTCCCACCGCTGGTCCTGGTCAGCCAGGGTCGCTCGCTCAGGCCAGCACCCGGCCAGAGAACCAGAGAAGTGGCCTCACGGATCCCTTGGCCTCTCGCCCCTTCCTGTGTCCCCTCCTGTCAGCCAGAGGCTCTCCTGGCAAGGGGGATCTGGCATGTAGGTTTGGAGGGGAGAGAGAGGGTGGTGGCGGCTCCAGAGCACACGATGAAGTGTGGGCCGCCAGGAGATATCGGTGGGTGCCTTTCTTAATATTGAAGGGGACAACTGTACCCAAGTCTCCGAGTATGAGTTTAAGTGCCCTGCTTTTGACCAAATCTTAGGGTCTGGGATATTGGCTGACCCAGCCCAGCCCTGGGCCCCATTGTAGGACAGGCGGCTGGAGGACAGAGGCCTCTAGTCCCCAGCCCCTTTGAGGGGCTCAGGTGTTCCCAGAGCAAGTGCCTTGTATGCCCATCCTCTGGGGCTTCCCAGACTCCAAGCCAAAGCAGAGATGGCTGTTATCAAAGGTTGAGGAAGAGGCTCCAAGGCACGGGCAAAACTTCCATTATCTCTTCCCCCCAAACTGATCTGGTTTCTCCCCCACCTGCTCCCATTGAGGCCACCTGGCCATTTTAAAGTTTAGTGGCTGTGGATTTTTAGAATTTGGTTTGGGCTGTGATCCTTAACGAGCACAGACCCAATGACCACCACCTCTTTCTTTTTGTCTTTTATCTGCTCTCCTTTCGAGGGGGAGGAAAGTGCTGGTCTGTTCCATCAAGCCCAGTTCGCATTTGCTTTAGCCTCTGATTTCTCTTTCTTCTTTGGAAATTTCATTGAGATGTCTCTGTACTTCGCTTGTCAGTTATCTTTGTTCCTTTTAAATAAAGGGCTTTTAAATGGACTTATTGCTCCCAGCGTGGGTTCCTCTCTCTAAATGTTAGAAAATTGTGCCATCTACCCGCTATGCTGAGTACTGTCACACTTGGAGACCTCGGGGACCTCCGGGCAGGCTTCAATGCTGCAGTGTCAGGGGCCGCGGGCAGCAGGAGGAGGGGGCGGCTCACGTGGATTTTTACAGATCTCCGCCTGCAGCCGGCCCGCGTGGCCACGCCAGGGCACGGCCCGCAACGCGCGCAGCCGCCAGCTTGATGGCGGCCGCGAACTTGGCTGCAGCGGCGGATACCCGACCAAATCGCAGGGGTGGCTGGGACTCTTCACTTCTCTGAGATGCCACTAGCTGAGGGGGGAGCCGCGGCTGGTTTTAGACCCCAATAGCCACTGGGCGGTCAGGGATAGCCGAGGACAATGGGAAGGAGGAGAGCTGCCTAGGAGGGGGAGAGGAATGGATTTCGCCGCGCTGCTTTGGAGCGCTCCCGCGGCGTCTCCAGGCCGGTCTCTTCCCCTGGGGGATGCTAGGCTATGGGTGGCGGAGAGCGAAAGCTGCGGAGTGGCTTCCCTGTCTCTTAGCCAGAGAGAACTCTGGCCAGGCAGTTCGGCTGCAACTTTCAAATCCTTTTTCTCTGGTGGAGATATTTCTGGTGTCTTTTTGTAGACCAGACTTCTTTCCTTTAGGGGAGTGTGGGTTGGATGGACTGAATTTGAACAAGTCAGGTGTCTCATGTGGGGTCTCTTCACCCAGACCCCGCCTTTGCAAAACACCCATCCGCAACCGCAGGTTCTTTTGAATGAGTTAAAATGGATTAACAGTTTAGATTTTATTGTGTGACTACCCCTCGAAGATGCCTTTTTTTTTCCTTGGTTTTGTTTTAACCCATTAGGAGTATTAGCTAAGATTTCCAAGTGTCAGTTGGATATTTATGCTTGTGGGGTGGGGAGGGGGGAATCTCCGATACGGTTTATGACTTTTATTACATGCTTCACACTGTTCGAGAAATGGAGTTTTAAGCAACATACAATTAAATCTATATTGCTCTTTGGAAAAGGGCCAAGGAACTCAGCAATCAATTAGTTTAGATCTTTTGATACTTGTTGCTAAAATCAAAGTATGAAACTACAACCCTGGCTATACCTAAGTATAGCTTCTTTCCCCATTTTTTTCAAGTTGTGTAGCTATCACGTAGGAAATGGCAGCTGCTCGATTTCCCCAAGTTTCTTTTTTCAGATTCTTCTGCAAAGATTAGTCTTTGAATAATCGAACTATTTTCTCCCCCCTCCCCTTTTCTCTCATTGCAGTTTCTCATCTTCTGCTTTTATCTGCCTGGTTTAAAAATACATTTTAATACAGCTTTTAAAAATACTTTTAGTTGTAATATGTATTATTTTTAAATAAATCTTCCATTATCCTCTTTCTTCCCCCTCTCTTTGCCTGGCTGTAAGAAGGGAATCTATGTTGTTTAATAATCACAATAATACAGTGGCTTCTAGACAAAGGCAAAATTATATTTTTTAATAACCACAACAAGAAGGGAAGCCCTCTCTCTCTCTCTCTCTCTCTCTCTCTCTCTCTCTCTCTCTCTCTCTCTCTCGGTCATCTCTGTCTCTTTAAATAAGCAGCTTAGGAAATAATCTCCCGCATTGAACAGAAACTGTTTCCTCCTTGAAAATGCCACCGTTCCCACCTCCCTGGCCCTCTCTGGGCCAATCCCCTGGGCTGTCGGCTGTCGGCCTGTCCCTGGCCCTTGTTGGGGGTGGGGGTGCCCCTATGGAGATCCAGGGGCGTAGTGAGAAGGCGTTGGGGTCCCGCCCGCCTACAAGCGGCTGCTGAGGCGGGGCTGATAGCAAGTTCTAAAAAGGGGCAGCTAATTTATTAAGTAATTCTCACTTCGCTTCAGCATCTTCTTCCTGAGGCTCCTGCGAGGAGGGGGAGGGGTCTGGGGCTGCTCATCCCCCTCCTCCCCATTTCCTTCTCCGCCTTCCAGGCTCCGCCAGCCCCTTCACCAGCCTCATCACTAATTAAAACGCCCTGTGGCTTTGGGACTGAGTAGTCCAGTCGTTGAACTGTCATCTCCGTTGAACTGTCATCTCCGCCAGGATGGGAAGTCTAGAACATCCCCTCTTCTGCAAAAAAGGTTCCCAACCCAGTGAAGTGATGGGGCGGAGTGTCATTAATCTCTCTCCAGAAGCTTTCCTTTTCCTCCTGGGGAGTGAGCATTCCGGCCCCGGCCCCCACCCAGCGCAGTCGCCCTGCTGGGCCCCACCCTCCCGGCTGTAGTGCCTATCCGTACGCTGCTGCCCTGATTGTAAGGAAGGTCTGGGAAACATTTTCTTTGCGCTAATTCTATATTTCCCCTTTCCCCTTTGCAACATTAAACATAATTTTGTGCTGTCACTGTCACTAAGATTGTGGTTTGCTGATGTCTCTACTTGGAAACACGACCCCTTCGCCTCCAACAGGGAGTCCTCCCCTGGCTTGCAGTCTGTAGTGCGGCCCCGTCTCCAGCGGGGACTTCAGAGCTTTTATGAAAATACTGGGGTTCGGGGTGGGGGTGGGGGGAGGGGGTGGAAGTGGGGAGGTACTGATAGTAGTAAAGGCCAGAAGGGTCCCTCCCAGAACCCTACTATCATTCCAAACCCTCTTTTCCTATGACAGCAGGAGAAAACGTGGTTTTGATGTGCGTTTGCTTGTTGGCTTGTTTGTTTAATGAAATCCCTGTGTATGTGTATGTGTTTTAATGTCTCCGTGCATGTGACAGGAAACCACTTTAAGAATTTCCCTTTGAATTTCTGTTTTGTTTGTTTGTTTTTGCGTCTGTCCTCCTCAGCTTCTCTCTTTTCTTGATTCCCCTCCCCACTACATTTTCTCTGGCTAAGCAATAATCCCCTGGCCCAGTGGCCACCCTCCTGGAGATGAAATCCATTTATCCCTGTGTTGCCTCACCAAGGCCCGGTTATCGAGGGCCTTTGGTGACACACTGGAGCCAACAGAGAGGAAGATATTTTTTCATTTTCCATACCCGCTCCTCCCTTCCTTCAATGTGCCAGCCTGGAGGGGCTCTGGAGTTGAACAAATGTACCCACAACTACAGGTTTGCTGTGGTGCCTGGTTGGGGTCCTAGTTGCTATTTGTTTGTCTCTTTGGAGCAAGGTGTTAGTTACCTTCTGCTCTCCACCACAGTCTAAGAGCTTGCTTGAACCAAGGTTGGTAGGTTTCAGAGCCATTATCTCATTTCACTGGTGCCGAGGGAAGCTGCTAGCAGCCCCTGGATCAGACATTCAGTGGAAGGCCCATGTCACAGACTCAACCCGAAGGTTAATTTTCCCTCATTAGCATCTCCATAGTCTGCTTCTTGCAAGGGATCTCAGGTCCTTGCTGCTATTTTCTCCCTTCTCACTCTCTCTGACCAATTCACTCTCACTCGTGGTCTTCTCATCACAATCTTACATTCTGCTAGGTTCCTATTGAATCCGTAGACTGATTGCTGAAAACCCATTTCATCAATTTCCAACCAGTATGCCTATTTTTAATCCTAGAGCCCCTCTCCTCCATCTGTAACTCTCTGTCTTCCAAGCACCCCATTTACAAAGTGTTCTGCTTTATCCAAATTAGTTCAATTCCCCCCTTTTTCTTTCCTGTACCCCCTCATTCTTTCATTGAGTTCTAGCAAAAGCAAAAGATACAAAATGGCAAAGTTTGATGGGTTGGGGGAGACCATCCCAGCCATCTACAAAGAAGCTGGAGGTTTGTAATGACGGAAAAAATGTGACAAAGAAAAGAGAATTACATTTGTGGCTTAAGTGGGAGAATGTGTTTGTGTGTCTATATCTCCGTGTGTTTTTAAGATTTCTTTGAACTGCTTTTGTGCTGACCCAACAAAGGCATTTGCCGAAGCTAGTCACGGTGTAGGAACTTTGAGTTAACCTCTTATATCAAATGAATCTTTTCATTTAGAGACCAATAAATCTCAATCTCTAGCTACTTTTTGTAGACCCAGCTTGAGTTCAATGAGACAAAACTGGGGCTTATAATAAAGGCCAGATAAACTTTGCCAAAGTTGCATTTTCCCCCTCCATCCTTTTTCCACCAACCTGAAAAATTCCCCCATCCAACAAATTAAAGCTCAACGAATAAAAGTAGCAGCTCTTCCTCAGTGAGCAGGAGGTTGGGAATTTCTTTAGCATTTCACAGCAAGCCTTTTGACTGAAATGGTTTTCCAAACTCAGAGGCCAAAATGATTTATAGTTCTTCAACAAGTCATTATTTGGGTGTGCTTTTTAGGTGGGGCTGAGACAATCTAATAATCAATGTAAGATGGGTGGGTGGGGAGATTGGCTGTGACCAAAAGAAGAGTTAACACCAGAAACATGAAAGCCAGTCTGGTCTCCAGGGACTGAATTTGGGAAAGAGCCTGCACACGGCTGCTCCTGGGCCATAAAGAATACATTGTTAACAACAAAACAGACAATGCCCTGAGCTCTGCCTGGATTCAGAGCTGAGCTACTTTCAAGATATTTTAGCAGCACTGTTCATTTTGATGGGCTTTCTGGGCCATTTGAAATTCAACCTTTAGCCAGCCTGCTCATGGAGTATGGTTACACAATTCATTTTCTGATTTACTACCCCTCCTCCTGTATTTTCTTTATTTCCTGATGGCCTCCCATGGGGTTAATCTTTTTTCCCTTTCTTTTATATTTTCCAGTTTTGTTCTCCCCACAAACAACTCAGTGTTTTTCCTGTTTCTACTGATCACTCATTTGCTTCCTTTCTTTCCTTCCTTCTTTAAGAGCCAAAGAAAAATAAAAAGAATGGGAAGGGGATTTCCAAATCGTTCTTTTCTAAGCATTATTAATTACGGTTACAAGGCAAGAGATTTTTAACCAATAACAAAGTTGTAAATTACCATACCACTGACTTTCAAATATTTCTCATTTGTCAGGTCTGATTGATTTGATTAATATTCCACTCTGAAATAATTTCAGCCGCACTTATAATCATCTACACTCATGAAGCAAAGAGCAGACTATCCCTGCTGTATGGGATCTGACCACTCTGCTTTTACTCTTAATGTGAAGTTTGGGGTTTTGTCCTGAGGCGGTGGTTCAGGGAAGGTATATGGGCAGTTAAGTTTCAGGGATGGAGTGGACTGGCATGTCTGTGTATGTTCAATTATTTACATGTAATCTTGAAAACTTTGTTCAGAAAACTAATTGTAATGAAAGAACAAAACGGCATCATTTCCTAGGTCTCCCGAACATTTTATTTTTAAAAACTGACTGACGATTCAAGGTTGAAGGAATTCTAAAACAATTCCTAAATCCAAGAAACTTATCAAAACCCTATTAATTCTTATCCTACAGGATGACATTTCTGATAAAGAGTGGGCCTACTCTCTGCTCAGACCTATGGACCTATGGGAGATTCGGGTTACTACTGGGGAAAAAGAGTGTGTGCCGGGCAAGAGGGTGGGAGGGGCTCAGCAGAAGACAGGGGCAGCCAGAAGACTCCACTTTTAGAAAAGGTGGTTAGAGTTTCCCAAGGTCCTTTTCCGTTCCATCATCATATCCAGAATGCAATTTTTGAAGCTATCCATCCCCGCTGCCTCCAATACCTCTCGAGTTTTAATCTTAATTATATTATTAAGTGAAGTACTGTGCTGTCAGGGCATTGAACATGATTTATGACGTCTGCCTATTAAGGGATCGATTGTGAATATCGCTACTATCATCTATCAATATTCTCAAGCCGGGGGTATTTCTCGCTCCATGGTTGTTATTTGTAATACCGAAATGATAGACTGCAGGCAACGACTATTTCTTCTTCAGAGGACTAGCTTTTCAGGCGCTGCAGAGAGTTCGTGTGGTGAACCAGGAGACTCCAGAGCTCCAACCACATCTCACACCCTCAGAGAGAGTTTAAAGGTTTTTTTGTTTTTGTTTTTGCTATTTTTGTTTTTTACTTTTGTTTTTTAATGTAAAAACCAGTGGATTCTCCTTTGGATCTAGTAGAAGAAAGCAAGCCAGAGTCGTTTTTAGGGAAAGGAGTAACCTCTGCAGGTCAATATCAGGGGGCGAGCATTTCTAGCTGCCAGGTGATTTGCAATCAGACTAGAAGGAAAAAATCCGGCAACCAGGCGCCGCTTCACAGGAAGATGGCTGGATGGGGGCTGCTGAGGGATTCTGGGGCTAGACTGTGTATTTCTGCAGCAGATGCCCGGTCGTACCTACGGCTGTGGATTCGGAGGTGACCAGTTTCTGGGATCAATTAAGACTAGCTGGCTGAGCCCCGCTGCATCGCCGCTTTCACCTGCTCCTACTTCCTCTGCAAAGGTGGAGGCGGGTGCGAAAGACGTAGTGGCCAGGCCCAGAGGAGCCTGAACGCAGAGGCCTTTTGTCTCCAGACAGAGCGCAGCTCCTGCTTTTTTCCACTCTCACGGGGCACGGCGCTGGGTCACTGGCGAGTCTCAGCCTCCTGCATTAGGGGGATGGGAGGAAGAGTCGGAGAATGGAGCCAAACTGCCGCTCTGACGGCCTGGAGCTGGAAGCTGGAACACCCCAGCGGGGTGGGGCGTGGAGAGCGGCCTAAGTGCCGCGCCTGGCCCCTGCCCTGGGTGCGCACCAGGCCGCGAACGCCGGGGGCCGCCTTCTGGGCTGCTGAAGCCCAGGAGCCAGTCAAGCGCCCTCTGGCACCGCGAGGGAGGCGCACCTCGCCTGGCGCAGCGTCGCTGCGACCTGGGCGGGAGAAGGCAAAGGGCGCCTGGCCCCGGGCTTGGCTGTGCGCTTGGCCTCGGCGCGCTGATCGCTCCCCACCTGCCCGAGCCTGGTCTCCGCGTCCCTCTCGGCTAAGTCTATGTTCCTTTAAGGACTTCAGCGCGAGGAAGAGCGAACAGGGCTAGAACCAGGTGACCTCCCTTCTGACCTGAAAGCCCGCAGAGTTGATAGCCACTGGGGACGGACTGGTGGTCAGGGGACGACTACGGGCAGGTAGGGAGGAGGACTGGGTCTGGCCCTTGGATGCCGGGAGCCCCCACCACCCCGGGAAAGGGAAGCAGAAACCTTGACTCCAGCCACACAAGGACACCTACCTGGCTGTCTGCCTGCTCTGGCCCAGCCACCCAGCTCGGAGGCCCACCCTTGGCCACAGTGGTTTGCCCTCAGACTTGGAAGCCCCAGAGACTTGCACATAGTAAGCGCTTAATAAATGTTAGGTGGCGACGTCAATCATTATTAGGCACATCCGATTTCCTCCAGGAGCATCTCCCCTCTCACACATTTATTCCAGGCCGGCAACTGCCTACCTAGCCAGGTCCTTAAGCACCACCACTCATACCCAGAGGCCCACCAGCTTCCTCTGCTCCCTTTGAGTCCTGGAGCTGCAGCCCTCCACCCCTGACATGCCAGAGGCCCCTAGAGTTCCCCCCTCAGGGTGTTTTTCAGGCATGGGCCACCTGAGCAGAAGACACAGAGGCCTGAAGAAGGGTAAGCAGGTCTCTGATATGCCTCACCCGGAACAGCACCAGAGGAGGGGAATTCCGGTTAAACAAGAAAATTCTGGACAAGAAGCTGATGGTTGGTCAGTTAAAGAGAGAGACAGAGAGAGAGAGAGAGAGAGAGAGAGAGAGAAGAGGAGAGGAGAGAGAGAGAGAGAGAGAGAGAGAGAGAGAGAGAGAGAGAATCCTTTAGTAAGAGATGGATGTGTGGGAAGAGTGGAGGGCACCAGGGTCAGGCTGATACAGAAGCAGCAATAGAGGCTGAGTCAGAGCATCGCAATGACAACTTTTTCTTTCAGAAAGAATTCTTTAGTTAAGCCCTTAATTGGCCTTCTGTGAGCAGTGAGTTGTGGGAGGTAGTGCCACTAAATATACATACAATGTCCATGTGATCAGATTTTTAATCATATATGAGCTTAATAAATAAATATGCTGTCTGCTAATTCTTTTTATTATCAACGATATTAATACTGTCTTGTTGTTGTTGTTTAAACTCGATTCTGGTACCGGCCAGTCCCGGGAGCAGCTGCAGGAGCCCAGGACTACTGTCACCTCCTGCGCTTCAGCTCAGACTTCAGCCTGTTCCTCTCCTCTTTCCTCTTCCCCAGATCCCCCAGGCTGATGGATATCCTTCGGTCGGGGCCCTTTTTAAAAATGACCAATGCCTTATCAATACAGACTTTCCATCCTCTCTTCGTTTCTAACCATTGTGCAGTTCGAAGAGAGACCCCGGCGCAGGCCAGGCGGCGCGTGTCACTCGGCCTGAATTGCACGGTAATCGCCAAAACCTTGGCCTAATTTGCAGCTAATGGATCTCGAGCGAGGCAGTCGGGAAGAAACCAGTGACTTTGGAGGGATCGGAAATTAAGGGACTGGAAAGAGGATGTGATTCATATCATTCTCCTCCTCCCCCTCCTGCACACAACCCTGTGTCTCCCGGCTGGGCCTTTGGGGACACGGCCCCTAGCTCTCCACGGCCTGTGCTCCTGTTGTTCGCTTCTCTCCCTGCGGACCACTGTGTCCAGGGCGCCCTTCCGTGTGCTCAGACCCCGCGCCCTCCGACCGGCTTCTTTCAGTCCCCGGGAGGAGGCGCTGGTGCCCGGGTCGGCCTCTGGTCCCTCCCAGCCGACTTCCTGGAGCCCCCATTCACAAAGCCCCTCTTGGAAGAGGCGACACACACACACACACACACACACACACACACACACACCGCACTACGAGAAGGGGAGTTTGATCTTGTCTCATTGGCGTCTCGGGTCTGAAAGGAAAATCGTTTGGGTAAACAGCCAAGCTTCCAGGCTTAACGCCCGGCTCCCGCCCCCGCCCCTCCATCCCCACCAGCTTCCCCCACTCCCCTTCAACCCCACCCGCCACCCACACTCGGCTCCGCAGCCAGGCCCCGAGCAAGCTCCGGGCCTCCAGGCGGGAGCCGAGGGCTCCCGGGGTTCAAAGGGCCGCAGCCCCGAGGGAACGCCCTTCTTGCCGTGCTCCTGGGGGCAGAAGCGGACTGCTGGGCGGTGGGACCGGCCTGGGCCACGGTAGGAACCGCGAAACCTCCCGCTTCCCTAAATAGAGCTGGTCTGGGGCGGCGGGCGGGGGGGCGCCGGGGAGTTCGGAGCCCAGAGGGCCATTTTCGCTAAGACCGATCGGAAGCCGAGCCTCGGCGGCTGGCTGCGCCTGGGGGTTCCACCACGGGTTCTATGGGGCACCCTGGGCCCCACCAGGCTGTCACAGGCGTTTGCACATTTGTGTGCATGATCACGGGCGGGGGCGTTGAGCCTCGGCTGGCCTCCTCGGGCCCCGCACACCCATGGGTGATTACCCGGCCCCCACCTCCCTCCCAGCGACCTCGGCTCCAGGAAAAGACTTTAATCTGATATTAAGCGTTTTCCGAAGTTTCTTTCCAAAAGAGAGTTCTTCACTTAACTGGCTGTAAACATAATTAATAGTTATTAACGTGCAAAAAATCCTTTGTGGTGTTTAAAAGGATAATGGTCTCTCTAGCTCACACTCTTAAGCATGGAGAGAACCTAGAAATTTGAAAATATCCTGATTAGATTATTAGAGCTGATTATACAGTGATTTTCCCCATTCTCTAATGAAATTCTTCTCTTTCCTCCCTTCCTCTGTCTCCTGTTCTCTCTTTTCCTTTTTCTCCCAGTCTCAATCTCGCTCTAATCCAGGAGTCATTAGCAGCACCCTCTGGCTACATGTTTTGCATGAGTGAAACATTGTGACATAGTTGTAATACAAACTCTGCCGCCTTGCAGTGCATCTTGCGGTGGGAAGTGTAATAGCAATAAAAATCATTTTTCATCTCCAGGCATTATTGGGTGGGGAAAGAAAAACCCAGAAAACCTGAATGTGAGAAGAAGAAGAGGTGAAGGAGAGAGAAATGAAGGGAGGGAAGAAGGGGGTGGAAGAGAGAAAGAAGCAAAACCTTTTCCAATTTAGAACACCATTTCCAAACTGTAGGAATGCACATTCACGCATGTCATTTTCTATGCTTTATTCTCCTCCATTTTTGTCCCAGTTTCTCACTGCTGGCCCTCAGTGGGCCCCATGATGCTCTTGGGAATTCCCTCTGAGCTCCCATTTTCTCCCATCAGCTGCCTTCTCTCCCGGTCAGCACCAACCCCCATGCCCAGGCCCCAAGACCCCCAGGGCTGGGGCCACCCCTCCTTAGCTGGCAGTTATTAGGGTTGCTCATTCAAGTCCTGCTAGGAAATTAGGTCCTCTCTCCTGTGTGGTCTCAAAGGAATCTTTCCTAGTCTGATGGAGAGGAGACAAGCCAGCCAGAAATCCAACCTGGCTATTTTCCTGGTGCAGCCATGTAATTTCTGAGCAAGATCTGAGAGCTCCTAATCAGCAAGGAGGAGCCCTGGTTACAGGGACAAGGGGCACTCACTCTGTCCCCTGTCTGCCCTTTGGAGGCTCGTCCTGCTAACTCAGGGGTCTGCCAAGTTTCAAGAAACGGTCTCTATGTTGAGATTACTCAGGCAGGGAAATACAGGGGCTTATACAACACCACACAAACTACCTCCACCCTATGGTCTCCAGGTCAGCTCTCACCGTTTGTAGGATCCACGGAGCTCCTTTCAAAAAAGGATATGAAATTTGTACTCAAAACTGCATTAGGTAAAAATCCCGTACCTCCCATCAAAACAAAGAAACCACAGAAATCCTCACTTGTCCATGAGAGAGGTGCTCCACTTCGAAAACCAAGTTTGGCATGAAACATTTGTTTTAACTTACAACACCCATCTCCAGGACTGTGCACTTTGAAAACAAATGGAAGTAAAGACTCACCAAATAAGTGGGTTACATTTTCTGTATATTTTGTGGTCGTGTCGATATAAGATTGGGGCAAACCTGTTAAGTTGTCAACTGGATTGAATACTGTCAAGTGCCCAGTTGCACCTTGGAAAGAAAGGCTGTGTAATTTGCAATTCTTGCCAGTTGCTACTTTCACCTGTGGATAGGTGTACATGTTGGGGGCTACATTTTGTGGTCATTTAGTCAGCAACACCGAACACTGTGGGTATGATGTCTCAGCAGGCTGGCGACTGGCACTGCAGAGCCCTTCTAGTGCTGGACTGACCAGAATGAATGCATTCTGTTGGAAATCATAATTGAGAAGGGATAACTTTATAGGCACCACCTCATGGGAGGTATCTGCATTGGCCTCAGCTGAATGACCCGAAATACACGGCGGCCGGAACTAGTGGCTTCCTAAAGCCCATGTCTCATTCATTTTATCGTTTCTAGGAAAGCAGCTCCCCAGCTTGAGTGACTCCTTTAGACGTGGTGAAATTATGCCTCTATATTTTTCTCCTCCTGTTACTTTCCCTTCATCCCAGTGCAGCCACTGTGGGATCTGTCGGTCGCAGATAATGGTTTTGAACCCGTCAGAAGGCCTGTGCGTTACGGCTTCTCTGAGGATTTCAATGAGGGAAAAAGTCCGGGTGACGTTCAAGTTAGGCTGCAGCAGGCTGGGAGGCTTGGCGGCGTCATTCCAGTTTCTGCAGCGAGGTGGCGCTCCAAGGTACGGCAGCGCTCCCGGGTTTTCGCCACCGAGCGCATCCGCCGCCGCGTCCCCGCAGCGAGGCAGCGGCCACCGAGCAACGTTAACACGGGGTTCTTAAACCTTCGGCGATGAAAGTCGGGAGCGCTCAGACCTTCCTAGGCCGAGCGGTCAGCAGTGTGGGCGAAGGCCCGAGGGCACGACTGGGAAAGGCTGGAGCCGGCGGGGAACGCGGTGGTGGCGAGGCCGCGGCACCCTCCACGCCACCGCTCGCGGGGGAATCTTCGAAGTTCCCGGGCGGGGCCGACGCTGGGGCTGCGGGTCCCAGGCTCAGGGAGCCGCGCGCTGCAGTCAGCCTCTCCCCGAGCGCACCAAGCCAAGCGCCCAATCCACCGCAAGCTCAGACGCAGCTTAGGGTTTTATTGTTGTTTTATTTTTCAAAGAAAAAAAGAAAAGAAAAAAAAAATGCGTTCTATCGTTGTTCCCCAAACTAAAAAAGAAAAAAAAAATCACAGTTTTTGGTTTTTCCTTTCCTTTCTTCTTTTCTCTCACTTCCTTTTTCTTCCCTTCCCTTTCCTTTTATTTTCTGTAGGTTTTTTTTTTAATTCTTCCCTCTACCTTCGTTTATTTTTTCTGTACTTTCCCCCTATTTCTTAGAGCTGGTGTGTGTGTGTGTGTGTGTGTGAGAGAGAGAGAGAGAGAGAGAGAGAGAGAGAGAGAGAGAAAGAGAGAGAGAGAGAGAAAGTGAAAGTATTACCACCGGCTGGTAATACTAGAAGACTTGGACAAATGGCAGCAAAACTGGAGAAACTATTTCGATAGATTGAACCGACTCCAGTGCGTATGATTTCGTCTCCACGCTTCTGCTCTTTCTGGGTGTCTCACAAGCTCTGAGTCAAAGATGACTGGGAAAAATGGCTCTCACCCCACCACTCCTCATCTTCGGTTGTAGGGACCCTTTAAAATCATTTTTGAAACAGGGATAGAAATAATAATAGTAATAGTCCCAATGAATAGCGTTTCCTTCTGGCATGAATTTTCTCATGGTTTTGCAGCTTGGTCAGCGGGACCCGAGGAATGCGGACGGGTGGCGCGGCTGCTAGGCTGGGGCCCTCCGGTCAGCAGCTGGTTCCACGGGAATCCCCTGACCCCTTTTGCTGTCCCCTTCTCTGTGGCCCTGGGTCTGGGGCCTGGGCCCTCGCAGCCGCCGGAAGGCAGCCGCTACACTTCTCCCTTGAGCCGAATTTCCGGCCACCTCACATTCCTTTAAGTTTTCTAGTATAAATGGAGGAATTTTCGGCCCAATTTAGAAGTCTGCAGAAACTCAAGGGTCAGGTCATTAGGAATGTTAACGCGGCCACCAAGAATTATAAACATGATCTGAAAGTCTCTTCCAATTCATTTCTTCAAGTATTTATTTGAGCTAAGTGATGAAAAGTGACAGTTGTGAAATAGACAGCTTTTAAAAGTAATGAAGTCAGATGAAGCTTTAACCTGTCGATTGCTATAAATCAGCTTTGAAAAAGAGGAATGAAGAATGTTATTGGAGCTCCCAACCGCCAGCATTTGCTGTGCGGGAAGTGGACCTGGAGTTGGCCAACGAGCACCCCCAGGAGAACGGACCCAGCAAGGCCCTGTCTCTGGAGTGTGGCCCTCAGGTGACATGCAGGCTTGGGGCCTGCAGTGCCCCAAAGGTGACATTTTGATGTGGGGGGGAGGAGGGCTCCATTTCCGCTCAGACTTTGCTCATGGGTTTGGCTCATGCAACGTGTCTGAGCAGGTGACTCCTGCCCTTGACAAAGTTGGGAATTCAGAGAAACTGTCACCCATGGGGCTGAACCTGGAAATATAGACCGGCACCCAGCCCAGCTCCCCGGCTGGCTGAGGGTGTCTACTTCCTTCTAGTCGGTTGGGGAAAGGCCAGGGCCTATATGACTCCCTAACTCTTATTAACCCTTTAGAAATGGTGGCAGCAGGGTGAGGAAGATGAGCAGACTCAATTTTCCCAGGGATGGGTGGGTTGGACCCGGGTTGAGTTATCTGTAACATTAAATGACTCTCTCTTGTGAGTGAAACCCAGGAAGGAGGGCTCCTGGGCTTCTGGGGGCTGAAGTCAGAATAAAGCAGGTGTCTGAAGTTCTTGGGGGGGAGGAGAGAAGGGTGGCATTCCCAACCTGCTCCCATCCAGAATGCCTTCTGAGAAACATGAACAGGTTGGGTGTTTTAAAGTAAACTTTATACCCTCTTTTGGAGATCTCAGTTCCCTGCAACTACAATTTCAAACATAGCCGGGCCTAGGGACCCTATCCTTTTAGCAGTGACTTCACCCCACTCTGTCCCTGTCTGCACTTCAAGCCTAAGGCGTGGAGAGTTCCCCGGGCCTCGCGCCCTTTTTGTCTGTTAGTCTCTTTCCCCCAAGACTCAGCGAGGTGGGGAGAGCACTGGTGTTCTTTGGAGAAATCAAGGTGTCCAACATTCTCCGAGGCGAGGCTGCTTGAGCTCCAGCAACAGGTCCTGCCGCTCGTTTTTCCCTGGCTCCTTCACTCCGCTCACTATCCAGTCTCATTTCTGGGGTCAAATGGGAAAGAAGAAATACTCCTCTACCCCTCTCTCCCTTGACTGTCCAAAGCAGCCCGAAGATGGCAAGGAGACTGTGCCTGGTCTTTGGGTAAATGCCCCGTCGGGTGGTTCCAGAAATGGCTTGTGACCTGCACTCCCCTCGGAGAAACTCCAGCTCGTGGCGGAAGACTCCCACTCAGAGGAGTCCTCTGAAGATGCGCCCCTGGAGAAAGTGCACCGCAGGGAAAGTGAAGAGAACCACGCCTTCCCCCGGGCGCTGGCCAGCGACTCCCCGGCCAGCGGGGCCGGTGGCTCCATTCGGCTCCACCCCGCCTAGTGACTTTCTGCGGCTTTGGCGGGGTGCGGAGAGGTGAAGCCGATCTCAGGCAGCGCCCCTCCCCTTGCAGGTCTGATTTCCCCTCTCTGGGGACATGGACGCAGGAAACTAGGCGCTCAATTCCGGTATAGGAGGCTCGGGCTCCCTTGGCGTCCAGCCCGCCCTTGGGGTTAGCTGGAGCTGAAACCTGCCGGCCTCGGGTGTCCTCAGCAGGCTGCCGGGCCACCTCCCTCCGCGCGTCCCGCTGGCGCCAGGGGTCCCCGCTCCCCAGGCTGGGGCAGCGAGGGCGTGGGGGTCTCCTGGAGCGGCCCGGGTGACGGCGGTAGGGGACCGGCCACTTCCATTTTCCAACCCCGAACACAGAAACTCAACGGAGGGGGCCGGTCGAGACTCCTCCTCCACTCCACCCCGAGGCAGCCCAGCTAGGCTAGCGGCGGGTCTCCGCCCGCCCGAGCGTTTCCATAAATCAGGCCGCTGGCAGGCTGCTAATTAGTTCGAGCCGAAAAGAATAGAAAGAGGGAGAGTTCCGTAGCGCACTGTGGGGTGGGGGTGGGGCTCAGTAGGTGGGAGATCAGAATTTCTCCAGGACCATTGGGGACTCCCTGGGGTACCTCAGCAACACCTCCGCCCAGGCCACCGCAGACCACCTCCCCCCAGCCTGGGCCTCCAAGCAGGGGCCTCGCGCTCACAAGCCTTCCGCACTGCGCGCACCCCCGCATTCGACCTGGCCCGCCCACCCACGCCGAGGCCCCTTCTCCCACTCACTGAGCAAGCCCGTCGTTAATTGACTCCCCTCCTTGCCCCCTGCAAGATCGAAAGACTTTCAAAACTCATCTCCAAGGGTTTCCTCTTTAAGCCTAAAGCTTGGAACCGCCGCCAGGCAAAGAGGGGAGCTGGGGCCGAGAGAAGAGTCGGTCACCTCTGGGCTTTGGGGCAACAAAACTTCCCCAACGATTGTGTAAGTTGTGGGATGCGAGGCAGCAACCCTATTCCTCCTCCGCCAGTGAAAGGCAAGACGGTCAATCAAGATTAGAAATAACATTAAAGTTGGATTATTGATTTCCATGTAAATTGCGAACGGAGAGACGTGGCGAGTCAGAGAGACTTCTGTTTATTTTCTCTTTTCCTCCCCCATCCATCTCCTAGCTCCGCGCCCCTCCCAGCCTTCCCGCCCTCAGCCGGGAAAGGACTCTGAGATGACATCACCACAGAGACCCGCGGCCTCCCCGCCCCCGGCCCCGGGACCCCGGAGCGGAGATTGACAGGTGTCGCTCGCGAGGACAATGCCTTCCAGGTGCCACCATCACAGTCCTGTCCTTCTTAACCCGCCCTCTTTGCCCCTTCCCTGCCCACTCTCATACCTCCCCCCTTTCTCCTCTGGGGGAAGTTCTCACATTCCCACTCTCAAACCCCAGCTCCTCGCATCTGGGCACAGGGCCCCAGGCCTAGAGATGCGGGCAGGGGGCCGGCACCGAGGGGCAGGGGTGGCGGAGGCTCCGCCTGCTGCCTGCCGTGGGCCGTTTCGAGGTGCCAGGAACGCCCGTAAAGGTCCCGGCGGTGGCAGCCCGGGAGTGGGCAAAGAGGGAACATGCGGGTATTTTAAAGGTACCAGCGCGGTCTCTGGACTTCCCTGTCTTCGCTCTCCACCCCCGCCCTCCCCTCCACAAACATAACAGACGCGAAGATAATCCTGCCATCTGGCAAATCCCAAATTTGGCGACCAAGCTCTGAAAGCAACAGCGACGGCTCATCCCGGCAGTAGGTGGCTGATCCTGCCGGACTCTCCGGAGCTGGGGCAAGGGTGGTGGGCTCTGCCCGTACCTGCCCCCACCTCTGCCCCATCCCTGCCCTGACCGGGTAGACTGTGGGTTTTTTCTCTCGCACTGGGCAGCAGTTCTGGGGGTCTGAAATGGGAGAGCTGAAAGTGTGGGGCTCCGGCCCCACTTCCCACCAGTGCTGCCTCAATGAGCTAAAACCCAAATTCGGTTTCATTATGGACAACCGAATGTAATTTATAGCTAGGCTGCCTGTCCGCGGCTATTTAGATCATTTGGTGATAAGGATCACAGTTATTAGATTTCTTCAAAGCCGATGGGTTTTTTTTTTTCTTTTTTTTTTTTAAGGAGGGCATTTGTGCTAAATTGCCCAGTGCTGGTGTGATAACTGTCAAAAGTTTGACATCAAAGGAGCTAATATTATTCAGTTACCAGAGAAGCTGTCTGTCTAAATAAGAATATCTTAATTACTGCATCACAAAGGTAGAAAAGGGGTCGGAGCTGAAAAGGGGAGAGGCATTCAGCCGCTCCTTTTGATGCGCTATCTATATTAGACCGATGCGCCGCTCTTAATCAGGCCTAGTCCGATTTCCTTTCCTCTCCCGGCCGGTCCTCTGAACTTTATAACTATATGTAAACACGTTGTCAGTGGGGACATAATCTTCTCAGGTTCTTATTAGAAGAAATTTCCATCCTCTCCGGTTCTAGATTAGGCAGTGGAGTCCGCTCCATCAATGAAGGGACTAAGGTTTCGTGGACAATAACGTGGCAATTGTTGATGGTTTGTGACCCATAAAATGTGGAGGTGACTGTTCTGGCTTTGGTATGTAATTATGCAAAACACTTTCCATAAAGACTTGCCATTCGATCTAATGGCAGTCCCTGCGGTCTATTTCAAAAAGGGAGGGTCTATGTACAGAGAGAGAAAAGTAACATTTGTTTTAACACAGGTTTTATAGGGGGGATGCATAAATACAAACACATCACATCGCCGCCCAAAGTATTTTTTCGAGTCAAATTAAAATAATTATCAGGGGGTTTAATAAGTTAATCATAGCAACACGGCTCATCCAAACACACAGGGGAGGAGGGGTTCAGGCTTCAGCCCACCACCTCTCGACCTGGGACTGTGCTTGAGAGTGGCGAGTCACCTCTGGGTTCTGCAGGGGTGGAGTCGCCTCTGTCTCCACTCAGTCCACCTGGGTGCCCGGCTGGGATCCAAAGCCCCGATCTGGGGCTGAGGTTGGGGGAGGGGTGGGTGACAACTCGACTCCAAAGTCTTGTCCCTGGAATTATTTGGCATGGGGCATTTTAACAAAGCAGCCCTCTTTCAAGAAGCGCACCCCCCGCCCCAATCCTATTTCCCGCAAGGGCCCTCAAGCTCCCAGGATTTAGGTACCCACAGAAAGCCTAAGTCCTGAGACAGGAATGAGTCACTGATTCGGGTGAAATGTCTAAAACCGGCGCCCAGGCTCACAGGGCCAGCAGCGGGGCACATTCCAAACAACTAAAGCTGCCCCCAGCACTTTCTCAAGCCACCTGAGGGTTTGTTTTGTTTAAAAAAAAAAAAAAAATTAAAAGTAGTAAGGAGAATTTAAAAGGCCTGAAGGAGAAAGGTGGAGTGATATGGGAGGGTCTTCACTGGCTTGGACCGAGCCCTGGCCTCTAGCTTAAAAAGCAAGTCTTTCTTTGGCATCCTACTGGCCCTTACCTTGCCTGGAGACGCGCCCCCACCCCGCACTCCCAGAACTGCTGTGCGTCGAGCTAGGAGTCCTCGCCATCAGCCGCACTGTGACGTTGCCGTGTGAGCCCCGCAGTCGCAGGCAACAGGGGATTTTTCAAGGGGGAAGTGATGATTAAAAGAGAGAATCATCTAAATATCAAAGTGACACATGCGGAGACCTGGAAGAAATGTTTAAGCTAATGAAAAGCAAATAAAGAAGCAGACACTTAGGCTGGGAAATTAAATATTATGTTTAAAATGATGCTTTTGTGCGGGCTTGAAGATTTCCGATTCATGTACACATAATAAACACTCAGGTTTGTCATCTGGAGGTGCAAATCTGAAAGATATTCCGACAAATGAAGTGCTGGCAGAGAGAGGAATAAAGAGATCGGTGCCTGTCAGGGGTCAGGCAGCCTGAGATTGCTTCTAGAGATCTTTTGAAAATTTCACACGATTGAAGGCTTAGGGGCTTCACTGCGTTCGCATTTCAAACTCAGATCAGTGGAATCACAATCAAAAATAGAGGTCTGAAAAATTTTGATGCAAAGATGGCCACGGGCTGCAGGGCTTCTCTCACTAGCTGGCTCTCTCTTTTTTTTTTTTCTTTCCAAGACAGACACCCTGACATGGCTGTGATCCTTTGGATGACAGAGTTGTCAGAAAAGAAGGAGAAAATTGCATCTTGTCTGGTAACTTCCTTTCAGTCAAAAGGAATTTAGAGTCTTATTTCCAATAAAAAAGAAAAAAGATGATTCATTTCTAGGAAGCATAGGATGCTCAAAAGAATCTCGGATTTCATAATTAATGATCTACTCCTCGACATTTAGGTGTGATTCACCTCTTCATTTATCCAGATTAAGATAATTTCTCACTCACTTTACACTCTGGCATTACAAAATTTGTCTCAATTTTCAACACTATCATTTGTATACACAGTCAGGTGTATGAACGTGATTACATGCATATGCACTTCAACATTTATGTGCACTCACAACTTTAACCCCCAGACCTGGACATTGGCCTGTTCGTCTGATCTTCTATGAGCGTTATTGCCCACCCCCCAAGATGTCAGCACTTTCCAGTTTGAACAGGACACAGAAAAATCAATTGTCTCTGTGATTGCTCTGGAGGGTGGGTTGGAAATAAGAGGACCTGGCCACTGGGATTCTATAAGACCAAATCAAACTAAGGAACTCTGGAATGGAAGCAGGCTGAGTAGATGTAGAGGAGCTGGCAAGACAGCCAGCGGACCAGCTGGAGAACACCTATTTGCTATTGGCCTGGCCAACTTTAGGGTGAGCAGAAAAAGGACCAATTTAGCATCAGTTTGTAGGTTGTATTTTTTACCTGACTGTTTTAGACAAATAAACAAGGTTTCTTAAAAAAAAAAAAAACCAATCTGAATGATAGTAAGAGTTTCATTCACTTTCAAACCAACATGCACAGATGTTGGATTCCTGAAACCTCTCCTTAAGTGCATACCTTAGGGGATCTCTTTTGAGGAGAGACCCCTCAGTGAAGAAAGACGACACTTGTATTAAAAAATGTCTCCTGTTTCCCGAATTACATACTCAAATCGTTAATAATATGTGTTGTTTCCACACACGGTCAGTAGGGAAAAGTGTAATAGTTGCTCTAAGTGGATTTATAAGTTCAAAGCTTTTACTCTTCCAGCTTCTTCAGGCTGGGGCAGTCACTACAAACACCTAGGAATTGGAGGTAGATGTAGAACCCCAAAAACTGCTTGGCAGGCTGGGCGGGGCCCAGACAAATAGCTCTGGTATGCCAAGCCAGGGAGGAGAACTTGGCCCTGGCACCCTGAGTTTGGTGACTCCAGGAAGAGGGCTGGGGAGGTGGAGAGGAGTGTGGGTGCACCTCAAGTCTCACACTTAGAAACATCCCAGACACCCACAGTTGCAATTCTGGTGGAGAAATTCCCACTCTGGAGCTGTGGAGGAAAGCAGCCAATGTCAACTGGGCAGCCACGATCCTCAGATCGGCTTCTCCATCCCGCCATACCGTCCACAGTAAAGGAATAGACAGCAGGTTCTAAGTGTGACTTTAATGCACTTGAGCAGAGGTATAAACGAAGGATAGTCTTCTCTTCGATGAAGGGCCACCCACCGGGCGCTCAATTTCGCTTTTTCTAAGTCTCCACGAAAGACTGAGGCCCCTAACCGGGCTTTAAAAGCGGGGTTTTCTGCAGTGAATACGATGGGGCCCGTCCTAGTGTCGAGGAGATGCACTAGAAGAGAAAAACGGGCGGCAGGATGACCGCACGGGAGCAGGGACAGGTAGGAGGGGACCCTCGGCCGAATGGGGACTGTGCCGCCTCGGAGCCCGAGCCGCGAACTGGCCCCAGCAGGAAGGCCGCGCGGCCCGGCCCGGGTTCCCTGGGATGCACGCCCCTGCGGGCGTGCGGAGTGCCCGGGATGTCCCCTGAACTAGGCCGGAGAAGGATTCAGATCCCCTCTGGTGAATGTGGGAGGCCTTGGGATAACTCTTCGTGAGAATGCAGAACTGGCAGGAGACTCGGTTAAAACACACACACACACACACACACACACACACACACACACACACACACACACAACGAGCGGTCCTGAGGGCCTCCTACTTTCCCCACAAAACAGGGTTTTTCTCCAGCCAGGAAGGGCGGCGAGACCCAGGCAACTTGGACCCGGGTAGGGACCTGCGCGGGTTGTGTTTTCTGAAACTTCTTACGTAGGAACTCCAGGGGCGGGGACGAGGGCGGCAAACCCAGATCACAGGCTCTCGGCGACCTCCAGTTATAGTGATGGTCCGCTTTTCGTGCCATCGCCAGCCCAGGGAGCCGAAGACTCGCCAGTAACATTTCTCTCTCCATCCCATTCGCAAGGTAACCCGCCCCCATAAAAAAAAAAAAAAAAAAAAAAAAAAAAAAAAAAGTCAGGGTCCAGCGGAGAATTGCAAACATGAGGTCAGAGGCTGAGCAGAGCTTGAGATGAAACGGCGCCTGTAGATTTAAAAGCAAACAAAGCCGAAAGCAATCCTAACTATTCTGGCTGCGCCTGGGCCGGAGCGTCTCCGGTGCGCCGGGGGCGGGGCGGTCGCAGCACTCCCTGCTCTGGGTCAGGAACTAAATCTCGGGCTGAGCCCCAGCTCGCTTCTGTCTGGCTGGCCCCGAGTCGGGACACCCCGAGTGCAACCTTCTTCTTCTGTGCTCTGCCCTCCTGACCCGACACGCTAGTTGTGGGGGGCGCCACTGGTAGCAAGAAACGCTCCAGGCGCAGGTGGACCGCCAAGCGGGGCTAGAGGCTGGGCAGCCGTGGCCCAGGCCAGGTCCCAAGTGCGGTGCCCTGAGTCCTGCCCCCTCCAGGAGTCAGACACAAACACACTCCGGGTCCTAGCCAAATGAAGAATCGGGAGAGAGGAACCTCCGGAGGCATCTTCTGGCTGTGTTACCCCCCGCGCGAGAAAACTGAGCATTCCGTGGCTGTCGGGAGAGGGCTGCCGCCCTGGGGGGGCTGCGAGAACGCAGTGGGACACCTGAGTTGCCATTTTGGCCTTTTCTAAAATAACGTGTTTTTTGTTTTTTTTTTAATTACGAAACTAAAAACTTTAGGCGAGGCATTGCCTTTCTTCTCGTTTTGATATGACACCCACTAAATAAAATCTTCTTTTAAGCCATCTTCACTCTAACTTCAAAGGAGCGAATGCTAATGTTACCTTTATTTAAATGATTGCAGGGGCTGACTTGTGAGGGATCCTCCCCTTCCTCCAGCCTTCCCTCCGGATTTTAAAATGTGGAGTACAGTCAGGATTTAGCGCCACTCTGGAAAGCCAGCCACTACCTCCCCTATCCCCATTTTGCCCCTTTCCCCCCCTTTGATTGATAATAATTTCATGGAATACTATTTAAAGTTTACTATGAAATGTGCATGCTGTAACACAAGTGGCCAGTTATTGCCAACGAACTGGGAGTGGAAACACATCAGGAGCAGGCTTGACCTTTCCTTGGATGCCTGCAGACCACGCCAAGTGGGCACCATCTCCCCATAGGAGGCTTCAAGATCTAAGCCCAGATCTAAGCCTGAATGACCACACCCCCAGGAATCTTTGCCACAGAGGACTGAAGCTGTGTTCCTTGAAGGCAAGGGCTTTAGCCAAGGAAAGGAACGCGAGGAACTTCGGGCAATCTTTTAGACGCCACGTTCCATTTTTAGGATCTCTTGCCAATTTCTCAGTGTGTTTCTGTCCAGATAGACTAAGCTCTTCGGAGTTAATTAACCTGTGGTAGAGCCACAGTTAATACGGAGAGAAGACAGAAAGGGGAAAATTCAGAAGGAAGGGGGAAAATTAAAGTCATGTGTGTCTAGCCGTATTCTTTTACGCCGCTCTGTCACAGTTAGTTACCGACTTTCAAGCTGCGAGGACGATGCGTGCCATTTATTGTAATTGAATTGCTGTTATAACATCTTGCAAGGGGACAGCAACGGGTTTCAAAAAAAGTTGCGTGCACGGCCAGCAGCAGTTGCCTCTGCTCCTCCTGGAGTCACTGGTTGCCTGCTAGATAGAGCTGCCTCACGGGGATGGGGACACAGGGCTCGGAGGGTCCTCCGCTGGGGCCCGAGGAGCTTGGTTTCGGGTGAATTCGTTCCTGGCATTCGGTGTCCCTGGGCTTGCCTGGGGGTACCAGGGACTCTTAGTGGGCCGGAACCCAAAGCTAAACCTGACTAAGGGATAGGAGTAGGACCTGAAATTGCAGATACATAAAAAATGAATATATGGTCAGGAGTAGACTCCGCGCGGCGACCAAGGGCTCTGCCCTCCCTCTCTCAGTCGATTTGGACGCAGGGAAGCTGCCCGCCGTGGGGTAGATGGACAGATCCAGCTTCCCCACCCCCTTTGCCCTGCCTTGGTGGGGCCTCTCCGGAAACAAACTCGCCTTAAGGAACTAGGAGAGCTTCCTGGCCCAGAGCTAGAAGCCCGAAGTTGGGGCTCCCTGCTGAATGAGACATTCCGTCCAGTGCTCCTCGACCCCGCCTCAGGCGTCCCGCCCTGCTGGGATCCATATCCCCAGCCTGGGTTTCTTCTCTGCCAGCCGGAAAAGAACCTGGGAGCTGCAGGATCCGCCAACTCAGTTTTTCAGACACAGCCTCTGATCCCTTTCCTTGGCCTGTCAAACCTGTGCTCACCTCTCCCACTCTTTGTCTCCTCTCCTCTATCCCCTAGCAGTGTTCTCTTTAAACAAGAGGGCCCAGTCCTTTTCTCTAATACTCCTTGCCCCTGGCTGACCCCTCTCAGTCTCCACGGAGCTCCACAAGCACAGAGAGCAAATCATAGACTCCGACGTGCTCCAGGACAGCCACGGGCTCCCAAGTTTCAGCACCACCTTGGGGATAGTCTCCGGGAGTGCAACAGGCTGAAAGAAGTCGGTGGGGGGTGGAGGACGGTCTTCAAGGCTAGCTTTAAAAGACCGCAAAGGAGGCTGTAAAAGAGGTAAGGCAGGGCCAGGCGACATGGCTCTCGCCTGTAATCCCAGCACTTTGGGAAGAGGCGGGCGGATCACCTGAGGTCGGGAGTTCGAGACCAGCCTGGCCAACTTAGTGAAGCCCCCATCTCTAGTATTAAAAAAAAAAAAAAAAAAATTAGTCGGGAATGGTGGTAGGCACCTGTAATTCCAGCTACTCGGGAGGCTGAGGCAGGAGAATCCCTTGAACCAGAGAGGCAGAGATTGCAGTGAGCCGAGAATGCACCGTTGCACTCCAGCCTGGGCCACAAGAGTGAAACTCAAAAAAAAAAAAAAAAAAAGCTGTAAAGGCAATGAAAGAGTTAGAGGTTAAATGCACCTCACCAGCACTAGGAGGGTATCCAGAGTGCTGCTGAGAAGAGTGCATTGGCCCCAGAGGGCACTCCATGGACTTGGGGGTGCTCAGTCTTGCCCACACAGGTCTGGTGGAGAAGGCAGTCTTTCACACCCAGCTGGACCCCCTGCTAGGTGTGTGGTAGAAATAAGGGAGTCTCAAAAGTATTGTCCAGGGTAGTTGAGATTGCAATCCCATGGCAGGGCAGGGAGAAGGAACAAATAGTCCTCAGGAGAAAGAAATGCCCAGGAGCCTAGCCCTCAGCAGCCGGGTGGGGAAGCTATGTGGCTGTCGTTTGAGATTCGCCTATCATGTGTGTGTGCCCCAGAGTGCCAGGGCCAGTGAGATGGATGGAAGATGGTTGTGGAGGGGAGGGGTTGCCATCCATTACACTCCAATATGACTCCAGTTGGTCTCTTTTCCCAGGGGATTCTTCAGCTTCCTTTATTTGCTAGACTTAAGGTTATTTTTGCAACCAAAAAACCCTTTGGTCTTGGAGGCATCTGCAACTGAATCTCTTGGGTCCTGAGAGCTGGAGGGCATGCTGTAACCCCAGGCACCCACTACCAGACACCTACAGCTACTTTTCTGCAAAACAAAGTTCTGTTCCTTTCCTGTGTGACTGGAAGATGGGGTGTGGGAAGATTCTTCCCTGGCTTCCTGCAGAGTGGAACAGGTTGGAGGTGGAGTTGGAGAGGGCGGTAATAACTGCAAGAACTCAAGAAAGCTAAGCTCTGGCTTTGATGGGGAGGCCTTGAGGCCGTGTGGGAGGTAGATTGCTTTAAGGCTCAGCTGAGAGCAGGGGAAAAGCAGGTCCCACCCAGATGCATCGGGACTCTGTTTTCTCTGTGGGGAGCCGCAGAGTCTTCCATTTGCACCTAGGTGTCTGAGAGGTGAGACAGGCTGGCAGCTGCTTCTTTGAAATGTGGTGAGCACTAGCGGATGCCCCAGGGAGAAAGTGCTTCCTAGTGCGTTAACTTCTCGAAGACCAAGCCTCAAGCTCTCATTGGGTCAATAGCAGGGCCATGGTGGTCTGGTTGACCTGAGAACCCCATCACCCAGAACTTCAGCCAAGGCTGGGCTTGTGCTCCCCAGCCAGGGCTCCCACCTCTCTGCACTGCTCCATCTATCCTGGATGCTCATCTCTGCTCCCCAGGTCCTGACGTAATCCACTCCCTTCCATTTTTGACCTTCCCGTCTCTAGACTTTCCTCTGCAGAGAATTTTCTCTAGTCCTAATGTTTGCCAACAAAGTTGTCAACAGCTACGAAGATTCGTTTGGAACAGATAGAAAGAATAATAGAAAGAAGGAGAGCTGAATAAGTCAGGAATCTTGCTCAAAGCTAAGCTACTTACTTGCCTTATCTCTATCTCTCTCTCTCTCTCTCTCTCTTTTTTTTTTTTTTTTTTTTTTTGAGATGGAGTTCCACTCCATCACCAGGCTGGAGTGCAGTGGTGCCACCTCAGCTCACTGCAACCTTCGCCTCCCAGGTTCAAGAGATTCTGCTACCTCAGCCTCCTGAGTAGATGAGACTATAGGCACATGTCACCATGCGCAGCTAATTTTTGCATTTTTCATAAAGATGGGGTTCCACCAGATTGGCCAGGATGGTCTCTCTCTCTTGACCTTGTGATCTGCCTGCCTTGGCCTCCCAAAGTGCTGGGATTACAGGTGTGAGCCACTGCGCCCAGCCCTATCTCTCTTACAGTCTCACAACACCTACAAGACAGAAATCCTACTATAAGTCAACTTTTTGCTGCTGGGAAAATGGATGCTTAGCAAATTTAAGAGCCCTGACCAACCAAACCTAGCCAGCTAGGAACAGGCCAGGCCTGGATGGAACAGGGTTGGCCCTTCTAGGTGCCAGCTGTGGTCCCAGACTGGACTTAGGAGAGACATCAGATCATTTGGATGGCTAAATCGAGCTTCTTTCTGGGGCAGAACAGAGCTCATTCCAGGAGAGGTATCCTAGCCTCCAGGGAGCCAGGCTGAGGCTTCCTAGCAGTCTCTAGTGCCATGACCGCTCAACTGAGAGGTAGGAGCAGGAGGGCAAGCGATCCCTTTCCATGGCACAGCCTGCTGCTTCTAGGGCACTGAGTCAGTGTGACCTTGTTCTTTTTGCATCTTAGAGATGAATGAGGGGTACTTGCTATGCTTTGTCCCCATTAAGCAAGTATGTCCCCATTAAATTTTACCTTTGTGAAAATCCATTAAAAGATCACTTGCATTTGGAAGAGGGGGAGAGGGAAAGATACAGGAAAGCACCTATAATATGGGGCAACATGTTACTCCTGGGAGCTGAACACAGGTTGGTGGATGGTTAATGGTGCAATCTGTCCCATAGAAACAAGCACATTTCAAACACTCCAACAGGCTTCCTGTTATGATGGGGAGAGACACCGATGGAAACACACACGGGAGAATCTTCCTGGTCTTAAGACATCCCATTTTCCTTAGGGTTCCCAAGGAATCGTGTTGTCAGGGTGGGCCACAGCGCTGTCCATTTATAACCACCTGTCTGCAGGTGGCATCGGAGGGACAAATGGCAAAGAGGACATCTTTCTGCTTTTTCCTTTCATGCTCTTTTCACAGGAGTTTTAGGAGGAATTAAAGACTTTTCAACTTTTTTTTTTTTTTTAGCTAGGAAAGCAGACTAAGCCTTTTGGGTAGCAACAGATTTGTGTAGTAGCAAGGAGAGAAAGCCACTAATTATCCTACAAAATTGGTGTGGTTGGTGTTCACCCTAAGATTTTGTTGTTTTTAGTGTTTTGCCTTTTTCATCTTTCTCATGAAGGTGGTTTCTTAGGCTGAGGAGGTCCATGTTTAGTGAATTTAAGAAAATACCCTCTCTCTTTCTCTATATTATACACACACACACACACACACACACACACACAATAGCCTACAAGTGTGTAAAACGCTTCACAACACTTACAAAATACTACTATAGTCGACTTTTTGCTGCTAGGGTAACTGAGGCTCAGTGAGGTTAAGAGACCAAGCCCAGTCAGCTAGAAACAGGCCAGGCCTGGATGAGACAGGGCTGGGCCTTCTAGCCACCAGTTCTGGTCCCAGACTGAACTCTATATATCTATATCTTTTTATTATCCATATATTACACACACACATATATATATTTTAAAAATACCCTACAAGTGTGTCTTAGCATATATATATATATATATATGTATATATATATATATTCATTCAAATAACAAACAAAACCCATGGCTATCCTGATATGAGCCCTGTAGAGCCAGGCAAAGCCACTGGAAGCAAGTGAACCATATCAGGCCGATTCTATCTGTACCCTATCACTTCTCATATTAAAACCTATAGCATCAAGTATTACCTCTAATCTGAAAAACCTCTTAGCTGTGTGATCCAGGCATGCTCCTACTTTATTTATTTGTCATATAACTTAACTCTTGCAACTGCATGTGACAGAATTAGTTATATTATCCCCATTTCATAGATGTGAACACTGAGGCACAGAAGTCAACTCACATGCCCATCATCATACATAGCTAGTCAGTAGCAGAGGCAAGGTTTGAATCAAGGCCATCTAACCACAGAGTTTCTGCTCATAAAATCCATATCACAGGCCGGGCACAGTGGTTCACACCTGTGATCCCAGCACTTTGGGAGGCTGAGGTGGGCAGATCACCTGAGGTCAGGAGCTCAAGACCAACCTGGCCAACATGGCAAAAACTCATATCTACTAAAAATACAAAAATTAGCCAAGCTTAGTGGTTGTGCACCTGTAGTCCCAGCTACTCAGGAGGCTGAGGCATAAGAATCACTTGAACCTGAGAGGCAGAAGTTTCAGTGAGCTGAGATCGTGTCACTGCACTCCAGCCTGGGTGACGGAGAGAGCCTCTAAAAAAAAAAAAAATCCGTGTCACAAAGTTTTACATTTCAATCAAGTCTGTGGAAAGGCTATATGCGAAGACATTTCTTGTTTCAAAAATACATTCTTTTAGTGGGGATTAGGTGGATTGAAAGGCAAGAAATGTGAAGATAGTTGTATTCCCTCTCCCGCCCCAAATTGCCTCAACTCTTCATTCCATAAGTCTGTCTTCAAAATCTCCACTGCCTTGGAAGATTCAAATGCTTTTTCTGTCTCAGGTGTAATGCCATGTGCATCATTTTTTACAAATGTTCAAAAGGCTGCTTGTTTTCTTTCCTGTTTTGCTGCCTGTTTGGAATCCTTTTCTCCTCTGTGAGAAGGAGTTTTGCGTGCCTCTCACAGGCATGCTACTGCTCAGACAGACCTACATGGATGCAGGGATGCTAAGGAGTCAGCACCTTGTTCTCTGGCTCAGGCTGGTTCTAACAGTGCCTATTGATGCAAACCAGAATTTTGGAGCTTGGTTCACAAGGTTGAGACAACTGTAGCTTTCTTTGTTTTGGTCAGTGGGTACTGGAAGCCACCTGAAAGTATACGTTCAACCAGACTGAAGGGAAAATCTACAACAAAGTAAACTGGTGACTCAGATTCAAATTTCGTGGCTGGATGCAAAGCAAAAGTCACTTCTCCATGAGGCTAAGCATCTAATATTCCTAAGGCCACTGTGAAGCAGAAATCGTGGTACCTAGTTATTTTGTTGATTCAAAGCAACAGAGAGCTAGTATTCAAATCTTCAGCTTGTAAAAATAAACCATTTAAGTGTGTGTTACTCATCTGGCCATTCAAGTGTGTGACCATCTGGAGATGGTCAGCCTGTCCTAGAGGCCTATTCAAAGTCAAGATCAGTGGTGTCTACCTGGTTATGCCCCAGGCCTATTCCAGATTTACAGCTTCCTGGCCTGGGAAGTGGGTCATGGGATATTTGGAGGAGGTGGAAATGTGGGGGGAGCCAAGAGTCTGAGCATGTGGCACAGAATGCAGGAATCTAGTAGGTGAAGGAAGATTCTTCTCCTACGCAAATGGAAACTTGCTCATTTGTGCATTTATTTAACATCCACTTATTAAGCAGGCAAGATGTGGCCAGCATGGTACCAGGCACTTGTGGATACAAAGGTTGGTAAGTCACAGTCCCTGCCCTCCAGCAGGTTTTAGGTCAGTGAGGGAGAGGCAAGAAAACCAATATGATTTAATATAATACACCTGGGTAATTGGTACATAGAGCTTTGGAAGTTCGATCTCGTGATCACTCCTGCTGTCAGTAACTGGCTGGGAAAGATTTCACAGTGCAGACGATTTTGACTTAGGCCTCAGAGGACAGGCAAGGTAGGAGCAGAGCAAGGGATAGGCAAGAGACAGATGGCAATTCCACTGGAGGGAAGCACAAAGCAAAGGTGGAGGAGGTCCGACCTTTTTTTTTTTTTTTTTTTTTTTGAGATGGAGTTTTGCTCTTTTGCTCTTTGTTGCCCAGGTGGGAGTGTGCTGGTGTGATCTTGACTCATTGCAACCTCCGCCTCCCGGGTTCAAGTGATTCTCCTGTCTCAGCTTCCCGAGTTAGCTGGGATTACAGGCTCCTGCCACTACGCTTGGCTAATTTTTGTATTTTTAGTAGAGACGGGGTTTCACCATGTTGACCAGGCTGGTCTTGAACTCCTGACCTCAAGTGATCTGCCTGCCTTGGCCTCCCAAAGTGCTGGGATTACGGGAGTGAGCCACTGGGCCCAGCCCAGACCATGTTCTTATTTATCTTCAGGGGCACAATCAAAGATACTGGAATTTGTGTAGATAAGCTATAGGTTTCTCACACTGTTCTTTATAGATTCCCCACCCCCCACACACAGAGTCTCACTTTGTTGCTCAGAATGGAGTACAGTGGCATGATCATAGCTCACTGTAGTCTCAAACCCCTGGCTCAAGAGATTCCTGGACTGCCTTGGTTTCCCCAGTGGGTGGGACTACAGGCACACACCATCATGCCTGGCTAATTTATTTTATTTTTATTTTTTATAGAGACAAGATCTTACTATGTTGCCCAGGTTGGTCTTGAACAACTGGCCTCAAGTGATCCTCCCACCTAGGCCTCTCAAAGTGTTGGGATTACAGGTGTGAGCCATCCATCAGTTCTGTCACATTGTTCTTCATTAGGGTGTGTCTTATCCCTGCCATGTTTCATGGGGAATAAAGAGAGAAGTGGATTTGAAACAGTTTCTAAGAAGGTAGAGTTTCTTTTTGTCAAATTTAGATTTCCATTTAAAGGGAGTAGATTCAGCTCTTTGTGTCCTGGGGATTTACCTGAAGACTTTAGGCAGAGAGAAGGGCATATAAAAGTAGACAAGGTTGATCAGAGAAGATTAGTATATGGAGAGCTATGGCAAAATAAATAAATAAATAAAATAAAAAATCCTGCCAGAACGGATTCCTAACTTTGCACAAATGCAGGAAGTATTGGTTCCTCTGTGGTGCTTGTGCTGATCAGAACAGACACAACGTGCTGTTTTGGTTAGTTCACTATGTGCCTCTCTGTCCCTCCAGGCTGGAAGCTCCTTAGAGGCTGGGAGTACAGCTGATCCACTTACGTTCCCAGCCCCTGGAATAGTGCCAGGCACACAGGAGCTCAGTTCATTATGAATGTATGCATGATGCAAGTTTAGAATATTGATTTTTAATTTGTGTTAGTGATCGCTTAAGGATCTGAATATCTTTTCATGTTTGCATTCAGGGTTTTAATTGGGATGGCATAAAGTAGCCATTGTCCAACTGGCTCTTATTTATGTTGGGACCAACCTGGCGAAACCGAACGGCCTGGATGCAGATGTGAAGCTTTATACTCTCCCTGGACCTTGGACAGTCACCTCCAAGAAACTCAAGCATACCCAATCTGAAAATCACTGTCCAAGAGGCTTTAAATCAATGTTGTCACATTTGTTGCTGGAGTCACTTCTCAGAGTGATGGTAAAGTCTCAATCATGCTCTTTGTATTGGTTTTTCTACAGTTCAGAGCCATAATAGGATCTCACAGGGCGAAAACATAACCTTTGTGCGTACGTTTTCTTCTTGTAGTTGTTATTTCTCGTTTTATATATAGTCTAAGCATGAGTCAATTTACTTTATTAGTCGAACTAAAGAGTGGGTTTAGAAGACAGTATCTGACCTTGCTAGGTGGCTCATGCCTGTAATCCCAACACTTTGGGAGACCAAGGTGGAAGGATTGTTTGAGCCCAGGAATTCGAGATCAGCCTGGGCAACAAGATGAAACCCCACCTCTACAAATAAATACAAAGATTAACAGGGCATGGTGGCATGCACGTGCAGTCCCAGCTACTTGGGAGGCTGAAGTGAGAGAATAACCTGAGGCTGGGGAGTTGCAGGCTGCACTGAGCCATGATTGCACTACTGTACTCTTTCTTTGCCCCATAGCTTCCATATAAAGTTTGGATAACTTAGAGGATGGCAGTAACCTGGTTTCTTAATAGTTAGGATCTTATGGTACTGTCCCAGGGAAAGGTCAAGATCTATGTAGGTAGAGGAATTCATCCAAGAAGTTCTGATGCTCTTGTTTTCACCATAGCTCTGCATTAGTTAACATTTTCCAAGGTAGACACCAATTAGATCTCAGAAACAAACTTGAAGAAAAGCATTACATGAGATCAAAACAGGATCAGCTCCCTCTGAATTCTACCTTATGTTTTAGACACTCTATTGGCTCCCTGGCTTGGAGTAATTTCAAATTCCCACTGGCTCAGTGGCAAGACATCTTCTTACTCTTCTTTTCTAAATATTTTCTTCTTAAAAAAATTATCCTCACCACTTTCTCTCTCTTATGATTTCTCCTTTAAGAATTCGAATTGCAAAGGACTTCACAAGTGAAATAGAATACAGTTTTTAGCATTATGTTTACTGCTGTTCATAGCTCTAGGGAGCAGTAAACATTTTCAGAAAAGAAATTTACAGCTTTGGTTTGCTTTGAGTTGAAAAGACCATGTTAGCCTTGATAATCATTTCAGAGACGCTGGCTTGTGTCTTCGTGTCCAGACAGCTGAGATACTACACAAATACCATCCAGTCACAAGCAGATGACTGACAAAGACAGGCCAAATTTTGAGGGTTATGGGACTCCAGTAACAAGGACAGAATCAAACTCTCTTATTATTAATACTAAAATATGACTTCTGAGAGCCTGTTACAAGAGACTCAGATCAGATTAAACGACAAAAATGCAAAAGATGGGAAATCTAACTTTTGGTCAATCGGCAATCCTCCTGTACTGAGTGACAAGTCTATAAAAAAATGGATTACTGCCACATGAGGTGGCTCACACCTGTAATCCCACCACTTTGGGAGGCCCAAGTGGGAGGATCACCTGAGATCGGGAGTTTGAGACCAGCCTGACCAACATGGAGAAACCCCATTTCTACTAAGAATACAAAATTAGCCTGGCATGGTGGCACATGCCTGTAATCTCAGCTACTTGGGAGGCTGAGGCAGGTGAATTGCTTGAACCTGGGAGGCGAGGGTACTGGTGAGCCAAGACTGCACCATTGCTCTTCAGCCTGGGCAACAAGAGTGAAACTCCGTCTCTAAATAAATACATAAATAGATAAATAAATAAATGGATTACCTGGGCACCATGGCATTTGCCTGTAGTTCTAGTTACTCAGAAGGTTGGGGTGGGAGGATCATTTGTACCCAGGACTTCAAGTCCAGGCTGGGCAACATAGTGAGACCCCATCTCTAAAATGTCTTTTTCAAAAATGACTAATCTTTCTCTTTCTTTCTTTCACTTGTTTGCTTGCTTTTTGAGACAGGGTCTTGCTCTGTTGCCCGTACTGGAATGCAGTGGCCTGATTATAGCTCACTGCACCCCTGACCTCCTGGGCTCAAGGGATCCTCCCAGCTCAGCCTCCTGAGTAGCTGTTACTATAGGTGCTTGTCATAACATCCAGTTAATTTTTAATTTTTTGTTGAGATAGGGCCTCACTATGTTGTCCAGATTGGTCTAGAACTTCTGTGCTCAAACAACCCTCCTGCTTCAGCCTCCCAAAATGTTGGGATTACACGCATGAGCCACTGTGTCTGACTGACAACTTCACTTTCATGATTCTAATACGAAGCCAATATAGTACCCTCTGCCACCTTGGAGAATTATGTTCACACACAGATGTCTATACCTAGGAATCTAAATTATTATTACAACAAATACATCAACTTAATAATCTCAAAGCAAACGTTCCTAAGAAATAATAAGAATGTTGGGGCTAGGTGCGGTGGCTCACGCCTGTAATCCCAGCACTTTGGGAGGCCGAGGCGGGTGGATCACAAGGTCAAGAGATCGAGACCATCCTGGTCAACATGGTGAAACCCCATCTCTACTAAAAATACAAAAAATTAGCTGGGCATGCTGGCACGTGCCTTTAATCCCAGCTACTCTGGAGGCTGAGGCAGGAGAATTGCCTGAACCCAGGAGGCGGAGTTTGCGGTGAGCCGAGATCGCACCATTGCACTCCAGCCTTCTTAACAAGAGCGAAACTCTGTCTCAAAAAAAAAAAAAAAAAAAAAAAGAAAAGAATGTTAGTTCTGTTATTTCATTGTGGAATAATTACAAATACCATCCTTCAACCCATAGCTGTATTTATTGGATACAAAAACAAAAAGAGAGGAAAATGAAACCTTCATTAATCATAAAAGGTACAAATATCTAGATGTTTGTGAGTTTGTACCTGAATAATGGAACACAGTTCCTACTTTGCAACCATAGAACTTGGCCCTGTGCACACAGATTCAATCTGTTTTCCATCGAGGGACAAAACAGTGGAAGAACTGGAACTATTCCATCACTTGCTAAGAAAGATAAAGCTGAGAACAAAGAGTTAATATTTACCTGTCAAGAAAGCCAGCATTTTAAGCAGTGAGCTATTACCTTGGCATAAATATAAAACTGAAAAAAAAAATACAGAAGTTGGGTGAATTACAGACCTCAGGTTTTCTTGAATTTACCCAGCTTTGAGAAAGAAGGGCTATAAAAGGTGAAGTATATCCCGTGGTTGGACTGTCTAGAGAAGAATTTTGTGTGAATGGGCAATTGTGTAAAAACTAAAGTTATACATTTACAAATTGAAAAGATACAAATTAGTTTCATTTTAAACACAGGATGGCAGGAAACTTCCTTTTGTGTGACGTATGGCTGCTTGAGCTGTCTTTACTTACACAAGATGGCCTTCAGTAATCTTCTATGGTAGTCAATGAAAAGATTCTTCCTATGTTGCCAATTTAGTGAGCATAAATTACGGGGAACCTTATATGGAATAAATTACGTTCTTAAGCCTTCTCAGATGTGAAGCCAATAGAGATTTTAAAGCAGAAAACGAAATGCAAAGTGTAGCTCGAAGGGGCACTGGTGTGTATTTGGAACACTCTCTGGAGCTGTTTCCTCTCCACCCCTGTGAGGGGATTACAGGGCCACTTTCTAACCTCAGGCTTTCTTAGCCACATGTGGCTCTTCAAAAGCCTGCATGCAGGTTTCTTCTTAGACTCAAATAAAGCGACAAGGAATATCGCAATGTTGATGTGGCAGTGGGCCCGAGAAAAACACTGAAGAACTCCGCTTGAGTCACAGACAGGATAAATAGGGAAAGTATCAGTGACCCCAGATGTGCCCTTACCTGACTTGCGAGCCTTTGTTGAGAACCCGGCACTACCATAACCCTTTTGTACAACCATTGTAAGTGCAATTCATGGGTACTCATAAACTCGAGGTAAGTTTAATTGATTTGTGGCTTTCCACATTGCTGACTATGAAGTGGTTCTTGGCTGTTGAAAGGTGAGAGGGACTTGATTTCAACACAGAGATGAGATGCTGCATTCTCTAAACTGACAGATGGAAATTCTGCTTCGGAATTCATTATTTCATGTAAAGGACAATGATGGAAATTTGAATCTTGGAAGCAGTTCAGCAGGTCAAAATACAGTCAGACCCTTTAAAGTTAAATGAATTGGATGTTAAAATTCATTGGGAAATACATTTATATGGCAGTTTCTAGGTTCCCTGAGAGCCATTTTGATGGCCTTTTCTGTATCATCTTGTTTATTCCACTCTCTCTGCACTACTGAGGTAGGCAACCTTGCTGGACTTTTGTGTCTTTGCGATACCTTGACATTGGAATGGAAAACAGCATCCCTTATCAAAAGATTACAAAGATCTCCACGAGAGATTGAAGCTTTCTTGGCCTCCTATGGAGAGGGTGAGAAAGGAGAGGAAGATCAACCCATCCCTGACCCATGTCTAATTATCTCCTTTCTCATCCTAAGTATACAGCTATATACCGTCTATTAATAAAAATCAGGTTACAAAATTACGTATGCTAATTATACTTGGTTGAAATATTAAACAGTATGCGAATGAATAACATTTAACAGTTTCCCCTTCTAATCAACCTCCCCTCCATAGTTTCTTGTTTTTGTTTTTTTTTAAATATATAAATCATTTTTTGAGAGACAGTCTTGCTCTGTCAGGCTGGAGTACAGTAGTGCCATCATAGCTCACTGCCATCTTGAACTCTTGGGCTCAGAAGATCCTCCCGAGTAGCTAGGACTACAGGCATATGCTACCGTGCCCGACTAATTTTTAAATTTTTAATAGAGATGAGGTTTTATTACGTTGCCCAAGTTGGTCTCAAACTGTTGGTGTCAAGCAATCCTCCTGCCTAGGCCTCCCAAAGTGCTGGGATTACAGGCATGAGCCACTGGGTCTGTCTTCCTCTTGGTAGTTAAAAAATTGTACCCAGTAATTCTCTGATTCTCCCTACTTCAAGCAGTGGAGCCTAAGAACTGGAAGCGACGCTGTACAACTTCGGAGGTTGTGTAGGTAATAAAAAAAATCCATTCTGGCTCTGGCGAGGGTGCATGCTCTTTCTCTTTCTTCCTGTCTTGGATGGTTGGCTCCGGGAAGCCTTACAGAAAGGCCCACATGGTGAGAAACTGAAGTCTCTGCCAATTACCAGCAAGGAACAGAGGCCTGCCAACTGTGAGAGTGAGCTTGGAACCAGGTCCTTCTCTCGCAGTCGACTCTTGAGATGACCTCGGCTCCACCCAGCAGCTTGACTGCAACCTCCAGAGAGACCCTGAACTGAAATCACCCAGCTACGTCATTCTCAGATGTCTGACCCTCAGGAACCGTGAGAAAATAAATGTTTGTTGTTTTAACTTGCCAAACTTTTGGTTAATTTTTACACAGCAATAGACAACCAGCACACCGCTACAAGTAAAATTAGTACCGTGTCTGGTATTGACTGGAAAAGGCACTAAATAAATATTTGTGGAAGGCATAAACTAAAATGAATAAATAAAAAGTTTAATTTATGTCTTTCTACACCTTTCTCATTTTTATAGCCTCTTGGAAAGTAGCTTAACAGAAGAGTGTTTCTGAGAGAGGATGTTTAATTATTAAAAGTTCAATCATTCAACAAATATTTATTGCTGCTACTATTTGTCAATGAACCACTTTCTTCAACTATGAAATACTTGTGAGCCCAATTAAATATCGGCCAAGCTTTCATAAAAAGATACCTATTGAATCTCTCTCTGAAAGGCTCTCTGCTATGGAGGTTAAAACCCAGTTGTTGGGCTAGTTAGATATAGATGGCCAAGAAAGGTGAAAGGTTAGTGAAAGGAGAGAAGTTATTTTAATACTGGCATTCTCACCTAAGTAGCCGTCGGGGAGAATGAGACCCATCACTGAACTAATAAGCGGTAATAAGGATGGATGGCAATGATACAAGGCATTCAACAGTTACTGGGAACAATTTGGGGAAAATGTAGCTCACTGTCTCTGCAGTGTGAAGTGTGGCCAAATTGGTTTGGGGGTCAGATGATCTGGGTTAGAATCCTATCTCTGCCGTTACAAACTGAGAATTTATAGAACTCACTGAATCCTTTTGACCTTATTTTCTTCGTCTATAAATTGAGCAAGTAAACACTATGATTTAGAGGTTTTTTTTTTGTTTTTGGGGGACAGAGTTTTCCTCTTGTCGCCCAGGCTGGAGTGCAGTGGCTCTTGGCTCACTGCAACCTCTGCCTCCCAGGTTCAACTGATTCTCCTGTCTCAGCCCCCAGAGTAGCTGGGACTACAGGTGTGCATCACCATGGCGGCTAATTGTGTGTGTGTGTGTGTGTGTGTGTGTGTGTGTTTGTACAGGCGGGGTTTCACAATGTTGGCCAAGATGTTCTTGATCTCCTGACCTTGCGATCTACCCACCTCAGCCTCCCAAAGTGCTGGGATTACAAGCGTGAGCCACTGTGCCTAACCAGGTTTTTGGGGTTTGTTTTGGGACAGAGCCTTGCTCCGTCACCCAGGCTGGAGTGCAATGGTGTGATTGTGACTCACTGCAGCCTTGAGACTTCCTGGGCTCAAGTGATTCCCCCCCTTAGTCTCCTGGGTAACTAGGACTACAGGCACACCCCACCATGCCTGGCTAGTTGTAGAGATTTTAAATTACACAAGGAATGCAAAAGGTTTAGCTTATTGCCTGGCATATAATAGGTACTTGAAAAACTGTTAGCTCAAAGAAAAGAAAAAAAGGCTGGGCCGCAGTGGCTCACAACTGTAATCTCAGTACTTTGGGAGTTCAGGAGTTTGAGAACAGCCTGGGACACATGGCAAAACCTTGTCTCTACAAAAAAGTAGCCAGGCATGGTTGCACATGCCTGTAGTCCCAGCTACTTGGGAAGCTGAGGTGGGAGAATTACCTGAGCCTGGAAGGTCAAGACTGCAGTGAGCTGTGATCCTGCCATTGCACTCCAGTCTGGGTGACACAGTGTGAGACCCTATTTTAGGGGGGGGAAAAAAAGAATTAGCTACTTTTTCTTCTTCTTCTTCTTCTTTTTTTGAAATGGAGTCTCAGTCTGGTGCCTAGGCTGGAGTGCAATGGTGCGGTCTCAGCTCACTGCAACCTCCACCTCCTGGGTTCAAGGGATTCTCCTCCCTCAGCCTCCCAAGTAGCAGGAATTACAGGCATGTGCCACCGTGCCTGGTTAATTTTGTGTTTTTAGTAAAGGCAGGGTTTTGCCATGTTGGCCAGGCTGGTCTTGGAGGTTTTCAAGTCCCCTACTTTGTTACACTACTTTCCTGCTAATGTGCACCTCCCTCCTTCTACCTAAACCAGTATGGTGGAATTGTCTGAAAATCTAGAGTCAGGAGGAATATTGGAGTTTTTTATTGCTGGCCTTCTCAGAGGCTCTAGGAGGAGCTTGCTGAGATGGGATAAAGGCAACACGGACACAGTGGCAGTGTCTAGGGCTGGGCTCTTGAGATGCTGTGTCCTCACACTCCACATGGCCTTCCAGCCCACTGTGGTCCTGCCCGTTGGTTGGTCTCTCTTAAGAGACCATTTGGAGACTCCTCTCGCACCAAAGTGACCTTGACGGTGGTTCCTGCAAGTCTCTAATCTATGCTTCTGAGGTGTGAGGTATAAGGGCCATTGCAGAAATAGCTCAACTGAAACATTTCAGGGCCATTTAGTGAAAGAGTCAATAAACGTTTTCTCGTTCATTAGTTGACTGCCTCACCTTAACTTGACCATGGTTGAAACTGTGAGCCTCTCTGCATTTCCCTTCTTTCTGTTTATTTTACTAAACCTTCTCACTTTGCCAATTTCTTTCCCTACTTTCACCCACCCCAATCAATTTTCTTTCTTTCTTTTTTTTTTTTTTTTAGATGGGGCTTCACTCTGTCACCCAGGTCTGAGAAAATACAGAAATTACCAGTACTAGGATAAACCAGATTATTGGTCTATTTGTAGACCAATGCAACAGATAGAGTCCTGAAATAGATCCACACATATATGGTCAGTAAATTTTCAACACATACACAAGGTGATTCAATGAATTCTGTGTGTGTGTGCCATCGATGGTCTGGAGCAATTGGCTATCCGAGTAACATTTATGGCACCAGTATTTCACATAAAAAAGCAATAATTCCAAACTGACTGCAGATCTAAAGTAAAAGCAAAAATTACACATTTCTAGAGGTAAAAAAGAGACTATATCTCTAAGAACACAGGGTAGGTAAAGCTCTTTCAGGCAGAAGATAAAGACAGTTTTAAAAAGACAAAAATCAGGCCAGGCCCGGTAGCTCAAGCCTGTAATCCCAGCACTTTGGGAGGCCAAGGTGGGTGGATCACCAGGTCAAGAGATTGAGACCTTCCTGGCCAACATGGTGAAACCCTGTCTCTACTAAAAATACAAAAATTAGCTGGGTGTGGTGGCGTGTGTCTGTTGTCCCAGCTACTCAGGAGGCTGAGGCAGGAGAATTGCTTGAACCTGGGAGGCAGAGATTGAAGTGAGCCAAGATTCTGCCACTGCACTCCAGCCTGGCACCCGGCAATAGAGCGAGACTCTGTCTCAAAAAAAAAAAAAAGACAAAAATCAAATACAAAAATTATAAATTATACCTTATCAAAAATAGAAAATCCCGGGCATCAAAAAACATTGTTAAATAAATGAATAGGGTTAGTTTTTCTCCATTTTTAAGAACCAGAGGAGGAGGTTGGAGGATCACTCGAGCTTCGGAGGTTGAGGCTGCAGTGAGCTGTGACTGTGCTACTGCACTCCCGCCTGGGTGACAAAGACCCTGTCAAAAAAAAAAAAAAAAAAAAAGAAAGAAGAAGAAGAATGACCTCACTGTGATTTCCAGGCCATATCCATCCAGGCCATGATCAGGGAAATATTCTCTCTCTTATTCAGGCAAATGTGAACCTTTGACATTTACTACTACTAGTAACAATATCGTGCATGTACTCAGAACCTGAAACTTCTCAAAGCATTTTCACATATCTTGCTTCACCATCATTTATCTGAGATGCGCAGGTTCAGTGTCACTGACTTAACTTTATCCATACCCAGGGCAATGACACGATGTGCTCAAACTCACAAAACCAGTTGATGGTGACATTAGGATTAGAATCCAAAGCTTTGCACAGCCATGAAGAAGAGTGAAATCATGTCCTTTGCAGCCACATGGATGCAGCTGGAGGCAATTATCCCGAGTGGATGGATGCCAGAAAGAAAACAAAATACCGAATATTCTCACTTACAAGTGGGAGCTAAACACTGGGTGCTCATGGGCGTAAAGATGGAGACAATAGACACTGAGTACTATTAGAAGGAGGAGGGGAAGAAGGGGACAAGGGGTGAAAACCTGTTGGGTACTATGCTCAGTATCTACGTAATAGGATCATTCATGCCCCAAACCTCAGCACCATGTAATATACCATGTAACAAAAAACCTGCACATGTACACCCTGAATCTAAAATAAAAGTTGATATTATTAAAAAAAAAAAATCCAAAGCTTTGATCTTCAAGACCAATGCTGGAGCACAAGCCAGTCAGCCAGTCATTTCCTTCACTTTTCCTGATTGTAGATTTATTGGTGTGAACAAAAATAGGTGGATGACTTTTTTCAAGCCCCAAAAGTTCTTTAGTAGCAGGGTAAGGAGGATCATTTGGCTCCTAATCTTGAATGTTTTTTCTAGATTCTTCTCCTTATTAAAAATCTTGAAGCTGCCAGGCGTGGTGACTCACACCTGTAATCCCAGCACTTTGGGAGGTTGAGGTGGGTGGATCACTTGAGGTCAGGAGTTCGAGACCAGCCTAGCCAACATGGTGAAATCCTTTCTGTACTAAAAATACAAAAATTAGCCAGGCAGAGTGGCATGTGCCTGTAATCCCAGCTACTTGGGAGGCTAAGGCAGGAGAATCGCTTGAACCTGGGAGGTGGAGGTTGCAGTGAGCCAAGATTGTGCCACTGCACTCTAGTCTGGGTGACAGAGCACGACTCCTTCTCGGAAAAACAAAACAAAACCTTGAAGCCTTTACTTTTACTCTTTCATCCATTCCCTCACCCATGTACTGATGAAAAAAATATGCGTCTGGCATACATGAGATCAAACTTGTGGTCCAGGTGAGCCCAGGCCTCAGCAATGGCGATGGTGTTGCTCAGCATACACACAGCTCTCTGTACCTGGGTCAGGTCTCTGAGTAGCACAGTGGGAGGCTGATAATTGATGCCATCCTTGAAGCCAGTGTGACACCAATTTGTACAAACTGGACACTGTGTTTGGTCTTGATGGTGACCATGCCAGCACTGATATATTTGGGAGCCATGTCACCATAGTACAACAGGCAGCAAGCCATGTGTTTACCATGGCAAGACTCACATTTACCATCGGATTGGCTGGCTCAAAGCAAGCATTGGCGATCTTTGCTGTAGTAAGCTGTTCACAGTATGCTTTCTCAGCAGAGATATAAGGGGCCTATGTGGGCAGAGGGAAGTGAATGTGGGGATAGGATACCAGGTTGGTCTGAGGTTCTGCCAGATCAATATTTAGGGCTCCATCAAGTCTGAAGGAAGCAGTGATGGAGGGCACAGTCTGGCTAATGAAGCAGTTAACTTTAGCACCCACTCAACACTGGGTTCTCAGTATTGAGATTTCTATGGCAGTTGTCATCAATGGCCTCATTGCCTACCATGAAGCACAATCAGAGTGCTCTAGGATGGTATGTGTGGTGAGGATGAAGTTGTGGGGCTCAGCTACAGCTGTGGAAACCTGGGGTACAGTGGAGTTGGGTAAACAGAGAGCTCCAGCTTGGACTTCTTGCCATAATAAACAGAAGTTGTGGTGTTGCATGTGCTCTGTGTATAAAACACTCAAAACAATGGGATGATCAGGAACAGAGAAGGAAATGAAACATAAGGAGTAAATCAAGCTCTGCGTATTTTCTTTCTGTTTCTACTTCCTATTCCTTAGAAGCTATTGGGGTCCTGACAGACTATACATGTAAAAAAATATAAATTTTGCACAACTGATACATTATTTTAGATTAGTGAGATGACAAGTCTCACTAGAGACTGGCCTAATTTAAAAAAGAATGTATTAGTTTATGTAATGAAAAAGATCAGGGAAAGAGCTAAGTATGCAAACGCAGTAGGAAACTATTTTTTTTTTTTTTTTTTTTTGAGACGAAGTTTTGCTCTTTTTACCCAAGCTGGAGTGCAATGGTGATATCTCAGCTCACCGCAACCTCCGCCTCCTGGGTTCAGGCAATTCTCCTGCCTCAGCCTCCTGAGTAGCTGGGATTATAGGCATGCGCCAGGAAACTATTTTTTATCTTTTGGCTCTGCTTTTCTTTGTGTTGGCTTCATTCTCTAGTAGATTCTTTTCAAATGTCAGTGCAGATGGCTACTAGCATTTCAAAAGTTATATCTTACTAGTTTCGCCTCTTTCTCAATAGTTGCATTAGAGATTTCAGAGTTGATATCTGTAGGTCTTGATTGGGTAACATGTCCAGCCTTGAAAAAATTCACCATCATTTTGATTGGCTGGGCTTAGGTCACCTGCCAACTGCTGGAACCAGTGGGTGGAGTTAGCATAACTTAAACCTTAAGGACCAAAACAGGAAAAAGGGAATGGTACCCTAAAAGAAAATCAAAGTGTTATTACACAGACAGGAAATGCACGGTGGGCAGAGAAAAATTACAGATCCTATTCTAGCACTCAACTACATGCTTCAGTACTCAACAAATGCAGGAGGGAACAAAAATTATTACAGTCAAGGGTGACTTGACTTGGCTTAACTGAAAGCAAAGAGGGTTAGGATGCTAAGGACAGGTGGAAAAATCTGATAGATGAAACGTTTTCAAGTTACCTTCTCTTACACACTGCATTTCCCCAGAGGTTTGCACTTACGGTAGGATTAGAACATTTACATTAGAACATTAAAACATTTTACAACCTTGTAATTAATCAGTGTTTTTCAAATAAATAGATGTTTGGATATTTATTAATATATGGATGTAAAGATGCTGGTCTGTTCTTTAGATAAGATTATTTTGTAACTCTCGGGAATCCCTGTGATCCACCTTTGCTTAATCTTCAGGCAGTGTTGATTCCAACCAAGCACAAGTATGTTTAGAATGGGAACCTTATCTCGGTGTCCTATTTTTCTACAGGTAGCAATTACTGTTTCCACAAGCCTGCAGTGTATGGTTATGGGACAGCCACTTCCTCCTTCAAATCACATCCATTAATCTGTGTGGGCAAAGTCCATCACTGTCACCTATCGATGGGATTTGACTTGGGTGGAACAGATTTTCAACTGTCACAAGTAAAAGACTCCCACAGACCAGCAAAATTCATACAAACTTAACAGACTATGCTTTTTTTTTTTTTGAGACAAGGTCTTACTTCTGTCACCCAGATTGGAGTGCAGTGATGTGATCATGGCTCACTGAAATTTCCATGGCCAGGGTTCCTCCTACCTCAGCTTCCCAAGTAGCTGGAACTACAGGCATGTGCCATTATACCCAGTGAGTTTTTTGTCGTTTAGTAGAGATGGGGTTTTGCCATGTTGTCCAGTCTGGTCTCAAACTCCTGGGCTCAAGCAATCAGTCCTCCTCAGCCTTCCCAAGTGCTGCGATTACAGGTGTGAGCCACCCTGCCTGGCCCAGACTATGCTTTTAAATACACTTTATTAACTGATATTTGTATAACACATTCCTGTTTCTTAACTTCTTGCATGTAAACCATCTCACCTGATTATCATGGAAGCTTTGGAAGGCAGGTAGGACAGATAATATTATTATTTTCATATCATAGATGATGAAATAGAGATCCAGAGAGATGAGGTGAACTACTCAAGCTGATATGAGCAATCATTAATGTGAGTCTTCAGATTCCAGATCTCAGGTTTTTCTCAGGGTGCCTGAGTATGGGTGAGGGTGGCAGTGTTGGCTGGAAGTGAATGGGAAAAACGCTGGAATCCAAAGACCAAGGGTTTGAAGCCTGGTTCTACTAATTGCTGGTTGTGTGACCTCAGGCAAATTTCTTAATCACGTAGCCTCAAATTACTCATCTATATTGTTAAATCATTCTCTACCTCATAGGATTCTTGTGATGATTAAATGAAATAACACATGAATGGGACTTAGCAGGGCCTCGTATATATCTGTCATGCTTGAATATACCAGTTATGTTATTGTTGTTGCCTATGTCTAAATCCAGATTCAACCTGCATTCACAAAGAGAAATGAAGAGCTGAATTATTCATCTGTACTGTACCAAGCTTCTGCCTCTATTAAATATATCTTTCAAGCATGGGTAGGAGGCAAGGGTGACTTACCCCAATCAGTTGTTTGCCTCACTATGCTTGCCTCCTGATAGCTTTTCTCACCATTCTGATTGTCCACTACAAAGCCAAGTATATGTTTGTTTGCTTGTTTTTTGAGACTGAGTCTCACTCTGTCACCAGGTTGGAGTGCAGTGGCAGGATCTCGGCTCACTGCAACGTCCAACTCCCAGGTTCAAGAGATTCTCCTGCCTCAGCCTCCTGAGTAGCTGGGACTACAGGCATACACCACCACACCGAGCTAATTTTTATATTTTTAGTAGAGACGGGGTTTCACCATGTTGGCCAGGATGGTCTCGATCTCTTGACTTCGTGATCTGCCCACCTTAGCCTCCCAAATTGCTGGGATCACAGGCATGAGCCACAGCTTCCAGCCAAGTATATGTTATATATGCTCCAAAAATTGTAAGAGTACAACTATTTAGTATATTCTAAGAGATAAATGTAAACTCTGCAATTTGATTACATCATTAAGTATAGCCATGTTAAAAACAGTGAACAAAAATGCCCATCTGAGTTTTTCTTCTTAGACTACATAAGCTCCAATGAAAGCATTTCTCCTATTCTACTATTCTATTATTTTGAACTTTCCTTGTTTGTAGTGCATTATGGATTTCTCCCAGTGTTAGTTTTATTAGAGATGAACCAATTATTTGCATATACCTCCAACACTGGTTCTTCTGTAATGTGGGCTTTGAATGCAGTAATAGTCAGAACATCAATGTCCTTTGGGTAGACCCTGGTGGTTTTGAGCAAAGCAAATGATAATAGCATGTTCTGGGAAGGTGCAGCTTTTCCTATTGACCTTAGTTGATTCCTTCATCCATTCAGGACCATTGAACAGCCTATGAGAAATGAGAAACTCAGTGGAAGAGCGAGACCAAATCCCTGCCATGTGAACTTGCACTCTCATGGGGGATACAGAAAAGTAAACAGGGAATGAAGGATGGTGATGGAAGTATAGGGGAGAATTTGAGCACAAGTATGAAGAACACCAAACTCAGATTGTGGGAACTCTTCTCAGAGATGGTGACATCCCAGCAGAGGGCTGGCCAATGACTGTGAATTAGCAAGTCAGAGCTTGCTGGGAGGAGGGAAGAGGCAACTATTCCAGGCCTAACGAGAAGATGCAAGGGCTGCGAAGACGGAGTGAACTTGGCTGGTTTATAGAGTGCAGAATTCTAAGAGAAACCTGGCAGGAGACGGGCATAGGAGTTAGGGCCAAAATAGGGAGAGAGTGCAATGGTGAAAACTTCTCCCATGGCTACCCACAAGTCCACGAAAGTGGAAGTGACCCCCACTGTTCCTCCCTCTCCCAGTAGAAAGATAAATTCCCTTAGCACCGGGCATTCTGGATATTAAATGAAAGTGACAATGACTGAGTACTTCACTACGTGCCAGGCATATTTCTAGTGATTTTATATCGATTTAAACTTCTAACAATCCTATGATGTAGGCGATATTGTTCTGCCCACATTGCAGGTGAGGATATTGAAACAAGGGGAGGTAAATGACTTCCACAGGGAAACCCAGTTGATGAGAGGCAGAGCCAGAACTGGATCCCAGGTGGTCAGTCTCCAGAGAGACCCCCTCCATAAAGATGGCTGTAGCAGTTAGGTGTCCTGTGAACTGATTCAGGAATGCCCTGCAGAGCTTGCAGTACAGAGCCATGGCAACTGTCGAGCACTCCCTTGACATTTGCATGGAGAGAGCAACCCTTTCATCTCTTTTTTGCTGTGTGAGGGACATGGTGGAAGGCGATGGTGGCGTGGTCAGGACAACGTTTCACTAAAACATGCTTATCAAAATAAGCACGTCTTTAAGCCACAAACTGTAACAGTTACTGCCCATGATGGTGGTTTGCCACGGAAGAGATTTCAGACTCCCCTTATCTTTGCTTCTGTTTTCTCTTTAACATAGGTAATGACATCAGACCGGTCACTGTCCATTAACATCTGTAATGCTTCCCGGTTCTCAAGAAGTGAAAGAGAAACATTATCTTTGCCTTTGCAGCACAGCTCCACTTTATTCAAATTCAGAGACTTCTTTTTACCATGACTTAGTCAGGATTTTATTTCGTTTGTCATTTTTTTTTTTTTTTTTTTGAGACTGAGTCTTACTTTGTCGCCCAGGCTGGAGCGCAGTGGTGTGATCTCGGCTCACTGCAACCTCTGCCTCTCCCATTCAAGTAATTCTCCTGCTTCAGCCTCCCAAGTAGCTGGGACTACAGGCACATGCCACCATACCCGGCTAATTTGTTGTATTTTTAGTAAAGACAAGATTTCACCATCTTGGCCAGGCTGATCTTGAACTCCTGACCTTGTGAGCCACCCACCTCGGCTTCCCAAAGTGCTGGGATTACGGGTGTGAGCCATCACACCCAGCTGAAGCTTTAAAAATAACAAAACAAGGCCTGGTGCGATGGCTCATGCTTGTATTCCCAGCATTTTGCGAGGCTGAGGTGGGTGGCTCACAAGGTCAGGAGTTCAAGACTAGCCTAGCCAAGATGGTGGAACCTCTTCTCTACTAGAAGACTATGTGAGATACTCTGCCCCCAGATGAAAATGCGGGTTCCAACCATACCTGACATGGCTTTTTGGTTTCTCTTTCAGAAGTTCATAGATTAGAATGCCAAAGACACGATATTGGCTTTGATGCATTTGCAGTAGCACAAAGTGAAGTCCTGGAGACCTTATCCTATTTTCATAAAAGAAAAAAAGTTGAAGAGATGAGGAAGATAACAGCTAAGAAACAACCAGAAAGCTGAATCCAAACTGTGGTGGCTTTATCAAAGGACTTCACTACCGACATTCAACATCATAACCTCAACATTAACATCGCCTTGCTAATATCTGTAGTTTACTCACAGCTTTTCAACCACACTCTACTCTCTTTTGGGGGAAAGAAAGTTATACACGTTAGCTGTTCCCAAGTTTGGCAGATGTGCTTTGAAAATACTTGTTGGAGAGTAAGATTAAAAACAAAAACATTGTGTAATATTTCCATTACCAGGGACAAAATTGCTTCTATGAAAACATATTTGAGGAATATCTTTAATTTGTTGCTGGCATTGATTTTTGTGTGTGCGTTGCTTAATTTTCTGTTCTGGTCAAAAAGCTGTCACATTGGGTCAGGCCATTTGATCCCATCCCATTCCCAGTCTTCTAGGACCTGTGAGCATGGGCAAACACTTTTTAATGATCCTGATCAAGTGTGGGGAACATCCTTTTGCTGACCCCACTTGTAATCAACTGTGATTGCCTAGAAGCAGGTGAATTGATTGCTCCTGTCCTCCCCAACTAGCCAGAAGAGTAAGTCATACATTATCCTGGCCCTTTGAAAAATCCAACTCGGTGATTGATTTTACGGCTGCCAGTGGCAGCAAATTCCTCAGCATGAATTCTGCTAAGTGAAGAAGTATTTCCTATAACTTGCTTTAAATTTCCTTAGCATTAACTTCCCTGAGTGGCCCAGTCTCTCATGGGACAATGTAATAAGGATCTATCAGTTTTACTGCCTAGTACATAGCCTTAATGCCTAAGTAAATCTCTCTTATTTTTCAGCCCGGGCTTAATAATTCTGACTTTTGAAATCTCCTGTCATGAATGAATCTACACTGCACTCTATTTCTTGCCCTGCCCTGGAATTCAGCCATTCCTGCACTGCATTTCTTAAGGTGAAGAAGTGAAAGAGGAAGACCAATCCAATTGAACATGTATTATTCTCTTCCATAATGCTATTGTATTATATTCTCTTTCCATTTATTTTTTTTTTATTCTTCTGATTTCTCTGCACAAAAGAGGGAAATTCATCCAAAGCTATGGAAAGTTTCCTTGAAAGATTTTTATCGAGTCACACTTACATACAGTGCAATGTGCGTCTCTTACAGCATTATACAGTTTGGGATTTGTTTTTAACCCCATGAGAAATGCCGTATCAGTGCTTTGGCATATATTTGTTCCAATTTCTACATTGGTTGGGGAGGGGGAGAAGCTTTCTTTTTATTAAATAAAATACACATCTGTTTCATTAAATAGACACTTCAAGCATGAGTTGCTAATGGAACGAAAATATAAATAAAACATGGAACTATCCAAATGCTACATGTTCTCCACATTTGCCCCCAAAATGTGCCTCATCTCCCTGTACCTCCAAATAATATTTCTAATGTTTTCATTTTATTAGTTTTGCAATGTCACTCACTGTCAAGGTAGAATTACTGGATGGCTTAAGACGACTTTTGTAAAATTTTCAAATCCTAAATTAAAAAATCATCTTTCAATAAAACAGATCTTGTGATTTATTTATTGGGATGTGTGTGAGAGGGACCTACCGATTCACACTCATCCAGTACATGGGCTCTGAGATATATTTGAATTTGTGGAGGCAGGGTGTAGAATGACAAAAACAAACAAAACCCCACGGTACAGACCCAACTGTGGTACACACAGACAGGTTGGTTTTAATTTTATTTTAATTTTGGAGCTTCTGTGAAAAGAAGAATGAGGAGAGAGAAAAAAGGGGAAGAGTGAGAAATAGCATATTTAGGGTATGACAAATTGGGAATGGCTCTGCAGTGATCTCTTTCTTTCTTTCTTTCTTTCTTTCTTTCTTTCTTTCTTTCTTTCTTTCTTTCTTTCTTTCTTTCTTTTGTTGTTGTTGCTTTGAGACATAGTCTAAATCTATCACCCAAGCTGGATGGCAGTGGCATGATCCTGGCTCACTGCAACCTCCACCTCCCGGGCTCAAGCTATTCTCTTACCTCAGCCTCCCAAGTAGCTGGGACTACAAGTGCATGCCACCATGCCTGGCTAATTTCTTTTTCTGTCTTTGTATTTTTTTTTTTTTTTTTTTTTTGAGACGGAGTTTCGCTCTTGTTACCCAGGCTGGAGTGCAATGGCGCGATCTCGGCTCACCGCAACCTCCGCCTCCTGGGTTCAGGCAATTCTCCTGCCTCAGCCTCCTGAGTAGCTGGGATTACAGGCACGCGCCACCATGCCCAGCTAATTTTTTGGTATTTTTAGTAGAGACGGGGTTTCACCATGTTGACCAGGATGGTCTCGATCTCTTGACCTCGTGATCCACCCACCTCGGCCTCCCAAAGTGCTGGGATTACGGGTGTGAGCCACCACACCCGGCCCTGTTTTTGTATTTTTAGTAAAGACGGGGTTTGGCCATTATGGCCGGGCTGGTCTCAAACTCCTGATCTCAGGTGATCCACTTGCCTTGGCCTCCCAAAGTCCTGGGATTACAGGCAAGAGCCACCGCGCGCAGCCCTGATCTCTTTTTCTGTCCTTCCTCTCTACCTTCTTGCTTCCCTTGCTTCCTCTTTTCCTGCCTTCCTCCTTCCCTCCCTCTCTTCCTTTTTTTAAATTAACTTTCACCAGAGGTTATTGAGTCCCTCGCAGGTATAAATCTTTTGCTAGGCACCAGGGTACAGTGATAAGATAGACGTGGTTCCTGAGCTTGCAGAGGAGAACAAGGCAGCCAAAAGCATGTGTATGAGGAGTCATCTAGGAGGAGCCATAGATGCCTGGACAAGGAGAACATATGGCTGTGAGAGTTTCCTGTGGGAAATGATGCTAAGCGAATGCGTGAAAGGTGGGTGGAAACGGCCAGGGGGAGGAATTACGAGATGAAAACAAAATCATCCCCAAAGCAGAAGGAGCTCATCACAGAGGAGCTGAAGAAGCCCAGCAGGGCTGATGGGCAGGGCTCCAGGTGGAGAGGGCTCCAGCAAGGCTATGCAGGCTTGGAGTGCTGGTCATTACTTTGAAAACAAAACTAATGCCAGAACTCAGAAAACTATTTGGGAGAGATAGGGTGTTTTTTTTCCTAGATCTAATGATGATTAGGTAAAGTTGGTATCCTTAGAATAAAATTATCTGACATGGCTACAGAATTCCAAAGAGAGGAACATTAGAAATTCAAGAATATACTAAATGTCTACATCCCTCTCTCCTCTCCCTAAATGAGGACATGAACATGTGACCTGGGCATTCCAGTGGGATGAGCTGAGTGCAGTGGAGGCTACTGAGGTTGCAAATTGGCAAAGAGACTGACCAGCTACAGAGAGATTTGTCTTTAAAAGTTCTCCTCTCAGCATTAGGGACATATGACTTAGTGATACCATAAAAAACACTTTTTCAAGTACTTGATACTTTTAATTTTAATTAAAATTACTGTTTTAAGATACAGTCTTACTCTGTCACCCAGGCTGGAGTGCAGTGGCATAATCATAGCTCACTGCAGCCTTGAACTCCTGGGCTCAAGTGATCTTCCGGCATTAGCCTCCCAAGTAATCTGGACTACAGGCATGCACCACCACACCTGGCTAATTTTAATTTTTTTGTTCAAGTAGGGGTTCCCCAGGCTGGTCTCAAACTCCTGTCCTCAAGCTGTCTTCCCGCTTTGGTCTCCCAAAGTGTTGGGCTTACAGGCGTGAGCCACTGTGTCCGGCCTTAATACTTTCAAACTTTCTCTCGATCTCTCTCTGGCTTTCTCACTCAGTAGCCAAAGCCATAAAAGTCACAAAAATTAAGCAATTTGAGATTTCCCACCCAGGGAAAGGGTCACTCTGTTGACAATGAGAGGAAATTAAAGGGTGGGGTCATGTTCTCTTTGCTCATCCTTCTATTAGTGCAGAAAGATAATTGCATGGCTCTGATTGCATGGGGAGATAAAAGCCCAGCTCACCCCCCACCCCCACTTTCCTTCACCATGTCTCTAGGACTCACAGCAGACTGAGGGACGTTTGGCTTCAAGTGGGGAAGAAAATTTGCCAGAGGCCTCCTCAAAGCTGGGCAGAGCTCTGTCTGATGGAGGCCTGACTTGCTTCTAAAAAGAGTGCAGTCTGGGCCCATGCCCTTTTCCCAGATCATTTTAAATCTTGTTGAATCAGTTCAACTTCAAATCTAATTGACTGTCTCCTTATCTCTCTTAGTTGAGCCTTCAAGTCTCTTTCAGTTTGGGCTAACCGAGGGGAATGGTGAGAAGGGATACCAAGCATACAGATTCTCTTTTGCAAATGTAGGGATATATTCTGGGGCTTGATTGAGGGAGTCAGTGTAGGGTCCTCAGCCATTATCCAGTTTCTGGCCTCAGCACCTTTTTTTTTTTGAGGTAGAATTTCACTCTCCTTGCCCAAGCTGGAATGCAATGGTGTAATCTCTGCTCACTGTAACCTCCACTTCCCGGGTTCAAGTGATTCTCCTGCCTTAGCCTCCCAACTGGCTGGGATTATAGGTATGCACCACCACACCTGGCTAATTTTTTGTATTTAGAAGAAATGAAGTTTCACTATGTTTGTCAGACTGGTCTCGAACTCCTGACCTCAGGTAGGTGACCCACCCACCCAGGCCTCCCAAAGTGCTGGAATTACAGGCATGAGCCACCGTGCCCAGCCAGCACCTTTTTATTCACAGAAAAAATTAAAGATGAAGCAGAACCTATGTGTCAAATTTTCAAATAGCCATGACTCGGTCATGTTTATACAATGGCAGACAAATGTTTTGGATGCAAAGGGACAAATGACATTCAGTCAGTGTTCTTAGCTTAGGCAGATATGTTGCTTAAATTTGGAATAACACTTTTTTCAAAGGGTATAAAGAACAAAACTCTTTTGCTTAGACATATTTTAAAGCAGTTTGAAAATAATATTACAAAAAGTTTTAAGCTGAAGTTTTTTATTAAACTACTATATATATTTTGGTGAGGGCAGGGGTCAGGATGATTGGTGTTACTTCAGATTCAAAGAGGCCCATCTTTGATTTTGAAGTGAACTTTATACAACAGCCACTTGAATTGGATGGCAATGCTTGTGGAATCATCCTGGGCAGCTAATGTGCTTATCAGGCCTGACCACACCACATTCCTCTGTATCCCTCCATGTTCCCCAGAACCCCTTTTGGAGTCTTCTGCAGAGAAAGTCCTCAAACCTGAATTAAGTGGCTGACCTAGCACAGCTGAAAGCATCTAAGGATGCCAGCATCCCCAGCCCCAGTGTCCATGTTTGAATCTGGCCTCTAATGCCTTTTCTATTTCCTGTTTAGAAAACTATTCCATAATGGGGGTAGTCAATTCAGAATAGCAATGACTACAACAATAATGTACTAATGACCTAGACTGAGTGCTCACTATGTGTCAGACTGTGCTAAGCATTATTATTTTATGTCCTCCTTACAGAATCTGGGAGCAGTATGTTCCTATTTCACATTTCTTATTTCTATTTCACAACTAGGGAAGCTGAGCCTTAGGGAAAAACTGCTCAGTCACAGGGTTAGTGAAAGGCGAATCCTGGGCCCCACGTTGAGTTAGTCTGATTCTGGAGAGTGTGTCATTACCCAGACTCACAAGCCTGGACCTTAAGGCACAAAAGGTTCTAGAAAGTGGGGGAGATTGGGAGGACGGAGTCTTGCTCTGTCACCCAGGCTGGAGTACAGTGGCACAATCTCAGCTCACTGCAGCCTTCACCTCCTGGGTTCAAGTCATTCTCCTTTCTCAGCCTCCCCAGTAGCTGGGATTATAGGCCGGCACCACCACACCCAGCTAATTATTGTGTTTTTAGTAGAGATGGAGTTTCACCATGTTGCCCAGGCTGGTCTCAAACTCCTGACCTCTTGATCCACCTGCTTTGGCCTCCCAAAGTGCTGGAATTACAGGCATGAGCCACCGTACCCGGCCTCAAAGAGAAATTTTTCTGGACTCTACTATGCTCAGAGCAAATTTAGGGTGAGAGGCCTGTCCTTGGGATCGATTATTTTCCTGTTTCCTTTGTTCTTCCTTTTCCTGGCCTCACAACTCTTTCTTGAATTGTACCAGAAAATTGTGACGGACACCTGAGTGTGCTAAGGAGACTGAACGAGAAAGACTGCTCCTTCGGATCCTCTGCCCTCTTTCCATTCTCCGTCCTACAGGACGAATGAGCTGAACAATCCTAAAACCTGGCTGTAGTCGTGGCTTTGGAGGAGGCCTGCAGACCCGTCTCCTGCAAATTTTCAAGCCTACTTTGTAATTCTTAGGCAGAGTTCTGAGCTCTGATGTCATCTTTCAGTTTCACACTTATTCAAAATATTTTGATCCCACTATGCCCTTGGTGCCATGCTTTATTAATGCAGATATAACTCATATTAGTGATGTCTGTTTTGGAGCCATTTGCCCTGCATATGTTATTGGGTTTCATTGTTTATCTTAGTTTTAAAAAAATTCCATATGCTCTGACCTCCTGACACCTAAGCCTTGCCTGTGCGGTTAAAATAGGAAAACTAGTTATTTGATATCATGAAGGCAATTCAGCTGGTAGACACGCTCAAACGTTTCCATTTCCACTGGGGTGTCCGCAATGTAGGGAACCATAGATTATTAATCAGGGATGCTCAGGAGAAAAATGGTTTCTTTTGTTTACTCGTTAATTTCCAAAAATGAACCCCATGCAAAGAAGATACCACCATGGTGCATTTATTTTTCATTGTTAGCACCTATCATTATGACATTGTGTAAGAACTGCTCAAGTAAATTGTTCCAAAATCACATGGATGGCTTTATGTCCCTTCTCCCACCCGCCCGTGGAGTTGCCTGAAAAAAGAAAAAACATGAGTGTCAGCCCGGTCATCGGGTGAGGAAGCTGCCCACCGTGTGGGGGTGCCAGGCTAGCCTGGGTGTCTGCAGTCAGGCTTTGGCAGGTCACCAGAGACAGGGCAGCTTACAGCCCAGGACTGATCCTAAAGGATCCTGAGCTAGCAAGTCACTAATGGGAACCAGGGTCGAGGGTGGAGTGCGAAATGTGTTCTGTGGACCAAGACCTCCGAGGAGGAAGCAATTTCGCTTAAGGACATTTTCTTCCTAGTTTTAATTGTCCTTCATTTTAAGTGCTACACATTTGTGACTCACCTGATTCCTCAGCATATCTAGTTGTCTGTCATGGGTGGTCCTGGATGCCCTGTCACATGAATTTATCTCTATGAACATATTGGCTGTTTTGGGAGAAAGATGCTGGTTTATGTCATATGATATAAAAATGGCTAACCTTTTCTGAGCACTTATTTGTACCAAATGTTGCACTAAGGTGTGCATGGAATATTTCAGGTAATTCTCAGAACCTACTATCTGGGTGCTAATTACTGTTGAGAAAACAAAAGCATGAAAAAGGTAGGCAATTTGCCTGAGGTCGCAGACCAAGTAAATCACAATGCTCCCCTGTAGCCTGATGGAGTTCATGCTCCTCACAGTCACCCCCATGTTCCTCTAGATGGAGGCAGCGCTTGCCCTGGTGTCTGTCTGGAGCTATTAGGAGGCTCTGCATCTCCATCTCTGCTAAGTAGCTATTGTGCTAAGTTGTACTTGCAAACCACCGAAAGGGGCATTGGGCGGCAAAGCAAACTAAACATCCTCTTACGATATGATCTAGCAATCACACTTCTTGGTATTTACTCAAATGAGGTGAAAATTTATGTCCACAGAAAAACCTGCCCATGAATGTTTATAGCAGCTTTTTTTTTTTTTTTTTTTTTTTTTTTGAGACAGAGCTTCACTCTGTTGCTCAGGCTGGCATGCAGTGGTGTGATCTGAGCTCACTGCAACCTCCATATCCCGGGTTCAAGTGATTCTTCCACCTCAGCCTCCTGAGTAGCTGGGACTACAGGCACGCACCACCACGGCCAGCTAATTTTTGCATTTTTAGTAGAGAGGGGATTTCACCATGTTGGCCAGGCTGGTCTTGAACTCTGGACCTCTTGATCCGCCCACCTCGGTCTCCCAAAATTCTGGGATTACAGGCATGAGCCACCACACCCGGCCAGCTCCACACACTCTTTTTTCACTCCTGAGAGACTTTGCAGAGAGCTTGCTCCAGTGGTCCAGTGTTTGCACTTTGAGGCTGATGAGGTGAGATAGTGTATGAGAGGAAAACAAAAAGGCAGAGAAAAAGAAAAGAACAAAGAAAGAGGGAAAAAGAAACAAAGAATGAAACGAAGAGGAGGAGGGAGGGAGAGAGGGAGAATCTAATGTTGATGGGCAAATCAGGAAGTTGGTGTGGTCTCCCATTAGGGTCCTGGGTTTGGCAAGTGAGTCTCAAAAAAAAAAAAGAAAGGTACCTTCATAATTTTCTAGCAAACAATGAGGTTGGAATTTTTCCTGATTCTTCTCTACTTCAAACCGTGGAAGGAGCATTAAACCAAAAAGAGGACTCGCTTGTATATGCCACCATTTCCTGCGTCCCCTCCACTAGGCCTGGGAGACGCCATTAATCACACAACGCGTCCATCTGTGTGCCTGTCATTTGGGCTGCTCCCTACGGTCAGAAAAGCAGACAACAGCCACATGCCAAACACTTGGCTGTATGGGTCGTCAGTGAGGACTGGTAGAGAAGTTACTTCTCTTTGCCTGCCTACCTTCTACTGTTCACCAGATCCAATTTACTCTTAGAGAATGAGGCAACTATGTTTAGAGAAAATGGATCAAACCCAATTCCATTTGGCTTTCTTGCTGAACTGAAGACATTAGAGATTTTAAACATCATTGAGCTGTATTGATACAATTGAAACACACACACACACACACACACACACACACACACACACTCCAAATCTGATGCAATTGGGGCTTTCTGAACAATCCATTTTTCTATCTAATCAGTTGAGGAATCCTTGGTTTTAAATATAGAATCAGTCAGGACAAGACTCTTACTTAGTTGTGTTACACATAAACGGCTTTAGAATGGAAATTTTCAGTTTTTCTTTTCACCCCAGAGGGGGATTATATTCATGTACTCTGATATAAGAGGGGATTTCTGAAGCTATGGAATTTTTTTTTTTTTTTTTTTTTTGAGACAGAGTTTCACTCTTGTTACCCAGGCTGGAGTGCAATGGCGCGCGATCTCGGCTCACCGCAACCTCTGCCTTCTGGATTCAAGCAATTCTCCTGCCTCAGCCTCCCAAGTAGCTGGGACTACAGGCATGCACCACCATACCCAGCTAATTTTTGTATTTTTAGTAGAGACAGGGTTTCACCTCGTTGACCAGGATGGTCTCGATCTCTTGACCTTGTGATCCACCTGCCTCGGCCTCCCAAAGTGCTGGAATTATAGGTGTGAGCCACCGCACCCGGCCTTGGAATATAATTTTCAACATGAAATTTTATTTAGGATATATGGACTCCCACAAAAGCTTCAATAAAATTTAACTATTGACTCAATGTAAAGTTTCCAAAGAGCCAAAACTGACGACTCTTTCCCAGGCAGAGAAAACTTTCAGAGAAGTGCCTGATTCTTCCCACAGGGGCTGAAGGCTGCTGGCTTCAGGGTGCCTTTGGATTCCTTTAAGAAGAATCTTTAGATGGCACCAAAGTTGCTATGCAAATGCAAATATCAGAAAGGTGTGATCCTCTGTCTACAAGCGAATTAATAATATCAGAGAGTAAGCATTACACTAAACTCGCTACATCCTCCTTTTGATTCTAAGACAGTGAAACATGCACCCTGAGTTTTATTTCATGCAATTTATTTTTCAGGAACAGATGTGGACTTGGGTGTCTGCCCCCACCCACTCTTGCTAAGGTGTCTCACTACTACCCAGATGTGTAAATTCATGTGACATCTGGTATGAATTGTGGCCATAGGACAGAGTAGGCTAACCAGGCATGATTCTCAAGTCTGACTTCATTCCTGCCATTTTCTACCAACCAAGCCTCTAGAGTCAAATTTGAAGAACTTCAAGTGGAACTCTTGAAGAATGGACTTTCTTCCCAAAATGAATACTTCAGAGATTTTCAGTGGTTTCTTGAATAAAGCAGCAACAAAACCCCCACCCATTTGCTGAAGGCTCTGCTTCAGCCACTACGTTAAATGCGTTACACACTTCAACTAACTTCAATATTGTCTATAACCTTTTGGGTGTTGTTATTTCTGTATCATGGATGAAGGTGAAGATATTGACACTTTGAGGTTACAAAACCATCACCATCATCAACAGCAACAATGGTGCTTACCTCTGATTGAGAACTTACCCTGCTCCAAAACATGGAAGGGATATTACAAATCTTCAAACAACTGGATAAGCACGTCACAAATTTTCAAACAAGCTTGTAAAATAAGGACTGTTAACATTCTGATTTTACAGATGAAGAAATTGAGGCCTAGAGAGTTAAATGATGTGCCGAAGATCACAAAATGCATCGTATAGAGGTGGAGGAGTCAGCTTCACGCCAACGTCTTTGATCTTCATTGCTATAATTTCTGGTCGTGTAGTAGAGTAAAAGTGAACTGAACATTCATGTCAGGTTTACACAAATTATTTTAAGAAATGAGGCCGGGTGTGGTGGCTCATGTAATCCCAGTACTTTGGGAGGCTTAGGCGGGCAGGTCACTTGAGGTTAAGAGTTCAAGACCAGCCTGCCGACATGGTGAAACCCCATTTCTACTGAAAATACAAGTTAGTCAGGCATGGTAGTGTGCACCTGTAATCCCAGCTACTTGGGAGGAGGAGGCAGGAGAACTGCTTGAACCCGGGAGGCAGAGATTTCAGGGAGCCAAGATCGTACCACTGCACTCATGCCTGGGTGACAAGCAAAAACTCCATCTCAAAAAAAAGAGAAGAAAAATGTTAGGACAAACGAGAAGAACTATAAAATCTTATGACTAGAAGCTTATAAATTATAAATATTGAAAAATTAAACATTCCCAATAACTGCAGATAGCCATAAAAGGTTGCTCAAAATTAATTAAGGGCGAATTTTTTCAGTGTCAACAGTAGTGACAGCATAGTGACATGGTCATAGAGATTTTTCTTATTATTGTTAACATTTTCCAAAATTTAGCACAATTTTACTACATGTGAAAGTGAAGCTTAGAAAATAAAAGTCATCAGATCTTGGGGCATTACAATGAGTTTTTTAAAAAGTGTCTTATCATATATTGCTTTGTAACAACACTCAGGAAGCCAAAATCATTAGCATGGTTAATAACCTGAGATTGTAAGGATTATATGTAAATGTGAAAGAAGAGAGATCCTCTAAGGGCAAGAGGGCCATTTCCTGCTTTGGATTAGGCATTCCTAGGTGTGATTCTTACAGTTACCTCTTCCTCACATTCAGTATTTAAACACTTCTAGTTCATCTGCAGGAATGAAAATAAAGATATTTTCTTTAAGAAAGATGAATAGAAATATTGCTGATATAACCAAGTGCAGAAAACCTTATTCAATTTTATTTGTTGAGATTGATATGAGTATGCTGAGGGAGACTAAGAGCCCTTCACAGACTATTATTTGTGCACTTAGAGCACAATGTGGATAAGCAAAAGTTGGGATCCGGGAGAGGTGCAATTGCCTATGGTGCCACTCAGAACCGAGGGGCTTTAGCCCTTTATGTTTTATGGACCTGTATCAATCTTTCCGCTTCTCATGTTTCCGCTTCTCCCTCCTCCCCACTGCCAGCACTCACCCATGTGTGCACAGTCATCACAGGAGGGAGGGAAGTTCATTCTCCATAAACAATTTGCTTCTTGGCCACTCCGAGTCTGCCAACCAGGTTGCCAATTCTGATGTAGACACCTGTCCATTTGGAACAGGAATGAAAACAGCCACTCATTTTCTAGAAACCATCAAACACCCTGTCAGCAAACAACAGCTCTCTGTTAACTGCAATCTGGGCAAGACATGAGTGGGTCACATCGGTAGACAATTACTGATCCTCCAAGCCATTCAGTTTTCTTCAAATTGATGAAAGTTTCTGATCTCTTCCCTACAATGCAGTCTTAGGAGAGGTATCTTTTAATGACAGTGATAATAAGCTGCCAAAACTTTATTTTTTGTTATGCAAGGGAGTTCTTAAAACAATGCTCTCAAGAACTTGCTGGCCAGGCGTGGTGGCTCACAGCTGTAATCCCAGCACTTTGGGAGGCCAAGGTGGGCAGATCTTGAGGTCAGGAGTTTGAGATCAGCCTGCCCAACATGGTGAAATCCATCTCTATAAAAAATACAAAAATTAGCTGAGCGTGGTGGTGCACGCCTGTAGTCAAAGCTACCTGGGAGGCTGAGGCTGAAGAATCGCCTGAACCTGGGAGGTGCAGGATGCAGTGAGCCGAGATTGTGGCACTGCACTCCAGCCTCAGCAATAGAGCAAGACTCCGTCTTAAAAAAAAAAAAAAAAAAAAAAAGGAATAAAAGATCTTGCTAATGAGAGTATATGACCAATCCATATTTTAAGGTGGCTTCCCAAATGACATTTTCATTGTTTTAATAACAACAAAAATGATTTCCAACCACATCACTATTGGATTCTGAAAAATTTGCATACTTTCAAATAGAAGCAAGTATACTTTCCTCTCTCCTCCCCAGAGAGAGAGAGAGAGAGAGAGAGAGAGAGAGAGAGAGAGAGAGAGAGAGAGAGTGTGTTGAGTGTGTGTGTGTGTGTGTGTGTGTGTGTGTTGCAGGGCTCTCTGGCCCTTCACTTTGTTCCTTGTCTAATAAGACACTGCCCTGGTCCCTCTGACATCCTCACAAATCTTGGATGAAAAATATTTTAGGTCATTGCCGCCTGCTACTTTCAGGTGAAGTAAATTGTTGCCATTGAAGTCAACTTTCTGAGAAGCCTGAGTTCTGTGTTTAGGAGCTCCTGTCTGGGGAAGACTGGGAACTAATGTGGGTTTAATGTTGTTATGAGCCAGGCGGCTGGAGTAACAATACAAGTCTGTTGGACATGTCTTCTGGGTTGTCACGTTCAATTTGCACATGACCTCCTGGCCAAAAAATGGGAAAGAAATGGTAGAATGTGGGACTGAAAGCTCATATTATTGCTTTGACAGCTTCACTCATCTGGAAGTAATGCAAAATGCAATTTATATTTATACACTCTGACCTCCTGCACAGAGAGGGAAAGTATCTAATGATGGGCCGAGGTAGTAAAGGAAGAAACAGATCTCAATACAGCTGGAATTTGTCTACATGTTTGCTTTTCAACCATTCAATTACAGTCAAAAGATAAATGAAACACAGTCCAGTGGTGAGGTAGTGACACAATTATTTTATAGTGACTGGGTTCTGGCTTTGAGTCTTGGCAAAGGTGGCTGCATCACGCCTTATTTCACTGGAGACAGATAATCTGCCTGCTCCCACCGGACAAAGGCCCCTCTGCTTGTAGGTGCGTCATTATGCCCATCAGAGAGGAAAAAAGACACCAGTGAGTCAGTGACACTCTGGATCTGCATTTAGAAATTCTTGAGAGTGGCTGACACGTTAATCCTATTAACCAAGATAAATCAAGTCAGGCCTGGTGGTAACTGGGGCATTATTCACTTTCGAGTGGAAATAGGCAGTGGGCAAAAAAGCACCATTTTCTTTTGTGCATCAGGAAATTTACTGGTTTTTATACGTCCCTAAATAGCTTCTCTTTGAATAGAAACTATAAGCCAACTGGAGAGAACGGATCCTCAAATATATCCTGAGTAATTCTGACCAGCATTTTAAATGAATACCATTTTCAGTAACTGCAGCTTCATAGTTTCTACAAAGGTAGGTCTCACAGGGGAAAGGGATTCTGGCTTTTTCCAGAGATTAAAGGGGACAGAAATAATCATCTTCATAAAGTCAGCAGCACCTGTACAACTGATGGTGAAATACCACTTTAAGATCCACTTCAAGAGACCAGCTTGAGACCCGGAGATCAACCTTGAGAAATAAAATAAGAAGAGAAGTGAGGGATCACAATAGAAAATGAAGTATGGTATTCCTTGACCGATTGGTCCAACGCAAGTGCATTTTTCTATATCCTTTCTAATTTTTTCTTCTTTGGGGGATTCAAAAACCTTCTACTGCCTGTTTTTCAGATATTAAACTTCTCCTTACTAGATCTCACCTTTGCCTACAGATGCAGAAGACAGAAATGTTTTTTTTTTTTCTTTTTACCTGAACAGAACGGACTTCTTTGTGGAGGAATATCAAATAACCACTACTCTCAAATTGAATCTCTCTAGGCTCCCTCTCTTATCACAGTTTTTGACACAAACTTTTCCCCCACCCCCAATTCCCACTCTTCGGTACCTCAATGGAAGTCATCTGCGGAGTTCATCTGGCCAATTCCTCCAGGTTTCCTTTAGAGAACAGAATGTGTTTGGGGTTTTGAAAGTATTGTTTTTAAGGTTTTGCCAGCTTCCCAGGCAGAAGGAAATTAGCAGAAAGTGTGTGAATTGGGTGAGAGGTGTGGGCGAGGAGGTATGAGGGGCAGGCAGTCTGATTTTGGCATACCAGGTGGAGAGCGTGAGCATCACTCTTGGGGGAAGATATCCTGAGAAGAGAGGGTGGCCAGCCTCGAAGCCAGGCCAGGGTAAGCTGTTTCCATTTCAATGGCTGGCTGAATGAGAACAATCTCCTAGTCTCCCTCCTCCTTTCAGAGGAGTTCCCGGGTTGGATGTGAGTCCTTAAGGGTCAGGGAAGAGACACCCTGACACTCTCTCCATCAGAGGCTGCCCCACTTCCTTCTTTATTTTTATTATTTTATTTATTTACTCATTTTTTTGAGACAGAGTCTTGCTGTGTCGCCCAAGCTGGAGTGCAATTGTGCTATCTCGGCTCACTGCAACCTCCACCTCCCGGGTTCAAGTGACTCTCCTGTCTCAGCCTCTGGATAAGCTTGGATTACAGGCACCCACCACCACGCCCGACTAATTTTTTGTATTTTTAGTAGAGATGGGGTTTCACCATATTGGTCATGCTGGTCTCGAACTCCTGACCTCAGATGATCCAGCTGTCCCGGCTTCCCAAAGTGCTGGGATTACAGGTATGAGCCACTCTGCCTGCCCCCACCTCCTTTAAATAAACAAACAAAACAAGGCGCCAGGAAGGCAGCTCCTGAGGTTCAGTGTTGGCTCCCCTCTCCCAGTCCCCTGGCTTCTTATTCCTACCCACGTCCTGTGCCCCCCACCCCTAAATCTTGGGTGACTTCGAAGCCCTGTGGAAGACAAATGGAAAAAGTCTGGGAGACTCCCAGGCTCCCAACAGCGACCTTAGGGTATTCTACGGAGACTTCTCTGCGGGTGGTCTGGTAAGAAGAAAGTGGGGATGGGGATCTTCTAGACCGGTGACAGTGGCGAGAGAGGGGGTGTCCTAGGTACCGAAGAACCTCTTAGAAGGAGGCAAAGCCAGACGTCCAGCTCAGGGGTGCTCAGCCAATCTGAGGACCACGCACCTGGGCCTCGCGGTCCTGGGCCCCACACTGAGCTCGAGGTCCCTTTGCAGGGGCGGGGGAGAGATACTGAACCCCGCATTTCCACGCTCCCCCACAGGGCCATCTGATGAGCGAGTCATGTGAGTTAGCCCTTCACGTGCACACGTGGGACAGAAAAACTCCGACAAACCTTCCTGTTTGAATTCCAGGTTTATGAACATAATCATGATGGGTTTCGCTAATGAGGAAAACGGTTTGAACCAGTTACATCACCGGCCCGGTGAAACGCTGCCGGGCTGCGGACTGCGGTGACCTTGGTATCAGTCTTGAATTTCACTTACCCCTTGTGTTGCTCTCGGTCAAGTCCCCCTCTAATCAGAGAAGAAGAAAAAGGAAAAGTGCAAACAGGTTCCTCTATTTTTTGAGGAACGCAACAGGGCAGCACGTGTGTCTGCAGCCCCAGAGGCCCAGAACGTTCTCCCCGGGCAGCAGGAATCCCCGTGGGGCAGGGCCGGGGAGCTCGGGACGCGGTGGCCTTTAGGGTGGCGGCTCCCGCCGACCCCGGACCCAGGAGCCGACGGCCGGCGCAGGGTGAGATCTCCACGGCCGGTCCCGCAGGAGTTAAACCCCCAGGCAGACAAAAGGGAGGCCGCCGCGGCTCCTTTTCTCGGCTGTCAGTGGAAAATAGAACCGCTGCCCTCTGGACTTTAACTCCCGGCGGAAAGGGAGTTTTATTACAGGTTATGACAAGTTGCCGAGAGACACGGAGAACTCAATAAGGAGGAGCGGCGGGCGGAATCAAAAACGCTGGAGATGTTTGGAAGACAGAGCGAAGATGGCTTCAAATGATAGGTGTTAGCAGGACTCCAGATGGCCTCTCCGGGCTCCTCCGGGTGGGAGCCGCTCCGCGGCGCCGGGTCGGGGAGGGAGCGGGACCTGGGGAGGCCGGGGGTGTCCCCGAGCGCGACCCAACTGCCCGGAGCGCGGCCCGGAGCCAACCCCGCCTCCTCTTCCCAAATTCCGAAGTCAAGGCCGGCCGCAGCAGACCGTCCCAGAAAATCAACTCCCTCTGCTCAAATTTGCTACTTTGTGTGTTAGTTCCAGGCAGGAAGTCTACACTGCGCTCGGTCCTAGGCTCCCGGTCTTTCCGGATCCACAGGATAATGGAGTTGTTTGAATTCTAGGTCTTGCCTTCTAGCTCTTCCACTTGATTTTTTTTTTTTTTTTTTTTGGACTAGTTTTGGTTTTTCTCTGAGTGTCCCTCCTCTCATCTAAAAATTAAATCCCCCCCCAAGACATATTTCCTGCCAGGTGGGAGATGCTTCTCTTGGGATTTCTGCTAAGTCAGAGCAGTAGTCTGTACAGCGGTCCACCCAGGGTCCCTCTGACCGAGCTGATCTCGTAGGGCAAGGAACACATCCTCCTCCCCGGCAGCTTTTCAAATGTTTTTCATCACCCAACGGCAGTGGAAAATAGTTCTGTCTGCGGGAGTGCCCAGACCTGCAGAGCCTTGTCCTGCCCTGAACCCAGAGTGGGGTGGAGAACCCCTAGAAGAACTCAGAGCAGCACCCCAACTGTCAGTGAAGCTTGCAGGATCCAGGCTGGCCTGAGGATGCCAACTTAGTGAGGGGAAGGAGGCGTGTGGAAGCAACCTTGTATTCCGAAAGGGGTGATATGTGTATCCCAATCCCACTCCATCGCCCTAATCTAGAGAAGACATGATTAGTAGTTTCACCAGTAAAGCTCCTTACAAAGTTCGTTTTCTAGAAGGATTTGAGCCCAATCAAAGCCGGAAATAAGAACGTTTCTATCAGTTACATCGCACATTATGGCAAAGTGCTTGAAAACAAACTACATAATCTCCTTTTTTCTCTCCACCTTAAAAAAACCTATGCAAATAAAATGTGAACAACCTTGTCTAACTTCACCATGGAGGAGGCAGAGAGAGTAGCTATATTGCAAGTATATAGCTAGTGCTCATCAGGAATTTGCTGAAGGACGGCTGGGTGCTGCCCTAGTTTGAAAAATTGCTCAAGCACTTCCCTGCTGGTTTAATCGGTTAGAAGGTAACAATCAGGAAAAGTTTTAAATAGCTGTTTCAAGGAGGCTGTTTCTTGGAGTGACGATTTTGGACACAATTACCCTCCCCCCACCCCACCCACTGTGCTACAGACCAGCACCACTCCAAATTTGTTTTCCCAACGCTGACCCATCTTTTACTATAAATTTCTTTCAGAATTATTTATTCTCCTCCTGTCAACGTGTGCCTGATTTTTATAAACCTTAGTTATTTGCCCTCCCTCTGGAATGCTCCGTTACACCTCCCCCCAACAACTTTCATCAGACGTAGGAGCAGACCTCCATCTCAAATTTGTGACAGAAGTTGAAGGTTTACATTAAAACAACTGAGCCCAAAAAGCAAGCCCTTATCATCCTGAGCAGAGCAACTGCTGCAAACACTGAGGCTAAGTTTGAAAGCCATGGTGCTAAGTGAGTGGAAAAGGCCTCCAGAAAAGAAAGATAAAGGAGATTTTATAGCAATGGAATGAGAGATACTATTTATTTTTTCTGTCATGATGTGCCACCAGTGATAATTACACTTGAAGATAGAACTCTATGTCCCAAATGACTGATTTGTGTTATTTTGTTTTAACATTCTTCAGAACTAAAGAAAAAAGGGAAGAAAAACGAAAATAGTTGTTCTTCACATGGCTATCCATTTGCCACTAATCAGGAAACAGATTTGCGAAACTATAGGATTCTTTTCATTAAAGTAACACATGGAAAAGTGTTAACTTTCACGATAGAACACCTTCATCTAATATTTTGCTCTTGAGATGATGGGGAGAGAGAAATTGTAAACGAAATCACTCCCCTGGCTTGATCTGTGTAAATTGGGATCCTTAAAATTCTGATGGGACAACCTGAGCAATAGGGAAATGCAAACTGGATGAAGCAAAAATGCTCATTTCTACATTTGGGTAAAATCTGAACAGGTTAGGCTCAGTCTTTATTTATCCTTGTCTTCTGTCTTCCTTTCTGGAATATGACTGTATATGAATTCATACTCCAAAATCGAGCTCAAATATGCTTCAAGCTTCCTTGGTTTCACCTGTTCTTGTCTTGTCTATGTGTACCATGTCCCTCCCCCTTCCTGGAAACAGCAAATTGTTGAAAGTAAAACAAAAACAAACAAAACAAAACCCCAAACCGAAAAAACAAAAAAAACTACACACATCTCAAACTTTCCCTCACACCCTTGTAAAAAGAAAGAGAATAGAAAGATTTAAGTCAAAGGCATGTGAAACTGTCACCAGCAATGCTACCCCCCCAAAAAAAGCAGTTGTAAAAAGAAGAAATGTCATCCATAAGAAAGTTAAAATAAGAGCTATTGTCTGCAGGTGAAGCTGCCCTAGCAACTTCAATAGTGTGGCAAAAAGTATGAAGAGAATTGTCACTTTGTAATGTATAAGAACGAATGTATCGGTAAGGAGGAAAGTGGACAAATCTGTAAGGTGGGGTGACTAAAAATAGGAAAAGTTCCCAGGAATATTTTTGGCACTCCCATCTTTACAAATCTTCCTGGCACCTTGGAGAAGTGCGGGACAGCAATGTGAGGCACAGGGGGCCAGGAACTCTCAGGAAGGTTTGGGTTGCTTTTACCCCTTTGTAAGGAGAGTGGGGGCATCTCTTTTTACAGTTTTCCTCCCCTCTGAGGCTTGGAATAATAAACTCAAGTGGCCGCCCATCAGCCCCTATCCATCTTCTTTAGCAAACTCGACACAGTGGAAGAAATATGACACCTGAATTATTAAAGAGGAGCTAGTTGACTTTTAACCCTGGTTGCTTTTCTGAGACCCCATTACCTGCAAATTTATCTGGCAATACATTGCAAGAATTACAGGGCATACAGAATAGGAAGAAGAGAGGAGAAAGCAGAGCGAGGCTTTGTGAAAACATCAGGGAAAGGCAGGATGCTTTACCTTACTCTTTGCACTACTCAAGGAGATGAGTAATATGTTACAGAAAACAAACCACTCCTCTCAAGGAAGTTGGTTTCTCTGTCCACGAAGAAAGCAGACACGATTTCAAAGAACATTCAATGCCACCCCTGCATCTCTCTGATTCCCACTTCCTTCAGTGTTTTAATTTTTTTAATCTTTAACTTGATTTAAATTAATTCTTAACTTTGTGAACAAGAGTAATATAATAAGCTCTTTTCCTCTTCCTCACCTTCCTTTTGAATACAATTCTTATTTTCACTCAGTTTCAGACACTTCTCAAAATAAGAAAAAGAAAAAAAGCCCATTTTCTGTGGATTCTTAAAGATAGCACTAAGTTAGACTCTTCCAAACTTAAGAAAACACACAGAGACTACTTAATTTGAGCCATTGATAGGATTATAAAAATCAGCAATAATCATTCAGGCATTCAGACAAACATTTGTTTGTGCTAATTAAGCAGCCATTATCCTGTGGGGTTGAGTAACTGGGCAGATGTCTTCAGAATAAAACAGGAAGAAAGGTATTGAACCCTTAAGAGATTTCTTCTTTAAAATAGACAAGAGGAGAAATGCAGTAAAACAAAAAAATATTATTACGTAGTTATTTGGGCATAGATTTGTATATCCTGTTGCCAAGGTGAAGGTAATAATTGAATCTATCCAAAATCTGAGTGATGGAGTAGTCAGAAATGACTCCATCTGACAGAAGAGCCAGGAGGCAAGTGATGGATACTATTGTCCAAACGTGACCCTCCATTAACACCACCTATCAGCATCTGGATCCTGTCACCGTGTCCCATCCCAGAGCCAAGAGGGCTGCCTGGCATATTCCAAGCCTGCTTCCAGGGGCTTCCAAGCTGCGCTCAACCCCAAATCAACTAAATGGGTGGGAAGCCTGACCTAAACCCTGCTCTCTCAATCTCCACTCTCTTTATTACCACTCTTCAGGCCCATTGTTTGGTAGATGCTGGCAATTTGCTCCTTATCTCCCCTGTGTTTATGATAGCTTTTTATTAATAACAAAGAGAGAAATGGTATTAATATTAATTAACACAATAAAATGAAACAGTTTTGGGAATCCACCAAATGAATAATCTCATCGTCTAATTGGAGCTGGAAAGAAAAGGGAGGAGGAGGGGAGGAAAGGGGAGGGGGGAAGGGGGAGATACAGATGACCTACTGGGTGACAGGCACAGGTTGGAAGGGTGACATTTTATTGTAAGCCTCCCAATGAAAGGAAGAAAAGGAAGGGACCAGTCAATTTAATGCGGGGACCAAGAGTGCAAGAGTGTTGCTAAGAGACAGAGATGCTGTAAAGTTCTATCAGAAGCACTTACTCTGACCTTATGCAAATAGAGGCGGCCAACTCTTTGTGGAACGGCTGAAAATTCCACCCCCTGTGTCACCAATACCTGGCATCGAGCCTTTTATTCAAATGCTCTCTAAAAACACACACAGAGGATGTGACAAAGCATGACACATTTAGGGGCTTTAACAAAAAAAAAAAAAAAAAAAAAAAAAGCCAAGAAAATGGGAGGGGGTGATAATAATAGTAATATTTTTTAAAACCCAGAAAAAAAATCAACACCAGATCTTCCTATGGAAATGTCACCCATCTTTACCTTCTGGCACTGTCATTTTCCTTTAGCAGGAAAGTAACCTAAGGATTCAGAAATTGCCCTCTCAATGCGGAAATAGAAGCTTATTAAGACACCACAGTGGCGCTCAAAGTACTGTCATTAATTTACACTCTGAGGAGTGTGAGGCGGGGATGGTGTGAGGGTGGGTGGGCAGGCGATGGGAAAGTTTGATGCAGACGAGAGAAATTACAGCATATTCTCCCACCCCAACAAAACACGCGTGCTTTCCTTCTATTTTATCTGCCGTCCACTCTAGGGCAAGGTTACCTGCAAAAAGCCAGAGCATGGGAACTCGTTGGCTCTCCCAGGAAGTTAAATGTCCTTACAGGTAAAGTGGGAAGGCCCAGCGCATCTCAGAGAGCCAGTGGCAATCAGGCACCTGCTGTGGAATGGCTCCAGGCCGGTGTCCAACTGGACTAGGAGGTGGGCATGACCATGGACGCGCCTGCCAGCTCTTGCAGGAGAGGATGCTCGTTGGCTGTGCCACAAAATGCCCTTGGAGCTGGATGTTGCCACGTGTGAGCTTGTGGCTTCACTGTGCAGCCCTTGAAAGGTCAGAGAGAGAAATTTAACTCCACCACTCAGTGTGGCCCAGCCTGGAGTTTGCCAGCCTCTTGGTCGCTTTAGGCAGTAAGGCTTTGGGCTTGGGCTTTGTGGACGAAAGCTTCTGTGTCCAGGCCACATTCCACTCTCTTTTTCTCTGTTCTTTCTCCCCTCTTCAGTCCAAGTTAGCCTTAGTCCCTCTGCAGGGTTGCACATCACATGGAAAACCCTACCCCTGGAAACCACCTGATCTTCAGGTGCCAGTCCTGAAAAGTTGAACATCACAGAGGGAGAAATGGGGGATTCACAGTTCTTGGCAGAATGTATCCCTTGGAGTCACCTTCAGGACTGGAGCTTTGGGAACTTCTGGTGCCCAAGGCTGGAGGCCAGTGGAGGGCTGAAAGGAGGGGACAGGAGGGAAGGGGGCAGGGACTTGACCACTGCCATACATCTGCCTGTCCCGGCAGTCCTCCAGCCTCCACTGTGACCAGATCCCAAAGCAACCTGTACCCTTCTGCTTGTTGAGCAGCAAAGTGGATGAACAGAAACATCTATACATACGGACAAAGATTTTCGCACACAGAGAACTTTGCAAACTCAATTTAGCCGGCCTGCTTTTTACCCACTTGATTTCCTCACTCGCTTTTGATTTCAATATCGATAAAATACCTACTGTTTTACATCTCTATGGTAATAGTTGCAAATGAATACAGTCAGCGGCTTGGGGGGCGTTTTCAGTGTTCAGTGGTGGGTAACTTCCCTGGGCAACTTCTCCCTAGGACCTTCCCCCGCCCTTCTTAATGGTGGGACTTTTCATAATGTGCACAATACTATTAAAATTTCATATTAGCAGTGTGTATGGTGAACTTTGTAATGGGAAATTCAATCGCTGCTGTAAATATTAATGGAATATGAAATGAAGCCACAGCCTGGACCAGCCCTGACAGTAAAACGGAGTGAGCATGTGGCGGCCCCGGGGCAAGAGAGGCCTTTCCTCTTGTCGCTCTCGCTTTATTATATTAGCGCGGGCTTCCCTGCGCCGGCGTGGGCTCAGAAGCCGAGGGGACGGGTCACCCATGACAAATGTCTCCGTGTCTCGCCAACAGGCCCCACCTGGCCCTGCCACTCCATCTGCCCAACAGGCCCCCGGAGAGTGCTTGCGGGTGTCAGTTTCAGGTAAAGAGCTCTTGAAAGTGCAAAGTCTCCAAAAAGGTTACAAGGGTTCTAGCGCCTCCCCAAGCCACCGAAGCCTGGGCCTCCGCTGCAGCAGGAAGGGTTCGTACTGGGGCGGCGGGGGTGGGGGGGGGGGGACGGGGAACAACCCCAAGCGCTTGTGTTAACGAACCCCAGGCGAATTTCTGGGCTTTCCGGCGCTACCAGAGCAGCCAGATTCCTACCTTCTACTCTCACCTCCTTGCCTTCCCTCCACTTGCCGGCCCGACGGGCCTCGGATTTGGGAGGAGGGCTGGGTAGGGCGCCTGGGAGGGGCCAGAAGGGGCGGATCCGGTCGGGATTTGGGGCCAGGTACCCCCGCCTGCCCGCGTCCAGGGGTCGCGAGCTGCCTCCACGTGAGCCCAACTGGCACCGTTCGCCCGGGGGAGCCTGCGAAGCGAGGAGCCCTGTTTGCAGGGATCCGCGGCCTCTCAAACCCTAGGCCCCGGGGCCCAGCGCTGCCCCGGCGTGGATCATCGGGGAACCCGAGGGGAGGCCGGTGGAAACCCGGGAGGAGCTGCGCAGACAGGGGCAGGGGACGCCCAGATCGTTTAAGTCTCGAGCTCCCGTCGCCCCCGAGGAGGGCCCGGGGAGGCACGACGCGCTGACAAACGTGGGCGTCAACACCTCGAGCTGCCCCGGCGAGTTGTTTCAACAGGCTGGGAAAGATCCGTACTGTTTGAGTGGCAGGCGACGCCTTTCCCCACTCCCAGTATTTATGTTGTACCGACGGCACTTAGGAGAGCTTAGTGTTAGATGGGGCATTAATCTTCACTTGTTAAGAGATAGCCTGTCAGCGTTTAACCAGGTTCTCCCACTCTCGACTTGCAACACCCTCCCCCAGCGCGCGGCCACCCCCAGTCTGGTCCTCACAAAGGCGCGCGGAGTGGCGCGGCCGAGGAGCGGAGCCCGGGGTTAAACTGGAGCCCCGCGAGCGAGCTGCAGACGCCAGGCGCGAGCGGAAGGTTAAAGTCAAAATCCACTGGAGTCAGAGCTCAGCCTGGACCAGCGCTCAAGACCGCCCTGGCACCAACCCCCTTCATTTTTGCCCGTTTGCAAGTGGGGAAAGTGAAGTCCTTAATCATAGCGAGGAGCTTTTAAACCGCAAAGCACACGGGCGCAAACATCCTTTCTGCTAACTCAGGGTAATTGTCTTCCTGTTTCCTTGTTACTGACCCCCCAGTTTCACCGGCGTGAAGCCATCGACGATCTCCCTTTTACCACAAGCTCTACGGGATCACTTTTCTCTTAAGCTCCCTGGGAGGTTCCTCCCTTTTAAATTATTTCCTGCCCAGTTATTTTTCCCCCAATTAATCCAGAATAGTTTTCTCATCTGCTCCAGCTGCACGCACACTGCAGAGCTGAAATGAACTGAACTAAGAGCGGAATTGAAAGGCACCAGGGGTCTCACTGCAGGAATTGCTCCAACAAGGTATCCACGGTTTTTAAATCCGTTGAAATGCTTCAGGTGTGGTTTGCATTCTCACCGACCCTCTGGCCAGTTTCCTCACCCCAACCGCCGTTATCTGTTCACTCCCTACTTCAATAGTGGTGCCTCTCCGCTTCCTTGGCGCCATTAAATCAGCACCACGCGCCCCCGCCAGTTCTGCAGCTTCTCCTCCTTGCCCTTTAGAAGAGTTACACTTTCTAAGAAGACTTAAAAAAAAAAAAAAAAAAAAAGGGACAAGAAATGGATATAGGTTTTGTAAGTGTTAAATAACTTTCTCAGCATGTATTAAAGGAAGATTGTATTTTATCAACAGCTGATTGATGCAGCCGTGTGATCCTGTCGGTTTGTCTATGGTATCATATTTATTTAACCTGCTGGGGGACTGTGTTCAGGGGCAGCCTGCTCACGCTGACAAGAGCATGCACATTACACACTACCCCAGGTATTTTGATTGATTGTTCCCACCCCAAAGCCTTTGGTTCATAATTTAGCACAGCAGGTTCTGCATCACAGACTAGGTTAAAAAAAAATCCTGTAAGAGATTTCAATGAACAACTACTGCCAAGAAACCTTTCTCCACCTGCAACCCCCAAATATTTTAAATGCCTCTGGAGATGGTTGAGTTTGTATAATTAATAATTACAGGGCATGCAACCTTGATTTACCCTAGTTCCCTGAAGTGTGATCAGATTATTCATTTTAAATCTATGGCTGGATCAACATTTCCTTGACTGGGAGGTGGAGGTTGGCATGGGGGTTGAGTGGTGGTGGTGACAATATCAAATAATGTGGGCTTCTCTTTTCTTCTCTTTCACTCTCTTTCAATAGCAGGCTTGGGGTGTGGAAGCAGTAGAAAGGTTGACAAAATGATTCTTTTTTTACAGACACTCTCCTGAGATTGCTTTGGGATTTAGTTCACACAGTTATTTGGCAGCAAACCGGATTTATACTACCCCTACTCATTCCCAACCCCATGGGTGAGGAAACTTTTTTTTTCCCCAGGTGACAAGTGTTAAGTGTGCAAAATAAACTTTCATAATATTTGTGTCTTTTCAAATAATTAATACCAGTGGCCTGGGCACATCCTAGCAATTCTGAAAGTTGTGACCTGAAATTAGCAAGACTTAATGCCAAAACAATGAATAATTACTTCCTGTGAGGTTTCTAAAAGGTGGGAGCCATCTCCTTGACAATTTTCTTTTTCTTTCTTTCTTTTCTCTTGCTTTCTTTTTCTTTCTTTCTTTTTTTGTTAACTCCAACAGTGCACATGCTTCTGTAACAACTAATGTGTGTTTTAAAAATTTATTTGCTGAGATAAAATTAGGAGACATTTTTCTTTGCATCATCTTGGATTACTATTATTCTGGCTAGCAATATTATTTTTCTATGTGTGCAAAAGTGAAGTTTCAAGCTTGTGCTGATTTCCGGTGACAGAGATGCTACTTACTGTGCCTGGTGTTTTTACATTCGTCTTTTGGAGACTCTTAAAGTCTAAAAAGACAATCTTAGCGCCCACCGGTATGTGTCCCTTTGCCCATTAGAGTTGTATTTCATCATTCTAGGTCAGATGGGAAGGACGATACCAAGGTGGTTAATTTTATGTGTGTATAATGTTGTACTGGAGGGTGGAGATTCACAGCATTTAAAAAAAGATGTTAAGTATATAATTGCTCCACAAATAAACCGACACATCTAAAACAGTTCTTTTTCTTCTGTCTTCAGCTTTTAGGTTAATATTTGGAGACAATGGCAACATTGATTCTTAAAAATTTGTTCTTCATTCTTGAACACTGTTATTCACCAAAGCGTAAATTTTGGCTTGATTGTGTACCTGAAAATGATGCATACTTCCCATTCCAGTTAATATTTTCTTTTATCGAATGTCCCTTATTTGTGCTGGCACTGAAGCCTTTCTCTTATTGTCTCATATTTGGGGAAGGTTTGGGAAATTCTGATAGTATGCCTTCTTTGCTGATAGTATCATGTACAGCAACTCTTTTTATCCCTAGATGTTGCTATTTATCCTTAGATGATGTTCAATGACAAAGCCCAAAATATTTGCAAAACTCTGAAAGATGTGCTTCTCTGCTGAGAATCCAGCCATTAAGCAGAAGCATGTACAGATACAATATCCAGAGAGAAGGGAAAATGGTAGGCTGGTAAGGATAATGTTTACCCATAACTCAGTGACAGCCAGGGGTGCTAAGGCAGACCAAGCTAGGTGAAAGAAAGGCCAATTTGTGGAGTGCAAATTTTACACATTTTAATCACAGAAGTTTTGAGGTACCACATTAATCTATTTGTAATCATTTACCCAAAAAAAATTAGAAATCATTGGTTTGCATTGAAATGTAATCTTCTAAAGCCATCACCTAGAAGATTTATTTAATAGAATATTATGTACATTACCCATGATAAAGCAGAAAACAATGTAACATGTTGTCTCCTGGAGGGTCAAACTGATTTAGCAGGGCTCTACTTGTTTTCAAGGAAACACTTTGACCGTATTTGATGCATGCTCACACATAGAAACACATGCAGTGAACTTCTTAGAGGTTTAGCCACTTCCTGGTTGTGTGCCTCTGGGTAAATGACTTAATTCTTCTGTTCTTCAGTTTTCTCAACTTGTAAAATAATAATATTACCTACAGCAGGGGTTGCTGTAAGGATTAAGTGAGTTAACTCACGTGAATCTCTTCAAGTGGGCCTGGTATGTAGCAATTTCTAGATATACGTCAGCTTACTGATGGCCCACAGTAGGCATTAATGTCTTGCAAATATTATTATTGTCAACAGTGTTTTTGTTCTGATCATGTAGAATGTTGTGACCAGACTTCAAAACGTAAACTCAAAACTTGAAGTGGTTCTATGAAGACCTTGTTCAAATATCTGCCGATTTGCTCAGCACTGAGCTGAAGCTTCAGAGTTACAAAAGTGTCCCGAAGAAGCAGTGCTCACTGTCTTTCTTCCTGCCCCTCCAAGCCTTGGATAAACCACATAGCCTTCTACATAAACACCAAGCTAAAATGTGACTCCAAGGAGTGGTGGGAATCCCATGGCAAAGTCTGTATTTCAAATCACTAGAAAAAGCTACTAAGGGCCCCTAAAGAGAAACCACAATGTGACTTGCCATCCGGCCACTTTATTTGGTAAGGGTGTCAGCATTCCCCTTCCTCATTATTGCCTTATGCTAAGTACCTAAGTCCATTGTAGCATGTTTTCAACATCCTTTGGGTTTTAGGATGTGTGTTTTATATGTGCCAGGCACTGTCTTTTATTAGGTTGTCCAAGTTTAAATGTATTTTGAATGGAAAGATGTATGTCCTGTTAATTTGTTAGAATATTGATTTAAACTAGGATCTTGATGTAAAAATGAATGGAATGAAAATAATAAAATCTTTCAGGGTTTGATCCCCATCCCTCATGCTGGCTTTTGTAATGAAGACAAAAACAGTTTCGTTTGGGAATGGTATCAGCATTACCTCAACTATCAGGTGTCTTTCTCTCTGGTTTTGAGCTTCTCTGCACTTGAGATAGTAACTTGAGACCACAGCTCAAGTGAAACCAGGGTGTTTGAAAGGCAGCAAAGAGCACTCTCCCTTTCTCTCCAGGTCACCCTTCATGGATATAAAATATGCCTCAATTTTGTTACATTAGATCACAGAACCTCAGATATGAATAGTTTTCATTTTATTTCACTCCCCCAACTAACTTAGGAAAACAAGCCCAGACGGGAGTCAGTGTTTTCTGACATGTGTTCATGTTAACCTTGCCACTTGGAACCACACCCCTCCTCTGTTTAAATCAGTGTTTCACATCCTACTCACATGTTTCCCTTTCAACATGTTCAACATTGTAAGACAGTCTGTTTCCACTTGGTACGCACGCCAAACATTTGTGAAGTTCTAAAAAGATGGAGTTTCTGTGAGGTTTAGATGCCTCCTGAATGTCATCTGTCTTTGCTCTACTTCATAGACAAAGTGAATTTTTAGCTGCTTAAACTCAGCTTCAGTGGTAGCTATTTCCTTACTTTTTACTTAATTGATTGATCCTTTCAAACAAAGGTAAAGTTAACTTTTGTGAAATATACATCACTTCCTATCGTGTCTTTTCATGGTTACTCCACAGGCGTGAAATAAATCTTTGACTCTCTCATATTTGGACTAATAATCTCTTCAAACTTGCGCCAAAGACCCTAAACAAAAATATTAGAATATTTTTGGAAAGGAAAATAAGCCACGGTGATCCGTTGCTTTCTGAATGTGAAGGCTGAGATTTGAGAAAATATGGTTCTCCTTTAAGTTCACGTATAAAAAATTTTGAAACATTGTTCCTTTCGAGATTTGGCAAATAGTTAAACTAGTTTACACAGTTCTCTTTTTTTCTTCCTTTGAAGCACACCACTTAAGTAAGCAGACACTTTAACGTGCCTCCCTATTAGACAGCTTTTCTTCACTGCCTTTCCATAGCATAGCTATCAAAAATAAGATAATACCCAAAGATCTGGGACCTAATCAGCTTTCTAGCTGGGTTTAAAGAGTCTAGAGGCTGTTTAAAGGTAGCTCTTGTTATGTGTGCAGGCCCACTGCAGTGTTTGCTCTGCCACGTTTTGATGGAGAGGGTAATGTGTTTGCTAGATAAGGTGAAAGGAGCAGCCAAAAAAGCAAGGCTCTGTTTGATAAACCCTGACGTATTTAGTCATTTTTCACATACATGAAAGGAAGCTTTAAAATAGAGGTGTCCATTCAAGCACACTAATGTTTATCAAGACAAAAAGGTAAATAAAGAAAATTGGCATCTTGTAGTCTATTAAATTAATTAGCTCTAGAGCTTATCATGAAATTGAAAAGCGGGATAAAACACAAGTCTATTTCTTGTTGTCGTCTAATGTGGAAGGTAAGTTCTTTAAGTCAGTGTACACTGGAAAGACAGTTATTTTGTTTGGCTTGTCTTGCTCTGATGTAAGGTTTGAGCCGTGTATAAAACAGCTCATGCATCAAAGTTAAACTTTTATAATCCCGACTGCCTGGACTTGGGATGAGGTCGTCATTTGAAATTAGTGTCAGAAGACATGATGACGTTCTTCGTAAAGTGACCTATAGCCTGAAAGCAGATTGATAAAACCAGAATACAAAATATGCCACCTCGAATAGACTTAAAATTAGAAGTCAGAATGTTTTAAAAGTCCCGTTAAAATAAGTTCATACAGAAAGATATTTGAAAACAACGCAGCTTTTTAAATGTTGGGGGTGAATTCTTTATTGCTTTATAATGATTCTCCTTTCTAGAAAAAGTAAAGGAACAAACATCTGAAAGTTACACAAAATACGGCCTTCTTTCAAAAATAAGGATTTAAATGATGTAAGTGTAAAGATAATTTTGGGCTTGACTTTCACACTGTGATGACTTCAAGTTAATTTAAAGAGAAATATCAACTTTAAATCAATATCCTAGTAGAATTTTCTGTGGTTTTTTTTTTTTTTCCTTAAGAAAGATACTTTTCTGGTCTTTTTTTCCCCCTTAAATCAAGAAATATTTGATAAACTGAATAAATTGTCTCAAATGATTAGTTCATCTATAGAACATTTTAAAATATAATCACTCAAACCTCTAGAAATGTGTTTCATCTATATATTAATCATTTTAAACATTTTTTATGCCTTGGTATTAATAATCTATATGAGTGTAGATTTTTAGATGAATTTAATGTCAACTAGGGATTAATGTGCATTAATTAAATTGACTGTATCTCCTTTAATGAGAAAAAAGGGTTTAGTTTTAATACTGATGATCTTAATAAAGCTCTGTCTACTTATCTGTATTTTCTCAACATTAGAAATTATTTTTATTAAAAGGTGAATTAATTTAATAATGGCAGGGTGACAAAACATGAAATAAATCAAATGACTGCAAACTGGCTTTGTTTTGTTATTGAGGTTGAATCATCAAATCACATAAGTTTCAATTAAAAAGAAATCAATTCGTATCAGCTATTTAAAAATAAAAACATAAATTGAACTTCCTGTTCAATTTTCTTTTGAGTATTATATAAAATGACTGGCTGTTTGATAGAATTTATAACAGTATCTGGGGTGGAACATGTTCAACACACTTGACTCAGTCCTCTACACAGTATAAAATTCACCTCTGATAAATGCATTTTCAGTAAAAATCATTGTCTTAAAAGGTGCAGTACCATAACATAAAATCCTACCAAAAATCTGTGAAGTTTCTGAAATTAATCACTATATTGACAAAGAGGCACAAAACTCCAAGCAGGGGAGTGCATAAGGTTTTACGACGTCTCCTGTCCCTGTAGACGATTACATTTAAAAAGATGAGACCAGGCACATGGTGGCTCACACCTATAATCCCAGCACTTTGGAAGGCTGAGTTGGGCGGATCATGAGGTCAGGAGATCATGACCATCCTGGTGATGGTGAAACCCCGTATCTACTAAAATACAAAAAATTAGCTGGGCATGGTAGCATGTGCCTGTAATGCCAGCTACTCAGGAGGCTGAGGCAGGGGAATGGTTTGAACCCAGGAGATGGAAGTGAGCCGAGATGGTGCCACTGCACTCCAGCCTGGCGACAGAGCATGAATCCGTCTAAAAATAAGGAAAAAAAGGAAGAAGAAGAAGAAGAAGAAGAAGAAGAAGAAGAAGAAGAAGAAGAAGATTAGCTGAACACTTCAGACCACCCTGTACTTGTTATAATTTATTTGAGAGAGCATTCATTGGAATTATAAGTTACTGCTCCTTTTACAATTATTTATGTATTTACTTATTATTTTAAAATGGGGGAGGAGAAAAACAGGAGAAGAGGGCCTGGCCAAAGCCAAACCAAAGCCAAACCAAAGCAAACAAACAAATCCCAGGCTCCTTTCCCTCTGATCCCCTCCTTTCTTCTTCACATTCCATATACCATGCATCCTTCATGTTTAGTGTCTGCCACCCAGCCCCCCATGAAAGCTTGTCATGAATGAATAATTAGTTATTCTTCCCTGATTCTGTCAGGGCTCTTGCTCATGTTTAAGGGCCAAGAGACTCATCCCCCGACGCCCATCCTTATAGGTGGGTGCATGCGATGGTGTGTTGGTCCTCAGTAAGCCATTGTAGACACCTTGCAAGGTTCCCCTTCCACCTGGTTGATATGAGGTTACGTCTAAAACAATCTATGCAAAGACTTGTTTATTAACTTTAACGCGGAAAGAGAGTATTCTAGACCAGGAAGCTTCCACTTTAAAAAAGAACATTGTGCCCACTGTTGCAGCACTGTTCACAATAGCTGAGATTTGGAAGCAACCTAAGAGTCCATCAACAGACGAATGGATAAAGAAAATGTGGTACATATAAACAATGGAATACTATTCAGCCATAAAAAAGAGCAAGATTCTGTCATTTGCAACAATATGCATGGAACTGGAGATCATCATGTTAAGTGAAATAAGCCAGACGCAGAAAGACCAGCGTCAGATATTCTCACATATTTGTGGGGTCTAAAAATCACAGCAATTGAACTCATGGACATAGAGAGTAGAAGGATGGTTACCAGAGGGTGGAAAGGGTAGTGGGAGACTGGGAGGAGGTGGGAATGGTTAATGTGTACCAAAGAAACAGAAAGCATGAATAAGATGTACTGTTTGATTGAACACTTCGGTGACTATAATCAACAATAATTTCATTGCACATTTTTAAAAATAACTTAAACAATGTAATTCAATTGTTTTCAACACAAAGGATAAATGCTTGAGGGGATGGATACCCCATTTTCCATGAAGTGATTATTTTGCATAGCAGTCCTGTATCAAAATATCTCATGTACCCCACAAATATATACACTTAGGAGGCACCCACAAAAATTAAAAATTAAAAAAAAAAGTCGTGCCCAGATCCAGCCACCAAATGGTGCAAGTCCAGCACAGTTTTACTAGCACAATTGCCTTGGTCCCAGTTCTGGCCTTGGCAGTTAGATAATGGGTAAATAAATCCACTTCTCCAGCTTGTTGAGAATATGGGAGAAGGAATCCAAAATCCCTAACGCTATGCCTGTCCGAGAATAAGGTCTCCTTAGGGGATGAATTTCATTATTATCTCTTGAGATTGGTGACCACATTGGATCTCAGCGTGGAAACCAAATCACTTACAGAACAGCTGAGAGACAATTGGGTTGGGACAGGCAGAATGCAATGGATTTCGAAGGGAAGTAGTTAGAAGACAGGTATTGCAGGCAGTAGATTTTAGCTCAATATAAGGAAGTACTTACAATTCAACCAGCTTGAAAACATTTTTAAAAATGATCATGCCATCTGTCAGGGTGGCAGGGAAGATAATTGGATTATGTCACAGTTGCCCAAATCATTGTTTTCCAAACCTGGTAGCATAAAATGGAATCACCTGGGAAACTTTTAAAATACCTACATTACCGATACCTGAGAAATGTCTTCTTTTGCAGACACAAACATGCCATTTGCAGGTGTAATTTCTGGTGTTTGTTAGAAATGAGACACCTTGACTATGTATTGCCAAGATGATATCCAGTCATTGTGAGAGCAAAATTGTTTGCTTGTTTTCTTGATTGGCCCCCAAGAAACTCAGCAAATCTCACTGTCTCTCCTTTTTCCAAATAACATTCTGTTGTGGATGAATGAAAATGAACATGAAGGTGAGTGACAAAGGATAAAGATGCAGAACATAGTATAGAAGGTATCACAAACTTAGCATTCCAGTTCAAATTATTTTTCTTTTTAACAAATGATATTGTAATAATAGCTACAATTTCTGTAATAGGTTCTTTGGCTCTTAACTTGCTAACTGAATTTGCTTAAACTCCCTGACCCGAAGTGTACTTTCCTAACTGGGGGATGGAGAGGTTGAACTACATCAGAAGTGGCCAACGCAAGTGATCACAGTGGGGCTTCCTGAGACTAGAGTTGGACGTTGTGGAGCAGGTAGAAAATAAGAGGGACCGGTGGGGACTATGGCAAACTAGAAAGTTCTGTTCTAAAGAGGTGCTCTGTGATTTAACTCTTGTTAAATGCAACTCTGGAAATGCAGATGCAGTGTTGCTACCCTTTTGCACTTTGCAAGATAACCTGAAAATTCAATTTCCCAAAATGTGAAAGTGGCCATTTAAAAAATCATTTTGCAATTCCAAATGAGTAGTCCTGGGACCTGGATCCAGCCTGGGTGTTACTGGCTCCTTCTGGCTGGGCTGGCTGACAGCTAAAAGTACCCTCTAACATTACTGTTTTCCAGCAGTGCTTTTCAAGAATCATCCAGAGAGCTTGTTAAATTATAGGTTCCTGGGGTCCAGAGTAAGAGGTTCTGATTCACACTTTTTACAAGTTTCCAATTGATGCTGAGACTGACCCTGGCCAGTGAGCATGCAAGTGAGGCACCTCCACTGAGTCGGCATTTGTCGGGTACTCACTTGAGGAATGATTCAGGGGTCTTTCTGACTTGTCTTCTCTTTGCTCTTCCTATTTCCCCCTCTTCCAGTGTCAATATGACATCGCAGGAATGGTCACAGCTTGCACTTTTGCATTGAGACAGGGAAATAGTGGAGTGTTGATACTGCTAGATTCGGTCTGGTTGACTCGGCAGGAAATGCTCAATCCTGTTCAGCAGATAAAATCATCTCTAAATACATAGCAGATGACCTGCTTCATAGATAAGCACAGCTAATACATGGGTAACTACTTGGTGGTAGGCAATGTACAAAGTATTTCACCTGTACTACCAAGGTGGATACATTCTCATCCCTACTTCACAAGTGAAGAAACTCAACCTCAGAGAGGTGAATAGCTTGTCCAAGGTCACACGGGTACTGAGTGGCAGAAGAGATATCTAAAGCAGGGCAGTACGATTCCAGAGCCTATTCTCTTTTGCCATACTCCCAAATTGTATGCCCTGACATTAATTATATTAATTGATATAACATATAATATAAATCATACTTTCCTGCATAAAGAAATCAAAGTGATGAAAATGCAAATCATCTTGCTAAATTTAAAAAATTAGAAGCAAATAAATCAAGAACATAGAGTACAAAATGGCATTTCATAAAATATATTTAATAATGCTTGAGTAGTCATGAATTTGACTCTGAGCCTATAAAGAAAGAGCAGTCTCTAAGGCACCATGCTACATCTTTGTTAATATGGACCATGTGAAGGCAGAAATGAAGTAAAACAAGATGAAGTTGTCTTGTTTCCCAAATCCATCCTGACCTGGTCTTTAGGATGCTCCCTTGGGCTAGTGACTACCTGAGATGGGCACCTTGGTGCTCATGGGTCTACCAGCATCTGAGGGCAATGGAGAAAATACAGATGATGATGCTTACTAAGAACACTCATTTTATTGACCTAAAGCAACCTGGGTGGTATTGTCAATCTGAAGTCAGGCTTCTTGCCTATTTAATTCCATTTGTTTGCTATGTGCCCTAGCACTGTAGACTGACAGGTTCTTAGTTAAAATAGTACCATCAGATTGATAAAAATGCTTCAGATTAGTTACCTTAAACCAAATGTAAGATCATGTCCTTCACATAATTTAACACTTGAAGTCCTTCATTGATCTTCCAATTTGGTTTTTTTTTTTTTTTTTTTGAGACGGAGTTTCACTCTTGTTACCCAGGCTGAAGTGCAATGGCACCATCTTGGCTCACCGCAACCTCCACCTCCTGGGTTCAGGCAATTCTCCTGCCTCAGCCTCCTGAGTAGCTGGGATTACAGGCACGCGCCACCATGACCAGCTAATTTTTTTGTATTTTTAGTAGAGACGGGGTTTCACATGTTGACCAGGATGGTCTCGATCTCTTGACCTCATGATCCACCCACCTCGGCCTCCCAAAGTGCTGGGATTATAGGTTTGAGCCACCGCACCTGGCCTTCATTTGTTTTAAGATTCAATGCATTCAGCTATAATCCCAGCACTTTGGGAGGCTGAGGCAGGTGGCTCACTTGAGGCCAGGAGTTCAAGATTGCCCTGGCCAACATTGAAACCCTGCCTCTACTAAAAAATTCAGAAATTAGCCAGGCGTGATGGTTCATGTCTGTAGTCCCAGTGACTTGGGAGGCTGAGGCAGGAGAATCACTTGAACTCTGGAGGCAGAAGTTGCAGTAAGACAAGATCGCACCACCGCACTCCAGCCTGGCTGACAGAGCGAGACTCTGTCTCAACAACATCAAAAGAAATATACAGAGGATTTTAGGATAGATAATTTCAGAAGAAGAAACAAAAACAGCCATGGGAGAAAACAAGAGAAACATAAAACAAGAACATTCCTTGCTTAAAGGCAAGAAAAGTATCTTGCACTTAGAAATATTCCCAGAGAGCCTAGTATAGAAGTTTTCTCATCTGAAAACAAGGAGGCTGATATTCAGCTGATCTCTAAGGTACATTTCAGCTTTAACACTCTGGAAGATTATTAGTTGGACTGTGATTTGGTGGAATCATAGATGGGCAAAGGCCAAAGTCATGCTCAGAACGCCAGAGCCAAGTGTCCATCTGAGATGTAGCCAAGCAGCTTCTGAAGCAGCCCTGTAATTTGCAGGATACAGCCGACTTTCTGATCCCATAGCTGTACACTGTGGGTCCATAGCCAGCCAGCTCCGGGCCGAGGCAAACCAAAGCTGAAAGGCATTTCCAAGGAATTTAGATCTTCTGCCAACTGGATCACTTGAGTCGTATCTCAAAATCACATTCCAACTGCAGTGCTTACGTGGAGTCACCAGGCATTAATAGGGAGACTGGCCTGGGTTTTGCAGATCTGCCGCATCTATGGTTCATAACTTTATCTTGGTTTTCAGAAAACATTTGGCAGAAGCCATTCCATCAGCACTTGCTTTTTTTTGAGACAGGGTTTCACTCTGTTGCACAGCCTGGGGTGCAGTGGTGCCATCACCACTCACTACAGCCTTGAACTCTCGGGCTCTAACGATTCTCTCACTTAGCATCGCTAGTAACTGAGACTATAAGCACATGTCATGATGCCCAGATAAATTGGTTTATTTTTTGTAGAGATGGGGTCTCTCTATGTTGCTCAGGCTGGTCTCAAACTCCTGGGCTTGAGCAATCCCCCTGCCTACACCTCCCAAGTTGCTGAGATTTCAGGCCTGAACCACCACACTCCGCCCCCCGCACTTGCTTTTTAAATTAAGCTTCCATGCTAGGCATGGTTGTTCAGGCCAGGAATCTCAGCACTTTGGGAGGACCAGGCAGGAGGATAGGTTGGGTACAGGAGTTCCAGACCAGCCTGGGAAACACAAAGAAATCCTGTCTCTGCAAAAATTTAAAAACAAATTAGCTGGGTATGGTGGCACATGTCTATAGTATGAGCTACTGGGGAGACTGAGGTGGGAAGATCCCTTGAGCCCAAGAGGTATTGACTCCAGTGAGCCATGACCACACCGCTGCATCTCAGCCTGGGCGGGGGGGGGAGGGTAGAGTGAGACCCAGTCTCAAAAAAGAATTAATTAATTAATTAATTAATTGAGCTTCCACTAGTGACCTCTCAATCCCATCTCCTCAATTTGAAGACGTGTCTTTGCCTAATTCTGTTTGACCTTGTTGGTTGACTAATATAAATTTTTTAAAAAAGCAAGCAAAGAAACAAGTACCTTTTGAGGCTTCCTCAGGTGCAATAGTCTTCCTCAGAAGCAAGATCGGCCTCTGGCTTCTTGGATAGCTGAGTTGGCCACAGTCTTTAGCAGACCATGGTCTGGGATTTTTTGGGGCTCTCAGGGATCACTGTGTAGCTGTGTCTCTTTCACATATTTCACTCTGGGTGCTATTGTTGGTATTTCAAAGTCTATAAACAACTCAATAGTTAGAAAACACATTGTAGGCCGGGCGCGGTGGCTCTCGCTTGTAATCCCAGCACTTTGGGAGGCCGAGTCGGGTGGATCATGAGGTCGAGAGATTGAGACCATCCTGGTCAACATGGTGAAACCCCGTCTCTACTAGAAATACAAAAATTATCTGGGCATAATGGCATGTGCCTGTAGTCCCAGCTACTCGGGAGGCTGAGGCAGGAGAATTGCCTGAACCCAGGAGGTGGAGATTGCGGTGAGCCGAGATCATGCCATTGCACTCCAGCCTGGGTAACAAGAGTGAAACTCCGTCTCAAAAAAAAAAGAAAGCACATTGTAAACTGAACGTGTCTTTTCAAAAACAGATAGCATTAAACACAAGCCAAATCAAGCATGTATAACCTCCACTTTGTCTAGGTTTGAGGCCGTGTTGGTGGAGTGGTACGTATATGCTGTTTGATTTACCCAGAATCCTTTCAACTTCTTCTAGTTCTAGTCCTGATTTTCCTGGGGCAGAACCTCTTCTTCCCAATCAGTTCTTGCATCTGTGGAGGTACCTGGTTCATACATGATTGGCTACAATGATTCGTCAAGGGTTCAGCAGAGTAAACAAGGCTTGCGTCAGTTAGGGTTAGGTTTGGTCTTCAGTAAAAAAGATCTACAGTGCAAGTGGCCTTAAACAAGGTATTTTATTTGCCCCTCATGGAAAAGTCCAGAGCTAGACTGTTGCTCTGCTCCAGACTTTTTGTTTGTTTTTAAGAAATTGACACACTGATTCTAAAATGCATATGAAAACGCAAAGAACCTAGAATAGCCAAGAACATTTTGTAAGAGAAGAATATAGCTGGAGGATTCACGTTACCTGATTTCAGGACTTAGTTTAAAATGACAGTAATTGACCAGGCGTGGCAGCTCATACCTGTAATCCCAGCACTTTGGAAGGTCAAAGAGGGAGGATCACTTGATCCCAGGAGTTCAAGACCAGCCATCGCAAGGTAAGGAGATCCCGTCTAAATAAATACATACATACATACATACATACATACATACATACGCCAGGTGCCTGTATTCCCAGCTACTCAGGAAGCTGAGGCAGAAAGATCACGTGAGCCCAGGAGTTTGAGGCTGCAGTGAGCCTGAGTGATTATGCCACTGCACTCCAGCCTGAGTGACACAGTAAGACCCTATCTCAAAAAAAAAAAAAAATAATTAAGCAGTGTTGCCTACTGCAGTGTTAGACAAGTACACCAATGCAGCATAGAGTCCTGTTAATTTTCAGCAAGTGCACAAAATAATTCAGTGATTTTTTGTGTTTGCTATATACGGTCAGGAACAATTAGCTATGCAAGTGAAAATTGTGGCACCTATATTACACATAAAGAAGCAATAATTCCACACTGACTGCAAATCTAAAATGAAAGCAAAAATTAGGCATTTCCAGATGTAAAAAGACTGTATATTTAAGAACATTGGGTAAGTAAAGATTTCTCAGGCAGTGCATAAGGATATTTTTAAAAAGATAAAAATTAGATATAAAAATTATAAATTATACTTTATCAACAGTAGAGAGTTCTTGGCATCAAAAGACATTGTTAGGTAAATGAATAGGTTTAAGTTTTCTCCATGTTTAAGAACGTTGGTATTATTTGAAATTTTGTTTGTTTGTTTGTTTGTTTTTGAGATGGAGTTTCATCCTTGCTGCCCAGGCTGGAGTGCAGTGGCATGATCTCAGCTCACTGCAACCTTCACCTCCAGGGTTCCAGTGATTCTCAGCCTCCTGAGTAGCTGGGGTTACAGGTGCCACTATGCCGGGATAATTTTTGTATTTTTAGTAAAGACCAGTTTCACCATGTTGGCCAGGCTGGTCTCAAACTCCTGACCTCAGGGGATCTGTCCATCTCAGTCTTCCAAAATACTGAGATTATAGGCTTGAGCCACTGCACCTGGGCTGAACTTTTCTGTTTTCTTTTCTTTTCTTTTTTTTTTTGAGATTGAGTCTCACTTTGTTGCCCAGACTGGAGTGCAGTGTTGTGATCATGGCTTACGGTAGCCTCAAAGTCCTGGGCTCAGGCAGTCCTGCCTCTGCCTCCTGAGTAGCTGGGACTACAAGTACACACCCCCATGCCTAGTTAGTGTTTTTTTTTTTTTTTTTTTTTTTTGTAAAGACCAGGTCTTGCTATGTTGGTCAGTTTGGTCTTGAACACAGGGCCTCAACAATCTTCCCCTTGGCCTCCCAAAATGTTGCAAAAACAGATGTGAGCCTCTGAGCCCAGCCTCATTTAGACTGCTTAATATTTAGCAAAATATATAGATTTGTAACCTTTCTTCCAAAAGATATGGTGGTTTAACTTGCTTTCTTTTTCTTTTTCTTTTTCTTTTTTTTTTTTTTTTTTTTTTTGAGACAGAGTCTCACTCTGTTCCCAGGCTGGAGTACAATGGTGCAATCTCCACTCACTGCAACCTCCGCCTCCTGGGTTCAAGCAATTTTTCTGCCTCAGCCTCCCCAGTAGCTGGGATTACAGGCACCTGCCACCAAGCCTGGTTAATTTTTTTTTTTTTTTTTTGAGACGGAGTTTCGCTCTCGTTACCCAGGCTGGAGTGCAATGGCACAATCTCGGCTCACCGCAACCTCTGCCTCCTGGGTTCAGGCAATTCTTCTGCCTCAGCCTCCTGAGTAGCTAGGATTACAGGCACGTGCCACCATGCCCAGCTAATTTTTTGTATTTTTAGTAGAGACGGGGTTTCACCATGTTGACCAGGATGGTCTCGATCTGTTGACCTCGTGATCCACCCGCCTCGGCCTCCCAAAGTAATTTTTATATTTATAGTAGAGAAGGAGTTTCACCATGTTGGTGAAGCTGATCTCGAACTCCTGACCTCAGGTGATCCACCCGCCTCGACCTCCCAAAGTGCTGGGATTACAGGCGTAAGCCAACTTGCCTGGCCTTAACTTGCTTTCTTGTATAACATTTCCTTGACTTTCTTTTCCACTATTAAGCATATTCATTACTTTGTGGCTTTTGCCTCTGAAACCCATCTGTTAACTTCAGAATCATTGGAATATTATTTGTCTTTCTAACATGCACCAAGAGTCAGAGCCGATTCATTCCCTCTATGCCTTTACCTCTCTGTCTATAAAGACCTCTATTGGGATTTCCTTGGAAATATTTCAGTGATAGCTTCATTTCTCAGACAAAGGAGACCGAGTGAATAAAACATTTCCTGGAAATATGACAATCTCAGCATTGAAAAGTTAAGCACCGTAAATTTACCAGATGCAAACAAACTAGTCCTCTTAATTCTAATGTCAGAACATTCCCTGAATTCCTGTTTGATTGCTGCTTCAGAGACAGCCTTATTAGAAAGCATTTTCCATTCTTAGGTTTTCTTTGCAGTATCTGAACATTGCTAATTCAGCCTGGAAGGGAACTACTTTATGAATAGCTTTAAAATATGAGCTGTGTGTGTGTGTGTGTGTGTGTGTGTGTGTGTGTGTGTGTGTGTTTAGCATACCCTGAGGATACATATACGTGAATGACTATCTTAAAATTCTTCCTTTGCTGTGATTAAAACAAGATACTGTCAAAAGGGAAGAGAGCTGTTATATAGGGAAACAATGGTTCTGAGGAAAAAACGTCCTATCTCCAACTGACTGTATGTAAATGTGGTGTCTGCTTTTCTAACAGACATCTACTGATACCAATATCACTTTGCATTCACAGGGTGTGCTGTATTTTATGAAGGCATTTCATAGACATGGTTTTATCTAATCCTAAAAATGTTACAACTCTGCTAGTTTATAATCGTCTTCTGGGTTTAGGTACCTTCCTCAAATGAGAATCCTTCAAAATATTGTGTTTTCTAAAGCTCCCCAAATGGGAGGTTATACCTGTGTTCTTTCCAGTAACATTAGTGGAATTGTATTTAAGCTTCACAAAGTTTCATAGATTCTTCATGTATTTTACTGTGACAATTCCATAGTCTTAGCCTGTTCGGAATCCATTTACACGTCTCAAAGAGCTCATCTGCGCAGGGTTCTGGAACTGGTATTTAGTTATTTCTCACCCACCAGAGAGATTTTATGGGACCAATCTTTCTTTTCTCTGTCCCAGTACAGACCGATGTACAAGATGAGCCTTGCCAACAGATGGAGAAAGGGGTAAGACCTCATTCTCCCTGGAGGCCAGCTCAGACCAGGTGATTTCTGCAATGAGGATGTTCCTTGTGGGTCCACATCCACTCTGTGGAGCTGTCTCTGTTCCTGCCTGGTTTTAAACCTGGTTCTCCGGCCCTTCTGAAAGTAACCTGGGTTTCTAATATCCCGCCAAGGGGTTTTACTCACTTCACATTAGCCAGAATATTTGTTGTTGTCGTTTCTCCTCAAAAAAACCCATCTATGTACATTGCCTTTTGGAAGCGTGATCCCATAGTTACCAGAAGCAGTTTGCAAATCGAACTGACAAACTTTCAGTAGTAATACCTTGGTTTTCTTTAACAGAAAGAAGTAATCAATCAGAGGAGAAGACTTTTTAGGACCTTTATGAAAAGAATACTATATTCCTGTTTCTATTCTTCTATTTTCCCTACCCATCAAAGAGATGAACTTGGTTGGTTGTATAAATGGTATCACAGAATTCTGATTTAATACCAAATTATGTATGAATTAGACCATTTTCCAAACTGGCTAGACAATAATGGAGCCCAGGATTTTCCAGATGTCAGGGTTATAGTAAACACTCTCCATGAATGATCTTATTTAATTCTGACAACCGCTCCCTAAAGTTGCACTGTGATTATCTTCATGTTACCGATGAAGAAATAAACTTAGAGAGGGTAAGTTGCACATTACAGCTGCCAAGTGGCAGAGCCTGCATTCAAACTAAGGAAAACTAGTTTATACCAATATACTAATTATGCACCTCCGCATAAAACTTGTTTTCTAATTACAGAGATTGTGAATATAGATAATTTTTACTCTTAATGTTTATTCTTATCTCCAACCACACATTTAATTAATAGATTTCATGTTTATTTCATTTGTTTATAAAAATATGTTTTGCTTTTATGATTAAATGATTAAGTGGTAGGGACTATAAATTAATTACATATTTCTTAATTAGTGGTGTATTAGTTAATTATATGAAGTTAATTTTTAAAATTAAGTAATTTTATTTTATAACATGTTGCTGTTCTAATGTCAATCATGTTTCTCTGTTAATTTGGACTCAAGCATTATTAAATATATAGCGAATTTTAATGCTAAAATTAGTACAGTTTACTAACAAGATTTATACATTTTATATAGGCATCTATATACACACATATGCACATATGACACACACAATTCAAATCTATTAAAATATTTATTTGTAATATGCACAAATACATTAAATATGAAGAAAAACACACAAGTAGCTTTAAAAAGTGAGACTCGGTTTTGACATGGCTTGGATATTTTGTAATTTTAGTATTTCTTGGTCTCAGTATTCCGCTTTATTATTTTAAGTAGAAACTATTCTGTGTTGAAAAAGCTACTGTGAGACAATGACTTAACTATGTTGTCGGCTTCTTTAGGACAAGGCCATGGTTTCATATTTTTCCTGTGGAGTGGCTTCTGGCACAATAAATGTTTGTTGAATTTGAATTTTGAATTTGAGTGAAATGATGCTGAAAATTTTACATTAGCTACAGCCATCCATCTGAATTTAAGCCAGCAGTTGCTATCTTGCATAGGGGACTCATTAATAATGTGGTTTCTGGTGGGATTATTTGGTGACAGTAGAAAATGAGATATTTTCTCTGCTTTGAGTTGTTTGTTTCAATCATGCATTGCTAAGTCTTCAGGGTAATGTTTTTGGTTCAAGTGAAAATTAAAACGTATATTACCATTAAGGTCTCTGATACCTTGTGGGACAAGAAATTAATAAACTTAATTCCACCCCCTATTTTTGTTTTGATTTAGCAATATAACACAGGAGTCTACTACCAGAAGTAGCTATTGAGGGTAGTACTTCTGCATCTCCATTGAGTATCTCTTCTATTGTGCCTCCCATAGAACTTCTTATTACATAATTATAAATGAATTATTATTATTATTATTTTTATTATTTTTGAGATGGAGTTTCGCTGTTGTTATCCAGACTGGAGGGCAATGGCACGACTCTGCAACTTCTGCCTCCTGGGTTCAGGCAATTCTCCTGCCTCAGCCTCCCGAGTAGCTGGGACTACAAGCGCGCACCACCATGCCCAGCTAATTTTTGTATTTTTAGTAGAGACAGGGTTTCACCTTGTTGACCAGGATGGTCTTGATCTCTTGTCCTGGTGATCCACCTGCCTCGGCCTCCCAAAGTGCTGGGATTATAGGTGTGAGCTACTGCCCCTGGCCGAATTATTATTATTTATTATTGATCTAATCTCCTCCCTACTAGTCAGTTCAATGAAAACAAAATTATCTAGTTTTTAGCAAAGAATTTACTGTGAAATATTTGAGACATTTCCAATATTCAGCATGAAAAGAGGTTAGTTATTCAGCACACTGCTGTGGAATTGTAAGTTGGCACAATCTTACTGGTGGAAATTTAGTAAAGGATATCAACACCCTTAAAAAGCATATTCCTCTTAATCCATTATTTCATTTCTGGGATGTTATGCAAAGAAAATAAAACTGGCAAATGTATTGAAATACACACACAGCTATATACACAAGATACTCATCATAGCATTGTTGAAAACAGCAATGAATTGGAGGCATGCTAAATGTTCACTAATGGGGATTGGTTATAATACATATTTACCATAGATATGCAAATAAAATACAGCTCTTCTATTTCTTGGTACCTTGTAGAATGTTTTTATGAAGCTTTAACTTATTGGAGAGCACGGTGATGGTAAGGTTAGCGGTGGATGATTGAACTTTCAACATGCTGTTTTATATAGTTAGCCTTGTCTGTTTTAAACTGGGGAAAACTTAGCCTCTTTTGGGCAAATGCACAGTGTTTTGGGCTTCCTTCCTTTCCTTCTGCTCCTTTCCGAGGTGGCATCCAGGATTATCCTGTGGTGGCTGGGGATAAGGGCAACCTAGCTTTGCACGACACCCACTATACTAGTCTCCACTGAGGAACTGCACATACAAAGGGTAACTGGGGCCCAGCACAGTGGCTTATGCCTGTAAGCCCACCACTTTGGGAGGCCAAGGCAGGCAGATCACTTGAGGTCAGGAGTTTGAGACCAGGTTGGCCAACATGGTGAAACCCTGTCTCTACTAATAATATAAAATTTAGCCAGGTGTGGTAGCAGGTGCCTGTAATCCCAGCTACTTGGGAGACTGGGGCAGGAGAAGCTCTTGAACCAGGAGGTGCAGTTTGCAGTGAGCCGAGATGGTGGCTCTACACTCCAGCCTGGGCAACAGAGTGAAACTGTGTCTCAAAACAACAACAACAGAAGGCAACTGGTTTCATCTGGCCTTTTGGGAATAATATTGTTGAGTTACATGTTGGAATTTATATTCTCGGACATTTGGTCCTGCTCTCAAAATTCCTTCTCCCCTTCTTTGATGGTAAGGAAGTTAGGCATGTGGTGAGCAGCCAGAGACTTTCTCTGTGTTCTTTTGCAACTAGATATGCTCATGTGAGTCAGAGTGGGAAGAGAAGTGATGTGTGCCATTTCCATGCATGGGCCTTAAAACACTGTTTCCACACTTCTCTGTTTTATTTTCTTGTCCTATAAGCCAGAAAATGAATGTGGCTGTGATTCTGTGGTCCTTGTTTTTCTAGGGTTGAGACATTTCTTAGCTATGTGAGCTGATAACGAGATCTAGAGATCTGACTTATTATTATTACTTTTTAAGTAAAACCTAAGAAATGTCTTTTATTTATGTTAAATTAATTTCTTTGATTTTTAAATATTTATTGTTATTATTATTTTGAGATGGGGTCTTGCTCTGTCTCCCAGGTTGGATCTTGGCTCACTGCAACCTCCGCCTCCCTGGTTCAAGTGATTTTCCTGCCACAAGCTCCCCAGTAGCTAGGATTACAGGCATGCAGCACCACACCCAGCTAATTTTTGTATTTTTAGCAGAGACAGGGGTTTCACCATGTTGGCCAGGCTGTTCTGGAACTCCTGACCGCAAGTGATCTGCTCACCTTGGCCTCCCAAAGTGCTGGGATTATAGGCGTGAGCCATCGCACATGGCCTAATTGTTTTCTTTCAGTTGTTTTTGGGGTGCAGGTAGTTTGTCGTTACATGGATAAATTCTTAAGTGGTGATTTCTGAGGTTTCAGTGCACTCATTACCCGACCAGTGTACACTGTACCCAAAATGTAGTCTTGTATCCTTCGCCCCCTTTCCAATCTTTTCTTGGGCCCCCAAGGCTCCAAAGTCTGTTATATCATTCTTAGGTCTTTGCATCCTCATAACTTAGCTCCCACCTAGAAGTGAGAATATATGATATTTGGTTTTGATTTGACTGTGGAAGACAATAGAACATTAAAGCCATGTGGATTATTCTAGAAGAGAGGAAAGCCCCCCCAAAATTTCCCAAGGCCTCACAACTAGTTTTTGGCTGATCCAGATGAGATATTCCAGCATTCGTTATTCTAAACTGATGCCACAATCATTTATTCTATCTTCTGTCTCCAAATAATGCTACATGACTTGATTGTCTCGTTGCCTCAGATAAATAATGGCTGCCCTTTGTCATTTTAAAATGGAGAAAAATCCTCTTTCCTCAACAATCTTTTCTTTATTCAAAAGGTAAATTAATACCAACAAGCCCTCTCAAGCTGGATTCTTCAGCTTTGAGGAGAACTTTCGCTGTTGCACCCACTTCAGAAGCGTTTACTTATCGTCAACATTAAGTATGACAGTTCAAAGCAGCATTGCCTGTTTCTAAAAATCAATTCCACAGTAGCCTGTGCTGCCTCCGCCGTTTTTGGACTAATGCGTACGAAAATAACTGGTTCCAGCTTCAGAAGTCCTGGTTTGGGGTCCAGTTTGTCCACATAATCACTGTATAAACTTGTTCCGGTCGTTTAACTTCCTCTATTATCTGATGATAAAGTGCTAAATCATCACAAAACGTTTCCTTTTCAATTGCTTTATGCTTAAACTCATTATTTTTTCTATGGATCTCCCAATTTTTCTTATTACAGCAGCTTAAGTATCATGTTTCCAAAGCAGAGCACTTTAAACCCTCTTTTCTTTGCTCCCCTGCTCGCTCGCTCTCTCTCTCTCTCTCTCTCTCTCTCTCTCTCTCTCTCTCTTTCTCTCTCTGTCTCATACTAATGTGCTCACACCTTCACCTCCTCTCTCTCCCTTTGTTTTGGAATACTCAACTCCAGGGTGGCCTAAGTTGCCATTTACTAATAGGTGCACCTTGTGTGAAAGGGTGAGCAATTTGAAGAACCAGACGGAAACTCAGTTGGAAAAGCATAGGAAGCCTCTAAATGAGAGACAGCTGAGTTGGGACAAGCCCACAGTGAAGACTAAACTACGCCCATGGAAGGCGCAGGTGGATGGGCCACATCCACATGGATCCTCCTGCTTCCTTTGCTGGTGCACTGACTGCAGGGCACTGTCTAGGATTAGGCACAATGGTGCCTGGGGGGAGGGGTGAGGGAAGGTGGGAATTCTATCTGGTTGTTTCTAGGCTGTGTTTGCCTGGGGGAGTCACATTTTTCAAATTTGTACAAAGGTGTCATGTGGATTAATGGGAGTCATGGTGGAATTAGCTTCCATTTCAGCAAAAATGACTATGAGTAAATATTAAGTCACTGAGAAAGATTACATCTTATTTATTATTTTTTGAGATGGAGTCTCATTCTGTTGCCCAGGCTGGAGTGCAGTGGTGTGATCTCAGTTCACACAACCTCTGCCTCCTGGGTTCAAGTGATTCTCCTGCCTGAGCCTCACTAATAGCTGGGATTACAGGTGTGCACCACCACGCCGGGCTAATTTTTGTATTTTTAGTAGAGACGGGGTTTCACCATGTTAGCCAGGCTGGTCTGGAATGCCTAATCTCAAGTGATCCACCTGCCTCAGCCTCCCAAAGTGCTGGAATTACAAGCGTTAGCCACTGCACCCAGCAATATTTTATATTTTATTTTTAGAGACCAGGTCTCTCTCTTTTGCCCAGGCTATCATACCTCACTTCAGCCTCCCACAACTGGGGTCAAGTGATCCTCCTGCTTCAGCACCCCTAGTTTCTAGGATTACATGCATGAGCCACTGCGCCTGGTGATTTTTAATAGACAGCTCAGAAAATGCCTACATTATAGTTGGGGTCTAGGTTACACAAAGGTGGCAACTCTGATGGATCTGAAAGAAAAGATGGACCATCTTTCTAAGATGAGTCCACATCAATGCAAGGCTTGCTTAATAAACCAAAAGACTTTTCTGAGACCATGGAATAATTGCAACCAAACTCCATTTTTTTCTAGCCTTCTCATTTGCTTAATGAAAAACCCAATGATTCTTGCTATTGAAACAGCAGATTGACATATATTACTGAAAACTTATGTACATAAATGTTCTGGGATCAAGTGACTCTAAAATATCGTAAGAAAATGTAAAAACCAGGCTGGGCACGGTGGCCCACGTCTGTAATCCCAGCACTTTGGGAGGCCAAGGCAGGCGGATCATGAGGTCAGGAGTTTAAGATCAGCCTGATCAACATGGTGAAACCCCATGTCTACTAAAAATACAAAAGTTAGCTGGGCATGGTGGTATGTGCCTGTAATCCCAGCTACTCAGGAGGCTGAGGCAGGAGAATCGCTTGAACCTGGGAGGCAGAGGTTGCAGTGAGCTGAGATCACGCCACTGCACTCCAGCCTGGGTGACAGAGCAAGACTGTCTCAAAAGAAAGAGAAAAAGAAAAAACAAAAGCCAGATGCAATTAATGCTTAATTTTGCTTGATTTTTGTGAGCAGGGTTTGGAGGGTCTTCCTCTCTTACTCTAGGCCTAACGTCATTTCGGCTGTCCCTTGGCCCACTTCCATTGACCTCCAGTCTGTGAAAGGGGCCATGGCACACTTTAGATAGGAAACAGACAAAATAAGGTCAAATAAAAATCAGAGTAAGGTGGGCTGCAATTCTTCTTCTCATGCATTTCAAATTAAGAGGGACTGTAAGGGTTAACTATAAAGTATTCCACCTTGAACCCCCACACTCTCTTTATCTAGCACACCATAATAAAAGATCAAGAGTTCCTGCTTATTATCTTATTTTTCCTGCTTGCTCCACCAGGCTAAGGCCCAGTCTGGTTATGGATTAACACGGTGATCAATAGTAAGCCTGCTGTCTCTCTCTCGGCAGGGGAAAATGAACTCAAAATGCAGTCAAACTCTTATTGATCAAGGATATAGGTCTCACTTTCATTACCTCTGTCTCCTGATAACCCACAAATAATGTGATGAGTTGCTAATCTCTCTGATTTTCAATGGACCCTTCACCCTTCCTGTCTGCACATTGCAGCTTTTATTTTCATCTTGATACACACTCTGTGTAATTCATGTAGCACTAACTCTCACTCTCTTACCGTCAGTCCTGGTCAATCAGAGTTAATAATATCGCTCTTCACTGGGGATGGAGGCTTCAGCCAGTTCAGAATAGAACGTCTCCAAACATGGCAAGGAAATGCAAAATGCAGACGGCTCCTTTCAAGGACAGAGAGATGTGAAGTCTTCTCGGTGAAGCAACACTCAAATTGGTAGTCATCTTCTCAAGAGCTGACCTGCTTCTACCAAAGTAGAAGATTCACAAACTTGAATGTTCAAGTGTCTTGCTAATTTTATCTTGGCTTCTGTTTCTCAGAGGACCTGAACTGACTGATGGAAAGCTTTTTATCCTGGTGATGCTAGGAGCGGGTCCCCTTATTCTTGGCGTCTAAATGGTCATGGAATTTCTATCAAATAGTTGTAGAGAATACCATGAGAACCTAAAAGGAGCAGACCATTAAAATATTGTGTTCTTCATTTTATTTATTTCTTCATTTATTTATTTATTTTTCTGAGACAGAGTCTCATTCTGTCGCCCTGGCTGGAGTGCAGTGGCACCATCTCCGCTAACTGCAACCTCTGCCTCCCGGGTTCAAGTGATTCTCCTACCTCAGCCTCCTGAGTAGCTGGGATTACAGGCATGCACCACCACACCTGGTTAATTTCTGTATTTTTAGTTTTACTATGTTGGCCAGGCAGGTCTTAAACTCCTAACCCCTCCCAAAGGGCTGGGATTATAGGCATGAGCCACGGCACCCAGACTCTTTATTTTTTATCTATCTATCTTGAGATACGGTTATGAGACTAATTTCTTCTTCTTCTTCTTCTTCTTCTTCTTCTTCTTCTTCTTCTTCTTCTTCTTCTTCTTCTTCTCTTCTTCTTCTTCTTCTTCTTCTTTCTTCTTTCTTCTTTCTTTTGGTAGAGACAGGATGTCGCCATGTTACTTAGGCTGGCCTTGAACTCTTGGGCTCAAGCAATCCACCTGCCTCAGTCTCCCAAAGTGGTGGGATTACAGGCGTGAGCCACTGTGCCTGGCCTGTATTGATTTCTTTAATTAAAGGTAGAGGAGTGTAACAGAAGCAATGTGGCTTTTGAGTCAAAAGCTCTACTTTAGAGTCTTAGATCTTCCACTTACTCAGGCAGGGAAATGAAGACATTGTGGAAAAAATATATCACTTCACTTTTGTTTAGAAAATTTTTGTCTGCTTTATGAGATAAAAATGATCTTACTTTCTAACTCAGAGTCGGCAGAATGGCTTCCACAAAGAAGGATGGTGAGAAGAGAAAGAGCCGTTCTACCATCAAAAAGGTGGTGACCCGAGAATACACAATCAACATTCACAAGCACATCCATGGAGTGGGCTTCAAGAAATGTGCCCCTCCGGCATCAAAGAGATTCGGAAATGTGCCCTGATGGAGATGGGAACTCCAGATGTGCGCAGTGATACCAGGCTCAACAAAGCTCTCTGGGCCTAAGGGTAAGGCCGGTTGCCTCGCCAGGAGCTCAGACACACCCACCCATCTCTGCGCCCGAAACCTAAGTCACATCTCTGCGCCCGGAACCTACCTCACATCTCTGCGCCCGGAACCTACCTCACATCTCTGCGCCCGGAACCTACCTCACATCTCTGCGCCCGGAACCTATCTCACATCTCTGTGCCCGGAACCTACCTCACATCTCTGCGCCCGGAACCTACCTCACATCTCTGCGCCCGGAACCTACCTCACCTCTCTGCGCCGGGAACCTACCTCACCTCTCTGCGCCTGGAACCTACCTCACATCTCTGCGCCCTGAACCTATCTCAGCAGAACATGCTCTCCTGGAAGGATCTGGTTAATGTAACCCTAGCCGGATCTTGTGTTGGGAAATCCCGCCCAACAATCTACCTACCAATAGCAGCTTGCCCCGTCTACGTCCTGCTCCCCCATAACCAATCAGAGCACCCTGCTCCTCCCCACTCGCTATAAAAACCCTACACCTCAGGAAGTCAGCGCGACTTCTCTGGCCCCTTTCCCTGGGACCTTGGAACTTTGGCCGGGAGCTGAATAAATTAGCATTTAATTGTCTCATACTGGCCTTAGTTTCCTTATTTTAAACTCCGCAATAACCGTTACACTAAGGAATAGGGAATGTCCCATACCGTGTACGGTTGTCCAGAAAATGTAATGCGGTTGAAGATTCACTAAATAAGCTCTATACTTTGATTACCTACATACCTGTTACCACTTTCAAAAATCTATACTTAATGTGGATGAGGCCTCATAGGTCATCGTCAAATACATCAAATATAGTTACAAAATTGCAAAAAAAGAAAAAAAAGGACCCAAATCAGTTTTAGGAATAGGGTTCCTGTCACAAGTATGGTTATGTTTTTCGTTTGTTAATGACATAACTTTACTACTTTTTTGGGGGGGGGTAGTCTGTGACAAGACTTTTTTAAAGCAAAGCAAAAACCCTCAAATTTCATAATGTGCGATATTGCTTAGGCATTTGGCTTATCAGAGATCCTCAAGTATAACATGGCATTGAACACAGGCATAAAAAGGATGACTGATAGTCACTATTTTCCTTTCTGAATTGTTAGAGTTGAATTCAAACAATGGTTGCTTGTACCTCTTCCACATACAACCCAAGAAGGCTTACCTACCTGAATCACTTTTGTGAGGAAAGTCATAATGTTTTCTGCTGCCAAACTGATTAAAATAAGTTAACGCCGGACGCAGTGGCTCACGCCTGTAATCCCAGCCCTTGGGGAGGCCGAAGAGGGTGGATCACGAGGTCAGGAGTTTAAGACCAGCCTGGCCAACATGGTGAAACCCTGTCTCTACTAAAAATACAAAAATCAGCTGGGCATGGTCACAGGCGCCTGTAATCTCAGCTGCTCGGGAGGCTGAGGCAGGAGACTAGTTTGAACCTGGGAGGGGGAGGTTGCCGTGAGCCAAGATCGCGCCATTGCACTCCAGCCTGGGTGACAGAGTGAGACTGTCTAAAAATAAATAAGTAAGTAAGTTACCATGAAACAAATCCTGAAGAAGATACAAGATGACCAGCTGCAACTAAGCAAATCCTTTGCTTGCCTTCCGCCTGTAGGGTCTGAATGCTGTTTTCCAGCTCCAGTCCAGACAATTTCTACACCTGTTGAAGAGAAAGCAAAATATGACAGTGGTACAAAGTCCGGGGGATTAAAGCGATTTTCCCTGAGCTCCTAAAGCTGAGGTAATTGCCGGTCTCATTTTCTTCTTTTGTTTGGCAAAGTCGCATGTGAAATTTGACAACGAAGTCCTCGTCCCCGTTTTTTGCAAGGGACCTGGTGGAAATTTCTCCAGTTTTCCCCCTTTCCTCTCTGCTGAGTCATTTTTGAAGTTCTCTTGTTTCCTTTGGCTTCACAGGATAAGATAAAGGGAAAATCACTCCAGGGCAGGCTTTTGTTTACAGGGCAGATTTTGGAAGCACCTTTAGAAACATGGTTTTTTACCTACTGTTTTAAAATTCCGATATCAGAAAGCTGAGAGAATGAGAGGCCCTTGGTGAAGGCTGGTGAGAAAGCTTACCCTGTTTATTTTGTAAACACAGGAGGAGAAGGCACTCAGGGAATGCTCCCTCTTTTGGGTTCTCCATGTTCTCATGGTGTACAGTGTCATATACACACAGTCTCTGATTTGCTATACTTCCCAGGCTCAGCATATGCTGCAGCATACCCTTGATATTGCCATAATTGTGTGTGTGATCTTCAATCACGGATGTCATCAAATTTTATTAAACTTAATATAGATAAAACCAAGACATTATTGATTAGTTCTGCCATGCAAACCTCCCAGGCTTCCTCTTCGAATGGTTTTCTTCTGGGGAAGCTGTCTTTATCCTTTGGATAAATGCTCATGCCCTCGGAGCCACTGTGGCTTCTGAGTTTTCTTTTGAAGCCCACATCAATCATATAATTAAAACATATTAATACAACCGCAGCAATCTTGCCATATTGGAAGGCATGTTCTCTGGTCTGCTGGTGCAGGTTTAACTCATGCCCCTCTTTCATGTGGGCATAATTACTGCTGTCCTTATTTATGGTTTGTCCTGTATTTTCTGTTAATCCAGATTTATCAGATACACCCCTATTTGGGTTTAAACTTTTCTACCAAGATTAACTGGATTCTGACAAAGAAAGTAAGATTCTCTTTCCCCTTTGCAGACATCTCAGCCACTCTCTCCACAAATGCTGTCTGGTGGCATCCAAGCACGGGCCAAACATTCAGATGGAAAATGAAGAGTCCAGAAAATCTCCCAGGTGACCCAGGTGACCAGATATTTAGTGTCAGGTAGGCAAAGCATCCAGATCACTGAATTTTTCTTAAAATTATTTTCCAAATATTGCTGTCTGGGAATTTTCGGCATTAGGCAAACACATGCGGTTTCCAACCACCCCGCCTCCATTCTACTGCCTGCCTTTTCTCCCGTGCTTTTGGCTAATCTTGCTATCTCTGTTTTTCTCCACTTTCTCTTTCCCTGTATTTGTGTGGCAGGTTCAATTCTTAACATCTAATAGGAAAACATGGAAGGATGGCAAGTGGGGGAGCTCGAGCTTGGGAATAAGATCTAAGTAGGTGGCAGTTCTAGCTGGATTTCTGATCAGCCGTTTTTCTACTTTCTAAGACATGCATAGAAAAGCTTTGCTTTTCAACCAGGTATCTGCATTCTTGGAAAGCACAGAACCTAATTTCAGATGAAAACATCACATTTCTCTAAAGAAAAAGCCTTTGGTTATGGTTTGAAGAGGGCTGGCCTCCTGCTGAACTCGAAAACAAAATCTCACTTTTAAAACACAAGCAACAGATGAATAAGATTTTCCTTCTTCATGTCTTGTGATTAAAGCATACGGTTCTCAGCTTAAATAAGATCATAAACTATCTTCACTATAGGTTCTTGTCTGAGAATTATTTCATGAGCTGTTGGCAATTCAGCAGCTGCTAGAGGTTTGTTCAAACATCTCATATTCATGGAAGATTTTAGATTTTTTTTTAAATCTCTGGGCCATTTTGCTCAGTTTCCTGGAGTAATTAATGCCTTCCATTGTACATCAGTGTTGGGAACCCAATCTCTGGCACTCATGAATGTCCAGAGGGGAACTGTGCATTTGTACAAAGTATTTGTACTGCTTTAAAAACATTCTAGCTCAAAGTGGGTGTTGAACAATAAAAACACATGGACACAGAGAGGGGGACATCACACACTGGGGCCTGTCGGGGGTCGGGGACAGGCTGGGGGAGGGATAGCAGGGGGTGAGGGGATTGGGAAGGGATAACATTAGGAGAAATACTTAATGTAGTTGACGGGGAGATGGATGCAGCAAACCACCATGGCAAGTGTATTCCTATGTAACAATCCTGCACGATCTGCACATGTACCCCAGAACTTAAAGCATAATAAAAAGAATTCTTGCTGACATTAGTGACTTTTTCACAAAAACCTTATTAAAAAGTCATACACTACTTTCCTACTTGAGTTTTCTTCCTAAAAGTTTTGTCACTGGAAACAGGTACAAAACTTTTAGTGAAAAAGGAAAAAAGAAAACTGTTTGCCCAATTCATGTCCTGTTTGGTCTCAGCCAACAGGAATCTGTTTCTAATTTTGTTACCAGTTTTGAGCATCTCAGGGACATGAGAGCATCTGTTTCCTTTGCTACATTTGGAAAAGTGGGTTTCTTTTTCTTTTCTTTTTTTTTTTTGAGATGGAGTTTCACTCATGTCGCCCAGGCTGGAGTGCAATGGCCCGATCCCGGCTCACTGTACCCGTTGCCTCCCAGGTTCAAGCGATTCTCCTGCTTCAGTCTCCCCAGTAGCTGGGATTACAGGCATGCACCACCACATCTGGCTAATTCTTTGTATTTTTAGTAGAGATGGGGATTCTCCATGTTGGTGAGGCTGGTCTCGAACTCCCAGTCTCAGGTGATCCACCTGCCTCCGCCTCCCAAAGTGCTGGGATTACAGGCATGAGCTACTGCACCCAGGGAAAAGTGGTTTTCAACCCTAGCAGCATGTTAGCATTATTGGAGCAGTTTAAAAATACATACTGAAGATGGAGATCTACCCCTAGAAATTGGGATTTGATTGAACTTTGGCTCATAGCTTATTTAGTAGACCATTTTGGAAATTGGTGTAGTACATATACACAATAAATGCACTACATTAAACCTTATGTTAAGAATAAGACAGGATTCACATACATTTATAAGGTTTAATGTAGTGTGTTTATTGTGTATATGTACAAATAAGCAAGCAAAGTAACTAGCGGTTGGGTCGAGGACAAGCCACTTAACCTGTGTGGCTTTGCTTCCTCATTGTAATCACCCCGTTCCCGTCTGCTGTAGGACATCACTGTGATCTCGGGTTCTCTGCCGTCTCTCCCCCGTCCTTGGTCTCTCATCCCTCCAATTGGTCCAATCTTCTGCTGCTCAGATAATCTTCTATGCCTGCTGTTTCCATTCTCCCTTTCTAAAGACCCTTAAATGACTTCCCATTAGCTTCTGGGTCATATTCAAATTATTACCTATTGGTTTCAAGACCTTAAGTCAGGCAATCCCTTTTGATGTCACTTTTAATCTCTTCCCTTCCTGCTTCCTTTGTGCTGTCAGAATCATCTTCCCCAAGCAACCCGTGTTCCTCTCTCTCTCTGTCTCTGTCTCTCTCTCTTCTTCTGAGCCCTGCTTGCTTTAGCCTATCAGGGAAAACTTTCTAGATTATGCCCACCTGGCTTCAACCATTCTTCCCATCATTCTAATGTTTAACCCTTCCTGCAAACCTCAGCTACCTACTGGTGATTTAAAACCCTGTAACTAGGTTTTTTTGACCTGAAGAAAGTCAGAATTGCTGGGCAGTTGTCCAGGGGATGCTTCTCACGCAAATCATGGAGAGATAACCAAACAGAGGAAAGTATTTGAAAAATACAAATGGAGTCATTTATATTCTTTGCACACTATCCACATCACTTGGTGGTTCCCCCAAATCACTAATCAATACATTGTCTGTTCTCTCTTCTTGCCTCTGTTTCCTAGCACTACTCAGTAAACCCTTAACATGGACATAAAATCCAGTACCCTAGATTTGGAGAAAATGTGTTTAATTGCTTGTTGTAAAATATGTCAAGAAGTAATGGAAGAACCATATTGCTATTTTAACATTATTTCAGATCTCTTAAGATGTATTTTCTAGCTTATAATTGCAATTTACAATGGGTCACCAAGTCTTTCACTTTAAGTTAATTTTCCAATCATCTCTTAGATAAAAGAGGAAGAAAGAAAGGCATCATACATATCTTATAGCCTCTTCCCTTTATGCATACTAAGCATTCATTACATATTTTTTGGATGAAGTAAAACTAGCCTCAAAACTTCTTGACAACTGGGTGCAGTGGCTTACGCCTGTAATCCCATCACTTTGGGAGGCCAAGGTGGGCAGATCACTTGAGGTCAGGATTTCAAGATCAGCCTGGGCAACTTGGTGAAACCTTATCTCTACTAAAAATACAAAAACTCAGCCGGCTGTAGTGACACCTATCTGTAATCCTAGCTACTCAGGAGGCTGAGTTTGGAGGATAACCTAAACCCAGGAAGTTGAGGCTGCAGTGAGCTGAGATTGTGCCACTGCACTCCAGCCTCAGGCATGGGAGTGATACCCTGTTTCAAAAATAAACAAAAAACAAACAACTTTTTTGTTTCTTACTTCTTGGACTATTTGTAACAGAACCACCAGTTAGGGTGTGTGTGTGTGTGTGTGTGTGTGTGTGTGTGTGCATGCATGTAGAGGGTTCCCTGTTAAAGTAGCTTGGGTCCCTCAAACTAGATTTACTAAATTTTAGCAAGCACCAGGGGATTTTTATAGACACTAAAATTTGAAAGCCACTGCCTTATGATAATATCAAGAAATACTCTGTTATAAATTTTAGCTAGCTTTCAAAATCTATCAGCTCAGTGTAACAAGCACCCCATTAAGAGACAAGAGGCTTTTTCCTCCAGCCTTCACCTACGTCTATATCTTACAAAGTGCAATTTCTAAAGCTCTGGGAAGTCAGTCTCATGTAAATCCTTTGTTTACATCATTTATCACATTAGAGAAATGATATCATAGTCAATTTCACAATAGTCCAGCCAGCGAATGAGCTATGCTTGTCATTAGTTCTCTCTCAGTCCTGTGCATCTCTCTTTGACCATAAAATGAAAGAAATAAAACAGCATGCTACGGGAAGTAATTTAAACTCTTTAAATTCATGGAAACTTCATATTTAGAAAACAATGTTTGGAAGTGGCAATATATTCAAACCTGTACTGATTCCAAGTGAACCACCACCAATTGTAATGCAATAATAATTAATGTATGATGAATACAAATAGATTCTGATTGGTCTAACAAAATGTTCCTTTTTAGGCTGTTCCTTGAGTGGATCATGATAAAGCAAACATTCTGTCTTAAGGACCATGGGGTCAGTGCTTATGCTGATTTCTTTCTGGCCTGTGTTGGGCCACTGGGGACCATGCTATAGGATGGAGGAGAAGGATGCCACCGGGAAATACAAGGGGGGAAGTAAAAGGAGCCAGACAGACGCCATTCACACACATTTACAATGATTTTACTAAAACTTTACACCCCTTAGAGATGTTGATAGTTTGCATTTGAAACAGCTGCTCTACGCTTTTGGTTATTTTTTTCCAGAGTCCTTGGAGGATTGACACATTTGGGGGAAATTTACGTTGCGTGTTCACCACCCAAATGGGAAGTTCACGGTTCACCAGTGGAATTTTACTTTCTATAGTTAAGGGTTCCTTGAAGCCCTTTAAGATCCTGAAGGAAGAGAAAGCCAGAACCAAATATGAGCTACTTAAATAAACAGTTTAAAGGATATTTGATGAATTACTAAGTTTTTAGGTGAGGTGTCAAATACAGCATCTCTCTCTCTCTCTCTGGAATTATAGGATTCTTGTGAAGATCAGTAGAGGTAATCCATGGCAAAGTGCCCAGCAATGTGCATAGTGTCTAGTCTCCTTATTGCTGTCTTTAAGGCTATTCCTATTAACTATATCTTCAACATATAAAAACATACAGTAGACATTGTTCAGTATAATTTAAAGCTATGTTAAATTTTAAAATGGAGTACTTGAAAACTTTAACAATTGGCTCCCAAGGCAATCCTAGATTTGAGTTTCATTGGTCCGGGAATGCGGTACACCCTACAGGGCCCAATCACCCTTCACAAAGTTGATGAAATCAGTTGCTTGCTACCCCTGGAGGAGCAAGCAGAGATTTGACCAGGTGGTCAGAAAGACATCTTTGGGTTCTGGTTCTACCTGACTTAAGGTGTGATTGGCTTCCTTGGTGTGGGGATTAGGCCACCAGAGGAGCAAAACTTCCTCTCTTTTCCAAGCCTAGGCCCCTGGACAGAATGACTTTCCATTACCAATGAATTCTTTATAGTCTTCTTTTATTTTTTTTTCAATGAGTTGCTTTTATTTTTGTCAACAAAACTGTGTCATTTGATGACACATTTGCCATAGTAAGAAAACTCCTCTTGTCCCAGGTCTTTATCAGAGTTCCTACAAATCAGGTTAATTGGTGATCAACAGAGCTTTTCTGTCTTTAATGAGGCCTAGTAGCCCAAGGCAACCCCTACCTCTTGATAAGGGACTTTCTTTTTTTCTAACTCTGAACTCTTTGATCACTTAAAAAAAAAAAAAGGGAAAGCAAGAAACCAGGAAGAACAACCACCGGGAATGTCATTGTTTTTTAATTGCCTGATTACCCAATGTTGGAGATAAAAGATAGATGTTCTCAATTAATAACATTTACATAGATTAGCATCACTAACAAGCCTCATTAGTAGCTGCTGATTTTTGTTTAGATGGTGTCCCAAGTCATTTGCTCTCTCTCTGAATGTGCGATCGAATGCACCTTTAGTATGACAAAACATTGCCTTCTAATCTATTTCCATTAATCAAACTGTAAGGCATTTTAATACACAGACAGGTTTTTAATTAATTAAAAGTTAATATTACCTAGTGTCGATCTAACAAAAGGTATCATGTGTTAATAAAGTTTCACAAACTGTTTCTAAACTCTGGCTATATTTTATAGAATGTAAACACCTTCATCGGATTAATCACAGCACAAACACATCTCCATTCACATAGATGAGCATCACAGAAATATAGTCCGTTCATCGTGTGCCTGCCATGTGCCTTGAATTTTACATAGACCGTCTCCTTAATCTGCCAACAGTCCTGTGAGGGAGGTAATGGAAGCCTCACCAATTCGAGAGCACACACACACACGCACACACACACACACACAGTGAAGTTTCAGAGTGTAAGTGAAATGCCCAGGCTAACTCAGACCTACCTTTGAGGCAAGAGTCTATGCTCATTTCCTGGACTTTGAAATGATACCTTCTGCCTTTCACATGCATCCAGAGAAAGAATTAATTGATATTTTGAGCAGAAGCAAATGATTGAGATAACCTAAAACTAGCCATCAATCATATTTCGAACTGTGCTCCAGGGCCTGTCCTTAGCCTTTCTGCTTTGTGTATACCCTCACCCTAGGTGGTCTCGTTTGTTCCCACTCTCTAGGTACCATCTAAATGATAACCACTTCCAGGTTTCTCTTCCAGGCTTGATCTCCCTTCTAAGCTCCAGATGTATTATTTAGTTGCTTAGTTTACATCTTTTTCTGTCTGGCTAATAAGGATCTCAAACTGAATGTGTATAAAACATGTCTTGAGTTTCTACCCTCTTCCTCAGTGACCCCCATCCCTGTTCTCCTCCAGTCTTTCCTGTCTTAATAAATGGTTCCGACATACACTCAATGTGTTAGGCAAAAGTTATGATTCGCCCTTGGTTCTTTCTTCTCTCTCGCTCCCTTGTATTCAATCCCTCATGTAGTTCTATCCATTCCACCTTCAATATAACTGGACTACTTCTTGTCATCCCAACCACTCTCCTCCCAGACTGGACCAGAACTATACAGCCGCAGTGGCTCTTTGACCTCATCTTCCAGCTTCTACTGCGGTCCACTTGCAATCTCTCCTCTAATAGTAGAGTGAACTCGCAAAGATCCAATTCTTTCTCCACTGGCTTCCCATCACCAGCAGAGCACCCCTTGATGGCAAGCCCCTCATCCACCACGTGCTAATCCCTGCAGTTCCTTCTGCTCCCACGTGCCTGGTGGGCACTGCCCTGCCGCCTCTTTGCCTCATGGCACTCTGCACCTCGCTTCCCCCACCTGCCTCTGCTCAGACTGTGCCTGCAGTTCTTCCCATGGCTCCCTGTTTCCTACCATTCAGATCTCTGCTCACTTTCTGGAGATGACTCCTGAGACCATTTTCTCCTTAGTCCAGCCCCATATTGTGCCTTGTTTCTAAAATGACACTTATCACTGTCACTTTTTTGTTTAATCTGATTACTCTAGTACCTAGAATAATGCCCGACACCTCATATGTGCTAAATAAATATACAAACAAATAACAGAATTATCACCAAGTTAGAGATGTGCAAATTAATACACACAGAGGTTGAGGCCCTCCTGAAGTTTCCATGATATGGGGAACTAACTGTGTACCTACCTCCTGTCTCAAAGGGCTTCCTTTATGTCCATCTAATACTCAGTGGTTGAGGGCCTGGATGCTCCGGGAAGTCCCCCTGAAGCTCTGGGGAGCATGCAAGCTCTGCCTTCCGCCTCTCCCTGCCATTCCAAACCCTCTTACTGCTGTGAGCTTGCATTCTCCTTTCTAAATGGTCAGATGACACTAAGCTTGCACTATAGACTGAGAAATCAGTGTCCCACACTTCAGCCCAGTAGAGCAGTTCAGACTAATTGTTGGACTTAGTTATACAAGCATCTTTCCACCTGGCTTTGACATTTCTATAGGGCTAGGCTTTTAGATTGATGGATTCCACGTCAAGTTAGAAAGACAGAATATTACACTGGGATTTCCAACCTCCCTTACAGTGTTCAAATGTTAGCCGTAAGTTTTGGCTATGGTGCTGAGTTAATTTCTATTGCTTTGTACTAGATTTTCTTTATTAGTATATAGTAGAGCACATTCTTGTTTTAAATGTATTGCAAAATGTATTATTACTTGTTTTTACTCTTAAAATTTGTCCATAAACATTGAAGTATATTTTAATTGTAAATAAAAAATCATAGCTTTTCAGAAACAAAAGAAATCCAAGAAATGGTGTATTTCAATTAATTCAATTTGGTATTTATTTTTTAAAAACAAAGTTCTTGCGTTATTTTGAAATCAGTACTTGCTCATTTTACAAAATGAGAAAAAAACTCCAGAAATAGAAGGATCCCTTCCGCTAGTTATCTTGTATACACACAGTCACTATTACATGTATGTTCATTTCCATCTCTTATTTTTGCTATGTGTTTGAAGCATAATTGTAATTTTCTCATATACATATATAACAATACAAACAACATATACATTTTCTGAATAGAAATATTATGCATAATTATTGTATAACATTTTGGAAATAAATACAAATCTATGTTTTTAATTATAAAAGTTATATATAATCAGAACATACTGAGATTTCTTTAAAAATGAACATAAAAGTCATCTGGAATTCTACTCAATGGAATAATTATTATTTACATTTTGATATATACCATTTACATATTTTGTGTTGTATATATTAATTATGTAAGTAATAAATATAATATATATTTACACATACATAAGACATATGTATGTTATTTGAGCTCTAGAGGGGAACATATAATGTATATGAATATTGGAGCATCATTTATACAGCAAAATCCTTGAGTCTTATTCAAAGATTATGTTAAAAAGAGCTAAGTAACAGAAATATCTGCCAAGGATGAATTATTTGCCTTTTCCAGTTTAAACAAAAACTAATGGAGTAGTTATACAATATAAGGTTTAACACTGCCGTAAATCATTACTCAAATTCCTTGGCAGGAATCCTGAAAGTAACTCTGTTTTATGGTAGGGAAAAGAATTATTTTCTGTCTAATGATTCACTTGGCACATTTTTCCAATTAATTGAGCCATTGTTAGATTATGGCTTTTTGTAAGGCACAAAATGTTTAGAAAATTATAAAATATATTATATTTTTAAAAAGTTAAAACAATGTAATGTTAAGGGCAATAACTGGGCCTTTTCATTTTTGTATTTCTAGAACTTGGCCAACACATATTTATTGAAATAAATGAGTCAAATAAAACATCATTTGTAATGTGCCTTCATATCTTTACTGTTCTCTTTTTAGTTGTCTTAGCCCATTCTGTGCTGCTATAACAGAATGCCACAAATTGGGTAATTTCGAAGAAAAATGGTTTATTTTGCTTATTGTTCTGAAGGCTGTGAAGTCCAAGATTGAGAGGCTGTGTCTGGAGAGGACTTTCTTGCTTGCCAGATTGAAATGAAACAAGGTAGCACATGGTGAAGAAGATGAGTGAGAAAAATAGAAAATGGTGGCTGTCCTTATCTTTTTATCAAAAGCCCACTCCCTCTGTAAGTAACCCACTTGACTGTTAACAGGGTTAATCCATTCATGAGGGCAGAGCCCTCAATACCTAATCATCTCTTAAAGATCCCACCTCTTAATACTGTCATGATGGCAATTTAATTTCTATATGAGTTTTGAAGGGGAGGGGACATTCCAGCCATAGAATTAATGAAAAATTAAAATATGCCTGTTGCAAAATTGTAGAAAGTACTAACATTTAATCTGGAAGACAAAAAGACCTGTACAATTAAAGTGTGACTGCTTTTGTTTCATTTCTTTCATTTTAGCTCTACTAAGTAGACAAAAGAGTGGATATCTCAAGAGTTTGTTCCCATTTTAGCTTTGCCTTAGCAGCTGGGCAGCCACAGATACCGAAGTTCACCAGCAGGACTTGCAGATGAACCCATCAACCTTTGAATCAGGGTCTTTGGGTCAGAGAATAAACCACTGTCAAAGCAAATGGGAAACTTCTGGCTCAGTTTGTGGCCTGAAGATACACAGCTCAAGCTCCTCTCTTGTTTTTTCTGACCTTAGTTTTTCATTTGTACAAATATTCTCTTTCTATTAAAGGAAATGTAATTTTTTTTTTTTTTTTTTTGAGATGGAGTCTTGCTCTGTCACCCAGACTGTAGTGCAGTGGCACCATCTTGGCTCACTGCAACCTCTGCCTCTCTGGTTCAAATGATTCTCCTGCCTCAACCTACTGAGTAGCTGGGGATTACAGGCATGTGCCATCACCCCCAGGTAATTTTTGTATTTTTAGTAAAGATGAGGTTTCACCGTGTTGGTCAGGCTGGTCTTGAACTCCTGATCTCATTATTCTCCCACGTTGGCCTCCTAATGTCTTGGAATTATAGGCATGAGCCACTGGGCCTGGCCTTTTTTTTTTTTTTTTTTTTTTTTTTAAGAGACAGAAATTCATTTGATATAATCACTTACGTGGGTCTAGGCTGTTATACAGGTACAACAAATCTGTTTACTTTTGTTAAATAAAATGAGTAGCTTTTGTGACAAAAGTTACATCTAAGATTTCTATATATTATGCAAACTTGAACGCACATGTGCAAACACCTAACCCTTGAAATTAGCTTGCTTTTAAAATTAGTTATTTAATAAAGATACCAATCCTTATTCTTAGACCATAGTGTCAGAGATAAATACAGAAAAACCTTTTTTTCTGATTACTGAATTTTAGTTTTTGTTTTACTGAATGATCAATTACTTTAAAACGAGCTAGTTAAATTGTTTCTTAAAGAAATATCTACATGAAAAATAGAACCACACAATCTTCTAAAGCCCCAAGAAGCTAAATGGGTTGCTTAAGTTCACCCACCCAAGACTGGGACCCACTTCTCCTGGCTCCTAGACAGTTGCATCATTGATTCCACCATTGTGATATTTGCATTAATAATGGCTGATAACTAAGTCTTGAAAATTTCTAGATCCATCACCAGGGTTTCTAATGCAGGCTGTGATCTCCAAGCTAAGTATCCTTATAAATCCATTAGGAAGAAGATTTAAGCTGGCTGGAAAGTTCAATGCTGTTAGAAAATATTCATTTTGGTGAGTACTTTCTGAATGTTGTGTGTGTGTGTCAGTAATGAACATATCAGACTATTTTTTGTCACCAATAGCTATAGTTTATTAGCTGGGCAATCAGATGAATATCTTTCTATAATCTTAGCTCCATTTACTTCCTTGGGATTCCCCAATTCAATAACATTCAAACGAATAGTTTATACTATTCTATAATGCATTAATCTAGATTTGTAGACTCAAATTAAAAAATTCAATAGAAGAGGAATCAGTGGGAAACTGTAGTGTGATAAGCCTAGTTCCGAGCACATTGTGTCAGGAGTTGCTGAGTGAGTCTTTGCTATGGTCTTGGCCTTCCATTTATTATGTATTGGGGTCATAATTTTGCACTTGTACGTCATATGGACTGGAGTTGGACTTCCCAGCTTTTTCACTTACTAGATGTGTGACCAAAGAGAGTTATTCAGCTTCCCTAAGTCTCAGTCCTCATCTGCTAGTTGGGAGAGTAATAATATCCATGGCAGAGTTATGGTGAAGATTAAGTGAGACATGGTGGATAAAATGCTTAGCACAGTTCCTTCCATATATTATTCATTCAATGAACAGTAGCTGCTAATAAATAGCAATGGATGCCTCTACATAGTATTAATGTAATTACACATTAAGATATATGAGACGATTCTAACTGCAGCTAACTATGGAGACATTGGTGAAAATATGCTTTGGGCTGAAAACTGATTATAGGGATCAATTTCTTGTACAATTATGGTGGAATTTATCAGATGAATGGGTTGCTGCTGCCCTCTTTGGTATGGAAAATTGAACCTTCCAGTCTCTATGATCTCCCTCTAGTGTTTGAAATTTACAGAAGCTAAAATATAATTAAAATTAGCTAAAATAATTTGTATTCTTTTCTAGGCATAGCTGCCCTTGCTCTGCTTTCAGATCATGCATATCTGTGACGTCCATGAGTGCTGGTGGTGCACACTTCCAGTCATTTGCCTGATAAGTGTATTCACTGATGGCATCGGATTCAGTGGTTGGAAGTCTTGCCTCAGGCCTTGGAGCTAAATACACTGAAGTCACTTGAATATGAAATTCCTGAAAATCGTTTAACTTACTTATTCATTAATTTCAGATATTTGGAAAGAAAATGCTAATTTGGCAAGTTTTCTTAGAAATTGGGTACATTTAGTTCCGAGTACGACTCAGCAATTTAAAAAAAAAAAGAAGAATCACTCACAATGTCGAGAAATGATCCCACCGAAATACAAAGGTTTAATTTCATCAGGGAATTTCTAATTAATGATGTTTGAGCGGGTTTTAAATTCCCCAGCCACATTCCTACCATTCTTACTCCCCACTTGGGGAAGGTTTAAGCCTCAGGGCGTCTTTTAGATGAATACTAGTAGCCACATTTATGCTCAATGGAATAGCATCAGTAAATGCAATTATAGCCGAAAAGAAACCTCGCATTCCCAGGATACACACTCACACTTTGTTACAGTGCCCCATCCATGTTTCTTTGTTTCATTGTGCTAAAGAGTGATAGCAAATGGCTAACCCAAAGTATAAGACAGTCTTGATTCGATATTTTCCTCGGACAATCTAAGAGACACTCCCTTGCTTTTATATGGGTGTTGTTTAGGATTAGTATGTGCAAGTACTTTTCCAAAAGCAAAGTAGGGAGGTGGTTTCTCTTGCCTCTGAAACCATATTGATCCTTCAGTCCCATACCTGGGTAAGATGCTTTTGGTTCACTCTGGGATTCCACTGTGAAGTGCAAGAAATTAATTCTGGAAGGGTCTTAGTGTCTCCGGGAGCCGATTTCACCCAGCAGGGTGAGTAACTCACACACACAGGTCAATTTACTCACCCTAGGACTGGCTTTCTAGTTTGGCTGCCAAGAATCTCTGAATCCTCTTACTGTGCTGGTACAGAAGAGGGTTTCCTTAAGTTATATGGAGACTCAGCAGAAATGAGATTGTAGTAAAGAGAAAAAAGGAGATAATGGTTTAAAGGGCTGCAGAACATAAGAAGCGCGTTCACATATTCTTCTATCTTCTCAGCATCTTTATAGAAGGGTATTTTTGGAAATTGCCATGTTTGTTACCTTAAACATCAATAATTTCCAGTTCAGAGACCCCAGCTTCATGATATCCTGAATTATCTTCTTAATTCATCACAAGAGTTCTGTGAAATTCTAAAATTCAAGTGTAACTTTAGTGAACTCTATGAGTAATGTGTATAGATCCACATGAACTTATAATACATTTTAGAAGTGGGAGTTTTTTCAGAGCAATCTAAGATTTACTGATAAACTGCGGCGGCTTCATAAAAATTGGGTAGCAAGTAATCCCAATATAGAGAGATGATTGCATGGCAATAGGACTAGGATTGAATAGGTGATTACAGGTTTCAATGCTGCCATTGCTGTGGAAGTGTAAATACAGCACTAAAATACTGCAAGTGAAAACATGCTATTTAGACATATTATATGTGCATATATTAGTATGCCATGAAGAAAGAAAATCCATGTTTATATTACTTATTGATAGGGGAGTTAATATTGACAAAGAGAAACTTCAGATTCTGTAAAAGTTACCATTTTTCACTTGCTTGACACTATCCTAAAAGATGATATTTTACGATATCAGTATTTCCCAAAGATGTCTAAGATCTGGAATCACTCGAAACAATGTTCTAAAGATTCGGTCACAGGCACCGCATTCATAGAAATCCTGACTCAGAAACGGGATAAAAAAAGGAATGGGTATTTTTTTGAGAAAGTTTCGCAAAAGATGATTCTGATGTGTAGTTGGGTTTAAACTCTTTTGGAGCTTGCCTATTCCCATCAAAAGCTCAAACATAATTCAGTGTTTGCTTAGCAAAAAACTTTAGATGGCTGAGCAAATCTACTTCAAGAGCTCTTCGGAACAGCAGAGTAGTAGTTTATAGTGGCCAGCAAAGGCAGGCTTAGTATAACGTTTAGGTAAGAAACATACAATGTTTTTGTTTTATTACTTAGAAAGCATTTACTGGTTGCATTACTGCTTGGGTTAAGCCATTTGCTTTTTTTGAGCTGCGGTTGGTTTCCTCATCTGTTGGGAGGAGGTTGGTCTCTTGAGTCTAAGATAAAATTTTTTTTAAATGATGGAAAAATGCAAAGTAGTGGCTGCATTTATCTAGACACATATTGGAAGGGAATCAGGAGATGATGTGCCTGTTTTGAACAGAAGATACCTACAAGAAAAGAAGGAGGAGGAGATAGCCAAAAATATATTGAGCACTAATTATAAGTCAGGTCCAGTGCTAAGCAATTAGCATAAATTATTTAATTTTAATCTTCATGTAAACCCTAAGAGGTTAGATAGGACTACAAAATGAGGAAACCAAGGCATAGCAAGGTGAAATCTATGTTTCTAAGGACATGTGAAGGAAAGGCAGACCAGGAGTTTGAACCAGGAGGGCTGACTTTGTGCTTTGAATCACATTATTTTCAGCCTCAAAATATACATACATTTGACAATGCAGACTGGATTCAGTCTACATTATTGAATCTGGATAGATCACTACAGATACTATCCAGTGTCCCTTCAGATAATACTGCTTTTATTTATTTCTCACTCTGCTGTCAGGCTGGAGTGCAGCGGCACAATCTCGGTTCACTGCAATCTCCACCTCCCGGGTTCAAGTGATTCTACCTCAGCCTCTCAAGCAGCTGGGATTACAAGTGTGTGCCACCATGCCCAGCTAAATTTTTGTATTTTTTTAGTCAAGACGGGATTTCACCATGTTGACCAGGATGGTCTCGATCTCTTGACCTTGTGATCTGCCCACTCAGCCTCCCAAAGAGCTCGGATTACAGGCGTGAGTCACCATGCCCGGCAGTACCATTTATTTTGAAAGAACTTCGTAATTATTTTACCTGTAATTTCTCCTCTCCTTACTTCCTCTCAGATACCTGGTAGCTGTGGCAGATGACAAGGTTCAAAAGCAGGCCTTAGTTTGAAGCTTATCAACATAACTTCAAACACCAGCATTGTTATAGTGTATCTTGCTGCCAAATGCCTTTTTAACTTTTCTTTCCATCTGTAAGATATTATTTACCAGGGTCCCATCATGGGTTTGTTAAAAGTTTCATAACTTTCCTTTTAATAGTTATGCTGACATGATATTCCAAATGACTGAAGAAGTCAAGAAGTTAAATAACATGGACATCATTGAAGAGGAAAAAAATTATTTAATACTTGAGTACCCTTTCTATTGTTACTTTATTTTCAAGTTCTATGGAAATAGACTCCCTGCCGTTTGCAGTTTCTTGCTATCTTTATTCACCTCATTATTTATTCCTTTTTACCCCTCTCTCTGCTAATCAGCCCCAGTGTCATGGGGTTGGAAGCCTGGCTTGATTATACGTTCTCTTTTGGATTCTGGGTGACTAGCAGACCCAGGCAAAGAGTCAGCCAGTCCCCAAGGTCAAGGATATACCTTGTGAACACCGCAGCTGCATCTCACAAACAGTTTATGCAATGGTTACACTTCGAGGTCAGAGTTCACTGAGAATTTCCATAAATCTGATGGGTAATGTGCCAAATGAGATTAGAGAGGGCTTCATGTGATCATGGTCAAATGAAAATATCTTATATTAATTTCCTAGTACAAGCTTGAGGCGGGTAGTTAATACTCCTTTGTGAAGAGCTAGAGACACACACTGGGAAGAAACACAAGCTGTTGTCTAAATAGAAAGATGAAGCATGTGGAGCTTCTAATAGAGAAAAATGTAGATTCTGGATCAGCAGAATTTTACTGCTAGGTTTGTGTCTGTTCCCCTATGTATTCTATATTATCTGTTAACTCTTACCCTAATTGTTACTTTAAAACACATTTTTCCGTCAATCAATTTAATAAGTTGCATTTATATCCTTAGATGTCAATACATTCTTCAAGTTATTTTGTTGCAAAATACAAAACCAAGAAGGACAAAAGAGCATCAGGAAATGGAGGGTTGTTTACAGATTTTAATCTCTGTCTACTTATCCATACACGCATTTTTCTTTTAAGCTTTGACCTGAAAAAACTCAATTCAGAAACGTGCATTTTAAGCCATCCTTCTTGGAACTGATACAAAATACGGACTCTACTTGTATTTGAAAATAAAATAGCATTAATATTTCAAAGCAATTTTAAGATGAGCACTGAAGATAACAGACTTGTCAGCTATCCTAGCCTCTGGTCACCCAACGTAGCTGAGAAGTCAGAGTCATAACCATAGTCTTACATCTTCATTGGATATGCTGAGAAATGCCCAGGTGTAAATGTAATTCAAAAAATAAATGCAGGGACTTAAAGCATACATTATTGATGATCAGGGGCTGTTTGTTACTGTTGTAGAAATTCTATCCAATTTAACACATTTATTGAATGCCTACCTGTCTTTTACCAGGCCTCTGGGATAAGTGATGTTGGGGAGAATCTCGAGAACAATCAGATGGTTTCTGCAGAAGCCCTGTAAAAAGTCATTAGGAAGGCAAAGTCTTCCTGGGGAGCAAGTGGGAAATGATACCAGAGGGCTTGTGATTCAATGATGAAATGGCGAATCTAGGCAGGAGCACTCAAGGTCAAAACCAGGAGGAACTGGTGGAGCTCAGTGCACTTGGGGAATAAAATTTTAGAATGGCTCTGGAGGAAGGGGCAGAATTTGGGGAAAAAGGGAGGGAGAGCAAGGACACTTCAAGTGGCAAAAATAGCCTGAGGTCATGAGAGGAAATCGGCCTACTTCGTTTAAGGGTCTGCAAGCTAAATAAGCAAAAGATGATTGGAGGCAGAAGACTCCAGTTCCTATCTTGGGTCTGACACATCCATCCTGCATGATCTACTTGAGTTAATCTACTTCCTCACCAGAGAGATGAGAGCATTAGGGCAGCATCTTCAGTGTCCTTCCCAGTCAAACACTCACTCAGCCTTGGAGCTTACGGGCTCTGATTTGGGGTCCAGAGTCAAAGAGAATTGAGTTCTACTCTTGGCTTGAATTAATTGTTTTAACTATCTTCCTAACCCCTGAAAGGCTTTCGTTGAAATAGAGACCATAATGGCACAATAGTCGTTGAAAAAAGTGGGTATGCTTGGCATACAGTAAATGCTCAGAATAGGTTAGTGATTTTGTGAATTCTGTGTAGAATGATTTTTTTTTTTTTTAACAAAGAATGTCCGGAGAACTTAGATAACACTTTTCAGTATTATCTAAATAATTATCATAATAATTCACAATCATTATGAATTATTGATCAATAGATACCGATTATAGGTTGAGTAAGATGACATTTTTGATGGTTACAAAGACATTGGTTGTCTGTAGCAGACATTTGGGCTGTAAGTAATGGGAAATGAGGCCCCATGACGGTTTAATGGTACTTCTTACAAAGAAAGTGAAATTTTAGAAAGATTCACCTGGAGGCAGGGTTATACGTGGATTTGAACAGGTGACCTCTAGATGTGATTTACTAGAGGTGGCATATGGTATTGAAGAAAGACATGACAAAGGGAGAACCTGGCGACTCCTTAAGTGACAGGGAGACAATGCACATCCATGATTCAGAGCCCCGGTAGCCAGAAGAGCAGTGAAACCGGGAACAGAGATGGGGAGATTTGGAGATGAATTCACGATAGCTCAAGTAGAACTGCGGAGAAAGCAAACTTAGACGTGAAACCACTGAATTTCAGGGAATGGCAAGCATGTCTATTGCCTGCAAGTGGTCACAGATATGCAACTCCTAAGCTTTGTGAGGAAAGGGCCAGAGATGGTGGTTTCAGGCCTTTATATACAGGTGTTCATGGAAGCTGAGAAGAGAGAGGAAGGTGGAAAGTCAGGCTGCCCTACCTGGCTGCCCATGGCCATGACCTGGGTGGTGTTGAAAATACCAATGCCTGGCTGGGCGCGGTGGCTCACGCCTGTGATCCCAGCACTTTGGGAGGCCGAGGTGGGTGAATCACTTGAGGTCGGGTGTTTGAGACCAGTGTGACCAACATGGAGAAACCCTGTCTCTATTAAAAATACAAAATTAGCCAGGCGTGGTGGTACATGCCTATAATCCCAGCTACTTGGGAGGCTAAGGCAGGAGAATCACTTGAACCCAGGAGGCAGTGGTTATGGTGAGCCAAGATCATACCATTGCACTCCAGCCTGGGCAACAAAAGTGAACTCATTCAAAAAAAAAAAGAAAAGAACCAACCAAACAATCTTGGCCGGGAGTGGTGGCTCACTCCTGTAATCCCAGCACTTTGGGAGGCTGAGGTGGGCGGATCATGAGGTCAGAAGTTCGAGACCAGCCTGACCAGCATGTTGAAACCCTTTTCTACTGAAAACACAGAAATTAGCCGGGCGTGGAGGCGGGTGCCTGTAATCCCAGCCACTCAGGAGGTTGAGGCAGGAGAATCGCTTGAACCTGGGAGGCAGCGGCTGCAGTGAGCCAAGATTGTACCACTGCACTTGGCCTGGGCGACAGAGCTAGACTCTGTCTCAAAATAATAATAATAATAACAACAACAAAATCTCGAGTATTCCCAAATGCTCATGACTGCTCTCAGATGCGTATTTAACCATATATGTTCTCTTGGAGGAGGAAACAGAGGTTCAGAGAGCTTAGGCTCACCCAAGATTACAGAGCTAGGTCATGGCAGTGCCAGGGTTCTGTAACAGGTTTTTCCTGCATGGGCCATTATGTTAGGAGGGAGCAGCCTGATAACTTCAGAAATCCCCAGGGCATCATTACATCATTTCATATGATGAGAAACATCTTATGCAATGAGCACCTCCTTTGATGTCAAGGTCCTGTTAAGTAACAGTATACTTATTTTAAAGAAAAGAGGCAGTCTCTGATACAATTTTTAAATAATAAGCAAAGCCTGTTTTTTTTTTTTTTTTTCCGAGATGGAGTTTCGCTCTTGTTACCCAGGCTGGAGTGCAATGGCGCGATCTCGGCTCACCGCAACCTCCACCTCCTGGGTTCAAGCAATTCTGCTTCAGCCTCCTGAGTAGCTGGGACTACAGACATGTGCCACCGTGCCCAGCTAATTTTTATATTTTTAGTAGAGACGGGGTTTCACCATGTTGACCAGGATGGTCTTGATCTCTTGACCTTGTGATTCACCCGCCTCAGCCTCCCAAAGTGCTAGGGTTACAGGCGTGAGCCACCGCGCCCGGCCAACAAAGCCTGTTTTAAATAATTAAAAATTGTATTAAAGACAAATTATTTTAATACCGAAAGGCAAATTCGTTTTTGTTAATTTTTATTTTTACTTAATTTTTTTATTCTACTTTAAGTTCTGGGATACATGTGCAGAACGTGCAGGTTTGTTATACAGGTTTGCATGTGCCATGGTGGTTTGCTGCACCCATCAACCGGTCAACTACATTAGGTATTTCTTTTAATGCTATTCCTCCCCTATCACCCTACTCACTTTGACAGGTCCCGGTGTGTGATGTTCCTCTCCCTGTGTCCATGTGTTCTCATTGCTCAACTCCCACAGGTAAATGCTTTAGTTATCTGGAAAGTTCGCTTACTTAGAACTTTGACAAAGGAAGTGCAAAGTTTTCATTTGACAAATAAAAAAGAGAAAGATTCCCGAGTGTATGGATTTCTTAAGGCTGCAGTGTTTTTAGGAGTGCTCGACGCTCTCCCAAAGCCTGGGCCTTTTTGATTGAGGGGTGAGAGGTTTGGCACACAGGCCAGGAGGAGATGCAGAAACACGGGGTGGAGACATGTGTGGGGCTCCTGTCACCAGGTGCCTGCTCGCAGGCTAGCTGAGAAGAAGCGTGTGTGTCCTGTTCCTGAAACTCTCAGATGGTGATTATAACCGATTACACAAGATGCCATGTTCCCTAATCATATCACTTGCATTCTTGTGAACAGCAGTGACAAGGGTTTGAAGGGAGAACATCACAGCTGTCTAATAAAAAAAAAGAAAATCAGATAAAGCAGACTGTTGCAGGCAGGAGATCATACACCCGCCTGCGAAGGGTGCTGGGTGCAATGGAGTTTTGCTCTTTCTAACCCAGCATGACCCCCGCCCCGTCTCCTGTCTCCAGAACCCCCAATTCACCTCGTGACAGGAGTCATGCAGGTGTGGCTTGTCCACTCGGACTTATTGATTTATTATATGATTAGCTCATGCTCACTGTTCTGTGAAGTGAACATTGTCACTTTGGTAAATTTAGAGCTCGTCACTGCCAGAATCTAGGCAGCTCTTGTGAATCAAAGAAAAGCACCATGAACAGCCCCTTCCTGTTCTTCTCTGAAGCGGCTCTAAACTCAAGACACCAACTCTCTCTTCTGACACTCCGTTTTTAATCTGTCTTCAAAGAGAAAGCCAACTGTCTTGAATTAAACACGAGGAGGCAGTTCTTGAAGTCATGTGTGATGAAAGTGATTAAATAATTAATTCAAACAAAGGTGACTTTCTGAGTCAGGTTGGGGGTCAGAATGAAAAAAAAGTCTTGATTTAAAGCAGCGTTTACTCGGCATGCTATGAAAAAAAAATACTTAATGTGATACGAAATTGCTGTGCTGGAGACCACTAACCTGTCTCCCTTGCTTTCCCAGCTCCAGGCACTTTAGCCTCTTGCTGTCCCTTGAACAGACCCAGACTTTTCCCCCACCCCAGGGCCTTTGGACCTTCTAGTCTCATTGCTTGAAGTCTCCTCTCCTCAGTATTTACGTGGGTCATTTTGCAAATCTCTGTTCAATGTCAGCTTCCCAGAGTCCTCGCTATAATACTGCCCTACCTCCTCCACTCTCTAGCCTTTCCCTCCTTTTTATTTCTTTGTAAGATTTTTATTGCTCGGCATTTTATCATATATTAATCCGCCCCCCGCCTCCCGCCGCGGCTTTTTGTAAAGACAGGGTCTCACTATGTTGCCCAGACTGATTTCAAAGTCCTGGATTCAAGCGATTCTCCCTCCCCAGCCTCCCAAAGTGCTGGGATTATAGGCATGAGCCACTGCACCTGGCCATTAATTCCTTGTTTTATTGCCCTTCTTCCCAACTGGAATGTAAGTAAACTCCATGAAGACAGCATTTTATCTGTTTTCTCCCACTGCAGTATTCCTAGCACCTAGAATGGTGTTTGGCACAGTGTACATAGCAGTAAGTAGCTGTTTAATAAATGAATTTATGAGTGAACTACAAAATAGAAATGCTTCAACCTTCTCTAAGATCAAAATTAGCTCCAGGAAATTCTTTTGATGATAAAAGGTGCTACACATACTTCTAAATGATAAGACCCACCCACTAGAATGTTAAATTCAGATTTAGGCACAGACTGAATCATTACAAAATACAAAACGAGGCCAGCATGGTGGCTCTTGCCTGTAATCCCAACATGTTGAGAGGCCGAGGTGGATGGATCACTTGAGGTTAGAGTTTGAGACCAGCCTGGGCAGCATGGTGAAACCCCACCTCTACTAAAAATACAAAAGTTAGCCAGGCATGGTGGCGAGTGCCTTTAATACCAGTTGCTTGGGAGGCTGAGGCAGGAAAATCATTTGAACCTGTTAGGCGGAGGTTGCAGTGAGCTGAGATTGAGCCACTGCACTCCAGCCGGGGCGACAGAGCAAGTCTCAAGAAAAAACAGAAAAAATACAGAACAAAATAAAATTAATACATTGAGCTGATTGCTTTCAGGCAAACCATCGGCCTTTTGAAAGTTCTTCTCCAAAGAGTCAAGAAATGTTTATCAGAAGGTATGTATGGCTTCTATTTTGTGATCAAATGTATCCGAGGAGGAGCCAACCTCCCTGGGTTCTCTGCTGGGTGTGTGTATCTGGTTTATAGCAAGTTATCTGAAGTAGACAGCTCTTGAGCCAATGTTGTGAATATAAGTGACAATCATCCTGATGGAGACTAAATTATGCATGTGAGCCTGGCTATATCCAGCTGTCTGGATGCACTTGTTTGATAAATCCTTGACCTGTCACCTGTCCAAAGTGGCCAATGTCAAAGTGAGTTTGTAATGGTAATTATTGTGAACATTTCAGTCCTCCTTTCTAATCTCTGCTATCTCTAGACAACTTGTTAGATTTTTCCAAGAGCCCAATCCTGATGATAAAACTTGCAGTCCCAAACTTCTCTTAAATCAGATGTTCTGAGTAGTTAGATAAGGCTGAGTTACAGAGGTAAAAAAAACATTCCTCTTGCCTTTAATGAATTCATCTGAGTGATATTTTATTTATAACACCGAGCAGCAGAACAAGCCAAAAAAACTTAGATAAAACAGTAATAATTCATATGCAGAAATTAGCTGCTCATCAAAAAATGAAAACACAGGGTGCTTTGATATTTCAAAGCAACTGTCTTAATTTGAGTGGGCTTGAGAGCAGGGCATTCTGGGAGAAGTTGGAAGCTTGGACCAGACAGTAGAGGGATATAGGCATAGCTGCAAAATGTGTGAAGGGCTTTGCAACTATGTTAAAATTAAATTGACATAGTTTTTTTTTTTAACATAATTAAAAAACAATGCCTGTTTTTTAATTCTGCTCTCCCTCCCGCCTCCTCGGGTTTCAATCCCGAGGTTTCAATCCCGAGGAGGCTGGAGGGAGAGCAGACTCCCTTCAGGTGTGTTAGGGAGGTTTCCATCCCGAGGAGGCGGGAGGGAGAGCAGACTCCCTTCAGGTGTGTTAGGGAGGTTTCCATCCCGAGGAGGCTGGAGGGAGAGCAGACTCCCTTCAGGTGTGTTAGGGAGGTTTCAATCCCGAGGAGGCGGGAGGGAGAGCAGACTCCGTTCAGGTGTGTTAGGGAGGTTTCCATCCCGAGGAGGCGGGAGGGAGAGCAGACTCCCTTCAGGTGTGTTAGGGAGGTTTCCATCCCGAGGAGGCTGGAGGGAGAGCAGACTCCCTTCAGGTGTGTTAGGTAGGTTTCCATCCCGAGGAGGCAGGAGGGAGAGCAGACTCTGTTCAGGTGTGTTAGGGAGGTTTCCATCCCGAGGAGGCTGCTGGGAGAGCAGAGTTAAAAAACAGGCATTGTTTCCATGGCTTGTGAGGAGGATGAGTGATACTCTAAAGGTGGAGCCCTGGTCTTCAGAGCAGAGGTGAGGACAAGCCAGGCTCTGAGTCAGAGCCCCAGTTACTGGGAGGATGCTGGGGGCAAGGTTCTCATTCTGAGAGCTGTGGAAGTGCCAGTCAATTCCAGGAAACTAAGGCCAGCAGTCAGTCACCTATCGCTGCAGCCAGCGTCAGGTGAGGTTGGAGAGTGTGAGCTGGAGGCAATGCTCATAGAAAGTGATCATGTCTGACTCGTGGGAATCTTTGTCTCTGGACAGGGGATAATTTTAGTCTGTACTAGCTGTCAAAGCTCTTTCAACTCAGAGTAAAAATAATACATGCACAGATAAACTCTGTTAATCAAAATAGCTGATTAAATTGGGTCTACCAGCAACTTTTCTGTGATGATTTAAAATTTTCAGTAAATATTTGTTAATTTTTTTGTGTAGTATGACATCATAATTAAATGATTAGATTTAGGTTGTATGTTATGGTTGTAACTACAAATACAATTAAAAGAGTAACTAAAAATTTCAAGACCAACGAATAAGCTTCATTTTAACATTGTCTGTCTTTAGGAGAATTTCAGATAGAAATAGTGTGGTTGGAAGAAACCAGAAATTGTATGAATGTTATGATATATAGAGAGATAATTGCTGTCAATGTAAGTAATGTGGCTTTGCTGAGTAAAATAAGATGATTGCTTAGGGTTTTCCCAAACCCCCTAAAATTGCTTCTATACCACATGTAACCACATGTGGTATAAATAAAATGTGAGTCAAAGGAATGAGGAAAGATAAACATATAATTAAAAACAGCTCAGTAGATACTTGGGCTCATTCATTTCAATGCTGGCATCTGCAGTTTATGGAGCGGTTATAGACCGGCAATGGATCGGCGTTGACTACATGCCATAAAACACATCAATGCAGCTTGGGCCCGAATTATTATACACAAACAATAAATCCATCCTGTTAGCAGGATAAATATGATAACTGTTGATAATGGTGGAAAGTGACAGCATGTGATCCCTAAGTAAATAGTTTTGCATTCTTAAGAAACGAAGATTACTTTAGCTTTTAGTGACTCCTGTGACTTCCGTTCTCTTATCTGTAGTTTGAATTAAAAGAGAGATTTTGGCCTTGAAAGCATCTATGCTGATTACTGTTTGTGAGTCTAATAAAAGACATCAGTCCAACCATTTATTTGTGAAAATGAAATCTTCACATGTTGAAGGTCAGTTTTAGTGGAAGTTATGTAATAAGCAAAAGTCAAGGTTCTTTTGCCATGAAAATTACTTGTGGAGCACATCTTCTTCTTCTACCCTTAACCTTGAATCCTGCCCTGTAGTTGTAAGAAAAATAGTAAATGGATGTCAGAATATCATGATGGAATCATCATGGCTATGAGTTTTTCTGTAGGAGACAGCTAAACCTCTTCTTAAACATTGTTATGTGAAATAGTCTAATAAAATATATTGGGCTGTAGATTGAGAGTGTTTCATGAAATATAGTCTCATTTTGTCCTCTAAGAAATGAAAAAAAATTCACTATCATTTATATCAAAAGCTTGAGTCAGTAAGTATTCTGGGGTAGATTGTCACAGAAACTCATTTCATACACCATTGGGATACAGAAAATATGTAGGTATCATATTTGTCTGTGTGCAAAGTTATTGGGTATTACACTTTACAAGGGCAGGAAGCAGATAAGTGAATAGACTTTTAGATCAAGACATCACTTTTATGGGTGTTATCTTATTTTGGTTAATTGACACCTTATTCTGCTTGGAAGGAAAAGTTTAATTCAAACCAGGTGCAGTGGCTCACGGCTGTAATCCCTGCAATTTGGGAGGCCGGGGTGGGTGGATCACCTGAGGTCAGAAGTTCGAGACCAGCCTGACCAATATGGAAACCCTGTCTCTACTAAAAATGCAAAAATTAGCAGGCATAGTGGTGTGTGCTTGTAATCCCAGATACTTGGGAGGCTAAGGCAGGAGGATCATTTGAACCCAGATGGTGGAAGTTACAGTGAGCTGAGATTGTGCCACTGCACTCCAGCATGGGCAACAGAGGAAGACTCTCAAAAAACAAAATGAAAACAACAAAAAAAGTCTATATATGTGTGCTGTATATGTACACATATGTATATATTGCTGTATATTTTTCTCTGTAGATTTTCAATTTCATAGAAATGTAATTTACATATAATAAAATTCACCAACTTAAAGAGACAACGTGATGAGTTGTGACAAATGCATCTAGTTATGTGGCCATCACCATAATCATGATTTAGAACACTTCCACCACACCAAAGCATTCCCTCAGACTTCCATATCATTAACATCCTCCCCTTCTAGCTTGTGTCAACCACTAATATATTTTTTAAATTTGATTTAACTTTTTTGAGAGTCTCACTCTGTCACCCAGGCTGGAGTGTGGTGGCATGATCTCGACTTACTGCAACCTCTGTCCCAGGGTTCAAGCGATTCTCCTGCCTCAGCCTCCCAAGTAGCTGGGATTACAGGCATGCACCACCATGCCCGGCTAATTTTTTTTGTACTTTTAGTAGAGACGGGGTTTCACCCCCAGTCTCGAACTCCTCACCTTATGAGCTGCCCATCTTTGCCTCCCAAAGTGCTGGGATTACAGGCATGAGCCACCGTGCCTGACCTAATTTTATTTTTATTGTACATATTTAAGGTGTATAACATGATGTTCTGATGTATATATACATAGTTAAATGCCTACTGCTGTCAAGCCAGTTAACCAATCCATCATCTCACATAGTTACCTTTCTTCCTGTTTTTGGTAAGAGAGCCTAAAATCTGCTCTCCTAAACAAATTTCCAGTGTATAATACAGTATTATTAACTGTAGTCCTCATGCTGTATATTAGACATCCTGCTTCACTGCAACTTTGTACTCTGACTTATGCCTCTCCATTTCCCACTTTCCCCATCTCTAGTAACCACCATTCCACTCTGTTTCTTTATATATCTATATATTTTACTTTTTTTTTCTAGACGCCATATGTAAGAGCGATCATGCGGTACTATCTTTTCTGTATATGGCTTATTTCGCTTAGTATAATGTCCTCCAGATTCATCCATGTGGTTGCAAAAAGAAAGATTTCTTTTTGAGGCTGAATAATATTCTGTGTGTATATGTATATGATATTCTGTATATATGTGATATATGAATATATATACAGAATATATATGTGAGTATAATTCCATATAATATACAGAATATTCTGCGTGTGTGTGTGTGTGTGTGTGTGTGTGTATGTAAAATTTCTTTACCCAGTCATCTGTAGTTGGACGCTAAGACTGTTTCAATATCTTGGCTATTGTAAATAATGCCTCAATGAACATGAGAGTGCAGATATCTCTACGAGTTGCTGATTTAATTTCCTTTGGGTACATATCCAGAAAAGGGATTGCTGGATTCCTGGGTCATATGGTAGTTTGGCCCATTTATTTTAAGGAGCCACTGTACTGTTTCCATAGTGGCTGCAGCGATCTGCATTCTCGCTGATAGGGTAGGGTACAAGCATTCCCTTTTCTGAACACCCTCACCAACACGTGTTTTCTCTTGTCTTTTTGATGCAGTTAATACCCATTCTAACAAATATAAAGTGATACATCATGTGGTTTTGATTTGTGTTGCCCTGATGATGAGTGAAGTTTCTGTCACTATAGTTTTGCCTTTCCCAGAATTTCATATGAATGAATTCTTACATTATACAGTTTTTGTGTTTAACTTTTTTCACTTAGCATAATGCTTTTGAGATTAATTGATGAGGTTGTGTGTGTCAGTAGTTTCCTTTTGGTTGCTAAGTAATATTTTATTGTACGGATGTATCATAGTTGATTTCCATTCACCGATCGATGAATACTTGGCTTGTTCTCAGTGGCTATAATTCATGAAATTGCTGTGAAGATTTGAATGCCAGTTTTTGTGCTGCAGATGTATGTTTTCATTTCTCTTGAATAAATATCTAAGAGTGGTATTGCTGGGGCATAGTGTGCATATATGTGTAACTTCACAAGAAACTTCCAAGGTCTTTTCCGAAGCTTCTATACTACTTTATAGTTCGCCAGCAATATATAATACTTCCAGCTGTTTCATATTCTTACCAATGATTGGTATTCTTAGTATTTTTAATCGTAGCTATTCCAATGAGTGTGTAGTGGTATCTTATTGAGGTTGTGATTTGCATTTCCTTAATGCCTAGTAACGTTGAACATCATCATGTGCTTATTGGTTATCCATGCGTCTTCTTCAGTGAAGTTTTTTCTATATTTCAAAAATTGTGTTGTTTTCTTATTACTGAGTTGTAAAAGTTCTTATATATGCATATACATACATAATTTATATGTATACACTTTATGCACATATATACATTGTGTGTGTGTGTGTGTGTGTGTGTGTGTATTGAGACTGGGTCCCATTCTGTCACCTAGGCTGGAGTGCAGCAGCGTGATCATAGCTTACTGCAACCTTGCACTCCTGGGCTCAAATAATCCTCCCACCTCAGCCTCCCAAGTAGCCGTGACTATAAGCACACACCATCATGCCTGGCTAATTTATTTTTAGTAGAGATGGGGTCTAGCTATGTTGCCCAGGCTGATCTCAAGCTCCTGGGCTCAAGTGATCCTCCCTCCTCAGCCTTCCAAATTACTGGGATTACAGGACTGAGCCACCACACCTGGCTTATATATATATATTTTTTTAAATTTTTTATTGGATTTTAGGTTTTGGGGTACATGAGTAGAGCATGCAAGACAGTTGCGTAGGAACACACATGGCAGTGTGCTTTTCTTTCCTTCTCCCCTTCACCCACATTTGGCATTTCTCCCCAGGCTATCCCTCCCCACCTCCCCCTCCCACTGGCCCTCCCCTTTCCTCCCAATAGACCCCAGTGTTTAGTACTCCCCTTTCTGTGTCCATGTGTTCTCATTATATTTTTGATAAAAGTTCTTTGTCCTACATATGTACCCTGTTTTGTGGGTTTTCTTTTCGTTTTTTAAGTCTTTTGAGGAAGATTTGAAAGAGTTTGATGAAATCTAATTTATTTATTTTTTCCCCTAATAGTGCATACCTCCTTGTCTTTTCACCATTGTGTTGCCTAGGCACCTCTCAAAAATTCTTTATCTGGTTCTGGGTATGTTTCTGGATACTCAGTTCTGTTCCACTGAACTCTTTGTATAACTTCATTTCAATATCATGCTGTTTTTATTATTGTAGTTTTCTAATAAATCTTTAAAAGAGTTAGAATAGGTTTTCTAAATTTGTTATTTCCTACTACTGCTGGAAGAGGCTTCTCCTCTTTACCCCACTTGAGTTTCTGACTTTTTCCATGAAAAGGATGTGCCCCAGGTAGCCATTGCTCCCGTAGCCTGGGTTGCAGAATGAAAACCTGGAGAGCAAATCTCCAGTTGACCCAAGGTCTGCAGTCCCTGAGCTCAGTCAAGGTCAGCAGAGATCGGCTGACCCTCAGCCCAGTCTACACCATCTGTGTGAGTGTGAAATAAATTATGGTTCTGTGAGCCACTGAGATTTGGGGTTGTTTGTTACAGAACACAGTTGCAGCAGTAGCTGACTAGTACATTAAATGTGTGTTGTAACTACTGCAGTATTCATGGTAAAAACAAGAGTCTTAGAGCTGCTAATGGTCTTCCTTAGCTTCAACCAAAGGAAGGTGGCTCAGATCAGTTTGTCCCCTTCAGATCTTTTGTTCTCTTTCCTCAACAAACTGTTCTTTCTCTCCTCCCTCACAAGAGGAACACACCTTACATTCTTCGGTCCATTATTCTTCTTTGTTGCTGCTGCTGTTTATAAAATGGTACTGTTCTCTCATGAGACCCACACTGTGGCACAAGTGAAGGGAATGTTAAGTATACAGATTGAGATGAAAGATTGCCTACACATTTTCACATTTTTAGTGTTATTTCTGCGCTAAATTATATTGTGAGCCAGGACTGAAAAACATGTTTTTTCTGTTTTGTGGAAATATTGAATTTAGCCTTTCAAAATTAGCACTGTATTATGATGTAAAAACATCGTCCAGAGGTGTTTAGTTCATGAAATAAGACAGATGGGTGATTCACTTACTTTTACTTCCTAGTGAGGTAATATATTGATTTTCTCCCTTTTTCCTTTTAAATCTAAAGAAAAACTTCAAATAAAACCTAATTGCATCACTCTGATTCTGAACTCTTCTGGAAATTACAGAGCTATCAATATTAAGTACACTTTACACCAATTTGGAAATCTATTTTGCCCAGACACATGCCCAGCGCCACTCTGATTTTTGTGTAATTGAGCTCTAAAAGGTGGTATAATGTGGATTTTCTAATTAGCTTATGCTAAGTTAGTTGGGATTTTAAAATGTGAAATGGGAATTGGACTGACACTTAAAGGTGAAGGTATTCACATACGAAAATGGAAAGAAAGTCAACAGTAAGGCAGCTCTGTCGAATTAGACCAACCCAGAGGATACGGGTTTTCAGATAAATGTGGATGTTTGGACTATGGGAATTGCAGGGAATTTCCAACCTGCCACTTGTACAGAAATGACCCCTACCCCCCAGTTCTTTCAGATTCAGGTTTAGACGACTTCCAGGGAAAATCGTTTCACAACATTGAATTTGAAAATGAACTGGGGCACTTAATCAGCTGCAGTCAAAACACCACCACAGACTGCTCCTCCTCAGAGCTCTAGGACTGTGCTGCATGCTCACGGAGGCCTTGGGCCCCAGTTCCCCCTTCCGTCCCCTGTTCCAGTTCCCTAGGAGAAGCACACCGAGGGGAGAGAGAAGGTGGCCTATTTTTTTTTTTTTTTTTTTTTTTTAATAAAGAAATCTTACACTTGACAATTGTGGTAGAGTTCTCATCTCAGGGAAAAAGAGGGAGGGGAAATCATCATGGCTGAAAAGGAGGAGCAAAAGGCTGGAACCTCACGGTCTGCTGACTACTAATCCTGACTGTGCGCTGTCTCATTAAGAGACATTAGGCAAATCCTCCATTAGCTGCCTTTCATGAAGGGGAGGAGGTGCTGAGAGACAGGAGGCTGACACGCACAGCCCCAGCTTTTGAAAAAGGGGAAAAGGGATTTTGCGCACTATAGACCTGCAAGCTTAATGTCAATCCTCAGTGAAACTCTAGAATGGATTATTAAGAGGATGGTTTGGGAGTTCCTGACAAAAGGAAGTGGTGATCTTAGAAGTCAGAATGGATTCACTGAGTATAAATCTTGCCAGATTAATAACTTCATTCTCTTTTTGGATAAGGTTACGAGTCAGGGAGATGAAGTGCCTATGAACTTCCTTTTTTTTTTTTTTGAGACAGAGTTTTGCTCTTGTTACCCAGGCTGGAGTGCAGTGGTGCTATCTCATCTCACCGCAACCTCCGCCTCCTGGGTTCAGGCAATTCTTCTGCCTCAGTCTCCTGAGTAGCTGGGATTAAAGGCACGTACCACCATGCCCAGCTAATTTTTTGTTTTTTTAATAGAAACGGGGTTTTACCATGTTGTCCCGGATGGTATCCATCTCTTGACCTCGTGATCCACCCGCCTCGGCCTCCCAAAGTGCTGGGATTACAGGCATGAGCCACCGCGTCCGGCCCTTGTATGAACTTCTGAAAGATAGTTGATGTGGTCCGTCATGAGAATGTTGTAAAATAAGGTGGAGAAATGCAAATTACATTTTAGTGATATTCGGGGCTGAAGGATGGATTGCTTAGTAGAGAGCGTTGTATAAAGACATATTGCTTAGTAGAGGGTGTTGTATAAAGACGTATCGTATAAAGGTGGTCTCTAGTAGGAGGGCCACAAAACTCTTTTTAAGCCATTGTCATAGTGAGGATATAGATCAGGCCTAGCTTAGTTTCTGTTGGTGAGAATGGCTAGACTGGGTGGCTGTTGGATTTAGGGCTAAACTTATTGAGATGAGGGCAGGACAGGGTCAGCAGACCCGCCCCTAGGGGCTGGAAGAGGAGCAGGCGAGCTGTGCAAAGGTTATAGCAATTGAAGCTCAGGTCAAGCAGGGATCAAACTCTGCAGTTGGGGGCTGGTTAACACAAAGGTGAGTCATGACTAGAGGACAGTCACCATCTGTGGCCTCCCAGCGTTCGTTCACTCTCCTGTCTGGAACAGCCCACATTTTCATACAAGGAACTACCTTATCTCTATTTTACGTGTATGCGGTTCCTGCAGAGCCCCAAATCTGGCTTCAGGAAATACATGATCCAAGTCTGGCCACTCAAGGCACCAGATCTCATAAGAGACAGTCATTAGTTCGGGAACGTGCACCTGATTGCATGGGTTAATCAGAAAGAACGAGACATACATTCAGCAGTTTTGGCTGAGCTGTGTAGGAACTAGACTCCCTTGTCTCTCTGCCCCAGAACATGCCTTGATGCTGTGATGATGTGAATCTGGTGCCCTCAGCACCTACCGTGGGAGTGTTGAACGAAGCCAGCATTAGGATGGTTGTAGCTAAGAGATGGGAACAAGTCCCGATGACATTGTCTAGCTGTGCATGCAGAACCTAATCTACAGCTGAGCTTCATTGTTCCATGAGATAGTAAATTCCCTTTTCTACTGAAATCTCTCTGTGGGGATTTTTCTGTTATTTTCACAGGAGTCTTAATTGATCTTCTGAGCTTGACAGTGAGAAATCTAAGAAGAGGTGACAATAAGATCTATGGCAGACAGGAGGCTTCAGAAAAGTAGCATCCTAATTACCGTGCTCTGTTTGGGGAGGAATTTAGTCCCAGAGAGGAAAAGGAAACAGAAGGCAACCATTTTAGCAGAGACAATGGTCAATGCACGTCAAGTCCTTTGTCATTTTTCTTATGCAAGAGACGTAAAAATCTACATTGCTATTAGGTGAGGGCCTTTTTCCAAGTTCTGACCACTAATCTATGGGAAATGTGTGTGTGCTTTCTGGAAGGAAGCATCAGAGAGCAAGGGTGAGTTTGCTCTGCTTTCAATTGCCCTGCGTTGGTGATTGTGAGGGCTTGAATCGGCAGCACTGTGTAGGGTAGTCGGTCTGGAAGTGAACTCTCCAACTTTGCATGAAGTGTAAACTTACAGGCTGAGCTTTATGGGCTTGTTTGTTGCTGCAGCAGAGCCTTGCTGAATTGAACAAAAATAAACCTCATGTGACTAATGCACTAGGTTAGTCCAATCCAATGACTTGACGACTGAGGAATTAAGCAGGTCAGTCGGTCAGAACTAGATGACAGAGGGTGACCTGATGCCTAGGTCTTAAGTATGAAGCTCTTTCAAAGTCATTTTTTCAAGGATCAGGATTTATTCTGGATGTAGGGATGAGGATTATCTGCTCATGGCCAGTGAAAAGGATATCTTTCACTTAGTGGGAAAAGAGCGCTTAAAAGGAAAACCAGCCGCAAAAGTCTTTTCTTCAAGGTAAGGCTAAGATCATAGATATCTGGCCTCCCAAATTCAATAATAGAACAAAGTCAGAAAGGATAATGACTTTTTGTGATAGACTCCAGGATTCCAAAACATCTTAGCAGCTAGGCCATGAGCTTACCATGAGCTTTACCAGGGATGAAGTCCTGTACCTAGGTCCAGAAGCTGCTGTCGCACCCATAGATTATGCACAGCCCATGCAAAAAGACCTCGGAGCTTGATTTCCCTTGATTTTGGCACAAGTCAGCAAGGTTATCCAGGTGGTCAAAATCCCATTGCCATCCTGCGCTGCATTCAGAGTAATATAGCACTTCCCGGGCAGGATGTACAATTCCTACACGGCTTTAAAGCCAGATCACGCATGGAGATTGTATTTCATTTTGGCTCCATGATCTATGAAGGATTGTGAAAAGTTGCCAGAACTTTAAAGACATTCAAGATGTTTAACATCTGTTGAACACCTACTACTGAAAATTTGTTGATCACCTGCTATACCTGTTAGTATTTGTATTAGCCCATTTTTACACTGCTATAAAGATACAACCTGAGTAATTTACAAACAAAAGATGTTTAATTGACTCACAGTTCTGCATGGCAGGGGAGGCCTCAAGAAAGTTATAATCATGGCGGAAGGCAAAGAGGAAGCAGGCACCTTCTTCACGGGCAGCAGGAGAGAGAGAGTATGAGCAAAGGGGAAGTGGCACACTTTAAAACCATCAGAAACCACCCCCATGATCCAAGCACCTCCCACCAGATCCCTCCCTTCACATGACATGTGGGGGTTACAATTTGAGATGAGATTTGGTTGGAGACACAGAGCCAAGCCATATCAGCATTTATTGGGGAGTTCACTTTTTGCCAGGCATGGTACTAGGTCTTGAGGATGTGGCATGAGTAAGAAATGGTGGTTGTGCTGGAATAGCATAGGTTCCAGAACCAGGATCTCACAGGAAATGTTGAAGAAAACAAATAGGAAAAGGGAATGTAGCTTGATGTAAAGAAGACTTAAAATGAGAGGCATAATTACTGTCTCCAGAGGGTTTCAGAGTTTCCATACAAAAGACAGATCAGGCCTGTTCCAGAGGATCTCAGCGAGCAGAATTTTAATCAAAGGGTGAAATTTCAGCTCACTTTACGGAGGCCTAAAGGGAACAGTCTTAGAATAGAAGTAGCTGCTTTGGGTGGTAATAAGTTCCCTGTCATGAATAGTATCCAAGTTGATACTGGCTGAGCCATTGGGGAAGTAATAGAATGTTGTGGCTAATAGCCCAACATTCAGCATTTAAATCCCAGCTCCTCTTGATTTGCCAAGTCATTGACTTTCTCAGTTTCCTCATTTGTAAAGTGGGCTGATAACTCCCAAATTGCAGAGTTGTTGGAGAGATGCAGTGGACCAACGCTTGAGGAGGGTGGAGCAGAGTGACTGTCCAATTAGTGTTCTGATAATGCCCATGCTGCCGAGGATGCCAGCTGCCTGCTGCAGAGGTTGATGGTGATGTGGTCTGGAGATCTGAATATCTAAAGAGGCACGAATTGGACCACACAACTTCCAAGATCATTTTAATCCTGAGCTTCTATGATTTTATCAGTCAGTACCCTCAGTTTGCTTATCTGTAATAAGGAAATAACTCTTGTCAAGTCCTGCAAACCAAGGCTAACTTTATTATTGCCTAAGTCCTGCAGAGGCAGCACCCCACACAGGATGTGTATCCTATACCAAGTATTCCCTCAGACGTCAGCATTCTCTGCAACTGGCTTAGCTTTGCCAGACTGAGCCTGTGTCTGGGAGTGGACATTGGCTTCAGAGACAAAGTTTCGCTCATGTTTTTTTCTTTCCCAATAATGCCTTCTTAGTCATTTCAAAAAGCTTAAAACACCAACGGGTTTGTGTCAGCCCATACTGGTTTGGCCAGAGGGAATCACTCATTTGGTCTATTCTTTACAGCAGTTTTCTAGAGAGAAGTTATAATCTGAGCTCTGTCCAAGAAGCCCTGTACATTAAGGGCAGACGCTTCAGATAGAAGCCCTTCAGTTTGGCTTTTTAGGAACTGACAGAAGCAAAGGGCAAGGATCTTTAACTTAATGTAGTGGTCATCAACCTCTAGGATTCTTTGCCTCTGAGACAAAGATTTTCACAGTGATATTTAATTTGAACAACAGCAGCAGGAGATTTCAAGATGCCCGAATTTGTGACAACCAGTGGAAAAGCGGGCTGATGAAAGCTTCTTCTCATCACATTACAATCCTGTAAGTTTAACTCTGTTAAACAAGCTGCTGTTTGACATTTGATTGTACAACCCTCAAATCAGCACACCCTGGGCTTCCCTCCCCTGCAATGGTCTCTCTCATTCTCCAGTGAAAAATCTAAGCAGTCAGTAGACAGCCAGTGCAGGCAGTTCCAGCACATGGTGCAGAAGACAGTTGAATCAAAGGCTTAAGATAAGAAAAGTTCTCTTTTTCCCATATGTTGAGGTTGTCTTCAGCCCAAGGAGCAAGTTTCTTTCAAAGCTAGAAAAAGTACCTTTTGAATTCTTTTGCTGATGAGTATTGTACATTTGCAAGCGATCTGCTCCTTAAATAGGAAATGTTAGAAAAAGATTCCAAGTGCCATGGGCACCCAGAGTTAACAATAGATTTCTTAATGCCAAAAGCTGCTTGTTCAGCAGGAAATTCAACATATATCATCATATATATATATATATATATATATATATATATATTTGTCTGTGTGAATTATAGTTATAAAATGTTTGCAGGAGCGGAGTTGAATAATTTTCCTTTCACTGTGCTTTATAATTCTCAAAGGTGGTTATTAGTAGGTGTCAGTACAAGGATCTCTTTTTAAGCTCACAATCCCTGCAGCAATGCCTCCTGGCCCTTGATTGTTTAGGTCTGCTAATGTAACCACACTGGGAAAATGTTTTAAATGCACTAACGCTTCTAAACGCCATTTTCTCATCAAAATATTTCCCCTTATTTGGTCCACCAAGCTAATGCATTTATGTGACACCTACATTAACACTACAGTCTCTTCACACCTTGACCCCTTCGCTGTAGTCAAAGCACACTCCAGTGCTGGAGGCTACAGCCCTCTGAGAAAAATGGAGACAATTAGATAAAAAGTAATACCTGGGTTTGATGGGCTTTGTTGGCTGAACCAAGGTGGTTTCTGAACTCCACGTTATATTAGGCAACAAGTGAGAAAATAAATTTCTGGAATCCATATCTACATCTATATCTAATGGTACCCTGTGTTAGTCATTTCAGTCCTGTCTGTAAGAGAAATTCCTGGGACCCATTGTTTAGCATCCTAATCTCACATGAACTCTTGAGCACTGGATTTGATGTTCACTATCCGTAACTTGTAACTCCAGTATCCTCATTGAGCCAGAAAAGTAACAACGGAAAACATGTGTGCAGAATTGAAATAGGATCAGATATCAGATGTAATGCAAAATATAAGCCCTTCTCTTTTCTGTTGGCTTTGTGTTTGGTTTTTGTGTGGATCTATGTTGGCACGGGGTGCTAGGATACCCTGTTTGTTTGCTATAAGCAAAATGTCAATATTGTCTGAAGGGAGAAAAATGAAGAAGTGGAGAAACAGTTGGAGGTAGTAAGGAGAGAGAGAACAAGGCAAACTCATCATCCCCCAGGTTTTTACAGTTTAGTGTCTCCTGTATCCCAGGGTGTTTGAAATACAAAGAAAAATAAGACGAAGACAAAGAGACCAAAGTCTTGGGTAAAACGAGTGATTCAAGTGGGGAAGAGAAAATTAGAAATGGGAGTCTGGAGGGAATGGATAGCACAGCAGGGGAGATTTGGAATCACATACCGGTTCTTTGGTTGTAAACTGGCACACTGGCATCCTAGGACTGCATTGATGCCAGTGTGCCAGTTTACAACCCAGCCAGACGTGGGGCCAAGATGTCAGGAGTTTAGAGAAGAGTTTCATGAAGGAGCAGGCGTTGGAGCCTAGAATCACTGGTTAAGTTTGAATGTGGAGAGAGGGACGTCTAGGTGGGAAAACTCTGAGCTGGGAACGTGTTGGGCATGTACGGAGAATGAAAATAGGTACTTTAAATCTCAACATTATAAACCAAATTAGTAGATATTTAATTGAATGTGTACGTTGTAAGTCTGAAGGGTCAAGTGAGATGCTTTCTTTTCCACATATTCTGCCAGAAACTTAAAGGGAGCTGAGGTTGTTTTTAGAGTATTAAACTGTTAAAAATTCATGGACAATAAACATGATGAATGATATGTGAGACTGTATCAAGGCATTGTCTGCAGAGGTGAACAGAGTAGCTGGGAGTATGGGCGCACCACTATGCCTGGCTAATTTCTGTTACTGTTTTGTAGAGACAGATGCTTGCTATGTTGCCCAGGCTGGTCTTGAACTCCTGACCTCAAACTATTTCCCCACTTTGGCCTGTCAAAGTGCTAGGATTACAGGCAGCTTGATGCTTTTTAAAGTAGGTTTGAAAAAAAAAGAAGCATAAATAAGAAACCTACTAAGACCCAGGCTTAGGTGGGTCAGAAAAAGAGTGGATTGGATTCTGAAAGAAGCATTGTTGAGAACTCACTGAAGAGTAAAAAGAGAAGAATCAAAGCAGCAAGCTCTTAAACCAACTATATTAAAGGCTTTCACTTTTGTTGATTGCTTTTTTACCTTGAATAGCTGACATGTCAGATTGTGATAGTGTACAAACTAAGTCTGACTACATTTAAGAAATATTAGCGCTGAATGTGTATCTAAGCTGTGTAGGAGGCCAGAGAAGCTGGAGTTAAGAATATCAACTTTGAAATAGGACAGATCAGGATTCAGACTCTGGGTCAGCAGCTTACTGTCTCTGTGGGCCTCAGTCTCTCACCCGGAAATGACAATATTAATCCTTAACTTCCAGGCTTGCTGTAAGGATTAAATGAGAAGATGCCTAACTCACAGCAAGTGCTCACTAAATGTTGCCGCTCTGTCCTCTGTACATTTTTATTTTTCTCTTTTCCATTCTGTCTTCATTCTCACTCTGTTACTTTCCATCCTATATTCTTTTCCTGCAGCCTCCCACCCTCCTATCCCTGTATCACCTGAGAGTCTGACCACTGCCCTCGTGATGCCTTTTTGCCCCAGTCCACAGGATGAACTGGAATTTCCTGCCCAGTCCTGGGTGGTCTGTAGTGCAGGGGAACCTGGAAGGAACAGTGAGCCAGAGAGTCTCACTGGAATTTGGATGTTCTCATGATGGCTGAGTGTCTCTTTTGCCAGATTCTCTGCTCTCCTGCTCATGATACTTGGTTAATATTATAACTTAACTGGAGAAGAGAAGGAGGCCAGAGCAAACTTTAAAAATAAAACTTATGTTTTTAGTTTCTGGCATTTCCTTTTAATTTCCTTTAATTTTTCTTTGTAAATGATAGTGTGTGGCAGCTGAGGAGCAAGCAGTCCCTTATGAGGAAAGTGTTCACTGTAGCCCTGTGTACAATAGCAAAGACCTGGAACCAACCCAAATGCCCATCAGTGATAGACTGGACAAAGAAAATGTGGCACATATGCACCATGAAACACGATGCAGCCATAAAAAATGATGAGTTTGTGTCCTTTGTAGGGACTTGGATGAATCTCGAAACCATCGTTTTCAGTAAACTGACACAAGAACAGAAAACTAAACACTGCATGTTCTCACTCATAAGTGGGTGTTGAACAATGAGAACACATGGACTCAGGGAGAGAAGCATCACACACTGGAGTCAGTTGGGGGGGGGGGTTGGAGGGGACAGTGGGGGGTGGGGAGGGATAACATAAGGAGAAATGCCAGATATAGTCAAAGAGGCAATAGAGGCAGCAAACCACCTGGTTATGTATGCACCTATGCAACGACCCTGCATGACATGCACAGGTACCCCAGAACCTAAAGTAAAATGAAATGAAAAGAAAAGTGAAAAGCATTCTTAGTCATTTCTTTAGGTAAAGTTTTTTTTTTTAAAAACCAAATCAATAATGAAATATGAAATGGGTATAGTGGTGTGCACCTGTAGTCCTAGCCGCTGAGGAGGCTGAAGTGGGAGGATCACCTGAGCCCAGGAGTTTAAGATTGCAGTGAGCTGTGATTGTGCCAGTGAACAGTCACTGTTTTTCAGCCTGGGCAATGGTGCAAGACCCAGTCTATGAAAAACATAAAAATAACAGTGAAATATGGAGAGTTGTACCCAGGTGGGAGAGAGTCTTTCCTTCTCACCTGGAGACAGTAAATAAGATGGGCTTGTGGCAAGTTGGTAAAGCATGAATCCCAGGAGAGATGAAAGGGAGTTTTCCAAGTATGGTTTCTGAGACGAGGAATAGATTTTCTAGAGGCAAATTTAGACATAAGCAAACCAGGAAGAGAATACCAAGTGTTTCTAAAAGATAATTTTCCCTGAAACACAAATTAGAGAAACTGGGAGCAGCAGGAGAAAATTCAGCAAAAAAAGTTATACTGTACATCTAAATCATATCATTTTTCCCCTTTCTTCTTCTTCTTTGCTTTTTTTGAGACAGAGTTGCTCAGGCTGTTGTGCAGTGGTGTGATCTTGGCTCATTGCAACCTCTACCTCCCGTACTCAAGCAATTCTCCTGCCTCAGCCTTCCAAGCAGCTGTGATTATAGGTGCCCGCCACCACACCTGGCTAATTATTGTATTTTTAATAGAGATAGGGTTTCACTCTGTTGGCCAGGCTGGTCTTGAACTCCTGACCTCGAGTGACCCGCCCTCCTCAGCCTTTCAAAGTGCTGGGATTACTACAGGTGTGAGTCACTGCACCCAGCCAAAATTACATCATTCTTTATGATTTCCTTTGACATAAACCCTGCCACTTACTAATCTCCCTTGAATCTGCTAAAACCTTGTGAAATTAGTATTGTCTCTCTTCTACAAATAAGAAAAGTGAAGCTCCTTAGGTTCAGTTAATTTGCACAAAGCTACATAGATGATAGCGAAGGTTGTAACTAAACTTGTTCTTAAGGAATGGTTTGCCTGGTATATTTTATTGCTTAAATTTTCCCTTTTTTTCTGCCCTGAGTGGCACATATATGCACAATTATGCATTATACACATGTTTCCTGGTACTTCTTATGGGCAGAGAAGCTAGCTACTTATACTCTGGGACCCACTGTCTTAAATATTACAGTTGTTTGCTTGCTACGGGCTGAAATGCTGACCAACGTGGTCCTAAATTGTGGAGAAACCAAGGTCTTACATCTGAATGCCAGATAACAAGCTGACATCTATCATGTGTTTACCACGGGCCAGTCACAGAAGTTTTATGTACATTAACTAATTTAATCCTGGTAGTAACCAAGAGGTGGGTATTGTCATCATCTCTGTTTCCTAGGTGAGGAAAAGGAAGCACAGGCAGGTAAAAGCGTTTTCTAAGCACTCATAGATAGGAGGTGAGGCTGGTGGTGGTTAACACCAGGCGGTCTTGTTCAGAACGTGCCATTTTCACATGCTTGGCTCCTTTTTATTAAACCAGAGTGCTGGCCAATTTATTGGGCCATTTTCTTGGCAACCTCATCTTGAGGAGAAGAGGCTTAGGCATGCAGTGATGTGAGCGCATCAAAGCAGAGACAGACCAAGGAAATGGAGAAAGACATGGGTACACTGGCTGAAGGGGATGGATGGGTGTCAGGTGGGAAGAACTGATGAATATTTTAAGGAAGTGGCATAGATCAACAGATTTTAAATTGGTGTTTTTCAGTCTTTCCTAGGACTTGGATAAATATATACATAAAATTAATTTTGTTTGTTTTACCTGATACACACTGGAGTTCCAGAATACAAATTGAAGAAAGTCTTAAAACGATAGTCTGGGAGAAGGATTAAGGGAATTTACTGGAAACTGTGACACAGAGACACGATTCTTGCTTTCGACATTTTTAGAGTGGCTTTGTGGGGCTGTGAAAATGATCGGGGAGGCTAAAGCCCCTGCCACCCTTCTTTGGTGCCTACATGGTATCTACCTGTCAATACTATTCCAATTTTTTATTTCTCATAAAACATTCCTGGCTTTGTTAGAAGAAAGTAGTTGTGAGTTGCATGTTTTCAATAAAAAATGATTTACTTCCATTACATATGAGTTTGTGGAAGCAGTATACGACCTTGAACAATCTTCAGCAGCATGGAATCAAGCCCTTTGTATTATCTATGTAAGTCTTTAAATTTGGTATTTAGGTTAAATACAAAATACAGTTCTTAGCATTATTCCAAGGTCACTATTCACGATGGAAAGAATGTTAAAAGCGTAGAAGTAATGCATGAAAAATCCATTATTAAGAGCGGCACCCCCTTATCTACAATAGCAGTCACTCTAACATGATTTCCTTGCATTGTAGTGCCATACTATTACCATCGTCCTAAAGCTCTGTTAATGTTTCCATTATATATCTCTATGCAGCGTTTCCACAGGTTTATAATTCACTGCATTTCTGGGCTAAACTTTGGTTTATGGCAATCTCAGTTTAGAAACTTCCCCGAAGAAATTAAAAACATATGAATGAAAATGTGCAGACCATCCTGTTTCTTGTGCACAGGGGAGCAAAACACCTTCTCGTTTGGGGGATTTGAGTGGGAAATTGATTTTTGTCTTTTAATCAGTTGTGACCAGGATTATAATGCTATTAATGCAGACGCATGCTGAACTAATTAAGAACCAGAGAACTGGAAAGGATCCTAGGAGGTCTCCAACAGGCAGGGTTATATCACAACTTTCCAGACAAATGGGGTACAATGTCCAAAGAGCCCTGGGAAATCCATTCCACAATTGTTATTGCTAAGTTGTTCCATTGTTTAACAACCCCTACTGTCAGGAATTTTTTCCTTATGTTTAACTCAAATCCTTGCATTTAAGCCAATTTCCCGCTGCTTTTAGGGGAAATGACAAACAGCTTTTTGATATTGTAAGAATAATAACTTCTTTTATTTTATATACACCACTATTGGACCCCTCAAAGGCTCAACCTTTCCAAAAGAAGACTTTTTTTCCTAGTTCTGGTTTAAAAGCCTAAATTATTGTCTCTATTTTCTTAATTATCGGAACCCTGTGATAGGCCTTAGTTGAATAACTAGCATTAATCTGCCCTGTCCATTAATGCAGAAATACCTCATGATTTTTACAGGGCCAATTAAAGTGTTCCAGTCCTTTTCTTGTTTTGGAAAATAAAATTATTTCACTTGAAATTGCACATGAATCCCAAATCATTCTCTGCATCATTTGTAAGAAGCAGTTTGGCTCCAAAACGTGCAGATCTGACCTGAATGCAGAGACATGATTTGAACCCAGGTCTGTCTGCTTTCAAAGCCCTTCTCACTGACCAGTGATGGAGGCTTCCCAATTTCTACATAAGAAAGATTAAGGGAAAGAATATGCTTGGCAAGGAGAACATGAAGACTTGTCTTAGAGAGGCATTTGCTTAGTAAGTATATGGATTTTATATAAGCAATTTTCTTACATGAGATTGGGAAAATAACTGAAATTACAGGATGAAGGTAAATGGAGAGTTTCAGGAGGAACTAACACTCTACAAATTCCTTTCAGTGCCAGCACTGCCAGCACTGCCATTACCCTACAAACCTAAAATGATCTGGTGCCTCTAAAATGCTCAGAGGTGATGGTGATGAGTTGCAAGACAAGTGTTTCTAAGGCACAGAGAGGTTCAGAATCTTGCCCAAAGGTACAAAGCTAGTCAGTGATGCAGCCAGAATTTTAACTCAGGAAGTGCTATTCACTCTTCTGTATTCTTCACTGCTCTGCTATGCTGCCTCCCCATGATAGACATACAGATAATAGAGGGCAAGTGAGGCCAGTGCCAGCCTCACGGTAGCTCAAAGGTATGGCGCATTTAAATGTTACATCATGAGAGGTGAGCTATTAGGATAGAAATCCGACATGGTCCCATATCAGGAAAGAGAATGCTTTATTACAGATCAAGAGGGAAAACAGTCGAAAGATTAGCCATGAAATACAACAATCTGAAAGTGCAGAACAGGAAAAGGGGCCACTGAGAGAGGAATGTTCAAGGAATGTTCTTGTTTTGAATGCTGGGATTTCAGAATGCTCCCACTTCCACCTTAGTGAGTATGTTAGTTGATTTTCACACTACTATAAGGATACTACCTGAGACTGGCTCATTTATGAAGAAAAGAGGTTTAGTTGACTCATAGTTCCATATGGCAGGGGAGGCCTCAGTAAACTTACAATCACGATGGAGGGCAAAGGGGAAGAAAAGCAAGTCTTACTATGGCAGAGAGAGAGAGAGAGAGAGAGAGAGAGAGAGAGAGAGAGTGTTAAGGGGGAACTTCTAAACACTTAAACCATCAGATCTCATGAAAACTCACTATGATAAAACCAGCATAGGGGAAACCACCCCTATGTTCTAGTCACCTCCCACCAGGTCCCTCCCTTGACACTTAAGTATTTGAGATGAGTTCTAGGTGGGGTCACAGAGCCAAACCATATCAGTGAGCTATATTTATAACCAGAAAAACAGGAAATAATGCACAGAGATTACCTGATTGGTGCAGTTCCCTGTTTGCCTTATTTGGGCATACTTTGGCAGATGTCAGCCTGGGATTGGCTGATGATTTGACTGTTATGATTTGCCAAGACTCAGTTGCTCAGTTACAAAGATAAATACTCCCAGGTTAAATTACACCTTGTTTACACATGGAGCTAGGGTACAGTGCACCATGTGCTGAGACTACTTAGGGCCAAGCTTTATTACCAAAGTATGGAAGCCAGTTTAGGTCAAATATATCTGCTGGGGAGGTAAAGTCAGTCCTGGATTACCTGGAAAGACTCTTAAGGGTTCTGCTGTGGCAGAAGCATTACTTTGTGCAAAGAAGAGCTCTTTTTCCCAAGCCACCAACATATTTAAAATTTTTCCCAATAAAATTAATCTTTTTTTGGGAAAAATTTTAAATATGTTGGTGGCTTGGGGAAAAGCCACCAACTTCCTTTCTTTTGACAGAGTCTTGCTCTGTCACCTAGGCTGGGATGCAGTGGTGTGATCTCAGCTCACTGAAACCTCTGCCTTCTGGGTTCAAGCGATTCTCCCACTTCAGCCTCCCAAGCAGCTGGAATTATAGGTGTATGCCACCATGCCTGGCTAATTTTTGTATTTTTAGTAGAGACAGGGTTATGCCATGTTACCCAGGCTGATCTTGGACTCCTGAGCTCATGCAATCTGTCTGCCTGGGCCTCTCAAGGTGCTGAGATTATAGGTGTGAGCCACTGAAACCAGCCTGATTATTCAATTTTAAGCTCACCCACATCTTTTGTATATCTTTACATATAGTTATTTTGTAATTTTGGTTAGATCAATATTCTAAGTTTACATCACTGAGACCATACAAACACTGTTTTCAGGATGTCCAGAATACATCACCTATTCCATCCATTTGTCTTTGCTCCTGGACCTGCCTCCTTCTGGTCTTGTTGCCATCTCCACCTGAGGCTCAGCTGTCATCCTGGGATCTCTTTGCATTGTATCAACTGGGAAATTATCTTTGCTTCTCTCCTATGTCAGATCTTGTTTTCTCTTCTATTTTCCTCCTGCTATAAAAAACTGCCCAAGACTGGGTAGTATATAAAGGAAAGGTAATATATAAAGGAAATTGACTCACAGTTTTGCATGGCTGGGAGGCCTTGGAAAGTTTATAATCATGGTAGAAGGCAAGGGAAAGCAAGCCACCTTCTTCACAAGGCGGCTGGAAGGTGAAGTGCCAAGTTAAGTGGGGAAGAGCCCTTTATAAAGCCATTAGATCTTGTGAGAACTCCTTCACTATCACAAGAACAGCATGGGAAAATGCCCCCATGATTCAATTGCCTCTACCTGGTCTCTCCCTTGACACCAGGGGATTATGAGGCTTACAATTTAAGATGAGATGTGGGTGGGGACTCAAAGCATAACCATGTCACTCTTTCCCCTACATCTTCCCTTTCTTGGTTTAAAGCCTCATTCTGGTGGTGCACATCCTCTGGTAGCTTCCTGAGTTCCTCAGCAAGGTATAGGAGGGAAGACATTTTGAGCCCTACTGTGTCTGACAATGCTATATTCATTCTTGTATTTGTTAAATTTGATAGAATTTTAGGATGATTTTTTTTTTCTCTCCAGTGTTGAATACATTATTACATTGGTTTCTAGTTTCTAGTCCAAAGCTTTCTGTTTCTGATTCTCTGTACATGACCCATAATCTGCCATCCTCAGATGGTAAGTTCTCACCTTTGTCCCCACCATTCTGAAATTTCATGTTGATATGCTGGAATTTGGGCCTATTTTTATCTTTTATGCTTGGCAATCAATGGGTCCTTGATATCTGGAACCAATGACCTTTTATTCTAAGAAAATTTTCAGAATTATTTCATTGATGATCTCGTACCTTCTAATTTCTGTTTGCTCATTCTGAAACTCATGTTTTACAGATATTGAAGGTCCTATATTGGTCTTGTACATTCACATATCTTTTCTATTTCTATTTCTTTGTCTCTGTCTTGCTGTTTACGTTTTTTGACTTTAATTTCTAACCCTTCTATTGAATATTTTCTCTCTGATATCATGCTTTCAATGTCTAAAAGACTTATACTTTTAGTTTGTTTTCTAAAATTTTCTTTAAAACATAATATCCTCTTTTTGCTCATTGTTATATTACTTTCTCTTATTTTTGTGGGAATATGAATGATAGTTTGACTATTTCTGTCCTTTCAATTTGCCTTTTCTCTTCATGTGTTGCCACCTCTGTCTCTCATGCTAGAGACTTTCCCAGTGTTGTAATTTTCCTTTGTTTTTTAGTATTTGAAAGAGTGAGATTCTAAAAGCTTATTGGAGCTTGCCTATTAGAAACGAACCTTTTGGGGGATATGACTGGGCCACTTAGTTGGGGAAGGTACCACGTTAAGATTGTCCAGTCTTTCATTTTGGGGGAAGGTGGTATCCTGTGAAAAAACGTCTTTTAACCTGTTTCCTAGAGGTGAAGTTGCCAGAGTTCTAGAGCCACAGGGAGAGATTTGGGGAGAGAGAGGTCGGGAGACGTTAGGAAAAATTGGGGGCTGAAAAGTGGGAGCTATGGGTTCCACAGCAGCCAAGCCAATATTAGAATCCACTGGTTTCTATATGACACCACTCAAATATGACTGGTTTTCCATGCTCAAATATATCTGGTGTTTCCCTCAGCAAAAAGGCTTTTTTTTATTTTCTAAGACTGAAACTCTGACTTTCTTTTGCCTGGTGGATGAGGAGCAGTTTGCCCTGGTATGCAGAAAGAGAGAGGCATTTGGCTTTTTGACTTCTTTTAAACACACTTTTATTTAATTCTACTTGTTTAGCATCTCTCATTCCCATACATTTCCAGAATTATATAATAGCACTAATTGCTGAGCCTTTTGGGCCACCAGTTTTTTGCTTTCCCCATGCTATATCCTGTTTTATTCTGGCAGCTAAGTCATTTTCATTTTTCAACTTGCCTTTCAGCTTTGAAAAATTTACTTCTAGTGTATCATCTTTACTTCTTCCTGTTCTTGTGGATTAAAAAAAATCTACAGGGATTTCTTTTACAAATTTTATTTATTGTCTATCAATGGGAATAGATGCATGCATTAAGTCTAGCATCTTTACCCTGAAGTCCATTGCAGTTTTCTCATTTTTCTTGCATAGTAAGACCAGAAGTTAGAAGATAAGAGAGAGAGAGAAAGAGCATTCAACCCCAACCTTTAGTATCTCATCATTTAAGGAATTAAAGATGTGTTGTAAAGAGTTTGAGTGAGCCATTACCTATTGTTCTTCAATTTAGGCAAAACATGATTGTCACCAAGTTATCAGTGGAAGGTTTCTGTAGAAGATTTGGGTTTTCCTGTGTATAGAAAAGACCACTGGGAGGAATGATACCAGCAAGAAGGAGACGTAGGAAATCTCAGTTTCCACTCTCACCACAGAAAGTTCAACTATTATAGCAACTACCCACAAACTAGAACATTCTTTTGAAAACTGTAACACCTAGAAACAGCCTGACACATCCACCTGGTATGTAGAACTGACATTCAGAACATGAAATCTGAATTTGAATGGTAAAAAGAACAGTCTTACTCCAACTGTGCTCTCCCCCTCCCCCAAGTTGGCACAATGCCAGATGAAGAAAATTTCCTTGAGCTCACCATTTTTTCAGAGGGGAAAAGAGAACTTGCAGTCATCCAGCTTCCCTAGCAGGGAAAAGGACATGACTTGACCACCCGGAAGTCATGTAGAAACAAAAACAATGACTAGTGTGTGCATCTTGGTGGTGCTACGGTGTTGCTGCCAACTGCAATAATTGATTAGGGATATCAACCTAAATGTTTTTGCCCCTAGTGGGGCTACACCAGACTCAGTGAGGCAGCCACATAAACCTGTGCATGCTAGGCTACTAAGGCATTTACAGGCATCATTGATGTTGACTACAGCTGAAGAAACTTCATGGAGATTACACTACTGCACCCACTTGCAACCAAAGCAATGCACCCTACCCAATTGACACCCTAGGAGACATCTGCAGACAGAAAACTTTTTATATGACAGCTACTCATTAAATTGGAAGAGGTGAGCTGACCATTTCACTAGATGCACAGATGTTAATCCAGGGACATAAGAAATATGAAGCAGTAAGGAAACATAGTAACATTAAGGAAACACAATAGCCCCCCAGTAACTGTCCCCAAAGAAAGGCAGATTTATGAATTGCCTGCAAAAGAATTCAGAATAATAATCTTGAGGAAAGTTATTGAGATACAGGAGAATATAGACAAGCAATTCAATAAAATCAGGAAAGCAATTTATGATCTGAATGAGAAGTTCAACAAAAATAATGTTATCATTAAACAGAGAAAAAGAATTCTTGGAGCTGAAGACTTCAATAAAAAATTAAAATTTAGAGCTTCAAAAGCAGGTGAGTTTAAGTGAAAAAAGGAATTTCTGAGCCTAAAGACACGTCTGTTGAAATAACCTAGTCAGAGGAATAAAAAGAAAAAAGAATGGTAAAGGTCAAAGAAAGTCTATGAGACCTACGAGAGATACCATTAAGCAAATGAATATTCACATTAAGAAATTTCAGAGGGAGAGGAGATGGAGAATGGCACATAAAACATATTTGACAAAATAATAGCTGAAAACCTCCCAAGTCATGGGAGAGATATAGATATCTAGATCCATGAAACTCAAAAGACCCCAATTATGTCAACCCAAAGAAGTCCTTTTTGAGGCACATTACAATCAAATTGTCAAAAGTCAAAGACAAAGGATTCTAACAGCAGCAAAAAACAAACATCAAGTTGTATAGAAGAGAATCCTCCTTAGACTATTAGCATATTTCTCATAGAAATCTTGTAGGCCAGGAGAGAAATCTTGTAGGCCATACAAGAAATCTTGTAGGCCAGGAGAGAATGGGATGTTATATTCGAAGTAATGAAAGAAAAAAGAAAAACCCTGCCATCCAAAAATACTATACCCAGAACATCCCTCAAAAATGAAATAGAAATAAAGTATTTTTCAGACAAGCAAACACAGATGGCATTTACCACCACTAGACTGGCTTTACAGGAAATGCTTAAATAAAAACTTTGGAAACTGCAAATACATGGAAGTTAGACGACATGCTCCTGAACAACAAATGAGTTAATGAAAAAAAGAAAATTTGTTGAGACAAATGAAAATGAAACATAACATCTCCAAACTTATGTGAGACAGCAAAATCAGTTCTAAGAGGAAAACTGACAGGCAGTAAGTGCCTACATCAAAAAATTAGAAAGGTCTCAATAAGCAAGCTAACATTGCACCTCAAGGAGTTAAAAAAAAACAGAATAAAAAAATAGAAATAATAATCACCAATGCAGAAAACAACACAAGGGAAATGCTTAATGTCATTTTTTTGGGGGAAAGACTTTTTGGACAAGAAATCAAAAGTATAGACAATAAAAGCCAAACAGAAAAATGGGGTCACATCACACTGAAAGGTTTCTACGCAGCAAAGAAAACAGAGTGAAGGGACGACTTTCAGAATGTAAGAAAATATTTGGAAACTACGCACCTGGCAAGAGGTTTATATCCAAAACATAAAAGGAACTCAAACTACTCAACAGCAAAAATCGAAATAATTCGATTTAAAAATGGGCAAAAGGCCTAAACAGCTATTTCTTAAAAAAAGACATACAAAGAAAAACAAATGGCCAACAGATATCTGAAAAAATTTTCAAATGACTAATCATCGGGGGAATGCATAAAAACTGCAATGAGATATCACTTCACCCCAAATAAGTTATTATCAACAAGATGAAAACCTAACAAATGCTGGCAAGAATGTGGAAAAATAAGAACCCCTGTATATTGTTGATGGGAATGTAAATTAGTACAGCCCTAATAATGAAAAATAATGTGGAGATTCTTTAAAAAATTAAAAATAGAACATCTATATGATCCAGAAATACCACTGTTGGATATTTATCCAAAGAAAATGAAATCTGGATGTTGAAGAGATGTCTGCCCTCCCACATTTATTGCAGCAATATCCCCAATATCAAAAATATAGAGTCAACCTAAGTGCCCATCTGCAGGTGATTGGATGAAGAAAATTTGAAACGTCTACACAACGAAATACTATTCAGCCACAAAAAACGAATGAAATTCTATCATTCGCAGCAATTTGGGTATATGTCAATGGTATTTAAACTAAAATAAACTAGACACAGACTAATAGTACATGATCGAACTGGTATGTAGGGCCTGTAAGGATGCTCTGATCTTGGACCAAATGTGTACTGGATGGGGAAAGGAAGAGATGAGCCAGTTTATTGACACTTGTTGAGTTCCAGGTTGTTCTGTTTTCTGGGAATGCAGCAGTGAGCAATGCAGCAGCAAACTGTGCCTTCCTAGAGCCTACCTCCAAAGCTTCTTTAATCATGTGGAGACTACTGTAAAAACTTCTTTCCCATGCTCCTAGAAACATCTTACAACAATAGTAATGTCACACCAAGTCACAGAGAACCCTGGTATACAACTGTGAACAGCGCCCCCAGTCTCCAGTGTTCCCTTTAGGTGAAACTTCCTGCTCGCCCATTGGAAACCATATTGTTTTCATGGCTCTCCAATTTCGTTTATTAGATGCTGACTTTGAGCATCAGCTTCTAACATGGCCTAGGGAGGGGAAATGGATACACATAGCCTGTTACCAATCTGCAAGGAAAGTACCCCATCTGGACAGTTCTCCGGGCTAATGCCCACCATCAGCTTCCTCATCAGGGAGCCTTGTAGACAACTTATTGGCTGGCCTGTATATCCTGCAAAATAATTGTCTTAAAGCAAACCTTTCAGAAAAGAAGTACATACTGTCTAAGGAAGAAATGGTCCATGGATTTGGGCTAGCGACTTGTGAACAAGGTAACATCACTTCCATATGTCTCCTGCAAATCCTCGAGAAACTCATGCTGCTCGCATCAGGACTCTGGATATTATATGATTTGCTGCTCAGTGGGAAGACATTTAAAATTCCTGAAGGAAAGTACTTGGCATCAATAATCTCAAGTGTGTGCTACACGGTAGGATGGAGCGCAGAGAGCTGTTTTGCTCAGGGCTCTCTTCTCAGGTGGTGTGTTTCTTGCAGCTGTTGTCCTGCATTTTCTGCAGCTATGTAGAACAAGAGACCCAGGGTGGTGGGAAGAAGGCGGGAAACTGGTACACTGAATATACCCAGTGTCAGGAACCATTTGCTCTTGGATGTCTTCACAGCTTGCTCCGTGATTGAACAGCAGATGTGGGGCCACAGTCAGTGTTTATCTATTATGTTGAAGTGCATCAGCACTACCTGTGGCTTTGAGGCTTGGACCTCTTATATCCAAGGATGGGCTGCTCCTGTGCCTACCTTTGTGTCTCTGAGAAGATGCTATAAATGCATGTTCATGTATTGTCTGCATCAGTAGGGGAGTTCTAGTACCCTGTGTTGAACAGTTAAAGGAGCAGATATCTGCTCCACCACAATATCTGGTCAGGGAAAGAGCAGAAACTAGAATATGAGAAGTGACAAGTGATACAGTCCTTATCTTTATTCAGTCCCAGCCAGGGCCATATACAGCTAGATATCCCACTGAAATTTCCAGTAATTTATCTGCCATCCTAGTGGATTACAAGTTATTTGAGGCTGAAATTACAACAGGTTTACTCTCATATCTCTTGAGAGTGTCTGGCTCTGTATGGGCTAAATGAATATGTTATTAGCAGTAATCATTGTGACAACAAGAGCTTTTTGTGTTGTGCAAAAAGTACTGAACTAGGATCACAACCACACAGGTTCTGGTCCCATCTTTGCCAGTCAAAAGCTGCTAATTTGGGCAAGTCATTTCTTCTTTGGCCTCAGTTTCCTCTTCTGAGGAAATGAGAAAAAGTGACCCCTCTGGTTTTGTTCAGCTCAAACATTCAGCAGATTAAGCTGCAGGTCCTGATGTGAATTTGTAAATATGTCAGGCTCACACAGTTCTTAGTCTGTAAAACCAGAGAAAAAAGAAGGGTGTCAGTGATTTAAACTCACACAGTAGACCCAGTAAGCAGGCATCATGTCACACTTTAGTTGTACAAAGTCAGTAGTTGTTAAAGATAATGATGGTCGTTAGCTCCCAGCCATTGGACCACCTTCCCTGCCAATTCCAAGCACAGGGCTAGATGCAGCCTTGTAACTTCCCCTCTAGTTGGATTGGCTTATCTCTTCCGTATGGCTGAGGACGTCTTCAAAATGAATTGGAAAATTACTTTCTCCTTCTCTCCCAGAAAGAGCAGTCTGCTGAGGTTCTACGTTCATGATATGATTGTTGAATAATATGTGGTCTGATCCGAGACAGCGAATTGTTCTCCCTGGACAGAGAAACTGACTCTGTCTTCCAAAAGCACTTCCATCTCTTGCTCCTTCCAACCCAAATGCTTTCTTACCCTGGTATCAGGGTTCAAGAGAGAGAAAGCCACTTGGGCTTCCACCCACATGCTCACACCCTTCCACTGTCAGGTCATTGTGGAAAGCCCCAGTCCTGCTTAGGCCATCATTTTGCTCACAGAGGCAACTTTACAAGTCTCGGTTGTATCAATTAAAGTGTGGCTATGTGAGAGAAGGCTGCCTTTTCTTTCTAAGGTCTCTTAACTGGGTGAAATATGGACTTCTCTATGACTCTTGGCCCTCCTCTGGGCTCTCTGTGCATCTCTCATCTGTATCTTGTGCGTGGTTCTGTTAGTGCATGCTTCAATCACAATTTGAGTGATATGCCCCTTTGACTGTTCACTCTCTTATGGGACAGTGAACTCCTAGGCTCCTCTAGGTAGGGAGTGAGTGAGCCTCATTCACGTGTGTGTGTCCTGTGCCTGCCACAGCCCAGTACGTATTTATTAAACCGAGTTAATCCTCCACGTCACCCCTACAGTCATCTTCCAGACTGCACTGGAGTTTGGACACCTTTTGTAGTCATCCTAGAATGCCTGTAATTCTTAAAAATGTATGTCTCAGTGAGAAAAGAGAATACAAGTAAGAAAACAACGCAGCAAGCACTCTGAGTTGTCAGATAGACTTGCTTTGGTTTTATTGAGTATCTTCGAAGTACCATCAGATGTTCTTACATGTAGAGTTTATTTTTTTTTCTTTGAACATTAGGTTATCTGTAGCCTAATCTTTATTTCTGTATTTTTAAGATAATGTTCTTCAGTTTTTAAAGAATGTCATTTTAATTTAATCCAGTATAAGTCCAATGTATGTATTAAATAATATAATCCTCTGTTTAAATGTGGGTTTTTATTATAAACAGCTGAAAGAGTCAAACCTCTGGCATTTTTACTTTCAAGGTTTCACGGCTCTTTTATTCAAAATGAGAAGGGGAAAGAACCACCCGCATTAGACTGGTGTGACCTGACATAGCCAAAAGCCCTTTGTCTTAAGACGCCATTGGGGGAGGCAATGTAGTCAATGCTATTAGAATCCTCTTGGAGAGATCGAATAAACACATGGATGTAAAGGAACACCACACATTTGAATCTAGAAGGAGAGAAAGGGTTAAGTGACCATCACCAATTACAGCCTCGGAGGGGGTGATTAAGATCCAAATTGCAGGGAGGTTTTTAATTTAGCTGCCTAGAGGAGCCACCCCCGGTTGCGCCAAGCTCATCAGATCACACGCACAGCTCCATCCCTTCACCCTGCTCTGCCACTCAGAGCAAATGTATCAGAAAGGGCACCAAATGGATTGCATGGCTCAATACCCTTTGCCTGCATGTCTACTAGAGGACTCTGTCACAATTTTATTAGAGAGAAAGAACTAGTACATCAAGTTTCAATTAAGCAAACCAAGATATCAAGTAGAGGGAAGTTTAAAGTGTGACTTTGTGCAATTTGTGCAAATAGAGGACTTATACACATTAACAAGGTGTATAAGGTGTATAACACACAGTAACAATCCAATGTGGCTGTGGATTGTGTGAGGGCACCAGCTCTGGTTTGTGGCTATATGTACTTTCTGCTACAGAATTGTCTCCTGTGACTTTTTCATATATTTCATCTGAAATGTATTCACCCTGCACCAGTTTCTTCCTAATGCTATCTATAGCCCTAGTGATAATGCATGTTACGCTGATAAAATGCGTGGTGGGTATGAGGAATTACTTTGAAGATGTGTGCCTGGAGTGAACTTCTTCTGGGCGATAATGACATAGTGCTGTTAGGGAGAGGGAACTTCTGGTAACAACGCTGATGACCCCTTCCATCTTTGCACTGCTGCTGCTGTGCCTGGCATTGTGCTGGGTGTTTGACTGTATTATCTCTAATGCTGAAAACACCTGGCATGTGGTGTCTTTTATCCCCCAGTACAATGATATTGCACATAGGTGAGAACAATGAGAAACAATGTTTGTCCATAGACATTCTCATGAATGTTATATGCCAATCCTGAGGTACATGTATTGAGAGGTCTATGCATCCATTATTTATATCTATAAGGCCAATATAATTAAACTTTATATTAGCATAAACCTAGTATAAATATTTATAAATTAATGTTTAATTAACATGTTGGTTTAAACAGGTTTCTATCTGTAATATGTAGCCCATGACATTGCAAAGTTTCAGAATTGTATACAAAATGAGTGTTTGTAAAGTTAATAAGTCTAATTTTCATTTGGAAAAAAAACCAGGTATGAAATCAGGTATGAAAAATGACCCTCTGCACCATTTCTTATGGCTTTTCTTATAGTATATTCTTGAGTATGAGTGTGGGCCATAGTTAACTGTTCAAGGCCTCTTAATTAAATTAGAAATAATGAAATATTTTCAAGATTCCCATTAAGAACATTTGCTGATGAGTACAGTTTATTCTTTTTTGACTTAATTCAACATTCTGATTACATTGCCGTATCATAGTTGGGTGGCCTCATCAAAATAATGATAATCCTCAATTCAGTACTTTGAAAACAGCCAACTTTTCTCTTTGTTTAATAGGCTCCAAATCAGTAAACTAAATTAATCAGAAAAGTCTTTAGCTCAAGTAATGATGTGTTTTCAATTCAAATTTTTACTTTGTAAATCTATCTATTCATCATGTGCTCCAAAGGAAGGTGCTCGACAATGAGGTCATTTAACTTCAGCTCAAGAAAATGTCTGAAAAGATTTGTTATTTCATTCAGGCTTGCTTACTTTTGTTGACATGTAAAATATTTTTAATCTTTAAAAGCTAGAGATTTTAACTATTTCTGTTGCAAATATACACATTCATGCATACATGTCTGCACACACATAAAATCACTGAGCTATTAATAATGTTTTTAAAAACAACTGTATTATAACCCAAGGAGGTTTTATCCTTTATGATCTCAGAAAACTCCCTCTTGATTTAATTGTCTTTTGTATTTCTGGAAGGCCCTATTCTATTTTTCATTCTAGGATTGTCTTGTTCATTACTAAATAATCTATTCCTGACCAAAAAACTCAGATCAGTGTATATTGAAGGCTTTCTAACATGAGAAAAAGTTAAAAGTTATTTTAAAAAAATTGTATGTTACTGAAATCTGAACAAATAAATGAGGCAGTAATTTATGATTCACATTTACATGTCATCTTTTGACAAATCTAAAAAATTTTATAAATTATAATTCAAATCTCTGATACCTCTTCTTTGAATGTAGGGTTTGGTATAAAGGACTGTTTAATGATTCCAATCTGCAGGGAGATATGTGCACATATTGGAAAATCATTAAAATAAAACCAATATGAATTACAGTAAAAATAGATAAGATTTTTTTACCCCTCCTTCAGTTACTACGAAGTACTGGTCAATACTTTCATGTGTAACAGGTGCTGGTTATGGTTTGTAAAGATTTCAAAAGGTTTACAAATACAGTGTATCACAGGCCACCAAAATAAGGCAAAATAGTTCCAAGTTTTAATACAAGATATTTTTATTTAAATATTGAGTTAAGTTTCCTTAAAGATTGAGCTTTTCAGGTAAAGACATAATTTGCATCCAAATAATTCAAAACTAACAACACTAAATATATATATATTTGATTATATTAAATTGTATTATGTCAATATCTTAGGTTTTAAAAAATATGAAGGAATTCATCTAAGTTTGTGCTTAAACAAAGTTATTTTTCATAGCTTAATGCTAAATGTATAAAAAACATTATATTTTTAAAAAGTTTTTAAATTTAAAATTAAGATACACATTATCATGTTTCAATATAAACAATGACTCAAATTTCAAGAAGAAATAGAAATTCTTTTTTTATCCTTTATTATTATATTCTGCAAGTAATTTTTCATTAAATCAAATGCTATGTTAAATATTCCACTAATATTTGTTTATATTCATTTTTAAGAAGTGTTTTTAAGTTTTATACCTAAATGAAATAGAATTCAGGATAATGTAGTTAATATTTTTATGTCGAAGTTTTTGTGACTTATTGAAATTATTTTACTGAAATTAATTGAATCAAAGTCATTGATATTTAAGATCTATTTAAAAAGCGTTAGAATAAATTATGGTGAGTAGAGTTTAACAATAACATTGCTTCTTTATTTTATCACAGCAGAGCTTTAATTTCCCTCATCAATATTTTTATATTTATAGAAGGTTAATTTTAAACACATCTGAATACATTTCTATTTGATTGTGGACTATAATACAATAAAATAAAACAAATTTTATGCAGATTTCACAATTTTTACATGGGCTGTCAAAATTAGAGATATTTTTAAATGATAGTTTAATTTTTACTTTCTAACTTATAAAATGTGCCTTTCATAATAATTCCATGTAATCAAATTTAACTCATATATATCACACACACACACACATTTCAAAGGCAATTAGAATGGGGAGGTAACATAATATTGTAAAAAAGTAAAGTAATATTTTAGAAATTACTTGCCATAATAGATTTAATATATTGTAATAGCCATTTCTAAAGGCAATATCAGAAAGTGCAGAGAAAGTAATGATCAATGGGCTTGATTTTGGTTTTATAATTTATGATTTTAAATAATTTATTTAGAAAAAATATGTTCTGTCCTAGAAAATTCTAATATTACTATTTCAGTTTCTGTAGTCCCCAGTAGAAATATAATCTAATAAAGTGATTTGAGTCTATTTGGATTCATTGGATTAAAAGTAAGCCAACACTGAGTGACAACTTTACTAATTTTTACCTATCGAACTTATTTCTGCACTTCAGATCCTTTATACAGACCAAACACCAGTTGTGTATAATAAAGATTTAAATACCTTTTTAAAGGTACATTAAAATTCTGAGTTAATATCATGGTTAATAAATAAACCAGGGAAAAGTCTGGCATCTTAATCTTATTTATTTTTAAATAGAAATACTGTAGCAGAGAGTTTTGCTAGGAGGGAAAAATGTAAGCAGAATAAAAGTGAATTTTCTGTTTCTCATCGGTTTGTGTCAATATTGGCCCATATGTACTTTGTTTACCTCTATTTATTTTTGTTACTGAAAGTATTTCATGGAAGTCTGAAAGATTTAGCTCATTTTGCTAGTGCTTTTGGAGACTTATTTAAGTATTCTCAGGTAAATGAAGAATAAGGATTAAAAAAATAGGTAGTAAACATTTAATAAAGAATGACAAATTTTCTCTCTTTAATTCGTAGAATTTCTGGTACATGTTAATTGTATTAAACTGCTTTTTAAAAAGGCAATATTTCCAATGATAAATTGGCATTTGTTTTTGCGATTGACTAGTTTTTGTTTCTTTACTAATTTCTTGAAATATAGAAATCAATTTTCCTTATAAGAAGGTATTTAATGTATATGCACTTTTGTTTTCTTTGATTGCTAATATTTACAAATCTCCAAAGCAAGAGTCATATAACAGGTAAGTATCTGGCCTTGTTGTATAAAGTATTTTGATAGTTTAACACTTACATATCTTGTTTGATAAATACTAAGCTAATATGTACTTTAAGCTAATGTTCCAGGATATCTCCATATTTTTTAATGCCAAGTGAACATTCTTTGCTGAAAAATAAAAATCACTGACATCCTAGGACAGTTTCAGTTACTTCAGCATCAGTTCTATACGCTTTAAATTATGACTGAAGTGTAGGTTGCTCACGGTGTAAATTTTTTCACAAAGGTAATTAGTATAATTAATTATTCAATAATTGAAATGCAGGTTAACAAACTTCCATATATAAAAGTTAAAAAAATGTCATTCATTCAAACTGTGAACTCTAAGCCTATAAAACTCTTCAAAGAACCCCAAGATATCAAGCAATCTTTTATTTAGCTAAACCTACCCCCCACCTTCACTCTTATTCATACTTAAATACTCAGTATGCTCACAGCTTGGAAAAAAGCTAGAAAGCCTTAATGGATCACTGATTTTCACTAAAGAGGTAGGTGCGTATCCGTTATAAATGAATTCAAACTATTTTTGTTTTAGCATTAATAGTTTTCATCAAATGAAAACAAGCTTCTTAGTGCAGGAGAGTAAAGTCTTGAATAGGGCACTTATTAGCATATCTTTTATTTTAAACTCAAGGACAAACATTCTAAAACAATATCTATTACATTAGAACAATGGTGCCGTTTTTTTCCATTTTCTAATATTCCAGCAGTGGACTTCTTTTGAGCAAAGGGTAACGTAATCAAAGTACAAAGCGAAAGACTCAGTAAAAACAGCAGGAACACATAAAATCAATTTAAGGAAAACAATATTTAATCTTGTCATAGTTTAAAGCTAATGGAGTGAATGTGGTTTAGCCTTTCATTTTTCATGAAGTATATATTCTCAGTTTTGGTGTTATGCCATTGAAAGTGTATTTCTGATTAAAGCTAATGAGGTGCAGATTTGAATTTTGATCTAGCCAACATAGAGATAATATATTTAAAGATGCCTGTACATTTTTGGTAAAGTTATAGTCAACAGCAAGAATAATTTTCAGTGTCATGGTATGCTTTCTCAAGATAAAAAATATAAAAATCAGGTAGTGCTTTAGCTTTCTCTTTCTTAAATATCTGCATAATCTCTTTCAGAAGACATACACATTGTTAAACTTGCGACTCCTTTCTTGAATAATAAATCCTGAATGGCAAATGTTTCTTTTAAATAAATTTTTCCTTAGACCTTGAAAATACATAACAATTTGGAAACTGCCAATGAAATCAATTATGTATCTTGACAAAAACAGTGAGAAGACCATTTCAATTTTTAGCTAAAGAGGAAATTCAAGAGAATTAAATCAGGGATGATAACAGTCACTTTTTTTATGCCGGTATTCTTTTTTTTTTTTCTTTTCTACATTAAATACTAAAAGTCTTTAATATTGGAAACCCAAGACCAATCATAAAACGGTTATGATCATGTGTGCGATATTGATAATATTGATCTTATAATTACCTCTACAAAACCAAAAATGCATCTTTTCATGTGTGATTAAAAGTTGCTGTCAAAAGAAAACGTTTGCAACAAGTGTCATTGTTCTTTAAAAAGCAGTTCCATATTAACTGTGTGATTGACTTAATTGCTAAATTGCAAAAAAAAAAACTACCTTTCATTTAAAAAATCGATCATTTTTGCTTTTTTAAAAATTAAAAAAATATTATTGACTTCACTGATTAAAATAATTCTTCCCCCTATTTTCTCTGCCCTTTCTGTATTCGTTACCTTGCTACCTTTTGGCATTTTGGTTTGGAAGTTTTAATATAAGTGGTCCCCTATCTTTTTGACACATCTTTCCGAGGTGTTGTCAAGTCCAACCCAAGTAGTAATCACACATCCAGGAAGACAGTAGCAGTTTCTCTTTCTAACCTGTTCAGTGAAAACAGGTAAGGACATGAACAAGTGTATGATGACCCCACTAGGTCTGTAGCTTTTGCGCCTGACATCTGTCAGACAGAAACAAGCAAGGAGATGCTCTTATCAATTACAGGAGATCACGGATAGCACTGAGAAGTTGAAATGATGAAGAAGGCTACCATTTTTTTTTTTTTTTTTTTTTTTTGGTAAAGCAAGCCCTCTGTAGCTAATAGAAAGTGCTGAGAAGAAGACTTGTAAATGCTTGGAGGAAAAAAAATTCGAAGAAAATCTTTGTTAAAAGCATCTAGTCTCCTTTCCTTAACAGTTACATTTAGTGACAGAAGCTTTCATTGACTTTATGGCTATAGTTAGAACGTAACATAACATACCATAGCGAAATTAAGCACCAGTACCAACAAGTATGAAAGATCTCGCCTACCCTAGTTACCTCATTAAATATCAACAGTTGGGACATTGAAGAATATCCTCATACAAATAGGATTTATTTTTATGTTATTTTTCTAGAATAGAATTTCATTCCCTAACCTTGTTACAGAAAGCAAATATGGCAAACAACAATTTTCTTCAGGTATAAAAACAGTTCTTAAGGGAAAGGAAAGTACTCTGCTAGTGAAAAAGGGAAAATTGCGTAGTCTGTCCTTCTCTCTAATTTACATGATTTCTTTTAAATAAAATCATTTACTCAGTGACAGTAAATGCGACCAGCAGATGTTTAGTTATTTGTTGAAGCAAGACAGTATATTAACTGATGGAAGTATCAATTGCAATTATTAAAATAGATGCTATTTAGAAGAACTGTGGGATTCAGAAATAATTATTCATATAATTAGAAATTGGAAATGAGTCAATAGGATTTGTTTTGGCATAAAAAAGACATTTGAAATGACTTTAAATATGGTTCTACCAAAGTATATCCAATACACATAATACAAACAGTACATTCGCTGTTTCATTTTGAAGACCATACTGAGTTATTTGAGACCGACTAGATTTGGTGCAAAAACAAATCCTGGTAAATTGCGTGTCTCCTATGGCAAGTTTATCTGACTGTCTTCAAACCTGCATATATTTCAAAGTTTGATTTTTTTCTCAATTAATATCTTCCATATCCATTTGGTCAAATTCTTGCATATTATTTGACAGGAGTAGTGTATAGAGAAGACATTCAGCATTTGCTTATTGTAGGCAATTATGTAATTCTCCATCTTGCCTTTAAAAATATGGCATAAGAGAAAATATTGAATTAAATACTCATATGCTAAGGGAACTCAGAAGAAATTCTTACACTGGCTGAGCATAGGAACTCTTCCGTGAACCTATTGCATGAAAATTAGCATCATCGCTGAACTGCTACTTGGATGGAGCCCATCTGAAAGATTTCAAAACTACTGAGAACATACTAACTCTGTGAAAAAACACTGTCACCAACCCCTGAAAATTAAAACAGTTTTGTTAATCAAGGATTTCATCTCCACATTAAACTGAGGCCAAATTAGGAAGGCTATGATGAGCACACAAACATTTGTTAAGGAAAGTCAAAATTAATGACAAACAAAATCAAGTTTCCTTTGTGGTTGATTTTCAGGCAGCTGCATCCAAATATAAAAGAGCCATCAAAGAAAGATTTTCATTAATTATTAACTCCGAACAACTTCAGAAAGCAGAGCCCTTAAACCTCCATTGACATCATTCTGCCAGTCTCCTAATCTCTGCGAGTTGTTGGTAAGAGTTGCATTAAACACAGCATGCTACCAATCCTGCCTTTAACAACTGCAACTCCAGGGCTGTACACTGCCGCCCGGAAGACCACACGAGAGAAGCTATAATTTCTATAAAGACATCTTTAAGAAACATTTACAATCTCACATTCTAAATAATCTCCTGGGTTACTTTACCTCTCTCCACCACACAATAGGGTGTCAATAGCCTAATGGTAACATGCAGGATGCAGAAACTCATCCAATTTTTGTTTTTTTTGTACAGAACAACTGTCATGATTAAAAAATGGTGCTGCCTTATAGCTTAATCCAGTTAAATCTACAGATTGTTCCTGGTTTTTTAAATTACAGAATGGAAGAAGAGGCTCTAGTAGAAATGACTTTAATAAAATTTGGAAATATGCAAGATTGTAATGCAAGCTAGTAAGATCATGTAGGTTATTATGTATTATTAGTGTTTTTGTGATTTTTCATTGATGTGAAATACTTTTCAACTTTTAAGCTACTTTTCCTTGTATTGTGAGTATTGAATTAAATTTAATTTCTATGAAATTATCCTTTCAAGAATTTATGTTAATATTTACAATTGTAGGTTCAGGTTTCTGCTCTGGACTTACACAATTCTGAGGCCAAAATACAGAAAAATAAGATTCTCATTCATTTTGGTTTTCCATGACTTGGTATCATTATAGTTGACTAATTCACCACACTAATGTGCAAGATACAGAAAAACAAAACTCTCATGTAGCATGTTGTCAACCTTAATGTCAATCTGGTAGGAGAGAAGATTTTCCTAAAATATCTTAGGATGAAAGCAAACATGATATATATATATAATCCAAAATTTGATTTTTGATTTTTTTGGACATATGTCCTTAGAAAGAAAACAGCTGTAACATGACAGTGAGGACTAATATTTATTCAAACCCGTTAGGTTGTACCTCCCTATCCTACTTCCATCTCTCTTTTTCTCATTCTGTCTTCTAAAAAAACGTATCAGATTAAAGATGAGCATCATCTGAACCAAAATAAATGTTTAACAATCGTTAGTGTACCTCTTGGAAAATGCCAGCATATTTAAATATAAATAAAAAAGCAATCAACAGCAGTAAGAACAGACAACAGATATTTATTAGATGATCAAGTTGATCTATCATAAACTTCCCAACCTTTTAGTTATAATCCATCTGACCACCCGAAAACTCTTCAGATCATCTGCTTATATCACAGAACTGGAATGGTTAGAAATCAAAATGTTAACTTTTCAAACCAATATAAAAAGAACAGGATAAGGAAAAGTGTGTATCTGTGTGATGATTCACATTTAAAGGTTTTATCTCTTTACTCTATTTGATTAAAGGCCTTGTATTGAGTTAAGCAGCAAATCCTGCAGAATAATTAGTGGCTGTTAGGTTTTTCCCGGCCCACCCCCCTACCCCCCTTTTAAATGAAAGCTTAAATGGGGGAAAATGGAATGTCAGTCAGAAACTGGTTCATACCAATCATAATAATTATAATCTATTAGAATTAAGCCATAATCATTAGAATTTCTTCTTTTCTCCTACCTTTGATGGCCTGTTTCATCTGTTTCATTAAAGCTGTGATTTTTACAGATGCTCTTGATGTTCTTACGTTTTCATCAGAGTCTAAGACAGCCTAAAGGGAAAAAATAGCTCTCTGCCTATAGAAATATATGTTAATACATTAGTTACTTGAAGCAAGCAACTTTTGCAGTATGTGTGTCTGGGTGTCTATAGTTGTCTTTATTTAGGCCTGTCCAGCATTTTGTTGTGTTCTACTCTTGCCCGGCAGCTGGACCCTGACCTTCAAGTTCTTTTTTTTTTTTTTTTAAGAAAAAGAAAAAAAAAAAAAGAATTCTTTTCAGATTCCAAGTTCCCCCCTTCTTACCCTCCCACTGACACCATCCTATTCAGAACCGGAGATAACTTTATTCATCTACACATCATTGTATCAAATTCAATAGGCAAACTGCTTCAACATGCTTCAGAGCTGGGCAGAACAGTTATGTCTTCATTCCCCTCAGCCCCCCAACCAGCCCCCCGTGCAATGAGATTTTTACCACCGTCTTTTCAGGCATGAAATGAGCACAGTTACAAAAAATAATTTCAAACAAGTGTTTTACTACTCTGTTGGGTCATTGTAGATATATTTTCCTGCAAACTCCTCAATTGGATGGAATACATTACCACCAGGCTGAGTTGCTGAGAATCACCTCTAGATAATACATGCTGGAAAGCAAGAAGGGGATCCGATTATTCATTAAGTTCCATAAACTGCTGATGTAGATTTTGATGAAAAACGTGCTTGCATCCCAAGTGTTTGCTTTGGTGCAAAATTAAGAGCGTCAAATCTTATAAAGCAACACCATCGCTATCATGGATTACACAAAGAACTGAAGGGAAGAATTCTGCTATACCAGCAACCAAAAGCAAATATCCTGTTCTCAGAAAACAAAACATTATGTCTGTGTGCTGACTGATATCGGAAGAGAGAAATTAATGCTGTTTTCCCCCCTCAAGGCTCTACAATACTTTGAATTCGCTTTTGGGAGTTTGAAATTTTAAAGAGAAAAATAGAGCTTGCTTAATGTCAGAAACATCAAATAACTGTTTGATGTTGGACGCTCTTACTACAAAATCAGCCTAGTGTCTTCAGTTAGGATGACTGAGTAACAGATTAGTTTTCAGGGTGGGAACTGGCTTGCATATGTGGATTTCCAATGAGGTAGTCAGCTGACTTTAACAGACAAAATAATTCTTTCCTTGCAGAGGTGAATTTACTGTTGAAACCCTCAGAAGGATTCTTTCTAAAACGAAAGACTCTTTAAAGAGTCTGTTATTTAAAACAACAACAACAAAAATCTGGGTGAAACAGTTCTAAACTCAACCACACATCCTTATCCACTCCTGGACACTCCCCCTCCCCCATATCAGAATGCAAAGACTGAAAGAAAGTGGAATGATTAAAATTAAATAGAGCATCTAAAGTCCTTAAACCAACGAGCCATTACAAAACATTCTAGATCCTGAAGATGGAAAAGGAGAAAGATCTTTTTAAAAGCAGACTTACATCATTGACTAGGTGTTTTCTACCCTAGCTCCTATATGTTTATGTAGAGGGTGTTACAGACATTTGGAAGGATTTGGGAGTTTCAAAAGAGAGAAGTTTATACATTAGTGCTGCAAGTTGCAAAACACTGTTGATATTCAAATGTTTATTGTGCAAAATCTGGGATAAGCTTCAGCATGAGGGCCCCTTTAAGTGTCTACAACTCTTGCTAATTCCCCTCAGCATTGAGGCGCGCACAAAGGCCTTAATCCAATTCCACTTTTTTTCAGAAAGCCTATGCTATTTTCTCTCACATAAACTAACAACACTACCCTATCACACTGCAGAGTGGGTCAAAGAAAAAGCGCTCTCTGTTTATACTTCACCAACACTTTGTGTTTCTTGGGCAAGCATGGCAAGGAACTTTAAGTGGTTCCCCAGGCCCCTCGACATCTTTAGGGGGAGAAAAGCCTTCAGGCATGGAGGTGGTAGTTTTTAAGAACAAAAAAATATATAGTGGGGTGTTAAGCATTCTCCTTCTCTGTTATCTGGGAGAAGACATTGATCGCTTGAGCCTCATTCTTGCAGTTCTGATTTAAATGACAAGTCAGGCATGCTTTGGTAAGGTAGCATGCACATTTTGATAAGGTGGTAGTATTTTTCTCTAGAATTGTTGGTTCTCTTTCTCTCTCTCTTGTCTGTGTCTTTCCTTTCCTTCCGCTTTATCTTCCTCCCTTCCTTTCTCTCCCTTCACCACACTAGTACGATTGCCTTTCATTATTTCCTGTGGAGATTTCTTAAGGTCACAGAAACAGCACTCATTTCTTTTCTCTCAATTACTAGTTCCCGTTAGCAAAATGAGAAATTGATCCCACCCAAATTTTAGGCAAATTGTTTTTTGCACCTGCAGTTTGGGTGGCAATTTCTAATATCAGGTAGAAATTCTGCTAAAAACAAAACAAAACAAAAAAAAACCCACCAGCTGTTCGCAGTGGAAATCAGGCATTTGCCTCTGATTGTGAGTACACAAGTGACCAATTACTCTAGTAATTAAGTAACTGTGGGTGCTATTAGAAATGGCCATGATTCTGCCCCAGAAGTGAATTGCAGGAGTAGGGACAGAATGCCAAATTGAGAATGAATATGAGTCAATTTCAGTTATGCTTTGGCAATTGATGTCATCAAAAATCAAACCACATAGAATTCTGTGTCCTATTAGAGAAAAGGATGTCTTGCTTCTATTGACTTCTTCTATTCATGATGTATATCGGTTATTTTTGAATATTTCCACATTTCCGTAAAAACTATGAGAAGAAATTCTGATGGAACGATATGAGGTTCGTGTCTTTGGAACTGAGGTAGCAGATCTTTATGTCTTTGTCCTGAAAGATTACTCTGTGTTCGATAAACTGCAATAGAAAACAACAAGATACATTTGATACAGGACTTAATAAATCTTAAAGATACGAATCATTGCAGAAAAAAAAAGCATTGCTACACAAGGCAAGATTAACCTACGGCAATATTTGGTAATTTTCCTAATGGATCACATCAAACATTTGAAATAGTATCTCTTCTTAACTATATCCACAGTAGCTGGAATCAATTTTCTACCGGGTATCCCAAACTAAACTCTAAAGTGGTTGGGAAAAAAGATGTTTTCTATGATTAGTTTGTGTCAGAAGCAAAAAAATCAAATCAATCATATCTGAGCCTCTAAATCAATCACATTTTAAGGTCTGGTACAAAGCCATTGTATTTTAAGTTTGTATATTATCTAAGAAAAAGAACCATGGTATTCTTTCCACTTTTAAAATTTCTTGATTAAAAAAAAATCTTTGAAATTATTTATAAATAGTTTCAACTAGTAAAAAAAGAAAGTCCGTATGAAATAGCCTAATGCTGAACAATTCCAACATCATGAAGTGGAGCAAATCTCGCTCGAATCTGGTTCGATATCTAATGGTCAGCTCTTACATTATCGAAATTAAATCACTTAGGTAATTAGCATGGTTTTCAGCCTTGCAGGCCTTCTCAGTTGGCAGGCCAAAGGCCCAAACGAGCATGGAAATGGATTTCTCTTTTTGCTCAGGAGGTCACCACTGGAGGGGAATCTGTGTTATGAGTGGGCTGCATCTCTTCTGCTAGAAAGGGGTTACAGGATCACAGTTCCTCCTAAAAATGGCGGTGACGTAACTTAAACATAGAAAACATGAAATTATGTTCTCTCCGCATAATAGGAAAAGTTTGTGGCTTGTAGCAAACTGTAATATCCAGCCTAATGGCGAAGCATTTAGACATGAGCCAACCATGCCAATCACACTTGAATCCAGTCTTGATCCTGGTGGTCAGTCACTTAGTCACTTGGGTAATTAGCAAGGGTATATTTTTTCATTAGTTGGACCAAAGATGTGAATAAAGCATTCCTTTCCTCAGGGAAGAAAAAAAGGGAAGAAAGGAAAAGGAAGGAAGGAAGGAAGGGAGGAAAGGAGGAAGGGAGGGAGGGAGGGAGGGAGGGAAAACACATTTGGAGACAAAAGTAGAGTCAAATATTTAGTCACCAAAATATACCGGAGAGACCAATTGGAAGACAAATGCTGTTTCTGAGCTACTTGTGAAGACCCTTACTTTCTTTCTCTCCCCTCTCTCCCTCTCTCTCTCTCTCTGAGACAGGATCTTGCCCTGTCCCCAAGGCTGGAGTACAGTTGCATGATCATGGCTCACTGCAGCCTCCACCTCCTGGGCTCAAGCCATCTTCCCATCTCAGCCTCCCAAGTAGCTGGGACTATAGACCACTGCCACTATACCTGGCTAATTTTTCTATTTTTTTTTTTTTTTTTTTTTTTTTGGTGAAAACGGGGTCTCCTTATGTTGCCCAGGCTAGTCTCGAACTCCTGGACTCAAGTGATCCTCCTGCTTCAGCCTCCCAGAGTGCTGAGCCACCATGCCCGGCCGACTCTTTCTGTTTCAAATAAACCTTACCAGTTTTATTTAGTTAGAGAAGAAAAAGAGCCTGTTTTAGATTCGTGTTAAAACCGAGTCAGTGAGGTGGAGTGAAGGTGGAATTCGGTATTGGGAGTCAGGGTGTCTGAAAGCATCGCCACTGGGGTTTCTATATCCTAAATGTAAAACTCAAAATGCTAATGTGCTTATTTCATATTGCATGCCTGTATCAAAACATCTCATGTACCCCATAAATATATACAGCTAGCATGTACCCACAACAATGTTTTACGAATTAAATAAAAAAATAAAAATAAATAAAACTCAAATGCTTTATGGCTGTCAGGTGTCACGGCATATGCGGCCTCTGGTTGGGCCCATGGCCAAGCACAGAATGCATGTCCTGCCTGAGTTATATGTATATTCTTGTTTCGCTGTTTACAAAATAAGGCCACTACCCTAATGGGTCAGAGGAAAGCACTTGTAAGGAGGGAGAATGCTTAGCATGTCTGAACTTCAAAATTTCTGATATCGAAATGGCCTCTAACACACATGCTTACTTTATAAATAGGAGCATAATTGTAACATTATCTCAATGCAATATAGCATTTATTTTCTTTAATTCAGCAAAAAATAGATCACGGTAAAAAAAAAAAAAGTGATGAAGTGAGCTTGACTTTTATTTTCTTTTTTTTTGCTAATTTAATGAGATCCCAGCAGCCATCCTTTGGGTTAGTGGTCAGGCAATCTCAGGCATTATGGGCTCTTTTCCCAGTTTCCTCTTGATTCCCATGGTTGTCCCAGGTCCTGGGGAGGGACACAGCACCACGGTATCAGGAAGCCTCCTTTGGGAGTTCCTTTCTGGGGTTTCCCCTCTGAGTTTCTGTCACCAACATAGTGCAGGGCTCAGTTTTCCCCTTAGAGGCACTGCTGCCCACATCTGGCCTCGTTTAGCTCGGAGGAAGCTCTGCCTCCACCTTCCCCTACAGTGCTCCTCTCTTCCCTTTCTTGAACGCCTGGCTTGAAACAATCCTCCTACTTTACTCTCCCAAAATGCTGAGATAACAGGTGTGAACCACCTTACCTGACCTTCTCTCTCTTCCCTTTCTTTCCAGGATCACAGTGCAATGTCTTCATGAGCTTCCAGGACTGCTGGGTCAAAGTACTTTAGGAGCAAGGAGGTAAGAATAAATGCACTAAAGTGGGTTGGGTATAAAACAAAAGAGAGGGCTGGGGACTTTAATAGCTGGAGAGTAACTGAATGTCTAAAGCCTTCCAAATTCGGTGTCAAAGACACACACAGAAACACACATGCTATACACACACACACACACACACCCCCATGTGAGTATCCTAGTTTCGATTTTTTTTTTTAAACAAAGTCTCACTCTGTCACTCAGGTTGAAGTGCAGTAGTGCGATTGCAGCTCACTGCAACCTCTACCTCCCAGACTCAAGCGATCTTCTCACCCCAGCCTCCCAAGTAGCTGGGACTACAGGCGCATACAATCATGTCTGGTGAATTTTTGTATTGTTTGTAGAGTCAGGGTTTCACTATGTTGCCCAGGGTTTCACTATGTTTGAGGCTGATCTTGAACTCCTAGGCACAAGTGATCCACCTGCCTCGGCCTCCCAAAGTGCTAGGATTACAGGCATGAGCCACCAAGCCTAGCCTTGTTTAATCTTTTACAAAATACAGGAAGAATCCTTGAATATTTACTTTCAATTCTACACAACTCCTTGAGGTAGAGAAATAAAGAAATACAAAGGGCTGGGCTACCTGCTCTGACTGGGGTTATAGTGTTGGAGAAATTCAATAAGAGATAACAAAATAAAATCTCAATAAATTATTAGGCAATAAAAAATAATATTTGACACAAGAGTTTGTCAAAATGTTTTTAAAAGAAAAAATTACAATTTTTTGTGTTAAGGTTTTTTTTTTTTTTTTGGAACCAACTTTAGTGTGTTAACATACTTTGAAATTTTATTCAAACGAGCATTTGGGTGTCTCCTTTTTTTGCCTGGCTCTCTGGTGGGCAGTGAGGAGGATATGAATCTATACTTCCCACAGAAAGCTCTCACTATGTACTGGGAGCAGCCACAGACAATAAGAAACTGTGCAAAGTAAGTAATTTACATGCAACACTTAATCCTCAAAACAATGGAGGGAGGCATGATTATCACGCCTATTTTGCAGATGAGGAAACTGAAACACAGTTAGATTTTGTAAGTAACTTGCTCAAGGTCTCAGAGTTGGTAAGGGGCAGAGGTAGGATAAGGTTGTTGGTTGCTCTGTCCTCAGCTCTTAGGAGTCTTTACTATGGCTCAGACTCTAATATAATCATTTATATCCAATAGAATTTATGGGGCTAGATCCTGTTCTTTAAGATGTAGACTGACATCAGGGTCTGGAAAAGAATTATTTGCTTAAGTTTGTGCTTGATGTGAAGTAGAGAATTTATCTGCCCAGGCTCTGGAAGAACCTAGTCAGGAGGCTTATGCAGCTGCCAAGTTAATCCCAAAAAGATGCTCCCTGAAGCCACTTGCTTTCTAAATGAAACACACCGGTCCTATTCACAGGTAGATCAGCCAGCAAAGGCTCATTTAAACTCTTCTCTGGACAGCTTTCTCCCACCTTATAAACTCTAAAGGGGACAGGCAGAAAGGGGCTCACAAAAGCCTCTTCTCCCCGCAGCTCTTGTAATAGGCTAATTAAGCACCTGCCTGGGCTTGTTATAAAATACTTTGGAAGCAGCCCATAAGTAGCTGACTGTTTGTAACAGATAATATCAAATTGGAGAAACATGTAAAAGCACATACAAAAACAGTAAAATGAGATGTACTCTAATGATACCAGCCAAATAAGCAGGGAAATAATTAGTCACTCTATGTACATGGTTTGGGATTTGTAGCAGAGCTAATTTTATGTGAGGCCACGTCAACTTTTAGCTTTGGTGTTTTATGTATGGGGTAAATAAAAGATGTTCTCTGGAGAATCCTGTATCGTAGGAAGCTGAACGATGCAGCTGTCTCCTTCTGGAAATCGCATATAGTATTTCTTAAACACTGTTCTTCAGCCTCTCTTAAGGGATGCCGTGGAGTGTTTTGATTATTTATGTTTTTCCTTTCATCAGATATGAATTTATGTTATGTAAACGAGTCTAATTTTAAATATTATTATTTATTTATAACAAAGAGATAATATTTGTATTTTTGATGTTAATGTTAAAAACAGATTCTTGATTTACAGTCACTACTCCCAGTCTGTCATCTTCTATGTAGGACTTTAAAATGGGTGCCATATAAACATTTGACTACTGTTGACTGCCTTCTGAGAAAATGCACCCCAAAGGGAGTTATATTTTGAGGGAGAACGTCTAAATTTGGAGAGAGAATTTGGCTTTTTGCTATTTATGAAATAAGCTTTAGCTTATGTATTAAGTGCAATTACATTCGTTTCACTGAATTTTGCCCAAGAAAAATCTTTTATTCTTCAGAAAACTACATGTACAACCTCTCTGGGAAAGAAATATTTCATATGTCTAAAGATATAAAAGACACAAAGAGACATTTTTGCAAACCTCATCAGAGAGGAACCATAGAAGTCTTGATATTGTTGATACAACTTTTGATGTCCTGAATATTTGTCATTAGATGTAATTTACAGAGGACCTTATTTGTTTCCTCGATATCCCAGTTAGACAGATATGTAAACTGCAGTCTTCACCCACCATTGCCACCCCTGATCCCTGTCTAATTATAAAAACTTACTGTTCTATAAGTTTGAACGTTGCTTCTTGTCTTCTGATTTGGGCTTCACATGGTACCCAAATTCTAAAATAGGGGAAGAGACAATCAAGTGTGAAGAGGGAGGCCTGATCCTGAATGAGGGCCTCCAACTTCCTGGTCTTTTCCTGCCCTTTCTGGCCTTTTCCTGGTGCCACATCTCACCATGGGTACACAACCTAAACCAGATGTCCCTTGACTTCTCATTTGACAGAGGAGAGGTTTGGGGAAATAATTTCTCTATTAACTTCCAGCTCCAAATTCTATTTTTATAATGTGATCAAGTAAATTGTACAGACACATAATCTACCATAGGTATCTAGACTGAGCAAACTTATTTCATTAGCTCTATAATTCCTGAAGGAGAAGATGACTTAGTAAAAATAATCACAATCAATCTTTTAAAAATTATAAGGCATTTTGCATCAAGTGATACTGGATGGCAGATAGATTTGTTCCTTTAAAAATTGGAGCATGAGGCAAGGTGCAGTGGCTCACAGGTGTAATCCCATACCTGTAATCTAAAGGTTAAAGCTGCAGGATTGCTTGAGGCCATGAGTTTGAGACCAGACTAGGCAACAAAGTGAGACTCCTATCTCTATCCAAAATTTAAAATTAGCTATGCATGGTGGTGCGTGACTACAGTCCCAGCTACTTAGGAGGCTGAAGGGGGAGGATGGCTTAAGCCAAGGAGGTCGAGGATACAGTGAGCTATGTTTGTGCTACTGTACTCTAGCCTAGGAGACAGAAAAAGATCCCAACTCTACAAACAGTTATGACATGAATATCTTTTGTTTGCAATGTAATTTAACTGGACAAAGTACCATGCACATCTGAAGATCTCCTTTCAGACGGTGAGCAATTTTGTCAAGATCAGGCGTGTACATGTTATTTGACCCAGTAATTTCACCTGTAGGCATTCTTCCTACAGTTATCAACCTACATATGCGCAAAGATGTCTGTTTACATGTGCACATTGAAACATTGTTTATGACAGCAAAAGATTGGAACAGTCTACGTGTACATCCAAGGGGAACTGCTTAATAAATCAGGGCACTTATATTTAATCAAATATCATGTATTGCTATGGAAATGAGCAGGCCTTTCCTATAAGAACTGATATGAAAATGTCTTCAAAGTGGATATTAAGCGAAATAAGCAAAGTGCAGAATGACGTGCAAAGTATTCCACCACTGATTTTCTTCAAAGTATAGACATGCAGATATTACATATATATAATATCTCTAACGGTTTACATGAAAATCTGGTAAGCATGACTGCCTGAGGGAAGAGAACTCAGAGTCGAGGGGGTAGTGATAGAAGGCTAACTTATTTTTCACTGTGTATTGATTTACACCTTTTAAATTTTGTACCATGTGCATTCACTACTTTTTTTTGAAAAGCAATAATAAAAACAAATATTCAAGTGCTTAGTATGTACCAAGTATTACTGTAATGCCTGCATGTATTAATTGAGTGAATCTTTGCAATAACCATATGAGATTAGAACTGTTACTGTGACATGCATCTAGCAGATGCTTAAAATGAGGCAGGAGAAAGTTAAGCCAGTTGTCCAAACTCACACAGACAATGTGGTGAAATAATCTCTGCAATCCCCTTCTTAAAGCTCTCCTAGTAAAGTTTTATTTTATTTTATTTTGAGATGGAGTTTCGCTCTTGTTACCCAGGCTGGAGTGCAATGGTGCAATCTCTGCTCACCGCAACCTCCGCCTCCTGGGTTCAGGCAATTCTCCTGCCTCAGCCTCCTGAGTAGCTGGGATTACAGGCATGTGCCACCATGCCCAGCTAATTTTTTGTATTTTTAGTAGAGACAGGGTTTCACCATGTTGACCGGGATGGTCTCGATTTCTTGACCTCGTGATTCACCCGCCTCTGCCTCCCAAAATGCTGGGATTACAGGCGTGAGCCACCGCACCGGCCTAAAGCTTTATTTTATTTACTTTTTTGAGACTGAGTCTCACTCTGTTACCCAAGTTGGAGTGCAGTGGGATGATCTCAGCTCACTGCAGCCCCTACCTCCCAGGTTCAAGCAATTCTCCTGCCTCAGCCTCCCGAGTAGCTGAGACTACAGCCACCACACCTGGCCAAATTTTGTATTTATAGTAGAGATGGGGTTTCACAGTGTTGGCCAGGGTGGTCTTGAACTCCCGACCTCAGGTGATCCATCTGCCTTGGCCTCCCAAAGTACTGGAATTACAGGCGTGAGCCACTGAGCTTGGCCTCCTTCTAAAGTTTTAGAAACACCCTCACAGATGCCATACATGTCATAAATACACACACACACACACACACACACACATGCACGCACGCAGGCTTGTTTATACATATATGCTTATTTAGATCTCTTGATTTTTCATAGGACTATCCTTTCTCAATATAAATGCTGCTTAATGAAATGATAATAATAGTGGGTTTCTCACATTCCAGAGTAGCTTCCTAATTGTACCTGGTTCTGCCCAACCTCAAGGCTTAGTGGTGGTTCTTTGCCCCATGAAAGAGCAGCTGAACCCACATGGGGATGTATCTGTTCTTGAACCAACTCTTAGTGTTTCCAGACCCTGTTTCCCCTCATTCTGCCAAAAGTTGAACTTTTACTGCCCGCTCAGCAATGTAATAGCCACAATCTTTTAAAATGCTATAGTTCTCATTACTCAAATTCACATACATTTGTCTTTATTGGACACGTTTTTCTTTTTTCTTTTTCTTTTTCTTTCTCTGAGATAGAATCTTGCTCTGTTGCTCAGGATGAAGTGTAGAGGCACAATCTTGGCTCACTGCAACCTCCGCCTCCTGGGTTTAAGCAATTCTCCTGCCTCAGCCTCCGGAGGAGCTGGGACTACAGGTGCATGTTACCATGCTTGGCTAATTTTTTTTTTTTTTTTGTAGATTCAGTAGAGATGGGGTTTTGCCATGAGAGCCAGGCAGGTCTCAAGCTCTTGGCCTCAAGTGATTCACCTGCCTCAGCCCCTAAAGGGCTGGGATTATAGGCGTCAGCGACTGCACGCGACCGGATACATTTTTTTCTAAAACATTATTCCAAATGTATATTAGTCTGAGTACCCAGAAAATTCTATCGACTGTCTACTTTCTCAGAAACAAACGATTTTAGTTTAGTTATAAATGCAATGGTAACTAAAATTTCCCCTTAAAATTAGTATTTCATTCTTTCCTGTAACCAACCGCCTGTAAAGAGGACATCACATTATTTACTGACACACTGCTTGTACCCTTAATAGATATTCAGAAACCGATTTTGTTAACTGATGGATACAGAACTCAGTGCACGTAGCAGCGATGAGCAAACTGGTTCCAAATGCAGGAAAGAATAGAGATGCTGAACAGTTAGGAAAGGTGCATTTATCATTTGTTCTTCATCATCAGTTTTTTTTTTAAATTAGCTTGACAATATGAGACCCTTTCTCCAGCATGTTTAATTACTAGCCAGTCATTGCTTCAGTTTTGAGTTGTCTCTGCTGACCAACTTCTAAGTTCAGAGACTTGCTTCAAGCCACTTTCCTTCTGACTGTTTAAGGGCGCTGCATGTCTTAGATTTCTCCCATAGTATTTCTTTTTAGGTGACTTGGCAGTTTGACGTTGTTACAAATAAAACAATACAACAAAACCAAACAACCTGAAGCCACTGCCTCTCATGTATGAGTTCAGGACCTGCCAGGAGGAGATGGCCATGAGGGTTCAGACCTTTGCTGGGGCTGAGAGATGGGAAGGGAAAGGAGAAAAGTCACACCTATGAAGTTTGCCTTTCTTTCCAGAAATCAACTTGAAGTCTTTGACAGAGTACATTCAGCTGGAGCACATTGGCCTGAGAGTGTTTTGGAGGGTGGAGCAGAAGTTGTTTGTTTAATAAGCCTTGCGGAAATGTGTTTTCTTTGGAGAAACCTGGAAACTCCAGTTTCTTTCTGTTGCTTTCTACTCCCCTTAAAGTATTTCATGAAATGTAGATCTTTTGAAGGGATTTATTCTTTTACCAGGCATGGCGTTTGGAAGTTCCTAGTATGAGCAGTGAGGTTTTGGATCTCATATCAAAGGGTTTAAAGTTAATGATTTTAAGTATGGTTGGATTTTATTGCTCCTCTGGTGGGCTAAAAACTTCAGCCACTCTTTGACCTCTGCTCAGTCAATTCAATTCCATCTAATGCTCTGTGACTAATACGGTGGATATTTAATCTACTTTGCTGCTGAAATTACTTTTAGAGTCACTTTTTTTTCTTGAAAAACTTCCTCCTGAGAGAAATTGCTTATCGTAAGCTCTAAATATGTTGCGTATTACAGAATACAATTTTTAAAAGCTTTTCTTCCAGAGACAATTAAACCTTGTCACTTATTTTGCTATCACATTACAAATGAGACAGGAAAATTGGTATTATTCTTTTTTTCTTTTTTCACTCTGTTGCCTAGGCTGGAGTGCAGTGGCATGATCTCAGCTCACTGCCATCTCTGCCTCCCTGGGTTCAAATGATTCTCGTGCCTCATCCTCCTGAGTAGCTGAGATTACAGGTGGTGTGCCACCATGGCTGGCCAATTTTTGTATTTTCAGTAGAGATGAGGTTTTGCCATGTTGGCCAGGCTGGTCCTGAGCTCCCGGCTTCAAGTGATCCACCCACCTCAGCCACCCAAGAGTGCTGGGATTACAGGCATGAGCCACTGCTCCTGGCTGAAAAGTAATATTATTCTAGAAGTAAAAGTGGAACCAAGAGGAAGAGTGAACCGAAACCTACCCAATCCTTTTATTAATGTAGACATCATGAATAGTCATGTCTTCACCAAATATTGCCTGCAATGTAATTAAATTGGGAGGGGAAAAAAGATCAGTGACTGATGGGGCTATGCGTCTTACATAGATCTGTTCACCCACTCGCTTGTTAAGAGCACATGTGGCTGCTTTTAAAGGCTCATTTGGAGATAAACGTAGTCTACAGGTTCAACCAGCAGGACAGCAACAGTCTTGCGCATTTTGAGCCACAAGAGTGGTTCAAATACTGCCTGAATGGGTGTAGAGACAAGACATTGTCGTGAAAATCACAGAAATGAGGGTTAGTCTTTCCTTTGTCTCTGATTAGTGGTATGTCTCGAGACAAGCCTTTTAAACCTCTGTTCCTGAGGAGAGGATGACTACGGTATCTCTAGAGCTCCCCTTCTATAGTTAACTTAGACAAAACTGTGGTCACATCTGTATCTGAGCACTGATGAAGTTCCGGGTAGCAATCAGATTCAGCAGGAGGTGGGCAGAGTCATATCTTACCTGGGGCCAATCTTTATTCCTCAGGTACTTAAACACTTGCAGAGTCTGCTTTCCACCGTTAATCACATTCAGTACAAGGTCCGACGAAGCCTTCTTCCAAGGGAAATTTGCATTTAGACAGGGATCAGAGCCCTACGCTGAGGAGTAGTTGGAGAAACTGGAAGAAGCCCTCGAACTCCAGAGATGATTCTTGAGGATCAAATAAGTTTCCAATCCTGGTTTTACCATCCATTCATCTGGTGCCTTCTGTTCTCTGAAATTCAGTTTCTTTAGCTAATGAGAGGGGTGGACAGTAATCTCTGATCTTCCCTTTGACTGTTAGATCTGTGGCCATCTAGAAATAAAGATCTTCTCGTGTAGTGGAGATCAAGACCAGTTGCCTTGCGAAGGCCAGTCCCAGCCCCAAGTTCCCTCCCCAGTGACCATATCCATACATGGTCAAGCATCTCACAGCAGTGCTTGGGGTGTTGAGAAGATTCAGGCAAGCCACAGGCAAGGTTCTATGCCTTAGTTTCTTGAACTAAACAATGAATATAGTACAGTCGACCTTCCATATCTGTAGGTTCTATGTCCCCAGATTCAACCACAGATCGAAAATATTCAAAAAAGAAACAAAAAAAGATACAAATAAAAATCAGTACAGTATAACAATGGTTCACACAGTGTTTATGCTGTATTAGGTATTATAAGTAATCTAGAGATGATGAAGTGTAGGGCTGTTGTGTGTAGGTTGTATGCAAATACTACAGTTTTATATATAAGAGTCTTGAGCATCTGTGGATTTGTATCCTTGGAGGTCTTAGATCCCTTTCCCTGTGGGTGGGATCATTTCAGCATCACAACTCCTTATCTGTGTATACAGTCGATTAAGGGTCGACTGACTCATCTGATGTCTGAAGAGGAGTGGAGGAGACTTGCTGTCCAACAGAGTCTAGGCTGAGTTCATTACATGATTCATGAGCCACAACCACGTATTCTTCTCTTTAGATGACCTCTTCCAAAAGATCAACAAAAATGAAGGTTATCTGAGAACTGTCAATTCTTTTTCAAATTCAGTGTATATGTGTTTATAAGGTAGTATTCAATGAATGCTTGAGAAACATACAAACCTTTCACCTATACCTGTGCATGAGCTGTATTCTTCACAGCAACAGAGCTCAGTCAAATGCAACTGCAACTAGGTTACTGTAAGATGTTTAACATAAAAGTTCTTCCAGTCAGGTTTTCTCTTCATATAAGCGCCTTTTTGACTCTACCTGTTACTTTTGTTCAATAAAGTTTGTATGTTGCATTTAAAAAAATCGATCAAGAATTGACTGTATACATGGGTAAGGAGTTGCGATGCTGAAATAAACCCAGATGGTGTTCACCTTAATAAATGGTCACTCTATGTTTATTTCCCTCTGTCTATCACTCTGTTCTCCACTACCACGTTTCAGATGTTATTGCTTCTACCATTCTCCTCCAAGAGTGTAAGATGGGGATATACAGAAGACTGAACTACTGTCCCCAGTTTTTTGCATCCTTCGTATCCATATTCCACTCCCTAAAACCCATGTAACTTCATAGTTCCTCCTACAGAAATCATATGTTTCACACTTGGTTTGGGGTTTGGCCATGTGACTTAGTTTGGGCTGTTAGCAGATGTGACCCCAACAAGGACTTGAAGTGAACCTTTCCGGTGGGGTTTGCCTCATGGGCTTCTACCACTGACAGGAGAAAAGGGCTGACTACAGCTTCCAATAGGAGGATGAGAAGCACAGGACCCAGGATGCCCCACAAACTCATGAGCAAGGAATAAATGGTCACTGTGTTATGTCCTGAGATTTCGAGGGTGTTTGTTCTCCAGCATTATTGTAGCAATAGTTGACCAATTGAGTTGCCCTAAGCAAGAGGCAGAGAAATAATGAAATTAGTAATCTCAGTGTTCATTAATAAATATTAAATGTTTACCATGATACAATTTTAAGCTATGGTACTTTACTTGTATCTTGTTATTTAACGTTCAAAAGAACCCTATGAGATAAAGCCTATTATTATCTCAATTTTGCCCATAAAGAACTGAGGGAGAGAGAGGTTATGTAACTTGTGCTAAGTCACATAGCAAGTGAGAGACTAAGGAGAGATTTTAACCCAGGTAATCTGGCTGGGTTTAAAAATACCTGTTGTTTTATAATCTTTTTATCATCTTCAATAACAATAATTAAAACAGTAATAGTAATTGCTGTTACCATTTATTGAGTGCTTGAGAATCATGAATTGGGCTAGGTACTTTGCACGGTGCGGCAGGCAGTTTCTAAGAGGGATCCCCACCCACTGGTGTCCATATCCTTGTGTAATCTCCCGTTGAATGTGGGCTAGACCTAGTGACTTACCTCTAACAACTAGAATATGCCAAAAGTGATAGAACATCACTTATGAGACTGGGTTACAAAAAGTTGTAACTTCTGTCTTCTCTCTGGCTCTTTTTGGCTTTTTTGCTCTGATGAATCTAACTGGGATGGTGTATCATGCTCTGTGCATGGGGTGATGTGGCAGGAACTGAGCAAGTGTTGGGGTCCGGCATGTCTGCCGGGGGGGCTGCTGACCTGCGGGAGTCCCCAAGACTGCCAACAAAGATGTCTCATTCAACCTGAGGGAGAGAGTGCGTGGAAGGAAAAGAAAAGAGAAAAGCGGAGTCTGGAGGGCTGGCTTAGGCTATGTCCAAGCAGCAATTTTATTTTTGCAATATGTTCCATTATATACTTTTCTGAAGTTAATGTTGTTTACGCCAGATCAACATACTTAAGTTACAGTAAGCAAGTTACGCCCACTAAGTTATGCCCAGTAAGTAAGTTAAGCCCAGTAAGTCAGTTATGCCCAGAAAGTTACGGCGAGTAAGTTACAGTTACACCCAGTAAGTTACAGTAAGTAAGTTACCAAGTGTAAATACTTAAGTTAATATTTTACAATGAAGGTAACAAAGGTCCAAAATGAACACAATCAAGCAATAAACCATAAGGAGCCAAAAATGGACACAATGCCTCCCTAGTCCTCATATCCATAAAGTAATGTCTGTTAATTATTTTGAATAGCATAGTCCCTCTCTCTGTTCCTGCTTTCCCTCAGCTTGACTCCCCCATCCGGGGATCTGGGTCTGAGCTCAAGCTCACCATATGGCGAGGCTCATTTCCTAGGGGCCTCACATGGGAGCGATCCCCACAGATCCCTCAAGCAAGTCCTCCAGGCATTAGCTCAGGAGCAACTAAGGCCTCTGTCGCACAGATTGGGAGGAACTGAATTCTTCCAACAACTGTGGGAATGAGCTAGGAAATAGGGCCTTCCCAAGAAAGAATGGTAGCTTTAGCCCATGTCTTGATTGCAGCCTTATGAAACTCCCAGAGCCAGAGGACTCAGCTAAACCACACCTGGAGTCCTGACTCACTGAAACACTAAAAGAATAAATAAATATTTTAGGCTACTAAGTTCCGGAGGGACTTGTTATGCCTCAATCAATAACTAATGCACTGTTACTTTTAATTTGTGCCTCACTGCAGCCATGTGTCTCCATTTTAGAGATAAGGAAATAATTTTGAAGCCAGATCACATGGTATTTGAAATTAGAACACTTAGAGAGCTATGTTTAGAAATCCCCTGGAGTGAGCCTGTGATAGGATCTGAATGCTGACACTAATCCCTGGTGAGGTGCATTGGTGTCATGGGCAAGGGGTGCCCCCAGAGGGCCTAAGCAGGACACAGAGAAGAGTCCCAACAGACTTCTCTGCCACAATATGGCTCTCTGCAATGCTGTCTTGCTCTAGTCATGCAATAATGATTATTAGTTATTTTTCTAATGAAGTGGAAAAATAGATCCCATTTTAAAAATCCCATTATTTGGTCTGAAGTAGTATAGCAGCAGCTGTTTCATAACCACATTGTAAATTAGGGTGCTGGTCTCTGGAAGGATTCTGAGGACAGGCAGAAGAGCACAGGTAGACCAGGCTCTGCAAATGACCAGCTAGATGTATGATTTTGGACAAGTCATAAAACCTTTCTGAGCTTCATTATTCTTACCTTTGAAATTGGGGGTAGTCCCTTCCTAAAAGGACTCTTGTCAGAAACAAACAGGATAACACAGACTGCCCGGCTCATCATGAGTGCTCATTGTGTGCCAGCTGGGATGAACACATGTTCATAAGGGGTAGCGGGATGATACATTATTGATCTGCTCACCCTCCACCTTATATTGCAATCATCTCATGAAAAAAGAATGCAGTAATTTTTTTTTCTATATCTTTCCTGAGGGCATAGCTTCTGTTTTCAGAGTCTGGGTGGACTTTGAAAATAGGTATTGGGTGTTGCAGAGGAAACCTGGAGAATCATTCCACCCAAAAGATGACTCCCCATGTAGAACTGTGGTTCAGAAGGTGTATTTGTTAAACAGGTTAAAGGCTGCAGCAAGCACCTTAAAGGTTGTGGTGGCTTATCATAAAGCCAGATTATTCTCCTCACCTCACAATTCAAGTGCAGTCAGCAGGGGAGCTCTGCTCTGCTCTGCCAGGCTTAGGCTGCTGCTTCCACTTCCACTCTTTCCTTCCTTCTTCCCTTTGTCCTCCTCCTCCTTCTCCTACTCTTTCCTTCTTCCTTCCTCTTCTTCCCTCCTCCTCCTTCCTTCCTTCTTCATTACTCCTTTCCCTTCTTCCTCTTCTTTCCTCCTCTTCCTTTTCCTTCCTTCTTCCTCTCTTCATCCTCCTCCTTCCTTCCCTCTCTTCCTTTCTCCCTCCCTTTTCTCCCTCCCTCCCTCCCTCTCTTCCTTCCTTCCTTCTCCTCCTCCTTTCTCTTCTTGTTCTTCCTCCTCCTCCCCTCCTCTTCCTCCTTCTCCTCCTCCTCTTTCTTCTTCTTCTTTTTCTTCTTCCTCCTCCTCCCCCTCCTTGTCGTTATCCTCCTCCTCCTCCCTTTTTCTTCTTTCTTCTCCTCCTCTTCCTCCTCCTCTTCCTTTTCCTCCTCCTCCTCTTCTCCTCCCTCTTCCTTTTCTTCTTCTTCCTCTTCTCCTTCCTGGTTTCTTTTAAGAGACAGGGCCTAATTATGTGGTCCAGACTGAAGTTAAAGTCCTAGATTCTCCTACCTCAGCCTTCCAAGCACTGCAGCCACAGATACACAGTGCTGCACAAGGCTTGGGTTTATTTTGTCTTGAATCCCCAACATTTTCTGCCTGACCAGGGTTCTTTATATCCAGCCAGCAGATGAAAGAGGGCATGGAAGATTTCACAGGTCTTTATGGACCAAGGCTGCATTGGGTGACCATCACACTTATCCTCATTCTGTTATCTAGAATTTAGTCTCATGGCTCTCATCTCGTGGCAAGGGAGTCTGGAAACCTGTAGCCTAGCTTTTTGCCCAAAAAGGAAAGGGAATTGGTGTAGTGAACACATAGCAGCATCTGCCATTGCAAACAGAGACTACAATCAAAAGCACAAATATGTCCCTGAGAGATGCAGGGCCAGTGCACTGCAGAAGGGAGTGAGGAGGACTGTGGAGGAACAGGTTGGAGTCTCTCATTCTAAAGGGGTATAGGCTGGATCCCAGATCCTTCCAGTTTTTTTTTCCTTTGAGATGGAGTTTCGCTCTTGTTACCCAGGCTGGAGTGCAATGGCGCGATCTCGGCTCACCGCAACCTCCGCCTCATGGGTTCAGGCAATTCTCCTGCCTCAACCTCCTGAGTAGCTGGGATTACAGGTATGCGCTACCATGCCCAGCTAATTTTTTGTATTTTTAGTAGAGACGGGGTTTCACCATGTTGAGCGGGATGGTCTCGATCTCTTGACCTTGTGATCCACCCGCCTCGGCCTCCCGAAGTGCTGGGATTACAGGCTTGAGCCACCGCGCCCAGCCCGATCCTTCCAGTTTTTAATACAAATGGGAATCTAGACTTTTACGTGAAAATTTCTAATTTTAAAATGTTAAGTCCATGAAAAAAAGAAATCCCATAATATTGTGCAAGCTAAAAGCACATTCCCATAGGTTTCACTTACAAGTTACCAACTTGTATTTTCTGATCTATACGTACTGAGTGGATAGCGAAGAGGGGAAGGCATGGATGCTTGGTGTTTTGAGAGGCAAATGGAAGATGAGGAGTGTTTGATGGCATGTGGGTTTCCTGACGCAATCAGAAGGTTTCTGGGTTCTGAGAGTGTTGGAGACCATACGATGGAAGAACATTTGCTAGGCGCAGGACCCGATGAAGGGTTAGGTCTTAAATCCCTGCCTTGGCCTGAAGCTGATGGCCATCCTACTAAGGAATAGAGGAAGAGGGGAGTGACTGCTAATGGGTATGAATGTATTTCGGGGGCTGATAAAAATGTTCTGGACTTAGATGCATGACCTTGTGATTGTTAAGACCATTAACTTGTACATTTTGAAAAGTGAGGTGGATAGCACGTAAATTACATCTAAATTTTTAAAAGTTAGTGGTGACAGTTGTAATTGTTTGGCCATTTGAAAATGCAGCTTTGCAGCGGGGAAGTGTGTAAGAAGACTGCGTCAAAGATTTGCAGGAGTCTGAAAGAACAAAATGATGAGAGTTTTGTTTCCTCCTCCTATGAAGTCTGAAAAGCTTATCTCCTTAAGATACTTCAAAGTCCCAGGAAAGAAATAAGGCTTGACGTGGGTTTATGAGGTGCCTATGTTGCTTCACAAGGCCAGATGACACTAATGCTTTGCCGCCAGAAATGCTATTCCATGTTTTAGTCATGAAGGCTCAATTGTTTCATCTGTCAAAGATGCCTATTAACACTGTGTCTATATCAGGGTCATGTGCAGCAGAGCTTCCCACATGAGCTCTGGAGTGGGAAGACATGAATTCAAGTTCTGTTTCTATTATCTGGGTAAGATTGGTAGCGTTATTTAATTATTGTAAATTTCAGTTTCCCCCTTTAAAATAATACATGCTTTATATCCTCCTGCTGTCAAATGAGACAGTATAGTAGTGAGGACTCTTGATTGCAAGTGACAGAAATCCAAATCAAATTGGATAGAGTACAAAAGGGAGTTTTTGGCTGATGGAACTAAAATTCTCGAGACAGGTAGTCCTGAGTCATGGCTGGATGCAGGGGCTCAAATTGCAGTGCCAGGGCTCATACTCACTATGTCCATCCCTCAGCCACACTTTCCTCTGCGTTGGCCCCACCCACAGGCAGGCTCTGCCTTGGTGGTAGTACATTGGTGCCAGCAACCACTGCAGGTTCACATTTTAATTCTTAACAGCTGCCCCTGGGGAGCGGGGTAAAGGGAGGGCAGGAAGACACTCCATTTTCCATGCCTCAGAACCCCTGGAAAGAAATACATTCCTGTATCTAGCAATGTTTGAACCTAGTGGAAATTACAGGGACTTTTTGTTCTTAAGCCAATTTTTTGGCCAAAGGAATGTGACAAGCTACTGCCCAGGTCAAAGCCGTGTGCTCACCTCTCTCAGTGAAGTACGAATGAGGGAGGGTAGTTCCCCCATAGAAATTTTGGGTGACATTGCTGAAAAGGAGGTGATATGGTTTGGCTGTGTCCTCACCCAAATCTCATCTTGAATTTTAGCTTCCATAATTTCCATGTGTTGTGGGAGAGACCCAGACCCAATGGGAGATAACTGAATAGTGGAGATAGTTCCCACATCTCATTCTTGTGGTGGTGAATAGAGCTCACAAGATCTGATGTTTTTATGAAGGGTTTCTTTTTTTTGCTTAGCTCTCATATTCTCTCTAGTCTGCTGCCATGTAAGTCATGCCTTTTGCCTTTCACCATGACTGTGAGGCCTCCCTAGCCACATGGAACTGGGAATCCATTAAAACTCTTTTTCTTTATAAATTACCCGGTCTTGGTAATGTCTTGGGTATGTCTTTGTCAGCAGCATAAAAATGGACTAATACAAAAGGGATAGGTAGCAAGTAGAGGAAAATAGCAGATGCTCTCTAGAGCACTGTTTTTCATGTCTTTTGATTATCACCTAAATTAAAAAAACACACACACACTCACACATTTTACAGGAGAACCTGGTACATGCATATATATGAATGAAATAATTTCAGGAAAGAAAACCAAACCTACTACATCCAATTGACTCTGATATTTTTTATTAACTCCCATTCCCTTCTGTTCTATCTTCTTTTATTTCGTTAAATGTAAAATTGTTTATCCAGTGATTTTATTTTAAAACTCACAAACAGGTTTTAACCAACAGTTTAGAAAATACTTCTTTCCAAGAAACATGGTAAAAGAGCACCATAAAATAGTAAATCACTATTCAAATGTTCACATAACAATGTGTATCAATGTTCATAGAGGGTCAAGGCCATATTATTTTTGCAAAGAGAATATAAGAAGACGCAAGCATGACTAAGTTGAAACTCAAAATTGCTGATGCCTTGGGGAGTAGCCAGGGGAAGGATGTATGGATTGATGAAAGCACTGTTGGCATGCTTAGGGAACTGTGGTTCAAAAACAGGCAAACAAGAGCTAATTTGACCAACTACAAACCTTCCTAGGTAATCAGACAACTGCTGCAATTTGGACAAGGCAGGAACAACCAGGCCAGAAAAGCTAATGGTTTATTACAGAGACTTGTAACCCACAGGCATAAAAATGAGTTTAGAAAACTCAGACTCATGAAGAGACCAGGGGCCATTATGCATTCTAACTCTGTGTGTCTAGTGGTTTGATAATAGGTACAACTCTTAGGCTTAGGATTCACTTGTAAGTAAAATGGGGCCCAAATAACAGTGACTTAAAGAATATAGGAGTTAATGATTTCTTCCTCAGGTTAACGTACGGAGGCAGGCAGCCTAGTATTAACACGGGATACTTTTCCTTGATGTCTTCAGTGATACAGGCTTCTGGCTCACAAGACCACATGCATAGAATGTGCCCTCATTCTTCTGGTTTAGAATGATGACTAGAGTTTCCATTATCACAGCTGCAGCTCAGGTGACAGATAAAAGGGGTAAAAGGAGAGAGATCATATAGCAGAGGTTGTACCAGCCAACTTTTCAGAAAATTTCCCAGCATCTGTCAAGTTCCTTGCATCCAAGTTCCTTATATATCCTTGGCCAAGTCTAGCTGCAAGGGAGCCTAGAAAAAGTGGCCAGCTTGACACCAGAGATTTTATTACTCTGTACATAAGTTAGCTTTTTCTATTAAACAAATCACCCCAAAATTCAGTGGTGCAAATAACAATCATCTTATGTAGTGCATAGCTCTCTGGGTCAGGGAGGCAATTATTTGCTTTGGCCCAGTGTGCCTGACTTCAGTTGGCCCTGCCCATGGGTCACAGTCAGCTGGCAGGGCATCTTCACATACAAGTGTGGTGGTTGGAAGACTGTTGGCTTGGCTCACCTCCATGTGGCTTCTCATCCTCCAGTGGGCTGCCTGGGATTCACTACATGGTGCTTTCAGGGCTGCAGGTACAGCAAGTCCTCACTTAACATTTTAACATTGCCCTTAATAGGTTCTGGAGAATAGTAACTTCAAGTGAAACAATGTATAAGGAAACCTGATTTACCATAGTGTAGCAATATACTATAGGAATTTAACTCTTGTTTATGTCAGTTACCATTAGCCCATGATAATTGATCTTAGTCTATTACCATAGGCTAATTGATATAAACAAGAGTTAAGTGCCTATAGCGTATTTCTGGTCACAGAAACATCACCAAACTGCTAAAGACCAAAACAGTTCTAATATTAAACATTAGAATTAATGTGAACTATACAAGCATTGAAGAAAGATTAATAAGTATGAGTAAGTTAATTATTTACCCAGTTATTCAAGTTCAGAGTTCTGGCAGTTCAGGGAGCAAAGTGAGATTCCTCCACACAGGTTGCCATTCCTTCACAGGGCACATTCTCACACACCCATGCTCACTCAGACTGGGACTGTGTACGTCCTACTGTGCACCTACTGTGCACATCGTTGGTGATGTGGAGGAAACCAGAGTATCTGAAGAAAACTCATGCAGACATGGGGAGAACATGTAATCTCAACATAGACAGTGGCCCCAGCCAGGAATTGATTTTATTTTCTCATCAACATTGTAATGAGATAAGGTTCAACAAAATGACGTTATCCAAGAACCTGCTATACGGGCTAAAGGGGCAAGCTCCAATGTGTCAGTGTTTTCAAACCTTTGCTTGAGTCGCATTTGTTGATGTTCCATTGGTCGAAACAGCGAACCCTGATTCAGAAGGTGGAGAAATACACTCTACCTCTGGATGGGAAGGGAAGAATTAATGGACATCTATTGAAATTTGCTACACAATAGAATAAGAAAAAAAATGAACATTTATGGGACAACCAGCAGTCTCATGTGTCACCGTGAGAAATAGTACACTACCTCTACCAATGTCTATTGTTCCAAACTAGTTATGACTAACTCCTGGATTCCATCTTCACCTGGGTGTGCCTCAAGACGTCTAAAATTCAACACATTCAAGATATAGCTTATAATCCATCTTGCACACAAAACAAAGCTAAAAAAAAGTCATCCTCCCACAGAAGATGACACACCATGGCCCTTCCAGTTTGTTAATCCAGATCGTTATCCTCGATAACTCCTCTCTCACTTTCTCATATGCAAACTACAACCAAATTCTGTTGGTTTCAACCTCTAAATATCTCTGGAATCCACTCACGTGTCTCTATCTTTATTGCCACTACCCTAGTCCAAGGGGCCTGGCATCCATTCTTGCCTCCTGCAATCTGTTTTTCATTTTGTAGTACTGGTGATGAAAGTACAAATTTCATCACGTCACTCTCCAGCTTCAAAGCTTTCACTGGTGTCTTCTTATTCTTGGGATAGAGATAAGTAATTGATAAGATCCTGCATGAGCTATCCCCAGCTATTCTCTGTCTGACTCTCTACACTGTCTGCAATTTCTGGCTTCAGAGGTAGGCAGAATAATGCAGTTTTAAAACAATATATCATGACATAAGCCTGACCAAATGCCCCTTGGACCACCACCATCACTCTCAAAGGATTCGGCCCATGGGCTACAAGCTCACTGTAGAGACTTTTTTTTTTTTCTTTTTTCTGGAGGGGGAAAGGGGGCAACTAGAGAAACACATTTCTTAGTCTTTGGAATGTCCTCTTCCTTAGGGTAGGGAAATAAGGGAGACCTCCTCTGAGAGGTTATGGTACTGTGGGAAGGCATTTCAGAGTTCACTCTTTCTAAGGGTAAGTAATAGCTATTAAAGTTTGCTGATATTTATTGAGCACTTATTTCAAGTACATAGCTTAATTGAAGCCATGTGACAATCCCATGTGGTAGGATTATTGTCATTCTCATTTCACAGATAACAAACTGAGAGGTAGAGATATGAATAGTCTGCTCAAGGTCACAGGTAATATTAATCAGGTAATTTGCAATCTCCACGTTGCAAATCCAGGAGAGTGTAACTCCAGGCCAAAATTTTAACAGCATGCTCTACTGCCTCTCTTGACTTTTATTACAGAGCTGGGGAGCTGGTCCAGTAGTCAGGGGACCAGCTGCATGGGCCAGAGCCTTAGGAGGAGGTATTGCAAGCTGAAAGGTGCTTTGCCTTGGGGGTTTAAATGGAATCACTCAAAGAGGCTAGTCTGAACTGAAGGTCAAGGGAGATATGTCCCTAAAATAGAGATAGGGATGGAAGAGAAAAGGAAAGAGCAAATACTGGGTCAACATAGAGGAGAACTGGCTCAGAGGAGAATGACAGAGGTCCAGACAGGTAATTTGGTGAAAGGACAGATGTTCAGTTAATAAGGGGTGTTTTTTGGGATTGCCTGGCTACTTTGGGGGTTTCCTTCCTTGAGGGTTTGACCGTTGGATATTGTGAAAACTAACATTAGGTAAGGTCAGATATCATTTCCCATCTGACCTTACCTAATTTCCCTTCTGATCTTACCCACCTTGTCTGGGGCAGTCTGTAAGGTCTCTATTGTAGGACTAGCCAGCAACTCTGTTTTCTTAGGAGTTAATTCTGTTTGCTCAGGCATTAGCTGGGCTTGTCCCTTACCTGCTTTACTGGTAATTCTGTTTGATCAGGCATTAGCTGGGCTTGTCCCTTACCTGCTTTACTGGGGAGCAGCACTCCTGATTCTGGTGCTGCAAGGACCTGTTGTTTGAATAGGATGCCAGGACAATGGGCTGGATTTGTAATTGAGAATACTGCTATTCCAATCCTTCTCTACCCAAAGAAGCCGGAACCTGAACCAATGTCTCAGGCACATTTAACAGCAAATCTGACAGTGACTAGGATAAAATCATTGACATTTAGCAACTGTTGAAAATCATAAACCTAGAGGAAGAGTAGATGGTAAACTCAGGTACTAAAGGCAGTCTTAGTCTATAGCAAAGGTGTTAAAATTTGAGAAGGGCGGGTCCTACTGATAGGAGAGTTAAATGCACAAGAATATGATGGTTGAGCCTCACATTTTATAAAACTCTCAACATCCTGCAGCTTTGGGATTGTCTTACCAAAAAGGCAGATATCAATTTAGCCTGCATGACTAGACACGTGGCCTCTAAAATGAGCAATATGGGAGCCTTTTTGCATCCTGAAGTAGTCTAAAAATAGAGAAACTGAATTTGTTTGTTTATTCTTTAAAGGAGACATCTAGTGTCCCTAATCGTGGGGAAAGCAACACCACAAAATGGTGTTGCTCAGGCTGGAATACCAATACTCCCTTTTATACTACTCTTTCATTTCCTTAAGGCTAAACACATCTGATTATTTACAGCCATACCAAAAATCTGTCTATCTAAAATTATGCAGCAATAATACACAGCATCAGAATTGAATTGTTGACATCTAAAGAAGGTTTGCGCTTGGTAATTCATGTCACTCTACTTTATGGAGCACAAAGGGCTGTGCCAGTAGGGAAACCCAAACTAGATTCAAGGGATCTAGGACTAGCCTATATTTGTAAGGTTGCCATTTTCCTTTACCTGATGAACTTGTGAAGCTCAAATGACCACTTACTTCTTAAGTCCCTGACTTGTGACTTTGTGCCTCTTTCTTTGTGGAGTCCCCTCTCTGGCTGGTGATTTCTACAGGATATTGGATCATCATTTGGTGGTTTTGCCTGGGACGTTGCTCTGTTACTGTTATTCTCCTTGCTAAAGATGATGAGATGTTACAAAGTGGCTGTTGTTAGTTCCTCCTAAAGTCCTTTATTTGGCATTCTTTAGTATTTAGCATCAAAAATTCTTTAACGTTCTTCACTTTCTCATACATCTCTGACAGTAAGAGCCAGGTGGAACAAGCACTGAAAGGCAACAAATGGTGTATCAGGTGGGGACCTTGGTTGCAAGCATAACAAACGAATGCTGGCTAACTTAAGCAGGAAGGGAATGCATTGCAGTGCTCTCAGGTAGCTCATAAACCAGTGTGAAGGCGAGAGAGCCAGGCTTGGGAAATAGGCAGGAACTGAGGTAGGAGCAATCAGCTCAGCAGGAAAAACATGTATTTGGGCCCTCCTGACTGGACCTTCCACACCGCTGGCAGCAAGGTCAACTACAACCACATTCCTGCTGCTCCTGCATGAATAATGCCCTACACTCTAGAATCCCTAGTAAGAGCGTTGCTTGGCCAAGCTTTGGAAATGCATTCTCTAGTTGCCAGCTGACAGCTAGAAGATACATCTGGCCCCTCTAGCCCCAGAGGGTGGCTGGATGTGCTTCCTGCCAAGGAGTCACTCCCAAAAGGGGATTGTCCCTGAATACAAAGAGAGTCCCAGAAGGGGGTTTCAGACAGAAGAGGGAATTCTCTGCATTGACTTTAGTCCTTCTGTGTCTCACTACTGGACTTGTGACTGTCACTATGTATCTTCGGAAGGCCTTGGAAGAAATGTTGTCCTGGAGTCTGAGAAAGGATGAGACCACAGTTATGAATGATTGTTTCAGGGTGTATATTTCAGGCACCTCTTGGAAAACTGCTTTGTTTTTTCCAACAAAATCATATTCATGTGTCATTGCATATCAGCAAAATGCCACAGAGGACCATCATCATGTCCCATTCAACTCAGGCTCCAAATGCTAACGATCATTTATGAGCTACTTGATATGCAATGCTCCATTGATATTTGTATATCCCTAGGGAAGGTTTCTCTTAATGTGTTATTGTTTCTATAATGTTTATTTTACTGTATGTATTTATTGCAGGCCACTCAATTCTTTGTAATAATGTAGGATGATAAATAAACGAGTGTACTAATAACCAACTGGAACGTCACTAACAGAATAACTGATCATACAGTAAATAAGTAAATGGAAAAACAAAACACATGTAAAAATTGAAGTTCTGACCACTCATTTATGATCTTTTTCATTTTCCAACAATAACTGAGCGGGGGTCAACAGCCATTCCTGTTCATTCTGGGTCTCCTTTTGCCCTAGGATTCAGGTAGATGGTCTGACTGTCATCACTCTGCCAATACCCCCAGTTCTTGCCATGACTGGGTGTACCTTCTCAGTTTAGAGGAGAATGTAATCTGCATTCTATTACTTATAGTCCAGCTCCTGTGATAGGTAGAACTGCCCCAAAGATTCATACTCTAATCCCTAGAGGCTGGAACTATGCTTCACTACATGGTCAAAGGGACTTGGTAGATGTAACTAAGGTTATGAACCTTAAAATAGGAAGATTATCCTGGATTATCTGGATGAGTCCTTCAGAGTAGAGAACTTTCTCTAGCTGGAGACAGATTCCGATACTGCAGAATGAGAGGTCGGAAAGATGGCAAGCGGACGACCATTGCTGATTCAGAGACTGAAGTGATGGGAGAGAGGTTTCAGCCCTCAGCTGACAACCAGCAAGGAAGCGAGGACCTGGCTGAGAACTGCAGGGAGCTGGATTCTGCCAACAACATGAGTCAGCTTAGAAGCTGATTTCCAGAGCCTCTGGATAAGTATTTAGCCAGTAGGCATCTCGATTTTGGCCTGAAAGACCTATAGTCGAAAAACCAGCTGAGTCCATGTGGACCTCTGGCCTGCAGAATTGTGAGATAATAAATGTTTCTTTCAAAGGTGCTAAAATGATAGAAATTTGTTATGGCAGCAATAGAGAAATGAATACGAGTTTCAGGCATGGTGGCTCATGCCTGTAATCCCAGCATTCTGGGAGGCCAAGATGGGAGATCACTTGAGGTCAGGAGTTTGAGACCAGCTTGGCTAATGTGGTAAACCTTTTGTAAAAATACAAAAATCAGCCGGGTATGGTGGCACATGCCCGTAGTTTCAGCTGCTTCGAAGGCAGAGGCAGGAGAATCACTTGAACTGGGAGTTAGAGGCTGCAACGAGCTGAGATGGCACCACTGCACTCCAGCCTGGGTGACAGAGCAAAACTCCATATCAAAAAACAAACAAACAAAAACAAAAACACATTTTTTTTTTTTCCTGACAGGGCTTAAAAAGCCCATAAGACTTTGAGGAATAGGAGATGGTTCTGTGCAACCTTTCTCACCCAGTGGCTCCCTGAGGAGCCAAGCTGAAATTGTTCTCAGGGACTCTGTGGGTAGAGTCTGTAAGATGAAGCAGACAGAGCAAGCCTGAGGTGGCTCATAAGGTAGCTAGAACTGCACTGACTCATCGCCATCGGCCTGGACATGTCAAGCTCTCAGAAGTTCATAAGGAAGACAGCAGATGTCTGTTAACCTGCGGACAATGTGCAAATGCATTGCTGAGGTGGGGGTGAAGGCCAGGCCTTGGAAATGACAGAAGAAAATCTTCATGGATTAAAAATCTGTCTGTATAAATGGCAGTCTCAATGTGATGAGGCATTTTTTTTCCCCAAAATTCAAATATACAAGTTTAAAGAAAGAATACATTAAGAAGATGAAAGTGTGAATAGTAATAGTGACCAATGCTGGTTGCTAAGAAGGTTAAGACATTTTCTTGGCAAAGCCTGGGCCGAGTTGCATTTACCGGGCATTAAGGCAGCCCCCATGTTCAAGTAAGGACTTCCTGTTTTAAAAGCAGTAACCCGGAGTATCACCTCTATGAAGCACCTGGATTAAAAGTACTTGGAAGTTGAAAAGTTACTCTTCACAAAGAAAATGGATTTCCCTTATTTTTTTTTAATAAGGATAATCTATAGGCTACAGAGTAGTCATTTCCATTAAATAGCCACCTTGAAAAAAAAAGGAGAAAGCTTTGAAAACTTGCAGTATCTTTTCATTCTTTCTTTGATGTATTTGGAATGAGGAGAATACATTAGTGCCTTTTAGTTTGGCAGCCAACTCTCTCGAATGTAAGTGAATGGGAAAGAACTGACTAGAGCGTTTACTTCATTTTCAGAATTCTAATGTCAAGACTGTTTCTTCAAAAGGCCAAAAAAAAAAAAAAAAAAAAAAAAGGAAAGAAAAAACAGCAGAAACAGTACTGAAGTTTTAAACAATGCATTTACTTCTCAGGAGTCATCAACTTCAATTAAATGGATGCTGTCCTATAGGAGATTTTCTCAGGAACAGGTAGAATTGTCAGTCCTTGGAGCCCACAGCTCATGACCAAGGTGATGGCCACACAGACACCTGGTTGTCATGCTGGAGATGGGCCTGAGAGAGAAGAGGGACAAACTTGACTCCCATAGCCTGTTCCCAGTCTCGGTTAACTGCTAGATATCCACCCCCGCTCTTTGCCCTCATCCAGTCCCCCTATTCTTCTACAGAAATGGACCTTTTCCTGGCCCATGACCTCCCACTTGAGATGAGATTTCTCACACTCTTTGATGACTAACCATAGTCAATGAATAGAAGTAAGAGTTTTGTGTGCCACTTCCAGGTCTTGACCTGAAAGCGGGAGATGTGCTCCTCCTTTCTCTCTCTTCCCTGCTGTCAGGTAAGATGTGGACTGTGTTCGTAGCAGCGACCTGGCACCTGCCAACCGGATGAAGATGGCATCGTGAGAGAGAGTAGTTCAACAAGATGGAAGGAATCTGAGGCCACAGATGACTATTTTGTGTGTGTGTGTGAGACAGAGTCTCGCTCTGTTGCCAGGATGGAGTGCAGCGGTGCAATCTCAGCTCACTGCAACATCTGCTTCCCCGGTTCCAGTGAATCTGCTATCCCAGCCTCCCGAGTGTCTGGGACTACAGACGTGCACCACCACGCCCAGCTAAGTTTTGTGTTTTTAGTGGAGACGGGGTTTCGCCATGTTGACGAAAATGGTCTCAATCTTCTGACCTCGTGATCCACCCACCTCGGCCTCCCAAAGTACTGGGATTACAGGCATAAGCCGCTGATGACTTTTGAAGGGAAACACTGTTCCACCATCTACACTTCCCATCTCCAGAGCCATATGGGGAGAAAAACTTCTCCCCATATGTTTGTTTAGTTGCTATGGTTTAGCATCTCCTTTCTTATTGGCTTAGCCGTTAGCCTCCCCTCGTGCCCAGAGCCCTTTAGTTCCGTCTCATTCCACTGTAGTGCCCTTCCCTAGGTCTATACTTCTGCTAAGTCATTCATTTAAAAATCGTCAAGTTTAAATTATGTTTCAGACACCATATTCTGCTCTGGGAATAGTCATGGCATCCAAGATCGGACACCTGTGTGTTCCACGAGCCGTTCTCTTAAGGGTTAGCCCTAATCTTTCAAGCCAACTTTTCTGATAACCCTTTACTAATATGTGGCTGCTCCTCCTGGGAAAACTGGTGGATCCTAACATTGGCCTCTTTACAGTGACAGTTTTTAGGAAAATACGGCAGACCAGATGGAGAAAGGCTTGGATGCTTCTCATTATGAGAAGTTTGTGTATATTAAGCTTAAATTTAATTTGAAGAATATATGCTTAAAATATATAAACCATTAGTTCATCAATCAACCAATATCTCACTGGGTATTACTAAATGCTAGATACTATTTTAGACAATGGGCCGTCAGCAGTGACCTAGGCTTGCCTCAGTCCTAGATCCATAGGATTTTATTTTCTTATAAACCAATCATAGGGCTCAAGCAATAAGAATAACAACAAAAAGATATTGACCAGTAGTACAGGATCATGGATGCACAGAAAATAGTTTCAAGATGGCTTGGTGTGTTCACGTTCCCTTCCTGATCACTGAGCATCCCCACATTGTCTGTCTTTGTTCATTGCCAATTCCTATCCTTTCTCCTCTGCTTCACTCTCTCCTCAATGTTCCTGCTTCCCACTGAGGTAGTAATCCCAAATAGGAAACAGAGGTTAGGACAAAGCATTAGATGACCGATTGTGGAAAACTGGATTTCAGTTCTGTGCTCTTCATGGATAAGCATCTTGGTTTGGTACCATGAGGGAACATCTGGCTATTTATCAGGCTTAGAGAATGAGGAATCTTACTGATTGTGAGTCAACTGGAAGGGTCAATCTGAGCTGGCCAGATGTGCTGGGATTCTGGGTTCAGTTGGGAGATGCTTGAAGACAGCAAGCAACCCAATCCGGCTCTGGTGTCTGTGAGATAAAGTTCATTTATCCAAGGAAATGAAGGAACCATGTACTGAAGCTCACCCACTTCAGAAAAATGGCAGGGCAAGGGAAAGGCAGCAGAGCAGAGCTTTCTGTATAGAACTCACAGACGCAGCAGTCAGGCAGGAACAACAGGACTTAAACAGCTCATGAACCCCACTCTCTCCTGCCCCCAGTTTTATGCACATAGTCAACTTCATATCTGATGTTAAAATCTTCTACTCTTGGGATGAATTTTAATTCAACCTACAATGTAATTTCAAAACAGACTACTAGTTAGGATAAAGATGCATCTGTAAAAAGCTGCCAAAGTAAAACTAACAACAGATAAGTTATTATCTTGGGAATTAAGGCAAGTCAACAGGTGAGGTTTGACTGATGGAAGTTTCTAGTGAGGTTTGACTGACGGAAGTTTCTAGTAAGTGGCAAACAATGTAGAGAAAGAAGAGCGTCTGTAGGTATAATCTGTGGGATTTATCTCTGCACAGACCAGGAGAAGGAGGGCTTTTAGTTCCACACAATCGGTGTTTGTTTCTAAGATGGAATTGCTCTTAAAAACAGAGAAGATGGGCTGGGCATGGTTGCTCACGCCTATAATCCCAGTACTTTGGCAGGCCGAGGTGGGAGGATCACAAAGTCAGGAGATCCAGACCATCCTGGGCAACATGGTGAAACCCTGTCTCTACTAAAAATACAAAAATTAGCTGGGGTGGCGCATGCCTGTTGTCCCAGCTACTTGGGAGGCTAAGGCAGGAGAATCACTTGAACCCTAGAGGCAGAGGTTGCAGTGAGCTGAGATTGCGCCACTTTACTCCAGCCTGGTGACAGAGTGAGACTCTGTCTAAAAAAAAAAAAAAAAAAAAAAAAAAATGGACAAGATGAAGCAAAAAAAATAGACAAGATGAAGCAGGTTTGATGTGAATACCCTCCCATCGCATGGGTTTTATGTTGCCTGTTTATTGTTTCATCACCTGTGGCAGAGATTGCTACTTGTCCACTGTCTGTTTTCCCCACAGCCCTCTGTGAAGGGCACATACCATCTAGAATAAAGACTTCATGTCCCAGCCCCTCTTGGGCTGGGAGGACTGTACTTTCTCCTTCCCTTTCCTCCTTCCTCCTGTTGTGATGTAAAGCAGTGGCTGGGACTCCATGTTGATGGAAGCCTCACTTCAGACACTGGGAAGCAGCGAGCTGCAGGGAGTCCCTGATGATTTTGTGATTGGCTCTATTGGAATGCACTCTGCTGAATTTGTGTGCCAGAGAATAAAGCCTTGGGGTTCAAGACACTCTTCGTCTGGGATTTCTGTAGCATGCCACCAAACTAATCCTCACTAACTCCAAGTATATTCCTGTCTGGACCTTACACCCAGAAGTGTGTCTCCTGGTCACTGGTACAGAACTCTCTTTCGCCACAGGTTAGTTAGCATATCCGGCTACAGTTTAAAAGTCAGTGTCTTAAGTGTTTGGTGAAAGTTAATTACTCCTTCAGGCTCTTACTAATGAATTCATTGATAAAACCTGGTTTTTGTTTGTTTGTTTTTCTTTTTGAGACAGAGTCTCGCTCTGTCACCCAGGCTGGAGTGCAGTGGTGCGATCCCTTCTCAATGAAACCTCCGCCTCCTGGGTTCAAGCGATTCTCCTCCCTCAGCCTCTAGAGGAGCTGAGACTACAGGCACCCACCACCATGCCTGACAAATTTTTGAAAATCAAATACTTATATTTAAAATACAATAAAATATTTGAACTAGAGCCTAAACTTTGAAGCTTGTGAAGCTTAACTTGAAATAATTAGGCAGGTCAGACTGTCGTTACAATAAATTAATCCACCTGACATCTGTATACATAATTAATAAAAATCAAACCTTAATGTGTTTTGATGCCCTAAGCATTACAGATATATTTTAGCAAACTTTAAAAGCACAGAAAAGTACAAATCAGAAAAAAAGAAACACTAACCTTATCTAGTACTGTAGAAATTATCCATGTTCACATTTTTGTTTTTTTCCAGTTATATTTATTTACATATTTTATGCATAGTAATTCACATAACAAGTCATATTAGTCATGGGCAGTCCTAATTTTAATATGTATTATGTTCCAAAGTTAGTAAGCTAGTCAGTTGATATTGGATAAACCCTCCCAGGAAAGCAGTATTTTAGATGGAGATGATGTTCCTGGGCCTGGTACTGACAATAACACTCTGAAAATTGGGTGACAGGAATTGAGGAGAGCCTGTTCTACTGTGCTGGTTTTCTGAGGTTAGCATCCTCTGGCTAAACTGTGGCTAGGCAAAATTGACACTGACATCATTTTATTCCTTTTTGCTCCTTTTCCTCCCAGATTTTTAGGTTTAATACAACCACATGTGCAGAGGACATCTGAGTTTTCTTTTTCTTTTCTTTTTTTTTTTTTTTTTTTTTTTTACCTTTTTGAGTCGATTGTTTCACTCTTATTGCCTAGGCTGGAGTGCAGTGGTGTGATCTTGGCTCACTGCGACCTCCACCTCCTGGGTTCAAACGATTCTTCTGCCTTAGTTTCTTGAGTAGCTGGGATTACAGGCATGCACCACCACGCCCGGCTAATTTTGTATTTTTAGTAGAGATGGGGTTTCTCCTTGTTGGTCCGGCTGGCCTTAAACTCCTGACCTCAGGTGATCCACCCACCTCGGCCTCTCAAAGTGCTGGGTTTACAGCAGTGAGCCATAGCTCCCAGCCAACATCTGAGTTTTCATTGTTCAATAACACTTTCCTTACTTTTTGGAAGGAGAAATGTTCCTTGCTGTCATCAGTTGTGCAGTTCACGTGGAAGCTGCCAGTTACCTTTCCATGAGTCTCTGGGCACCAAGCCTGACAATGGTTCTTTCCAATTCCCTGGTCAGAGTTAAGGGTCTAGGAATGAAAGTTAGGTCAATCAGTGTCCTGCCTAATACACACACACACACACACACACACACACACACACACACACACATCAGTGTCCTGCCTAACACACACACACACACATCAGTGTCCTGCCTAACACACACACACACACACACACACACACACACACACACACACGTATATATATAGGCTGGTCTTGAATTCCTGGCCTCAAGTAATTCTCCTGCCTCAGCCTCCCAAAGCACTAGGATTACAGATGTGAGCCACTGCACCCAGCCTGATATTTTTAAAATAGAGCCAGTAGGGAAGTCCTTTTCTCTGGATTCCCCACTGACATAATTAAAGTTCTCAGCAGCCTTCTCCCTCTGCATCCAGGGTGACAATCCCAAGCTTTTTCCATCTTGGTAATTTGGTTTTCAGCAACATCAAATGTATTTATTAGCCATATAACAGTGACATTCATGTCTTCAGTTCATTTATTTTTTCAAGGACCACGTTTTGCCTTTTCATTTGATCCTGTGGTTTCGTCATTGTATTGTTGATCATTTATTTTTACTGAATCAATGACCTTCCAGTTTTCCTATAGTATAGAAGACCCAGGGAATTTTCCTGTTTGTTCTTTGCGTAAAGCTGTCTCCCACACTGGGACTTTTATCTTTGCACATGTGGTGGTTTGCACTGTTGGCCTAATTCTTTCTTCTAGACTTCAGGCTCTTTGCTGTGTGACTTTGTAGTTTTTCTCTCTAAAGGGGCAGTTTTTCTCTTTTTCCCTGCCCTCTTGACTGTGGGTTTGGCCAGGGCTACAGTTTGGTAAATAGAAGAATGCAGAGAGGATGGGGTGCCAGTTTAAGTCCTGCCTTAGGACAGTGTGCATGTTTTCACTTGCCTTCTATCACCTCTGCCATAATCATGAGAAAAACTTCTCTGGGCTAGCCCACAGATTTCAGGAGAAGGCTGAGAAATGTGGAAAGTAGAGAGAGACATCCTAGTTGAGTGCATCCTATATCAGCTGACCCCTAGACCGCAGATGTGTGAAAAATAATAAATGCTGTTTAAAGCCACTGAATTCTATGTTGGTGTGCACCGTAGCAATAGTTAACAAATATGGTATGCAAAGTTCATTCTTTTCCCCCACTTTTTAAATTTATTTATTTTTAAATTGAAAATTGTAGATACACATGGTGTTGAACATGACGTTTTGATATATGTATATATGGCAGAATGGCTGCATCCAGGTAATTAACATATCCATTACCTCACATCCTTACCTTTTTTTTGTGTGTGGTGAGAACACTTAAAACCTACTTTCTTGGCAATTTTCTAGCATAAAATGCATCATTACTAACTACAATCACCATATTGTGCAACAGATCTCTTGAACTTATTTCTTTTTCTGACCAAAATTTTGTACCTTGGACTAATATCTCCCTGCCCTTGGATCAATATCTCCCTAAACCCATGATATAGTTTGGATGTTTGTCTCCTCCAAATCTCAAGTTGCAATGTAACCTCCAATGTTGGAGGTTGGCCTGGTGGGCGGTGTTAGGGTCCTGTGGGCAGATCCTTCATGAATGGCCTGGTGTTATCCTCAGAGGATTGAGTAAGTTCTTACTTTATGAGTTCATGTGAGATCTGGTTTAAAAGAGCCTGGCACTTCTCTCTTTCTTCCTCTCTCACCACATGACACACTGGCTCCCCTTCACCTTCTGCCATGATTGGAAGCTTCCTGAGGCCCTCATCAGAAGCAGATACTGGCACTATGCTTTGTGTATAGCCTGCAGAACCATGAGCCAAAATAAACCTCTCTTCTGTATAAGTTGCCCAGCCGCAGGTATTTCTTTATAACAATGCAAATGGACAAACACACCCTCCCCATCCCCTTCTGCCCCCGGTCACCTCCAGTCTACTTTTAGCGTTATGAGTTCAGCTAGTTTGTTTGTTTCTCCCTCCCCTCCCCTCCCCTCCCCTCCCTCCCTCCCTCCCTCCCTCCCTCCCTCCCTCTCTCTCTCTCTCTCTCTCTCTCTCTCTCTCAATGTAATATGTTTCAAGTTTTACTAATTAAAAATTTTGGACAAATCTAACTTGAGAAGCTTTGACTAGACCTTCTATTTATTCTGATTTGATGTAAGGGAATCCTTCTCATTTAATCTGAGAAGGATTGGTCTTTTGTTTCAAGCCACTGAAGGATATACTTCTATGCCCTTTTCTTAAAGTCTGTGAGTAGGGGGATGAGCCGGCTTATCAGGGGTGCCTTTGAAGGAGGCTCTCGGCTCTGCCTTCCAAATTGAATTTTTTGTTGTTGTTGCTGCTTGGTTATAAATTCAATCTGTCTCACTGAGATGTCTCAAGGAACACCCTCAGACCCAATTCACTGTGGAGATCTGAAAGACTCTGGCCCTGGCTGGCCTGTCTGCTCTTCTGAGATCTTACGTTGCAGGGAGCAGTTTCTACTCTTAATTTTTTTTTTCATCCTTTTCTTAGACATCTTTCTCATGTCCACAGTGGGCATCTCTTTGGAATGGGGAGGGTGTGGGTAAGAAACCTTAGAGCTTTGTTGCTCATGGTCTTCCACAGCAACAGCTCAGGAGACTGAGGGTAGGGTGGAAGCCACAAGTTTCTCTCCTTGGCTGCCATGTTAGGAAGCATAAGGGAGAAGGTAGCATCTCTTCTTGTTTTGTTCCTGCTGGTGAAATTGTGTGGCAGTGGTTGTTTTGTTTACGCCACTCATCTGATGAGGTGTTGAGAGATGTTCTGTGATTGGGCTTGACTCTCTCATCGTCTCTTGGAGAAAGTCCCTGTCCATAGTCAAAGTGAGACTCATCGGTTTGTAAGGTAGGCTGAAGGCCAGTTAGAAGGATATAACCACCTATCATCCTTCTCAATGGCAGCATCTGGCACTTTTGTTTCCATCCACTGGCCCACTGGGCCCTGCCACATCAGTGCCAAGTCAGTTACATGTATCACATGTATTATGCACTCAGAACTTGGTGAGCACAGACGCCACTCAATTTAACTGTGTGACTTTGGAATGTAATTTCTTCTAACCTGGAGTGAAAGTGTATTCATGAATCAGTTGATTTGAATCTATCATAGGAAAAGCATAAACAAAATATTCCTCATGATAATTCAAGAATCTAATGACTCGCATAACCACCCCAACGATAAAGAATGCAAGAAATTTGTCTCAAGTAAAACGATGTAATTTAGTTTTTAAACTGAGTCATATTATTTTTACTACGATTATAGTAATATGCACCAAAATACACACACATACACACTTATGCATATATATGCTGGTCATTTTTCATATTTTTCAAATATGAAAAAATTACATCTTATTCTATTCTGTATTTTCCAAAGCCATTAAAATATATCATTTTCCTTTTTTTGTTTTTTCAACTTTTACTTTAGATTCAGGGGGTAACTGTGCAGGTTTGTTACATGGGTACAGTGAGATGCTGAGGTTTGGGGTATGATTGAGGTACCAGGTAGTGAGCATAGTACCCAATAGGTAGCTTTACAACCCTTCTCTCCTTCCCCTCTCTGGTAGTCTTGGGCACTTATTGTTTTCATCTTTATGTCCATATGTAGCCAATATTTAACTCCACTTGTAAGTGAGAATATGTGGTATTTGGTTTCCTATCCCTGTGTTAATTCACTTAGGATAATGGCCTCTGGCTGCATCCATGTTGCTGCAAAGGACACAATTTTATTCTTTTTTATGGCTGCATAGTATTCCATGGTATATGTACCACATTTTCCCATTCCATTGGGTTTTGTTTGTTTGTTTGTTGTAAACAAGTCTTGCTTTGTTGTCCAGGCTAGAGTGGAGTGGTACAATCCCAGCTTACTGCAACCTCCGCCTTCCAGGTTCAAATGATTCTCCTGCTTAAGCCTCCTAAGTAGCTGGGATTACAGGCACACACCACCATGCCTGGCTAATTTTTGTGTTTTTAGTAGAGGTGGGTTTTCACCATGTTGGCCAGGCTCGTCTTGAACTCCTGACCTCAATGATCCATTTGCCTCTGCCTCACAAAGTGCTAGGATTACAGGCGTGGGCCGCCATGCCTGGCCCCATTTCATTATTCATGGGCATCTAGGTTGGTTTCATGTCTTTACTTTTGTGAAAAGTTTCAAAATGAAGGTGCAAGTGCATATATTTTTTTGGTAGGACAACTTATTTTCTTTTTGGTTTATACCCAGTAATGAGGCTGCTAGGTTGAATGGTAGTTCTGTTGTTTTTTGAGAAATCTCTAACTGCAGGTGGTTGAACTAATTTACATTACATTTATCCACCAACAATGCATAAGTGTTTCCTTTTCTTTGCAGTGTGAGCCTTACCAACATCTAGTCGGTTTATTATTATTATTATTATTATATATTTTTAAATAATAGCCATTCTGCTTGGTATGCGATGGTTTCTCACTATGGTTTAACATGTATTTCTCTGATGATTAGTGATGATGAGCATTTTTTCATATGCTTGTTGGCCCCTCGTATGTCTTCTTTTGAGAAGTGTCTGCTCATGTCCTTTGCCTAATATTTAATGGGGTTGTTGGGTTCTTCCTTGTTGACTTGTTTAAGTTCCTTATAGATTCTGGATATTAGGGCTTTGCTGGACATGTAGTTTGTGAATACTGTATGTCATTTTCTATTGCTGCATAAGTTATCACAAAACTTAGGGGCTTAAAACAACACTTATTTTTCATGATTATTTAAGTTGACCAGGCATTTCTTCTTTGCATGGTGTCACTTGGGTGGTGAGGTGGCTGAAAGGTCCAAAATGGTCTAATTCACCTGGCCGGCAGTAAGTGCTAACTAGGAGCTCCACTGGGGGAAGCTGACTGAGATCATTGTTCTCTAGGCATAGAAATAGGCTGCTTGGGCTTCCTCATCACATGATAGTCTAAGGGTACTTAGACAGCTTACGTGGCAGCTGGCTTCGAAAAGTGCAAAAGCAGATGCATCCAGAATGTATCAAGCATTGAGTATGAGGCAGCACTTCAGATAGCATTACTTATGCCACATTTTATTGGTTAAAGTAGCTTACAGGGCTCAGCCCAGTTTTAAAGGAAGGCACGAATATTGGGTGATGGGGTCTCCTGGGGCAGGGCACTGAAGCAAATATATACAAATATCTATCGGTATCTGTTTCTACATCTGTACCTCTGTCTATATCTATTGATTTCTCTATGTCTATATCACCATACACTTCACACACTTAAATGTGGTCTTTATTTTTTTTAAGACAGGCCTATTCAATGTGCTCAATATTTGAGACTTGATTTTACCTGAGAATGGAGAATTGAAGTATAAACACTTCATAACATTTCAGAGGAAAAGAACTTAGAGATCTTCTAGTTAAGCTTCATTCTTTTAGATGAGAGAACTAATTTGTTACTCAGCACTGTCTCCATTAGGCCAAATGCCATTTACTCTCTCTTCCCGACAATACTAGGCAACCATTTTACATTTATTTAGTTGTTCTGACATCATAGAAATTGGACGGTAAATGATTGTAATGCCCTAATCAGGTAGCACATTCACAATCTGATCACTGCTTTGGAATTTTGCTAATTATCTTACATCTAAATTGTAATTACTACAAACAAAACTCTGATTTTAGAGGCAAACAATCAGGATAAATTCGATGTCTATGGGAGTTTTCTGAGGAAATGGAAAACAGCATAGATCAACTGTAAGTGGGAGAGAGAATTCTCCATTGAGATACGACTCAGCAAGAAAAAATTCATATTTTAAAAAATCCACAGCGAGTTTAATTCACTTAGAAATTTTGGTTTCATTTGCAATGTTGGATGTGAATACAAACGTTGTTTTGTAGGAAAGTTGCTCTTTAGACTACTTATTTAATTTATATCAGTCCATTTCAAGCTGTATTCTATTTAGTGATCTCAATGTGCTAGATAGCCTACAGAGATAAGGGGAAAAAAAGGCATTTATATCCAACTGTAGGGGAGTTAAATTAATTATGGAACATCCACATGATTTACAATGGAGATATCACAACATGTATTCTTAAAGAATAATGCCACAGAGAAATGTTCAGGATAAGTATGTAAGTAGAAAAAAAGAAGTTCCAATGGCACTAAGGGCACTCTTACGTGTGACATGGCCAGAGACGAAGTATATTCCAATGCCTGGAAAACCTGTATTTGTGAATAGCGAAAAATGAAAGGACGTAAACCAAAATGTTAATAGAGTGAATTATTTCTGTTTCCTAGGCTGGCATAATTTTTTTTCTGTATTTTTCAAATTTTCTACAATCAACAGCTATTACTTGCCAATATGAGAAAGGAATAAAAAGTTATTTAAATGTGTAGAAGGCTACTCATCTGCCTGTCTAACTCTCCATCTATATTTGTGTGCCTTATCTGTTTTGCAATTTGTCTATTTCTTTACAACTCTTCATCTTCCTATGTTTGCAAGTGTTCCTAAAAGGTAGAAACGTATTATAAGCCATAACAATTCTAGGATAATGCATTAAAATTACCCCGAAAGACCAAAACACAGACACATCTGAGCCTAGGGGTAGCCTGCCCACAATGAGGGCGTGGGTGTGTACAGGACACCTGATCCTGACCCTTGCCTATTGCATCCATATCATCATAGCATAATGCCACTTGATCACAAGCCATCTTTGATCAATGTTTAATGATCAGAGTTTATGTAGCAATCAAAGGCATCATGAAACAGCAGATATTTATAGCTTATGGCCAATTGAGGCTCTGCAAAACAGCTTTTTCCACGGTGTGATACAGTTCAATTGACGCCATTGGCATTCCACAGCACACAGAAACATATCAAAGACATTTGTAATGCTTTGAGCATGAAAGCGAAGTAAAACACAGATAATTTGAGAAACTAGAAAACTTATCAGGGATGGGATCCACGAGCTGCCTGTCAATTGGCAGACACAGTGCCACCGAGTGCTTGGCAGGACAGTGCGTGCATGCAAATGTGGGCCATGCATGGTGACAGCAGGTTTTCCTCCAACTGGAGGATGTTGCTATTCAAGGGGGCTGATGAATGAAACCAGAATTGCATCCACTGCAGTGGAAAGGCGGACAGGAGCATGAGACAGCTGCGCGGGTGACCGCTTTACAAGTAGAAGCTATCAATCAGAAGGCGTGAAAGGCCCAAATCCAGGGAAACCAGGATCCCACCCCCTTGATACCAATCCTAATAGAGTGCCAGTCACCGATGCAAATACGGGGCCGAGAAGCATGCTGATAGTCCCTGCCTTTCCTGCAGAATTAACTCAGCAAAAATTGCTCCTTGTTTTCATTTATAGACAATGTCCACCTCTTGTCTGAGAATATTTTTACCATCCTATCTTGGAGTCGTTTGTCTTCTTTGAAACATTTTTTTCAGGTGCTGGAGCATTGATGGTTCTGGACTTCTCTCAAAAGCTACTGAGTTCAGGCTATCCATGGGGAAGGAATTGAGTCTCTGGGGTCTTAGCCTGCTTCTGAGGGAATATTGTACAGGGGTCTAGAGCATGGTTTCTAGAGCCAAATGGTCTGAATTCATATCCCCAGTCCATCACTCATGGTCTGTGACCTGAATTTTCTCACCTGTAAAATGGGCTAATAACCAGTTCCAAAGATTGACCTGTAGAGGAGCGCTGTCCAATGGAAATATGATATGACCTACATATGTAATTTCTTGTAGCCACATTTTAAAAGTAAAAAATAATATTTTATATAGAGTAATATGTCCAAAATATTCTTACATAAATGTATAATAAATATGAAGACATTATTAATTAGATTTGAGTTTTAATACTAAGTCTTCAAAAACCAGAGATCAATTTTCACTTATGGCAAGAGTAAACTCAATAGCCACATTTCAAGTGCTCAGTAACCATGTGAAGGGCGTAGCTATGTATTGAACCTCGAATCTCTAGGGCACAAGAAGCATAGTACTATTTATGGACAGCCTTGAATTTTTGGAAACAAACTATTTTGAATGTTCCATACATTTAATCGATCGTATATTGCTGAGATCTAAAGCTAAGAAGGCAAAGATTTTCCTCTGCCAGAAAAAAACAAATTTCGGAGAAAAAAGAAAAGCATAAAACAAGCACTCTGATGTTTATAATTTCTAAATTTCTAATCATCTCAATCAAAATGATCTGTTTGAGATAATAGGCCAATTGTTTTTAGAGCTCTTTGAATTTAGTAGACAAATATATGTGTGGATATACAACTGGGATGCAGAAAAAGTTGGTTTAAGCCACAGATAAATTATTAATCAATATGGAATGTTAAATTCTGAGACCCAATTGGACTCAACAGAAAGCACCACCTCCTTACCTCATAATGACTTTTGTATTCTCCCTCATTAGTAACATTAATAATATTAAAAATAAATACATATGTCCTAGAACATTGATAATGATAATCTTGTCATCTTTGAAAATTATGAGACCCAGTTACTTTGCACAGTAGGATGCAGATATTACAGAGAAAAATAATTAAAATATTAATTATGTATTTCATACAGCGTTGCCTATCATTATTATATCGTCATTGTTGATGTTCTGTTGTTGAACATTGCTTTTGCAACTTTTGCTTTATAGGGCCTTTAGGAGAAATAAAATTTTTTGTGATTTTCATATTTACTTTCTTAAACAACTTAAAAACTCTGGGACATGAATGCATGATATAACAGTTGGAAATTATCAGATTCAGCAACAAGGAAATATATTAACCTGGCCTTGCTGTGGGCCTTCACTCATTAATCTGAAATGTGCATGGGTTATGTGTCTTTGGGCCAAATGGACGCCTGGAAGGAAAATATGTGGAACGTCCCTTTTAGGTTTATGCACTTGGCTAAGTTAATCATTGGTAAACATTGCGTAAAGGTAGAAAGTACTGTAGACATAGGTTTCACATGTCTCTCTCATACTCACTTATTTCTGCCATCACAAATTCTTCTGTCTTTGAAACTGTTATAACCAAAGGGAAAATCATGGTGGACAATATTATGGAAAATATCTTTATTCAAAAAAGATAATATCCTGATGTCTAATTCCCCACTTTTAGTCTAGTAAAAGGCAAAGCAGGCTTGTTATTATGATGTAAAGATTAGACACCAAAGTTACTGGAAGGAAGCGGAATGACTGGTGGTGAGGAAGAGAGTCCAGTCTGTCTCCACCACCAGTATCTCCTGTGTCCTGGGGGGGAAAGGAAAGGTGGAATTTTGTTTTGTTATTTGCTGTGTTCCCAAAGCCTGTAAAAAATGACAATCATATTGATGGCTTCCAATAAATATTACCTCAATGAATGAGTAGGTGAATAAATGGGACAATTCTTGAGGAAAGAATCACACTAGTGTAGCGGAAAGCACTTGGACTTCAGATTAGAGATGCTGAGGTTTAAACATCTCTCATTTTCTGCTTGTGTGACAGTACACATTACTGCTCTTTGAACCTCAGTTTTCTTATCTGTACAATGGAAATCTTAATTGTCATACAGAATTGGAAGAGTTCCTTTAAAGTTTCAGTATTTGTAGTTATGATCTCATTTGGAAAGTCACTCATTTAATTATCTGAAGGTACATAACACAATTGGGTAATTGGGAAATTTTGGAAGCTGCGTGAGAATGAAAGGAGACAACATAACCAAGACCTTGGCACAAGGTGTTTCTCAAACATTGCTTTTAATTTCCAGGTGTTACCATTGGAGGAATTTATTTTGTTAATATAATGTTGATGTTTTCTACATTATATGTAATCAATATGTGCTACTCAAATCAATATTTATTTCAATCAAGGAAGACTAGAAATCTCTTTTCAAACAAGAAAACTGGCAAAAAATTCATACATCTAATGACTTTCACAATCTCATTGACAGCATTTGATCCTCAAAAAATATCTTCTCTATGTTTGGTTATCTAAATTTTCATTCATTTTTCTGTTAACCTGTAAGCCTATACCTCCAATTTTCTTCTTTTTTATATTTGACTACCATGGAACTTAGTAGAAATTTAAAAAGGAAAAAAAAAAAAACCCAGCAAAGTAGTTAAAATTCAAATCAATTTCACTCATTTTCAAATCAGATATGTTCATGGAGCAGACGTAGTTAGAAATATTTGTAATAATCTTTGGGTTTAAATTTTGGGCCCTCTTTTTGTCTTTTTCTGAATTTTAAGTACTTGAACATTTTCAACAAACCCTGAAATGAGGTTCCATAATTTCTGAAAATGTGAAGCCTTCTAAAAGCAATCAATTCATTTCAACAATTTAGACAACTGGTCATTCATTGGAACATGATCCCATGGAAAACAAATCTTTGATTCCATTGGCCTGTCAAATGGATCCTTTTCTATATTGCCTCTTTAGCAAATGGAAGAGAAATTTACAGAGAGTTAGGGCTTCACCCAATCAGTTTCAGTCTCTGTTAAGATGGGCAAAGGCACTGACCCGAGTCTTTTTGTGTTGAAATCCCTCAGTCTAAACCAGGGACTAGGAGAGCTGGTTTTGATTAACCTATACAGCGAGTCCAATGTAAATGCTATTAAAAACTCATTGAATGGTATAGAAACTGATTACTTACCCAGGGAGTTCTAAGTAAATCGAAGCAAATTGCCTGAGATTTAATTTAACAAACATTTACTAAGCATCTGCTCCACTCACAGCACTGTGCTTGGAGCGATGGGAGATGCAAAGATGAAGCAGACCCAGGCTGCCCTCCAGGAGCTCATGCTCTGGCCTGTCTGACATCCCCAGGACAGCATGCATTCTCAGTTGCAGCTTGAGAACATTTTACCCTCTGGTCAAAACTTGAGGCCAACTGGTCTCGTTTCATGGCATACAGCTGGAGAACCACCAACCTGCTTAGACAACTGTAATAAATGCCAGGGTAGGTGCTGGAAGGAGCCCATGGAAGAGAAAGAGTTCCCCCATTTTCACTGACAGCACCAGGAGGCCTTAAAAGAACACTGGGTATTCAACAGGCAGATCCTAGAGAAAAAGGCTTTCTAGGCAAGCGAGGAGGGGCTTAAATGATATTTTTAAAAAGAGCAATAATGAAGTGCTTATTCTGTGCCAGGCATTGTTCTAAGCCCTTTATAAGCGCTAACCCACTTTTTCTCACATCCATTCTGTGAGTAGGTAGGAATACTTAGCCCCAGTTTACAGATGAGGAAAGTGAGGTACCAAGAGGTTAAGTAACTTTCTCACGATCACCCAGCTAAGAATTGTGGGATAAGGATGCAAGTCTGTTTTTTTGTTTTGTTTTGTTTTCTTTTTGAGACTGAGTCCCACTCTGTCACCCAGGCGGGATTGCAGTGGCATGATCTTGGCTCACTGCAACCTTCTATTCCCAGGTTCAAGCTATTCTCCTGCCTCAGCCTCCCAAGTAGCTGGGATTACAGGCACACACCACCACATCCAGCTAATTTTAATATTTTTAGTAGAGACAGGGTTTCACCATGTTGACCAGGTTGATCTTGAACTCCTGACCTCAGGGAGATCTGCCTGCCTTGGCTCCCAAAGTGCTGGGATTGCAGGCATGAGCCACCACATGCAGCATCAGTCTATTCTTTATCATGTTGCTGTGGAGTCCTTCCAAACCTTGAGATAGGAAAATTCAAAATGTGTTCAGGTTATACTTACCTGGCAGGGGAGACACCATGATCATGAAGGTGGTTTTCCCAGGGTGAGGCTTATCCATTGCACTTTGGATGTGCTGACCCGTGCGATTTCCCCAAATGTGGGAAACTTGACTGCATAATTTGTGGTAGTTGGGGACTACGTTCCCGCTTTCCCCTGATCTTTTATAGTTCAGGAAAAAAAAAAAAAAAGAAAATGTGTTCAAGTTTCTGCATAGAGTTGGATGGTGGCTTCATGGAGATGTATAATCCACACAATTTGCCAACTAGGTAGGTGATAGATGTGAAGGTATTCTGTAAAAAATGGGAACCAGGAGAAGTATGCATCATTGGATGAATATGGATTATAGTAGAAGAGAAATATATTAGGAGGAGAGAGGGCAATTATTAATCTCTTGCAACAATCCAGGTGACAGACTGGTAAAGAAGGATATGGACTCATCGTAGTGAGGACAGAAAAAGGGGCCTTGGAAAGAAACTTTGAGAAGACAGAGTATTACACTAACCTTGGCAGGTTCTTCATGCCCCATAACATGTTCTTGCACTTGCTGTCTGGAGAAGGGTAGAACCTGTTGATGAAATGCGTGTGCCAAATTGCCAGCTTCATGCTCCGAGACCCAGGCAAAATGCTCGGTCTAAGACTTGGTGCTTTGTAGCAGAGTCTCAAGCAACTTCCAGAGAGCACTTCTGTAAACAGCACTGAGCACACCCCCCACTAATGCCCTGGTCCCAGTTTACCAGCTGACTGCTTCAGAGTCTGACTCTTTGAGGGTACTTCTGAGTTACATAAGTAACTAATGGCTTATGGAGGAAAAAAAAAGGGGGAGAGGAAAAAAGTTTGAGTCTAGTCCTTTAAAATTTTGTACTTTCTGGTCCCTAAAGTTCTGGTTATTTCAAGGTTCCAAACTTTTCCAAATCTTGTGTTTAGATTGGTATCCAATCAGTAGATATCTAAAGCACATTTCTTCACGTATCATTTATTCAAAATGTCTTTCCTTAAATGTAAAATAGATTGTCTAATGATAGCATATCCTGTTTTCACATTATTTAATCTTAAAAATGGCAAATCACACTTTTAAGAAATCAAACATGAGAGTATATTTTAACTGCCACCTAGTTGAAGGGAGGTTTTAGGCCTACATAACTAAGCAGTTCTGCTACAATTATTTAAAATAGACACTTATTTGGATACATTCAGATATTGTTGTTATTTCAGCAAGGCTTCAGAAAAAGATTTTTGAAGCAGTGGCTGTTTGAAGCTACCACTGGGAGAGAACTAGAAAGGCCATGGAAAAGAAATCAGCATTACAGATTCTAGAATCCCAAAGTCTCCCAAATGGTTTCATGAGGGCAGAACTGCCGTCACAGATCCTGAATTATTCAGACCTGTGCTTTGGAGTAACGAGGTTTTAGTATGCCGAAGATGTTGTTTAAGGCTTCTGGGGTCACTGCAGATATTAAAAATTGGTACCAAGGCTCTAGACTACTAATCAGACTATGGCAGAAGGACGCAGACACACTGCAGAATTCCTAATAATTCAAATAGGATCTGGTCAATGGCATTTTTTAAATACAGAAGCAACACATCCACATCTAATTAGTGATGAATTTGTAGGAGAAATTCTCTAGTGTCTATCTCGAGTTACGGTAAGCCACAAGGAAACAGAGCTTTGGTGTGCAAGAAAAAGCATTCTAAGGGCTAGCCTGATGTAAAGTAACCCCTACAGTGAAGTTATAATTACAATTTTGTCAAGAGAGTAGGAAAGTCAAAGATTCACAGGGAAAAAACCTATTTACGGAAAAATATTATGCTTTTCATTTGATAGAAAAGTAATTATTGCAAAGGGACTCCTGGAAGATCTTGGAGACAGTCACCCCCTCTTTAATAAGTCCTTGTGGCAGCTAAGTGGGGATCAGGAGTATTCTTTATCAGGTTTGCATTCAAGTAGCACTAAATCTATGCAGGTAGGAATTAAATAGTATCTGAGTTTAATTAAAATTATAAAAAAAGAGAAGAATGGTTGGTAGACTGCTCGACTGCATTTTAACCAGTAACCTCAGACCCTAATTAGAAATGCTTTTCATATCTTCTCTGTGCAAGGGCTTAATCTGACGTGAGTCTGTGAGCGAGGGCTTGGGGACCGGTGTTAATTCTGCATTCGATCTCAGTTTGTATGGAGGCGGGCGGCGCTGATTGACCGCACGGAAGCACAGATCCCATGACCTTGCGGGGATTTTCATGTGAGGTGTTAATTGAGAGGGTGGGTTAATCTTTGAGCATCATTGTCCCCAAGCTCTGGGCAAAGTTTGTGCTTCGTTTCCTTACTCAACAGTACATTTGATCTCTACCTTGTCCCTCCATGACAGTTTCATAAGCCTACCACAAACTCTCTCTTGATAAATTTGTTGGGGGGAAGATAAGCTCTTGCCCTCTTGTTTGATTTCATGAGCTTGTTTTTGTGCCCAGCTCAAAAGGGAGAGGAGTGTCTTGCTGAATTATATTCGAGTCCTACTTAGAGACAGATAAATGCACACACAGTAAAGATCTCAGCTTCTCCTTCTTGCTCCTCTTCTTGCCATGGCCCCTCCCTTTCTTTGCGAGGTTCAATCTCTGAGGGAAGAAAAGACATGACTTATCTGTCGGGAGAGGGAGAGCATCAAACACTAGAAGCAAATGGGTGACACATTTTAAGGAAAGATATCAATGGTATTCCATTTGAGTGCTGTGAAAATGTAATTGTTTATTCCTCTATTGCAGAAAGTGTAAAATAATCAGAAAAGCAAGGAGATATTATAGGGGATAGTATTTCTCTAGTACACACACACACACACACACACACACACACACACACACCCCTACCTCTGCAGTGTTCATATAGCACTTGTGTAATGTGCAAAAATGACAGCCTATTCCTTTTGCTTTTTAAAAATAAATAATAAATGACTTTTTCATGTGTTATTGTATAGGCCTGTCGTTTCTATCATGAGGAGTACACTTTTACTTGAGGCAGGATTAATATATACTGGCTGACCTTAAAAATGACTCCCAAGTGAGCAGGAAGGTAGTTAAAAGAAGCAGAAGTAATGGTGTTCACACAGGAAACACAGAGAAATAACAATGATTAAAGAAAAGATTATGAAAAGGCACAAACGTTAGCTGTCCTTGACATGCAATGCATTTCTCTGATTTGTTTCATTACTGCAGCTGTGGATGAGTTTAATTACAATGCTTCAAGACCCTTTTCAGCGCCATTGCTGAGAAGCTGAGAGAACTCAGTGGAACTGTGGACAGCCACAGTCCCCGCCTGCCTGAGGGGCTGAGGGAAGAGGCGGGGGGCTTGTCACACAATGGGTCACTGTGCTCTGCCAGTGGTAGGCTTCCTCTAACGCCTTCTCTGCCTTGGCGAGGCAGGGGTAAAGAAAGAGGCAGAGGTGTCAGGCTGCTGGTCCAGAGAAGTTGTCAGTTTCACTGGACACCACCAGAATAAGATGAAGCCTCTGCTCCAGTGTGAACGAGTGGCCTCCATACCAGCTCCTGCCTGCACGGTCCCTCCTTTTCCAGCCTAGCTTTTAATTATTTCCAATAGTCTAGTTAATTAATATGAAACAAAAATTCTTGTTATTCGAGTTTATTTCAAAGAATATTGATAAAGTAATATTCCTCGTCTTCCTCATGTTAATAAGTTAATGTCTTTAACATTTAAAGACGTTTCGGTTCTGAACAGAAAACTAACGTTTGGCCAGCACAGTTATGGAGTCTTTCTTCACATACTGACTGGAGTAATACATTGACGTATGATCACTTGCTTAACGAATCCCTAGGTACTCAGATTCCTCCAAATCACACAGTTTTAGTGAATGGAGAAAGAGAAACTGTTTCTAAGTTGCCAAGCACATCATAAAATTATTTTTATACTTGTTTTGTGTGAGAAAAGTTATTTTTTAAAAAAAACCTCTTGGTTCTTCAAAAGCATTATCCTTTTCCTTTATTAGATTTTTGACTCCTTTTCAAAGGAAGAACTTGGATGTAACATACACAGATGTGTGCTTAATTCTAGCCATGGTTAAAAGCAGCAGGCCCATCTCAAGACACTTGTATTTCATCCATTTGTCATGCCTCTGCCTTAAAAGAAACCAAAATCCTTTAGTTTCATTAGTGTTGCAATCAGCTTCCTTTATCTTGAGGCTTAGGGTCTGTATGGCTTGGGGGTCATGCCACAGGGAAAATCAGTGTTAAAAAGCAATCATTTCCATCACTGGCTCTGAGCACAAGAAGGCTGCTATGTTACCCCAACATCCAGTATCTGGTTGTGATTGCTGCTGCTTCATTCTGAGATCAGATTTCAAATTCAAGTTTGACTTTGGTTTCTTGAAGGAAAAGGTTTCAGGAGCTGGGTAAACAGCCTCAGCCTGCACCAAGGGGATTAAGAGGTAGGGCTAAGAGTGGAGGGAAATTGAGGATATGACAGAGGCCACAGTGAGTTCAAACAAAATTTGGCCTACAGAATGCAGGAAAAATCCCCTGGTGACAGGTGCCATCTTGTGGGTCATTCTGCCACTCTGCCCCCTGCCACTTTTTATAACAAGAACAGATAAAGGAGAACTGGATGCTGAGAGCCTTAGAATTGGAAAAGTAATTCAAGAGGATGTGAGGGAAGTTGGCTCCCGGCTTTACCCAATATTGTAAGCATCAATATTTTGCTTTCCAGCTTTGAGTGCTATTACAAAATTTAAAGGGGTGTATAGCGGGAGAAAAAAAAATAGATGTATAACAAAAAATGTCTATTTCAAATACAGGATATAATCATTTCTAAACATCTTAAAATGTTTGCTTCTTGAGAGACATGTGCAAAGTAAGTTCTTGCTTGGGCAAGACACATCCCAAAACTACTTCAATTAAAATGTGTCAGTTCTAAGGAATGTGTTTCTGACATCTGTAAGCATTTTGAGTTCAGGCAGATATTCTGGTCAGCAAATTTCTTTGAGATAATTACTTTGAACTGTCTCCCATGTAATTCACAGGTCCACCAATATAAGATCTCATCCTTTTTCTCTTACATTGGTGGACCTGTGAATTAGGATGAATTGAATTGGATGGTCTAATAAAGAAAAACAGAAATACTCTAAGTAGCTAAGAAGTTGGCACTAACAATACAGGTAAAGGTTCATTTTTTAAAAATTTATGGGTTTTTCACACTTTGCCAGGTGATCATACTCTTTAAACATTCAGAAAGAGACACATTTCTTTGGAAGATGGGGGAAGATGCAGTACTCCATAGACAATGCTCAATGTCTGTGGTGCAAAAATGAACAATTTTTGCACGATAGACATTGGGCCTGGCACCAGAGTGCTTTATGATAAAATATGTCCCTCATGAGAAAAGTACTTAAAAGTAGGAACCCCAGTCCCTATGTTGTATCACTCAATATAGTTTTATGATATGTAATACTACATTGTCTTCACACATTCACATGTAATATATCTCATTATTTTACAGACAATTGCATTTGGACTGTATATTTCATTGCCAAGTGCTTAAATATCCAGTAGGGTCTGTGTTTCTTGTTTCTTGAGTTTCAAAGGATAATTAACCTCAATAATGAGCTGCTGTGAGCCTTTATATTAGCTTAGTTCAGAGCCAAATTGCTAAGTATCTGTGGGGTTGAAATCATAGGTCTAGCCTTCCATTTGGTTAGTTCCAGGACTCTATTGGATTGAGGGATACACTGGGACTTACATGGCAATTCCTGACAATGGGAATATGCTGAATCATTTTATGCGCCTCATCAAGACATTTTGGTACGTTTCTGGAACCCCACATTTTCTGCTGTGTGTAATTTTTGAAATAGAACATGAATATTGCCTTCAAATTCTTCATGGGAAACCTTGACATTTTAAAAAGAGACCACGAGAAGTTTATTAAAGAGTCGTAAAAAGAGGCTACTATTAAAGATGGTGGATTCTTTGCATCTTGGTCTTGCCAGTTTCCTCTCCCCACCCAAGAGAGGAATATGCAACAGAGCAAGAGAGACTGTGTGTTCCATTTGAACCAACTTTGTGATCCCAGCTCAAGGTTTTCATCTGAGCATGAACAATCTGGCTTCGCGGGGCGAGTGTGTCAGCTCGCCTCCAGAATTTTAGTATCAGGCTGGGGGCCTCTGCTCCAGAGCTAGCCTCTGCCCTTTGAACTTCTCCACCTTCCCACCAGTTCCCCCAAAACAACTCTGCAAAAGACAGGAGTCAGCCCCTGAAAAGCATACCAGGCATTTTAAAACCAACTCTGACATTTCCTCAGCATTTCCATAGCTAAGACTCTTCCCGCATGCAACCTTCCCCCTACTCCCCTTCAATCAAATAAGGCACCCGCTCTCTCATGCTACTGCAAAGAAGGAAGAAAAAAAAGTTGGCAATTTAATTCAAACAAAAGAAGCTTGAAATCTATAAGCACAGCAACTCCGAGGCTTCTGGCAAATAGAATTCTAATTAGTATGCTGCTATTTTTCTTTTAGACAGATGAGCGATGCCCCCTATTGACTCTAGCAGGCAGGCTGGTAAGGGGAAAAAAATAAAATAGAGGGAGGGGGGGTGGTGGGGGCTAGCCAGCAAACACTGCAGATTGCAAATTATATTGCAAACCTTGCCAAGTCCCAGCTCTTGGCATCAGATTTTTAATGACACCCTGGAAAAGGGAAAAAGAAGCCCTCAGCTAAGGGATAAAAATGAAGGGTTTTACACTGTGATAAGTCTTCGCTTAAAACCCAAATGGCCAAGCGCACATTAGGGTTTTAAAATATTCATAGATAGAAGTGAAAATGAGGATATGAGGAAGTACATTTGTTGCTTGGTCAACTGACAACTCATTCTGCATGTTAATACAGAGTGATGATCTAATTTTAAAGAGATAGCCTTTTTTTTTTTTTTTTTGAGCATGACTTTTGATTACTCTGAGACTAAGGGCAAAATATCACAGTGAAGGCTAGTGATGACACAGACACCACTTTCTTTTGATGTAGACCTTGGACTAATACTTCTTTGGTCAAGAATTCTGGAGGCTCTAAAGCTATGCTTCCCTTCTTATGCAATCTCTCTGATGTATCTCATCTGAGGACTTTGATTTCCCCCCTTTTTTACATCTATTTTTTCCTCCTATAGTACATGGGGCCTTTCACAGTTGTAGAATCTTATGCACAAATAGATCATCACATGCAGGAAGGCCCTTCCTTTTCATAATTAGGTCACTTTCTGTTCTGGGGAACCTTTTTTGGCATACATATTCCCATGTTGAAGGTCTGAGAAGCACCAAGAAAAAGCAAAAAATGTTAATGAGCAAAACATTAGCCTCTATCCAAGCAAAGATAACATCATGGTCTACATAATAAGAGTCCCGTGTAATTGTTTTTAATTGAAAATCTTGAATCTATAGTCTAAAACATTCATCCACAGACCAGATTGCAGCTGTTTGTGGAGGTGGAGGAAGTTATAAATCTATTCTACTTATTTCTTGGTACAAATTTAAATTGGATTTCGCCTTTTCAGAACAACCTCAGAGGTGCAGTAAAAGCATTCTAAAAAATCCACAAATTGTTTTGACTTTTCTAGTCGACATATCAGGCTTTTCGTGACGTATTTACATGCTTTTGTTCTGAGTGAGCAGAAGGACGTATGTGGATTCTGTGAGGTAGGGTACATTTCCAGTGCAAATGAGTGAGAAGTCTTAAAAAACGAAGTGGTGAGATTAAAGGCAAAGTATGGAGCCACAGTCAACCCAGGACTCTGCACAGTGGAATATGGGAAGTGGAAATAGGTTGTGTCTGTCTGTAGCCATGCTATCCTAGAAGCAGAGCCAGGGTGAATTTACATAACCAAGGGGGGCCAGCAACCAAAAAGCAAAGTTAAATTCCCCCCCCGCCCACAAAAAAAAGAGAATAGAATATTTTTAAAGTTATCTTTCAAGAAGAAATTATACCCACAGCTGTAGAGAAAGCTGTTGTCATTGTAGGAATAGGCGGCATACACTGAGGGCCTCCTGGATGTCGTTAGAATCTAGGGTTTCCTTGGAAAAAATATAGAATGACATTAGGTCCCACCATGCAATCTGAACTCAATTTAGGTGAAATAACTCCATAAGCTATTTAGTTGAAAAAGTGGATTTTTTTATTAGATGTAAACTTATTTAAAACATTATATTTAAAGCAATCTATTTTTAAGATCACAGAGGAATGGTCCAGAAATATGCATAAAAAAGATAATTCCATTTTTTTTTAGTAGCTTACTTGCAAAGCAGTTACTGTAGAAACCTTGTGTGTGAGATTGTATTAATAGTAGGAAGTTTAGGACCAGCATCTTTGCCTACTGCTGGGACACATGGGCCTGCTCACGTTTTAGGAAATGACCTTTACAAGTCATCCTGAAAATGATTCATATGATTTGCTTCTTTAGTGACTAAGACAGTATTTTTTTAAGGACAGTGTTTTATATGTTTGGAAGGGGAGAGAGGAGACTGGTCAAGTCTTTAGCATATAAGGCCAGACACAAAGTTTAGGAGCTTTTAATAAAGGTGGCACACAGGCGAGTCAAGTGCGGCTTCAGAGATCTTGCCATTGAAAAAGGGGCAGTGTCCTATCACTTATCAGAACTTGCAATTACTCCTGACAGAGCTGCTTTTCAGTGGAAAACTTTCTCCACTTCCCTTCCCTCCCCCCACCAGCCTCACATACTGGTTGAATTTCGTTTGCAGGTGAAAAGAGGTGACAAGCAATTTTAGCACCCAATGGCTGAAAGGAGTTCAAATGACCACGGAAGTAATATTAACTTGTCAAATTGACCAGTATTTTCTGTCATTGAAACATTACAATGAATAGCTCCAGACAATAAAATTGTTTCAATTATACTGCATTAGGCTTGGGCGCAAGTAAGTAAAGATGCAGAAGGCAAAAGGGGAACCCACAGTCCACGTGTTTTTGGATGCTGACAGTAGAATTCTACTGGAAACCATTTAAATGCATACCTGTTAGGAGGACATTGGCAGTACTTGTAAATGAATTCCCATTAAGGAAAAGTGGGCAAATAAGTCTACATTAGTCCAAAAAAAAAAAAAATGCAACTGTTTATTGTTGTAATATTGGCTATGGATATGAACTAGATTAAATGAAATTATCCCAAGTTATTAAAGTCACAGTAAATTGGTGCTAATTATACTAATTGAGTATTAATTGAGATTTCTTTCATAAATAGCAAGGAGGTGAGGTAAAAAGGAGCAATTTTCATCGTCCAAAATGAATACAGTTCTGTTCACCCTTCTGTTTGCACCAGAAGAGGTATTGATCCTTTGCAATCCCCCCTACTTTGTTTCTCCTGAGAGAGAAGCTGCCTGCAGGAGAGAAGACTGGGGCTTGTATGGATTCCTGCACTGTTGCAGGATGCTGCAGAGGGGGAAAGCCAATTCAGAGTTTCCTGGTGGGATGGCACGTGGGCGCGCATGCATGCGTGTGTTTGGGAGTATGTGGCATTGCCCAGACTTCAGGTTCTGACTGACAGAGCACTGGGCTACACTGACCTTCTGCTAAGACTGATTCTGCTATTCAAGCAAAGGTGAAGGTGATGGGTTGTTCTCAAGCCAAGAATCTTAGAGTTGGGCTGCCGAGCAAAGGGCAGATAGGATAATTGAACAGGGTGTGTGTGAAAGGAGTGAGGGGTGGGGAGCAGATTGATATCATCTCTTTTTGTTTTTTATAGAAAAGATCCATCATGTGTTTGGAGATTTGTATATCTTTATAATAATGCTTTCTTCCACATCAAGGGAAGATTAAGGCCACTGCCAGAAAACTATTATCAATTACAGCAGAGTTTTAGTAGTTAGGTAGTCATCCACTGGCCTATTTCAGTGTGGCCAAAGTTCACAATCCTTAATATTTTAAGTAAATGATTCTCTTCTAATTCCGTTTCATTGCACAAAGCCATTGATTTTGACAATGTATCTTGCACACCTATTATGTTGATAGCAGTGTGCTGAGAATGGCAAGGGATAGGAAGGTAAAGAAGATATAGTCTCTTGACTTCAGAGAGAGTACTGTGTCTGTGTATATTTGTGTGTGAGCCTGCACAAGTGAGCATTTAATCCTGGTAGAAAGTAAAATATGATTTGCCCCTTTAGCTTGCCATACCATTTAGAAATCCCTTTTTAACAGTTCCCTTTCCTTATCCAGCTACCAAATAGAACACTTTCTTTTCAAAGTTAAACCAAGAAGTTACCTTGGGTGCGAGCGGCAGACACGCGTGGCAGCTGAATCTGTATTTTGTGATAATCATGAGCTGCAGTAAATGGCATTTATGTGCGCTTGGCAATTACCTGTTTAAAAGCACATTTAAAAATGTTAGATTCCACACTAGAAGTCACGGCTATGTCTTAAAATATGTTGGTTTCGTTGACTCCAGTCATTTCCTAGTTCTTTTCCAAACAAATTCTGTGTATATACATTATGCATGATTTAAAAACCCCACACATACAATGATTTGCTGCATATTTATGCTACAATCAAATCCCAAGGTAATTCTGCAGTCAGGACAGAGCACATACTACTCTGCTGTAACTACTGGCTTGATACAGTAAATTCAAAAGGGAGCATTGGGGGTTAGCAGTTGCGGCTGAAAGGGAAAATCAAGAAACAGCGGTAGCATCGCTTTTGTCTTCAGCCTGCTCTTCAAGATGTAAGAGTCTCCAGTGGGTGGGAGACCTACATTCCACCTCCCAATTCTGGTGATAACCCTGCCGGTTACACTTCACAATTACCTTTTTAAAATGCCAATTAACCCATTCAGTGCTGTTTGGCATACTGTGAGAAGTCAGTGACAGCCATATTGCACGCTGTAGTCCTAGAGAAAGACATACACATACACAAGCACACACATGTGCACATGCACACACATGGTTAGGATTGGAGGGAGGGAGGGAGGAAGGAAGGAAGAGAGGAAGGGTAGGGGAGGAGGATTGCGGCAGAGCTCTGGGTGGATGCAGCAGCCCTAGTGTGTATTCTTATGGTAGTTAATGTTGCCTGGGAATTTAATAACTTTTCCCATTGATAAAAATCAAGAATAAGCAGATACAAAGGTATTCCTATGTCTTTGAGGAGTATAATGAAGACCTGAATGTACAGATATTATTCACAAGAAAGAAAGCAGTAAATGAGATTTGGCAATATCCCCCATTTTTAATTGTATCTCACCAGCTTGAAAAGCAACTGCAAGTTAATTTTAACCATATCGTTTTGGATGTTATATTTAGTGTTTACTCTGAAGAAAGTAGCATTGATTTAAACTCAACATTTTCTATTTCGAGGCAATTAATAAAATTACTGTTTACTTACATGGCATCTTGTGCCTCCAGATTCAAAACACTCCCCCAGCACTTCTTCATTTCTTCTTGCTAGGGGGTAGATTGAGTGGGAGATGGGTGTGCTTATCTTATTTCATGAGTAAAGAAATGGAGGCATGGAGCCCTGCCTGCCTGGTTCCTAAGTGTGTTGGGCAGAACATCCTCAGAGAGTTTCTGCTCAGGGCAGGGTGTACTGCCAGACGAGAGTCCTGTGCTCATCTGGAATTCTGACCTTCAATTGAAACACTCAATCAAAAGGCATAGGAGTTTTCACTGATTGACCAGAGAGAGGTGGAGTGGGGAGGCAAAGTGGGAGAATGAATAGCGCCAGACAGTAACTAAAGAAATGAACCCCTTGACGACAGGTAGTGTAACATGTTCAGAACCTGGGGCACATCTTTTCCTAGAGAAAAATGCCTCTGATAGTTGACAGGCATGTTCACAAGTAACATGGGCTTCTCCATTAGCCACGTGTGTGCAGGCATAGTTCTGCCTCAATAAATTTGATGCAATGAGCATTTCCCAAAACCCAGAACTTACTTCTGTGGATAAGTGACTAATGCTAATAGAATAAGCAAAATTCAAGCATGAATCCAGGTTTTCTGGCTGAAAAGTTGACCTGGGAACCTAACTCCATCCATATAACAGGGGCTATAATATTAATAGGAAAGAGGGAGGTACATGATTTGAGTCCTGTGGTTATATGTAAACATTGTCACGTTTTAAGCTTTTTTGATGAAAGTCTGTTTTTAGGCTAGTTTGTGTGTGGATAATGCGAGTCCATTAAAATACTGATTTGAGGAATTACCCCAGCTGAGCACAAATATGGTCGCATGTTTAACATGGTTAATATAGGTGGGTATTGTCTTATGAGTTGCTCTAATTTTGCACCAGTAACTAGCAATGTTTCTCTGCATTTGAAATGTTTGAAAAGCTTCAGAAGTGAATTCCCAGGTGGTAGACGATGACTTTTCTCAACGAGCAGTGAAAGTTGAGCTGCTGACACACTCTCCTGGATATATAAACACAGAGGTAATTGGTCAGTGTTTCAAGTAAATTCTGTTTTTTTTTTTTCCTGTAGCTTATGTCAGAGTATATTTTTTTCCATATTTCGTCTGTCTCTACCTCAAGAAATAAAAAATTAAAATGGACACTCCAGTTTACCTCATATTGGAAGAGGGATAATAACTCATTAGTAGAATTAGTTTGTGAGTTAGTAATAGCTAAGCAGCCATTGCTAGTTATGTGTAACTATTTAGCTTTCAAACTTGGACATTTATGCCCTAGATAAAGGAAAATAGTTTATAATATCTCTAAGAGAAAACGTAGAGTGTTAGAAGGGATTGAGGAGCACGGACATCTAAGTCTCTCTTTGAGCCATACAAATAAAATAACTAAAATCTAATACAAACTTTCCCACTGGGTCCTTATACTTCATATTTAGAAAATACCACAAAATAATAAAATAAAGCCTCAGGCAATGTTAGTGGCTTCTGCAGTTTTAGAAAAAAAAAAAAAAAAACAAAAACAATATCTATTGTTCCAGATAGTTTTGAAAGCTCCACAGTGTTTAATTTAAAAGTTCTCCCCAAGCCTCAGTGTGTAGGGTTAGAAGGTTGTCGGTATAAACAGTTGATACTCGATTTAATCTAAATCAAGACAGAAAAAAGAGACGTTTTGTATACATGGGAGAGCATATGTATATAAACATTTCACACTCAAATGAAAATCAAATAGAAGAAGTAATTAACCATAAAAAGGATATAGTAAAGTCCGATTCGATGGTGCAGATCAGTCTGATCCAAAACTTGGAGATTTATCATTCCAGCTGCCCTGGGTTTGTAGTTCATCCTCATATTTCTATAGATAAGGCTAAGAATGGGTAAGAAAGATAAGCTGTAACTTACAATTCTCTTTCTCTTTCTTTCTACTCTTGTTTTCTTTCTCCCTCCTTTAGAGTAGATTTTAATTTTATATAGGATACATCACTGTTTTCTGGTACTACATGCATATAGAATATGGAATCAAATGCAATGTGAAAAAAATCTAAAGAAATCACAATTTAATATTTGTGTGTGTGTTTTTTTTAAAAAAAGATATTCCTCCTGATACATCCCAAACACAAGCAGATTGGGAGAGGAGGAATTGTTTTATATGCAATTGTCTGTTGCGTTCTCTGTATCAACTGGGAGAAAATTACCGCGAACGTCTGGACGGCGAAGCACCTGGAGTTATAACAGATGTTCTTTGGACGGTTAAAGAACAGGCAGTTGACATATTTAGGGTGATGTGTCACAGTGGAAGAAGACAATATGGATTGGTGGATCTTAGATTTTAAGTAACACAAATATGAGTGTAGAGTTGTAAAGGTTGGAAGGACATGGTAGCATTTTAAACATTGCTTGTTAGCTCCTCATGCAGGTTAAATAATAAAAACAAAGGTTAATGGGGGTTCAGCTTGCTGCAAAGCAATAGAGTCAACTTCATTACATCTGTATCTATAGGTAGATAATATGTACCTAGATACGTATATCTATTTATCTATATACCTTTTAGTGTCTTTCTAAATCGGCTATGAATACAATAATCCTCTGTCTAAATATACTTGGAATGGGATAAAATAATTTGTTGGTGAGATTTTGAGGAAATTATCTTTTTATGTAAATTAACATGTAGAATTCTAGCACAAAGTATATAAATACATCAAGAAATAGAGTTTAATAGGTAATTGCATTAATGCCTTCCTTGTTAAAGTTTTAGCAATTATTTTCCAAAGAAAAAGAGAGAAAAGGCAGGAGTTGAACAGTGTAGCACTCAACACGAGCATCTCACAAACATGAACATTGTTGAAAGAACGTAATGAAAATGATAATTTGTAGGATGCTGTCCTGATGATATGTCTGAGGCATGCCCGCTTTCTGATTATGAAATAGAGAGTAACAATGCTCTTTCTTCATTTTATGGCAAAAGGTTCAAATGAGGTTTTTAAAAGACAGTGTCACACAAAAAATAAAAAATGTATGTATTAATGTAAGTTTCTGTCTTCTCTATCAGCTCAGCACACATTAGAAATGTATGTGTAGCACTGTAGGTGCAAACTCCAATAGGTGGATGGATATTTACCCAAGGAAATTTGAGCCACGGCCTTTCATTTTCAGAGAGCTGCTACCTAATCTCAGTGTAGCATCAGGACAAAGGACACCTCATTCCTCTTGCGCCTGCCCTGCGAACCAACCCTTTGTGAACCACCTAAGCGATTAGAATAATGGGCTGGGAAAAAAAGATAAAATACAAATTTCACTCAGATCTGCGTTGGATTACTTCCTCGTGCCCCTGCCTTTATTGAGCGATTTGGAGTTTCATTAGAATTCAGAATTCCTGTGGAAAGAGAAAACACGGTGGCAGGGACTTCTCTTTCAAGGGGATTGCAGGCTGACCCATCAAAATGAAAAGGCTCAATGTTGTGCTGACAGGTCCCCAAGCAGCCCTGAGTGACAGCTTCATTTCAGGAGTTCTCAGATGAGGTTTGAATTGAAGGGGGAGAGGTAGTGCTGGAGACACTTTGTTCCCTAAAAGTGTCAGAGTCAACTCTGCAGCTCACGGACCAGGGGCAAAGAAGAGCAGAAACCAGTCTCTGCCTGCCCATCTCCTAATTTATTATTAACGTCTCACAAATATTCACTCCACAAGAGGTTTCATATGAGACTTAGAGTTCTTAGCTATGGATATCTTTTAATTACAACTCTGGGGAGAAAATAAAGAGAGAAGAAAGAAAGTTCTGTAAAGAGGCTATAGCCAAAAGGTACAATACTCTGCCTGGACAGTTTTTCCAAAGGAATCCTGATTTTAGTAGGGCATTCTCCCAACCAATACTGCCACACACATCTCATCAGACAATGAACTGAAGTCTATCCTTGAAAAAGAAAAGTGTAAGCTCTTTCTCCGTTGAGATGATCTGATCTGAACCACAGTAATAATGAACAATAATAATGCATAATGGTTCCTCATAATTGTGCACTTGCTGTCGTGGAATAAATTTGATACATCTTTTCTAGAAATAGCAGACATAATAAGATGAAATGGGTATCTACAACTCTGTGGATGAAAAGTGAGAAGATTTTTAAATTTCCAAGGCAGTCAATATTCACTGAGTCATTACTCCCACCTTCCAGTGCTCCAGCCACTAATGAAAGGCAGCTTGGAAGAAACAGACAATAGACAAAATTCAGTTTCCCCATAAAACATTTTTCTCATGATACTATCCCATGGGTATTTTCATCTCAAAAAGGATACTCTGTAGGTAAGAGAAAATCACAAAATTCACATAGTTTCTTAATAGCCATAATTTTGAAAACTTTTTAAAACAGAAAATGTATGTGGAATTCAGATAAAGAACTCTCCTTTTCTCCAAATATTATACATTCAAAATTTATCATATTTCTTCTTGTATTTCCAGAAGAGTATTTGCATTGTCTCTGAGTTGCATGATAAAACCACAGCAACACAACACTGTCCTTAAGATATGTGTGTTAATTTTTTAACTGCTGCAATACAGCCCAAAGTGGCATAAATCTATTACACTGGCAAAGCATAAGTTAAGGATAATCTTGAAAAGCTTCATCCTACATATTTTGTTTTTATCCAATTTCTTACGTTTTACATTTTCCTTCAATAAATGTGCTTATGTTACACATTAGAACTGTCTTCAAACAACTTTTTATCTGGCCCTATGTTTTCAGTGATTTATCATGTTCTCTATCCTAACCAATGAAGAGGATAGAGAAATCCACCTTTTCTGTTTGGAAAGAGATCTTAAAATCACATACATTTTTAATCAATTTTTTTAGAATATTAGGGTTCCTTTAACTTTAAGGAATTTCATCTCTATATAATATTATGTTAATGAAATGCAGAATATATTTTTCAAGGATAAATATTATTGAAATTTTTATTTCATGCTTCCAGTAAAAGTGAATTCTAAACTATAATTTTCTCTGGAATCTTTTATTTCAGGGTCCTAAAATTTTGTGGCCCCAGAGCAAGTATTAGCTAGAAAACTGAAATAGAGAATGAATAAATTATTAAGTGCAGCAAAACACAACAAAATCATCTGTAAAATATATTTGTTTTCCACATCCAAGTATTCCTGTGTAAAAAGTTGAGTTGTATGCCAACTTATCCAGAAAAATAGTTGAGTTTTCCTTTTTTTTTTTTGAGATGAAGTTTTGCTGTTGTTACCCAGACTGGAGTGCAATGGCACGATCTCGGCTCACCGCAACCTCCGCCTTCTGGGTTCAAGCAGTTCTCCTGCCTTAGGCTCCCGAGTAGCTGGGACTACAGGCGCGCACCACTATGCCCAGCTAATTTTTGTATTTTTAGTAGAGACAGGGTTTCACCATGTTGACCAGGATGGTCTCGATCTCTTGACCTCGTGATCCACCCACCTCGGCCTCCCAAAGTGCTGGGATTATAGGCGTGAGCCACCGTGCCCGGCCCTGAGTTTTCCTCTTCACTTTGCCAGTGAGAGGAAATCAGTAGTGTAATTGTTAAAGGTTACCCATACCTACCTCTACTATAGTCTAGCATAAAGTAATGCATACTGTGAATTTCCTGCTTGACTGTCATGCTTTCAGTTTCATCCCATTGATTCACAGCTATTTATTCAGCACTTGCTACAACCATGCTGGAAACCCTGGAGCAAACAGGCTGTGTTACTCAGCAAGACCGAGGTAGAGCCTTATGCAGGAAGAAGAAATGGACATACCACCCAGGAAATAGATATATGTTACCTTTTCTTATTCCATAATTAATATTAATAATCCTGGACAGAAAGTACCATGTTTCTAGACCTTTATAGAAATACATATAGGTTACATTTCCTCATTCCATAATTAATATTAATAATCCCGGACAGAAACTGCCAAGTGTCTAGACCCTTATGGTACTGCCTTACCCTTTCTGGATGAATCCTTCACATACTGATAAATTTTATCCAAACAAAAATTTTGGTACTGGAACAGAAAACTAGAGATAAGCTTTGGGAAAAGGTCAAGAAACTAAATAATGCTCTAGAAGAGACAAAAAGAAAAATGAGATAGTAATGTTGGGAAAGTTTTAATACATGTTGCCCTGAAAAAACAAAAAACTACTTGTCAAAGTTCTCCTTCAGAGTGTACCCTTTCTCTAAAAGGTGTGCGTGATATGAATTAAAGCAACACAGAGAAATTTATGGGCTCCTTCTGAGGTCTACCCAACTCACCGCAAAACTGTTCCTAATAGGTGTGGTATACTTTTTCAGATTCTGTGTGTGTGTGTGTGTGTGTGTATGTATAGTCTATATACACATATGTGTACCTACATGTGTATGTATATAAATATATATTTACCTGGGTGAAATAGTATATTCTTTTTTCTTTAAATATATATATGTATGTGCATGTAGACATAAATGTAGATATAGCTAGGTAGGTATTCATGTGAAACAAAGAGGTCTATATCAGCTTTTTAATGGTTGCGTGATATTCCAGCATAGGAGTATAGTACAACTTATTTAACACACATTTAGCTTGTTGTAAAATTTTGGTATTAATAAAATAGCACATATGCAAAGGCACCCTTGCATAGGTCTATTCATTCTTCTCTAATCTCTACCTTAGATAAACTTTAAAAGTAGAATTTCTGGGTCAAGCCGTATGCTTATTTAAAATGGCATTGCACATTTTCAAATTGTCTCTAGAAAAGCAGTAACAGTATCAGTGGGTGGGCTATTTGTAAAACTTGAATTTTTTTCCCTTATTGGTGAGGTTCAGCATTTTTCATATGCTTATTGGTATTTATTATTTTGGGGGGTTCGTGTCTTTTATTCCCTTCCTGAAAACTTGTGGTGGGTGTCAACTTTATTTGTACTCTCATTTTCATGATTTTCCAAAGGAATTTGACTTTTAAAAATTAGATAGCCAATGTTTTGGTTTAATTTTATTGTTATTTTTTGAAGTGACTGCTGTGTTTTTATTTACTTTTCTATTTTGTTGTTTTAGCGAATTCTTTTTTATTATAATTGTGTATATTGGAACAAAAAGTTGTAGTTCTTAATCTAGATGAAATATTTCAAGATGTTGTAATTCCAGTCCCCTCTAAAATCATAGAAATAGACACATATCTGTGTGTTTTTTACTTAGTTATGTCCATTGACAGATCCTGGGCCCAAATTGCCTATATGATCAATATTTATTCAGTATCTAGTGAATAAAAATGGAGTGCTGACTGCTTTTTAAAAGATTCGTAGATAAAGAAGTAGGTCACAATTTTCATGTTCCGAATAATAGTTTTAAGATGGGATGTTTAGAAGAAATGAAGTTCACATTTGATATTCATTCTGTGTAGTAAAGATCTCCAATGGCACAAACTCTAAGAGAAGCCTGAAAAAAAACCTTACAGCTAACTGGTCACTTAAAATATTGCTTAAAGAAGAAAAAAGAAATCTGTTTAAAATTTGATCTTAGTTCTGATGCAGCCTATAAGAGCAAAATTAAAATATCTTAATAATCAGAATTAATGTCATGAGAAAAAAATGACAATAAATCACTGAAATGATTTCCAAGCGTGTTTTGACCTTTTACACTAGACACTAATTTTTGAAGACCTTTTGAAAACCGAAACAGAGGATGATTTAAACCATCCACATTCCTCCTGACTTGAGCTTTCACAGATGTGAATGCTGATTGGAAAATCTTGCCATGGTTTCCCTGAAGAAAAAAAGTAATGATGACTGTATGAATATGACATTTCAACATACAATGTGATGCAAAACAAGGTATTTACTTATTTTTTTAAAGAAGAAAACGAAATCTACCTCCCAAACACCAACTACACTGGATGCAATTTTAGCCCAGTGTGGATTTTATTTGCACCCCATTACTCATAAACACCCAAATGTAACTCTTTTACTAGAGCTCCTTTTGAGTTCAATGTGATAATGAATGTGAAGGGTCTATGTGGGGGGAGTCGGGGAGGGGGGCACTTTGTGATTTTGCAGGTTCACACCAGATAGGCATTTTTTATAGCCTGAAAGGGGATGTTTTCTTTTGTTAATGGCTTACAATCAGATGAAAGGACTCATCACTCTATTTTAGTGCTCCACCACATGGCGCGTATCTTTTATAAATTACAGGCTGGCGTTGTGTGCACTTGGGGAGAGAAAGGTTGGTTTTTCTCGCTGTGAGCCATCCTGCCTAATTGTCGTATGCAAATAAAAGCAATTATAAGGCTTTTAGGGTGAAGGGATGACAGCTGAGTTTGGCAGTTGAGAAGGCCTCACCCACCTTGTTGGCATAGCAACAGGGAGGAAAAGGACAAAATGGTGTGTATACACAGGAAATATACATGTTTTGGTTCAAGAATTTTAAAATATATACCAATGTTGAAATGAAAATGTCAATATGTGTAATGAATGCCTTTGTTTAAAATATTATTTAAATTAAACTCTATTTATTTCTCAGCCCTTTGAATGATCCTTGTCATCTAACTACCATTTATCTGCTGTCATTTGTGATTTTTAGTTGCTGCTTTTAAAGTTCTGTGCAGATCATAACAACAGTATTCAATAATTAGGAGATTATAAGTTCTTGATTTTCACAACCTTTGGAAATACCACTGGGTGAAAGTTTTGTGTAAGGAAATCCCAGTAAAGCAGATGATGGAATGTGGGAAAATGGTGCAAAGTATGCAGCTCTCAGTGCATAAAGTTCAATATTAAAAAAATGTTTGTGCTAAAGTGTTAAACAAGTAGAATAAATAGCATGCTACTAGCATACAAAATTAAAATGAGTCACAAATGGATATCTTCTATGGCAATTTATTTCACAATTACTCTTGTGGAAGCTTTCATGAATTAAATATGAGTTCTGTCTTGAAATTAGGTGTTATAAGGCTAAATTACAAGAGGCAGGCAGTAATTGAGGTGGCAGCAACACAGGGTCTGGTGAACTAATCTCTTGCCATGTCACATGGCTCACCTTCAGCCAATGAGATGCCTCCCATCACAAAAACAGAGGCAGCTGAGAAAAATTGATTTCTCATCTGAGCCATATTTGATAGCTTTTGAAATCGAAAATTGAAATTAACTAACCTAAGCCCCGTTGTAACAAAAGAGCAAATTAAATATGCAACATCGTTTCCTATTGGCAGTAAGAGGGCCTGCCAAGGTAAATTTGTAAATAGAGTTTAAGATGCAATTCTGTTCTCTCTCTTTCTCTTTCAGTGTAAAAGTATAAGTGTATAGTGGCTTTATAAATTATTTATATAAAAAAAATCATCAGCTGCAAATGGCCACTGTGGTTAAGGACTTCCATGGAGAAAATGATTGCATTAGGAGAGCTCATTGAATGAATTAAAATTAAAAATCATCCTCAATGATTTGCTGATCTTACCTAAAATAAAAAGTAGGAATATTTTAAACTTTTTTTTCCTGAACTTTATTTTTTTTCTCTCCTTCCAAATGCAAAGAACAAATCTAACATGATTTACTGAAATTCGAAACAACCACAGCCACTGTGGTGTAAATCAAACCACCCAACTGTCTTTTAAATAATTGTAAAAATTAATTTTGATTTACCAATTGCTTAAAACAAATCTATTGCTTCATTGTGTAATATGTGACAGTTTCAAGTCTGACCACTTTAAGAATTATTTTCCAAATGGATCCCATGATTCAGCAAGTATAGCTATTGATTCTGAATTTATAAATATACTAGATCAGATGAAGAAAATAGGTGTCTCAGAGGCTATATCCTAGATAACCCAGGAGTGACAGTTTTTAATTTATTATTTCACTCCTGCTTGTGCAATAGGCTGTCGAATATAATGTTTGTATAGCCACAGAAAGTGTTCGTCCTGACTTTATAGTGCCTGAATATTTTAAGTGGGCAAATTAATTGTATATGTTTGAGTGAGAGGTGATTGAAGATAAAAATCATGAAATCACAGTACAATCCTGTCTTCCCTGTTTGGATCTGAACCATACATATAGAATTCAATGACTAGCATAATGGAGGGTATTATGCTTAGCCTGCCTGTCAGCCCATAGATCCGGTAAAATCATTTTCTGTTCTAATTTATTATTTTTAGTGTCAATCAGACTCTGAGGAGATAAGTAACATCGTTAGGTACTGTGATCAACTACTCAGCACTTTTTAAAAGAAGTTTAAGTAGTTGCCATTATCTGTACTGGAAGACATAGTCAAGGTTCAAAAAGTTTCTCTGTTGCACAGAAATCTTAGGGGAAAGAAAGCCTTTTGAAGATAAAGCCTAGAAACACTACTTTTCATTTCCTTTGTAAGAACCAAATTTCATGGAGGCACCAGGAGACCACATATTACTTCCAAACCAAAGTAATGCCCAGGTCACATTTCTCCCCTGAGCCTCTAACCAAAACTCCTATTGCACAGCTGTGGAGACTGACTCAAGCTGCCCTCATTTTCTTCGCCCTGTTGTTAGCTTTCCATTGAAGGTGCTGTGGGAAAGAAACATACCCAGAGTAAGTAGCCCCAAAGGAAAGGAGATGAAACCAAAGGTAGACTCAGTCTAGGTACAGGACATTTCCTCCATGAACTTTTTCCTTCATCCTTGAACTCAACTTTCTAAAAAATGCTTTTTGTAAATAAGATTTTTATTTGAAATAAGTTTCACCCTGGAAAAGTATTGGCTACAGATTGATAATTTGTATTTTCCAGGCTTGATGCACACCACATCCTTTTAACCAGATGATCTGAAAGAGTTTCAGAAGTGGCACTAATTAGGCAGAAGTAAGTGGTTTTGTTTCCATTTTATGGATGATTGATAAGAAACAACCAAGGAAAATTCCAAATCATGGATTTTAATTGGTCACGTAGCTAGAGTTGGAAATTCAAATTTCTGTCTTCATTCAGATTAAAGTACATGGATTTGAATTCGTTTTACTTCCTAAAGCTAGAAATAAAAATGTTTAATTCAAGTTCCCATCAAATTTTATGCATAGAAAAATGCTTATGTGCAACTCTTAGTCAACGGGTGAGATGTTCAAAGTTTTTAACAATTGGGAATTTGGGCACTGATTATTAAGGAGAGATGCTAGCTATACGTAGCTGGCATGGCTATCGCGTTTGGCAGAGATTGAAAAGCAGCTCTGGACTCTATCATATTGATTAAGCACCTACTACATGTTAGGATCAATGCTTTGTAATCGCTGCCTTTTTAATATTCTCTTTCTTGTTTATGCCTTTCATTTTGTAAAATGCTTTGCTAATATCTAGATGTTTTCCTCCTGTCTTCCAAAATAGCAGCCCTGTCAAAAAGATGAAGTGCTTCAAAAGCCCTCCCAGGTGGTGAGATTTTGGTGCTTTTAAGTGATTACAAAACATTCACCTGAAAATTTGGTCTATGATTCATTTCATTGCATCAATTCTCACCTCCTTGTACCTTGTTTTTACCTCTGAAAATGGACATTCTAATACACGTGACTTCAAGTGGGTTTTTGTTTTTGTTCTGTAAGGGGTCAGATTTCAGAGCACTTGCGGTGTCTGGTCTCTAGCAAGCTCTCAATGAATGGTTGCCACTATCTTTTCAGAAATGTTATGAGCTCAAAACCAGGATCTAAGCAGAGGGTCAACACTAGGCACACTTTTCAGGAGGATTCTTGCTTAAGAAGGAGAGGATAGTAGTATTCTGAGCCTACTATGTGGATTCTTTAAGGGTATTTCACATTGATTTAACACCTTATTTAATCCTCCCAATAACCCTGAGACAAAGGTACTATTCTTAAAATGCCCATTTTATAGATAGTTAGGCTAAAACTCTGGGAGGGTAGGTAACCAGGGTTCTGACCAACATCTGTCTAACTCCATCACATTTTCTTTCTATTAAAAAGTGATGGCAGGAGGAAGGCAGCAAATCACACTGCCGTGTGTGTACCTATGCAACAATCTTGCTTGTTCTTCACATGTACCCCAAAACCTAAAATGCAATTAAAAATATTAATAATAAAAGATAAATAAATAAATAAATGTTTAAAAAAATGGAAGACAAACTTGGCTCAGGAAGTAGGAAGGCAGAGACCCAAGTACTCCTCCAGCCTAGTTTTCCCACAAATGACAAAATGGGTACCAGTTAACTCTTTGTCTTGGAAATCCTGGTTATACATAGAACTCAGAATTATCTCTGCTTACAAACCAGAGAAGACATTTGCCATCAAGTGCTATATAGCCAGGATAGAGGTGAATTTGAGTTTCATAGCTAGACTCCTAGTGCTAGCAGCCAGCTAGTTGCACAGGCTACTCTATCATTTGAGTACCCTTTCAACATGACATATTTTTATGTCCAGTTGAACTTTGGGGGCCCTGTTTATCGCGTTATGGTGGAGTTTTAATCTTTACAGTTCTGTGAAGTAGTTACTACTTTTATTCCAATTTTACCAGCATGAAGTTCTAAGATTAAGTAATTTGCTGAAAATCTCACAGGTAGCAAGTGCACACTTAGGCAATCTAAGACCATAATGTGTCCTTTTAAAGCAATTCTTTATTAATGAGTAATACACATATAGAAAAATATACACATCCTAAGTGTAGAAGTTGATAAACTTTCATAAACCGAATACCATGTGTAATCAGCTCCCAGATGAAGAAACAAATCACTACCAGCATCCTGGAAGCCCTCTCATGTCCCTTTCTAGTCACCATCCCTGACAAGGGCAACTGTTCTCTTGACTTGTAATTGCATAAAGTAGTTTGACAGTTTTTATTCTTCATGTAAATGGAATTTTACAGTAAAAAAAAAAGTGATGTCATTGAACTAGTGCCAGGGATCGTGCTAGCACCAAACTATTATAAACATATTCATCAAATATGTGGAGCTCTGTATAATGGAGAACTGGAAGTAATTCTTGTCTCATTTTAACAAGTTCTTAAGACTTCTTTTAAGATAATATGTATTCACATTATCATAAATGTATCATTGTATAGACAAGCAGAGTGGATGAGCTGTAAGTTTCAGTTAAACTCTGGATAAAAAAGATGTTTAAGGGGGAAATGCCTCTTATGCATATTCTTATTTGCATCCTTCATATTCCTTTATGAACAAGGCCAGATTCGTGCATCTTAAGCTTCTATAAGATTTGATAAACACACACTCCAGAGAGTCCTGTACACTCAGGGCTCACATCAATCAAATATTTTTGTTGTTGTTGTTAAGCTCTCGTATTTGCACAAGAAGTGTCCTTTCAAAAACTTTTTTGTATGCTGACTTTTTTTTCATTTTATTTTATTTTATTTTTTGCCTAAGTGGATTGAGCTTGCAGTAACTCAGTGAGTGCACTGTGATGTTTACCGCTTTCGTTTTGGAACAATGAGGATCAATTCTCTTTCTACTTTATGAATCACAGCTTCTCTACACCAAGCATCTCCTGAGGTACTGAAGTTCTATCTGAAAAGAAGTTGGCTATAGCTCCCATTCTTATCATTTCTCTCTCTTTACTGGTGAATACAGACAAAGGGGCAGCTATTATGAGATAATATGGCACACGCAACACTGGAAATAAACAGGAGGTGTCATGGGAACCTCTAAAAGAGATATCTCACCTGGAACTGTGAAATCTAAAAAGTACTGCTTTCTCTGCTGAGATCTGCAGACTGAGAACCAATTATTCAGGTGATGGAGGTGGTGGTGGTGAGGCAAGCTCAGCACCAGGACTCAAAGCTGAGCAAGCAGCAAGTGCAAGGGCCAAGATGTCAGCAGAGAGCATGGCCCGATACCAGAACCCAAAGTCAGTAAACACAGCTAGAGCACCGGGTGTGTGAACTAGAGGGCAGAAACTGAGAGGAGGTTGAAGAAAACGGCAGAGGCTATGTTACACCTGTCTTCCATGTCACGTTCAGGAGGACAATTAGAGACCTCTAAGGCACTTTGAGTAGGAGAATGGTGTAATGGGAATATTCCCTGATTTCTGTGCATGTTAGAGGCTACCAGACAAAAGGCAGGGTAGATGGTTTGGAAGCTGTCTGAGGCAATTCAGATATAACATGGTAGGGTCCCACTGGGGTCATCCTGGTTTTGGAGATGGTGAAAGTAGAGAGATGTTTGACAGATATTCAGGACTTGGTGATAAATTGGTATGTAGGGGCAAGAAGGGTTAACATAAAGACTGAAAGATAATGACAAACTCCTGCACACCAGTAATAGAAAGATAAAATAGGAAAGAGAGGAATTAAGGAACTCGTATGAGAGGAAATATGAGGGACCAAAAAACATGAATGCAACCTCAGCCTCACTTTTAATGGTAGAACTGTATGCTAACACCAAAATGAGATACCATTTGCACCATTTGGGCAAACGATAACAATCTGACCATGCCACATATCAGGGAAGGTGTCAGTAAACAGCAGCAGGCATTCATAGCTGGTGTGAGTAGAAATTGGTATCACTTTGGAGACCAATTTGGCATAATCCAGTACAGTTGAAAATATGTATATGTTCCATTCAGAAAATCCACTTGTAGCTGTGTATTCTGGAAAAAAATCTTACTCTTTTGCAAGAGAAAATGCATAAACATATGCTCATTCTAGTATTGTAGATTATAGGTGACCCCTATGTGTAATTGTATTGTAAAATTGTAGACGTCAACATCTCTTGCTGCTGGAATGGATAGTCACATAAGGCATATTCGTATGATGGAATATCACACAGCAACTAAAATTAATGATTCAAATACTTGTGTTCCAAAATGGATAGTACTCAAATAATGTTGAGTTGAGAAAAGACCAAACAATAGTATTATGCCAGCAAGACACCATTTGGTTAACATTCTAAAAGATGTAACAGAAGATGGTCTATCGAGTACATAGTATGTATTGTATTGATTTTATGTATATGTATTTTATACATGTGTAATAGAACCGCGGAGGCACGGACTGAAAATACACAGGCCAAATATTTATCTTGTCAACTCATGCTAGACTCAACCAGTATTTAATACACACAGTATTTGTTAAGCCTTTATTAGTGGCTGAATCTGGAGAGTGAAGGAGAAAGAGGAGCGTGTGCTTGGAAAAGAGATGGAGTGTGATATAGAGGTAGTTTCATTGTGTTTATAATATTTTTATTTTGTTGGAGAAATAATGATAAGCCTTTGTTAATTCTTGGTGGTGGATACAAGGATTTATGTACTGTGATATTGAAATTAAATGCGTGCTGAAAAAGTGTCCATGAATTTACAAAGGAATGTGAGCGATGTGAAATTAATTTTGTGGGATTGTTGGGAAAGAAGGCTGATTGAAGGTGAGTGTAGGGCAAAGCGGAGGGAAGAAGAAAAGAGAGGGATTTAGCACTTTTCAAGAAGTTGCACTTGCAGAGAGAAGAGACATATAGTTGAGGGATTTTTTTTTTTTTAGGAAGAAGGTGTTAATACATATCTAAATGCTGATGGGTTGAAGTGAGTTCCCGAAGAGGAAACTAGCTGCTTCTCGTTACTGCAGAAAGCATGCTGTGGGTGAAGTCTTGAGCAGTGGAAGGACACTTCTCCTCATGGAAAAGCAGAGGAAGGAAGGATGGTAGGCATAAGTACATTAGGGAGGTGGCAGGTGTTGTGTGAGGACTCTCACAATGGTGTTTGAATTTATATCTTTGCAAAGTGAGCAAGAGTTACCTGAGTTAAAACTTTAAGCGAATGTTGGGAATTGCTATTGGGAGGAGAATAGGCTGAATGAAAAACAAAGACTGGCTGGCAGACCTGAGAACTTGAACGAAATTGGAGATCTTCAATTTCTCGTGGCCCCAGTGTCTAGAGTTGTGTGATTTGCTCCAGCATTGCCCAGCACCCCAGAAGAGGACACTGAGCAAGTAAACAGTGGAGTGAATCCAGCGCTGAGTTCTTCCAGGCAGATGGGATGGAAGAGCTCAAGAACATGGGGGCTGAGGAGACAACAAACCTTGCCTGTGATAACTGTCACGGAATCTCAGCTTGATGGAGAAGGAAGTGAAGCCAGGAGGAGGTGGAGGATGAAGGGTAGAGTAGAGTCAGGAAAATGGAGGTCTCGGTGAAGCTAAAACAGCAGTTTTATGTGACCACTATTCAACTCTTCTACTGTGTTGGGATTTTCATGACTTTAGGAATGGAGCAGTTATTAGTGATGACATAGTCAGGAGTGTGGTAATCAGAGTGGGTGACAGAGATGTATGAGCAATCAATGGAAATAGTTTGAAGAGCTGAGTGGCCAGGGAACCGGCTGTGTGTTCGTGAAGATGCTGAAAGCACCTATGATGATGGCATCACTTGGGAGGGATGGGACTGTGAACCCGACACTCAGGTCTTGGATGAGTGATGGGTAAATAAGATGGATGATGGATAGGAGGGCAGGGCATGGTCTGGCTCAGTCACCCGAGCCTCAGTGGACTGGAGGAGAAGGTATCTGGACTTAATGAGAAGGATCAGTGAGGGCATCATAATTCTAAGGTTCATGAAGGTCGGGAGTGTGAGGCAATCTCCACCGGAGAAGACGGTAAAGGAACAGTGTCCTTGGGAGGAAGTCAGCTGTTAGTGGAGACCATATAATGAAGGAGGCCTCCACTGAGATTGAGGATGGCTTGCAGATTCTAGAACAGGGTCTCAGAAGGCACAGTGAAACATTTGGTTGGGAGGCAGAGTGGGAGTTTGGGGAAGGGGTCAGGCAGCACAGAATCGGGTGGTAATGAAGGCACTGAGCAGGGAGCTTCCCATCTTGAGCAGTGTGGACAAGGTTGGCAAGGCTTTGAGGCACCATGAATGAATAACTATGGCTTCAAGATTTCCATGAGAATTATTCCAAGCAGTCTTCTGCTGGCAGGTGGAAGGAAACAGGTGGGAGGGACCTTCAGGACTTGAATGAATCTATTAGGCCTGGATAATTGCATTTCTGAGGAAGTCTTGGTTCATTGATGGACAAAGTAACTCTCTGGAAGGAGTTGGGTGGCTGGGCTCTGGACAGGGTGGGAAAGTTCCAGGGAGTGACTCATGGCTGCCAACTTGTGTGCTATGAGTGCAGGTGGAGGCTCAGTCTAAGGCTGAGGCCAGAGCATAATCAAATTCTGATACTGTAACTCCACATAAGCCTGCACCAATCCTGGGAAACCTGTGAGGAGGCTCAGGTTAAGATCTAATCACCACTTCTACCTTCCCCCATGTATATACACATACTCAACAAGCAATGGCGAAGTTTAGACTTGATAGTGCTATCCAGAAATTTGTGACTGGAATCCAGGAACATGGGCCAGCAAACATATAGCATTTGCACCATTTAAGATTAACAAAGAGGTTTTTCTGTTGTTGATGATGATAAATTACATATTTAGTGCATTTGTGGGAAGGCGCTGTCACAATGCTTCTAGGCTTAGGTCATCAGTAGGATGGACTCCATCCAGCCCGGGAAGACAGTCATGCCCCACAGCGGTGTGGTACAAAGCTATGCAAATCTGCATCCTCTGTATAATTTTGTGATTTGGTATGTTTGCATATCGGATTTTCTAAAACCAAGTCCCCTCTGAAGGATATTAACAAGCAACGATGAGGATAGTTTCACTTCCTCCTGAGAAGTTCAGGGAAGGTGAAGCCACTTGAGAGGTCTTCACAGTCTTTGTTGATGACATTCCACTTAAACATAGCCCTTTTGCCTGACATGAGGGTTCACTGTGTGAGCCAGCATTGATTGATTTCTGGTTGGCTCTAGTGAATCTAAGCCCTTTAGGTCAGTCTTAAGCATCATAAACTCGTTTTCTTTTCCTGAAGACGCAATTGGACTTTAGTGGTAGAATCTGCTTTTAGTTGAAGGGACAGAGGAAACTCGCTCTATATCTCACAAATGAAATGAAATGAAATAATACACACTGTTGTTAGTGTCTAAACTCTGCAGACTCAGTCACACCGGCATCCTGGGTTCAGTTCAATGAAACCACTTCCCTGTGATTGGCTTAGAAATCTCATGCGCATATATGCATACCTAAGCTGGAGGCTTTCATGGTCTTCATCCAAAAGAAGAAAATAATCAGAAGGCCGGTAATTCTGGGAGGCTTCAAAAACGCTCACGGCCATAAAAATCAGAGTGAAGACAGATCTATACTGAGAAAATTTCTGTAGAACAAATTCTGCCGAGAATATTCAGCCACTGGACAAGGTTGATAATTCTGAGAAGCCTACAGAGGCACTTAATCTTAAAACTGCCAGTGCAGAAGAATAAAGCAGCCTCTGTCCACGCTTGAGATCTTTAGAACAGGTTATTTCCTTTCTTTTTCTTTTAATTCTCAATATACAGATGGTGTGTGCAAAAGAGAGCTTTAAAATAAGCAGGGCAGGCCCTCCCAAATAAAAAATGTAACTTGATTATCTGAAACTTTTCTGTGCTTCCAAAGATTAGAACACTGAAAAATTTCCTAAAAGAATGCTAGTTTTATTAAAATCTATTTTGATGTATATATTATAAAAATCATACAGGTTTCGGCAGAATGAAGGTTTAAATGGGTTTGCAAATGCCACAGGAATGGACTTTCTCCTTCACATTTAAATGTTATAAAACCAGTGTTCTGAGAACCACATACTTGCACATTTCAATAGTTAACAACTTATTCCCCATGAAGTGAAAATGCCCGGAATTGCTCTCAGAAAAGAGTACATTGATGAAAATATAAAGGAACAGCTTCACAGAGGGACTTCAGAAATAAGACGTGTTTCTCTCCTCCATCCACGGAGAAGGAGGAATTTGCTCACTTGTGAGTTTTCCCAGTCTCCATCATTCTACTCAAATACCTCCAGTCTTCTAACCGCACCACCTTCTCAGAGGACTGTAGAGACCTCACACCACCCCCGACACCTACCGTGAAAGTTAGCTGCAGGCTACAGTTATATAATATCACAGAAAAAAGATTAAGAATTACATTATTGTTGTTGCTGGAAGGCTGTATTAGAGCTATATCAGAAGAGAGATTTATAGCAGTATTTAGTGAATGCAACTAGTTTCGTTATCTGTCAGTAACCATATCCGTGTTGTGCATGTGGTAAGATTAAATTAAGTCATTATAATAACCCTACAAAAGGTGACAGTTTGGTGGTGGCCAGTCTGGTTAAAGGAAATCGTATTAGCTTGATGCTATGGTATTATTCATTTCGACACAGGTTGTTGGCCAAGTCTGCCCAAAATGTGCCTTATAATTTTTAGGCATTTCCTTTATTAAGGAACATGAAAAGATCTACCTTTAGGATATAGGCATTATTGGAGTTATCAATCTCGACCTACTTAAACATATCACAGGCTCAAACTTGGAAGCAGGATTTCTTTGCAAAATTAACTTTTTCCACCTTTGAACAGTTTTCGCACATTTGTTTTTACTAGGAATTATTTTTTCAGAGATGGCTGCATGAAGGGTCATTAGACAGGCAGGTTAGCATACTAGAAGGTTCAGAAAGTTAATTCAAAATTTTAAAGAGTTGCCAAGGGGGAAAAAAATCAGTCTGGATCTAGTGAAAAATGATCAATAGATAACAACTATTGGTAATACTGGTTTTATAGTAAGTCATAAATAATACATGTTAATTACACTGATAATATAGAGCATATATATATACTATATAATATATATATTTAATTGAGAGAGAATCTAGTCTCACTATTAGCAAATTTCAGCAAAAAATATTATTGGTTATTATTTTTCTTTCTACTGTCATTTTCCCAATTATTTACATTGTTCAAAATTGAAATAATCTAGGTGAGAAAGGAAAGGTTTTGTCACAATTTTTAAATGAATACCTGGGAAGGTAAGCTGGGTGCTATTATAATTTGTGTTTTTGGCAACCCGATTAGACATAATATATTACAGTTATGAAAATAAAATCAAGATTTTTAGATTTTTCTACTGAGGGGAAAAAAACAGAGAAATTATATGGCGATGTTTCTTGATCTCAAGTGTGGACCTTGGCTATTAGATTATTACACTGCACAACTAGAAAATTTAACAATTGTCATCTGGCCGAGTGTGGTGGCCCACACCTATAAAACCTGTATTTGGGGAGGTCAAGGTAGGAGGATTACTTGAGTATGCAAGTTTGAGACCAGCCTGGGCAACAAAGCAAGACTCCATCTCTACAAAAAATAAGACAAAAGTTAAAAAAATAACAATTACAAAAAGCATTGTTATCTCACAGCTTGGTCTAGTCATCCCAAATGTGGAGACTGGCGCTCCCAAGAGACACATGTTCTACGAAGCAGATCTTGCAAGCAGCAGTGTTCAAAGCTCAGCTCAGTACCTCTTGAACATTGTTTTTGTTTCTTTAAATTGACTCAATGTACAAAGGCTATAAGCAATAATGTAGTTATAAGCAATAATGCAAGTTAGGGGCTCATAAAACGACAAGTATATTGGCAGGGTTTGTTAAGGTCTGGAAATCTCATTTTCTGGTTTCAAACTTCACTGAAGCCCAGACTAGTAAAGTCCTTCTGTTATAGTCTCAGAGCTGCCTCCTCCCCTCCCCTCTCCTTCCCTCTTCTCCCCTTCTCTTCCCTCCCCTCCTTTCTCCTCTCCTTTCCTTTCTTCTCCCCTCCCCTCCCTTCCTTTACCTTGCAGTCTTTTCCTTCCCTCCCTCCCTCCCTCCTTCCCTCCCTCCCTTCTTTCCTTCCCTCCTTCCTTCCTTCCTTCCTTCCTTCCTTCCTTCCTTCCTTCCTTCCTTCCTTCCTTCCTTCCTTCCTTCCCTCCCTCCCTCCCTCCCTCCCGCACTATCTCTCTCTCTCTTTCTTTTTCTTTCTTCTTTCTCTCTTTTTTTTTCCTTGAGACAGAGACTCCCTCTGTCACCAGGCTGGAGTACAATGGCACAATCTTGGCTCACTGCAACCTACACCTCCAGGGTTGAAGTGATGCTCCTGCCTCTGCCTCCCCAGTAGCTGGGATTAAAGGTGTGAGCCACTGTGCCCAGCCTAATAGTGGCTTTCTCATGTTTTCACAAGATGTGTAATTATACATCTACATGATAATACAATAAAAGTCTCTCTCTCCCCAACTAGTATCGCTCACCTCTGTATCCTTGGCACCTGCCATATTTAATAGGTGCTCAATAAATGTTCATTATGTGAATGAAAGGATCTGTCAAACAGTTCAAGTGTTTTTTCCTATCTAGACATTCAAATCAATGGGTTGCTCAAAATGAAAGTCGTCTTTAGGTGTAAATTTGTTAATTATAAAGTACTGACAATACTTCAACATTGTGGAATGTTTTAAAGGATTTAAAAAATGTTATTTTGTTTATTTTTATTTCATTGACTTCAGTGAAAGAGGAAAGAGTCTTCAGTAAACTCCCAAATGTCTTATAGTAGGGTGTGTTTGCTACAGTCAGTGGAATGTTTCCATCAAACAATTCACTCAGTGTATTTATTTATGTGCATAAAAGGACTCAGTCCATGAAATTTGAGAATCCTTTCTGAGCTGGGCCAATAATGTGGGTGAAATAAAAAGCAGAAAGCTCTCATGTAAATAAAATGGCTTGTTATTAATTCCTTGCTGGATATTCCTGTAAAAATTCAAAGGACAGAACAGCATGTCTGTCTCATGGTAAAAAAAAAATTCACAGGTAACTTAATTGGAAGATCACATGAACTCTACTGAATGCTTTTCTATTTTCCTAAAACATCAATGTAATTCCAATTTAAAATGGGCAATTTGCTTGTGAAACAAATGTTATATATCATGTAGAAACTGATTTCTTAATAATGCCTCCGAATATTTCTGTGTTCTGGATATTTAAGTATTTACAGTATACATTACTAACCCCTATTAATTTTACATTGCAATCAGAGGAGGCCTTAACTTTCATTTTTAGCTAGAAAATTGTTTCTGCCCCTGGATCCATTTCAAGATAAAATTAATTTTAACCTATTGATAGAAAGATATAATTTCAAATCACATTTAAATTTTATATTTTAGCTAATGATTTCTTTATTCCCCCTCTCTATATATGTAACATGGAATTTTTATGTATTTCCACTTTATAGAAACTTTTAAGCCTTAGCTTAAAGTTCTAAGTATTTATTTTGTCTACTCAAAGCTTAATTAAACATTTGTGGAATTTTGTCATAATCCTATAACATGAGAAGACCCTAATTAAAAAAAAAAACAACTAAATTTGGACCGTATTTGTTATTCATTAAAACAATCCTTTGTTTTTTCAAAACTATTTCTTAGTAATCTTGACTGTAAACTCTGCTATCAACTTTCATATACATCATGTATACAAAATTATATCTTCATACTGTGTTAAAGCTAAAATAAATCTTTAGTATTTTTTCCAAAGGTTTAAGACTTAAAGATTCTGATGTAAATAACCTAAGAATATTCTGCTCGTCCATTGTTGGAAGGGTATTCCACAGGGGATATTGTTAATGTGACTGACAAGTCAATTATATCCCATTCACAAATGTTTTGATGTCTGCAATATTAATAACACTGCATTGCCTATGAGAAGTGCTACCCTAACTACTGGCATGGAATAGTCACAATAAATGGCAGCAAATGTAATTCTAACCTCTGACTCTTTGACAAACAGCATGGGTACTCTCTGCAGCTCTGCCTTTAATTTCAGTGGCATCAAAGGAAAACTCAAGCGCCTTGGAAAATAACTCTAGCCCCATGTCTCTGATAAAATAAAATGCTTACCCACAGACATAAATTACCATGGAAATAAAAAGAGGACCAAAAAAATTACACAGTTTCCTAATGCTCTTAAATCAAAGTAGCAGAGGGAACTGAGAACCATGAGCAGAGCATGTGTATTAGGCAGCCCCACTGCTTGGTGAACAATCTTTGATAGCTTTAATCCAACAGGTTTGCTCGGTTGATGATGGGGTGGTGGTATTGATAATTTTCAAAAACAGTGTATATTTTAATAGTTATTTCTGTCAATACTCCATGAAAATTTTTGCTGTAGAGACTTTATAAATGAGAATTCAGTCAATAAAAGCTATAACTGTGAGTTTAATAGTCACAAAACTGTTGGCTCTCTGGGGTTCTCTGCAGGAAGCCAAACAACCAGCAGCCTCCGCTCAGCCTTACAAGCCTTGGTTTCCCTGTCTTCTGTCTTTTCTCCCTTCCTCCTTACCTATCTTTCCTAATTCCCTTCCTGTGATCCTTTCAAACTTCCTTCTTAATTACATGAGATAAACAGTTGTCATTAACAATAAACATACTAACAACGTGTAAAATTAAAGCCCTCCTTGACACTCACTCCTTTCTCAGAGGTAACCATTGTAAACAGTGTGTTTTGCATCTTTGTGGTGCAAAATAAAAATATATGCATGTGCATATACACAAATAACTTGCGTGTTTTAAATCACTAATGAGGTCAAAGTGTATGTATTGTTTGCAATTTCAAAACCTTGATATGACTTGAAAACAATGTTATACATCAGTACTTAAAGATTTGCCTAATTCCTTTAATGTGCTGCATAATACTCCATAATACAAATATGTCCGTTTCTTTGAATATTCTTTCCTTGACAAAAGAATAAATTAAATTATTTCAATGATTTGCTGTCAATGATAATGCTGTGATGAATATCTTTCTCACCTTGTGCACATGCAAATATTTCTCTAGAGTTTAAACCTAGAAACAAAATCACTGAGGTAATGAATACACTTGTAGTTTTATTTGGTGTTGTCATGTTGCTTTCTAAGGGAGCTGTACCAATTCACGTTTCACCAGTCTCTATGATATTTCTGATTACATTACATCTTCTGCAGGTCTTGAGATTGTCAGATGTATTGGTTTTGCAAATCTGATGGATGAGAAATAATACCTCATGATTTTAATTGCATTTTGCTAATTGTCACCTATCTTCATTGTGTGTTGATTTTTGTTGAATTTTCTGTTCAATCTCTGTCCTTGAAAACAATAGCAACTTATTTGAAATATAGCTCACACACTTTGAAGTTTATCCATGTAAAATGTACAATTCAGTGGGTTCTGCATATTTGCAAAGTTGTGCATTGATCATCCCCAAAGACACCTCATGTCCATTAGCATTTTCTCCCCCGAGTCCTTCCCTGGCAATCACTAATCTACTTTTGTCCCTATGGATTGTCTTCTTCTGGACATTTCATATAAGTGCAGTCATACAATATATGGCCTTTTGTGCCTGACTTCTTTGGCTTAGCATGATGTTTTCCATGTTTCTCCCGTGTTGTTGTATTTACCAGTAGTTCCTTCTTTTCTGTGGCTGAATAACATTTCACAGTATGGATTTACTATATTTTGTCTGTCCATTTATCAGCTGATGGACGTCGAGGGTGTTTGCCCTTCTTGGCTATTTTAATGTCACTATGAACATTCATGAGCAAAGTTTGGAACATATGTTTTTAATTGTCTTTGGTGTACACCTAGGAGTGAAATTGCTGGGTTATGTAACAACTAAGTTTAGCCCTTTGAAGAATTGTTACATTGTTTTTCAAAGATTCATTTTACAGTCTCACCAACCATAGCTGAAGATTCCAGATTCTCCCACATCATTGCTAACACTTGTTATTATCTGTGCATTTTGTTACAGCTGTCCCAGGGAGTGTGAAGCAGTCACATTTTGCTTTTGCTTTGTGTTTTCCTAATGAATAGTGATGTTGAGTATCTTTTCAGGTGTTTATTAGTCATTGGTATCTCTTCATTGGAAAAATGTCTATTCACATTTTTTGCCCATGTTTAAATTGGGTTATTTGCCTTTTTATTATTGAGTTGGAAGAATTTTGCATTCTGGATACAGGTGCCTTATCAAATACATTATTTGCAAATATTTTATCTCATTCTGTGGGTTATCTTTTTACTTTCTGGATGGTGTCCTTCAAAGCATGAAAGTTTTCAATTTTGATGAGGTCAAATTTACCTAATTTTGGGGATGCTTTTGATTTATTGTCATATGTGATCATTGCCTAATCCAAGATCACAAAGATTTGCTTCTTTGTTTCTTTTTAGTGTTTATGTTTTTACCTCTTGTTGTGTTGTTATTGAGATAGCGTTTCACTTTGTCAGCCAGACTGGATTGCAGTGGCACAATTTTGGCTCACTATAGCCTTGACTTCCTGGGCTGAAGTGATCCTCCTGCCTTAGCCTCCCCAGATATCTGGGACTACAGATGCACGCCATCATACGCGACTAATTGTTTGTATTTTTGTAAAGATGGGGTTTTGCCATGTTTCTCAGGCTGGTCTCAAACTCCTGAACTCAAGCCATCTGCCCGCCTTGGTCTCCCAAATTGCTGGGATTATAGACATGAGCCACCACACCCAACCTGTTTTAAACTCTTACATTTAGGTTTTTGATCAATTTTGAGTTAATTTCTCCATGTGATGTGAGTTGAATGTCCTTTCACGCCTTTGCATGTGAATATCCTGTTGGTCCAGAACAGTTTGTTGAAAGAGTAATATTTTCTCCATTGAGTTGCCTTAGCACCCTTGTCAAAAATCAGTTGACCATAAATGGAAAGTTTTTCTCTCCTAAAGTCTCAATTCTATTCATTTATCTATCTTTATGCCAGTACCACACTGTCTTGATTGTTGTAGCTTTGTAGTATGTTTTGAGGTTGGGAAGTAGAAGCTGGCCATATTATTTTTTTTTTGAAGATTGCTTTGGTTAATCTAGGCACCAATTTTTCTATTGGGTAGATTGTCTTCAACTTATTGACCTAGGAGTTCTTATATATTATAAATAATACTTCTTTGTTTGCAGTAACAAATATTTCCTCCTTGAGACTATCATTTGGCTTTTAGTTCCATTTATGATATTTTTCACACCAAATTACACATTTGATAAAACTGAATGTACTGAGTTCTCTTGTTTTGGCATTGGTATTTTGTATATAAGTAAAAAGGTTTTTGAAAATGAAACAAAGTTCTTCAAGAATTTATTTTGATAATTTAAATTTCTTTCTTTGGTTTTTAAATGTATCTGTAGTTTGTTCTGAATATTCTGCATAGTGCTATAGCTTTTTTGCTTTTTTCTCAATTGAACAGTTTTTTTTAAACATTTACTGGATATCCTTCCATTTCTCCACTATTTCAAAATCACTCCATTGTTACATGTTAAATTCCAATATATACAGTATGTCTATACCTATATATATCTATATCATCTTTCCATCTATCTATATGTATATAGATCTGTCTATATGTGTGTGTATATATATATGTTCCATATGTATTATATACATATATGTTCTGTGTTTCAATGCTCTTCAGTCATTTGCTATTCTAAGGCAACACTAATACATGCTCTTAATTATTACAGCTTTGAAATATATTTTGCTGCTTGCATGGCAATCCCAATTCTCACTATTGTTTGTTGTCCTTTGTTTTTATTTTTAAAATTTCTTGGCTATTTTGTACATTATTTTTCTTAGAGGTAAATAATATAATTTGTTTTTCAAGTTCCAAAGATTCCTGTTGCCATTTTGCTTGGGATTGTATTCCATCAGAATCGTTTGGTAGGGTACTGCTGTTCTCAGAGTCTTCAGTGTTGCCGTCAAGGAGCGTGAAATATTTCCTTATTTGTTTGAGTCTTCTTTTATGGCCTTGTATTAACTTTTGTGATTTTCTCACTTAGCTTTTGCAAATTTCCTCAGTGTGACCTGTTTCAAATATACACTTGATTGCCAGTTCCTTGGAACCTGGAATTTGATTTTCTATTGACAGGATATAATAATAGATGCTGGTTAATCCCACCTATTACAGACACATAGGAAAGGAGCTAAGTGGTCAGGGCTGGGCACAAAAGTTCAATGATCTGGGTCTGTGTCCCAATCCCACCTCTTCTGAGCTGTGTGACTTTCAGTACGTTACCTTCTCCTCTTTCTCTCTCTACTAATTTTTTGCATGTACAGTGGGATGATAATAGGACCTCCTTCATCGAGTTGTTGCAGTCATTCATGCCAGACATATAATAAATATTCAGTAAACATCAGCTAGTATTATTAAGTTCCATGAAGACATGCTTTGAGATCTAATGTAGGGCACATGGTCCAGGCACACACTGAACTCCCCATTTGTCCTTCAGCTTTGTGACTGGGATGAGGTTACAAGGAATGGGCTTGGTCAGGTACATGATGCTGGGACCTTTGGAGGCTTCCAGACAGAGGAGGCAAGGAAAAGGGAGAAGAAAAAGAGAATGGGATTTAGCAAGAGCCAGTCAAACCTGAGAAGTAATCTGGATGCTGCCTTCACAGGACTCTGCAGAGTCTCAATCAGAGGCTGCCATAGAATCCTCACTTGCCTCCCGGGCTTTGATCTCCCTATGACTGGCCCCCCTCTAAATCAAGTCCTCCCCAAAATGCAGATCTCATCAGAGCATTGCCCTTCAGTATGCCCTGACTTTCTTCACAATGCCCACAAAACAGATCTGGGCTCCTAAATGTGGTTTGAGAATCTGGTTCCTTTGTTACTTTTGTAGTATGATATCTCTTTGCTTTAGTGATCTATAATTTCTTTCTGTCCCTTTCTCCCTTTCCAAACTCTTTCTTTCAATTACTTAGGTTTATAGCAGAGACCATTTCCTTCTGGAGACCTCCTCTGGCTTCTTTCCCTTTTAGATAAATGCTTGTGTAGCTTAAATTGTCTTCCAGACTCTGATTTTCCTAAGTAGCCCCCAAAAATGTCCTTGCATCTAGCAGCTGTCCATATTGTGTCTAGTGAAATATACTTTGAAAGCAAATATATTAAGTTGATGGCACAGATATTCTTTTTACCCCAAATTTCATGGCCCTTTCCTCACCACATGGAAATGTGGTAGAGACAAATACTATAAAATACCTATATGTTGTCTATTGACTCTCTAATCAGTTATACCATGCTAGAGTATTTAAAATATTGCATACAATTCCCTTCTCCCCACGAGGCACATGATTTAGGCTCCTACATGACTTAATAAAGCTTAAATATTGACCAGACATTTCGTGGTTAACCCTAGGATTGCCGTCATGGATGCCAAAATGAGTTATTACACAAATCTAAGTTTACAGTTATTCTGTAAACTACAATAGTCCTGACTGAATCAGGGGCTGAGGGGATGGAATGCCGATCCCAGTTCTGGTACAAATGAGCCTTTGACCTTAAGTGAGTATGGAAAAGTTCCCAGGCCTTTTTCAGTTACCACCTATGAACCAACCAGAGGCTTTTCCAATGCTCTCAAAGGTTTCATCTAACTAAAAACCACTGTCTTTTTGCATGATTCTCCTGCTGAAAAGTCATGGATTGCATTCAGAGTTACTTGTTAAGTCCTTGGTGAAGGAGACTGAACACAAAAGAAACCATATCTGACCCCTGCCATTGTAGAATTTGAAATATATTACAAAATTAAGTGATACATAAACCATTTACTTTAATTTCATGTTTTGGTGTCTTGAGTTTGGATAATGAGCCTGTTTGTTGAAAATCCAATTATCTATTCTGTTTTCTCACCCTCCACTATATATGCGAATACATTCATTACCCATTTCCCAAAACCACTCCCCAATGCCACAAAACACATAAAGAGAGCTTTGTGAAGAGGTGGTATTCGAAGCAAGGGGACAGGGAACCGGCAGACTTGAAAGGGAGGCATTAGTCCAGGTCTCAGAGCCAGGATGGTGAAAGTGTAATATCAGGAGTGGGAAAATCAAACACTAAGACGTTTAGTTTGTGGAGAACAGAGGGAGCCTCAAGGGCTAGAGTCTTCATAAGGGACAGGGTGGAGAGGGAGGTAGATGTTTTTCCACCGGGATTGAATGGTAGCTACAAAAGAAGACAAAGACTAGAATTAATCTTCAAAAAGAGAAAACTGTGGTACAACTTAATAAAGATATTAACATGACTGAAGCACTCCCCTTGTTTTCATCTATTAAGGAGAAAACTGGTCGAGGTCCAAATATGTACCTATAAAGTGGCCCTGAAGTTAGGTATTTGGTACCCATCCAATTATATCGTACAGTTGTCGGCTGGACATCTGTTCTCTCATCAAAGCAATGTGACATTTAAGACACAGAGTCAAACAGATGGCTGTATTTTGCTGAACTGGACTTTAATGAAAAACTCCAGATTCTTTTGTTGCAGAGGAAAGGGATTATTGCCATAGAGGATGTTCATGATGGGGGGAAAAAGATAATGCTACATCAAAGAATTGAAATGAGCAAGGAAACATTGAGATGATTTCACTTCTCAAGAGGGATTAAAAAAAGTAACTCAGATATTGTGAAATATTTCAAATTTATATAAGAGAAAGCTAAAGGCAGGTTGCATTTTAAATCCCAGGTACCTTCTTTAAAAGGAAAGAAACTTCAGTTAACTTTATTCAGTGCAAAAAAAAAAAAAAAAACCCAAGAAATATGGAATGAGCATTTCTTCCACTAAAAAAGAAGGAAAAATATAATGAGGTAGGATTAATGCCAATCATCAGAGAAAGGTGATTAGAAACATTTGAATTCTCTAAACGACCTCAGCTTTCCAACCTACACCATCCCCAAATGGCAATGGTATCCTCATTTTCTATAGGTTGTGCCTCTCTTCATGAGAAACCTGTTAAATGTCCACAAATCTTGGTTGTGCCTTTACGGGTTGAAGAGAAATTATCGCATCAGTTTATCAGAAACCTTGGCTTGGGTTCAGGTATGTCCCTGTCAGAAAAATAACTTCTTAGACCTAGGTAATGGTTTTAATGTGATTTGAATGGTTTTGAAACTCCCGATTTCGGAGTTTCCATTTCCCAAATAATTATCTTTGTAACATTTTAAAAGGGAAAGGGTAGAGGAGGGTATGCAGATATGGTTCTTTTCCAAAGCTCATTAATTGAATGCAAATAAATTGTAAACTCATTACAATGCAGGGTGCTTTAATTAAAATGGTACATGTGATATAATAAAAACAACAAGAGAATGAACTTTACTTAGAATTTGATAACCTTTTATAAATAATAGTTCTTAGGAGCAGAAGGGGGCACAGAAGTGTTTGAGTGTTGTTTGTAAATGCAGATGCATTTTCTTTTCAGCACAGTAATTGTCTTTATGAGCGAAGTCACACAGAGGGAGCCTTGCTCACTGAGGCTTAGAATTTATTGACTGCATGCTAAAGTTATGGGCCGCAGTGTAACATTCCAGCACAGTATTACTTGAAATTCTAAGAATCAAGTGTCTCCAAAAAGGCTTTCATTAGTTCACTCAGGACTCACTCAGTATCTTATGACACAGTTTTAAATCAGGGGTTTTAAATGCATCTTCTAATAACTATAGGCAAAGGAAAAATCAGTTCACTTTCTTTTAACTCATAAAAATAGCACTGATTGTCAGGTAAATGTCAAAGGAAGTGACCAGTGAACTTGACTTTGAAAAATATAAGAGGCTCTTAAATACAATGTGTAAAAATGATTACATGGTAGTCTGCTTCAGTGGAACATTTTTCTCATTGATATTTGGGTGTGTTTAGTTATAAAATACATGAAGAGTGCCAGGAAGGAGAGGCAGAGGCCACGATTGGAATACAGAAGGGGAGCAGGAGAACGGAGTGTCTTCATAGGGGTGAAGAGAGGGGAGAGAATCAAGAAGAGAACAGGGTCAAGAGCATCATTTCTTTGCTAGATGCTATGGCTCACACCTATAATCCTAGTACTTTGGGAGGCCTAAGTGGGAAGATCACTTGAGGCTAGGAGTTCAAGACCAGCCTGGGCAAGAAAACGAGACTCCATCTCTACAAAAAATTAGAAAATTAGCTGGATTTTGTGGCACACACCTATAGTTCTAGCTACTCAGGAGGCTGAGGCAGGAGAATCCTTTGAGCCCAGGAGTTTGAGGCTACAGTGAGCTGCACTCCAGCCTAGACAACAGAGTAATACCTTGTCTCAAAAATAAACTAACAAACAACAAAAAGAGTGTCATATCTTCAGCAACGCCAAGAAAGGTAGGAGCTGAAAGTGAACACAGGCTAGACAATGAGAGGGTCACTCTTGTCCTTTGCACATTTTACTATCTTAGCAGGCTGTGCCTCACCAAGCATGCTCTGGCATCATGTTTGGCTGGTGATATGGTTTGACTGCGTCCTCACCCAGAGTCTCATCTTTAATTGTAATCCCGATAATCCCCATAATGCCCACGTGTCAAGGGAGAGACCAGGTGGAGGTAGCTGAATCTTGGGGGCAGCTCTGCCATGCTTTTCTTGTGCTAGTGAGTGAATTCTCATGATATCCGATGGTTTTATAAGGGGCTCTTCCTCTTTTGCTCATTCACTCTTCTCCTTCCTGCTGCCTTGTGAAGAAGGTGCCTCACTTCCCTTTCACCTTCTGCCGTGATTGTAAGTTTCCTGAGGTTTCCCCTGCCATGCTGAACTATGAGCCAATTAAACTTCTTACACACACACACACACACACACACACACACACACAAAACAATTCCCAGTGCTCTTTTAGAAGGGTAAATAGAAAAATCAATAGAGTTCTTTTAAAAAATTTCAGACAGTACTACAGTTATCAGTGTATACATCTGCTGGATCTTCCTCTGTGCATATATTTTTAGTAAAATGAGATACTATACACACAGTTCTTGTAATCAGCTTTTTCAAGCCAATGATCTACATGTATCCATTTCAATAAATGTTCACATGCTGATGCTCAGGCTGTGCTTGCCTTCCATTATTAAACCTAAATATCTTTTACAAGCTGCATCAGAGAACCACATCTTGAAATTGTCTGCTATGCCTGCAAGTCTCTTTCAATTCAACACATCTCCTTTCCCATGACCATGACTTACTTGTTCAAGAGAACTCACTAGCATGCCTAAAGAATGTCCCACTCTTTCAATGATTTGCCTTGATTCTAACTCTGCTCTTTTTTAACCATTGTAACACCATTCTTTTACTTAGATGTCCTGTTTTTCTTATTTTTTAGCTATATCTTATTTAGAGAATAAATTATAAATTCAAATAGTAACCACAATAGCTAATGAAATTATCAGAAATCTGAGTTAAAGTTTTCACAGCACTGCTGCATCATTTACTTGCAACTCCTTTGGGTAAAATCATAAACATTCCCCATTTGAACACATATATTAAAAAGAGAGTTTATTCCAACACTTCTTCCCCATCTCTTGCTTTCAATATTGTGTAAATGAATACAAATTCTTGCTCATAGTATCGTTTAGTGAAAAAGAGAGAAAGAAAGAAATTGAAGATTCAATTTCTAGTGGTTTGCTTTGTTTTCAGATAATGCTTTTGATAAGGGGTCAGTACAAATATATGCAAATTTACTGTAATAATTTGAGATTATTTTCACTGTCCTAATTTCTCTAGAAAGTTATGAGCTGGTCTCCTGTATTATACCTCTGATAATCATTCCAAAGTTATCATGAAAATGGGTTAGTAATCCGGATATCAATCATTCCTTAGTCTCTTTGATTTTCACATATTGTTTATTCACACAGTTTCATATATTTATATAAAATTTAAAGTGAATTGTTTTCTAGGGAAAACCAAGATGTTTTTAAAAAATATTAACTGTGTATCATGTAATTCTAGTTAGACAGGAGCTTTAATTCTATTTCAAAATTTTATAATCTTTTAAAAAGTAACAAAAATCTCTATCAATGTTATTGTCTATAATTTGCTTATTCAAACAAATGTATTACTATTCTGAAAATGGATATTTAGATTCATTATAAAATAGTAGCATTTAAAAATAGAAAATATTTACAGAATGCTTACAACAGTCTAGCCACTGGAATAAGTACTTTCCAAGGATTATTTTATTTAAGTCTCACAAAAATCCTTCAAGGATTTACATCTGATACAAAAGAAAGAAAAGCTAAAATGTGGTTTTTGGAGGGGAAGAAATTTTAAAATGTACATTTGTTAAGGAACCTACAGTTGAAATACACTTGGTGCTCTATACTTTTCAGGTGGGTGTATTTTCTCAGTCCTCTTTTGAGACTTTTTCTATAATAGTTGTCTGTCATATGCCTGGATGGAAAATACCTACCTAGGTCAGTAGCGTTTCGTTCCCCAAACAGAAAGATCCATGAAATCAATAAAATGTGAGTACTGTCAAACTATCAGCTTCAGTGAGCACTAGGATGGTATTGTTCTGTCCTGTCATTGAGAATATTGTGTATGAGGTAGTTTAGATGAATGGACCTTTTAGAGGTTTCATAATAGAAGAGCAGTCCAAAGGACCCCCCAACCCATCTTTGCTTGTCATCATTCCATTGGGTATTTGGATACTTTTTATTTATCTGCCTAATGGAATGTTGATGGGCCACTTCATATAATAGGGACATATGTTTTGAAAAAACAGAAAAAAGAGCATGTAAATACCATTCCATTAAAGACTTTTCATTTGATGTTCTGTTTTCTTTTAGAATAAAACACATAATTTTTTTCTGTGTATATATCTTCCAGGAAGTTAATCATCAGATTTCTACAAATGAAATTTCTGGCTAGAAGAACAAATCTTACTTGTGTAGTTTTAGCCATCACTGTAATGAATCAAAATTTTTAATGTTTAATGCAATTAACAACTAAAATATAAGAATGGTTTAAAAAGCAAAGAGTTCAGAAAATAAATATTATATTTAATTCCTAGAATAAGAGATTCTTGGATAATATGAATTGCTACGTAAGTCATGACTCAAATAGCTGATCAGTTCTTTTCTTTTGCTTCTACTAAATATAATCTGGAAGGGGGAAAAAAGGGTGCCATGTTATCTCCAGAATTTGCATTGGAAAATGTTTTACAAAGATATTCAAAGCCAAGAACATTCATTAAAATGCAATCATCTAAAACAATATTGAAAGTGTTCCATCCTGGTCGACAAGGTGAAACCTGGTCGACAAGTAGAGACGACAAGGTCGTCTCTACTAAAAATACAAAAAATTAGCTGGTCATGGTGGTGCGTGCCTGTAGTCCCAGCTACTCGGGAGGCTAAGGCAGGAGAATTGCCTGAACCCAGGAGGCGGAGGTTGCGGTGAGCCGAGATCGCGCCATTGCACTCCAGCCTGGGTAACAAGAGCGAAACTGCGTCTCAAAAAAAAAAAAAAAAAAAAAAAAAAAAAAAAAAAGGAAAGTGTTATTTAATAATGGTAACAGTAAGAGTTAAGTAAGTAAGTAACTTTTATGCTAAGCACTTTACCAGAGTTAACTTGATCCTCACAGCGACTCATATTCCTTGCTTGCAGATGAGGAAACTGAAGCTTAGTGAGATTGACGTCATGTCTCCTAATTCTGGGTCTCACAGCTAGGATTAGATATTTCGTGGATTTGAGAGCAGGTCTGTTATGTAAGCCCAAGCTTCTGGTTCCTACGTCATAGCGACTCCCATGCTTTTAAAAGTTCAGCTTGATTTAATATAAAATGTTTGATAAAATATATTGAATTCTCGAAAGTGGTCATGGAGCTTCTACTAAGTACCACCCAGTGCAATGAAAACGGGGGGAGTAGAGACCATAACTATTATGTTCCCTCCTCTAGAGGCTTCCAGACAAGTAGAGAGATGAGAAGACTGTCATTAAGACCAGAAACCACCATGGCATGTGTATACCTATGTAACATTCCTGCATCACCTGCACATGTACCCCAGAACTTAAAGTGTAAGAAAAAGAAAAAGAAAAAAGACCATGCAAAGTTCATTAGAAAGGTGAATTTCCAAGTTCAATTTCCTTTTGTGGGGAAAGGGTGATGGTCAGAAGGTGCAAAAGTCACTGATCTTCCAAGTGAGAAGGTAACAAATGCTTCTTAGGAGCAAAAAGTGTCCAGGTCATGTGCACGGCAAAATTGACAAATGTAAATAAAGATAAGATAGTGTATAATGTTCATTTTGCATCACTCTGTCTTGAGTATCCATTGTGAGTGAATTATTGGACTTGCAATGCTTGTTTATCTGCAAATTTTCTAGATTTTATTTCCGTAGCCATTAAATGAAGTATGCATAGCTGAACATTAAAATACTGTTTCAGCATGATGATGTATAATTGTATATCTGTCAAAATTCAAAGAAAAAGGTGTTAAATGTTATAATCAACATTTAAGATGAGAAAAAATGTCATTAAACTTTACAGGAAAATGGAAAATCATGAGAAGCACTTAATATGTTCTCTATCTTAAATTATTGCTTGGATAATATGAAAATTCAGCTTCTTTCTAGATTATTTTTCTCATCAGTTCTCTTTCTTTTGATAAGTATTGGCCACTATATATTTTTTCAGCATATTCTCTCCACAAATAAAAACAAAGCTCTCCACAACTTCTATGCCTACAAAAATTTCTCACTTCCTCCAACCTAAAAATAAATCTCCTGATGGAGCCCAGAAAACTGAGTATTTGCCCACAAGCCTAAAAGCTGAATGTTGGGAATTATCAGGATAGATATCATTATGGAAAAATCACCTGTATCAAATCAGTGTCTTACTTGCCTCATAGTTTAACTTAGTATAAATTCTATGCCAGAAAATACCATGGACTCAAAGAGAGTTGAAAAATAAATCCTGACATTCAGCATGCATTTAACATATAGAAATTGTTCACTAAGTAGTTTTTGTTGGCAGAATGCAAACAACTTTATTAAAATAGTATCATTCATAAAATAACAGTAAATACATATTATGATAAAGATGAGAAAATAGGTTTTATCAAAATTTATTTTGTTCAGTATATAATAATATCTAATGCAAAATAGCACCGGGTTTATAAATAGGATTTTAATTTTTTGAATTTTAATTTTTCTTTCAATAGTTTTTGGAGTACAGGTGTTTTGGTTACATGGATAAATTCTTTAGTCATGATTTCTGAGATTTTAGAGCATCCGTCACCTGAGCAGTGTATGCTGCACCCAATGTGTTGTCTTTTATCCCTCAGCCCCCTCCCAACCTTAACTTCCAAGTCCCCAAAGTCCATTATATCATTCTCTTATCTTTGCATCCTCATAACTTAGCTCCTACTTACAAGTGAGAACATACAATATTTGGCTTTCCATACTAAGTAGTTTTTTAGTGAAAGAATGAAAAATAAACACCAAAAAAGTGCTGAAGCACACATCATCACATTTATAGTAAGTCACATATATTACTTTAAAAATTTCTTACTTTGTTACAATTTACGTGTCAAAAGCCAGAGAGCCGCAAAAACAGAAAATGTGTTACTTCAGCTTTAATTTTGTTCTGGATGTTGTTCTGGGGAATAGAAATTTGTGGACAAATAATCACAGAGCTGGACTCCAGAAACTTCCAGGCAAACTGTTTGGTAGGACATTAAAAGGAGCTTTTAATGTTGGGCTTTCCCCTGTAGCTAGTAAAATAAGGTAGCAGGACTTCATAGTGTAGATTTGCGTGGCTAAAAATGCTTTCTAGATACTTTTTAAAATCCAAGCTTGAGCAGTTATTAACCTGGGAAGTTTCACTAAGCCAGTTCACAAAGGGTTGACTTAGCTTCCAAACTGTCCAGAATGCTAACACCTGCAGGTTCAAGGTGGCTTTTAATTTGGGTTTTCTACCTAACCAACCAAGAGGGCATGCAAAGGGGACGTGGGAACATCACAAAACATGAGAGACCACCATTCCTTGCATTCCCCTTTTCTTTCAGGGATACAGGCTGAAGTTTTGTTGTAGTGCAGTCATGAAATAATGAGGAACTTTCCAGGTTAGAAGAACCAGGAAAGTAAGGACTCTCAGCCCCTGCCAGGGCCAGGGCCATGTCAGCATTGAAGACTCTACTCACTACCAGACGTGGAAATTCTTGGCTCTTTGTTCTGTTTTGTTTTCTTTCCTTCCTCTGTCATTAGGCCTAAGCATGGCTTCTTCCCAGGCCTCTAATACCACGAGGGTTCCTTTGATGAAAAGAACAAGAAAAATTGCAAAGAAGACAATGTGCTTCTAATGAAACAAAAAACTCTCTAATAGGATGTTGGGGGAACAACTTACACTTTCTGTAGGTTGTGTGTGTGTGTGTGTGTGTGTGTGTGTGTGTGAACATGGGACTAAATACACTTCTTTTCTCATAAGACTCTTGTAAGAGACAGAGGATATAATACAAGGGAACCATAAGGCACCGGCAGTCAGATCACATTCCTTGGATTATTATAATTATATTATAACATGGACCTGCTTCCCCCTTCAACTGTTTCCTGCACTGCATTCTGATGGCTGGAAGGGAATCTCAGTGCGCCTCTAGCCTAGCAAACCGGGTGGTAGGCTAGGAGGGACATTTTTGTTCAATAGCAGTTGCTAACTGCAGCCTAAGTTTTTATGCTATTCATTTCCTCTCCTTCATTATTGAACTCTTTTTCTCTTCCTCTTGCTTTTATTAAAAAGATGACAAAAACGAGTAGCACTGTGTAAGTTACAAGGCAGTTTCACATACGGTATCTCATTTCACCCTATCAACAACCCCTGGTGTCATTACTCTCATTTCATAGATGAGAAACTGGAAGAGTGATAAGGGGAAAATTGCCCCAGGTAATTCAGGCAGTGGTGCTGGATTACTTGGTTTTCTACCACACCACCTTTTACTGAATGTCTATCTTTTCCATTTATATAAAGTTGGTTGCTTTACATGAAAGCACAAATGAGCATGGGATAATTGACATAAAATGGGTAAGATCTGAGTATGGAAAAAGCAGAATGTGCATACACAATTGGGGTCTCCAGAAATAACCTCTAGCTCCGAAAGAATGAACTCAGCCTTGAAGTTCATAAGGTATTAACAGGCCCTCCTTTTGAATCTATAATCTATGAGTCTAGAATCCAAATTTACCAATTTGCATCCCCCAAGGATGCATCTCAATCTTTTTAATGAAGAGAGATTTCTTTAACTATCAGCCAGGGTCTGCACGTGGGAAGAATAGTGCCCTACATAGCCTATGAAAGAGAATAAAAACCAGAACCTGAATTATTTTCTCTTTCTTTCATTTGCCTTCCTGTAATGGATCATACTGGGCTAGAAGACGTTTTTGAAAATTCTCCTAGCTGGCTGAAGTACTTGAAGGGTTAACACCTAGTAACCAATCCTTTCTCTGAAGACCAGAAACCATTTTAAAAAGTAGAGGGCCATTTGTCTGTTTTTCTCTAACAATTTTAAATATGTACTATATCCAAATCTTCACCCATATGACAAAAGCACCAAAATCAAACAACCATGGTTCATTCCTGGCCTTTGATTTTTATATCCATGCATGTTAAAAAGAGAGAGAGAGAGAGAGAAGGAAAACCAAACATGTGTGCTGCCTTTTAATAAAGATCATATTAAAAATTCAATAAATAGCAATATCTCTGATCTCTTAACAAAAGCTTCTGGTGTACAGGAAATTAAATGAACAAAAAAAACCTTGTTAATCCTTTTTGATTTCTGTACATTGTAGCTCAAAGCAGAATTCTTTAATTCATAGATTTCTTCTTTTTTTCTTCTTTTTAACATTAAAAAAATCTTTTCTTGCCCAAACGTTGTCTGGGCAACACTATAAATGCAGCTTGATTCTCAGAAACATTGAACAATAAAGGGGGGTGGAATGGGATGCGAGCAGTTGTATCATCATCTCGCCCCAGTAGCCTTGGAAGGAGCCCACCTCGAACCAGGTGATAACCTGATAGACTTTATCTTGTCTTCTCTCGGCCTCCCTGAAGCCTGCCAACACTTCGGCTGGCTGTTAGGCATTTTAAATATCCCCCCTGAGCCCTAACCTCACCCCCTTTCTCTTCTTGTCAGCTGGAACGTCTCAGAGCTGTCAGAAGCTTGTTGCTTATTGATGTTTCCGTGTGTTTTATGTCTTTTCTGAGATATGACAGGCCCTGACACAGTGCTGATTTCAATCAGGCTGCTTCTAGAGAGGCCTACGATTTTTAGTCGCACTATGCACGTCTGGAGCATACTTCAGAGGCTTCTGTCTAATGAAAATGTTTCAGGAGGCCGAAATAAAGGCCGTGTGCTCAACAAACAGCAGCTGAGGAATTCACCAGGCTTGAAAAACCACGTGTGCATGCACACACGCACAAGCATACACACACACACACACACACACACACACACACACAGAATCACGCCCCCCCCTTCCTGCTTTTGTTATAAGAAAAGCAAGAACAGAAAGTGACCTTGTGAGCCAAAGGTTCTGACACTGAATCAAATCCCTTTAGACCTGAACTGACAGGCTGGGCCTGGCTTTAGATTACGTTATCACATCTTAGAGTAAGGCTTGTATGTACCTCAGGATTCCCTACATGTAAAGAGCTGGCGATTTTACCCCTGCTGCCTATTAAGTCAAGTTCTGATGTTTTGTCGAGAATGAAAGCCTATCACACGCAGAGGGCTGAAATAAAGCGGGGAGAAAACAACCAGAAATGGAAATAAAGTGTGCAGCCGGCAATGAACTCAATTCTGTTATTTACAAGGCTGGCCATCAGGAGATTAAAAACATCAGCACATTAATTATTCTTCATAAAACCTGTGTGATTTTCTGAAACTTATACAGACATCTAATTTGATATGTCATGTTGGTCATATTCAAGCTGAGCAAATAAGGGGCTCTGGATACTAAAGGCCTTTTATTTAGCCAGAGTTGGCACATTCATCTGAGGGCCACCATCATCAAATTTGCCCCCAGAAATCTGAGCAAGGGTGCAGCACACTGAGTTTTGTGTATGTGTCTCGTAAGTTGCACACTCTTGGTCTAGTCAAATGACCTCATTGTGTCTGTGTCACCAACTGGAAATAAGAATGCTAAAGTCCTTTATGCTTTTTAGGAAGGACATCTTTTCATTATTCATCTTTCAAACTTTACAAGTCAAGCAATTGGCGCAAGCTTCTCATACGTCAATGAAACTCCAGTGATGAGGACCAGATTTGAAACTTTCTCAGTAACTGGTGTTTTCCTTTTCTACATGACAAGGCACTTCTCACTGGCCTGCAATTAGTATTTGTGACATAATTAGGAATTTCTATAAGGGAAATACATAGTATTATGCTAACAGCATCTAGAATGAAAGTACTTCTTGAAGCGTAAATATCTAAAGTGAAACAGGCATTAATAACAAGTTCTCAAAAATACCTCCAAAATCACTTTGGCTGTTTTGTTTGTTTGTTTGTTTTGGTTTTTGTGGGAAAAGTGTGGAGTGGAGGTAAGAATAATAAGAGCACAATGTTTCAAAAGTCAGCCGTTGGGCAATTCATGGGACCCAGACTGATTCATTTATGCTCGCCCTTAAAAAGTGAGGTTTCCCATTAGAATCTAGATTTTTGGCTTATTTGGAAAAATTGGCCATTCTAGAAGTGGTAACAGTCAGCTGGCACTGCGCAGCAGCACTGCTGATTATATGAGCCCAACATTATCCGGGGCGCCACCGCCTACCACCTATTTTGCCTCCTCTATACCTAAGGCTCTGGTCCTTGTAACATCTGATTTACAAATTCGGACTCAGACAGCCTTTGGTTTGTATTTCAACTCTGCCACCTACTAGTTGTGGCAATGTACTTAACTGTTCTTCGGACAATGTACTTAACTGTTCTTAGTTCTAAAATGTGAAAAATAAATCCGGCCTCAAATGTTATTTGTATGATGAGCCGACATTGCAAATGCAAAGTGCTTGCCTCATTAAAAAACCCACAGTAAACGTTAGTTCCGGCTCCCTTCCCTTCTTTGGAGAAGAAATGTGATCATCCTGTGTTTGTTCTTTTTCCAAGTCAGGTTCTTGACTATGCTACCCAACTTATAGTTTTAGTATTTTTCTAAAAGAGAGAGAGAGAAAAAAGACATTCCTCTGCCTCTAGGCCACATGGAGTGAAAATTACCTCTAAAAAAAGTGTTCTTCCACCTCTATTCCATTTTTAAAATGTTATGATATTTTTAACAATATTAATATAATAACAGTAGCATGTGTTTATTGGGTTAGTCCGTATTTTATGACTTAGTATCGAATTTATGGCTTGTTTCTCCCAGTGCTGTCACTATTAATTTCTGTTCCCATTTTTTTCATCAGCTAGAACATTGTCATAGAACTATTGCCTGCTCATGATAAGCAGCCTCTGCCATTATTATTTCAGGTCTGCTTATCAACAGTCAACACATCTCCCCAAATTATTATTTTTTTTTTAAGAAAAACTATATTATCAAGTTAACCCCTTGGTCACCAAAGAGCCCTCTTCCTTCTGGCCACTCATAAGCATTTCTGGCATGATGTGCTATGAAGTTAGAGGATTAGGAAAGCAGTCAGAAAGAGAACTGTCACTATGAAAATACCTCAGGGGGTAGAGCATGCCTTCACAGTATGACTTTAAGATATGAATTTATATTGGTCCTGACTCACGTCCCAGCACAGGCAAGCTGGAGCCTGGGAGTCAGGGTGGCTACTGACCCTTGGAAGGGTTGGTTGAGAGGGAAATGCAGCCTGGGAGCTCCCAGAGATCACGGGGCTGCCAGGCTCTCTGAAAATGACTGCCAATTTGGCCTAGTCTCAGCTGACTGCATGCCCAGGAGGGAGGGAATAGCAGTAATAAAGCAGTTTAGTGAAGAAAGATATTGCTTCAAGCTCCCAAAGCTTCCAGTCTATTTTATGACAACATTATTCACTCATATATCCACACAGACACACATACACACACTCACACATGAACAGACGCACGAGAGCTCACATGATAATCAGAATATATACCATCTTTTGTGCAGAAAATGATTGATGCCAAAATTGTTATCATTTAAAGCTATGTTTGAAATCACCCCAGGAGTAGTAAAATACTTCAGAGTTTTTCTTCTGTAGTTAAATAACAAGAAAATCCTGCTGCTATGACACCAACAGTCTAGATTTGGGCTAAGGACTGGGTTTCTGTTGGCAGCCCCACAACCGATGTCCTGGTGAATTCGCCATATGCTATCTTACCCTTTAATTGGGACTCATAAGATGCTCTAAGGATTATAAGAATGATTTGCAATTTTTTTTTGAGTCTCACTTTATCACCTAGGCTGGAATGCAGTGGCGTGATCTTGGCTCACTGCAACCTCTGCCTCCCGGGTTCAAATGATTCTCCTGCCTCAGCCTCCTGAGTAGCTGGGACTACAGGCACATGCCACCACACCCAGTTAATTTTTGCATTTTTAGTACAGACTGGGTTTTGCCAAGCTGGTCTCAAACTCCTGACCTCAGGTTATCCACCCTCCTTAGCCTCCCAAAGTGTTGGGATTACAGGCATGAACCACCCTGCCTGGTCACTTGCAACTTTTTAGAGAGTGATGCTATTCACATAGAACTAATGTATATTTATATATACATTATGCTACGATATGTAACATATGTGCAACCATATCAACATAGCATCTTAACATTAATTATCCACTACTAAAATTTGCCTCTTTCAAATATTTATGCTTTTTTATTCTGAAAAAAGATCACAAATCCAAAGATTCATAGGCAAGAAAGCAGAAAATGGATAGGAAAAAAGTGTTATTGCTTATGGTAGCCTCCTATTTGAGGAGCAAATATCAAAGCCACATTTTAACATTAGAGTAAGAAAGATGCTATGCTTTACAATGACTGTGAAGCACTAAATTTTGCTTACTACATTAAGATCAACAGTTGTTCCTTCAATTTTCACAGCCTCCTGGAGAAGTGTTTCTACTTTACAGAAGAGAATCCTGAGATTAGAGAAGTTAAACAGCATGCCCAAAGCCATGCAACTAACATAGTTTTTATAAACACTTTCATAAGTTCTGCCTTTAATTTTAGTAAGCTTTAGAAGTCCATTGTATAAACAAACTTTCTAAATGTTGAAGCCCTTTGTAGCAAGATCCTTAGATACCTTGAACATTTTATAGACATTTCTAGTAGGAAGAAAATTTAAAAAAATAAAAGTGATAACACTGGTTAATAATACATAGGCAGTAATAATTCATTTTGTTGTAAATGTGTCCCTGCAACAGTGTTCAGCATGTAGTTCCTAAGTCACAGGTAGGGAAAGTAAAACAACTTTCAATTCATTTTATAAGTGGAATTATTTCTGTTCACATTTGCCATAAATTGATATTCAAATTTAAAGATTTATTCTACAATATTTTAAAGGAGATAACCCACAGTCTTTCCTCTCTTGTGAAAGAAACAGTGTCTACAATTGACTAATTACAGGGAGAATTGGGCATTCCATGAAGATTAAGGGCAAGTAGCTAATTACACCCACAAGTGGCTAACAGCAGCTACAATTAGCTGTTTATAGGAGCAATTATTGGTGTAGCCAATTTTGTACCCCAAAATAATTACAGGTGCAAAATCTCACATGCCGTTAGAAACGCTCTCTTTCAAAATGCTGTTCCCATGTGTGAGTAGATTTCTTCATTCATTCACCTAAATAGAGGAATAACCGGAATGCTCCCAAATGTGAGATGCCAAAATAGTATCAACTTTTAAACTATCTTTCATGAATTTATTTTATGCTTGAAAAACTGTAATTAATTTACTTCATATACTGTGTTAATACTTGCAGCCTTAGAGAAATAACTGTAGAGAAAGCTTGTAGGTATATATTTCCTTTCTTCTTTCTGAGGGTAATCCACTAATTAGGTGATAGCAAAATTTTAAAACATATTTGGAGGTAAGATCAATCACAACATGTGCTAAGATTGTCCATGTCAAATTCTGGGTTAATTCCTTGATCTTGAAGTTGTCATTTCATTCACATACTCATTAATATACATTTCTAGAATTCCTACTATTTTCCAGGATTTTAGTCTAGATGTGCAGACTTGAAAGGAAAATCACCCATGGGTGATTCTTAACTTTCACAACTTCTTGAAATTCATTCCCTGCTCTGGGCAGCCTGGAAATATGGATGTGATCAGAGTACACTTTTTGGCTGAGAATCGAAGTGAATGTCACATCGTCTTAACATAACTTCCCCAAACAAACAGTTGTACACCTCCATTCCTAAGTGGATAAGAAACTACAGCCAAACAATAAACCACCATGCTTAGATTGAAAGTTTCTATTTGGCTTCTAAATAATATGATATTTAAAGAAATAACCCCAATAACTATACATGTACTTATATCTTTTCATATGTCAGGAGTTTCTCACTTTAAAAAAATTCTGGGCCGGGCGTGGTGGCTCAAGCCTGTAATCCCAGCACTTTGGGAGGCCTAGGTCGGTGGATCATGAGGTCAAGAGATCGAGACCATCCTGGTCAACATGGTGAAACCCCGTCTCTACTCAAAATACAAAAAAAAAATTAGCTGGGCATGGTGGCGCGCGCCTGTAATCCCAGCTACTCGGGAGGCTGAGGTAGGAGAATTGCCTGAACCCAGGAGGCGGAGGTTGCGGTGAGCCGAGATCGCGCCATTGCACTCCAGTCTGGGTAACAAGAGCAAAACTCCGTCTCAAAAAAAAAACAAAAACATTCTGATTATCATGTATTCCATTATGGATCATATCCATCATGATTTCCTTGAAGCCACAGTACAGGCAGAAAACAAGCTATTCTTAATCAGGAAGCATTTAATTTAAAGCTATAACGTAATCTGATTTTGAAAAGCCAAACTTGAAAAGCAAGCATGAGAGTCAATGTGATCGCAATCTATTCCTGACTGTATGTTTCCAGAAATTAATCAAATTCATGAATTCAGAAATGAATCAAATTCAGATTTTCCCGGTTGATTCATAAAGAGAAATGATCGCTTGATCAGCAGTTTGATCAGGGTTATTTACAAGAAGAGAGGGTGAAGTTGGGGTAGTAAAACAGAATGCCTGGACTTGGGGGACCCACAGTGCCATGCTCTAAGCTCTGGCACTGCAGAGATTTCCAGTCCTGACTGTGCTTCTAATTTATCTCCATGAAATCACTCCAAGGTATTTCCACCCAGGAGGAGCAAAGTCTCTTTGTAGAGGGACCAATAAATACCCCAAAGGACACCTTGACTCACTTTATCTGTTTATAGAATGTGATTCACAACAGTTAATTCTACTTGATCACAAGAAAAGACTGAATCAGTTTGTTCATTCATTCACCAAACAAACATTCATTTTGTTGAAAAATAATATCTAATGCTTAACAGCACTTGTCATGTGCTAGGCCCTTGTCTAAGCCCTTTAGAGATACTGATCTTTACAACCACCCTTGTGAGGTAGGTGCTATTGTGAGTCCCATTTTACAGGTGTGAAAATTGAGTCACAGAGAAGTGAAATTGCTTGGCCGAAGCCATGCAGTTGGAAAGTAGAAGAGTCATGGTCTGAGCACAGACAATTTCATATCGTATTTTATCCTATGTCCAGATTGCTTAGGTCTGATTCTAGACATACAAAATCCAATCAATTAGATAAATTGCCTTAGAATCTTTCTCAGTTGGAGAGAGAGCACAAGTATTCTGCACAATGGGGAGAAGTCTCATATTGTGAGAGCTGACTTTTTAAGTGGGACACTCATTCCACCGCTTTATTTTTATGATTTGTTTGTCTTTCAGGGTAGGCTGTAATTTCCCATTAAGCTGCCTCTGAGCATAAACCACTGCCTATCAATGCTTGATGCTTAGGTGCTTAATTTTTTTTTTTTCTGAGACGAAGTTTGGCTCTGTCACCCAGGCTGGAGTGCAGTGGCAGTGGCACGATCTTGGGTCACTGCAACCTCTGCCTCCCAAGTTCAAGCACTTCTCTGTCTCAGCCTCCCAAGTAGCTGGGATTATAGGTGCCCGCCACCATGCCAGGCTAATTTTTTTTTTTTTTTTTTAGTAGAGACAAGGTTTCACCATCTCGGTCAGGCTGGTCTTGAACTCCTGACCTTGTGAACCACCCTCCTTAGCCTTCCAAATTGCTGGAATTACAGGTGTGAGACATTGTGCCTGGCCAGGTGCTTAATATTAAACATTTTTTTGTTTTGGTGATAGAAACTATTCTGAGATGGAAAGCATTTTATTCTGCTGCAGAGACTAGAAAGATGTATTCTCCAGCACAGCAAAATGACCCAGCTACAGTAGACATACCCTTGAGATGTACACAGCAATGAGTTTATGTAGAATACAGCCACCTCCTTTTTCACTAGAGAAGTAAACTGACTAAATATTTAGTTAGTTGAAAATACTGTTTGCTTTTAAGAGGAGCTCTGCACCTGCATTGTTAAAAAAAAAAGGGGGTTTAGAACTGAAGAAAAAGTCAACTGGATTTTTTTCCCCCATAGAAAAAACATGAAGGCAAATATAGCATCTGCTTAACATGCTTGTTAAGCCAGTCAGGACATTAACAGAGAGACAGGTAGCTGGAAAGCCAGGGGACCTGACAGGGCTCCCTTCTTAAGTGAAGCTTCCACCATGGGATTCTGTGTGGCAACCACCAGATTTGGCATGAGTTCCTCATTGCCACTGTCATGGAGCTCATCATGTAATCCGGAGCAAGATTAGGTTATATGTGTCTGGCTTTGTTGTATTGGATGGAACTTGGATGGATGTATCAGAAATGATCTGTTTTGAAATCTTTTCTTTGAAGGTAAAGTTAAGTGACTTTCAGAATCAAATTTGGGACTCTAGCTAGAAAACAATGGGCTGTAAAAATGAAAAGGATAAAACAATCAAAATAGAATCTAGTTACAGAAAAATTGGCAAACATTCCACTGTCTTTAAAAGAGATGAATTGGCTGGGTGTGGTGGCTCATGCCTGTAATTCCAGCACGTTGGGAGGCCAAGGAGGGTGGACCACAAGGTCAGGAGTTCCAGACCAGCCTGGCCAACATGGTGAAGCCCCATCTCTACTAAAGATATATAAAGATAACTGGGTGTGGTGGTGCACACCTGTAATCCCAGCTATTTGAGAGGTTGAGGCAGGAGAATTACTTGAACGCAGGAGGTGAAGGTTGCAGTGAGCCAAGATCGCGTGCCATTGCACTCTACCCTGGGCAACAGAGTGAGACTCTTGTCTCAAAAAAAACCAAAAAAACCAAAACATGAATTGCTCATCAATGGAGGATTGGATAAAGAAAATGAATAGTATTCCACTATATATAATAGAATACTAGTGTGTATATATACTCACATATACACATACACACAATGGAATATTATACACACATAATGAAATATTCAGTCATAAAAAATGAAATCATGTCTTTTGTAGAAACTGGGATGGAACTGGAGGCCATCCACTTAACTGGAATAACTTAGAAACAGAAAGACAAACACAACATATCCTCACGTATAAGTGGGGACAAAATAATATGTACACATGGAGATTGAGTGTGGCATGAGAGACACAGTGGAAGTGGTAGGGGAGTGGATGATGTGAAATTTCATACTTCCTTTGTAAAATAGACATTCTTTTGGGTGATGACTACACTAACAGCTCCAACTTCATCACTACACAATATATCCCAAAGTACAAAATTGCTTGTACTTCTTAAATCTGTACAAGTTTTGAAAAAGGAAAAGAAAAAACTCAGATGGATCTTCTCATGATGCTAGGAACACTTTTAAATTCTAGATTGCAGAGCAATCACAAAAATTATACATCTGATCTAAAGAGAGACAAGAATGGCCACGAACTTGTCTAAACCATGGAAATCTTTAGGCAGGCATCTGGTTATCACCTGTCTGCAAACTGGAATGCCAATTTGCATAAGAAAAACAGGGGAGGATCATTAGAACTCCAAAAATATTGATGACTTCAAAACTACATTTCATATTCATCAGTAACGTAAAAATACCAACATACTTCTTTTATAATAATATTTTTTTAATTTAGGAAAGAAATAGCTATCAATTTGGTCAGAGTTATTTTAGGGATTTGAGAGGCTGAAGAGTAGCTCTTTTTTTGCCAAATATATTTTCCGAGATATATGACCTTGTGCTTGTTCCCTGGGCAGGGACCTCAGTTTACCGTGATTCTTTGCTCCCCAGAACAGCTGACCTCTGAGCCCTCTCACACGACTCCTCTTTGAGCTGTGACATCTCCGGAGGCTGGAGTCTATGTGGACACTGTTTGGCGACTCTTCCACCCTCTGAGGGAAGCCCAGTCTTAGAGGTAAGATGTGGTTTTGATCTTCAGGAATCATGTTCTTTATTAGCAACCACAGACCTTGTTTCCAAGGAGTCCAACAAAATCGTGTGCGTTCACCACATTTTATTCTATTTTCAAAGACGTCTATGACCCAAAGACTATGAAGACCCCGTTTTAGAGGCTTATTTACAAACAGTCAGTATACCGTCCAGAACGAAAAATGTTACAATACAAATTTGAATGCAGACCTCAGGATTCTGATGACTTTGAGATAAACGGGGCCATTAACAACAAAGTGTGTCTTATACAATGATGTGCTAATCTTGTTGATGCGTTCGAGGTCACTTTTCCACCTAGCTCCTTGTTAATTAGCAACAGCATTTCTACTGATGCTCCTTTCAGGCTGATGTTTTTCTGTTGCTGTGTTATGCTCCTGGTTCATCCCCCGACCCTCGCCAGTAAGTGGGTGCTTAGGGAATGCCAACAAATGTCAGTTTTAATCTACAAAGGAACTATCAGGAACACTGCCACCAAAATTTATACATAACTTTCCAACCTTTAGCAAAATTTGTGTACGATTTTTGCTGGCATGCATTTTGATGTTCCTCCTCTATTGTGATTGCAGAAAATTCCCATCTAGGGTGAGACACTTTCCAAATCTTCCTGCAGAGAATAAAGAATATATGTCCCCTGAATGGAAGGGAACCTGTTCGAGAAGACCCCTGGCTGCCTTTGACTTAGGGTTTCCCGTGTGGCGTAGGATTCTCTCTGCAGGTGGCTGGCCAGTATAGGGTTACAGCTTCTTTTTCAAAGAGTGTATTAGTTTGTTCTCATGCTGCTAGTAAAGACATACCTGGACTGGGTAATTTATAGAGGAAAGAGGCGTAATTGACTCATAATTCTACATGGTTGGGGAGATCTCACGATCATGGTAGAAAGCAAAGGGGAAGCGACACGCTTCTTACATGGCAGAAGGCAAGAGAGAATGAGCTAAGTGAAAGGGGAAACCCCTTATAAAACCATCAGATCTCATGAGACTTACTCACTACCATGAGAACAGTATGGGGAAAACCACCCCTATGATTCATTTATTGTCCACCAGGTCCCTCCCACAACATGTGAGAATTATGGGAGCTACAGTTCAAGATGAGATTTGGGTGGGGACACAGCCTAACCATAACAAGGAGATAATCAAAAATTCAGATGATCCTACAAGAGACACCATCATACCCCCACCTTAGCTGGCACTTAAAATATTTTATGACTACCAACTGTCCACAAATTCCATGGTCTAGACTATAAGTCCATTCACAGTTTTGCCTCACCTTGTGGTCAGCATGCACCATCCCATCCCTGACCCCTTCCATCCATGTCCCCACTAGACCACTGACTTTTAATACACAAACTGTAGATTGACATTTTTTCCAATTGTTCATGTTGTTACCACTTGTGAGTACATAAACCCTCATCCCCCTAAATCTGCTTGGGAAATATGTTTTTACCCTGCTTGACCTATTTTGAGTATTAATCATTGTACATTCTCTGACCTGGCCCTCACCCCTTCTCTCTCCTCCTGACAAAGTGATAGACTAATCTGCCCTTACCAGTCATGCTGCTTGGGAGTCAGGTATGGGTCTTAGCTCTACCACTGTGGTGGTGATTGCCAGCTGTTGTCAGAGATAAACCAAGCTGGGCACTAAAGTGGTAAGAACAGATTTTGATCAGTAACAATTGCAATGGGGAAAAGCTGAATGCGAGCTGAACTCTGCTTTGTACGGAGGTAACTGGACATTTTAAAGGGAGAATGATGGAGTATGGAGGGAAATGAGTAGAGTCTGGGAAATAGAAAATGACAAAAATCAGGAAGGAGCAGTTGGTCAGTGTGAAACCCATCTGAGTTTGCTCAGTGGCACTTATGGAAATTAGGCTCTTATCCTTCCACAGAGGGGCCCTATCAACAGGTGCTGGATGGAACAAACAGTAAATTATTTTGGCAGGCACTTTAAGAAGGGGGACTAGGGTCATCCTAGATATGTGGCCTTGAGGTATTAGAAACCATGTTAGTTTATTCAAGTCTTCATAGCCCAAGATTGAGGCCTTGTTGAGAAAAGGGCTCAAGGAGACTGGCTAGAGGTTGGTCAGAAGAGAATTTTTGTCGCTGTCCACCCAAATCCTGCTGGAGCCGAAAGAGAAATCAGCCTCATTCTTTAAGCTAGAGTTTTAAGTTTTATTAGATCCTAATATCGTTCTCTCTCTCTATTTCTCTTTACAACCACTTAACCTTTTACCTGCCTATGATCACTTATTAGTTTTGTGACCTTGGACAATTGGCTTAACCTCAGTTTCTGGATCAGCACAAAAAGAGGTAATAACGTGGGATGGCTTTGGAAGGATTACATAAATTGATCCATGTAAAGGAATTGGCATGGTGCCTCCTCCATAGTTAGTGCTCAATAAATGCGAGCTGTGATGATGATGATGATGAAGAAAACATTATAGTTAATAACATCTCCCAAATAATGTCTATGTGCTGGTCTCCCTGCTGGAAGGCACCATAATATTTATTTTTATTGTTCCTAGGGCATGGAGTAGAGTAGAGTCTCAGATACTGGGAGACATAATTGTTTATGTGTTTGTGGAATGGCTGGGGGGCAGGTCTGGGGTGTCTCCTCTCTCATCTCCTTCTTCCTTTCCTCTGGGCTCCCGTGCAGACCCTCTGTAGCCTGCCCCTGCACCAACGCCCTTCAGATGGCCTGGGAAACTCATCACCTGCTGTCTGCCTGGTCCAGTGCTTCCCCCGACCCTTGTGTTTTCTGAAGATTCACTTCCTCATCCCCGCCTTTGTCTACTTCTTTCCTTCATTTGGCATTTACTGAATACGTATTAAAGCTGGCACTGTGCTAGGAACTGAGACTATGGCAGTGAGCAGAACAAACAAGGTCTCTCTTTTAGTTACTCTTCTTATGTTTGGGAGGGGACAATCATGATAACTGAGTGAAAAAGCAGACAAGGCATGGACAGATAGAGGGGAGGGCCGTGAAGGGAATAGCAGGGCGATGTGCTGCGAACACAGGGAGAGCGTGATCTGGGAGATGGTGTCTGAGCTGAGACCTGAACCCTGGATAGGGAAAAACCATGAGAAGAATGCTAAATTCCATGAATGTGGGTCAACTCCTGGGGCCACCCAGAGCAGCTGCTCATGGAGGACGCTCACCCTTGATGCAATGGGACTCTGCCTCCCTCCAGGGTCCCACACTTGACCAGAGCACGTGTTGGCACAAGCAGCTCAAGTACATCATTCCCATAGACTTCAGAGAAGACTAGACTCCCATAGACTTTGGAGAAGACTAGACCCCACCTGCTGGAAGGTTGAGTTTGGGTTTTGAAGAGGGACAAAAGATTCTGCAATTTCTTTTACTTTTAGTTTGGCAAACATCTGGAGATTTTTCCGATCGTTTGTAACTTACTCTGTTTAGAATATAACACTAAACAAAAGATTTTGAGAGCTTTCAAACAAAATTTGTGGTAATTTTTCCTTAAAGGAGAACATAAAAAAGAGGACCCCTTGTTATAATTGGGGTCCCTCAGGGAGCAAATGTGGGCTTTCACTTGAACTCAAAAGGTGTTTTCTTTGTAGCCAGAATTCTCCAGGATGTACACGAGTATATTTGGCAGTTTATTAGCGGTGTGTGTTTGTGTGTGTGTGTGTGTGTGTGTGTGTGTGTGTGTGTGTGTGTTTTCTTCATCCCTTCTAAATCTTAACTAAGCCTCTCTGGGAAGAGAGGAGTTGTCAACTCGTTTTTGAGCACCTTGCCTGGGTACCGAGGTAGTGCAAATATGTGTGGCTGGTTTTGTTCCAATTTTTGCTGTGTCTCTCTAACCCTTGGTAAAACCACACTTCCAACCTGTTGCTTAGCAATTAATACAATTAGCTGCAAACTCTAATATAGAGCTGTATGAAGAGTACTTTCTTTTTTTTTTTTTAATTTTTTATTGGATTATAGGTTTTGGGGTACATGAGCAGAGCATGCAAGACAGTTGCGTAGGTACGCACATGGCAGTGTGCTTTCTTTTCTTCTCCCCTTCACCCACATTTGGCATTTCTCCCCAGGCTATCCCTCCCCACCTCCCCCTCCCACTGGCCCTCCCCTTTTCCCCCCAATAGACCCCAGTGTTTAGTACTCCCCTTTCTGTGTCCATGTGTTCTCATTTTTCATCACCCACCTATGAGTGAGAATATGTGGTGTTTTATTTTCTGTTCTTGTGTCAGTTTGCTGAGGATGACTTTCTAAATGACTTGTCCATGGGTTACAAATAGCTCCTGCCATTGCTTCTTCCAGTCTACGATAATGGCAGGAGGGTGGGGCTGGTAGAGGAGTCATTGTGTAGATAGAAGAAGAATATGGCATTTGTTAAACTTAAATGAGACTCTACTTAGGTTCCCCCCCCGCCCCCCACCTAAAGATACAAACTCAACCTGTGGATTCTTATATTTCAAAATAACCCTTACAATGGGCATCAGTTAAATAAAAGTGTGATTGTTGGCTCTAGCTCAGAACTACCCATTACTCATTCTACTAACTACTCTTTGTTAGTGAACTCTAGCTTTGGCTCTTCAACACGGCACAGAATTGGACATCAGGTATTTCAGATATTTAGCTATTAAGGTGTCTTCCAAAGGGGACCACCTCGAAAGCGGTCTTACTTGCAAGGCGTCCCATCAGCATGAGTGTGAATGTATACAATTGCCATTGGCTCACCGGGGCTGCCTTAGAATCACCTCAAATAAGGGAGTTTAAAATGACCTAGTCACCCCTGGGGTTTCTGATTTCATAGTCTAGGGTGCGGCTGAAACTATCAATTTTTTTTTTGTTGTTGTTAATCAATGAGAGCTTGTTATGTTGCTCAGGTTGGCCTTGAACTCATAGCCTTGCCTCCTCAAGCTCCAGGACAACTGGCCGGAGCCACCGCGGCTCCCTATCAAAATTTTTAAAAAGCATTCCAGATTATTTCAGTGTGCATTAGGCTGAGGCTGTCTGCATGAAGACTTTTTAAAAATCAGAAAGCTTAAGCAGGGCTCATTCTTCTTATTCTCCAATTTCATGATTTAAAGTGGCAAATTTTATCAGTCACTGCAGAATGAGGAGTGGAAGATGGCCCGCGATTTATTAAACTATTGCATTCAGCATACCATATATATATGACTTTCAGAAGAGCGTGATAAAAACAGTGCATTCCAGACACAGCAAGCTGCTAATCTTAGCTGCCTCGATTGCTTTTCTTTCCCTGCCTAAGCCAAGTCTTTCATTGTCACAGGACTCTAGGGCCTCTAGTTCCTTAGCCTTTCAGATATGCCACTGAGACATGATCATCTGCAGTGAGCATCCCAAAGGGTTTCTAAGATTATAAACAGTTTGCCTAGAGGCATCACAGAGAACAGAGTATCTGACTGTCAGATACACACAAATCCTTTGGAAACACACACTGTGTTTTCCTGGATGCTCCATAGCAGCTTCTGGGTAGGTATGTCTGCAGTTGTTATCTCTGGTAGCAAAGAGAGAACAGTATGTTTTTAATCATTTATCTGTGATGGCATGGAATTAAATTCAAATCTCACTTAAATACTGCATCACTATTTTTATTTGAAGGCCTGGTGAGTCTTTTGCGATCCTTTGGAAAACAAATTTAGGTGTGTGGGAAGAGATAAGTAACAGTATGTGAACTTCTCTGCTTGACCACTGAGCAGACACACACTGGATAATTGGCCATGGCAGGCCAAATTTCCCCATTACCATCTTTTGTGGAAATGTTTGGAGCTCCACTGAAGGCATGGAATCCGATTGTCATGGAAGGCTGTCCTTTGCCTGTCAATTGACAGAAGACAACTAGTTTCGTTTAAGGAAAAGCATTGAGTTTTATGCACATGGTTTCCTTGTAACTCTTAGATAAACTGCCAAGCATCACTTATTACTACTGAAGCAAGTGTCCAGTTAAGAAGGGATTCCCCCTTAGTCTTTCCTCATCAGATCCCATTTTCCTCCCCCTAGGGCAGTGTTCTTTAGGTTGGATCCTTGGTTCATCTTGTCCGGTGCACTTTTAAACTGCAGATTCCTTAAGTGTATTGGCTCAGGGTCTTTTGAGTGTGGTCTGGGAAGCTGCGTCATTAGACACCCCCAGGTGAATCTTATGCAGATGGCAAAGAGAGAAGCATCACTTTAAGTATCTCAAAGAGGGCTGGGCGTGGTGGCTCGTGCCTGTAATCCCAGCACTTTGGGAGGCCGAGGCGGGTGGATCATGAGGTCAACAGATCGAGACCATCCTGGTCAACATGGTGAAACCCCGTCTCTACTAAAAGTACAAAAAATTAGCTGGGCATGGTGGCGTGTGCCCCAGCTACTCAGGAGGCTGAGGCAGGAGAATTGCCTGAACCCAGGAGGTGGAGGTTGTGGTGAGCTGAGATCGTGCCATTGCACTCCAGCCTGGGTAATAAGAGCAAAACTCTGTCTCCAAAAAGAAAAAAGAAAAAAAAAGAAAAGTATCTCAGAGAGCACAGAGAGATGTTCAAACCAAAGGGGCCAGAGAAGTGAGTCAGGAGAAATCCACTCCCATGAGAGTTGCAAGGACACTTTCCATCTTGAGTAATCTTTGCATTTTCCTTAAAAAGCATGAATAAAGAGACATAGAAACATCCCTACCTGTAGAAATGGACAAAAAATAAGATGGCCATTGCTTCTCATTCTGTCTTTCTTTCTGAAGCTAGTCCAATTGGGATCATGTGATTATTCTCTGATTATCTCTGGTGTAGTATGGCTTGTGTCAAGTTCCAGAAGAAGTTCTGTTATTACTGATTTTTAATTTTGTTGTCCAATGCACTGCATGTCTCTAGAGAAGTTAGACTTTTCAAAATGAGTGAAAACTTATGAAAAGAAATGTCTGATTTACAAATTCCATAGGCATGAACAAAGTCAACCAGGCCTTGGTGTACAGGGAAGGACTCTACCAAAAAATTCTCTAACTTGGAAGCACCTGGCTTTGGAGAAATGAGCCATAGGTATAGTCTTTCTGTCTTCCTCCTCTCTTTCTTCTCTCCAGATGAGTTACACTTGGAAACCAAACTTTCATATTATAAGAGAACTCAGAATCACAGGAAAGAACGAGATGGCAAAGAAAAAAGTAAGGAACAGTCTAAACTAGCAGCCTGTGCAGTGTCTTCATGATTGGGAAATGCCTCCCACAAATGTGGATTTCTAGCTTGTCTTGAAAAAGTAAAAAATGGAGCCATATTGAACTCCTCCCACATGGCAAAGATTGGAGAGAGATTAGCTGAGTCTGGCCTTGTCCAATTTGCTGTCATTTTCAATACTGGACCAGTGGTTCTAGACTAAGCCCACTTTAATCACTTCTGTTACCGGCCAGATCTTCGTGTAATGTGCTTTGTGATTCCCTAGTTTAGTGCAGATGACCCCTACAAATTGCTTTTCCTCTACTCCAGAAATCCACCCAGTTTTTGTGTCAATTTCTGAAATTCTAGCTACCTCTTGCATATTAGTGCAAATTAGTCTGACCAAATTGCTTTTTTAAAACAAATAGCATTTGAGTTTTTAAAGAATGATTATTTTGGAAGGGGGAGGTTAAAGACCAAGAGAAACTTGAGAGAGGCTTGAATAGGGAGAGCATAAGGAAATCTTAGAGCAGACTGAAGCATGGTGGGATGTGTGGGATGGGGACAACTATCACAGAGGGTTATGGTGATGGGTTAATTTTTTATGCTAACTTGACTATACTGTGGTCCATTTGTCTGGTCAAATACTCATCTAGATATTGGTGTGAAGGTATTTTTCAGATGTGCTTAACATCTACAATCTGTTGACTTTAAGTACAGGAGACTGCCCTTGATAATATGGGTGGCTATCATCTAACTGGTTCAAGGTCTAAGAGCAAGATCTGAGGTTTCCCAGAGAAGAAGGAATTCTGACTCTAAGCTGCAACATAGAAACCCTATCCGAGTCTCCAGCTTGCTGATCTGTCCTACACATTTCAGATTCAGAACTGGGACATCAACTAGCTTGAGATTTTTTACTCACTTGCCTTATGGATATAACATTTGCCAGCCTCCAGAATCGCATGAGCCAACTCCTTATATAAATTAATAAATATACACATACATATGTATATCCTATTGGCTCAGTTTCTCTGGAGAACCCTGACTGACCCAAGTGTCTACTTCAATATTCATCCAGGGGACCCATTAACCAAAAGACAGATTCCTACATGACCAGCCCTCTGAGCTTCATGATTTCATTACTGTTCACCCAACAACTCCCCATGGTTTGTCTTGAGATCCCAACACATCCCTTATCGGAGCAATAATGTGAATTTTAAACAATGATTTTCAACCACCATTTGGAAACAATCTATCCACAAACTGGGAAATGCCAAGAAAAAGATGAGATAATGTTCAGATAAAGAAACCAGAACTCCCCTGTGCCTCAGGGTGACCTTCAGTACGTGCTTCTTCAGGGGTTGTGCACTTGCTCCGTGTTCAACATGTTTCAGAGAATTATTCTTTCAGCACTAACTTTGATTTTCGTGTGTGCGCCAGAAGTAACTTGGCTTTGTTATTTCATATTTACATTTGATTTTTTTACCTGAAATTGTTTTGTCGAGCTTGAACATCTACTTTTTTTCTCTAGAGTAAAATTATTTTTGTCTGATTCTGAAAATAAAACCAATACTTTTACGTGATGATTTCCTGCCCCAGGTGATTTTCAGAAGTATGAAAGTTGAAAACACGAGAGGAGTTCCGCAATTCTCCAAACTGTATGACTAAGCAAATGAAAATGAAAACAAAGTTAAGTTACTAGAGTATAAGTGAGTAGGTTTAACTGGAGACAATGTCTTTTTTGTTTCTCATCATATCCTCAGGACCATCATTTTATCATTTTACAGTTTACAAAACACTTTATATTTTACCAGGCAATGTGAATGTCCTCTATGTGTCAGGAAGGGTGTAGGATGTTAGGCTCTATGGAATGTGCAAGGGATATAACGATAATTGAATATCGGTTACTATGTATAAGAATATTACTTACCCATCTACCTATCCATCCAGTTGCCACACAGCATATTTCTGGGATGCCTATTATGTGTCAGAGATTTTGCTTGGTGCCAGTCCTACAAAAATGAACAAAAATGACATATTCTTGTCCCTTTTGGATTTGATAGTTAACCAGAGGAGAAAGCCAGTTAAACAAGACATTATAATAAAACATGCCAAGTATGATTGCAGACAAAGAAGAGAGTGTGAACAGAGCAGGGAACAGGGGACCAGTGGCAGGGCTGCAGACGTTGGGAGGGGATCCTGTCCACGGAGATGAGTCTGTCTACACTGAGATCTGAAGTATTTGTAGGGAAACATTGGAGGAAACATGAGATTGCTCATAAAAATACAACATTCAAATTTGAATCAAGAAGAGGTAGAAAAGCGATTGAACAGATATGTAAGAAAAATTAGGAAGACAATAATCTACAGGTTTTCTTTTTTAAATTTAATTTAATTTTCTTTTAAGTTCCAGGATACATGTGCAGGACGTGCAGATGTGTTACACAGGTAAATGTGTACCATGGCAGTTTGCTGCACCTCTCAACTTATCACCTAGGTACCAATTTTCTTTTCTTTTTTCTTTGTTTTTTGTTTTTTTTTTTCTTTTTTGAGACAGTGTCTCACTCTGTCACCCAGGCTGAAATGCAGTGGCACAATCTCGGCTCACTGCAACTTCTGCCTCCCGGGTTCAAGCGATTTTCCTGCCTCTGCCTCCCAAGTAGCTGGGACTACAGGCATGTGCCACCACACTCAGCTACTTTTCGTATTTTTAGTAGACACAGAGTTTCACCAGATTGCCTAGGCTGGTCTCGAACTCTTGATTTTGTGATCTGCCAGCCTCAGCCTCCCAAAGTGCTGAGATTACAAGCATGAGTCACCATGCCCAGCCAAGTGCCAGTTTTCAACAGATGCCACAACCAAACAGGTTTTTGGCTTAGCGTGACATAATCTGAAAAAAGTGAATAATCACTGTGTTATTTATACCAGTGCTTTAAAATTTTTAATGCGTATACAAATCACAGGAGTCTTATTTAACTCTAGATTTTAATGTAGTAGGACTGGGAAAACATACTAAAACACAGTTTTAGTAAGTGCTGCAGACCTGAAAATTGTATTTTGAGGAGCAACGCTTTGTACCCATCCAAACAAATTTCTCAATTCAGCTTAAGAAGCCAGCAGAACTTCAAGTTCAAAATATGATAAAACAGTGCAATTTTGCTTATAAAAATAAAAAATATTAACAAATAGAATTTGGCAGTATAAGAATAACAGCGTGACTAATAGAAATTCAAGAAAGATTCAACATTTGGACTTTTGCCAACATAATTAATTATATCAATAAATACAATTCATTTAATCAATAGATGCCAAAAAGATAATTTACAAAATTTGGCAACTATTACCAATAAAATATTTCTTGTATAATTAAATAAATATAATATAAATATATATCCCAAAACAAATAATAAGCATCATATGTTGAAATGCTGAAATCATCTTAAATTAGAATGCATTGCATAAATAACCTCTATTATTTAACATTATTTGGAGGTTGCAATAAAGCAAGAAAACAAAATAAGTTGAATTAATTATTGAAAAAGAAGAGATAAAGTTATCTTTATTGGCAGAAGATGTGACTGCTTACTCGGTAAACCTAAAAAAAGCCACTAAAATCTAGTAGCATTAATAAGATAATATGAATAATTGGAATTAATAAGACAAGAAGAATATTCATAGCTTTTCAATTACAGTAATAACTAACTAAAAGATGAAAAGTAAAAATGTATTCACTATATACAATAAAAGGAAAATTTCAAGACAAAAATTGAATAAGAAAATACAGAATTTAAATGAAGAAAACTTCAATATCCTATTTAAGATCAAAAATAAGACACAAATTAGAAAGAATAGTAATATTTTTTACTATATAATATCAAACTTTCTCAAGTTAATAAATTTTATAGAATTTAATTCAAATTCTATATGGTGTTTTGGGAGGATGGGTAAGGAATGAAGCAGAAAGATTTTGAAGTTCACCTGGAAGAAAATATACTGGAACTAGCTAAGAAAATTTTCCAAAGAAAAAAGGAGTATAAAAAATACACTAATTAAATATTTGATGAATCTTTGAATAATAGTAGGGTAGGAAGAGGCTTCTTCAGGAGACTTGTGAAACCCAAAAGCTTATAAGGGAAAACAGGCATGTGTTGAGCAGATATGTTTGCCACACACAAGACAAAGAATTAGCTTAAACAATGCTACAAATTTATAAGGGAGACAACACAATAGAAAAATAGGAAACGAGCTTGAAAACAAAGAATAAACTTAGTAAATGACACTGAACTTCCCTCAGAGTGAAGGAGCTAGACACGAAAATAACGTACCATGTCTTAATAAAAACAGGAACAAAAATAATAGAAAAAGCTGTAAAATATAATATTATCAAGGATGTAGGCAAATAAAAACTCCCAAGTAGTGCTGATGGGAGTATAGATTGCTACAATCTTTTTGGAAAACCATCTGGAAATATCTATTCAATTTAAAAGCTCATGTGCCTTTAGACCTAGAAGTGCCATTTTGGGAAATCAATCCTTTCAGGAAAAAAGCCATCAATAAGTAACCACTTATAAGAAAATTTGTAGAAACATTATTTTCACCTACAAAGAAAGTTAAAAAAAAAAAACAGGAAAGAAAAAGAAAGAAACCTTGAATATTGAATATTTTGTAATAGCAAGATAGTTTAGTGAATAACGATGCGTGCATAGCATGGAGTATTTTGAAGCATTGAAAAGAATGTGATCTATTTTTATCTTTTGATCTAGATAATGCCTATGACATTGTAAAGTGACAAGAGCTAGTTTCAGAGGAGCATGAATAACAGGATCTCAGTTTTGGTAAAAAGATTTTATATGTGTGTATCTATGTTTGCATGTGTTTAATGTGGGGATGGATAAAGGAGGATAAATTCAGAAAAGGCTCTTTGGTCTGATTATCCCATAGGAGTAAATAATGCAGAGTTTTGACAGGGCCAGATTTGATGGTTAACATTTTCTTTGTAATAATAGCAAATCATTACAACAAATTTCAGCACAAACATAAAAGGCTGATTAGCTGTAAGCTAGTAAGAGAAGGAGGTGGAGGAAGAGAGAAAATGGTCCAAGTACAGAGAACTGCACAGGAAAAAACCTCAGTGTAGAAACAGGAACAAGTTCGGAATGGGTTGCGGGATCACACCTTATAAAGCGGGTCTGTGAGTTGGCTTGGGACTGAAAGTAGTGATGTGCCATTGACTATTCTTAAGGGAGGCAGAGGCCTGATGAGATGTGAATTTTAGAAATAATTCTAATTGGATTGAAGACGTAGAGAGTAAGAAAAGGAGAATGGTAGACAGGCTGCTACAGGAGTTTCGTTAAAAATGCTGAAGGCCATGGCAGGATGTACTGGGGATGGGGCAGCAGAAAACATGCAAGCACCATTTTAGAGGGAAAGCCTTCATGCTTAGTTGAATGTGGGGGATGAGGGATGAGAAAATCTCAAGTAGGACTGGCTGAATGACTGGATGTGAATGCAGTAATAGAGGCATGGGAGGAAAGATCAGGAAGGGAGATTGACATCCCTGGGAGAATGACGATTCCTGCCTGAATGTGCTGACCCTGCTTTCTCACACATGTTCTCATTGATTGCCAAGGCCCTTGGCTTCAGTGCATTGCCTCCCTCTGAAGGTGGCACCTTTGGAGAGGGTGACACTCATGTGGATGGTATGGTTCTGACTTGGTAGTTTAGAAATCAGTTGCCTTGCTCTCTAGTCACCTAAGCCTTGGAGACTTAAAGTCCCAAGTCTTAAAGGAAATGGCAGCTACAGAGGCATGAGGTGCGTTGGTTGGCTCTTCCTGTGACTTGCAGACAGGCACCATGTCTATGGCCGGATGCACTTCAACCTTTGGGTGAATTTTACAGCAGCTGGAGCCACCATTTCAGCTCAGCGAAGTTAGCCCTGCCTCCCAACCCATTACGTTCAGAGAGGGGCCCCAGCTTCATCTTGCTTGTGCCACAAGAATCCAACTGAACACTCCCCATGACTCAGAGAGAAAGCCAGAGTTATCAGTGTCTGCCTGGCAACCAAAAGGTGACACGTGGGGCCTTCTTTTCAACCCATTTCCTCTTGATGAGAGGAAGGGATTCTCCTGCGAGTTATTACCTGAAATAATACCATATGGTAAAATGTAAACAACATCTGCATATTCATGTAATAATTTCATCTGTTTAATTAGTTCCAGCAAAGCAGTTTACCCTCTGAGGCCCTTGCTGTCAGCTCGGCTCTCATACATCCCGGGCTGGCTGTCGGGCTTGACAGCCTTCTATTGTTCATTCTCTACTTGCACCTCAGCAGTTACTGTAAGTGAATCTTCTCAGGGGTGGGGCATCTGTCCCTACCGATCCAGATATTGCGGGGTGGACGAGGGGGAGCTGTCAGCTTGGTGTAGGGATACTAAAGACTGACTTGACAGATCAGGTGATGCTGGCAAAAAAGACAGATGAGATTATTTATTTCTTGTACCTTCCTAATTTGGATGTGAGTTTAGATGAGCTCTTGAGGTAAAGAGGTTTCAATTCCTTGTGCCATGACCTCAGTGGAAAACATCTAAGTCAGACCAGCCACACAGCAGAACTGGGGTCCACATCCCATTTTGCTCAATCTCAGGGCATCTGACAGCACATTTGTTTAGCTAAACATGAAGCCACAGAGAACCTGACAAATGTGTCGTCCTACAGGCTCAGGGAACTGCACAAGCAACCATGTGGTAAAGAGGTGAAATGTGAAAGCGAATAAACACAGGCACCTGCACGCACACACACACACACACACACACACACACATGCACACACATAGAAACACACATAGAGATGCAGAGATGTTGGGCTGTCTTCTGAACTTAAGGAATTTCTCTCTCCCTTTCCCCCCAAAGCAAGATTGGAAGTGATCTTAAAGGCCTTTTAAACCAGTGTTCAGAGCGTCAGATCTCCTGGATGTCTTGTTAAAATGCAGATTCTGATTTAATAGGAATAGGGAGGAGCTCAAGATCCTGCTTTCTTTTTTCTTCTGCGATGGAGTCACTGCTGCCCTGGCTGGAGAACAATGGTGCAATGATCTCCACTCATTGCAACCTCCGCCTCCTGGGTTCAAGTGATTCTCCTGCCTCAGCCTCCCAAGTAGCTGGAATTACAGGGGCATGCCATCATGCCTGGCTAATTTTTGTATTTTTAGTAGAGAAGAGGTTTCACCGTGTTGGCCAGGCTGGTCTGGAATCACGGACCTCAGTTGATTTGCCCTACTCAGACTCCCAAAGTGCTAGGATTACAGACATGAGCCACCATGCCTGGCCAAGGTCCTGCATTTTTAACAAGCTCCCAGGTGATGCCGAGCTGCTGGCTCTTGGAGTCCACAATGAATAGTAAGGATATAGACATCTTACTCACTTTATTGATGGGGGAATTGAAGTGTCATGGCCAAGCTAACCTGGTTCATTAAAGGTCAAACCAAACTAGAACTCCCACTTCATTGGAAGTCCAGGAGTCTTCACTTGTGGCTGTTGGTTTTTTATTTTTATCTTTTAACATGCATACAAAGTGAGAGTTGGTCTTCTTGCAAAGTATACAATTAATGTGAATAGCAATATACTTCAGCTGCTCAATGATCACATTTGGGTATGCCCCATTCTCTGGAACTAACAGAACCACTTGAAATTAGCCACTTAGTGACCAAAAATTTCTTTTTGACCTCTAAGGTCAGGTTGACATAAAAAATTAAGGTGAGGTTGGGCATGGTGGCTCACACCTATAATCCCAGAACTTTGAGAGGCTGAGGCGAGTGGATCACCTGAGGTCAGGAGTTTGTGACAACCTGGCCAACATGGTGAAACCTTGTAACTATTAAAACTGCAAAACATAGGTGGGCGTGGTGGTGGGTGCCTGTCATCCCACCTACTCAGAGGCTGAGGCAGGAGAATCGCTTGAACCCAGGAGGCAGAGGTTGCAGTGAGCCGAGATCCCACCACTGCACTCCAGCCTGAATGACGAGAGCAAAACTGTGTCTCAAAAAAAAATTAAGGGATAAATTTGATCATTGCAGTTGCTACATCCTATAGAGAATCCCAGGATATGTCATGCTTCTAGAGAGGTCCAGTTCTTATGTACATCTCTGAAAACCACTATAAGCATTGTGTTCCTGAATCAGAGTTGTGAAGACTCTTAAAGATTTAGTCTTCTCTTTGATATCCCAGTCAAATTATTGTCCAGATTTTATTTGAGTGTGTTTTATTATAGGGAAAGGACGGGGTCTTGGGACATCACTTTTCGTTTCTTGACAGCAAGCTGAAAGCTAAAGGTCGTTTTCTAGAATGGACTAAAAATGATCACCACATTTGGGTATGCCCCTATTCTCGGGAACCATCAGAACCACTTGAAATTAGATGTAAAATTGGCACTTTTTTTTCTGGGGAAAAGGGGACCCCTGAAAATATAAAACCATAGAGCTAGAGTTGAGTAAGCTGATTCATCTGCTCAGTATCCACATATTCATTTCTAAAATTATGTTTAAGAGTCCTTCTGTACTCTAACTACTTTATCATGAATGTGGTTGATTTCAACAGAAAAGCCCCTCCTTAACTGTGGAGCATAGAGGGACTTCCATTTTTGTTTGTCAGAGTAAGGATTGGATACGCCCACCTTCAGACTAGCTACAAGTTGTGACTTAGTTGTCATGTTGCATTTTCAGTGTCTTTTTTTTCCTATTCTAGGAAGAAATTGTACAACTAATGGAAACATTTTTCCCCTCAAAGTACAATAAAATCATCTTTTAAGTTTCTCCTTCCATTAAGTGGCTCATATGTGGAGATTTTTATGCAGCCCTAAAGTGGCGCCTAAATTAGTGCTCAGAAAAGTCAATTACACTTTTAAAGCTACTGTCTATAATTGTTATAGTCTTTTTCTGCATGTATCCAAATTGTTTTTAATGGGCATCTCAGGGCATGGGGGTTAATGGTATCTTAGGGAGGCAAAAATGCTGGCCAAAGCAGGGTTAATTTATCAAAATAACTTTGCATGGTGTTATTTTAAAGCAATTTTAGTGTTTTCCAAGACTACTTAACTCATAGCTGGTCTTTTACAGTGTTTCTAAGTGGAGGTTGCTTTATCTTAATACAAGTGTTTCAAATAATTTGGCTTTGAATCTACTCCAGTTAAAGATTTTACTTCTACTTTTGAAAACGAAAAGAATCCCTATCAAAGATGAAAATGTACTTAATTAAGCTGTTTTTGATATCTTATTCTGTCAGTTCTTTGCTTTTGTCCCCCCTCCACTCTCTCACAATCTTGACAAGGGAAACATCCGTGCTCCGATTTACTGGTCTCTGACTAATCCAACGGTATTCACCATAGCATTGGCCATGATCAATAACTAATTATTAAACCAGCATTTCTTTCCAGGGCTCCTTGTTAAAAAATTGCTTTTGGCTGAGAGAGAAAGAAAAAGGTCGTCACTTTGACATGGTCGCGAGTCTTTCAAAATCCAGTGGGTCGTCCAATTGAATTACTGTCCTCAACTAATTGATATAAATTTGAACAGAAGAATGCTTGTTACTGCAGAATCTTGTAATGATATACTTGGCAAGAAAATGTTGAGGAAGAAAAAAAATCCCGGCACCAGTTACAAAGCATCCAGACACCACTCTAGAATTAGAAATTAGAAAAATAAAGTTGGGGGGATGTGTGGCTGGACACAGTTTGATGACCCATTTAGATTTATCATACATGCAGTATTATGAACACTGAGATAGTCACTGTCTCCTACTTTTATAGTGATAAAAAGACAAAGAGTGCTTTGATATATTATTTAACTTCTGTACTGATTATAACTTGCAAAGCATTTGAGTGACAACTGTCATTTTATTGTTACCTAAGGCTCTTGGTTTGAGCCAATTGGATAGAATGCTGTTTTCAGAGTGACACAACTTGGAAAACTGGGACTGTAAAAAGATCAGCTCAAAACAATGCAGGCATCAAAAACGTAAACCGCTTTTCCCTGCCATCATCCCTCCTCCCCAGTTAAGTGGCAAATGACAGGAGAGTGAATAACATAGCTTCTTCCATGAAATCTTTTATGTTTGCTTATTGATTTAAACATCAGATTAGACTAAGACATCCAATACGTAGGTTTGTTTTGATGAAAAGTTTAGATTTGGAGGAACGGCTTTAATGGAGCTACAGAAAGAGAAATAGATCTACTCCCTCACCGGTTTATGGGGGGGAAAATCTGTCATGCTGGTGTTTCTAATTGCACTTCAGAACTGGACATGCCCTATGGGAATCACGCTTCTCCTTTTATTGGCGACTTTGTAGGACTGTTCTGTCAATCCAGTCCTGCCTCTCCTGGAGCTTCAGCAATTCTCTGTGCATATATCCTACTCTGGGTTGAAGTTCCTGGAAATGTCCTTTTATTGCAAATATTCTTTGCCTTGTCCTAATGGAATCTCTTGAAATCTCACCAATACTGGATTTTGTTTTCATTTTCGCAAACTGCTTAAAACTTGCTGAAATATCTCTCCTTCCTGATTTTAAAGGGAAATTTTTAAACAACGGCCTTTTTTGTGAAATTAATCTCTGCTGCTCAACCATATTTTGCAAGTTTTTAGTTGATTCTCTTGGATCTCTGGGACTCTGCAATGTGATAGGATGCCTAGGGTTTTGAAATGTTTTTAATCGAATAAGCTTCTTTTTAGAAATTAAAATCAATGTTCACTTAGATACCCTTTGTGTGAAGTTTGTTTAGATGGCATAGTCAGCTGGTCACTATAGAAAATTGAGGACCATTGAGTTATACTGATTGTAACTACAGTCATAGCCAACATTGAGCCATATAGGAGGCTTGGCCCTTTGCCACGATTCTTCTATTTTTACCTCCTAACAACATAGAGCACATACTTTATTTTAACCACACAGCTAGGAAAACCCAGACCTAAAGTTCTTAAGTAATTGCTCAAGGTTCTAGTGCTCATAAATGGCAAGGCATGGATTTGAACCCAACTCTGAGTAAACCCAAAGCCTGCAGTCCACAGCAATAGCCATGTGATGAGCACCACGGGGACAAAGATGAAGAGGCTGAGGTTTCCATCACTGGGAAAACTCAGTTGCCAACAGGCAAACACTTGAGCTGGACCCCTACAATGTGGCCTGTGGCCTCAGTGCCTATCCAAGCCTGAAGGTGGCAAATACTGGGGTTCTTTCAATCTCATTTAAGAACAGAACAGGCCAGATGCCTAGGACAGAGCATTTGTGGGTTCTCCTTCAAGGAGAGGAATAGAGGACTGAGATGTACAATGAGATTTTCCACAGTTTGGGGAGGAATGTTTGAGTCCACACTATTGCAGGTCATAGGTTTTTCTCTTTCCAGCAGAAAGGAGATTTGTCTGAAATTATCTGTCCTATACCACCTGAAAGACTCCATTTAGTCAACAATCTGATACCTAGGAAGGTCAAGTGGGCAGTGAAGTAGTTGGCCTATAGTGAGAATTTACTTTCTTTTTGAGATGAGTTCAGAGTAAGAATTTTGGTGCAGAAGAAAGAAGGAGGGAGTGTACTGTCTCGGGGACAGGGAAGGCCCCAGTAGCCATGACAATCAGAGGAAAGAGACAGAGTGGAAACCCCTGTGGGAAGTGAGAAGTGGGAAAGGACCTCAGAAAAGGAAGGGCTGGTTCCAGATATCAACTTCGCCTGATTCTAATTCCACCCCATCTATTGTGTTCCTCTCTTCTGGAAGTGAAACCCAAAATGGAAGAGTGGCTTGCAATTTTACCCCAAGATCCTGCAGTGGTGTGTGAAGGCAAAGAGTATTTCAAATGATAGGCGAGCCACACCTATAGACAGAAATAAGACCAAACATATCAGTTATGGCACTCTACTTGTCAATAGGTTATGATTTCTTAAATAGGCCTGTCATTAGATTAAAATGAAATTCAACTCTGAGCTGTTCACAGGAAACATGCCATAACGTGATAACAGAAAAAAATTAGGAGGGGGTGATCAAAAGAACATCTGACAAATATTGAGGAAGGAACCATAAGGCTCATAATTTTAACATCAAAGTACAACTCTTGGGAGGGGTTGAGGAGAGAGAAGAAAGAAGGCCACTATCATATGAAAAACCACCATGAAGATAAAATACTACAAACCTTCATAGAGGAATAAGATTTTATTAACCAAGAAAAAAAAGAAATGAAACCTGTGTGAAGTATAGGAAGAAAAAGAATTGTACTAGAGAACTCTAACCTATCAAGCAGGCAAAAATGCATGGTTTTAGATCGAAACAATAAGGATGAGACTGTATGGATGCAGCCTTTGCTTACCAAAATGTTAATGTTCCCGAATAAAAATTTGTAGCTCCGAGTTCTATTTTGATTTTTTATTTTTTTGAGACAGGGTCTGGCTCTGTTGCTCAGGCTGGAGTGCAGTGGGATGATCTTGACTCACTGCAACCTCCACCTCCTGGGCTCAAGCCATTACCCCACCTCAACCTCCCAAGTAGCTGGGATGACTGTAGGCATGTACCACCACACCTGGATCATTTTTGTATGTTTTGTAGAGACAGGATCTTACCATGTTGGCCAGGCTGGTCTTGAACTCCTGAGCACTAGTAATCTGCCCTCCTTGGCCTCCCAAAGTGATGGAATTACAGGCATGAGCCACTGTGCTGGGCTCGAGAGTTCTAATCAACAAATTTAGCTTCACCTCTCCCTTAAATCGGAGTTATCTGTCTCTTCTAGTGCATTGAACAAGTTAAAAAGAGAGACTATGTCATTTTCGTTTCTGTTTTCTTGTGGCATCTAGCTCTGAGCTTTGCATGGGAAACGGAATCAGCAAATGTTTTCTTAAATAAGCGAAATGTAAGCTACTGTGAACAGGTTCGTCAGAAATGTCGTACGCCTTCCCATGCCAGGCCTTGAACAAGGCCACACATTATCTGAGTGATTAAGCTGCTTCTGTCATGACCACATTCATTGCCAGCCTCTTTCCCAGTTGCTTCAATTCAGCTAAGTCCTTGCCAATTTCCAGGATATTGGCTTGTGCGTCTCTCTCTTTCTGTATCTTCTTGTTCCTTCTCTTTCAAAGTTCTTCCTATTTCCCTTAGAATCTCCCAGTGTCAGTGTAAATATCGCATTTTCTGAGAAACCGCTATTATTTTTTAAAGTACCTGGGATTTGTTTTTTCATCAGATATAGTAAGACATGCAGATAAAGAAATGGCTATTATGAAGGAAGAAGTTTTTTATATTTACAGATTCCTGTAAACAAGAGGCATGGCGTGCCTTGTGTGGCCACAAGAGGAAGTACCAATGTGGGTCAGGAAGCAGAGGGAGCCAAGAGAATGTGTGGGCAAGAACTTTGACTGTGGTTTTCATGGGAAAGGCAAGGCCAGGCAGGTTTCGCTAGGTTGGATAATACTGGGGCTCTGGAGCATGGACACTGTCCCTAGTTGTAGGATACCTGGCTAATGAATAGTGGCCTGGCGCGGAAGAGCCAGATGAAGGAGGTAGTAGAGGGGAATGAGCTTTGCACGTGACAGGCACATTTGCAGGTGAGTACTTTACTTTGTAAAATTTGGTGAGCCCTGGAAGGCACAGTCTCTTCAAGATCAGCAAGGTCCCAGGCATCAAACCATCAGAAAAGACAGAAAATTTACGCATCGATAACAGCCAGTTTGATTGTTGTTATTTCTTCCTAGAATTTATCATATGCTGTATTCTTTTTTATATGGAGATGGCATCTTACCATCTTGTCCAGTCTGGTCCCAAATTCCTGGGCTCAAGCAGTCTTCCTGTCCCAGACTTTCAAAGTAGCCATCCAGTGCTGCATATTCACGATATTTCTATGTGCTTCTCCAAGATGTAGCTGGGTCTTTTTTTTTTTTTTTTTTTTGTGTGTGTGGTGGTGGCTTTTATTTCTGGCTGCATATTAAGACCCCCTGGGAACTTTTACAAAATACCACGGCCGTAGAACCACACAAAGATATTATTCTTTGATTTCTCTGGAGTGGAGAACAGGTGACGGTGTTTTTTTAAATTAAATGACTGTAATGCACTATCAGAGTTGAGAATCACTGCTCAGCCAATGAAAGTGTGGCATCTGATGAACAAGAGACACCATTATGGTAATTTCTAAGTGTTGACATTAACTCAGAGATGAGCAAGAAGGTCGTGACTATATATAAATGATAGGAATTTAAGAACACTTATCTACTTAGTATTTTGAAATTAAACTTCAGGTAACATTAAAGAAGTATTTATGTTGTACCTAATGCAATGCATTATTATATCATATGCATTTATGAGAGTTAATTTACTTAATTGAAGAATTGTATGCATTGCAAGCACTTACTAACTTAGAGTTTTAGAAGTTTTTAAAATGCCTGAATCATGTAAGAGAACTCAGAAAAACCAGGGATGAAATGTTAATGAAACGTTAGAGTAGAGTTCAAATAGACTCTGAGATGGAAATGAAATTCCTAGATGAAAATGGATGGAGAATATTGAGAAAAAAAAAAGAAAAACAATTGGAAATGAGAAGGGGAGGGAAATACTGTTGGAATAATGAAGTAAAAGTACTGGATTCGAATAATGAACAGGGTGAAATCAACGTGAGCAAGCAGGACATAGGAAATATGAATTACAGCCAGGAGCACTGCAAGATATTGGGGGCAAGAGTTAAACCCATCAAATAATACACCGACTGCTATTCTGATGGAGAGGTTTCAGTCAACCCGCACGGAAGCCCCCTCTTCCATTATGAGAGCTGCTCACAGCTGAATGCAGGCTGAGAAACAAGAAACCCACGAGGAGGAATAGCACAACTGAGAAATGGTGTCCACTTCAGCAGGGCTGGGATAATGTCACCACCTAGACCTTGAGAGTATGACCACTGGCCTTATTAAATATTGTGTCTAAAAACTGGTTTGCTAACTGTGTACACAAAGAAACATATAAGTGGGTAAATTATATTTATTTATATTTTATGAATATAAAATATTCATATTTTATATACATATCTTAATCCATATAAATTAATTCAGGGAGGAGTAGTATTGATATCTGTTAGAACACTGCATGTTACATCAGCTGGAACTAGTTGATAATTATCTGTTTGCTTCTGTCAGCTTTCCCCAACAGACTATAAGCTTCCCAAGAGCACAGATCATCTCAGTCTTGTTCACCATTCTGTCCTTGGTTTCTGTTGCATTATCTAGCACAGGAGTGCCCAATCTTTTGGCTATCCTGGGCCACATTGGAAGAATTTTTGTGGGCCACACGTGAAATACACGAACACTAATGATAGCTGATAAGCTAAAAAATAAATTGCAAAAAAATCGCATCTTGTTTTAAGAAAGTTTGTGAATTTGTATTGGGCCACATTCAAAGCTGTCCTGGGCCACAAGCGGTCCACGGGCTGCGGATTGGACAAGCTGATCTAGCATGTAACTGATGCTCAGTAGATGTGGGCTGTGATATGATATAATGCGTGCGCCACAAGATACAACGACAGAAGCATCACAAAATCATAATGCAAGTTTGGAAAGTGTAATGAAAGTATGGAGTTGTAAAGGAGGGCTTGAATTATCCCAACTGGAGATTATGGAACAGGCTTTTGTAGAAGGTGAGAAGGTGGTGTCTGAAATGGGGCCAGAAGTTTTCAACAAGCAGCTGTTTAAGAGCAAGCATTAAGTTTAACCACTCTGGCTTCCGTCAGTACTATGGTGTTCTCTGGAACCACATAATGTGTCACGGGTCCATGACTGTCTCCTCAATCTCCACTTGAGTCATTCTCTCCTTATCTTTGTGTTCTCTGAATCCAGGCTACCCAAACAATGACATGGCTGCAACCCTCTTGGGGGATGGAAACCTACTTTTTTCTGTGCTTCTCCTTGATAATTGCCATGCAATACTTGCAGTATTTCTACTTTTCTTCTCTGCCTTTGATTTATTTATTTATTTATCTATTTCTTTTTCACTATACTTTCAATTCTGGGATACATGTGCAGAACGTGCAGGTTTGCTACATAGGTATACATGTGTCATGGTGGTTTGCTGCACCCATCAACCAGTCATCAACATTAGATATTTCTCCTAATGCTATCCCTCCCTTACTCCCCCACCCATCAACAGGCCCCAGTGTGTGATGTTCCCCTCCCTGTGTCCATGTGTTCTCATTGTTCAGCTCTTACTTAAGAGTGAGAAAATGCAGTGTTTGGTTTTCTGTTCCTGTGTTAGTTTGCTGAGAATGATGACTTCCAGCTTCAAAATAATAAAAAAAAAAGTCTTAGAGCTTGACAGTTCCATGGATATATCAAGTGAGTTACTTGTATAATTTTTGCATTTTATACTCTCTGTTTCTTCATGTCCCTGCCACAAGATCCTCCAGTATTCTGTCAGAAAACAGAAAGTAACTTTATAATACATATATATAAATAGCACACATTTTGTTATTCTGGGAATTATTTGGGTTTACCTCTTGTGCAACAGGTAAAAAGAGGCAACCACTAAATAATGAGTAAGGAGAGAAATGATAACATCCTTATTAATCTTACCTATTAACCAAAGGTTTGGAAAAACTATTCTGGACATAGTTAAGACCTTATTGAAAGATACTGTGTTACTTCCATGATTATATTAATTTTTTATTTCCTGAAAACTCTAGTTCTAGTTTTTTATGTAAATAAAAAGTGAAAGAACCCAAGTATCTCCGGGTAGGAATGATAAAGGAAAAGCAGCTGAATCAGCTTAATCTAGGTCCATTAAACGACATTTTAACACTGCCGTTTTGCATTTTTCCAGTAGCCAAAATATTAAGGTATGAAAAACTTACAGTAAACTGAAAAAAATAAAAATGAAAATAAGCCTCTTTTCACTCTGGAAGTTCTTCATACTATAATGCTAGGGCAGTGCTGGGAGGGAAGAAGGGTTTCCTTTTGGATTTACAATATATATTGACCCTTCAAATTATAACTTGGAAATAGAGGAGCTCTGCCTCGGCCCTCACTGAGTTGTAATTAGTTGCCAGTGAACAAAAGCAGAAAGTGAAAACAAATGCATGTAAACTAGCCTCAACCACATCAAAATAGAATGGCGTTTTGCCATTTCCACTTAAAGAGAGACCTTGTTTTTGGTCTCTGCAACTTGAATTTAGATCTAAAAGACAATTCTCAGCCCTTTCTCAATCAATCAAAAACAGTCCTGGAGATAATGATTAAGCTGGATAATTATTTTACAAAATAGAAGGCGCGCCTCAATGAGTTTTAAGGCAAAGGGTCAACTGAGGACCTAAGGAAGACTCTGAGCTTCTGAAATGTAAAAGAAACTTTTCACAGAAGAGTGTTAAATCATAAAAGCTTGATGGCTTGATGGTACCTTTCATGTCAGTCAAAGATGGGGAAGAGGTCAGAAAGTGGCTGTCTGCTCCTGGAGTTGCTAAACTAACAGCAAGTCTTCCGGAGTCTCTCTTCAAGGTGGGGATCGTTCTGCAATTGTGGCGTGATTAGAAAGGACCCCATTGTTCAGAATTTGGAAGTTTCACAGGATTTCTTACCATCCCGTATCTTTTCATTCTCACACTAGCCAAAGTTAGAGTGCTGAAGCAAAGTTGTTTCTTTTTCTCTTGCTATTACAGTTTCTGTCTTCACCAAGAAGTAGGCTACTTAGGAGACTTCATTTCCTTTTCTAGTTCAATCAAGCTGGTGTTCAGAGCTATTCAACTGAAAGTCTCCCATTTACTTTTGATGGCTCGTATTTTTGGAATTTCTTGTCTTGAATGGGAGCATTACCCAGTTGGTAGCCAGTTCATAAAGGTTGGCTTGACCTAATAGTAAACAAGCCTTCCTTTACTTTTAAAAACTTGAAAAAAGAAGACAGTGCAATCACTGCAACAATCTGGCATGAGATAACCTGGTGTGAGACTCAAGATATAAGGAAGTCTCTCACTCCATCTGCAGTTAAGCTTTCTCAGATCTATGAGATTTTATTTTTGGGCTTTAGCTGAAATTCAGCACCACAAAACATTGACAGTTGCAAAGTGAAGATGATTTTGACTTAAACTTTGCCCTCTGGGCCATGACTTGAGGCATGTTGTGGAAAGATGGAACTAGCTTGCTTAAAAAGTGTTTATGTGTTGTTCCTTTTTTTTTCTTGAATTTTAATAAAACCTTTATTTTCTGTGAATGACTTAGCGACTTGCAAACTAGCTGCATTAAAAGTAATGATCGATAATATACTTTTTAAAAAATATATAAATTGCTACAAATCAGTGAGACTGACTATACATTAGAAAGGCCTTTGTCATAGAGAACATGTAATAACTAACGTACGTTACTGAGTGTTTGCTCTGCCCTCCACTCACCTACACAAGTCTGCTGCATTGCCGGTTCTTCCTTTGTCAGGGGGCTTCCCATCTCATGGACACTTGGGCTGTGAAAGCTAAAATGGGCTCTCTTGACTCCAGATTCTAGTAATCAGAATCAGAATTTAAAGGCACAGGAATTATATAAAAAAGGAAAGCAGGAGGGCAAATACTTGGGATTAAAGGCATGAGCCACCACACCTGGCCTAAATATTAATAAATTTTTAAATTGAGTTCTTCTTTTTCTAGTATTTGATTGTGATCAAATACTCTTTCCTTTATAAATTACCTAGTCTCAGATATGTCTTTATTGCAGTGTCAGAACGGAATAATACATGAGGCCTCCCTAGCCATGTGGAACTGTAAGCCAATTAAACCTGTTTTCTTTATAAATTATCCAGTCTTGGGTATTTCTTCATAGATGTGTGAGAAGGGACTAATAGAACAACCTTTATCTTGTGAGGTATTTTATTCAGTGTTATATGTTTGTGAAAAAGGTTTAAGATACCAATGAATAACACCATTCATTGATTGAGATGTTCCCATGGGCCACCCATGATACTAAGCTGTTTACATGTATTGCCACTTTTAATCTTCACAATACCTAGGAGGTAAGAATTATTATCCCCAGATTACAGGTGATGATAGCAAAAGTTGAATAACTATCTCAGTCTGTATAAGAGCTGCATTGTTATTCAAATCCAAGTCTGCCAGTGTCTAATGCATTTTCTCCTACTTCTCATGTATGTAAGAAACTGACCAACCTAACTCTGTCCAGGCTGCTCATGACTGACTTCTCACTAACTTAATTGGTCCTGGGTTATGTACTGTACTCTTATTCTTACAGCGATATCTCTGGCTTCTTACCAGCTCAGCTGCCTGCCTATGGACCCCTTCACTTTTATTTATTTATTTATTGCATTTTAGGTTTTGGGGTACATGTGCAGAACATGCAAGATAGTTACATAGGTACACACATGGCAGTGTGTTTTGCTGCCTTCCTCCCCTTCACCCACATTTGGCATTTCTCCCCAGGCTATCCCTCTCCAGCTCCCCACCACCACTGTCCCTCCCCTATTCCCCCCAATAGACCCCAGTGTGTAGTACCCCCTTCCCTGTGTCCATGTGTTCTCATTTTTCCTCACCCACCTATGAGTGAGAATAGGCGGTATTTCATTTTCTGTTCTTGTGTCAGTTTGCTGAGAATTATGTTCTCCAGATTCATCCATGTCCCTACAAAGGTCACGAACTCATCATTTTTGATTGCTGCATAATATTCCATGGTGTATATGGGCTTTTAGACCTTGACTATGCATTGGGAATTCCAGCTCTGATTTTTCTCTGGGGTTCATTGGCTTTATGCGGGAACTTCCTACTCTGTCTCTTCCAGTGTGGAGATCATTGCTTTGCCCTTTTCCTTCCTTTCAGAACAGGCAGAGATTTAGACACATGTAATAGCCTGGCAAAGAAAACCTTTCTCGGAAAATTGCCAACTTGTAGTTTTCTGGCTCATTTATAAAAAAGACAGCTCTCTTTCATGCAAGGTAAGGTTTTAGTATCGAGTAATGGGCATGGTCTTAAGAAGCAGACAGATGTGTTGGTTTAAAATTGCGAGAAAAGACATTTAGTGCAGTGCCTCTTAAACATTTAGGTTTCACCTGAAGAGTTTGTTGAAATGCAGATCTGGGTGGGTTAGGCCTGGGTAGGGCCTGAGAGTCTGTATCTCTAATCAGCCTCTTTGAGGAGGCTAATGCTGCAGGGCTCTGAACCACATGTTGAATAGGGAGGCTCTGAGAGAGCAATTCTCAGCCTTGGCTGCACTGGAATCACACGGAAAACTTTAAAAATGACTGACACCTGGATGTCACCCCCATAGATTCTAATCAGACTGATACGGTATGTGGCCTGAGTGTTAGAATTTTGAAAAGCTCATCAGGTGATTCTAGTGTGGGGTTGAGGTTGCGAACTACTACTCCAGGGGGTTATATTCATTTATTCACTGAAACATGTATTGTGCACCTACTGTGGTCCAGGCTTAGCGGTGAGCTGCTAAGGATAAGACAATATACAAGAAACATGTAGACTCTAAAAGGAGAAACAAATAATAAATAGAAGAACAAACTCTGCTGTGATTTGAACGTGTCCCCCAAAGTTCATGTGTTGGAAACTTAATCCCCAATTCAACAGTGTTGGGAGGTGGGGCCTAATAAGAAGTGCTCAGGTCATGAGGGCTCTAATCTCATGAATAGATTAATGTCATTATTGCAGAAATAGGTACTTTATTTATCAAGAGAGTGGCTTTATTATAAAAGCAAGTTTGAAAGATGAGCAGTGACAAGGAGGAAGAAGAGAGATGGGTTAGTGGGTTAAAGGATATATATGTTAAAATAAAAGAAATAAACTCGATGTGTGCAAGCAGAGTAGGATGACTCTACTTAACAATGTGCTTGGGTGATGAACACTCTGAATACCCAGAAGTTATAACTTTGCATTATATACATGTAACACATTTTCTCATGCACTCTATAAATTTGCACAAATAAAAAATAAGCAAATTTGCCCTCCACTTGCTCTCTCTCTGTCACCCTGTCTTGCCCATCTAACTTCAACCATGGGATGACACAGCATACAGGCCCTTACCAGATGTTGGTGCCACGCTCTTGGACCTCCCAACCTCCAGAACCGTGAGCTAAATAAATTTCTGTTTATTATAAATTATGCAGTCTCAGATATTCTATTACAGTAGCTCAAAGTAGACAAAGGCACATTCCTAATAAGATGTATTAATTTAACTTAAAGCAGTGGTGAGACTGCATATCTGAAGTACAGTGCCCACTGAAAGAAGCCCAACTCTAGAAGTATTGATTGTAGGCTCCTATATATTAGTGATTGTCTTATAAACTGTACTTATAATTAAGGTTATAAAATTGTTTATCTCTTTGGATGCAGTAGACTCTCTCTTAGAATTCCTCCTGAATGGAGAGGAAAGATAGAAGGGAAAAGTACTGTGGATCGATGCATAGGACTGAAAACAACTTAATAGGGAGAAAATTAGTTATGACCTAAAAACTCTTTGAAGTTTTGTGCACCTATTAGAGTGTGAGCTCCGTGAGGGCAAAAACACACCCAACTTTTCATTTGCCTCAGAGCCAGAATTCAGCTCATGGCCTGGAACTTGCTAGAGTCTCAGGGAATATGTGCTAAATAAATTTCTTAAAATTTATGATTTTATAAAGCATGAAGATATATATTATGATATTTGCTTAAAACTGGAATTATAACATTGTAAGTTCAGTATGATTGCAACTATATCAAGCTTACATAATTTTTGAAACAAGATGAGAGTGTAAATTTATACCAATATCTTCTTTAAAAGAATTCAAGTCAGAAAACCATTACAAATAAAGGTAACTATGTCAGCAAACACATTTATAGGTGATTTTTCTGGTTTTCACAATTTTTCCTTAATATTTTTATACCGTTTAAAATTTCAGAAATGGAGATTAGTATTCACCCAGGTGAACAGAAATGTTCTTTTTATTGATGGTCTAATTGTATTATGTTTTAATTCTCATGGCACACTTCTCCAGGGTTCTAATTGCATTTTGTAATTCTATATTTGAATGTTAAATGTGTGATTATTTGTTGAAAGTCAACCTCTGTTTCTAGACCAAAATCTTTATGGGAGCAAGGGTCATGCCTATTATGTCCTCTGCTGTGTTGTCAAGATCTAACGTGATACAAAAGCACAGTAAATTTCTGGCAATGAATAAGTAGCTAATGAAGTACATCAGAAATAATGACTATTAAATTTTCTTGGGCCAATATTTTCTTCTCCATATATAATGCAAAACCTTGGAATCCCAACTTACTATTTGTTCAAGTACTTGATTAGAATAAATACGCCTTTTAAAGGAGAAACAGGCTGGGCACAGTGGCTCACGCTTAAATCCAGCATTTTGAGAGGTTGAGGTGGGAGGATCACTTGAGGCCAGGAGTTCAAGACTAGCCTGGGCAACACAGGGAGAGCTCTGTCTGTACAAACAATTAAAAACAAATTAGTCAGGCATGGTGGCACATAACTATAGTCCCAGATACTCAGGAGGCTGAGGTGGGAGGATTGCTTGAGCCCAGTGGTTGAGACTGCAGTGAGCTGCCCTCTAGCCTAGGTGACAGAGCAAGACCCTGTCTCAAATAAATAAATACATACATACATACAAACAAAATAAAATAGCCAAATTTATGTGGAATAAAACTGGTTTGTGGCTAGGTGACAATACTGGCCAGCATTCTACATTTTCACAACAAGTTATCCCTACACTGCCAGATATGATACTAAAAATATGAGATTCCTCTTTATTTAATAATGAAAACAGTCTTCAAATAATAAACTCTCTAGCATCAACTGACTATATTCCCAAAGCCACATGAATTCATTCACTGTTGAGAACCTCTCAGTTACTGAAGATCTTTCTGTGGAAGATGATCAGAAAGTAGGGATGTGCCATTCTTGGACCAAATGGCCTGAAGTTCTTTCTTTCCCTTCTTCTCACTCTGTTCTGTATCTCAGGCTGCATTTTACTGATTCTCATGGCAGATGGCTTCTAGCTGAGTTCAGCCAATGGGAGGCAGCAGCAGAAGTTTGGAGGAGGCGTGAAGGAACAAAGAGATTCTCTCTCCCCTTTTTCTGCTTTGAGGGACAGCTCTTATGGTAGCTGTCATTCTTCCAGGGTTCCAGCTTCGCTGGAGTGACCACTTTCTCCCTTTCTCTCTCCAGCCCTTGGGCAACAATGCCCTCTTGTTTCCGCTAGTAAGAGCTGCTTCTCCATTTCCGGTTGGACTTCTAGGCTTTCCCATAGCCTGTAAGCCGATCTCCTGTATTATTTCTGTTTTAAAATAATCATAGTGTTTCTGTTTTCCTGATTGGACCCTGATTGATTCCCACATTATCTTAGCTCATTGTCAAATGGTTTTTATGGAGTTAAGACTTAATGTTATAATAACAGCTGTTTTAGAGAGGCAATCTAAAATTAATTAACATTTGAATAAAATTTCATGCGTTGGCAAAATCTTGTTTGATGAATCTATCCATAATTTTATTCTTCTAATATAGATCCCTGTAATTATTTCATCCTAGAATTCAGAGCCAGAAGGCACGTGCCTGTAATCCCAGCTACTCAGGAGGCTGAGGCAGGAGAATTGCCTGAACCCAGGAGGCGGAGTTTGCGGTGAGCTGAGATCTCACCATTGCACTCCAGCCTGGGTAACGAGCGAAACTCCGTCTCAAAAAAAAAAAAAAAGAAAGAGTTTGCTTGCAGATTGCAAGCTGCTTGTAGGCCAAACCTAGGTTTTATTCTTCATAACCTTGGGAACAAGCACAGTGCACAGTATGTGGTGAGTCTACAATAAACACTTTTTAAAAAGCATTTGATGAAATGGAAAGATTTTTACATTTCCTTTCATCAGACACAAGAACTATGCTATCTAAAATTTCTATCTTTTTTTTTTTTCCTACCGCATGGCTTCCAGGAAGTTACGAGGTTATTTTTATATTCTACCAAAGTAACCAAATCACCTTACGTGCTTGAGGTTTGTCTCTTCTTTAAATAATTTTGTTGTGTTCTAAAATTTTTCAGTTTGTTTGGGTTTATAAGCTCCTTCACATTCTGCATAAATCCTTTATAAATGAAGACATCCAGAAATCTGGAAAACCCCTTGGTTAGTAGTAAGGAGGGAAGGAGAGCATTCTTGGAAGGCAGGCACTCCTGTCTAGTATTATTCACTCATTATGTTTTCTGACTCTATGTTCTTTACAGCATTTATTGATTTATAGAATATCAATAAAATTATTCCATTCATACATTTTCCTTCTCGTTAAGGCCACATGTAATCTAAAATGTTGGCTATTCTGTTTTTATAGCCAAAAGAAAGGTTTGCAACTTGATTATACAAGGTAGAGATCAAAGCTTTTTATTTCTAATCTAAAGGAGTATTTTCCATGTGTACTGACTTCAGGAAGAGGAGGATTTTCTCCAGGAAGTTCAGTGAAATCTGTCAGTCTCAGATTTTCTAAGAATGGACCTGTTTAGGTAAATAATATAAGCTAACCCTTAATGAGACCATACAATGTGCCCAAACTTTCTTTAAAGCACTGTTTGTCCATTAATCCATTGACTCTTCATGACAGCCCTATGCAGTAAGTGCTACTAGTGTGCCCATTTTATAGATAAGAAAACTGAAGCCGAGGAAGATTCAGTAACCTGCTAGCTCACATTGCTTAAGACAAGTTTTAACCAAGTCAGTCTGACTTTAGAGTTCATGGTCTCAACGCCACCAATATTATACCTATTAGAACTACTAGAAGTCTTAGAGAGATATAGTTGTCTTCAACAGAGATAAATATTTGCAGAGAGAATAAGACTGACACATTCATAATAGTATGCAAACTTAGAGCAAATTGATCAGTTATAAGACCACAAAGAAAAAAAACAGTAAATGGAATCCTTTTCACGTGATGAAATGAGAGAGCAGAGGCTCAGAGATGTCCAGGGGCCTGCCCGAGCTTACACAGCTATTTAGTAGAAGACTCAAGACCGGAGCCCTAGAGCCTAGCACTTGGGCTGAGCTCATTGAGACACCTGTAAATTAAGAGCCATGGTGCAGGAGACAAGTTAGCCGTCTTGACTCTTACTCTGGAGTTCTTTCCACTCACCTTACACTTTCCTACTTTGCATACAAAAGATCACCTGCCTGAGCCAATGGAATGTGTCTTCTGAATAAGAAAATTGTAATTTGTGTTTTTTATGTATGTCTGTAATGCCTATGTATTTCCCTTACAAGGAAGCACACAGCTGGTGTTAAAGAGTTAAACACACTAGCACACAAAGGCATGAAGTAAAAAAAAAAAAAACTCCACCATCCATATAGGGCCTTCTCATTGCTATAATGATATCAGTTGCAACAAGTCCAAGGCCCGACCTCATTACAAGGGTTTAATTGCATTGTTACACAGTCTCACTTCTCCTCTCTGGCCTCTTTCTCTTTATGACAGCTTTAGAAAGGAATTTCAGCTTGAGGTCAAAGGAAATTAATTACTGCTTTCTTAATCTGTGCTCATCTACATTCAGAAAACTTTGGGCTTTTCACCAGCATATTCTTGTCTCTTATTTGTATAGACCCAAACTTATAAAAGTAACACCTTGGACCTTTGTTAAAAAAAAAAAAAAAAAAAGGTGCACAAAGCACTTGAACAGCACATTTTGAATATGTGTGAATCATATCCCAAGAAATTCATAGAAAAGAAATTCCTGCCATTTAACAAAGATAGTAATGCTTTAAAAGTTGAGCATTATCTTACATAGAAAATTGTATCCAATAGTTAGACTGAAGGTTATTAAACTGAATTGTTAATAATGTTAATCTAGTAACCCCAGTAAAAAAAAAAAAAAAGTGATCTCAGCTCAAAGGCCCAGGAGTAGGTATTCGATTAACAACGGGACGACATACCTACAGATTGATGGCTTTGTGTGTAGCATCTTCATCTGCAATTGGGTTAAGCTTTAGGAGGACATGTTTCTTTAATTATTGCATTAACATTTTATTTTCTTTTATTTATTTTTTGAGATGGATTTTCACTCTGTGGTCGAGGCTGGAGGGCAATGGCTGGATCTTGGGTCACTGCAACCTCTGCCTCCCACGTTCAAGCGATTCTCCTGCCTCAGTCTCCCAAGTAGCTTGGATTACAGGCACCCACCTTCATGCCCAACTAGTTTTTCTTTTTTTTTTTTGTATTTTTGTTGGCCAGGTTGGTCTTGAACTCCTGACTTCAGATGATCCACCTGCCTACGCCTCCCAGAGTTTTGGGATTACAGGCTTGAGCCACCACGACTGGCCTGCATTAACATTTTGAAATGTCCCTTTTCTTTCTTATTTCTTTCTGATTGGTCAGGAAGACATCAAGTCAATGGATGTAATGATAGAAGGATTGGAAGTCCAGGTTCTAAAGGTTATCAATAAATATTAAGTTAAAATCCATAACAAATGACTCTGGAGGCCTCCACCTGGGTGGACACCTGTGAACTATTGAAGAGTGAGGAAGATTCTCCTCAGAAGTCCTCCGGAAGATACCTCTCACCTTTCATTCAGTACGCTTTCACCACATGCAAGTGGGTGAAAGGGAAATGGGAAAACCACATGGGGAAAGGAAATGGAACCCCAGGGACTGACTTAAACCAATTCGAATTCACCCCTTGTGTCTAGGGTTGAAACTGTTGAGACTGGGACTAACCTCTCCTGAAATATTGGCCATTGAGAGGGGGCTCAATAGATTTTGGGGGGGGTGGGTCAGTAAGTAGTACCTGTTATAATGCACCATTAGAGTCTGAGTTATATCCAAGCAGGTAAACTGTACTTTAGTCTAAGGCTTGAGGCAGGGTCAGTGAAGTGGACTTTGATGGAAGCCGAGTTACTCTTTGGACTGTGTGAGATGTGTATTTGAGAAGCACTGCTTTAGGAAAACTAACTCTTTTTTTTAAATTCGAAAACAGTAAAATTTTATTTTATTTTTAATTTTCCTTTATGTTCTAGGATGCAACATGCAGGTTTGTTACATAGGTATACCTCTGCCACGGTGGTTTGCTGCAGCCATCAACCCATCATCTAGGTTTTAATCTTGACATGCATTAAGTATTTGTCCGAATGCTCTCCTTCCGTTTTTCCCCCACCCCCAACAGGCCTCAGTGTGTGATGTTCCCCTCCCTGTGTCCATGTGTTCTCATTGTTCAGCACCCACTTATGAGTGGGAACATGCGGCGTTTGGTTTTCTGTTCCTGTGTTAGTTTGCTAAGGATGATGGGGAAACCTGACTCTTTTGCCTTCTGCTCAATTCTCAAAGTCTACCTTTATTCTTTCAATATGTATGTATTTGAATTTCCAAAAATTCTGTAGCTGGTTGCCAAATATCCTTAATTAATGTGATAAGAACAAATGATGTGCGGTTGTGCTAAGATTCAGTTTCAAAAGTTAGTGTTTATTGTTATGAGTGCAAAGTTTTGCTGTGCACTTTCAGTAGGGGTACAGGGTGGGTACTTAGCTACTCTATAATGTGGAATAGGATGTTGAGTATGGTTTATAATGTTATCTCAAAATGGCGGGTAAGGGCAACATTTGAGGGAAGGAGAGTTGTTCTTAATCCTAAGCGCCCCCACCACTACCTGCCCCAGGCATACTGAGAGGCTGTTGACAGAACCAGGTGAAGATCGGGATGCTTGAAAGAGTGAGGGTGGCTGGGAGAAGCTGGTATTTTACTTCTCAGTTGAGCCCCTTAGCCAGGAGAATTACTGTTTGTCCTTGGCTTCCGGGACAAAGAATAGAGGACTTGAAGAGATGGCCATGTTGAGAGAAGGGTGGAGGCGAAGCTGCTTGCACACACACCTTCAACATGACAAGAAAGGTTGAGTTTGATTAAATTGATGAAGCATATGGAAAGTAGCTGGCTTTTCTATCCTGCTGACAGCCCACTTCAGAGAGCTGCCCAGCAGTGAGGAGCAGAGAAATGACCCAGATTTGACAGAAGCTGGGGAGGAATTCGGGAGAGACTGACAGGAAAGTTGTGTCTCTTACTTCTGAGATCTGTTCAAAGCAAGCTGCCTTGGCGCCTTCCACTTGAGCTTCCCTGTCCATGAGGAAGCCAGCATTTGCATTACTGCCATGCCGCAGGTCTAGTGGGGAGGGGCAGTAACACGCATCATAGGACAGATTGCAACCTTGACTAGTAACCCCAGCTCTATATTCCTCTCTCTCTTCTCTAGACTCACAAACTGAAGAAGCAGGGGGAAGGAGGGATGTCAGGACTGTGTCACCTATCACCAATTTCCACTCCCATCTCTGAAGACGTGCTTGAGTTGTGAGTGGAGATGGGAAAGGAGATCTTTGAATTGAGTTTGAGATTGAGTAGCTTTGAGTCTTAAAAACCCAAACGAGAAGAATTTAATAAATTAAACAAGCTGGAGGATACGGGATCTGTGCGCGTGTGTCCTGTTCTGCTATGTATTCTGGGGAGTACGTTGTTCATGGACCCTCTCCTCAATAAGTTGAGGTATGGTAGGAACGGAAACTTTAAATCTGTTTACACAAGTAAGTGGAAAACAATAAAGCAGAGAGAAAGTCATGAGAAAAAAAATGAAGTTTTTTTTTTTTTTGAGACGGAGTTTCACTCTTGTTACCCAGGCTGGAGTGCAATGGCGCGATCTCGGCTCACCACAACCTCCGCCTCCTGGGTTCAGGCAATTCTCCTGCCTCAGCCTCCCGAGTAGCTGGGATTACAGGCATGCGCCACCATGCCCAGCTAATTTTTTGTATTTGTAGTAGAGACGGGGTTTTACCTTCTTCACCAGGATGGTCTCGATCCGTTGACCTCGTGATCCACCCGCCTCGGCCTCCGAAAGTGCTGGGATTACAGGCGTGAGCCACCGCGCCCGGCCAAAATGAAGTTTTAAGACTGTTTAGAAAATGAAGAGATTGTATATTATTATAGGGATTAGAGTAAGTTTCACAGAAGTGGCAGAATTTGAGTGTAGAAGGATGGTAAAAATTTAAACACTTAGAAACTGGTATGGATGATGTTTGGGCAAAGAATGAATCCAAGTACGGCAGCAGAAGGACACACCTACGGCCCAGGAGGAAGTGGTTTGGGTGAAACCTCCTAAAACTAGGAGAAAAAGCAGTATTTTCTCAGATGATAGAGGGCACTGAGTGTCATTCCAGGCAGAAATAGATTATAATTTGGGCAATGAAAAGTCTTTGGAGTTTGTAACTTGGGTCTTGATATGAAAAGGATGAGGCAGCTTTTGTGAGAGGCAAACAGTCTGGAAGCTGCTAGTCTCTGACTTTCAAAGCCTGAGAGTTGTGGAGATGAATATCTCAATATACATGTAGCAAACCTAGCCCACTTGTGCCTACTCTGTGCCAGGCACACTTTACTTGTTGGAATGTCAAAATGGGCTGAAGATAAAAATCCTTGCTCTTCCATCCTAATATGGGAAGTAGAACATGAAAGAACACATTTATATGATAATGCCAGGTAGTGGTGAGTCCTAGGTAGAATAAAGAGAAGAGTGTGGTGGTAGACAGTGTTCCTCCCTGGGAGTGTGATGCTCATGGTGGCCTGAGTGAAGTCACAGGGCAAAGGGCAAGAGGATTCTAGTAACGCAGGTTTGAACTGTTTGAGGAACCACAACAAGAACCATGAAGCTGTACAAGAGAGTGAAGCAGAGATGGTAGGAAATGAAGTTGCAGTAGTAATCAAGGGCAGGGCCTGTGGAGTTCGCCAGCTCATGATAAAATGCTTATTTTGCATGTAATGGAAAGGCAGTGAAGATGTTTGAACAGTAAAGTGACATGGGCCAATTTATGTTTTCCAAAGATCATCTGCTGTGGGAGAATAGACTGTAATGAGCAAGAGAAGAAGCAAGGGGACATTTCAGGGGTCTGTGACCATGGTCCAGGTTTGCACCAGGCTGTTAGCAGTAGCAACAGAGAGAAGTGGCTGGACTTAAGAAATGCTTTGAAAGTTGGGATAAAAGGAATTGAGAGGAACTGGAGTTGGAATATGAGAAGAGGAGAGACATCTGAGTGATTTTTACATTTTTGTCTTGAAAATGAATACCTGCTGAGATGTGGAAGTTTGAGGACAGAGTGCCTTTGGTATAAGGGTTTGAGATAACTTTTAGATTTTCAAATGGAAATGTCAGGGCAGAAGTTGGATATGCAAATCTGAGAGAGTGAAGAGGATGGGAATGGAGTTGTGAATTTCAAAATCTATCTTACTATAGTATTTTAACCAGAGGGTAGGAAAAAAGAATTTAATTTAAAGACAAAAAAGAAAAGAAAAGAAAGAGGAACTAATATTTGTTTTAATCCTGCTATTTGTCAAGCTTTAGACTAGTAAAGATGCTTTATTATTATTATTATACTTTAAGTTCCGTGGTACATGTGCAGATCATACAGGATTGTTACATAGGTATTCACATGCCGCGGTGGTTTGCTACATCCATGTCCCCGTCATTTACATTAGGTATTTCTCTTAATGTTATCCCTTCCCAATCCCCCCACCCTCAGCTATCCCTCCTCTAGCTCTCCTATCCTCCAACAGACCCCAGTGTGTGATGCTCCCCTCCCTGTGCCCATGTGTTCTCATTGTTCAACTCCCACTTGTGAGTGAGAACATGCAGTGTTTGGTTTTCTGTTCTTGTGTCAGTTTGCTGAGAATGATGGTTTCCAGCTTCATCCATGTCCCTGAAAAGGACATGAACTGATCCTTTTTTATGGCTGCATAGTATTCTGTGGTGTATATGTACCACATTTTCTTTATCCAATCTATCACTGATGGGCATTTGGGCTGGTTCCAAGTCTTTGCTTTGTGTGAACAGTGCCACAGTGAACATATGTGTGCATGTGTCTTTATAATAGAATGATTTATAATCCTTTGGTTATATACCCAGTAATGGGATTGCTGGGTCAAATGGTATTTCTATTTCTAGATCCTTAAGAAATTGCCACACTGTCCTTCATAATGGTTGAATTAATTTAAACTCCCACGAACAGAATAAAAGTATTTCTATTTCTCCACATTCTCTCCAGCATCTGTTGTCTCCAGATCTTTTAATGATTGCTATTCTAAGTGGCATGGGATGGTATCTCAATGTGGTTTTGATTTGCATTTCTGTAATGACCAGTGATGATGAGCATTTTCAGTGTGTTTGTTGGCTGCATAAATATCTTCTTTTGAAAAGTGTCTTCATATCCTTTGCCCACTTTTCGATAGGGTTGTTTGTTTTTGTCTTGTAAATTTAAGTTCTTTATAGGTTCAAGCAATTCTCCTGCCTCAGCCTCCTGAGTAGCTGGGGTTAGAGTTACCTGCCACCATGCCCGGCTAATTTTTTGAAACACTGTTTCACCATGTTGGCCAGGCTGGTCTCAACCTCTTGATCTCAGGTGATCCACCCATCTGAACCTCTCAAACTGCTGAGATTACAGATGTGAGCCACTGCACCTGGCCCAAAGCACCATTTTTAATGGATCTTTGCCTCACCAAGTCTTACTCCATGTCTATACTCTTTTTTCTTCAGTTAAAAAAGAAATTTCAGTCTAAAACCCTACCCTTGCTTTACATGTTTTGTGATTTTGGTATATTTCTTTCACTATTTTCATCCTTAATTTTCTATGCAGTCGAGACTATATTTTATACTTTATAGAGTTATTACAAAGACTAAACTTGATCATGTAAACACTTTAGATATACTTCAACTTTGATTAAAAACAAAGTCAAATAAGCATTTAACAGGACTTCTGTTTGCTAACATTTTGTTTCCCTGGCAATTGTTTATAAATTCTTCAAGTCATGTCTTTCAAGCTGTCATGAATTTGTCAAAGCTGTTTCATGCTGTTGGCTTCAGCCTCCTGAGGCTGTGAAGCTGACTATGGTCTCAATTACTGAGACTACTCAGTTCTTTAAATTTAATAATATTGCTGGAGTGGTCAGAAGATGAGCCGCTTTAGGAATGAGCTGGAGTGGTGAGAAGATGACAGTCACTTTAGGAATGAGCAGAAGGACCGCTCCTCTTCTTTGGGTTGGCTCAGTTAGAAGAGGTCCAACATTGGGGTGTCTTGGCTCCCAGATGTTATTAATTAATGTGAACCATCCATCACCCGCACTGTCACACATTTCTCCAACTTCATAGCCCTTAACTTCTTCTATATCTCACACTCAAAAGATGGGAGATCCAGGATTCAAAGTCTAGTGTTATTCATAGAACCGGAACTCCTAAACACTCATCTCTACTTGCTCAACAATTTGAATGGCCTCTCGGATGAGATATAGCACAAAACCCAACCACAATCCAAAACTTACTGAACCCTATGCCATGTTGGCATGTGCTTGCAGAAGAACATGGTTCACAACTGGCCTCCAGTGTCATAGGTAGAACCTCACCTCCACCTCCGTTTATACTCCACGAGCGTCCAGCTTTTGTTAGTCACTATTGGGGCTCCAACTCTCGATTCAAATCATTTCTTTTGCTATGTTTCTATTGTTTCCAGAAACATTCCCTGCTTCCATTCTTCGAATTAAAGTGATAAATTTCACTATCTTTACACTCATACCTCTTCCTTCCAAAGCTATGATTTTGGCCTTCTTGATTTCTCTCCTTTGAGAATATATTAAGTATTAAATTAAATATTAGATACATGAAAGGGCACAACTAAGATGCTGCCAATGATTTTCTTCTCCAGAAACTAAAGCAAATTTCAGGATGAAGTTTAGAAACAAGGATGCATTTCTACTCTGAGGTAGAAATTCCTACAAAATCTATGGATAATTTTGCTGGGTGGAGTTAATTTTAGAGGCACACGGCAATTTCTCTATACAACCCAGGAACCAGCCATGAGAACTACATACAATGTCAAGGCAGCTACCATTTGGTTACCTTAAGGTAACTCTTAACTATAAATCTGACTCTACAATTGTGAAATACTGATACACAAACATATTTACACACACATAAAATATATATATAATATATATTATGTATATATGGATTGTTCTACTTATATCACACTGGAATCTATCTATCTATGGATTCTATATATAGAGATTCTCTCTATATATATTCTATATATACCATATGTAGGATCTCTGTATTTGGAATCTATATATATAGATTACAGTGTGATGCAAATAGAACAATCTCTGTATGTATAGAGAGATTTCAGTGTAATACAAATATAATGATGTTGATTGGAAGAAGCCACATACAAATACTACATAATGTATAAGTCCATTTACATAAAGCGCAAAATTAGTCAAAACTAATCTACACTGTTAAAAATCAAGAGAGTGTTCTTGGGGAGGGTAGTGACTACATGGGGTAAAGATGGGCTTATTAGGGTGCCAATATATCTGTCTTTTTAAAAAAAAATATGGCTGGTGGTTACCTGAGTATATTCAGTTTATGAATATTCATTGATATACTTTTCCATATGTATATTTCAATACAACTCAAAATTGAAAAGGGAATGACCGTATTTACATCGTAAACTTTTTGGAAAATGAAAATACAAACGGCTGGTAACAATATAAAATCTCATTAGTAAGCAGGAAAACCCAAATTAAAAAAAAAATCAAAATGCTGTTATATACTCATAAGAAAACAAAAAAAAATTAAAGATGGATAATATCTTGTGTTAGGGACTAAGGCCACAGACACTCTTATTTGGAATTCGTGGGAAGTTAAGTTGGTACTGTTCTTTAAGAGAGTACTTTAATAATGTCTATTAACACTTCAAATACATATGCTTTGTGATAGGAATTCTATTCCTAGCCATTTATCCTAAAGAAATACTCATGCATATGCACAAATGTGTAGATATCAAGGGTCTGCATAATAATATTGTTTGTTAAAAATGTTATTTGTGAGAAATGGAAACAAGTCCCTTGTGTATGACAACATCTAAGATGCCCCCAGTGAAGGCTGCCCCCTGGTATTCACATCCTTGTCAAATCCCCTTTCCTTGATTGTGAGTCGGACCTGGGGACTCGCTTTTAACAAATAGAATATGGCAAAAATAATAGAATGGCACTGCTGATGGTAGGTTTCAAAACCACTGGCTTCATCTTTTGCTTGCTAGTTCTCCAGTTCTCTTCTTTGCTTGCTCTAATAAAAGTCAGCTGCCATGTTGTGAGTCGCCCTCTGGAAAGACCTGCGTGGCGAGGAACTGGTGGCTCTGGACGATATCCAGGGAGGACCTGAAATCTGCCAGCTGCCACATAAGTGAGCAGGAAGTGGATCTTCTCCTGGCCTTGAAATAACTGCAATTCTGGTCAATTTGATCATTGCACTGCAGGACATTCAGAGGGGCCAGCTGAATAATACCTAGATTTCTGACCCCCAGAAACTGAGATAATAAATGTTTGTTGGTTTAAGCTGCTAAATTTTGGGTTAATTTGTTACTTGGCTGCAGATAATATATTAACCAATAGTAGTAAAAGATGATGGACTTCCTATTTCTAGACCTCTGAAAGTAAATCTCTTCATAAATACATACATAATGAAAGCAACGGCATGCTCTTTTCATTTTACTCATAGAAGGCAGCCTGTGCCACATTAGGAATAGGAAACCTAACTTAAAATGGTTGAGTCCTTGACCTTGTTCTGACAAACCTCAGCTCTAAGAACAGCTCAGGATGAAGACCCAGAGGAGCCTGTCTTTTTGAGTGACGTAGATAAAATTGATAGATATTAATTTTTGTTAAAAAATATATAATAGAGAATATTGTATTTATTTATGCTGTAGTATGAGGGAGAGGTACCTTTGTGGGCATCTGATATACTTCAAAGAGGCAAGATCATGATTAAAGTCTCCAGAGAAACTATTAATAGTAAATATTAGGCAGGTAGTAACATAGAGACTAATATACATTTTTTTTAAGTAAAAGGTTTATTGGCTAAAAGAGCATTTAAAAATCATTAATAAAGTCAATTGCCCATGTTTTACAGATAAACATAGTAAGGCTGAGAGAAATTTGGTGTCTTGCCCAAGGTCACCAAACCAGTTAGGACCAGTATCAGAACTAGGGTTTAACTCTTCATCTCACTCCCGAAATACATTCTCACCCATTCCCGTAACTGCCGCCTGTGGCTCCACAAACATGATTCCTTCTCAGCAATATTACGTGACCGTCTGGGAAGCAGTGTAGGAGTTTTCCAGTTTCTAACTAAAACACAAGACTAGATACATGTTAACTTTTTAAAGATGTTTAGATTTGAACATGACCATGTTCTCAAATCTATGGGAATGGCAGCATTTGTCTCCTGACAGGAGAGAATTGAGTGATCTTCGAATGTAAGTTCTAACAGGTAAGCATTGGCAAGGCAGCTACAGATTCCAGCCAATCCTAGTTTATTCTATCCCCTTTACACCGTTGAAGATAACTCTAAAATATCAAGAAGGCCTTTGACCTAGAAACGAACTCCGGTGGACAAGCGAATTTTGATACCAAAAGATCATACTTAATAATTATAAGAAGTCATTAAGAAACATTTTCAGATTAGAGGAAAAAAAAATTTGAATGACTACACTTGGTTTTAAGATAATAAGAAAGAGCGAGCAAATCAAAATCATAGGATGACAGAACTAGAATCTGCCTTAGAGATAATATGCAAATGAAATAGTAAGACTGCTTAAGAATAGACTTATAGAGCCCAGTTCTCTTGATTTCAGTTTTAGTGTATTTTCTACTCCCCACATCTAGAGTTTAAGGAAAGAGTTTCTCTTTCCCTTTTTCAAGCCAGTCTTGTATCCTCTTTACCATACAGCAAATTTCATCCAGAAATCTCTTTTGGTTCTCATAGAAAGTAAGTATAATATACTCTACTGATTAACAGCAGTTAAACATAAATTAGAGTTTCTCTTAAGGCTCTATTTTTGTTGCAATAAATTATTTACAATCATGCATTGCAATATATGATTTGGCTCTTCTGGGCTTGTCCTGAACCACATTTGAAGTCAGATGTTTCAGAACTGAACCCAGGAGAGATACCCTTTATTTGAAAAGAGAGACCCACCTACTCCGATAAAGATCTAAGTGACTAAGCTGAATGTGAGTTAGAGTTAAGGGGCTGAGAGCTCAGATTCTCAGATATCATACTTTGTATCCTACAGAACCATTCTAGGTGTTCAAACTATTACTTCAAGAAGTTCTGTTTCAATCATTGAAAGAGCTCTTTGAACCTAAAGTGGTAAAACAGAAGGAAAAAGCCGGTATATATGAGTACAGGTGTGTGTGCTGTGAACACACAAAACCCACACAAAACAAATTTCTGTCTACTGAGCAAAGCGAAGACAAAAGGAGTAGACACCAGGGAGTAGGTAGAATACATTACGGGAAAGAGAATATGGAAATTACAAAGGGTATCAAAATACATACATACCATATTTTATACCAGATTCTTCATTTTGCTGGTCATTTTCACTTCTGATATACTATGCCAAGAAGATAGATGAATGGAACAATTCTAATATCATATTTAAGAGCAAGTTCAGAGATTCTGAGTAGAGCTGTTGGAATGAAACAAAAAGACATGAGGCACACCGTTTGGGATCTTTCAGCGGTAAGGTAGATAAATGAGATAGAGCCAAATGGTAAAGGACTTTGAAAGGCGAAAGAGGAGTCTGGATGTCATGCTGAAGACAAGAAGAATTCATGTGTAGGTTTGCCGTGTTATTTCTCTGTTAAAGAGATTAGTACTTGAAGATGTTTTTTCGATAGGGACATACTCATTCAATGGAAATACAAGGCCACATATGACTGGAAGGTTCAAGCAAACCAGAAAGAGAGACACAGTTGAGGACTGAAATGACAAAAAGTATAAGTGCAAGTCCAAAAAGGGGTGGAAAGAATCAAGAGGACTTTGTGCCATATTGAACATAAGGATGAGTGGGGGATGGTTTATTCTAGGATTTAAGAGACCTAGGTTAACTATCAGTTTCACTACTTACTAGCTTTGTGTCCTCGTTTATCCTTTCCAAGACTCAGTTTCCTCACCTGTAAAATAATAATAATAGTAATAATAATAGTAGATAATAATATGTACAGCATGGGCTCATTAAGAAAATTAGCTGAAATGCACATGCAAGCAGCTAGCCCAGTGGCTGAGACACATACATAGCTGGTGCTTAAACACTAATAGTTATTGATAAATTTTCAAAGAATGAAGACAGAGAGATGATCATAAATTCTTGTCTGGGAGACTGGTGGAATTAGTTGTAGACACAACTGAGACTGCTGAAAATAAAGAGAATCCTACGTGGACTAAAGATAGAAAGCAGTGTGAGAAAGAAGAAAGGAAAAGGGAGGGAGATAAAAAGGTAATTAATTTAGTTTAGGAAGGGAGAAATTTGGTGAGGACTGATTCAGGACCCTTGGGGCCAAGAGACAAAACTCTTAACCGTGGGAGAGGTGCTGGAAGCTGCCACAGGAATGGTTATAGACTAGAAGTTTAGAAGATCTCTATTAAGGCCATCAGAGCATGTCATCCAAAGTGCGGGGTGACAATTTAGACAGGCCATCATCGCTGGGGACTCAGATGCAACTGAGAAAAGAGTAAATGTAGAGGATTGGAAAGGTTGGGCTGGAATGCAGGAAAAAACAAAACTAGATGTAGGGATTTATGAGTTGCCTACAGAATGGTGAGTGTTGATGCTGTGGGATTGCTGGGTCCCCCTAGGAAGACCATAGAAAAAGGAGACTCTGAGTTAATATCTACAAATAAATACATCAAACTGCCATGATTAACACAAGGAAAGAAAGAGAAGATAGGCTTTTCAACACTGACTCTCTTATTCTACTGGGTACTAAAAATATGAAAAGTTGGGAAACTTGGAAATTAATTGAGCAAAAGAAAAAAGAACAGAAACCACCTTTCAAGGAATTTCTGAAGTTAAACCCCAAAGAGTTATTTTTCTTTTTAACATATAAATATCTTTGTGATCTGGATGTATCTTAAATTTTTGAAATTAATTACCAGTATATTTTCTTTTGTAGTGGTAGATAAAATAATGTCTCATCTTATAATCAGTGGTCTCTTTGATTCCTAAAACATTTTTAGTTTTGGCTTTACTTATGAAAGGAAGGGGCCATGGTCTATGACAAAGTCTACATTTGGGAGGGGAGAAAAAGAAAATAGAGAAAAAAGCATATAGAATTTTTTTCTTGATAATTGGAAAATACATATTCTTTTTAAATAATAGAAAGCATAGTTATGAAAATTGTCTCCATATTCTGGGTTAGACAGAAAGTATCAGCAAATATGTGTAATGTTCTTTGTAATATTACACACTGTTCTCTGACCACAATGCTATAAAATTGGAGATAAGTACAAAAAAGGATAATCAGAGAGCCCTGCACCTTTGAATATATAAAACACTCTTTCAATAACTGATAGGGCAATAAAAAACATAGAGATAATTAAAATGCATATTTAGAGGTGAACACTAATTAAAATATTAAAGAGCAAATTAAATGGGTTATGGGTAAGGCAGTACCTTAGAGGAAAATGTATTGCCCTAAATATTAAATCATAAAAAGACAAACACAGAAAAATATTCAGCTAAGCATTTAGCCTAAAAAAGCCAGAAAAGGGGCAATAAAATAAGAACATAAAAAGAAGGATAGAATCAGAAACTAATAAAATTAATTTGCTAACTGGGTTTAATTAATGTGTTAACCTGGTTTCCTAACTAGAAAGATAGAATAAAAAATAAGCTTTAGGTATTTTGATCGAGGGGGCAAAAAAGTGAATCCGTAATGAAAAAGACAGTCTATTATCAGTACAGAGATGAATAATAATAACAAAACCAACAGCATGGAATACTTAGCTAAGTAAGAAGCTTACACATGTAAGAAAATGTAAACATATAACAAAGGTCACATTGTAGGTCAGTAGAGGAAAAAAGTGTAATTCAATAAGCAGTCTTGGATCAATTGGTTATCCTCATGAAAGTGTTAGAATTATCTCCTTATACACACAAAAATCAATTCTAGGTAGGTTAAGGACCTAAATCTGAAAAGCAAAACTTCCACGTATTTGGAAGAAAATATAAATATCTTAAAGAAATTTAGATAGGAAAGTCTTCCCTTAATGACAAGATTAAAAGATCAAGAAAAATATTGATAAACTTGACTACATTAAAATTTAAAAAAAAACTTCTACGAGATGAAAGGCAGCATAAAAAAGTGAAAGGACATGTTACATGCTGGGAGAAGAGTTTTGCAATTTATACCACCAAACAACGGCTTAAATATCTAAAATATATTTTAAAAAACCTGCAAATCAATAAAAGATCAACAACGTGATAGAAAATTGATTAAATATGTATAAGAAAACATGAATGGCTAATAAACACATACAAAAAATAATGCTTAAAGATGCTTAAAAGATGCCGACTGATCAAGGAAATGTAAATTTAAATCACAGGAAGATAATGATTTTGCAATCAGCAGATGGGCAAAACTGAAACTTGGTACAAAGTTTTGATAAGGATAAGTTCCTTGGAGAACAATATTTGTTATTATATACTCTGAATGATTAGATGCACATTACTCTCTGAAATGCCTGGTTTTGTTATTTTTCTGGCTTTTTGGCTTGACATTTTATGATTTAAAAAATTCAGCATTAAGTTAGATGAAAAAACCATCCAACCTGGTATTCTCCATGTGATAGACTTATCAGGCATTTGAGTTCAATTAGTTTCTCTCTATCTCTGAATATGTATTGTTATGAAATATTTCAAACAAACCCAAAAAGTGCAACCAAGAAAACAATACAACGTATCATACATTCATGTAATCACCCAATCTTATCACTTTTCCATTTTGTATCAGATCTTTCCTTAAACAAAAATAGATGAATCACAAGTATAGCTGATGTCCCTTGAATGCTTCCCCTGGATTCCATTGCTGTCTCTTGCCTACCCAGAGGTAACCACCATTCTGAAGTTGGCGTCTCTTAATCCCATGCAAGTTTTTATATTTTTCCTACTTTACTTTTCTATGTTTTACTTGTACTTTTTTTTTTTTTTTTTGAGACGGAATCTTGCTTGTCACCCAGGCTGGAATGCAGTGGTGTGGTCTAGGTTCATTGCAACCTCCACCTCCCAGGTTTGAGCATTTCTTTCTTCTCAGCCTCCTGACTAGCGGAGAGTACAGGTGCACACCACCACACCTGGCTAATTATATATATAAGTATATATATAATATATCATAAATATATAGTATGTAAATATATATTATATCTATAAATATATATTATATATAATTATATATATTACAGGAGAGGAAAAGAGATATTATATATGTATATATATATATGTATATATATATATGTATAATTAGCCAGGTGTGGTGTCATGCACCTGTAGTCTAAGCTACTCAGGAGGCTGAGGCAGAAGATAATGTGTGTGTGTGTGTGTGTGTGTGTATTATAAATGATTTTATATATATAATTATATATATATGTATACTTTTTAAAAAATAGAGTTGGGGTTTTGCTATGCTGGCCAGGCTGGTCTTGAACTCCTGACCTCAGGTGATCCAGCCACCTTAGCCTCCCAAAGTGATGGGATTACAGGCATGAGCCACCATGCCTGGTCTATTTTACTTGTACTTTAAACATACACATACATCCATAAAATATATGCAAGATGATTTCACCTGCATTTAAATTTTATTAAAATTGTGTCATATTGTATATATTTTCCTCTTTTTAATCAACATTTCTTTCAATCGGGTTTATTAATTTACTGCTTCTCTCTCAGTCTTTGTAATGTTGGGTATTTAGGTTGCTTTCAGTTGCTTGCTGTTATGATCAGCACAATGAATGTTATGCACTTCTTCCTTGGCACATTTGACACTGGTTCTCCAGGTCAATGATTCCAAGGGTTGGTTCTCCAGTAGCATAAGCATTACCTAGGAACTTACTGGCAATGTAAATCCTATGGCCTAACCCCAGGTCTTCACAAGTGCTTCAGGTGTTTATGGTATAGGCTAAAATTTGAGAACTACTGCTATCAACACAGAGCTAGAAGTGCTTAGACAGAAAATATGTGTATCTTTAACTTAAATCAGCATTGAGGAGCCTCAGTTTCATTATCTGTAAAGTGGGATCACCTCATAAGCAGGATTGCAGAGGCTTATCTACCTGCAGGGTGTGACCCACTGCCTGGCATGTATTAACGGCTCAGTAAGTGGGTACAATGTATTTAATTATTATTACTTTTTTTATTGAGTTGCTGATGGTTAAATTTATTCTCTTTCTCTCTCACTTTCTCCCTCATGAGACCTAACTCAAATTCAGTCTCGAATGCGCAGAAATGTAAACATGCATATCTCTGTCTCCCTGGTCTACTTCTGTCAATTCAGAGTGGAGGTGGGTGGGTGCAGCAGGAATGAGGAGACTGGGGCAGAGTAGACAGGGAGGGAGAGGGAAAAAGCAAAATATAATTCTGAACTGTCTGTAAGTTTTGAATTCAGCAAAATACATGAACAACTATAAAGTAAAACAAGCTGAACAATCTGAAGGCAGCCTGGTCTCACAAATACATACAGAAAAACAGGACCCAGGATTCCAATACTTCTTCAAAAACAACACTGTATCAAAAAGAACCAACCTAGTGTGTATTTTTGTGTAATTATCGCAGTGATTTTGGTCTAATATACAGATTAGTAGCAAATTTGTAACATACCACAAACAGTAGGAATTTCCTTTGTCTTAAGTGTTGGTATTTTGTAATAAAAATGTCACATTGGTAAGAAGATTTGAGAAGGTAGAGCTTCTAGAAAGTGTAGACAAATATGATGGTCCTACCAATTCACTGATCTTTTTGCTTAAGGGTTTTCCTGGAAATAATAAATTTGGGAAGAGATGTGGTAGTGAATAATAGCTAGATTTATTTTGAAGTATCACTGCTACAATAGTTTTAATAATGAGCCTTGCCGGGCACAGTGGCTCATGCCTGTAATCCCAGCACTTTGGAAGGCCAAGATGCGCGGATCAGCAGGTCAGGAGTTCCAGACCAGCCTGGCCAACATGGTGAAACCCAGTTTCTACTAAAGATACAAAAAATTAGCCGGGCATGGTGACAGACACCTGTAATCCCAGTTACTTGGGGGGCTGAGGCAGCAGAATCACTTGAACCCGAGAGGCAGAGGTTGCAGTGAGCCAAGATTGCGCCACTGCACTCCATCCTGGGTGACAAGGTAAGACTCCATCTTAAAAAAAAAAATAAGCCTTGGGTAATGATGCCATGAACTGAAGCAAGTTGGTCCCCAGGGACTTTGTAAAGGGGCTGCAAGGAGATGTGTGGTGTATGATTGATACTGTAATCTTTTAGGAGAGTTTTTGAGCATTGATCTGCTCATAGTCTGTCTAAATGTACGGACCCCTGCTTTAGTGCTGGCTCAAGTTCCTGGATGTCTGCTTGTGCTATTTCCTCTGCCTGGCATGCTCTCCCCTGACATCTCCACCCTTCTGCTTGGAGAATCAAACTCAACAGTTAAAGAACCAACTCAGCTATTTCCTGAACAAACTCTAGTTGCCAGTAGTACTGAAGCATCTCCACTCTGTTATAATGATGATGATGCAATGATAAAGTTTTATTAAATACTTGTATGTGCCAAACACTGGTCCAAGTACTTTACATTACTTAGCTCATTTAATCTTCACAATAACTCTAGACAGAGGCACTACTATGAAAAGAGTCAGGGCATGACATCAGACTGTTCATCTGTGACTTGTTTACTCTGCTACTCATCGTTATTTCTCCAAAGCAGGGTGTCTCCAACTACATCCAGTAGAATGCTATTTCCCAAGATGTCAACAATGAAACCTGAAAAAAAAGCAAGTAGATAGGTTGATTTTACTTTATATTTGCAAATAACCTCTTAAAAATTCACAATATGTAGTCACCACTTCAAGGCCCTGAGAAGTTCTAATATGTGAAAACATGCTGGCCAGGTGTAGTGACTCATGTCTATAATCCCAGCAATTTGGGAGGCCAACACGCGTGGATCACCTGAGGTCAGGAGTTCAAGACCAGCCTGGCCAACATGGTGAAACTCCATCTCTACTAAAATACAAAAATCAGCCAGGTGCAATATAATGTGCCTCTAATCGCAGCTACTTGAGAGGCTGAAGCAGGAGAATCACTTGAATTCCTGGCAGAGATTGTAGTGAGCTGAGATCATGCCTCTGCATTTCCAGCCTGGGAAACACAGTAAGACGAGAGAGAGAGAGAGAGAGAGAGAGAGAGAGAGAGAGAGAGAGAGAGAGAAAGAGAGAGAAACATACTTAATTTTGCTTCTTCCAGCATTTCCCAAAGAAACCAAGCTCACATTTATTTTTTCTTCTTCTTTCTCCCTCTCTCATACTCTTGCTTCCCCCTTTCAACTTACACTAGGTAACCATGTTCAAACGCCCACATATAGCTTCATATTTGTCAATCTGTAGTGAAATTGTTTCTTTCTACATGGAGTTCTTGTATTGGACTATGGACTTCTTGAGGGTTAAACTGTGCCTGATTCATTGTTACGTTGCTAGCTTCATTCACTGTGACATGAAAGTTGTATGTAGATTTCTTGTTTGGCCATGTTCAGGGATGCTTCTGAGATGCCGCTTCATTCGAGAAAGGAGAAGACTTCACAATAATTGACATTCTAGGCTGGGTGCACTGGCTCACACCTGTAATCCCAGCACTTTGGGAGCCTGAAGCGGGCAGATCACAAGGTCAGGAGTTTGAGACCAGCCTGGCCAATATGATAAAACCTCATCTTTACTAAAAATTAAAAAAAAAATTAGCTGGGCATGGTGGTACACCCCTGTAGTCCCAGCTACTTGGGAGGCTGAGGCAGAAGAATTGCTTGAACCCTGGAGGTGGAGGTTGCAGTGAGCTATGATCGTGCCACTGCACTCCAGCCTGGCCTGGGAGACAGAGTAAGACTACATTTCAAAAAACAAACAAAAAAGGACATTCTGGACCTTGGTGCTTGATCGATCAATTGTGCCCCCACCAAGTCAACACTGTGAAAGACAGCTAGGCAGCTTGCCCAACACCAAGATGCTGACAGTGAGCCTGGGAGCTCTCCATCACAAACATGTCCAGCTTCATTTATGAAAATCTAGAGGGAAGTCTCTTCGAGGTAGAAGTTTTTACTTTTCTTCCCAAAGATGAATTCTGAAGCTCAGGAAATGTAAACGTAGACATCTCCCTGGATATAATCCTTTCAGTCAATAATTTTATTTTACATATGAGTTAGCTGAGGCCCAGAAAGGGGAAGTAAGTGGTATAATGTCACCAGTCAATGGCAGAGTTGAATTAGAATAACTTATCTAGGAAAAACCAAAACCAAAAAATATTTGGAATCTTGGCCATAAAATAAATCCATAGATGGATACTCCTCTTTATGAAAGAGAGCAAAAGCCAACACAGATGCCTAAGAGAACCATATGGCTTAGGAAAAGGCTTGGCTGAAAGGGCCATTGATTGGCTAATCTACAGAGCACCCATTTGGTAATCTAAAAGTGAAAGACCTTTTGGCAGTTGAATAGCTTATGATGCAGAATTGGACTCAGTGGCCAAGCATTCACATTGGATTCACAGCCCAAGCAGTGATCCAGAACTGGAAACCCCTTGAGCCCAGGGCACTAGAAACTCACATGATAAAATCTGCTGGAAGAAGTTCTTTCAAAATAAACTTGTGTGGAAAGGCAGGGCAGTAGCCTGTGCTGAAATGGCTTTGATTGGAGAAGATACGCCTGAGAGACTTTTATTATCTCTTACTCAAGGACTGCAAGTGAAACTGGAAACGTCTATTGTAAATTAAAGCCATATGTTCCAGAATATGAACTAAACATCAACATTTGTTGAATAGGTTCCATGTTCTAAGAGCTTTATTTATTAACTTGCTGTAACTACACAGTAACTTTATGAGTTAGCTCTGATTCTTAATCCAGTTCTAGAGATGTAAAAACTGAAGCATAGGGAGCTAAGTAACCACCTCAAAGCCCTTCAGCTGGTAGTTAATGGGTCCAGGGTGAAATAATTCCTGGTTTTGTTTCTATCATTTATTTCGTGTTTCCCACACTATAATAACATCTTATATAGTGAACAAAGTTTTAGCAGTTCATGGCTCGATTTGTGTAAGTAATTTGAGATTGTCATACTGTTCTGAATAGAAATTTGAGCAATAAAATGTGACATTAGTGAAGAGATGCTAGGATATTTACAGCCATTTTGTAATTAATGTAAATGTTAGAAAAGCCAACATAGGTTTTGAATTAACAGGAAGAGAAAATCTATACATCTTTTTGTACTTGTAAATCTTGCTCTTTATGGAGTGGGACAGTGTCGTACAGGATTTGGACCTTCAAAATATTTTTTTGAAACAGGAAAAAAGACAGTGGAATATATGAGATGATGGAAACTCATTTTTTCAGCATGGTTCATCCCTCCACCTTTCAGAAAGCACTTACTATGTGCAAAGTGCACACTAGTCTTGAGGAATGTGAATTGGCATCACTTCATTCCTCAGATGGTTTATTATCCGCTAGTCCATGCACACATATAAGCACAGAAGTAGCAGAACATGATAAAGGAGTTCTAAGAAATGGAACTTCGTATCTTACAGACTTTGAAGACTGGTCATAAATTGTTTTGGCCAGAATTTGAGGAGCAGGAACTTTGATTTGTAGGTTGAGAGCCAGAGATCTTCTTATGTCGTAAGAAAAGTGAACCAAGGTTCAGAGGTCAACAAGGAAATAAGTATTTAAAGAAGGAGGAGTGGCCCTGTTGGGAGACAGAGCTGGAGAATGGATGGAGAATGGATGGAGAATGGATGGGAGGTCTCTGAGATGTCTGTCTGGACAAAGGATGTTGACTTCCTGAGCAAAGTCCCAGGAAGCCACAATTAAAGCAATTTTTAACATCTTTCTGAGGCAGGTATCAAATGCCTGGCACATAGTAGGTACTCAATTAACATTTGCTGACTGAGTGAACTGCACAATGAAAAGAAGGTAACGTCATTGCTTGGCATTTCAGAATTGGCCACCAATCCTTTTGCCTGAGGTCTAAAACAGTAAGCACAGCCATAGAACACATTGGCCCTCAATCCCTGGCCCAAATTTTAGCCACTAAAATGCTGGCTTTACTCTTTGGAAGTGTCCAAAGATGACCTGGGCACTGGCAGCACGCTGTCTTACGTGTAGCCTAAATCCACTAATGTCAACTGTCTTTGTTTGTGACAGTTCTTTTCTTGTTTAAAACAACAATGAGAAGTGCAAACCCCAGCACCTTAGAGTTATCCACATATCCATAAAAGCCTGGCAACTAAAGGTATTATCTTTATTCAGAATAAGTAGAACAAGATTAAGGTTCAGAAATATATATATGTATATATATGAATTGGGTTCTGAAATGGTCATTTTTTCCCCCTCAGCTATGCCATTATAGTGATCAGCCAAGCTTCGGCAAGGTAAATACTTTTGGAAAATAAGTGGAAATTTGCCGCAAATCAGTCTCTTTTGTGCATGGCCGCGGGAGCATGTTGAAATGTTTGGACACTAATACCCATTCATTTTCTTGGCTCCATAAATAAAAGCCGCCAGCTCTGTGGCGGCCGTGAAATGGTATTCTTCAGGGCCCAGCAGGAACTCCCATCCTTATTACCACTGCAGGGGGCAGGACAGGCCCAAAATAGCAAGACAACTAAATCAAGACATTTTCAATGTCTAACAAAATGACTGTGTTTTAGAAGGAACCAAAAGGTTGGAAAAAATTGGACAGCTTTTGTACTTAGTGTAATACCTTTGTTAAAAGAGTTCAGATGGGAAAAGGAATCTTTTAAAAATGCATAAGCATATTTCTGAATATCATTTAAAATCTCCAAAGATCTTATGAAACTGTAAATTGAATGCATTGATGTAGTCATCAGAGGACTTCAAGCTGAAGATATATTCCATTTGGGGACCCTGGACCATAGATTATGATGTGGGTCATCAGAAGTGTTCTGCTGGCCTTGTTACAACGGTAGGTTTGATGGGGGAGTAGCTTCAGAAGGAGGTCAGGGAAGCTTTTGAAGGAAACTGAGCAACTATTTTGGCCTTCAAATCTTACTCAGATTAAGATTTTTCTTTTCTAAATAGGCCAGTAGACCTGAGCAAGTTTTAGCTATTACTATTTCTTTTATCCAAGAGAAAAATTAGCAAAAGTATTTCTTTAGAGCCACAAAGGCATGGCAGTAACTTGATGGGGAAGAAGGCATTGGAGGAAAGTGTTCAGAAGGCATTTTTGGATTTTTGTTTCTCTTTCACTGCCACCCCACCCTGACAGTGACAAAGTGCTGTTCGCCCATTTTGAATAAACAATAAATTCCTTCTGTTGTCATAATATCTCCCGTAAGTTAGTATCCAGTCCAATAACAATTAGGACTGATTTTTCTTTGCATGGTGCAGTGATACATGGCTGACATTATTATAATTAAGCATATAAATGTAACATCATTCTGACACAAACCAGTCATTTTATGTAACATGACTCAAAAGGTTTCCTCAAAATGTAAACACTTAGAAGAACCTTTCCAAATCCCTCAAAGTTAACCTGCCACTCAAGTCTGAAACACAGGACTTTTGGATTTTTGAAAGTTAATAAACAAAGAGAAAACTATTCTCTCCCCCACTCTCCACCAATCTCATCTTCAGCCTTTTGTGACTCAGACTTTAATGAGAGCCATAAACATTACCTTGCCTAATAAAAATTCCAGTATTTCGGAGCTGGCTCAGAGAATGTGAACCACATCTGGTGACAACTGGAGCTAATTAATATCTTTATAGGTGTCTTCCATCCGCTAGAGTTTAAACAGAAATAGTCAGGGGTGCTTACATCAAAGCCCGAGGCAACGGAGGGCTGTTGCTTGCTTTCCAGTCTGAGCTGATAACAAGTACACCAATTTTTATAGGATTGTAAAAGCTAAGTGAGGAGATGGTTCATGCAGAGAAGCACTTTGCTCCACTGTTCTTGCTATTCTGTGTTCATGTCCCCGGTTTTCTCTGCCATAGGCTAGCCTGGCTAGTTACTTAGACATGTAGACAGGCAACAGGAAAAAAAAAAAATACTAGAAGAGGGCGGTGAAGACTAACAAACAGCTATGCTTAGATTTAGACAAAGTGCACAGTGACCCAGACATACCAAATCTTCTTGCAAAGATCTTTAAAAGTCTTGTCTGTCAGGCGTTTTACTTGTGGCCCAGATAAGGTTTGTCTAACAGGCCCAAATGAAAATTAACAAGCCAGATGCAGTAGCGCCAGCGGTACTAATACGTGTTTTGAAGTGTACCAATTGGCCTAGCGCAATGTCACAGCTCTAGGCTAAACATGCAGGTGGTCGAGGGGCTTGTTTTTCAAAGCTTACCCTACAAAGAGCATGCCAGCCCTTCTCTGTCAATATGGGCCAGTACCCCAGGAGCTCCCGGACAATCAGAAAAGAATGACATCAACCTGACCATGGTTAAGTACATAACATGCTAAAGGTTCACGGGTTTGTAGTCTGGAACAATAAAGGAAAAATAAAGACGCTTGCTCGCAGCCCCAGCTGTTATTAGCCATGCTGAGAGATCAAGGAAAGGTATGATATGGACTGCCATTTCAATTGGGGCCAGGTTAATCTCTCAATTGGAGGAGAAGAAAAACAACAGAAAAGCGGTCCTTAGAATGAACCGAGCGGACAAATGACAGTATCGTTACCTGCTTAAGCTGTGTTTAGCTTTTGGCTAATAGACACCATGTATTCTTCAAACAAGCTTGATGTTCTCTAGAATGGTGGGCAGAGAACTCTAACACCTCAAAGTTCAGCCAATGAACATACTATCTAATATTCATTTATTATGCATTGCTAAGACTTATGACTTAGTGGGGGAACCTCTCTACCCATGTGGATTAAAAATGACTAGTGGGCTGGGCGCGGTGGCTCATACCTGTAATCCCAGCACTTTGGGAGGCCGAGGCGGGGGGATCACGAGGTCAACAGATCGAGACCATCCTGGTCAACATGGTGAAACCTCGTCTCTACTAAAAATACAAAAAATTAGCTGGGCATAGTGGCGCATGCCTGTAATCCCAGCTACTCGGGAGGCTAAAGCAGGCGAATTGCCTGAACCCAGGAGGCGGAGGTTGCGGTGAGCCGAGATCGTGCCATTGGACTCCAGCCTGGGTAACAAGAGCTAAACTCCGTCTCAAAAAAAAAAAAAAAAAAAAGACTAGTATGTCTTAATGGAAACATCATTGGAGTTTACTCTGGCCCAGACCCCGTGGCTGATTTGTGATCCTCAGACCATGGCTTAATTGCACTGAATCTTAGCTTACCTGCTTGGAGAATGGATTAGGATGAAGTAGAAGAGTTGGGAATGAAGTCGCTCTTGCAATACCTACATTGTTTGAGAAATTTCTTTATAAACGCCAAGAGCCATCTGTGTGCTATTAAAGGAAAAGCTAGATTGCTGACTGTGCACCCAAATATCCAGGTGATTCTGTGTGAGTGGGTGTGGGAGGGTGTGCACTCTACAAGGTGGGAGAGATCGTGGGACTCTCAGCAGCAAAGTTCTCTGTGAACTGAAAGCTTGCAAGCATGTAGGAAGTGGAACTAGAATTTCTTTCCAAATGAAATATGAGAACAAGGAACTCTGCAAGTCTAAAATATTATCATTCATACTGTCCCCTGGAAGAGGAAGCCAGCAAATGAAGATATCCCCAGCTTGCTTCTCATTCAGGGAAGGGGCCCGTTGTTAGGTCCCAAGGCTATTGTTTCTTTGGTTCATTGATTCTTGTGTTATCCTGGACTTACAAAGAAGTGAGGGACTGAGGACAGGTGGATGGACATATACGGTGTTCCATTCTTAGATCATTAACTGTGGTACTATCTCCACAAAAAAACGGCTGTGAGCAACCATTGTGAAAAATATTTTTTTCTCTTATTTATTTACTATTTTCTTAAAATTATGAAAACATAATGGAGAAAAGCATATTAAAGAAGAAAAAGAATTCACACAATCTTAGCTTCCAGCTCAAACAAAGTGATCCTGTGTGGCCCAGTCCCTTTCCTTCCAATTATCTTTCCATTTTTCTTCCTTACAGTGTCAAGATAATGTCATAATACATAAATTGTATTAAGTTATAATGTTGTTCCTCAGGCAGTGTCATTGCATGTGACTAGAATCTTTATAAACATGCTTTTCATTTGGGCTGCATGTCACTTTGGCTTCTGAGTTGAACATTGGGTTATAGCAAATGTTTATTTAACATGAAATAATAATACTAAAAAAGATGGAATTAAATCATTTTGTTTAAAGCTTTCTCTCATTTAAGATTGTTTTCTTAAGTAAATTCCTGGTTGAAGAACAAAGCAAACTTCTAAAAAGCCGCAGGTTCAGTTAAAGAGCTTCTATAAACTCTATTTAAAAAAAAAACACTTGAGTATTTTTAGCTCCGGTTTCTAAAATAGAACAGAAAAAATTGTAAGACTTTGAAGACACGCGTAAACAGATCTTTCATGTGTAGTAGTTACAATGGGCAATATATTCTATGCAGATAGAAATGAGCATTTTCTAGACCTCTTCGTCTTATTATTAGAAACAATGCTACCAAAACTGCTAGCCTCCTCCAGTCTCTAGACGTTAATTTCTTGGCATAACTGACTTAATATTTAATCAAGCTTGCAGTATAGGCCTCTCTTCTACTATGCACATGGTTTTATATGTGTCAGAAAACTTCTGGGATTGTGAGAGGTTTTATATTTCATGACCGTAACCAATGAATCATTTATCTAGAGTATGTTTAGTTTTGATCTGATGATGGTAGCTGAGAATGTAATGGACAAGGCTTTCTGTTTCTCTCCTTCAGGCTTTACTCTGGATTAGCAAATAACTGTCCGGCTAAGATTTCAAGGCTAGAATGTTTCCAATGAATGAAAACTAACATTGTATTACACAGACAGCCTAGGCCATTACAAATTGGATGACTACTAGGTAACTGCAACCTCACACTAAGATTTTTATTGATAAACTGATTACATCTTTCACAAGAAAGGTGACATATTTGTGAAAAGTTATGCACAACACTTTTGTACTCAGTTTCATTATTGCCAATTTTTATGAGTTCCCTCTTAAAACCAAATCGTTTTATTTGAGTTTCTGAAGTTTTGAATATCTGAGGTCACTTTATATCTTAAAAAATTCCATGTGCCAAGGCTGGGTAGCTAATTACACACTCATTGAACATTTGGCAAGTGTGTTCAAGATGGAAGTAGACTGAAGGCCATGAGAGTCATGGATATCACAAAACAAAAAGAAGGGACCCCAGGGATTATAACATTCAATATAATGGGAAAATACCCACAAAAAGCACATTTTTCTTTGAACGAAGAACCCAGGGTCAGCTATTTGAATAGTGTCCATTCAAGCTCCTCTTTACCAGTACCTGATAATAAATTAAAATGTCACAGACTAGATTAAAGAAATGGGTGGGGAGAAAAACGAGGAAGGGGAGAACCGGAAGTACCCTTACCTTTTTTACAGACTAACATGCAAACCCATACAAATTATGGTTTTGTTCAAGGAATAATTTGAAGCATGAAAGATTAAGTTCTAGACGATTTGCCTAAGGGTTTAAGAAAGAAAAACACATTGGAAGGAAATGGTAGAAACATCTCTTATTAGTCAGACTCTCTGTTTCTTTAATTAAAGAATAGATGACTAGCGTTTTGCTTTGGCCCTTAGTGAGGGTCTCATGGAAAGTCAGAGGTCCCCTTTCTGAATTGGTTGACCACGGTTCCTGTTAACATTAAGTGTTCACATTGATAACTATGAAATCAGTTCCTTGGGGGGCACCTAAAGACCAATCTTCAACACAGTTTAGCACTAATCAAGAATTAGTCAATAAATGCATTCTCATATGATTTAAGAGAAGCCTACATTATTTCATGTGGGACTGTTATTTTGTAGAACTACCATTAAGTCTTCCTATTAAAAATGGCAATCATCCTGATTTAGAAAACATTTTATATCCTCAAGAACCTAAAATATATCACATAAATTAAAATATCCTCTCTCAGCCTTTCCTATTTGGTTTGTCTTCGGCCTTTATGTGTCAATTTGCTTTCTTCTTCAATGGGAAATCAGATCAAGTTTAGTCATGTGCCAACATTTTGTTTCCCTGGCAAATAAATTAGTTTGGGACTTACCTTATTTCATGAAAAACTTACGTAAAACTGCAATTTGGTGTTGAGTGCTAGCTAGACCTCCTCCATCCAGGGAAGTACGTAGGGATCCAAGTCATTCTGGTCTGGAAATTTCACAAACATGTTTCATCACAAAGACACTAATAAAATATATATTATAAATACATATGTATATAAAATAAACGTCTTCCATAATTATGCAGTTAGGTAAAACTGCCAGCTCCTTTTGAGTCTCAGTGGGAAGGAGGGGGGATTAATATTATGTAATACTGGTAACTCATATTCCCACTGAATCATTCCTTTATTAGTATAATTCCAGGTAGAATGTTAAAACATTGATTAACATTTCTTCTTGTTAATTTATTCTTCCCTCAGATTTTATATAGGGAGTACTTTTTTTGGTCAAGTCCTGCATTAAAAACAACAAAAGTAATTATATTATTGTATCTTTTCATATCGAAGCAGAGATTTTTCTTCACTAACTAAATGAAGAGGTGAGATTAGAGGTGAACAAAGATAAAAAGAGGATCAGAGGGTGGATTAACATTGGTTGAGTGCGTATTACATTTATTTAAATGCACGTCATATAACCCACGCAAGAGCACCTATGCATTTGTATTATCATCCCATTTTAGAGATGGAGAAACAGGTAAATGGAAAGCTGAAGTCATTTGCCAGAGATCAGAGTTCAGTGGTCAGGCTGGATCCACATATGTCTACCTGACTTCAAAGTCCTTCTTACCATCAATGTATTACCTATCAAGAAATTACTATGATGCCATTTGGATTTTAGGGAACATTTAAGCCAAATACATACTGTTTGTTTTCTACTGATAAAATCGTTAAGGCTCGAATTATCTTTCCACTTGGATTTACAATGACCTTCAATATAGCAAATACTGATTGCCCTTCTGTATAGTGACACCAACCCAAAACTTTCTTCCATTGCCATTATCTTGAACATGTGTTCCTGCTATCCCCTACATGAACTCCGCCTTTCCAGAATAACATTTCCAAAGTTAACATGCTCCAACATAAAGGCCTAGTAGAGCCTCCTAAAAGCCAAGGAATTCATCATCATGTCGCTTCTCTAGTTTCTTCCTAATTACCTGCAGATCTCTGTGGATGGGAAGTTAATACAAATGTCAAGGAACTGAAGCGTACTTTTTTATCATTTCATTTTTCATGTAGGCAGACCTCTATCTAAACATGACTTTTACAATTTTTAAATGGAAAGGTATAAAGAAAACAAAGATGGTGGATTTATTTATTGCTTTCCATTTCCATCATTATTTGCAGCAGATTTTCTTTTCTTTTGAAAGGGAAGAATGGTGAGTGTGTCCCTAGTTTCGAAAGAATCTGGAAAACCTAATGAAAAGAGTGGGACCAAGCACATTGAGAAAAGAAAAGTCTTTGCTGATCCTGGGAGCACTGCATCTGTGAGATTCCACAGCTCCCTGGACACTCCCCTCACAGAAGGCCACCTGTAGGAGTACAAGCCCTTCAGCCCTGGGGGGCTATTTTGCCTCTATCCTCTGCAGTCAAACCACCAGCATGCATTCTGTGCTATGCTAAATCTGGTAATGGCTTTTCTGATACACACCTGTCCATTAAGAAAGGCAACGAGACTCCCAACTCATTTTACAGAGGCTAGTGCACAGCAGTGGATGTTAATGACTTTGGAGTGTTTTTGTCTTTGACAATAAGCCGGAATCTTGACTATGCAATTGACTGCAACTACATAAATTGCTATTTGGAATGAATCTTAATATATACACTTGTGTATATGAATACAGCTAGCTGCACTTTCCCCATACGATCATGGTTGTTAACATTCTACCCATTTTAAGTGAGCAAATTTGAATAAAATGGCTGCGTAATACATTCTGTGTTAACATCAGCTATTTAAAAAGCCCAAGGATTAAAAGTTAATTCCATCCTTTTAATTCAAGGGACATATAAATGGCATTATGGGTAGAGCCAACTCCTCTTTTATCAGTCCTTTCATGCTGCCTCCTCACTAATTCTTGGTTGTTCAAATGCTACCTACATAATAAAAGCCTTGAGTTAATTTACTAAGATTTTACACCAGTGCAAATGAAAGAAAGGAAAGTGCTAAACAAGGCAATTAGCACTCTGTTTAGTGCACTCCCAAAATAAATGTAGGCAATTTACAATTTGGCAAATGGCACTCAATCCAGATCCAACTCATTTATGCCTAAGGGGGTGGTACAGTTCATTAGGGGGAAAAAGTGTTTATATATATTATGCTATTGAGGCCCAACCCATTTGGTACCACAGCAACAGATGTGACTCCTCCTGAGGTTTATTAGTGTGTCTTGCAGAAAAATGCCAAACTATTCTGCTTTCAAATAAATGGTCCAAAAAGGATGCCTTTTACTCTGGAGTATTAGTAGCTAGCTTTACAAGATGGGGCAGGGGTGGGTATAAGTGTGTGTGAGAGATGGTTTGCAAAACTTACCGTCGTGGGTCGGAGCCTCTTTTGTGGCTGGAAGTATGCATTTCCTACACTGACTGCAGTGGCTGAGATCCGCTGAAAGTGTTCAGCTGAAGTACTACTGACTGTTTCTTAATTGACAGGAAGGTTGTCTCAAGCCTTTCATGTTTATTCTTGTAAGCCTCTTATTAGTGCAAAAATAATAGATGTTGTTAATGCAGAATCACAACCAACATTAATATTTAAGATGCTAGAATGATAAAGGTTAAACGTGTGTTTAGATTGCTTTTGAACAAAGAGCTTTACAAAATAGTTCAGAAACGCAGCAATGGACGAAACTTAGGGTAATTTTGCCCCACTTTGAAGCTCTCATTTTTGGGGGGCTTATCCTTTAGTTTAGGAAGATGAAGTTCTTAGACACTCTCAGATATTACTGTCATCTGGAATTTGTATCCCTGTTGCAATGGAAATATGAAAAGTTGGCATCTGAGAAAGGAAGGTGTGATGAAATCCACCAGCCTCCGTGTATTTTTGTTTATTTCTGAGTCTATATAGTTCCATTGAGTAATTTTTTTAAAAAGAAGAAGACAAGGCAAGGTAAAAGCATTCTTTTGTGCCCTCTAGCTGCTAGAAGCACAAATGAAAAATAAAATTCTCTGATGATTAAATTCACCTAATCTGGCTTAGGGCAGGGATGAAGGAGAGGGATCCACAATTCCTATGAGCTAAAGTTTTTTTTTTTCTTTCTTTCTTTAAAAAAACACACACACAGATAAATAAAAGTTTGTCTTCTTGTATTAACTGCATACTCATTTTCAAAAGACAAACCAGAGAAATAATTAATGAGGGACTCTCAGAAAATTAAACTGGGACATCACTTCTCTCAAACAGCTAATTAATATGACACACATATTTTGGACTTTGCATTGCTTCAAGTATTGATCAGTATTTTAATTCTATTTGTAATGGAAGTTGAGTAAAGATTGCAGTCTAGAGTGACTTTTGTTTGTTTGTTTTAGGAATAATGTAATTGCTTTTAGAATTGCTGACAAAGCTAGAATGCATATGTAAGTTTATGAAAATGAATGGGGTGTGTGTGCTTCATTTCTATGTCACCTTCAGCTTTAAGGTCACTCTTCGCATGAGACTTTTATCTAAATCAGTCCTTAAGGAAATGTGGAATTTGTGCATACAAGTTCTGATTGCAGTTTGGGTGACAGCCCTGTAAATCCAGGTGCATTTCAAATATGAAAATGTGTGACTCCCAGGCGGCTGAAGTGGAGAATGTTCTGTAAAGGGGGAATAAGTGGCTTACTTGTGGGATAGCTCCACAAGGGAAAGATCCAAATACCCAATTTACTGCACAATTCATTTAGGAGGAAAAGAAGTCTCGCAGCTTGGCACATGCCTACTGCCCAGAGTTTTGAAAAACAACAACAACAACAACAACAAAAACAAAAAACAAAAAAAAACCCCACAAAGAAATAGTTTGAAATTTGCAGAATTTAAAACAACAACAATAAAAGCCTTATGCAGGTTTCCTAAGAAAATACTCCATGAATGCCCTACATTTTTCTATGTATCCTGGAGAATGCGTGGGTATGGGGGAGGGGCAGATGGGGTAGGAGGGGAGTTGAGCTCTTTAAGGATTCAAGGAAATATACGAGAACCCCTTTTTATGTTTTTACCAGAAGTGAATGCAGTTCAGAGGACTCAGTTGAGTCTCACAGCCATTCCCAGCAATTCCTGATACAGTGGAGAGTTCAGCAGAAAGGGCTCAGTCTCAACAGATGTTCTAAGTGGCGCCTCCTGAGTTGCTCTTGTGTGGCAGAGAAATACAGAAATCAAGCTAAATCAAATTAGGCAGAGAGGAAGAAAATAAAGGTCAGGTCCACCAGCATCTGAGTAAACAGCCTATGCCAATATGGCCATCTACAGTCAGGAACTAATTAAGGGCTGATTGTCCTTCTCGGTGAAACCTCAAAAATGCATAGTGGTGAATTATTAAAAACAACAACAACAAAAATAATACAAAACCCCCACACTCTGCAGTGTGCCAGATGAAAAGATAGGGAACCATAATATCCCGCGGAATTGTGTCTCTTGGATAGAGATAGTCCCTAAATCCCCAGCTCTCTTTGTTTTGATTACAATTTTTCTTCCTTTAAGGGAGCAGAAACTATGCTCTAAGCCTGTCTTGTGTTACAGCTCCTTTTACCTTTGTCTGCCTATCTCAGCTGGTATTTAATTGGTCAGCAATAGGAGGGAAGTCTCCTTTGAGGTAATGAATATTGACTGTTTATGTTGAAATGTCACTGTGAAAAGAAAGCCCAGCACCAAAGAGGGAGAACCCAGTGTGAGAGTCTAAGACACAAAGGAGACACCAGTGAAACGGAGGCATTGAAAAGCAAAGCAGCTGAAATTCAAAGAGCAGATGAAACAGAAATGGCCTACATGTGTGGGAATTTTAAGCTAGCAATTGACAGGTGAAAAAGTCGTTATTTTACCTGTTATAACCAAGTGTAATTTCGTGTTTCTCCTAAAATGGCCTGGGGGACGTGGTTCATATAAGTGTTTCCACTGAGAAACCATCCTCATCTTTTAATGAATATTTTTTGTTTCATAAAGGTGATGGGTATACCTAACTGTTTCTAATTATATGGATTTGAAAAGTTAGAAAAAAGGAGATGGAGGAGCCACTTTGCTAAGATGGTCCTTTCTTAAAATGGTTAGGTCTTGCATTTCTCAAACAAACCTGCTGGGTCTGAAAAGTTTTGGCCGTTGCAATTATAGATTTGCAAAAAAAAAAAAAAAAAAGAAGAAAAAAAAAAACGAAAGGGAAAATGCTGTGACAAGCCAAGTACAGTCTGCTAATTAGTTTAGCCTGGTTGGAAATATTATCATTTAATAATATGGGGCATTATTTTCTGCACATCTTGGTCATTTGAGGGTGACCGTGAGCTGACAGCTGAAACAGTGTCTCTTTAACCCTCTCTGTGCTGGTCAAGCGCTTCCCATTTAAGTCTGGTTTTGCTTTATGTACCCACAATGGATTTTATGTCACGGTATGAATCGGATTTTCCCTTCTTATATTTCCCCCAAATGGTGACCAGCCAGATGAGTCATCTCAGAAAAAAAAGACAGCAAACAGAATTTCTATATGGTTCCAATGTGTAGGAAGTTCTAATGCTGCTAAGTTTTTCAGTCAGAGAGGACTCTCCCCATCCCTCTTTGGGCTTATGACAATTTTGCAAATTATTGATAGCTACAAGGATTGTCTTTCTTGCCTTTCGTTGTAGAAAACAAGGGAAATGAAACAAAGGGGTAACTATGTAACTACTGAGTAACACTCATGGGAAGGAGTTGAGCTAAGCAGAAAACCAGTTTCTGGTCGCCATGAATAAGACAGCTGTATTTACATTGCGATTTTACTGTTCACATATTTAAAGTTCACGTCTTTGAACTTTGTCATCATTGGGACCCCATCCTCACAAATTTTTAAGGCAAGAGCTCATTACCTTTCTCTTTGGATCCCAAATACAGAAAGGATTCCCTGTTTTTTATTGCCCAACCATTCAATTATGTTTTATAAGAGCCCAATAAATAAAGGATGACATCTTTAGTCACACCCCACGTCGTGCTTGAACCCTAACCTGTGACACTCACCTAAGTTGAACTAACAAGCTGCATGCCCCACGAAGAGTGATACTTCTTCATTAGTAAGATCCATTTCACCTTTAAAATCCCTTGGTTTTCTGTTTGCATTAAGTGAGATTGAGACGTCTTGGGTCTCTCCATGACATTTAGGAATCCTCCAAGACAAAAAAGGAAGTCATTACATCCCCAGCTCACCTGCAAAGAAGATGTCATTAAAAGAGGAAGCAAAATGAAACCCTGTCAACTTGTTAGGGCCCAAAAGGTAATTCTGCCATCAAATATGGAGTCAGGGAATGATACAGAATCCTATTATTACTGACACGAAAGAACCTGCTGGTGTCAAAGGTGTCTCCTGCTGGAAAAGTTCAGGTGTTGCTAAATTCATTACTGTGTCAGTTTGAAAAGATGTGATGTCATTCCTGTTGTCTGTAGGGATGAAAACTGGAATCTGCCTGCTCCTGTCAACACACTATCATCTTAATTTCGTTTGCTCTGCACCTTATTTGCCATCTGCAAGGGGTTAAGGGCCATGGGCAATGGCTTCTTAAAAGGCTACTAATATTTGACATATATCATTTCAATCTGCCCTTTTCCCACCACCCCCTACCACCAAAAAAAAAAAAAAGTTGTTCAATCAACACTACTTGTGATAGTTTGCTTGCCAGATTTTTGCTAATGAAGGTGGTAGAGAGACAGTGACTCTCTTCTGGTCTTTTATTTATTTTTATTATCTGAATTAAAGATAAGTGTACTTAGTCTTTTTTCACATAACCATGATACATTTTGAGAGGAATTTGATGCTAAATATTCAGACATTGGAGAGGTTCTCTCTTTCATTTAAGAATCCTTTCATTTTATTTCCATTGGTTCTTTTGAAAATGTACAGGATTTTGTAAAAGATCTCTTGATAATCGAGACATAAAAAAATGTTATACATATGATCTGACAAGGAATGTTTATGTGGCAACTTATAGATCAACTTGTATCAGAAAGTATTAAAGTGATTATAATATAGAGAACAGAATATCAAAATAAATCATTTGCAAATAAAATGAAGCACTAGTAGTATTAATATATTAACAGAAAATATATTCACTTTTTAAAGCTATGGGTTATAGATGATGATTTTAAAGACAAACCACACTGCAATAATTTAACTTCTTAAATTTCAAATTTGCAATATACCAGTATAATCAAATTTCAGTTATGTGGATTATGTCAAAATGCTAAATCATCAATTTTTATACCTTGATTCAAGGCAATATGTATTTGCTTAATGTTTTCCAAAGAACAAGGTGAAATTTTTTTGCAATTTTCTTCTAGAAAATTTCAGTAATCAAATAATAATGAGGAAATGACAAATTCCCTTTCTAACTAAGATTATGATCTAATTGCTATTAAAATAGCTTAAGTGTTCTACCAATTTGGGTTCCAATTATGATTATTTATCTTGCTTATATAGATGTAGAACTCAGAAAGAATGCCATCTTATGACTCTCATACTCTTGATACCAATAAAACATTATTTTCCATGTGGGAAGGTAATGCCATCACTCTCGAGAAAGTTTGTAGGTCTGTATTGTGGAGTCTGGCTAACCTACTTCATGTGTGTTCAGATTATGTCTGAATTTTTCTATTTACCTCCTCTACCCTGTCCTAGTACTCAATCTTTCTTGCATAAAACAGAAAGTACTTTCTTAAAGTACAGAAAATAATCTATTGCAAACAGATGTATTGTTGATGCTCAAGGTTGCCTTTTCCCTATCTCTGTTTTAATTAAAAATTCAAATATTTTCCTGAAATTATCAAGCCTGCCTTAAAATGAGACTTTTCTCATTCTAAAATAGAAAATAAAAAATTTTCTTATTTTTAAGCAACTCATTTATATGTTAACTCAGTTTGAGTTCTTAAAATGGCCCTAAATATGTGTAAAGTACACACACGTATATCTATGACCACATTAATGATTTCCTAATCAATCAAGCAAAGCACCTTGTTATTTTCACTGCAGCTCTGAACCAAGATCTATGTGATTTTCAGACCCCAGTTTCAGGATTGCATCCTGAGTGTTCATGCACGCACTGAGATGCTGTGTGTAGATTTTCTATGTAGGAGACGTGGAGCGTTACAAAACTTCAGCTAAAGATAACTCCAGCGTGCTGCTGCGGTGGGTACAGGGCTGAGTGGGTCTTGCCTTCATTGATATATGGAACACTTAACCTAGTGAGAAGCACAGAGGTGGTTGGAGGGCCCCCCCGATGAGTTTTTCAAGTTGATCTGGTGGTTGTATTGTCAGTCTCTCAGGATAGTACGCAGGGGGCACACATTCTGGACTTTCACTCGCAGGGAGAAAGAAAATCAATCTTTGTGCCCCAAAGATGGAACTGCTGATGCAGAAAGTCACTGAGCCATTGGAGTCTTGTATGGAAGACTCTGAGGAAATGGCTTCAGGCTTCAAGTAAGATCTTGGATTGCATCAGAGCTCTCTGGGGATGCAGGCCAGTTCAAATATAAATAGAAAGAGTGTTTATTGGCATTGGCCCCAAGTTGGTGCATTTTTTGATCAAGAAAGAGAAAAGAAATCAGCTGCAATAGAGGACATATCTGTGGATTGAAAAAAATATATAACTGAAATGCTTTATTCTTCACTAAAGTATAGCCTGTGTTCCACTTAGGAAAAGTCATCTTCGGATTACTGTCAGTCATTTCCATAAGCGCTGCTGTCACGCTTTTGATAAGCATCCAAGTTTGCAGATAGCGCTTTTTGTCTAAAGGTAATATTTGATATTAATGATTGCTCTCAGTGATGTAATGCCTTTCAACCTGAAGACTCTTGAAGGATTCTGCAGCTAAAATCATTTTAAAAATATTCTAGATTACACACTGCAATGTAGTCAGTGACTGAATGACTGTTACTACTTGGAAAGGCAATGCATTTATTGAAAAGAACCATTTTAATGAAGTGATCATTTTAAGCTCAAGAATGAAGGGCGTAAGAGCTTTTCATGGTAGCATTCAATGTAAACCAACACTGGCCGTGTTGCTGAATTATCTTGCCCTTTGAAGAAAGCCCCACTATTATTTTGAGAGCACCCATTTTTGTGACACAGAAAGATCAAGAATTGCAAGGCCCAGATGAGGTTATCTGGTTGTGCTGAGATCTTGATTTTAATATTTCGAATTTATTTTTTATCCCTATAAAACCATGAACAAATGCACAATTTCACTGGCTCTACTTCTTCAATGTAATAAAAAGCAAAATTGTTTGTGCAGTCAATAAAATTAACTGTGATGACCTCTTTGATTTTTTATTATACTTAGAATTTGCAAAATTCTCTCACTTATTCCATTACTTTACATTAAGAAGGGCAAACAATTTTTAAAAATTCTGTCTTCATATTTTTTTAAATAGTTGCAAAGTATTTCTACTGTCCTAATTAGGAAGGTATGAATAAAACGTTTTTTCTGATGGTGCAAAGAGACTTTTTTTTTTCTTTTTAGACAGGACAGGTGAATTCACTATGGCAGCTTTTTAACCTCTTTTTCTCTCTCTGTAACAATACTTCTGGCAGAGGACCTGAGAAGAGCCCTCTGGGTGCTAATATTTTTTTCATGGTAGAGAAATCTGAGTTCTTGGGGGTATGAAAGGAGTGAAGCAGGTAATATTTGATTGGCAGGACATTCTCTGATTCACTTCCCTCTATCTTCTAAGCCTCATCTTCAGGCTTGTCTCCAGCAGATCACAGGCAGGAAGGGAGATTCTCCAGAAAACTGTGGGATGTTACCAGGTCTCCCCCAACCCATAATTTCTAGGAATCTTCATTGCTCACTTAATGTGGATTGATGGGATTGAATGCGAAAATCATTGCTCCAAATTCCTCATTGGAGAATCGTCATAGTGACCACATCTCTGGTCACTATGACATTCTCATTCAGTGGGAAAGAATGACCAGTTTCTGTGTTTATTTGTTCCTATAAAATGCAACCACTTGGCAGAATGTCGTAGATGAGTAATGGAGTGTTTTGGTAGAACAGTGGCAGAAACCCGCAGTGTTTCAAGCTGCCCTAATGCTAAAGGTTGGAAAAAATAGGGCATGCACCTCAAGTGTTCGTTTATTGTCAGCCCTAAGCTGTGCTTCTGACATTGGCTTTGAGAAGGAAATTATGACATTTAAAAGGATCTCCCAAGCTTTATAAAAAGCATGTGAATATCTATAATTATTGATCCAAAATGAGTGCAATGAATAATTTATAGTGAAATATACTTTCTTTGTCTTTCAGTTTTTAAAGCAGCTTGGGTTTTTTTTTCTCTCTCTCTAAAAAAATTATGGTTAGACAAGCATATTTTTCCTCTACGTTTTAGAGCCATTTCTTGTTTTTAGAAAAAATGTATTATTTGCAAAGAATGTTGGAAGTTGGGGGAAAAAAAGCAACAACAATGCGCACATTACCAAAATGAAACATATTGTAGATGTTCTAGTTTCAGGGAAAGATATAACAAGATTTTTTTAAAAGTTTACATAATTTGTTGTCATAATTTTTTGTCTTTGGTGCATGTCCTCATTTTTCAGAATCATTTAAACATTTCTATGTTTACTTGAATAAAAATAGGGATTTCATTTGTTAGAGCTAATGATTCCAACCCAAAATATACTCTTGTGTAATGAGAGCAAAATAAACAGGTGCATCCAGCATCACTCACCGTATGCCTGAGAACGGGCAGCCCATTTGTAAGACGAGCTAAATATTCTCCAGCCTCACCAGGAGCTGGGCTCTAATTGATTACCATTATGGGTCATTTTTGAAATGTCTATCAAATTTTCACAAGAGGTCAAAGTATCCTACTCTTTTTCCCTTTTGCTCTGAGTCCCTAGACAGAAATACATAGAAATGAATGCCTCCCAATTTTCTTAAAGAAGCCATTGGTTGTTAAGTTAATGGTTCTAAGTCTGTCTAGATGAAAAGACTTTCTTTTCTTTTCTGTTGAGGTTGCCATATCAGATGCATTGATTTTTGTTATTGTTGCTTCAAAATATTATAAGTTTTTTGTTTCATTCATGTGTTGGAAATGAAAACAAGAAAGGAGTTAACTATTGAGTCTGAAAGTTGCCATTTGAAAAGACTTTGACCTTTGTATGTTTTCATACCTCATCCCAGAACTTTTAGCTAATTTACTTCCTTGGGCTCACCAGAGATGTTGCATATACCTGTGATTTGTGAAGTTTTGTTCAGACGCACATTTAATTCACATATTCCATAAAACCTGCTGATTGTGCTCTACTGTTTTTCTGAAGTCTCCTTATAGGAGCTAGGTAAACTTTATTTCCTCAAAAAGAAATTATACATTTCTTCTATGGAATTCGACAGAACACAAAACCGATGTGTCACGTAGTGTTTGCCTGAAATAATGAAACTGAGATTCTATTTGGATACCTCAAAATGTGTGCTGGCGCTAAGCTCCACCTCTGCTCCACAGAGGCAGTGCAGTGCTATACTAGAATGTGCAAGGGTTTTGGAATCATAGCAGAATTGGGTTCAAACTCAAGTAACAGGTTGACTTTGAACCCAGGCAAGTAACTTAACCTTCTTAATATGCTTTGTCTATTTATAAAAGAATTACAGCAATAATAACGATGATGATGATGACGGCGACGATGATGACAATGACACCTGCCTCATAAACTTTTTCTGAAGATTCAACGAGAGCACATTTAACAAACCTACTAATGTGAAACTGCTAAATAAATGCTCTTGGCTTCCCTCCCTGGCCGGGACAGTAGCCTCCCAAATACTCTATAATTGTTCCTTCTCAAATATATATGTTGGGAAGCAATACATCCCTGAAACAGATATCTGACTCTTAGACTCCTAGTTTCTCATAGGACAGGTCTGAACACCTTAATCAGTGTTAGGAATTCCCAAGACATAGTCCAGTCTTGGTGCCCTGGTCCATCTCCCTCTCCTTCACGTACCTTGTATTGCCGTCCAAACAATGAATGTGCTTCCTTCTAAGTCCCACTGTCTTTTTACTGCTTCAGCTCCTTGGTGAATTACCCTCATCAGGATTAACGTCTCTTTCCTCTCTAAAGCACTTTACATCCAAAACATTTTGACTTGGGGTAGGACCCATCTCTGCCATGTACTATATTGTAAATTCCTTAGGTCAGTGGCAGAATCTCTGTCCTCTTTGTATAGAGCTGCCCAGCACTTAGCATGTATGCCATTGCTTTTACACCATGATTTACTCAAATGTATCTTTAGGTAGAGTGGCTATGTAATTTGTTATCTAAACTGGGACACCTGTCTAAGAAAGATACTGGACTTAATAAATGCTAAGACCACAGGCAAACTGGGTGGTCTATACTCAGAGAGGGGAGTAAGAGTGAGAACAAATTAGTGTTGCTACTCAGTGTTCTAACTCATTTCAAAAAGCGAGGGATTCACCATAGCGTAAATTAGTCACTCATGTCTTAGTTCTGATGATGCCTCTTTTTAAGATACTGCTTTTAAGACCATGCCATGACTCTTGCTTTGTAGATACTGATCGATTTTCCTTATTTTTCTCAGTCCTACAGTCCTGCTAACGGCATATTAAAGCAAACCTACTTCCTAACAGTGGGTCGAACTTAAATCTGTGTTTGAGGATGAAATAGCCATTTTAAGTGTTTAAAAAACTGGGTTAGTGTCAACAGGATGTTCATAGCTAATTTAAATCTGAGCATATTCAGTCTATATGAGGGAGGGGGCTGACTTAGAAAAGCATAAGGTAACATATTTGATAAATGAATGAATTTTAGAAATAATTATAACACACATAGAAGATATTTAATAATGCTCATTGGTCCCAGAAGGCTTCAGTTTATGCCACAGCCATCACTTACTTGGTGGAAGCTTCCACAGTCACTTGGATAATGTTCAGGGAAGCATAGTAAGCTGTCTTTGCCAATGTTACACAAGTCTTGTCAATACATTTGGAGCTGACTCATTGATGGAAGGATTGGTATGTTAAGCAAAATTATGTTTGAGATCTTAGCACTAGGCTTTCTTACAATGTGTTGTTTTCCCTATGTTAATCCTGCTCTTGCTAAGAAAGAAATATTCTAACATCATATGTTCATTCCATTATCCTTAATGAACTGATTGCTTCTAAATGCGGAGAGGGAACAAATCTTACATTAAGAATCTCTGTTACTTGGATACACTTCTTACAGAATGACAATGTGACAATTCAACAATGCTATTTGCACCATATTTGTATAACGTCTACACCCCATGCATGGATGTATTGTGTGCATGAAAAGTTTGAACATCAAACAACATTAACATTTTTTCTTAGCTGTCCACTCTAACAGAGGCAAGCCTAAAGGACATAAATGCCACATCCCTCAGACAATTGTGTGAATAATTCTCCCTGGGTCCATTGCTTCTGGGTTTTGGCGTTGGCTCCTGTGTTCACAGCATTAAGAGGGTTAAAGGTTCTGACATGGTGAATTTATTGTTGACATCTCACAGTCCTTAAAGGCAGGATCACTAATGGGTGACCTTGGGGTTCGACCGTTCCAGACCCGAGAAGATCAAGTCTCACCCCCTCCTGCAAGTGCGATGACCCTTCTATTCTCACTCTCCCTGGCCTAACCTTTAACTCACTGATCTTTGACCAAAGTATTAAACAAACACCTGCTTGGGTCTGTGGTCAAAGACTGTAGACTTGAAGATCTACCATAATTTCATGTGAATAAGCTGTGGTAATAATAATGAAATATAGAGCAGATCTCAGGACATGCTTACAGTAAGTAATTATATTGTTACTGACCACATACAACATAGATTTTCTAACAACCCGTGTATACAGTGAATCAATGTTAATCAAGTTGACCAGAGTATTAATGGATTGTCAGTGGATATACTAAGGCTTCTATTATTTGCATTAACACTGACAATAGAGCAGCAATATTTATTCCCTATTACTAAAAGAGACCAAGCTGAAAATTAAGCTTAGAATACCTTAGATTTGCCATTGACAGTAATGCGAAATGCATTAATGCTTTACAGAGGTACCAAGGATTGTTTAAATGACTAGATGAAAAGAATATTTGATGAAATCAACCGAGATAAATTTTGTGCTTTGTGGGAAAGAGAGAAAAATGATACATTGACAGTGTATTCTGAATACTTAAATAAAGAAGTAAGCAGACTCTTTTTTGTTGCTCTGAATTGTTTCACTGATATTTTGTAAAAACAGGCTCACTTGACATGGTGAAACTTCCAAAAATATAAAATCACACCAAGAAAAGTTTCTACAAAAGAGTAAGGTAGGCTTTCACTATGAAGAGTAAAGTGTTGTTCAAAAAAGACCTATGTTGTTTTTTTTTAATTAGTCTAGTGTAAATTCTAGCACTCCCCTCTATAAATCAAAATAAAAATAGATCTATTCAATAAATCAATTGCATCCGAGTTAAGATTTAACTACTGCTTTATGTAAATATTCTATAAATAAATTAGATATTTCTGTTGCATAGCCTTTACTCCCTACTTAGAAACCTTTAATGAATTTGCAATTCTGTTTTAGAAAGTGACTAGTACACGCCCTCTTTCTGAGATCATCACAAATGCTCAACACCAAAATGAAATGATGTGACACACAGAAGAAACTTCAGACTTCATCGCATATGTGCAGCCTTCTCCATGATACTATCATGTTCACAACTTTGAATGAAATAATTAATAGCACTGAAGAATACTATGACATCAAATTCAGATTGTTTTCTCTACGCTAAAATTGATAGTTTTTGGATTGGTATATATAGAACTCTATTTTGTCTTACTTTCCCTTTCATTTGGGGGGAGGTGCTTCCTTTTTTCTGATCTTAAGTAGATGTCATAAAGTAGAGCCATTTTCTCAACCCTCCAGTCTTACCCATGCTCTACTCTTTTACATGCTTTTATTATAGTTTTATTTATTCATATGTATTTTAGGTGCCTGCTCAGTGCTGGGCACTATGATAAGTGGTTGAAGAATGTGAAGATAATTGAAGCTTCATTTTTGTATTCCCATGAGTTTTGGTCGAGGAAACCCCACCATTTCATTAAGGGAGAGACTTTTTATTAACTAAATTTCTTCTATAAACCCAGACACTGAAATGAAGTGGACAGATACTTAACCACACATAATAACACTGAGTAAGAAACATCTATTTTTATAATTTATATACACTTTTATTGTAGTTCTATTTATTCATGTATATAAGATGCCTCCTCAGTGCCAGGCACCATGGTAAGTGACTGGAGAAGGGCGAAAACGATTTGCAAGTCCCGTTCACAGACTAGGAAATTTCAGTTACCCAGCCAGTAACTGGTGGAGCTGAGATTTAAATTCAGACAATCAGATCCTAGAGCTTTTCTTGTAACCACTATTCCAACTACCTGGCAACCTGAGTAATAAATCCATTTAGAAGACCATGCACCTCAGTTTATATCTCTTCCATGCTGCCTTACTTAACATTGCCATAGATTCCTCTGGGCTTATGTCAGTTTCCTCTGTAATTTCCTGAGACCAAAAACTGAGCCTCACTTACCTTCACTTTCTCCAACCACTTACCATAGCACCTGGCACTGAGCAGACATCTAAAATATATATGAATAAGTAAAACTATGATAAAAGTGTATATGAACTATAAAAGTAGATATTTCTTTTCCAATGTTAATCATGTATGGTTAAATATCTGTCCACATTCTTTTGGTGTCTGGGTATATAGAAGGAATTTAGTTAATAAAAAGTCTCTCCCTTAATGAAACATGAGGGTTTCCTTGATCAAAACTCATAGAAATGCACAATCTCAGTCTTGATTAATTTGGGTAGATCCTTTGGGCATGTGTATGATTTCTCTTCTGGCAAAGATATTGTCTAACACAACCTGGATAAAGATGTTTCTATGGATCTTTCTGCTTCTGAATTACATGGCCTGAAAATGAAGTAATCTGAAAGCTAGCAGTTCTCATGCATAAAACATAAATGCCAAATAAGTTAACTTGCTTAATTAAAAAGAGAATGCACACGGGTGTGATTACATGGCACAGTTAAGAATGGTTTTCTAATAAATTTTGGGAAAACAGTTTCAGCTTTCTCACTTTATCTCATAAGATCAACCTATAGGGCCCGAGTTTCACCATATAAAATAATTGATGTGGGAATTATTGAAGACTTGAGGAGAAAAATGAGGAGACAAAAAAAAGAAAAAGAAAAAGTCATACCCATGCATTTCCCATTGTTGTGGGTGGTAGTTAAACCATGGTGTCCGTTTTATCACAGTGACTCATTGTAAACCCAAGGTTGGCAAATCGAGACCCTGAAGAGGGACGTTTGAGTTACATGTTGAAGCACTGTTCCTCAACTCTGCCATGTTTGCCTCCATGAGAAAAATTTCATAATGCAAATTTCTACACCGGTATTGTGCAGTGATTTCTGTTTTCTCAAAATGTGTTTATTAGTGAAATGATAAGCTACTTTAAAAAGTGAAGTAAATGAAATTGTCTGCTGCTATTACCATAGCAGGAACCTGAACAGCCCTTAAGTTCAGACTCATCATGGCTAGACAGTTTCCTTCTCTAGAAGAAAAGGACTTTAGGTATAGGGTTTGGATGAGAGAAAGAATATAGAGAGTAATTGTTTATCACAAGTGGCTCTGGAAGCATAAAGGCTTCTGAATTTTCAAGTTAGAAATTATTAAAAGAAATCAATAATGGAAAGCTTTCTTGATGGCTACTTGTGCATATGCCTATGTAGACATACATATGAAAATCTCCTAAAGAAATGTAGCATACAGTTTTCAAAGAGAAATTCAAAGGTATATGAGTGGTTTGAAAAGAGCATTCCTGAATGAAAAATGTGTATCAGTCAAAAGCATCAATAAATATGTCTTTTTCATATGCAAATGACAATTTCTAAAGTAAAGGAGGCATTGTTTTATAAATAGTGAGATAATATTCTTGAAAAAGGTTACCAGTGATTATATAAGTTATCTCTTTCATAAAGAAATTTAGAGCTCACAGTTGCTCTTTTCATTAAAATGGGCTTCACATCCAGACTCATGCTGAAAGCCAAACTCTGAATTTTAATTAGAGATAATAAATAATTATATCACTTAGGAAACTGAAACTATTAAGGGATGCTAGTATCAACTACTGTATTGAAGGGTGGGTAGCGATATACAAATCACATTAAAGGCAGTAAGCGGTAGGTAGAAAATTGGCTATAAATGTGAATACATTCTAAAGCTAACCAGATAAAAAAGGAAATATGCATTGGGCCAGTTATTATCTTGGGTCCATGAGAACTGAACTCCTTACTTTGAGATGATTATAACATTCTCCATTCCCCAAATAAGGTGACCACTGTTTTTCTTCTTGATAGGGGGAAGGAAGAGAGGGCAGGGTGAACTGTAATTTATATTTCCTCCAATGAGAAAAACAAACTTTTTTTTTCTCCCCCCTGCTTTTTGTCTCCCCACCTCCTGCCCCTGCCTTTTTCTAAAGAAGGCACATTGACATTTCCAGAGAAATTACTACCCCAGAGTCAAGGGCAGAAAAAAATGGAGAGACAGACTTCCCCAACCTACACAGCCCAGAGGGACCAGCTGACGCGTAGAAAGCAGAGACTCAAGCCATTAGAGCCGGGACTGGGGCTGACACTGACCTGTACTGCCACCCGGCATTGTCCCACCATCTGCACAAATGTGAACTTTGCCTTCAAAACTTGGCTTCTCAATTAACATGTCCAGCTGGGGGAGAATTCCATCATTTCCCTAATATCCTTATTGCTACTGGCCTGACATATTAATATTAAAAATATATGTGCACAGATCAAGGATTTTCTTAAGCACTTCTGTTTTTATTGCAGATAATAGGCAGGAGGTGAAAGCAGACACAATATAATTTGAAAAGCATAACCCTGATTAGGCGCTGATTGGAACGCTGTTATACCTTACATTTAAAACCTTTTTATTATTAGAACTAGCTGTCAAAACCAGGCACTGAATCTCCCATGAAATAGACACAAGGGCATGTGACGCTTCGCTACTTCAGTGAAAATAAATTTATAGTTCAAAGTGCCATTTTCTTTGAGTATGTCCTTAAGTATCAGAGAACTGTCATGTGCGTGGCTGAGGTGTTTGTGAAGCTGTGTCATCTGGCTTTAATTTTTTCTCTTTTAATAGATGCTCATCATCATTCTCGGTTATTGTTCATTTTAATGTGTTGCATGTTGACATGGTAAATAAAACCCTAGTATCACTATTTGATGAAATATGGATGATATTTGTGAGGGTGGAAAGGTGGAGAAGTTATTAACTCTAATCTTAGGACATATGATCATGAAAGGAATGGAGGCTTTCATATAATCTCAAAGTTAGCGAGGGTTGTCGGAAGTCTCTGGGATAAATGTTTGGTTTCTGAAGTCCCGCTATCTGGGTTCGAACCTGAACTCTTTTCAATTCTGTATGATCTTGAGGAAATCACTTAATCCTTTCAGCTGTCTGTTTTCTCAAAAGGGACACTGGGAAGACTCATTGAGAAGATGCACGGAAAGTGTTCAGAAGGACACCTGGCAAATAGCAGCCACTCAGACACTCTAGCTATCATGTTATCATGTGACTGCGTTCGAACAAATCACTAGGTGATTTCCAAAGCCTCTGCTTACACACATGTAAGCAGGCCCTCCCTGGCTCCTCTGGCCAACCTTTGCCACAGTGTCCCGTGTTGGAATCCTTGTAGTATTCCTACGTGCCTCACATCTATTTCTCTTTCACCTCAGTCTGACCAGTATATCACAGAGAACCAAGCTAAGGCTGCTTCTGCCCCACTCCCCTTAAAGCATGCACTGGTGGTTACCTAATCTGCCCCTTTCAACACTCTCTTCTTTAGGCCAATTTCCCAGGCTCCTCAATTTCTCATATCATCTTGATTCAAATTCCCAACCATTCAGAACTGCCCAGTCCAACCTTGTTCTTCAGTGTCTCAGATTGTTCTATAAACTGAGCTGCCTTTAGCAGAAGAACTTGGACCATGGAGTGGTGATGGCCAGACCTTTTCAGCCAGTTAGAGCTGTGTTCAAGTCTGGTCTCTAGCACTTTGTCTGCGTGTTTTGGGCATAGGCGTTGACTTTCAGAGCTTCAGTTTCATCATTTGTAGAAAGTAGGAATAATGTTCCCGTCCTTCCTGTCTTGCCAAGGAGGATGGAAGGTGGAATACCAAAGAAAAGCAGAGGAGATCAACTCATGAGAGCTGTTTCTCAGAGTCATGTGTCTGTCAGTATCCAGGGCTGGATTCCCTTCTCCATCACTTCTGAACAATAACACAGCTTATTTTTTTGTGTGTCTCAGCATAAACAGGACACATATAGTGGAAATTAGCTCTTAGCTAGAAAAGAGCTGTTGATCTTCAAATGCGGCACATAGCGAAACAAAAAGAACAGGAGAAACTCTACTAGAAAAATGTTCCCTTGTAGAGGGATTCTACACAATGCATCCTAGGCTTGACCCAAATAACAGTGGGGAGCATCCCAGGGATGCTGATTGAGGCCATACAAAGGCAGTGTTTTCCAAAGAAAAGGAAATCAAAGCTAGGTAGCCTACCTGGTTAAATTGGGAGCCAACTTAACCAGGGAGCCAACTAGAAATCTGGTTGTGAGTGACCCAGCAGAAGAGGAACCTGGAAAAGCAGGGTCCAGTGGGCAGATGTGAGGCCAGGATAAGAACCCAGAGACTGGAGAACACTTTTTGACCTTAGGAGAGCTGTTGTTGATGCTGTTTATAGGGAGCCCTAGCAGGAAGAAGGGAGAAGGCTAATAGAGTCACTGACCAGGATGCCCTGTGATGAGAATCATCACAGATATGTTTGGGCCTCCCCTCATTCTCTGTTGATTGACTCACCCACCCCCCTCCCCCTGCCTTCCCAAGGGGAACAGGATGCGGAAAAATAAAACCAGAGAAAACTAGTGAAAAACACAAACGACCTTGAGTTGATTCTTGACCTCCGTCCAACCCATTTCACCTGTCTTGGTTTTTTGGCAACTTCTTTAGTTGGAATTTTGGAGTACCCTGTAGATTTCTATTTCAATATGCAAGAAAACTAACCATAATACCATTCTTTGGTTTGAAAAATAACCACAAGATAAAACCCTGAAGGACACTGTATTTTGTATGGATTTGGGGTCAATGTGATTCTGGTCTATTAGAGCAGTTATTATTATTGTTGTGATTGTGTTCCTGATGGTGTTTGTGGGGTATTTGTTTCATTGCCTGAGATGATTTGTATTGTTCCTGTTAGTTTATATTGAGGTATTGATAAAGATTACATCTTAGTACTTAACTTTATCATTGTTTGTTGGTGACCAAACACAATTTGCATATATCAGTACATCAAGGATAACACAGATGCACACATTTATTTACATGCATGGCTATTAAATTTTCCATCTAGGTCCATCTATCTACTTTTCTATCATCATCATTTGTACAGAATTTTAGACAAACAGAGATTTTCTTATCCACATTTCAGGACCAGCTGTGGAAGATAAGAGACAAGTTCTCTACAAATGCTAAAACCTGTTTGTGCTATAGTTGGGGAAAGGGAAAAAAGGGTCGGAAACAAATATTGGATAAACACCTACTGTGTGCCATGTATCATGGCAGACAATTCTGTATATATAGTATTTGTATTTAACTCTTACAACAATTTCACGATGCAGATATTATGATCCTCAGTATAGCAATAAAGGGGCAGGCTTTTGGAGGAAAGTAAGTCACCAAAGGTTGTACAGTTTGATCATGGCAAAATCAGACTTTGAACGCAAGCTGCTTGTCTGATTCCAAAGCTTATTGGCATTCCATGACAGACCACTGCTTGTTAAGAAAATGAAACAACTGGCCAGGGACATACAAAATCCCAGCACATAGTAATGAACCCTGTCACTCCATAGTGTTTGGCATAGTTATATATATATGTATAAACATATATATATATATACACACACACATATAGATGTGTGTGTATATATATATATTTATATATAAACATATATATAGAGGCTGCTGTGAGGTTAGTTAGGGTTCATATATAACAGATAATCTCTAGCTCATACTGTCTTTATACAGCCAAGTGACCTTGAGCAGTTTGCTGCCCTTGCTAAGACCCAATTTCACTGTCTGTAAAATGTGGGGTTTGGGCTAAATTATCTCTAATGTCACTTCATCTCTAATCCTCCATAGTTTTTCCATTATATCCTGCAGTTCCAGCCCTGGCGTGTATGCCCCTTGCTCTCGGGAAATTTCTGAACATGCTGTGTGCGTTTGCTTCTGAGTGACACACAGTGTCCTGAAAGTAAACCTGACTGAGTTAGCAATACACACAGAGTTTCATTCCCACAATGGTCACTAATGATCCCTAATCAAGACACAATCTGAAAGGTAAACACACCAACAGCTCTTTTGTTTTTGTGAAGTGAAAACTAAGGGTTATTGATTATTCTTCTGACCCAGGACGGATCTGTATAGATCTGGGGAAGATTGATGGCTCTTTTGATCTGAGGATAAGCCAAACCTGACAACACAATACCACATTAGAACTGTACCGTCAGCGTGGCACCTGACCGGGCTTGGCAAGGTTCCTCTTATGCTTCTCCTTTGCCTTCGAAAAACTCTTGTCAACTATATTCACGTCGCTGCAACGTATGTCGTATTGAAGAGCTCTGCCTCGGTCTGCGGTTTTTAGACTGGGCTCCTCTGACCCTTAGAGATTGCGAAAGTAATAATAAAGCTGCTTTTCAAGTTGTATAATTCATATTTTAAAAGCATGGTGGGAATTGTATATTTTTTTATAACAATGCCAACCAGGCTATTTGCTTAACTGTGTTTAACTTGTCTGTATCATAGAGAAACAACAAATAACAAACTTGAGGTAGTATAGTGTATGCTACATATTTCAGTGACTCTGGGCGTAATGCAAAATCTTACCATTTCCTCTGCTCAGCTGCTGGGAGTGATGACACCATTTGCAACATGGACCCATAACTGTCATTGTAAGGTTAAAGCAGATCCTGGGTATCGTGGCCAGATCTCAGTGGCACTGGGAGTGTCTAAAAGGACCACTTATTGACTTGTTGGCCCTGGGTTTGCTGCCCTTTTCAAAGAGCTTCATAGCCCCATCTTTTTCTTAATGTTTTATTTTGTTATTGTTGTACTTTAAGTTTTGGGGTACATGTGCAGAACACCAGGTTTGTTACTTTGTTACATAGGTATACACATGCCATGGTGGTTGGCTGTGTCCATTGCCCCGTCATCTACATTAGATATTTCTCCTGGCCAGGCGCAGTGGCTCAAGCCTGTAATCCCAGCACTTTGGGAGGCCGAGGCGGGTGGATCACAAGGTCAACAGATCGAGACCATCCTGGTCAACATGGTGAAACCCCATCTCTACTAAAAATACAAAAAGTAGCTGGGCATGCTGGCGCGTGCCTGTAATCCCAGCTACTCAGGAGGCTGAGGCAGGAGAATTGCCTGAACCCAGGAGGCGGAGGTTGCAGTGAGCCGAGATCGTGCCATTGCACTCCAGTCTGGGTAACAAGAGCGAAACTCCGTCTCAAAAAAAAAAAAAAAAAAGAGATATTTCTCCTAATGCTATCCCTCCCCTAGCCTCCCACTCCCCGACAGTCCCCAGTGTGTGATGATCCCCTCCCTGTGTCCACGTGTTTTCATCACTTATGAGTGAGAACATGTGGTGTTTGGTTTTGTTTTTGTGTTCGTTTGCTGAGAATGATGGTTTCCAGCTTCATCTATGTCCCTGCAAAGGACATGAACTCATTGTTTTTTACAGTCACCGTGTCTTTAGCCAAGCAAGAGAGTCTTAAAAACCACAGAATGTCTGCATGGAGGAGCCTCATGTGTAAACAGAAGGGTTTTGAAAAGGGACACAAGTCATTACAAAAATGTAAGTTCGAAGTCCTCTGCATTTACCCAGAGAAACTTAAAGATGTTGGAAGCTAAGGACATTAGTCACCTCTTTGTAAAAAGTGTGTTGTTTTGTCCAATTATTAAATATTTAAGCACACTTGTATATTGGTATCAGTAAATATATATACCTTTCTGCAGTTTTTAATAAACATTTTGGTGTATTTTCCAGAATTTCCCCCTAGTGAGGTCATACTTATCCAATGAAAAGTATTAGATCGCAATATTTTATTATCACAAGGAATCGAGTACAAAGTAGCTCAGCTATGTCACTAGGATTTGCAAGGGCAGGGATAGAGAGGGAGAGAGGATGAGAGTAGTTCACTTACTTGAGATATACTCCTCTACTGCTGAGTGGGTTTTCGTGGGAGGGGGTTGTTAAAGGTTTTTAAATGATTTTTGATTGCATAGTGATAGAATCAATGACCATGTTATAGACAGAGGCTATGCTAGATATGGTTCAGCTGTCAACCCACTGTGTCTCTTCCCAGCCTGCTGCGCTGCCTCTGAGGCCTTGAGATAACTTAGAAAGGGGTAGCTCCATTGTTTTTCTGTTGGGAGCATTCAATATCCAAAAATGATCAATGTTTAGGGTGATGGATATGCTAATTACCCTGATCTGATCACTATGCATTCTATGTATCAAAACATCACTCTGTATCTTACAAATACATATGAATATTATATACTAATTAAAAATAAATAGGCCAGGCATGGTCACTCATACCTGTAATCCCAGCACTTTGGGAGGCCAAGGCTGGAGGATTGCTTGAAGCCAGGAGTTTGAAACCAGTCTGGGCAACATAGGGAGATCCTGTCTCTACAAAATTTTTTAAGAAACTTAGCAGGGCATGGTAGCATATGCCTGTAGTCCCTGCTACTCAGGAGGCTGAGGTGGGAGGACTTAAGCCCAGGAGTTTGAGGCTGCAACTGAGCCGTGATTGGGCCATTGCACTCCAGCCTGGGCAACAGAGTAAAATCCTATTTCTAATAAATAAAGAAATAATAAAAATAAAATATAAATAAATTATAAAAACCTCTGATAGTTCTAACAGTTGCCCAATAACCTTTTCCAGGGGCCAGGGGGGTGGGCATTAGTAGCTTGTCAATCAGGAAAACTGCTTTGATGTCTCCATGTATAACTTAGACTGCTTTGTCTGTCAGAAAAATCGTAGTGAAATGTTTTCAAACTTGCAACATGTCCAAACGTACTAGTCTAAAGCATGTGTTTGGTTGACCTGGTTTACAAAGTGGCTTCAGTTTCACCAGCAAAGAAAAACACTTTTCTTTCTTCCAAAATGTATGTTTCTCATGTACTTCTCTTCTGTCTATATTTAATTTTTCATGACTTCCCAATAAGTTTAAAGATGACCACAGTAAACATAATAGGAAGATAATAAACCACAAACACCAAATCAAGGAAAATATGTCAATTCAAAAGGAAAAGAAGAGAGTATGTTGTAAATGCTGAGGAAAGCTACTGTGGTAGGACACAAAACTTTCCTGTGAGTTTCCTAGTGGTCAAAGCAAAGAGAGAAGCTTAATTGGTTTTCTTCAATGAAAGAAAGCCTGTCCTCTCCTAAAGAGTGAAATATTCCTCAATGAAAGCAAAATATTGTGTAATAGTTATTATAAAGAAAAACATTTTACATAGACTATTTTCATTTTTATGATAAACTATACATTTAAAAATAACCAGCAAACTGAATAGTAAGATAGAATTAAATTTAAAAAGTTAAAAAGATTTTGGAATTTTCTTAGTTGTTTATAATACACAAGAAGGTCAAAAGTGATTTACGTTTTCTGTATTATATAAAAGTCTTAGCCTCATGGAAAGTCATCGTTTACTATAGGCAGTGTTCTCAGAAATAAACTATAATTCTTACCACAAACTCCCGAATGTGTCCGAGTCAAAGATTTCTATTTTATGAAAAATGTAAAAAGTAGATTTCAAAAAATTCACATCAATTTGGTGCAGTAAAAGCTGTATGTTATGCCACAGACATGCTATTAAAATATCTAAATAGGACAATTTCTTAGTATTTGTTTATTCCTATTTTAGTATGAGAAGATTCAATTAGTGCATTCCACTAATTTACAAAAATAACATTTATTCATGCTAAGACCTTGTAAGTTTTGATAGCTTCAGCTTCTTTATTTTTTCTACAAAGTTTTATCTTTTTTTTCCTTCTTAAGCAAAGTGTTATGTGACCAAAACAAGAAGGTTCCCATGAACTTTGTCTAGAGAGAATAACCAGCCGAAATAGCTATCTGACCATGTTAGAAATATGCAGATAAGATGTCACTTAAAATATACACACGCAGTTGGGATATACAAAGAAAAGTAGCAGGCATATGGCAATGATATGTTTGATCATGGAAACAACTCAGAAATACAGGAACTGTGTCGAGGATGGTTATCATCAGCCCATTTTCTATTCCTGTGCACAAATCATTTCATGCATTCTACAACCCAAGCCCCGATGTTGGGTTTCAAAAGCAATTTCAGCAGCAAAATAAGGTGCTTTTCTTCAATTTTCAAGCCATTTGTACGAGGTTAGTGTTGTTTACCCACCTGGTACACTGATATTTACATACCCCTTTAAAGAAAATTGGTAGGTATGATTTATGGAGTACTGTAAGAGCACAATTTTCCATGTAGTGCACCTAATCTGAAAGGGCACTTGCAAAGGTCACTCTGGCCATACAAATACCAAGTCTTCTCTTTGGAATAAGTTAGGATATTCATTTTTCTTGAAAAATGTCAGCAGTAGCCTACTCCAGGGGCTAGTTTATGCAGATAAATGCGTAAGCCTTTAATCTTAGAGCAAAAATACTCTACACAAATGTAAAAGTAGTCCATCTATCACTGTTAAGACCTGTAATTTGTTTTTATTTAAATCTCAAGCCAGGGCAGAGTGGGCAACAGGACCATTAACATGGTATCTCACACGTAAGCCAAGATCAAGGCACGTAAACATGCTGAGACTCTCAACCCAGGTGGCTGGCACAGCGTGGGGCTCGCCCAGCCAGGACTGCTCGTCCTGGCTGCTTCTGCACTTGCTTCTTTTGCAGCTAGAGGCTTCCTGTCCTAACCAGTGCATAGGAAATTGCCCAGTGAGTTAACTCTCCCAACCAGCATTTTCTCTGCCAGTGAAAAAGCATTAGTCAAAATTCAGGTGAATAAAGCATTATTACTTCTTCTTCTTCTTCTTCTTAACTTTGTTCACTTCAATCCAAGGAGAGAAAAACCAACAAATCATGTCCTTTGGGCTTTTAGTTTCTTTTCCCAAAAGAACAATCCTGTTTCAAGAAAATCTTTCACTTTTCCTGTAAGTAATCATCCCCAGTTCTGAGGTCTTTGCCTTTGCAACTGACTAGAGAAAGAATGTGCAGCCAATTGTGTTTAACACCTATTGGCCTGTTGTATATTCTTGCCTTCTTTTCCTGCTATATATAAGCTATTCTTGAAACTTGAGCTTCATCCCAAATCGTGGTTCTCTGGAAAACATTTTCTAATATTACATTTAGGAGATGTGAATAAGAGGTGAAAATATGATTATAAAATATTTGCCCGTATTTCTACAGAGGAGAGAAGGTGGGAATGCAGGAAGCAATGATGTTTCTGTTTACCCAGATGAGATTTTGCAAATGACCGTTTGAGTCTGCTGCCTAGTGGCCTCTCACAGAGTTTGTGTTTGAGTTGGTCCCAACAGCTGACATTGATTTCACCATATCTACATTGTCAGAGTGAAAGGAAATTACAGCCATCTATGCAAAAGACTCTGTTTTGAAAATGTGGATGTCAGTGTGGAGACGCAATGCAATATGATAATAACAGCTGACACTATTTTACGTCTTTCAGGGAGGGAAAGTGCAACAACAAACCACCTCAACTGGATTTGGGCATCATGCCAAAAATATGTATTCTTTTGATATTTAAGGATTTTAAATAGGATGGTGATTTGATTAATATATGTAGCACTATTTGTGCAAAACTGAGCACAGTGATATTAAATAAAATTTAAATATATATTACAAAATGAGGCTAGGTGCAGTGGCTCATGCCTATGATCCCAGCACTGTTGGAGGCTGAGGCTTGTGGAAATTGACAGATTAAGAGAGACAGTGGGACCAAGGGGCCATCATTTATGACTGGAGGCAATGAAGGCCCCGAGCTCTGATCATCCACACTATTTATTAATTACAATCACTTTGACCTATAGGGCAGGGTTGGAGGGATGGTGGAGTGGATCAGTGAGCTGGAAGTGAATCAGTGAGAGGAACTGGTGTGTCATCCTAGGGATTGATAACAGTGGCAGTTTGGGAGTTCCACAAAATGAGAACGTGTGGTTATTTTTAGCTTATTACCTACATGCAGCTGATGGAAGGGGGGCCTTGAAAGGAGCCTACAAGTCTGGCTACGTCACAGTGCTATGAAAGGGTTTTATATCCTTGAGCACAATGTTTGTGGTAACAGAGCCTAGGTCACCCTGCACTGGAACATGAGGCATGCAGAGGTTCTCCTCCTTAGAGGCCTCCTGCAGCCTTCCACAGTTTGTTGTTCCTTGTTTATACGTTACTCATAACTAATTTATGTAGGCACTCTGTAAGTCTTTTCCCTTTTGCTGCTTTTCCCAACACCAGTTCATGAGAGTGGTTGAGTCAGACTCACCATTGATTAGCTCTGTGATTTTAGTCAAGTTACTTAAGCTCTCTGAGTCTCACTTCTCCTCATCTATGGAAGGGGGATGATAATTGGTCCCTACTTCATAGGCTCTTGGTAAAGACTCAGTGAGACAGACCATGTAAACAGCCTTCAACAACCATAGATCTTAGCTGCTGAGTAACAAATCTGACTGCTCAATCCTCGTTACATTTGGCCATTGCTGCTATGATGATGATGAAGACAGGTCAGCCCTTCATACCCGCGACAAAGAAGACTCCCTCTCTTTACCTCCAAGGACTTCTAGGAATTTAGATTCTTAAGCATCATTAAAAAAAAAAAAGAAAGAAAATAGTGAATCAACTGATACTAGGTGAGGAATAAGGCTGATTGTGAATTTCTTAAGTCCCAGCAAGGGCGATCCTGCTGCTACATTTGCCAAAGTGCTCGGAGGTTGTTTCCGTAGAACATGACATTCAGAGTCCTAGAAGCGGCAGTGCCACTGAGCCTGTCCAGTCTGGTTTGGGGGCAGTTCTAGGTGTTTTAAAATGGCTACTGACCAATTAGGGAGTGACCAGAGAAAGTTGACAGGAAATCAAGGAGGCATTGAGGAGCTGCATCTAATGGGAAGTGAAGGACTGAATGGGACTCTGTTTCCTCTGGGCCAAGAAGACTAAGTAACCAGTGGTGGCTGTCAGGAAAAGGGCCAATGGTTTGCGCTTTGTCTACATTAAGAACAGCCTAACACCAGTCAGGAGGGAGTCCAAAGAGAAAGTTTTGAGCCCATATTTAGAATTAATTTTTGAATCAATGGGTTTGCCTCTTAGTAAAATTTCCCTTGGTGGGAACTAGTAGAATTCTGTGCATTGGAAGGCCTGTCTTTCTGGGAGGCTTTTGGAGGCCATCCTTGCAACTGGGAGGTTACATTAACTGGTTTCTGAAATCCCTTCCTGATCTAAATTCTGAGAAGGATTTTTTTTTTCTTGTTTCAGGGAGAGGCTTATTTATATAGGCTTTGTGCACTAAACTTTTCTCTCTTTTGTATAGTGTCCAGATTTACTCAGTGGGCCTGAAATATAGATTTATGTGCCATGCCTGTCAAAGAGGCAGCTTTTCCAGTAGGGGATGTTCTTTGGAGAATTAGAAGCATTAAGAATGCATATTCCCCCATCTAAGAATAAAAACATCCCCGATGTTCTTCAAAAGCAAAATAAGGGGAAGGATTCATATGGAAATCCCAGTCTTTGAAAATGAAGTGTGACAGCCTCTTCACATTGTTGCCACATAGACATCCACGGTGGTGCAAACTGGATGAGCTTCCAAAAAGACGGTTAGTTTGCCATTGAAGCATGACCAATGCCTCAGCTAAAACAAGCAAACAAGCGGCTGAACATGTTAACATAATTTTCTATCATTTCTATTTGATGTGGATTGGGTGGAAAATCTGGGATGCAAGCCATGATGTAGATCTTCAAAATTGATTAGCATTTTTTGGACATTGGCAGATATATCTGCAGCATTTCAACACGAGTTAAAGTTGATTAGTGCTTTTAAAAAAAATTGTGTACTAAGTTGCTGTGCTAATTGAGGTAGCTCCAAGCATAGAATGATGACAGGCTAACGGCATATGATGGAATATGAGAATCTATGTGCTGAAGGCCACTCTAGTGAGATGAACTCTTGGAGAGAGGGTGTAAATGGTTCTGTGCAGTTTCAGATTAGCTGCTGGTACTTGTCCAACACTCAGACTCTACTTGTGACAATGTGTAAAATGGGTTGCATGCTCGTAGTAGAAAGGTTGTTTGGTTCTTTGTCATAACATTAATCACAGCTAAACCCATTTCAGTTGTTAATGCAGAATCACTTCATAATTTTGCAGAAATTCCACTGTAACCATGTTGCTGTCCACTCTCTCTAAAGTTTCAGAGGCTTTAAGAATTGTCATGGCAAATATTCAGTCAATTTTAAAAGACTTCTAGGAATAGATAAATGGGTTGCAATTGTGCAATTCCTTGATTCCCTTCTGATTTGCCATACAAAATCACAATTCTCAGAGCCACTGTGTTCCTTTTCTGTTATCAAACACAGACAGAAAGTTAAAAAGTGAGTCATAGCAGGGAGCATCTCAGAAGAATGAGGACCTTCAAAGGTCAGCTTTTCTTGCTTGTCAATAGTTGACATTTAAGCATTTATTTCAGACATCGCTGATAATGTTTTTTGAGATAGTCAAGAAGAATTGCTGTGTTGGTATGCAATTATGTTCATAATGAGATGCAAAAATGCAAATATGGTGGTACGTGCCAGTTCTTTGGAGTGCCTTTTGTCAGAATGGAAGGCACCATGAGACTTTGATGGATACCATGTCACTATGCAGAGTTGGAGAGCTGATGGCTTTTAAAGAAGCATCCATAACATGATATCTCTGGATGCTAATTAGCAAGAACCTTTAGCAGTGATAAATGTAGAGGTCATTTGGTGAATTCTGACAACTTCATTGAACCAATTGTATCAATAGGATTTTGTCAGTAGAAGCAGCAAGCATCTTTATCCTTTCTTATTTAATGTGCCACAATAAATACATTATATATTCATAAGTGCAGCTATTAGAAGACCACCTTGCATGATTGATTTTTTAAGGTTCATTTAAAATGTAAATAAGAATATAATCCATTAACTGACTTCATCAAGTACTTAAAAACTATATAACATCTTTCAATATATTACTTCCATCTTTGCATTTTATTGTTTTGTAAATAAATAAAAAATAAAAATGGCTATGTCAATGATGGCCTGAAACTTATCACATATTATGAGCTATTCTATTTGTTAATCCAATATGATTTTCAAGAAACCACAATGAAATTATAGCCATCAAAATGGTATCATGAAGGAGAAATAAAGCAAACCTTTGTTTCTGGAACTTCCTTTTCCACAAGCAAATTATTTAACCTGAATTACTACAGTGGCCACAGGAAGTGATAACATGCAGAAATGAAGGACCTTGGCTATCTAGAGAGAAATGAGAGCCAAGGCACGTGTTCAGCAGACATTCCATGAATGTCTACTGGGGGCCATGCTCTAGGCGAGACATGGCTGAATGCAGCACAGCCTTCCCTCGAGAGCCTTAGTGTGTAACAGGGGAATAATAGGAAAACGAACAATTACAAAATGAGGAGCACCATGTAGAATACATGCAAGGTGCCGTGAAGTGCAGAGGAAGGAGTTGCATTCCCCAGGTGGTCTTGCTTTCTTGATGAAAATCTCTATCTGTGAGCAGTATACTCTTACCAGTTTTCTCCTTCCTGCCTCACCCACTGACTCTAGAAAAGGGAGACAGTTGATCGTCTACTTTCTGTCTGCATGGTAGTAAGGCAGCCAAGCACCTTGTTCAAGGGTTCCATTCTTCCCTCTTTGGCCTGAGATGGATCTGTAGAAGGCTAGTCTGGGGTCAGATTCAGGTTTTCCTCAGGGGCAAGAAATCCTGCTGAAGAATCCAGGACCTCAGTGCCATTCTCCAATGAGAAGCCCTTCATTTGAAGAGGAATAGGTGACCTATCTGTATTCATGAAGTGAAACTTACCTCACTCTGCATTCCCCTTTGTTCAGAATACTTAAAGGGAAGAAGTAAGAGGCATCCTAAACCCCTTACACATATGAAGTGTAACATGAACCATAAGGAAACCATCAGAAGGTCCTTAACTGATTTGGAAAAACATGCTCCATCTTTTGGGGTAATTCCGAAGGACGGTTCATCTTGGCTTCTGGGAAGGTCTGTGGCAAGGATGGCTCTCCATAAAACATATTCATACCAGGCTGGTGAAGGGTTGCATGCAGTTGGGAGAGTCACATGCCAGGAAAACTGACAGTTGAGGAGCAGAGGTAGATCTTGGCTGTGGTACCAGTGGTGAAGGAGAGATAGTGGAAAGGGATTAGTTAAAATGTTTCACGTGTGCAGGGAATTGACCTAGTAGCCTCCAATTTCTTCCATGTTCACAGATTCAGGGTCCCCCACTACAATAGCAATACCTTCAAGGAAAAACTAGGCCAGGAGTGGGTAACAGCTTTTCCAAAGGAGCAGCTTCTCTCTCCAGTCTTTCATTACTCCCAGGACAGGGAGAACACACTGCCAGGGAATTTGTCTGGGTTGATGACCTAACTAGAAATGACAGTTCCATAAGGGCAGGGAATCCCAGTGCCAATCCAACACAGAGTACCATGTTAAAAGGTAAACTGGAGTCATGGTTAAATTTTAGAGTTTATTTGAGCAAACAGAGATTTATGAACTGCACAGCTACAAATCAGAAGTGGTTCAAATTCTGTACCAAGACAATGCAAAAAAAAAAGGCTTTTATGGGGTGAACATGGAAGCGAAGCAAAGAAATGTTTGATTGGTTATAGTCATACCATTGCTTTATTTTGTCAGTCCTCCTGAAAACTCTCTACTTATAAAACTTGAAGTTAGTTGGTAGCTTCTGATTGATGAGTCTTAAGTTCTGTCTTTCTTTAACACAGGCATTAATAAGAAATAGTCCAAATTAAGTTTGCTTGTGTTTGCAAATCAAGCAAAGTTGAAGGTCACTTATGAAGCCTAACTGGCTTTGTCTTTGCAGGGATTCTTTGTGCCTGGTTTTCATTTTAATTTATTTCAACAGCCCACGCAGAGTAAATGTTAAATAAATAGGGGTAAGTGAATGAATAAACAAAACTCTGTTGAATATTTTAACTTGTATAACTCATTTGGCTCATCAGCATAAAAAGGAAAGCTATAAACACTAATTATCTTTTTAATTTTTATTTTGATTGTACTTTAGGTTCTGGGGTACACGTGCAGATCATGCAGGGTTGTTGCAAAGGTATTTACATGGCAAGGTGGTTTGCTGCCTCCATTCCCCCGTCACCTGTATCTGACATTTCTCCCCATGTTATCCCTCCCCAAACTCCCCATCCTCCACTGTCCCTCCCCTACTTGCCCTGCAGCAGACTCCAGTGTGTGATGCTCCCCTCCCTGTGTCCACGTGTTCTTATTGCTCAACACTCGCCTGTGAGTGAGAACATGCAGTGTTTGATTTTCTGTTCTTGTGTCAGTTTGCTGAGAATGATGGTTTCCAGATTCATCCATGTCCCTACAAAGGATACGAACTCATAGTTTTTTATGGCTGCAGAGTATTCCATGGTGTATATGTGCCACATTTCCCTTGTCCAGTCTGTCATTGATGGGAATTTGGGTTGGTTCCAGGTCTTTGCTATTGTAAACAGTGCCACAATAAACATACATGTGCATGTGTCTTTATAATAGAATGATTTATAATCCTTTGGCTATATACCCAGTAATGGAATTGCTGGGTCAAATGGAATTTCTCTTTCTAGATCCTTGAGGAATTGCCACACTGTCTTCTGCAATGGTTGGACTAATTTACACTCCCACCAACAGTGTAAAAGTGTTCCTATTTTTTCACATCCTCTGTAGCATCTGTTGTCTCCAGAATATTTGATGATCGCCATTTTAACTGGAGTGAGATGGTATCTCAGTGTGGTTTTGATTTGCATTTCTCTAATGACCAGTGATAATGAGCATTTTTTCATATGTTTGTTGGCTTCATATATGTCCTCTTTTGAAAAGTGTCTGTTCATATCCTTTGCCCACTTTTGAATGTTTTTTTTTTCTTGTAAATCTGTTTTAATTCTTTGTAGATTCTGTATATTAGTCCTTTGTCAGAAGGGTAGATTGCAAAAATTTTTTCCCATTCTGTTGGTGGCTGGTTCATGCTAATGATTGTTTCTTTTGCTGTACAGAAGCTCTGGAGTTTAATTAGATCCAGATCTATTTGGCTTTTTGGCTTTTGTTGCCAATGCTTTGGTGTTTTAGTCATGAAGTTCTTGCCTATTCCTATGTCCGGGATGATTTTGCCTAGGTTTTCTTCTAGGGTTTCTACAGTGTTAGGTCTTATGTTTAAATCTTTAAACCATCTGGAATTAATTTTAGTGTAAGGTGTCAGGAAGGGGTCCAGGTTCAGCTTTCTGCACATGGCTAGCCAGTTTTCCCAACACCATTTATTAAACAGGGAATCCTTTCTCCATTGCTTGCTTTGTCAGGTTTGTCAAAGATCAGATGGTTATAGGTGTCTGGCATTGCCTGCAAGGCCTCTGTTCTGTTCCATTGGTCTGTATCTCTGTTTTGGTACCAGTACCATGCTGTCTTGATCACTGTAGCCTTGCAGTATAGTTTGAAGCCAGGCAGAGTGATGCCTCCAGCTTTGTTCTTTTTGCTTAGGATTGTCTTGGCTATGCAGGCTCTCTTCTGGTTCCTTATGAAGTTTAAGGTGGTTTTGTCCAAATCTGTGAAGAAGGTCATTGGAGCTTGATGGGGATAGCATTAAATTTATAAATTACTTTGGGCAATATGGCTGTTTACATGATATTGATTCTTCCTAACCATGAGCATGGAATGTTTCTCCATCTGTTTGTGTCCTCTTTTATTTATTTGAGCAGTTGTTTGTAGTTCTCCTTGAAGAGATCATTTACATCCTTTGTTAGTTGTATTCCTAGGTATTTTATTCTCTTTGTAGCAATTGTGAATGAGAGTTCATTCTTGATTTAGCTCTCTGTTAGTCTGTTACTGACGTATAGGAATGCTTGTGATTTCTGCACATTGATTTTGTATCCTGAGACTTGCTGAAGTTGTTTATCTGTTTAAGGAGATTTGGGGCTGAGACAATGGGGTCTTCTAAATATACAATCATGTTGACTGCAAATAGAGACAATTTGATATCCTCCTTTCCTAATTGAATACCCTTTATTTCTTTTTCTTGCCTGATTGCTCTGGCTAGAACTTCCAATACTATATTGAATAGGAGTGCTGAGAGAGGGCATCCTTACCTAGTGCCAAATTTCAAAGGGAATGCTTCCAGTTTTTGCCCATTCAGTATGATATTGGCTGTTGGTTTGTCATAAATAGCTTATATTATTTTGAGATACGTTCCGTCGATACTTAGTTTATTGAGCATTTTTAGCATAAAGGGCTGTTGAATTTTGTCGAAGGCCTTCTCTGCATCTATTGAGATAATCATGTGGCTTTTGCCTTTGGTTCTGTTTATGTGATGGATTACGTCGATAGACTTGCGTATGTTGAACCAGCCTCGCATCACTGGGATGAATCCTACTTGTTTGTGATGAATAAGCTTTTTGATGTACTGTTGCAATCAATTTGCCAGTATTTTATTGACAATTTTTGCATCTATGTTCATCATGGATATTGGCCTGAAGTTTTCTTTTTTTGTTGAGTCTCTGCTGGGTTTTGGTATCAGGAAGATGTTGGTCTCATAAAATAATTTGGGAAGGATCCCCTCTTTTTGTATTGTTTGGAATAGTTTCAGAAGGAGTGGTACCAGCTCCTCTTTGTACGTCTGATAGAATTCAGCTGTGAACCTGTCTGGTCCTGGACTTTTTCTGGTTGGTAGGCTATTAATTGCTGCCTCTACTTCAGCCCTTGTTATCAGTCTATTCAGGGTTTCAACTTCTTCCTGGTGTAGTCTTGGGAGGGTGCAAGACACAAATTATTATTATTATTATTATTATTATTATTTGAGACGGAGTTTCGCCCCGTTACCCAGGCTGGAATGCAATGGTGTGATCTCGGCTCACCGCAACCTCCGCCTCCCGGGTTCAGGCAATTCTCCTGCCTCAGCCTACCGAGTAGCTGGGATTACAGGCACGCGCCACCATGCCCAACTAAGTTTTTGTATTTTTAGTAGAGACGGGGTTTCACCATGTTGACCGAGATGGTCTCAATCTCTTGACCTTGTGATCCACCCACCTTGGCCTCCCAAAGTGCTGGGATTACAGGCTTGAGCCACAGCGCCCGGCCGACACAAATTATTTTTAAAGAGTAGAAGTAAAGGCAGAGAAACCTCCAGTCTAAGATAACTGCCCAATTTACTGCCTAAGCAGTGGCTTGCACAAGGCTCATAGCTAGTTAGTACTAGATTTGAGATTATGAACTACTTTCCAGGGGGAGTTATTCTGTCAAGTAAAGGTCAAGAAGCCACATTACATGTAGCAGAAGTGAAAATAATGGGTATTTAACCAGGATCAGAAAAGGCACTGAAGGTCCTAATTGCTGCCTATTTCTGTTTGAAGAAAGACTACAGAGATGTCATACAGGCAAGAAATTAATTTTGTTTTAGATGTCCTCATAATTTAGATTTAGACTAATGGGTGTAAACTTAAAAGGGATAGATTCAGTATTGGAAAAAGTACTTTTAAGTTTCCCTATTATAGGAGGTACAGAACTGCAAAATGGATGACTTTTGGTTGATCTGTTACAAAGGGGATTCAGGCACTAGCTAGGTGTCTGGGATCACTGGCAGAACTGCAAGGTCTGTCTCAACCCACGAATGAAAACAGATAACACAAAGTTTGTAACTGGGCACATTGGTAATTTTAGTTCTATTATTCCAAGAGCAATGTCAAGTAGGAATCATATCTAGGGCAACTTAATTACTTAATTCAAGTCAATTACTCAAGAAACAAATTCATTGTAAATGGCATAAATTTGCCTACACTTCACTGACTAGTTAGCTGGAACTAAGAGACTGCAGAGCTTCATAGAGAGTTGTGTCCTTCAGCCAGGTTTTGGCCATTAGAGTTCTGGCCGGGGCTGCTACTCCTCTTCTCACACTGTTCTACTCCATCCCCTCCCCTAACATCATCCCTTTAAACTTCCAGTGTTGTAACTGCAGACACATACTACTCACTTGGACATCTGCTTTTATCTTAGGGAAAAGAGAATGGATCTTAAGTGTCTCAATTGGTGGTTCTGAGCTCTTGAATTTAAAACCCACTGGGAGCCCTGCTCCCTTCAGATATTAGCTGGAGTTTCATTCAGGCCATGGCTGTCTGTTTTGGTAGCATGCCAGTATGCTGGAGAGAATTCAGTCAGCAAATGTGGAATGGAGAACAAATGTGCATTCATTGAATTTCATTTTAAAAAAACCTTATTCCTGTACTTCATGATCAGGATCAAGATAGTAAAGGGGCAAAAATTGGCATCCATGATATGGATAACTACGGCAATGGGAGGAGAATAATAATCCTATGGAAAAGCAATAGAGATTGTGTCTGTTTTGTTTCCTTTTTAAAGTGATCCAAGTTTCAGTGTAATTATGAACTAGTTTTCACCTTGTGAACACACATATTTCTGACTGGCTGTCAGGGAATCTATAGCAATAAATTGTATGCCTTAGTCTCTTAATTCGATATACGATTTCCATTTCAGGAAAAAAAGAGACCTCAGACATTACATTTCAGGGTGATAATTGTACTTCTCAGGTGGTTAAGAAAAAGATGATCTACAAATAATAATTAAAAAGTTGTGCCCCAAGGGAATGGGGATGTCAGATATGAAAGTCAGTCATATGAAATGTTAGACTTATGGCTTGACCTTTCTCCATTGTATTCAGCATTATAAATTCCAAGCACATTTATGTTTCAGTATTTGGAGGTGACAATTTGAGGGTGCATTAGGTAAAGGTAATATTTATACTAGTATAAACTACCCCCTTGATGACATAACTTCCTCTCAACACGGATGGTTTAAAAGCATCAGGCTATTAACACTCATAATTAATCAGCTACACTCTCCTCTGCACTTTTAGAGGTATCTGGTTGTGGGTGAGGAGGACTTAGCCTTTCCTGGAATATGACAAGAAGAGGTTAGGTGAAGTCGGGGTTTGAGTCTGGCAATTTCTGGGTTATATCTGACTCCCAGATTTGTTGTGCTTCTTGCAAACATTATCTTAGAAGTTTTAAGATTATCTCTCTCACTAAAAAGTCAGAAAAAATGGAAACAAAAATGTGGATTTCTGGAGTCTCTCAGTGGAGTGATGGTGGGAGCAGAAGGGAATAAAATGACCTGGGGGTATTGACCTCACAGCCCTGCCTGGCTGTGACTGGCTGGAACTGAGTGCTTCCACTTCCCTGGGAGCTGGTCATGAGTCCTTCAGCTTCTCAAAGTCTCCACTGGGTGCACATTATTCATTTCATTTCTGCTACTCACTTGGCCCCTGGATGTACTTTAGTTTGTGTTTGACTTTGATTCTGAAGGAAGTCGTAGCTCTGTCTCTGTTTCATAGATCTTAATAAATCCAAAGTTCTCAAAAGGGGGATAGAATATCTACTACCTTTCACATACTCCAAGGACCAGGGCAAAGGTTACAAAGATGTGACCCTTTTCTCAGGAGAATCAGACCAGCTTGAGAGTCACATATACAGATAAATCAGGCTGGAGTAGCCAAAGCTGTGCTGCAAAAGAAGCATGCGTTCATGCTCTGGGGAGCAAAGAAGGGGTGATTCGCTGTGCCGAAAGGCAAGGCTGCATCCCAGCTCGGCCTGGAGGGCCAAACACAAGTTTCCTGTGGAGAAGGAGAAGGAATGGCATTCCAGGGAGAAGAAACATTGTGAGCAGAAGTATAGTGGGATACAAGAGGACAACCCGTTTGGGGATTGATAAGTAGTTCCCTATAGAGGGAGGGCAGGGACATGACTCACACATCAGGTCATATGGAGTTCAATCTTTCACTTTTACGAAACAAGGGGGCCTTGAAGACATCAAGCAGAGAAGTAATCTGTCAGTTTGCCTTTAGGGAGGAGCCTTTCCACAATTGTTGAAATGTAGGGCCCTCAAAAGGCAAGCTCTGCTAACAACATGAAGGAAATCTTGTCTCTGGGTTAGCAGTCAGGCATCAGCACAGTGCGTATCTTGGGACTTAGGAGGGTTTGGTTACATATATAGCAGGGGCACGTGTGGTTTTGTGACTGCTATGGCATTCAGTTTCCCATGATGCACCTGTATGCAGCTATCAGAGTGTATCATATGACTGCCAACGACGGCAAGTCACATTGGTACATAGGTGCACTCTCTGCCATCACCATGTGCTGCCACTTGGACAATAGGAATAAACAGATTATGTGGAGTTTGTGTGCTGCTGCCCACAGAGTCAGCTGGGTTTCAAAGACTGCCTGGGCATATCGTTACTGTCACTAGAGCACTTTGCAATTCAGTTTGAGCTGTCTGTTTCAAATGAAAGATCACATCAGCAGTGACGGCAGCAGGACAGGTGAGTGCTGTCTAGAAGCACAGGGATCCTGAGACGTGGCAGCTGGTTGGTGGGGCCATCCCGTGGCTAGGATGAGTTGAAGGTGGTGGCCATTTCCATGTGAGAGGGACAGCCAAGCTGCTGGTTGTGCTGTGGAGACAGACTTGTCTGGGTGATGCAAAGATGAATGAACTGCACATATTGTCCGACTCTGTGCCATTCTGGGGGTGTGGGCAATCACACTCTGGCTGGAGGCAGATAGCAAGCTGCATCTTGGCCCTGAGCAGCACTGTGATTTTTAGAACTAAGCCTCATATGTACAACTTTCTGAAATGATGTGTTCATCATAGATCAAAGGCCTTCCTTAGCTTGTCAGTTTCAGCTTCTCTGGGAGGTGCTCAGTTAGGCCATTTATCCTGATTGTGTGACAACAACTACGCAGGAAGAGAGCAGCACTTGTCACCATCCCAAAGACCCTGTGTGAGCTGCTTTCATAACTCTCATCATGCTGTACTGTTGCTTCCTCGTTCACTATCCCTACTAGACTGCGGGGTTTCAGGGTGGTCATCTTACTTTTCATCTCTTTCCCAAGAACATGCTTCTCCGATTGGGGTGCAGCGAGTCTAGGAATGTGTGCTGCCAAGTTGTATAGGAAAATGAGAGCACCATTTTATGCAACTATTTTGGAAACCAAGCATTTTTCTATTAAAATGGATGAATATATTAAAGAGCATCACGTGATATTTAATGGCATGCTAGGGTGAAGCGGACACTTCTGAAAAAATGTAGCTTGGGTTGGGCTGCTTTGGACTAAAAATCCTTAAACCTAGCTGGGGAAAGGGAGGTCTCCCTTCATGCTATCTGATGTTGGGAGTTCTTCCCTAGCTCTAGGAGCAGGATTTGGTTGCTTAGTACTTGCTTGTGGGAGGGATGGAGGAAGGAGAGAAGAGAATGGTCACACGAGGTGCTTTTTGTGAAGTCATCACTACATGATACATGGAACATGTGACAGGAAAAACCTGTCATCAAGGCAATGTCTAGACGGACCAGTTGTCCAGTGTGTTCCAGTGTTAGAAATTCCTTTTTAATGCTGGCAAGCTGACTCCAAACACATTGCCCCCAAGTGGGGCTGGGTGCAAATCATGGGTGGAAAAGCAATATATATGTATCTCCAATGGGTCAGCAAACCCAGAAGCATGCTACTGGAAGTCCCATTGTCTCTCAAGTAGCAGGGATCAAATACCATTTAATGAATACCTTGGGAATGGTTTGATTCATTATATACACTTCCTGGCTGAAAAAAAAATTATGCTTTTCTACCTTCTCACATGATTAAATTCCTCTCTAGGGTCTTTCCTTCTAATATAGACCTTTCACTTCTTCCTTAGAAACAGCGAATCCCTGGCCATCCACTTACCACTCATCCTGCCACTTTCTATGGAGACTGCCAAGAAACCATGTATGGCACGGTTTTATTACTGATCTTAATTTCTTCCCAGTCTAAAGACAAACTTTAAGCCCAAGGGCATATAGATATGGTTGTGGAGGCTTTTGTGTATCAACTCGTACATTTCATAGAGAGGTACTGAGCAACTACTCTATGCTAACCAATAGTTACACAAATAGAATCTTGAAAATTTAGATGACTCAAGAGTGGCAGTAGAAAGTGCATAACTCAGAAGGACAGTCTTCTCATTTTGTACGTCTATGCTGCATTGCTCTCTAGAGAAGGACTGAGCAGCTGCTTACTGGCGAACATGATCCTTTCATTCACCCATTCTCATCTGTGAGGTTTTCACCTGTTTTGAGATGAGGCAACTGAAACACACAGAAGGAAAATAGCTCCATGTATGAAATGTTACCAGTTTTTCCACAGATGAGCTTTCCTCTTATTTTCTCTCTCCCTTTTTCCTTATGACCTGCCTGTTCATCCCTCAAAGTCAGGCCAGACCTGGTTATGACATATAGTGACCACGTAGGAATGAAGGTAAGTCTTGCAGGGTGGCAGTGGATATTACATGAGTTAATGGAATGCATCTGCAAGCCTTCAGTTCAAGGTTTGCTTAGAAGAAAGTTGCTGAGGATCAGTCTGCACTTCTCTTCCCTCAGGCAGGGAGTCCCCATGGAACTCCTTGTTCTGTGCTTGCTCGTGACCATCCCACCCAGGTTCCATATTTCAACCACAACGCTGGAGCAGGCAGTGTGAGACCTGTGCCCTGGGCCATGAGCACTCTTTAAAGCCCTAACTCTGACTTTTGATCTACTGTGGACCAGAACAGCTACCATGGATACTACCTATCTGAAGGAACACAGTCACCTTCTTGTTCATATCTGCCCTTCATCCCTTTCCCCTGAGTCCTCCTTGGTCTGTTTCCCAAGCTGGAGTGCAATGGTGCAATCTTGGCTCATTGCAACCTCTGCCTCCTGGGTTCAAGCAATTCTCCTGCCTCAGCCTCCCAAATAGCTGGGATTACAGGCTCCCACCATCACACCTGGCTAATTTTTATATTTTTTCAGTAGAGATGGGGTTTCACCATGTTGGCCAGGCTGGTCTCAAACTCCTGACCCCAGGTGATCTGCCTGCCTCAGCCTCCCAAAGTGCTGGGATTACAGGTGTGAGCCACTTTGAGGGGCCGAGTCCTCGTTTTTAATGGCACCAACTCCCATCTCTAACACCCAGGCTCAAAACCTGGAGTCATCTTCTATGCCTTCCTCTTTATAATTTGCCACATCCAATCAGAGGACAAGTCCTGTGAATTCCAACTGTCCTTCCTTCTCTCCATGCCTCCTTTCCTAATGTTATACAACTCTATCACTATGTGTTTGCTTGGGATACCAATAAAGCTATTTTAGGGCTGGGCATGGTGGCTCACACCTGTAATCCCAGCACTTTGGGAGGCCGAGGCGGGTGGATCATGAAGTCAAGAGATCGAGACCATCCTGGTCAACATGGTGAAACCCCGTCTCTACTAAGAATACAAAAAAAAAAAAAAAATTAGCTGGGCATGGTGGCACGTGCCTGTAATCCCAGCTACTCAGAAGGCTGAGGCAGGAGAATTGCCTGAACCCAGGGGGCGGAGGTGGTGATGAGCCGAGATCGCACCATTGTACTCCAGCCTGGGTAACAATAGCAAAACTCTGTCTCAAAAAAAAAAAGCTATTTTACTGGTTTAGTTTTTTTCTCCTCACAGAATTTCTCTCAGGCAAACCTTCTTAAGGCATACCTGTTACCCCCAAACCTTCCCATGCTGGATCCTCAGCCACAGGTTAAGTACAGTGTCTTTGGTATGGCAGTAAAGGTCCTCCATGGTCTGCCTCTAACTTTCTAATCACGTTTCCACAGCTTGGCCTCCCAAGGTAGAGACTCCTTATATCTAAACCATACATAGTGTTCTTTTCACCATATTTTGCTGATGCTTTTTTGCTCCACATGAAATGCCTGTCCCTCCCCACTTCTCTAAGGATTCTTCCAGTCTTCAAAGACCCCTGAGATGTCACCTTCTTTACACATGGTGCCCAGAACCCCATGCCTACGCACATTCTTCATCTCCTCTAAATGAACTTCAAAGGATACTTAAGAAATATTAGATCAATGAATAAACAAGTGAATTCATACATGGACACATGAGTAAGTGGAAGAATATCTTATACTACATCGCAGTCTATAAATATAAGGAACATGGTGTCATTTTAGATGTCTCCTGCTGGAAAAACACATCAAACAGGAGTCAGGGAAGGGCAGTAAAAAAAAAAAAAATCAACATTCAGTAACAACCACAACAATAATAACAAAAACCCATTTCCTTGATATTTGTTCTTTTAGACTGAAAATTCGTTCATGAAATTATTTTACTTACTTCATGTAGAGATTTTATTCTGTTCCATTGGTCTGTGTGTCTACACTTGTACCAACACTACACTGTCTTGATGACTGTGGCTTATGGTAAGATACGAAATCAGCTAGTGATTTGTTCTTTTTCAAGACCATTTTGGCTCTCTGGTCATTAGTTTATTTCAATTTGTAATACTTGAATAAATCACACTGTTATCATGTGGGAATGATGGGTTAGTAATCTCAGTTGACTATTAGATGAACCGCCCCAGAAGGAGCCTCTAAATTGATGAGTTTGTCCACAAAAGCTTCTACTTTTCAATAATATGCTTTCATTGCATGTATTAATGTATGCGTATGTTACATGCAAGTATATACTTTGAAGAAATGGGATTCTCTACCTCCCTGTAAATTGGTGGCAGTGCTCAGGATTCTGTGCAGAGGTTGTTTTGTCCCAACCCGGGCTGCTCTCTGTGAGCTGGCCCCCATCACTGCTGGTAGGTAACTATGTGATATATAACTTGCAAGCAGTCCTGCTGTTTGTTACTGGCAATTAATCTCTCTGGTGCCTTTCTTCCATTCAGACTAAGCCTTTATGTTCTAAATCCAGCTATTCTAACGCTCCCCACTTGTGCTGTGTAGAAAAGACTCAGACTGACAGATTATCGCAGGGCAGTTAAGCATGTAATTGCTCAAATGAGTTAAAATCCCTTCAAATATCTGTCTTTGTACCTCATCACACCACTTCACGGACTCAAATATTTGACAATTGATGAAGATAAACTAAAGGGGCCTTCATTAGCTACCAACCACCGTGACAAGCTTCTTTCAGCGAAAGGCTGGTGAATTTTGGAACTTATTATCTACTTAAAAACTGCAGGAAAGCAGAAAAATACTTCAGTGAACTTTAGAACAGAGAAAACCAGAAGCTTTGCATGGAAGCCGGGGTCAGAAAAAAAACCCGTGGTTTGCTAATCTAAGGCTGCACTTGTTAAAAATGTAGGGAAAGACAGGCAGATGGACTTATCCAATAAAGGAAGGAAAATATTATCACATTCTCATAGGCACCATCATTAATGGCCATGTATTAAATTTAAAGGTAATTACAGAAATGGAGAGAGGGTGGAAGAAATCCAGGGCTGTGCAGAGGCTGAGCTTAGTGTGGTTGCTGCGCTGCCGGGAGCGATAGCCCTTGCTCTAGGAGAAAGTCAGGTGCTGCACTGAGCAACTGTCTTGAGAAATGCATGGAACTTTGCTCTGGCATCAACTCCAGCAAATCCTCGGACTTTCAGGGGCCTCACTGCTCTATGAAGCTATGCAGACCTCTTGCCAAGGAAAACAGATGCTAACATGACCAACAGGCATCAGGGAAGAGCAGAGAAGATCCCAGATTTGAAGTATGATGGCCTGTGCCTAACTATTGTGAGATGTTGGGCAAACTGTGATTTCCTTATCTGTGAAATGTTAACTTGCCAATTTATGTTGCATCTAATATTTTTGTATGTGAGGAATAAATGAGAGAAGCATTTGCTACAAATATTGATCCTTATTTTATAAAATGGGTGTAGCAAGAATTTTGCTCTATATATTTCATACTTAATGTGAATCTAAAACTCTATTTCTTAAGTAATAGAAAGACAAAAACTGTAAAACAATAAGCAAAAATCTAGAAGAAAATGTTGAAGAATTACATTTTATTTTATGAAACTTTGGTTTCATTAGCATAGTGAGCACGGGCTGCCCTGATAGCCATAATGGACCAAACACTCTCAGCTTCCGAACAGAGGCCACACAACATAGACTTACCCAAGCAGACCCTTGACTACCTTGGCCATGACCAGATATTACTTTCCTGTCTGGTGAAATAATGTGACTGATTAAACAACAATGGTGAGTGGACATCTTTAAATGGGTCCTGAGTTTGAGATCCTAGCATTTTATTACTGAACATGACTTTGGCTTTTGTTTAGACATAATAACTCTAATTAAACATTTAAGCAAGATGTTCAAAGAAGAAAACGACAACACCGAATCATTACTAGCTTTCGTAGATGATGCAATTTGACTTTTAACCCACCTATCATCTATCTGTGGCCACATGTACACACACAGAAACACACGCGCCTTGACAATAGGGTTGCTCACATGTTCAGCCATGGTTCTGATATTCTGCCCATAGCAACAATTTGGTTTTGCCTTGACCTGGGGCCTTTGGAAAGCTGAATGAATATGAGTGGCTACTTTCTGGACTTAGTGCATAATAAGTGGTCAAATGATCATGTAGACTTCTATGATGTCTAACAACCATGACAGTGTTAATGATACAAACAGGATATATCTTTGGAACATACTGCAATATCTTTTAGCATTCACTTTTTGTAAGGAGAAACATTCTGCATTATTTTGAACAAATGCATTATTTTTTATGTCTATATGCCACTGGTCACATATAAAATAGCAAGATATTTTTCTAGCTTTACTGAGGTATAAGTAAAAAGTTAAAATTGTATACATTTAAGGTATGCAACCTGATACTTTGATATATATACACATTGTGAAATGATTACCACAATCAAGCTAATTAACATATCACCTCACAGTTACAAGTTTTTGTGTGTGTGATGAAACATGAAACACTTGAGATCAACTATCTCAGCATATTTCAGGTATATAATACAGTTATTATAGTTTTAAAATGATGCAATAATTAATGATTATAAGAATTGTTATCTTTATGAGCAAAAGTAATTATTAAAAACTTCTTATGATTAATAAAATAGATTAATAGTTATAAATATGATGAAAGTGGATTATTTAATTAGACCATTTTTAGGCCAACAACTGTAAATTATTTCGAAATGCAACAGAAACAATGATCAGATATCATAATTCCAAACTTCATAAAATTATTTTGTGCTAACATTTATATTAACCAAAGTAACCTTTAGGAACTGTATTTATCTTTAGCTATTTAAACCCATTTACAACAGGCATCCTCCAGATAAAAGTATACAGAATTTGTCACTTCTTATTAGGACAAATCAAGAGCAGAATGTCAACTTTACCCATTCAAAATTTTACAGGCAACAAAAATTAAAATCAATTTCAAAATTATGTACCTTAGCATCCATAATGAATCATGTAAATTCCAGACATAAGAACATAAAGGAGGGGAAAAAAATTAGAGAAATCAAGATACTGCCCCAAATATCTCTAATGACCTCAGGTGCGAGACCCTGCATGGTAACGCACGTATGCAGTGTCGTGGCCACAAGTGTGATCTGGCTGCGGAGAGACCTGGAAATTACTGCCCCTATACTGTAAAGTCGTACTTCAAATGTGACTTCAGTAGTTTTTAATTACAAAATAAACAATCTAAAGTAAATTTTCATAATTATTCCATAAGTCTTTAGTCCATTTTCTGCTGGCGACATGAAGCTTCAGCCTTGACTTTGGCTGGTATATATTATTAGATACATACATTGACACACACACACACACACACACACACACACACACACACACACACAATATTGCTCTCAGCTTTAAACTGTTTCTTTTTACATTTATTTAAGTCTTCATATAGTTTTTATCCTTTGATTGCTTAATGTACTTTGCTCAGGGTTATTCCTTTTAAATTTTTCTGAATTTTATCACATTTTTAGTCTGTATTGTTTTTAATCATTATTTGTGAGACTGGTCCTTAATTTACTTTTCTGTGCCATTTTTTCCATTATTTAAATCAAGGCGATTCTAGATTCAAAAAAATATATATTGCTTTTCTTATATAGGTCTAGAAAAGTACAAAAAGGATTATTTGCAGGAAGACATGTTATTGTTGTTTCAGAAAGTTGTTCACAATACTTGCCAAGTCCACACTGCATAATCTGACTTTGCATTTTGGCTCTTCAGTGCTGGCAGAAGTCTTCGTCTTCTCTGCCCCACCTCCTGTTGGCCACAGGCTCTCACTGCACAATCCTATCTTGCATGGACGCACCACCAAAGTCCAAATCTTATGCCTTCAATGTTGTTGCCTGTGTCCAGGAAACCTTTAACTTCAATGTCTATCTACTACAATCCCAATTACTCTTCAATATCCAGTTTGGACGTTCCTTAGCCTGTGCAGGTCTAATATCCCTAGTCCATCTGATAAACTAGAGAGAGAAAAGAACTGGATGTTCTTATAATACTACCCCACTTCTAGTGAGGCTTGTTCTTAATATTTTAAGTGACAACCTAATAGAAATCACAAGTGGTGCCAGCATTTTGTATGTCTGCCATTTACATACCACAGAACAAAAGAGTAGAATGGAGTCTTTCTCAACATAACTACACAAGGGCAAAGTCAGTGTTTATTGGTACAAAATGTTTATTGGGTTCATTGCTATATTCTCTGGATATAGAACAAATGAGCCACTTGAGGCAATATTTATTAAGTAAAAGAATAGATATGAAATACACTGGTAAATGAATTAGTGAAGGAATGGGCATGGGTCTAAGCAGCCTATTTGTATGCATGAGATCAGAGGCTAAGCTTATGAATGTTGTAGTGTGTCAACAAATGCATGCATCCCTTCACCCCAATACACAAATATGTATACACATATGGTTTTGTTTTTAGTCTATATTAAACTATACATTGCTCTACAAGCTGATATGTTAATTAGCTTGATTGTGGGAATCATTTCACAATGTGCAATTCTTCTTCCCACTGTTATTTCTTTTAATATTCCTATGCTATGTATAACAGTATTGGTTTTTCAGAATATACAAGAATATAGGCATGATAGTATCTTTTGAATTAGATGTTATGTTTATTAAACAGAAACATATTACTCATATAGTTAAAAAACTACCAAGTTAAAAATTCTCTGAATCAATTATAAAACATAAAAAAAAAAAAAAAAAACCCTAGGCAATACCATTCAGGACATAGGCATGGGCAAAGACTTCATGACTAAAACACCAAAAGCAAATGCAACAAAAGCCATAATTGACAAACAACAGCTAATTAAACTAAAGAGCTTCTGCACAGCAAAAGAAACCAGCTTCAGAATGAACAGGCAACCTCCAGAATGGAAGAAAATTTTTGCAATCTACCCATCTGACAGAGATCTAATATCCAGAATCTACAAAGAACTTAAACAAATTTACAAGAAAAGAAACAATCAATCCCATCAAAAAATGGGCAAAGGATATGAACAGACACTTCTCAAAAGAAGACATTTATGTAGCCAACAAACATGAAAAAAAGCTCATCATCACTAATTATTAGAGAAATGCAAATTAAAACCACAATGAGATACCATCTCATGCCAGTCAGAATCATGATTATTAAAAAGTCCAGAAACACAGCTGGCAAGGCTGTGGAGAAATAGTTTTTACACTGTTGGTGGGAATGTAAATTTGTTCATTCGTTGTGGAAGACAGTGTGGCAATTCCTGAAGGATCTAGAACCAGAAATACCATTTGACTCATCAATCCCATTACTGGGTATATACCCAAAGGAAAGGAAATCATTCTACTATAAAGACACATGCATATGTAGGTTTATTGCAGCACTACTTACAATAGCAAAGACATGGAACCAACCCCAATGCCCAGAAATGATAGGCTGGATGAAAAAAATGTGTTATGTATACACCATGGAATACTATGCAGCCATAAAAAAATGAGGATCATGTCCTTTGCAGGGATATGGATGAAGCTGGAAGCCATCATTCTTAGGATACTAACACAGGAGCAGAAACCAAACACCACATGTTCTCACTCCTAAGTGGGAGTTGAACAATGAGAACACATGGACACAGGGAGGTGTTAAATTAAAATTAGTAAAAAAAAAAATAGGCATGTTGGCATGCACCTGTAATGTCTGATGCTCAGGAGGCTGAGATTGGAGGATTGCTTGAGTGCAGGAGTTCAAGGCTGCTGTGAGAGCTATAATAGTGCCATTGTACTCCAGCCTAGGCAACAGAGCAAGATCCTGTCTTAAAAAAAATGATGAATGAAATATAGCTTAAAACAAGGCCTAGTCATCTAGGAAAATAGGCTTATGTGATACATATTGTTATGTGATTAAAAAAAAGGCAAAATATCTGTCCAGCTCATCATTTTAAAGACTGTATAACTAAGACTGTATAAGATGAATATAAGAAAAGGAAATTATAGGCCCAATAAAGCAGTATTTGAATCTACCATGAACAATTGGAATTCATCCTAGAAACTTGAGGATAGGACATGTGAACACAAGATAATCTTCCAGTGTAATTCATCATTAATGGCCTCAAGAAAAAACATGTTTAACTAAAAAAAGCAGAAAAAAGCATATGCTGATAAGATCTTTTTTTTTTTTTTTTTTTGAGATGAAGTTTCACTCTTGTTACCCAGGCTGGAGTGCAATGGCGCAATCTCGGCTCACCGCAACCTCTACCTCCTGGGTTCAGGCAATTCTCCTGCCTCGGCCTCCTGAGTAGCTGGGATTACAGGCACGCGCCACCATGCCCAGCTAATTTTTTTGTATTTTTAGTAGAGACGGGGTTTCGCCATGTTGACCAGGATGGTCTCGATCTTTTGACTTCGTGATCCACCCAACCTATAGAAAATATTGCACCTAAAAAACTTTGGAAATATTTTTTTAAAAGTCTGAAACAAGATGAAGATTCTCTGCTGTTTTTCATTTTTGTATTAGAGGCACTAGATATAAAAATAAGAGCAGAAATAAAGGAGCTGTATAAGGCATGTTATTTTTGTAACTTTTACCTATAAATTCCAAATAATCATTTACGAACATTGGAACTAATAAGAGAGTCTAGCTAGATAGCTTGATTGCAGATCTATAGACTATAGTCAACATTTTTTCATCATCCCAGAAATAAAAGATGAGAAAAAGTAATAGTAAATAAAATGCTATTTAAAATAGAAAAAAAAAGTCACAAGTGACCTAGGAATTAATTATTATACAAGTAGTGCATAAGACTCGTATAGAGAAATTTAAAACTGCTTTAAAGGACACAGCACCATATAAATGGAGCTATAATGTGTCATTCTTAGGAAGACATGGTAGTGTTGGAAAGCTGTTTAACCTGCAAACTCAATACAGATGGAAAAAGAATTTTTAGAAAACCTTGAACATTTACTTAAGGTTGACATTAAATAATAGAAACTGTGAAAATATTTTTTAAATTTTGAAAAGGAAGAACAGGGCTGTAGGGCTAGTAGGTCAGGTAGAATTAGCTGTGCTGTATAGCACGGCATAGTACAAAGGCATAAAAGTGGCTTTCCTTCACAAGAGAAAGTGCAGAAAGAATGCTGCCTTCAGAACTGAATCCTGGAACAGTTTAGAGTCCAGAAACAAACCCAATGCAGGGGACTTTGGTAAATAGTTTTTCAAAAAAACAGTAAAATTAATGGAGAAATGGAGCACTTTGTAAATACTGCTGGGAAAAATCAACTTCTTATAGATAACTACACCATCTATAGCAATGAACTCTAAGTGGATTAAAGGCCTTAAAGTGAAATTTAATATTATACAATTGATGAAAGAAATGTAGGAAAATATTTAATTATCCCATCTTTTAAACAAGACTCAGAGTATAAAGCACCAAGGAAAAGTTAATGCATTCAACTAAATCACAATTAAAGATTTTATTCAATGAAGGCTATCACAGGTAAAGGTAGCAGACAGATAAATGACCAGGAGTGGTATTTCTCATGTCTGTGTCTATCAAATGATAAACATCTATTATATTTGTATGTATATGTGTAACTCACTCACAGGGAAGAATGAGCTGAGGATAGGAATGGACAATTTGCAGAAAGGTATAGCCAAACATCTAAGAAGTGTGTGAAGGACCTACTTCACTAGTAACAAGAGAAATGGAATCAGAGCAACTGAGGGATACCATTTGTTAAAATTGTGAAAGCTGGGTATTCTCGAGGATTGTTGGAGTAAAACTAAACAGTGTTGCTTGTGGGGTTATAAACTGATGCAGCATTTTAGATGGAAATTGGCACTATTTATTGAAACTGAATGTAGATATATTTTATAATTCACTTGTCTCATCCTTGGTCTTATACTCCTGAGAAATTCTCATATATAACGTAGGAAAATACATATAAGGGATGTTGTCCAGCATTTATTTTTTTAAGGGAAAGAGTTAGGAATAACCTAGGTGTTCATCAATAAGATGGTAAATGTCTTTTCTATAAGATGGGGTATGCTAATGTTGCAATACTATACTGCAGGCACGATGAAACTGACATAAACAGGCGGGAAACTTAGAAACGTAATTGTATGAAAGAGAAACACAACTAAATATATATCAAAATACCATTTATATAACTTTACAAGCACGAAAATACCTTTTCTTCACTAATGCAATGTAAGAAATGGGGTGTGGAAAGAGATATATTAAATACATGAGAGAGTGTGCTCACAGGGGATATTCGAATGTGATGTAGAGTGCTTGGGAGTCTGTTACTGATTCTTCAGACACCGAGGGTATGGACTTTGTTATTATTCCTGCTTCCCCTCCAGACTTAACCCTTTTCCATATGACAGCTCAGTGTCTTTGACTATCATATTAGTAAAATAAGGGTGCAGGAAAAGAAGTTTTAAAACTATTATTTTAGATTCACAGGTTCATGTGCAGGATTTAAACATTTTAGGTTTAGGAGTGCATGTGCAGGTAAACTTGTGTCACTGAGGTTTCCTGTGCAGAGTATTTTGTCACCCAGATGCTAAACTTAGTGCCCAACAGTTATATTTTTGATCCTCTCCCTTCTCCCAGCTTTCAGTTTAGGTAGGCCACAGTGTCTGTTGTTCTTCTCTTTGTGTCCATGTGTTCTCATTCACTTAGCTCCCACTTGTGAGAACAAGCTTTTATTTTACATTACTTTCCTAAGGGTAATGGCCCCTAGCTGCATCCATGTTCCTTCAAAGGGCATGATTTCATTCTTTTGTATGCCTGCATAGTATTCCATGATGTGTATGTTATCATATTTTCTTTAACCAATCTACCATTGATGGGCATTTAGGTTGATTCCATGTCTTTGCTATTGTGGATAGGGCTGCAATGAACATACACCTGCCATGTGTCTTTAACGTAGAATGATTTATAGTACTTTGGTTATATATGCAGTAATGGAATTACTGGGTTGAATGGTAGTTCTGTTTTTAGCTCTTTGAGGAGTTGCCACACTACAAAAAGCAGTTTTATTTATCTCAAGAAAACATAGTCATTGAGTATTCTTAACAGATGACATGATTGTGTACTTGCCAAGTTTTATTTTCTTTAGGAGGAAAAAATCATTAATTCAAACTGAGAGTCTTGAGTGGGAGACGCTGCCACAATTACTTACTGAAATATTTCCTGTCTTTAAGGATACTTTTTAAAAAAAGAAAAATAGAAAAACTGCAAATATCAATATTGCAATCAGGGGAAGAAAATTGTAGCTACTGCCTGGTAAAAGGAAGCTTATTGTTTATTCAGGATTTCAAAAACTTTAGATCTATTATCTACATATAAAGAAGAGTTAAACATATCAATTCAGTGACCTCCAGCATGAAATGTAAACCTTTATAGTTTTCATCCTAAGAAGAAATTTCATTATTAGCTTGCATATTCCTGTACTTAAGGAATAAAAAGAAGTTTCCAGCAAATCATTTCTTATTTGTTAAGAATGATTGGCTCCCTTACGTTTTATGGGATTGATTAGAATTTTCTATTTTGCTACTATGTTTTCACCTTGTTTGGTACTAACATATGTAAATCTGATCCTTGTATTTAGAAAGGCACAAAGCCTGGAAATGGGGATGGCAATATAATGTTTCTGATTAATGAAGGCACAACCTGACCTTACAACTTAGCCCTCATCCAGTTCTGTGAAAAATACAACCATATTACAGAGTGTGCCTCAATCCACAGGAATCTCAGGTCATGACCTTCTAGAGGTCTTTGGATCACCTGTCGTGCTGTCAACAGTGTTTCGTTTCCACCTGAACATCCCAAGTGAAGTCATCATTGGTGATTGTTTTTATGGTTCTCTTGAGTTTCCTGAAAACAATTTGAAAATGTCAGCATCTGAGTTTTATGTGATTAGACTATCCATGATCCTCTATTTTTACCACTCATCTTAAGATTTGCTGCAAAAAGATAAAATTCAGCATTCTTGCCAAAGTGTTACAACTTTTCTGAGCCCACAAAATTTACATCAGCAGTATATCATGCTGTGGACTTAGCTAGTAACACTATTTTAACCTCTGCTTTTCTAAAAAAAACAGTAGAGTGGAAGAGAAGAGGGGAAATTAATAGTTGATCATCCCTAATATTTTCAAATGTGTTCATATTACTTTAATTTTGGCCAAAAAGATAATGAAATGCAAGTCCCCAAAGTCAACAGACCTTGTCAGCAGCAGCCGTGAAAAGATAAAGACTTGAGGTTTGATCTCGTTCTGAGTTTTCAAACCTTCATTGCCCCATTCTGAAAAAAAGAGATAAACGGATTTTTATGTTGTTTTTAAAGAACAAAATGCACACTCTCAGGCTCCACTTTATACAGTTCATCCTTCTCTCTCCTGCTGACGAAAGAATTCACTACTTCAGAGAGAGCAGTGTAACAGGTCCAGATGCTGGGATGTCATTATGCTGCCACCACTTTCTCAGGAAGGGCACTTCTGTCCTAATGGGACGTTAGAACAAGGCACTGAGGTTTGATCCCTGAACCGCAGAGAATGCCAGATGTCTCACTTGTTGCAAATACTTTTCATAATAGCTTTGAGAAATCTGTAATCATAAAACATGCCTGACGTGTTTGTAATTTTTTTGACAGATTATAAGAAAGAGCACTATATTTCTTATTTGGCTCTTGATTCAGAGCTTCTTTTACTCTTGGAGAAATAGAGGGTTGGAATCCCATATAGCTTCCTGAATTCCTGACTTTATAACAGACCCGCATATCTGTGCAGACCCGGTGTGCTAGAAAGTAGTAGATATTTCCATTGGTCTTGGAATTGAATAACACATTAATTATAGATGAATTAATCCAATATACAGTCAAGGTGATGTGTGTCATATACCTGACTGGTTGTTTAAATGCCTTTTCCTCTTTAAAATAGAAAACATATGTATTTCCCACATGAAATAGAAAATGTTTTCTGTGGTATAATTTTTAAATGCTTATGAGGCATTGGCAGCAGTGTTTGACAAATACTTCAAACAACAGTATCAGCTACTATTTACTGAGTGCTTGTATGTTCCAGGTACTTCATGTATATTCTCTCACTCCACGAGGGAGGTATCACCATATCCATCTTGCTGGTGACACAACTTTTTTTGTGTGTGGTTAAGTAAATGGCAGAGCTGGGAGCTCTTATTTATTCGACAAATATTTTTGAATGCCTAGCACTAGGTATTAGTCATATGACTATCTGAACGATACGATATGTTACATTCTTGTGTAAAGTAGTGTATCTATGAATTATATGCATTTTATGATGCATCAAAATATTTTATCCTGATATATGCATTGAGAGCAAAAAAAAAATGTTAGTTCAGATTCAAGTACTTTATGCAAGCAAACTGGGAGGCTTGTTTTATTCCCAAATCACTGGATTTTCATTTACAGGACTCCTCTGCCATGCTCTCCCTATGCTCCTTTCCAGAAGTGACCTCTCTCAGGGACACCCTCTAACTTCCTGTCATTACCTTAGGATTAGCTCCTCACCTCCCTTCTTCATTATTCTAAATCCAAGCCATTTTCCACCATTTTGGTCTTAGGGCCTCAACTTCCTCAGTGCAATAACTTGCAATGCACTCCATTTCATATGGGCCTGGTTATATACAATTTGGCTAAGGTTCCAAGAGTTGTTCCAACTTCCAAATCTAAAATCCAGAGATTTGTCTTCTGGTGACATCTTTATGTGTTACTTTTCCTATTATCGTCTTCTGTCAGCTGAGCCTGCTCTCATCACCAGTGTCAAGAGGCTAGCATTATGTGAATAAATGTTTCTTATTTGCCAGGGACTGGTCTAAGCTTGTTAAACAGTCTCATTGCATCTTCACAACAACTTGTCCAGCTCAGAGCTCGAGAGAGTTGGGAGTTGAACCAAGATTTTTGATAACTCCAAACATAAATTTCTTATGCATGTTTTAGTGCCGCTTAATTCTTACGTCTACTCACTTGATTTGCCTCCCTGCCCACCATCAGATGCTTCGATTGTGTTCTTGTTGACACCCCAGAGTTGCTTCCTTCTTTGACTTTCCAGTGACTACCATGCCGTTCCTTGGTTCTGACCAAATCTGACTTTCGTTTTCTCCACTTGCAGCTGGTAACCACTGCACTGCTGCAGAACACTGATTTGCACATTGCATTTAGACCTAGGTTTTAAAATTAATTTACTGAGTTGGAAGATGTACTCACAAAATGCCAACAGAATGTAGGCTACATTACATGTAGTGGGGCTGAAAGCTCTTTGGGGAAATATTTGTTATATACAAAAATTTTTGTTATTCATCTGGGAAACACATAAGAATGAGTGGTGATATACAATGTATTTATGCATTTACATGTTAAAAAATGCATTTAAAAGCAACTCCTTTTAGAAAACTCTGTGACAGAGACCATGGATTCCACTCCAGCTTTATGACATCACACTTCCACTTGACCTTTATTGATAACCAGTTGGCTAGCTCAATACCTATTCTTGCTGATCTCAGTATTAGAGCTCTGTTTTCTTCAAGTCATATTTGACCCTCCTACAGCAGCAAGAGGTCTTTCTCCTACCTTATTAAGAAGCTTCTGGCCAGGCATGGTGGCTCACGCCTATAATCCCAGCACTTTGAGAGGCCGAGGTAGGTGGATCGCCTGAGGTCAGGAGTTGGAGACCAGGCTGGCCAACATGGTGAAACCTCATCTCTGCTAAAAATACAAAAATTAGCCAGGTGTGGTGGTGGGTGCCTGTTACCCCAGCTACTCGGGAGGCTGAGGCAGGATTGCTTGAACCTGGAAGGCAGAGGTTGCTGTGAGCTGAGATCATGGCATTTCACTCCATCCTGGGTGTAAGAGTGAAACTCTGTCTTGGCCGAGGGGAAGCTTCCACTACTTTTCTCCTTTCATGATTTATTGGTATCTCCTTTCTCCTGGGAATGTATGTGTGCCTCTGTTCAGAGACTAACAGTTTCTTGTTATTTACATAATGAAATGGTCATCTTGGCCCTCTGTGTTCTGCTACCCATCTATCATGCCTCCTCCCCAACTCTAATCTCCCTCAGCTCTCTCCTTCACTCTGCCCAGCACAACCTCTACTTCAAACACTCTGCCTTGTAACTGTGCCATTCCTTCTGGCTTGAATGCCACCCTTGAAAGACAAATTATCTCTTTCCTTAAGCCAAAAGCCATTTCTTTCCTTTTTCTCTTCCTATGACCTTTTGTGGTTTATTTCTCAAATACCACTTTCTGGCTTGTCATACAGTCAAATCATGTGCATGCCACCGTTTCACCACTAGATTATAAACCATTAGCTAGATTCCAGGTCTTATTCCTCTTTGCATCCCCTTTAGTGTCTTTAGGAAAATGCAACGCCCAATGTGGCATCTTTTTGGGCTCAAGAAAACAGATGTGCATGACTGCTATGGGCTAGACATGCTCTCGAAAGGATACAACCCACAAAACACACAGCATGCCAACAGAGCAGCATCAGCCATTTCTTTTTAATAAGAATAGTTCTTATAGAAGTCCACATCTCTGTTTCAGGGCTATGCTTTTGGAGCTCTCCTTAGGTGTGAGGAAAGTAAACCAGCCCAGACAAATACAGGAGCTATATATTCCAAATAGGAAGCAATATTTTCTGGAAAAGTTCCTAGCTTAGCCTCCAAGGTCCCTGAAGGGGCAGGCCATGTGTCTCCCATTATAATAGAAATAGCTCCGGTCTGCAGCTCCCAGTGAGATCAATGCAGAAGGCAAGTAATTTCTGCATTTCCAACTGAGGTACCCGGTTCATCTCGTTGTGACTGGTTGAGCAGTAGGTGCAGCCACGGAGGGTGAGCTGAAGCAGGGTGAGGCATCATCTTAATCGGGAAGCACAAGGGAAGCCATGAGAGACTGTACCAGGAAGAATGGTCCATTCAGGCCCAGATACTGCACTTCTCCCATGGTCTCCTGGCAGACCAGGAGATTCCTCTGGTGCCTACCCCACCAGTGCCCTGGGTTTCAAGCACAAAACTAGGCAGCTGTTTGGGCAGACACCAAGCTAGTGGCAGGAGTTTTTTTTTTTTTCATACCCCAGTGGCACCTGGAATACCAGTGAGACAGAACCCTTCACCCCTCTGGAAGGGGGACTGAAGTCAGGGAGCCAAGTGGTTTGGCTCAGTGGGTCCCACCCCCATGGAGCACAACAATCTACCATCCACTGGCTTGAAATTCTAAGAGCGCAGCAGTCTCAGGTGGACCTGGGACACTGGAGCTTGGTGGGGGACGGGCATGCACCATTGCTAAGGCCTGCGTAGGTGGTATTCCCCTTATCATGTAGACAAAGTTACCGGGAAGTTCCAACTGGGTGGAGCCCACCACAGCTCAGGAAGACCTCTGTGGTCAGATTGCCTATCTAGACTCCTCTTCTCTAGGCAGGGCATCTCTGAAAAAAGGCAGCAGCCCTGGTCAGGGACTTCTAGATAAAACCCCCATCTCCTCAGAGAGAGGTGGCTAAGGGCACAGTTACAGCAGACTTAAATGTCCCTGCTTGGCAGCTCTGAAGGGAGCAGTGGATTTCCCAGCACAGCTTAAGGGGCAGACTACCTCCTCAAGAGATTCCCTGATGCCCATATATTGTGACTGGAAGGTACCTCCCAGTAGGGGCCAACAGACCTCATACAGGAGAGCTCCGACTGGCACTGGCAGGTGCCCTTCTGAGATGAAGCTTCCACAGGAAGATACAGAGAGCAATCTTTGCTGTTCTACAAAGATTCCAAGTGACATCCAAGTAAACAGGATGTCCAGGCGAACTCCAGCAGACTGCTGCAGAGGGGCCTGTTATAAAGAAGACTAGCAAACAGAAATGAATAATGTCAATGTCAACAAAACGGACATCCACTCAAGAGACCACACAAAGATGGGAAGAAACCAGCACAAAAAGGCTGAAAATTCCAAAAAAAGAATGCCTCTTCTCCTCCAAAGGATCACAAGTTCTCACCAGTAAGGAAACAAAACTGGATGGGAATGAGTTTGACAAATTGATAGAAGTAGGCTTCAGAAAGTGGGTAATAAGCAACTCGACCAAGCCACAGAACTATGTTCCAACCCAGTGCGAGGAAGTTAAGAACTTTTTTCCCTTTATTCAAAACCAATGCTAGGATCTTTTCATTGTCTACATTTCTCTTTCTCCAGAGCTCCTGGAGGGCAAGACACTGTTTCTCATATATTTCTGGATCCTTGGAGCTTAGCGCAGAGCTTGGCATAGATGCTCAGCATGAGCTTTTCTGAATAAAATAATTTCAAATGCCACATACCAGATATTGATTTTTTTTTTTCTGAAATTAGAGCTGAAAGTTGAAAGCAAGGTGGGGTGCAATCCTGGTGTGCTCAGGGAGAAAAATGAGAGGGATGAGGGCTGTGAGACAGTCATGCATGTGTTCAGAAGGGGATTTAAGAACCAGTGTGCCTACTAGGGCAGGTCACCCACAAAGAGAAGCCCATCAGACTAACAGGGCTAACAGCAGATCTCTCTGCAGAAACTCTACAAGCCAGAAGAGTGGGGACCAATATTCAACGTTCTTAGAACATTTTCAACCCAGAATTTCATATGCAACAAAACAAAGCTTTCTAAGTGAAAGAAAAATGAAATCCTTTACAGACAAGCAAATGCTCAGATATATTGTCACCACCATGCCTGCCTTACAAAAGCGCCTAAAGGAAGCACTAAACATGGAAAGGAAAATCGGGTACCAGCCACTACAAAAACATACCGAATTATAAAGGTCCTCGATGGTATGAAGACACTGCATCAACTAACGGGCAAAATAACATCATGGTGACAGGATCAAATTCACACATACCAATATTAACCTTAAATGTAAATGGGCTAAATGCCCCAATTAAAAGACACAGACTGGCACATTTGATAAAGACTCAAGACCCATCAGTGTGCTGTATTTAGGAGACCCATCTCACATGCAAGGATAGACATAGGCTCAAAATAAAGGGATGGAGAAATACTTACATTATGCAGCTAACAAACATATGAAAAAAAGCTCATCATCATCTGTTATTAGATCAATGCAAATCCAAACCTCATTGACATACTATCTCAATTAGAGATACTCATGCTGGTTAGAATGGTGATCATTAAAAAAATCAGGAAACAACAGATGCTAAAGGAGATGTGGAGAAATAGGAATGCTTTTACACTGTGTGTGGGAGTGTAAATTAGTTCGACCATTGTGGAAGACAGTATGGTGATTCCTCAAGGATCTAGAACTAGAAATACCACTTGACCCAGCATCCCATTAGTGGGTACATATACAAAGGATTGTAAATCATTCTACTATAAAGGCACAACATGCAGATGTTATGTTTATTGCGGCACTGTTCACAATAACAAAGACTTGGAATCAACCCAAATGCCCATCAATGATAGATTGGATAAAAAAAATGTGTTACGTATACACCATGGAATACTATGCAGCCATAAAAGAATAAGTTTATGTCCCTTGCAGGGACATGGATGCAGCTGGAAACCATCATTCTCAGCAAACTGATACAAGGACAGAAAACCAAACACCACATGCTCTCACTCATAAATGGGAGTTGAATGATGAGAAACATGGACACAGGGAGGGGAACATCACATACTGGGGCCTCTTGGCAGGTGGGGAACTAAGGGAGGGATAGAATTAGAGGACATACCTAATGTAGATGATGGGTTGATGGGTGCAGCAAACTACCATGGCACGTGTATACCAAAGTAGCAAACTGGCACATTCTGCACATGTACCCCAGAACTTAAAGTATAATAATAATAAGCATCACCAGTTTGGGATGCACCTAGTTCCTTTGTACCTCCTTTAGTTGGATACAGTTCTCCAGTTAGGGGTCAAGTTCACCTTAAACAATGTTACCTAGTAAGAGCTGACATCCCAACTCTATCAGATATCCCAGCAGAACAGAGAAAGTTAACCCAAAAACACTGCCAAATGTTCCTGTAGAGGAAGAGGTTTGTTTGTTAGCCCTTAGCCACAGAAGAGAACTAGTATCTACTGAGTGTTCTTTATGGTAGTTTGTTTTCCATGGATTGTCTCTTTCTATCCTTACAATAATTCTAAAAAGTATTCTTCATACATATTTTACGGATGAGGAAACTGAGGTCCAGAGAGGTTCATTTTAGATTGCATTTTAGATGTAAGGTGTAATCCTAGGTTACATTTTAGAGTTAGCACGTTATAGAAATTACCATTTCTCTGGCTTCAATGTATTTTTCTGGCCCATGCTGCCTAATTCAGCATCAGACAGAAGGCATGCAATAAATGTTTGTTAGTATTAACAATCTTTATCTTTGACTAGCTTAATGCCAGCACTTGCATTATTTTGAATAGGGTTTTTTATTCCTGCAGATACAGATAGGTTTATCCTGGAATGGTTGTTTCTGAAGTCTAGGGTAATTAAATTAGGATATGATGTCTATTTTCAAAATGGCCTCACAGCAAGTCGGTAACAGAACTAAAACTTTTCATCGGTTTCTGTCAGGTCAATTATTCTGAGCCTCAGCTTCTTTAGAAAATAAAGGGATTGGATTTGATCATCTCCAAGGCCTTCTCCTCTTTAATACTGTGTAAAAAGAAAGTCTGATTATCTTTCTGCTGTACCTGGAAAGCCTAGGCGGCCAATTAGGAAGCAAGGATAAAGGTATCTAAAATGTCGACTTTCTTTTCCTTTTTATGTAGTGAATGGCTCTGGCCAGGACCCTCTTGTTTCTGGGATAAGTCTCTTATTTGAACAGAACATTTACACAGAAGATTTTCAAAGTATGTGGTTTGTGTCTATCAGAAAAGAAAGCACGCACTCCAGCCAGTGAATCCACCATTCAGTGAGGTGGAGAACTGCCCTCTGGAAAGCAACCAGCATCTCAAGGAAGTATTTTAAGCACATCCAGTGTTCACGTTAACCATGTATTACCTTCACTGTGTAAGAGTTCAGGGTTTATAAGTCAGGAGATACCAACTTATATGCGGAGGGGATCACACAGCTGTGGCAGAATATAAATTACTTTTTCAAATATTCTAAAGTAAAACCTCCAAAGCAAGATCTATCTCTAAAAGACCTCATGGTCATTCTCTCAAAGAAAGTCACTCATCTAGTTATTTTAAGTTGGTTATGAAACAAACCTAGTAATAGGCTCTCTTGAATACACTAGAGCAGTTCATATTAGTTTTGATTAAACATTAATCCAAACGATATTATTTCACTCTCTTAAACTTCAATGAGTTTCTTTATTAGAAAACATGACTTCAATATCTCATTTTACATTCCCACTCTAAAACTGTATCATGAATGGAAATGTCTTCTAAGATTCATTTTTAATTCAAGAGTTTATGCTCTTATAAATTGGCTAAAATTTTTAAAAATTGGATTTGTTTGAATTGCTTCAATAGAACAGAAAATATAAATTTAATATTTTTAGTATTTTTCTCATAATTAAGCTTTTATAGCTTTTAACAGTTTTGTGGAATAAAAATTAACCAAGATGTTTCTTTAGAAATTCTTCGGTTGTTTCATGCATGGAAAAGACTCCCCCAAGCTGTGGTTATATTTTCATCTACATGTTCTTGTAGTCTATTTTAAAAAACATTTAGCACTCCTTAAATAATCCATCCAATTCAATATTTAGAAGTTTTCTGAAAAAAATCGTCTGGCTAATGGACTTTATACCACAAAATAAACCCAAACTTTATAAGCAGCAACTTTTGCTATTTCAGACATTATATAGACATCTCTTGTCAACCTAGGTCCTAATTGATCTACCTACCTATGCAATTGACATACTGCTGTCAATGGGAATACCTGCAAAGATTATTGAACATGCAAATAATCAGCCAATATCTGACATTATGGGAAGCTCAGATTTGACTATATGTTAATTCAATACAAATTTACTTAAGTTCCCATGTGGCTATACTAAAATCTTATGAAGTGCTGTAAAAATGGCAAAGAAAAATAAGGCATGGTGCTTTCTCTCAAGATACTGTCTAGCAAGAAAGCTAGATAGGGGATGGAAAGTTATGATTTTTCAAAAATTGTCTTAACAAAAATCTTGGAAATAAGAATGTGCTTAAAAATCAGACTTTAATTATCTGGTTGTTTTCATCCTGATATAACCTAAACATCACATATTTACCCTGCTGTTAGGAAAGGAGTCAAAATTTGTAGTCACCACTGTATCCTAATCATTATAGTGTCAGTCTAGAAGCACAACAGTTCAGAATTCTTAAGTAGGGTTGCGGGGTTTCCAAAAGGCCTTGCTCTATTCCTCTTCTCAAGTTTGGAGTCCCAGCAAAGGTGCTGACCAGGTATCTGCAGGCTTTTACACTGCCTGAGGACAGCCTGAGTCTCTGGGAGTCCAGCCCAGTGACTGCAGACTCTCACTTGCATGATTCAGCAGTGTTAATTAAGTCCAGGACAAATCCCTTTGTTTAAGATGAGCAAAGGCTGTTTTACACTTTGACACTGCCCAGACGGGTTTCTAAAAATGAGAGGCATAAGAGACACAAAACCTCATTTTCTCTCTCACAATATATGTGTAATGGTTGCAGTCATGCAAAGCTGCCAGTATTGGGTTCACATTCAGACTTCCTGGGCTTGGCAGGAGAAGTCCTCAGTTGTGGATATTTCCTAGATCCTGGGCCCTTGGTTGGGTGCTTAACAGAGATACTCATCGGACACAGAATCTACACTCGAGTTTTCTCGCAATACATAGAGCAAGGGTTTGAGCAGCTCTGGAGGCCCCCTCTAACATGTTCATTTAGAACAGAAAAATAATCAGTAGACTATTTCAAACTAGGAAACACTGACTCCCATAACATTCATTTATCCTGCACTATTTAAGACAGTGTTCTTCATTAACTGAAGATGGGATGATGATTTTGTATCATCCCATGAAGTCTAATTATCCATTTTTTTTTTTTTCGATTCTTGTCTTGCTCTGTTGCTCAGGCTGGAGTACAGTAGCATTGTCACACCTCACTGTAGCCTTGAACTCACACACTCAAGCGAACCTCCTGCTTCAGCCTCCCAAGAAGCTGAGACTTCAAGTGTGTGCCACTGTACACAGCTTTATCGTCTGTGCTTTTCTAAGAGAATGGGAAATAAAGTTTGAACAAGCTTCTTGAAAAATTATGATGCATTTATGCAATTCAAATGATTCCTTGTCTTAGAATCTGAGACTCTTAAGCGCTTGTCTTATTTAATTTTTTCAGAAGATTGGTTAAATATTCACTGTGTCGTTACTTACTGGCCAATAGATTCTTACGTTATTCATGAGATAGCTCAATTTCTTAATAATTTAAAGAAACTGTAACTCTTTTCAATATATTTCCTATTGGTTTTTGGGATTTGGAGGATTTATATAAAATATTTTTTTATTTTTAAAGCTAAAAAGAAATTATTATTTCAAATAGTTTTATGGACGGTCATGATAATTTGAAATGCACAAATACTGGATTTTAGTTTTGCCTTGTATTTAACCAGTGGAGTGGGTAAAAATCATTAGTGCAGTTTTACCATATTTCACTATGCTACTCTCTTCACCATCTGTTAAGTGTCTATTTAATGCATAGCTTTCCCTGAGTTCATCATTTTAAATGATAAATAAAAATTTTTACAGATAACAATTAGAACAAGACTGAGTGAAGTTTACTGTGAAAATCTGGGGATTTGGACACCAGTCACTGAACGGTGAAAATGGAAGCCTTGTGCAACAAGCTTCCGACCTGTTCTCTGGGTTCATAGTGGGAACCAAAACCCTGGAGACTGCAATTAAATGAAACAGGGCTACAGTTTTTCACCAAAAGAATATGATTACATGCACTCAAATGCAACCTCACAACTGGCCAGTTTGCAGCTTTGAGATGTCACCTCAAAATAGACAAATACTCTTCTTAATGCTGCTAAACATTTCTGGCCCACTTCCCCTTAAGTACACCGCTACCACTGAAGGATATTTATACTCGGTACTTTGCAAAGCCCACTGAAACACTTATTGGAGGCATTTGTAGTTACTACCGCCCTCAGGGACTTTGGTTTACACTAAGTTTAGCCCTTGTCTTGCTGTCTGGTTGTCTGATAATGACCATAATCGTAATTATTTCCACCAAAATGTTGCCCATTAACCATGTTTGACTTACTAGAAACTTTTCCTGAACTTACTACATTAGTGCTCCAATGACATGTTTACAAGTGGGTTATTATTTTTTAACACACCGACAAAAGGCATCTTTTAACTGTATGTCAGGTCTTCCCCCAAATCTTCAAAGCTTGTCTCTGATGTGATTTCCTGCTTACTGGATCCTCTTCCCTGGTCCTAACTCCGTAACTAGTCACAGAGGATTTCTGAGACCCCTGAGTCCAACAGAGCTTTCATTTGTATGTAATCTCTTCAGCAGAGCCAATAAGGCATTTTTTGGAAAACCCTCATTACACCTACTCACTAAAGACATTGCAAGTATGGCAGGTTTAACAGTTAAAATTCTTACTCCATGAAAATACACAGGTTCAAGTGATGCAACAGTATTTGCTTCTTTTTGCTTTCCTTGTAAAAAAAATAAAATCTGCCTCTGAGATCTCATCCTCTTCGGCACAAACAAAATTTATCCTCACTTACTTGGGGGTTCCTTTGTTTTCTGTTCCCCTTACACAAATGTCCCAGAGACCATGCAAGCTCTGGTCTTTGATCACAGTGAGCACCGCTGTTCTAATGTCTGTAACAGGCACAGTTCACTGGTAATGGGCACTGGAAGCCAGGAGCCTAGAACCCCAGCATGTAGCTTCCCCAGAACCATCTCCTGGGGCCCAGCCACCCTAAAGTTATTTTCCCCTGGGCCCAAACACTCTCCTGGGGCACTATTAGGGTGATGGGCCAGTAGGTCCTATATTAACTCTCCCCAGGTTGGAGGACTACTGCCTCAGCTTCCTTCTGCTGTTGCCTCTTTCTTTCACCCCCTTTTTGTTGCAGGTAATTTACTTCATTTCCCTTCAGTGTACCCTTCAGTGTCCAGTGTTTATTTCCATTGCGGAGTTGAAAATATGTTAAACCAATTTCTTTCATTTCTTTTTTCCTACTTACACCTTAGTAAACAGACTTGCTCAAAATAACTTCATGCAGAGCATGGCAGCGGTCCCCAGACCTAAGACTCAGCAATCTCCCCTCAAACCCCTGTGTCCAAGTTCATGGCTTCTAGCTCCTCTCTGCTTTACTCTTACTAAGGCTTCAGAAAAAAAATCTTTCTTCTCAGCATGGCTTTGCTCCATTTTTTTATTGGCCTGTACCTTGTTCTTTCTTTTGGCTATCCCTCAAAATGAGTCTTTCAAGTCTCATATGTGGAAATTGAAATTCTTGCCATTGCCCAAAAAGAAAACAAGTAGTTACAAATATATTCAGCAAGTCAAAGGAGTGTGTGTGTGTGTGTGTGTGTGTGTGTGTGTGTTCATGCATTCATTCAACAAACATTAACTTAGGATCTACACTATGCCAAGTTTTCTAATCCCTGGGAAAAGATGAGTGAATAGGTAGAATCCCTGCTCTCAAGGAATTTACAGTGTTTTGGGAGAAACCAAAGACAAGGAAGTGGTGACTTTCCAGTTACAGAGATAAGCAGGGGGGCCGGGGGAGTCTTTGGAGTGAGCCTCTCCCGGCCCAGGGGAAACTCAAGAAGACTTTCAGAAGAAAGTCAAGTCTATGGTGCATTCCAGAGGCTCTCATTCCAAAGGAGTAAAAGGAATGATGGCAAGACATCGATTTTAGCAGAGCCATAAATATGTGGCTACAATGCAGAGAGAAAAGTGTCCTTTCAAAAAACTCTAGGCATTTCCTTAACACATCCTGCGTGAGACCAAAGGGCAGGGCAAGTGATAAAGGAAACTTTGCCAACCACTTACAGGCCCCCAGTGCCCCACTCTCCAAGAAGAACTGAGGATGTAAAACTCTCCCTGTGAGGCAGTTTCTTGGTTTCCCTCCTGTGGGTGAAATCTTGGGCCAGTTCCAGATTCTTCCAGAAACTTTCAGGTAATAACAAGCCCTCAAGTCAGTTTTAGTCATCAGACAGATCCATTTCAATAACTAAAATACCAAGTCCTGTGCAAGAGTCAAAACTGTGAACTTCATTTAGAGCTTTTTCCCTCTCTTGAGCAGTGGCTAGGACGGGTACTCACAGTGGGAGATGAGGGTGTAGTTTGCAGTTTGGGGCCTGTTTCTTTCTCCTCACCCCTGCTGGCCTTGCAGTGGACCCCAGCATTGAGGAATGGGGAAGTGGATTGGTTTGCCCCACTTCTGGCCGAGGTGCATGCTCAGGGCTGACCCTCACCGGGGTGCTGTTGAGCGTAGCTCAGATTGGTGCCCTGAGCACGTCTAACTGCACCCTTCCAGCCCTGGGCAAAGCACGTCCCAACGTCGCCAATTGCCTCTTCTTTTTTAGCCAAACACTCCTCCCTACCCCCACGACTTCTTCCCTAGAAACTCTGCTGGATGGATTTAAAAACGGCTCCTGGTCCTTTCTTCCCCTTGAGAGGCTGGTCTGGTCAGCACCACACAGCAGACCACACAGACACCACTCCTTTTCCAGAGGCGAGTCTCTCTCTGCCTATCAGCCTCAGCCTGAGCCTCCACCTCTTCCCCTGGGGTCAGATATCTAGGCACTGTGCCTGGCAAAATTCAAGGGATGGATCCACCCAGGATTCTCTTGTCCCTTTTTGTGTGAGGTCATGAAGGACACATTCCTCTCTTCCAGTAAGGAGTAGCAAAAGTGCCCCACCACTCCAAGAAATTTCTTCAGTAAAGTCTTTCCCCTTTTCCAGACCTCCAACATTATTAGACCGTTCATACCAGGGTTGAACTAAGGTTCACAACATTGATATTAATGGCTGCCTTCTTTGTAAGTCAGGTAGGTTCCCTACTTTAAAAGACAGGAGAAACTTTCCACCTATTTTTTTTTCTTGGCTCGTTAAACTACAAAGAAAACACAACAAGAATCCTTTTTAAGAATCTTGTCATGCATGACATGTATACAAACAGCTTGAGCTTCATCTTGGTAAGGGAGGGATTCTTAAATTTGCTTAATAGTCTTGAGTGTGTTAACAAGGGCATGAACCTTGATCCAACAGGCGTATCCTTGATGCTGTCCGTTAACTTCCCCCATCCTAAGCCCTACCAGCAACCACCCCTAAAAGGAAAGGATGAGTTTTTGGTTGTCAGCTCCCCGAATGCTGCCCCCAAATAAGGGGCTGTGTTCATGTAATCAAATTAGACTGAGATAAGGAAGGGAGGTGGAGGCTGGGACACAGCATGCCACAGTCTGGGCCCCCAGCATATCACCTTTCTTTCTTCTCTTTATTACCTTGGCTCAGGAGGATGAAACCCAAAGTCACAGAAAGCTGGGGTGAGGGTACAGAAATAGGTTGGGGTTTAGGTGAAGTGAGGAAGTGGTGGGCATTCTTTGGATTTGCAGATCTTGTCAAATGCTCTTGTCACAGCTTCCTATTCTGCCCCATCTATGTTCTCTGGATGTACCTTCTCTGTCAAATCACATTTCATGTCCCTTTCTAGGAACCAAGAAATAAAGCTGCCCCAGGCACAGCCCTTCAGGGGAAGAGAGTGGTCTTGCATGGCTGACAGCACCATAACCTTCCCATCTGTGCTTCCTCCTCCATCTGTCCAGGAGCCTCCCTTTTTGGGCCTCTGCCATCAGATCACATTTCCCTGCATTACTTTTTTTTCCTGCTCTACTTCTAGTTTTCTTCTTCAATGTTGCTATCTTCTTTTTTTGGCCATCATATCTTTACATTGTCTTTCTAGATAGCTGAAAAGAATTGTCTCCCTATTTCTTTCTTCCTAGTTTGTCTGTTTTCCTCTTATTCTGTTCATCTAACGTAATTTTTAGACGGAAAGGAATGATTGGAGCCTGAATTGGCCAAAGGTCAACACAAGGGCTGAGGATAAAGCTCTGATTTTTTTTATCTTGCCCAAATTCCTATCCTAAGGGGTCTGGGAAGTCATCCCCTATAAACCATAAATTCTCATTAGAAAGGTTTTATATGACCCAGTATATCGTGACTTACTTTCCAATTTGACTCTGGCATAGCAAGGAAAAAAATTAAAATATTTTACCCTGAAATATATTTCCTTGTTATACCTTGAAATTGCCCTGCAGAGTCACTTGTGGGAAAAATCCACATCATATAGAGAATCCCTTTCCCCCTTTGTTTCCCTCCCTTTTTTTTTTTTTCCAGATCCAGGAGATAATCAACTAAGAGCCAGACACCCTTTTAGGTCTCATAAGAAACATTTTACAACCTGCTCTTTCTCTGAAGTCTGCTATCTGAGAGATTCCTCTGCAAAATAAAATGTCGTCTCCACAATCCTTTACCTTACCCTGAACATTCCTTTCCATTGATCCCAGGTCTTCAGATAAACTCAACCAATTGTCAACCAGAAAATGTTTAAATTTACGTATAGCCTGAAAGCCCATGCTTTGAGTTGCCCCAACTTTCTGAACCAAACCAATATATTTCTTAAATGTATTTGATTGATGTTTCATGCCTCTCTAAAATATATAAAACCAAGCTGTACCCTGACCATCCTGGGCACATGCTCATAGGAACTCCTGAGGACTGTGTCGTGGGCCATGGTCACTCATATTTGGTTCAGAATAAATTTCTTCAACTATTTTACAGAGTTCAGCCATTTTTATCAACAGGGCAATGTGAGAATAGAAGGAAATGGACAGGGCACCATTTTGCCCCCTAGAGGCAACTGGTTCTACAAGGATCATGCTGCCTTCGAAAACCACCTGGAAATCTCATCTTCCCACGTTCTCAGATGCCCCAGCCTCCAGCCTCTGCCTCTACCACTCCCGTCACTAGCTGTGAAAAGAATGACATCTAAATGGGGCGGGGGGCTTTCCCTGTTTATCATCCTTACCATCTCCAACTGGGAAAGAAAAGAAGTTATCCACTGTCAGCTTCTTGAACCCCACTATGATTTGCAAATTCCCATAGGATGACTCCTTAGAGGACACTCTGCTCCCTGACTGACTCCAGCCTCCCTTCCTACAGTCCACCCTTCCCTTCTCAACAGTGACACTTCTCAAGGGGGGAAACAAATTCTCAATCAAATTTGAGTTCTCAGCACTACCAGGACTTCAATATAAGATATAGCTCAATAAATATTTGCTAAGTAAAGTGATTTTCATCAGTGAATTTAGATGAAGAATTCTGGAGTGTTTTCATGTATCTATTTTTTTTTTTTTTTTTTTTTTTGAGACGGAGTTTCGCTCTTGTTACCCAGGCTGGAGTGCAATGGCGCGATCTCGGCTCACCGCAACCTCCGCCCCCTGGGTTCAGGCAATTCTCCTGCCTCAGCCTCCTGAGTAGCTGGGATTACAGGCACGCGCCACCGTGCCCAGCTAATTTTTTGTAATTTTTAGTAGAGACAGGGTTTCACCATGTTGACCAGGATGGTCTCGATCTCTTGACCTCGTGATCCACCCGCCTCGGCCTCCCAAAGTGCTGGGATGACAGGCTTGAGCCACCGTGCCCGGCCTCATGTATCTATTAAGTCAGTCAGTGGAAAGCTGACTAAAGCATGAAGGAAGGATAAGAAAAACTGAAGACAAAGGAGAGAAACAAGTAGATGAGTGCTGGGACTGGGTTTTTTTGTTTTTGTTTTTGTTTTAACATGAACCCTAGAGCTGGAGCAGTTCTCTGCAACTCTGTGCCTGCACTGTTCTGAGCCCCGCAAAGGAACGTGTTTCCTGCCCTACATGGATCGAGCTCAACTCCAGGTCCCAGTGAAGGAAAATCTGGGCATTTACACTTGGTCCTAGGGCTTTGGCCTGAACCACGCTGGGACCCTTTGTCTGGCAATGGAGATTTTTTTCTTTGTAGTTCTCCTCCCTCCCACCAATATCTTGTCATGAGGAAGTCTGTCAGGCTACAGTTGAAGGGCTCAGAAGTTGAATTGATCATAAAACAATAGGTTAGCAAAATTGCTGAGAAAGTAGACATCCTCATGTGATTTACTCAGTAGATGTTTACTGAAGTGGGAAGAATGTTATATTCCAGGCCTTATGGTGGGCGACGGCAATGCCAACACAGTCAGCTGCTTTCCACTGTAAAGAGCTCTTTGTAGTCATTGTATCAAGGCTAAAAAGTCCAGGTGAAACAGCCCCAGCCCTTCAGTGCTCTGGTTTTGAAGACTTGGTCCATACAGCAAAGCATCTTCTAACTTCAACTGTCTTCCCTCCCTCCTGCTGCCCCTGGAAGAGGTTCTGTTGGGACGAGTACAGAGGCCTGGCTTTCCGCTCCAGAGCACAGAATTGGGACCTCACCCCAGGCCAGAGGCCAGCAATTGCAAATGAAGCAAGCACCTCACTCCCTCACTGTACCAAGGTGAGACAAGTTCCTGAGTTCAAGAGTGCTTGCTGGATGCTGTCTAGTGGTTACGAACTAGTATCCACACCCTTCCGAGGACGCATCAGCTCTGAATGAGAGTCACTTATTTCAAAAGCTGAAGAGAGAAGTCATCTGGGGAGATTTCTGTGGCCCCAAGCGATCTCACTTCATCCCGGCCACATTTTTCACTCCTTCCATGTGTACCAGGAGCCTGCCTGGGGGTGGGGGTTTATGATGATTGCAAGGCACATTTCCAGCCTTTTAGGTATCTTTCTGGCCTCCACACCAAAGGCCAGAAGCCCTTCTCTCTCCCCTCTGTCTTCTAACATTCCCCTCATCTGCCTTTTCTTTGCATTCCCTCTTCCTGCTCCTTTCTGGGTTCTTTCCTCTATGCTTTTGTCTTTGTGCAGGAGCTGTGAATGTGGAGAAACATAAGCAAGCTAGGGACAGATGGTGGCCTCAGTAGGACAAGATATCATGGCTAGAGTCTCACTTCTGCCCCTTGCCCTCTCTGAACCCCTCCAGGTCTGTGGCATGGATGCCTCTGTTTCTGCCTTCTGCTGGCATTCTTGATCTGTTGCTTGCCCCCCCACCACCACCACCATCACTGCTCTGCACTCTGGATTTTCTCCCAGGGGATGCATCTAGTTCTTTTGTTATTTTTCTGCTGCTGTCATTGTTATTTTATTTCTATGTCTGGTTCTTTTTTTTTTTTCTTTTTTTTGTATCTCTATGCATCTTTCTATATAGCTATCTCTCTCCCTACCTAACAGTTTCTCTTTCTCTAGTGGGTTGACTGTGGTTCATCCATTTGACTATTTCTTTCATAGGAAGAACAGGACATGGGGATGGCTATGGCAGGCTTAGAAGGCAGGGGTGGAGTTGGCCACCAGCAAACAGCTTCTAGGCAGGGGGCCTTGTGCCCTGGAGGTGGTGTTTCATCGCTCGGGTGCCTTCTGGCCTTGCCTTTTCCTTTATCACTCTTCTTTCACTTTTCCAGAAACCAAACCTTTGGACACCCTCCCCAGGGGCTCTCTGTCTTCGTCTAGCTGGGGATTCTGATAATGGGGTTTTCCTCTCCAACTGTGGATCCAATTATTAGAACTACATGCAGAAAGGCCGATTCAGTCTGGGAGCATCTAGTCTTTCAGAAGGCTTCTTCCCAGGAACTTCTTAAACCCAACCCCAGCTGCTCACAGACTAGAGGCTTCAAGGATTTCTTCCATTTGCCATCAAAGAGATTGACTCCCTATGTTAGCTTGCAAACTCAACTTCCCCTGTGATCTACTTGGAAGCTACTGGATGTGATTTTACAAGATTGCTTTTAGAGGAAAAGACACGGTTTCTCATTCATTTCTGAATCCCCAAGACTTATTAGAGTATCTGTCTCACACTAGAGCTTCCATGGATGTGTTTTGAATGACATTAAACTATTAGTGCCCAGTTCCAAAAAAGGTGCTTTATGGATATGAGTGACAGGGCAATATCCCAGATCCTGGGGGCAAAAATGGTAAAGAATCCAGGATGTAAATGTCGGTATGGACAAGAGTGCGGAAAGGGCAGAAATATAAATCCATGAGTTCTAGAAGGAACTGGGCATTAGCTTGTCAGGTAAGGAATAGCTTCAGTGTGTCAGGACATCTGCAACTGAGGAATCTTAATAGATCCCAGGCAAGTGGAAATCAGTGAGTTAGGGATGGCAGAAATTCCCAAACTGTGCCTTCCCAAGCAGGTGTAGCCAAAACTACAGATCAAGACAAGTTCTTTGAGCCCTTAATGAAAAAAATGGTACATATTAATTTATGGATTTAAAAAACATGCTTGTGAAAAAGAACAGAGTCCACAAATGCTCCCTTCAAAGTAGGCATTCTCATTTGCAGCACAAAGTCCCATTAGTCAAGAGATGTGGGTTTTCCAGGGAACCTAGGGCTCCGTATGAGTCAAGTCCTGACTCAAGAACCAGTACAAAGAAGTCGGCTGGAAATGAATTGGGAGTGATCAAAGCCAAGGACCAGGAAGGCGAGGAGTAATCTCAAAGAAAGAGAAAAATGAGATAACAGGGTGATGACTGGTGGTTTGGGCCGCCAGAACAAGGCCCTCTTTTTTCTTTTCTTGTTTTTTTTTTTTTTTTTTTTTTTTTGAGACAGAGCCTCACTCTGTCACCCAGGCTGGAGTGCAGTGGCACAATCCTGGCTCACTGCAACCTCTGCCTCTCAGGTTCTAGCAATTCTCCTGCCTCAGCCTCCCAAGTAGCTGGACTACAGGCACATGTCACTATGCCCGGCTATAATTTTTTTTTTGGTACTTCAGTAGAGATGGGATCTCACCGCGTTGCCCAGGCTGGTCTCAAACTCCTGGGTTCAGGCAATCCGCCTGCCTCAGCCTCCCAAGGCACTAGTCAAGGCACATTTAACAGCCTAACTTTGCCTTGTCTTTTTTAAAGAAGCTCTACTAGTAAGTCACTCGGTAACTTCCTACAGCATAGAAATGGGGTTATGGACAAGCTATCATTGGAAAGCCATTCTTCCTACCTTGAGACAAGCAGCTCACCCTCCTTCCTAGATTCATATACATCCCTTCTAGGAGTGAAAAAAAAAATTCAATTAGAGTTGGCTCTAATTATTTTTCTTCATGGGGGCAATAGGGCCCCAGGCCCAAATCCTTTACTTTTGGGAATGGCTATTTTGAAGGGAGAAACCCTCCCTTGTGGGCTTTGGTCAATCTAATAATTCTCTTCAGTCCAAAATCTGGGATATGGCCTGGTTTAGAACCAGATAGGGACGAAGACCTCAAGGGGACAACTGGAGGATGGAAGCCTAACCACTGGCCTCACAAGGACTTGAATTCCTTTAACCACCAGCCACCCCCCTAACCACAGCCCTCTCTCTTTCTGCCCCACATCCTGGCCTCCAACCTACACACACAATCCAAAGTAGGAGTTGTTGAGGGGCTAACTGGGAGCAAGCCACAGTCCCTCCCTCTGGCAAAACGCCGTCTTTTCCTCTCCTCTTCCCTTAGGCAGCCTTATTGGGGCTCATTCCAAATGGAGTTCCTCTCCTTCAGAAACTTATGCTCAGGATCAGAAGGGGGAACAGGCAAGTCAAACAGTAATTTGTTCCCAAGTGCCTCTGACCATCATGGTCTTTAATTTCCATCATAGTTCTCTTTCCAAAGCAAGATTGGACCAAGGTATGCATTCCCGGACAAAAGCTCCTGGATCCCCATGCCCTTGACCCAGCTCTGACTCCTCAGATGCCAAATCCTCCCTCTCCTCCCTTTCCTTCCCCTCCCTTCCCCTCCCTTCTTCTTCTTTCCTCTCCGTTTCCCCTCGCCTCCCCTGCACTCCCCGTCTGTTCTCTTCAGGACTCTGCTGCTCTTTTCTGTTCTTGCTTTCCATGCTTTCCCTTGCTGTACCACATCCTGCACATCTTAGCAAGAGCAGGATGCAGGATGCGGCTGTGTTGGTCTACATTCAATTTTTTAATTGTCTACAGCATGACAAAATAGGTACCATGAAGCAAGAAAGGCTCATGGATATTCCCGGGAGGGCAAAACAACCTCCTTCACCTGGCCCGCTGTTTGAGTTTGAGCTCGTTAGTCAGATTGCTCCCACTGCTGCCTTCCTTCCTTCTTGGAAGGGAGGCGCCACAGACTGGAAAGGGATGGTTCACAAAAGACAAATTCCTGACCTATCACTTCCCTTCTCTTGGTTTTCTAGTCTCCATCTGGAGACTAGAAAGAGTTCCTGATCCAACAAGCATGTATTTCTCTCTTGGAAAAGCCCTGCCCTCTGTGGAGTGAAAGCCTGTTCCATCCAAAGGCATTTCCATTAAAGAGGTTGCCGGACCTTGCAGTCTTCTACTATGACTGCCTTGGTGACTCTCCTAGGTATCAGGGCATAAGGGACACTATATTGCACTGAACATGGGACCACAGGATTACACACTTGACTGTATGCCCCCTTCAGACTGGGAGCTTACTGCAGGCAGGAGGTTCTCACAAGGCGGGGACTCAGATCCTTCTCTAACTTTGCAGATTCGTCAATGAAACGTGTGGACTGTCTCCTATAGGAAGCTAACTGGAGTCAGAGGTCACCGATGAAGGAAAAGCATGTCAGAACCAGACTAGTCCTGGGCCCTAGACTTCCGTATAGGATATCTTGCTTTTTAAATTATTGTGATTTGGACATTCCTGAGCAGTCTTCTGCTTCTCTGAATCCCAGTTTTAGACTGTTCTCCTTCTACGAGAGTTCTACCTGGGACCCGCTTAGAAGGTTTCTCGAGGCTGCCTGGGCTTTGGAAGGGAATAAAGTGAGAAACATTCCTGGCTGGGCTTTTGCAGAAGTCGGAAAAGCACCTGACTGTGAACAACCACCCGCTTCATGAAAAGAAGCCAGTTCTTGGCCCTGTATCTTTTTCACTTCATTAAGAAATGTCCGCTACTAAGAAAAAGCTTTCTCTGGAAAAGAAACTCATCCACATACCTTCACCTTTATGCTTTTGAGAAGGTTTAGGGCTCTTTGGAAAGGACAGACCAGATAGGAGGAGGAAGGACTAAAGAGTAAGAAGGAGGGAGACTTTCCACACAAGCATGGAACCTCCTGCCAGCCCCATCCAGGTTGGAGGTGAGCTGTGACCGAAGTCGTCCAGAGCACATTCAGAGTTGTAAGGTATTTGCCTTAACTAGAGTGGCTTTTCTTCTTGGCCACCAGTTGTCTTGCTACCAGGCGGGGCTGTGTGTCTCTGGCTGCCGAGGGGCAGCGAATGAGGGCAGGAGCAGGAGTTGAGTCTGGAAAGGTCAAGCGCCTGTCCTAGGTACCCTGTGTGCCATCGCCATCCTCCATCTGGATATTTCCTCCACAAGTAATCCCTACATATGGGGCCAAGGTTCAGCCAACCTGGCGGCTTTGCAAATTGCTTGACTGAGAGGACAGCAGCACTGCCAGACCCAGCCAGGCCTCTGGTCTTGCGTTTCTTTCTGTCTTCTCTTCAGTCTTCCTAGTTAATTTGGGTCCTACACCTGGCCAGAAGGTAGTAAGACAATTGGTGGCCAAGAAGATGAGCCACTCTAGTTAAGGCAAGTACCTTATATCTCTGAATCACAGGGAATACTGCTGGTTCTACCCAAGACAGACCTGCCCATTCCTTTTCCTTCCTCTACTGAAAATCTCTCATGACTCAATTTCTATTTCTTTAAATCATGAAATTCAGAGGAATTTGACTCTTCCCCTGGAAAGCAGCCAGCCTAAGGCTCACTATGACCAGTGTCTTGGTATTTTGGTCGCTGTCTTTCTCTCTTCCCCCCGTGGCTGTGGCTCGTTGCCCTCTGGATGCCTCATTTCCTTTTCTGTCTCTATTATTGTCTCTGATCACAGCTTCCCCACCACTGTCTGTTCTGTCTCTCTCTCAGGGTGGCTTTATCTCCCTCTGTCTCAGTCCACAAATGTAACCACAAGAACCTCTGACTGTCTCTCCAGAGTCCCCAGGTCTCTAGGCATTAGATGAAAATACCCTCCTCTGGCATTCCCCGTTTGTAAAGAATCTGTTGGGGCCCCTCAAAGAGTGACAGCAGGGAGGGTTCTGGACCCACGTGTCTCCTATCCATCCTCAAAGCTGAAGGGAGGATGCCCTCTCTCCTCCCCGTGCCATATCTAAAGAATTGCAATGAAACACATGTGTTACAAACTTTACCATTTACTCATTCCCCAGTTCTGGACTTTCTAATCATAAGGAAGCACTGTCTAAGTGATACTCCAGCCTCATCCCAGCTTCTCTTGGCCCCCATCAGGAGCCCCCAAGACTCCCATTGGCTATCATCTGGGCTGTCCCATCTTCTGAAGAGCAGCCCTCTGTCCTCTGTCCTTCAACTGGGAACACAAAAGGAGGCAGCTTCCAGACACAAGCCCAGCCCCTGTAGCACTGATCTCCCCAACACCTGGATCTTGGGGTCTTCCCTGCTCCCCCTCCTCCAGTCCTGTGCTGGTCACAGGAAGTCTCTGACCCTTGTTCCTGATAAGCCCATATAGCACCCTCAGAACTCCTAAGAGACAGAGTTTCCAGAATTTCAGGGCTTTCTCCACATTGGACATGTAGCCTCAAAGATTTCTCCTGGTCTTTAAAAGGCTGGTATGGCATAAAGGCAGACTATGGGACTTTAGTCACACAAAATACCATCTCCTTTAATACTATGAGACCTTGATGGGCTGAGGCCTGCTCACTCCTTGCCACCCCTAAACTATTTTCTAATCGAAGTGGTTTTCTAGTGACATTTAAGCTACTTTTGCAATCTAAAGTTATTTTGGTTCCCTATGAGGTACAGTAGAAGAGATAGGCTATGCAAGTTTGATATCCGAATCTAAGGAAGGCCTGGTGACCATCACCAATCCCCCTCCCCATGAGGACTGTATCTTTCCCCAGGATGCAATGAGCAACTTGAAGTTAGGGACTATGTATGTGCCACTTACTATTTAATGTCTCATATCAAGGCCAAGTTAATAGCTGTTCGGTGAACAATACATGAATGAACGGAGACATGAGTGTGGGGTGTGGTGGGTTGAGACAGGGAAGGAAAACAGGCCCCAGCATTGCTTGCTTCCATGCCTTGTATACAGGCAAGTCATGAGTGGCAACTTCGGTGAGACACTGGCTTGGGGTCCAAGATGTCCTGAAAGTGGCAGGTCACTCACGGCTCAAGTACTCAAGCAACTGATCCAGAGCCAACGACCTTGGGAGCAGGCTGAAGAGCCACCCTCCTGAAGCAGGCTGCGGCTTGCTTCTTGAACTGAAATGTGATTTGACCATTTTTCGGGCACCCCAGTCTTGTCCTAGGACCCCCTTTTTTTTAGCCTCAACTGCCACAGGGGAGCTTGGAACTGTGTCTCAGCTCTGGTGTCTCTGGAGGGCCCTGTCATAGGCAGAGCTCTCTGGCAAGAGAAGCTGGGGAGCTTCACTCCACTTGAGGGATCTCCTGTGTCCAGGGCCAGCCCTCCTCCCTTATCCGTGGGTTCTAGGGGTGCGGAGAGGGCCATGTGGTGGCACTGACTCTCAATGGCCGGGCTTCCTGGGGACCGACTTTGGGTACATATCATGCAACTGCTTTTCCGTGGTTTCTGTGCACAGGGCAGCCCAGTCCCACCCTGGAGGAAGGGCCACCCCTTTCCCAGCCTGCCTGCCTGGGGCTGAGCCAGGGCCCACTGAGCCGCTCAGGGCTGCCAGAGCTCCAGGGGAGTGTGAGGGGATCCAGGACCCGTGCTCCCATCCCTCAGTCCCCAACAGTCTTTCTTTCCTTGGCCTCACCCATGCAGTCCTGTTCCTCTCAGTGGGAAACAGACTGCAGTTAAGATGCAGACCTTTTTGAGAGAAAAAGGTAAAAAGGTATAAGGTTGTGAGCACTCTTCTCCTCAGTCAACAGTGCCCACCCGGTCAGGCAGAACAGCTGTGGGAGGGCCTCTTTGACAGTGGTGGGAAGCTCCAAGAATCCTCCCCAGAGACACCTGGATAGGGCTGGATGGTGGAAAGAGATTCACATACACATGCCCGGTTGCACACACAGGCTTGGGACATGGGCCAGTTCTGAGGCACTACTCGTAAACTAGGGATGAGGTTTTCCCCAAGGGAGGTGGGCAGCTGGGTGCCCCTCAGCCCTCAGCTTCTTGCCTTGACCCATCTCTGTTTCTCTTCATCTGGATTCTATCCCCTAGAGAGCCACATCCCTAGAGTTAGGGGCAGTGGGAGGAAGCGCAGCCCACATCCCTGAAGCCTTCAGGCTCCATCCTCTTTGGGTGAGGTCCAGCCAGTCACCTCATCCTGCCTGCTCTCCTTGTCCTGATCTCACCCTCTCTTCCCCTAAAGGGCAGTCTTTCCTCTGTCCTTTCTCCTCTTTTGAGACCAGGACGTTTTCCGTCCTATTTGCTCTGCTCCTTCTGTACTGTCTTCAGATAGAACCTCAGCATTTACTTCTCTGTTTCTGCCCATCTGTCTCTCCTGAGTTGGGAGACCTGTGAGCGGTTAAGACCGATAAATAGTCCTTTGTTTTGATGCACTCCCCAGCAGCCACGGCCCAAAGCAGAGGCAGCAGGGAGCAGGCAGCCACCCCTCACTCAAGCTGAGACATCTTCCTCTTTCCTCCTCCCCAGGCCCAGCTTTCTGGTGCCGAGGAAGCACCGTATTGGTGATACTCCAGCCTCATTCCCTGTCTTTGTGGTCCCCTTCAGGAGCTCCCCCAAGACTCCATTGATCATCATCTGAGCTGTCCCTATCTTCTTGAGACCAGCCCCTCGGCCTCTGCCTTTCAACTGGGGACACCAAGGAGGCAGCTTCCGGGCACAAACCTGTCCCCTATAGCACTGACATTCCCTAAACCCAGAACCTAGGCGTTCCCTTCTCCCCTTCCCCGAGTCCTCAGCTGGTTGGTCTTAGGAAGCCTCTGAACCACATCCCTGCTAAGCTCATATGGCCATCAGAACACCTTCAGACCAGAGGTCTCCAGCATCTGGCGGCATTTTCCCACTGTATCCTAAGTCACCACATAGTTTTCTTTTCTCCAACATCGGTGCTGCCCAAGAGAAAGACCCTGATAATAGGCATGAGCGTTTTGGTTTTAGACTATAAATTCCTGAGTGGGCAAAGAACTTTCTGGTTTCCAACTTCCTATGTGCCTGGTCACAGGGAACACCCACTGTTTCCTGATTGACTCTCGTGGAGAACTTTTGGATGTTGGCTTCCTCTCATTAGCTGCATTTACCCATGAGAGCAGGAACTAAGGGGTGTGCCTACCTTAGCCATCCACCTGTACCCTGTATTTCCCTCTTCGTTCTCGGCATGTCAATCTGCCCTTTTCCACTACCCAGGAAGGTACTTGAATGCAAGAACTTCGTCTCATTCATTTTGGTATCCTCGCTGCCCAGCAAAGCTCAACAAATATTAGATAAAGCAACGAGCGTATGGATGGGTGAATTCCTGAACAAATGTCAGAGGAGACTGGCAACAGGGAAATGCAAAGGGAAGTGAACAGCATCCTGGCCAGGACACCACAGCTGCCAGGATGCCTGCTGGTTGGGTCTGTTAAAGTTTGGTTTATATACAAAGACTTGTAATGGACTTCCCCACAAAACCCTTTACTGCTGTCTCTCTACACGTGTGAGAACGATACATCAGCAGTACCACAGTTAGATACACCAGAGTCCTCCCTGAAGAGAAATCCTACCTCTTTCTCCTCCTGCTGGGGAAGGGGAGCACTGAGCAATGTGGGAAGCCATTCATTTCCTTCATAAAGACTTAGATACTTCCTCAGATGTCTGATTCTGGTTTTCAACTCCAGTTATGGCCTTGTCTCCACCCAGGGCACCTGAGATAGCAGAGTTGGCCAGCAGAAGGACTGTGTGAGGGGTCCTCTGGGCCTGAGGGGGGTTCCCCCTACCCCCACCCCCTGGGGTTGGAGGAAGGAAAAGTGGAGGTGCTCCTGTTAGGGTTTTGGGAGCAGCCTCACAGGGGCTCTTGGAGAGGGGGCATGCCTTGGTACCCCCTCTCCTGCCTACTCCATGCTGTGCCCACAAGGCTTCAGGAAGCCTCCCCAGAGGAGGAAGTTCAATCTCCTCCACCTGGGAGCCGTTTCTGAGCCTCCCTCATACCCAGGCTCCCCATGAGCTTCCCTGGAGGGGAGACCGAGGCTAGAGTCTGAAGAGTCCAGGAAGTCCTAAAACCTGCCCCCTTCCCCTGAACTAAGGTACCAGATGCTCAACCCTCCACCATTATGGGGGTATTTCCTGGCCATTCAGCTGGTCACTATTAAGCTATCATTTCTCTCTGGAAAGGATGCCTAGTCCCCATCCCTCTACTGCACTTTCCTAGGTTCAGTTCCCTTGTTTCTTGGGTAAGACTTCTGGGAGGGTTGGAGGAAGAGGCAATGAGGGGACAGGAGAAGAGCACTTTGGGCTTCCTGTCCTGCCTTGGGTGGCTCCCTTCACTCACTGTCTCCTGCCTCTGACTGGAGCAAAAAGAAAATGCCTGCAGGTCCCAGGGCCACCCTGCCAACCACGGCTGGTCCAGTAGGCTCTTTCTTCTGCATTTCGGCCCTGGTTCCTGATTCTACCTCTTCTGAGTCCTCTTCTGATTCACCCTCTCCTTCTTCTTCCTCGCCCCTACTCTTCTTGGCTTCCCATCACTTGCCCTCTCTTTTAGTGTTCCTGTCCCTATCTCACCAAGGGCTCTCTCCTGTCTGTAATTCTACTTAATCTCTGCAACTTTTTCCATTCCCTCCATTCACCCAGGACACTTTGCCCTCACAGTTTCTCCTTTCCTCCTATGTATCTGTCTCTTGATGACCCATTGTCCTTTTATAGAAGCTGAGGCTGAGGCTTGTCGGGGGTGATGGCCTACATGGGAGAGCAGGACTTAGTAGACAAGGCCCTGTATCCTTGCCACCCTGGCCTCTGCCTTGCCCCTCTTCCCTTTTGCCCCAGTCACCCGCCCAAAGGCTCCAGCTCTGTGTCCAGTGGGGGAGCCCCTTGGGGAGTCCCAGAGTCTACTATTTCGTACCCATCACCCTTACCCACTTCCTTGCTGTGGCAAACCCACAGCCACCCTGTATATTGTATATGTATACTTGTTTCTATTTGTATATAGATAAACAAATTTAAGAATCTGCTAAAGGAGGAAGCCTCACAGGTATGCAGCCTGACAAGTTATCAAGTGGGTCTCTTTGAATCCCTTTTTGCTTCTAGGAGAATTGTGAGCCATGGGGTGCCCCCCTGCAGACCCCAGAGCTGCTGCTCCCCCCAGGTGTGCAGGACAGTTTGTAGGAGGCAGGGACCGTTGGCTGCCCAGACTGCTGCCTTTCCCCCACCCACCCAGTGGCAGTTGTGCCCGTTGTGTCTGTTGGAGCTTCCGGGGCAGCCCACAGTGTTCTGAGCATGTGCTGGCAGTTGCTCTGCAGAGCACCCAGTTCACTTCTCCCATGTAGTTCCTAACTGAGGGACTCTCCTGAAGAAGGGGCTTCCAAATGGTTAGCCCAGGCATCCTCTTCAGACCAGGCTGCTCCATCTCCATTAAGCCCAGGAATCGACTTGTGTATCTTTCTGGGTTCCTCATCCTTTGTGGCAGCCTGAGCTTCAGGAAAGGAAAGGCATGAGGAGTGGCCTTGGCTGGGATGTCAGGGGCCCAGGAAAGCTCCTGCCTCTGCCAAGAAACTGCTCCCTCTTTCCAGAGGCAGTTATGAACCAGCGGCATTTCTAAGTCTTTTAAGGTGAGTTATCAGAGCCCCTTCAGACCAGTGGCTGGGGCCGGGCGTGAGAGGCAGGTGGTAAGGGCAGAGAAGCAGGCCCTGTGCAGTTGAGCTGACTAGAAGGGCTGGGGAAAGGAGCTGAAAACACCCCAGATTTCTCAAATGGGCTTGGAGAGATCCCAGCACTGAGGCACTACCCACTCAAGCCAGAGATGAGCTTTTTCCAAAATCCAAGTCCATGAGGCCGGACCACAGGACTCTCATTCCAGGTGGGGTCCTGATGCTAAGGGGATATCCTGATACCCCTGTGTTCTCTCCTGTAGAATCTTGTCCCAATTGTTCCCATAAGCCATGACATGTCCCTGCAGCTGGAGGCCTTTCAAGGACAGCATGGGAGGCCTCACAGGCCCAGTGTGGCCTGTAAAGGAAGGTAAATCAGTGGCAGGGCTGAGTCTGTGCCTCAAAAGCTAACACTCCTGTTTCTTGACTTCCTCCCTTCTCCATTTCCTGAACCTGGATGGATGCTGACAGGGATGGTGGGAGGGATGAGACAGGACCTCATTCATTTGTTAGGAGATCCAGAGTGCAGCCTCTCCATTGCCTTGGTTACCCCCTTCCTCACTTCTAAGTGCTGCTCATGCATATATACTTATTGCTCCCTTTTCCTGAGATGGTACCTAGCCTCCTTTAAGAACTGTAAATGGGAGGAGCCTCTTCAGTGAGAGCTCAAAGCATAGTCAGCTGCCTACGACTGAGCCTCCTCCCTTCCTGCAGCCTCTGCAAGTTCACTCTGGCCTTTCTTATCCTAGGTGGCCTCCAGTCCTTTGTCTCTGTTTTTGCCTTTGATCACAGCTTCTCTCCAGTTGTCCCTTTGGCTTGGCAGCATCATCCAGCAGCTCCTCAGTCTGCATCTGTTACAGGTGTATGATGATAACGATGCATGCTCTCCACAGAGTGGCTGGATGGGCCTTGGACAATCACTCAGGTACCCACATGCGTTCTCCAGATAAACTTTCCTCTGTGTATATGGAGAGAGAACGTTTAGGGATCACTGTTCTTCTCACCCATTCTCTCCGTTTTCCTCTCGGTCATCTGAGATGTCTTTCTCTGTGTGCCATTCTGCCTCTAATCATCATCTTTTTTGTTTGTTCACAGCGAAAAACTCTTCTCAAGGAAAGATCCAAAGTGTTCAAAGGTGAAGGGTGCCATCTTCTTCTTCACTGATTCAGAAGATATGGAGAACTGTCCCATTTCACCCATATTCCTGACCCCGATTTTCAATAGTGTTCCTAACCCAAAGCTCTTCCATTGGCCATCATGGAGTTAGCTAACAGCCCAGGGAACTGGTCTCTTTCCCTTTTCCCCTTATCACCAGGCACTCAACTGGAAAGGGCAATCAGATGGCTCTATATCAGACCCCACCACCCGGTCTTTGAAATTTATGTCCTACCAGTGCCACAGCCCCCTCCCCCACTTCTGCACTACTCCCAAGAGAGACCCATCCTCAGCAGCCTAGTATGTGATGCTAGTCCCGGAATGCTGTATTCTGGATGTCTACTCAAGGCCAAACTCCAATTACTGTCTTTTTTCCCTTTATTCAAGAACAATGCTAGCATCTTTTCATTGCCTACATCTCTCTTTCTCTAGAGCTCCTGGAGGGCAAGACACTGTTTCTCATATATTTCTGGATCCTTGGAGCTTAGCTCAGAGCTTGGCATAGATGCTCAGCATGAGCTTTTCTGAATAAAATAATTTCAAATGCCACATACCAGATATTGATTTTTTTTTTCCTGAAATTAGAGCTGAAAGGAGCTGAAAGCAAGCTGGGGGGCAATCCTGGTGTGCTCAGGGAGAAAAATGAGAGGGATGAGGGCTGTGAGACAGGCATGCATGTGTTCAGAAGGGGATTTAAGAACCAGTGTGCCTACTAGGGCAGAGTTAAGACTCAGCACACACAAGGCTGATCTTGAGGGCGCTTCATGAATTTCAGATTCAGGGACAATTATAGATCTTGAAGCGACCTATCACAAGTGGCAGTTGTTGCAAAAACACTAGAAAAAGACAAATCTCATCACGCTGATTAAAGAGGAATTTCACTCTCTGCCTAGGTAAGGCTCTAGAAATCGTGGGAATAGAACTCAGATTTGAACTATTTATCAGCCTACTGTCTCTACACACCTTTATGCCACACAATTCCATTTCCATTTTGTTCAGAGAGGGCTAGGTTTCTAGTTACTGATTCACATGCTAAAATCTTAAAAACGATTTCTGAATCTCTAACTGCACAAGTTTCCAGGTGAGATGAATATGATGAATTAGCTTCTGCAATCCAAAATTCTCGTGTGTGTGTGTGTGTGTGTGTGTGTGTGTGCTGGTTCAGGGACAGGCATGCATGTGTTAAGGTGGCTTAAGCTCGTGTGTGCCAGTGTGCTGGATTCAATGCACTCTGCACAACCCTGGCCACCACGTTGCCACCTCTGTTGCCTCACCTACTGGAGATCTTCACACTGGTGATGGCTGATCAGAGTATGCTGCTGGAAAAGACATCAACATCAAGACCAGGGAGAGACAAGAGCACAGAGATCGATGAGCAGTGACTGACACTGGCAGCCACCAAGGCCTGTGGCATTGGCATCTTCCATATCTCTAGATCTTCCCTGTGGCATCCCTCTTCTCTGTTCTCACTGCCAGTGTTTGGACTGGGACTATCAGCTCTTCTAAACCTACTCACCCATCAGTCTCCACACTTTCCTCATATCAGTCTTTCCAGAACTTAGGCCTATGACCAAGTTCCTCACAAGCTGCAAGCCACATGGGACTTTCTTCTGCTCCTGCTCACTGCTGTGCCAGTCCCTATCTTGTCTCCTAATTACCCTCAGGTCCAGCTCAAGTCTTCCCTTTCTTATAGGAATGATTAGCTTTATGTGTCACTTGGGATAGGCTGTATCACTTTGTTATTCAATGGAATGTGGATCTACATGTGAGACAACTGAGAGGGCTTTCTTATTAGGCAAGCATGGGAACTTCTCGGAGAGTAAGGGAATTTCTCTCCCTCCCCTTTCTCTTTTCTGCCTCATGTCCGAGCATAGGCTCTAATAAAGTCAAAAAAACAGTAAGTCATTTAGGAGTTATATATACCAAGTGCTTGATGAATCCAGATGATGCCTTTTTCAATTTTGCAAATGACAGTATATTAATTAGGCCAATTAGGGCTTTCCCGAAACTACAGAACCAGTAAGGTAGATAAATGATAGGTAGGTAGGTAGATGGAGAGATTAAATAGGTAGGTAGGGAGAGAGAGAGAGAGATGATAGGGTTTTATTCAAATAGTAGGCTTACACAGTTGTGGGGTTTGGCTGGGTAAGTCAGCACAGCTCATTCTGCAAGCAAGAGTCTGCCTTCCTTTCACAGAGTTCTGTGGAGGAAACAGGCAGCTTGGGGAAGTACAGAAGTTTGGAGAGGTTAATTGCTGGTCACTTCTGAGGTTGAATGCAGGTTCTGCTTTATGTCTAGCCCAGGTCCAGACTCAATAAAAGCTCGCATCATCTCCTAAATTTTTATGTTAAAACATTTCAAGCCAGGTGCAAAAGTAGGTGCAGTGTCATGTGCAGTGGTGCATACCTGTAGTCCCAGGATACTTAGGAGGCTGAGGCAGGAGGATCTTTTGAGCCCAAGAGTTTGAGGCTGTATGGTGCAATGGTTGCACCTGTGAACAGCCACTGCACTCCAGCCTGGGCAACATAGTGAGACCCTGTCTCAAAACAAAAATTTCAAATTTACATAAAAGGTATACAAATAGAACAATCAATACTTATACAGTCTTCACTGAGATTTATGGACTATTAACAATGTAATTCCTTTGCATGTGCATTCTCTCTCCCTCTCTCTCTCAAATCTACTTATAAAGTCCATATTCGCATGTCCTCCATGTCCCAATAATGGTCACTTTATCTTTGCAGCTTCTTCACCATATCAACCTTAAGTCCACTTGGCCCTCTCTCACTTTGCCCTTTATTTCATGTCCTTCAACACCACAAGCCTCAGACCCATGGCTCACCCACTCCTTGTCTCTCATACTCTGACCATCATGAACCCCTGCCTGTTTCCTCCGCTGCCTCTTCTCCCACCCTTTTCCACTGCTTAAACCTTTCCGTTCCACCCTCTAGAATTCACAGCCCATCATTAGCCAGACTCTCTAAGTTCTCACTTTCTTCTTACATGTTTACTTTTTTTTTAATAGGTGGGGAATTCAATCAAGAACCATGTATTGCCGATCTCTTGAGCTTCTGTCAACCAGTAAGTAGTTTTTGAATAAATTTAGGCATTAGTTCTTTGAGCCCTAGTTTCATATTTCTTAAGATGGAAATTAATGACAATAATAATGGCATACATGATTGTTAACAAAAGACACATGAAAGTGCTTTAGACGTTGAGAAGCCAAGTAAGTTTTATTTAGATAGCTGAAGACAGAGTTCAAGTTTTATTCATCTTTTTATCTACCGTCCGTCGTATGGCGCCTGGAGTCCAGGCTGACCTCGGTGTTATGACTGATTAGACTCAGGCGTTCGTGAACATGAGAGCAAGACCATTTCCCACAACAGCTCAATTGTTGGAACTCACTTTCTTCAGTAATGTAGACACTGCAACATTAATATGATCACAAACCAGAGATTTCAACTAAGTATTTTGTTTCATTTAGAATTTGAATTCACTGAATTTTTTTCCCTAAAAGTTGGCTTTCACTGTGGAGTCAGAATTGACTCTAGAGAGTAAACAAACCATGTCTTATTTTTATAGTTTTTTTCAAAGAACAAAACCCAAGTCAAATTTCTGTTTAATGATTAAAATATAGAGAATTTATTATTGGGTCTCCCTGCATTCCATTTTTGTCTCCAAAAAATACCCATCATTACATAAAATACCCAGAAGTTTGATGACTTTTGTTCTATCTATTTTTACTTGTCAACTCAGAACAATGTTTCATTCCAGTTTAGATGGTTTTCTTCGTGCACCTCATATTTGGATGGATATAGTCACCATGCCTGATGTTGGAATCCTAATAGTCTAATATTTTGCTAAGAGGGAAAGAGAGAGGGAAGGAAACAAACATGTACAAAAGACCTTTCCATCTTCTTTATGGAAATTATCAGCTTTACGCATTGAAAAGACCTGGTGCAGTCTGTATTATTTCTCAGGAGGAAAGTGAGACTGGGAGACTGGGACATTAACAGAAGATCCTGTGGCTGAGAAGCTCTGTTGATTTCCACAGCTCACGCTTTCCACTCTTTCACATTCTTTTTTTGTTTTGTTTTTTCTTTTTCTTTCTTTCTTTTCTTTTCTTGCTCTGTCACCCAGGCTGGAGTGCAGGGGCGCTATCTCAGGTCACTGCAACCTCCGCCTCCTGGGTTCAAGGGATTCTCCTGTGTCAGCCTCCCGAGTAGCCAGGACTATAGGCGCGGACCACCAAGCCCAGCTAAGTTTTGTATTTTTAGTAGAGATGGGGTTTCACCATGTTGGTCAGGCTGGTCTCAATCTCTTGACCTTGTGATCCACCTGTCTTGGGTTCCCAAAGTGCTAGGATTACAGGTGTGAGCCACTGTGACTGGCCTTTCACACTCTTTTCACGCCGCTTACCACACTCCCTTCTGGAAAGTGACCAAAGGCGTATGTTCCTCAGATTCTCTGTCAGGCTGAGCAAATCATGTTTTGTCACTTTCCCAACAAGCCACTCCACACTAATTACATTTACTCATGCTATAGTAAGCATGGATTCAGATAACACCTTTGCTATAATCCAATAATGTCCAGTGTGTGGGGTTTAGCCTCACTTTTGTCTCTGTTCATTTTGTCGTACAGAGTTATGACCCCAGGAAAACTAGTGGTCTCCAGAGAGAAGATTAGTACACTAAAATTAATAGACATGAGAAACCTCTTAAATATTGTCAGCATTTATAATTTAAAATTGTCATGTTTATTCAATATTGGAAAGTGTACAAGGTGATCTTGGCTATACATTATGACCTTTAGCCGCATCTGTACCAAGTGAACCATATTGTGTGGTAACATTTTAATTTCATATAATTAAACAGTATTAATATTATAAAAGCAAAAATGTTTTTAAACCTGCATTAATCATCTTGTTAGAAGAAAATAAACAATGTTTCTCTCTCATTATGTTGTTACCTACTAATTAATGAGATGAATCAAATTTTCCTGTTTCTCTAGATTTGCATGAGCTTAAAATACCTTTTCATCTACATTAGGTAGAATGTCAGAACTAGCTTTTGGATTATTTTAAAGCTTGGTAAGATCACAAGGCTTCCCTGAAAATATGTCCTATCTTGACAATGCATTAAACCTTAAGAAAAGTTTAATTAACAAATGTCAGAATGCATTCCTTCTAAAAAAAAATGTGATATATTAACAATTCCTTCCTATCTCCTGACTCCAACAACATCTTAACCCTTAAAGAAGAAAAGAGACATTTTATCTCAACATAGCTTTTGCTAACCAAAATTTGATGTTTAAAAATTAAACTACTTATAAACTAATATAAAATAAATGTTTTAAGCATTGAACTGCTTCAGTTTGCTTTTAGATACACATACCCATTAATTTACAGGTTACTTGTTTACCTAGTTTTGTATTATTAGACACTAATTCTAATCACAGTTTTACGTAGACCAGCTATGGCTACAAAGCTAGTTTAAGGTACTGTATAATATCTCTGCACTTCAGCTTTCTCTCCTGGAAGATACAGACAAATGATCTACTCCACATATGTTTTTTGGTATAGCAGATGAGAAATATATGTATGAACACCCTGTTAACTCTAAGGGCACATGCTAAAGGTTTATTTTAATTTTTTTAGTTTGTATTTTTTTTGAAATTATGTAGAAGTACAAGAAAAAATAAGAAGAGCAAATTAGCCATATTTTACCTTATATCTTACATGTCTTGTCTTTAGAGGTCTTTGTTTTGTTCCAGTCTGTTTTCTCTGTCCAAATAGAGATATGACCGCATGTGCAGTATAAGCAAAAAACTATAATACTGTTTTATAACTTACTTTTTCATATAATAATCTCCCAAATTAATAATAATGGTATATCCGTATTCCACGTGTCAATTTAATCAAATTCCTATTTCCACATTTTGTTTATTTCTATTACTTGACTGTTATCTGTGTACCATGCATTTGGATATATAGCTGATTATTTACTTAAGATAGACTCCTAAAAGTAAAATTGCAGAGTCGAAGGGAATATAAATTTTTAAACTTTTGCTCTATGTTTCTGAATTGCCCTAAAGAAAGAGTTTTCCCAATTTATACTATCACCAGCAAGGGATGAGAGTGCAGACTCCTCGCACACCCTCGTCAACATCAGATAGTTGCGTTATATTCGACCTTAATGATGTTATTGTGATTATGCTTTGCAGCATCCCTGGTATCTTTCTTTTTCTTCTTCTTCTTCTTTTTTTTTTTTTTTTTGGCCTTTCTCACCAAGAGACAAAATGCAGGTTGTAAAACAGAAAAGTGGCACTCTTTGAACTGGAATTCCTTTCTCTAGAGGCTTAAAAAGCTATTTCATAAAGAAATGTTGTTCCAGCTTTATAATTTTAAGCATCCCAATCACCACTGGCCCCTTGTAGGCCTCAGGCCTACAAGGATGTCTGGGCGGCCTAAGAAGAACATTAATATATGCGGCGTTTCTTTTTATTCCCTTTGGCGACCTGTGCCTTTGGGATGTCTTTGAGGTGTTTGATGCTTTTTGTAGCTAAAGTTATTGATCAGGGTAGCACACGGGAGTGCTAGCAGTGGCCAAGAGAGGAGTTTTTACCTGAGCTGACAGCCGATGTCGAAGGGGTCTGCTCACACTTCAAATAGTCTCAGGAGTCTTGATGCTCCTGACAAAACTCATCCCAAAGGAAAAAATCTTTTATCTTGGCTGGAAAATCAGGGCAACGTGATACTTAATGAATGAAAGGAAAACATTAGGTGACACATTTACAGTCATAACGGATTCATTTCATTTTGCAGTCACCTTGCTCTGCTGTGAAATTTTGAGTTCAGCAAATGACATTTATAAGAATGCCTTGGAAGCACATGTCCTCTAAGACCACTGTGGTACCCAGGAGTGCAAGTGACCATGTTTCACAGCTCTTCTTCTGAGAAAATCATAGATCTTGCCATTGTGTGGGGCACAGGACTACCTCTGGCCTATTAATTGTGAGAAAAGGTGACCAGGGTCACTTTTAGGCTGAAGCATTTAGCTGCGCTGACTGTCTAGCATTCTCCCTCTCTGACATGGTGAGGGGACAAAAGATATTCCAGGTCCCCAAGAGAAGACAACAGAGCAGAGGCTGCACAGAGCCACAGCAGGCCCTGGTGCAGGTGTGTGGAACAAACCACTATTGCTAGAGACACTGAGACTTTCGAGGTCGCTTGTTACCTAGCCCATCTTGACTGATTCAGATATTTGGAAGGTTCATTTTTTTCTGAAAGAACACTTAATAGCTATAAAGCCTACAAAAATGGGCCAGGCACGGTGGCTCACACCTGTAATCCCAGCACTTTGGGAGGCCAAGACAGGTGGATCACAAGCTCAGGAGATTGAGACCAGCCCAGCCAACATGGTGAAACCCCGTCTCTACTAAAGATACCAAAATTAGCCAGGCATGGTGGTGGGCACCTGTAATCCCAGCTACTCAGGAGGCTGAGGCAGGAAAATTGCTTGAACCCGAGAGGCAGAGGTTGCAGTGAGCCAAGATCACACCATTGCACTCCAGCCTGGGCAAAAGAGCAAGGTGCTATCTCTACAAAAGTCATCATTGACTATAGAGGAAGAATTGAAGGTCTGATGAAAGAAACATTTAACACATTCTTAAAACCTGAAATTACTTAAAGCCATTCCTAACTCTCACTGTTATCAGTGGTTTTTCCATCAATTTCTATTTCTAACCAAAATAAAATTTGGCATGCCAAATTTAAAAATGAAGGCAAATAGAGATAGCACTTCCTGAGTGCCTGCTATGTGCCAGATACTGTGCGAGGTAATGTATATGTTTTATTTGACTTGCAGTATCAGAGTAACCATGGGAGGCAAATGACATTTCCATTTCAGGAAGGAGAACTAAGATGAGCAAATATTGAGGGACTCTGAACCCAGCTTGATCTCACTCTACTGCCCTTGCCATTTTTTCCCTCATAGGTGCTTAGTACTTTGATTGCTATGTGTTAATCCAAATAGAGAAGATATTCTATTACTCATGTAATTGAAAAATATGTAACTTTTTCTCTTCTGGAGACAACAGAAAGCCTACTTCAACTCGGATCCAGAATGTCTGTACACAATGACACCATGAACGCTGCCAAGACCAAATGACAGTAGGACAAAAATAAAATGTTTCTTGGTGCCTTCTCTTTAAATAAATATTTGTATTTTCTCTCCTGCAGTAGTCGCCATCTCAGGTTTTCAGGCAGCCTCATCCAGTTAAGCCCTTTGCTAAAGGTCTCAGCCACCTACTTTGTTTCTGCAGGAGTTGAAACAATTTTTATTTGCAAACAGAGGTGCCAGTTGGAAACTGCCACTAGCAGGGTCCCTGTCAGAGCATCCTCCTCATTCTGGATGGCGAGTTCGCTTCTCTAATGCACTTGTCCAAAATGAAGAAGCAGCAGATGAAGGAGGAGAAGGAAAAGGTGGAGGAAAAAAGAAGACTCATGCATTCCAGTTGAGGTTGTCAAACTCTTTGTTGTAGAGTGTGGAGCGTTTTAGGCTTTCTCCACCTATCATCTGTGTATCTGTTCATTTTCCCCAGAAGTGTCCTGCTGTGTCTGGAACACATATGCCAGCACTATTCAAAGCCGTGGGAACACAGCACATCAGGAATATGAATCCTTAATTCTAACCAGCCAAATCTTCCGTGTCCTCCATCACATCTCGGTTATTCATATTTCAGCCTGTCTCATACTATTGCTTTTCAGAAGAGTAACATAAATAAACACATATTTCTATGTCTATATAATATCTTCCAAATCACAAACTTTTTCTTTCATCTTCACTACATATAAGATTATTTTTGCCTTTGTTAAAAAAACCAGAGGGTAGAAAAGTTGGGGAAGTCCCTTCTTCCCTAAAATTTTTCTTATCTGTAAGACCCTCTTCAGGTCAAAACTCCTCTGAGAATCTTCTCTCCATCTAGATTAGACTCTCTCCTCCTACCTACAGGAACACATAGTATCCTCTCTGCCCCTTATTGGCCCCTAATACGCTTTGAAACACTTGGAAGAGTGTGAATGAATGGAGAGAGAAACACTTGGAGCCAGCCAGAAGCTGAACTTGAAGCGCAGCCCTGACACTCAATGGCATCACTTTGGACAAACTGCCTCTCCCTCCTACACTGTGGTCTGTTCATCTGTAAATGGAGATGACAGAAGCTACCTTGTTTGATTGGTATACAGATGAAACATGGGAATGCACGTAAAAGACTTCACCCAAAGCCTGACTCAAAAATGGCCAGTCTCTCTCCCTCCTCGTAGCCCCTCGAAGGCAGAGACCTCATCCCTATGCCTTTTTCATCTCTCATTCTCCACAGCATTCACAGAATGCAGAGCACATAGGGGAGCCCACAATCAATATTCCCGGAATTGAATCATATAGAGGCCAGTCCTCAGATACCACCCTCAGAGAAAAACTCCTCTGTGGGGCAGTCAGCAGCCAGACCTTGCTTGTCAATCAAGAGTGTCCTTTGAAGTCCAGAGGCATCTTTGATACCAAGGATCCTGAACTGAGCCAGGACTGATGTGCCTGCGTCGTGCCAGATTCCAGTTGGGCGGGAAAAAGTCCTGGAGGTGCCCTGAAAATGGTAACCCTTCTTGGTATCCATCCTTCCATGTATGAAAAAACACCAGAGGTGATTTTATCTGGGATAACAAAATATTCATCTTATAGATTACATCATTTGGTTAGGAAAAGGCCTGTTGAAAGAGAGAATATTCACTTAAAATTAAGAAGTATGTTTTCTGTTGCTGACATGAGTTGTTTTTTTATTTTTGCTTTGTTTTTGTGTTTTTTCATTTCCCTATTGATTTTAATTAATTTTGTCCTAGATTCATGAGCTTTGTAAACTTGGAGATTTTTTAAAAATTTAAATAAATTAAAAGAGGCTTCACGTTTTCCCCAGATCACCAGGCTTTAATATTAAATTACTGTTTTCCAGCAGGATCATCTGCAAAACTCTGATTTTGTTTCTTCTTCTGTTCCCATCCTGATAATTGTGGCTGAATTCCCTTGTCTTTAATATGCCATATATTCTCCACCTGGCAAAGGATTCAGACAGATACAGATAATAAATACCCCGTAGACATACAGACAGAGAAACTGCTGTAATTGCTTTCATAATGACTCTGAGACATCAAAGGAAGGCAAATAATGGTATTTAACACTGTTTCCATTCTTTAGCTGAAATGTAATTTTATAGAGTTATTGTCAGGCAGCGCGGTGGACGTACAAGTACAACTGTCATATTCTGCTCATATTAATTAGCTGCCCACGAGAGGGCCAGGCGAGTAATGGCAAAGTTCTCCTCATTTCAGATGGTCTGATATTCAGACAGAACCATAAGTACAATAGCTTGATTAACATAGTTGCTTAGATCAGGTTTTCCCTGGGAGTGTGTCAATTGGCATTTTGAAGAATCAATTAATTAGCACTCCAAATAATCCATTCTTGGGTTAATGAAAGTGTTTTGTACAGCTGCAAAAAATTACATGAAGAAAAACTAAACCTTTCCAAAGTGGCAATGAAAAAGATTTATCTAAGAAAACTATGTGTCCATTTCAAAATGCCACTGAAAATGTGTGTTTCCTTTTAAAGCCATGGAATTGATGTGTGTGATCCTGACCACAACACGTTCATTTTGGCTTAGAAGGAAGCAAGGTGTGGATGTTATGATGAGGCGAAAATGAGAACTTTTATTTTCACTATTTTGTCTTGTAATCGTGTTACTTAATTCGGGTAAGTCACGGCCAACATTTTGCATATCGTTATCCACTATTTTAAACAATTACTCTTTCAAGACAGGGTGCTTATTAACATTTTTCAAATGCCAGTATCACACAGATATTTCTGCTTTTTAAAGTTTGGATTTAATTTTCAGACAAATGAGAATTACATGTTGGAAGGGCAAATTCATTTTTAATCAAAGCTGTTTGGCTTAGAGATACGATACATTGTTAACACAAAGTTTACATTATTGGAAAACCAAACTGTGAAAATTCCAGGCACTTTTGCCATCATTAAGATGATACTTTTGGCAAACCTTAGCAATTCTTCCTTTGACTGCAAAAGAGGGCTGATGTGATCGTGGCCTTTCCTATCTCTCTTGAGATCCAAAGTTTTGAAGGAGCTACTTTTGTGGCAGGGCTTTCTTGGCTCCGAATGAGATAAATCAAGTGTACCAATGGATAAAATAGTTTATTTGGTTATTTAAATCTTCCCAGCATCCAAAACTTGGTGTAAAGTATAGCAGGTATTATATTTCCACATTATTCACTTCTCTAGAAACATCCGCATTTATCAGCTTTCCTGATTTAAGTCATTTAAAAATTATGTACAAGGGCCTTGAAATGGAAGGTCTGCAGTACGTATGTGTTAAGGTAAATGAATCATTTTATCAACTAAATTCCGAATTTTATCATTTGTAGGATTGGTTTTACATTGTTTGGTAGTGTGAAAAATGTTATTTCTCATTACCAACAATTAGTGACTTCCCAATTCATCCTCTTTCATAGATATGATTATAAACTTAGGTAAAAATCAGCAGATTTAAAACAGAACAAAACACATGTTTTCTATCAGATAGGGTATTCTTTCCTTTCCTTTATCCTAGTTTGGTTATAGATAAGAAAGTGTTTGAATTCTGATGAGGCTGGAGTGCATTTTGCTGCCTAGTAGTTTTTGGATGGGAGCTGTAGAGCTGGTTATGTGGGAACAGTAGGTCTCAGAAGGGCATATACATTTAACATATGTCAAAATCAAGAATACACAGGAAAAAAGGTAAAAACACACAGGATTAAATAGAAGCAGGCTGCTCATGTCTTTCCACTAAGATGAGAAATTCCCTCAAACTTAACTGTTTCCTTTCAGGCTTAATGAGGCTGAAGATGTGGGTGATGAGGAAGAACCTCTGTTTCTGGGGCTGCTGAGGGACGTACCCCACACCTCCCTATTCATCTCCCTTTCAAGGTGAAGAAGCGATGGGCCAGGGCTTGTTTCCTAGGACATTGGAACGGGTGCTGGTAAGATTCAGCATTGCTTGTTTATTGCTCATTCTTCATTTTTAGATTCTCGTAGAAATGTAAAACGACAAAGTTTCATTGTCACTGCTCACTGTGGACTTCAGCCAGAAATGAGATCTATTGCTTATTTTGCTAATCAGCTCTTTCCATATCTGCATGCTCATTTTCTGATAGCTGATGAGGCGACAAGGTCATTGGACGTACAAGTACTTATTTAAAAACAGACATGAGAGTGAGATGGAGGTTAGTTGGGTCTATCAGAGCTGTCAATCAATTAATGAAAATTATTGAGCAAGGACACTGTGGGGGAAGTGAACAGAAGGAAGGAAAATGACCATGGAGACACAACATAGGGAAAACGACAGAACTGACTGACTGTGCTCACGTGAGTGCTAAAAACAGACATGCTCACATCCCAAGTGAGAGACCGCTCCGAGAAACACAGTGACTGGAGGCTCTGCCACTCCAGAGTCTCAGAAGCTGACAGCACAGGGCTTTCGCCCAAAGGTATACCCTGAACAATGCCTTTTCTCAGACATGGAGGACAGAGGTGTCAGGCCAAATGGGATGAATATTTTATTAATGTGCAAAAGACCTGTGGCCAAGATTTCAAGTGGTTTAAAGGCACTATTATTCAGACCAAAATTTGGACTAAATACAGGCCACACAAGTACAAATAGACCCCTTTTTCAAGAGGAGGAAATAATGGATCCCTACCTGTAACTGTATAACAGACATGGATGGCAAAACGAGGCTAGGGAATGCTCTGTAAATGGCCACTCTGTCACTACTGCCCACCGTGTGCTGGTGCATTCCAGTCATCATAACAGGAAAGAAATAATTCATAACCTGATCCTTGGGGGAAAGAAAGAAGGGATAAAATTATACATTAAAGAGTGAAAGGAGAGAAAATGGAAAGAGAGACTGAGGAATGAGGGGAGAGGGGAGGAAAAATGGCCAGGATGCTTGTGTGAATGAAAGATAGTGAGGCAGAAAAATAAAAAGGCTGCAAAGTCAAAAACGGAAAGATACTGACACCAAATCTCTGCAAAGCGTTCAAAATTCTCCAGCTGCCACGCTTTTAATTTGCTACCATTCTAATTAAAATGCAAATTAAATTTATAATTAGCATCAGCGCTTTCTAAAGAAACCTCCTTGTTCGCTGCACAAACATATGGGACGATGCTGTAGCGTAAAGTTTGTAAAACAGAAGTAATGCACAAAGTGTTGGGGGGGGGAATGGAGGATTTTTTTTTTTTTTTGCCTGGGAAACAAGTTTTATGCAGACTTGGGGTTGCCTTAAGGAAATGGCAGTGGTTCTCAGAGGAGGGTTGAAGTAAGTGAGTGTCCCATTGCAACAAAAGGATTGCTGAATATGGAAGATGGGCTGGGCTGTGACTTTATGTTGAATCAGGTGTCAAGGGTTACCTCGTGTGTCATCAGGATTGTATAGGAAATGCCGAAAGGCAAAAGGGGTCAAAGCGTCTAATCAAAAAGTCTATGGCCAAAATTAACCGATGCTTGCTTCCAGATAATTAATTTAAAAATTGATGGGGAACAAAGTACCAAAATTACCTCATGATTCGAACACGTATCGTGTTTTCAAGATAAACTGTCCCTCAAAGTTGCTGTTCAAAGCTGAGGGTGTGTGGAGACCTGAGAGCCATGTTAATTAATTGTGGAATATATGTGGCACGTAGTGTGCAGAGATCCTCACTGAGTGTGCTAGCTTTACCACCATAATCCTCTAGGCATAAATATAAAAATCTGGTATTGCTGTTTCTTTTCTTCAGAAATACAATTGTGCTGAGTGAGCCTCACAGTGCAGAAACAGCTCTGCCTGCAGCTGTCATAGGTGAAGGAAGATTACCTGCAACAAATTTGTTCTTATATTCACCATGTTTTGGTTCAAGGGAATCTTTATGAATTTATTTAAAAAAATCTGTGATCCTCGTGGTAATTGTGCTTGACTTTTCAGTAGAGGACCCTATCTGCACCTAAGGTCTCTTTAATATTCCAGGGACTCTCCTTTATCTATTAACCAGGCTGTCCATCAGATATTTAAAAATTTGAATGTAACAGGAATGAATATTTCATAGATGTGTGTTAAGCTGTTATTAAACTATAACGTAAAGCAGGATCGTAGGAATATTTTTATATGTCAAAAAGTCAATTAAAATGATAAGCCTGTAATATCACTGTTGTGGTGCTGTGCAAAAATTCATTTCATATGCACAGGACGGCCTCAACCACCTAGCATTTGGGTGTGAGGGTGTGAGGCAGGTCTGTTACATATTCAGAGGCCTGTGTACTTCAATTTCATTAGTAACACTTAGGTCCATTTTTGGCAAAGATTAAGTGGAGAGCTATGGAGGATACATCTTACCTGACTTGATTTTTTATTTAGTATTACGAAAACAGCATTAGGCATTCCTAAAGGTTGGTGCTACCTTAACACATCACAGATTCATTTGAAAATAAATGTCAAACCCTAGGAGAGTGTCTATAATAAAATCTGTAGGAAGACTGCCACCATTGTCTTGAATTAAAAGTGATGTAGTGTCTATTGGAGAAAAATATCACACAATAGTAAACAGAGAGGAGGAAGTTAAAACCACTACTGACTGTAATAATATAATACTTTCAGAAACATAGCCTCCGATCTGTAAGCTTTAAAAGAAAAATAAATTTTGTGCAGGGTGTGTGGGGAGATGCTTATTTTAAAATTTTTCTACATTCAGACTTAGGAGGAAATATTTAGAAATATAATTGTGGAATGATGTCCAAATGCCATACTAAAAGTTAAATGCTTTCCCAAACTTTCTTTGACCATCAGTTCTTCCCTGGGCAGTGGCCACTGTCAAAAATGGGTTGTTAAAAGATGATCTGGTTGAAAGGTTTGACATAACTCAATTAATCAAGACTTTGCCAAAGAAAGAAAAATAATTCTACCAATACGTTGATGAAGGGTGTCTTCTTACATTCACAGAGTAGAAGTTCCTTATTTTTTCCTGGTGTCTAAGAGGAATGCAGGCCTCCTAAATAAGTCTTCTGTGTGACAGACAAAAGACCAAAAACTGTGGCATAAAAGCATTTCTTTGTTTAATTTCTAATTGTTGTCCTCCTCTTATTCAGAAAATGAAGTCACCTTTGTCATGGTTTCATGAACCGCTGGGTAATCAAAATTATTATGCTGCCACCTGTTGTCTGTTAATTATTCTGAGGAGATACTCATAAATCATAACACCGGACAATAAATCAAACTGTCAGTTCTCGGGTCAAAGGTTACCCATGAAAAGTTATAGGTCACCCACAGGGTGTGAAAGAGCAGGGTTTTAGAGCATCACTCATTGTCAAGCACTGTTGGGAGAAGTGCCATAGAAACAAAAGGAAAACTGAAGTACAGAAGAATTCCAGCCAGGGAACAGGAGGAGTCAATCCAACATTGCATATCCAACTACCAGCAAGATCCTCTCTCCCCGGCTCAGAGATTCGCTGCTCCCTCAGAACGCTGTTGCAAACACTGTCCCCTTTGGAAAAGCCTGAAGAGCTGTAGTGTTAGAACATTATCTTTTTCATGTTCACTGGAGAATATGCTGGAGAAGTTCACATCCTACTGCATTATTTATCCGGACAATCAGAAGACGTCAAACTGGAGGATGCTTCCGAATGTCTTACTTCCTAAATTAATGTGGTTTGGAATACGTTTTCCTTGTGGTGTGACAAGAACTTCAACTGCGTTTAACATGTTCGAGTCATTTATTTTCAGTCCTCTGTACTTAAAATAAGATCGTCACTCCGAACCAGTGTGCATTGATGGATGTCCTTGATTTAAAATCTGGCTAGGGCTAAACTATTTCTGATGTTGTGGGAGCAACTTTAGGATGAAGTGTAATGAAGACGTAATGACAAGGCAGGCGGGGAACAGAAATGATGTTTTAGTTCAGAGGTGCGTTGCCTGCGGTTTGAATTAGATTCTGTAAAGTGCCTTCATGAAAAATTCCTCTCCAAAACATTATTTTTTATTTTAGTTTGCATTAATTTGTTTTTTTCTGCTCCATAACCATGGCTTTCCTCATGAGGAACAGAAGTACAATCAGAGGGTCCACTTGGGTCTGATTTTTTTTTCTTTCAAAGGACACGCCAGTTTCCATTCAAACCGTAGGTCTGAGAATGGATGCTCAGAAAGAATATGCTCCAGAAGATTATCTACTCCACCTTCTCCCTTCAACCTGGCAAGTCATTACTGCCCCATTTTTAATCGATGAAAGTCAGCCTCAGAACATAAATGATTTGTCAGGTAGCAGTGGATGCCAAAGCACACTCACTGATCCAGCCTTAACTACGCCTTCAAATTTATACCCATGAACCAAAGAGTTTAATTCCGATGTTGCAATAAAGGGCATCATGGCTGCTGAAGCCCAAATGTGGTGAATTCAGGAGTTAACCATGAACAATTCTACATTGGACAATATTATAAAATAGGAAAGTCATGTTACTTGACAATTCTCTCATCATAATGCAATTTGTTGAAGCTATTCTGATCATTTACATTTTTCACTGGGCTAACATTTGGGCAAGTGAGTCCACGTTGCTGAAGCAGAAATTGTGAGCAGTGACTTTCCCAGTTTTCTCTCAGAGGAGAATTGAGAGCTTTCATCCACTTGACATGCAGGCATTGAGGCACTGAGTACATGCTAGAAGCTAGGTAGAATAATAGGTGCCAGAGGTAGAGCCAAGCTATGACAAGCTCCTCTTGGAGCTGAGAGTCCAGTAGAGCTCTCTGTCCAGCAGATCCCTTAGATCCTGTCCCTTGCAGGAAAGCTTAGGCTGATTTGTTTTCCTTGGAAGGAACTGGCCATGCCCATATCCAGAGTGTGGAAAATCAGGGGATCTGTCACTCTTTACAGTGAGGGTGTATCAAGTCATCAGGAAAGACCACAGAAACCCTTCTTCAGAAATTTCAATAATGGACCACTAAGCCCTGTTAGAGACTGAACTGTGTTCCCCTAATATTCATATGTTGAAGGCCCCAGCGCCTCAGAATGTGAATTTGTTTGGATATAGGACCTTTACAGCCATGGTTAGCTTAAAATGAGATCAGATAAGTGGGCTTTAATCCAATATAACTTGTGTCCTTATAAGAGGAAGGGACACCAGGGCCACATATGCACAGAGAAAAGACCATGTAAAGAGCCAGCGGGAAGGGAGAGAGGCCTCAGGAAGAAACTACCTGTGGACACCTTGATCTTGGACTTCTAGCTTTCAGAACTGTGAGACAATGAATTCCCTTGCTTAAGCTACCCAGTCTGTGGTACCTTGTAATGGCTGCCTGATATGGTAAGTCTGTCTCCTCACCCAAATCTCATCTTGAATTGTAGCTCCCATAATTTCCCCATGTTGTAGGAGGGACTCGGTGGGAGATCACTGAATCATGGGGACAGTTTCCCCTATGCTGTTCTTGTGGTAGTGAAGAAGTCTCACGACATCTAACTGTTTTATAAGGGATTTCCTCTTTCACTTGGTTCTTATTCTTCATGCCTGCCATCATGCGAGACATCCCTTGCTCTTCTGTCATGATTGTGAGGCCTCCTTAGCCGTGTGAAACTGAGAGTCAATTAAGCCTCTTTCCTTTATCAATGACACACCCTTGGGTATGTCTTTGTTAGCAGCATGAGAACAGACTAATACACTGCCTTAGCTGACTAACACGGCTCCTTCCTGATGCAAAGTGGGGGTGTCTCTATCCTATCCACCAGTATCCAGAGAAGCAGGAAGTTCTGAGGACAAGAGAGTGTGCTCTGTGAGAAGCCAGGAATGTCATACTCTTTGGGGGAAATTCCTGATGTCATGGATGAGCCATTGGTGGGGAGAATACCATGGAGATTCCTGCCTGGCAAGCTGCTGCAGGAGCTTGGGAGGTCATCTTTGTAATGGCTGCCTGATCTGGTTAAGTCTGTGTCTCCACCCAAATCTCATCTTGAATTGTAGCTCCCATAGTTCCCACATGTTGTAGGAGGGACCAGGTAGGAGACAATTGAATCATGGGCAGTTTCCCACATACCGGCTTTCGTTTTTCCCTTGGTTGTCATTCTTCCTGCCTGCCTCCATGCAAGATGTCCCTTGCTCTTCTGCCATGATGGTGAGGCCTTGAAGTGTAGCTCCCATAATTCTCACGTGTTGCAGTAGGGACCTGGTGGGAAATAATTGAATCTGGAATTGTGCAGCTCAGAAAGGGGACACTGCAACTTCCCAGAGTCAAAAAAGTAATAATTTGCATTTGATTCAAATAATTCAAGAATTTACATGATAATCTCTGGGTAAGCACTAAAAGAGGAGTGAAATAATGTATGATTAACAAGATAAGAGAGGGTCAAGAGTGACATAATAATATTAATAAACATTAATCCCAAAGAAGGCAAAAATAAAAGGAAAAAGAAAAATAAGTGGGTTAAATAGAAAAGAAGTATTAGTATAGTATTAGCATAATAGGATAATAGCTATAAACCCAAATAGAGCAGTAATTATATTAAACATAAATTGGGTACATACTCTAGAAAGTATGTAGACAATTGAAAGAAATAAAAACAAAAGCCTACCTACAAGCAACTTCTAAGAGAAATACCTTAAATATAAGCATGCAGAAAGGCTGAAAATATAAGAACTGAAACAGATACTACGTATGTAGACTGACCAAAATATTAATGTGCTAATACTACTGTCAGACAAACGAGATTCTAAGCAGGAAGCATTACTAGAAACAAATAGGAAGAATTTTATAATGAAAAGTGGTCAGTTTACTAGATATATCTAATAACTTTAAGCATGTATACATACAATAACATAACTTCAAAATATGTAAAGCGAAAGTGACATAGTTGTTAGAAATAGGAAAATCCATGAGAGTACTAGAATTTAACACATTATGTCTGATAGAACTAGCAGTCAAAACACTGGCAAGGTCATAGAATATCCAGACGATTAACAAATTTGACCAATTGATATATTTAACATGTATTTTTACATATACAATATCTATTATACATTATTAGAAACATAATTACTGCATTTGCTATGGTTTGAATGTGTCCTTTCCAAAGGTGTTTGCTGATGTAATAGTATGAAGCAGTAGGATCTTTAAGATGTTATTAGGCCAGTTGGGTTTCTCGATCATGAATGGGATTAAGACCCTTGTAAAAAATACTTTATGCAGTGTTTGGCGAGCTGCCCTTTCACCTTCCAATATGGGAGAACACTGCAATCCTCCTCGTCAAGGGATGCAGCCCTCGCCCGGCAACCTAACCTGCCAGTACCTTGATCTTGGACTTCTCAGCCTCCACATCTAAGAGAAAATAAATTTCTGTTCGTACAAATGACCCGTCTCAGGTATTCTCTTACAGCAGCAGAAACAGACTAAGATAGCATCCAACAACTATATAAAACATTAAAGCTAAAGCCTTATCATTTTTGAGTGTACATGGAACATGATGCCACCCCATATTTCTCCTGTTGGTAAAACAGGCCTATCTCCCTTATGTAGCAGATGTTTTGTCCACTGGGAGGTTCTTCATTTTCTGTTACTTCCCTTGGCCACATCTAAAGTGGATATTGGGAAGTGTGCCCTTCTTGCTGGCTAAGGAGCTTTTTTTTTTTTTTTTTTTTTTGAGACGGAGTTTTGCTCTTGTTACCCAGGCTGGAGTGCAATGGCACGATCTCGGCTCACCGCAACCTCCGCCTCCTGGGTTCAGGCAATTCTCCTGCCTCAGCCTCCTGAGTAGCTGGGACTACAGGCACACGCCACCATGCCCAGCTAATTTTTTGTATTTTTAGTGGAGACGGGGTTTCACCATGTTGACCAGGATGGTCTCGATCTCTTGACCTCATGATCCATTCTCCTCGGCCTCCCAAAGTGCTGGGATTACAGGTGTGAGCCACCACGGGAGCTTTCTAAGTCCAATTCCTGGCTGTTGAATAGTAGGGGACTGAGGAGTAAGTCTCCAGTGGTGCCAGCCCAGGTTCATAGATTCTCAAGCAATCTGACTCAAAACCTTAGTAGCTTTTGTTTCTTTGATTACAGGCAGGGTTGTGAAGGTTGAAATATTTATTTGTTTTCTTGCCCTTACCCTCATACCATGGTATAACAGGAAGGGCAGGATTGGTCTATCTGAAGGAGGAATGAGGTTTTTATCACTGGCATGGCATCGAATTGCTAGTACATGGAGATGATAAAAAGTCAGGCTGTTTGGTGGGTTTGTTACTGTTTTAAAATTCTCTATCGACAACGTACCTCCTTATTGCCTGGACGTGGGTAAGAACACTTCCATCACAAAGCCCCTCCTGGGTTGCCAGATCCTGTAACCTCTGGTGCTCATGTTATGTAGGTTATTACATTAAGCCAGTCAGGCTTATGTGGGAAAACCAAGTCTTCAGTCTTATCTCTATCGAGCATTATTTTAGTAAACTGAGAGGTTTTGACAGTATCTGTAGGACGTTTTTGCTATTGTTTTAAAATTTTTATTGTTTATATTTAAGGTGTCCAAAATGATGTTTTGATACTATGGTTAAGCAAGTGAACATATCCATCTACCCACATAATTTTGTTATTTTTAATCTGCCTTTGTCCCTCAGAAAGTTTTAAAATTTTATCTCTTACTGTTTGGGGTCTAAATGCAAATAACATTTTAACATTAAAAATCCCTACATTTTTGGGATCTCTCTATTCACATAACTGCTTGCAACTCTGCCAGTTTTTCTAAGCTCACCAATTTCTCCAATACCCCGCCGAACGTAGCTGTTCACCGCTGACACTAACAACTAATGCGTGCCTTTCATTTCTTCCCCTAAAGTTACAAGTTTCTTATGCAAGTAGTCTGCTCTCCAAGTAATCAAAGGTGCACCATGCATTATGCTACTGTGCAGTATACATAGTCATTTCAAATCAGTTTCCTCACCACCTTCACTTTCCAGCATTTGACATAATTTCCTAACTGTCTTTCATTCAGGTCAAGTTAGGTTTGTGCTGTGGTGACAATTTCAGGCCTTCAGTGAAGGTTTAAGGTATGAAATTTATGTCATGCCCTTTAAAAAGGTACAGTTGTTTAGGCAAATCTCCATGTGGCCCATCTGGGATGCCAGCTTCTTCAATCTCATGGCTCTGTTCTATTAATAAAGGCCCCAGTTCTTTCCATCACAGAGAAGTAGAAGTTTGCAAAGGAGTTTTCCTCTGCCTCAATGCAGCAGCGACATACACCCCTTAGAACAGTCACATGACCATCTCACTATGAGGAAGTAAGAGGAGAGCAGGAAATTCACAAACGAAAGAAAGATCAAGTACCTGGGAGCACCAGTAATGTTTCTCAGAGATAGGTGGTATAGTCTCCATTTTAAACACGGGCAAACTGAAGCTCAGGAACATTAAAAGGATTTTCCCAAGATTCTAGGTTTTAGTAATGGACAAAGCACACAATCAAACCCAGATCAATCTGATAATTTACTATGTAAGATACTTCTCCAGTGTATTATTTTTCTTATTTTAGATATTCTGACATCAGATTATTGTCATATGAGTACCACTTGAAGATTTAAGTGCTAAGTAGGAAATATTTCTCTGTAGGACCACAATAGCATGTGCTCTCTCTCGCTCTCTGTATACATAATACACACACACACACACACACACACACACACACACACACACACATATAAAACAATTCTGTTTATGTTTAGAATACATATATTTTCAATGGCTAATAAGTTAGAAGCATTCATCTGAGAAATTTGTATAGCTGTCTCCCGATGTCCCTGGGATTTTGTCCCAGGATTTCCACAGATGACAAAATCCAAGCACACCAAAATTTGAGAATGCTCAAGTCCCTAATATAAAGTGGCTGTATACCTCAAATCATTTCTAGATTACTTATTATACTGAATGCAATGCATACACATCATTTGCTTAAATTCAGTTTTGCTTTTTGAAACTTTGTAGAATTTTTTTTCCCAAATATTTTCTGCCTCTCGTTGGTTTAATCCAGTGATGGTTGAACCCATGGATCTGAGGGTTGACGATACTGGTTTTGTGTGTATCTTCTTTCCAGGGAGCTCGGCATTTGCTGCCAATGGGTTAACTTGCCCAGCGCCGTCAGGGATATGATTATCTTGCAGGGAGCATTGGAAGGCTTGGTAGCTTCATGTATGCAACAAGAAGGTGTAGGAAAAACCAGTTACTGGAGCAAAAAGCAGGACTTAGCTGGTGAGCAGAACTGTATCATGAGACACTCAGCCAGTAAGGGCATAAACTAGGAATCACTAGATATGAAGTCACAGGAGAACAACCGGGGGATTAGTTGACAGAATAATGGTTGAGAGGATGGAAGTTGCCAATCGATATTAAGATGCCAGAAACCAAAGAGGTGTGTGTAGGGGTATAATGCAAGGGAGAATCAAACCATCAGAAAGTAATTGTAGTAGCTTGTTTTCACAGCTAAAATCTGCCTTTTTGTATGTGCATTCTACCATGTCTGTCTGGGAAAACAGTGGCTGCTGCCTGAAAATTTTGCCTCTACCAAATTTTATTACTTTGAGACTGCATAAAAACGACCTCATGTATTGGATATAAAGGTATACCTTATCTGAAACTCAGGTTTTAAAAAATATTTTTTAAATCCCTAGAGCATAAAGGCATAAAGCAAAAGCCCAATCTTTTGTCTGAATTCTTTTTACTTTTTAAAAAAAGTTATTTTATTGTGTTTATAAAAAGCACCTCAGGCTCCTTTTAATGACTTTGTCATATTTCTAAGCACAAAAAAGAAAAACCACTGTAAATACCATCTTTTAAAAATTGCCACAATATTAGGTAAATACCATTTCAAATACATTATACGTCTGTGTTCAGCTACAGTAATATATAGGCAAATAATCTTGTAGCATACTACTTATAAAGCATGAAAATAAAAATTGTCAAACTTTTCATTTTTCTTGACTTTAACATAAGGAAAAGAGACTAAAGAAATGGCTGGACTTCATATATATTCTTCATGCATCCTATATGAAATCTCTCAGGAGAGAAAGGAAACAAAGAGAAAAGGAGATAAACATAAAGAGCTTGAAGACATTTTTTCATAGCATGTTTCGACTTTGGATGATTTTAATCGATTGCTTACTCTGAAAGAGGGAAAAATTGTACTATAACTGTAAAAAAATATTTTTTCTTTTCTCATCTCTGAATTTTATTAGTTAAAAAATAACTTTTTCTGTTGTCAGGATTTTAACATTTAGATTCTGTTCTATATTCATATTTGTTTAAAGTTAATATTCAATATTTATATTATGTTAACATTACATTATATTAAACATATTCATAGTTGTTTAAATATAATTCTATACAGAACTAAATGGGTTCAAGGCTTACTTTTGATTACAGATTCATATCATGCTTGACTGGGCTTTATCTTCAGGTAGATATTATTTTTGCTGTTGTTGAAGTCTCATGGGGGCTGCTAACTTGAGGTTTTACATAATTGCAAATGTTGCTACATTTAAAGGGCAATTTAGCTGGATATACTTTTTGAAGATTTTTTTTCCCATCAAGATGATTTTAGGCCTTGCTCTACTATTTCCTGGCCTAAGAATTGCATCTGTCCTTTTATCACAAAATGCAGTGCTTTTTAACTTATTTTTGGTTTCCGGTGTCAGTAATGTTTTGAAGGAGAGTTAATGGTAATATGTCTGTAGCTAGTTCAACCTGATTGATTGTGGCTTTGATATTTGAAAGGCAGTTATATATTTTATATTTGAAAGGCAAATTCTCTATTTCTTTTCTTTTTTTAGTTTAGTTTTGTTTTTAGAGTCAGGGTCTCACTCTGTCAGCAGGCTGGAGTTCAGTGGCACAATCATGGCTCACTGCAGGTTGGAACCCCTGGGCTCAAGTGATCCCCCAGTCTCAGCCTCCTGAGTAGCTAGGACTATGGGTGCACACCACCACACCTGCCTAGTTTTTAAATTTTTTGTAGAGATATGGTCTCTCTGTATTGCCCAAGGTTGTCTCAAACTCCTGGCCTCAAGTGATCTTTCTGCCTTAGCCTCCCACATCTTGGGATTTTAGGCATGAGTGAACACATCCAGCCAAATTTTTTCCTGGGTATAAAATTCTTGGGCCAAACCTTCTGTTTCTCTCAAGACTTCGCATATGTTATGGCATTATCGTCTGGTATTGAATCTATATCTACATATCTGCTGAAGGAGTTAAAAATATGCTCTTTTGGCATATTGACTATTTTGAGTTAAAGGCACTTGAAAAACACCAAGTGCAGGCTGGGCACAGTGGCTCATGCCTGTAATCCCAGCGCTTTGGGAAGCCGAGGCGGGCAGACCATGAGGTCAAGATATTGAGACCATCCTGGCCAACATGGTGAAACACCGTCTCTACTAAAAATATAAAATTTAGCTGGGCGTGGTGGTACATGTCTGTAGTCCCAGCTACTTGGTAGGCTGAGGCAGGAAAATCACTTGAAGCCAGTGGGCGGAGGTTGCAGTGAGCTGAGATCATGCCGCTGCACTCCAGCCTGGGCAACAGAGAGAGACTGTGTCTCAAGAAAAGAAAAACAAGTACAAAAAAGATCAGTCTGACTTTCCTTCTGTTAGTTAAAAAGCTGGAGATGAGGCTGGGCGCGGTGGCTCAAGCCTGTAATCCCAGCTACTCAGGAGGCTGAGGCAGGAGAATTGCCTGAACCCAGGGGGTGGAGGTTGTGGTGAGCCGAGGTCGCCCCATTGTACTTCAGCCTGGGTAACAAGAGCGAAACTCTGTCTCAAAAAAAAAAAAAAAGCGCTGGAGATGAAATTCGCATGTGAAAGATGCCCTTCCGGTAACAGAAGGAAAGAAACATTCTTATCATCAAAGATAGGAAGCCAAGGCCGAGGAAACAAACCTTGTTAGATGAATCCTTATCCTGCTAACCACTTCTCCATCCAATTAACTACTCTTGCCCAAGCCCCTTTGCCTTGTTATATTTTTATAGTTTACTATGCCTCATCTAATTCAGTATACACATGCTCATCGTGAACTGTGTCTTTGGGTCTCATTTCCTTATGAAGCCTCCTTTATCACATGAAACTTGTATTAAATACATCTGAATGTTCTTCATCTGTTGACCTATCTTATGTCAACTTAACTCTCAGTCCTAGCTAACAAACCCTAAAAGAATAGAGGTAAAACTTTGCCTCACCTACAAGGCACATGTACACATGTGCATATACACACATGCATATATGTATGTACATACATAGATGTATATTCATTGTTTATGTGAATATGTCTATCTTTGTACATATGTCTATGTATGCATATGTACAAAATGAATGAGGCAATTCTTTTCTTTTCTTGTTTTTTTTTTTTTTTTTTTTTTTTTGAGATGGTCTCCCTCTGTCACCCACGCTGCAGTGCAGTGGCCTGATCTCGGCTCACTGAAACCTCGGCCTCCCAAGTTCAAGTGATTCTCCTGCCTCAGCCTCCTGAGTAGCTGGGATTACAGGCAAGCACCACCATGCCCAACTAATGTTTGTATTTTTAGTGGAGATGGGTTTTCACCATGTTGGTCAGGCTCATCTCAAACTCCTGACCTCGTGATCCGCCACCCTTGGCCTCCCAAAGTGCTGGAATTACAGGCATGAGCCACCGTGCCCCAACCTGGCAATTTTTTTTTTTAATAAGTAATTTGCTTTCTTTGCCTCAATGTTTGAATGTCCTTAAAGTTTAATATTTAATTATGCTCTACCTTTCAGTTAATAATTTTGAATTTGAGAGAAAACGTACCTTAAAATGGGCAATTGCCATTTCCTCAAGTTCAACAAAGAATGATTTTATGTCACAAGTCTTACCCTTAAAAATATACAGGGCTGTGTGGCTAACAGAAATATGTAAAGCAGGCTTGGTTACTTCAAAAGGGAATGATGGTGCCATGGTGAATCAGACAATAAATTCTTTATAGTAAAACTCTTAGATGTAATTTTTTTAAGAGAGAGAATGCACAGGCCAAAAATATTTTTTCCCAGTTATTGATTCTTGGCTTATAACTTGTGTAATTTTTCTGTTCTATTTTTATTGTTTATTTTTTCCACGTTAGGGACCGTGATCCACTTTTGTTAGACTATTTTTTGTCTTCCATTATTATTTTCTTTCTTATTGCTAAAGTCTTAGTATCTTCTGTCTGTATTGCAGTGTCTTCAGCCTTTTCTTTATGCCTACCCTTCCTCAAGGTTCTTCTCTTCCTTCATTTTGAAAATGTATTCATTAATTTGTTAATAGTATAATTCTAGTCTTCACTTGATTTTACTTGTCAGCTCTCCTTATATCTCATTGTTATTTTACTATTTAAGTGTTGAGCTCTAGTTCAATTGAATTTATATTATTGTTGTTTTTCTATTGCATTAGCAGTAATAGAAGATTGTCTATTCTGCATTTTGTCAACTGTTTTATAGACTGGGTTCTACATTTGCCTCCTATGTGTAATTTTCTATTTTCTTCTCTCTCTTTTTTTCAATAGAATGCTTGCATATTTCCATGTCATTTATTTTTATCATGTTGGTAGAATGGGTCTTTGTCTGGAATTCTACTTACCTTGATATAGTGTAGGTAAATACCCCTTGACTCACTTTTCATCTTCTCTGATTCTTGTTTATTTTCTCTGAGCTAAGTTTTCCATAGACCGATCGAGGATAGGTTCAGGGAGAAGGAAAAGCCATATCCCTTAAGTAAAGTTGAAAGCTGGGACTTTGCTTTCAGAATTAGGCTCTGTATTTCCTTTCTCAATTTTTTTGACTTCCTGGTACCAGGGTTATTGCAGCTAGCAAGGTGGCCTGGGATATAATTCAGATCACTTCCTCAGGGAAGGGTGCAGCCCTGAGCCTTCGGATTTGTCAGAGTTACTCCCAGTTGTTTACTTGCTTAATTTCACTCCAGGTAACTGTTTCCTGCTTTCATCCCTTGTAAGGAACTGCTTCCTCTTTTCAGGTAAATGAAATCGATAGGGAAAGACATACCAACAGTCTGCAGTGTCTTCTGTTTAAGCTAAAGCACAAAATTGCAGGCGTATAAAATACTCTATTTTGGTAGCATTTCTGGGAGACAGGTTGATTGGCACCACACCCGTCTTTCTCAAATTGTGCTAGAAACTTTGCCTGTTCTCATCACTTTACCTTTTGAGTTTTTGATAGGAGTACAGTTTCCTTTCCTAATGCAGTTACCTTTGGCAGCTATGTAATCATCATCATCATTATTACTCTGCAGGTTTTGGGAAGAGAGAAAGGCTGTCATTCTTCCACGTGTTGCTATCTGTTCTTAGAAATTCTCTCTTCCTCTACTCCATGGAAAGGAAATTTATCTTGTTGGAGGGCATGTTTCAACATGTCTGGGAGTTGGAGGAAATAGAACCACTTGAGATTACTGTAAAATGGTTTCTTGGTTACTAATTTGCAGATACCACACAAATGGGCAGATAAAACTGAAGAATAAGGTAATTTATTGACTTCTCTGGTGAGGTTTCCTGAATACACTATATCTTAGGGAAAGACTCAGTTTCAAGGAAATCATAATGGTTGGCAGTGGATAAGGATGGGTTAACATGAGTTGGGGCCATATGTGAGTCTGGGCCATCAGAAAGGAAATCTGAGAATAATGAAAAGGGCACTTGCATGGATAAGATAGGGATGCCTTCTGAGGTCTAAATGTTCCAGGTTGTTCATCTCCCTCTGAAAGAACTTCCAGCTCAGCAAATACTAAAATGTGAATTAGACTGGAGGTCACAGTGATTAGGAAGACAGATAGGTAGGTACAAATGCTGCCAGGTTGGGAGATGTAGCATTAAGGCTCAAAATTCTAGCATGTTAGTTTGATCTGCAGATGTTTAATAAGTCTGGTTGTGGTGGGGATTATACCTCTTTTGTTCTTATTTTCTGACTTGTGGTCCCTGACATAAGATGATTGGACTTAGAAATTTTTGATTTTGCCGGGCGCGGTGGCTCACGCCTGTAATCCCAGCACTTTGGGAGGCCGAGGCGGTTGGATCACGAGGTCAAGAGATCGAGACCATCCAGTCAACATGGTGATACCCCGTCTCTACTAAAAATACAAAAAATTTGCTGGGCATGGTGGTGCGTGCCTGTAATCCCAGCTACTCAGGAGGCTGAGGCAGGAGAATTGCCTGAACCCAGGAGGTGGAGATTGTGGTGAGCTGAGATCATGCCATTGCACTCCAGCCTGGGTAACAAGAGCAAAACTCCGTCTCAAAAAAAAAAAAGAAATTTTTGACTTTGAGATGGTTTAAAAGCAACATGTGTTCAGTAGAAACCATACTTCAAATACCCATATAACCATTGTCGTTTTAAATTTCAGTACAGTCTTCAATAAATTACATGATATACTCAACACTTCATTATAAAATAGGCTTTGTATTAAATTATTTTGCCCACCTGTAGGCTCAAGTAAGTGTTCTGAGCATGTTGAAGGAAGGCTATGCCAAGCTATGATGTTTGGTAGGTTAGTTATATTAAACGCTTTTCGTTTCTTAGAATATTCTCGACTTATAATGGGTTTACCAGAATGTAACCCCATCATAAGTCAAAGAACATCTGTATCTCTCTTGCTAAAGGAGTGTTTACAAAAAGTCTCAAATCCTTACTGGAAAAAATGAGTTACAAATGAAGACATATTATAATGCCTTCATTGTGTTGTTGTTTATAATGTATTTTAAAAATCAAGTCCTCTAACTTGGCTGAATCTCAGTGCATTCAGAAATTATGGTGTGGGCTAGACACCATCATGACCATTCCACTGGCGAATCATTGGGAATATACATGGACATTGTTGTATTACTTCTAGTGATCCCTCTTAAAAGATGAAATTTGGACTCAACTTAGAAAAAATTGTTAGCAAAATGTCATTTAATCTTGGTAGTTGGGCAATGAGACAGAACGTTTTGCATGTTTGCAAAATAAGCTTCATTTTGATGCATTTGGTTATACTGATTATATTAATTAACTTAACAGCAAGTGTGAAGATTATTTATGATGCATTAAAAATGATTGGACCTTAGTTACTTCCCTGGTAGAACAAGGGACTTGAATTTCAGGGTGAGGTTTGTAAAAAATTTAGCTTGCTGGTATGCAAATTCAAATTTTAGAAATGATCCTTTGAAAACAAATGAAATCCCATAAAGGGAAATAATTATACATAATATTTCCCTCAGAAAGCAGAATTCAGATGTTTTATCTAAACAAGATTTTTTTTTCAGTTTATGGTTATGAAGTATCTCTATTTTTGTTTAAAGCTATTCATTCATTTACTTTAAGGCATTCATTCATTTATTATAGGAAATAAAATATAATTTATATTTTATTTTTATTTATAGGTATTTATTTTATTTATAGGTGAACACCAAAATTGGAATTTTGGTGTTCGCCTATAATATCTCAGATGTGGGCATCATAAGAAATATGAAAATGGGTCACAAGTTAAGCTATTGATGTCCAAGATTTCTTCTTTTAGAACAACCTCGAGTAATTTTATTTTTAAAACTTTAATATTTTAATTGTATTTTTCAATGGAAATTCTATTCGAATTCCTTTGCAGACCTTTTTTCTCTTCCTTTACAAACTCAGGACAGAATATTTTTCTGAGAAACATTATTTTTTCTTTTTCTTCTTCTTCTTCTGCATCTGCTGCTTTTCTTTTCCTGTTTGGCTATTTATACGCCATGGGCACCAGGCAATTTCTGGATGAAAGTTTACGTGGATTTTTCAAGTTCAATAACCCCATGGGACTTGCATTTCCATTACCAACAGTAAATTTAATCACACAAGAAAATGCACAAATCTCCAATAAGGAATAAGCCAAATGTGAATAATATTGAATACGTCACATTTAAACTTTAACTTACTGGTAAAGGCCAGATTAATGATTTCAAGGAGTCTTTTAAATTTCACATATAATGTGTTTTGTTTCATTTTCTTTGGTTCTGAAGATTTTACTTCTCTTGGTAGGAGGCAGGTGTGTAGTAGATGAAAAGTTAGTGGGAGCAGTAGAGTAATCTACATATCTTAACCAGCATAGCTACTTCAGGCCATAATTATTATAGCTACTGTGAACAGGTTCGCACCTATGTTTTCTGGTTCTTAATGCATCTAAAAGAGAGTCTGAGGCTGCATAGTTTCTATGAATGCATGTGTAATGTCTGTTTGATAAGTGTCTTCTCACGCCCTGAGGACTTTTATAGGCAATTTGCATTTCACAATGAGAGAAATCAGCTGGAGAGGGTTTATTGTTTTTTATAATAGAGAGGAGTGTGAAAATATCCCAGTTCTACAGATGGCATTTCTCGTTAGCCTTGAACATATACATGTGCAAGGATTGCTTTATCTTAACTAATACAGCCACCCAAAAGGCTATTTTTAGAGGTGAATTTGCAATAATTTGCGTTTGGTTGGATTGCAATAATTACTGGAACTTCTTTAAAGACAGACAGTATTTATTTGAACTCCTGGCTCTAGAGTGACTTCATAATACTGGGAAGGAAATTTCCTTTTGTGTTGATCTCTTTTAAACAGTAGATTGCAATATGTCTATAATGCGATCAGCCTGATTTTTAAATAACTCAGAAGGCAAACCAGAGACTCCAGAGCTAGTACAGAAGAAATTACATGCATATGTGAACCAAAAAAGCTGTGGTGATAGATCTCTAAAGAGATCTGTGAAAGAAAACCACTGTATATAAAAACGCATACCGATGAACAATAAAATCTTATCGGAAAACTTCAGGATCCTTGCAATGTATAAACTTAGCTCGAGTGTCATAGCATTTCATCTTCAAGTTGAGGTTGAGTATTAACTTCTAAATTTGACCAGGGAATAATGACAAATGATTCCTGTGAAACCCCATCTCTACTAAAAAGATAAAAATTAGCCAGGTGTGGGTGCAGGTACCTGTAATTCCGGCTACTCAGGAGGCTGAGGCGGGAGAATCACTTGAAACCGGAAGGTGGAGGTTGCAGTGAGCTGAGATCCCACCACTGCACTCCAGCCTGGGTGACAAGAGTGAAACTCGGTCTCAAACTTGCCATGCTCAGTGGCTAGATTTGCATCACTTTCAGGTATTCTTAGTTTATAGCATGCATGGTTTTCTAAACTATCTTTTCCCTGTCTCAGCTAGTTTCCTGTCTTGACCAAATAGAGTACATTATGCGACCAGTCATCAAACTTGGATGACCTCTTCCTTTGGAAAACTGCCTGAGAAAATATGTACACATATATTTTGGGCAAGTTATTAAACCTAACAGTAAAAACAAAATATTATTTCTAAACAAATATCTTAGCCCACTGCCATCTGCATGACACTCCAAGACATACCTATTTGTAAGACTTTCTATTTTCTATGCTTCAAATTACTCTGAAATTACAGTCTACACAACTGATTATCAGATAGAAATATTGAAACAGAAATAAAGTATTTTTCATACTCCTTCAAACCTGATGAACCAAGAGTTTTTTCCTCTGCTCTTCAGTCTGTCATTTCTCTCAGAATAAATAGCTAAATTGAGCCACCTGTGAAGAAAACAATGTGATTTATTTCCACTAAAGGTAATTCCCATTCTGATAACTTCAGCCTAAAAGCAGAAGCCTCCTAAGCCACTTTCTTCACTGAACAGTTTCTGAATGGCTCTTTATCTTCAGAATTGCACCTCACCTCTGGTTCCTGGGGATCACAGTAGATTTTAAGGGTCCACTTGGATGTGGCACAGTTTTAGTTGTTGTTCAATTTTAATCAAACAGGCATTATTTCTTTCTACTAGAAATTTTCTATCCATGTCATGATAGCTGCCTAGTAGATGGCATCCATGCTCTATCCGTGATGCACCATAGAACACCTTGATAGACTGATAGACTCAGGAGCTGAAGATGTTAAAATTATTGACTCTCTCAACCATGAGAAACAGGGTTAAAAAGTTTCTTTGAAATACACCCTATTTTCAGACACATCCAACTCAGAGAGAGGTTATTTTATAAAATCAAATTATTTGTATAAAATAATGATTTAGAGATAATATATTAAATTTATTAAAATTGAGTTACCAAAACCTTTTTGAGAAGCATTCTGTGCTTAAATACACTTTGGCTGATTGAAATTTGGGTTTGTTCTTTCAGATGATTCATATTAGGCTATTTGTTATTTTGTGGTATGTAGAATGGTTTAACACTATTTAAATTGAAATATTAGCAATATAGTTTTTATAATCAACTATGTATATGTGTGCACATCTACATATATGCATATAATCAGAATGATAATATTTCTACCATTTTTTAGAAAGATGAGGACATAAAAAATGTTTGTGGTAAGGAATGTACTTCACTGAGACAAGTGTTATGACAATTTGGTTGTATTTTACTGGCTAGAATGAATTTTGGTCCCCGATTTCACCTCTGTTATTATTAATTTCTCTCTTCTATCAATATTAAATCAAAACTATATTACTTATCTTCAGATTTCAGGATGCATAAAAATGTATAGTAGGAAGGTTAATGTCCCATAATCCTCAAAATAGCACTGGTAGGTGAGCATTAAGCATCTTTATTTCACATTATTTAAGGAACTCACACAAAATATTCCTAAAAGTTTCATGAATGTAAATACTCAGTTTAATACTGGAAATAATCTAAGTGTCCAAAAATAGAAGAACGTTCAATACGTTATGCTTTAATGAAGGACTTATGTAGCTATTAAAAATGATGCTTGCAGGCCGGGCGCGGTGGCTCACGCCTGTAATCCCAGCACTTTGGGAGGCCGAGGCGGGTGGATCACAAGGTCAAGAGATTGAGACCATCCTGGTCAACATGGTGAAACCCCGTCTCTACTAAAAAATACAAAAAATTTGCTGGGCATGGTGGCACGTGCCCGTAATCCCAGCTACTCAGGAGGCTGAGGCAGGAGAATTGCCTGAACCCAGGAGGCGGAAGTTGCGGTGAGCCAAGATCACGCCATTGCACTCCAGCCTGGGTAACAAGAGCGAAACTCCATCTCAAAAAAAAAGAAAAAAAAAATGATGCTTGTAAAAAGCTTTCCACAACATAAGTCAATGCTGTTGTTTCGTTAGAAAAGAAATATATAAAATACATTTCGAGAATCGTCTCAGTCATGCCAAAACATGTGCTTAAGAAACAATGGGACCTCAGCTGGGCACAGTAGCTCGCACCTGTAATCCTAGCACTTTGAGAGGCAGAAATGGACAGATTGCCTAAGCTCAGGAGTTCAAGACCAGCCTAAGTAACACAATGAAACCCTGTCTCTACTAAAACATAAAAGAAATTAACTGGGTTTGGTGACAGAGTGAGACTCTGTCTCTACCAAAAAAAAAAAAAAAAAGGAGATCCCATGTAATTGTTAATTGTGGTCACCTCTAGACAGTTTCTGATTTTTTTTTAGCTTTATTTGTGTTTTCTAAATTTCCTCCATAATTATTCAACACTTTTATTGTTGATTAAAATCTGTAAAGATAGAACTTTCATTGTCTTTTCTATAACGAATCACTGAGCTTACAAAGATTTTGTACTATTCAGATACCTAGGGATGGTGATGAGGGATGGGACTGAAATAGTGCAGTTCAAGAGTATTCTCAGATCCCTTAAGGCAACATCAACCTATTCCGTGATGTTTTCTAGCTGGCACTTCATCAGCATATTGATTTTAAAGTTTTATTGACTCTTGCTAGGCATGTTGTAAGCTCTTTCTGTAAGCCATCGGTCCCTCTGCTCTTCACTCCTTGGCTTTGATTGAGCTATTGAATGTTTCTTATGTGAGGCCAGGTCACATCAGTGAGATCTCTAGCCTCTGAAGAATTGAGATGTCCAGCTATCTGCAATGTCTTAAACTTTACAAATCCCCGTACTTGTGTGTAGATGTAAATTCTGCAGGCACTAACTTTTCTGAAATTTCGTCTTGCTCCTTACTCCGTACCTTGGCTCATGCTCTTCCCATTTGCAAAGCCCTCTACATCTATTCAGTAAGCAGACATTTCTTGGAGCTTCAACCCTGGGTCAGGCTCTGGGCTCCCAGCTGAGGTTGCAAAGATAATAAAGCCAGTCTTATAAGGAAAATGACACAATCACGATACTGGTTGAATAGGGAAAAAAATGGAAAAATGTATTATGGGAATGGGAAGTGAGCATAATTAATCTCTGTAAAAATGTTGAACCAGGACCAATATGGTGGTAGGGAGGATTTATAATTAGCCCCGAAGATGAATAAGTGGGAAGGAAGGAAGGAAGGGAGGGAGGGAGGGAGGGAGGGAGGGAGGGGAGTCCAATTAGAGAGGGTAGGGCATGTAACATAGAAAGTACAGCACTGGAAATCATCAGAACATATGGTACCTGTTATTTTGTGAAATATATATTTGGTCTTCATCCCATTTACTGCCATGCAACTCCTAAAATCCTTGGACTGTCCAAAGTGCTGTCTTTATGTATGCTAATGTTGACTGATAGCTTCAGGGTGGGGCTTGTCAGGAGAAAGACAGTGGCATGGTTGGAGGGTTTGAACTTTCAGCCCAAACTGCCCTCCATGTCCTGGGAGGGGAGAGGGGCTAAAGGTCAAGTTCATCACTGGTAGCCATTAAACCAATGGTTTAATCAATCATGCTTATGTAGTTGGACCTCCATGTAAAAACCCAGAAGGACAGGATTCAGTGAGCTTCTGGATACCTGACTATGTGGAGGTTTCTGAAAGGTGGCATACCCAAGGAGGACATGGAAGCTCAGGGCCCTTTACCCCGTACCCTGCCCTATGCATCTCTTCATCTCTATCCTTTGTAATGTCCTTTGTATTAAACCAGGAAGCATAAGTAAATGTTTTCCTAGTTCTGTAAGCTGCTCCAGCAAAGTAAGTTAGGGTCATGGGAACCATAACTTGAAGCTGATAAGTCAGAAGTTATTAAGATCTGGACTTGTGACTGGTGTCTGAAGTTGGGGGCAGTCTTGGGGACTGAGCCCTCAACCCGTGGGACCTGATACTATCTCCACGTAGATAGCATTGGAAGTGAATTGGAGGATGACTAGCTCATGTCCCCTGCAGAATTGGCTGCTCACCAAAGATCTGAAGAAATCTCCAGATATTTTGGGGTCACAGAAGTCTTCTGTGTTGACTGTTGTGTTGGTATGAGAGATTTTCCAAGATGATGCCTGTGAAGGAGCAGAGCTCAAGGTGAAAAGATAGGTGAGCACTCAAGCTGGAGGTCTTTGAATGTCTGCTCAGATCTCAACAAGGGGCACATAGGCAAGAGCTGGGGATTCTAAGAGCATCAATTCAGCAGAGGCTATATAAGTGTCCATACACACAAAAAGGTGCTCCACATCACTGATCATTGAGGAAGTGCAAATCAAAATCACAATGAGATATCAACTCACATACATTAGGATGGCTACCATTAAAAAAAAAAAAATAGCTGGGCGCTGTGGCTTAGCCTGTAATCCCAGCACTTTGGGAGGCTGAGGCATGGATCACCAGGTCAGGAGATTGAGACCATCCTGGCTAACATGGTGAAACTTTGTCTCTACTAAAAATACAAAAAATTAGCTGGGCATGGTGGCATGTGCCTATAGTTCCAGCTACTCTGGAGACTGAGGCAGGAGAATCTCTTGAACCTGGGAAGTGGAGGTTGCGGTGAGCCGAGATCATGCCATTGCACTCCAGCCTGGGCAACAAGAGTGAAACACGATCTCAAAAAAAAAAAATACATGTCAGTGAGGATATAAAGAACTTAGAGCCCTCATGTATTAGTGTTGGGAATGTAAAATAATGAAGTTACTTTAGAAAATAGTATGTTAGTTTCTAAAAAATTGCCCATAGATTTACCATATTATCTACCAATTCCACTTCTAAATATATATGCAAAAGAAATAAAAGTAGTGACTTTGAACTTGTATAAAGAGAGATTTGTACACCAATATTCAGAGCAGTATTCATCACAATAGCCAAAATGTGGAAGTCACTCAAGTGTCCATGGAGAGGTGAATGGATAAACAAAATATAATATACACATATAACAGAATATTATACAGACTTAAAAAAAGAAAATCCTGACACATGCTATGACATCAATAGACCTTAAGGATATTATGCTAAGTGAAGGAAGCCAGACACAAAAGACAAATACTGTATGATTACAGTTACATGAAGTACCTAGAATAGTCAAATTCATAGAGACAGAAAGTAGAATGGTGGTTTCCTGGGGTTGGAGAAGGGAGAAATGAGAGATGAGTGTTTAATGGAAATGGAGTTTCAGTTCTGCAAGATGAAAACAGGTTCTGAATATGAATGATAATGACCATAGCAGGGCATTGAAAATGCACTCAGCATTACTAAATGGGATGCCTAGAAATGCTTGTGATGGCAAATTTTATGTTATGTGCTTTTTACCACAATTAAAGAAGTATCTTCATGTTTAAGTAAATATGGCCATATTGTATAATACAATGCCGATTTTGTTAGAGTTTTTAACATAAAACTTGAGAATATAAAGAGATTTACCAGGCATCACTCCCTGTGCCCGAAAAGCCTTTGGAGGCTCTCATTTAATCCTGTTCACTATTAGCTTTTATTAGTGGATGTGTCTGAGAAACCCTATTAAGGGACCTGGACTTTATTCCATGTCAATTTGGTACCAGTGACAGATTTGAAGCAGGGAAATGACATTATTAGATTTGTGTTTTGGAATGTGATGGGAGGAGAACTAATGGGAGGAAAATGTTGCTGGAAACCAGTTAGATAGGAAACAAAGACCCATAAATGGAAATATAGGTAAACCTTGTTTTTTTTTGTTTATTTACAGTTTGTTTTGTTTTTTTTTATAAGGAGTTTCACTGTTGTTGCCCAGACTGGAGTGCAATTGCATGATCTCAGCTCACCACAACCTCCTCTTCCTGAGTTCAAGCAATTCTTCTGCTTCAGCCTCCCTAGTAGCTGGGATTACAGGCATGCGCCACTATGCCCGACTAGTAGAGAAAGGGTTTCTCCAATCTTGGTCAGGCTGGTCTCAAACTCCCAACCTCAGGTGATCCACTGGCCTTGGCCTCCCAGCTGAAATTACAGGCATGAGCCACCACACCTGGCCATAAACCTTGTTTTATTATGCTTCACGGATATTGCATTTTTATTTTTATTTTTTTCTTTACAAATTGAAGGTTTGCAGTAACCCTGCTCAAAGCAAGTCTGTCAGCACCGTTTTTCCCAAAGCATGTGCTCACTTCATGTCTCTATGTCACAAATATTTCAAACTTTTGTCGTTATAGCTGTTATAGCCCTGTGATCAGTGATCGTTGATGTTACTTTGTATTTGTTTTGGGGCACCGTAAGCCATGCCCATATAAGATGGCACACTTAATTGATAAATCTGTAGATTATTATTGCTGCACTGAGTGGCCATTCCTCTGTCTCTCTCTGCTTGGGTCTCCTAATACCCTGCAATGCAACACATTGAAATTCAGCGAATTAATAACCTACAATGGCCCCTAAGTGTTCAGGTGGAAGGAAGAGTCTGATGTCTCTCATTTTAAGTCAAAATCTAGAAATAATTAAACTTAGTGAAGAAAATATGTTCAAAGCTGAGATAGCTCATAAGCATGATAGGCTGAAAGCTAACCTCTTGCACCGAATAGTTAAGTTGTGAATGCAAATAAAACGTTTTTGAAGGAAATTTAAAGTGCTACTGGTGAACATATGAATGGAAAGAAAGCAAGATAGCCTTGATAATAATATGAAGAAAGTTACTGAAATTTCTCTTAAGACAAAGCCTAATCCAGAGCAGGGCACTAATGCTCATTAATTCTGTGAAAACTCAGAGAGATAAGGAAACCACAAAGGGAAAGTCTGAAACTTGGAGAGGTTGGTTAATGAAGTTTAAGGAAAGAAGCTGTCTCCATACCACAAAAGTACAAGAGGAAGCATCAAGTGCTCAGGTAGAAGCTGCAGCAGATATTCAGAAGATCTAGCTGACGTCATGGTTGAAGGTGGCTTCACCAAATGACAGATTTCCAATATAGACAAAACAGCCTTCTATTGGAAGAAGATGGCGTTTATGACTTTTATACCTAGAGAGGGTTAAGTCAATGCCTGGCTTTAAAACTTGAAGGGACAGGCTGACTCTCTTGATAAGGGCTAATAAAGCTGGTGACTTTAAGTTAAAGTCAATGTGCATTTACCATTCAGAAAATACTAGGGCCCTTAAAAGTTATGCCAAATCTACTTTGTTTATGCTTTATAAATGTAACAATAAAGGATGACAGTCTATCTGTTTATAGCATGATTTACTGAATATTTTAAGCCCACTGTTGAGACCTACTGCTCAGAAAAAAAAGGTTTTCTTTCAAAATATTACTGCCCATTGGATGGAAGGGCAATCTGGCTGTGACATCTGTTACCCCACTGATTGCCAGGGTTGATTCTGCTGATCTGGCTGGCTGCGGGTGGGGTACCTTCCTCCCTTACCACTCTATTTGTGTCCTTCCTGAAGTTGTCCACTAGGTTGAAGAGGATGACCATCCCCAATAGAGAAGGGCCTGTCTTCAGTCATGGGTATATGACTTGCTGCGTTCCACTGCTGGAAATTCCAAATAGACTCTCAAAATATTACTGCTCATTGGCAATTCATCTGATGCATTGTCAAGAGCTCTGATGGAGATATAGAAGAGTAATGTTGTTGCCATGCCTGCTAACACATCTATTCTGCAGCCCTTGGATTAGTGATGTTGACTTTCGAGTCTTATTATTTAAATAGGTATATTTTGTAAGGCTCTTGCTATCATAAATAGTGATTCCTCTGATGCATCTGGGCAAAGTGAACTGAAAACCTTCATGAAAGAATTCACCATTCTAGATGCCATTAGGAGCATTCACGATTCACGAGAAGAGCTGAAAATATTCACATTAACAGAAATTTCTTGAGATGTGGTTTCTTGACATGGAATCTATTCCTGGTGAAGATGCTGTGAGCGCTGTTGAAATGACAACCAAGAATTTAGGATATTACATAAATGCAGTTGATTAAGCAGCAGCAGGGTTTGTGAGGATTGACTCCAATTTTGAAATAAGTTCTACTGTGGGGTAACAAGCTATAAAGCAGCATCATGTGCTACAGAGAAACATCTTTATGATGAGGCAAACTTTATTGTTATCTTCTTTTTAAAGACACTGATCTGTCAACAGCCACGTCCATCAAGCTAAAACCATTACAATTGGGCTATTATAATATTCCAGGCAAGAGACAATGAGTTCTAAAAAAACAAGATTATGACTGGAAAAAAGATTACTACTTCCTGAAGCCTCAGATGATGATTAACATTTTAAAGCAAAAATGCACTTTTAATTAATTTATTTTTATTTTTAATTTTTTTGGGGGGAGACAGAATCTCAGTTCACTGCAGCCTCAGCCTCCCAGGTTCAAGTGATTGACTACAGGTGTGTGCCACCACCTTCAGCTAATTTTCGTATTTTTAGTAGAGAAGGGGTTTCACCGTATTGGCCAAGTTGGTCTCAAACTCCTGGCCTCGAGTGGTCTGCCTGCCTTGGCCTCCCAGAATGATGGCATTACAGGTGTGAGCCACCGTGCCTGGCATTAATTAATTTTTAATTAATTTAATTAATAGACTTTTTTTTTAGACACACTGTCATTGCACATGTAAGTTCTTAAGTGTGTATATGCTTATAATGTATACGTCACTTGTGTGTGTACCAAGAAGCCAAAAAATTTCTGTGACTTACTGCCAAAATATCTGCTTTAGTGTGGTGGCCTGGAACTGAATCTGCAGTCTCCCTGATGACGTGTGTATTGCATGTGCTTCATGCACTTGTAGGCCACAGCAGCGGATGTGCAGAGATGTGGATTAAGGTAGGGAAGAAGTCAACTTGGAGAGGGAGTCTGGGGCCAGCAAATAGAAGGAGTTGAAGGTCCACGTTAAGGATCTTAGATTTTATTCTGGGTACAATGGAAGGCATTTGAGGTGGAGGGGAAGGGGAGAAACTCCTCACTTCACACCAAGAACCTGACGCACCTCATCACCATCTTCACTTTCTGATCCTCTCGTACTGAGTCACAATTCCTGTTTACGTGACTCATTCAATCTCTCTCACATTTGTGCATTTTCAGCAAACATCATCTCTCGCCTCAGATATTATAATGGCCCAATCATAATAACCTTCTCATTCACTGCTTATTCTGCAGCAAAGAGTGATTGTGTTTAAAACCTCTCAATGGCTCTCCACTGCTGAAGTTGACTAGGCTGAAGCTGGCATCCTTGCTCAGGCCTATCACACTGACCTCCTCACTGTCCCTTCAGTTTCTTCTGTCCTCTCCCTCTTTCTGTGCTTCATCCGATTGACCTTTGTTACTATTTTTTTCAAAGAAGAAATAGTGCTTCTTGTCTCTAAGTCCTTTTCCTTTTACCTCTTCCTACAATTTTGCTATAATGCATCTCTCAAATATCAACTTAAATGTCTCCTTCTCAGGAAAATATCCTGGACTCTCCAGAAAGATTCAGATCCCTGTCCAGTATGCTCAGAGCACCTTGTACTGCTTCTTCACAAAATTCACCAGAATTGTAATTGATTTAATAATTGCTTTCTAATTTGTTTAATGCCTGTTTTCCCTGTAGCACTCTAAGTTCCTCAAGTGCCAGGAATGTCCATCTTTAGCATTGTATTCTCATTGCCTGCTCCAGAGCCTTCTACATAGCAAGCCTTTGATACAGCCTTACTGTATATTTACTGAATGAATACATCACTCAGTGCATGCACTGTTGGAATCTGATAGCGCTTCTAGTGCCAACACATGGTGGCAGTCGATTTCATGTCCTCTTTCATTTGATCACCATTTCAGTTTACCAAGGAGAAGAAGCTCTTGTATTCCCCACCACATCCGGCACCACTGAGTAGACTTGGAGCTTGGACTTGATGGTCTCTTGGAGGAGTCACATCATCTAATTAGACCAATCCTGGCTAGATGTAGAATTGGGTTACTATTGAAAGCACAATGAATGAATGAGGTCCCATCAATTATCCATTTTAGAATCCCCTTTAGCATTCAATACTCCTTGTTCCTCAGTCTCAAAACCTTACCTCTCCTAAGGTTTCTCTATCTGACCACTAATTCTCCATCTACATCCTCAATACATGCATTCTGCAGAAATTTCTCCTGAGACCCTTCTGTTCCCCTCCCCTCAGGTCATGAAACACTAGCTCTAAATAGGCCCGTGGCCCCCACATTTGTGTGGCAAGTTCAGCATATCTACTGAGGCCAGAATGTTTCTGCTGGATGTCCTGTGTGGTGTGAAGTTTGATATGCCAGCTTCTTCTCACGGCACCCTAGACAAAGATATGAAACGGAACATAGGAACAACAGCTTGGGGGTCTCTTTGACTTGTCCTTATTTTTCTTTACCTGTGTTCTCTACCTTCTCTCACATCTGCCTCCGTCTTGCAGGTTTCTGGTGCTACCTAAACAAAAGTTCTTTTTAATTTTTATTTCATATTTTCATAGCTTTTTGGGGAACAGGTGGTGTTTGGTTACATGAGCAAGTTCTTTAGTGGTGATATCTGAGATTTTGGTGCTCTCATTACCCAAGCAGGTACAGTACACCCAATATGTGCTCTTTTATTCCTCATCCCCTCTCACCCTTTCCCCCAAGTCCCCAAAGTCCATTGTATCATTCTTATGCCTTTGCATCCTCATGGCTTAGTAAGAACATATGATGTTTGGTTTCCTATTGCTGAGTTACTTCACTTAGAATAAGGGTCTCCAATCCAATTCCACCTAGTTTTCTGTGAATGCCACTGTTTCATTCTTTTTATGACTGAATAGTATTCTATGGTGCATATATACCATAATTTGTTTTCTTTTCTTTCTTTTTTTTTTTTTTTTGAGATGGAGACGCTCTGTCATCAGACTGGAGTGCAGTGGTGTGATCTCAGTTCACTGCAACTTCTGCCTCCTAGGTTCAAGCAATTCTCCTGCCTCAGCCTCCTGAATATCTGGGACTACAGGCTTGTGCCACCACACTTGGCTAAGTTTTGTATTTTTAGTAGACATGGGGTTTCGTCATGTTGGCCAGGATGGTCTCAATCTCTTGACCTTGTGCTCTGCCTGCCTCGGCCTCCCAAAGTGCTGAGTTCACAGGCAGGAGTCACTGCACCCAGCCATACCACAATTTCTTTATCCACTCATTAATTGATGGGAATTTGAGCTGGTTTTATGTTACAGCAATTGCAAGCTGTGCTGCTACAAACATGCGTGTACAAATATCTTTTTCATTTAATGACTTCTTTTCCTCTGGGCAGATAGCCAGAAGTGGAATTGCTGGATCAAATTCTAGTTCTACTTTTAGTTCTATAAGAAATCACCACACTGTTTTTCATAGTGGTTGTACTAGTTTACATTCCCACCAGCGGTGTAGACGGGTTCCGTTTCCACCACATCCCTGCCAACATCTGCTATTTTTTGTTTTTTTTTTTTTTTGATTATGGCCATTCTTGCAGGAGAAGGGTGGCATCACACTGTGATTTTGATTTGCATTCTCCTGATCATTCGTGATGCTGAGAATTTTTTCTTATGTTTTTTGGCCATTTGTGTATCTTCTTTTGAGAATTGTCTATTCATCTTCTTAGCCCATTTTTTGATGGGACTGTTTGTTTTCTTCTTCATAATTTGAGTTCCTTGTAGATTCTGGATATTAGTCTTTTGTTGGGGTTTCATAAGATGTCTCTGAGGCTCCTGAGACAGGCACTGGACAGATTTGCCTGCCTATAGCTCCTAAATTGGTGTGCAGATTATTAATTGTGTCAAAAATGATGCCTGATATTGAGAATCACACAAACTGAATGAAATATACCCGATTCTAATGAACATGAAATTACTTTCAGGGTAAAAATAAGCCTTCTTCCTCGCCATCAAAATCTTGACCTTATGCAATAAAGCAATCAGTGCTTCAAGGAGAGAATGAAATGTGAGTGACAGGAACTTTTAAAAACTTGCACTGTCTTGCTTTATACATTGAGGCGTAAAGAGTTCTGAAGTGATACGAGCAGGGAACTTGTCTGGTGAAGGAGTTCGGAATTCTGAAAAATGACTTGCTGCCGTGTAGAAAGGTCCTATAACTCATAAGCACATTTCAGCGCCTAATGCGGTTTGTGATACTTTATAATCCTTACACATTCCACAGTCCCAGCTCTCTGAAGGTTAGACCTAAGGGATACACTTCAGAAAAGTTACATAAACAACTGTGAACCTTAGGCAAGCAAAATGTACACTTTGAACATGTTGAAACTCTCCATATTAAGTCAGTTTAGCACTTTGATTAAAGAGTTTAATCAATCACCATCCTAAGCTGTTTATTAATCACTTTATCAAGCAGTTGATGCATTGCCGGTTTTAATAGAATCCATTTATTTTGATTTCTACCTACTTCATCTTTCCAAAGGGCTTTTCGAATCAGCTGTGATAAAAAGGAGAGGGAGAGGGAGAAGGAGGAAAAAAGCGAGTAGGAGAGTGGTTACATCTAAAACCCAGCCAGAAATCTCTAACTGCACCTAAGCGTACTTCATTATCAACGCCCTACGACGACTTGGCCAATTTATTACCGGTAAAAAAAATGCTCTGGGGAGTGAATGTTTGGGTGAACCACACGGTTTAGCTCAGATAAACACAGGCCATTCGTTTGCTTTCACACCTGACACCCTCATGATATACGATCCTAATAAGATTAATCTCCACCCACCCCTCCAAGCCCCTCTTTGTTCCAGCCTATTTGTGATCTTCCACTTTTCTTCATGGACATTTTCCCCACCTTGGGTTACAATTTGTGGTTAGAGTTAAAGCCCTTGTTTCCTCACTACAAGGAAAACAAGATTTGTGGGAAGAAAACATTTGTTATGTGGCTTTAATTTTACTGAGAGGCTTTTACGTTCCTATGCCGTTAGCATAAGAGGAAGTGAGTCTTGGAAGACATCCATGCAGCCTAACACATCAAGTCTGAAAGCTGGACCATAAACACTGTAAGCCTGATGGTGTCCTCAACATCACTCTCATTCCCCTCGCCATTCTTCTTACCAATGCCAGGAATTTAGAGGGGATATTGATTATCTGCATTTCCTTTTGTTCTATTCTCATTGGTGGAGTTCATAGAAATGACAAATATCACACAGATATACATTTTAACTGTATATTTTATCTGTCTCTCGTTAAAAAAAATTCAAAAACTTCTTTCTCCATATATTCCCCACGAGGGAAATGATGTCATGGGGGACATTACCTTTTAATGTTAGTATCATAGGCAGGGAGAAACAATTGAACATCGGGTGCATCTTTGTATGCCGCTGCCTATGTTAGGTATTTCCTGTATATTGTTCCAAATAGTTTTGATAATAGCTCCAAGCACCATAATTTCTGTTTAGGAGCAGAGTTTTCCAAAATAGTAGTCACTGGATATGTGTGGCTATTGAAGACTTGAAAAAAATAGCTGATTCAAAATTACTGTGATCTCATAGAGGATTGTATTAGGCCATTCTTGCAGTGCTGTAGAGAAATGCCTGAGACTGGGTAATTTATCAAAAAGAGGTTTCATTGGCTTCTGGTTCTCCGGGCTGTACAGGGAGCATAGCGGCATCTGTTTCTGGGGAGGCCTCAGGGAGCTTCCAGGCATGGCAGAAGGCAAAGAGGGAGCAGCACATCAAGTGGAGAAAGGGAGGGACATGTACTTTTCAACAGTCAGATCTTGTGCAAAGTCACTCACTCTCGAGGACAGCACCACAAGGACAGCACTAAACCACTCATGAGAAATCCATCCCCATGATCCAATCACCTCCCAGCAGACCCCACCTCCAATACTGGGGATTATAGCTTAACATAAGATTTGGATGGGGACACAGATCCAAATTATATCAAGGACAAAGGATGCATATTTGATTTAAAATCCTAGGAATGGGCTAGGCGGGATGGTTCATGCCTGTAGTTCCAGCATTTTGGGAGGGCGAGGCGGGCAGATCATGAGGTCAAGAGTTCGAGACCAGCCTGGCCAACATGGCGAAACCCCATCTCTACTAAAAATATAAAAATTAGCTGGGTGTGGTGGCAGGCGCCTATAATCCCAGCTACTCAGGAGGCTGAGGCAGGAGAATCGCTTGAAACTGAAAGGAGGAGATTGCAATGAGCTGAGATCACACCATTGCCCTCCAGCCTGGGCAAAGGAACAAAACTCCAACTCAAAAACAAAACAAAACAAAAAAACCCTAGGAATGATCCTACCATACAGACACTCTTTATGAAGGAGACCACGTAGATCGTGTAAGCTCTTTTACATCATCTTTTTTTGTCATAAAAACTAGGAGAGTATGATGTTCTTACTTTTGTTGACCAGGCTCTATACTAGATGGCAGGGGTTCAGAGACAAGCAGAACAGTCCCTCTCTCAAGTGACTACAGTCCAATTGAGGGGAAGTCCAAAAAAAATTGCTATTTAAAATGATAAAGCAATGCACCAGGCATTATAGGGACAAAGAAGAGGGAACCAAACTTTCTGGAGGTGGAGTATAAGATGATGGGAAAAGGTCAAGGATTTTTTAGTGGAGGGCATACCTAACCCAAGGGGCCAAAGATCAATTTGAAGTATACCTTGTACATTACTCTGTAGACCTGGAGAGGGAATTGGGGGCTTGCAGGTGGGAGGGAATCAGAGAGTAAAGGAGAGCTATTCCAGAGCAGAGGAGAGTTATTCCAGGTAGGAGCACAGCTTAGGCAGACGTACAAGTAGAGAACCAGCAATGGAGTATAAAGGGAATGACAGAAAACAGAGGTGGAAATTAGGAGAGGTTTCCTTATGGGAAGTTCTGAGTGCCATGTGAAGGATTTTGTCCTTTATTCTGTATCCTAGGAGAAAGCATTGCCAGCTTATAAATGGAGACATGATCAGATTTGTATTTAAGATTTGGCCTGGCATGGTGGCTCACACCTGTAATCTCAGCACTTTGGGAGGCCAAGGCAGGTGGATCACAAGGTCAGGAGATGGAGACCATCCTGTCCAACATGGTGAAACCCCGTCTCTACTAAAAATACAAAAAAAGTTAGCTAGGTGTGGTGGCACACACCTGGGGTCCCAGCTACTCGGGAGGCGGAGGCAGGAGAATTGCTTGAACCCAGAAGTCGGAGATTGCAGTGAGCCGAGATTGTGCCACTGCACTACAGACTAGGCGACAGTGCGAGACTCTGTCTCAAAAGAAAAAAGGATCTATCATTCTGATGGCGATATAGGGAGTTCTGTAGCAGTTAATGTGCGAAACGACGGGGAATTGGAAAGAAAGAGGCTCCAGATTCAAGACATAGCCGAAAAGTGAAGACAGCAGAAAGCAGCCATGGATTGGCTGTGGGGATCCACAGCAGGCTGTCTGGTTTGAGAGACTGAGTTTGTGATCAGGTAAGTGGAAGCAGGTTTAGGGGAAAATATGGGGATATCAGGTTTTGCTACCTTGAATTTGAGATGTTTGTGGACAGCCAGATTGGCAGAGCCAGTTAGTGGCTGGTTATTTCACTCTGCATATTGAGGGCGAGTCTTGAGCTGACAAAGGCAATACCAGAGTCAGTCATGCATTGAAAGCTCACGAGGCTCTGGGATAGGTGGGAGCCTTGCCCAAGCGGAGGAGAGGCCAAGAGCCTGGGAGAGGCTGACTAATAGTGTCCCTAGCAGCTGAGAGCTCTGGCCAGATGACAGCCAAGTTGGGTCTGTTGGCTTTGGCAAGGAGGAGATCATTAAGTATTGGAATGCAGATCACAGAGCATTGATGAGTCACAGGAAATGCGCAAGTGGAGAACTTGAAAGAAGTTCAGTTGAGAAGGGCAGAGAAGAGATTGATAGCATCTGGAAAGAAGCAGAGAGTCAAGGGAGACTTTTAAAAATACATTTATTTTTAATAAGGCAGAGGCTTAAGAAAGTCTTTAAGACAAAAAATAAGAGCCAGGAGGTTACTTCTAATAGACTTAGCCGTTGGAGGTTTACAAACAAAAAAAAGGGGGTCAAAGTCCAAGGCCCCAGTTGGTTTCATTTCGAAGAGGCCAGGTCCCCCTGTGGCTGACTCTGAGCTGGAGTTAAGGGAGCTGGGGTGGATGTGGTTTTATACATGTGTTTGTAGACAGCACAGAAGACTGTTGATGAAGGAAGAAACATTGTCAGTTGTGAGGTGATGGGGCTGGGTGATACTAGGGAAAGTCTGCCCTAGCCAATAGGTGCAAGGGAGTAGAAACTGATCAAAAACAAATTACAAAGTTGGTGAGCAATGCTGAGAGTGGCTGAGTGGTTGTCCACGGAGCTCAGGCGTGCAGCTATAGAAACAATGAGAACAGAATATAACGTGGCTTCAGGTCAGCATTTGGTTGGGTCACTTGAGTTGAAAGTTGTGGTCATAGAAAAATAAAAGGGGTTGGTGAAAGAGTGAGTTAAATAGCTATCATGGGATCCAAGCTCAGATGGGAAAGAGGAGAAGCCAAACAGTAATGGATCGAAGTAATTGGAGGGATAGAGGGACAGGGTGCTCTCATGAGTTTAAGCATTGTCGATTTATTTAAATTCCCTTGATGGATTGATTTCTCCTAGTTTTTGTTATTTTTTTTCCTTTTTTTCTTTCTTTTGTTCTTTCTTTCTTTCTTCTTTTTCCTCTCTCTCTCTCTCTCTCTCTCTCTCTCTCTCTCTCTCTCTCTCTCTCTCTCTCTCTCTCTCTCGTCTTGCTCTGTCACCACGCTGGAGTGCAGTGGTGCAATCTCGGCTCGCTGCAACTTCTGAGTCCTGGGTTGAAGTGATTCTCCTGTCTCGGCCTCCCAAGTAGCTGGGACTACAGGTGCACACCAGCATGCCCAGCTAATTTTTGTATTTTTAGTAGAGATGGAGTTTCACCATGTTGGTCAGGATGGTCTCAATCTCTTGACCTCATGATCCTCCCACCTCTGCCTCCCAAAGTGCTGAGATTCAGGCGTGAGTCATTGCTCCTGGCCTCCTAGTTTTCTAAAGAAGAAATCGAGGCTTAAAGAGCTGATCTGAAGGAGGGTAGCACTAAGCTGTGGCCATTCTGAGTTTAGGGATTATGATATTTACATTTTTGTATACCTAGTAAAATCAATAGGTATTAAAGAAATATAAATGTAGCAAAATACAGACATGTATCTTTAGCAGGCTAGCCTACAAGTTTATACTGGCCACACTCTTAGAGATAGAAATAAGAAATCTGCACAGAAAATGAAAATACTATGAGAATTTATTATATTACCTAAATGTCACAGGAATCTATTACTATCTTCTAATACCTTAGATTTGACCTCCGCTACTTCTAGGACTGTGGTCAGGCAATTGATCTCCGAGAGTCCTTCCAGGACCCTCAGAAGAGAAGAGGCAGTTTGGTTTTTATGGCCTTGCAGTGTATAGAGATGGTTACCACAGCTCCTACCGTTTTGTGGACAGCAGTAACTGAGTCTGATTGATACTTGTATACCAGCAGCTACCTCTGGCTCTTGTGCACAGAAGGTGTTCAATAAATGTTTGTCAAACAAAAGAAGGAAGAAGCAGAAAAGGAAAGAATTAAAGCAGGTAATATATGAGAGTTCTTCCTATTCAGGTGTCTCTGAAGGGTTGTCATGGACTCCTCAAATGCTTCTGTGATAGATCATAAAAATCATCTTGGTTCTCTTCCATCTGGCCACCCTAACTTGTGGATTGCTGAGAAATCCCCAAAACCCTTAGGGATGAGATGTTAACCCTAGAAGACTTGATATCTTTCTCTCCAACTTACTGTTTTTCTATTCTATCTATTTTTTGGGGGGGAGCTTCTAGCCCCTTCTGCCAAAATTTATTCCCTGGTCAACAGATTTTATTTTTCTTCCCTACATAGATCACACTCTGCCTCATACCAAGAGATGCAACCCATGTGTAGTTTTACCCAGTTCTGCATCCTACATCCAATATGTCCAAGATGCACATTCTTCTCCATCAGGTCCGGAAATAGCTCCCATGGTCTAGTAATATATGAATTAAAAAGAAATGTAATCTGATTCTCTCCCCTATATGCTCATCCTAAAACACAGAACAGGAAAAGCAGAGCACAGCAATCACTAGTCCATAACATCCCTGAAATCCCACACATTGGAAAGATAACATGAGGATTCCTTAAGCTTGGACTTAAGGCAAAGGACTTCCTTGTTTAGGCTCAGATCTGCTATCTGGGAGGAGCTACTTGGCATCATGAATTTTTCTCGTGGCCCCCACTCCACCCTATGGGAACTTTTATTCTCTTCCTAGGCCACATCAGGGTGCAGAGGAAGTTTGCTTCTTTGAGGGCAGCCCTGTTTTTGTAGCCTACTTTCAACCCGAGGTTTGTTCTAGGGTTCTGTCACACAACTCCAATCTTTTTAGGCTAGATTTCTGGTTTATTTGGCAACAGAATTCATTTAGAAACTCAGTGGGCCTCTGATGTATTTGTTTCTCATTTAGGTATGTGGATCAGTAGCCACACCCAAAGCTCTTTCTGGATTTTGTGCCATTTACATTTTATTTTATTTTTTTGCCCTAGTTCTTAAAAGTCTCTCTTAATTTACTGATGGCTTCCTTGGATCACACCCTTCATCCAGTCTGTTTTTCAAGGCTGGGACAACTGTTCAACTGGGAAATATCATCTGGTCTTTGCCCCAGTAAGACTGTCATAATTCCACAGTTTACTCCTCAGGGTCTAGAAACAGTTGGGTTTCCCTGCAAATCTTTATATATTTGGACTGTATTCCAATCATTTCTGCTTATAAAGCCATCAATAAGTGCATCTCTTTCATCAATTACCTTGCCAAATGCAGCCTGTAACAACCAACAAAGTGTATCAATCTTTTGCTTTCCAGCATCTTTCCCGTGTGTAACAAGCCCAGTAAGTATGTAATTTACCTTCCAAGTTACAGCAGCTAGTGGTTTAACAGAACATTTTGCCACTACCTGACAATGGATTTCCAGCCAATCATGTCTCTTTCTTTACCAACTTACTCCTAAGTCAATGTGATAAAATTGAAATGTTTTGACGGCTCTCAAGTTCAAACTGCCATATTCCACACTAAGGAGGGCTACAGTAGTTCCCCACATCCATGGTTTTGCTTTCTGAGATTTCAATTACCCATAGTCAACTGTGGTCCAAAAACATTAAATGGAAAGTTCGGGAAATAAACTCTTACGTTTAAACTGCACGCCATTTTGAGTAGTGTGATGAACCCTCACAGCATCGCACTCCATCCCACCTAGGACACGAATCATCCAGCATATCCAGGCCATATATACTTATTGGCCTTCAATATTGTCTGATTCTGACACTCCACCATCAACATCATCATGGCTTGATGATCGAAGATCACCTGAAGCAGATGGTCCTCTTTCTCACATATCAGCAGAAGGTCAATAGTAGCCAAGTACTGTCCACAATCCCTATGTCATTTACCCCACTTCATCTCTTCACATAGGCTTTTATCATCCATGTTATCACAAGAAGAAGGGTGAGTACAACAAGTTATTTTGAAGGAGAGAGAGACTACATTCATATAACTTTTATTATAGTATATTGTTATAATTGTTAAATTTTATTGGAACAACTCTATTTTTATTAGAACTATTTTATTTTATTTTATTACAACAATTTTATTTGTTCATCTCTTACTGTCCCTAATTTATAAATTAAACTTTATCATAGGTATGCATTATAGGAAAAAAAAAAGCATATATAGGGTTCTTTACTATCTGTGGTTTCAGGTATTCACTGGTGGTCTTGAAATGTATCCCCCACTGATAAGCAGGACTACTGTATTCACAAAAGTGAATCAGAGAGAAGAAAGGTGAAGCAGATACTGATCAAAGGGAAGGAAGTAGGTGACGAAGTGAAATCCCTCGAAGGGATGCCAAATTATTCGCTGCACAGAGATGCGAGAGTCAGGTCTTGAGGATCCACAATGTCCAGTTAAGAAACTAAGACTTGAGTCTGAAGTTCAGGGGGCTTTGAAATACCTTTAAGTATGCAAATAATAAGGTCAGAGCTATAGGGAACTTTGCCATGAAAATGATATTTAGTAAAATAACAAAGTAGCAGGTATCTAGTGAGATCTCACTGCCTGCCAGGAGATCTGTTACAAGGTTTCCACAATAGCTTTTGAAGATGGGGCTTCTTGTCTTGATTTTGTAGATGTGGAACTGGAGTTCCAAGAGTTTCTGTGATTCATTCAAGCTCACACAGCTCACACAGCTCACAAGAACTGGAGTTAACAGTAATGACCACATAAGAGTATCAGGAAATGATTATGACAGCTACCACTTATATATTATGAATATATTGCAGTGTGAGTGTGTGTGTGTGTGTGTGTGTGTGTGCGTGTGTCTTTCTCCTTGAGATTGATGATTCATGAGTTAGCTTACCCGCAGCCTAAAGGTCTCACAACCCCCAGTGATACAGAAGGAATTTCAGCTAAGGCCCATGTTACTGCAAAGCTCAGTTACATGCATCTTCTCCCCCACTTCAAGCTTGTAGTGGCAGAAGAAGAGGGGACAGACTAAAACTTGAGACGTCATCCTCCTTCTAGTCTGTCTAAGCAGCCACTCACTGACCTGAGCTCCAGCCAGTTAACTTCTCTGGGCCTCCTTCTGTCTCACTGTAAGTCAAGGGTGTTAAACAAAATCTGTTGCAAATTGCTTCTTCCAGTTGTACACTATTCCCTGCTAGCTTTGGAAGCTCCAGCTTGCAAGGGGAAAGGCTGGTAGTTGACATGTACATATGGTCAGGGAGGAAAGGAGAAGCCCAGCCAAAAATGCCAGAGGTCATCTTAAGAACCTTTGTCCCTTCCACAGCCTTAGACGGTGATCATCAGAGCCAGAATTTGAAGGCACGACCATATCCCACTCTCCTTTCTGCTCGTTCCCTTCTCCATCACTCTCACATTACAGGCGGTGAAGGGTGACTGCCTCTGAGCTCTCTCTTCACCTTGGCCTGAGGTCTGCACAGCTGGGTCACCCATTGTCTAACAGTAAATCCTCTTCCAACTGGCTCACCGCTGGTACAGCACAGTAACAGGAGCCTTTGAGCAGCAGTTCCAGAAATATTAATTATGTCCGAACAAGGCTGCTGAGCAGCTCGATTACAGGCTCCCTGGGTGAGGGATCTGTGGCCCAGCTGTGAAAGCCATTTCCAGGCGACTATCAGTTGTGAGGAAATGGCCATCCAGCTGAATTGTGGTGGATCCAAAAATGCTAATTAAGAGATGGACAACCACTGTCAAGCACCAGCTTGTGGCCTCCCTAGGAACTTGCAGCAGAAGGTTCTGAGAGCTGGAAATGTGCTTCTGTTGTATAAGTTTTTTTTTTTTTCATATTATGTATTCAGGGGAAACAACGCACATCTAATGCTTGCCTGCCTGCCTTCTTTTTTTCTTTTCTTCCGTCCCTATTTCTCCCCTCCCTCCTTCCCTCTCCCCACTTCTTCTCTTCCTTCTTTTCTTTCATGTTGTTTCAAGCCATCTGCAGAAGATGGCGCTCTGACAGCATTCAGGAAGCATCTGAAGTCTTGGGATTTCCTATAAAGACACAGCTATGGTGGGGCTTCTGTGGAGATCCTTTAGATGCAGCGTTCTACAGATCTGGGTTCAAATCCATTTTCAAAAGTTGGTCACTCCTAGCGCTAACACCATCTTCAAAAATACACCCAGTCATGCAGAGGGAAGTTGATGGCAACATTTTCCTAAATTATCTCTGGACTATCCAAAGGATGGAATCTAATTCCATTTTGGCCTCTTTGAGACTGCAGTGGTGCACTGGGGCCCTGGCTCCTCTCCTGGGGGGTTTGGCATGTCCCAGTGTCTGCTCCATTCCCATGCTTGCCTTAGAAACTGGCTCCTCTGTTCCTCATTGCAGTCACATGCAGGGAGCTTCTGCTTTCCCCAACACAAGTGCTGCTGCTGTCTAGTCTGGCTTAGTGGTTAAAAGCACAGATTCTGGTGGCGGCTTGCCTGGATTCCAGTCGTCTTTCTTTCACATAATGGTTATATGACCTAGGACTAAGGTACTTCACTTCTATAGGCCTCAGTTTGCTGACTTGTGAAAGGGATAATAACAGTACCTACTCAGGTGTCTCTGTGTCTCTTACTTCTCATTCTTGACTGAGAAATAGGATTGGCTCAACTCGTTCTAAGGATTGGTTCCTCTGGGACGGTGGGGCACAGGGGCTCTGCGGGGAAACAGGAGAGTTTGCAGGGTATGTTCTCTAACAAGACAGGGAGGGTTGTGGCAGTGATGAACATTTCGCATCAATATTATTGTTTTCCTTATTTTCTACTTACTTGACTTCATTATCCCTTGACTGGCTGCCTTGATTCTTTTATTTACTTATTCACTCAATATATCCCAAAGAAGGATGGGCAAATAAAGGAATCGAAAGAAGGGAGTAAACCAGGACTGACTTCATTAGCCACCAGTACAGAAGCACTGCTTGTTATAATATTGTATTATATTTTGTTTATTGGCACAATATACCTACTCACTGAGCCCCAGGAATCGTTTCTCTTGCCCCTGCCACCCTGGTATCTCCAGTACCACTGGAGCTCCCCATGATCTAAAACCTAAGGGGTCATGCCTGATAGAGCATTGCCCTCTAAGACATTTCCCCAAAGCTATGGCCAGCATCTCATATGCCTGCTATAACCTTTGCTGTAGCTCTCATTCTCCTTCCTTCCAATCCCTACCCATCCATTGGGTCCTTATTTTATCTGTTCTTTTCTGGTGATTGCGAACAAGTTGGGTGAGAGAGAGAGAAAGTCCACGTGGTATTTTTAGTGACCAGGACTAACATGTGTTATTGGCATAGGAACAACTGGCTGGAAAGTGCCAGTGCCTGATTACAGGCTCCTGATCGATTCTTTTTCATGTGTGCAAGTGTCTATTTCCCTGCCTCTTAGAAACAGTGAATATTATGGACGTTTAATATTTTTGGGCCATCTGGTGGACAAAAAGAAATGGGATCTCACAGTTTCAAGTTGTATTTCCTGATTATTGAGATCAAACATTTTAAAAATATACATATGTACAAGTTACTTATCTTCTAGATATTTTCTGTTAATATCCTGTGGAATTTTTCTATGGGGTGGTCCAAAAGGGTTTATTAAAGCAAGAGAAGATAATAGGACAGTAAGTTAATAGTGTGGAGGAAGTGGTCTTTGCAAAAAACTGTAGAAAGGTAAGTGGGAAACTGAAGGAAAACTGTGCTAGGAAATGTAACTAATTCAGAAAAAAAATTTATTTTTGTTGGAGAATCAAGAGAGGGAGGTACCTATAGGCAGAATGCAAGCATTTTTCCTAGGAATAAAAAAAAAAATGGTGTTATGTGACTACACCTATTTGAAAGGTTGCCAGGAAGTGTGAGTACTGGGTCAGTGTATGATACAGAGAAGAAGAATGGGGACCTCCAGAAAAGTGAGGTTTCTAGCATTGGAGATTGGCTATGTTTTGATCATGAGGAACATGTAAGAGGAGAAATATACCGACAGGTGCTGTGCCACTTTGAGATTCATGCGTTTCAAGGTCCTCCACAGGTAAGGCAGTTGAAAATATGGGTCTGAGATTGGGAGAGAGGTTGAGATAGAAAGAATAGACAGTCAGGGGTGGCATCAGGTTAGAGACTAGAGTTGGGTCCACGGGTGACAGCACAGGCTAGAAGAAAGGTTGTGGGTCAAGGATGTAATGTGAAGAAAGTTTGGAAGTTCTTTTATGTCATTTAAGTTGCTTGTATTCAATTCTTGAAATTTGATACCACATTTGAAACTGCACGACTACATTTTTCAGCACTGTATTGCTTCATACAGCTTATTAATTCACTAATAATAGACTCCAGGCACTTTTGCACTGAGGATAAAACTTTCAGAGCTTATAAAGCAGCTCTTAGATCAATAGAAGACTCCACTCTCTAGAACTATTTTTTTTTCTCTCTCTCTCTCTAGCTCGTCCCTGGTAACTATTCTGATTATGCATTTAAATAAAAAGATGGTTAAAAAAAAGAATTCCCTGATACATTTAGCTGCCTTGAGGGATAGGAATATGCAGCAGAAAGTGTGATATGTAAAGTCTCTGTTCTTGTGTGGCCACACGTGTGAAGGTATATGCAGCTGCCCTCTGCGGAGCCTTTGTACTGGTCTTCAAAGTCACGATGCTGGAGCTCAAAGGCCTGTGGGAGTGGTGGCATCTTCCTCCTTTTCACTGAAACTCAGGTGTGAAAGTGCTTTGATAGTTGAGTTGGTGTTTTAAAATGTTGGTTCTGGTAATGCGCTCTTCTGAATGGATTTTCCATTGTATAGTCTCATATTCAGAATATAACTGGAAAATATTGTTTACATGAATATTAAAATGGGGGCTGTGCTTTTTTCTGAATCCTGCATGCTGCTGAGGAAGTGTTGAAATTGTTTGCTAGGACTAGACTGTGATAATATAAATAGCTAGCAGGCATCGAGCATCTACTTTAGTACTAAGCGCTTTCTATGAATTACCTCCTGCAACCCACAGAGGCATCTGATGTGGCAGATACTCTTTTTATACCCATTGAATGCACCAGGACATTGATGCTTACATAAATTAGGTGTTACACTGTGTTGCTGCTCACAGAAGTAGATAGCAATTGACTGTGATTTGATAAGTACATGTTGATAAGAAGCAAAGACATGGCCGGGCGTGGTGGCTCACACCTGTAATCCCAGTGCTTTGGTAGGCTGAGGTGAGAGGATCACCTGAGGTTGGGAGTTCGAGACCAGCCTCATGAACATGGAGAAAGCCCGTCTCTACTAGAAGTACAAAATTAGCCGGCATGGTAGTGCACGCCTGTAATCCCAGCTACTCGGGAGGCCGAGGCAGGACAATGGCTTGAACCCAGGAGGCGAAGGTTGTAATGAGCCAAGATCACACCATTGCACTCCGGCCTGGGTGATAAGAGTGAAACTTCATCAAGAAGGAGAAGAATTACTGTAGCCTTGTAGTATAGTTTGAAATCCGGTAGTGTGATGCCCCCCGCTGTGTTCTTTTTGCTTAGAATTGACTTGGCTATGCGGGCTCTCTTTTGGTTCCATATGAAGTTCATGGTGGTTTTTTCCAGTTCTGTGAAGAAAGTCAATGGTAGCTTGATGGGGATAGCGATGAAAAATGAGAACACATGGACACAGAAAGGGGAGTACTAAACAATGGGGTCTATTGGGGGGAAAAGGGGAGGGCCAGTGGGAGGGGGAGGCGGGGAGGGATAGCCTGGGGAGAAATGCCAAATGTGGGTGAAGGGGAGAAGAAAAGCAAAGCACACTGCCATGTGTGTACCTACGCAACTGTCTTGCATGCTCTGCTCATGTACCCCAAAACCTATAATCCAATAAAAAATTAAAAACAAAAAAAAAAAAAAGGAGAAGAAGAAGGAGGAAGAGGAGGAGAAAGAGGAGGAGGAAAGAAGCAGCAGCAGCAGAAGCAGCAAAAACATACAACTTTCAAGGATAATAACAAAACAGAAGTGAAATGTCACTGGCAGGATGGATAAATGGTAACTTAATATAGACCCTGAGACGCATGAGCCTGGCAGCAATGTCTGAGTTGTATTACTGTATTGAATATGGGCCACGGTTGCTTTTGCTTTTCTGTAAGAAGGCATTAACAAGAAGATTGGTAGGCCGGGTGTGGTGGCTCAAGCCTGTAATCCCAGCACTTTGGGAGGCCGAGGCAGGTGGATCACGAGGTCAAGAGATCGAGACCATCCTGGTCAACAAGGTGAAACCCCGTTTCTACTAAAAATACAAAAAATTAGCTGGGCACGGTGGCACGTGCCTGTAATCCCAGGTACTCAGGAGGCTGAGGGAGGAGAATTGCCTGAACCCAGGAGGCGGAAGTTGTGGTGAGCCGAGATTGCGCCATTGCACTCCAGCCTGGGTAACAAGAGCGAAACTCCATCTCAAAAAAAAAAAAAAAAAAAAGAAGAAGAAGAAGATTGGTTGAGGGTTGGAAGAAAAAAGAAGATTGGTTGAGGGTTGGAAGTGGAGAAAAAGGCATTGTAAATTTAGAAAAAAAATTAAATGATTTCCAAGAATTTTCCACTTTTGTTACATAGCTCCAGTGAGAGCAAGTAATAATGATTTAAAACCAACATAGTTCTGTGTATATAATGCAATTCAAAAACTGTTGCATAAAGCTTGTGGAACTTCCTTGGAAAATGTACAGTAATTATACTTTACAGAGTATTTGTAAACTCTGGTAATTACCTAAACAAAGACAAGCAAAAGACACATGAGCTATATTGTGATAGAAAAGCAGGTGTGCCATTGAAATAAGGAACTATTTGGAAAGTGTCTTAACATCCTTAGACAAATTCTCTGTGCAGAGAGTCTGCCTCTACTCGGGGCAATACTATAGCTCTAGTGTTTTGTACAATTTTGCTTAAACAAATTGAATTTCTAGAATGGATTTACAAGTTTTGTTTCCCCTGGGGTGAGCTGGAAAAGATTAGGGTCTAGGGTGGAAGGTGGTACATAAAAATAAAAAATATAGAAAAAGAAAGCCTTCTTTTTTTTTTTCCTCTTCCATGTTTGACTCAAAAGAGACTGAATCTCACACCTGTAATCCCAGCACTTTGGGAGGCTGGGGAATATACCTCTACAATGTTTTGATCAATGATAAAAATCATTGATGTAAATTTTATAGTCTTTTTGAAAGATAGCATTGGAGTGAAGGATATTGGACTGAACATGTTCACACATTTTTATTAAGAAGTCATGTTACCATACAGTCCACAGAGAGAGCAACTGCATTAAGGATATAAGGAATAATTCAATGATGTGTGTTTGGGATGGAGAAGGAATGGGTGTTTCCCAGAAGAAGAAAGAAAAAGCTTGAACAAGGCTGATGCCATGTATTGGATGATATTAAAACAGAATTTTCCAAAGTGTGTTCAGTGAAATCTCAGACCCTAGAGACTGTTAGGGAGAAAAGGTTTCATGGTGAAATAAGTTTGAGAAGTATTGCAAATATATATCGGTAGAACACATTTCAGATTAGCATATTAAAGACTCCAAGAAGTTGTATAAGAGACGAAAAACTATTAATTCTGTTTAACTTCCATTTTCCAAATTTATTTGACAATGAGATAAATTTGTATCCTCTTATCAGTGATTAAAGCTAGCCTTGCTGAACATACTTTTCAGAAACACATATTATGAGATGTCCTTGAGAATGATAAAAGAATTAATTTCTAAATCAAAAGAAATGAACTGAGATAGCATCTACCTGGGAAACAAGTTGGACAAACATATATGCTATGTGTGAGAAAGCTGACAACCCTTCCCAGCTAGAGTAGATGTAATTGAAGGTAAGATGAATTAATACAAAGTTACATTCTATGAGGGGAATAGACAAAAAGCAGACTAGGACTTAGATGTAGGGTATATTGCTTACAAAATCACAGACTAGTTTTGAAATGATATTTTCCCTGCTGATGACCTTGAAATGTGAAGAGATTTCTCAATCTTTTAAGAACTTCTTGTGGCCGAAAAGATGAAAAAGAGGCACAAAGTCCTACCTATTCTGAATCAGCAGCACTGATGAAACTGATTGAGAAATTCTAGTGTATTGCTAGAGGCAATCGTATCCATCAGTTTGGTGGAGATTGAAAACAGCACTACTTTCAGAATTTGGTCTGGAGCTCTATGTCCCAGTGGGAGAGCACTGGGTTCCCTGATGCTGGGCTTTCTATTCAGTCAAAACATCAAAAGACTTGAGCTGTCTAAGTAGGGGAGTCTGTTGATGACTTTCGGATCCGTATTCCTGCAGACAATTAGGCAGAAGCTGTCAAGCAGGTATTAATAGCTTGATAGATATAATCATGGTTATATTGATAGTGTTATGAACAGGGGCAGAGAAATTCTAGGCAAAAAAGGGTGGGCTCCTGGCAAAGCCTTGCCCTAAAGCTGAAAAGCCTGAGACAGTGGCCCAGAGTGAGAACTTATATCCCTATTTTCCCACTTGAATGTTGCCTTTTTCTGAACCACCCATGGCCTTCCCTGCTCTCTGATTTTATGCCTACAAAGACTCCAGACTCAGAAGGCAGAGAGGAGAAGCAGCTGGATGTCGGTGACTGTGGATGGACATTAGAGAGAAGTGGTTTGAATTCGGAAGGACAGCTTGACAGCATAGCTTTGGGGAGGAATCTGGTCAGAGTCAACCAGACTTCAGGGGAAGATTACCTTCCTGCCCCATCCCCTTTTCAGCTCCCCTTCCTGCTGAGACCCATTTTCATTGGCAATAAAATCCCCTGCATTGTATTCTTATTTGTTCATGCAACCTCATTTTTCCTGGATGCTGGACAAGAGCTTGGGAGCCATGAGTGTGGATACAAAAGGCCCTTTGCCCTCACTGACAGGAGGCAACCGCCTTACATGAAAAGGCAGAGGGCCCACTGTGCTGTCCACAGATGGCAGAGCTAAAAGAGCACTGTAACACTTCTTCTGGGTCTTCATGGGTTGTGAGCACCCTCCCTAGATGATGCCACAGGGTCTGCACAGAGTTTGCTCCCTTCAGCACCCAAAAGCACTGGCCCTAGATCCTGCACCTGCTCACCTGCACACTCCCTCTGCTAGGGGTGGAGCACAGCGGATCTGAGTGAGTGGAGTTCACTCCTGCCAGTGCCAAAGCTGCTGACTGGTTCCAGCACTCATGCACTCCAGTTCCTGACTCATTCGCTTGCATACTCCCTCCCAAGAGGAGCTGAGAGCTGCAGGCACCCCTGCTGTGCATCCTGTGAAAGGGTCAGGGAAATATCTTGTTTCAACAGGTAATAATTACTGAGCTCTTAGTCTGTGTGAGGCATTGCTCTATATGTAGATTATCTCATGTTATCTGTATCATTTTTATAGGGCAGGTGCAATTGTCTTCATTTTATAGAGGAGGCAACTGAGGCTTAAGGAGTAGAAATATTTGCCCAAGACCACACAACATGTTTGTGAGAGAGCCCGCGATTTGAACTAGGTCTTATGGCTCTGGCTTTGGAGTAAATTTGGGGGTTCTGAGGAGTGCGATTGTGATTTTTAACTCAGTCACTTCTTAGATTTTTCAATACAGTGGGATGCCACTCAAACCTTGGTATAGCCTTCACCTTATCTCCATGAGTAAGAGTTGATGCTAGTTCAGTTGTTATGAGACTGACTCGTGGTTGAGAAAAATGGTCACAGGGATGAATGGGCTGGAAACATACTGATCCCAGAGATTTGGGGTAGCATATAGAGAATCACTAAATCAGCAAAGCAGTAAGTGGAAGGAAATATCGTGGTAATAGACTGGGAACCTTTAGAAAATTGATGCCTTAAGTATTTCAGAGAAAATGAAGATGGTCCCTTCTCTACTTGTGTAAGGAACATTGAAGTCAAATCTATCTGTGTCCGTTTCAACTATGAGTTTGTGGAGGGGGTGGAGCTTGAGATAAATAAGACCCTCGCAATCTCAAAAGAGACTGGACCCAAGGTGTAGGTAGAAGCTAACAGAATTTTCAATCGTGTGCTGAAGATTGGGAAAGGCTGTACAACAGTAGCAGAAGTGAACCACAGGGTGTGTTTGATAATTTAGATAAAACACACAATTCGTCCAATGAGTTAAGGATGGTATGTCGGAGGAAGGGATGCTGTGTTGAAACCTGGATTTGGGTTTCCTACAAGGGCACAGATGAAAATGTTTACTGCATAACCCTGAGGGCATCGTCTGTCATCTGCCCACTGTACAAGGTGGCCCTGGTACTGGACATGGTCATAACACCATTCTGGAATGGAATGGGACAACTGAAAGAGGAGTCACTTCCTCCCCTCACGGCTCTCATTTGGGCAAGAAAAGGATTGAGTAACAGGCATCAGGTAATTTCCAGAATTCTGAAATATGTCAAATTATTTCAACTACCTACTTTAGGGGAGATCCAGTTTTTAACTGTTCACTGTACTTTAGCATTATTGATCATATTGGAGCTGAAAATTCAGTCTCAGTAGCATGGCATTTGGTGAAAAAATATTTTACAAATGTCCTCACTGGAAATCAGAATGCTGAAAAAAGAACCTATATCTCAGACAACTCTGGTATTAATTATGTTCTGGATAAAAATTATATCCTCAGAAAAGAAATCATCAGAAAATTATAAAATTTCCATCTTGTCAAAAGTTTTATGCAATATACACTTTATCTGAGAAGCTGTTGCTTAGAGCAAAACTGGAACTCTTTGAGAAGCATTTAAAAGACAACTCGATTTGAGTCCCCTTCTGTTTCTTTTCCCAGATTAATACATGTGGCCTCCTACATTTAAAATGAAAAGTCCTCAGACAATCCTAATCACATTGTCAGTCAGATAGTCATCTCCTGAAAGGGGCTCCTTCACCTTTAAGGATGCATGTACAATAGTGATATGTAAGCAGCTCAAAGACTCAATACCCCTTTTTTCTGCAAAGCAAGGCTGGGTTAGGAAAAAATCAATATGTTGGAAGTAAAGGTCAGACGAGGAAAAGTGACATGAAACAGAACTAAGGGAACAATATCCTTCATGAAGACTGTTTGAAGTTTCCTTTACCCTTGTGCTAGCTTCAGTGCAAATATATTTTATCCTAGAATAGAAGGCTGTATTCTTGAGGAAAAGTCATATTTTAAATATTTATCTATGCGGCAGCATCCTTATTGCATATTATCCTTGTCCTATTGACTAATACTCAAAAAGAATAGCACAGAGTTTAAAGTGCACATTGCATGTGAATTGGAATTGTCAGATTTTTTTTTTCTCTTACAAGCAATGGGGTTCAAACACACATATGCATTTGGCTACCTTTTTGAACAGTTCTCAATTTACTTTTTCAAGTGGGCCAGATGTACTACTATAGCCCTTAAAAGGGTCAGGACCATCTCCTTATTTCCCCACTCTCTATACTTATTGCTTGGGTATAGCTTTAAAGTAGCCCATGAACCCTTTTCACTCTTGCAACACATTTACCCACAATTAACAATCAAGCCTTCTTCCCTGCATTCAGGAGTCCATTCTCCCGGGCCTCATTTTCCCTGCCTCTCTCTTGATCTACCATTGTGCGGAGAGCTGTTTGTGCCATCTCAATCTGCCCCCCTCACCAGCCGCACAAGGATTGGGGGGGAAGAAAGCGCCCGGCATTCAGATGCTGAATAGCAAATTGCTCTTGAGTGTCCTTGCTTCCCCCGGCTCTCCCCCTTCCTCGGGAAGGACAAGGGGGGAGCTGAAAGCAACCATACATTTTGTTCAGGGCTCTTGAAAACAAGCGTTTCACACCTGAAGCCTTTCACAGCAGCCTAGAAGCACCCCTTCAAACCACTTAATTGCCAATTGCTTCAGAGCTCCTTGTAAAAGTCCATTATGTCAGCCAGCTCCATGGCGGAGACAAAGTATGCGAAATGAAAGAGTCCTCCTCCTTCCAGGGCCAATGCGGCATTAAATATCCCCAGATCACTGGTTTTCTTGTTGTTAAAAGGCCGCGATTGGCTCCCGTTGGAGGTATGCACGGAAACGCTCTAGTATTATTTGAAAATGAAAATGCAGTTTTCCTTGTCTTCCTTGTCAAAAGAAAGATACAATAAAAAGATACCAGAGATATCCAAGAAAGTGATCTTCGCGCACTGGTTTGCTGGGCTGAGAGTCGGGGTGGGGGATGCGACCGGGTGACACGCAGCCTTCAATAGTGCGCCCATCAAAATGGAGCCGCCTTCTGCTTTTCTCATTAGGTTGAAAAATTAAAGTGTGTGCAAATTCTGAAAGTTAAGAGGCTCTATCCTTGAAGTCCAAAGAAACTCACAATAAGATATTCCACAAGAAAAGAATGCTGGCCCTGAACACAATGAAACTGAATGTTTATTCACTAGAGAATTGTTTCAAAGTTGCAGCTGTGGAAATTGATTTTAAAATGAACTTGGCTTATTTGGAAGCCTGCCCCCCGCCCTCTCCTGCCATTCTTGAGTATAATTAACAACAACACAACCAATTTGATGAAGAACCACACCTGGCGGGCATCTGAGTAATAAACAAAATGTTCTTAGATAATATATTTCTTGTAGGCAAGGCTGCTCCTTAACTATTAGGGAAATGGGGCAGGCCAGGTGACGGAGACATATTAATAAAATATGATCCAGTGAAAGAGCCGTCAAGTCCAATGGTACTTGAGTGGGGCTGATCTGTCAGGATATACTAGTTCAAGGTATGTTCTTATTAATAAACATCCTGGTTTATTGGACTCTCACTTTTGTTCTCCCAGCACTTTGAAAACTGTGAGCCTGATACAAAAGGAGTCTGAATAATCTGTATGCATAGTTTCCAGTTTTCAGGCTCACCTGTGCTTCTCTGCTTTCAAAGTATTGTCATTTTCTCTGATACTTTTGAACTGAGGCCACTTGTAGAATTCAGTGTTCTCCTTCCTGTAAATAGAACATTGGCCTAAGAGAGGAGGAAGACGAAATGTGAGTGTCTTTATTCTAATGAAATGGGTAAACGCTGATGCTTACTTTTAGCCTGAACACTCAACTGTGGTGATGTGAGGGTTGCCTTGCTCATCCGTGTAAACTGTTACTGAGTGAACCGTCCCTGGACGTCACGATGATTTCATTTCTTTATTGGTCCCTATCTCTTTGTGGGGAGCACCCTGTGATACCCACCAGCTTCTGTTTTGTCAGACCGTTTCGACTAGACTTTGCCTTTGTGACTTCTGGGGTTAAGTCACCAGGCTTTCTACCCTGCCTGTCATGATAAGCCTTTAATTATGTCAGCCCTGGCCTGCAATGTATAGTAACTGCGGCATTGTTCTGTAGTTTTGATTTGTTTACAAAATGCTGTTTGATGTTTTAAAGTATACTCCCCCCTTCCTTTGAGAGTGTGATGTCTTATCACACCCCAATTCCCCTTCCCGTTGGGACTGTCACCTCACATCTTATCAGACACTCCCATACGTGAGTTACTGACCTCAACTAGTGGATTTCAAAATACATACACATTTAAGAGTTTGACAGGCCCTTTGAGACATTATGTCGTGGCAGGGATACACTCCGTTGACCAGTCACTTCTCTGAACACCCAGAACTCAGGCTGCGGCAGACGTAGGGGACCTGAAGCATTGCCTGCCAGCACTGGCACTGTTCTCTGTTGTGGAGACTTCAGGGGTCCCAGCTGTGGTGGTCAAGCCAGCTTTTCCTGAGAATCACTCCTATAAAGGTACATCTCCGTCTTTTTTTTTTCTCTCTCTTTGAGATGGAGTCTTGCTCTGTCACCAGGCTGGAGTGCAATGGTGTCATCTCCACTCACTGTAACCTCTGCCTCCCGGGTTCAAGTGATTCTCCTGCCTCAGCCTCCCAAGTAGCGGGGATTACAGGCACCTGCCACCATGCCTGGCTAATTTTCATATTTTAGTAGAGACAGGGTTTCATCAGTGGTCAGGCTGATCTCGAACTCTTGACCTCAGGTGATCCACTGGCCTCTGCCTCCCAAAGTGGTGGGATTACAGGCATGAACCACTATCTGGAATTCACTTTCCACAGAGGCCTGTGGCCTTCCTAATTGAACAACTAGACCTTAATAATTTTGGAACTCCCTCACTATGTGGTTGGTGTTCCTCATTTATTGAGTGTATTCCTTGGAGGACTTGTGTTATTCTCCTCTTCATTAAGCATTGTGAACCTGGAAAAAACAATTGCTTTGCTTAGCAAGAAGCTGCATGATTCATGAAGTTTCCATCATGTCTTCATTTCCACCATATGCAACAGGCAAGCTTCAGGCTTGCAGTGACTTGGAATGTAGAGCAATGAAAAATGCATTGTGAGGTGGGGGATGCACTCTCGTTGGCCTGTCCATCTCCAGAAAGCTTTAAACAGTGAGGCCATTGCAGAGCTCCTCTAACTTATATTCCAAGAAAGGTCCCACTACTATTATATTTTATCAAGGGTCAATATGAGATCTACTCTTCAGTAAGCATTTGACCTACGAGAGGTCAGGATTGTTCACCCAAGCCTGCCCTTCCTTCCTTCCTTCCTTCCTTCCTTCCTTCCTTCCTTCCTTCCTTCCTTCCTTCCTTCCTTCCTTCCTTCCTTCCTTCTTTTTGACAGAGTTCCATTCTTGTTGCCCAGGTTGGAGTGCAATGGCACAACCTCGGCTTGCCACAACCTCTGCCTCCTAGGTTCAAGCTATTCTCCTACCTCTCGAGTAGCTGATATTACAGGCATGCACCAGCCTACCTGGCTAATTTTGTATTTTTAGTAGAGACAGGGTTTCTCCATGTTGGTCAGGCTGGTCTCGAACCCACAACCTCTGGTGATCCACCCACCTCTGCCTTGCAAAGTGCTGGGATTACCAGGCATGAGCCATGTGTTTCTTTGCTTGTCTTTCTTCCCCTTGGCTTCTTCATGTTTGCCTGGTTGGCTCTCCTCTTCTCTCTTTCTATCACTGATCAAGCTGCTCAGCAGCAAAGTTTCAGATAGAGTATTCTGTTCGCCATCCAGCAGGTCAATGTATGTTGTGGGATGTATGATGCATTTTCATTAGACCTTGTGAAAATTTAAATGCTAACATGAATTTTTTTATGCATTGAGGTAGTGAATGAGATGAAAGCAACATACTGCTCATTTTCCCTCCTCACCAAAGGCCGTGAAATAGGAGAGTGTGGATAACTGGAATGGAAAGCTAGTAGATGCAGTTTTGTCAAAAGTTCCATCTTAGCAGAGAACATCTCAGGCAAGTCTCTACATATACAGCAAAGGTCAGCAAACTATGTCTAGCAGATTAAGTTTTCCTGCCTTCACCTGTTTTTGTAAATAAAATGCTGTTGGAATGTAGCCACATCTATACATTTGTGCCTTGTCTATGACCGTGTTCACTGAAAATCGAACAATTGCAGCAGAGACCACATGGTCTGAAAATTCTAAAATATGTACTCTCTGGCCTCTTTTTTTTTTTTTTTTTTTTGCCAACCCTTAGAATGTAGAAAAATAACTATTGAAGCCTCCTATAATACTTTTTTTGCACAGGAACAAATGAAATATTTGCAAGAGATTAAATTAGATAGACTCTTATTGGGAGTCTGGTCTTTACGTGCCTGGAGTAAAACATCAAGATAAACCATTTGAGTGTATGTATGTTTGTTTCATTTTGTTTAATTAAGGACCGTTTGCATGATCCATATTTCTTGGTAAATTGTGATTCTGAAAGACAAGGACACCAGACTATCTGTTACCTGACTGTGATCATGTCTGTCAAATACTTGCCACTCATGTATTTGTCAAATAGGCATCCTTTGAATGAATATTCTCTGTGAAGAAAAATTATTTTATGAACCTCCAATTCTTCAGGTCCAGCTCATTCGAAATGGAGACCACAAGCAGTGCGACAGTGTACTTGGTAGTATGTTCAATGTGGACCCATTAATTCAGTCCACTTCTGGACACTGAACAGGGATTTTTATTTCTTAGTAAATGACTGCCTGCTTTTCAATCTGTTTATTCCATCCTTTTGTTGTCTCTTTATCTTACTAACTCCAACTTTCTGGCATTTTTAAAAAGAAGTTAACAATTTTTCTTAAGGAATAGGTTTTGTATAATTGCTTTAGTAAGCAAAGCACCTTTTATTATTATAGAAACAATCCATTTCCCATGATAAAGCTCTGTTTCCTCTTGGTCAACATATTCAATATAGCAGCTGCTTTCCCTGCTATCCCTTGGCACAAGCGTGCCAACCTTCTTTGCCACTTACCTGGCAACATTTGTTGACACAAATAGTGGCAGATTCAACCAAAGTCTTGCCAGTACCTCCCTGGTGCCAGATTTGTAATCACACATTATTTGGGGAGCTACTCCATCTGTTTCCAAAGGGAGAGAATAAAGGAGTTTTCTTTCTTTTTGAAAGAACAACTCTCCATTGGCAGAAAGAAACTGGCTGAGTGAACTCCCACTTGCTGAATGGCATCCATACCTCTGGGAAATTTTAAACCAAGGAAGTTTAAATTGGCAGAAATTGTTTGAAACTATTTCTGAACATTTGCTTAAATGTATCTAGATTATAACATGCTTTCACACAGTGTTGGTTTTGATGGCCACATGGGATTTTAGTTAGTGGAAAAAAGTGGTCCTAATATTTCTGAGTGTTCGTTTTGAGCCAACTCTCTATATGTATCATCTTATTTCATACTGATCCATATGTGTTATTTACTGCTTATGATTGCCCTGGTAGGAAACCTTATAGGAAATTTACAGATGAGGAAACTGAGGTATACAGAGGCCAATCATGTTTACAGAGGTCAACTTTCTTCCTCTTCCCCCAAACTGGTGTACTCTCCTCATTAGGATCCCCAGGAAATTGTGAGTGAGAGTGAACTGGGCGTAAGTGTGCAACTGCAACAAACTTCTGTCTCCACACAAGCAACAATTTAGCTGAGATACTCTCTCCCAAAGAAGCTGCAAGTGATGATAAACTGGGTGCAAGTGTACAATAGAATTCTCTGGTTTGTTCATTTGGTGACATGTAGACTTACCAAATATTGTAGACTACCAAATATTGTAAGTCTACATGTAAGTCTACATAAAACAGATCTGCCTAGGGCTAAAAGAGGAAAAGCCTTTGGGTGGGGTAACGGTGGTCCTGAGTAGATTCTATAAGGGAGGATTGACTGTGTGCTCTATCTACTTCACACGTAGTAAAAATTTGAGTTGGTATTCAGCAATGTGTGTTCATTGCATGTGCTTTAGATATTGTTACACAAGGATGCATTCCTTGTTCTCTGATCATCTTCAATTTGATAATAATAACAGTAATGGCTAGCATCCATTAACTACCTGCTATGCACTGATACATTATAAATATTACTTTATTTCTTTCTCCCCCGAACCTTAAAAGTGGATAGTATTGTTCTATCTCCTGTTGGATAGGGACAGGAACACTGCATCTCAGGAGGACCAAATGACCACTTACAGGTACAGCAAGTAGGCATCAAAGTAGACATATAAATCCATGGCTGTCTGATACTGACCCTATGTTTTTTGCTATGTATTCTGCAACATTTTCTATGTAAAATCTCTGAGTGACCTCATCCACACCCATGGCTTCAATTATCCCTAAAATATGCTGAGGATATCCAGCCCATGTTATTGCCCAGGAATGCTGTGCTAAGGAACAACATATTATCCACATCTTTGCAGACTTCTCTATTCATATTCAAAGTAAAGCTCATAATCTTCTCCTCCAAGCTCCTTTTCCATTTTGTTTTGATAAAGGGCATCTTCCATCTAATGGCCTGAGTGTGAAGCCTAGGAAAGATTTCAGGCCCATCCTTCTCACTTTTGTTGACATTTAGAGAGCTCTTTGACCATATGGTTAAGCCTCATCTCATATCTGTTCTCTCCTGCTCCATCTCATTAGCCACACCTTAAATTGAACCTCATCCCTGGATCACTGACTGCCATCACCTTCTGTGAGCCTCCTTGCCCCAGCCTGAGCATGTGGAAATCCATTGCCTGCACTGGAATAGGAATGATGTGTCTAAGAATTTTCTGATTACATTCTCTCCAATGAAAGTTATTTCATAGCTCCCATTGACCAAGCTCTTCTTAACCCAAGACACAAGGTCCTTTACACTCTGAATCTACTTCCCTGGGCTAGTTATCTTCTTATCTCTCTCCTGTGCTAGACAGCAAGACCGCAAAGGCTGAAGCCAGGCATTCTCAGCACGGGGACTGGTGTTTGGCACCTAAATGATGCCCAATCAATGGTTGTGGAATACATAAGTATGTTCTTAGTCAACAGAGTCTATCAAAATTGATTACAACTTCATATTTAAGGTTTATAATGCAAAATAAACTTTGAGCTAATTTTGGTGTTAGAATCCAAATGGAATATTTTTAGAGCCTATTATTTTCCAAAATTGTTTGCAAGTTAGCAATTAAGCTACTAATACAAATATTCATAACATTGCTCATCCTCCACTGAGCTACTCTTCTCAAACACCAAGGGAAGTTAATTTCAAGGCACATGCCTGATATTGAAGTGAATAGATTATATTTTTTTTATTATCTAAATGAAAACCAATGGGTTTTGTGTTTGTTTTTGTTTGTTGTTGTTTGCTGAAAGAGTTACACATTATCCCTGCTTTGCACAAACAAAGTTAAGGTTGTTTATTCAGAGACAAGATTTGGCAGGGAGGGGAGAAAATGGCTTTGGCCAACTCAGCTCAACTGACTTAAACTTGAGCACTGGCAGCTCCCACCCCTATAGAGAAACTCCCAAAGCTGTTTTTAACTGGCCCCACAAATCTAGTGGGGAAATGATTTGCTGATGAAAAACATCTGCCTTAGGGTCTAATGAAGATTCCACAGAAAGTTATACTTTCCATGCTGTGACCTTATATGAATTTCCTCCACTAATCTTTATCTGGGGGAAAACCCTTGAAATGCTCCCTCCCAGATTCATCATCAGCTTTTTGCCTAGAAGCAAGTACATTGTCTTGTTGGAAAGAACAGAAAAGCTATTGAAGAACATTCATTGAACCCGCACACCATCATTGCCCTATGACCTGAAAAGCTGAGTCACTTTATAAGCAAATATAGAAAATGCCAAAAGGAGGATCTATACTCATTGTAAGACTACAAAAACACATGCAAACGTTTTTTGCATAAATATGGATGTAGCATGTTTGATAATTTTGAATGTTGATTTGTATAGAATAGGGATTTTTGAATGAGATCAACTCAATTCCCATATTCTTCCAGCCACATAACCAGTCTAATGGAAGACCACATATAGACACTAAAGATCAACAAAATTGCCAAAATAAAGCCATCCATTGCCAGACAGAAAGATAGACAAATATAGTGAGATAGATTATTCAAATATCAGATTAAAATTTGGAATCCATATTTTCTTTTCTTTTTCTTTTTCTTTCTTTGAGACAGTCTCATTTTGTCACTGGAGCTGGAGTGCAGTGGTGCAGTCTCAGCTCACTGCAACCTCTGCCTCCCAGGTTCAAGTGTTTCTCCTGCCTCAGCCTCCTGAGTAGCTGGGATTACAGGTGCCTACCACTACGCCCAGCTAATTTTTTAAATTTTTAGTAGAGACAGGATTTCACTATGTTGGCCAGGTTGGTCTCAAACTCCTGAGCTTGTGATTCACTGGCCTCAGCCTCCCAAAGTGCTAGGATTACAGGAGTGAGCCTCTGTGCCTGGCCAGATTCCACATTTTCTAAGTAAGGTGGAGGATTTAGTTTTCACAAGAAATCAAAACTGAAGAACTATTAACGAAGACAGATTATGCAATTAAGGTGGCCCAAGCTATGTATGCCTATTGAAGAAGCCTCATATTTTTACTACATCTTGCAGAAAGGAGTGCTTCACTCTTGTGATCATATTCTATACCCCTGCTCCCTTGGTAAGAAAGAAATCTAATTTTACTGTGTGCTTAGGCATGTGGTGTTTATGGGAAAAATTGTGTGTGTGGGTGTGCACTTAACTACTCAGGAGGGATCTTCAGTATGATTCAAATTGCAGAAGGCTTTCCTACTTCTGAATTCCAAGAAACCAAAACAGTCAACTGGATGAATCTACTTACAAGCCCAGAAAAGCAGTGAGGCATTTTCATATCACAAAAGTAGGGTAAATTTTTGCCATGAATTATTTAAGAGATGCTTACTCTATCCTGAGAAGATGATCTAGTTCCTCTCCTAAATAGACAGTTGCCCTTTAAAGGGGAGAAAAAACAGAAGCAAATTTGATTAGAAACAAATGAAAACCAATCAATAAGTTTTCAGTCTGACAACTTCCCTGCTCTCCCTGTCTTCAAAGTTTGGGATAGTGAGACAATATTTAAGTTATACCGTACAGGTATTGTCCTGCAGCTAATTAACACCATAAAAGTTGAATTTTCTAACTTAATCTGGATTATTTACGTGTTAATATGTATAAAAACCTAAGTTTTCATAACCATTTTTTAGTCATTTACTATTTACAAAGTCCTGGTTACTGTCGAATTTTGGAAATGTAAGATTTTTGTTCACTAGTGAGTTGGAGTCCAAAATAATTGCAGAGACAAATCTTTTGGAGTTCAGTTCTAGGATCATCTCTGGCCTCAAAGCTGGCCTGTTGCACTGAGATGGAGTTGACAGGACAAAAGGAAGAAGGAAGAAAGACTCTAACCCTGTGCAGTTATGTCTTCAATTCCTGGTTTCGCTAGTTAGCATAGCGAGTGAGAATTTCTTCCATGCCCTGCTGTCCCTGGGGTAGAGTGTAGGCATGCAAAAGCTGGGTTACCATTGATGAGAGTTGTTTCATAAGTTTGGCACCCAGTACACTTTTTTTTCCCAGTCCAGGGACTTGGGATAATTATCTTGTTTCATGGTGGGTGGTATCTCACTAACAAATTGTTCTCTTGAGAGTACCACTGTTTCAGGTTTTGCAGCTAATGGTCTGACATTTTTGGACTAATTGATTTACATGTGTAATAACTTCTTTGTTTTATGTAGAAATGATTGGTCTTAGCACTGTGGGGCTATTGTAGCCTTGTAACTCTACATGTTTGGACTAATTGGATTAGATTTGTAATATTCTTTTATTTTATGTGGAGACTCTTTTTCTGACCACTGAAGGATTACTGTAGCCTTGCAGCCTCTTCCATGGTAACTGAGCTCTTTGCTTTGCAGAGTTCCCCAAAAGCTAGTAAGCTTCACGAGGGTAGGAAGCCAGTCTGTTTCCCAGCTTTACTTCATCCTCTGAGGTCTAGCCAGTATTTTCCATACAAGATTCCATGAGGGTTTGCTGAACTGAATCCTATATATATTTCCTTGAGTCTGGTGCATAAACATGGACAACTGTTTGCAATCATGGAAGAAAAGTAGAAATGATGGTCTGCCAGTCATTGCTCTAGCTCTGTCTTTGCTGCTTATTAGTGTTGTGATCTTGAACAAATCATTCAACCCATCTGAGTTTCACCTTTTGCACTAGTACAGTGGGAGTGGCAGAAGATACTGATCTTAACTTACCAACATGTAATGTTACCAGAACAAACGTGCAAATATGTATGAGAAAGTGTGTACTTTATAAACATACTGTACTATAAAAATCCAAAGTATAATTATATTAAATCTCACTTTGCTACCCAATTTTCTGATTGGTAACACCGTAGGGTATGAGTTCCTGAGTCACCAGTCCCCCTGACCCTCATGCTGACTTAGGACTCACTTTTCACACCTGTGTTTGACCTCCTTCTCTCTAAGTTTTCATTTAAAGACGTGGTTTCTAAACTTGTATAAATGAAAGATCATGAACTTTACATTGGATTATACATTTAAATGTTACTAAATACTTTTCATACTAAAAGCATAATAGTTAATCACATATAAAGTAAACAAAGAGACTGAACATACAATTTACATTCTAGGTGTTTTTGTTCTATTCCAGTGAGGGACCTAATTTCTCTACTCATTGTGCAGTAATTCTGAACTAAAAGGCTAACTTTCACAGGATTCGAATAATATGTTATTAGAGGGATATTGTTGTAGTATGGTAATGGCACCATGGGGACCAACTTGCCTAGAAACGTCTCTCAGGCAGATAGTCTATATAATTGTTTCTATGTCAAGATGGGAGAGACCTGCCCATGTTTCGTCACCCACATCAAGTGACCCTTTCTCCAATGGTCACTTGACTCTCTCTCCAGTAAGCCGTTGAAGTGACCACAGCCTTGTGTCCCACGGAAAGTTCTCTCACACCTCATTTAATGATTCATTGCACCACTTGGTTTCTGTGCCTACTTCCCTCTAACTCATCCTCTGGCACAAGATTGTGTCACGTGGCAATCCTCAATAAGGTGCAATGGTTAAATGAAGGGAGAAAACAAAATGAGGACTTTGGAATCAGATGCACAGCAAAGAAGAAACATCTATGCCAGGCTTGCTGAAGAAGCTGCAAAAGCGACAACAGAACCCCAAAGGCAAGTTCAGAAGATGCTATAGAACAAGCTGTGTATGGTGAGACCTCAGGGCAGCTCGACTGAGGGCTTGTGGTGGTGGGCAGGTCAAAATGGCTAAGATGGCCAAGTCAGTACCAAGGCAGCTTCTGTAGGCAACCGGAAATTGTGAAAGGAGAAGGTTGGTAGGACAAGATGATTTATATCCTTTAATGTATTCTTATCCCAGGTGATGACAACAGGTGCAAGTGTGACATGGAGCAACATGAATTCAACCAGGGCAATGAAAGTGGCTTTGGAAACTGTTTGGTGTTACAAAGAGCAGTAGGGCTGTAAGCTGAGACAGAGCTTGTGTGAGCCCTAATCTGTGGCTGTAATGGCTTAGGACAATGTACTTAAACCTCCTCAGTCTTATTTTTCTCATTTTAAACTATGGTTGACAATATTGGTAACTACTGCAAAGTGTGAATTTTAAGCAAAACAAGAAGTGTAAAGCATTTAGTATCAATACCTGGTCATAGTAGAGACTAACAAATTAAAAATGTTTAATTTTTGTGCATCCAAAACATAGAAAACTCTGTTAAGAACAGGGGTGAAGTAGTTTTACCTTGGGCCCTTGGGTGCTTGCCTGGGCCTGGAATCATAAAAAGTTGCCTTTCTTTCTGCATGTATTCAAAACATTCATTGAATATTGCCGGCATTGGACTAGGCTGTGTGCGATATGCAAGTATGTGTGTAAGACGATGTCCATGCATTTCCGAGTCTTGTAATGTGAAGGAAGAGAAAATCTGGATATAAAACAATGAAAATTCTTAAAAATTATATAGTAAACTGAGAAGTAGAAACAAGGAACTGGTATGAGAGACCAGACAGCTGGGCGTAAGTCCTGGGACTGAGAAGTAGAAACAAGGAACTGGTATGAGAGACCAGACAGCTGGGCGTAAGTCCTGGGACTGAGAAGTAGAAACAAGGAACTGGTATGAGAGACCAGAGAGCTGGGCGTAAGTCCTGGATTCTGCTTGTTTCTCTGTCTGGATTCTGCTTGTTTCTCTGTCTGGATTCTGCTTGTTTCTCTGTCTGGATTCTGCTCGTTTCTCTGTCCTGGGTTCTGCTCGTTTCTCTGTCCTGGGTTCTGTTTGTTTCTCTGTCCTGGGTTCTGCTCGTTTCTCTGTCCTGGATTCTGCTCGTTTCTCTGTCCTGGGTTCTGCTCGTTTCTCTGTCCTGGGTTCTGCTCGTTTCTCTTTCTGGATTCTGCTTGTTTCTCTGTCTGGGTTCTGCTCGTTTCTCTTTCTGGATTCTGCTCGTTTCTCTGTCCTGGGTTCTGCTCGTTTCTCTGTCCTGGGTTCTGCTCGTTTCTCTGTCCTGGGTTCTGCTCGTTTCTCTGTCCTGGATTCTGCTCGTTTCTCTGTCCTGGGTTCTGCTCGTTTCTCTGTCCTGGATTCTGCTTGTTTCTCTGTCCTGGGTTCTGCTCGTTTCTCTTTCTGGATTCTGCTTGTTTCTCTGTCTGGATTCTGCTTGTTTCTCTGTCTGGATTCTGCTTGTTTCTCTGTCTGGATTCTGCTTGTTTCTCTGTCCTGGGTTCTGCTCGTTTCTCTGTCCTGGATTCTGCTCGTTTCTCTGTCCTGGGTTCTGCTCGTTTCTCTGTCCTGGATTCTGCTCGTTTCTCTGTCTGGATTCTGCTTGTTTCTCTGTCCTGGATTCTGCTTGTTTCTCTGTCTGGATTCTGCTCGTTTCTCTGTCTGGGTTCTGCTCGTTTCTCTGTCCTGGGTTCTGCTTGTTTCTCTGTCCTGGGTTCTGCTCGTTTCTCTGTCCTGGATTCTGCTCGTTTCTCTGTCCTGGGTTCTGCTCGTTTCTCTGTCCTGGATTCTGCTCGTTTCTCTGTCCTGGATTCTGCTCGTTTCTCTGTCCTGGATTCTGCTTGTTTCTCTGTCTGGATTCTGCTTGTTTCTCTGTCCTGGATTCTGCTTGTTTCTCTGTCCTGGGTTCTGCTTGTTTCTCTGTCTGGATTCTGCTTGTTTCTCTGTCCTGGATTCTGCTTGTTTCTCTGTCCTGGGTTCTGCTTGTTTCTCTGTCTGGGTTCTGCTTGTTTCTCTGTCTGGATTCTGCTTGTTTCTCTGTCTGAATTCTGCTTGTTTCTCTGTCTGGATTCTGCTTGTTTCTCTGTCTGGATTCTGCTTGTTTCTCTGTCTGGGTTCTGCTCGTTTCTCTGTCTGGATTCTGCTCGTTTCTCTGTCCTGGATTCTGCTCGTTTCTCTGTCTGGGTTCTGCTCGTTTCTCTGTCCTGGGTTCTGCTTGTTTCTCTGTCCTGGATTCTGCTTGTTTCTCTGTCCTGGGTTCTGCTTGTTTCTCTGTCCTGGGTTCTGCTCGTTTCTCTGTCTGGATTCTGCTTGTTTCTCTGTCCTGGATTCTGCTTGTTTCTCTGTCCTGGATTCTGCTTGTTTCTCTGTCCTGGGTTCTGCTTGTTTCTCTGTCCTGGGTTCTGCTCGTTTCTCTGTCTGGATTCTGCTTGTTTCTCTGTCCTGGATTCTGCTCGTTTCTCTGTCCTGGATTCTGCTTGTTTCTCTGTCTGGATTCTGCTCGTTTCTCTGTCTGGATTCTGCTCGTTTCTCTGTCCTGGGTTCTGCTTGTTTCTCTGTCCTGGATTCTGCTCGTTTCTCTGTCTGGATTCTGCTCGTTTCTCTGTCTGGATTCTGCTCGTTTCTCTGTCTGGATTCTGCTCGTTTCTCTGTCTGGATTCTGCTTGTTTCTCTGTCTGGGTTCTGCTTGTTTCTCTGTCCTGGGTTCTGCTCGTTTCTCTGTCCTGGATTCTGCTCGTTTCTCTGTCTGGATTCTGCTTGTTTCTCTGTCTGGATTCTGCTCGTTTCTCTGTCTGGATTCTGCTTGTTTCTCTGTCTGGATTCTGCTCGTTTCTCTGTCTGGGTTCTGCTTGTTTCTCTGTCTGGGTTCTGCTTGTTTCTCTGTCTGGGTTCTGCTCGTTTCTCTGTCCTGGATTCTGCTCGTTTCTCTGTCTGGGTTCTGCTTGTTTCTCTGTCCTGGGTTCTGCTCGTTTCTCTGGCCTTGGGTTGGTCTTACATACTTTCTAGCTTTGGGTTCCTCATCTGCAAAGTAAAAAGATTGGTTTTCAAGATCTCATGTTTTCTACTGGGCCTGAAAAATTCTAAGTTCAGTGTTATTACTGCTTTTCAGACTGGAGGCGGATGCTGGAGGTCACTGAGTCTTCAGGGGCTCAAGAAAGGATTGATGGAGAGAAAGGCCTATTCAGGCCTATTCTTGAGATTTCTCCAGACAGAGAAGGGAGGGTGGTTTTAGAGGATATAGGAACAAAAGGCAGAACGTGTTTGTAGTTATCCATTCAATTCGCATCAGAAGATGGATGTAGTCAAGTGAAACAGTTTCAAGTTGAACTGAATTTTATTGAAAATCTGTCCTGTAACAAGCACTAGCCTGAGACTTCCACATATATTACCTGATGTAATCCACCAGCAATATGGTGTGATAGGCATCAATACCCCTTTTTTGCAGGTCATTGGATCTACATGCCAATGACCACAGAACCACACAAATAATGCCAAAGAGTGAAATAAATTGTCTTGAGCAAAATACACACCTGGGTCTGCATCGGGCCTGCAGACCACCAGTTTTCAGTGTTTGGTATGTGAAAACTAATGACTTATCCAATGGTGCAGAGTGATTGTATAATAAATTACATTCAAATTTAAGTTTCCTGAATCCATGTCTGGTGCCTTTTCCACTATGTGATCTTCCTACTAGAAAAACTGGAAGGCTGGGTGCGGTGGCTCACACCTGTAATCCCAGTGCTTTGGAAGGCCACGATGGGTGGATCACCAGGACAGGAGATTGAGACCATTGTGGCTAATGTGGTAAAACCCCGTTTCTACTAAAAAGACAAAAAATTAGCCAGGCGTGGTGGCATGCACCTGTAGTCCCAGCTACTCGGGAGGCTGAGGCAGGAGAATCACTTAAACCTGGGAGGAGGAGGTTGTAGTGAGTCAAAATCATGCCACTGCACTCCAGCCTGGGTGGCAGAGCAAGACTCTGTCTAAAATAAAATTTAAGAACAAGAGAGACAGAAACTGTAAGAGAAATCTGGATATAGTTAGGCTCAGATCATGAACAGCCTTGAAATCAGCCCAAGATTTAGAGTGTATTCAGTGACCAGCCAAAGACTTTGAGTAGGATTTTGAAAGAATCGAAGTGGTTCCATGGAATGGTTAATATGAAGATGGGAGAATATTATTAAAAGTAAATTTAAGAATGGGATTCTAAGGATAGAAGTGACAGAGTAGATTTAGAATGAGGCACACACAAAAAAAGATGAAATGTGAAAAAGGACATAATTGGATATTGATAGAACCAAGAAGGGGCATTAATCAAATGAGAAGTTCCTGTCCTAGTAAGCTCTTTCTCAGGCCACCCTCCCTGTTTTACGTGAAGAAACTGACATGTACAGAAAGCAGCTGAAACCGTGTGAACGATGCAAGGAAAACCATTAAAATCACCTGATGGAATCTTTGTTTATCAGCACGAATTACCAGATCACCAACGGGCTTTGGAGCTTTCCTTTGCCTGTTTCCATACCTAAGGTAGAACGCTGATTCAGTTATGCATCTGCCGTTAAGAGGGGTAGGTAGGGCTCTAAGTTTTACTAAGAAAATTAATCAACCCAGTTGTGATGAAAATTGTGGTTTGATAAGTAAATGGAACTTTGTGTGAAGGACTTGGCTAGGTTAGGTGGAAGGGGAAACTATTTTATTTTCTTTGTGGATTTAATGTGTCTGTTGAATGGTCTCTCTTTTTTGCCGTTGTTTATCCGCCGACACCCTGATGACGCAGTTCTCCTTTATAACCAAAACTGGATACTTTTTCCCTTCAGTAGAACTTCACAAATGCTGCTTTGAATCTGAAACTGGCAGAACTAAGGGAAAGTCAAGTCCCAAATGCTCAAGTTATATCTGACATGACTCATTTGAAGCATTTTGTATATTAGTAGTGAAAGAAAAAAAAAAGTAAACTTGAGTAAATTATATTTAATTACAAAAAGTCTATCGAATATAGAGGTAAATTGAGACTATAAAGTGGCCAGCTGTTTCTCTTAACTTTAAATAGTGTCAGTTCAAACACTATGTCGGGCAAATATTGATAAAATTGAAATGAACAGTGTCGATTTTAGTTCAATTTGAAAAATATTTATTTAACTGCCCATCCTATTAAAAGAACAAACCTTTTAAAGTATATTGGAAATAAGTCGACCGCTTTTTTACCTAAAGGGATCTTAATTATAAATGACTCAAATATAACAAAATTAAAATCTAGCAAAGCAATGCTGAAGGTAATATAATACAAATATGATACAAAATTCAGATATATCTAGTATATTGTATTCTTCAAAAGTAATCTGAGCTGGAATCACTTTTTATGTGGCGCAGACCTCTCCTCTTCCCTGCAATTCCATAAAGTCCAGGAGTCACGTGGAAAAATATTATACTTAGTATTAAATATGCAATGAGTCAACATATTATGGTTTGTCTAAATATTAACAGAAATCATGTAAATTATGTGTTTTTAATTGTGCAGCTACCCTAAGATAGAAAATTGTTTAGTGTTCTTTTACAATATAAATCCTTAATCAGAACGTTTGTGGCTTTTATTTTTTTCTCTTTCTCTTTTAAGGGAGTATACTTTGCTCTCTGTGAAGCCCTTCGACTTAAAGAAATAGTGATCTAAGACAATGTCCTGCCATCCAGAAGAATTGTGAGTACGGGAGAGATTGAAATTGGTGTGTACTGTTACTGCTTCCTTCATTTCGTAACTGTAAAGCAATGTGCTAATCAAAGAGCTGGTCTGCGTGCACATGCCAGCTCTGTGTCCGGGGGCAGACCTGATGCGTACCAGAACCCCTGCTTTGAGGTGGGCTACAGTGTATGAGGCTCCTTCTGTGTTCTGTACTTCGACTTGCTTACACTTTCAGATAAAACTTAAAGTTACAGCAATACCTTTTTTGCCAGAGTTAAGTCAGATAAACTTGAATATTCAAGTTAATGTTTACTTACTGACTTACTCCAATATAGAAGATTTCTTTTTCTTTAAAAAGAGTACTAAGAATCTTTCTGAGCTTAGCACGAGGCATCTCATTTGGGTCTCTTTTTTCTTAGAGACAAAGTAAATATACTAAATGAACCCCGCACCCTTTATATCAGAGTAAGAAACACAAACTTTAGATGTGATTTTAATATGATGCATGTGGAGAAAGGATCCCACAGCGACTGCTTAGTACCATCTTTCATTTATTTTTTTTGCCTAGAATCCTGGACAGGGTGGGCCATTTTCTCCACGCATTGGTCCTGTTCACATTTTTTTCCTTTCTTTTTAAAATTGCCGAGGCTTGGCTGTTGCTATTTGGTGTTGCTTGACCCTTCTGGTCTAGCAATGACTCCCGGGGGGTGAAAGAGAGCTTCCTAAAGTTCTGAAGGACAAAATTTAATCAGCAAAGTAATCATTTCTGCTGTGATGGGAAAAAGAAGGCCGGTATGAATGACAAAACAGCTGTGGACCACCAAAAAAGTCAACTGGAATTGGAAGGAGGTAGACCTCAAAAAAAATTCCTTAGAAGGCATAGCATTAAAGGGAAAATGAATCAGAAAAGAGAGCTGAAGTGCTAGAATGCATTGCCTAATAACTTTAAATAGTCCATTGAGTCTTCCGGAATTTTTTTTGTTCTTCTTCAAGAATAATCTGCTTACATCGTTAAGACCTCAGCTAAGCTCAGTAACACAAATTACCAGATGTTGTATCCCCTAGTTTTTCCATCAAAAGACCAACCACCAAGCTTGTTGAAAGAGAAAGGTCATTGTCCCTCCCTGGCTATAAAACTATTTTTGCAACTCCTAACAAATGAAATGAGAATACCTTTCAGCTGTAGAAGGAACCCATCTCCCGCTCCTTCGAAGTCCCCCTGTTTGGCTTTGTTATTTTCTAGTAATGCACTCATGTGTAAGCTAATAATGTGAACAGAGGGAAAATGAAGAGACTTACAAAAAAAAAAAAAAAAAGGAAAAAAGCAGAATGAATTAGGGCAATTGAGGTCGCTCAGTTTCATTTTTGCTGGAAGGATTTTAGTCCTAGTTTTTACCTTATCGCTTATTACACAATTTACGGTAAAATGAGATGTGATTCCATTCTTATTGTTGTGCTATAGTCTGTTGAACATGCATATATAGAATTCATTTCAGATTTAAACACTATCTTAATTATAAACTGAATAAAATGGACAACCTATCGGGTTCTCTAAATTGCATTCTAACAAATAGTTTCATTTTTTATCACATTTCTACCATTGACATATTGGGTATAATAATGTTCAGGGAATATTCCCTTCTAATGCAGTGTCTTAATTGTGCCGAAGTATTTCCCATGTGACAACTAATAGTTTATTTCTGACCTACAAGTTTGACAACTTTAACCGTATGTCATGCCTTGCAATGTTTTTTATGACGATCTGCTTAAATAACACTATCAGCATTTTTGTTTTGTTTTCAAATCACTTACAAATGATACATGTTTTGCATAATGAAAGCATTATATTACATATTGCTTTCTATTTTTTTAATAAATAATGTGATTGTATTTTGGATTCATTTACAGACACTTTCCCAACAAAAGACGTGTGTCCATTAAGTTGAAAATATTGGAAGAAATATTCCAACTGTGATTAAAAACAAAATACCTAGCTAATGGAATATAGAATGTGTTTTTTAAAGAAAAACCTATGCGCCAGAGCCTAAAAAGTTGTCTTATTTTTATATTTACTCACTACAAACTGTGAATGTTACTTTAAAGGGAAAATATGTACATGATTAAACATATAGTTTTACAGTAGTCCTAAATATAGTATACTTAATATAATCCTTCAAAGGAATTCCGAGTTAATAATATGCGTCCTAATCATCAGAACTGATGCTGTATATTCTTTGAAAACATTGATTTATATTAATATGAATTTTAAAATGTAAAAGAATAATCATGCTGAGAAAATCTGACATTGGAAACTGAAGGCAACATATAATTTCATAATTAAAGGTAAATTTTTAATATGTGCAGCATTTCTTGAAGAATTTCTAACTTAAAAATCACTTAGCTTTAATTTTACATGTCAAATACATATTTCACTGACAACAGGGGAAAGCATTTAATTAGCACTTTAATGTTAATTGTTTATTAATGTGTTGAGCTTACCAAACCACCTTAACTTAATAGATATTGCTATACTTCCGTATATTCTTCTAAGAAAGTATGCAATTTGGATTTTCCCTCTTCAAACCTGGCCAACTGGTGTTTTAGAATAGAGCCTGGTGTTTCCTGAGGTTTGAACCTAAACCATTACATAAAACAGTTATTCTGCAAGACCCAAGAGCTCCTACTGTCTACTAATGTCATCTTGCAGATACTTTTTTTGAACAGTACACAAGAAAGTTGATTCATTTCTCTCTCTCTTTTACTTTAAGCAGGGGGTGGTCCAACACACACACACACACACACACACACACACAATTTTTAGTCATTTTTTTCAATTTAAATGTTTTGCTATCACAGTTACTCCATCTTTTATCTATAAAATAGTTTCAACCCTGTTAATGTGTGCATGTACTTTTTTCTTATCAGCCTCTCAGCAGCATTTGTGATTCATAGCAGCCATCAAAGTGATAATAAACTCATTCACAATACTAACAAACACGGGGCTCCCAGTTATTTACGAGGCAAATTCACTGCAAGGCTGGGCTGTGGAACAGGGGAGAATCAAGATGGTGTTGATTGATAAATTGACAGGTTAATTTACAAGTGGATAATAGGAGTTAGACCCAGAGGGAGAGAAGGAAGGTCTGAATTCTAGCTTGGTTGCACTGCCATCTGTCTTATGCCCAGAAAGCTGCAGGACTGCTGGCTGGCAGGATGAAATACATACACATTCTTCATAACTTAAAGACAAAGACCTCCATTTACTGCTGTTTGATGGGTTTGTTGCCTTGGTTCTTCACACAATTGACCCTCAATATGTCACAAACAGTGCCACATCTCAGTGTTTTTTATAAGTGCCACTTAGAACATGATTTAGAATAAGTTATTCTGTCAGTTTCACAAAAAACAATGAACAAAATTGTTTTCAAGACTCTATTTCACAAATATTAACTGTCATTTCATTGTTGATGAGTGAAATGCATTCTCTCAAATTTCCAAAGGCTCTGATATGTCCTTGTTCTAGGATGTACATTGATTTCCGCCACCCGAGGCCCAAAAAACACACATATATGCCTTTTCTTTTTCATCCTTGGTATTTAGATGCTGGCTGGTCTATTTATTTACAAGATAGAGTAAAAAAAAAAATTGTATGAATCTCATGTTAAACATATGTATCACTGTTCTTCCTAGAGTTTTTGTAAATTTAAACATATTTCAGATTAAAAAAAATAAGTTTACAAAGTTCTTTTCAAAATGGAGTACCAGTACATTTGCTTATTTTTCACTTCTAGTGCAACATTTTATTGTATAGGCCAGCCATTTTTATTTTAGTTTTGTGGGAACAAATCCTAAACAGACCATTAAAAATCTTTTAGGTCTTGTATAATAGGGACATTTTATCGTAAGTTCTCAGGAAATTGCCTCGATTGGGCTAGTACCACTGTGAGTTAGATGGCAAATTTGCAACTATCGTCCCTTTGGAAAAAGCCTAGTCTTTGGTCTTATAAAATTGGTTGGTAGGCAGCAGTGGCTGTTGCCGGGGGCCTCCAAAATTGCAGGGCTGTAGTTCTTACTTGCTAGCACCTATAATTCTGAAATTCTTGGGTCTCAACCCAAACCTTTTCTCCCCATATTGCTACATTGCAGGCAAACACCCTTCTCAGATTCCAAAGTCCATTTAATGCTTAGCTCATGTTAAAACTTGGTAGGTTTGAACAAATACTGAGGAGTTCAACGCGTTTTCAAAGGAAATTGAAAAAGGCACAAAAGAGCATGTCTGCTCGGCTTCTGCAACTCATTACAAAATGCCAACACTAATATTATTTTTAAGCAGATTGTTCCTATTAATCAAGGTATTAAAATAAACTATTAAAATTATGCCTCTAGTTGAGTAACATGAGAAAGCTTATGGAAAATATCTGGTCAAGAATGAATGTCAGAAAAATAAAAACAAATAACTTTGCATGCATGGAATTTTATGGTGTCACAAGGTTAAAAATGTCCCCTTAAAGGGTAAATATCCTTTGAAAAGAAAATGCATTTATGTGTGAATGGGAGGTTGAATGGCTTTTACTGCTTTGTTTAAACATAGACAATCATCTTTGTAATTTTTTTTGGCAAGTTGTATATTTTTCAAAAGAGACTCATAAAAAATCACAATATGTTTAAGATTGCTAATTTTTCTTGATGTGGTGACTTTTTTATTAAAAGGGAGTCTTTTCTTCAGTAAAGTATTTAAGTAGTTTTCAAATTTCATAATCTACAGAGTGAAAGCTTAAATTCTCTCCTCAGACTATGAAGTAAGGCATTTTCTTTCTGAGGACTACTTAAACTTTGCATTATATATTTTCTATTCAAAGTCTCGGTGACAACAAGTGTTATGCAAAATAGGAGAATAACTGATAGCCAGCTTATAGAAATTTATGCTTTTATACTGTTTATACAGGGAATCTAATGGAAGAAAAAGGTGCTCAAAATTCAGTGTAATACTCGTTTCCTGTCTGTAAAGTCCAATTATAAAACTGTTAGCTTCATAGAGGTGTAATTTCTAACATATTATACTTTTGTAACTTAAAACATGTCAGCTTCCTTGAGATTTATTTTTAGGGAATAATTCTAAAAGCTCATGATTCCACTAAGATGTAGCAGAACTTATTTAATCAGAAGCATGTTGATGTGTAAGAGAATAAAGGCCCAATGCCAGAATGAGCAGTCCCTCATCATTCTATTTGTTTAAAATTGTGAATTATTTTAAATAAGTGGACTTCTCTCCCATGCACAATTAAGAAGAGACTTTGTCTTTTCCTCTCTTCAGGTACTAAAATAAATTCTGAAGCCAAGACAACAGCAGCAACACCCGCAAACGACAACAACCACAGAGGTACCAGATCTAAAAATCCCACCCAATTTCTGACTTAAGCCAGTGACAGGTATATTTCGAAGCAAGACTATGTAGACACATTGATTTTTGTTGTCACTTTCTTCTTATTTCATATGTCACATCAAGGCTTGGAAATTAGATGAACGTAAGAAAGGTCCGCTGATCATTGTTCCTCAGGAGGAATTTTCAAAGTCAGCTGTCTGTGCCTGATGAAAGTGGGCCTGCATAGAGCTCCACTCTGCCTGCAGGGAAGTTTAGGCAAACTACACTTTACCACTTCACTCCTATCTCTAGGATTCTTGGTTGTCAAGGAGGCATCTATTTAACTGAAGTCTGGTAAATCTCAAAAGTAAAGTATTAGGAAGGAAAAAAAGCTTAAATCATCTTTTTTTTCCTCTTACTTCAAAGTCCTTTTAAATGAACGTGCAACTCCAATTCTGGTAAACAAATTTTGTGAAGTAAGTCGTGCAGGTAATGCGTTCCTCAGTTGCATGCTTCCAGGATAACATGTTGACATCCCATCTTTGTGTTTTGAAGAGTTTGTAATAATAAATAGAAATCAATGCTGGAGACTGAAGGGTGCATCAATTATATTTCTTTTATCTTAAAGATTCTTTCCATGTTGTATCTATCCTTCCTTGTGAATTATTTTTTTCACATTGTAAACTGTACTGTAGCTTAATTGGCAGCATAGATGCTGGGTGCTGATGAAGTCTAAATTATATTTGACAGAAATGAAACTGGCTTTATTTTATGTGAAATATAAAATATTATCATGGTCCTTGAGTTTGAAAAGGGAGACTGTGTGTGTGTGAGTGCTTATGTGTGTGTCTGTGTATAATATGTAAAACACAAATTCTGAATAGGCATGAAAAACATTGTTTAAAAATAAGATAGGAAAAATGCTGAATAGCTTTTTGGTTCAGAAAAATAAGTAAAATATAGTTGAAAAATATTAAGTGCAGTACAACTTTAAACTTGGCAATGGATTATCTATTTACAAGCTTAGTGACAAAAAAAGAGTTATGTAAAATAGAAAAATAATTGATAGCCAGTTTATAGAAATGTATGCTTTTATATCATATTTATATAGGGAGTCTAATAGACGAAAAATGTGTTCAAATTCAGTCTAATATTAGTGTCCAATCTCTAAATTGCAGTTGTAAAACTATTAGAGTTACAGAGGCATAAATTAAGTAAGTAATAAAATGTTTCAAGCTAATATTATTTAGAAAAATCATGGCTTATTTCTACCAGCTAGAAAAAGGGGAAGTCTAAAATGGGCTGAGGAAGTCACAGAAGCATACAGTTTGGGCACTTTGAGGGAGGCACCCCGCTTAGTTCTGAAGCAGACTGGGACTCAGGGCTCCTGGACAGACCCCACAGTTTTAATGGTCATAGTCTCAAATCTGAAACATTTCAGGGACATTTGGGCAGGAGAGGAGGCTCATGGATGTCATTCTAGTGTAACAGAGGGATTTTCTTTTGAGCACACTTACAGTGCCTTCCCTCCCTGTGGTTGAGCTAGAAAATTTCCTTTAGGAAATTTTATTTAAGCCCACAGGGAGAGAGCATTTGCTAAGTTGTAATTTCCTATGATTTGAGATATGGCATTTGCAGGCCTCCTGTGTAGGATCACTCAGTTAAAAACAAAAACAAAAACAAAACCCAAACCAACACCCCCCACCCCACCAGTGTTTATCTTTTAAATTTGGCTGTATACCCAGTCATTTTTAACTCAAATTCTCCCTTAACAATGAATTTTCCTTAAAAATATGTGCAAGTAATTGTGCAGACATTTTTGGACAGTGGTATATTAGACTGTTAATTGTTTATTCACATGATATTTTTAGCCTAAATGAAATGTTTCTCTTAGTCATGTTATTTGAACTATTAAGTTAATTAAAAGAGTATAATGTTAATATATTAATATAAATGAGCATTTATGAAAAACTGGGATTGAAATCAAAATGCTTCATCAGAGAACAGATTATAAAAGAAGTTATAAAGAATATTCTGGAAGAGAAAATGGTATAATTTCTAAAGTTCTCAACCTGTGTGATCTTGTATTCCAACCTTTCCAGTTCTATGTTCTCTTCCCATAAAAAGGAGGACGCTAAGACCCAGAAAGCTGAAATAAGGTCCTGCGTTCCCATGAGTAGTTCATACCAAAGCAGTGGCCAGGATCCCGCTCTGTGGATTCTCCAATTGGCTTGTTTTCCATATTAGCATGCTGGGGACAGATCTTGTGGCTGGGCAATAATAGTGGCTACAGAGAGCAAAGAAAGTCAGCTTGCCACTAAGCCTCAGTTTTTGCATCTTAAATATGGAGATGATGGCACTGTCTTCTATTTCTAAACATTGAAAACAATCTTTTAAGATTTTAACTGTTGAATTGAAGAGAAAAAAAACGAGAAGAATAGATATTATTTATGATCAATGTTGATTCTTCCACCATCAGTGGAGAATACAATGGAAACACAATGCAAGTATTTGTGTGAATGTATACTTGTGTATGCGCATGTATGTGCATATGTGTGTGTGTTAGGGAATGCAGGCTGGTGGCCATGCCAATGACTATCCTAAAACATACCTTTGGGAGGAGTGACGGGAGGATGAAGGCCTACCAGCTCACTTATGAGCACACACACACATAAGTGTACAGATTCTTTTGTGCGGATATGCTTCTGACATATAATTATTTTGAATTTCATTAAATAAGACGGGAGTTTGGAGTGTCAAGGCCAATCTCTCTGATAGAAAAGTCCAAAACCTTCCTTGGTCAATTCTTAGGACATTTGGCTCTGCTTAGAGAGTTAGTTAGGCAGTATGTGTATGTGTGTGTGTACATGTGCTTATGTATATGCATGTGCATGTATATGTAGGTATGTGTTTGTGTGTGTATATATGTGTTTACATGGATCTGCAATTGTGTATATGCATGTATTTGTGTATATGTGTATATTTGTGTCCATGTGTGTATGTGTTTAGTGTTTATGTGCATGTGTGCATTTGTGCTGTGTTGATGTGTATGTGTATGTGTGTGTGTGTGTGTTTGTGGATGTTTATGTTTGTGTATGTGTGTGATGTGTGTATGTGTATATATGTGTACATGGATGTGTGTGCATGTGTATGTATATATGTGTGCTACATGTATATGTGTGTGCATGTGTGAATGTGTGTACATGTGTATGTGCACATGTGTATTATATAGATTTGTGTATGGACGTGTGTGCATATGTAAATGTATTTGTGTGTGGATATGCATGCATGTGTAAATGTATTTGTGTGTGGATATGTGTATATGTGTAAAACGTATTTGTGTGTGGATATGTTATGGGAGAAGCGAGAAGAATGATTGGGATGGCCACTGGACATGTGAGAGAGGAGCCAGCAAGAAGAAATACTGTGAGAGGAAATGTAGAATAGTTTCTTACAACTTTTGGAAATACTTATAAATTGACCTCAGATTGGTCTTAGATAGATGGTAGTCAAAATCTGGGGAAATCAGGATTAATTTTAGGTCATATGTGGTTTCAAGGCAACTGGAAGACAGAAACTTCTGTGCATGTTTTGGCTGCATTGGCAGGACTAGGATGGTCCCTTGGTTCAAGAAACAAATGAAGTTCATTAAAATGTCATCATACTGCAGCAAAAGTTATTCACTAATTTTATTTGATTATCTCCATAGCTCTGATTGGTGATAGTGATGGTGAGGATGAGGATGGTGATGAGGAAGAGCATACTGTTTATGCAGTGCTTGCTATGTTCCATTATTTTGGCTAGTTCACAAATGAGGACGTTGAAATTGGAGGCATTGGATACATTGTTCAAGGACACTGAATGAGTAATTGATGGCAGTGGAATTTAAACCCAGGGAGGCTGGTCCAGAGACAAAGGCTTAATCAATAAACAGTACTCTCTCTTACCAGAGGAATGGAGACAATTGTTTATCTTTCAGGATTAGCAATAAGAACCATGTATTTAGTAAATTGCCAGGAAAAACCCCTTGTTAAATTGGCGTAACCTTAATTCAAAGATATAATGTTCCCAGAAGTGTTCATCTGACACCTCTTCCTTGCCTGTATTCCACGCTCGTCAATAGATTTTGCTCACATTTTCATACAGGCTTCCCCCAACCCACCCTTTGGTCCAATAAAGTCAGGTCAGAAAACAGTGCATGTTTCTTGAGTTAGTATGTTTCCTGATATGATAAGAGTTTTATAGCACATCACCTTTCTCTGTTGTCACTGCTAGAAAACTCAGAACTAAGTTTTATGTCCATTTGCTTTGTTTTTTTTTCCTAATACAACTCGGGAAATTATGATTTTTTGGGGGGTGAATTTTAACGCTTATGTGGATTATTTTTCTATTTCCGTTTCTCTGTGGAAGGAAGTCATAGGGTTGAAGAAATATTTAAATAAATGAATCTCAAATATACATAAAAATTATCCAGGAAGTAAGTTGTAAAACTAGCTGTATTTTTAGGCTACTAATTCTGAGGATAGGTAGCTCATTAATATAAATATCACATTATGTTTTCTAATTATAAGAATAACAAATATCCAAAATAGCAAATCTCACCACACAAAAGAATGACCATTAACAATAGAAATCTTTTTATGAATCTATAACTAATAATTAGCTATAACTATATATAATTTGTGTGTGTGTATGTGTGTGTGCACATGTGTGTGTGTGCATGCAACCTATATTCTGGCCAATTTGGGATTATACAATGATACTGCCTTATATAACCTTTTTTTTCCCCATGTCTCTATTTTGAGTATTCTCCACATCCTTATTTCTTCTCCCAGTTGTTTTATAAAACTCCCACAGGGATTCAATTTACTGCTGGCCTCCCATAAGTTCACATCAACTATTGAAATGTCTGTTTGCAGGTAGCACCATAATCCATATACTCTTGCTTAAATTCCCCTATGTAATTAAATGTATAGACTATTATTGAAGACATTATTTTTCTTTCCCAGCAGACTCGAGAATATCTTTTGTGTGTGTGTGTGTGTGACGGAGTCTCACTCTGTCGCCAGGCTCTAGTGCGGTGGTGCAATCTCAGCATCACTGCAAACTCTGCCACCTGGGTTCAAGCGATTCTCCTGCCTCAGCCTCCCGAGTAGCTGGGATTACAGGTGCTGCCACCACGTCTGGCAAATTTCTGTATTTTTAATAGAGATAAGGTTTCACCATATTGGCCAGGCTGTTCAGAATTCCTGGCCTTGTGATCTGCCTGCCTTGGCCTCTCAAAGTGTTGGGATTACAGGCATGAGCCACAGCGCCCGGCCAAGAACATCTTGACTATGGAACATGCATTGTTATAAGAAAACTCTAATTTCAGGCTTAGTCTACAACACTCATCCTCCTGTCCTGAAGTTACTGTCACCCTTTTGGCCATGGGGGACCTAAGATAAAAGCCGTGCTTTCCTTCGGCTTTCACAGGACTGCAGAAATAAATGAAATCTCAGAGAGGAGGAGAAACTGACTAGGTGATTTTTAGCCTAATGCTACTTCTGCTGTTAACCCCGGCTGCCAGTTCTGACGACTCATGTTCTAATGTCCTCACTTCTCAATCTTCCGAGAACAACTGCCATGTGCATAGCAATGGTCACCTGGCCAGGCTGTCCTCCTACTCAAATGATAAAAGCATCTCAGGGGCCCATTTTTACATACCTGGGGCAGGAGGACTTCTATTCACTATACTGTCAGTTTCCTTTAGGACCAATCTCCTTTTACTGCTCCTCCTTTTATTCCTAAAATATTTCTTCCCGTTTTCATTGAATTCTCCAGTGGTCTCTGCCTGTTCTGATCTCCAGGACCACTCCTCTCTGGATTAAATTCTTGTTCTTCACTCTCCTTACCTTGGATCATACTTCATTAGAAAGTGTGTATGTTGGGAAGATAGGTCGAAAGAGTTTCTTCAACAGCAGCCAGGTAAAGATGAATCCGAATTGAAGTAAGCACACACATAACTGAAATGTCACTGAGAACACTGAGAAATATATTAAACTAAAACCAGATGATGGGCGCACAACATTTCTCTACCACCGCTATTACTGAAGGCTGTTTACATCTGCCAGATAGAGCCTACAGTAGTCTAAGAAGCTCAGAGTAGATGCTATGGCATTTTTGGAGAGCATTATTCATAATCAGAACTGTGTAGAAATTCCATATTTGATTTGCAAAGGAATCTTAATGTTGGGATGAAGGATACAGCCTCGTAGTGAGACACCGAAGTATAAAGGTGTCCCCAGAGGACCTCTGACCTCCCTGGCACTGGGAGAATGGGGTGGAACCATGGGAAGTTCACACGCTTTGCAGCAGGGAGGAGCCTGGCCTCTCCTGTTCCACTGTGGTAACCTGGGATTCAATCTGTGAAGCAGGAAACCAACTAGCAGGACTCTCGCTCTGCTGAGAGTCCATGCTTCCCTTTTTTTTCCCTTCCTGCCCAATAAATTCCATTTTTTTCTCACCCTTCAAAGCATCTTGGGAGCCTAATCTTTCCTGGCCATGTGACAAGGATCCTAAGGATAAAGTCCTGCCACTACAGAAACTTAAAGAACATTCAGAATTCTGCAGTGATTGCCTTTCAGAGAAATAAAATCAAAGATTTGCTGAGTGTGTTTCAATACTTAATTCACAGATCGGGTATTCAGGAAACTTCCCTACCCTACATCATTTCTTCCTTAGTCTCTTCTAATTCAGATGGGAATCCGTCAACATTTAAAGATAGTTCTGATTCCGTGTGTCCACTTACATGGTCCTGGTTTTCACAGACCTTTCCAATTAAATGACTTTATTCTTGAAGCATAGGACAGTCTTATCTCTTATAACCATGTGTCTACTGGAATGTACCCATTACTGCGCCTGTAACCTGAAGGTACCAGGACCACAACATTTTAGTTCTCAGATACCATCTAATCCAGGCTAAAAAACCTGTTAGGGCTAGAATCCAATTTTCAGATGGAATCTAATACCAAACTGCAATATACATTCTGGTTAAAATAAAGATCTATGAGGGGTTTTTTCCAACTCGTATCTACCCAGCCTCCATCTTGACACACCCCCTTCTTTCTGCCAACCTTGAAGGCACAGGAATGAAACTACATGGTCCTGTGAATGACGGTTTGAGAATAACTGATCTTGTATAACCTTTGAATTTTTCTTGGGAAACTGAGGGTCAGAGAGATTAAGCAACATAGCCAGTGCAAAATAGCAAGTATGATACAGAGCTGGGCCTAGGAACTGTCTCGTTAGTTCCTATTATGGATTTCCTTTTAACAGGGGTGAAAAATAAGACTCAATAGAAAAAATAGAAAACGTTGCCCCAAATGTGATGTTGAGAAGAGTTTATGCTTGAAAGATCCGTGTACATTTAGGAATGTTTATTGCTGAGGGTTTTATTCATGGCTCCGTGCGTCTTCATTTCTCTAGAATGTAGATTGATCAAAGTGATTCAATTTTTTTAAAAAATAGGCATAAAAATGAGAATGAAGTCCAAGTGCAGTGGCTTACACGTGTAATCCCAGCACTTTGGGAGGACGAGATGGAAAGATGCTTAAATACAGGAGTTTGAGTTCAACCCTGATCTGGGTAACAACAAGCAGGCCAACCTGGGCCAGGAGTTCAACACCAGCCTAACTCTCTAAAAACGAACAAATAAAGTTAGCTGGGCCTGATGGCACTAGGAAGGTTGAGGTGGGAGGACTGCTTGAGCCCAGGAGTTTAAGGCTGCAGTGAGCTATGATTCTGCTGCCGCACTCCAGCCTGGGTGAGAGAGTGAGACCTCAACTCTAACAAATAAAATGAGAATGTTACTAAAATCTCATAGCACAGAGATCCAAACCGGAGAAAGGCAGCCTATATTCTGAGGTTCTGAGAGAAGAGTTACAGTTTGAACTTCAATAGGGCTGATGATCAGAAGCTTGTTGGAGTTAAATGCTACCTCTATTTTGGGAAAACTCTCCAGTTAATGAAGATTTCTGGAGTTGCTCATCATGACTCTTTTGGAAACTGGATGATTAATAATAGCAAGAAGTAGAGTGAGGGTGCCAGGCTGTCTTCTGGTCCTGGCTGCCTGAGAGTACTGCATGAGGTAGAAATCGGTAGACTATTCTTTGATTGTTCTATTCAAAGCTAGTTGTAATGTACTCAGGTTTTGTGTGGGCAGGAAAAACATGTCAGAGAGAGACAAATAATCAAAATATTGAATCATAGAAATATTGCACGTGGGCTAGCTGGGGCAACCCGTTTTAGATTGCAAGGGAAAACTGGTGAATGGAGTTAGCACAGAGGACAGCTGCATTGCTAAGTTTGCGGTTTCTCCTGAGCTGAAGCAGGAGGAAAGATTTAGCAGCTGTTTGTCATGGCAGAAAATCATCTCTGGTTGTTTGCAGGGCCGAGGATTGGAGTCAGGAAGACACAGCCAATTTCAGACGAGAAAACCTGACCTGCATTGCGTGGAGCTGTGTTTGCCTGATGAACCCGTTATAACTCCATCCACCTTCACTCCAAGGTAAAAATCTTTGCAATTCAAGAAAACAAAAGTAAAAATTAGAACTTAGTCCTAGCAAGTTGGAAGGTGGTTCAACTACATAGACCTGTAGGAATTGTCTTTTCTTACAGTCTTCCTTAAAATTTTCTGTAGATTCCTGACACGTCTTTTCCCCTAAGATGAGCTGGGAGTCAACTCTTTTCAGTGCAAAGGAATGATCCTCAGCCTTGTGCAAAGCTCTGGACACAGCCTTCAGTGGCATTGACCTCACATGACCTGGGTCCAGATTCTCTTTTGCCTCTCACAGTTGTGTGAACTTAGGCATGTTACTTGATTTCCTTTTTTTTTTTCTTTCATTTTCTTTATCTGAAAGCCAAAATAATTGTATTAGCTTCATGAAGCTGGCATGGGGATTTAAAGACACTGACTGAGAAAAATATATGTCCAGTTCTCAGCCACGGTTACCATATTGTATGTTCCCCATACTATTTCTCTTTTGATGGCTTTCTGGATATAGCCCACATTTCTAATTTACCTCAGGTTTACATGATTGGAATCACTTTGTTCCTTTAGACAACTGTTTTGGGATATATATTTTTTAATCTCCAATAGAACTAAGTGGAGAATAACCTAGAACACCTGTATGAGGTACAAGTTATCCTCTCATATCTGTCCTGATGATCCCCAGGGTCTATGCAAGGCATCATCTTGAAAAGCAGAGGCAGTGCCTGCCGTGGGCTCACCTAACAGCTGAGATCCCAGAGCGTTCCGTAGCTTACTGATCTGTAACTACACATTGCTAATCTGTAAAGTGAGAACGTTCCACGGTGTAACTCCTAAGCTAAAATCCTCTTACACATCAAGAAAATAGAATAAGCAATCTATCAACATGTTACCATCTCTAGGTGGAATCAAGCTTTCTCCTGCTTGTTTCTTCAGGTGGTACCTTCTTGTGCCTTCAGGTAGTCTGAATTTTTAGAACACTGTGAACATGGACTTTTACTTGGTATTCCGTATCTGGAGTGTCAGCAAGTCATTCTGAGGTGGGAGAGTTCCCTTGACCCCTCGCGGGACTTGCAACAGAGTGTGAATTGTTTACCTGGCCACCCTGCACTGGAACCCCTGGTGGGAGAAGGCGGACTCAGGTGAGCAGGTACCAGGGCCAAGCTGAGTGCTTTTGGGCTCCGGCCCCGAGGCAGCATCCAGGGGTGTGTTACGATAAATGCTGTTTTAGCAGTGGCCATCCACTGATGACTAAGCACTAACTAGCCCAGTGGGGAGTCAAGGCGACAGCCTTTTACACCCTGCCCTCTTGGTACCCGAGTTCCTGTTTGGCATCCAGGGAGAATCAGGTGGTATGATTGGTTTGAAATGCGTACGGAGAATTTTATTAAGCTATGGAAATGGCTTTCAGTGGAAGGGGAGCTGGAAAGGCGATGGTGCCGGAACCTTTCCTGAAGCCGGCCTGCTTGGCCTAGGTTCCTCTCTGAAGTTGTGCCCTTTGAAGTTAAGCTGCGTCTGTGTGTAGTTTCCAGTGCTCAGTTGCTTTTTCTCTCAATGTTCAGCCGCTTGTCTCTCTGCCAGCTGAGGTCTGGGGTTTATGTGAGCACGGGATGGAGGAGCAGAGAAGGCCAAAATGTAACTTTTAGGCAGGAAAACAGAGATAACGCTTCTCATTTAGGGACATGGTTTCCAGGCTTGAGGGTGGGGCCTTTGCCAGGAACCACTCTCTTCTACCCGGTATTTCCCTGCCTCCTGCCCATGTCAATTCCTGTCAAGACTTCCTCGAGGCGGGTAGATCACGAGGTCAACAGATCAAGACAATCCTGGTCAACATGGTGAAACCCCGTCTCTACTAAACATACAAAAAATTAGCTGGGCATGGTGGCACGTGCCTGTAATCCCAGCTACTCAGGAGGCTGAGGCAGGAGAATTGCCTGAACCCAGGAGGCGGAGGTTGCGGTGAGCCGAGAGAGGGCCATTGCACTCCAGCCTGGGTAACAAGAGCGAAACTCCGTCTCAAAAAAAGAAAGAAAGAAAGAAAGAGATCCCCGATCCACCCACTTCCTAGCCTCATAGGCAGTGTCCCTCTGGATTGGCAGAGCTGCCTTTCACCTGGGATTTGCGTTTTCACTGTTGCCTGTTAACAGCCTTACTCTCACCAAAGCAGAAGATCACGATTGTCTAAAACAGAGATTCGATTTTGTGACTGCAGATACAAAGCCTTTGCATGGCGTCTTGTTTCTTTCCTTGAGGTCTAAACCTCTTACTGAGTCCAGAGAGCTTTGCATTGTCTTTCTTTTTGTTCATCTTTATCTCCAGTCCCTCTCCACTCAGACTTTTCTCTGGCCATATCAAACTCTTTGGTTTCACTTACATGCCAAGCTCTGTTTGTCTTCAGAACTTTGTCTTGTAATTCTTTGTCTGGAAGAGGCTTGCTCATTGTCATCCCTCTAAATATCACATCCCCAGAGACTTGTTTCTGGACTATCCTATGAAAATGAGCACGCTATTACTCTGTTTTGGTTTCTTTATATGATTTATCACTTTTCCCATTATATTAGAATGATTTTTAAAAACCACTTGAATAAGCCATTAACCATTAAAGAAACTAAGTAACCAAAATCTTTAAATTCAGATTCTTTTAGAGGTAACTTTTTAAAAAAATTAGATGGTTCTGGGGTATGCGTGGGGTTTGTCACATAGGTATACACATGCCATGGTAGTGGTTTGCTGCATCCATCACCTCGTCATCTACATTAGGTATTTCTCCTAATGCTATCCATCCCCAATCCCCTGCCCCCTGCTATTCCTCCCCTAGCCCCAACCCCCTAGGCCCCAGTGTGTGATGTTCCCCTCCCTGTGTCCACGTGTTCTCATTGTTCAGCACCCACTTATGAGTGAGAACATGTGGTGTTTGGTTTTCTGTTCTTGTGTCAGTTTTCTGAGAATGATGGTTTCCAGATTCATCCATGTCCCTGCAAAGAACATTAATTCATCCTTTTGTATGGCTGCATAGTATTCCATGGTGTATATGTGCCACATTTGCTTTATCCAGTCTATCATTGATGGGCATTTGGGTTGGTTCCAAGTCTTTGCTATTGTAAACAGTGCTGCAGTGAACATATGTGTGCATGTGTCTTTATAACAGAATGATTTATAATCCTTTGGGTATATATCCAGTAATAGGATTGCTGGGTCAAATGGGATTTCTACTTCTAGATTCTTAAGGAATCACCACAGTGTCTTCTACAATGGTGCACTAATTTACGTTTCCACCAACAGTGTAAAAGCATTCCTGTGTCTCCACATTGTCTCCTGATCTTATAATGATTGCCTTCTAACTGGTATGAGGTGGTATCTCAATGTGGTTTTGATTTGCATTTCTCTAATGACCAGTGATGAGGAGTTTTTTTTCATATGTTTGTTGGCTGTACAAATGTCTTCTTTTGAAAAGTGTGTGTTCATATTCTTTGCCCAGTTTTGATGGGGTTATTTGTTTTTTTCTTGTAAATTTGTTTAACTTCTCTGTAGATTCTGCAAAGTAGCTGTTTGTCAGATGGGTAGATTGCAAGAGTTTTTTCCATTTCACTCTATTGATAGTTTCTTTTGCTGTGCAGAAGCCCTTAAGTTTGATTAGATCCCATTTGTCTATTTTGGCTTTTGTTGCCATTGTTTTTGATGTTTTAGGCATGAAGTCCTTGCCCATGCCTATGTCCTGAATGGTATTGCCTAGGTTTTCTTCTGGGGCTTTTATGGTATTAGGCTTCATGTTTAAATCTTTAATCCATCTAGAGTTAATTTTTATATAATGTATAAGGAAGGGATCCAGTTTCATCTTTATGTACAAGGCTAGCCAGTTTCCCCACCACCATTTATTAAAGAGGGAATCCTTTCCCCATTGCTTGTTTTTGTCAGGTTTGCCAAAGATCAGATGGTTGTAGTTGTGTGACATAATTTCTGAGGCCTCTATTCTGTTCCATTGGTCTATATCTCTGTTTTAGTACCAGTACTGTGCTGTTTTGATTACAGTAGCCTTGTACTATAGTTTGAAATCAGGTCACATGATGCCTCCAGCTTTTTTGTTTTGTTTTGTTTTTGTTTTTTGCTATGTGGGCTATCTTTTGGTTCTGTATAAAGTTTAAGGTGCTTTTTTCCAATTCTGTGAAGAAAGTCGTTGGTAGCTTGATGGGGATAGCATTGAATCTATAAATTACTTTGGGCAGTATGGCCATTTTCATGATATTGATTCTCCCTATCCATGAGCATGAAAAGTTTTTCCATCTGTTTGTGTCCTCTTATTTCCTTGAGCAGTGGTTTGCAGTTCTTCTTGAAGAGGTCCTTCACATCCCTTGTTAGTTGTATTCCTGGGTATGTTATTCTTTTTATGTCAATTGTGAATGGGAGTTCACTCATGATTTGGCTCTCTGTTTGTCTATTATTGGTACATAGGAATGCTTGTGATTTTTGCACATTGATTTTGTATCCTGAGACTTTGCTGAAGTTGCCTATCAGCTTAGGAGATTTGGGGCTGAGACTATGGAGATTTCTAAATATACAATCATGTCATCTGCAAACAGGAACAATTTGACCTCCTCTTTTCCTATTCGAATACCCTTTATTTCTTTCTCTTGCCTGATGGCCCTAGCCAGAACTTCCAATATTATGTTGAATAGGAGTGGTGAGAGAAGGCATCCTTGTCTTCTGCCAGTTTTCAAAGGGAATGCTTCCAGTTTTTGCCCATTCAGTATTATATTGGCTGTGGGTTTGTCATAAATAGCTTGTATCATTTTGAGATATGATTCATCACAGTGTCTGGAGGGAAATTTATAGCACTAAATGCCCACCAGAGAAGCAAGGAAAGATATAACGTCAACACCCTAATGTTACAATTAAAAGAACTAGAGGAGCAAGATCAAACAAATTCAAAAGCTAGCAGAAGGCAAGAAATAACTAAGATCAAAGCAAAATTGAAGGAGATAGAGACATAAAAAACCCTTCAAAAAAGCAATAAATCCAGGAGCTGTTTTTTTTAAAGACCAACAAAATAGATAGACCACTAACCAGAATAATAAAAAAGAAAAGAAAGAAGATTCAAGTAGATGCAATAAAGAATGATAGAGGATTTCACCACTGATCCCACATAAATATAAATTACCATCAGAGATTACTACAAATACCTCTATGCAGATAATCCAGTAAATCTAGAAGAAATAGATAAATTCCTAGACACTTACACCCTCCCAAGACTAAACCATGAAGAAGTTGAATTCCTGAACTGACCTATAGCAAGGTCTGAAGTTGAGGCAGCAATTAATAGCCTACCAACCAAAAAAAGTCCAGGACCAAATGGGTTCACAGCTGATTTCTACCAGAGGTACAAAGAGGAGCTGGTACCATTCCTTCTGAAACCATTCCAAACATACAAAAAGAGGGAATCCTCCCTAACTCATTTTATGAGACCAACATTATCCTGATACCAAAACCTGGCAGAAACACAACTAAAAAAGAAAATTTCAGGCCAATTTCCATGATGAATATTGATGCAAAAATCTTCAATAAAATACTGACAAACTGAATCCAATAGCACATGAAGAAACTTATCCATCACGATCAAGTTGGCTTCATCCCATGGATGCAAGGCTGGTTCAACATCTGCAAACCTATAAATATAATTGATCACATAAACAGAACCAAAGACAAAAACCACATGATTATCTCAATAGATACAGAGAAGGCCTTTGACAAAATTCAACATCCCTTGATGTTAGAGGTAACTTTTATAAAATCATCAGGCTATAGATCATTTCTAGCCTACACAAACTTCTTAAGATAATGAAATGGAGAAGGTACAACAATTATTTCTATGAAGCTAGTACAAAATAAATCTCTTAAGCAGAGGATAAGAAAAAATTAAAAGCCAATCTCATATACTGAATATGAAAGTAAAAATCCTAATAATAGATTAGCAAGACTGGAACCCAATTGCATATGTATTTACACAGACATATCTAGCTAGCTATCTTCTAACTTTTTTTCTGTCAGATCTTAGGAGGTCTAACTTTATAATAATGTAGTCCAAAAATATATTTATAAGATAAAAAGATTAAATTGGTACATTTGAGTATAATAAAATATAAAAAAAATCCTACTTATCTTCAGTGAAAATGCTTTATAAAAAGGTAAGAAGCACAGTCTGCAGTTCAGGAAAGGACATATCATCATTAGTGGCAGTAATTTATGAAGAACATCTACAATTCAATAAGAAAAAGCAAGCAGCCAAATAAACAATTTAGCAAAAGACATAAACATGTAATTCCCATGAAATAACACATACATGGCCAATAGCTATCACAATAAATGTTTAAGCTTACTAACAAATAGAAAATGCAAAATAAAATATTGAGATGGCATTCTAGTGACTGGTAAAATCTTAAAGTTATAAAAATAACAAGAGTTGGTGAGAATGTGGGGAAGTAAACTCAGATTTTCAGTGAATGAGTAAATTGGTCCTACTACTTACAAAGCAATGGGACAATATCTAGTGAAACTGAAAATGTCTATAGGCTTTGGTTTAATATTTCTAAATCTTCGAGAAACTGTTGCATTTATGTGAAAGGAGATGGGTACAAGAATGTTACAAATAAACTTTGAAAAGTACCTAAATGTCCATGAAATGTGATTAAGTAAACAAATTTCTAATTAGGAATACTACACAGTAGTTACAATTAATGATTTAGAACTAAATTTATCAACATGGACTTTGGAAAAATAAACTATAACATTAAGCCAAAAAAGCAAATTATTCAATAACGTGAATGTTATTTTACCTTTGATAAAATCGTTAATACATACAATACAATAGTATATATGTTTTATGAATATGTGTATATATGTGGCAAAAGGACTTGCCTGAGAATTACAAGCGCAGTATTCAGGAGAGGAGTTTGCATCCCTGGTGAGGGAAAATGGGAGGATGTAATTAGAAAGAGAAACATAGGGAGTTCCAACTTTATCTGCAGTGTTTTATAACTCAATGTCAGAAGCAATGTAGTGAAATGCTAATATTTTATAAAGTAAAAAGCTGTGAGGTAGGTACACAGACTTTCATTATATTAGTCTTTATAACATTCTGTATAAAGTATTTTATAATATAAATACATAAAGTTTTCTTCAGATCTTTGTTAAAATATGCATTTGTTTCCACCCCAACTCCTCCACGTTTTCATCTAATTTTAAATTAAATATAAACTGTTTATTTCTGGAAAAAAGAAAAATAATACTAACAAACTCAAACTAGAAAAGTAGCATTCACATTTCTTTGAAACAGTACACGTATAGTTTCTTCCAAAAGTTATGCCATATGTCTATAGTTTTAAATTTTGGATACTAAATGAATTTTTGTATCCAAAATACTAAATGTTTCACCCTGTTGTTTATTTCAGAACTTTTTTTTTGATTCGGTGTTTGTCATTTTGCTCAAATATTCATGTTAAGACTTCATCTTTTTTTTTTTTTTTTTTTTTTTTGAGATGGAGTTTCGTGCTTGTTACCCAGGCTGGAGTGCAATGGCGCAATCTCGGCTCACCGCAACCTCCGCCTCCTGGGTTCAGGCAATTCTCCTGCCTCAGCCTCCTGAGTAGCTGGGGCACACGCCACCATGCTCAGCTTCAGCTACTCTGATATAAGCAACAGAAAACAGAGTTAAACATATATTAAAGACAACATTTTTCTGTGGAGTAGGCTTGGGTTCATGATCTCAAAATTATAAAATATTTATATAACTTTTAACTACTGCAAGCAGAGTATCTAAAAAATAGGTCTTCCCCAACCAAAATACCCTGGGAATGGAGGACTAGCTGACAGACTACCTCTGGTCTCTGTGTTTTTCCTGAAGGCTTTGCTCAGCAGATATGGCCAGCTGATGGTTTCAACTGTCAATACACTATGCTTCTTGAAAGTAGTTTGTCACACAACATCACTGAAACTTGGAAGAAATACTATTTGAATTCAAAACCAACCCAATGTAAATAACTTATCAAATTCTCACTTGTATCCCATGCTATCTCCTCATAGGGACATAGAAACAGCCTGTCAGGCTAGGGTGCACAGTGGAAAACAGCATACCCTAACTCCATAGTAGGGTTTTTCTTCATTCATCTGCCTTGACCTATAAGCACATATATGCCACAAAGTGTACTTTCCCTTTCAATAAACAACAGAGGGCTCTTTAGACTCTTGGAGGAGAGGTTACATTTTACTAAAGTAGTCAAGCTATAGTTTTAGCCAAATCAGGTTCCCTGATACACATAGTATTTACTATTCCCAAAGTGAGACTGCTACTGGTAAAGCCAGATTAGTGTTAGGATTTCCTGACTTATGCTCTGGGTCTCGATTTTCTTAGCATTGCAGTCTCATCAATGAGGCAGAAATTATATACCAAAGCCACAGCAATTGTGGGAGAAAACAAACAAGACAAAAGTATAATGTTCCTCAAAAGAGGGTGCATGGTCAACAGAGAGGACCATATGGTCGTCATGTCATCACATCATCACATCACATCACATCACACCACACCACACCACACCACACCACACCACACCACACCACACCACACAGAGCCTTGACTAGGGCCAACCCAAAAACCAATCTCTTTAGTTGCCCAAGCAATAGCCACCAGAACCTCTACTGGCACATCTCATTCCTACATTCAGAGCCTGTAGAAACTGAAATGGCTCCTTCCTTTAGAGGATGAGAAGAGCAGGAGAGAAAAGTGTGGCAGGAAAGAATCACATGCTAATTTTCCTGAATTTTTTATTGAGATTTGATTGCAGAGAATCTTTTCTTTATTATTTGTTTATTTACTTTTTAATTATACTTTAAGTTCTGGGGTACATGTGCAGAACATGTAGGTTTGTCACATAGGTATACACATGTCATGGTGGTTTGCTGCACGCATCAACCCATCATCTACATTAGTTATTTCTCCTAATGCTATCCCTCCCCTAGCCCCCCACCCTCCAACAGGCCCCAGTGTGTGATCTTCCCCTCCCTGTGTTCACGTGTTCTTGTTGTTCAACTGCCACTTATAAGTGAGAACATGTGGGATCTGGTTTTCCGTTTTCGTGTTAGTTTGCTGAGAATGATGGTTTGCAGCTTCATCCATGTCCCTGCAAAGGATATGAACTCATCCTTTTTATGGCGCATAGTACTCCATGGTGTATATGTGCCACATTTTCTTTATCCAGTCTATCATTGATGGGCATTTGGGTTGGTTCCAAGTCTTGGGAAAACTGGTTAACCATAAGCAGAAAACTGAAACTGGACCCCTTCCTTACATCTTATACAAAAATTAACTCAAGATGGATTAAAGCTTAAATGTAAGACCTAGTACCATAAAAACCCTAGAAGAAAACCTAGGAAATAATATTCAAGACATAGGCATGGTCAAATACTTCATAACTAAAACACCAAATGCAGTGGCAACAGAAGCCAAAATTGACAAATGGGATCTAATTAAACTTAAGAGCTTCTGCACAGCAAAAGAAACGGTCATCAGAGTGAACAGGCAACCTACAGAAAGGGAGAAAATTTTTGCAGTCTATCCATCTGACAAAAGGCTAATATCCAGAATCTACAAAGAACTTAAACAAATTTACAAGAAAAAAACCAAACAACCCCGTCAAAAAATGGCTAAAGGATATGATTGCAGAGAATCTTACCTTGCATGAACGAATAGGATAATTCACTAGTGTAATTTTGCTACCCAGGAGACATCTTCAACCAACATACCGCCATTCATGAGATTTTTTATGAAATCCCTGGGGAAAATGCACATATACATTGCTACAAGGACATTTAATATCTTAGAAGCGGAGGATCGCTCATCTTTCAATCTGTTCCATTATTGTATAGCTCTATGATCTGTCTCTAATACATTTTTCCCAGAAATATACTTTAGTATCTTAAACTTTCCAAAATCCATTTGATGTCCAGACATTCTTTTTCAATCATCAAATAACGAGTCTCTGGGGAAAAGACTTTTCCTCCCGATGTGCCCACTAGGTTGTTCTTGACTGGCTGGTTTCTGCACCAGTAGTGCTCTGGATCTCACCTGTACTTTGAAAGACTTCCTAAAGTCACATCTAATTAACACTGGCTCTGTATATAAAAAGGCTTTGTTATGACTTTTTATACTCAAAGCAAGTTTTTTTTTTAAAGATCTTTCCAATCTATTAAATACATTGTAAATATGACAAGGCCTACTATCAAAAATATGCATATTACGTAAGCCCCTAAGTGTCCCTTCACCTTGTTTCTTTTGGTATTTTTCTCCACTTACTTGCAATTCATCCTGTTTTTAATGAGCTTTCACCAATTCAAAAATCAAATACTTTTGCAATGTGTATTTTTATTACAGAAAAGCAGACTTTTACATCCATCAGAATCCAATTTTAAGGAACCAGATTATATCAGTTGTTTAATATCTTTCTCAGAATTCCTGTTGAAATGTTGTATTTATGTATCTGAAAACATCATCATAGTTTTTAAGAAAACTCTATAGTTGCTTGAATTTGAATAAGAGCCTGAGCAAAAGTAAAACTTGGGGAAATAAAATGAGAGGAAAAAAAAAAACCATTTAAAAGCTTCTTATGAGGAACTCCTTATCCACTAAATCACATGAATAAACCTGGATTCCTTAAGTATCTTACCAGCTATTCCTCATTAACCAGATCTTCAAATCTGTCATTCACATGGCTGCCCCAGTTATCTTCCTAAAACCTAGTCAATTGACATTTCTTCCCTCCATCACAGTCTTCAGGGGCTGACAGCCTGCAGTATAAAGTCACAATGCATTAAAATGACGCTTAAGACCTCTGCGATCTAGTCCCAAACTGGTCTGGCCTCACTTTCCACCCCATTTTATTAATTTCACAACTAGCATTCTCTCTCCTCACTGCAGAGAGTGCACATTCATACCTCGGTGCCTTTCCCCATAATGTTTCTAAAATTCCCATGTGCAAACACTACTGATTTATGGAGACTTTTGGCTGCTGTGGTCAGACCAGTTCCTCCGTATTTTGCTTCAACCGTAAGATGTTTGAGCTCTTTTGAGACAGATTTTGTTTTACCTTCTGCTGTAGTACTGATTTGTGGTTGCCTCATTGCAAAGTAAATGCTCTGAAAAGAAAATTAGTATCATACTCAGCTTTGTGTTCTGCCAATACTTGGGACAGTGCCATTTTGAGAATAGGTCCCCAATGCTTGTCTGTTGCGTGATTCAGAAATGATAGCCCTTACTCAGAACTCTTCAGCTCTATTGGAGTTAACATCATTCTGAAAAGTGATCTTTTTTATTTTCGTGTTCATGTTCATTCTTCCTACCTGTTGAAGAACTCTTAATAATGAACTATCCAGTTATCAGTAAAGCTATGTGACCATCATAGAGTCCTACCAAAACTAGGGTGACATTCAGTGACTGGAGCACAGAGATGGGTCTAACAGAAGGAAATGATTGTTGGATAAGTGTATTAAATGCATAGTTGAATAGCTGGATGTGGTGGCTCACACTTGTAATCCCAGCACTTTGGGAGACCAAAACGGGAGCATGGCTTGAGGCCAGGAGTTCAACACCAGCCTGGGAAGCAAAGTGATACCCCATCTCCATTTAATTTAAAACAAATTAATGAAATAATTATAAAAATAAATAAACACATGCATACATACATAGTTTGATTGTGGTCTACAGACCAACAGGTGTGAGAAAGTAAAAGTGTCCTTCAATTTTTAAGAAATTGAGGAGGTACTTAGTTGTTCTTAGGTTTTCTTCAAAAAAAACTAACACTCATAGTTTATACCTTTCATAACACCAAATCCCAACATTACCGCTAAGGGTTACATATGACCTTTTCACAGTGTTACAACCTCTTCATCACCAGCAGAAACCAGTGATTACACATCAGTCCCTTAAAGAGTAAGCAGTTGAGTTTAAAACACTGAGTCTCCTCTGTGAGGGTTTCCACCAATTGGTTGGAGATCCAAAATTGATTGGCAGAGAAAGATGCTGTTTGTCATTTCCCTACCCAAGAAACAGTGTATTCATAATTAGGCTAGCCTTCTCCTTTTGTTTGGAGATATTTGATTAATATTATCAAGTAGGTTTATTTTTTCTTTACAAAGTGGACATTTAATTGGATGAAAGAACTGTGAGAAAATGGATTCAGAGGTGCGAAAGTGCCTCTAAGTGTATATACCTAGGCACAGAATCTGGGTCATAAGCCATAGAAACACCCAAGTTTTAAGAGATAAGTGCAAATTATTTAAAATGATGGTACCATTTTATGATCCACAAGCAGAGTATAAAAGTTACCATTTCTTGGTATCCTTGACAACATTTGGCACTTTCAGACTTTTAAACATATGCCAATAAAGTGAGTAAAGTGATATTTAATTGTGGTTTTAATTTGCATATCTCTGATTGTTAATGAGATTGAGTATTAAATAACTGTTTACATACTTTGCCCTTTGTTTCATGGGATATATATATATATATATGTATGTATGTGTGTGTGTGTATATATATATAATAAACTATACTGTATATGACACTTTTCCTTTGATATTTGTGAATAACTTTTAATGCCTTATGACTTGGTAATAATTTCTAAGTTTTGCATATGATAAAAAGTATTGTGTATTTTCAATGTTTTGGAGCATAATTGATATATTCATTAGATAATTCTTTTTAAAAATCTTTTATCTCCTTGCTGAATTTTCATCTACTTGAACTATCAGTTACTGAGGATGTTATGTTACAGATAATAATTACTATGGTAAAATTGCTAAATTCTCATGATTCTTTTTTCTTCACCTTTTTAAGCAATATTGTCAGACACATATGTCATATTTTCTTGGTGAATATATTATATTATTATTACTATTTTTTGAATTTTATTTCTTAAAAGATTATTTCACTGGATTTAACAATTATAGATTACAATATTTACCTCCAGCTCTCTAAAAATGTTATTCTACACTCTTCAGTCTTTCATTTTTGCCGTTGGGAACTTGTAAGCACAAATGGCATGCCTTTGATGGCAATTCATTTAAATAGTTTTCTTCCCGAAGGACATTAAATTCACCCCTTCCCTGTGGGGTTTGTAGTTTACTGCAACGTTTCTCAGTGTCAGTTTCTATTTATCTTGCTTGGGACTCACTGGGCTTCCAGACTGAGGATTCATATATTTAAGGAAATGTATTTAGTCAGACATGATTGCTTCACATATTTCTTTTCTCCCATCCTCTGAATTTTCTTTCTAGAACTATGAGTGCACCTATATTTTTGATTAGACATATATATGATTAGACTCTATCCTCCATATGTTTTTAGTATCACTTTGTATTTTCTGTCTCTTTGAGCAGAATTGAGGGTAAATTATTCAGATCAATCTTCCAGGTCAGCAATTCTTTATTATGTCTTAACTAATATGTAAATAAGTCACGGATTTTCTCCTTTTAATTATTATATTTTTCATGTCTGGAAATTGTGTTTCCTTCTTATTTCACTGGTTATGCTTTCACAGTTATTTGCTCCAAATTCATGACTTCTTTTTGCATTTAAAAATGTGTTAAATGTTCTTGTTTCAAATTATACATCCAGTAATTTCAATGATAAAGTTGTCACAGATCTAGTTTTGTGTATTTTTGTTTCTGCTGACTCTTACTTATAGTGGCTTATTTTCAGGACATAGGCATAGGCAAGGACTTCATGACTAAAACTCCAAAAGCAATGGCAATAAAAGCCAAAATAGACAAATGGGATCTAATTAAACTTAAAAGCTTCTGCACAGCAAAAGAAATAATCATTAGAGTGAACTGGCAACCAACAGAATGGGAAAAAATTTTTGCAAGTGACCCATCAGACAAAGGGCTAATATCCAGAATCTATGGAGAACTTAATAAATTTACAAGAACAAAACGAACAACCCCATCAAAAACTGGGCTAAGGATATGAACAGTCACTTTTCAAAAGAACTCATTTATGCAGCCAACAAACATATGAAACAAATGCTCATCATCACTAGTCATTAGAGAAATGCAAATCAAAACCACATTGAGATACCATCTCATGACAGTTAGAATGGCAATCATTAAAAAATCAGGAGACAACAGATGCTGGAGAGGATGTGGAGAAATGGGAACACTTTTACGCTGTTGGTGGGAGTGTAAATTAGTACAGCCATTGTGGAAGACAGTGTGGTGATTCCTGAAGGATCTAGAACCATAAATACCATTTGGCCTAGCAATTCCATTACTGAGTATATACCCAAAGGATTATAAATCATTCTATTATAAAGACACATGCACACATATGTTCATTGTGGCACTGTTTACAATAGCAAAGATTTGGAACCAACCCGAATATCCACCAATAGTAGACAAGATAAAGAAAATGTGGCACATATACACCATGGAATACTATGCAGCCATAAAAAAGGATGAATTAATGTCCTTTGCAGGGACATGGATGAATCTGGAAACCATCATTCTCTGCAAATGACACAAGAGCAGAAAACCAAACACCACATGTTCTCACCCATAAGTGGGTGTTGAACAATGAGAACACATGGACACAGGGAGGGGAACATCACACACGGGGTCTGTTCGAGGTGGAGGGCTAGGAGAGGGATAACATTAGGAGAAATACCTAATGTAGGTGACAGGGAGATGGAGGCAGCAAACCACCATGGCACGTGTATGCCTATATAACAATCCTGCTAATCTGCACATGTACCCCAGAATTTAAAGCATAATAAAAATAAAATAAAATGAAATGTTAAAAAGAGAAAAGTATACTCATTTTTGTGGGTGAAGTGGAATTTTGTGGTTTTGATTCCTATTTTCCTAAAATTTAATATTGTTGGGCATCTTTTCATGTATTTATTGGCCGTGTCCATCCATATATCTTCTTTAGAGAAATGTCTTTTCAAGACCTCTGTTCATTTTTTAATTGTAATAATTGTCTTTTTTTAAGTAGTACTTGTTCTTCATATATTCAGTATAATACACTATTATCAGATACATGATTTGCTAATATTTTCTCTTATTGCATGGGTTGTTTTTTTCACTTTTTAAATAGTGTCTTTTGAAATGAAAGAAACATTTAATTTTTTCAAAGTCCAATTTGTCTTTATCCTTTAATTTCTTGTGTTTTAGAGGTCATAACAACAACAGCAACAAAAATTGCCTAATTCAAGGTTTTGAAGAATATATTTACATTTTCTTCTGAGAGTTTTATAGCTTTAGCTCTTACACTTTGGACTTTGATCCATTTTGAGTTCATTTTTGCATATGGTGTGAAGTAAGAGGCAAAGTTTATTATTTTGCATGTGCATATCTAATTTCCTAAGCACCATTTGTTGAAAATTCAATTATTTCCCCATTGTATAGGTTTGATACCCTTGTTGAAAATAAATTGACCATAGATGTTTATTCCTGAACCCTCAATTCTATACCATTGATCAACATGTCTACCTTTATGCCAGAAGTACACAGTTTTGATTACTGTGGCCTTGCAGAATTGAAAAGTGTGACTCCTCTAATTTTGTTCTTTTTTTCAAGATTGATTTAACATTTTAATATTCTTTGAAATTCCAAATGAAATTTAGAATTAGTATGTTCATTTCTACTAAAACCCAGGTGATTGAAATTTTGATAGAGATTGCGTTAAATCCGTAGATCGTTTTAGAATGTACTGCCATTTTAGTAGTAGGATGTCTTCCAACACATGAACGGGATGGCATTTCTTTTCTTTGTCTCGTCTAATTTCTTTCAGAACTGTTTTGTGGTTTTTCAGTATATAAGTCTTTCACAACCGTGGTTAAATTTATGCGTGGCTATTTTATTCTCTTAGATGCTTCTGTAAATGCCATTGCTTTCTTAATTTTGCTTTCAGATTGTTCATTGCTGTCATATAGAAGCACAACTGATTTTTACGTGTTGATCTTATATCCAGAACCTTTGATTAATACATTTGTTAGCTCTAGTAACTTTCCTGTATATTCTTTGGGATTTTCTCTGTGTAAGATCATGTCATCTGCAAATAAAGATAGTTTTACTTCCTTTCCAACTTAGATACCTTTTATTTCTTTTTTCTCACATAATTTAATTTTTATTTATTTATTGAGACAGACTCTCACTCTGTCATCCAGGCTGGAGTGCAAGGGCGTGATCTCGGCTTACCACAATCTCCACTTCCCCAGTTCAAGCGATTCTCCAGCCTCAACTTCCTGAGTATCTGGGATTACAGGCACGTGCCACCACACCCAGCTAATTTTTGTATTTTTAGTAGAGACAGGGTTTCACCATGTTGGCCATGCTGGTCTCAAACTCCTGACCTGGTGATCTTCCTGCCTCGGCCTCCCAAAGTGCTGGGATTACAGGCCTGAACCACTGCGCCCAGCCTCACCTAATTTAATTATCAGGTTAAAACTTCCGGTGCAATGTTGAATAAATAGTGAAAGCAGACATTCTTATTTTGTTCTTTATCTTAGGTGAAAATGCTTCATTGTTTTACCACTAATTATAATATTAGCTGTCAGTTTTTCAGTTACCTTTTACATCAAATTGATGAAGTGTCTTCTTATTTCCAATTCTGAATTTTTTTAAATAAAAACACTTTAAATGCCTTTTCTACATCAATTGCAATGATCATGTGATCTATTTTCTTCATTATATTAATAAAGTTTACTACACTGATTTTTTTGTATTTATACAAAAATGTGCTTTTGTACATTCCTGGTATCAATCATACTTGGTCATGGAATAGAATCCCTTAAATGACCTGTTTGATTTATTTTGCTAATATTTTGTTGATTCATAAGGGATATTGTTGTGTAGCTTCTTTTCTTATGATACCTTTACCTATTTTTTGAAAGTAATACAGATCTCATAGAATGACTTATAAAGTAGACTTTCCTCTTCTATCTTTTTCTGAAATAGTTTGAGAGCAACCACTAGACAGAAGACATTTATAAGACTTGTTCCTATTTAGAAGCACTCCATTCATACTGCCTCTCTCTTCAACTTGAAAAATAAACATCAAGTATTTAACTTTTATTTGGCAACCAAGTATCTAATATAAGTACCCTGATAAAGAAAGAAGTGATTGTGTATTTGTCATACTTTGGTGAGTTTACCTGCTTAAATGAGTGAACTTTATAAAAATTTTCTATCAAATAAATTAAAATATGTTCTAATAGTTATTTTCCTAGAGAGCCTCACAGTTGTATCATGTGTTTATGTATTATTAAATCAACAGCAAGTGTGGAAAAACCACCAAACTTTTATGATGCAGGCTTTCATTTTTCTTTAAGATATATTTAAATGATAAATTATTCATTGAAAATGGTTATTTGGGGAACTAAGTGCTAATTAGGAGACTTCACAAATTGTTCCTCAATTAGCTGATTAGCATGAATAGAAGTATGTTTGAATGATGCAAATTTAATGGCTTAATTTTACTTAGTAAAAATAATAAATGTAGAAAGTCAAAGAACAAGACAAATTTCGCTTCCAGTAGTGGACATTGTTTCACTTGCAGAGGTTCCTTCAGTATTTTAACCTACATGTTTCTTTCATTGATAAGTCCATTCTGTTTGAATAGGTAAAAGATAAAGCATAGGCCAGGCATGGTAGCTCATGGTGTAATTCCAGCACTTTGGGAGGCCAAGGCAGGTGGATAGCTGAGGTCAGGAGTTTAAGACCAACCTGGCCAACATGTTGAAACCCTGTCTCTACTAATAATACAAAAATAAGCTAGATGTGGTGGTGCATGCCTGTAATCTCAGCTACCTGGGAGTCTGAGGCAGAAGAATCACTTGAACCCAGGAGGCAGAGGTTGCAGTGAGCCAAGATCATGCCATTGCACTCCAGCCTGAGCAACAAGAGTGAAACTCCATCTCAAAAAAAAAAAAAAAGCCTCGTCTCAGACTATAGAGGCTTAAATTTCTAGACCCTCTTTCTATCTACTCACTGTTAGCTAGTGAAGGTTATGGCATATGATGTTTTTTCTTGCTCAGTTGTATGCTCTGATTAGGGTTTTGTATCATGTGGATATGTGGTAAGCAGAATTCTAAAGGTGTACTCCAAGATTTCCATCCTTTGGTTATACAATGAAACATTAATCTAGGAACTATTGTAGGTGACTTTGCACATGAAACTAAGGCTATTTGTCAGCTAACCTTAAAGTAGGGAGATCATCTTGTGTTATCTGGGTAGGCTAAAGGAAATCAAAGGAATTCTTAAACGCAGAAGAGGAAGGCAGAACTATCAATTAATGGAGCTGAGGTGGGAAAAAGGTGCAGAGACAAGGTGAGGGAGATATGGAGAATAGTTATAAGCAACAGAACCCATGATTAATACAGGTATTTGGAAAGGCCTATCTTGCCTATTTTAAGCTAAAATAGTCTTTTAGGTTGGGGAAGCCTGGTAGCTCAGGATGTGTAATGAAATATTATTAGTGATTGTCTGAGATTACTGTGAATAAAATCCTTTCTGTAGAAAAAATTTAAAGTGGCCTTTTTGTCACTGCCATGAATCAAAGAGAGAAAGGAGTCAAGATGGCTGCTGAAAGACCATGGCAAGCTAAAATCTTGAAGACCCTGTTAAAGACACCAGTTAAAATCTAGAGACTATCTTAATCTCATTTCATGCCTCCGTAGAGTGGAAACAGTCAAAGTCTATGCTTAATGTTTGAGCTAAATTACAATATCAATTGAATTCAAAGCTTCTCCCCATCTTTTATGTCTCAGTTAGGAAAATGATTGGGAAATACTAGAACCCCAAATACTAAAATGAGAATACATGAGAATTCAAAGAGAACTTCTTGTCTCTTGTTTGATTTTATGCTTACAGGAAGATGGGGTAGTTATAACCTAAACTTAGCACTTGAGTTACAGGACACTAAATGATAATATTAAATAAATCCAAAGCTTCACCAGATCTTAAGTCAATAGGATCATGACTGGGAAAGAATACAGTTAAATGAGGGTATATGAGGGGAGAATCAGAGGTGTTGCAACTCCCATGGAAGCCAGAGCAGTCCGTTTCTCTTTGTTACTGAAACTGTTTTACACTTGCATGAAAGAATTTTGAATAAATCTCTTACCTAAGCTCTTTACCTTAAAAGCAGATCATTCTTCTTAGCCATCTTTTCTGCGCTTTCTTAAACCTTTCTTGCCTCCCCAAATGTAACTAACATTATAATTCAGAATGCTCCTGGAGAAAATTACAAAGTCCAACCTTAAGAAGAATGTTTTTACATTAAACATGCTTCTGTGGCTTTACTAATTCATGTTGACCAAAATCTGGGAAACGTGTGTAGGAATGAATCTGAGCTTATTTGTAAAATGAGGAACAACCATTATTTTTGGTTTGGCCAACTTAATCGATATGGTTTCTTTTTCTTTTTTTCTTTTTTCTTTTTTTTTTTTTTTTTTTTTTTTGAGGGAAAAAGAGAAAAAGGGGGAAAAAAGAGAAAAAGGGGGAAAAAAAGAAAAAGAGGGAAAAAGGAATATTACTTCATTCCTAAAATGACTTTCAATAATGGCCGATCAATATTTTGAGTGTTTAAAGTGGTTAATGCATATTTTATGTGTTTAAAATGGAGACCTCTATTGTGTTTATTTGTTCCGGCTCTGAGTTCAAGTCCTGGATATTGTTATCAATTTGTTGTCTCGTTGAATCTAAATCTCATTATGTGTCTTATGTATCTGGGTGTTAAGATCTCTTATTGTTGCATTAATCCTTTTACCCTTGCATCCTTGTAGCTTTGAAATCTATTTTATTAAGTGTGAGAATTGCAACTCCTGCTTTTTATTTATTTATTTTTGCTCTCCATTTGGTTGGTGAGTTTTTTTCCATCCCCTTGTTTTGAGTCTTTGTATATCTTTAGATATATCATTAGATTTTGTGGATAATGTATATTTTGTGTGTTTAAAATGGAGAGCTCTATTGAGTTTATTTGTTCTGGATCTTAGTTCCAGTCCCGGATATCGTTATCAATTTTCTGTCTCGTTGAATCTAAATCTCATTATGGGTCTTATGTATCTGGGTGTTAAGATCTCTTATTATTACATTAATCCTTTTACCCTTGTATCCTTGTAGCTTTGAAATCTATTTTGTCAAATGTGAAAATTGCAACTCCTGCTTCTTGTTTATTTATTTTGCTCTCCATTTGGTTGGTACGTTTTTTTTTTTCCAACCCTTTATTTTGAGTCTATGTATATCTTTGGATATACCGTTAGATTTTGTCTGTATCTTTTGATTGGGAGATTTGGTCGATTTAAATTTAGGGTTGCTGCTGTTTGATATTAACTGGCTATTTTGTCCTTTCATTGATAAAAATTCTTCTTTATGTTAATGCTCTTTACTTTTTGGTGTATTTTTAGAAAGGGTCATACTGGTTGTTCCTTTCTGTGTATAATGCTTCTTTTAGAAGTTCTTGTAAAGCAGGCCTGGTGGTAATAAAATCTCTGAGTGCTTGCTTGTTCCTAAAAGATTTTATTTTTCCTTCAAATGTAAAGCTTAAATTGGTAGGATATGAAATTCTGGGCTGAAAGTTCTGTTGATTAAGTATATTGAATATTGGCCCCCATCGATATGATTTCAGTATGCTTGTTGGATTCCCTGGGAGTGAGTTTAATTATTTGTCTGGATGGATACCTAAATCTGAAACCAGAAACTAAGGGTGGCATGCACTTAAAAGAAAGAAAACAGTTGAAATGCCAGAAAATTCTTGGTATAATATACAGAGAATACTGCAAAGACTCAGAGGTTAGAAGGTGTAGTCCATTCACCATGTGTTACTTCAGATCATTTCCTAAGTTTATCCCCTGAGAAACACCAGAAGACTCTTTACCAAGACTCTGAGGAAAACATTGTGTAATGAGAGCAGATGCTTAATGATGATTTGCTTAGGGTTCAAGATGCTTATGAGAGATTGCACTTGAAGTAGGTTCCTGGTTTCAATGGGTAGGAGGATTGCAGAGGAGCAGAAGCAAAGTAACAGTTGACCCTCAGTATCTACAGAGGATTGGGACCAAGGCTCCCTGCAGATCCCAAAATCTGGGGTTTCTCAAGTTCCCGACATAAAATGGCACAGTATTTGCAGATAACATATGCACATCCTCCTATGTACTTGAAAACATCTCTAGATTATTTATAATACTTAAAACAATGTATATACTACGTAAATAGTTGTCATGCTGTATTTTGTAAAAATCTGTATTATTTTTCATTTTATTGTTATTTTCCCCCCAATATTTTTGATCCGTGATTGGTTGACAATGAGAATGCAGAAGCCACAGATATAGAGGGTTGACTGTAGTTCCATTTAAACTCTAGAATCTAAAGGCCAACCTGGTAAACAGAACTTCAAGAATATTGGACCTTTGTTAATATCTTATGATTCTTTGGGACAAAGCAGATTTAAAATTGTTACTAGTTTCCTAAATGATATGTACAATGGATTGGGTATTTTGGGGTAGGGAGGAGCTTTATATCTGGTGAACTTAGGCCAGACCTGAGAAATCATAATGTATATTTGCCATCCTAAACCTATATTGCTGTTCCAATGCCCAAGTCAGTCCATAGACCTAGTGCTCCTAGAATGAAATGGAGGAAGATAGTATTGTGATTGCATGCTGTAGTAATATAAAAGTATATATCATGATACTTTCTCCAAGTCTATTTCAAAGATATATGGCACAACATATCACTAGGAAAAGGGAAATATTCACATATTTTTGTGAATTAGTGTATACAACTCAGTGTTACACTGTTGCTCCAAAACCTGGAATGCCACGATAGTCCATAGGTTAGAGAGGTAGGTCATGGGTGTAGTCAATAAATAAACTTTTGGTGCAATATATCCCAAAGCTATTCTGCTGCCCTTTCCTAATTATATAGTATATATTTGAAATGTAAGATTGCATATTTAAAATACAGACACACACACACACACACACACACACACACACACGTAGGTACTAGAACAAGCCCTACTAGATTTTAGGACTTATAAGGTAAAAGTTATTATGGTCCTATTATGTCCCCTAGAACGTCTTGTCCTTAATAAAATAGAACAAAAGCAATATCCCATCCCGAGGGGAATCTTTTCCTCCAGAGAAAGACTAGCACGGCCATCAGAGAATTCAGAAAAGCAGGTATGGTGATTCCTAATATAACTCTACTTATCTCTCTAGTTGCTGAAGTGCAGAAAATGAAGGACCTTGCAGAAGGAGAGAGAGTTATCTTAAAAAGAAATAGATTTGACTTACATTGTAACTGTGGCTCCAGATGCGGTTTCTCTGCTGGAGAAACTCAGTGCATTCATTGGCACCTGGAAGGCATCTGTGGATTTGAAAATGCTTTTCTTCTCTCTCAATAAATAAAAATATTGGCAGAAGTTTGACTGAACAAAGAGGGGCAGGAATATACCTTCTGCGTCTTGCCCCTGGTTTCAACAGTGTCCAAATTCCTTTCTAGGGCCCTTGACTGTTGCTTAATTCCAAAGGACATCTTGCTAGTCTGCTACATGAATAATATTACGTTGATAGCACATGGAGAGAAAGAATTAACAGGTATCTTAAATGCCTTGGAAAGACACATGCAGGGTATAGATTTGAAGATCAATTCCCAAAAACAAAAAAATGCGCAGGCATACCACCTCAGTGAGCTTTCTGGTGATCCACTGATCTGGAATCTCAAAGTGAAGATTAATAAACATTTGTCATGTAACACTAAGGAGCAAAATGCTTGGAGGGGCTTTTTGTATTTAGAAGCAAATTATATCACAAGTGAGGGTTCTGCTCTGTCTCAATTATGTGAGCTTCCAAATATAAACAGAGCCCAGAACAAATAACTTTTCCCCAGTGATCTAGGCTTCAAGACAAGCAGCTATGGTCCTTGGCCTTTATAAAGTAACAGATTCAATAGTGCTGGACGTAAGTGTGGTCATGGAGAATGAAGTCCTGGTTTTGGGGACAAAAACCACCCTCTTTAAACAAATAATCATGCTGTTTCTAAGAACAAGTTCTTGCTTTGCTGTTCATTTCTCATGGTGACTAAGTTTCTGATCGTAAGAACCATGTAATGACACTTGAGTCAAATTTCCCATTGTGATGGAGTTTTATATTGTCTTCCCATTTATAAAGTGAACCGACTACCCTCCGTCATCAAATAGAAGTGGTTCAAATAGGATTAGGACTGAGCAGTTCCTAAGGACAACACAAGTAACTAGCATCCTGACTTTTTTAATCCTCAAAAGCGATATATATTAACTAGCAATGAGCAAGTTTTCTATATGACTTTTCATGATATGTGGCACTGGGAGAGTTGGTCCCTAAAAAGGATAGAGAACGTAAAACTTAAAATTTTAAGCTCTGTATATTGTCGCTCCACTTCATGGCAAAATGTGTCTTGATGAAGAGATGGCTTAAAATCAGGATGTATCATGTATAGAAGTCCATGGGGAATGGCCACTGGTTTGTCCCTGTGACCCGGGGGTTGAAGGAACAAACTTGAAAATTACAACAAGAGGGTTTAGGGATGAGGTGTATATTTTTCAGAAAAATCACAGTTTGAGATTATTTTGGAATGTTTGCCTAAGATCATACCCACAGCAGAAGAAGCTGTTGCTAATTAGTGGTGGTTTTCTGGAAGTGTCTTTCCCTTATGTTAGTTACATAAATGCTTCGAGTGTCATGAAACAAGGTTGTATGCTCAAGACGAGCTTAAAAACATGGAATTCCCCTTCACCAAGACTGTTCAGGCCACTTCTACTGGATGTTCAATTCGTATCCAGTGAGTGACACTAAGATCCACATATTGTTACACCTGGGATGACCAGCCAGGTGTCCGGTAGCAGGATAAAAACACTGAAACCCTTCTAAGGTAGAGGTTGCAAACAATTTCCACATTGGAATAGATGCTGAATATGAATTTGTTGTCCTTGGCCATCAAGCATCTGCGAGCAGTACTATTAGAGGTCTTCCTTATTGCTTGAACCTTGGTACAGATTTTCACATAACATTGCTTCTAATGAAAACGGTTAACAGAAAAAATAAGACAGGGAAAAGACTGCCCTGTTTTGATTCATTATCCGCAGGATATTTGCCATAACTCAGAAATATCTATCATGATAGAATTTTAGAAATGGCCTATTTATGTTTCAGTTATAGTTATAGTACGACTTTTACATTTTGGGGGCATCTTGTTCCAATGCGTTAGAGGTATTAATCCACAAGGAAGAATGTTTCCATTAAGACACACAACAATGTTTCCATTGAATTGGAAACTCATATTACCATCTGGCTATTCTCAGCTTCTCATGACTCCAGGAAAAGAGGAAATGATAGGGATTTTAGTGCTGGCTGATGTAATCGATCCTAACCATAAAGGACAAAGTGGGTTACTACTTTACAATGGAGCAGGAGAATTATGGGTGGAACACAGCTAGTTTCTCAGGGTACCTACCATTTATAGTAGTAAAAGTAGATGGTAGAAAAAAATCACAAACTGGAATAGCTGTCAAAGACTTGGAATCAACAACAATAAAGGCTGGAGTAACTCATTAGGCTAAACGTCAACGCCTAACTGGTCAGCTCTGGTGCTGGTTGAAGGGAAAGTATGCAGAATGGGCAAGAAAGGAAAGAAGTCATAAATATCAGTTACGCTTTCACATGCTGCTGTAGAAACTTGATTAGTATCCTCTAGACTTTCTATTTTTATGGAATAATAAATACATTTAGATATCGTTAACTTCGAATTCATTTTCTTTTTCTTTTAGTACTGCATTTGGGGTATGATACTAAACACTTGTTCATGAAAGCAGAATTTAAGCATGGGATTGTGACTGCGTAGGAAGAATGAACATCATCCAGTTTGTTTGGACTTAGGGTTATGTGAAATCACTGATAAGATGCTGAAGTGTCTCCATTTGGGGAAGAGTATGTTTATTGTTGCACAGGTGTATGATGTCCCAATGATCCACTTCTTTTTTCCCTTCTGGATAAATTTAGGAAGAGGCATTTATAAGTGTATCTCAAAGATATTGTGGGTTCAGTTTTAGACCACCACAAATAAAGTGGCTATCACAATAAAATGAGCCACATGAATGTTTTGCTTTCCCAGTGCATATAAAAGTTATGTTTGCACTATTCTGTAGTCTGTTAAGTGTGGAATAGTACTAGGTCTAAAAATGTACATATCTTAAAAATAATTTATTGCTAAAACACACACTGACAATCACCTGCGCCTTTAGTGAGCAAAATCTTTTTGCTGGAGGAGGGTCTTACCTTGCTTCATAACGCTGCTGAATGATCAGGGTGGTGGGTGCTGAAGGTTAGGGTGGCTGTGGCAATTCTTCTTTTTATTAAGACAAAAATGAAGTTTGTCATGTTGATTGACTCTTCCTTTCAGAAAAGATTTCCTTGTAGTATGCAGTGCAATTTGATAGCATTTTACTCACGTAAAATTCCAGTGTTAGAGTCAATCCTCCCAAAGCTCCTACTATTTCATTAACTAAGTTTGTGTAAGATTCTAAGTCCTTGTTGCCATTTCAACAATATTCATAGCATCTTCACCAGGAGCGATTCCATCACAATAAACCGGTTTTTTTTTTTTTTTTTTTTTTTTTGCTCATCCATAAGATGCAACTCCAAGAAATGCAAATCAAAACTACATTGAGATACCATCTCATGCCAGTTAGAATGGTGATCATTAAAAATCTGGAGACAACAGATGCTGGAGAGGATGTGGAGCAATCGGAACACTTTTACACTGCTGGCGGGAGTGTAAATTAGTTCAGCCATTGTGGAAGACAGTGTGGCAATTCCTCAAGGACCTAGAAATAGAAATTCCATTTGACCCAGCAATCCCATTACTGGGTATATATACAAAGGACCATAAATCGTTCTACTATAAGGACACATGCACACGAATGTTCATTGCTGCACTGTTTACAATAGCAACGACCTGGAACCAACCCAAATGCCCATCGATGATAGACTGGACAGGGAAAATGTGGCACATATACCTCATGGAATATTATGCAGCAATCAAACGATGAGTTCATGTCCTTTGCAGGGACATGGATAAACCTGAAAAACATCATTCTCAGCAAACTGACACAAGAACAGAAAATGAAATACCTCATGTTCTCACTCATAGGCGGGTGTTGAATAATGAGAACACATAGACACAGGGAGGGGAGTACTACACACTGGGGTCTGTTGGGGGGAATAGGGGAGGGACAGCAAGGGCAGGGAGTTGGGGAGAGATAGCATGGGGAGAAATGCCAGATATGGGTGAAGGGGAGGAAGGCAGCAAATCCCACTGCCACATGTGTACCTATGCAACTATCTTGCATGTTCTTCACATGTACCCCAAAACCTAAAATGCAATTAAAAAAAAGAAGTAACTCCTCATCTGCTAGTTTTATCATGTGATTGCAACAAGTTAGTCCCATCTTCAGGTTCCACTTCTAATTCTAGTTCCCTTGGTATTTCCACCACATCTGCAGTTACTTCTTCCACTGAAGTCTTGAACCCCTCAAAGTCATCCACAAGGTTTGGAATCAACTTTCAAATTCTGTGAATGTGGACGTTTTGTCCTTCCCCCATGAGTTGCAATGTTCTTAATGGCATCTACAGTGGTGAATCTTTTCCAGATGTTTTTCAGTTTGCTTTGCCCAGATCCATCAGAGAAATCACTATCTATGACACCTATTCAGTTCCGAAATGTATTTCTTAAGTCCTTGATCCCTGGACTGCAGAATGGGTGTTGTGTTCGCAGGCATGAAAACAACATTAATTTCCTTGTACACCTTCATCAGAATTCTTGGATGACAAGGTACTTTGTCAATGAACAGTAATATTTTGAAAGTAATCTTTCTTTTTCTCCTAAGCAGTAGGTTTACTTAAAATATTCAGTAAACAGCATGCTGTGACAGATACACTGTCATCCAGGTTTTGTTATTCCATGTCCAGAGTACAGATAGAGTAGTCTCAGCATAATTCTTAAGAATATTAATATTTTCTGAATGGTAAACGAGCATTGACTTCAACTTAAAGTCACCAGCTACATTAGTTCCTATCAAGAGAGTCGGCCTGTCTTTTGAAGCTTTGAAGCCAGGGATTGTATCTTCTCTAGCTGTGAATGTCCTAGGTGACATCATCATCCAGTAGAAGGGTGCTGCATCTATACTGAAAATATATTGTTTAATGTAGTCACCATCACCAGTGATTTTAGCTAGATCTTCTGGATAATTTACTGAAGGTTCTGATCAGCACCTGCTGCTTCACCTTACACATTTATGCTATTGAGATGGCTTCTTTTCTTAAACCTCATGAACCGGTAGTTTCAAACTTTTCTTCTGCAGTTTTCTCATCTCTCTCAGACATCATGAATTTGAGAAGAGTTAGGACCTTGCTCTGGATTGGGCTTTGGCTGAAGGGAAAGCTGTGGCTAATCTGATCTTCTCTTCAGACCACTAAGACTTTGTCCATATCAGCAGCAATGCTGCTTCACTTTCTTCTTATTTGGGTCTTCATTGGAGTAACATTTTAAATTTCCTTCATGATTTCTTACGCTTGCCTTCACAACTAGGCTAATTGTTTGGTACAAGGGGTCTACTTTTCAGCCACTCCCATTTTCTACATGCTTTCTTCACTAAGCTTAACCATTTCTACCTTTTCATTTAAAGTAAGAGACGTGGCTCTTCCTTTCACTTTAATACTTAGTGGCCATTCTGGGGTTATTATGTGGCCTAATTTCAACATTGTTGTGTCTCAGGAAATAGGCAGGCCTGTGCAGTGGGAGAGTGATGGGCGAACAACTAGTTGGTGGAGCACTCAGTACACACAGCATTTTATTAAGTTTACCATCTTATATAGGCATGGTTTCTGGTGTTCCCCAAAAATTACAGTAGTAGCATCAAAGATCGATAATTACCACAAGAGACATGATATTAATGAAAAGTTTGAAATATTGCTAGACACAGACATATGAAGACATAACCATGTTCCTTTGGAAAAAATCCTGCCAATAGGCTTGCTAACCACAGGGTTACCACAAATCCTCAGTATGAAAACATTTGCAATTAAGCAAAGCACAAACAAGGCAGGCCTGGTACTCGGATGACAGACAGGGTGGCCTTTTCCTATTCTCTTAGCTACCCAGCAGCTGTCTGCTTTCTGTGGTTCGGTGAAGTTCACCACTCTCAGTTTTGGGAGGAGAGATGCAAAGACAGAGGAGCATTTCAGAAATAATTTAATTGGGTCTGAGACGTGTTAATGGTGAACAGTGGAGGTATTGTGGTTCAGAAACCGAGCAGCAGGTGTGTTAGGACAGTGGCTCTGGAGTGGTTTCCTTCAGGAATTCTTGTCTGTCTAGATTTCTTGACCAGCAGCTTCACAGTGCACCCTGACGTCTACTGTTTTCTTATGCCTGTCCTTGTGCCTACCTCTCAAGGTTCTGAGCTCTTTGATATCCTTCGTGGTTGAGTGAAACAGAATGAATTTCTGTGGCTTCCAAGTCTAGCTAATACAATAGGTTTTGTTAACATTTGTATAGTGTTATATAACACTATGCTCTAATTTTAAATATTCTCAAAAGTTCTGATTTTATAAATCCAACTTATACATATATTATATGTATAGATGCATGCATTATAAATATGTCAAGTTATTGCTAAGTTATCTTGATTTTTGAAAAATTTACTTTTCATTCTCTAACCTGTCATTCATTGTCAGTATTCATGAGAAGGTAATGGCAAAATCACATTTTTTCTGTAGCAATGTTCTTCATCTGAATGAGGAGCCACTGCTTAGTTAACTTAAATAGATATAAAATTCCCTTTAGTTTTTCCTTCTACAATGAGATTCCGGATAATAATCACAAAGCACCGTTTCATGTACCACTCTGTTAAGTGTGATGTAGACTGAATAGGTTTTGTTAACATTTGTGTAGTGTTATATAACATTGTGTTCTAATTTTAAATATTCACACACACAGATACAGACACAGAGACCTCCTCCCAAAGGCAGCTTGCAGCCCAAAAGAACCAGTATGATTATAAATAAACATGAACGTTCATAGACTAGGACAGACGTGGGGGAAATTAATATTTTTATCTATTTATTTGATATGGAGTACAATGGTTGGGTGTCACGAGAAAGATTGGGTGAAAAATAATGTTTTTATATGAGAAAGGAACATGGAAAATTTAAGAGCTTTTTTCCAATTGTCAATGTAATGATTCAACTTGGTGGGTAAACTTTACAGATTCAAAATGAGTTCTTCCTCTATTCATTAAGATACCATCAGGAATGCTTGGCATAGACAGCATATGTCTGTACAGGACAATGTGCTATGTCTGACTGCTAATAAGTCCCTCATGAAGTTGAGTCTTCTGTCTTTTTTGACATCTGAGCTCCTGGCATACTAATTTTATCTGACAGAATACAGTCAGATCCTCTGAAGGTGTCTTCATATTGATCAGTTTCATATAAATAGTTGGTCTTTGTTTCTTTTAAGATTCTGTCTTGCAAGGAACTAGCTGTTGGGCTAGCAATGACAAAAAACAACCAACAACAACAACAAAAAAAAAAAACAAATGAAGAAACACCCCCTGCATTTATTTTCTGTTATTTAGCAGATACAGTTTAAGTTCTGAATAATTAGTGCTCGATCCTGGAAAATGTTTAGCAACTGGATGTATTGTGTTGGCAAGTAAGAAATCACAGGGAAGTTAAAATGTTATCATTAAAGCTTTTTATACAATTTGACGCAAGTCAAAAGTATCCAACATTTCCCCCATCAAATGTCAACTAGGCAATCACCTGATCTTTAAAAAAAAAGTCTAAAATAAATATGGCAGGCGTTGTTCATGGCATCAGCTGGATGACCCTTGCCCCCTTCTTGATGGCCATCTACTTCACAAGAAACTGTCCTTCTTCAAAGCAAAAAAAAAAAAAAAAAAAAGAAAGCAAAAAAAAAGAAAAATGCTGATTTGTCTAGGTTAACCGTGGTAATGTAATGACCCTGTTTATAGCAATTGGTTCAGAAGTGAGTGTCTGACACAGTTCTGGCCAGTGAGGCTTAGGTAGAGATTCTGAGAAAGTTTCTTTTGCTGTTAAAATGGGAAATGTTTTTCTCTTTTACCACCTTTTGGGATATGGTGCTTGGGATGACCGCAGTCACATTACAACCAAGTAGAATAAGTCATGAGGACAAGGGCCAGTGTGTGAAGATTTGCAAAGCAGGAAGATCAAAAGAACCTGGCTCACGGTTGACATCATTAAGCCAGTGAATTATCCTTGGAAGTACCTTACTTCTGGGCTATATATGACATATGAAAGTCATTATTATGGAAAACACTTTTTGGTAGGTTTTGTGTACTGGCAGGTAAAACATTCTAATGATTTGATAAATGTCTTCATTACTAAAAAAAAATGCAATTGCTATTCAAGTGTGTCTTAGAATGACACTGTTTTAAAGATAGCATTGATTAGATTCTACTCGGAAAGCAAATCTTCTACTTGAGTTCTTGAACATTGGCATGTTGTTGCACCATTGCTGAGAATCAGAGAGAACATTTGCAGTGGATAGGAGGGATTTGGTGTTGTGGACCAGTTTGTCATTAACTGAGATGGCTTGCATTTTGCCATTATTGTCATCATCATCATTAATATCAATTCTTCGCTAATCACTGGTACTTCCTGGTCCTCAGTTTTCTTATGAGTGAGGTGATGTGATTATATAATAGGTTGGTTTCTAAAAATTCCTTCCAGCTCAAAGTTTCTGTCTGTCTTTATGTTGGGAAAAACAGCAGAGGAGAAAGGACTTACAGAGTGCCTACATAAATTAGTTATGAGTAACATATAAACAAGGAACAACAAACTGTGGAAGGCCGTAGGAGACCTCTGAGGAGGAGGACCTCTGCAGGCCTCATGTTCCAGTGCAGGGCGACCTAGGCTCTGTTACCATAAACATTGGGCTCAAGGATGTAAAACCCCTTCATAGCACTATGATGTAGCCAGACTTGTAGGCTCCTTTTAAGACCCCCCTTCCATCAGCTGCACATAGATAATAGGCAAAAGATAACCACATGTTCTTATTTTGTGGAACTCCCAAACTGCTACTGTTATCAATCCTTAGGATGACACACCAGTTCCTCTCACTGATTCACTTCCAGCTCACTGATCCACCCCACCATCCCTCCAACCCTACCCTATAGGTCAAAGTGATTGTAATCAATAAATAATGTGGATGATTATTAGTTCTTCTTTAAATGTTTTATAGAATTCAGCATTGAAGCCATCCAATCTCAGGCTTTCCTTTACTGGGAGGCTTTTTATTATGGCTTCAATCTTGTTATTTAATATTAGTTGGTTCAAGTTTTGAATTTCTTTATGGCTTTCCATTCAACAATCACAGTCTTAATAACCTCCTCACATTTATGGCTTATTTGCTAGGATATGTTTCTTTATTTCTTACCTATTATGAATTGTGCCTTGAATATCCTCTGCAATTAAGCATCTTTGACTTAGAATTGTCTAGAATTCCTTTTTATATGCTTTAATACCTGCATACATGTATTGAAATTATCATTTTAAATTTTCACATAAAATACACTCATTTTTCTAGTATTTCAGCTTCAATTATGTTTATAGTGTGTTTATTGCTGGCCTTTGGCTTCTTTCTCTCCCTTCCTCCTTCCTTCCTTCCTTCCCTCCTTCCTTCTTTCCTTCTTTTCTTCTGATGGAGTCTCACTTTGTTGCCCATGCTGGAGTGCAGTGGCACGATCTCGGCTCACTGCAACCTCTGCCTCCCGGGTTCCAGCGATTCTCCTGCCTCAGACTCCTGAGTGGCTGAAACTACAGGTGTGTGCCACCACACCAGGCAAACATTTTTTATTTTTTAGTAGAGATGTGAAGTTTCACCATATTGGCCAGGCTGGTCTCGAACTCTGACCTCATGATCCACCTGCCTCTCCCTCCCAAAGTGTTGGGATTACAGGCAAGAGCCACTGTGCCTGGCCAGTTTCTTAATGCCATTTCATTGCAAAACTAAGTACTTGAGCATAAGTCCTCGCCTCACATACCCTGCGTTTCACTGGTGGGGTGGAGGGCAACACTCAGAGGGGAGACTTGGGGTAAAGGTGCCTTGAAAACAGAGACGACAGTAGAAGATAAAGAGGATGTAGACAGAGCTCACCTTGTGAACTCAGGATCCCAGGACTTTACATCAACAGGGGTTAATATTCCAAAGCGTGCCTTAGGACTTTGGAGAATCTTCCTAATTATAGACCAAGTATCAGTAGGACACAGTTTCTTTTATGTTATCAGTTTGGGAAACCTCATTTGCGGGGTTGGCTGAAAGAAACAGATATGCGTTAAAAACCTTGTTAAGACATTCAGCAGCAGAATAAAGTACACTGATTTAGTTTCTTGTTTGCAATCGGTAGGAAATGATAGGAAATAACCAAACTCACCAAATTCCCTCCTATTACAGACTGTTGTCATCGTTCTGTCCATTTTCATTAATTGAAGATATATGAACACACACACTAATACATATTCATATATAAATACACACATACACACACACACACACACACACACATACACAGGAAATTAGAGATCCTAAACCAAAGTTAAAAACAGATGTATTTTGTCTCAGAATGTCCATTTTTATAAAATAATTCACAACATTATTTAAATTGTAAATTTCTCTATGAATGTGAAATAGAATTTTATTTACATGTAAAATCAGTATTTATGGAATTAACGTTCCACACCAAAAAAAAGTAACATTTTCACAACAGGATAAAAGCAGATACACAAGTTATTCTAGAAATGTCTCTCATTTGGCCTTGTCTGAAAATTGTTGAAGAAAACAGATTTTATTTTGAAATACTGTTTCCAACACACCCTATGCTGTCTGGGAATGTGATGTTGAGTCACTTGTAAAGGTTCAAAGAGGTTTCTAAATTTCCACACACATAAAAATGGCAAAGAATATTTACATAAACTTCTTCGCAGACTGATAAAGATTACTAAGGCTAGATCTGCTTGTACAAAGTGTGGAATTTAAGCCTGATATTAGATGACAACTTTTAAAACGACAAACCGTTGCCTTCCTGGGGCTTTGGTGGAGGACAGTGTAGACACCAGGACTGGGTAAACCTGATCTAGATCTTGGATCTGCAAATTTATTCACTGTGCAAGTCTGGGAAAGTTACTTCACCTCTCTTTGCTTCCATTTTCTCTTTCACTGAATGGAGATCACTTGGCGAATTGAATCAGATCCTCAAATTTCATCACCGTTGACTACTGAGGCTGTGATTTGCAGCAAGTTCCTTTGCTTTCCCTACAGTTTTCCCATCTACAAAATGCAGCAATGCTTAACCGACAGAGTTCGAGAGGTGATTAAATAGGATATGTACGGTTCTGAGTGCAGAATATGGAACACAGAGGCCTTTGATAGTAACAAGAAGCTTCTACTCTGTTAGGAACTATCTCACGATCTAGCGATACCTAGATGAATAAAAAACAGCACAGCCTCTGACTTCAAAGAACCCACTAAAGTTGAGATGCCTTAGGGATTAAATAAGACAGTGTCCCTAAAGCTATCTAGCATATGTGAGCACTCACTACACGTTATTAATACTTTTTCCTTTTTACGGTTGATTTGATGGATGTAGAGTCCTGACTCCCAAAGGCTCCAGTTGGAGGTGTTTAATGAATAAGAGACCTAAATATGTAATTTTCACATCTTAAGATATGTCATCAATTTTTAAAAATTGTTGCAGGGTGTGTAGTTCTTACTTTTAAGGCTTATCGTCTTTCTCTGGGTATCTATTAATATGTAAAAAGCTTCACTTTCACCACATCCCATAATGCTTTTCACTGCCTTATGAGGGTGTAATATTCCCATTTTCCTAATGAGTTAAAGTGGCTCCAAGAGGTTAGGTGACACGCCTAAGGCCGGGTAAGCATGATTGCATGCACGCGTGCGCGGACACACACACACACACATACACACACACACTGCTTGGAGCTGTACGCCCCTCCCTGCCCAGGTGGGAGCTGCCTGGGCATCGCACCTTAGGAGTACCTGAGGTTGGTGGCACTTCATTCTGCCAGACAATCAAGGTGACAGAGAGGAAAAGCCCGAAAACTGTAATGCCACGGTTAAGGAAGGGGACAGCTGCCTCACCTGCCCATCCTGCAGCTGGGTTTGGGAGTGAACTCAGTGCAAGGTAGTGACTGCGCTGCCCAGAGGTGAGAAAGAGCAGTGCTCTCCAAGGCTCCCGGTGCACATAATTGCATTAGAAGAGCCAGCACGTTCATCCCGGTGGATGTGCGGATAATAACAATGACAGCAGCAACCACAATAATAATACTATTTTTTTTTTTTCAGAAGAGGTAGCCTAAAAGGGTTAAGAATCCCGGCAAGACATGACATAGACGGGGCTGAAAACCCGTGGCAGGATGGAAGGGTCTAAAGATGCCAGGGAAGTGGCTGGGGAATAATAAAATAAGAGGAAAGCTAAACCAGTGACCCTTGTCGGCAGTGAAAAGCGGGAGATTAGAAAATGTTTCATGCTAATTTCCATGGAGATTTCTTTAATTTAGCGAAGATTGCTTCCCCGGCTCCGCCTGGCCCGCGCTGGTCTGCGTCCTCGGTGGTCCGAGCGCCCTGGTTGCTCAGTGAGCAGGTCACTCGGGCGGCTCCGACGACTCTATCAGCCGCGCCCGGGATCCTGCCCGGCTCTTGCTTTTTTTTTTCCTTTCCGCGGCAGTCTTAGGATTCTTGTCACATGATGGCTTCATCGGGCCCTTCTCCTCCTGATCCTTTCAAGCTCTTTCTCCTGCCTGGCATATCAAAGGAGATTTGTGGGTCACCGAGCCGGGACGCAGCGTATAAAGTCATCAGCCTGGCCGGCACCACCTCGATCATTTGCCGCATTGTTCTTTCGAGGAGGAGCCCAGGGTGGCTGCGACTTTCATAACTAGCTTAGTAGTTAGGCGAAAAATCTTAGTTTTTAAAGATACAAAAAAATATAAAAGATGCAGTTTAATAGTTTATTCGTTTTCCATACACTCCTCAGTGCAACTCAGTAGCTGCGTAAGATAAAGGAACACAGCGAATGCTTCGCAGATATTTTATTATTTAGCATTATTCTTGTTCTAGAATTCAATTAACAATTTAAATACGGAACTCCATGCTAATTCAGCAAGTAAATGACAAACTGCACTTTTTAAATGCATATTGGATGGCTATGTGTGCACAAGCCTTTTAAAGAATAACTGTGTTAAGCATACCGCGTAACTGAAATACGTTTTAAATGGAAGACTTCTGCAATGTATATGGAGGTGGATCCATGCGTGATTATGTACGTATGTACAGTATAACGTAGTCTCCAAAATCAGCCCCAGAGATAGGCTCCGCATTTCAACTTGTTTCCAGGTAAAGATTGCTCTTGTTTGCAGAATGAGGTAGGACAGATCAGAAGACCGCCTCTTCCTGCTTCCTCAAGGAGTTTCTGCCTGCTTCATCTGCCTTTCTTAATTCCCACCGAAGCTGCAACTAAGGCCTGAGGCACTGGCTTCCGTGGAAATTGTATTGGAGTAAACTCTTCTGCCTAGTCATTTTTGATCAAAGACATTTTCAAGGCTGCTGCTGCTCCTACAGTTTGAATTCTCTTCTCTATTTTTTATCGTGCGGTTTCTTTTAGACCTTCTGGCTGCATTTCCAGAGAGTTACTGTTACATTGCCCTACTTGTTTGCAGGCATAACTTTTAGTAATTTGCTTTAGTTAGTTACAGCATGAAAGACCAGGGCAAGTTTCTTTGGCATTATTTATCTACCATACAATTTGCCTGTGAAAAAGGAAGTGTCTCCTTAAAACCTTGCCTCATGACAGGACATAAATTCCTCATCATTGTGAAGTGTTTGAGGAAGGAAAGTGGGAGTCCTGCATTAAAATTTAAAATAGGTTTTTTTCTGGAATCCTTATAATTCATGCACCCATCTAAGAGTAGCAAACAAATAAATTGGATACTTTATACAATATCAAAAATATAACAGGTTTATGTCCATAAGTCAATTCAAAAGTATGCTACTTAGCTAAAGAAAAGTTCTTGAGACCCTTTTCTAGAACTTTACCATTTCAATCATTAGAAAGAATTCAGAGTTGACATGGCTATTATGTAATGTTCATGCCACTGTTTCCTACTTTCATACCCACAACAGACATTGAAGACAAATCCTTCTGTGGGTCACACTTGGCCTCAACAGCTTCTCCTACCCACCCACCAGGAGGCCACCACCAATCTATTGTATGAATGCTATTGACTATCCCTGGTCCAGAGTAACAAGCATATTTTGTGGCTGTGAACTACTAAAGACGCCTCTTACTACCAGTTCTTGAATATTTAGAATGCAAACTTTTAATTCAACGTCCATATTTGACTTGTATTTTGGTGTTCCATTGTGAGAATATTCTGGACTTCATTCATGAAACATAGAGACCTTTTGGATAGCTCATTGAATATGGAGGCATTGATCTATCAACTGAAGCTGGATTTTCAAAATGAGAAACAGCATATAACATTTATAAATAGCTGCCATATTCATTAGCTGATAATTGATGATGCTATCATACCTATATATCTCCACAGTGAAAATCTGTGATCCATAATGAACTAAAATATTTTTATGAATATATAAAAATCCTTTTTCACTAACAGAACATGGGCAAGCTATTAAGGAGTTTTTCCTTTGATTCTATTTCTAACATACATACATTTTGCATGTCAGATTTTTACAATGAGGCACAGAATCTGTGGTAGATATAATCATCTGGAAATGAAACATATACTTAGGCTGACAGGATTTGGCATTTGGTAATCCCTCAATCACATAAGTGAGCATGGGCCACTTCTGTAAAAATAAAACCCTAGCTGGCATATTGGGGAAAAAACACCTGGCTTATTTTCTTATTTGTTTTGCCTTGTTCTCATTAAGCTCCTATATTTAATATACAATGTAGTCTCTCATATTCATCTCTCTTTGTCACCTCCTCAAAATTTGAGATTACTCTTGCATTTAATTCTAGGCTTAATGACCATGCATTCCCACAGGATCAAATACCATCATTCAGAGTTAAAGTTAGGAGGGATGGTAAGCATTATATCATTAATTTCATAAATATGCAATAGTAAAATGAAGTGTTACCCGGTACTGTCAGCATTCAGCAAATTCCTTCGTGTATGCTAGAATACATTAACTGACCATGTGCCTGGGATATTAGATATTCACACTTTGTAAGAAGATTTTCCAAAAGTGATTTCACCCCCTTTGTTTAAGGGTTGTATGGATTGTCAAGATAGGAAATGAGAAAGGGGGATTTTATATCACATCTTAGTGTCCAAACCAGACATGTCACTGCCTTTCACTGTCGGTGTTTCCCAGGAAATGTTCTTAGTGGACTCAGAATCCTTATGACACACTTTTATTCTCGTATTAATACTGATGAGAGCTGAAGTTTAAGCCAGGGCCTATTTATGAGTGTCTTAACACAGAGAATGTGGCCAAAATAATCTCAGTATTCAAACAAAATGTTGGGATCTTTACCTGACTTCCCTTATTTGGGTAATCCTATTTTTAACTATTTTAATAATCTGTAAAATTGTCATTGATCAACTTTGATGGTATCACAAGTCTTCCTTGCTTCTGGGTTTTTTTGTTTGTTTTTTTCTTTTTTTTTTTTTACTTTTTTTCCAAAAAGATTAAAAGCAATAGCTTGGCCTAAGATGCCGAGGTACTGGGAAAAAAATGATAGAAAGTATCAAACAAAGAGTAACGACATTGCTGTTATAAAGAGTTTGGCAAATCTCAGTACATGCATGTGTTTTCCCCCCCTTCTCCCATGACTGATTTTCCCTGGCTCTAACTCCTCGTCTACTGGAAAACTGTGTCTGAAAGTTGAGTGAGAACAATACGCCAATACCCAGAAATGGCACAAGGGACTCACATTCTAACTTCCTTCCTAACCCAAGAATGGGTTGTCATTTATTTTATTTCAGGTTCGGAGAAGTGATCCTGCCCCAAACCTTGTTTCTAGGCTGGAGTTTCCTGGCTTTGGCACTATCAAGCTCTGTTCTGGGTAATTCTTTGTGGTGGGGCTTTCCGGGGCGTTACAGAATATTTAGCTGCACCTCTGACTTTTACCTACTCCTGTTAAGACAACCAAAAATATTGCTCCAAATTGCCAGATTTGGCAATGAAAGGATGGGGCAGGAAGAGGACAAAAGTAGTCCTGTAATGAGAGCCTCTGCTCTGGGACACTTCATTTTGTTTTATACTCCATGGCATTTTCCCCATCTCTTCTCATCTCTATCCATCCTTCTCTCCTAATGCCATTCCTGGTTTTTTCCTTCTAATCTTTCTAGTCTTAGATGGCAGCCCCATCCTTCTTGATTTGGAAAGATTTAGGTGTCCTCCCTGTTCTCCCAGACCTAGCATACATTGGTCTTTATGACCTTTCACCCCAAGCCTGCAGGAGTGTTAGCCCCATTGAGGACTGGGACTAAGTCTGTTCCCCATGTGACTTTGGCATCTAGCACAGTACCCTGCGCAGGAGAGTGTGTGCCACGAGCCAGTGTGAATACTGAATTACGGGTGTATTTTGCATATGCTGTATTCTCTTTTTTGACCTAGGCAGATCCAAAAGCAATTTTCCCACTCTTAGTAAATTCGGGCACCCTTCACTGTCACTTTCCATAACCTGCTCTGCAGCAGCAGAATGCAGAATGCAATTTCAGAGGTGATTGCCAGCTTTATTTAGTGGCTATCTTCCCGACGAACTCATTTAGAAATTTGGGTGGATGAAAATGTCAGCTCTGCCTGGTGCTTTTTATTTCAAAATGGCATAGTTCCCTGGTTCCCAAACCTTGGGGAAAACACTGAGCTCTGGAGCAGGATGAGGCGGAGGCAAGACCTCTTCTGGTGCCAGTGTTTCCTGCACTGTTCTCTGTTGAATCTGCTTGTAGAGAAAGCGGACTTGGCAGGCAGCGAGGCCTTTCTGTGGGCGTGTGCAGGAGAGCCTCAACCACAATAGCAAGCTCGCACCTTGGGTCTGGCTCCTCTCCTGCTTCATTAAGATTTTTCTATTCTGTTCCCTCTCCCATTCTTCTTGGGAAGTGGGCCATTTCAAAAAGAGTGAGATGACTCTAATTTTGTGCTTTTAAAAAGAACGCAGAGAAAATTTGGATACATATGGATGCATGGACTTACCATGTCAGCAGCGCTGACCCAAAAACACTGATGGGAATGGCGTCTCAGCAGACTGCTTCCTCCCTTCAAGCCCAGGAGCCTCTGCTGCTCTCTTTGGCCATGTAAACATCTCAGCAGGGGATGTAGCTTTAAAAAATGGCACAACAGAGGACAGAAATTTAGGGTAAATAAAGCATGAGATGGTAAGAAGAACGTTTTTTCTTCTTCCTTATGTGTACCCCTCATACACTGCCTGCTGAGCGAAAAAAAAAAAAGAAAAGAAAAAAGTCAACTAGCACATCTTTAGAGGAATATAGAAGGAAAGGATGCTGAAAGTGGAGGTTCTCAGCACTATTTGAGTTAGCTGGTAGCCCACTCTTTTTGTGCCTCTGTCTCCTTCCGTGTCAAAAATGCAATGAGACTTAAAATAGTGAATGATTTCCAAATTGCAGCCAACCCACAGTGGCCCTGTGTTCGTTTACTTACTCACATGGCAGCATTAGAAAAGGAACTAAATAACAAAGACCCCATCTGGTTTCGAGATATGGCATAGGTGTCTGAATTCTTTTGTTTCCCTTAATGGTAGATCACATTTATTGAATATACACTACGTGCAAGTCACTGACCTAATCACCACAGTCACCTATGATTATCTTCCATCCAAAGTTTGAATAGCAGAGAGAAACAGAGTGGCAAATTTCAAGAATCAGGCACTTGGAGTTCAACTAGGTTCTTCAGTTGTTTTAATTTTTTTAATTAAACTTTTTATTTTAAGATAATTGTGGTTTCACATGTAGTTGTAAGAAAGAAAACTCAGAGATACTATGTACTCTTTACCTGTTTTCTCCCAATGGTAATTTCTTGCAAAATTAGAGTATGATATCACAACCAATGAATCAATTTTGATATAGTCTATCAATCTTATCCAGATTTTCCAGGCTTAGCTTACATGTACTCATTCCTGTTCTTTGGAATTTAATTACATTTATGTATCCAATTCTAGAGTCAAGGTACAGAACATTTTAATGAGGGTCCCTTTACTGTCCCTTCACAGCCACACCTACCTCTCCCCTGCTTCTACTCTCTCCTTGGCTCATGGCAACCACTAACGCTACATGAATGGAGTCATACAGTACATAACCTTATGAGACTGGCTGTGTTCAGTCAACATCATTCCCTTGAGAGTCATCCAGTTGTCGCATATAGCTATAGTTTGTTCCTTTTCATTGCTGAGTAGTATTCCATGGCATGGGTGTACTACAGTTTGTTTAACCACTCATCCACTGAAGGACATTTGGGTTTCCAGTTTTTATCTATTATGAAGAAAGCTGCTATCAACATTTGTATATAGGTTTTTTTTTATATGAACATATGTTTTTATTTCTCTGGGATAAATGCCCAGGAGTACAATCACTGAGTCATATGATAATTTCATGTTGAGTTTTACAAGAAACTGCCAATCTGTTTTCCAGAGTAGCTGTACCATTTTACATTTCTACCAGAAATGTGTGAGTAATCTGATTTCTTTGCATCCTCCCCAGCATTTGGTATTTCATTATTTTTACCTTTAGCCATTCTGATAAGCGTGTAGTGATAGCTCATCGTGGTTTTAATTTGCACCTCCCCAGTGACTAATGATGTCAAACACCTTTTCATGTTCTTTAACCATTCTGGTATGTGACTTTCTATTCCTAAAATTTCTGTATTGCCCTCCAAAGTGGAGCTTTTAATAGATATCCGTGTGAATGAATCAACATGTAAGGGGATCTATAATTTGTTACTTGGCATATGGTACTCAGAGGAAGATGAATTAAGTTACAGTCAAAAAAGATTCATGGAAGTTAATACCACATGGTGGCTTTTTTTCCCCTGATCTATTTGTTATGCCCAAGCAGTAGTTTAGCCAGTGGGAAAAATCGGCCAAGATGTAAACAAATACAAACCCAAGAACATTTAGGATGCCATTTATAGTAAATAGAAGTTTCCTAAAGTATTTAGGTTTTCATTTTGGTTTGGTTTTAATAATAAGCTGCTTCTATTTTAAGCTGTTTCTTTTTGTTGGCTGTAGAATAATCTCTGTTCTATTTTTTTTTTTTTTTTTTTTTGAGTTGGTGTCTTGCTCTGGCACCCAGGCTGGAGTGCATGAAGTGCAGTGGCCCAGTCTCAGCTTACTGCAACCTCTCCCTCCCAGGTTCAAGCAATTCTCCTGCCTCAGCCTCCCTAGTAGCTGGGCTTACAGGCACCCACCACCACACCTGGCTAATTTTTGTATTTTTTTTTTTTTTTTTAGTAAAGATGGGGTTTTGCCATACTAGCCACGCTGGTCTCAAACTCCTGACCTCATGATCCACTGCCTCGGACTCCCAAAGTGCTGGGTGTGAACCACTGTGCCTGGCCTGATCCCTGTTCTTTTACCCATGTTTGGATGGTTAGAAAGGTAAGAGTTATGGTGAATGGATCATGGCAAAAAGTGTGTCTCTTGATGCTGATGTCCTCATCATCTGGTGAAAACACCTATCGTTTTTCCTTTCATTCAGAACAGCTCTACACACTTGGTGTTCTGGGCAATCCTCTAATAGTCATCCAGAGAGGTAGGGCAATACTCTTTTCCAGGCCATCACGAGATAAAAAGAGCATACACTTCAATATAAAGTAAGTCTTAGTTTGAATGTTGACATTGACATTTACTGACATTGTGACTTCGAGCTGGCTACGTAACATCTCTGATCCTATTTTGCCTCAAATGTGACATGAAGATATACTAGGGACTTGATGCTATTGTGAGGATTATTTACAGTTTGGCACCCGGTTTTGTTGGTGGTAGTCACACGCTCCCCAGTGATATTTCTGTTTTTACTTTTTCTTGCTCATCCTTTTAGCTTCATTTACTGTGAGTCTCAATTTCTTACTGGTATCATCAGCATTTATTGGGTGCAGTCGCTTTCTACTAAAGTCACGCAGTCACCCAGGGATAATGAGATAAGTTTCCTGCTTCTCTAATGACCTTTTTTCCTGAGTATTCTGGGCTTACTTCACCACGTCAGAGATCATAGAACCATTATTTTGAAAGAGTGACCCATCTATTCCAACACTCTTGATGCCTGTCTTAAAAGAATAAAACAAACATTTTAAATTGCTTTCTCTACTTGAACGTTTCCAGTGGCAAAAAGGCTTACTCATTCACCAGAATCCAGTGTGATTGTGGGTAGCTCTAATGACCATAAAACCATGCCTTTCTTGGCATGAGATTGTCTTCTGAATGTTTAACATTTTTCCCTTTGAGCCATGTAGGACATCTTTCTCATATCCAAAATTTAAACATTCAAATTTTGGTATCACATTTCCCTTCAGCCCCTGTTCTCCTAAATGAAACAATTCCTCTTTTTTGGGGCCAATGGCTCTTCATATGGCAAGCATTTCCAGGCTGGACCTCTTCATCAGTCATCTTTGTTTATATCCTATTTAGTCAATTTTTCTGTTAAAACATTCCTATTAAAACAGCTGCTTGGCTGAGCTGCCATTGTGCCACTGCACTCCAGCCTGGGTGACAGTGAGACTCCGTCCCAAAAAACAGACAAACCAACAAAACCAAAAACAGCTGCTTGGAACTGACCATCATTCACCAGAGATGAATATATAATAACCTCCTTGTTTCTGGATGCTATGCTTTATTTAATGCAACCTCATTTGGCATTCCCCTTTTAAAAACTCATGGCAAAGTCTCAGTAATAACGGCGGTGCACCATCGATGACATTCTTACCTCATGAATTGCCTACCTCTAGGTCCAGAGCCTGTTTGCTGATTCTTTGTTCATTTGTTCCCTCTTCCAATGATGGCATAAACCCTCTCTGTATGCCAGGTTGGGCACTGGAGGGGCTGTGCCTGATTTCAGCTGTCAGGAGCTCACAGTTTGTTGTGAGTTATGAGTTATGTGGAGGGGTGATGGGCAGCAGACAACACGACACTGATAATGAGCAGGCGAGGGAGAGGGGCAGGGAGGGACTGTGGAGCACTCAAGGCTAGTGGAGAAGAGACAATGACTGATTATGACAGAAGGAGGTTTAGGCTGGGCTTCCTGAAGGGGAGGCCTGACAATGGACTGAGATGATGCTGTTGTCTAGTTTGCCTGATCCTTCAGGGAATGGCCTCAGGTAACTGGAACCCACCTCTTTTCCCCTTCTCTCTTTGCTCCATGGACCCAGCATATTTTGAAAGGAGGGGATGACCCAGGTATGGCTGAACATTGCCAATGCTGCAGTTCCCCTCACCATCTTTTGTCTTATTTGACTTCTTTTTTTTTTTTTTTTTTTTTTTTTTTTTTTGAGACAGAGTCTCACTCTATCTCCAGGCTGGAGTGCAGTGATATGATCTTGGCTCACTGCAGCCTCCACCTCCTGGGTTCAAATGATTCTTCTGCCTCAGCCTCTTGAGTAGCTGGGACTACAGGCATGTGCCACCATGCAAAGCTAATTATTTTGTATTTTTAGTAGAAATGGGGTTTTACCATGTTGGTCAGGAAGGTCTCAATCTCCTGATCTCATGATCCACCTAACTAGGCCTCCTAAAGTTGTGGGATTATAGGCATGAGCTGTTGTGCCTGGCCTTAATTTGGCTTCTGATGCCACACCTTTCTGTCTGGCCTTTCTTTCACCCTGGACCAGGGCTGGCCACTCATCTTTAAAACAGGAAAATTACTTCCATTTGGACATCTTCATGCACCTGGTAGTTGTGCAGAAAATGCCCGTGGAATACATGAACAAGTGACAGAATGAACAACACATGCCAATTCATGGAGATCTGGGTGGAGGGGGGCGCATGTCTGATCTGATTCTAGCTTCAGGGAGCTACTGGACAAGATAAGTGTGGGTCTCCAGCATCTAGAAACCATTGTTAATTTGAATCTGAGCCTTAACCAGAAACCTGAAAGCTCCTGGTGCTTAAATTCACGGTGCTTGGATTTCTCCCAATTGTAGACAACAAACCAACACTTGAACCTCTGTGTGTCACAGGCTGGCCAGTGCCAAATAATAAAAATAAAAAAGCAGGTTGGATGTGGGGTGGAGCTGGGTAGAGCAGGTTGCAGAGGCTTCCCGCTGTTTGTTGGGAAACTCCCCAGAGAGTTACCAGCGAGGAGAAAGGTAACTAAACTTTCTGACGTCCTGACAGAACAATTTTAGAAAGAACAATTTACAGGTCTGTAGAATTTCTTTTAGCTTTCACCAAATCATTTTCTTATAATCATATAAAATTTTAGAAAATAACCATCATTGTGCTTAGAGGAAAATGCAAATGGATGTGCCAGAATGAAGAAAAATAGCCAAACCTAAAGAAAAACATGTTTTCTTGCTATTCATTATAAAGCACTATGCAATTGGGGGTGATCTTTCCCTTCTCTTTATTTTCCAAATTTTTCTTTAATGCTTTTATAATAAACAAGAATTATGTACTTAAAAAAAAAAAACAATGTAAGTACATTCTCCAAAGTGAAGTTTCCCAAATTGAAGCTTCACAAGCTTGAATTTTAGGGGATCAATAAGCAAACAGCGGTAGATTGTACAGCAGAGTCAGCCTAATGGGACACACTGTCCTTCTGTCTCTGATGGGTGTAAAGAAGGCCGCTCACCCTTGAGAAAAACTCAGAACTGAAAGTAAGCCCCACAGTCATCGAGCTTCTCTGGAAACTTCTCCTTAGGCCTTACCCAAGCTCCGACAAAGAGAATCAACAAAATCATTTAAAATGTAATGGAGAACTGAGGAAAGGTCAGCTAGTTGTCTCACACTATCTGATTCTCTAGAAATGTTAGAGAGACATTAAGAGAGAGAGAGGAAGGAAGAGAGACAGACAGAAAGAGAAAATACCATTTCTTTCCTTTTTCGTTTTTTGAGATGGAGTCTCAATCTGTCGCCCAGGCTGGAGTACAGTGGGGCAGTCTCGGCTCGTTGCAAACTCTACCTCCCGGGCTCAAGAGATTCTCCTGCCTCAGTCTCCCAAGTAGCTGGGACTACAGGCACCCGCCACCACACCTGCCCAATTTTCTGTATTTTTTAGCAGAAATGGGGTTTCATGGTGTTAGCCAGGATGGTCTCAATATCCTGACCTTGTGATCCAGGGTCCTCAGACTCCCAAAAGGCTGAGATTACAGGCATCAGCCACCATGCCTGGCCTCATTGTTTTCAGATTAAGCAAAGGAGGACACAGTCCTTTCCACCCTCAGGTCATTCTCTCGAAACCCATTCACAAAGTTACCTTTGATAGAGAGAGTGAAAGTAAAACAATTCTCCTTAAGTGTTCTTCACATGCTTAAGTTTCACAGCGTAGCTGGAAATTTCCTAGAAGACTTACAGCTCTGGCGTTGCCAGTCTAATAGCAACGTGGAAAGAAGTGCTATACTTTTGTAGCCTTAAAGGAGCTGCTTTTCTCTTGACATCTGCAGAGCACCTCTGAAGACCAAAGGGCTGCTTAGCGTTCAGATAAAAATCTGATCTTCGAGATATTTATCTGCACCAGTTTTAATCTAAACATTTTGCATCACCCATCCCTGCAGAGGGGTCATGGGCCTTCATTGAGTTTCCTTTAGCTACTGGGCTGCTCTTTGATGATTTTAGAGTTTTACAGCTAGAGTAAATTTCATTTCATATTTTGTTTGAATATAGCAAAAAGCAGATATTGAATTTTTTTCTTTCCTTTTGGGCTTTCGGCTGTCCAATAAACCTTTCTGGTTTGTTTGTTTATTTGTTTTTTTCCTGTGCACTGAGACTCTCCAAGTTAATACACTCAGAAATGTTAAGTGTAAAGTAACAGCATTCAGTGAGCCTTAGGGGTGTTCTTCGAGAATCATTTAGTAGGCGCCGTTTTCCTTCGGGTTCAGATGAGTCAATACTCGTGTGCTCCTGTTGCGTGGGATCTGATTTTCCTCAGGAATCAAGTATACCACTTTTCTTTGAAGACTCAGGAATATTTGAATGTAGAACACTGGCTTTTTACCTGGTTCCAGGTATTCCGCTTGTGCGATATTGTAAAGGACATAAATGGTACCCTGTATGGATAAAGACAGGATATGGTTTTTCCATACTTTCAGCAAGTGGCACTTAAAGTTTTGTAGATGGAGCTGGAGCCAGGGCGTCTAGAACACCAAGCTTTCTGACAGCCTAGCTTTTAAGTGCAGCAATTGGCTTTTCATAGCTGGTGACCCTTGGGACCCGTGCACTAACAGCATTGTCTGACGTTGGTGCTGTATGTTAGGCATGTCACAGGAACTCTAAATTAAATGGCAAGTGCCCTCATGCCTTAGGTCTGCTTTTGGGTTTCTGCACAGAGATGGGCCCTCCCTGAAGGAGGAGAAAAAACTCCCGTGTGTAGCCAAACGTCAATAAAGTACAGGATCTCTACCAAATTGATTATACCCATAGAAAGGCATTGGCTACAGATGACATCAGTTAAGACCTTTATTAATAGGTGCAGTTTGGAAGCTTAGATTGACATTAATTTTAATGAGAAATTTATCAATCAAAAATTAGCCCATGGTCTTTTGCTATTGATTCCAGAATAGGCACGTTTAATGAATTAGGATAGCAAACTGGGCTTTGGTACCTTAAAAGAAAGTTTTCAAGCAAGTCACTCTTTTTTTTTTTTTGCTTTTGTGATTTGATATTGGCATACTTTTTTGTTATTTGTTTTTTGGGTTCTCTTTTTCTCACAAGTTTGAGATAATTAGATATGAAGTCATTTGAGATAATCACCCCCTCCTTCTTGCTGATGTCATTATTATGTCACAAATGCATCACATAAATATGCTTAGCATATTATGTGGTGTATTCCCTAGAGACTTATGGGGAAAATGCATTTTTATAAATGACTTACCACATAAAAGTAGACTTACTATACAAAAAAAAAAAAATCCCATGAGAAATCTATGTGCAATGTGAAGCAATTGCTTGTAATGTTAAATATCTCCTGTGTTACAATCAGCAGACTTGAAAACTCAGAGTCTGCCTCTAAGGATTTCTCCCGATTGTGTACAACAACGCCCTCATCGGCACAAACGTCTCTCTTCCTTCTCTATGTGGGGGTGTCATTTTGATTTGTATATGCTGTTCTGGGGAGTTGTGGTCAGAGAATGTGATCCGGGATCACACCATTTAAAAAGAGAAGCTTTGTGTCCCATTTTATCACTTTGTTTCCTTAGTCCATTTTATTTCCTTATACTTACCACTATAAGGCACATGTTAACATATATGCTTACCCGTTTGTACCCTCTTTCCCTTGAACTAAAATCAACTGGAATGGCAAGTCTAGAAGTCAGGAACTTAGTTGGTTTTGTCCATGGTTGTAGCCCCACTGCTTGGGACATAGCATACACACAATGCATATTTTTTGAATAAATTAAGTGGTCCTTTGCTAAAGTTAAATAGGCAGTGGCACCACTCAAGAACCAACCTGAAGTGTGTAATATTTATCACACAGCAATGGACAAAAAGTCTTTATTAGCTGCAAGCAAGATGCTTCAACCAGGCCACTCAGATGGCGACAGTGAAATGGTTGAGAATGAGAGGCTGTATCTCTGGCTGTCACACTCATCAACTTTGAGGCCCTGGGTAAGTTGCTTCATTTTTCTCAGCCTCATTTTCTTCATCCATTCAAATGGGTTTATTCTTGGCAATAGCTCTAGGGATTTTTTTTTTACAATTTAATGAGCAAATACCTGCCAAATATTCACTATGGTGCTTGGCACAGAGTAGGAGTCTCATAAATGTCAGCTGTTATTATTTTTCGCTGTTGATTCATATTATTATTGATATTTTAGGCTATTTTACTCAGTTGTTCCATGCTAAAATGCAAATCAAAGCAATTGTTGAAGCTAAGATGGAGGTAATTAATTACCGCTTTTGCCCATAAGATGTTTAATGACCACCAGTTAAGAGTTCTGTCTTCTATATACATGGCTTCCCACGCTTCATTTGCAAAATAGGTGCTTACATACACAAGATTTCCTTTTAAAAGTACTTACCAGCTCAGCTGCTGTTTTTCTGATTAACCAACTTTCTCTTTAAAGACTTGAAGTCATGAAGTTTATTTTTTGTGACATTCACTCAAGGATAGAAACAAGGATTATCAATGGTTTTCCAGCAGGCTCTTATGTCAGTTTCATCATGCAAACGTGCAGATGTTGTTTACACGAAAGACACATTTGTAGAAAGAAGGTAATATTGACAGATAAAAGCTGCTGTAAGGGACAATTCTGAAAAGTGTTGTTGTGCCAATTCTATTATTTTGCTACCACTTTCCACAATTGTTAATGCCTTCAGTATGAGTGTTTAACTCAAAATTAAAATATAATTTTTGGTAAATTTTATTCTGTTCAACATTTTTTTTTCCTGAGGCTGAATGTGCATAACCATTCAAGCAATCAATAAGTTTTAAAATCAAGTACCTTCTAGGTACCTAAAACCTTTCAAAGACTTCTAATTATACCTAGAATAAAACCCAACTCTGCCTATGTTCTACAAGTCTCTATGTGATCTCCTGCTTCCTGCTGCTCTCATGTCTCCTTGCTTTCCCTGCCCTGCCCCTTTGGCCTGCTCTTCCATCCTAGAGATTTGCATTTGGTGTTTAAGTGTCTAGACCTCCTAATATCAAATGTTTGCATGGTGTGTTTCTTATCGTCCATGTCTTACCTTAATTTATCAACTATTTGAATTTTCTCTGCCATAAACTATTAAGTAGCCTGCCCCAAACCAGGTACTTCCTAACACAATTCCCTTTATTTCATCATTGTTCTTAGCATTATTTAAAATTATATTTATGCATATATATACATATATATTCATATTGTAATATTTTAAAATTATTTTTTTATCTGACCTGTATTGCTGACAAAACTTAAGACCCCCAAGACCAGAAGCCATTTCTGTCTTATTCCTTGGTGTATTACTTGTGTTTAGAATTACATTTTTTGGCTAAGAGAATAATTGTAATACCAGGTACAGAGGGGGATACAGAGAAGTTTCAAAGAGTATCATAATTCTTTAGAAGGCTTCTGTCTAATGGGAGGTTTAAGCCACCGGTGTATGAGAAGCTAATTAAACAAGCCGGTATAATTAAGTGATGAAAGCAAAACATATTGGGAGGCTGAATATGGAGAAACCACTTTATGCTGATCAAGGGTGGATTGATAGTGGGGGTAGGTTTTAAGCTGGGCCTGAAGGATGCGTAGGGTTTATAAAGGAACACAGTCATCGTTCAGCTCTTCTTCACACAAATCCAAGTGTGTAAGTCGTTTCACTGTAACTGCAGCCCAGGGATATTTGCCGGAGCCCAAGTGAATCAAAGGAAAGAAGTTCATGTTGACTTTAGTGTTTGCTGCTGTCCTCGTAGATTTCACATGGATTAGAGGGTCCTCCAAATGGGGTGCTGCCCACTTTAACCGCTTTTTCCCATGCTTCTTGCCCACTGTGCCTCATGGTCCAGGCGGACTGCTTTTCTCCCTGATTACATTTCCTAGAAGGTGCCCTGCTCACCCTTTTTCCTGGATGCTCACTCAGGGGTGTTACTAGGCCTGAACTCTCACCTGGCTGTGCCACTTCACCCAGCTGAGGCCTTCTCATTCTTCACTTTGTAGTTGAGGAATCTGGCGTTCAGAAGCCCCCTTCGTTTCCATCCAGACTAGCTTAGGTCTCCTACCCTTTGGCTTGACCTTTCTGTACCTCTTTCATGTTGCCCAGGACAATTCCTCATCACTTCATGTCAAATCGCTGTGTTCCCCCACCAGGCTGTGGACTACATGAGGATGGGAATTCCCTTTTTACTGCCCTCTGTACCTTAAGAGCAGCCCCAAGCCTAGCGCATCCCAGGGGCTAAGTAGAGACTTCCCCAAAGGATGAATGAATGTTGAGGAAAGGCAAAAAGGCAGCATTCTGATATCCTTAAGCGGGATATCGGAATGCTGAGGTTAACTTGAAACCATTTTCGAAACCATAGGCTCTTACTTAAAGGAAACCAACATGAAAATGCCAACACCACCTTATTTACAAGGTGCTTTGTTCACTTGAGCTATTAAAGGGCTGCGCTGATGGGAAGCTGTGTATAATTGTAGGTATTATGCCGGAGACCACTTTCTGTCAGGCTGCCAGACCAAAGGGGCAGGGACCGTTCTCTAGAGGCCCTCACCCAACAGGATTATTAAACGAATTTGTAAGGGTTAATAGATGGGTGGTAGCTCCTTAAAACCAACTCTAAATGCATTACTTTGACCACAGACACATAATATGGACCATCATGCAGAGCCTGGTGAAGGCTGAAGTGCATCTTTGCTAGGTCTGTGCTACGCATATCAGTTAACAGTGGTACTTGAGGTCTCTCCTGTGTTCCAGGCACAATTCCAGATGCTTTGTACGTACCATTGCCAGTCCTTCCAGATAACCACTGAGGCGTAGGCATTCTCATTTCCATTTATAATTGAGGAAATTGAGGCTTAGAAAGGCATTGTGGCCATAGGAAACTATTAAAGATTGCCTTTTTTCCAGCCCGGCCAACATAGTGAGACTCTACCTCTATGAAAAAATGAAAAATGTTGTCAGGTCTAGTGGTGCATGCTTGTGGTCCCAGCTATTGAGAGGCTGAGGAGAGAAGACCCCCTTGAGCCCAGGAAGTTGAGACTGCCCTGAGCCATGCTTTCATCACTAAACTCCATCCCAGAAAAAGAGAGTGGACTCCGACTAAAAAAATAAATTGTATTTCCTTCTTTTTTTTTTTTTTTTTTCTTTTTGAGAGGGAGTTTCACTTTGTTGCCCAGGCTGGAGTGCAGTGGCATGATCTCTGCTCCCTGCAACCTCCACCTCCGAGGTTCAAGTGATTCTCCTGCCTCAGCCTCACGAGTAGCTGGGATTACAGGTGCCAACCACTATACCCAGCTAATTTTTATATGTTTAGTAGAGACAGGGTTTCACCATATTGGCCAGGCTGGTCTCGAACTCCTGACCTCATGATTTCCCGCCTCAGCCTCCCAAAGTGATGGGATTACAGGTGTGAGCCACCACACCAGGCCAAGTATTTTCTTCTTAAACAACGACAGCTGAGAGTCTCTAAATTGCTGTCATGGTATTTCCTATGAGAAAATATTTTTCTCGAAAAAAAATGGAATCACATACACATTTTGTTAAATAGATTGATCACATTATGATGTTATGGTCACCTGTTTTCTTAGGCTTCTGTTTGATTCTAAGCCTTCTTCACATTCAAAATTTAACCTGATTTCTGCAAGGTCATAAAATGAAGTTGTGAAATGCACAGCAAAACTGACTGTACCAACTCTCAGCCCTTCCTCTCTTGGCCTGTTCGGCTACATTCAAAATCCTTCAACTTTCTGTAAAAAAGAAATGATATGGAATCTATCCCATGAGTTCGACGTAAGAATTGAAAGAGTTGGCAGAGATTCAGCATTTGGATCATGACTAGCTGTTCATCGGTACATACCGGATTCTAGCTCTTACCCTGGGGCATTTGTGGGGAGTGGTAAGGGCAGCGCTTCATTCATCAATTTGTCCCACAACCATCGTGGAGACCCGCTCCTGCCTGGCAGTGTCCTGGGCAGTGACAACAGAGTCATGGGCCGGCGGTGATCTCCTGTCCTGCAAGACCTGCACTGACTACCCTGACTCTTTGTAACGAAACCTTTAAGATCCGTCATGCAATATTTTAGCATACTGAAAACGCGATTTCAACAGAATATCCTGTATTTTTATCTTTTTATTTTCTCCCTTAGCCCATATTTTTGGGAGTTTGCTGGCTTTGTTTTAAGGTTTGTTCAGCTCTTGTGACAGAAATAATGCTTCAGAGAATACACAGTCCTTCCATTAGCTTCTCTCAACTTGAGACGTGTCAGCAGTTCCTAGTGCATTGGCCTCGTTAGGACAGTTGTCTGTAGACAAATTTCTTTTCCTTTTAATATTGCATCTGAGTATAATATCTTTGAAGACACTTGAAGCCTCTACTAGATACTTCCATTTTAATTGAAATCTGAACCAGTAACTTGCTACTGATCTAAATACTGTGGGGTGAAAGGCTCTCCCTCCTGCTCTCAGGAGCAGGTGGAAGCTGGGATGGAGGAGGTGAGAGCTGGCCTGGTTTCTCTGGTGTCCCATCGCTCTAAGATGCCTCATCAAGTAACTCAGGGTGTTAGTTCCCAAAACAGAACGAGGCTTCAGTGAATGGGAGTGACTTTCTCAGAACAGATGGGGATGTAAATGTGTGTATTAATAGGTATGTTTCACTCTAGATGTGTTAGGAAGAGGAAGTGGTGGCCTGATGAAGACCTGAGCTCTGTTTCCTTCTCCTGTGCAAGTAGGACAGCACCTCACTCATCTCCTATTCCTTCCCTATGGGATCTGTAGCCACTGAGGCCAAGGCCTCCATTTCCTTAGCATTTATTGGAAAAAAACACTGGTAGTCAGTTGTTTTATAGTCAGTGGCTTTGGTAAGCAGTGAATTGCCAAGACTCAGGAGGCTGGGGATGAGATTATCACTTCAAAATTATAAAGATGAATGCCTTGGAAGAGGAGATGCTATAGTGAAACAGGGCTCTGGATACAGGTAGGTGAGGCTGGGATTGTAGGTTGATTGAGGATATATTGAGTAGGGGAGGTGATTTGGAGAAGCTACACTGAGAAGAAGGAACCTGAAATAGATTTCCTTTATGTTCTACATGCTCTTGGTGAATGACCTTAAATGTATTACAGCATTTAATGGTCTCCATTCTCTACACAGCCTTGGGTATTGGACACTCACTTGGAGGCACAGAGGGACCCCATTGACACAGCTCCTAGTGGCAGCTGCTTCCAATTCTAAAGCAATGTACTCCCATGGAAGGCAACTGAGACCCAGTGAGTGGGAGTCCAGGGTGTGTTGGGGAGCAGAGAACTGTGATAAGAGTGAAATGTAATTACAGTCTAAGAAATCATCACACACTGGGGCCTGTTGAGAGGTGGGGAGCTAGTGGAGGAATAACATTAGGAGAAATAAGTAATGTAGATAATGGGTTGAGGGGTACAGCAAACCACCATGGCACTTGTATACCCATGTAACACACCTGCATGTTCTGCACATGTATTCGAGAATTTATATATATATATATGTATATGTATATAGTATGTATATATGTATATATATGAAATCATTCTCAAGATCTTTTATATATATATAAAAGAAATTATTCTCAAGATTCATCTACAAATCCAGTACAAAAAAACTAATTATTAATTCATTTTCTCTTGTCAAAATGTGTCCATTTCGGAACAGACTAAATATAATTCATGTAATATTTGATATATTTGCTTATTCATAAATGAATCCTCAACTAAACTCTAGCTTGTGGTGTTACAAGAATCCGTGGGGACAAAAGAAGGTCAGAGCATGCTTTAGTCACAGGGGACTAGGTTTGTTTTATGTCACATGCTCTGCGTATCACTAGGTTACTTTTATGCTAGATTTCTGAGTCACACCAATCAATAGAATTAGCCCCTCCTTTCTCTCCTTGCCTTCATTTAAACATCAAGGTAAAATTCAAAGGCTTGCAGAGACTACTTGGGTCATTCAAGAGATCACTGTTCTTCTGGGAGTTGCCTTTGTCTTTTCATCACTGCACTGGTTTTATTGTCCAGATTTGGGTTGCTGGCTGCCCATCACCCAAGGCCTCCTGCCCAAGCCCATTTGGGAACTGAGCACAGCACATGCAAACACTCTTGTCATGGAATAAGGCGAGGGAATAGAGAACAGGTTTTATTTTTCCTGAACTATTTAATTGCTGTCCTACGCGGGAACTCCCAGTGATGACCAGGGATTTTATACAACATTGTAGCTCCATTCAACAGCAGACTACTAATTAGTTCATTTACTTGGGTACTAAACTCATCTAAGAAGAGGAGCAGAGCCTAATTAGGGAACTCTCAAAGGATATTAAACCCCAATCTTTTAAAGTTACAGTTTTTAAAAAACACAAATCCACAAAAGTGTACACACTTGCACACACATGCTTGTATGCACACACATACTGCCACCAAGAATCCACATGAATAGTATTCCCAAGTATTTTGTGATAATTGATCATTTGAAAGGATTTCAGTTGCTCAGTTGTTGTTCGATGTTTGTCTTGTGATAAAAGAAGACCAAAGCAACATGAAATATGCTCACAATGAAAAAACCAACGATACATATTCCCTTCAACTTAAACATCTTAAAAAGATACAAAAATTTATTGTTGGCCAGGCGCATTTTCTCATGCTTGTAATCTCAGCACTTTGGGAGGCCAAGGCAGGCAGATCACAAGGTCAAGGGATCCAGGCCATCCTGACCAACATGGTGAAACCCCATCTCTGCTACAAATACAAAAATTAGCTGGGCATGGTGGTGTGTGACTGTAGTCTCAGCTACTCGGAAGGCTGAGGCAGGAGAATCGATTGAACCCAGGAAGCAGAGGTTGCATGAGCTGAGATAGCGCCACTGCACTCCAGCCTGGCAAAAGAGCAGGGTACCATCTCAAAAAAAAGTATTGTTATTATTGCTATTGCCTGTGTTATCACTGTGACCTTCTTCGAGACTAAAAAAATCATATCTTGTTTAAAATTTGTTGGTGTGATTTTCTTCTACTGCTATTTTTTTTTCTTGCATTTGATGGGATTTTTATGAACCTCTGATCTTGTTTAAATTGATGTTTATGTTTGGGGGATCCCCTTTCATTTGTGTGTGTAGTTTCTAGACATTTTCCTAATGGCAGTTATGTTCCAGGCATTATACTAGGTACTTGGTGGGACCCCTAGAATCAGACACGAGTCTTACCATCCCAGTAGCAGCTGTATGTCAGCTGTCCAACCAATGGTGAATGATTGATTAGAAATACAAACATTTAAAAGATGTGGTTCCTTCTAGGAAGTGAAAAAGGAATAGAATTAAGCAAATGTAATTGAACAAAATATGTGTATAAATAAAGACATTTGACGAAAGGAAATATCAGAAAGAAGGGAGAGATAAGGAGTTGTAGAAATTAGCAAGTCTTCACCGAGAAAGTGGCTTCTGAGCAGGGCCATGAGGGATAAAGGAGAAAATGTCAGGCAAATGGGAGAGACATCAATTTAATGAAGAAGGAGAGAGGAAGACAAATGATCTATTTAGCGGGAATTTAAAATATTTTGCTATGGCTGACGACAATGTTTGAGGCAGGTAGTGGAATTATAGCATTTAATGTTCTCCCATTCAGCAGAATGCAAAATGAAGTGTTATTTGAAATGGGGCACACTCATGTAAGGCCTTATATGCTGTGCTTCAGGGCTTGAAGACGGTCACAGCAAAAATGTAGGCAATAGCAATAATAACAATAAATGTAAGCATTTACTGAGAAAGACCATGTACCAGGTTTCCATTTGCCACTTCCCCTATCCCTAGAGTTTTGGCCATGCCAGATGAAATAGTTCTGCAGATCCACTCCTTGACCTCATGCTAGTAGGGAACGATACTGCACTGAGTCCTTAAAAATTTAAGTGTATACACTGGGTGCAGTAGCTTGTGCCTGTAATCTCAGCACTTTGGGAGGTCAAGGTGGGCAGATCACTTGAGTGCAGAAGTTTGAGACCAGCCTGGCCAACTTGGTAAAACCCCGTCTCTACCAGAAATATATATTTTTTAAATTAGCTGCATGTTGTGGCACGTGACTGTAATCCCAGCTACCCTGCAGGCTGAGGCAGGAGAATTGCTTGAACTGGGAGGCAGAGGTTGCAGTTAGCCCAAATGGAGCCACTGCACTCCAGCCTGGGTAACAGAGTAAGACCCCATCTCAAAAAAAAAAAGAAAAAGTGTAGACCTCAGGTTACATATTTTTTAATCACAATTAAAATCAAATGCTACATGAATTGTCTTATTTGGCTATTGCAATATTCCTAGAAGTTAGGTTCTGTTATACCCTGGTTTAGTCAGGAGGTCAGCTGAGCTGAGAGAGAGTGAGAGAGAGAGAGAGAGAGAGAGAGCGTGCTGAGCTGCCAGGTGTTGGAGTAGCCAATTAAAGCAACAACCCATGAATGAGTGAAGCCTTTAATCATTTACTGTGATAGTGCGAACAAGAGGCTAAGGCCAGAAAAGCACCGACTCCCCCGTTACATTTTTCCCCATGGAATGGCACATCGGTCAGGTGGATCAACACAGATGTGGGGTCATCTCACAGGTGGAGGGAGCCCTTAACAAAAGGCTCTAGGAGTTTTGTGGACCCTGAGGTTGTGGTAGGGAGAGAACAAGAAGGAAGGTCTAGGAGTGGAAAAGTACTAGAGTAGAGTGGGGAAAGGATCTTCAAGGCTTCCTCCGCTCCACCACAAAGAGGCCTCTGCAGAGGTGCCTAATGAAGACCTCCCCCAAAAGGCCTCAGATAAAGTGACCTGGGAATGCAGGAGCAGGAGTTAAGAATGCAAATTTGTGCAAGAGCCTGACCGGACAGGTGGTTCTGAAGCCTGGACTCCAACTCCCTTCAGAGATTGCCGTCTGTTGGCTGTGTACCAAGCTGGTGAGGCAAAGCCTTCATCATAGTCTACGTTCAGGCCTGAGAAATCACAGGTGGGATTTTAACCCGGAGCCACACTCCTCTGATGACACCACAGCAGAGCCAGAATTCACATTTAGGCAGTTTGCATCTAGCCCCTATGCTCCTACCATTACTCTCTTCCACCTCTGCAGGCTCAGGGAGCCAGTGAGTGCTTTTGCTCACTTAGGCAAGCATGGGTGGATCTGCCTTGGAGGAGAAGTACGCTGGTAGATGAGCAGGAATATCAAAAGACATCAACAAAGTAGATGAGAATTTCTGTAGGTTAGGTGTGGATAAAACAGGAAAAAGAGAAATGACATTCAGTTCACGGCAGCAGGCAGGGCTCCTTGGAGGAGAGCGTATGTGAGCAGAATTTTGAGTAGATGGGATTTAATCCTGTTGGGAGGGCTGGCACAGCATCCCAGGTGGTGAGAAGAGCAAGGATAATGCAGCAGGAAACACACTGTGTGAGTGTGTGTGCATGCGCTCATGTGTGTGTATGTGCACGTCTGTACACATGCGCATGTGTTTGCATGCATGTGCCTGTGTGTGTGTGCACACTCATGCGTGTATATGTGCACATCTGTATGCATGGTCATGTGTTTGCATGCATGTACCTGTGGGTCTGCACACACTCGTGTGTGTATGTGCACATGTCTACGCATGCACATGGTTGCATGCATGTGCCTGTGTGTACACTTGCGCATGTGTATGTGCACATGTCTGTACGCATGTGAATGTGTTTGCATGCATGTGCCTGTGTGTGTGCACGCTCATGCGTGTGTATGTGCACGTCTTTACACATGCGCATGTTTGCATGCATGTGCCTGTGTGTGTGTGTGTGTGTGTGTGTGTGTGTTTAAGGAAAAGCAGTGAGTGGCTTTGTTGACTGCTGGACAGCATCCATGTAGTGGCTCAGAGGACGAGGATCAAAGAGGAGAGCAGAAAGGACCCTCTGAGTACACTGGCTTAACTCTTATGCAATGCACAGAACGAGGAGGTTTAGAGTGTTGATAGCTCTGTGAGCTGGTTTGACTCAGAAAATGAATACCATGGATTCAAGGAAGGAGAGACTGGAGGCCAGAGGACAGTGGGGAGCTGTGATGCAGGCCAGCGGTTGCTTGGTGTGAACCTGAGTGCCTCTCTGACTCTTTCCCAAATAAGATAAGCCCAGCCAGGAGCTCCTTCCTGGCCTCTCAAGCATAAATGAGATAAAGGAAGGGTAGTAAATTGTTGTGATGTGGGTGTTGCCTGGGGTAAAGAGATGAGATGATAACAGAACCTGGATATGTTCAAACCTGCGAAGTTCCAACTGTGCATGGCTGGCGTGCTTCATCAAATCTAGTGCGGCAGACGTGAACAGAGGGACTGGAATTGGTATTGCCAGGTGTTTACAGGGCCTCTTTGGGCATTTAATGCTACACATCCTTCTAGGCAAATTTTCTGGATTAAATTGCGCTTCCCAGCCCCTTTAAAAATAATTATGCTGTCTTCCTCAAAATGTGGTATTATTTGGAGATAGTGTCACAGCAGATGTAATTAGTTAAGATGACATCATACTGGAATAGCGTAGGCATCTAATCCAATACGACACCTGTCCTTATAAGCAAAGGACCATGTAAGGACACACACAGAGGATACCATGTAAAGATGGAGGTAGGGGCTCCAGTGAGGCTTCTCCAAGTTGAGGAACACCGAGAATTGACAGGAGAGAGGAAGGGAACAGATTATCCTCCCTCAGAACTCTCAAGAGGAACCAACCCACCTAACACTCTAAATTTCTGGTTTTCATTCTATTTTATTATGATTTTTTTAAGAGACAGTGTCTTACTCTGTTGCCCAGGCTAGAGTGTTGTAATGTAGTCATAGCTCACAGCAGCCTCGAAATCTTGGACTCAAGAGATCCTGCCCCTTTGGCCTCCTGAGGAGCTGGGACTATGGGCACACGTCACTATGTCTACTTTTTTTTTTTTTTCTCGAGACAGAGTCTCACTCTGCCACCCATGCTAGAGTGCAGTGGCATAATCCCAGCTCACGGCAATCTCCACCTCCTGGGTTCCAGCAATTTTCCTGCCCCAGCCTCCCACATAGCTGGGATTACAGGGGCATACCACTATGCCTGGCTAATTTTTGTATTTTTAGTAGAAACGAGGTTTTGCCATGTTTTCCAAACTGGTCTCAGACTTCTGACCTCAGGTGATCTGCCAACCTTAGCATCCCAAAGTGCTGGGATTATAGGTGTGAGCCACCATGCCTGGACTCATTTTTTTTCTACGATTTTTTTTTTTTTTTTTTTTGGTAGAGATGAAGTCTCACTTTGTTGCCCAGGTTGCTCTCAAATTCCTGGCCCCAAGTGATCCTCCTGCCTTAGCATACCAAATTGTTCTGATTACAGGCATTGGCCCCCATGCCTGGTCAAAATCTGTCTTTTTTTTTTTTTTTTTTTTTGTGACGGAGTTTCTCTCTTGTTGCTTAGGCTGGCTTACGATGATGCGAACTTGGCTCACCTCAACTTCTGCCTCCTGGGTTTAAGCCATTCTCCTGCCTCAGCCTCTGGAGTACCTGCCTAATTTTGTATTTGTTTTTTCAGTGGAGACTGGGTTTCTCCATGTTGGTCAGGTCTTGAACTTCCCATTTCAGGTGATCCGCCCACCTCAGTCTCCCAAAGTGTTGGGATTACAGGCGTAAGCCACCATGCCCGGTGCCAAAATCTGGTTTTAAAAACTCATCTAGCTTGTGGGAATTTGTTATGACAACCCTAGGAAACTAACATAGCCACAGTTTAGGTTGTTTCCATACATCATATAATCGTATATTGTATATTATATACAATACAATTAACTTTCATTAGGGATTTTAAAATCTGGATTTACTTTAGACCATGTGAGCTCTGAGGAAGAAGTTTTTAATAAGTACGGGCCAAGGCACATTTTGGAAATTGATATTTTTTGGTAAACATGATCATCTTTAAGAATTGTTTAAAAGGCTGCTCTAACCGTCTGTATGAAATGGCACATGTTAAATTAGTCAGCTGGTCTCAGTGTTAATCAAAGAGGGGGTCAAGGGTCAGAACCATCAGCTACACAAGAAAAATCCATTCCCTCTCCCCACATCCTGAGAATGGACTTCCTGGCCTACAGCCAAGGCCAGTGGTGAGATGTGAATTTGCCCAAGTGGAAAAAATAATTTCCGATTATGAAAGTAATGCCTGCTCTTTGCAAGAAATTCAAAAAGAATAAAATATGTATATAAAAGAAAATAAAGAACACCTATAATCCCACCACCCAGAGATACCAAAATCAAGTGGGTGTACATGTACACACATACTCTGTGTGTTCAAAAGTAAGATTAGCCCATATGTATAATTTTCTTTTCAGTTTTCTGTGTACTGCAGGGATCATTCCCTAGACCTCATCTCTTTAATATCTGTATGATACACCAGGGATGAGTATGACACAATTGACTTAATAATTCTCCTGTGGATGGACCTTTAAGTTGCTTTAGTTATTTTTGCCACTTTGAACCATGTGGCAATCAACTTTATGTGGGTACATTTATAAGTTTGTCCGACTACTTATTATTATTATTTTTTAGAATCTCTTTTTACAGTGAGCTGCAAAAGTTTAATGGTTTCTAATTAAACTATAGTTGTGCTACACAAGAGGTGAATTGTCCATTCTAGAAGGCTTGGGCTCTATTTAAGCGGACGGTTATCTAAACCAAGATGGTGTCATTAAATCTGCCTCCCTCCAGATGACCTCATTTATGCGAACAGAGCTCTTCAGGGGCAAATAAGCATAGAAGATATGACCTTTGCCAGTAAAGAATCTTACTGTTCAACTATAGCAGGTGCAATAAGTGAGCAATTTTACAAACTTTTTTTTTTTTTTTTTGAGATGAAGTTTCGCTCTTGTTACCCAGGCTGGAGTACAATGGCGCGATCTTGGCTTACTGCAACCTCCACCTCCTGGATTCAGGCAATTCTCCTGCCTCAGCCTCCTGAGTAGCTGGGATTACAGGCACGTGCCACTATGCCCAGCTAATTTTTTGATTTTTAGTAGAGACGGGGTTTCACCATGTTGACCCGGATGGTCTCGATCTCTTGACCTGATGATCCACCCCCCTCGGCCTCCCAAAATGCTGGGATTACAGGCTTGAGCCACTGCGCCCAGCCACAGACTGATTTTTAACCACATGGACATAATGACTACAGGCGTGTGTGTGTGTGTGTGTGTGTGTGTGTGTGTGTGTATTAGAAGATCCAGTTCACCAGTACATGTAGCAAGGCTAGTAAAGCCAGTGAATGGGGTCAAGTGTGAACTTATTGGAAAGGAGACAAAAGACCTGAGACACTGAGATAGATCAGCAAAAAGGTGTATAAGGGTAGAAGTGAGAGTGAGCAATTATAGCAGAGGGGGTGGAGTGGCTTAGGTACATACATTGGTCATCACCCTATGTTTTTTTTATTCTGAGAAGACTCCTCACCTCTCTGAAGCAAGCAGATGTCTCTTTAATAGCTTCCAGAGCATTTCTGCCTCTCTAGAACTTAGCATAGCACCTTTGCATGATGGAAACATTTCTTCAACATGTAAAATATGTGAAAGGACTATAGATTATGTTAAAAATGAAATTGCCAAAATGGGTCTAAGACAGCTTAGGTGAAGTTCTTAAAAAAGGCAGAAGAGAAGGAAACCCTTAGAACCTTGCAGGGAGACTTTATAGAACAGGTGAACTGCAATGAGGCATTTTGAAGCTCAAGTGTGTTCCAGTGTAGGGGACTGATAACTGGGCTGGAAGGCCGGGGCTCTGCTTCTTCAGCCTCATCCCACACGTGACAAGGACCCTTGATATCTCTTCTTAGGATTCGGTCTACCCTTAGCTATCAGAACAATCCTGTTCTCATGAGAAACTCTAGAAGCTTTGGTTCAGTAGTCCAGCAATGGGGACTCTGACCTTGTGTGTTGGTGCTAGTAACGAGGTGATTGCCTGCCTTTTCCTCGTACCCAGACCCAGTAACTTAGATGCACTCAGTTTTCCAAGGCCTAAGTCCTTGCATGGAGAAACTGCTTGGAAAGTCATCTTTTCTGGAACCAGGAATGACCTTGCTCTGCTAACTTTTCAGCACTGCAGGCCAACCCAGCAGATGGAGTCTTCTCCATATCTCACTTAATAGATTTGCTGAGGTATAATTAACACACAATCACCTGGATATATTTAGAATGTGCAATTTGATACATTTTGATGTATTTACACAGCCATGGAACCATTATAGCAATCAAGATAATAAACCAATCTATTATCTGCAAGTCTCTTCTTACCCCTGTAATCCTTCGCTCCTGCCTCCGTACAACCACTGACCTGTTCTCTGTCACTACACATTCATTTTCCTTTTGTAGACTTTTATCTAACTGAAATTATACCACATGTACTATTTTTTTGGCCAAGCTTCTTTTTCTTAACGTAATTATTTTGATAACCCTGTAGTTGCATGTCAATAATTCATAACTTATATTGTGAGTGGCATTCCACTGTATTGTGTACCACAACTTGTTGATGTACTCATCTGTTGATGAACATTTGGGATGTTTCTAGTTTTTGGTTATTGCAAAAAAGCTTCTATGGACGTTCATGAATAAATCTTTGTATGAACATATGTTCTTGTTTCTCTTGGACAAGTACCTAGAAGTAGAATGGCTGGATCATATGACAGGTTTATGTCTAACTTTTTATGAAACTGCCCAGTTGTTTTCCACTGTGGTTGTATCCATTGATTTTGTTACCAGCAGTGTAGTAGAATTCTAGTTTCTCTCAATCTTTGCCAACCTTTGGTATATGGGACTTATTAATTGTACCCGTTCTAATAGGTATAGAGTGGTATCTCATGATAGTTTTAATTTGGATACTCCTAATGACTAATTTTGCTGAGCATTTTTTCATTTGCTTATGAGTCATCTGTTTGTCTCCTTCAATGAAGTGTCTGTCAAATCATTTGCCCATTTCTGTTGGGTTATTTGTTTGCATATTACAGTATCTTAAGAGTTCTTTATATATTGTTGGTACAAGTTCTTTATTAGATACATGAATTGCAAAAAGAGAGTGATTGCTAATGAGTCAGGATTACTTTGGTGTGCAATGAAAATAGTCTGTTAGGTTGTGGTGATGGTTGCACAACTCTGTGAATATACTAAAGCCATTTAATCGTACTTTGTCAGTGGGTGAATTGTATGGTTTACATAAATCATATTGTAATATATGGGTTTTTTCATTATGAAATAGTGAAATATTTTACTTCTCTAGTTTCTCAGCAATATATTGTTAGTTTCAATATATAGGCCTTCTCTCTCTCTCTCTCTCTCTCTCTCTCTCTCTCTTTCTCTCTCTCTCATTCCCTCTCTGTGTCTCTCTGTCTCTCTCTTCTCTCTCTTTTTTGAGACAAGTTCTGGCTCTGTTGCCCAGGCTGGAGTGCATTGGTGTGATCTTGGCTCACTGCAACCTCCATCTACTGGGCTCAAGTCATTCTCCCACCTCAGCCTCCCAAGTAGCAGGGACAACAGGCCCACAGTACTATGCCCAGCTAATTTTTGCATATTTTTTGTAGAGATGGGGTTTTGCCATATTGCCCAGGCTGGTCTCAAACTCGTGAGCTCAAGCTCTGCCTGCCTTGACCTTCTAAAATGCTGGGCTTACAGGCATAAGCCACCATTCCCAGCCAGGTATCTCTTTCTCCCCCAGATTTATCCTTATATATAGTTTCCTATTTTTGATGATACTAGAAGTGACATTTTTTATTTTAATTTTCAGTTTTGGGCTACTAGAATGTAGAAATACAATTTATTTTTGCAATGAGTCTGTATCTTGTGACTGCTAAACTTACTGCCATGGTCTGAATGTGTTCCTTAAAAATTCATCTGCTGGAAACGTAATCCTCAATGCAATGGTATTGGGAGGTGAGGCCTTTGGGAAGATATTTGGGGCATGAAGGCTCTGCTCTCATGAGTAGATTAATGCCATTATAAAGGTCTTGACAGAAGTAACTGTCTCATAATGTAGAATTTTCTGGTGAATAATTTTATTTAGGACAGTGTAGATCACAAGAAATACAGTAAATTACCAAAATTAAAAAGATGGTTGGTTCAGCACACAAAGCCAAATTTCTGGTTTATCTTGAAAAGTAGAAGGCCTGGCAACATTGGACATATATACCAATTTGCTCAGGCAACATAAATGCCACTCCAGGTTACTTTGATCTTGGTCACTTACCTAACCCTTAAGCATGAATTTTGGTTTTAAATTCTGCCTTACTTTGATGGGCTTGCCTAGGCTTACCAAGAGATTCTGGTATACTCATTTATTTATTCATCATGCATTCACTCATCAGTCAATACTTACTGAGTATAGCAATGGCATCACAAACAGTGTGATAGTTGCTTTCTACAGAGAGACTAACGCACACTCTATCTTTCCAGAGAGCTCACAGTTTTGCAGGAATAATTGAGATGCTGTTATACTGTTAGAATTCAGCATATATTTCTCCATGAATACAGAATGAGTTGGGAGGTATCTTGCTTTCCAGAGAGGGTAACACTTGGTGAGAGTCTCCAGAGTATGAAGAATTGCCAGGTAGAGAAAAAGGTGTCAATGCTACAGCATGTAGCAAGGCACTGAAATACAAACTGAAAATATAAGTTTTGGAAAATGTTATCCATTCTTTGTGGCTGGGACTAAGAGATGGGGAGGAGTTGAAGCTAGAGACATCAGCTATAAAACAGAAGTGCCCACTAGAAGAGACCATTGCTTGGAGTTAAATAGATTGCCCCCCCCACCACCCCCAGGAGGCACAAATTACTTACTTAACACAAGTAGGCAACCATTCTCCAACCAGAAAGCAGATCACTGGATGTTGTATAAAATCTAGAAGAAGCACCTCCATCACTCATTGCTTCTTCTGAATATTCTGTTATGATTTGGTGTGTGTGTGCGGTGTGTGTGTGTGTGTGTGTGTGCAGGTATTGTTCAGACAATTTAATTCACATCATTTTTTTCACATGTCTAATTAATATTATTTTTCTTTTGCCAAAACAATTTATATGTAATGTCTCAATGGAAGTTAAGGGCACAGAATTCTTTGGAAAAAATTAAAATGACACCTCAGCACTAGTAATTCAAACTCAGAAAATTCCTGTTTCATGGTCTTCCAATAGTGTGATTTCTTCAATGCTTTATTTGTGCTTGTTTCATCATGACTGAAGCCATTTCCCACCAACACTTCATCTCAGCTAAAATTTTCTTGGCAATATCCAGGTGAAATACAATACCCATTAACCCTCATTAACCCTGTAGCATCTTCTGTTAAGGGGAGGTGTTTCCCAGTACAACTAGAATTTAGGTTATGATGAGAATATGGTGTTTGTTAGAAAGCCTCTAAAATCAAATCTAAGATGGGGGTGGGGCAAACAAAGGAAAAGAAAAGAAGACTGAAAGGCCGGGGAAAGACAGTATTGCAACCAATGTGAATTTATTATTGTTTACCTTCAAGAAAGCAGGGGAACTGTTCATATCTTTCTTCCTTAATTGCTTGGTTGACCTCAGGGGGAAAATGAGTCTAAGTTAAATGCACAACATATCTTCTGACAATACTCAGTCCAGCCCCAGTTTCCTTTCGGCTGAGTACCCATGTGGTTTCTGTGCTTCTGAGCAGAGAGAGTCAGAGTCACTTTAATAGCCCTTGAGAAAGTGCTTCAGGAGGTATTTGCAGAGAGCAGAGTACCAGGCCACAGCCTTGTCTCCTCCACATGCCCCAGATATTGAACCTTCCAGTAACTACAATTACAACCAAAACCACAAAAAGTAGATTTACAGATTGTTTTCAGCAACACCCATTCAAATTTACTTATATTTACACTAGAAAAATTAGGGTAAGTGCTATTGTGACCAGAGACACAGACCAGGATCAATAACCAACCAATTCTTGGCTAATAAAGCACTTCTCTCAGGTCTACGGTTGCTCTATTCTGACTTTGAGGTTGGCCTCTAATGTCTTATCCATTGACTTTTCCCGTAAATATGTCTAATCAAGGCCATGTAGGATTCTAAAGAGAAATGATACACTCGGTTTGGTAAGAATTGCTAATTAACCAAGTATGTAAAACCTGTAGCTCCTATGGCTCATAGTATTTCTCCTGTGGTGAAAATCTAGACATGACAAGGAACTAACAGTAAAATATTAACTTCCATTTTAGGCATGTACTTGTATTTTTTTTTCTAAAATTCTCCCTCTCCCAAACCTTAAGGATTCCAACATTACCTTTAAGATAATTATTTTTTTAAAACAAAAATATCATAGCAATGTTTTCTGGTATTGTAAAACCTCTCACCAGGAAAATAATGTGCAGAATATTTTCATGTTACACAGGCATTCTTTAATCATGCTTAACCTCGGTTTGTACAAAGTTCTCTTTTTTACAGCCACAAAAGCTTACACTTCATATTAGAAAGGTCAAGAGAGATTAATTTGGTTCCTTGTACACTTGAATCATTAATTTTGTTCTGGTAACAGAGCAGGCTATTTAATCAAACCTAAAGGAAATAAAATAATGAATGACAAGGGAAGGAGAACAGGGAGAAATCTCAAAAGGGTTTCTGAATATACAGTTCCTGTTGGGAGTGTCATGCCACTGTGCCCATTCATGCAGAGGTGTTCTGAAAAAGCCAGCTCTGCCCAGGGAGTTGGCTTGGTGTACTCAGGCCACCCCCACCTTGTTATCCCTCTTCCCTGTATCAGAGGAAATTTCCCCAACTCAGTTGATTAAGTCTGGTAAAAAAGGCCAAGGTTGTGCTTTCAGTTACCACAGGGGCCAGTTAGTGTGGCTTTGTTTTAAGTTTCCAAGTGTGCCCGTGTTTCTACCCAACAGGCTTCTACCTGAGAAACCACACTCAAGCATGGGCTGTAGATCACAAGAGAATAAATGTGACTTTTTTTTTTTTTTTTTTTTTTTTGAGACGGAGTTGTTTCGCTCTTGTTACCCAGGCTGGAGTGCAATGGCGCGATCTCGGCTCACTGCAGCCTCTGCCTCCTGGGTTCAGGCAATTCTCCTGCCTCAGCCTCCTGAGTAGCTGGGATTATGGGCACGCGCCACCATGCCCAGCTAATTTTTTTGTAATTTTAGTAGAGACGGAGTTTCACCATGTTGACCAGGATGGTCTCGATCTCTTGACCTCGTGATCCACCCGCCTCGGCCTCCCAAAGTGCTGGGATTACAGGCGTGAGCCTCCGCGCCCGACCCGAATGTGACTTTCTCAGAGTAAAGCTATCACTAGTGTTGAGGGAGCATCTATGCAGAAATGCTTGCAATGCAGACCAACGCCCGAGATTTCTCTGGCACCCTGGGACTTACTTTTCCCAACATGTTTCTTATTTTCCTCCACTTTTTAAAAAAGAAAGCATACTACAGCAGTGTTCTGTTTTGGGGTGTTGTGGGGAAGGCTTGGATTACATGGGCAGAAACTTAACATAGACTGTGCTTAGGATAGTTTAATGAAAGCATTTAAGTGGTTTCATCATGATGTAATAGCCAGAGCATAAACGCTACAGTATCTGTGTACCTGAACGCTGGTTAGACCAACTGGGAGTCATTAGAGCGGTATATTATAAATATGATGTAACATTTTAATATAACTTAGTAAAGCAAACCGACAAAATATGTTACAGCCAATTACTCATTTGATTCTCGAAGCAAACTTGTACGAAATGATTTATGTTTATTACAATATTATAAATGAGGAAATTACAAATTTTCATTCTGAAGGAGTTACTGTCAAACTGAGGAAACCCCGAGATAAACTATTTTCTGGCAAAGGCTGTTCTCCAAGCATTTGAACAGGTGCTAAGGAAGAACTGCCTGCTCCAGGCTCAAGTTTAAGGGACACATTGATGGAATTGATGAGTCCTCAGAAATTCAATCTTAAAAAATTAAGCATGTCTCTCCATTAAGGCATTATTTAAAAGCTAAAGAGATAAGCCAGAAAGTAAAAGAAGATATTTGTAACCCATGTAACAGACCAAAGCTGGAATTAAACATATGTAAGGAACTCTTACCAATAAAAATGCAAGATAAATATATCTGATTAATAAATAGAAAAGGCATAAACAGAAATTTTAGAGCAAAGGAAGTACATTACTATTTAATATGTGAAACATTCATTTTAGCTTTGGTGGTGATCATGTAAATGCTGATGAAGAGTACAAAGGGACATCATTTTGTACCTATATTTTGTACCTATATATTGGCAAAATCAAGGAGTCTGAGTAAAACACTAATATGTTGCTGATGGGAATATTTGCTAGTGTAACTACCTTGGAAAACAATGTAAAGTATCTTTTGAAGTCAAACATTCACCAAACCCAAGCACATGTGTTTCAGGAGATTTGACATGAATCTTCTTAGCACCACTCGCTGTTCATAATAGCAAAAGATTGGAAAAAACTCAAATATCTATCAACAGAATAAATAAACAAACTGTGGTAGTAAACACATTGAAATATCTTCAACGGTAATAATGAATAAACTATAGCTGTAGACAACAGAGTGGATGAAGTCTAGAAATATTAATTCAGAAATAATATTGAACAAAAATAGCAACATAAAGAGTAGATACAGTATAATACCATTATGGTTAATATTCAAAACCATTACAATTAATCAGTTTATTTTCCAAGCACAATACATATAAATGTATACTAAACTTGGCAACATAAAAGCAAACCTAAAATTCAGAATAATGAATACTTCAGCAGATGGAATGGGGAGGGGCATGTGGATGCAAATTATTTGGTGATGAAAGTTAATTGACAACCATTTTGGAATCTTATACATTGAGTGGGAAGTGAGACTGAATTACCTCTAAATTATTTCTCAAAATAAGCCAAAAGGCTTTTTTCAAAAATAATGAAGTGTCAGTCACTGATATTATTAATAATATTATTAAGCTTTTGCCACGATTACATCTGGTTCTACTTTAGAGCAGTTTAATAAATAAACTTGATCAAAGCAATGACTCTTGAATTAAAGCCTTTGGGATTAAAGTCCTACTGTCTGATGCTTATAAGAGACATAAAATAAAATGGCATGGAAATATTCAAAGTAGGCAAACTCAAACAAAATGAACCATGAATCATAATAGTACTTGTAATATAGTAGATGTTTATTGGTATTAAAGATATAAAATATATAATAAACATAATGCATAATAAAGAATACAGAATAAATACATCGTGAATTCTTCTGCACCAAATTAAAGAACACTTAAATATATAGAGCAAAAATGCTTTTTTTTTGTAAATGCTTGGAAAAATACAAACAATATAATTAAAACAAAATACTTATCTTTACAGATATTAATTTTTTATAATGATTGTACTCTGTGAGGCAGATTAGTTGCTTTTCCATGTGGTCACATGTAGAAAGTAACTACAGTGAATTTTGAATGCAAGCCATCTGGCTCTAAAATCTTTGCTTTTTTCTTTTGAGACAGAGTTTCACTCTTGTCATCCAGGCAAGAGTGCAATGGTACAGTCTTGGCTCACTGCAACCTCTGCCTCCTGAGTTCAAGCGATTCTCCTGCCTCAGCCTCACGAGTAGCTGGGATTACAGGCATGTACCACCATGCCTGGCTAATGTTTGTATTTTTAGTAGAGACAGGGTTTCGCCATTTTGGCCAGGCTGGTCTCAAACTCCTGATCTGAGGTGATCCACCCGCCTCGGCCTCCCAAAATGCTGGGATTACAGGCATAAGCCACCACGCCCAACAAAGTCTTTGCTTTTAATGAATGTAATGTCCCTCAAAGATCGTATTTAGAATATATGTACAGTAAGTACATATATATTTAATTCTGTTCATTATGAACAAAATTAAAACATTACATCTTCTTTACAAACATCACTGAACTATTTAAAAAATGTTCATATTCTGCATTCTGGCTGCTCAACTTATAGACTCTATGACTAGCAGCCTGCACCTCCTCTGGGGTCTTGACAGGTAGGCAGCATCCTCAATGACTCCAGATTTCCAGAATCGGAATTTGCATTTTTACAAGATCTTAGGAGGATTTATATGCACATTAAAGTCTGAGAAGCATTTAAAAAAAATCAGACCTTCATCAAGTTATAAAATAGCTAAGGCACATCCTTTCATCACAAATCAATTAACAATGGAAAATAATATGTTAACCAGAAGTAACTTAAAATTGAAAAACAATTACTTTGAAAAACTGCTTAAGGAGGACAAGAATAAACTTTCAGCATCAGATTTCTCATAAGCCAACAACATGAGAACAAAGCATAGTCTTGTCAAATGTGACTATGCTTTGTTAAAATTAGTGCTAAATGGTAAACTTTCGATGCGTGTTGCCAAAAGGGTATACATTGAACTATAATTCAAATAATTATTAAACTATACCCTAAGAATAGAAGAAATAGAACACTGTAAATATTAAAGCAGGAAACAATGAGTTAAAATTATGAAGAAGTAAAATGTAATGGTCCAAAACCTAGCTTTTTGAACAACAAAAAAATTATGAATTTCTGGGAAATTCAACAATGTTTTTTAAAAACCTGTAAACAAGCAACAACCAAACAAATAAAACACTCAGACAATTAGGAAGAGAAAAGGGACTGAATCCGACCACTGAAGTGACATGGACACAAACAAAGGTGACCTATTCCTTTTGCTTCAGGACCAAATTCCCTTTACATTCTTTTCTCTTGCTTCTTGATAAACAATTAGGACATTGAGGAGCTTCTCTGGTCCTTGTTTTCATCTTCTTATTGATTCGATTATACAATAATGTAGCTAAGGGCACCATATTCTTTGGATATTCATTGAAATGCTGGGAGGTATTTATGAATCTTTAATGACATAGTTCTCAGTCAATTCCCAGTTACTGACAATGCCCTTTGTGCAGAGTGTAGGGTGAGGCAAAGTGCAGAAGGAGAGCTGGGAGAGAGCACACAGCCCCTGCCTTCAGAGAGCCGACTACCCTGCGACTTTTCTGGCAAGAGCATCACCTGCCTAACCTTGCCTCTGGTGAATTGATTCTGGCTATAGGAGAAGAACCAGGCAGGGACAATAGAGGTTCCTATGGCAAATGACTCTGTCCAGCAAGGGATTTCTGGGAGAGCCACAGCCCCTCATTCCTCAGTTCCAAACTAGAGTGACAGATATGGTTATATACTGCCAGAGGCTTTGAAGAATCACAACATTAATTTGATAATCAAAACATGCTTAAGGAAGGACACTTGATTAAACAAGGAAGTTACAATGAATACATGTATATACATAAGTAAAGTCTACTGAAAAAAAAAACATACCATCTTAAGAGTGATTATGTCTAGGTGACTATAGTTTTCTTCCATATTTTTGAAGTATTCTAACATGAAAAATTTATATCTGGAAAAGTTATCTTAATATGAGATAATGTTCTGTTATTTATTTTTTATTTATATAAAGTGTTTATTTCTCTTTTGCCTCACATTCTTGGGACTCTTCTCTATTTATAATAGGCATGTATAACCAAACCTGTAACCTCTGGCCTCCGATGAAACAGGGAGAATTTAAGATAAGGGAATTCCCTTAGCTGAGAATGTGGAGGTTGGGAGAGGAATGACAGCATCACTCATAGCTGTTCTCACATGAGCAAAATGAAGTAAATGTTGAGAAGACTGTTGGACAAGTTTCAGGACTATATATGGATGTGATCTGCAGATACAAAGACTGGACAGTTGCTCTGGCTGCTGTCTTCTGAGTCACTGATTCTCAAACCTACCTCCACCTTGGAATCAAGGTGTGCCAGGGTATATCTCAGATCAAATAAATACGAATCTCCAAGGAATGGAAACTGGGTCTCTGGAGTTCTTTTAAGCTCTCCAGGTGATTCTAATATGGATTCAAGATTGAGAACCATCAAGGTTTTCTTTGCATGCAATATGGAAATAATTAAACCATAATCCCCCTAGATTGGCAATTGTGCCACCTGGTAGACCCAGTTTAAGAAGTAGCTATCAGAACAGAATCACATATTACAGCCATCTGACCTCTTTTGAGGTCAACACAGTTGAACCATCCCACAGGAAGATTTGCACTGGGAAGTCATTGTATCTGTGTTCCTGAACATCGTGGTTATGTTGGAAAAAGTGCAAGCTCTGGAGGCAAACAGACCCAATCTTCCCAGTGATTAGCTGGTTCAGATCCTGTTAGATGCCCCGCCTCTTACTTCACCCACCACAGAGGCAACCAGATCTACGGAGGTAGCCAGATCTGCACAGACCTGGAAAGCCTTCAGCACCTGCAACTCCGACTGGGCTGTACATCTCCTTGGAACTTAGTCAATGCTGACCACTGGGGAAAGAGAAACATGGAGATGTGACTTCCCCTGCCCAGGCTGTTATTTTGGGACCTTTCTTAAAGCTCCCCAGAAGGTCCTATAAGCTCTGCGCAGTGGCCATCTGGATGGAGCATCCTTGTTTTGTTTTTTCTCTTCTTTCTGCTGCACACTGTGGCCTTAGATCATTGTCCCTGGACTTACATTCTCAATATGCTATCTGCATGCACCACTTCATTCATCACAGGCTTTTATTTCAAGAAAAAAACAGTCTGGATACTAGCTCTGTCCTGTGTACAGAGTTATTTTATTTTTCTGAGACAATGTTTAGAGCAGAAATATGGTAGTATCTTTTACATAGTTTCTAAGAATTAAATAAAACAAAAATAAAATTGATAGATGCCTTGTAATGGCTAGCTGATTGTGCTAGGTCCAGTAGTAAGAGTTTTGAAATAGATGGTTATTTACTACTCATTTCAGCTCTATAAAGAAAGTGTTTTTTTCACCAGTTGTAAACATAGAAATTGAGGTATAAAGAGGTTGACTACATTTTCCTAAGATTCTAATTTACTCAGAGGCAGAGCTAAGATTTAAGCCGAGCTGTCTGACTCCAGAAGCAGGTGAGATATTTTCCCAGAATGCTGTCTTCCTTTCATTCTCTACCATTTCCCATCTCCTGAATAAGAGAAAACAAACAAATAAAAATAGAGTTAATTATCCTCTCAAGAGTACAGTGTCCCATTTGGCCAGACACAGTTTAAGATAAAAGCAGGTCATGTATGGCCCTGATATGTCCTTAATCTCCCCCGTCCGCTTCTCTGAGTTCAGATAGGATGTGGATGGGCTCGCTCTGCCAGGGAAACAAAAACACCTTCCATAGATGGGCCCCAGCAGCTCATACTTCATGTGCTATGGAAGGTCATAATAGAGCAGAGGAGTCAACTCACACTCATTGTCTGCAGTTGCAGAGATAGTAATCACATTTTAAAAGGCTTCCAGAAAAAAATCTAATTTTTAGTCATTTTGGTCTTTTGCAAAAAGTTCCTTTTGTGTGTGTGCAGTGTTTTCCCTATTCTTTCTCTCCCAACCATGGCAATCCCTCATCTATTGATTGATCAATTGATTGATTGAGACAGGGCCTCCCTTTGTTGTCCAGGCTCTCAAGTGTAATGTCGCCATCTTGACCCACTGCAACATCTGCGTCCCCGCCTCAAGCCTATAGTCTAGTGGTCCTCCCCACTTTTTGGCACCAGGGACCTGTTTCATGGAAGACAGTTTTTCCAGGGAGTGGGGTGGGGGTGATGGTTTTAGAATAATTCAACCTCATTACATTATTGTGCACTTTATTTCTATTATTATTACATTGTAGTATATAATGAAACAATTGTACAACTCACCATAATGTAGACTCAGAGGGAGTCCTGAGCTAGACAGTTCCATCTGGGGATGATGGGAGACAACAATAGATCATCAGGCATTAGATTCTCATAAGAAGTGTGCAACCTGGATCCATCACATGTGCAGTTCACAATAGGGTTATGCTCCTATGGGGATCTAATGCCACCACTAGTCTGACAGGAGGTAGTGCTCAGGTGGTAATGTGAGTGATGGGGAGAGGTCATAAATACAGATGAAACTTCACTTGCTCACCTGCAGCTCACTTCCTGCTATGCAGCAGTGTCCTAACAGACAGGGACCAGTACTGGGGATTGGGGACCCCTGCTATAGTCAATTCAGTCAAGAGTTTCAACATAGGACATAAAATTCACTTTTTTGCTTTTGGGCTAATCCAACATAAATTTGGGGTAACACTATATTGTGCTACAAACAATGTTTTATTAATTCAGTAAATCCATGGAATAGAAATATTTTTTATCAAATTCAGTGTGGTGCATACATAGTTCCTAAGCCATCCCCACACACTACTAGAATGTATCAAAAAATAGAATCAGTTATTGTTAGAGCTGATGAAATATATAAATATACGTATACCCAAAGTAACTTAACTACAATTTGTGTGTGCGTGTGACAAAGCTGATGTGGAAGTAAAAATAATTAAAAAAAACTTGAGATAAAGGTATGTGTTTTTTCTGTTTGCTGCCCCCACACTTGAATTTTAAAATGTCTGAGATTTAGAGAAATGTATTTATGAATAACCACAAGTGACTGACAAAGATAGTTACATTTTCAGAGAAGCTTTGGTTACATTGTGTTCAAATCAGTCAAAAAAATGCTAATCAAAATACTCAACAAATACAGCACCAAAAGCATTTTTTAGTAACAAAGTGAGCAAGCAGAAAAACATTGACCTTTATTCTATAAAACTAAGTCAAATAAATGGTGAGAACTAAAATAACATAGATAATTTAATTTTGGAATTCCATAATTGTACTTTGGAATATTACGATTTTGGGAAAGAATTTTCATTATAGTTCTCATATACAATTCGATACACTCCTATTCTGTTTCATAGAAGAATAAATAAAGTGGATTCCCCAACAATCTGCAGCAAACAAACCCACTTATGCTAGTTTGTTTCATGACAAATTGAGGCATTCTGATTCACTGAGACGCAGATGTGCTACTCTCTACTGTCTACCTTAATGCAAGTAACCAGTTTTATGCATAAACCTACTATATTTGCAGGTTATGTCTCTTTCTTTAGATTTAAGTTTTTGTTTGCTCATTTGTTTTGGCAGACCCTATTTAGGGAGGTAGTACAAACCAACTGAAAGGACCAAGGACTAAAAAACTTTTGTAATCTTTAACAAACTCTCAGTGTTCTCATTTATAAAATGAGAATTAATTAAACTCACTTATACACATAGTGATTATATATATATATATATACACACCAGAAAAGGCTTTGTTAAAATGCAGTTAACATCTGAATTGACTCTTGAATGTTGCGTTGGATTTTGTCAGAAAAATAAGAAGGGGAGTTTTTCCAAGATGATGGAAAAGCAGATAGAAGCCTGGCTATGCAAAAATATTATAGGGTCTCGTGTGCTCTAAAATCACATATAAGATTAAAGAATTCTTCATTGCATTAGTGATTTAGATGAAGAAATGCCTTGATGTACAACACCGACCTATTTTTAGGGAGTTGGAATTGTAGGAGTACAATGTTACAGCTTCCCATCGTTTATCTTGATTTCAATGAAAAGATATGGCATCAATTGAAGAACAAACTAGCTAAACACTGGTTGAATTCTGTAACTATATAAAATGCGACTGATCACCTTTCAAGGTCACAGCCCCACCTCAGCTAATCATTTGACCTGCACATGTACCCCAGAACCTAAAATAAAATTTAAAAAAAATACAATGAATGTTTTTCTCTCTCTCAATATATATAGATGATATATAGATAAAAGGGGAGTTTATTAAGTATTAACTTACATGATCACAAGGTCCCACAATAGGGTGTCTGCAAACTGAGGAGAAAGGAGAACCAGTCCATGTCTCAAAACTGAAGAACTTGGGAGTCCGATATTCAAGGGCAGGAAGCATCCAGCATGGAAGAAAGATGTAGTAGGCTTGGAGGATAGGCCTATCTCTTTCTTTCACATTTTTCTGCCTGCTTCATATTTCAGTGAAAGCTGATTAAATTGTGCCTACCAGATTAAGAGTGGATCTGCCTTCCCCAGCCCCCTGACTCAAATTTTAATCTCTTTTGGTTACACCCACACAGACACACCCAGGTTCAATACTTTGCATCCCTCAATCCAATCAAGTTGACACTTAGTATTAACCAACACAGCAATCTTCTGTTAAAGCCTGCTGCATATCACTCATTGAATGCATGGGGGCTCAAAGACCAGGGAGAAAGTCTGATGGGGCAACCAGACTATAACAGCAATGTAATCACTGGTGTGACAAAAATTGGTTTAAAAAACTGCAGGAGGAAAGAAAAGACTTCATTAAAATACAGTTAACATCCAAATTGACTCTTGAATGTTGAGTTGGATTTTGTCAGAAAAATAAGAAGGGAAGTGTCTTCAGGAAGACGAAAAAGCAAATAGAAGCCTGGATATGCAAAAATATTATAGGGTCTCGTGTGCCCTAAAATTACATAGAAAATTAAAGTATTCTTCATTATGTTAGTGAGTTAGATGAAGAAGTACCTTGATGTACAACACCGACCTATTTTTAGGGAGTTGGAATTGTAGGAGTACAATGTTATTGCAAAGACTCTTCCCATCGCTTATCCCAATTTCAGTAAAAAGGTATGGCATCAAGTCCACTGAAGAAGGGACATGAGCTAAACACTGGTTGAATTCCATAACTGTGCAGGTGCTATATAAAATGCAACTGGTCACCTTTCAAGGTCATGGTGCCAACTCCACTAATCATTTAAAAATAGAATGAGTCAGGAATTGCTCAGTCTTGCTTGGAGTGGAGGAGAAACTAGGCAGCCTCCTGAGATTCTTACCAATTATATGCTCCCAAGCTAAGAGACAACATGGAAATTCATGAAGATTTAGATAAGCTCATGCTGTCAAAATATTTTCATGAAACAGCCTTTACCAGTTTTCTTTCTTTCCCCTTTAATGTATCTCTGTTACCTCTGGAACACATAAACACATCCCTCTGCTTTATATATCATTGAGAGCTTCTTCCAGCCTAGTCACAACGCCATTCTATTCCTAACACCTTACTCCAGTCAAACTAATTTACATTTACCTCCCCTTTTATGTGTTTGCCTTCATACCAATCTCCCCAGTCCAGATGAATTTCCCTTTCCCTTTCTTCTTAAACCTCTTTCGGACCCTACTTCAGTCCAGTTTGTGTGTGTGTGTGTGTGTGTGTGTGTGTGTGTGTGTTACATCAGTTAAACAAATATAGTATTTCTGATCCACTTTTAGTAACATATTGCACTGTGTCAAATAGTGCTTCTTTTGCACACAGCTAGTTCTCCCCAGAATGTATATTACTACACACGTGTTGTTTTTCATTTTTTATTGATTTTCTTTCCCTCAGCTATGGAATATAACCAGGATTGGATAATTCACCACTTAGGGAGTGTGGCAACATTTTGCATTTTTAGTATTTGTTTGTTCACTTAGTACTTTTAAATCCTGAATTATTTACATGCCAAGGGGATTACCCTGCATAAATATTACAACACTGACAATAGGGTCTTAGCTTTTCTCATAATCATTCCTTTTGGCAGGAGGTGGGATAAAGCTTATACCTTAAAGAGCCACTGTGGTTTTTAAAAGGTCACATTTGGCCAGCCATAATTTATTCCGTGTGTCTTTCAGTAACTGACAGGAGTGATTCAGTTGACAGAACTCGATTGTTTCTTCCCATAAAAGATTTCACAGATCTTCATAAGGAGGTATAATTTCCAAACTGCACAAACCTGGATGAAGAGAAAAATCAATATGATGGATTGAAAAATGAAAAAGTAACAAATTTGAGAAGCTAAACCAGCTTCTTAGAGAACAAAAGAAAATATACACCTGATTTTCAGCAGAAATAACCGTTTGAAAAATGTTTGCTTTTCCCCTCCTCATATCTGTGAATTAATAACTTTAAGAAGTAGAAATACAATTAATAAGGCACTTAGGGATTATGCAATATTGAAAAACCTTAATTTTTTTATACATGTTTGAGCTAACATAAATATTTTAAGAAAGAAAATAAACGCACTGGACAAGTAAAATAACCTTTTTTCCCCTGTAATAAAAATAGCAAAAAACAACAAACAACTATTCCCTGAAATATGAAAATACTTTGGCAACATTTTTTGTAGTTGATTTTTTGTTACATTATCTAAGACGTGATCTAGGATCTCTAAGGCATATAAAGAAGACTGCTTGTTAGAGCACAGGAGCTTTTGTAAACCGTTTTTAGAGGTTTAGAACAATCCATATTTTGACCATTTTTCTGGTTTTGAAAATGTGGCGATATTTATACCGAGTTCATATATTATGAAATGTGAGGATTATATCCATGATTTCAGAAAATCATATATTATTTCATTTTATGTTCCCAAGGACTGAGATTGTCTTTTAAAATGGAAATAAAGTATCAATATGGAAAACTTTCATATTCTAATTACACAAATGGCCAAAATTTTACAAACTGAATATACATTTGTAACCAGCACCCATTCAGGGAACGAATGAAGTTACTTTCCCCTTCAGGGAAAGGACATAATCAGTGTCATAGCTTCAAAGTGTTCAAATGTTTGAATCCTAAAGCCTCAGTGTGACTCGGGAGTCTTCTACTTCAGGGCCCTCAACAGGAGGTAAACAGGAAATGGAGAATAAATGTATTGACTCTGGTGAATTGGCATATTTAACGACATAAACCACATTTTTCTTTAGACACCATAATGAAAATTTAAAATTCTCAGTTTTTCATGCATCATTATTCAAAGCCATTGTGGAATTGTTTTCAACACAGTGTCTCTAAATAATAGAACCCATACCCATATAAAAAGCTTGTTCTACAATGATAATCTGTTGTAATTATATTGATCTCTGATTTTCATTTATGAATGCTAAAGAAATTAACATTACTGGGTTTTGCAGATGAAGGACCAGAACTGATTCTTAGTGCCAAGTATGGTTTTGACTGTGTTTCTGGATGCTGTGAGTTTCATATTAAACCTCTGAGGGTCCTTAACCTCCTCCTGCTAATTCCAAAACCCCTCAGGAGTCCAGAAGCTCTATTTGCTAATCAGTCCCATTTGTTTGTCAGATAAATTAGTTTGTACCTAATCTGGGAGACAAAGGTGGTTTACTTAAGGTTGTCCTCTCTGCTATCCTTTTCCTTCAACTGGAAGGACATGGCTGCTACTCTCCTTCCTAGAAATCATCTCTCCTTCGCAGTCAGACCAGGAACACCTGTGTCAAACTCTTTCCGCACAAGTCGCTTCCAGCTCCACCTCCACAGTGCACACAGATTCCCTCTGATCTCTCTCTAGTAACAGACCATTTTTTCATTCCTGGTTTCCCAAATGTTTTGAAACTGACATTCAATTTGAAGACTATACGGTGATGATGATGGTGGTGATTATATCATTTTATAACCAACACTTTCTTATGTGTTTCCTGGACATCCACTTTAGGCCCTATTTGCCTGGGTGTCACCAGTGGAGTCCGCAGAATAGCAAAGATTGCTGCCTGTTCCTTTCTCTGGACCTAGGGGCACCCACCAGATGCCAGCCAGAGCTCTCATGTATGAGGTGTCATTCGACCCCTGCTGGGAGGTGTCTCCTAGTCAGGAGGCACAGAGGTCAGGGACCCACTTGAGGAGGCAGTCTGTCCCTTAGTAGAGCTCAAGTACTGTGCTGGGAGCCCAAGGGGTCTGGGAACTCCCTCGTTTAGCCAAGGGAGGCTGTGAGGGACTGTGCCATGAGGAATGGTGCTATCTGACCCAGATACTATGCTTTTTCCATGGTCTTCTCAACCTGTAGACCAGGAGATTCCCTTGGGTGCCTATGCAACCAGGACCCTGGGTTTCAAGCAAAAAACTGGGCAGCCATTTGGGCAGACACCTAGCTAGCTGCAGGAGCTTTTTTCATGCCCCAATGGCACCTGGAACTCCAGTGAGACAGAATTGTTCACTACCGTGGAAAGGGGGCTGAAGCCAGGAAGCCAAGTAGTCTAGCTCAGCAGATCCCACCCCTATGAAGCACAGCAAGCTAAGATCCACTGGCTTGAAATTCTTGCTGCCAGCACAGCAGTCTAAAGTTGACCTGGGATGCTCGAGCTAGGTAACATGTAATTTTATTGGCCATATTTTTAATTTAAGTTGTTGTGATTACAAGTTGAATTGTAGAGAATGAGTAGAATACTAGAAAACTAGGAAAAAGGGGTTTTCTTTTAGAAAACTAGGAAAAGACAAAGAAGTCTGTTGACGACAGGTAATAGGCTTCAGCTGAGCACTTGACCCAAGCTGAACCAATTAGAACCCTTCCTTGGGATTTTTGAAGGAAATGGTATCTCTTGGCTACATTGTAAGCAAATGTCTGGAATAGGTAACAACCAGATCCTCTGTCATCTGTATCAAGCCAGTCTGACAAGAAAAAGTAAATCCACCAACCCACAGAGCAAAGCACAGATAAGGATGGACAACAAACACCCTGCCTGCCGTCCACATATTCCTGAGGACCAGTTATGCTTGTTTCTACTATCATTTGATTATGTGAAAAAAATTCACAATTAATAAAAGTCCTGTTTTTAATAGGAAAAATTTTTTTTAACAATTTCCTGGTAGAACAACCAGTAATAAGTGCCAAAGCCTTTAAGATAGAATTTTATTTCTCAAAATTAATTCTATAGGATATCAGATAGTCTCAGAAACAGGAATATATGGAGATTTTCCTCACGAATTTATTTATAGTAGCAAAAATCAAGAAATATCCTAGAGGATATAGGTCATTGTATAACACATGATGTATTTATAAATTATAATTTTGTAAAATAATTAATGTGTTTGATGAAAAATGAATTATGTGAAAATGCATATAATATAATGCCATGTTAAAATTTTAAAAATACACAGAGGCCAGGTGTATGGCTCATGCCTATAATCCCAACACTTTGGTAGGCCAAGGCAATAGGTTTGTTTGGACCCAGGAGTTTGAAAGCAGCCTAGGAAACATAGCAAGATCCTATCTCTATAAAGTATGTATTTTTTAAAATTAGCCAGGCATGGCGGTGCATGCCTATAGTCCCAGATACTCAGGAGGCTGAGGTGATTGGATCACTTGAGCTCAGGAGGTCAAGGCTGCAGACTCTGTCTCAAATAAGTAAATAAGTAAACTAAAAAACAAACATAAAATTATTTCACCATAAAAGTACTATATTCCCATAGTTAAAAAAAAATACAAACATATAGAAAGGAATCACATGACATAAAAGTTTTCTTCTAGCTCTTTCTTTCCAATTCACTCCCCAGAAATAGCCACTGTTCAGTTTCTGTGATGTATTTGGTAATATCTCTATCTTTTTAATAATGCAGGTCCACCTGTGCATTTTGGTTTGCTGTGAAATCTTGGGGAGCTTGGAGTACTTTCCCCATCACCCAGTTCTTCTGTATCTCTCAACTTCGGGAGATCGTAAGTTTCATCAGAATGTGTCTGGTAGTGCGTCCCTGTTATTTTATTTCAGCTAGCTCTCCATGGAGTGGGAATAATGGTGACTCCTGGAAATCTAAAGACTGGACTATGTCTTCTGGTATAAAATAGCTCTGAGCTATTTTTATTCTATCATTTTTTCATTGTCTATGTTTTCTTCTGGAATTCCTATAAAATAGTGAGGGGAGCAGATGGGTAGAACCTTTATTTCATATTTTCACAAATGCTATTTTCTTTCATTTTGCTCCTGATAATGGAAGAATTATGTATTTATTATCTTCCAGATCTGAACAAGTGGTTTTTAGGCAATGTGAAGGAACTGCCTTCCAAAGCTTTCAAAAAGTGGCCCATTTAAGTACCAGGACAATTTCTTGGATGTTGAGGACTTTGCAGTGGATTAGGCTCTTGGAAAATTGATAATGCTTGCAACAATGCAGAGATCTCCTAACATAATAAACAAAGCAATTAATGTGTCTTTGATTTGCACCTAACCAAACAGAAAGGGTGCGTTTATTCCATGTGACACGTAGACAATTTTTTCTTTAAAAACAAAATTTCATGCTGTGACTACAATTAGTATAATTGTCAGCTCTTCTCTAAAAACAAATATGTATTAAGAGAAATGCCAGCATTGTGCCCTCCTCTGGTGTGAAAATGAGACAATCAAAATCTATTGTAATTACCTCAGTGATATTATAATTAGCAACGATTAAGTTATTCCATGCTGCTTTTTTCCTCTTGGCTACAATTAAAAAAGTATATATCTTTCTGCTGCACATTACTGCTGATCATTTTACCTCAATACATGTCTGGTAAGTGGATAAATTAGAAGTAATTTTAAAGCACAACTCCCTTAAAACATATATCTTTCTATTTAACTGCCTTAACCCTCTAGAGGAAATCTGTGTTCCTGGCTGCTTGGAGAGAGCAACACTTTCTCCCGGGTTTCTTGGGCAGAAACTAAATCTATTTTTAAACAGACAGTTTTAGGTAATGAGTTTTTGTTTGTTTGTTTTTTAATTGCGGATATCTGAATGATATGATTAATCATTCAGTTCCTGCCAGCCATACCCACCTAACAAAATTTCTGTGCTGAGCAACAATCGGTTTTTAAAATAAATTACTGAAAAACCATCCAACTGTATCATCACGGCAAGAAGAGGTCCTACGTAGATGGATCTCTTCCTACTTCGGTTAGTAGAAAAAGCAAATGAGGCCATAGTTACAAATATGCCTATTTTTTTCTTTTTTGAGACAGTCTCGCTCTGTCATCAGGCTGGAGTGCAGAGGTGTGATCTTGGCTCACTGCAACCTCTGCCTCCTGGGTTCAAGTGATTCTCCTGCCTCAGCCTCCCGAGTAGCTGGAAGGGCAGGCTTGCACCACCACACCCAGCTAATTTTTGTATTTTTAGTAGAGATAGGGTTTTACCATATTAGCCAGGATGGTCCCAATCTCTCCCGTGATCTGCCCACCTTGGCCTCCCAAAGTGATGGAATTATAGGTGTGAACCACCTCGCCTATGCCTTTATATTATATATTACATATATATTTTTTCCTTGTAGACACTTTAACATTTGTCCCTGCCTACTGTAGATGGGGAAAAGAAGTTTGTGAGAAAATAGAGATTTAATTACAACTTGCAGCTCAACTCTGTGATGTGAGAGATGGTTATAGAGAAGGCTTGTTCAACTCAAACATTTTAAAGCCAAATAGACTCATTGGTCTACATGTCTTATCACCAGAGTTCCTTATTATCTCTCTGTTTTTTGTCTAACAGAGGAAGATACAAAACTTGTGCTTTCTTTGAAATACTTATGATCTTTCTTCAGAAGGGACATCTTTAGATAGAACTCTTTATATAGAAATGTCAGAATTTTTTTCTTCATCTTTTTTTTCTGCGTGACTACCTTTGAGCAGCTCCTCATGTTTGTTTTGGAAGGGGCATTTTCCCCCCATATATATATATAGAAGATTTTTATAATCGCAACAACAGCAGCAGCTACAATAAACTTTGGGAAACCTAGGGGATAACCCTTGATTATTGATGAGGGTTGGTTTAGGAAATCCCAGGTGGTAAACCTTCCCCAAATCGGAATGAGCAACCAAGGAAATTTTAGTCACGGCTTAAGAATTTTTCTAAGTGCCTATCATTCCCCAAGGCACAGGGTGGTAAAAACAGCAGAAACAGGATTCACTTTTGCTCTTTCCCTGGGAAGATAACTGAAGCAGGAAAATACGTCGCTTTAGTAAAGAACAGAAGCATGAGGGACTTTCCGGAATTATGCTTCTGTGTAGAAGGGTAGGACACAGAGGGATAGGCATGGGCAGTGGGGGAGTTTACTCATGTGGCTTCCAAGGGACCATAAACTTTCTACTATGTGTGAAATAATTCTAAGCCACCCATGATTTAAACAGAGACATGATTTTGAAAAGAAAGGATAATTTTTAAAAAACTGAGGCACTGTGGAAATGCAAAATAATGAATTCAGGTGTTCTATGTTGAACAAAATAGTAAAAAAATGTATGTGGTTGTTCTAGAGGTGTGCCAGTCCTTGATCCTTTCCACAGGGTCTGTGCAGTTTCATGGAAGGCACCAAGGTTGCTCTAATATTCTAACCCGAAGTCTGGAAAGATTTAACCATTTGTTGAACAAGAAGTTCCACCATTTTATTTAGCCCTGGGTACCGAAAATCATAAAGTCCATCCCGCCTTCCTATTTCCCTGCTCTTCCTGGAGTAGCAGCAGAAAGTTCAATGGTACACAGCCACACCGCCTATCTTCTGGAGTGGTTTGAGTGACATTGTTCAGAACTATGCTCTGTTCATCAACAGCTGTTTATCAATAACTGTAGGAGCTATGGACATTCTGGATTTCCATACTTCAGATACATAAGAAGGAAATATTTGTAGAGTTTGGGTGGGGGTGAGAGGACTGTACGTGTACAGTTTTATTTATTCCAAACACCTCTTCTCACTATTTTGTCAGAAACATTCTGCTTGTGCATGTTAGCTGATTTTTTTTAAAAAGCAAAATAAACAGTCCGTGTAGCATTACACACACACACACACACACAGACACAAACACACACACTTGCTTCAGTATGTACATATATATATTGAAACTGTGAAAAGAGGGACTGTGAAAGGAGGATTTTTTTCAGACCTAAATGTTGTGAAGGCTCCCCCGTAATGTAATGGCAAGTTTGTTTAACTCTGATGGTAATATCAAGCACCATTCCCATTAATATCTATCCTCACTTGTTCATGACATGTGGGAATTGGGAAGCCCCCGGTGCTCAGGGATGCCCATCAATGCCTCTGTTTATGAAGTGGCGCCCTCAGGAGTGAGCTGCTGGGAAGCTTGACTGGCTCTGAATACCTTGTCACCCCCACACAGCTCCATTAGTGTGAGTTTAGTTTAATACTTCTTATTTATTAGCAAGTTGACAGCTATTTTAGTTCAATGGGTATTACTTTGCTGTGTGACATGAGACTAGAGCATGGGAAAGAAGACATTTCTGACTTTTAGTGTTTGTGAAGTAATGTGAGAGGGAGAAAAGGTGATGATTCAGCCACTTAAAACACACAAAATGAGTCCAGCTGGTGAGATGAGGCATGGCTCATTTGGAGCCGGACATGAAGGTTTATGGAGTGGAAGCATCAGGCATCAACCATATATTCATGAAACTTCCAGGAAGTGTTCTTCCTCCTTCCATAACATGATTCCTTTACCTGGTTGGCTTCTTTTCATTCTGGGATTTCTCAGTGAGTGCCTCCCTCCCAGCATCCATTCACTCCTCAATCCCCTCTCTCTGAAAAATAAAAAAAAAATCCATCATTTGTTCTCTCTGCTCTGTTAAGAGTTAATAACACTAGTGATCACTTAAATACTAAATCAAACAAGACTGTGTCATCTGGCGGCCAGGAGTTTACTGAAATATTACTTGCTCTCTTCATTTTTCTGAAGTTATTCAGTACTGCATGACTGAAGTCTTCACTCCATGCCAAGTATTATCTTTGCTTTCAAGGGTACATAATTACATATTATAATCAAGGTTATCAGGGTCTCATTTCTCTGTACAGAACCTAGGATGTTTAAATTCAACTGTTTTTTTTTTTAATTTTGAATTTCAAATATTTAAAAAAAAAATCCCCTCCCAACCTCAAACCAACTCAATAAGTCCCTATTTTCACAAGATCCCAGAAGATTCCCATGCATGTCAAAGTTTGAGAAGCACTACTCTACCTTTATATAGAGATCCTGACCTGTAGGAGGTGTTCAATAAATGCTCTTTGGATGATTTAATTTTTATGCTCATGAACCTGAGGTCTATAACCTACTCTTCTAAAATCATTGTGAAAATATTCCCCTTTCCTTTCTGCATTTTAGAGCACTCAGATAGAGTTTTTGTGGCCATTTTACATGATGGGAGAATAAAAAGAAATGGAAAATACAAAGCTTTTTAGAGAATAGAGCTGTGTCCCCAGGGTCTTCTGAGTTCCCCACTTTCCCAAAAGGTCAGGTTCTCAAGGCTGCTAGCCCAGACCCCATAGGGCCCCTGCTACTATTGTTAGTGCTCTTCAGCCTCATTTCTTTCTTTCCTTTAGGTCCAGGCTGTTGTAGACTGGCCCAAGGAATGATCGCCCATGTCCCACAGGAGATAGGGTTAATTCCCATTTCCTTGATTATCTGGTACAAAAGGCAAAGGTGGTATTTCTCTTTAAAATCCTTTATTTAGTGTGTGTCAGTTACCTCCAAATTTGGTACTGGAAGCCTTTCACAATCTTGACTCTCCTGTACTTTGAATTCTCACCTCTGTCTGCACCTCCATCCACCCCTTGTGCTTTATTTGCTTCACGCTCCCTGCAGAAACTGCAGCATACCATGCATGCCCAGGCCTCTCAAGCTGCCTGCAAGGCGTCTTCTAGAGGACTGCTCTAGTATCATCTCCTCAGGCAAGACTTGTGTGTTGTTCTTTGATGCTCCGTGAAACATTCCTGCTACCTCTTCAGCCACTATTTAAGAGCATTATAACTATCTTATCTGATAGTCTTCCCTTCTTTGAAGTCAGCAATTACACCGTATTTATCATTTGGTCATCAGTGTTTGCTGATGAACAAATAAATACATGCTTCTTGCATTGCTTTTGCTGAAATCAGTCAGTATTATCTGTTATTTGTTTTACTGTAGCTACTGCTGCCACTACTGTATTGACAACTTCCAGGGATAAAAACAGATGACCAGTCTCTTAACGGAGGGGATCATATCATATTTATATGTTTCCTTGCACCTAGCAGAGAATTTAGGCATAGGATATTGTCTTAGTTAGTTTGGCTGGCTATAACAAAATATCGTTAGGGAGTGGCTTATAAACAACACGAATTTATTGCTCACAGTTCCTGGATCTGAGATGCTAAGACTAAGGCACCAGCATATCTGGTGTTTGGCAAGGGCTTTCTGATTCATAAATGATGCTGTCTCCCTGTGTCCTAGCGTGGCAAAGGGGCATAACAGCTGCCTGTGGACTCTTTGTTCAGACACTAATCAAATTCATTGGGTCTGCATCCTCAGGGCCTAATGAGGCCCCACTCCTAGTACCAGCACATAGTGCTTAGTTTCAAAATATGGATTTGGGAGTATATAACCATTCAGACTATAGCAGAGAGGTGCTCAGTAAAGGTTCATTAAATGAAAGGGTAAAAGCCGGGCACGGTGGCTCATGCCTGTAATCCCAGCACTTTGGGAGGCCAAGGCAGGTGGATCACGAGGTCAAGAGATCGAGACCATCCTGGTCAGCATGGTGAAACCCCGTCTCTACTAAAAATACAAAAAATCAGCTGGGCATGGTGGCACGTGCCTGTAATCCCAGCTACTCAGGAGGCTGAGGCAGGAGAATTGCCTGAACCCAGGAGGCGGAGGTTTTGGTGAGCTGAGATCGCACCATTGCACTCCAGCCTGGGTAACAAGAGTGAAACTCCATCTCAATAAATAAATAAATGAAAGGGTAAAGTGCAGGCTACTGCATGCAGAATCCATACAACAATCCAATGAAAGAAATGTAATTATTACTATGATCTTTTACATATTTACTTTACAAATGGGTACAAGAAATCAAACACAGACTGTTTGATTCCAAATGGCGCACATTTTCTATAATATCAAACTCCTGAACATATGTTTCTTTATATGCGTGTGGTCACCCATCACTCTAAATGTAAACATGGGCCCATTTTTCACATGACTTACACTTTGAGTATGTTATATATTAAATACATATTTCCCTGCTATCCTAGAGACTTACATAAATACATATATCCAACAAGTGAGGTTGCACAGTGGATCACACAATAGCCTTCAAAATCCAGGTCATTCATTAACGAAGCCAATCCTGTGATATTATTTCTTCAGCTGTGTATATGCATTGACGGTTAATTTGAGAAGGTAAAGAAAGCATAACTACAAAGAGAGATACTATTTATTTCATGTCCATTGAAGACAGCTTGCCTAAAGCAGTGGAGCTGGGTGGCTATGCTTTAATTTGGAAAGAAATATGGGGCAGTCAAATGAAAGATGTGTTTTTTCTTACCAATTAGAAAAAAAATTAACCTTATGTTGATGGAGAACAGATTTTTTCTGTTTCACTTTTGTTACACATGCTGGGAACTCCAATGGAGATGAAATTATACTGCCTCAAGATTCTATCACAGTAAGAATTTACCCACCACTCATAGTTTCACTTCCAAATAAATTTTGGTTAGCATTTGACCAAAGTTGTGATCTTTTCTAGTATTATAATAATCATACAACTGACAAATTTGTGATGAAGAATTGCATCCTCTTATTTCTGATAGTTGGTAGAATATCATACTGAAGAGGAAGTCGGAGGGTTAGGCTGTTCATATTGCCACACAGTTTTCCTGATCGTGACAGTGAATGATTGAGAGAATGGGTGGCGTATTACCCAGCTAAAACGATTTTGAGAATATGCATGATTTGATTCATTATTTAAAAATTTATCTATGATAAGGAAGGGTGCGGACATTGTACAAGTTCTTGATTCCATTTTTATTTTATGAACACTTAAAAATATTATCAGTAAGGTGAAAAACAGTTTAGAATTGACAAGTTGTTAGTTCTCTATGAAGTAATTTTCCATTCTGTTTGGAGACTAACAGAAAGAATGCATATTTTTCGAAGAGAAAAAAAAAAACGCAAACAGTTATATTATTTGTGTTCCAGCTTTAACCTTGGCCAGTGTCAAAGTAAATAGAATAGATGGCTTCTCCATGATGATTGATGCTAGATTAACATTGAAAGAAAAATTACAGTGATAAGTTACTTCAATTTCAAATACCCCAGTTGTTTTTATGTTTGATATTTGTGAAAATCCAGAAAAATGCTAGCATAAAAATGCATTTTGAGATGTAAGAAATCTATATTTTGGCTACTGTCATATATAATTTTTAATTCTTCACATTTCTACATTAAATAATCTGCACCTAAGTATTTACCTATGTTGAGGTATTGTCCACAAGAAGTTAGGACAGGAAAAGCAGATTTTCCTGTGCAAGATGATAGGGTTTTATTATTTAAATCAGTGTTCTTCCAAGTGGAGAGCAACTAGCTTGGAAGCGCCAGGGAGATCTCCTAGAGTGTGGGAAAAATGGATTAAGAGGTATGAATATTTCCATCCAATAAAACGAGAAAATTAAGCATTATTCATGTTTAATATATGGATTAGCCCTAGGGTCCTCATCATGTATTAATATGTCTGATACTCACTCATCAGGTAAAGTAGGTTTCATGGAGGAACACTGACTTAGCATTCACTTTAAGCATAGTGTGAGATATTGCAACATACATGGTCCTACCTTGTTAAGTGCATGTGTAATATATATAAGCCTCATTTTATTTTATCGAAACAGGGTCTCACCCTGTTGCCCAAGCCCCAAGCAATGGCGCAATTACAGCTCGCTGCAGCCTCTACTTCCTAGGCCCAAGTAATCTCTCACTTCAGCCTCCTCAGTAGGTGGAACTACAAGCGTGTACCACCATGCCCTACTAATTTTTTGTATTTTTTTGTTGAGAGGGAGTTTTGTCATGTTGCCCAAGCTGGTCCTGAAGGCCTGGGTTCAAGCAACCCATCTGCTTCAGCCTCCCAAAGTTTTGAGATTATAGGTGTGAGCCATATATGTATATACGTATATGTATATGTATATGTAAATGTATATATATACGTATATATATATTTATATGTATATATACATATGTATATATATGTATACGTATATATATTTATCTGTATACGTATACATATATATTTATATGTATATATATGTATACGTATATTATTTATATGTATATATGTATACATATATATATTTATATGTATACGTATTTTTTTTTAAGGTCTTATATATATCCATGTTTTTAAGGTCTTATAGATATAATTTTAAATAACTTCCTTAAAATGCACATGACCTATTAAAAATCCCTGAAAAAATCGAATATTGATTCAAAAAAATATACCTGTGTGTACGTGAACAAAAAGAATTCAACAGTGATAGCTTGAGGTAAAATAAAAATGACATTTTTTTGCACATTAAAAATTATTTTTAAAAATTTTTAATTGACACATTGTAATTGTACACATTTATAAGATACAATTTGATGTTTCAGTACATATATATTGCATAAAATCAAGACATTTGGCATACCCATTACTCATACACTTATCATTTTTGTTATTGAGAACATTTAAAAGCCTCTCTTCTAACAATTTTGTAATGTATAATAATAGCCCACTGCCAACCATCATTATTCTACTTAACAACAGAGTGCCAGAACTGACTTCACATTCATAATTATAACTTGGTATCCACTGACGAACACTTCTTCCACTAACCACTTGAGTGTCATCTCACTTTACTCTTCATTTACTTTATAAACTTCTTAGTTGGAAAATTCAATCTGCAGGACAAGAAGTAGCCATCATGAATTTGAAACATCATATCATAGCCACAAAAATTCATTACCAATGGACTAGCATGTGGTTAAATCCCAGATTATCACTTGTTTACCATGAGTCTTGTCTCTGACACTCATAGATTGAGTAAAGTTGATCAGCCATAAATCAGCCTCTCTTAGAGGCTGCGAAATTGTGCATAAAGTCCAAGTCAATTCTGCTTCTATCCCTGAATGCTTTTTAAAAAATCGGAGAAGAAGCAGTCAATATCCTACCTATTCCCTTAGGCATCTCCCCCAGTGCCTTCACCTCCTAACCTAACTTTCTGCTTTCCTTCCTTCATGCTCCTAGGATTCCTCTGAGGTTTTTTCAGAAAGCAAGCATTGTCATCCACTAGAGCTTCCTGGCTTGCTGCAATTTCATGTTAGTTTATCAGTCAAACTAAACAAATGTCAGTTTGAAGTTATTGAATGCTCTGCAGATTTATGTAAAAGGAACCAAATTCCGAGTTGACTTACTAATGCTAGAATTACAGTTACCTGTATTCTATATGCATGATTTAGTTTATTACGACTGTAATGCTCATGGGATTCGAGATAACACAGTGATTAACGCAGTGATACATAGTAATCATTATGTGGGCTTGGACTCAGTTAAATTTGTATTTAATCTATGGTGTTCTACACTTAGCTGTGTGATCTTGAGTAGGTCACATAAGCTCTTTAAGACTTAATTCTATGACTAGTAAAATGAGGGTCCCACATGCCTTCCTGGTGAAGGTGTTTTAAGGATTAATAGGACACAGTATAAAACCTATTAGCACAGTTCCAAGCACAAAGGATTATTATTTTGAGACCCTGGGAAGGTACTTAGGAAAAGAGTAGATATAACACTTTTAGTCATTGATGTACTCATGATTGCCTCCATCCATTCTCTCATGTATTGTGAATATTGTTTACTAGACCTGCTTTGTACTAGGAAGAAATAAAAGAATGCTAGGGATTGAATTTTGTCTCCGCAGATTCACATGTTAAAAAGTGACTATGTTTTGATATAGGATCTTTAGGAGGTAATTTAAGTTAAATGTGATCGTAAGGGTGAGGCCCTAAACTCATAGAACTGGTGGCCTTATAAGAAAAAATCTAGAAATTTCTCTCTCCATCTCTCTCCTCCATGAACATGCATGAAGGAAAGGCCATGTGAGGACCTAGAGAGAAGGTAGCTGTTTGCAAGCCAGGAAGAGAGCCTTTACCTAAACTGAACTAGCCAGCACTTTGATCTTGGGCTTCCTAGACTCCAGAACTATGATAAAATAAATTGCTGTGGTATTTTGTTGCAGCAGCCTGGGCAAAGTATTACAAAGAAAATCCCAAATTTTCTACAAATCTAAAATATAATAAAAATATTTTTACATTTTTCTTACTTTGAGATACAGCAGGAAGTTTGATTATTCAGGAATTGATAAAGTGCTAGAATCATCAGTGTATTAGAGGTAAGGTTTGCTCAGGAGAGAGATTTATGAATAGGTACTTCAAAGATCTACAAAGAGAAGAGAAGTCCGTTCTTCTATTCAAGTAAATGATTGTTGTAACCTTGCATTCCCTTAAAACTATCACTGAATTATCAGTAAATTCTCCATACCTAAAATAGATTTTAAAAGTGAATGACATTGCGATTTCCACTTCTGGGAAGATGAAGTAGATAAACATTTTCCTCCTAAGTAGAACAAAATCTATGCACATTACATATACACATAAGACAACTCTGAAAACCAGAGAGAATAATTGGAGTCCTAGGACACACAGAACAGCATGGTAGTGCATTGCCAGGATTTTCTTTTTGCTTCGTATTTCTCATACTGGATGCTAGACAAGCTGGCAATCTGGTTCAGACAAGTCACTAAACAGGAACAAAGGAACCAAAACAACAAAACAATTATGAAATAGGAGGTTTATTTCCAGAGTGCAATACAAAATTGCTTAAAATGTGTGGTTTTTGGCTGGGCACAGTGGCTCACATCTGTCATCCCACCACTTTGGGAGGTCGAGTGGAAGGATAACTTGAGGTCAGGAGTTTGAGACCAGCCTAGCCAACATGGTGAAACCCCATGTTGGTCTGTACTAAAAAAATACAAAACTTACCTGGCCAGTGTGGCAGGTGCCTGTAATCCCATCTACTCAGGAGGCTGAGGCAGGAAAATTGATTGAAACCAGGAAGCAGGCGTTGCAGTAAGCTGAGATTGTGCCACTGCACTCCAGCCTGGACAACAGAGTGAGACTAGTTTCAAAAAAAACGTGTGATTTTTAATAAATAATGAAGAGTCATATAGGAAATATCAAGAAAGTATGGCCCATAAATAGGAAATAAGGAGGCAATATAAAGTATCCCTGAGGAAGCCCAGATGTTAGACTTATATTAAACATAGAAATTAAATCAAAAATTATAAATATACTTTAACAACTAAAGAAAACATTATGTAAACAATTAAAGTATGAGAACAACATCTCAGCAAGTACAGCATATTTATAGAGAGAAGTTATAAAGACAAACAAATAGAAATCATGTGGTTGAATAGAATAATAATTGAAATAAAAAGTTCCAGAAGGACTCAGGAGTGCACCTGAGCAGGAAGAAGAAATTGGCAAACTTAAGTATAGCTCAATGGAGATTGAGCAATCCAAATGACAGAGAAACAGAAGAATGGGCAAAGAATGAAGAGTGCCTCAGAGAAATGTAAGAATCCATTAATCATACCAGCATAAGCCTAATGGGAATTCCAGAAAGAAAGAAAGTGAAAAATAAGCAGAGAAAATATTTAAAGAAGTTGTGGCTAAAAACTTTCAAAATCTAATAAAATGTATTTACATACATAGGCAAGAAGTTCAAAGAACTCAAGTACAATCTAGCTAACATTCTGAAAGACGAAAGACTGAAAGCTTTCACCCTAAGTTTATGCAGAGGACAAGAAGGTCTGTTGTCACCGCTTCTATTAGAGATTGTCCTGGAGGTTCTGGCCAGGATAATAAGGCAAGGACAAAAATACATGACATCCATATTTCAAAGGAGGAAATGAAACTATCTCTGTTTAGAGTTGAAGTGGCCTGGTACAGAGAAAATTCTAAGGCATCCACAAAAATACAGTTGGAACTAATACACGAGTTCATTAAGTCTGTACAGTACAGGTCAGTATACAAAATTCAGTTATTTACCTATACATTAGCAATGAGCAATGCAAACATGAGATTGTGAAAATAATCCATTCATGTTAGCATCAAAAATAATAAAAATCAAAAATAATAATTAGAAATCAATTTAATAAAAAATGTAAAATGTGTATACAAAACACTGTTGAGTGAAGAAAATGAAAATCAGTAAAGAATATTCCAGGCTTATGAGTCGGAATATTTCATTTTGTGAAAACAGCCATGCTCTACAAACTGATCTACACATTCACTGTAATCCCTATTAATTCTTATTACAATCCCAGCTGCACTTTTTGCAGAAGTTGACACTTCATATTAAAACTGAAGGCCGGGCATGGTGGCTCAAGCCTGTAATCCCAGCACTTTGGGAGGCCAAGGTGGGTGGGTCACGAGGTCAAGAGATTGAGACCATCCTGGTCAACATGGTGAAACCCCGTCTCTACTAAAAATAAAAAAATTAGCTGGGCATGGTGGCGCGTGCCTGTAATCCCAGCTACTCAGGAGGCTGAGGTGGGAGAATTGCTTGAACCCAGGAGGTGGAGGTTGCGGTGAGCCAAGATCACGCCATTGCACTCCAGCCTGGGTAATAAGAGCGAAACTCTGTCTCAAATAAATAAATAAATAACTGAAAAGACCCATTTTTGCCAAAACAGTCTTAGAAAAACAAAATTAGACAACTTATACTTCACAATTTATAAACTTACTACAAAGCTATATTAATGAAAATACAAAAAATTTAAATTACTCTTACACTTAAACAATAATAATAAAAAAAAAAACAGAAAATTTTGAAAATGGGCAAAAGATTGGGTAGGAATTTCTCCAAAGGAGTTTTACAAATTTTCAAGTGCATGAGTGCATGTAAAATTGTTCAGCATCAATAGTCATTAGGGAAACATAAATCAAAACCACAATGAGATGCTACTTCACACCCAATTGGATGGCTGTCATAAAAAGAGAGAAAACAGCAAGTGTTAGTATGGATGTGGAGAAGTTGGAACTCTCATACATTCTGGTAAGATTGCAAAATTTTGTAGCCACTCTTGAAAACAGTTTGATACTTCCTCAAAATGTTAAACATTAAGTTACCATATGATCCAACCATTTACTCTTAGGGTATATAAAAGAGAATTAGAAATATATTCTTGTGAAGAAACTTGTAAATGAATGTTTATGGTAGCATTATGCATAACAGCCAAAAAGTGAAAACCACTCAAATGTTCATTAACTGATAAATGGATAAATAATATGCACTATATTCATACATGAAATATTTTCCAAGCATATTAAGTAAATAGCTATAGTTGATTTAAAGTAAATGATATTACTCCTAATATTTTTTATGGGACTTATTTAATTCGTTGCAGGATCTGAAGAGTAGAATTGAGTATTTCTGAAGAAGAAAAAAATTGAGGGAGATGGAAAAAGTGGGAATGATTGCTAATAGTTAAGATGTTTCTTTCTTGGGTGATAAAAATTCTCTAAAATTGATTGTGGTGATAGTTGCACAGCCCTGAGAACATACTGAAAATCATTGGGTTGTACAATTTAAATGGGTGAATTGCATAATATGTGAATTATATCTTAATAAAAGCTGATAAAAGAAAAGAAAGATTGTGCCTGTGGAAAAGAGCATCAACTTTTGCCTGAGAGTTTCCCGGCTGCTTTTCCTAAAGGCCTGCCCTATCGATTTTGGACTAGCAGATCCAACCCTCACAATAGTGTAAGCCAGTTCTCTTCAATAGAGTTCCTAATATATATCCCATTAATATCTATTTCTATGGTGGTATGCTGAATGACACACTGGTGTTACAAGATCCCTTGTTTTATTTTTCATCTCTCTTCTGATTAGAGAACTCCCTTTAGCTATTCTGTTAGAGTGGGTCTGCTGGCAACAAATTCTCTTAGTTTTCTTACATCTGAGAATGTCTTGAATTCCCTTTCATTACTGAAGATATCTTTTCTGGGAGTAACATTATGAGTTGACAGTTATTTTTTTGAAGCCCTAAAAATATTATGCCATTTTCCACTGGCATCTAATGGTTTCTAATGAAAAATTTAGTAGTATCTGGACTATTTTTTCCTGTTTATATAAGAGTGTGTTTCCCTCTTCTTCCATTTGAGTTTTCTTCCTTGTCTTTAGTTTTCAGAAGTTTAATTTTAATAGATGCTGCTATGGATTTATTTGGATATATCCTGCTAGGGATTCACTCAACTTCTATTTTTTCTAATAGCAGCTTTGTTGAGATATAATTTACATAGGATAACATTTGTCCTTTAAAAGTGGTTTTTAGAATAGTCACATATTTGTGCAATCATCACCACTACCTAATTTCAGAACATTTTTAAACACCACAGAGAGAAGCCCTGAGCTCTTGAGTAGTGACTCCTATTTTGTCATATCCCTTCCCCCTGGCAACCACTGATCTATTTTTTTTTAATGGATTTGCATATTCTGGCCATCTCGTATACTATGTGGCCTTTTGTGACTGGCTTTTTACCTACTATAAAGTTTTCTAGATTCACTCATGTTACAGCTCTATCAATACGTTACTCATCAACTGATTATAGGTATTGGTCCTATCTACAAATTTATCTTCACAATAACACCTAGATTAGTGTTTGAATAACTGGGGACTATGGGCTAGTTGAGGTGTCACATAAAATTGACCACCACAGATCATAATTTGTCACCTTGACATGAATACATCTTAAAATTACACTTAATCTTTAAATAAAGGCAATAACAAAGTCTTAGTTCCGTCTAACATGGCAAAACTATGTTGTGTACAGCTGAAAATGTACCAACCTTTCTCAGAAGAAGATGCAAAGTCCTTGGATGATGTACACCCTCCTCCTTCATGTCCTACAACTTAAATACTGATATATAAGGTTAACTATTACTAAAACATCCTATGTTAGATGGCAATGAGATAAAAGAGGAAAAAAATATTTGGCATACCCATACATATACAAATATATTCATAACAAAATAAGCAAAAAGCCACTCACAATTATTGCAGTCCTCATTTCTGCAACTAGTCACATGGTTCTACTTGGTGTTTATAGCTACCTCCCTCCACCAACCATTCCACATCTCCTTTGCCCTCAACAACCACCTCTGGGCGACGGTTCTTTGCCTGGTGGACTTACTGAAACGTTCATTCCTGAGGCGTTTGAGTGATTAGAATTTCTGCCTGAATTGAAGTGATACAACTTTTCATTAGTTTTAGTCACAGGACATAGTAATACTAAGAGATTCCCTAAGGGATCTCCTGTATTCCAGACAGACCCTTCTTGGCCTCCATTGCACAGTGGCAGCTTAATTTTTCCTGGTAGTTGCGATCAATCATTCTAGCCAGTACAGTAACTCTGTTGAAGCCTGTTGATCCAGAGGCATGAGGAGCCCAGAGTGGCTAGGTGATAGTCATGAATTCCTGTTCAGTGACATCGTTGTTGTATCTCCTGATAAGACTATTTCTCCCTTTGGAACTAAGGCCACTAGGCCAGCAGGGTATAAGCCCATATGAACAGCAAACAAACATTCTGCTAGTGAATCAGGTAGGGGTAACACTGAGTGATGTCATTCCCATTTCTACCTGTTAGTTCCTGGACCCATAAATCCTGGCTGAGAGAAGCAGCATAATATATATTAGATGATGATGTAGAGTATATATAGTCTCCCGGAAGGTGCTGCCCCAGACCTACAAAGTGTTGCTACCCAGATGGTAATGTAACTGAGTTGTCAAAATAACATTCCAGGATTCTATCAAGCCAGCTGCTTCAGGCTGATGGGGAAATATGGCAATGCCAGTGAATTCAATTGCACAGGGCCTAATGCTGCACACTGTTTGCATCAAGGATGCTGTGTGGAATACCATGACAATGGATAAGGGACCTCATAGGTCTGCACATGGTAGTTATGGCAAGAGCACTGTTTGCAGGGAAAGCAAATTCATATCCAGAGTAACTGTTTATCCCAGGGGAACAAAGTGTTACTCTTTACAATGTAATAAACCTGCCACTAGGTAGTTGGATAACTAACTCAGGGAATGAAGCCATATCATGAATGCAGCATTGGTCTCTGCTGCTGGCAGATTGGGCTCTCAGCAGTAACTATAGCTAGCTTGAACATCTGGCAATTATAGCCCCAGTTCTTTGCCTGGTAAAGTTATTGAAACTCCATGAAGTCCATGTTGCTAGACTCATACATAATTTCCATTCTTGCCATCATGACCATTTTGTTTACAAGTGCATTGGACAATTACAGGAATGGCTAAGAAAAGCAGCTTACTAATATACACAGAGTGTTCATTCTATTTATTTGACAGTTAAACTCCTCCTCCTAGGGTAGGCTTAAAAATGTGAATGTACAATCAGAATTGGGTAAGATACAGAGAACACATCCTCTTCAGTAAGGGAATGTCAAAATCAATGGATGTTTCCAGTTCACATTGATGCTGATATCACTTTTTGGCTAACATTTGCAAGGTACCCAAAGATCTGAATGTTCTTTGACCCTTCAAAGACAATCCATCCACCTCCTTGTCAACATTTTTCTATTATGTTCCTTTCAAGTTTCTGACCATCCAGCCAAACCATTTGCCACAGTCTAAGATTTAATATAGAATTATACCTCTGGTTTTAATTCTAAATTAATAAAAATAATAAATAATAAAATAAGATAAATTTTTATCTTAAAAATATTTTAAATATTTTATTTACAAATAATAATAAATAAAATAAAATAAAATTTTCCAGGCAAAATGAACAACCAGGTACACATACCAAAGTTCGGCCTATGGGAAAGTTTGCCTTCCCTACTGTCATTCAGATATGTCTCAGGAAAGGGTTGTAGGGCTACAGCTGTCCACTTGCAGGTGGTGCCTGCATATTGTGCACAGCCCTCTGTAAACCAGGTCAACATTTTTCTTCCTCAGTCAACTGCTCGAAAGGAAAGACTCATGAAACTATAAGTGTCGCCTGGAAGAAAGAAGGTAATGTAGCATTCGGGCCACTTTCATGTGTAACTTACTTCTGCCTTTAAGGCCTACTTGAATCTGGTCTTGTATGTAGTACCTTCAATTCATAATAGAGTGTGGCCGTAGAAGCCCAGTTTTATGATGTGGAGGGACAGACAATAGCCTGTTCAAAAGAATAGCAGATTCGTGTTTATTCGAGGGTAAAGAGGGGGTGAGAGCAGGAGGGAAAGGTGTTTGGCTATAAAAGGCTACCTTAGGGATCTTCATGGCAATGGATTGCTCTGTATCTTCACTGTATCAGAGTCAGTGTTCTGGTTGTTTTACTATAATATAGTGTATTAGTTTATTCTCGCACTGCTAATAATGACATACTGGACATGTTGGGTAATTTATAAGAGAAAGAGGTTTAATCGAGTCACAGTTCTTCAGGGCTAGGGAAGCCTCAGGAAACTTAGAATCATGGTGGAAGGGGAAGCAAACATGTTTCTCTTCACATGGCCACAGCAAGAAGTGCTAAGTGAATGGGGGGGAAAGCCCCTTATAAGACCATCAGATCTTGTGAGAACTCACTCACTATCACAAGAAAAGCAATGTCAAGATAACTGCCCCCATGATTCCATTACCTCTCACCAGATTCCTCCCATGACATGTGGGGATTATGTGAATTATGGTGGGACACAGCCAAACCATATCATATACTTTTGCAAGATGTTATCATTGGGGGAAACTGGTTAAAAGGTACACAGGATCTCTCTGTTATATCTTTTACAACTATATGTTAGTCTATCACAATTTCAAAGCAAATGTTTAATTAGAACATGAATAGCATTAAAAACTCATTTTGTATTTGAAGAAGGAACAATACATTGTGGAATGAACTCATGTAATCACTAGGTGTGCCATTTACTCCTGACTCAGTGTTTTAAGCATCCCATTACTGTAAAGGCAGCAGACACAGATAATTAATGAAATCAATCATAATTAATTCCTTCAGTGTTTCTATACTCATATTTCCTGAGGAGTTTCAGCCCAATTTGACATTAATGGAGATGGAAAACAGTAAAAAGATTTTGAATTTATAGGATAATGTTACACAATAGAAGGTTTTTTTTTTTTTTTTTTTTTTTTTTTTTTTTGCCATCAAGAGGTACTTGTGGCTTTAGAAAGCAAAAGTGGGAAGCTCCAATAGTTCATCAGGATCAGTCTATCATCGTGATGAATTTCATATGAATTGAAAAGGCATATAAAATAATAATACTTTGCTATCTTGGTTTTTCTAAGCTTAGGTTGTGGCTAGATTTTTTTTTGTGACAGGGAATAATGATGGTACTGATGCGTTTAATTGTAAACTGAGGTATCAGTTGAATAGAGTGAAATGAACAACTCTGAAGTGTGTAGAGGATCATTTTTGACAGATGTTCACTCTCATACAACCCGCAGCTCTATAGCACACACTTACCTCACTCCAGACAGCCTCCTCATGCCTTCCCTTAAAACGCAGCCAACTATCTCTTATTTCTTTCACCATGCCACTATTTCCTTTATGGAGTGTTCATTCAAGTGTATAAAGTGTTGTTTTTAAAAATCAGGTTAGCTGTGTTTTAGTTATCAAGTTGTAGAAGTTTAATATACGTTATGGATGTAAGTTATCGTATTCGTCAGGTGTAAGTACTGGTGTCAGAGATAAGCAGTTATGCCTACATGTAAGTAAAACCATACAGCTTGTACTCTCTTGTGTCTGGCTTTTTTTTTTTTTTTTTTTTTTTGATCAGCATCATGCTTTTAAGATTCATCCATTGGTCATTTAGTTTATAGTTTAATGGTATTTTATTATAAAAAATATAATGATTTAATCTGTTCTGCCGATAAGCATTTGAACAGTTTTTATTTTGAATCTATTATAAAGCTGCCACCAATATTCTTGTACAAATATTTTTATGGATACATGACACCATTTTCTTTTTTTGAGTAAGTATCTAAAATATAAATCTATACATCCAAGAAGCTCAACAAGCTCCAAGTAGGATAAATGTAAGAGATCTCAGACACATTGTAGTCAGAAAGTAAAATGAAAAAGACAAGAGAAACTTTAGAAAGCAGTAAAAGACATGACTCATCACATACAAAGAGGTCCCAGAAAGGTTAAACTGTGACTTCTCATCAAGAATAACAAAGGTTAGAAGGTAGTGGGATGATATATTCAAAGAGCAGACAGAAAAATGAAACAATAAAAACTATTCTACTTGTAAGCCATGTTTTAAAAATACTGTTGTAGAATAATATCCACATATAAGCAAAAACTGAGAGAAATAATTGATAGCAGATCCAACTAACAAGATATGCTAGGTAAATCACACTGAAAGCAAGTGACACTAGCTTTCTATTTTAACCAAAAGAGCACCAGCAAAGATACATGGGTACTTTATAATGACAGGTTAACTACATATTCATTCTATATTACCCTCATAGCTGATTAACTGATTCAAAAGCAATCAAACTGTATACACACACACACACAACCCCCCCCCCCCGCCACACACACACAAAATGCTGGGATTGCTAATACTGAGTGTCAACTCGATTGGATTGAAGGATGCTAAGTATTGTTCCTGGGCGTGTCTGTGAGGGTGTTGCCAAAAAAGATTAACATTTGAATCAGTGGATTGGGAGAGGCAGACCCACTCTCCATGTGGATGGGCACTGTCTAATCAGCTGCCAGTGTGGCTAGAATAAAGCAGGCAGAAGTTGGAAAGAGCAGATTTCTGAGTCTTCTGGCTTTTATTTTTTTCCATGCTGAATGGTTCCTGCCCTCGAACATCAGCTTTTGAACTCTTCAGTATATACCAGTGCTTGCCAGGGGCTCTCAGGCTTTTGGCCACAGACTGCACTATCAGCTTCCATATTTTTGAGGTTTTGGTACTGATGGGATGGCTTCTTTAGCCACTTTCTAAGAATTATGTTCATTAATTACATCATAAGCTACATATTTCCAAGTAACACGGCTGCTTTACCTAGTTGAGAAAATGCTCTTATGCTTTATTAGTTTTCAAATTCTGAGTGTGTTACAATGTCGAAGTTAGAAAACGTGTTAAAAGGCAATTTTTTATTCTCATAAATTATTAAAATTGTAGTGACTACAGTTTATCTAAATATTACAATAGCCAATCCAGGGCAAACATTTAAAGGGACATTTTGAAGTTAGAAATAAAACGAAACTCATGTTAAGAAATCTAAGAAGATATCTATAGTTGTAAGATGTATGGTTACTTTCCCTACAAATTAAAAAAGAACAATGATCTCAATTAAGTTAAGATATGCCCTCAATTGTAGGATGCATTAAAATGTGAAAAAGTGCAAGTCTGACTTTTGATGAGGTTTCTCTTTATTTTGCTGCATCTCTTCCAAATCTTGACAGTTTTCCAAATGAACACCACTTAGGGTTGGGAGTGATGGTTACAATTAGCTTCAAACAAGTCAAATACCAGTCAACTCACAGCAGTTTTCCACTTGCACAATAAAGGTTATGTTCTAATATTTATTTTACAATAGGAAATACCATCTTAATCTACAGATTCCTTAAAAGAAAATAGTCTTTCATCTACCCATCAATCAATGTAATACTATAAGAATAGGATTTTTAATACATCACATAGTGACACACTCAGTTGGATATATTCAATTGCTATTGGTGATGAAATTATTATTTAATTATCGTCAATGCTGCATCAAATATTACTAGTAGGGAATTTTAGAACAATGATAGTTGATGGTAATTACTTAATCAATTTCATAGTACTGATCAGCTAAGCAAAATTTTCCCAATTAAAGTAAATAACTAAACCTGAAATAGTATATTTGTGGCATTAAGAATTTTGACCGTCAACCACAGTATTAATAGACAGATAATGAAACTTTTTCCAGAAGAGCAAAGCTTGTTTAGGGCAGAACACTTGTTTTGTATTAGTATTCTCTAGGAATAGTTGGAGGACTTTCTCTTTTCCTCCCTGGCAGTCGTGACCTCCAGACCTTCATTCCTCTCTCACTTTCTCCCATTGTTTTCTTCCTGCTTCTATATTTTGCTCCCTCCCTTCATTCTTTCTTTTTCTTTTTTTTTTCTCCCTTGCTCAAATTAGTAATTTGGTAATGTATCCTGATATATTTTCTTTTGGTTTTACTTAAAATAATTATAATTTTAAATGTTGACATTTCCTCAGAATTTAAGGGGAGATTTATTCATTCAACTAAGAAATACCCATTATTGATTAATCTTTACTTCTACGTTCAAAATAGCTTTTGTTGTTGTGAGAGTTGTTGCTAACATGGGGAGGGAGACTTGTCTTCACCTTTCTGGGCAGTCACTATATAGAAAGGGCTTCGTGAGATTTACATACTGCACACACGTCAATGAAAAATCCCTACACTGACTTACTGAGGGATTCAGTATTCCTTAGACTACTTATCTAAGCCTCAACATTGTTGCCTTCATTGAAGCCTAGGTGTATCCAATTACCTACCAAAAAAAAATTTTTTTGGCTAGGTGATTAGGTGAAAGACACGTGTTAATGAACTCAAACCAAACACTGTAGAAGCATAAAAGCAAATTATAAGTTACAAACTTGCCCCTCCAGCTCTGAGATCCTGCCCTTCAATGAAGCTTTAGATGCCCATCAGAAAACCCAACCAGGGTTCCCAGGTCTATTTTCAGCTATGGAATGTCAGGCTATTTGTCTAATGACACTACCTCCTCAAACAAACTTGCTTACCTGTAACTTACTCCCTGGTGTAAGGTCACATTTTTCTTTGTCCTTGCCAGCTAGGCATAATGGGTAAGGTTTTGTCTTGTCATCTCTGGCTTTCCTCCCTCCTAAATGAAAAGAAGATGGCAGAATGTTTGCTTTCTATTGAGAGAACCCAATACCCAGATACCTTGGGCAGCAATGGAAACTTGATGTAAACAAAAAATATGTTGCAAATTTAAATTATAATGAAAATTAAGAGCTGCTGGGTTTCAGGCACATTAGTGTCGATGCTTTAAAGAAATGGGGGAAAACTATTATACAATAAATTTGCAGAATATGTGTCTGGTCTGTTTGTATGTGAACCCAGTGCAGGTCAGCATGGATGTTACAGCTGAAAAGATGAAGCAAACTGTTGATGAAGATGGGCACCACTGGAACTCAAATCCCCAGTGCCAATGTCAGCATCGCTACTGACTCACTAGAGGAGAGTTTAGTGCAAAACACCACTTCTATAACAAGGGAAATTTCTAACAGTATCTCTTTTTCTTTTCTTTTTTTTTTTTTTTTTGTAGAAAGTGATTTATTTAAAGAGAGAGAGAGAAACAGGAGAAGGAGAGAAAGAAACAGCTAACTCTCACACTGAGTGAGAGAATCCAGAAAGATGGAATCCAGGAGAGGAAAGCAGCTTCCACCAGAGTGTTAGGGAATAAAGAGAGAGATGGAGTTTAGGAGGAGAAGACAGGCTTCCATGAGAGAGTGTGGAAGGGGACTCCAGAGGGGAAATCCAGGAGAAAGATGGCTTCCACGAAGGGAGTGTTCGTGGAAGGGGATCTAATTGTATCTCTTATCATTAAAATGAGATTGAATTATATTTAATAGTTAACATTTTCATGCATATGTGGATTTCCACAATTTATAAATTCACTGTTATATTGATTGGTTTGGAACTCTCCCTGCTGACCATGGAGAGTAGAGCAAGTAGATATGTCAATGAATTAGTAAATGTAATGAGAAAGATAATATAGCCTCTGAACCCAAGTAGGAGTGATGTAAAAATTGGACGTTTTGTGGATTACACCCTCACTTGATTTCTAGATCTAAGAAGAAACAAGCATTTTATGGCAATTCTAACATAACCAGTTAATAGTTGTGAAGCTTTGTGAAATGTGTATTTATGGGTTTAATTTTTGTTATTTCTTTTTCTTTTTTAATTTTTACTTCTTTTTAGAGACAAAGTCTTATTCTGTCACTCAGGCTGGAGTGCACTAACATGATCATAATTGACTGTCACCTTGAACTCCTGGGTGCATGTGATTCTCCTGCCTCAGCCTCCCAAATATTTTAATCAATATAATGAGAAGGTTGTAATCTTTGTTTTTTAAATAAAATTCTAATAATATATGGGAATATATCTGAAAATAGTTTGTAATATCTAAAGTTTTAATCCTGTATAATATTTATAAAGTAATAATAATAACCTTAATAATAATTGAGAGAGATTACAATTAAAATCTTTTGAGGCTTGACACAATGGCTCATGTCTGTGATACCAGCATTTAGGGAGGCTGAAATGGGTGGGATCACTTGAGCCCAGGACTTTGAGGCTAGCCTGTGTGTGTATACACACACACACACACACACACACAAATTAACTGGGCATGGTGGCAAATTCCTGTAGTCCCTACATGGGAAGCTGAGATGGGAGGATCCTTTTAGCCCCAGGAGGCAGAGGCTGCAGTGAGCTAAGACTGTGTCATTGCACTCCAGCCTGGATGACAGAGTGAGATCCCATCTCAAAAACAAAAATTTGGATACACGACTATGTTGAAGACATTATCAATAATACGGACTCAGGACATGAATTGATGTCACTTTAATTAAAAGTAAAAAATTTATTCAAGAACTATTAAAAAATACTTGTCTAAATATTTGGTTTTTAGGAATGAACATAAGACTAGAAATTGACAAAACCTAGTATTGTATTTGATAAGGAGTGGAGTATGCTGCCCCTTAATGTATAGCCTCAGTGGTAGGATGCAATGAAGGCTTGTGCTGGTCCAGGACCTCCCTTCTGCCCTGGTAGGGGGTCTCCTTGGGGCAGAAGAGGCTGTTGATGCGGGAGATTTGGGGGTGGGTCCAATAGAGGTTCCCCCTACCAGGACACAAAACAATTTCAGAGCCAACGGATTGAGGATGTCAGTTGAGATAAGATATTTCATTACACTATGTCTTAGATATCCAAGATTTCCTTCTAAAAATGTCTGAGATGTGATCAACCCACATACTAAGGTGCATGGTATAAACCTAACTCCAACATTATTTTCCAAGTATTTCATTGTTTTCTGGTGCATATCCAGTGAAACAATTGTAAGATGTAAAGGAGGGCAAAGTTACACAGGCTTGTATCATCACCATAGCTCTCCCCAGTTACTAGCTATTTTTTCCTAAGATGTAAGCAAGAGAATTAAAAGGAAGACGGAACAAGATCATAGAGGAGTAACAGATGGTATAACTGTAAGTGAAATGCCACTCCAGATACAATAGCAATGTGCAGCTGGAAGGCAAAGGACTTGAGCCATGGGATTCCATTCTCTACATAAGATTTCTGAATGATTACAGACTTGGGGTGCCTCATGCATTATCATGGGCTGACGTTGTAAGTTGGTAAAATGATTTGCTTTCTCACATTTTTATTACTGCTTCTTTGTGCTTTCCTGGAATCTTGCCAGAGAGAGAGAGAGAGAGAAGAACAGGAAGAACGAAGAAAGAAGACAAAAGAAAGAGAGAAGTAGAAAGAATTCAAGAACGATTTTGTGCATGTGTGGAAGTATTGGTTTTTCCTGACACAAAGGAGAGTGCTTTGTCATTGTTTTCTTTATAACATTGATGGATTTCTTGTTGAGTGGGTATTGGGCTTTAGTTAAACATGACAGAAGCAGAGATTTATAGATAGCTGTCTCAGAGGCTGTTTGAAAGGCCACATAATGTCTCAGGGCACAAATGTGTTTTCAGTGTTCACTTCTGGTAAACAACCAACAATTTCATACACTCCACCCCTTGGCCCTGATTAGAGCACTTTCCTTGAAAAATGAAGTAGACCCTTGATGAAATCCGAAGCTAGGGCAGAAGAGAAGGTAGGAAGTGGGTTTGGTTTTTGTTGTTTTGTTTTCTGTTTTTTGTTTGTTTTCTTATTTCAACTTAAACATTCACAGGAAGAACTGTGATATACATGTTGTCCTATGTTTTGTATTCTATAGAAAGACAATATTCTGGATGATGAATTGTGTTCTAAAGACCATTAATTTCCTCCTTATAACTGATAGCTCTAGAGAAATTCTACCTATCTGTGCATATATATGTGTGTGTGTGTATATATACATATATATGTGTGTGTGTGTATATATATACATATATATGTGTGTGTGTGTATATATACATATATATGTGTGTGTGTGTGTGTATACATATATACACACACACACACATACACATATTATATATATATGAAATATGTGTATAATGTTTCTTGGTGAGAGCAAAAATGTAAAAATTAGGAGTTAGACACAAACATATCACTGGATGCTTCTCTCTTCCTCTCTGTCTCTTATTCTCTCAGTCTCATGCATGGATTGTACAATCAGTTATAGTATTCTTTTTAACTCAAAACACATCAAAAGCTTTTATCATGTTATTATAAATCATGTAGTTCCTGTGCCAAAATGTTCTTAGTCCTCTGATTTCAGATTCCCTGTGTTTTCAGTGCTTCACAATTTTTTATAGTACAGAAATCAGGATTTTTTTCCATAAAACCTTTTTTCTGCATTTAGTATTATTTCCTTAGTCAAGATCCTATTAAGTGAACTAAGTTGGTATGAACACTTTCAGGACTTATTATTCATATTGACAAGTGGCTTTTCAAAAATCTTTTATCAATTTATATTCCTACAAGAGTCACTTTTCCATACCCTCACCAGCAGAGGAAACTTTCAGCTTTTAAAAATATTTTGCTAATTATTTTTAAATGTTTAAAATTAACTAGTAAGGCTGAACAAACCCATTTTATTAACTATTTAAAAAATAGTTTGCCTCCTAAATCTTAATAAAATCTTAGTGTTTCTTTTTTATGACAAATTTTATATATCAAAGGTACTGTCACAGTATCCTCAAATATTTATTTGCCAGATTGCATTTGCCTTTAGGTTTGTATTATTTTTCAAAGGCTTTGTTCATTTGCATCTTTATTAAGATCAAGCAGAAGGAGAAATCTTAGTAGTATATTTTGAAAATGTAGTGAGAGTCCTTATCAAGAAACAGGAAGTGAAAAGAGTTCAACAATAGCCAAATAAATGGTAGGGGCAGACAAGTGTCCTCTTTGTTTAGATAAAGAGGCAAACTCCAGCAAAAGAGCACTTTCGGCCCGGTGTGGGGTGGCTCACGCCTGTAATCCCAGCACTTTGGGAGGCCGAGGCAGGTAGATCACGAGGTCAAGAGATCGAGACCATCCTGATCAACATGGTGAAACCCCGTCTCTACTAAAAAACTATAAAAAATTAGCTGGGCATGGTGGCGCGTGCCTGTAGTCCCAGCTACTCAGGTGGCTGAGGCAGGAGAATTGCCTGAACCCAGGAGGCGGAGGTTGTGGTGAGCCAAGATCGCGCCATTGCACTCCAGCCTGGGTAATAAGAGCGAAACTCCGTCTCAAAAAAAAAAAAGAGCACTTTCAAACCCAAAGTATAAGTTTTAGATCCTGCAGTATACCTTTGCAGGTTCTTAAGTTTACCAACCTGTCAAGGGCAAATAGAACTAAAATTTTTATGCTGTCGTGTAATAGTGTACTACTTTCCCTTGGTGTCCTTGGTGGGGAAAGGAAATAAAAGTTGTATTTTTCCCATGTGGTACTGACTAGGAGTGAGGGAAAAGGGGGAAAGGGAGACTCTCCAGAGGGGAACAACGACCTTGCTGCCTCCCAAAGTGAGTTTCTTCTCTTCACCTGAGCTTGTCAGGAGGCATCTCATCACCAGCTCAGCTGGCAGGGAAAGGCAGGGACGTGGTGAACCATGCTAAGTAGGAATGCCTTTCCACACTGTGGTCATTCAGATTACAGCACATTTACCATGTCTGGAAACCCAATGGTAGCAGAAACAGTAACTAGTGTTCAAAAGAACAGTCTCCCGAAAACATCAGGGCTGTGTCAGAATTAACTATTTTTCTATTCATTTCTGTAAAAGCATATGTCCAGTTTAGATAGTTAAAATAGAAACAGCTAACAAGTTACTTAGATAAGATAGTTTTATAAAGGTGTCCAGAATTAAAGGGAAGAACTGGAACCATTTGGGCCCCATAGAATTACCTGATGGTTCATTTAACAGCCATGAGTCAAAAACGACTATTATGTACCGTCTATACCATCTACACTGTGCTTGGCTCTAAGGATATAAGGACAAAGAAACGTCTGGTTTTGACTTTTCATTGTTCATTAGCAGCCAGGACAGTCATAGGATGATAAAAATGGTTTTAAAAATTAATCTGTTTTGAACGCTCTCTCTTCTTAACACCCAGATTCTTATTTTTGTATTAGATGTAAAGATTTAGTAGAAAAATAATTTGAAGTTCACAGAAATCATCTGGAAGCATCTCATAAAAGTGAATGATATTGTTTGGCTCTGTGTCCCCACCCAGATACCATCTTGAATTGCAGCTCTCATAATTCCCAGATGTTGTGGGAGGGACTGGGTGGGAGATAATTGAACCATTGAGGCAGGTTCCCCCATACTGTTCTCATGGTAGTGAATAAGTCTCACAGGATCTGACAGTTATATAAGGGGTTTCCACTTTCCCTTCTCTCTCATTCTTTCTTGGTGCTTCCACTTAAGAAGTGCCTTTTGCCTTCCCCCATGATTATGAGGCCTCCCAGCCATGTAGAACTGTGAGTCCATTAAACCTCTTTATCTTCCCAGTTGGGTATATCTTTATCAGTAGCATGAAAACAGACTATAGCCGGGCGCGGTGGCTCACGCCTGTAATCCCAGCACATTGAGGGGCCGAGGTGGGTGGATCACGAGGGCAAGAGATCAAGACCATCCTGGTCAACATGGTGAAACCCCGTCTCTACTGAAAATACAAAAAATTAGCTGGGTACGGTGGCCCGTGCCTATGATCCCAGCTACTCAGGAGGCTGAGGGAGGATAATTGCCTGAACCCAGGAGGCGGAGGTTGCGGTGAGCCGAGATCGCACCATTGCACTCCAGCCTGGGTAACAAGAGCGAAACTCTGTCCCCCCCAAAAAAAATGAAAAGAAAAAAAAACAAACTTTCTTACAGTGCATTTTCAGCATGCCTACTTTAAAAGAAATGGTTAATATGTACCAAATTTTCATTAGCATGACCAATGCCCACCAATGTCACTCTAAGTCTAAACCACTGAAGTATGCATGGATGGCCAAAATGTTCTGACCTAGCCTGAAAAGCTAGGACACCACATAGCAGGTACTGTAGATTCATCATGTTCAACACACTCTGGACTTCTAGCCTGATTGACACTGGCTTTCTGAGTGCTTCTTGACAGCAATATGTTGTCGATAGGATTTACATCAAATGTTATTTATTTTCTATTAAGTAACAATAGTATAAATAGACTAAACTCTTGGTTGAGAATTTGAAAAAGAAAAGGAAATTTTAGATTAGCCATAGGAGGAAGAAAGAAGAAAGTCTTTGAGGATTGATTATTTGGATACCTAGTTTAGCACAATGGTCATTTTATTACGAATCTATTAACTCCTAAATACTAACACAGTTTAGCTCAATGATTAAGGTGAAGGTCTTTAGAACATGGCAGGAATTTGTCTGAATTCCGGCACTCACTGGGAACTTGTTCTGCAGTCTTCAGTAAGCTGGTTGGCCTCCCAAAACCTTCACTTCTCCTAAGGAAAATAGGAATAGTAATGCCTATTTCATAGGGTTATATTGAGGATTAATGAATACATTATTTTAAAAACATTTTTTTTAAATGCCAGATTCAACAACCCTTTGCTTATTTTCTATAATTACTTTAAAGATATTAAGTAGTGGTTGACCTTAGCTTTAAGCAGGCCTGGGCCATTTGTGAATTTCTGGTTGTCTCTCAGCTGTAACAAACTCTATCTGCTTTTGAAGATCCAGGGTCTTCCACAGCCAAGAGATAGAATAAATATCTCTTGGGGAAGAGGTGGTCATTTCTTGGCCTCAAACTCCTTGACTTGAACACCGATCTCTCCCTCTGGTATAAGGACCCAGGACCTCTTCTCATCTTGCTCACCTCCTGGATCCAGATCTCTGATTTATTTTGGATCTCACGTCCACTGGAACTCTAATCTCAGCCAGCTGGCCCCATTCCCAGTTGCAGCCTGGCAAACTCTGCCCTTCTGCTCCCCGGGTATTACCTGCACCTTCTTCATGAGTCTGATGTTCCATGAGAAGTTACTTAGATAAGCTAGGTGGATAGACCACCAGGTTTTTGTTTCCAAGGTTTAAGAAAGAATATACATGATTGCTCAACAGATAATAAGTTGCATTGGAACTAATGATTTTAACAGTAGGCTTTTAAAGTAAAGACATTGTGGCTAAATAAACTCTAGACCATGAGACAAAAGACCTATATCTGCATTCGCTGTAAATTTAACACAGAGCAGTGAAAGTTAACAGATCTCCATCACATCTAATGTCTCCTGTCACCAAAACAGGAGTTTTATCCAGTAAGGTCCCTGGCACATAGTAAATACATGCTAAGTATTTGTTGAATTTATACATAAATGACAGCAAGAGATGAAAAGATGGTACAATTCAGTATTACTGTTATTCCAAGTTCTTCTCTGGGTCATCATCTTTATCTTTTCATTAGGGAGTGGTTTTTTTTTTTTTTTTTTTTTGAGACGGAGTTTCGCTCTTGTTACCCAGGCTGGAGTGCAATGGCGCAATCTCGGCTCACCGCAACCTCCGCCCCCTGGGTTCAGGCAATTCTCCTGCCTCAGCCTCCCGAGTAGCTGGGATTACAGGCACGCGCCACCGTGCCCAGCTAATTTTTTGTAATTTTTAGTAGAGACGGGGTTTCACCATGTTGACCAGGATGGTCTCGATCTGTTGACCTTGTGATCCACCCGCCTCGGCCTCCCAAAGTGCTGGGATTACAGGCTTGAGCCACCGCGCCCGGCCAGGGAGTGGTTTTATGGCTTCTCCTGTTAAACTTTAATACTGTACAACCCCTCTTGCTCGTAGAAAGCCCTAACAGAGAAAATGTAAAGTTTCTAAAGGAAAGTGTGCCAATTAATTTTATTTTTTCCTCTTGCTATCTTTACAACTGTATTTTCCTTTGGTATTGAAGATAAAAGATTTTATTTTGAATTTCAAAAGTTTTATACATATATTGATATATGCCTATATATGTGTAGGTATTTATGGTTTTAAGTAAATAGAATGCTTTCATTTTTCCTTTTGAGTTGTCTAAGAGGACAACTCTATGTGTTTTTACTCAAAGTCATGTAACTTGGGGGACAGTAGGAGAGAGGGACCCAGCAACTCAAGCTTCTGATCATGTGACAGTAAGCAGAACATGCTCTCTAGGGCCACGCTGAGCATGTTAAGGTAAGTTTGCTTCTTTGTGAATAAAGGGTCAGATAAAATAGGGTTCATGCCTGAGGAGCACAACGGTTGGCCAGGCTGACAGTTGAGAAGAGCTGGGTCTTTGCAGATCATTTGAGAGCATCTCAGGAGTTATTCAGGGCAACAGAGCCCGGCTCATGAGTACAGCCCCTCATCTGGTTGGCCGGTCAGTTTTCATACACTCTAGATGCTTTTCAGCTCACCGAATTGTGTCCTGTCAACCCAAAGCCACTTTTTGATCTTAACTTTTTACCATCAAAATATGATGACTTGTCTAATGTCTAGATGGTAGCACAATGAATGGTAGTATAAGAAAAGAGTCCTTTTCCTTCCTGACGTGTATCCTACAGGTGGACTTTTACATTATGGTATCCTTCATCTTTTGCTGTGTAACAAGCCTTCACAAAACTTAGTGGCTTGAAAAAGCATTTTTCTCACAAATATACAACTTGAGCAAGGCTTGGGATGAAAGCGGTGGCTAATCTGCTCCCTCTGGCATCTGTTGGGGTATCCCGCTAGGGCTTGGAGGGTTTGCTTTCAAGGCGAATCACTCACAGAACTGGCATGTGGATGCTGGGGTTCAGATGGGGGCTCAACCGGTGCTGTGATTTTTTTCCAAGTGGGCTTCTCCATGGGGGGCATGGGATTCCTCACAACATGGCAGCTGTGTTCTAAAAGAGTAAGTCCTGAAAAAGCAAGTCGGAGTGCTTGGCCTTTATGATCCAAACTCAGAAGTCACATTGTCTCTCTCAACTAGTGAAGGCAGTAAGAAGTTTAAGAGAAGGGGACATTGGCCAGTACAGTGGCTCAGGCCTGTAATCCCAGCAGTGTGGGAGGCCAAGATGGAGGAACCCTCGAGCCCAAGAGTTCAAGACTAGGCAACATAGCAAGACCCTGTCCTTAACAACAACAACAACAATTAGCCAGACATGGTAGCGTGCATCTGTGGTCCCAGCTATCTGAGAGACTGAGATGGAAAAATCACTTAAGCTTGAGAAATAAAGGCTTCAGTGAGCCATGATGGCGTCATGGTACCCTACCCGATACTGGGAGACAGGGCAAAACCCTGTCTCAAACCAACAACCACAAAAACAGTAAGAAAAGAGGTCACAGATTCTAATTCTCAACTGCAGAGTGACAGGTTTCTAGAGGTACTTGCGGGATAGGAGATACTGCTGTGAGCATCTAGAGAAAATACTATTGTCGCAATAACTATTGTGATGTACATTTAGAAGAGCTCATGAAAAAACATTCCTGGCTTCTGTACTACTGGAATCAGCAGCTGAAGCTGGCCGCCTCATACTATAACAGGGAGACATTGATTAGGGTGGTTCAGAACCTTCCCTCTCAGGTATTCTTGGTCTCAAAAAAAAAAAAGAAAGAAAGAAAGAAAAGAAAAGAAAATGATAGGAAGAATGTTTTCTGCAAGTGTTAGATAGTAGTGGCTTTGAAAACATAAACGCTAGCCTTCAGCCGGCCCCCAGGGTATGTTTACAAGACTGGGCAAGTCTACCTAAGGCCACATGAAAAGTTATGCTTAAGCAATTTCTCCAGTTTAAAATAAAGAGAGAGTTTTGAACGTTTGTGACATATGGCCGTTCAGTGTTCTCTTGAGAAGATTTTTAATTTTCTCTTGTCAAACAATTACATTTGAGTAGTTCAGCTCAGAATGAAATATGCAGAATTTAAAGAGGGTTTTGCATCATTCATACTGTCTCGGTGTTATTAATGTCAGGAAATGAGGCCTGCATTAGTCTGTATCAGTCAGAGCTCTTAATTGCTAGCAAAAGATACCATCAGTGGCTGCTTTAAACATTGGAGGGATTCCTTGACAGAATGTTGAGTAATTCACAGAATTTCTGAGAAGGCTGTCGAATCCAGCTTAGGAAACAGTAAAAGAGAGTCTGGACAAGAGTGAGGAGCACAGCTTCTGTCACCCTTGAAACTAGGGTGGTAAGGACGCTGATGCCATCTCCACTGAGTGGAGGAGGCCATTGCAACCACACACTGCAGTCGGTTACCAGCCTCATTACAAATGTTGGTCCTAGAAAACTGGATTTTGCCATCACCATAATCACCACCACCACAGTAGATTCTCCCCAGTCCCTGGATTACTAGCTCTGGGTCCAGAGTTTTGGGCCGATCCATTTCATTTGTGAAGTCTAGGCTCTGGGAGAAAAGCTGATAAAGCAAGCATCTAGCCTTTTCAGGTTCTTTTAGAGTGAGGCATGCTCTCTTTTATGCAGATCTTGCAATGGGGATTTCCTAAATAAAGAAAGGTAAACAGAAAAGGCAGATTATAAAGTTATCACGCTAATAGTTTTTCAGGTAACTTTTTCTTGCTGTTTACTAAGGTAAATTATAGCCGTTTATTGAGGGGTGCTACAGGAAAATTTCTCAGGCAGGCATGTCTATAATACTCCCACTTTTCTTAGTGTTAATATAATATATTCTCAGAGCTCTGCAGCATAAATTGAAACTGAAGTGCCAGGAAGCATGAAAAATAGCAGACTGACAATATACTGTGTCAGTGCTTACAATTATGGGCTTTTAATATCTGGATCATTCAACTACTGCATCGATGATGTATCAAGCCTGGGAGTGGTGTGGCTCTGTGGGCTGGAAGGCCTTACTGCTTCCCCAGATCTCAGTCCACGACATTGATGGGAATAGTTCCGAGAAGACAGCCCACAGGCAATTGGGCCCCACCAATCTTATAGGACAGAGTCCTGATAACTATTAGGCAGGATGTCTGTGGCACCCTGTTGAGTTATTCCCAGTAATATATTATAGAAACATTATAAAAACCAATTTTTAGGAAATTCTGCATTTCCTTTAAAAGCAGATCCATCTCAAATGACTATTCTTGTTTAGAGAGGTGACCAGATGTATAAAACTAGACGTTTCCAATTTAGTATGTGTTTTAGAAGCCAGAGGATATTTTCAAGTTTCTTACTTCACTTTTCTCATCTTAAAACTGATCTTACAATTACAACCCAGAGGTTCCCTGCAAATTTAAAATATTCATTCAATTAATAATCTTGAATCTAATAAATTGACAAAAGGCATAAAAAGGATTTTTAAAAATGTAAAGAAAATACTGATTCAAGTAACTCGACCTCAAATTAAAACATGCAAAAGTGCAGGGCTGGTTCTGCTGACTGGGTGTAATGTATGTATTCTCGGTGTTTCATGAGTACCATAGAAAACTTGAAACAGAGTTCAGCTTCCTATCCAATTTGCATTCAGTTATGATATGGTCCCCTTTTCCAGACCCCATCTGGATATTCTTTAGTGTTCAACCATCAGTGCTTCACCGTTGAAGAGATATTGCATCTTTTAAATATCACAATAGACAAGAAGATATAAATGAGAGTTAATAATCGTCAAATGTGCCTATTTCCTTTTCCTATAAATTAGAGCATGCTTTCCTACTGAATTTTGCAAGAAGGAAAACAGACTCCCTCCTGCTGATGTGAGGCGGCAGTGCTAAATCTCCCTCAAGATTCGCTTTGGCTTCTTACAACTGTACGTTAGTACCTTTTTATATGCAATTTTACTTCATTTAGTCTTTAAGGTTGTGCCTGAGGTTAGTTTAAAAGGTTAGTTAAATGTTAATGGATGTTAATGCTACAATTAAATTGTTAAATCAATTGAAAACTGTGGCTCCATCTCTATCTACGTTAGTGCCGGCCTGAGCTGCATTGGCGTATAAATTAAAAGCTGTAAATCTAGTGAAGTCTAATTAGAGACCAAATTTCTCATTTATCTTATTTTCACAGGACTGTAAGCACTGATAGATAATCAACGAAGGGCTAAAACTTTTTAACATTAAAAAACTATTTTATCTATTTCAGGATTCAGGTGACTGATTATAATTCCGATCCAATTACTGTAAAAGGTCATATGTGAAATGAAGTTCTTTCAGACACTCTAAGTTTTATTTTATAAGTTTGCATACAGCCCACTACCACCCTCATCCCCAAAAGCAAATATAAATACATTATTCAAGACTGACTTTAATGGTGTCTTAGAGTAACCTTGGTGCTAAACTGTGTGTTTAATAGACTACTGCATTAACTGGAAGGAGTAAAGATGGATTTCGATGCTTTGTGGGAGATTCTTCAGGAAGCAAAATTAAGCCTTCATGGGTGTCTAAGGTGACAATTGTTCATTGTTGTTTCAAATTGGCTGTTGCCATCTTGCTTTACCCAATGTCTAAGAAAACATGCATATAAAGCCTTCAAATGAAAGGATTTGTCAAGCCTAATCTTCCTCAGTTCACTGCTGTAGAACTACTCTGCTGAAATTACTCTCGAGTGGCTCAAGCTTGGTTTCACTATATTTAATCAAACTACTTTAAAAAACATTCCTTTTTCCTGTTCTTCAAGTTATGACACAAAGATATGATCCAACCACAGCTTTTGATGTACAAATGCTTACATGAATTAATGCTCACATAATGCTCACATGAATTTGCACCTTATCAGCAAAATTAAAAATTTTCTTGCTAAACATAGGGAGACTCATAGGTTCCAATTTGCAAAGCTGTTACTATTGTGTTATGACACAATAATATATATAATAATAATATATATTGTGTTATAACACTTTGGTGTCATTATTACTTTAAAGATCTTATGAAAGTGATGTGTTCTGTGAATGCTAATTTTGTAAATAAAATACTATAATCGGAGAACAAGTTATGAATGGAATTCAACAAGAAGGCCTCATGCCTGTAATAAAGACGTAACCCCCTTTTTTCTTGGTATTGTGAGTCAAGTTTCAGCATTGATTAAACCACAGAAGAACACCACAAAGTGAATTGCTGAGCAGATTGAATGTTCTGAACTTTTTGCTTTCTTAATTTTGTCATGAATTCAGATCTCCTAAAACTCTTGATCACAGACTCTGCAGGGAAAGTGCCATGTTAGGTTGCTTGTCCCCTGAAGCAAATGAAAAAGATGTTCTATTTTTTTTTTTCACCCTTAAAGGAGCACTGATTTCCTGACAGCGTGTTTGTTTCTTTTTTTGCAAGCATTCCAAGCTCAAGAACTAACTCACTGTACCCAGCTTAACAAAAATCAGTCTGTATTCATGAATTGCTGGGCCTTTCAAGTGGAATGGGCTGCTAGATCTTAACCGGGGACATTGCACTTGCATTGAAATGGTGCAGATGGTTTTCCACTTAAGTCTCTGGCAGGGAACATGGAACCTGTCCCTTGCTTTCAGTTTCTTTAGCCGAGCAGCAAAAGCAATAGCGAAAGACACTATTTTGGCTTTATTTTGGGCTATCACTCTCCTTGCAGAAAGACCCTGGGGAATTCTTTGAGTAGAAAAACTAGGATGAGATCACAGAGCTCCCTGGTCACCGATCTTCTGGGAACAAGAGTTTTTATATTCGATTGTTGACAAGCATGATCCACAGTGACTAGACAGACACCTAAGGCTTTCTGCTTTAATGATCTCTGAGAGGGCTCTGAGGCTGAAACTTAAATTCTGCTGTTAAAAATAGGTTCTTTTGAATTACAAATTTCCTTCCCTACACAAATACAAACATCTTTTAAATTCAACAAGCTACTCTCACTCATAGTGTGTCAACATAGAGCTGCCTCAGATCTTGTTCAAGGGCTGGTGGAGGGCATGGGTGAGTGTGATTTTCTTGGAGGGTGGAGAGGTGGGGCCTGAGCAAGGATCACTCCCCCATTGGAGGAGGCAGAACAGGGCTGTGCTTCAAAGCCTCAGCTCAGAAGGCAACAAGCAATGAAACTCAAACCTGTCTCTTCCACTCGTTCTCTGGTGTCGGCAAGTCTCTCAACCTTTCTTAACTGGCATTTTCTCCGCTTTTTCTTATCCATCCATATTCTCATGACTTTATATCTTATTTGATTGCAGGAAACCAGTAAATATTTTTCTTTCCTTTTTTTTTCTTTTTTCAGATTTGATCTGAAAATCTGATGATGTTCCCCAAACTCCTATATTCAAAAGTTGTATCCGTATCTCTACTTAGACACATTCATTCATTTATTTTTTTCATTGACTGTTGAATACCCACAATATGCTACCCACTGTACCAGGCATTAGAGGCTTTATAATGAAAAACACAAAATACTTTTCCTTGTAGCACTTAACGTTCTAGTGGGGGATATAAACAAGCAAACAGAAATCTAATGCAATTTCAAAAAGGGATATATTCTAAGAAAAAATGGAAGTGAAACTAGAAAAAGTGATTGAGCATGGTATTTGGGTTAATGTATCAGTAAGCAGAGATCTGAAGTAAGCAGGGGGCAGCCCAGTATCTAATGGATATCAGAAATGGAACACGTTGAGCAGGGCACTGGTGATGCTTGTTTCCCCAGTTTTCTCCTCCCGCCACATATAAACCTCCTCCTCTCCTGATTTTCTCATCTCAGTCAATGACAATACTCTACGTGTCAGGCCTAGAAGTCTAGGAATCTTTTTTTATTTTTTGTTTTTATTCTTTTTTTTTTTTTTTTTTTCTAGAGTAGGTCTTCATGTCCAGTTCCTGTCACGGAGCTCCTAGGACTGACATGGCAAGGGCAAAGCGTTCTTGTTGTGAATGTGTTTATGAACCAAATATTTATCAGGTGCTTACCATATGTCACATACTCTACTGGCACATTCAATGGTGACTGAAATAAACAAGGTCTTCTTCTCATGCAGTTGACAGGCTCTCAAAAGAAGACAGAGAAATTAACAAAGAGCACTGGTGTAGCAGGGGAAGTAAAATATGAAGTGACTTCCCACAGGGAACACCTAATGACTTCTGGAGAAGAGGATCAAGAGGATCTTGTAAGGGAATTCTATTTGATCATCCTACTTGAAGAATAATGAATGGAAGATCAGGTCTATAAATCCAGGTAAACTAGACTGGGTGATGACAGAAAAATGTGATGGCTAGAAGCAAGAGGAGAGGAAGAAAAAAATAAGTGGAGATGGAGAGGAGGAAGAGACTGGGGGTGAAGTTAATTTGGGGGTGAAATGAAGACTTTAGTTGAGAATGTAAAACAGGAACCTGAAGAAGGGCATGTCTTTGGTAGACATTTGTAGAAAGGGAATGGTCCCATGTAGCAAGCTCCCATGTGGTCATATGCGAAAACCTGTGTCCAACTTTATGCACCTGATGATCCAACTAACCAGCCTTCTTTTGCAAAACTTTCTGCCAGTTGCTGCCGTATCACTGTACCCTCTTCATTCTTTTTCTGTTTCTTTTTTTTTTTAAACTATCATTTGTCACTTGTTCCACCTTCTCCTACCCTTGCAAAAAACCTTACAAACACAACTTCAGCCAGGTCAATGTTAACATTGATATGTTCAGTTATATGATGTGATGAGAATGGGAATGTACCTCTGTGGTCTTCCTTCCAAAAACACATTATCCTAGTCTAACCATGAGAAAAACTTTAGACAAACCCCAAATGACTGATTTTCTACAAAATTCCTAACCAGTCCTCCCCAATGAGTCAATGTGATTAAAAAACAAAAAACAATGAAGAATCTCTAACAGCCAAGATGAACCTAAAAGGACATGACAACTGATGGTAATGGGTATTCTGGAACAGAAAAAGGACATTAAGTAAAACCTAAGGAAATCTGAATAAACTATGGACTTCAGTGAATCATGACATGTCAATATTGGCTCATTAATTTAAAATAATGCACCATAGTTATGCAAGGCGTTAATAATAGAACTGGGTGCAGGGTATATAGAAACCTTTCCTAGTATCTTCACATTTTTCTGCAAATCTAAAACAGTCCAGCGAGCACTTAAAATGTGGGTCTGTGCTCAGGCAAGAAGTTGGAATGGGAAACTTAAATTTTAAAATAAACTTAAAAAATTGTTTTAGATTTGCAGAAAATTGTTCAAATACCCATAGGTTTTAAAAGTTATTTTTAAGGACTTCAAAAATGCTCTTCCTGTTACTTCCCCCAATACATCTCATTGCCTAATTAGTGCTACTAAACCGTAAGTCCTTCCATGCGTTATTCTAAATAATGGAAAGTAGATGCCCACTGCATGACATAGTCCGTTAAAACGTCTCAGCTTGGCATTTACGGCCTGTTGTGATATATCCTTCATCTTTCTTTCCTTTTTCCTTTTTTTTTTTTAAAGTTTCCTTATTTATTTATTTTTTTGTGAGACAGAGTCTCACTCTGTCACCTAGGCTGGAGTACAGTGGCATGATCTCGGCTCACTGCAACCTCTGCCTCCCAGGTTCAAGGAATTCTCCTGCCTCAGCCTCCCGAGTAGCTGGGACTACAGGCACCCACCACCACACCCAGCTAATTTTTCTATTTTTAGCAGAGATGGAGTTTCACCATGTTGTTCAGGCTGGTTTCTAACTCCTGGCCTCAGGTGATCCGCCCACCTTGGCGTTCCAAAGTGCTGGGATTACAGGCATGAGGCACCACACCCCGCCCATCTTTCTTTTCTTATCTGTTTCCCTATTTCTTTACACAAGCATCTCAGGGTCACTCTTGCCACATCACACCAGGTGTCACTGTCTCATGGACTATCTTATCCCCCCCAGAGACTGTCAAAGTCTGTCTTTGTGCCTCCTGTCCGTCATGTATGTGTCACACATTCTTGCTGCAGGATGAATAAGTAAACTCACCTTTTCTCTGTTTCTGGCAACCCTCCTCGCCAATTTTGTACTCATACTTCTTCTGTTACATTGTCCTCTCCTCCTAATTCTGGCTTTCAAAATCTAACTCATCCTTCACCATCTACCTTGGAGATACAAGCAGAATAAGACTGACCTACGCTTAAACTCTGGTATTGCATTTTAATATTTAATAAAATTAGCAAACCTATTTTTTAAGTTTCTAATTGCTTAGAGTGAAATGGGGATTTGGTCGGAATTAAATGAAACATAATATTCATCGTAAATTCTTAGAACATAACAGGTCTTTAAAATTTACTTAAAAATTCTTATTCATAGGTCTACGATCCCCTCCCCCCATCCTGCTCCATCAGTTGACTCCACGATTTTTTTTTTGTTTGTGTCTCCTGCATATTACTTTTCAAATTTCCCTTTGCCCGTGGTTATTTGTGTCCTTCTACGACACTGAGCAATAACCCAACCTCTCTGTGTCTTCGTTTCCTTCTCTGTACAATGAGGATAATGATAGTGACTCTGTCGAAGGATTCCTTAAAGATTAAATGAGTTTTGTATGGTGCACTTAGCATGGCATGAAATTAGTGCTAGATAAGTGTTTTTAGTTATTATATCATTATTATCATTTCATCTGCCAAGACAGGAGGTATTAGAACCTATTTATCTTTATATTTTCTGCTGTGCCAAGAAAAAGAAATACCATGATTGTAGTAGGTGTTTAACGAAGGCAAGGCAGAATGGAATCTGATGCAGTCTTTGTGGATGGCCATAGTCCTTTTTGTCTGTGAGGAGGAAAATACAGATCAATAGAACCAATGACTGAGGCCATGGACCATTACTCTGCAGAGAACGTGAGGAAGAATAAACACTGAAGGGGGAGTCATGCGGGAAGAAGAGAACACAGATAGAGTTACCAGGAGCAAAAGTGCTGAGAATGAGCTGCATTAAATAATGCAGCTGTTATTGGTGCCTGATGAATAAATGAACAACACTAATGTAACTTCATGCATACTCATAGAAACATTCCCCCGAAGGATAAATTGCTAGAAAACATCATCTGATATACTAATGTGGAACGTTCAACATCAGACAAAGTCTCCCAAATTGGAAGTCTAAGTAAAGTCTTCACATGGAAGTATGACTTGATTTTATTTAATCATTTGGTTATTTTCATTATCCTGGGTGATTAAATAACTCATATTGGAAGTACTGGTGTAAGCAATGCTGGTGTGCTGCAGAAACACTGCATAGTAGCCACATACTTCCAAAAGTAAACGTAAAATTAAATATCTCGTCATCTATTAGTGATCATTTTTCTACTGTATAGTTCAAGCTGTAATGGACAGTCCAGAAATGTTCCAGTGGACCTTAGATTTTATTTCTTCTTACTTGTTTTTATTGTCTTCTATCTGTGACCTTTGAACCAGGATAATAGCCTAAAACATAATTGCAATAGACCTTGTAAATTAGAAATACGACCCACGTGTTTCCATTTTTGGACAAAGGATAAAAGTGTGTTTGAGTGGCTTTTTGTTTTGTTTTTCATCAAGTTAGAGTCTAGAAATCTGTATTTGTCGTCTGTAGTAAGTCATTAGCATGTTCCAAAGTCAGAGGAAGAACCTACATTTTCTCAAACCGTTTAAAAAGAGGCAGGGTTATTATCTGAAAAATCCAAGCCAGATATGGAAGCAGCGTCAGACTGCCCTGAAAGAGGTGATGTGAAGAGCCCCATTACTTTTATGGGCTTGACCTGATCTCTCATAAAACTTTCCTCCGTGATTTCTCAGTACACTACGAATCCTGTAGGCACCCTGAAAGGGAAATGAAACTCTTCCAGCTTGGATTTAAACTTGACCCCAAAGCATATATGTTTACTGGTCTCATAAACCCAATGCAACCATAGCATTCTTGACTCAAAATCAGGGCAGTGACAAAGGGTGATTTGTCACCGGTGGTGACATCATTGTGGTCACCGAGAGCATCATGGCCTGTCTTAGCATGTCCTTTGCAGGGGAGCACACACCATCCACGCCAGGGAATAGGTAGACACATGGCCCCCGTTAGCAGTTTGCCAAGGTCCTATTGAGAGGCAACAGGTAAAATGATTTGGAATTCTTGGAGCTGCTTCCTGAGGTAGTGCCTTGAATCACCAAATAACAGGCAATTAAAAGTCAGGTCATGTTTGTGGGACATGATGTCTCTCATTCAACAGTTCTAACCCAGGACATGAGAGAGTTCTATGGGTTGGGTTTTGGATTTTGAATTTATCTATAGTACCTAAAACCTAACTTCTTTTTTTTTTTTTACTTTCCTCCCCCACTAGTTCTGCAAAAAGTAAGTATAGAAGAAAAAGGGGTGGGCAGGTCTTGGAGAACCACAGGAGCTGAAGATAGCTCACCACATTTCAGGGTCTCATCATTAGCTTCTGCCCCCACCATGCCGTTACCAGAATACAGGGTTCCGGAGGAGGACAATGGGTACCAGGCAGGAGACATTTGCCCCAAGAGGCAACGTCACTTCATTTTAAAAGTGAGTCCATCCACCTTCCCAGCAAGGGTGCCTACCACGGGCTCCCTCAGAGAGGATTTTGAAGTAAGGTGGTTAGCAACTTCCCCTTCCTCCTTCATTCCTGGTGCATCCCATCGCCACCCCCACTCCCACTCCATCTCCTCCTGGCAGCCTCGGCCAAGTTTGTTGCTTGCAGCAGAAAGACTCAAACGTTTTCGTGATCCGACGGTTTTCAAACAGTCTCGGCTCCTGTGAGCCTTACCAGCTGTGACTAATAGCCAAGAGAAGGGAGAAAGAAGCTTCTAGGGCCTGCAGGCTTCAGACAGGCAGGCTCTGGGGGAAACAAGAGAAAGCCATTAACTAACCACTGTGTTATCTTGATTCTCTCGGAGAAAGGAGCCAGGGACGCCTAATGAACTAGCCTTAACGTTTCAAACTGAATGTGCCTCTGGGAGCTCTGCTAGAACAAACAGTGTGACAGATCAATGCTTGGTTCCTATATCAAGAGAAAAGGTTATTCGCTCCTCTAAGGAATTAGAGGATTAGTATATCTCTATGAGATACTTTCTCTTTTAAAATGTAACTTTTCTTCGTATGTGAAGGTATGAGTGGTGCAAAGTGGATGGGAGGGTGTGCCTACGTGTGGAAGCGTTTAAACATACTGGTTTTAAAGTTCATTACTACAGGAGATACTCCTGTAAGATCTAATAGCTTTTCTTTTTTTACTCTTTCAATTTTTTTTTGTTGTCGTTGCTCCACACCAGGTAGATATTTCAAATAAAATCATACAGCCTTCAATTCCTGAGCCCCAGACAGGGGTCAAGGAGCAAGTTTGCAAAGCTCACCTTTGCGGTTCAAAAATTCCTCTTGCGGCTACTAGCTGGAGATTTTCAAAAGGTGACTAGGTTTTCTAGCCAAATCCTCCAAACTGTTCATTTTCTGGGAAGCTTAACTGCATCAGCTATCATTTTGAAGAATTTCTTGATATGAAGTGATGTAAAATATAAAATTCTTATCTTGTCAGTCAGTAATGGCTGAGATTGAAGTGTGCTTTATAAGTGTCCCTTGTGTGGGTGACTGATGGGAATACCAATTGTACCCCTGTAGAAAATTTAGGTCTTGGGTTCCTAAATTTTAAAAGAAAGAAGAAAAAACAAAAAAGAAAGAGAAAATAGTTTGAATCAATGTCCCAGTTCAGAAAGCCCCAGTTCAGGTCAGATTCACATATGAACTCTGCTTATATTTTTTAAGTTTATTTTATTTTTAATTGATCAATAATAACTTCCATTTGCCTGTAATCCCAGCACTTTGGGAGGTTGAGGATGGAGGATCACCTGAGGTCAGGAGTTCAAGACCAGCCCGACCAACATAGTGAAACCTCATCTCTACTAAAAATACAAAAATTAGCCAGGCGCAGTGGCATATGCTTGTAATCCCAGTTACTTGAGAGGCTGAGGCAGGAGAATAGCTTAAACTCAGGAGGCGGAGGTTGCAGTGAGCCGAGATTGGGCCATCGCACTCCAGCCTGGGCAAAAGAGTTAGACTCCATCTTAAAAAACAAGAAACAAACCTTTCATTTGAATTAGGTTACAGAGATTGTTTGGGGTACTCATTTTTGTCAAGCAGGGTATCTTCTACGTGTAGTACTTTGGCAATTTACTTTAGTAAACAGATGTGAGAACAGGTTCTTACCCTTCCCTTTACCTCATTCTCTCTTAAATTCCCAAGTGCACTTTCAGAATTACAACCTAAACTGAGTTCTCTAAAAGTGAAAGACAGTGACCTATGAGTACATACAGCAGCCCCCTTTCCTGTCTCTTATCCATTCACATGCCCACCTATGTTGCCAAGCTCATTTCTAGGGAGTAGTCTAATGTATAGTCAGTATTTCTGTAAGACCTTACCTTGAATCCTTAAAAAGTGCATACTTCGGTCCAGCAAGTACTATTCCCATAATTTTTCTGAGAAAATAATCAAGGATACATGCAGAACTTTACCTATGGGAATATTCATTGCAATAGTAATAATGTTAGAATATGCACTTCCAAACTAATTACTGTATCCCTGCCCATATTAGGGAATCATTGTCCTAAAAAGTTTATTTTTCTTTTATTTAATACTATGTGCCTGCAGAAAAAAAAAACAAAAACAAACAAACAAAAAAACAAAACAAAAAAAACTGGTTTTTCATATAAAATTAAGAAGTAGGAAATTTAGGTAAATCTCTTTTGAATTATTATAGTGTATTAGACTGCTCAGTCTGCCATAACAAAATACTACAGATTTGGTGGTTTAATAACAAATTTATTTCTCACAGATCTGGAGGATGGAAGGCCCACAATAAGGTGCTGACAAGGTAGGTTTCATTCTGAGGCCTCTTCTGATGACTTGTGATTGGCCACCATCTTTCTGTATGCTAGGATAACCTTTTTATGCATGCTGGGCTTGGGGAGAGGGAGAAAGAAAGGGAGTGTCCTCTCTGGAGCTCTTGTGTATCTTTTAATAAGGGCACTAATTCTGTTGGATCAGCGTCCCACTCCTATAACCTAAATTAACCTGACTTCCTTAGCTGCCCAATCTCCAAATATAGACACAGTAGGGGTTAGGGTTTCAACATATAAGTTTTATGGGGGACACAAACATTCAGTTCATAATATAGAGTTTTCTAGTTAGTGGAAGTTTGTATTAATGAAATATTTACATAAAAATTTCAAAGACATTTCACTGAGTATCACATAAGATTGCATAGTTAGGTCATAGAAACTTTACACCAATAACCTGAAGAAAGTTCTGTTGCTTCCACACACCATTAATATGCCAGGGCTTTACCCTTAAATGGCTGAGCCACAGAACCAAGGTTCACTGCATTTCTACCTCTTGATTTCTCCGTCTTTAAAGAGACAGGATTAAACCAGATGTGTTCTTACATTTCTTTAATCTCTAATTTTCGTGCATCTGTTACTATTTTTTGTGGTTCAATATTCTCATACCCATGATACAACTGTCAGAAATGATAATGTGACAAATAACGTATTTTACAAAATTTATAGCTATAAAAATTGCATGCACAAATAATTTATGCATGTGTTCTTATTTTCTCACCAAGTTCATTTACACAAATCATTCTGGATTGTTGTTAGCTTTCAATAGAATAAAATATATACAATTTTCTGTAGTTTGACCCTTGAGGTTAGAGGCCCAAAGAATGAAAAATAATTTGAAGGCGAAATTGAATCCACATTTGGAATTTCAGCAAGAACAGGAACAAGGAGGAAGATTCCAGGGATATAATGCAACTCATATTTATGGATGTAATATTATAAAGCATATTTCAAACTGTGAGTATTATCAATATTCTTCATGTAATATTTATTACCTAGTAATTTCCTCCATATACACCATAAAATACTGATGGTTTTGTCTGATGAGATGTAAGTGCCAATTATATAAAAAAGTTGATAGGGACATAAAACTAAAAAAAAAAAATAGAGGTATAAATAGCAGATTTTACTTCAACAGGTTTTGAAAAATATCAAAAGTTAAAGGTTATCAACTCCGGTTTGACTTTTGGGTTCTTCTTTCGTCAACTAGATTTATAAGTGAACAAAGCACTGCCGAGTACGTTGAAGGAGTTGAAACAAGGCCTCAGAAGGGGAGGTGACGCCGTACTGGGTGAAATCATCCCTGGAGCATAATCTAGAAAATGTTCCAAGAATCTCAGAGACTGAAGTTTCCATTCAATCGTTTAGTGTTTTAATACATAATGACCATGAAAGACTCTCATTAAACAATTGCCATTAATATTCTCCACTGGGCATACATGGCTCAACTCTACAAAGCTTTCTGGGTGTGTCTTTTCATGTACTATTTTTAAATTTTTTTTTTTTTTTTTTAGACAGAGTTTCACTCTTGTTACCCAGGCTGGAGGGCAATGGCGCAATCTCTGCTCACCGCAACCTCCGCCTCCTGGGTTCAGGTAATTCTCCTGCCTCAGCCTCCTGAGTAGCTGGGATTACAGGCACGCGCCACCATGCCCAGCTAATTTTTTGTATCTTTAGTAGAGACGGAGTTTCACCATGTTGACCAGGATTGTCTCGATATCTTGACCTCGTGATCCACCCGCCTCAGCCTCCCAAAGTGCTGGGATTACAGGCTTGAGCCACCGCACCCAGCCTAAAGTGTTTTATAAGTCTTTTTACATCCTGTTTCTTTCTGCATCCCAAGATTGACTGGAATGCAATCAAAGTTCCAGTCACGACATATTTCATGCTACAACCCATGCACTTTTAAGCCACACTAGACTAAATTAGATCTGAAGAGAGTAAAAATCTGAAAATCAATGAAGACAAAAACAAAACACTTCTATAATGGCAAAATAGGTTAATTTTAAGGTTGAGGACACATGTAGAAATAATGCTCTCAAGATAAAGCTATGTCCAAAAGAAGTTTAATCTTGACAACTATTTACAGAAATGAGGCTGAGTTGACAACCAGTTTGGACAGGCCCAAGCGGAAGCAGACGATGTATACTTTATCCTTTTATGCTATTTACACAACTTCCATTTTACACATAATTGCCAGTTATCATCTCGATTTAATAGTTGGCAAAACTGGATATATATTTCATGATGCCCCGGTAAAGTGGAGATTGGGAGAAAGACTGAGGCTTTGCAATCATACAGATGTGGGCTTAAGTAATCCCATTCTGGAGCAGCGATAGGATTGGGAGAGTGAATTCTGCCAACTCCTCCAGCCCTGGTTCTTCTTGTTTTACATGTCTCAAGTTAAATTCTTCCTTCTCATTGAAACCTCCAATATCACTCAACCTTAAAAAACTTCTAATCTCTCTTTATGATATCATTCTATTTTATTTTTATCTTTAACAGTTATTACTAGGTGTGATTTTTTTTTTAATTTTTAATTTTTTTTGTGTGTGTGGGAGGGTTGTCACTCTGTTGCTCAGATTGGAGGGCCATCTGGCTCGCTGCAACCTCTGCCTTCTGGGCTCAAGCGATTCTCCTGCTGTGGTCTCTGGAGTAGCTAGGATTACAGGCGCACACCACCACGCCTGGATACATTTTGTATTTTTAGTAGAGATGGGTTTTGCCATGTTGGCCAGGCTGGTCTCCAACTCCTGACCTCTAGTGATCTGCCCACCTTGGCCTCCCAAAATGCTGGGATTACAGGTGCGAGTCACTACACCTGGCCACTAGCTATTTTAATTTGTTTATTTTCTGTCTTTCCCCACTGAAATCTAAACATTGTGAAAGCAAGACCCTTCTCTGCCTTGTGTACCCCAACTCCCAATGCCTAGAATACTAGCTGGCACCCAGTAGGTTCTCGGCACATGTTTGTTACAGGAATCCTGAATGAGTAAGTGAATCATCTTTTGTTGCCTCATCTCTTACTTGGGTATGACATTGCCTACTTCAGAACTCTTCACAGCACATGCTAGGAAGTCCAATTTTAAATGATTTATCTAAGAAGTGCCCAGGTAATACATTCTTTCTTTTCCCTACCGGCTCCCTGTGTTTATTTTTTGATTGCATTTAATGAGAGATTTAAAAATCTTCGTGAGTTGAACTTTTGGCATCTTCACTTTTCCTTAATGCTAAATACATAACGCCTGGTTCTGCTTTGATTCCTGACAACCCTGCACCTACCTCCTTCCCAGGAAATCACTGTTTGGATTCTGTGACTTATTTTATCCAATGTGTGTCTACTTGTCTTGGTGGTTTTGCTTCCAAGAGAGAGATACCTCTTACGTTTGTTTGTGTGTGTGTGTGTGTGTGTGTGTGTGTGTGTGTTGTTTTTCTTTGTTTTTCCTTTTTTTTTTTTCCTAAGAGAAGATAATCAGGTTCTCATGTTACTACTAAGTGTTCTAGTAGATGGAAAAAGGTTGCCACATGAGGTCATTGCTGTGTGGATGAACTTGTAGACACTGACATATCAGAGAGCATCTAAAGGAAATATTATAGGGGCCATCAGGGCCGTTTCAAATTTCCTGATTGCATATATTAGAACAGGATAAGCTCCAATTACTGGAGTGCTTGCTTCAATATAATGGAGAATAGGAGCTGCATGTGGATTCCAATCTCTCTGCGCAGCCAAGTGTATCCAAAAATATAAAAATAAAGTTAGCTATCTATAGTTGGAAGATCAGGAGAGCTAACGAGCCAGGCCATATCATTTGGGGCAGGAAAAAAGGGTTACAAGAGTTCGGTTTAGCCTTGTGGCTCTTCACTAAATGCAGTGTGAGCTTGAAATGCATAGCTTCGTATTTCTTGTTCCTGTTGATAAGTCAGATAAGACATGGTAACTTAGCCTGAATGGTTTTAAACCTTTCTCTCTGTGACCATAAAGTGACCATTTACAAATTAAAATGCATTACTGACCCGAGATCCAGTTGCTTCTTGACCTGTCAATACAAGCAGGACTTCCACCTAAAACAACAGCAAACTCATGCAAAAAGTTTCCCACCGTCTGTATAAGAGGAACTGTACCCGAAGACAGCTGCTTAGAACAGCTGTCTACTTACACAGCCATCTTAGGGGAGAATGATTAATGAACTCACTTGGGCAGCAAGGGGCCCAGTTCACTGATCCATAGTTGCAGCACAGGTATTGATGTGAAACTAATGAGAAATTTGATGCTCAAATTCGAATGTTTATTCCAATTACCAACCAACAGATCCAAAATTTTTTTTTAAAGCTTAAAGCATTAACCTTTCGTTAAGAACAGGGCAGTGTTGAGCTGTGGTTTCACGCTGTGTGCTAGAACTTGCAGACTGAAGTGACCAGGGGTCTGCTTTGACAAATGGTACTCCTCCCACATACACAGCTTTCGTTAAATTTCACGTTAAGTGTTGAGCTAAGGAGGGAAGGAGAGAGGAAAGCACCTGACATGAGCCTGTCATACTAGTAGCCACTTAGCACTGAACATACAGATGCGATGAACACTCTCAACCCAAATGAATATAGCTCTGGTCCGAAAACATCTCATTATGGACTCCGGAACAAGAAACTGGGATTTTAGGTTTTGTCTATGGTTGAAGAAACCTAAATTATTATGCACAGCCTTGACTTTCACCTTTTAAGTGAGATTATTACCCTACTAGACTCTATCCCAGAGAAAGGCAAATATGGCAAAGACTGAAAACAAATACCTTAAAATAAGAAATTTGCTTGAAAAATGAAGTTACTGCAAGCAGAAGAAGAGAAGACTGAGCATGAGTTGCATGAAATATATTTGCAGATCTATAATATGCATATGTGAAACAGCAATTGCCAGTCTCTGCCAGGCATCCATGCAGATAGTGTCAATCAAATCAAGCACTCTTTTTCACCGGCCAGGACAGGACTGATGTTTCAGCCTTCACCATGGAGATGTGGACAGCACTACCAACCAAACAGCATCCACAGAAGGGGCGAAGTCTGCTTGCCACTCCAGAGAGGGAGGGATCAGGAGCTCTGCACTTACTCTTCTGTTTCCCTCCATCTCATTTCTGGTGGTCTCTGCATACACCCGTACGTTGCAGGGAGACAAACTCACAGCTCCCCTTCCCATCCTGCACACTGGAGCATTCCCCTCTGCCTGAGTTTTCTCCACCTGTTATCTTACATATGTACTTATTTGTTGGCTTCTTTTCTTCCTCTATGCTGTACCCAGAATGAGTTCCATGAGGGAGGTAACTGTGTTTGCTGTTATATCCCCAGCGACTAGATGGGCACCTAACTCATAGTGGATGCCCAATAGATGACTGAATTCACAAAGAATGATTTAGTCATAATATTAGAAGGGCTGTCTTGTGAGAAAATAATTGGATCTACTCTGTGTAGCCCGTTAGTATAGAAATTGCTCAGGTAGCTAAAGTTTTGGAAGGATAACTAGGCAGACTCTAAGGAAGAATTTCATATTAGATCTATCAGTCAAGGTCATGGGCTGCTTCCTGATATGGGAGTCTTTTTGATAGCAAAGGTCTCAGAGTACTTGAGCCCCTCTCTCAGGAGAACAATACAGGGGATTCATGAATCATACAGAAAGTAGACTTACCACCTCTGAGACCCTTTCCAAATGTTATGTAACGTAACTGTTCCTTCAGAGGTTGAATGTCATGGTTAAAGATGTATGTTGTTTCGTTAAAGCCTTCGAGTACTGCCCATAAGCTTAAAGAGAGTTGTCATAAGATTCAAGTCCCTGTCTCTTTCTGGGATAATGCTAAGAATATTCTTATTATCATTTGTGCTAGGACTTACTAATGGATGTGTGAGTTTAATTTAAATATACTATTCTTGCTACGGAATGATTGAGGTTATCGCAGTATGTAAGCTATATCCTCAAAGCACGGATCCTTTCAAAGCTGGGAGAAATATTTCGGATTATTAGAATGTCATTTAGGAAATCACAACTTTATTGCTTAAAATGGAATAATGATGTGCAGAAAGAGTTAAATGTTCTTCCAAAGGAACCTGACTCTAAGCCAGGATATGGCATTAAGCACAGAGAAAATTGGGCTGAATAATCCCTTTAGACTCTTTAAGGTGCTGAGCTGACATTTTGATATGCTGCAAGTTGGCAAGTCATCGTTTCATAGTTTATCTTCAAATTCCACATTTTAAAAGTCTTATTTCCTTCTTCCAAAAAGACTATACCTGCAACCACCTTAAGCCGTATCTACACAAAATTGGATACCTTTTTTTGTTAGTTCAATAAAGCAAGAATTTAATGTCCCAAATTTTGTGAAAAAAGGAAGCCCATTTCTGCTTAAAATTCATCTTGTCAATTTCATAATCATTAGAGAATTTTGTAAGGGCAATAAATTAGAAAATGATAGTAAGATGTAAAGTGTTACAGAGCTAGTGCTGTTGAAAATATAAATGTAATATATAGTTGAAGTGTGAATTTTAAAATCAATTGGGGCTATTTTGTGAGGTTTGATTATAGATGTCAAAATACAATTCTTTTTCTATTCTTATTCAGACAGGCTACTGAGAACATTTCCCTGCTGGGATTTCCAAATTTAATTGAAAGAGAGATTTCAAATCTAACTAGTGTGTTGTGATAGCTAACAAAAGATAAGTCAGTGCAGGGTTGGAAAGGAGAAAATGAGTGTGGAAATTATTACACAGATACATCTGATAGTCATAATAAAGAAGTAGTCGAATGAGGTTTATAAGTCAAATATACATTAATTTTCTTCCTTTATCATGTAAACACCCTGTTCTCCAGAAAGCTTTCCCTATTCCTCAGCCTAGGTTTGCTTTTCTTATATGCTCCATTGATATCCATCTCTTTTTTTAAGGGGGCTCAACACAAGGAGAGTGACCTGTCTCATGTCACCATCCTTCCTAGGATGTGAGCTCCATGAGGGCTGGGCTGTGTCCATCACATTGTAGTATATTCAGGGACTGATATAAAGCTGAAGCTCAGTAAATATTTACTGAATGAAGGCATGATGCTTGAGCCTGCTTATAGTATCCCCATCACAAAGATTCTCCAGCCTAAGCTCAATCGCCCCCACACTTTCATCACAGCAAGACTCTAATTTCTTTCAACTCAGAGCCTCTCAGTCGATGCAGAAATGGAATATAACCACAGTGCTCAGCAACACACCCAGCATCTGAAACATCTTCCAAGGCGTTCCAAGAGCTGCTTGATAGTGTCAGATGCTCATCAGTCATTGGCTTATGAGCAAGACTGCTTGCAAGGCAACATAATTGCTGCTCTTTTGCAAACAGGGAATGTTTAGGTCCAAGTTCTAGCTTCAGAAACCTGCTAGGGACACCCACATATTATGATGATTTTGCTGACTCGGCTCATCAAGGAAGCTGTAAGCAGCCAAGGAGGCATAATACAGCAAAAGACCATAGCACTGTGCATCTATAGCAGGCAGAATCTTCTGCCCAATAGCAAGAATGGCGTTTTCTAGCTTTTGTTTTTTTTTTTTTTTTTTTTTTGAGATGGAGTTTCACTCTTGTTGTCCAGGCTGGAATGCAATGGCACAATCTTGGCTCACTGCAACTTCCACCTCCTGGGTTCAGGTGATTCTCCTGCCTCAGTCTCCCAAGGAACTGGGATTATAGGCATGTGCCACCACTCCCGGCTAATTTTGTATTTTTAGTAGAGACAGGGTTTCACCATGGTGGCCAGGCTGGTCTCAAACTCCTGACCTCAGGTGATCTGCCCACCTCAGCCTCCCAAAGTGCTGGGATTACAGGCGTGAGCCACTGCACCCGGCCATTTTCTAGCATTTTTGGTATTCAACTTTTCATGTATCAAATGCTGATGGAAGGACACCAGCCTAGAGAGAAGAGCTTATCTGGAAAATTGTATATTACATGCAAAAGTATAAATCTTGTTATATTTACTCTGTTCCTTCAAAACAGTGGGATACAATTAAAATAGAAATTTTCAACCCTTCAGGGCCACTGATAATTCTCAGTATCTTATAAGTTATTTAACAGTGCAAAGGTGATTTCTTATTTCTGTTTCCCATTTTACTTCTGCCTAATATGTGTACGTGTATAGTGTTTCTAGATTTGAAAGGCCTCCTTTGCCTTTGTAGCATACACACATACACACACACACACACACACACGCATACACACACACATACACATACACATACTCTTGAAATAAAGTGCCTGATCCCTGCTTTGGTTTTTGCCCCTCTGGTGGGTCAGGGGTCTCTCTCTGAGGAGTTTCCCTGCGCACCAGCAGTCATGCGGAACCTGCTTGCTGGCGTGCAGCCCGCACACTTGAAAGGGAGTGCCATAGAGATGGGCTGACCTTCCTGGCCTTGCAACCAAAAGGGAACCCTGTGGGGAGTACCTGGAGGGGGTGTTTCTCCTGTTGGTCGCATCAAGGTTGTTCACTTCAGTGGCTCTGTTTTAACTGTGCCCTTGTATTCTTTACTGACCATTGGAGAAGGCGATTGTTTTCTTGCCCCAGCTTCAGAGGCATTAAACCCTTCACCTTGACTTCTCTTACAACAGCAAAGCTAGGGAAGGAAGAAAAAAGGAGGGCTGAAAGATATAAAAAAGGACCTTGATGCTCTTATCACATGGGTAATTATTGTGCTTACATACATGGGATGTCAGGGAGGCAGCAGGCTTGCTGTGCGAGGGGGTTTCTATTTACGACACATTCGGCACTTTAAAAAATTTATTTGTAGGGAGTTTTTAAGTGGCTGTGCATTTTTACCTTTGTAGATTGGGAATCTTGGTCCTGAAACATGCTAGTTTTGAAAATCGTGTCCTCCTGAAAAGAAGATAATTAAAACGACTTTTTAATATGAATAAATTTCAGAAAATCGATTGCGTGGTAGCATACAAGAGGTGTAGGACTGACTAATGGTGTGCTTCCAAGAGAGATGAGTGCTAATGCTTTTAATAAACTTCCTTTATTCTCATGGCAGATACATTTTTAGTATATATTTTTATTGGGCTTTACAAATTTGATCACAGCTTCAAAGATATCTCCTAGAAACTTTAAAAGATTAAGTATTTACCTTGGACAAAGGATTCAACATCTTGCATCTCACATTGAATAATTATAGGCCACATTTCCTTTAAATGTCTCCAACAGCTGAGTTAAATTTTGAAGGAGGAGTGTTCTATTTGAGCTGCGTGAACAAAGGCAGGTGTGTGTACTACAGGGCAAGCCCAGGGGTTTTTGCTAAGAGAGATGAAATGATTGTGGTGAAATCAAACTGCCTCTGCAGCTCCTTGGTCCAGTGTATTCACTCTCCTGGGGGTTCTCCTTTTGCCTGGGAAAAAGTCCAGCAGTGGCCAAGCAGAGGTGGATCAAATGAAGCAGGGATGAATGTGTACACCCACCCCGGGGACCTTGGGTGGGAGGAAGAAGACAATGCATAGGGAGGGAGCACTTGGAAAATTGTGAGATGTTATTGCTGATATATTCCTGATCTTGAAGTGCTGAAGACATGCAGGTGGCTTTGCTCTAGATCTCCTCACTGCTGGAGAGTTGGAACTAGTATCATGTCTACCTGTAATTTTTGAAGTGAAGCAATGTTACAAAATTCATTTTTGTCTAAACACTCTTGCACAAGTCATTGTTTCCATAATAGGCTGAAATGATGAAACTGTTACATCATAGCTACGATGACCTGATGATTGAGAAAGACAAAACACCCAGGACACCAGGTCTGTTTTTGGATATGTGACTTGTAAAATCCTTGGTACTGGGTTGTAGGGATGTACCCTGTTTTACACACAATGTACGTCAGAGTGAGAATGTTGTCCTTCACAGGATGAGGATTTATAGAACCATGGCAGAACTATTGGGCTCTGTTTCCCAAAGGAGTAATGACCTTGGAGCCATCGTTTTTAGCCAATGGAATATTCTTAACATGGGGAAAATCAAGTTGCAATACCCTAAAATCTCATTGCAAGTGAATTGTTATATTTGGATCTGGTTATACTGAGTGTGTAACCAGATCCAAATATAAACAGCCTAGTTCCCTAACTTCTCAGTAACATCTGGCTAATTTTAACTTGTGGCTAGAGGTTGAAACCATGTGAAATCCTGTGGTTACAGTAATTTCCACCAGGAAACCATGAGCAGCTGAGTGGCATGTCAGAGAATAATTTTCAGGAGAGTGTATTTTTACTTCCAAGTTTGAACTTGAGGTTTGGTAATAAACACAGACTCATTGGCAAATGAGTTCTACACACAGCTTTGGAAGCAGAACTGTGGAAGCTTTCCCTTTCTCTGAAAAATGTTCTTTTTTGAGTCATAGAATTTTAATAGCTGAAAGAGAGTCTTTCTCAGATGAAGCAGACAGTAGATGATAAGGATTCCTCGTTTCCCTCCAAACCACACCCCGATTATTAAGAGATGTCTAATATATTTTGTATTTTTAGTAGAGTCGGGGTTTCACCCTGTTGTCCAGAGTGGTCTTGAACTCCTAACCTCAAGTGATCCACCTGCCTTGGCCTCCCAACATGCTGGAATTACAAATGTCAGCCGCTGTGCCCGGCCAGAGATGCCATTTTCTAAGTAGGTTTATTTATCGCCTGGAATCCAGACCATGAGCTGTGAAATTGGCATTATTATTCCCATTTAAAAGATAAAGTACATGAAGCTGTGAGTGGTTTCAAACAAACAAGCAGAACTTCAGAAACTCCCATCTTTCTTCCTTGATATATAACAGCTTCCCACGTGGAACTCCCGCTGTGCCTTGCCCTCCTCTCCACCCAGCCCGTGGTTTTACCTCTTTCAGAAATGGGAGACACCTGTGATGTAGGTGAGGGAGAAAGCACAGAGTCAGCTTGTTCTGGGCCCAGCTTAAGTATATTCTAATCATCACCCACTCAGCATTAGCTCGGATGTTGGCTGTGTGGCAAACGGGGTTTCTTTGCGACAGTTTGTCTCAAGGTTGGTGGCCTTCAGTCACGGCTTATCTGTAAGTTACTTCTCGGGAACGGGGCCAGATCAATACTGTATTCTTTCAGACCTCTCTAAACCCAGCGGGGAAGGCAATCACCGTAGTGCAGTTCCCTGCACCTTCTGGAGCAGATCAATATTCCGACAGCGCGAAGCTTTGTTCCTTCCCCAGCTTTACGATGTCCCGCATGCTCTACATGATTGCTTAAAGGCTTGCTTTCCCTTCCCAGGTATGACAACACCACTCCCGCCCTGATCTTCCTAATACCATCACTGTAATTGCCTTGACATGAAATAGCACCAACCCAGCGCTCGGGCTTTGAGGTAGGTGTTTTATCTTTCTTGAATATCTCTATTAGCAAAGGGTGTTGATTTGGCTTGAATATGTAGCTGGAGTTTTAAGGCGAACCTGCACTTATTTACAGTGGTTTGCGAAACCCACTGAGATGATTTTATTTATGGGAATCATATAGGAGGCTGTTTCAGGGGAGAGGAAGATATAAACTCCTAAGTCCAAGCATATTAGCTTAAACTTTATGCTGCTTGAAGCCCATTATATCTACCCCATACTGCCACAGCAATTGTCTTAGATGGGCTCTGTGCCTTATTTACTTTTTAAGCAATGCTGGGTAAAATGAAATATTTATTTTGCTGTTTTCAGCCAACATTCCATTAAGCAGCAAATAACACAAAGGCTCAGCAATCTCATTTTTCCAATTTTTATTTTGTTGTTGTTGCCCGCGAAGCAAACTTATCGACACCGTCTGAATCTTTACCATACGTGACTTTCCTCCTTTCTCCTCCTACTTCCCATAACTCTTCCAAAGACAATTGAAATGCATTACATGACAGCAGTAAAAATAGAAAAGTTTGAATGAAAACCTGCTGCTTTGCCTAAAGAAGAAATCAAATACTATAGTCTGCACTCAGTTTGCTTTAAACACATCTGTTTAGGTGGTTCATGCCTGTAATCCCAGCGCTTTGGGAGGCTGAGCCAGAATAATCACCTGAGGCCAGGAGTTTGAGACCAGCCTGGCCAACATGGTGAAACACTGACTTAACTAAAAATACAAAAATTAGCCGAGTGTGGTGGTGGGTGCCTGTAATCCCAGCTACTCGGGAGGCTGAGGTAGGAGAATCACTTGAACCCAGGAGGCAGAGGCTGCAGTGAGTCGAGATAGCACCACCGCACTGCACTCCAGCCTGGGTGACAGAGTAAGACTCCATTAAAAAAAAAAAATCCTTCTAGGACTTCATCTCATAATCTACATGTGCAGCAGTTACTCCTGAATTCCCCAGGTTGTTCCCTTGTCCTAACCCCAGACACAGAGAACTCTCAGTCTTCCTTTGTTCCTTTGAATTCTCTCACCCTTCAAGGTCTGGTATCAGTCTCAGCCCCTTTGGAAACCTTTGAAAACTGGTCCAACCCGATGAGTCACAACAAAGCACAGCAGTACAATTGCCTGGATTATAATCAGTGGGATCATATAAACATTTGCTGCCCAAACCAGCTGAACTTCCAAAATTTGCCAATGATTTGCTTTTCTAAAATGATAATTGGGGTGAACTCCAGGTTATCCTTAATCATCTTATTCTCTCAGTGGCACGCTGATACATTTTTAGGAAAGATAGGAGAGGGTGGGGCTGCACAACCTTAACTGCACCTTTCTTGAAACCTGTCTTCTGGAACTCAGAGGTCACTGATGGCTAACTGCTGCATGGTGTTAGGTACTGGAGGCATGTCATACTGTCCCAAAATATATCATTTTGATGTTCTGGGTCATCCACAGGCTTAATACAATACCTTATGCATATCATTAGGCACAGAAAAAAAAATACTTGTTAAAATGTTGGCTGGTAGAAGTTATCCTTTCATAGACACAATGTGTATCAATGGATGCTACATGCACCATTACTGTGACAAAAACACACAGCAGAGGGAAATAATTCAGAATGGCTTCTGTGTTGCAAACTAATTGGATGAATTGTCACTTCTTATGGCAAATATATCAAGTAAAGTTACTTCAGTTAGTAGCTTACTTTTATACTCAGTTCGTTTCAGGTTGAATATTTAAGTACACCTCCTGAATACGTTGGCTTGCTAAGCTATATAATTAAAAAGTCAGGCTGAAATATTCTGATGCTTTAAGCTGTTACATACAGGTAAGGAAAGAAACCAGCTTGTCAGATAGCTGACTGTCTGCAGGGGAGATGGGAAAGAATTGGTTTTACTCGCTGGAACAGCTCAGAATGACAGCCCCATAGCAATGTGATCTTGCAAAATACATGTAACATTTATATTGTATAGAGATGAGAGGAGGAGAAAAAGACAGAGTAAATTCTCTCTCTTGCATTTATGTAAGTTGATTGCAAATCAATTAATATGTATTTTCAAGTATATTGTATTACCACTATAGAAGTTACAAGTAACATGGACAAGATTTTATGACATTTATTTCAAAACCATTTGTCTGAGATACCGATGTAGAAAATGAAGGCATGGGGGAAGACGACACTCATTATGCAGGAGAAAGCAGGTTGCTGATAAACAGTGGAGCTACGACAGGGTAGCAGGCATTGACACTGTAGACCAGGGGCTTTATAAAAATGTCCCCCAACTGGAGGTTGTCTGATTATTTCCCAATGATTTGATTCAGGTCGACACAAACATACTATTTTTTCTTTTTAAAATTCTTTCTCTCTCTCTTTTTGTAGAAAAGAGAGGTTTCTTTATGTTGCTCAGGCTGGTTTCTAAACTCCTGGACTCGAGATCCTCCTACTTCAGCCTCCCGAATTACAGTATGAGCCACCACGCCTGGCTGTATACTATTCTTTAACTGACTTTTCACATAGTAGTTTTAGTATACCTTAATGATGCTTGCCTATGTTAATTATGACTATGGTGTTTGCAAAGTGGTTAAGCTCTAATTTGGGGGCTCCAATAGATGCTGTTCTTTCCTATTTCAGCTGATTTAAAATTGCAGCTTTCTTACTTGTGTGAGATACCAAACAGCATTCCTCAAAGAACATCATCTTATGTACAGTTGCTTGTGATCATTGCTGAAAACATAAATTTGTATGTGGAAATATAACATGATTGTAATAACATGTTGCACTAAAGAATCTATGACTCTGGAACTAAATGCTAAAAAAACAACAAATAGAAATGAATGAAGGGAAAGCTCTTCTCTATAGTAGAATACTAAGTATTAGGTTGATGCAAAAGTAATTGGGGTTTTGCCATTAAAAGTTATTGGCAAAAACTGCAATTACTTTTGCACCAACCTAATAATATAGCAGGTATAATAGATCATTTGGATCTTTATAGCACTTTAATCATTATTACCCAAATTAAAAGTGAACTGAGATATTCTTCAGTAGGTGAATTGATAAATAAATTGTATTACATCCAAGCAATGAAATGTTAGTATTGTTTTTAAAAGTAGCTGTGAAGCTATTGAAAGACCTGGAGAAACTTTAACTGTATATGACAGGTGAAAGAAGACAGACTGAAAACATTCTAATTTTGGGTATCTTGACCTAATCAGGCTCAGCCACATTTTCACTTTCCTTGAACACTTCGTCTAATTGAAAGGCTTTACTGGTCTCCACAACCTTATTTTGATCTTCATTCTGAAATAAATTATACCATTAGGAAGTTTTAACAATAAGTGTGTCAGTCATTCTAGTAATTTTGGTTCTCTAGGCAACACTGAGATAATTCATCATTTTCCTCAAAAGATTTCTCAGTATTTTTCTTTATAGGTGGTAGTTGAGATTTTCATTTTATTAACCATGAAAATCTTCAAATTTCTGGACTCTATTCTCTTTTATTTCAGCTTGTGAACTATTTAATGAGTTCATCTCCCTCTTAAAATACCTTTTCAAATGCAGCCAGTGGTCACTAATAAACACTATGCTAACTTTTAATTTCAAATTGTAACCTTCAAGCTATAAATTTTAGGTGCATTAGGAACTTTCAAATTTATTTCATATAACTTTTTTTTTAAACAATTTTTCACCACTGTTTATAGGGATTGATTTTTTTTCTCCAGCCTTTCAGAAAAGCTTTCTTAATATCTGTTCCCAATACAATAACATTTATTTTATTATTTTTGTTATGAAAGAACCTTCCTTCTAGGTACCAGTTTTTATATGGTCTATAAAAGCCCCAATAAAATAACAGTTATTATTTTTGCAGTGGAAGCACCCTCCTTCTACTTATCAATTTCTACACTAGTCTGCAAAGGCTATGTTACGTTATAGCAAAAAACAACTCCAAAATCTTTTTTCCTTTAAAAAATTTTAGTGCACATTTTAAAATATTTTTGATAGACTTTTTAAATTATAGATAAAATTGTATATATTTATTGTGTATAACTCCAAAATCTTAATGACTTAAATAGCCAAACATTAATTTTTCTCTCACCTTACATACCCATTTTGGTTATTGGGGGTTCTAATCCATATAATCTTCACTCCAGGAACCAGGATACCTAGCACTATTTGGAAATAAATAAGCAAGCTTTTTTTTTTTTTTTCTAAAATACTCAATAGTAAATATTGTCTCTCTCAGGAGAGTGTTTAATGGGAATTAAGGGGTATGAAATTATTAGCTAAGTTTATATCAGGAGAAACATAGGCAAATGGCAATGGAATGATGTGCTCGAAGTGCTGGAAAAAACTTCCATTAATCAATATCAATCAATAATTTTTTAGCAAAAAAAAATCTTACAAAAATTAAGGTGAAATAAAAACATTTTCAGCAGGGCATAGTGGCTCATGTCTGTAATCTCAGCACTTTGGGAGGCTAAGGCAGGAGGATTGTTTGAGCCCAAGGGTTCAAAAACAGCCTGATCAACAAAGACCTCAACATTACAAAAAAATTAAAAAATTAACTGGGCATTGTGGAACATACCTATAGTTCTAGCTACTTAGGAGGCTGAGGTAGGAGGATCATTTGAGCCCAGGAGGTAGAGGCTGTGGTAAGTTGCTATTGTGCAACTGCACTTCAGCCTGTCTGGGTAACAGAATAAGATCCTGACTCAAAAAATAAATAAAATAAAGTAAAAACATTTAAAGGTATTCTAACAAAATAGCCTTACAACAAATTCTATAGAATTGTTTAAAATAAAAGCGTGTGATACCCAGACAAGACCCGAAACACAAAAAGAAATGAGGAACACTGGCAAAGGTGAATATATTGACAAAAATAATACATGAGTTCATGAAAGTCACAGGATGCAACATTAATATATAAAAATCAGTTGTCTTTCTGCATGGTAGCAACAGTGGTATTTTAAAAAATTCCATTCAAAGTAGCACCAACATATCAAACAGAATGGAATTCAACATTCATGGATTGGATGGCTCAATTTTTTTGTAGAATAGCAATTTTCTCAAAACTTATCTATAAATTCAATATTATCCCTATAAAAATTCCAGGAAATATCTAGTAAAAATTGACAAGGCATTCCTTAAACTTACATAAAAATGCAAAAGTCCCAGAATAAACAAAATGTTTCCAATAAAAAGAAAATTGGAGGGCTTACACTTTCTAACTTCTAAACTTAATATAAGGTATTACAATAACCAACACTGTAGTACTAGAATAAGTGTATAAATATATACCAATGCAACAGAACTGAGAGTCTAAACACTTACCTTTACATATATGATTAAATGTTTTCTTACAGAGATGTCAAGGCAGTTCAATGGGGAAGCATATATTTTCAACAAATACTGTTGGTACAATTGGATAATCATATATATAACTAGATGAATTTAAACCCTTACCTAATGGCATGTGCAAAAATGAACTCATGTGCAAAAATGAACTCAAAATGGAGCAAATAACTAAATATAAGAACTAAAAATGATAAAACTTCTAGAAGAAAACATAGGATAAAATCTTAAACACTTTGGATTTGGTAATGAGATCTGGATGCCATACTAAAAGCACAATTCATGTAAGAAAAACGTGATACTTTATCAAAGGTCAAAAACTGCTTTATTACTATTTATTATTTTTTCTTTCTGTTCTCAGATTGCATAATCTACATTGATCCATCTTCAAGTTAAATGATTCTTTCTTCTGCTAGTTCAAATCTATTATTGAGCCCCTCTATTGGATTTTTTTTTTTAGTTATGGTACTTTTCAGCTCCAAGATTTCTATTTTTAAAAAAATACAATTTTTATCTCTTCACTGATATTCCTCAATTGTTGTAACATTGTACTCTGGATATCTCCCCTTCACACCCACCTGGCTAAGACTTGTTCTTGTTACTTACTCAGTGACGACCTTGACTGTTTTAGTGAAGCCTACCCATCCCCATAGCATGAAGCCTCTGAGGCTTCCCCTTGGAGGCGAAACCTTGGGCATATATGCATTCTCTTCTGGGTTAATGATGGTTTTGGCAGAGTCATCTTTGATTGCCTTGTTTTTTCTGACCACAGGTAGCTATTAAGCTGCACTGATTTCTGGCTGATTGCTCTACTATTTACAATCATGACCTGGGGCATATGTTGCTCCACTAAATTTTGAGTGACCCAGCGAAATTCAGGCTCTTGTAGGGAGATAGTTTCTGAGGTCTGAGACTGTTTTCATCACAATGACTTTTCTTTTCTTTTTTTTTTTTGAGACAAGTCTTACTGTCACCCAGGCTGGAGTGCAGTAGCATGATCTTGGCTCACTGCAATCTCCGCTGCTCAGGTTCAGGCAATTCTGCCTCAGCCTCCCGAGTAGCTGGGATTACAGGCATATGCCACAACACCCAGCGAATTTATGTATTTTCAGTAGAGACGAGGTTTCACCATGTTGGTCAGGCTGGTCTCAAACTCCTTACCTTGTGATCTACCCACTTTGGCCTCTCAAAGTGCTGGGATTATAGGCATGAGCCACCGTGCTGGCCAGAATGACTTTTCTTAGTTGTCTATTTTCCTGATTTCTTCTGATAAAATATCCATATAAGAATTTAGCTTACGTGTCTAAATAACCTACCAGTTTCCTTTTAATTACCTTAAGCCACACAACCACACATTGATTTAGTGCTCTTAGGCTTAACTTTCCCAAGCCGTTGCCTTTAAATCAGTTCCTTTAGGAAAAAAAGTGGAGTTCTCTGTTTTACAGCCTGCCCTGAGGCAAAATCTCTGAGTCAGAGTTCTAAGAGCTGAGGGGAGAGGAGAGGGACAGTGATGCATTTCTCTGTTACTTCTTAGGAAGTGAGCAATCAACCAGGTATGGAAATGGGGCAGTTGTGGCTGAAGCCTCAGGTTTTCTCAGTTTCTTTCCCCCTGAGTGGGATAGAGAGGTGGCCATCTCCGTCTCAGAATATGCTATGTACTACATGCAAGATAGAGCCTCTATCCCACCAGTTGGGGCTGGGCAGAAGAAGGGAGCTCTTACCTCTTGGCTGTGCCTGCTTAGAACTTAGCCTCTGCAATAGGTAGCTGGAGCACAGTGAGGAATGTTGATGTACTGGCCCTCCTGAGGAGATACTCCAGCCCTGCAGCTAGGAGCTATGTGGAGAGGATCCCTGTGTTCTTGGCTATACCTATTTGGAGAGGAATTTCTACCATAGTGAGTTGGCATGGGGAAAGGAGGGAGTGGAGCATGGTTCAAACACCACAGGTTCTTAGCAAATTTTAGCCAGTTATTCAATTACATATATACGTGTATATATTTAATGAAATGAGTATATGCATATATTTATACTTAATAAACACATACATTATAATGTATATTTATATAATATATGTATATTTATATTTTATATATAGCATATTTAATAAAATGAGTGTTGGGGCGGGTGCGGTGGCTCACACCTGTAATCCCAGCACTTTGGGAGGCCGAGGTGGGTGGATCACGAGGTCAAGAGATCGAGACCATCCTGGTCAACATGGTGAAACCCCGTCTCTACTAAAAATACAAAAAATTAGCTGGGCATAGTGGTGCATGCCTGTAATCCCAGCTACTCAGGAGGCTGAGGCAGGGGAATTGCCTGAACCCAGGAGGCAGAGGTTGTGGTGAGCTGAGATTGCGCCATTGCACTCTAGCCTGGGTAACAAGAGCAAAACTCTGTCTTAAAAAATAATAATAAAAATAAGTGTTTATATTTATATGTTTAATGAAAAAAATATATATTTCATATATATGTTTAATGAAATGCATATATATTTACATATTTAATGAAAGGAAAATATATATATACATATTTTCATTTGCTGTATGTTTGTAGGTACATTTCCAGGAACTTGAGATTGTCATTTTTCTAATTCTCACCAGTTTCACTAGGGAGCTTGCCCATTGCTCCTCAGGCTGCCCACCAGAAGTTCATCTGTCAGGCCTTTTTGAGCCTGATTTCCCAAACTGTCCTAGAGACCTCAGAGGACAGAGAGAGAGAGTGCCCACACTGAATCTTTCCTCAGAAGCTCCAGCATACTCTAAAGTTTCCATTGAACCCTGTTTTGTATGGTCCACAACAGCAGTTTTTATAGGAAAGTTGGAATTGGAAAGAAAGTAGATTCTGTTTCTGGCACCGTGTTTCCAGAGTTCTGTCTACCTTTTCTCTTACATAGCTCCACTCTGCAGAAGAACAAAACACCCAACGATTTATTTATGTGAGCAATTTTTTCCAAAAGTACTTAGTCCAGTGTATTAAAATTGGCACCATGGTAAGGAATAAAATCTGACTCATTATCTTCAGACCCTGAGTCTAATTCTAAAAAATCCTCCGTGATGCACATATTCTGCGTGTATAATTTTATGGCTCTTTCACTTTGACCTTTGGCTGTATTAAACAAAGCAATCATAAGATTTGCAGATGAGAAACGTAAGAAATACATAATGATTAAAATTTGAAATACAGAACATAACCTTGTATAATAAAAATGAATGTTTTGCTAATTTGTTCTCAGAAGTATATTGATTAAATGTGTTTTATAACTAAGAAATATAAGAAAATCTAATTAATATGTGCCTGAAATGAAGATATTCATAACAATGAACTCTAGATCATACTTGTTAATGCATCTTAAAGAATTTTCCAATACATTTAGTAATTGGGTCTCATTGTTAGCAAACATTTTAAATGATATTTTCTATAATTGTTTGTAAAAACATTTGTATTTGCCATTTGAAGCATTATTCATTGTTTTTCTCTAAGCAGATAAATTTAAAATAATTTTTGTATACTCTTTTGTTCAGCATCAGTGCCTTAATTATTGATGCTGATGGTGTTTTTTTCTTTTTGTCAGAAGTGTGGATTTTGTCAAGGACCTCACATGAATACCGGCACTAAACAGATGTGCACTGGCAAACATATGTGACTAAATGAATAAACACTTTTAAATAAAATCATATCTCTTTCTGATATGTGTAGAGTACCACATTTTAAGGATGTGTAGAGTACCTCATTCATTTTGGTGTTCTCAGGGCCTGAACCCTCCCTAGCAGGCACTCAATGAATGTGGAAACACACATTAATCAAGCACTTGAAAATATGGCTCTATTTTAAAACTCATTTTATATAATTTGGTTTTATCACTTATAAAGCAAACGCAACATTAATGAAATAATCATTGGAAGAAACATAAACTACTTAGAGTTATACACTCCAAAAATGAGCAGTGACTGATTTGGTATGAATATGTATATTTCTATTTATATATTTCTTTTTGTGCCTAAATATTTTAAAATAGATATGTCTTATCTTATGTCTGTATCCAACCAATTTAAATATTCTTTTATCGTGAGCCATTAGAGAGTTTTTAGTTTTTCTCTACCATAAATAGCACTAGAATAAACATTTTCTATATACCTCCATCTACATCTTGAATATTTCTTGATGAAGGGCATAAGAAGTGGAATTACCATGTCATAATGTAATACCTCTTTAGAGCTGTTGAGCAGTATTGCCAAATTGCTATGGCTGTTGGATATATTTAGGATCAGTGTTTGTTGTTGGTGGTGATGGTATTATTTTTTATTTTTATTTTTTATTGACTCTGGTTGGCTCAGAGAGAAGCCTTTGAACCAGAAGTTTGAAATTTAATAATGTCAAGATTTTAAAAATGAGTCACCTCAAAACAAAATGGGCTTCTTCAAGAACTTTGAGTTCTATTACTCTCTTATCTTCAGGCTTTGCGCCAACCCTGGTGGGTCTGTTTTCCCCCCTGTGCCCTCCCACTCCCACACCACACCTTCAGATCCCAGCTTGGTGCATGATAATGGCTATTGCTGCTCCTGCTGTCAGAAGCAGTGCTGTTCAGGGAGCATTTTCTGTGTTCAGGCACTAAGAACTACCTCCCACATCTTGGTTCTGTTTCACATAACATTATTCTGTAGGTGTTCTTTTTATCTCATCTTAGAAAAGATAAAGAGCTTGTTCAGAATTACATAGATAGGATTTATATGCATCTGTCTACCTTGTGTTAAGCATGGGAAGGTTTAGGACCGGTCTTTCCATCAAATTAGCAGTGTCACTGATCTCTATAATCTCTGCTGTTGTATAATCAACTTCCTCCTCATGGTTCATCCCATCTATGACATCTAATAGTGCGTAACTTAATAAACCTAACCTCTATCTCTGCTACGTCTCTTCTGTTACCAGAAAAATCCAGAGATATTATTGCCCTTGTGCAAACATGGCGGTGTGCCTCATGGTCCTTCTGAACTGTTAATCAGTTACACATATTTCATTTTGTTCCATCTGCTAATATGTCTGGGAAAGGTATGTCTCTAAGTCTGTATCTGCTGAGAACCCATTTCCTTCTTGTACACTTACAAAAGAATTTAATGGAAACCTCAAAGGGAAAGTGGGTTTTCACTGGAAACTACAAAAATACCTAGCACTTCTGACAAGATTGGGAGATAAAAATACCACCGGAGGTGGATTGGGGACATTTCTGCTGTCAATACTCGATTTCAGTTTGGGAAGAATTTATGTTTAAAGATTTTATTATGGAAGTTGTTTTGACTGGGACTGCTAAAGTGTGTGTGTGTGTGTGTGTGTGTTTGAGAGACACACTGAGAGAGATTTGAACATGCCACAAAAATGCCTTAAATCTCAATGCTGATTTTAACAAAAACAAAGTGTAGTTAACCCACACCAATTAACTCTTGTAGACATAATTCTCTGGGAACTCTCCAAATTCTGTCAGGAGGCGACGGGGAAATTTACTGTGAGTGTTCTGTAGCACCTAAAAACCAGGATCTGAGATTCCTGTGAAAAGCAGAATGAGGTGGGATGTTATTCAGACCCTGGGGCCAGGAAGAAGAGAATTTGATGAGATCCCACTTCCTCTGGAGGGCAGGGCTCCCGAGGACAGTTCCGCTTTGGCCTGAGTTGGAAAAAGCCAGTGCCTGTAGTTCCAGCTACTTGGGAGGCTGAGACAGGAGAATCACTTGAACCCAGGAGGGGGAGGGTGCAGTGAGCCTAGATTGTGCCACTGCATTCTACTCCAGCCTGGCGACAGATCAAGACTCTGTCTCAAAAAAAAAAAAAAAGAAAAAAAGGCAAAAAAGCCAATAAAAATATTAGAAATAAATAAGCACATCAGAAGATGTTCATGAAAATTAAAACCAAATGAGATATCATATTAAATATACTAAAATGATGAAATTAAAGAATATGGACAGTACAAAGTACTGATGAAGACGAGGAGCAACCTGAACTTACAATGCCGATGAGAATGCAAAATAGTGGAAAATTATTGGTTAGTTTCTTAACACTCATTTCTCAAGGCCTTGGGAGACCGCCTCTCACATTAGTGTGCCCTGGATTTGGCTTGTGGAGTCAAAGGAGATTATTTTGGGACTTTAGGATTTAATGACTACCCTGCTGGGTTCCAGGCTTACCTGGGGCCTGTAGCCCCTTTCTCTTTGCTCATTTCTCCCTTTAGGAACATGAATGTGATATGGTTTGGCTGTGTCCCCACCCAACTCTCACCTTGAATTATGATAATTCCCACGTGTCAAGGGTGAAGCCAGGTAAAGAGAATTGAGTCATGTTCTGGTGGTAGTGCTGTTCAAGTCTCAGGCGATCCGATGGTTTCAGATATGGGAGTTCCCCTGCACGAGCTCTCTTGCCTGCTGTCCCGTAAGATGTGACTTTGCTCCTCATTCACCTTCCTCCGTATACAATTGTGAGGCCTCCCCAGCCATGTGCAACTGTGAGGCAATTAAACCTGTTTTCTTTATAAACTACTCAGTCTTTTGTATGGTTTTTAATAGCATAGTGAGAATAGACTAACCCAGAATGTTTACCCAATGCCTGTATCTTGGAAGTAAATAATTTATTTTGATTTTACAGGCAAATAGGTGGAAGAGACTTGCTTTGTCTCGGATAAGGCTACGGACTTTGGGCTTTTGAGTGATGCTGAAACAAGTTGAGACTTTTGGGGTGCCAGTGGCAGAAGGTGGTTGTATTTTGCCATGTAAGAAGGATATGAAATGTGGGCGCCCAGGGACAGAATAATATGGTTTGGATCTCTGACCCCACCCAACCTCATGCTGAATAGTGGTCCCCGGTGTTGAAGAAGGGGCCCTGTAGAAGGTGACTGGATCACAGGGACAGGTTTCTCATGGATGCATAGTGCCAATACCTTGGTACTGTCCTTGCTATAATGAGTTATTGTGAGATCCCTTATTTAAAAGTATGTGGCACCTCCCCACTCTTTCTTTTGCTCCTGCTCTCACTATGTGACATATCTATCTCTGCTTTGCCTTCCACCTTGAGTAAAAGATCCCTGAAACCTCCCTAGAAGTTGAGCAGATGCCAGCGCCATGCTGAAACACCCTATATAACTATAAACCAATTAAATCTCTTTTCTTTCTACATTACCCAGTCTTAAGTATTCCTTTAGAGCAATGCACGAATAACCTAATACACTCACGAAAAGGGCATATACTGTATCATTTCATAATATGATGTGTGGGTTAAATTGTGTTCTTTAAAACTTAGAATTGAAGTTCTAACCCCCAGTACCTTAGAATGTGATCTTATTTGGAGATAACAGACTTTTACAAAGGTAATTATGTTAAAATCAGAAAGTTAATAGGATGGGCCCTAATCTAATAGGATGGGCGTCGTTATTGAAAGGGGAAATCTGGGGACAGACACAATGTCAAGAGATGCAGAGAGAAGAGCCACCTACAAGCCAAGGAGAGAGGTCTAGAACAGATTCTTCCCTCCCCCTCAAAAGACACTAATTCTTCTGACACCTTGTTCTCAGACTTATTGCCCCCAGAACTGTGAGACATTCATTTCTGTTGTTTAAACCATACAATTTGTGATATTGTGTTATGGCAGCCCTAGTAACTAATGTCATTGAGTTCTGAATAGAACAAAGCTATTCAAAGAGCAAAACTAGTAAGAGCAATTAGAGAGTGTTTTCCAGGGATGGAGAGGAAAGGGTTTACTGCAAAGGGGCATGAGAAACTTTTCTCATAATGACAATTGACAGTGGTGGTGGTTATATGATTCTATAGAGTTATAGAAGCTCATCAGAGCTGGGAGCAGGGGGTCAGGCCTGTATCCTGACTCTACTAAAAATACAAAAATTAGCTGGGAGTGGCAGTGTGCACCTATAGTCCCAGGTACCCTGGAGACTGAGGCAGGAGAATCACTTGAACCCAGGAAGCAGAGGTTGCAGTGAGGCAAGATCACACCACTGCACTCCAGCCTGCGTTACAGAGCGAGATTCTATCTCAAAAAAAAAAAAAAGCTCATCAGATTTTTGTATCTCACAAGGATGAATTCTACTCTACGTAAATGACATCTCAGTAAGCCCAACTTTGGCAGAATGTGCAAACTTTTTCCGGGATCCTCTCCTGACAGGCCTTTGTGGAGTTCCTCACAGTCATGGGTAGGGATGTATTATTGAAGAGGAGAGCAGGGAAACCTGTTTTGCACGCAGCATGGAAAGCAGAGTGGGAAGAGAAAAAAGGGCAGAGAGAAAAGGAAGAGGTAGGAAAGAGGACAGATGAGATGCAGGGAGGCTGAAGTGCTGGAGGAAGATGGAATTTCTGAAGAGACAGAGGTTTGGGCAGAGTCACATGGAGTATAACTTTGGGGAGAGACATGAGTAAAGGTAACTTTTAGGAAGTATTATCATGTGCAGCTGATTGACTCCTTTTCTTGCCCTTAAGGAAACCTTTAGTATACATCTACATGACCTATAAAGGTTTTTGAAGTCAGACATATTGTTTATTTGGTTCTTATTACTCTGCTGAGATGAGCCTTAAAAAAGTGGAATTCCCTGTCTTGCCCAGGTTTCATATTTATTTATTTATGTCCATGCCTTCTTCCCCCAGAGGAAAGGATGGGAGCCGGTGAATTTTAATAACATTTGCCCTCCCTGGCCCCTGTTGTTTGCACTGAGCATAATTTCAGGTGCAACTTGATGACTGACCATTGAATTTAATTTGAAGTGTACCTACTTTTCTATTTTGTATAGCAATGGCCGTGGTTGAAAGAAGAAAGCAAATGGTATATATTAATCTCAATAAAATAATTATGCAATTATATTGGAATAGACTGTGTGTATTGCACATACCCTTGCATACCTACATATCAATTTTTTTTTTACAAGTATACATTTTATGAGGAAACACCTAGACACTCCTCCCGCTAAATAGACCTGAAATTGCATTCTCTGATTTTTCCTGCACATCAGGGTAGGAGAAATTAGATCTTTGATTCTGTACCACAATTAACGCAAACTTTCCTGAGTGTTCAAAGGTGAGTTTGACATTGCAGCCAATATTTCAGAGGCTGGATATTTCAATAGATCAAGGTCCTATTTTATTTTCCTATTTGTGGGCATAATCAGAGGCTAAAAATATTACTATCTGCTCAAATACCATATAGTAGAGAGAAACATGCATATCACGTTTTATGAAGAGAGTCCATGGGAGAATTAAATGAGTCACATGATCAAAGGGCGAATGATTCATCCCAGAGCATATAATGCCAGACTATTTTAACCTGTGAGCATTTGGATGTTTTTCATGTGCAAGAACATTATGGCATGTAAAAAAGGATCCTTATAAATGACTGTTTCTTTGGGAGCTGCGTCTCAGTGGAGACAAGCACAGATGTCTTTATTAGGCTCTAGTCTAAGTAGCTTCCCTTGAGGGGACCCTGGCGGGTAAGCATTAGCAGGCTGATGCCTAATCTGTGAGAATCTCTGTGCTCATTATGGTGCTCATTAGTGGTGGGTGACCTCACAAGGAGGCACATGGTATTGCGATTTCTCTGATTCTTAGGCCCTGTGTATACTCTAGGGGTAAGTAAGCATGTGAGATTCCAGATTCAGACTCTCAGAATGAACCATTGTTCACACCCAGATCAGAAGCACGTTTCACCTAAGCATCTCTCAACATGCAGTTTCCATATCACGAGAACAGTGATGAGGTGTTCAAGTATATGGTGTTTTATTTGCAATCCAGAGCATCAGCTTCTTCTGGCTTTCATTTAACCACCGGGTAACACAGCTGTTCCAAGAGTACAGAACTTTTCAACTTGTGAATTTTATTCATTGGTTTATTTTGGGAAAAATAGAAGGTATGGCATTTTTTACTGCTGCAATTATCCTTGTAGAAAGTGCTTGTCTGCTTTTATCTCTGGCTCTTTCAGGTATAATTTCTCCCATAATTTAGGTCGTATGAAGGGAAATCCAAAAGCATTGATCTGAACTCTAGTGAAAATTTTGAATATGTGCTACATAAAGTGGTGGAAATACTTTCCTTTGCTCTAAGCAGTTTGATTTGTGTGAGGATAACCTGATAGTGAGGATTCTATGTATGTGTACATATGTATATGTATGTGTATATGTGTGTGCGTGTATATATATATTTGTGCTTTTGCAATAGCCCTTGAATCTTGCCTTAAGTGCCATTATATCAATTTCCTAACCACAAGCAAATGCTATACAATTAAACATGCATTTCTTTTATGAAATTTCATCCTGAATGAAATAATGACAGCACTTACCATTAAAATACACCCTTCATGTAACCACTTAAAACAAGATTAGAATCATGAACCAGAGTTCAGGATTATCTCTGCTGTGTTGGCAACGAGCGCAGTCAGAGAAAAGGAGCCCCAGAATGTTGGCCTTTCTTCCAGTCTATGTCTGTATTGCCATTTCCCCTATATTCATTTGGGGAATTAAAAAAAAAAAAAAAAAGAAACTCATTTAAAAACCTTTCTTTTAAAAGAGAATTCATTACAAACTCAGTGACTTTGCATATTCTCACTGATTTTATGTCCACCTACAAAGAGAGGTACTTTTTGTGATTCACTTGGGGAAAAAATAGCCTTGACCCTCGCTCTGAGTCACTTGCTTAATAGAAACTGGCTGAGGAACATTGTAAATGTGGTTAAGCCACAAGTTAATTAAGTTTGACACTGTTGCTGGGAGTTGGTGAGGGTGAAAAAAAAAGAATTATAAAGTTAGTACTTTGACACCAGGGAGATTTCTTTTTGTCAAAAAAAATATATAAAAGTTATAACCTTACATTAGGGAATTAATTTACATAGAACCAAGGGAAGTTTGTTTAAAATCTTAATAGTTCTTCACACCTCTCTGATCTTTGGCACACATTCTCTTTGCAATCCCTTCCCTGGCTTTTTTTTTTTTTTTAACATCAAAAGCACCTTTTCTTAAATGTATGCATGTGTGCGTGCGCATGCACGCACACACACACACACACACGCACGCGCGCACACACAGCAAAGAACCGAAAGAAGAGGGTCCAAATCTTACCTGCCATATGCCACTACATCGTCTCAGAATTAGAGAATGGCATATATCATGCAATAAGTTAAATAAAAGAATGTTATTTGAAGATAATCAACCAAGGAAAGCTACCAAATACATGAGAAGAGTTTGTGGAATTTTCAGATAAGATTAGTGGATCCCATTCCAGCACAAGAGATTAAATTTGTATGTTTAAGACATGAGTTTGTGGCATTAAGGTAAATGATCTTTTAAAAAGTATCTTTCTCTGTTAAATGAGATGTGTAATATTCCTCAATAAAGTCATATGCATGTATACAAATGATTTTCTCTTTGTGCTAGTGATAGGTTGGGAAATACACCCTCCATAGCAGGGAGGAAAGGGTCTCACCATTTTTTAGGACCCTCTCCCACACACAGGACATGTGAGAGTTTACAAAGGGAATGTGAGGTTCTCAGTTGCTCCACAAAGAATCTTAGGGGCCCTTTCTACCATGTGTGTGCTTCATTCGCTGTAGAAATCACTTCCTTAAAACCCTTCCTTCATTCACTGTAGGGATAACTTTTATGATAGAGGAGAGGTACCTCTCTCTATCAAATTCTGGACACATGTCCCAGCAAGATGTAGGGATTTTGAAACCAGGGCTTAAACATCAATAAATGACTTTGGTGGAAAAAAAATTGAAAAAAAAAAAAAAAAAAACATGTCTAAGAAATATATTGGCAGGTTACTAAACTGTTAGTGGATGGATGAGGAGTACAGAAAAATAATAATGGTAACAAACAGACCCTGTGATAGTTGAAGTCTGATAGTCACTACCAAGCCAAACTCAATAAGCAGAGATCTACATTTGCTCCCTCATATGCAATTTAAAAATCTAGAAAGCTCTAAAACCAATAGTTTTGTTTCCCCATAATGTATTTGGCGACAAACCTTGACCAGCACTATCATAAGGCCGCTCACAGTCTCTATGTATCCTACTTACTGTGACTGTTCATGTATTTCTGTTAGAAATATTGTGCTAGATAATGATGGGGAAGTAGGGGCTTCCTCAGACCGCAGTGGGTCTATCAGGTGCTTCACCTTTCTAAAATCCAAAAATACGTCTGGCTCTGGGAGTTTCAGGTGAAGGATTATGGGGTGTGCATTTCAACAATCTTTTTATTCTTCGATTTGACCTGTTTGATTCTTGGCATGTTTTCCTGTCTCATATTGGGTCTTGTCTCCAGTGACGAATGCTGGGTTGAGCACTTTCTTGACCCACTGTTGATACTCAGATGCAGGATTCTGAATCTCTCAGTCACTGTTTTGAATAGTCCTCACAGATCCCTGTACAGAGGTTGGTGGCAATGTCTACTTCTATCGGCCTCTGAGATACAGTCTGGTGAGGAAGTTCAGCCTTCACTTTGGGTGCTGCAGAGATCAGAGCCTCGTTTTTCTGAGGATGGCTTGTCCTCTCCCTGCTATTCTTACATGAAGAGAAGGATTGAAGGGACATGTAGATACCTCTGTCTTCTGGTTGCAAGTACGACTCCCCCAAAGCCCTTTCTATTGTTCAAACATTTTTTACACACTTCTTTCCTAGATTATCATAGCAAAAGTACTCTTAGGTCCATTAATCATGGACTTTATGTTTTATCTGCTTGATATGCACATGTAAATGAACCACCTTTTCCATTTGTACTGATATTCTCCAAAACCTTGTTTTACTAAATCTATTTATAGATTTGGTAAATGATATTCCTAAACCTTGAGAAACGTATTTAAGTGTCTGTGGCTCAAAGTGTGGTCTGGATACCGCTGGCATCACCACTACCCAGGCAGTTGGTAGAAATGCAGAATTTCCCGGGCGCGGTGGCTCAAGCCTGTAATCCCAGCACTTTAGGAGGCAGAGGTGGGTGGATCACGAGGTCAAGAGATCGAGACCATCCTGGTCAACATGGTAAAACCCCGTCTCTACTAAAAATACAAAACATTAGCTGGGCATGGTGGTGCGTGCCTGTAATCCCAGCTTCTCAGGAGGCTGAGGCAGGAGAATTGCCTGAACCCAGGAGGCGGAGGTTGCGGTGAGCCGAGATGGCGCCATTGCACTCCAGCCTGGGTAACGAGCGAAACTCCGTCTCAAAAAAAAAAAAAAGAAAAAGAAATGCAGAATTTCAGACATTGCTCCTGACCTACTGAATTGGAATCTGCATTTTAATGATATTCTGCTTGAGTCATATGTGCACAATGCTATTTGAGAAGCTATTAAGTGAGAACTCCAGTGATCTGTCTTCTCAACCATAGACCTGATTGAAAAAGCAAAGGTATGAGATAAATGGGGGGCTTAAGAATCCAGTCCTCAAATTAGGAAACCACTTGCTAAATAAAATCATAACAGTAAATAAGGCTTATGAAGACACATAGCGTAAAGTTGTGTATTCTAAGCACACAATTCAATACTTCGAATTGTTTCAGTGAGCCTCATTACACAGCCTAAAATAACAACGAATGCTGCAAAGTTAATAAATGACCAGAGAAGAAGAGGATGGTTCATAATGATGAGGCAAATATATGGTATGAATACATGGGGACTCTCAGAGTGCAGCTGGAGGCTCATTGGGTTGGCGCCTGGCTAATAAGGCCAAAGGTCAGGCCCCCTTCCAGTTGCTATGTGCATGATGAAAGCACAGAATAAGGGGCTTGATCCTTGAAAATTCCTCTTTCTTCAAACCATCTAAGTCCAGGGGTGGGGGGTACTTAAACCTATTGTAATCCTAAAGACTTGAGTTTTCAATCAGAAGATAAATTTTTCCAATCTGTAAGGCCCAAGACAGCACAGGTGCAAAAATACTGCCTTCAACTGCCTCAGCTCCAGAGAGCTCTGGTGTTCTCTGTGCGTTGCAGAAGCTACCACTGGTTTTTTTTAGATTTCCCTTTTACTAGCACATGTGTCTCTCTTATTCCAACATCCAGTCAGGCGATCTGTCAGCCTGACAGACCCAGAAACTCCCATCTGATGGTTGAATCATTGATTCTCACCCTATTTACATCCACTCTCCAACTGGGTAGATGTTGCTACTCTGCTGAGGCTTGGCGCCCCTGCCACTCCCACCAGTTACACAGGAGAAAACGAGGGCTCAGAAAGTTTGCATAAAGTCACATCAACTACAAGTGGCACAGCTGGACTCTAAGCCCAGTTTCATTTCACAACTTTGTTTGAAATGATCATTTTAGGACAGAAATACTGGCCGGAACCAATCTCCAAACATGAAAATTTTCCTGCTACAAAATAATTTTGTAATCAAAAGTTGTTTGAATGAAGGATTCTATGCTGTATTTGGTACATACTGAAAATGTTTTCAGTTCAAAGATGTTTTCTGGGGGTAGAAAACTGGTGTCAGAAAGACTGCTTTTAACCATAGGTACAGTCCTTCATTGTTGAATTGTATTATTATTAATTTTTAAAATGGTGATAAAAATGGCAGGTCTTACCAGCTGCCATGGACTTTACTTCTCTTTATTGTTTTATACTTTCCCTGATTCATACATACATGTCATCTGATTGGTTCCACCCGGGTATTTAAATTTGTACTGCTGAATTCTATTTTACTAGCCAAAGGATTATATTGTTTATCAGATATGTTCATTCTTAGAACCTCATGCGCAATATTTTCTGAAACCAAAACAAAATGATTCCCCAAAATATATTATTTTATTTTTTTGCTTGCTCCTCTTCAACACTTATCCATATTTCAGTGTAATCATGTAACCTATGTATGATGTAAGAGGTATGTGATTGGCTGACATCTTTTAGTCTTCATATATGTTTATAGCTTTTAATGGTAATCAACAATGGAAAGCTATAAAAAAAAAGCTAACCGATAAAATGCATCATTCACATCTCTCTGTGGCCTCCTCCTCCCTCGAGATGAAGTGGTATGCTTGGTCTCAGCTCAGTTGTGTGGTATTTGTTCTTCATGAGTCAGGATGAAAAGGCTGTGCTGCAATAACAAACAGTCCTAGAATCTCAATGGCTTGAAACAACTGTTCATTCCTTGCTCAAGTTCCTTGGGGAATGACACAGATGCTCTAAAGTGACCCAGTTTGACAGACCACTGCCACCTTAAACATGGTCAGTCATTACACCAGAGGGCAGAGAACTCCTGGGAGTCTTGCCCTGGCAGTGATGTGGCTTGATCCAGAAGTGATGCACATCACTCTGGTGAGAGCTCATTGGCCAGAGCTTTTCACATGATCCCACCTACACATGAGGGGCCAAAAGTTTTCCTATTTCATGTGCCTGGAGTGCAGAGACTACTGCCTCCTTTTTTAAAAAAAAAAAAAAAAAAAAAAAAAAAAAAAACTCTTTCTTTTACCATTCTGTATTCCTTTTTCTCAAAGGACCTTTTATTAAGATCCTTGACATTTCTTTTCACCTAAACCTCAATACAATTCCTAGACCATTATGGCACCAGTGAACAAAATTCTGAGATAAAAGCAATTTAACCAGAGTAGACTGATAGCCTGCATTTCCCACTAGATAAAGGCTGTTAAGGACCAGCCATGTCGTAATAAAATCTACTATTATGATACATTTTCTTTTCTTTATTATTCAGAGACAGTGGTCTTATTTAATTACCCATATTTGTGTTTTGTCAATGTGTAGTGATTCTTCTGAAATGGTGATTATTTTGCTGGTATCTGATACCACCCTTTATGAGAAAAAATTAAAGACATCTACTTATTTAATACATCATTTTAAAATGAAAACATCCCATTTTATTTCACTTTGTATAACTGGATTTATAATTATTTTTCAATACTTGTTTTATTTCTGGACTCAGTACTGTTTTTGCATTTGTAACTTGGCTGTACATTTTCCATTAGATTCTCCTAATATAGGATCTCTTTTCTATTCATTATTTTTTTCAGAGTAGAGAACACTCATAAAATTGATTGAAATGTATCAGATATAATATGAATGTAAGAATTCATATTATGAATGAGAAAGAAACCTGTCTTAATATTTCCTCCTGTGACTCCCAATTTACCATCTATCTTCCCTTCCCTCAAATCACATCGTTTTATCAGTGAAAAAAAAAAAGTTATGAGCCAAAAAGATGGAATTTATCCAGGTCATCTACCCTACTATTAGCAACTCTGGGACAAAGTACTCATACAATGTACTGGAGTTACTCGGCTGTTTTGAAAGTCTCTTAAACATTTTGGCAAAAGGCTGTATTCTCATCCCGCTCCATTCAAAGCCAAGCTTGCTTTTAACCAGATTCAGGCCCAATAATATGCACAGCAGAACGTTTTAAACTCTTGATGTCAACGTGATAAGTCCTGTAAAATTATCTGGGTACAAATAACGCCGTTTTATCCCAGCAATTGACAGAAACTGGTGTTGCAGAAATTCAGAAAGCCCCTCTGGTAATACTCATGTAGCCGGAGAGGGGACCCGTAACTGGTCACTAGCTCCATCAGGGCCATTCCTGTGGAGCTTGTCAAGAGGCTGGCAGCTCGCTGGGGTCTGTGAAGTCATTCTATAAAGCTCACCATAGGAACCGAGGAGAACGCTTTGGTGTAAGGACATCCACAGCCGTGATGTCACGGGCACAAAGATAATAAAATGTGGCTAGTGTGGTGTCAACTACACCTTGGCTCTTTTGTCTTTTTTCACTCCTCGTATAATTTTGTATCCTTGTGCGAATCGCCTCATTAGGGAAAGAGACTGAAAATTGGGGTCAGGGTATTTAAACCTGACCTGTGCAGAGGCCAGACAAGGCCGGGGCCCACCGAGGCTTCACTTCAGAGCCCCGGACCACCCCTGAGGTGACACCAATTCAAGCCTCATTTTATAAAGGCCTTATTAATTATTGTCCTTATAAGAAGGAGAAGAAGCCTTATAAAGAAATGTGTCATTCTTCGAGTAGGAGTGGGCAGACAAAAAAAGGAAGAGAGAGGGAGAGGGAGAGGGAGAGAGAAAGAAACAGAGATCAAAAGGGAGCTTTTTTTCCCTTTTGCTTTTCATGCCTCCAAACCTCAAAGGAGGTCGAGGAACAATCAGACTCAGGGGTCTCCTGTGCTTTCTGGCAATTAGACTCAGCTGATGGGCTGAAAGGGATTGAATGGCAGGGTTCAAGGCCCTTCTCTGGAGCTGCAGACAACAGGCTTTTCCAAAGCAGCCGAGCAGCAGACACCATCGAAATCATTTCAAATGGAGACTTACAGCAAGGATTCATTAATTCACTGGCCTAAACAATTACGGGAACATATAATGTCTCTATAAACACTTTGATAAAGACTGTCATCTTAGACCTTCATTTTGCCTATTTTATTAGAGATTTTTAATGCCGGGTTGGAAAGCCATCTTTTATTTCTCCAATTACTGAATTATAAACCCTTTTTCTGAAAATCTTCCACCCCTAAAAAGCTGAATATTTCATTTTTAACATTAGGCTGCAGAATCTAAAAGGAAAAAATATATATATTATATATGTCCATATATATATATATATATATATATATATATATCCATCTTCCACCCTGAAATCCATAGAGCTTAAGTTGACATCTGGATTAAGCACAGCAAATTCGCTCTCTGGATTATTTCTTTTGCATCCCCTTTATGCTTCCTAGTTTCTCTTTATTGATGTAATTTTAAGGGCTACATTAAGAAAGTAAAATTTTATTATCAATGTAGGTAATGCTGGTTAATCGCAGGGGAGGTAAATACAGGAACCTAGTAAGACCTGGTCAGGATGGGGGTAGTTAGTGATTTTCATGTAGATTGGAGAAAAACAAGAAAAAAAAAAAATGAGCCTATGAGCTGTTTGGCTTGGGGACAGCTGGACAAATGTCCCAAAGAAAAGTAAAAGTGTCGGGCTCCAGGTTGGGCAGTAGGAATGAGTAATACTGAATTTCAAGTACTCTACCTCCGGAGTGTAACGGGGGTCAAAATGATCCCGATCGGTTTGGTCACTGCCCAAATGACTGGTAATTTGCAAAAGAGCACCATTATCCAACCTTTCAAAAGATAGGGACTGTTTTTAAAACGGTGCCGAGTGGTTCTGTGAACCAAAATCAGTTTTGTAGCTCCACTTTTATTTTCTCTATGGGTTTTCACCTGTGACGATGCCTGTTAGGCTTTGAGTTTTTAGGTGGAGCTGACGTCATGCGCGCAGCAGCCGGAGCTAAAATCACAGCTCCTCTGCTCGCCAGCATGGAGGAAATGTTGATGTGTGTGTGATCGCATCGGGCTGCTCAGCAGGGCAAGGGTTAACTATTTACATACTGTCGACCCCTTTCAAGCAGGCACTGAGAACTGCTGCTTCTAGGCAACCACATCAAACACTCGAGGGCTTTGGTGATCACTGATGACAAAGTAGTAATAAAAAGAAATATGGCTGCTCTCAGGGCCTCTTTCATCTGCTTACAGTGGGGCACTTGTTGCACAAAAGGCCAGTACTTCGTTTGACATATTTGGAAACTGAGGTAGCTGGCTCTTTTGCCACTCCCAGAGGTGCTCAGGCAGACTGGAAGCTGAACCCGAAGCACTTGACTAGTCCACCCCACTTGGGAGAGAGCAGCCATCTTGATTCACTGGGAAGATGGCTAGGGACGGCTACCTCCTTCATTGACAGAGTTCTCCAGGGGCCTGAGAGGGAAAGACAATCCGCTGTTGCTACACAAATAGACAGGGACTTAGGCTTCCATGAGACCATTTTTTTTGGGCACGCCATATTCTCATTTAGACCAACGCTCAGCTTAAGCATATAAGGCGGTGTTAGAAAACTCCCTGGGTCTGGCAGGTTTGCCACTTTGAATTGTCAAAGTTGTCCAGTTTGAATACTTTCCTTGACTTTTCTGGACTAAGATAGAAGGTTGCACAGATGCAAGGACTGCCACCAAAATATTAGCCTGGGAGTTGGGGTATATTTACCTGAACTCATCCTTCTACAAATACTGCATTGTTAAGTAAGAACCGAATCCTGATGTGCATGGTTTGGATGAGTGAAATTCTGTTTTCATGAAAATTGTACCCAAGTTACTTTTCTTCTTTGGGTGGGTAATAGAAGGTGAAAGTGAGTCATGGAGTTTCATTCTCTGTCCTCACTCCAACTCAAGTGGCTGAAGGAAGATGTCCACCCCTGCTAACTCTGCCCTTCAGCAGAGGCAGGGTGACTTAGTATGTGCTGGCCAGCTTTCTATTTTAATCTCTTCTCTTCCTTACAGAAAACAAATAAGATTCAGGGAGGTTTAGTTCTTTAACCAAGTTTGCAGAGCTGGTAATGCTAGTCTAGACCTTGAGCTGGTTCTCTTTTCCTCCAGCTTGTAGGCTCTTTCCACTTCACTCATCAACTTGTTTTAATTTCTCAATTTATTTTTCCATCTATTCATTCAAGAAGGATTTTTGACACTCCAAATGTCCATCGGTGGATGAATTGATGATAAAATGTGAAATATGCATATAATGGGATATTATTTAGTCCTAAAAGGGAAGGGAATTCTGACATATACTGAAATATGGATGAACCTTAGGGACGTGATGCTAAGTGAGATAAACCAGTCGCAAAGGACGAATGCTGTGTGATTTCACTCATATGAGGAACCTGGAGTAGGCGAATTCAAAGACACAGAAGAGAGGATTGTGGTTGCCAGGTGCTGGTAGGAAAAGGGAGAATGGGGAGTTACTGTGTAACGACGACGGAGTTTCTGTTTGGGAAGATGAATGGTGGTGATGTTTGGACAACAGTGTGAATATACTTAATACACTAAGCGGTACACATGAAAATGGTTAAAATGCTTAAAATGGCAAATTCTTTTACATAAAAAATGTTTTAAAAACTATTGTACTCTATACAAGTTCAAGAGAGAGGATATAAGGCTGAATAGCAAAGTCCACTTATATACGTAAGAAAAACAAAATAAAAAACTAAATGAAATGAAAGATTTTCCTCTCTGGTCCAGATTCAGCCCAGACTTGTCCTTGTTCAAACACAGGCTATGCCCAAGTGAAGCAAAACGACAATTATTGCTTGGCCAGGCAGTAAACACATGTTCTTTTTGTTTATCTGGGGACAATATTAGACTCAGTTTTAATTATATTTAGATACATGGGTAGCACACGCAGAAACTGTAACACTAAATGAAGTAGAGAAGTGTCAGTATCGGTAAATTTATCCTAATTCTTACTCCGAATATTTGCTATTTGTGTGTTTTTATTGTTGGACTTTATTAAACCTGAGGTGGTGGTTCTGTTAATTTTAAAAGAAATACATCACAAATTATTGTTGAGACATAAGTATCTTTTCTTAGAGAAGCATGCTGATTATTATTTCTACTAACAATGCTTCACTTTCCTTTTCTGTTAATTTTGGAAGTTGATTTGATCTACATACATTATTCCTGGATTTTTGAGTGCCAATTAAATGTTGAGCTTGCCCTGGGGCAGACACTTTCCTTCCTGTTTTCCTAGAGTGCCCTTTCTCTCAGCACATGGCTCATAGACCCTTCATTGCTTTCTTGCTGGGTGACACGCAAGTTCGTCTCTGGAATCTGAAATATTAATGCCCAGTGTGTGGTACCACATTACCAAAAGAGGAACTGGGCCTGAGATTTGAATTAGCTTTTTCACTCCTGCATCCTAAGACTTTTTGTAGTTATTGATGTTTTGCTCCAATGTTTATATTTTGAAATCTGCCAGGTAGATTAAAGAATTTAATTTTTGAAATGCAAGCCGAGAATTTAAACCTTATCATCTTTGAGCAGAGGTAAAAATTCTTTATTTACTTCTAGCCATTTCAATTGCTTTTTTGTAAAATCTTTATTTTTCTATTGCAAACGGATATAAAAGCCAATTGAGGAGGACAAAATGAGAGATATGTTGATCTGATTGAAGAGGGGGGTCGATGAGGGTGAGTTGTGAGGGTTCTGGAGCCCATCTATATTGGTCTAGGTAAACTCTGCGCTAAGGAATGCCTGAGGGCTGTATAAGGAACACTTGGTGAACATAGTTTGAAATACTGATGGATTGAATTTATTGTCAATCAGTTTTCTTTGGGCACCTCACAGTGGTCTTCTCTCTGAGATGCAGAACATGACATTGATTGTGTTTAAACCAGCACTTTCCCTGCCTGACATGGGGGGCATCATTTCAATTCTCATTGACCTCCAAGACTATACCTCCTTCCAAAATTTTTCTCTACTTTTCTTCCTCTGGAGAACAACTACCCAATCATTTGTTTTGGATCCACTCCAACCCTTGGATTCCCTCCTTTCTTTTTCCCAGCCCATTGCCTGCTTCCATCATGATAAACAATCCTCATTCCTCTTCCAGCTAGTCACTTAACCCTCTAAGCTCTGAAGCAGATTCATTATATCTTGTTTTGTTTTGATAAATGAGAACTCCTGCTTTTGGCTTGGAAATATTAAAGTATTGATATATGAACCTTTCCAACCATTTATTTTTCCTAATCAGCCACTATTTAGATACCATTTAGAATGCTAACACTAATTCAGTAAACATTCACTGATTGCCTCACTGGAAACGAAACTGCCACACCCTTGCCTTCAAGATACTTGCAAACAGGTAAGGGGTAAAATGTAGACTTTCATGTATGAGAAAGAGGATTATGAAAAAAAAACAACAACGATATGCACTAGGGGCCTGCAAGGTGTCAGGCATTTTCTATTTTCTTTGTTATTTGACTCATCTACAATCCGATACAATTTTTATTTTACTTTCATTTTTAATGTAGGATGAAACAGTCTCAGAGGGGTTGGTTGAATCAGATCTGATTTCAAAACCCGTGTTCTTCCCACTCTGGTAAATTGCCTGTGAGCCACTCAACAGAGGGGCATTAAGGCCCACAATGTACTAAGGACAAGGTACCCTAAATTACCAAAATGCGAAGATCTCCTAACCATGGTGCTACTTGTGTTTTGCATCTACATTTCATTGTTCTTGGGATCAGTGGAAACAGCGCAAAAAGATACCCACCTGGCAACTACCAAATGACCAGGCTGTGGCTTCAGCAAAATTCAATCAAATCGAAGGCACACTTTCTCATTCACCCAAAACGACTGCCCAGAGGTCACCAGCACAGATTTCCTATTTGTCTGGCCCACACTCATGGGAAGAGCCTACCCTTTGCTTTCCAATTAACTGGACTCTTGCACCAAATGAGTCATTTAAGCATCTCCATGCCTGAAAACCAGAGAGTGCAAAATGAATGTGGAAATACTTAGCATATGTTAGGTTCTAACCATGGATTTATGATCCAAAGTATAAAAGTAACACATGAAGACTAATCCAACAATCTCTGGTAGATATTATAAGCTCTTGGGAAAGACTTTAGAGAATTCCTGCCACAGGAGAAGTGTGCTAGACCTTTAGTGAGAGGAAATGTTTTTATGGGTGGATGGTGTTCAGCAATGCCTGAGAATAGTGGTAGGGGTTGGCAGGGAGGGAGTTAACCAAATGTGCCCAGAGCTATCCAGAGTTTTCAGCTAAGAGGGTGTTCAATGTGCTATGAACCCCAATTAAAAATAACCCCCCTCGCTGGGGGAGCCCGCCCCATCCTTAGGATAAACAAGATTTGATTCAGTGCAATTGCACTGTACTCGCTGCATTGTAGAGAAATACTGTATATGTGCCTCCTCTGGGGAGGCACAAAAGAGGCAGCTTAATTATCATCTAGCCAGAAGGATGGGGCATAGTTAACACCTTTCTGGGTGGGCTGAAATTAATGACCCTTTCCCCTCAGTATTGCCTACCTCCAAGCCTCTTTATAAATGACTATACAACACAGTAGTTGGTATTCAGATCACAAGAGAGGGCATTTAGCCGAAGCATTCGTCTACAGGGTTTGATCTCTTTTTAATTTTATTCTGATTTACAACTATGTTATGAAGCGAGATAACTGGATCCTCTCTGAAGTAGACCAGAGCCTTCCCGACTCAAATCTGAACGTCAGAAGTTAACATTAATTTTTGAGATTGGACTTAATGCTTTTTCCCTAAGTGTTTTCGCAGGCTGCTTTCCCATAGCCACGTTGAACCCTGCGTTCTGCAGGGCTGTGTGTGCAGCCTGCCTGCCCACTTCAGGCAGGGAGAGTGGGCTCTAGAGACAAAAAAGACTGGCCTTGTGAAGTGTGTTGCAGAAGGTTTAAAATTCACAGATGGGCAAGTGCCTGGGGAATTCAGTTCTCTTTTTTTGGGCAAGGGAAGAAGTGTACTATATCTAATAATGATTGAATTTAAAATAGCATTTTCTCATATATATATATGTGTGTGTGTGTGTGTGTGTGTGTGTGTATGTGTGTGTGTATATGTGTATGTGTGTATATGTGTGCGTGTGTATGTGTATGTGTATATGTGTGTGTATGTGTGTGTGTATATGTGTGTGTATGTACACACGTATATGGAGATACATAAATATATACCTATTTAATCATGTTTTCTCCTTACATCAAGTTTTTGCCATTTACAAGACAATGAGTGAAGAGTTGGTGATGTCACAGGTGTTATGTGATATAATTAGGTCATGTGGTAATCCACAAGACAATTTTGTAAAAAGGACACTATTAGTCCCACTTTACCTTTGAGAAAAGTGACCTTCCAAGCCTAAGTGATTAATTCAAAGCTAATGAAGATTAGAGTGAAGACTCAAACTAATTTTTTTTTTCTAACTCTAAATTCAGTGGCATTCAATTGCACGACTCTGCCTTTTCTGGAGGTAAAGTCATGGCTACAAGGAGTCTACCTGCTTATTCTCTCCACTTTTTGTTTCTCTAGAATGGTACTGAGATGGGGTAGTTAGGACCACTGGGTTCAATTTCCACTTGTTAACTTTGTTTACTAAAGAGAGGTTTTTAACCTCTGCAAACCTTGATTTTCCATAATTCCCGTACTTTGGGAGGCCCATGTAGAAGAATTGCTTGAGCACAAGAGTTCAAGACCAGCCTTGGCAACACAGTGAGACTGTGACTCTACTGAAAATAAAAAATTTAGCTGAGCATGGTGACTCATGCCTGTAGCTCCAGCTACTGGGGAGGCTGAGGCATGAGGATAGTTAGAATCCAGGAAGTTGAGGCTGCAGTGAGCCATGACAGCATCACTGCACTCCAGCCTAAGTGACAGAGGAAGAGTCTATCTTGAGAAATAAAAATAAACATAAACATTTAAATAAAATAAACCTCAGTTTTCACCTGTTAAAAGCATTGATGAAAGTACTTATTGAATGGGAAATTTCTGAGGAATAATTCAGGAAAAGTGCTCAGAATATGGTAAGCGCTCAATACATAGCAAATACATAGCATATTCCACGCCTCTGGAGGTTTACATGATTTCTTTATGTGATAGTGCTTCATTTTTGTGTGTGTGCCAATACGATGTTTCCTATGATTCATTAGATCTTGAGCTAATGAGGCCGGGCGCAGTGGCCCATGCCTGTAATCCCAGCACTTTGGGAGGCTGAGGCGGGTGGATCACGAGGTCATCTTGGTCAACATGGTAAAACCCCGTCTCTACTAAAAATACAAAAAATTAGCTGGACATGGTGGCGTGTGCCTGTAATCCCAGCTACTCAGGAGGCTGAGGCAGGAGAATTGCCTGAACCCAGGAGGCGGACGTTGTGATGAGCTGAGATCGCACCATTGCACTGCAGCCTGGGTAACAAGAGCGAAACTCTGTCTTGGGGAAAAAAAAAAAAGAATAAAGCATGTACTGGCTTTAGCAATAAAGCCAGTAACATAATTAAAAAAAAAAATAGATCTTGAGCTAATGTTCATTGAACAAATCTTGAGGGTAAAGACCTCAACTAAAAGATTTTATAATTCTCATTCCAGTGTGCTCTGTTACATTTATTTATGCAGCTCTATGGGGGAAGGCCTATTGTAAAAGTCCCCCTAAAATTTGATAACAGGATCTTTCTATCTTCCCATTCTTGATGCCCATAGAGGTCATGTGGATGAGATCCTGAGGTCAAGGATGTGGCCTCTAAGACCCAAAGGGTAGTAGTCCAAATATCATGGGCAGATCTAAAGTAAAGATTAGGGGGGAATTAGGCTAAATGGATATGACCTAGAGAGTCAGCAAAGAGGTAGGTAGATCAGATTTTGTTGAACCCTTCACTGCTGTCTCAGCTGGTTTGTATACATCTCATAGGGGACGTGTCTGTCCTTACACTAGAGAAGCTGAAGCCACCATATACATTTCTGACAATCAGCATTAACAATGAATTCTCAAAATTAATGCCCTCTTATAATGATTTATGTGAACTACTCCAGAAATCCAGAAAACACTTATCCATGTTGAAGAAAAATGCCACTGCCTTACTTCTTTCAACAACACTTACTCCAGAGTTTATTCATTTATTGAAGCAATGTTTAATGAGTACATGTGATGTCCTAAGCATTGAAGTAGGTGCTTGAGATTCAGTAGAAAGCAAGACCATATGAGCACGTGACTTTGCTGTTCTAATGGAGCCTTCACTCTAGTGGAGCAGATAGAACTTTAGCAAATAAACCCAGTAATGAGCGTTTAAACACATCTAGAGACCAAATGAATACGAGCACCAAGGCATACAGAAAAATGGCTTTGTGGGAAGAGGTAACAAAGAAACATGACCTCAACCAGGGGTGAGGGAATGCCTAGGCTTCCCTGAAGTACCTGTGGATTACACTGCTTAACGTCTAAAGGCTGCAGAAAACTAGATGGGATGGGAGGGAAGGTCACAGACAGATGCACCAGCAAGTGTGAAAGACCAGTGGTGGGAAGAATATTAGCTTATTAGAAGTCCAGAAAAAGCCACTGGAGCTAGAACAGAGAATGTAAAGGAGGCAAGTCTGGTATGCAACTGGAAAGATAGACAGTGGCCAGAGGATGTGGTGCTACCTTGATTTTGGTGTTTCCTTATGAGTGGTGAGAAACTTTTCAATCGTGTGAAGCAGGGAGGTGACAGAATGCAATTTTTCCTCTGGAAAACAATACATGCGCTTCTGTGGGGATGATGGGCTGTGAGAGACAAGCATTGTAAAAAGGAAAGTAGGGCAGCTTGGAAATGGCATTTGAGATATGGGCAAATGAATGGACTTGAGAGATATTTTGCACATAAAATGGAAAGCATTGGGCAATGGATTGGATAATTATGAATGTGAAGAGTAGAAAATCAGAGAGAAGTTCCAGACTTATGTATAACTGGCTGCATAGTGTCATTCGTGGAACATTCAGCCAACACTGAAATTTTTTATGTCAAGGTTGAATAATATTGGATCATTCAAATGGGCATGAAGACAGGAGATTTGGATATTTGAATTTAAAGATATAAGGAGAATTTTGGATGCATATATAAAACTGTGAGTCTTTGGCATGTGAAGACCTAATAATTGAAGGCATGCACTTAGAACGTTTTGAGACATGGAATGGACCAAGATGAGAAGAAACACATGATGAGACTCCAAATATGAAAGACGAGGTGGATGGATGAGCCTACAAAGCACTCTGAGAGGGGACAGCAAGAAAGCAGGAAAGAACTGGAAATACGCTGTCATAAAGACCAAAGGACAAGGAAGGAGTGACTGAGGATCAAACATTCCAAGAGTCAACACGAGGGCTGAAAAATCCTTTCCTTGATTTAGCAATTTTGTGACTGGCGGGGTAAAGAACTATTTTGCCGAGTGAACGGACATTACTTATCCCCTTATTCATATGGTGGGCCAAGAGGCAACTGGAAGGTTAGCAAATGGGAAATATAAACACAGCTTTTTCAGGGAATACGGCTATAAGAACAAGAAGGGATATAAGGTAGTGACTGGAGGCACTCATCTAGCCTCATGATTGTAGCTAACATCTGCCTGGTCCTGGACCTGAATCTGGTTTTCTATCCCTGACACCCTCCAGCGCTACAGATCCACAGCTACCCAGCCTTTAAACTTCTTGAACGTCACACAAATCTCAACCCCATCATATTCAGAATAGAGCTTGTCCCATTTGCCCTTGGGCAAACCTCCTTTCCAGCTGTGGTGCTCAGTACAGTACATAGCTTCATCTACAACCAGCTTACAAGGCAGAAAGCTGGGTGTCATAATCCCTTCCCCTCCATTCCCAGATCACCATCTAAGGAATTCCCAACTCTTACATACATCTCCGATCTATTCACTTCTCTAATTGGCATCTCAAACCATGCATGTCCAAACAGGAAGTCTTGATTTGTACCACTCACCTCCCAATTTCCTACTGGCTGCCTCTCACTACTTCCTCTGTTACCCTGAACCACCAAGATCTTTTGCGTGGACTACTGCAGTAGAACTTCCAGTGCATCTGGCCATTCTCATGTACAATTCTCCACAAGGAAGCAAAAGCAATCTATAGAGTCATTTCCTAACTCCCAGGTCTAAAATAGCTACCCGTTTTCTCCTTGCCACTGTCTCTCACAATGCCTATTTTATTTCCTTCACAGCACAAGCACTGATTTCATCTCGAATCTCTTCTTTTATGCCTCTCCCCATTAGAATGCAAGCTGCAGGAAAGACAGGTGTTTTCATTGCTACATTTTCAGTACGTTATACAGCATCTAGTATATAGGAGGATGTCATTAAGTAAGTTTTGAATAAATAAATTCTAGGATTGATATTCATACAATAAATAAGCTGGAGGAAGGCCTGCTGCTAAGACCCTGCAGTTGTTCTAACTGTAGAGAAAGGTCATATGTTTTGTGCAGCAAACGAGGGGTGAGAATGTAGATACAGAAAGTGCTATAGATGAAAACTATTTGTTCCCTTGAACTTAGTTGAAAAATATCAGATTTGGGCCAGGCACGGTGGCTCAAGCCTGTAATCCCGGCACTTTGGGAGGCCGAGGCGGATGGATCACGAGGTCAAGAGATCGAGACCATCCTGGTCAACATGGTGAAACCTCATCTCTACTCAAAATACAAAAAATTAGCTGGGCATGGTGGCGTGTGCCTGTAATCCCAGCTACTCAGGAGGCTGAGGCAGGAGAATTGCCTGAACCCAGGAGGCGGAGGTTGCGGTGAGGCGAGATCACGCCATTGCACTCCAGCCTGGGTAACAAGCGAAACTGTGTCTCAAAAAAAAAAAAAAAAAAAATCAAATTTGGGTATTTTGTGGAGTGAATTCAATCGCAAGGTTTGTTGTTTGTTTGTTTATTGAGACGGAGTTTCACTCTGATTACCCAGGCTGGAGTGCAAGTGGCGCGATCTCGGCTCACAGCAACCTCTGCCTCCTGGGTTCAGGCAATTCTCCCGCCTCAGCCTCCCGAGTAGCTGGGATTACAGGCACGCGCCACCGTGCCCAGCTAATTTTTTGTATTTTTAGTAGAGACGGGGTTTCATCATGTTGACAAGGATAGTCTCGATCTCTTGACCTCGTGATCCACCCGCCTCGGCTCCCAAAGTGCTGGTATTACAGGCGTGAGCCACTGCACCCGGCCCGCAAGTTTTATTAAAGAAAAAGTATGAGCGGATGGTATGAAATAAATGTAAATAGACTGCTGATTCTCTGAAACTGAGGGGAGAATTACAGCTGTAAGTTTCTGTTGTTTCAGAGGTATCTTTGCTTATTAATAAATTCAATTTCTCTCCATGCACTCCCTGAGCTAAACATTATTGTCTGACATGACAAAGCAAATTCATTCTCTTCAAAACTATAAAAATTATTATTTAATACATTTGGATAGAAACAAAATCATTACATGCTCTGCAGAAAGCAAAACTAGTCATGTCAGGAACATTTTCATCCACATAACTTAAAGAAGTTGATTAGGAGAAAGACACAGGAGAGCAGGTTGTCGTTTGAGCTGGCATAGAGTAAAAAATATAAATAAAATTTGTTTGCTCTCTACTATCAAAAACTCAGTAAAATAGTTGAGATTTGAGGACAGGAGTGAAGGAAGAAATAAAATAGGCATAATGAATGTGTCAGGAGAGATTATTTTGTGGGAGAAGGGAAGCCTGGGAAACAGCAGAGCAGGGAGTCTGGAAAGGGCTCAGGGGACCCAAGAAAGTCAATCTGAAGCAGAGAGTTGGTGAGCAACACTGGCATGTTTTTATCAAATTTCACCAAGTCCATGATGTTCTTTTGAGCAATACATGGTGCATTACCCCATGCTGTTGTAATAAATAATTCATTTACTATTTTGCATGAGTAGAAAGGCAGTGGCACCATTTTGACTTCCTACTGGCACTCCCACTTTTTTTCAATCGAAATGAGTCCTTCTCATCTCTGCAAACATCTCCCAATTGCAAGAAAGGCAGTAAGCAAATTTCTATACCTGGCTGGCAAACAGCATTCATTTCTTTCTTTGAATTTAGAAACTGTCACTTCTGGGTTTCTTTTGTGAGAATCAGTTCCCATAACAACCTGAGAAGCCAGACCTCTGGGGGACCTTCAGAGGAGCTCTGGAATCTTCTTTGCCTCCGAGGTAGGGAGGATAATGCCAGCAATCCCACTCAGGCTCCCTTGTTGACGCACACCTTACCTGGAAGAGAGCCAGTCCCAGAACACCACAGGAAAATCTACTCTCCTCCCAGGTTGCTGTAAATTATGCAGCATCTCAAATAGCAAAGCAATATTTTTACATGTATCGACTAATGACTAAAAGAAAGAACTATTGTAAAATATATTCTGAAAAAGGATGTGTGTCTCAGGGCATTTTAAACACCGATATTGATATATTCTCTATACTTTTCAAATATATTGTATAAATATATATGCATCAAAACATTTGCTTGCATTCTTGAATATATGCATATTTCCTATAAAAGTTATCCACTGAAATTTTCTAAAAAAATGTGTTTAAAAAAAAAATGAAAATAGCTTCTTTGTTACTGTACCTCATATAACTTAACTATTAAAGACCCTAAAGGAAGCTTGTTTAGAGTAAAGGAGGAACAAATAAATACATAGAAATATCCTACTTTTTAATAAATTCACTTTGCAAATTTTTAGTTTTTAAATTATATTTCTCATGGTTATTTATTGCGATTGGTGAATATACTATCTCTAATTTATTATTTAAATTTAGCTAGATGGAAAATGACTGGCTGGGGCATAGTAATGCAAGGTTGCAACAACAGGTCACTTTCTCTTTCACATTATTTTACATTTCTAGACCTGCTGTAATAGCACAAATGATTCCATTATACAGGTATTTTTCATAATAATATTAAATTACCTTTACACTCTTCCATAAATTGTACATAGTGATCTGTGCTATGTCCATCTTCTTTTCTTCTGCTAGTGGAAATGAGAATTTGCCATGAGATTTTTAACCCCAGCTTTCCCAACTGCACCCATCCTACATTTGAGAAAGTAAACAAGGTAATGGAGAAAAAAATGCTATTGTTAACAGACCAACACACAATGATGGATCTAAGGGAATTATGCTAAATAAGGAAGTCCTAATTTAATTTCTTCCCTTTAATATGTGTAGGTTGTTTTGATTTGTTATAACATAATATCATAACATTTTCAATACAGTAAGACTTTAAGAATTCAGACTTTATAAATCTACATTTTCGCCCTTATATGAATAGGGACTGAATTAAAATTTATCTTGCTCCTATCTGTACTGGAGGACAAAAGTACATACTTACTACAATAATAAGAAAATGTATGTTTTAATTATAATTTTTAGTCTAATATAACATGGACATTTTTTGAGAAGGGAGTATTTTGCGTTTGGGGTTATGATATTTCTTCATGGTGGGATTCGGGTCATGCATTTCAATTCAAAATAATAAGAGAGATGTTGTGTCCTCCACACATCTGGATTCAGATTATCTCCATCACCCCGTCATAAATGTTGTCTGTATATTGCATTACATAGTCACTATTTTACCTTTTGCTATTAAGTAATTTGGGGGCAGGCATTCCAAGAATATTGTATAATGTTTCTTATTATAAAAATGCCCTCTTGGGCCGGGCTTGGTGGCTCAAGCCTGTAATGCCAGCACTTTGGGAGGCCGAGGTGGGTGGATCACGAGGTCAAGAGATCGAGACCATCCTGGTCAACATGGTGAAACCCCGTCTCTACTAAAAATACAAAAAATTAGCTGGGCATTGTGGCGCATGGCTGTAATCCCAGCTACTCAGGAGGCTGAGGCAGGAGAATTGCCTGAACCCAGGAGGCAGAGGTTGCGGTGAGCCGAGATCGTGCCATTGCACTCCAGCCTGGGTAACAAGAGCGAAACTCCATCTCAAAAAAAAAAAAAAAAAATCCCCTCTTAGAGTTTTAAGTCTTTATTTTCGTTTTTCTTTATTTTAAAGAGTTGCTATTGTTTTGTTTGGCATCCGTATCTCTTTGCAATTGCCTTTCTCCTTCAAGATTTTAGAATGGGCTTTTGTCCTGTGACTTTGATTTTCAGAGAGGTTCCTGAAAGTTATTAATCTGCTCCATATCAAGATTTTCTGGTTACAAGGATGACAGCCTGTGTGTGTCTGTGTGTGTGTGTGTGTGTGTGTGTGTGTGTGTGTGTGTGTGTTTTCTTTTTGGCTCTCTCCTTCTCCGAGCTGAAATTAGAAGCCTCTGTTTTTGGCATATAAATGTTTAATCCATCTGGGGTTGGTTCTTGTATATGCAACTAATTTTAGTCTACTTATTTTTATTTATACTCTTTTTCTTTCATATTTGTTCTTGTATATGCTATAAGGAAAAGTAAAGAGTTTGAAATTGCCTATGTCCCTCACTAGTTGAGTAATTTTACATTTAGCATGGTGTACCAAAGGAGGTCTTGATTCCAAAAACAAATAATTAACGGGGAGTACTCCTTACAATTTAGAGCAATCTGGAAAGAGCCTTGCTAAAAGTTACCTTAGACACCTTTATGGCATTTCAGATACTCTGTCTTTTAATCATCTGCTCTGTTTCACTAAGAGACTCATTAAAGACTTTTGTGGTAGACCGTTGGAGTCATGAGTTAATTTTCTACTCTAGTCTTGCTTTTTATATTCTTTTTTTCTTCGGTCCAATTCTTACCCTCCTTGACCTGGCTGCCTTCTTGTTTCTGCAATAAGGTTTCCATCATCCATTACCTATAGTGAATAGGATCCAGAGAGCTGGATTTGATGCTTGTTTGTAAGATTTGGGTCAAATTATTTAAATTCTCAGGCATTCAACTTGTTCATGAGTGTCACATATATTGCTAGGCTATTTTAATTGGTATTTTTTCATAACTTTTATTTTTTCTCTTTAAAAATATTCTCAAATTTTATTTTTCTCTAAAGCCACCTGCACCTCAGTGTGGATCCGAACTTTCTAGTTTTTCACATGCCCACAGAGCCTCACAAACCACCCATTCTCTTCTTTCTCTAGGTAAATTCGTCCATTCCCAAGTCTTCCAGTATCAGGTATAAGCCGATATTTTTCAAATTCTTCCTCCATCCCTGAACGTCTTTGAATCCCAGACTAAACCCAAGTGAGCCTACCCATCATCCTCACTTGATCCGCTAATAGGTATTTCAAACTTTATATCCAATACCAACCTTTTGATTTCCCTCAGGTAATATGCCTTACCCTTAGTGATCCCCTTCTCAATAAACAGCACCAATCATTATCCAGTTGCTTTGGATGAAATAATTTGGAGATATTCTTGACTCTTTATTTACAGCCCATATCCAGTCCATCAGCAAATATATATCCTGAGTCCTTTAACACATGTCTGGTATTACATCCCAGTCCACACCAGCATCATCTCCCACCTAGACAACTGATGTTGGCTCCTAACTGGTATCCTCTGGAAGTCACGACCTGAACAGTCTGGATTCTGTAATTGGCTCATCTAGCCCAACTAAAGTTACTTCCATTATTCACAGTCCAGTTTTTCTAAATGCCATACTCATCATAGGCCTTGCTCATCATAACGTTCTTGCTTTCTGAAGGATCTTTTATTTTTCATGTACTTGACACTCTAATTCTATCCGTTCTGCAAAACACAGATCAAGTGCAGTATATTTATTACCTAAAATTTCCATGTTCTCAAAGCCAAAAGTAGTATGTTTTCTTGGAAATCCCATGATACATTTTTGTTATATAACTTTCCTTTATCTATGAATTTTTTTTTTCTTTTCGAGACAGAGTTTCGCTCTTTTTACCCGGGCTGCAGTGCAATGGCGCGATCTAGGCTCACAGCAACCTCCGCCTCCTGGGTTCAGGCAATTCTCCTGCCTCAGCCTCCTGAGTAGCTGGGATTACAGGCATGCGCCACCGTGCCCAGCTGATTTTTTGTATTTTTAGTAGAGACGGGGTTTCACCATGTTGACCAGAATAGTCTCGATCTCTTGACCTCGTGATCTACCTGCCTCGGCCTTCCAAAGTGCTGGGATTACAGGCGTGAGCCACCGCACCCGGCCCCTGTCTATGGATATTTTTAAGTTAGAAGAGTAAGACAGCTGTAGTTTGAAAACTGAAACAATGCAAAGGGATGAGTTCCAAAATGGATATCACTCCCTTCCTTCGCCTCTCTTGCTGATTTCAAGAAGTAAACCTTGTTCACAATTTTACATATTGAAAGCATTTTTCTGGGCTTGTCATATGCTTTTAACTTTGCTCTTTATAATGTTTTCTAAATGCTTAAAAATGGCTCAACTTGGCCAGTTGTTTCCATCTTTATTAGAATGTAATGTCCACATAGTGATCACAATGTCTTACACATTGAAGACATGTAAAATGAGAAAAAAAAATCAGAGATAGGAGTTTTAAAAGTCTTCTTGCTGAGCAGTTTTAACTCTAATATAGTCATAAACTATAGTATCCAAACAGAATTTAAGCATGGATTTCAGTAAATTTATTTATATGCCCTTAACAATACCCCACATCATGCCAATATTCTATTCAGCTGATTTATAACAACCATACCCATCTGCCTTTTTAAGAAACCATTCAATTTTCAAAATTACTTGTATAGAGTTTTTGTCCTTGACCTTCCTACAGATATTACTGAAAAATCAAGCTAAAAACTCTCCAAAATCTCATAAATTACCCCGCTCCTACAGCTTACATCACCCTGCCTCTTCCTTGACAGCTGAATTAATTTTAAGAAGTCCCATGGAGTCACCCTCAGCCATTCATTATCTCAGGCCTGTGGCAGAACCCCATATAGGCATTTGCCAGCTTGTCCTTTTAATAGTCTCCTAATGATGAATTGGCCTTGAGTGAGTCTGTGTTCTATCCCTGTCCCTTTACTGACTCCCTTTTCCCTTGTTGGACATTGTTTCTACCTTCAGGGACTTTATTGGAATCCACAGCCCCAGAGCAGAAACAAAGACCTGCTTAACGATTATGTGCACCACCTTAAGCCACATATTCCTTCTGTACAAAATCTCAACTTTATCAAGTCTTCCTTAGCACCTCATTCTGTTTTCTCCCTTCATTTTCTATGTTTGCCATTGTACTTATTTATAAAACTGAAGCCAGCTGATTTTGCTCCTGAGTCATAAACCCAAACGGGCCATCTTACATCACGAGTTCCTTTCCTAGACGTGGCCTTGGCTTGACCACACTTCTATTTCTACCTCAAGATTTCTCCACCCTCACCCTTTGCCTCTCCTTTATCATGCAGTTGGCACCTCAGACACTTTTTAGGTGCAGCACTGTGTCATCAGGATCCATCAAGAAAACAAAGACCACACAGATATTTCAACAAACATAATTTAATGTCAATCACATACATGGCGGGGGACTGAAAGAACAATGGAAAGCATGAAATAACTCAGAAATGCTAACATCAGGAAGAGCTTCCACCCACAGGACTGGGGAAAAAAGGGAAAGGGATGGGGTTGTCATAACTTACACACAGAGGAAGCTCTACAAACTTGGAGTTGAGTCCTTCGGAAAGAGGGCACTATTTTTTTGGTGCTGGTCCACTGGAAATATGTATGGTGCCGGGGTGGAGAAAGGAGTTGGGCTTGAATCAAATGTTGTGGTCATGGTGAAGAGTCATTGTTGGTGTCACCCTTCCAAGAGCCAGAAGCAAATAGAAAGAAGAAAATCCCTTCCCTGTTTCTCTTGCTTCCTAGTTTTCCTCTAGTGTTTCTTATCAGAATCTAACAGGAAGTCATCTGACAAGGGAGAAATAAATTTTTCGCACCACCATCACAGAGCAGAACACCAGAAGGTGAATTTGAATCTAAAAGGCAATAGCTTAATAATTATCACTACAAGACGCTCCCTCAGTTTTGTTCATCTCAAACTACTTGCATTATTTTAAGTTTTCACACTTACATTCTTCTGTCCCTTCCTCTCCATTTCCACCTACTGAATTCTTTCTCAGATGTCATTTATTTCTGGAAATTATCTTCACTTACCCAGTTCCTCGATGATAAAGAAGACCAAATCGTTCCTTTATCGGGTCCTACAGTTCTTTCTACACACAGCCAATCCGGCCCTCAGCAATGCACTCTGTCTATAGTTATGAGGTATGTTTCTCCGTATGAGAGTTAGAGGTCATCAAAGATGGGGACTTGTATATCCAACTGTCTATTCACAGGGTCTGACTCAAGAATAATGGTTCTGTCTATGTTATAATAATGACTTGACTGGAAATAGAAAGTGATACACATACATCTTTTTATTCCACTGGTCAGAACCCAGCATGGTGGCCCAATTCACTGTAAGGGTGGTTTTAAAATGATGTCTTCCCATATCTCTTGGGAAGATGGGGATGGATAAGGAGTTGTAAGCATCTAAATAGATTCTGCAATACATTTCACCTGCAAACATATCCCACCCAGCAAAGAAAGTTATGTAGACCAAGAACACACACAGAGAAACACACATTCACACACATTACATAACACATCACCCTTTATTTAACCTTAGTCATGAAAAAGGTTTGAATGCTGAGAACATCAGAGCAAAACCATCTTCGTTTCACCTTGACACATTTTCATACAAACTACTAAAGAGGAAATAAATCAGTGACTAGCGGCATATCTTCAGGAGGAGACTTACCCACATAACTCTACAAATACTGAGTTCTGATACTTAAAGTGAATATCCTGCTATTTGTATTTTTCCTCTGTAGTTAGATGGAGAAAAGCTGTTGCAATAATGAAACGTTGTTATCAACTTGGATTGTATCATTTTGGGAAACATTTTATCCAATAGTCCATTTCACAAGTTATTAGGGTTTTTTCCCATAAATTCTTCTCTCTCTAGTATGACAATCTGCATACATAACATATGGCATTTCCTACGTTCTCAAACTGTGAGTTGAATAAACAAAGAAATGCATCACTTTCGTTGGGTTCAACACTAACAATCTTGTATTCTTGTATTTGGTGTGTTTTCTGTATAATAGAGGTAATGCTGGTTTGGGATGTGGAAATTAAGAACACCAGTCAGAGGGCAAAGCAAAACTTTTAGAGGTTGATGTATGGGGAGTAAAATGATTTCAGGGAGAACCCAGTAGGAGCGAAGTCAAGAAGCTGGACTCTTGATCTTTCCTGCTATACCCATTCTTCCACAGTCTTGCCCATCTCAGTGAGTAAAAACTTCATCCTTCAACTTGCTTATGTCCAGATTCTTGCAGTTATCTCTGAGTATTCTGATTCTGTCAAATTCCACATCTAATACTTCTGCAAATCCTGTTGTTAATACCTTCAAAATAGATCTTGTGTCTTACTACCTCCAGTGCTACCCTCATCAACTCTCACCTAGACTGTTACATTTGCTTCCCGGTTGGGCTATTAGAGCCAACTCTTAATGCTACAGACATTTATCACATAACATCCAGGGTCAACCTCCCAAAGCATTCCTCCCTTTCAAAGATGCTCTCAGAGCAAGAGTCAAACATTCATACCATGGCCTTCTATGTCACACCAAATCATCCCCCCTTTGACCTCTTAGGCTCCTTCTCTCCCTCACTCCCTCTCTCCTGGGAGAAAGGGAGAAGAAACATCCCAAATCCAAGGCTGTGCTGACACAGTTTTCAAATGCTGTCCTAACCATGAATGAGGCCTCTCTGCCTCCTTTCCTCCCTCCCTTCCTCTTTCCCTCCCTCCCTTCCTTCTCTCCTTCCCTCCTTTCTACCTTCCTCCCTCCCTCCCTTCCTCACTTCCTCACTTCCTTCCTTCCTCCCTTCCTTCCTTTCCTCCCTCTATTCCTTCCCTCCCTTCCTCCCTCCCTCCCTGCCTTGCTACTTTGCATTTTGCTCATACTTGCTATTCTTTCATGCTGCCTGGTTCTTGCTCCTGGTCAATTCTCACTAAGCTGTCCCTGTCAATCTTTGTGAATACTGTATTCTCTTTTCATCTTTCTGTGTCTTCATTCTCTTCTTTATTTTCCTCCAGAGCACTTACCATCTTCTAGAATACAAGCCTTTTCTTATTTATTTTAAATTCTCAGTCTCTCCACAGTAGAATAAAAATTCCATGAGAACAGGAACTGTCATCTGTCTTCTTTCTGCTGTATTTTCAGTGTTCAGTGTGGTGTCTGAAACATTGTAGGAGCTCAGCAAATACTGGTATAACATTACAGGAAACAGCAGACAGCCCAAACAAGAGAAAACAACTGCCCATTGTACAGGATTGCTTTGAGTGTTCAGCTAAATTAGGTATTACTTTGCAAGTTATAAGGCACTAGTTACATATATCCTTATTAATGCTGATGATAATACTCAACCATTATTGACTTTACTTAAACCAGGTGTGATGTGAAGTGCTATATGCATTTTCTCACTTAATTTATACCACAGACCAATGGAGTAATTGCTAATATTATTCCCATCTTAGACAGGAGAAAGTTGAAGATTATTGAGTGCCAGAAACCTGCAGTCTTGTATATGTGATTTAGAGTGAAGCCAATGCAGATTTAGAGATAAGCCCACTTTTTCACTTCTGCCTTATTTTTGGTCAGCCAATGTGTTGCTGTTCTATGATACATTCCCTTTCAAGATGAGTCAAATGGGTACATGCCACTGTCTCAGAAAGCCTGGGAAATTTCACACTGACCTGATGAAACCAGTTTGTGGTAGAGTCAACACCAAATATATGACAGAAGCAAAAAGAGTTCACATTATTTATGCTACAAGATAGTCTGTTCAGACACATGATCTTTTCGAATAGGTACAGCTTTCTTAAACAGAACATAAAGTGTAACTCTAAAGGAGAAACATGATAAATCAGATTATATTAAAGTCACAAACACCTATTAATCAAAGGCCACTGTTAAGTAAATAAAGCAAAATCCAAAGAGTGGAAGAATATGGTTGCAACACATACGTTGCTTGAAAATCTCCCCCCTAGAAGATGTACAGAGCCCGTACAGATTGGTGACAGAGACAAGCTAATATAAGGATGGGCAAATTACTTGAATGTAAAGGGAATATCCAAATAGTTATTTAGGTAGTTATCATATGTAAAAATTACTCAGTGTTTAAATTTTTAGGTAAATCAAAATTAAATCCACAAGATGCCACATGTGCCAAATATGATGGCAACATTTATAAAGACAGAAAATTCCAAACATTAGAGGGATGTGAAGCAACCAAGGCTTCTGATCATATACTCCTAGTTGAAATGAAAACTGACACAAATGTTTTGGATAAGTGTTTAGCAGTAGCTATTAAAGCTGAGCATGTCCCTACCCTGTGACAAGGCAATTATACTCCTCAGAATATACCCGGTGGAAATGCTTACCGATGTTTACCCATGGACAACACTATTTGTAGTGGCCAGAATTTGGCTACTACCCAAATGCCCATAACATGAGAATAGATAAATATTCATACAGTGGACACTGTCAGAAGGAGAATGAACCATCCACAATTGTATTCACCACTATGTATGATGGTGCGTGGCATGCAGGAAGTCAGATGCAAAAGAACGCATATTATATGATTCCACTGAAGTTCAAAAGCAGACAAAACCAGTCTGCGCTGTCTGACGTCAAGGCAGAGACTAACTTTGGCAATGGAGACGGGGCAGGCAGGTGACTTCTAGAGTGCGCATGAAGCACTCTTTCTGAATCTGGGTATGTGTCATTTATAGATACATGCAACGTGCTCTTCTGTATGTATATTATATTTCAAAGTTAAACAAGACAAAAGCAAAAGCGAATAAAGATTCCTTCCCCACCTTGCTCTATCACCCTTTGAAATAGCATTCTGCATATCTATTTTACATAACTGTAAAGAAAACGAAAATCTAGTCTCAAATGTACAATGCATCTCATTAGGATGACACATTCAGAAAGAAGGAATACACTTCAGAAATGAAAATTCTAGTCGAGGACAATATATTTGATAGTGTTCCTCATTATGATGGTGACATACCATTATAATGTAAGGGATAAATAGGCATAAATATTATAATGCAAGGGATAAATCATACTGTGATATTTAGTTACTTTTGATAAATTCAAGTTTCGGGTGGCCGAACATTGTTCGTTCTTCCTATTAGAGATGTCTTAGCGGCTTCATCATGTTTTTCTAACCCAATGTTGCTGATTTCTGTTGCTGGACACGTGGTTTGAGGGACACAGGCAAAGAGGCCTGACAAGCATTCCTGCAGATAGTATCTGGTTCCCTAGCAGGAGTGCTTGGAAATTTGTCAATGTTTCCTCTTTTGTGAAGCAACATAAAACTGTTCTGCTAAAATAAGTCCAGAATTCTTTTTCCTTTTTTTAAGACGGAGTCTCACTCTGTTACCCAGGCTGTAGTGCAATGGCAATATCTCGGCTCACTGCAACCTCTACCTCCTAGGTTCAAGCAATTCTCCTGTCTCTGCCTCCAGAGTAGTTGAGATTGCAGGCACCCACCACCACGCCCAGCGAATTTTTTGTATTTTTAGTAGAGACGGGTTTTCACTATGTTGGCCAGGCTGGTCTTGAACTCCTGACCATGTGATCTGCCTGCCTCAGCTTCCCTGGGTGCCAGGATTACAGGTGTGAGCTACCGCACCTGGTGACTCCAGATTTCTTCGTGGCCGGTATGGCCATTGTTGGTGAGCTTGTCAAGGCTGGTACCCTTTGCCCTTCTGGGAAAACGACTGCAGGCCGCTAGTGCTTGAGGGTCCCGCAGCCCTGAGGCTAACAGAGAGGTGGCATAGCCTAGGGAAAGCTGCAGAGGACAGAGCAAAAGATTAGCAGAGCAGGAGAGGTTGGTTCAATTAAACCAAGTAGCCACTATGCTGTGTTCCTTCACCAGCACCAGTAAGAGAAATGATCCTGTCCCTTTGCAAAATACCACAACGACTCTAGGAGGACACTTCAGGGTGGCTGCACTGGCCTGTGCCACTGATTTCAATCTGGGCTAAACTTTTTATCTATCCCTCTCCTTGTGCCAGTTTTCCCAATGTTTCTAGACATCACATTAACTCCCCTCCTAGTACAATAATCGACTCCAATCTGCTATTATCACGGAAATAGAAGAGGTAAAGTGCCTGTAATAGGATCCAAATCAAATCACTTTCACTTCAGCCGGCTTTTGCTGTGAAGCCAAGGATTCCCCAGGGAGATTCAATACAGAGAAACACCTGCAGACACAGGCTGAGGCCCGGAGAGTAGATGGAACACGACAGGCTCCGCTTGCCTGTAGCATCTCCTTAGTTACAAGACAGTCACCTCAGGAGTAATGACCCCAGGCAGGCTCTGATAAACTTGTGACTCAAAGGCAAAGCCAGGATCTGACTCTCACTCCATTGGATGCATCCTGAAGCAACATGTTGGTTTACAAATCACAGCCCTGGAGCTGTGGTTAAGTGTCCTTCCCTGAAATATTTGCTTGCATTGGGGTTCCTTTTGCATGAATTGCTGCTTGTTCTTTGAGCAGCCTACCCTCCAGGAAAAAATTACATGTATGTATCAGTATACTTGCTCTTAAGAAATAAGCAAGGCCAAAACAAATGGAATTGAATATAGTTGAGGTCTGGCAGTGGGTAAGGTAGGAAAAGCCCAGCAACATTTTCCTTTGGACATTTCAAATACTGAAATGCCTCCGCTTTGTCCTTCCGTTGCATTTCCCAAATGGTTGTAGGTTAAAGTGCTTCAGAGTGAAGCCTTTTCTTCTATGCACAAGTCTGTCAGTTCACATCCATTTGTTGACTCTCCTGATGCATACTTCTTGTTAAACAGCAATGCTGCTTATATTTCTGATTGTACATAACTTCTTGTTTTGGCTCAGAATCTGACACAGACTTGGGAAGAAGACCATAGAGTCAATGCTTACTTTTCTGCTGGTATCTGAAAATGTTAGCTACCGAGACTAAATGACAGTTTCGGTAAGCAAGTTATCAGACAAGCAGTAAGTGCAATTCTCGTCTTCATTTCACAGACGTATTAGAGCATCATGGCAGATATCTTCAAAGCAAGTGATTCACGGAAAACATTCTCCAACAAATGCCTCCTTTTGTACTCTTGTAGATTTACCCTTGAACTTCATCTAAAAGCTGACAATAAGGGTTTGATAGTAAGAAGATCAGAATTAGAGGTAAAGACGCTGAGTTTGCATTAAGGTTTCACCCTTTTCCAGCCATTTGACTTTGGGAAAAGATCTTAATCTCTCTAAACTTATATTTCCTCTTCAAAATAATTCTTCCTCCTGTATAGTCATGAGCATTACCAGAGGTGTGGTATTTGAAAGCATTTTGTTATCTCTAAATCACTATGCTGATAAGGAATTGTAAATTTTCTGAGAGTATTATGAGATCAAAATGTAAAAAGGTAAAACAATAAATATTTCTTCTGTAAATGAATTTTAAAGGATCAAGAGAGAACTGTGATGATTTGAAATACGGGGTACTTCTCAGGAATGGTTCTGCTCAGTTGGGCAGAAAATAATCTGTAAGTAAATCCCACCAGAGCAGGTACAGGGCAGTGTGCACGTGTGATTAATGTTAGTGGTAACTGGAGTCTCCATGTAGCCTTTCTGGATGAACTTTTTGTCCCTAGGGCAACCAAGGCTGTGGGGTCTGGGGGAGGCAGCTGGAAGGAACTGCTGTGGCCAGGTGTGCCTGAAAGTTAAGGTGTTAGAAAGTGGTCACCTCCAGGCTTCTTGTGGGGGCAAAGAAAAGAAGATGCATTTCCAAGAGAACATTGCAGAGGTTCCCTAGGGATGAAGCCATTAGTAGGATTTATGCCTAGACTTTCGCATGCGCTCAGACCCCTTAAATTACAACACGTATCTAAGGAGAATGGTTTCATGGTGAATGTGGCTATCAAGCGAAGCGTTGATTGTTATTAACAGTTGCAGCCTGTTTCCTTCACAGGTTATTTGAGGCAGGACCCCATCGTGGCCTTTCAGATAACAGGAGACTGTGATGTGAATGTGGCAAGGTCAGGACCGGGTTGTGTCACATACGACAGGGGGATGGAGGCACGTGGTGGACAAATGGCCACCTGAAGCCAAGACAGGTCTGATTTTGCACAATTTATTTTTTTCAGTGAAGAACTTATATTAAATAAGTAACTAGCCTAGTTTAATGGGCATTGCTTTGGAAGAAATTTTATAAAGATACATGGACATATAAAACAAATTATCTGTTCCAGAAAACCAAACACCGCAGTTTTCACTCTTAAGTGGGAGTTAAACAATGAGAACACATAGACACAGGGAGGGGAACATCACATACAGGGGTGAGGGACAATGGAGGGAGAGCTTTACGACAAATACCTAATGCGTACAGGGCTTAAAACTTAGATGACAGGTTGATGCATGCAGCAAGCCACCATGGCACATGAATACCTGTATAACAAACCTGCACGTTCTGCACATGTATCCCAGAACTTAAAGTAGAATTTTTAAGAAGTTAAAAATAAATATTTGTCCCAGTTTGAGGTTTTGAAAACAATGATTATTTTATTCTGTGTTTCAACAATAGGCCTGTTAATAGTTTCAATTTAGAGACCACATATGTGATTCATGTATTCAAAAAAATACATCAAAAAGAAAAAAATTTCCTGAAAACTAAAAACAAACATACCTAACTGCAAATCAAAACAAAAACACAAGCAAAACAACAAAACCACAGCATCTGTCTCTTGCTGGGAGGCGCTGTGCAGAAGCTCAAGGGCCCACAACATAAGGCACGTGCTTCCATTTTCCACGCCATGTTTCTCTGTGCTGGGAAGACACGAGGGCGATGAAGCTACAGGTGAGATTGCACTCATGGAAGGCACCTGGTGAAGAAGAGGGTAGGAGAATCTGTGCCTGACTTCACCCTCAAGATCTAAGGGATGCCTCAGAGAAGAGGTGATGCTTGAGTCAAGATGTGCAGGCAGAGTAGAAAGTGGTCAGACAGAGAGGGCACATAGAAAAGGAAATTCCAGGTGGGAAAAAATCGCAGGTGAAAGGTTATGGAGACATGAGAAAGTATGTAACACTTTCCACGTGTGCCTACTGGTCAGTTCATGAGAAATGCATGCACCCATGGGAGGACATACATTATTTTACAAGAAGTTACTTAAGTTTCTGATTTAATAATACACAAACTACAGCAGCCCATGACTTTAAAATAGCTAAGGTGTGCACAGGGAATAATCACCAGGAATAGCAGGTCCAGGTGGGTTGTTCGGTGGTCCTTGATTTACCACTTTTCCCTCCTTGGCCACCCCTTTCTGCTCAATAACCTCCCCTACTTGTTGAGCATTTAATTTGACCAGGGAATTATCACCCCATTTTATATATAAGGAACCAGCGTTCAATTACACAGGATTAAGTGATGACATAGAATAAAAATGGCACATTCAGTCAATCCTATGGTCGATTCCAAACCCAAGTTCTCAAGCCCTTCTTTCAGCTTCCTCCCTGCCTAATTGCCTGGAACCTTACTCACATTTCTTAGCCATATTCATTTTCTTTGTCTCACTTTTTAAGAGACATTCCCGGGTCTGGTTTCCATGATGGCGAAGACCAACATGGAGGACAAGGATCAAAATGACTGTCCCTAAAGCAATACTTCTCAAACCTTGCCTCACACCAGCAACCTGCGGGCACAAAACTTTTACACCTAAACCAATACTTCTCAAACCTTGCCTCACACCAGCAACCTGCGGGCACAAAACTTTTACACCTAAACCAATACTTCTCAAACCTTGCCCTACACCAGCAACCTGCGGGCACAAAACTTTTACACCTAAACCAATACTTCTCAAACCTTGCCCTACACCAGCAACCTGCAGGCACAAAACTTTTACACCTAAACCAATACTTCTCAAACCTTGCCCTACACCAGCAACCTGCGGGCACAAAACTTTTACACCTAAACCAATACTTCTCAAACCTTGCCCTACACCAGCAACCTGCGGGCACAAAACTTTTACAAGGAAAACGAGTGACCTAAGATAATCTCCCACACTGGCTTTCATTTACCATTTGGGAAACTCTTTATATGATATTCCTATGCTAGCAACTCCAATGCATGCAGAAATCTGGTAAATTATGTGCAACTCACTATTCCCATTTTTGCTACATACTTGTTAACATCCTGGAAAAAGCCTGAGGAACACACTGTTTCTCATAGTTTTGAAGGCTGAAGTTCAAGACCTAGGTGTCAAAAAGGACTGTTTTCTCCTGAGTCTTCCCTCCTTGGCTTGCAGACAACCACTCTGATGTCGCTCGCTGCGTGCCCCAGGTGTCTCTTCCTCTGATAAGGGCACCAGTCATATTGGATTAGAGCCAACCTTCATGGCCTCATTTAATCTTAATTACTTCTTTAAAGGCTCAAATGCAGTCACATTGGGCTTTAACATACGAATTTGGGAGAATACAGTTAAGTCCATACTGGTTCCATTTCCATTCCATTTCTATAGCAAAATGTCCAGGTTGGAGTGATCAGTTGGATTGCAGAAACATATGTGGTACTTACTTTAGTTACAATGATTTTTTCAGTTCCTTGAAGACCCATCACTGGCATGATCTCAATGAAAAAAAAATATATATATATATATATATATATAAAGGAAGGGGAGGCATGAAAGTAGTGAATTCTTCATTGCATTTACAGTTACTGCTGAGAACAGGATGTCTCAGAACATACCAAATGGCCACACCTGCACCTTTGGGGACAGGAGAGAGAAGCTTCTTTCCTTGGGGTATTCTACTTCCCAGCAGTAACAAAGGGAAGTCTGGTTAGATAAAGTCTAGACTGTATTGGATCCATATCTGCTTTCACTTTCAAAAGTGCAGCTTTAATTTCTGTTGTTTTCTTTAGCCAAGAATTCTTAATATGGCCGGGTGCTGTGGCTCACACCTGTAATCCCTGCACTTTGGGAGGCTGAGGCAGGCAGATCGAAAGGTCAGGAGATCGAGATCATACTGGCCAACATGGTGAAACCCTGTCTCTACTAAAAATACAAAAATTAGCTTGGCATAGTGGTATGCACCTCTAGTCTCAGCTAATCAGGAGGCTGAGTCAGGAGAATTGCTTCAACCTGGGAGGTGGAGGTTACAGCGAGCTGAGGTCACACACTGCACTCTAGCCTGGCAACAGAGTGAGACTCCGTCTCAAACAAAAAAGAATTCTCGATATAATTATATTTTCCTTTCCACTATGTTATACAGTATGTACAGTTTATGCCATTAATGTTTTGGCACATATATTTTTTAAATGATTGTGTTTCTAAGTTGGCTTTTGGCATTGAGTGTGATGGTGACATTGAATAGGGAAGTGGGTGAGCGGTCCTGGTAGTGATAGATAGAAAAAAAACAGTGGAAACTAGGGAATTAAGGTTATGGGCACTTGTGTCGACGTTGTTTGAGGCAGAAGCTTCAGAACCTCATATTCAAGAGGAACAGAAGAAATACTCACCTAAATGACACACTGCACCAGGGGATCAGAGCCATTTTCAACTCCTGGTGCTTTTGATAGGTTCATTCAGAGACTCACTGTTGGATTTTAACTTGATTTCTGACATTGCCTTAGCATTGCTTCAACTGGAACTGATGGAACAAGGCCAAGTTACTAATCTTAGAACACATGTCAAATATAAACCAAACAGAATTGGCATTTGCTTTCATCTGTAAAATGGGGGTAAGAATCCCAACTTCACACAGTTGATGAGCCAAACTAGATAGCATATTCACAAACACCCATCATGAAGCCTGCTGTTCAAATGCTTTCCTTCTTTTTCTTTCTCCTTCCCTTACCTCCTTCTCTTCCTTTTTCTTTTCTTTTTTCTCTTCCTTCCACCCACATTGATTCTTCATTCTCTATTCCCCTTTCCTAGTCTTTGTGCTGTTTCGTTATATGATTACAGCTATGTGATACATAATTTGATATGTGTATATATATATATATACACACACACACACACACACACAGAATTTTCTTAAAACCTGTACAAAATTTTATAACCCCACAGAAAGAAAGATGTGCAGGGAAAACCCCATCATATACATAAAATATTAGTCAAGGGTAAGGGCTACATATAAGGTTTCTTTTCATTCTCCCCTCGTTCTAGTGCCAAGCACAGTGCTGGATGCAAAGCAGGCACTACTAAGCAATTTAAACAAAAAGAGGAAGTAAAGCATGATTGAAAAACTCTAAAAAGTTGTAGCCAATACTCAGGAAAGTCCATATGTGTCCATTATACATCCATATAGTTGTGTATACATTCTATTAGATATTACTGAAGTAACCTGATATACTGGTGATTCTAAAACAGCTAACATTTATTGAACACTTATAAATGACAAGGAGTCTAAGCGCTTGGCATGAGTAATTTCCTAAGTGTTAGATATGCTAGTGCATTGTGCAACACACCATTGTGAATCTATATGCTGCACATATGCCCCCCTTTCTAATAGGAGTTCCAGAGAAAAAAAATAGAGTTGTGTTTCTATGTAGAATTATTCCGTTAATGTTTGCTTCTTTGTTACAAACATGTAGGTAATATCTAGATACAATATCTGCATTCATATTCTTTCTCCAGAATTCTGATGTTATTTTCATCATTTTATATGTCTGGAGAATAAAGCTATTGGATTTGAATTTGGTCTTGGACATTCCCTTGGAGAAGTGCAGGGACCCCTCCTTTCAGCATGGAAGTATACTAAGTCTCCCACGTCAGTTGATCAGTTTCATTTGTAAGAAGCTTAGAGGCTGAGCATAGGAAAAATTAAAAAAAAAAATCCAATGCACTATTAAATTGTAATTGTTATTTTCTTGGACTTTTATCATCTTTTGGCAGAAAGCTTAATGTTTGGCTTAAATACACTGTTAGCTAAGAAGGGATTTTGCATTCTGCTCAATAATAGCCAGGTGGATCACTTAAAATAAAATGTAATTATATCCAAAAAATGAGTTATACTTATTCTCTATGATATTTCTGGGAAACAATGACATATTGTGGATCTTTTATGGATAAACAGAAACATTTCCCCATGTCCAATACCCACTCTAGCATTTATAGCATTAGAAAATTATAGTGGTGACTATGAATTTTTGACTAATTAGGTTTCTTAGATAATAAGAGCTTTTTAATAAGGTACATATCATTTACAATATTGCAAATGAAATGTGAAAGCGATTCAGTATCCGGTAAGATAATGGCTAACTTGTTTTAATTGTTAACATTTTTTCTTGCCTACAATGACACAGTCATTATTTCACAGTCACCACTTATCATGAAATCCAAGAGGATTAATGGTTTCACTTATACTGGCGAAAATGTTTAAGCTGTCCCGATTATCAGTGCAGTTGGAAAGAATAATGGTTATTTGTCATTGCGTTTAGCAGGAGAATGAATTGTCCCTTGGATAGTGATGCCATTAACCCTTTGGGGAGGTGATAATAGAGTTTTACCGCACAGCTAAAGGATGCCAAGATTTAGGACTGGATGTTTGTAGGTGGTTTATTCTCATTCGCAACTACCTTAAAGAATTGCACACTCTGCCAGCACACTGGAAACACACAGCTTAGCTTGTTATACAATTTTGGATATCTGAAATTAAAACTAGATAGCTACTGATCTGTTCTTATGATGAATGGACAAACTGCTGCATTAAAAATATAATCAAGAGAAATATAAATTATGTAAAAGGAAAAAATATATTTGTAAATCCTTTGCTCTTTGCTTCCTCTCTTAAAGAAAAATAGAAAAGTGTGGATTGTTGAAAACAGCCTCTCATGAATTCTCATCCACAACATCCAACTATTTTAACTCGAATACTGCGTTGTAATAGCTCCTATACTACTTTAAAAATTCTTACCATATATACCTGGTGTAACCATACATAGACAATAATTAAGAAAACTTTCTCAATTTTCAAAAGACTAAAATTATGCTAATTGAAGATAAAGACTGATGATAATTGATAAAGGTCTGTAGTTAATAATCAAGCCTCTGATTCAGTGAAAATGTAAGTGTAGGAATATAAATCTACACCAGCTGCACGAGGTTTCACACTGTGGCTTAGGTGAGTGATTTCAGTTACAGATTGCAATGGTAAAACAGAATTGCTGTATTAAAAAAATGCAGGGCTATGTTAAGAAAATCAATATTTGCCTTCAGTAAAATTAACAGAATCTCCCCCTTTCTGGATGATGGCTGGGATTGGAATGTAATAAAAGACCTCTCTCATCAGGTCTCCTCTCAGCATAACCAGTGCAGAAAATGGCCTTGCCTGCCTCTGACTCCCCTTCTTCCCTCTCCTGTGGCTGAGACATGAGGGCAACTCTAATTCACAGAAAGGAAGAGGCGGCCATAAAGCCCGTGTACTTCTAGGGAGGGCAAGGAGGGCAGACCTGGGGGAGGGGATGGGAGGGGAGAGGGCAACAGCAACAAAAATAAAGCGTGTTTTAGGAGATACAGCTGGGCTGCCTTATCTTGTTACAGGGAAAACAGTGTCCTGTCTCCTCTGGATACACAGCCACAGCTCAGCCCTGTCAAGCAGCACGAGGGCCACTCCGCTCAGCACCTGGGCAGTGAGAATCTGTCTCCTAAAGACATTCCCTTCTGGGGCATTACACTGCGTTCCAATGCCTCCAATTTTAAAAGGAGACAGCAACAAGGAGACCATCATCCCTTCAGCAGAGCCCATAAACCCAGTTTCCTTGACACAAGCTATCTCTGTCCCCAACACATTCACAGACCAAGTTTCAAAATGGAGTGGGATGCCTGTGGAACTAAAGTGCAGGTGGTTGAGATGTGAATGGAAATTACATTATTCAACATTATAGGGAAAACATCTGACTCCTTGGGGGACTTCCATCCTTGGAATCAAGATGGTCCATATATGGAAGCTTCTAGCACCACTACGATCATTATGTGTGTTCTGTCGATCAACTGGTATTCCTTTGAGATGGTAAACAAGACAATTTCTCCTAGAGCCCCATGAGGTTTGCCGAAACTACACACACCACTCGTTTCAGGTATACGAGGTCAGGGGAAACAGCTGCCAGTAGATGAAAAGACACAGGGGGAAAAAAACAAGAAAACAAGGAAAGACAGACAGAAGAGAAACATGCAAGCCAGAGAGAAACAACAAGCCACAACGTGTTTGAATCGTCCAAGCACAGATACGGAGACACAGAGCTGCAGATGTGGCTGACAAAATTATAGCAGGAACTTAGCGAGCAGATCCAATTCAGAGTTTCTGACTGACACAATGAGATTATGGTCCCTTCTGCAGATTGGAGTCTTTGTTTCTGCAAGGCTGCTTTTTGAGTTTCCCTGACTTCATTTGGTGAAGGGCTGTTCTGGTGGAAAATGAGGTAGAGTGCTAAGGATGATGATTTCTTGGAAAGACAGCACCAGAAAATACCCTATGAGAATTTAATTCCTTCATAATGGACTCAGCACCTTCTGAGTTATAAAACAAAATGGTACCGTAGCCTTTTTCAGCCAGCCAGATGCTTGATTTCCAAATAGCACAGGCTAAAATAGAATTTAACTTTTATTCTTGTCTCTAAAATAAATGTAAATGCATTAACTGGGTATGGGTAAGCAGAAAAATAAAGATCCCAGACTGTGCCTCGAAACCCTACTGACAGATGGTGAGGTTAAAGAGTGAAGGCCCCAGACAGAGGCCCCAGTCCCCAAGAAGGTGAGCAGCCTTCTGAAAAGAAAAACGATGTATGTGTTTGAAAGATTTTCCTTTATGATTATTTACTTCAAATTTTGTCTTCTTTGCTTGGATTGTTATAGAATTAACAATCTATAGGTTGTTAAAATATAGAATTAAGGAGTGTGCTTATCTCAGTAACTGCTCAGCCTGAATGTAATCAGGACAGTTTTTGCCTATTAACTCTTCCTTTTTGTGTACTTAATAAACTCAGACATTTTTAAAGAGGCACATAAAAATAGCCTTCAAAATTCTGAACTGAAAAAGATAGAAAAAAAAGAATTTAAAAAGTGATGTTTACTTAAATATAAAAAGACAGCTATTATCCATAATGAAAAACCAGGAATGGGATGGGTTTTTACGACAGCAGTACAGGGACCACAGTTGTTACAAAATGGTGAAAGTTAAATTTTCAGGCATACTGATCTAGTAGTAGGAGAATAGCAGCTTGACTACACTGAATGGCTGCCTAATCCCAGTTTTTATTTTTCTCATTTATAACCACCTCTGCCATGCCAGCTGGAAGCCAATATTCTGATTCCCCCCCCCACCCCCCCACCCCCAGTATTTATTATCCTGGAATCTGCACTCCCTCCCTGTCCTCCAAAGGGCACATTTTTAACTGACTTATTCCTGGAAATATAGTAGGCCAATTTAGCTGAGAATGTGCCAAATATATATTAAATTCTGGTTCTATCATTGAACAATTTCTTAAATGATGGTATGGTTCAATTTTCATTGTTACTTATACTTAAATCATGAGTTACCTGTACAAAAAAAGAAAGAAGTCTCCTGTTATCTAGTAATCTGACTTCACAATTTTCTATCCTGTCTCACTCCCTTAACAACTAGACAGGACCATCATCTGTAATTAAGTATCCTTAATGTACCTGTGTTCTGAAGCACAGTCATCATTTCACTAATACCACATGCTCTGCTTTGCAAAACAGCCCTAATGGAAGATCAGGTGAGTAAAATTCCCTGAAATAATCAGCTCACCTGGTGATAGAAGTGATTGGATTGGGGCACTAGGATGCCAGCCAGTGTCTTGGGTAAGATCTTATCTGAGATAATACCTTGGTGCTTTCCACGGGCAACTGGCAGTCTGTCTCATACAGCTAGCTGACAATAGACAAAACTATTCTGAAAAACTGCTTCTACTGCTTTGGAGAAATCACCAGGATGATGCATCAAGAAAGAAAAAACCTGAAAGTAAGCATGAGTGCTTGGTAGAGAATAAGGTAAAAACACTGAGATTGAAAACTTCCTTGCTGACATTTCTACCTGTTTGTTCAACGACTGATATCCATAATAATTTTAACTGACATTTATGGAGTGCTTACTGTGTGTATATGAGTTCAATTCATCCAGTCTACATAATAATACTATAGGGCAGGAACTGTCATGACCCCCATTTTACAAATATGGTAGCCCAAGCACAGAGAGGTTAAGTAAGTTGTCCAGCATGACACAGCTAGTAGTTGGTAGAACTACACGTGATTTCAGGCAATCTGAACCTAGTGCCTACATGCCTAACAGTACAACATCCTTGATATACTGGACAGAGCAATGCTACACTGTACTCTAACTCTCAGGATCTGGGGAGACCTTGCTAAGTTAACTAGAAGCAGTGCCTGGATTATATGTTTTATTTATTTGCTTTTTAAAAGAAACAAATTACGTGATTAGTTTTTAGATAGAGATAATTGTGTGTGTGTATGTGTGTGTGTGTATAGGATTAATTAAAAGATAATAGAGGCTTGGGAATGAAAAAGACAAATTCTTTCTCTCGAACATACTCATCAAATGACCTTGGGGAAGGCACTTTGCCTCTCTAAGCCAAGTTTCTCCATTTGTAAGATACAGATGAAATGCTCGGCTTTCAGGGGTGTGACTCGATGCTCAGCTCCAAGGAAATGCTCAATCTGTGTATGATAACCACAGTGTTGCTGATGTTACTGCTATCAAATACCTTGGCTTTCACAAACTCTGAGCAATTTCCCAGCTTTATGGAGACCTCATGTTATTCATGTCATTGTCTTATAAATTAAAATACATATACATGTATATGTATATGTATATGTATATAAAATATACATGTATATGTATATGTATATAAAATATACATGTATATGTATATGTATATAAAATATACATGTATATGTATATGTATATGTATATAAAATATACATGTATATGTATATGTATATAAAATATACATGTATATATATTTGAAATTGTCAACGTTTATAATGGTCACAAATGTCGTTAAAATATATTCTTGAATGCTTTTCAGTTTGATTTCTAAGGTAACTATTAAGGAGCATGAAGTCTAAAGGATTGAATACAGTATCTTTGAAACATTGCTTCACTATTTAAAATTTTTATCAGGGAATACACTAGAAATTTTTTACCCACCATGAGGCTTCAAAGAACTGTGTGAAGTCCAAGAGACAGAAAAACTAAAGCAAAGAGTTAAAGTCACAAACCCAAATTCACTTGGTTGGGTGCGGCAGAAGATTAACATTCAGATAAGTTTTTAGATATTTTGTCTACTTTATTTCAGAAACTGGAAAAATTAATTATTAAAATGCACCAACCCATGTCAAACCACATCACTAAACCCCTTTGGAAGTTCAATGATGAAAAGTCCCTGTATTACAACAACGTGCTTCACTACACCACTCTGGACTGGTGCAGAAGCTGTAGATCTTTTTTTTTTTTTTTTTGAGACGGAGTTTTGATCTTGTTACCCAGGCTGGAGTGCAATGGCGCGATCTCAGCTCACCGCAGCCTCCGCCTCCTGGGTTCAGGCAATTCTCCTGCCTCAGCCTCCTGAGTAGCTGGGATTACAGGCATGCGCCACTTAGTATCTTTAGTACAGACCGGGTTTCACTATTTTGACCAGGATGGTCTCGATCTCTTGACCTCGTGATCTACCCGCCTCGGCCTCCCAAAGTGCTGAGATTACAGGCTTGAGCCACCGCGCCCAGCCAGAAGCTGTAGATCTTTAACTATGGTTCCTCATTAGTTGTATTGAAATGATTACCAACACTTAGTTATTGTGTGAGTCCAGGAGACAACTGAAGCTATTGGCATAACTTTCTAAAATTTTCTTCATGGAAAACCTTAACTCTGGAAGATCAGTAGAAAGGAAAGGCGTTCCGCCTGAGCTGAGATCCTAAAACCCGAATTCAGGTGATGAGAGAGACTTTGCAAGTCTGGTCCAAAGCGCCTCCAGTGTCCCAAAATATGGGTTCATGGAAGATGGAGAAAATGCACTAGACAAAGAATGTTAGCAAGTCCTCAAATAGAAATGGGAAACAAACAGTCATGTCCTTATCAGACAGAGTGAAACCAGTAGCTTTGGGTTTCTTTTGTTTAGCATTGTTAAGATAATGGTATTGTTCTTGCTTTAGTTAAAACTAATAGATAAATTATATACCAAGATTAATCCCTAAAACACGCACAGAATTGGCATCCTATGGCTTGTTCGTTTGCCCTCGTGATCTCGTTACTTGTTTATGATTATAAAACTGCAAAATGAATAAGTGATTTTTTACAGTTAGGAGTAGCAATTCTAAGTTGGTCATTGAAATTTAGTTCCCAAATGGGATCTTTCCCTCTGAGGCTAGGTTATCTAATTCTTTCTAAGACACGTGAAGAGTTAGGATATTACATTATCGTCTTTTAACTACCTGTTTTCTGTCACTATGCTTTAGGGTAGAGGTGCTGCAAACTTTAAAAAAATGAAATTGTGAATGTAACAAATATTTTCTTAATACCAATGTTGCAAGTTTTATGAGGACTCTGGCCTTCAAAAAAAACAACAGAGTTTTTAAAAAATAATGCGTTCATTGGAGAAGCTCTGTGATGTAGTAGTAAAAGAATATGATTTGATTTAGACAGATCTGGGTTCAAATACCAATGCCAAGTACTCCAGGGTAAAGAAGCAAGCATCCAGTCTCCAGTTCCTTGTGTATTGTGGTAGATATTACTGCTTCCTTGGGTTTTGCTATTGGCATTAGATGAGACTATTTACATACTATGTCTGGTTCCTCATTAGGAACACAATAGATGGTGATAATATCATGGTATATGTCATGAGGGAAAGGAGTGAGCAAGCCGTGCTGTATTATGTATCCTCCCACAGTGTAGCATAAATCGGAACCATCAAGCTCTCTGCACACTGGGCAGCTCATTACCAGAATTGCATGCTTAGTTGTGGGTCAGCAGAGAAGCACTCTGGCATTTAGGAGTGTGTGGGGAGTCCGCTCAGCATCTGCCTGCATGTTACCCAAGTCCAGATGGTCCTGTGTTACTGTCACTAGCACGAGCACACGACGTCACACATTTCCCCTTTTTTTTTGTCTTCATCGATCCCCCTTTCTCTCTCCCCTATGAAATTAAGAAACAGAACAACAACAAACTCAAATTGGAAGCATAGATACATATCCATCAGTCAGATAAGTTTCCTCCCGTGGAATCCAGACATCACTGAGGCATCTTGCATAACACACCGAGCTGCTGGCTGACTTTTGCTCACTGTGTCGCTATGGCCACATGTGCTTGTGCACAGTCACCACCCTGCATCTAGCATATTATCCTTGATTTCATTGTTCTATAAAGTGGCGCAGAGATGCAGAGGACGGAAAGCATCAAGGCTCTGTGGTGCAATTCAATTTAGTCAAATATCAAACATCCACATAGAGTAAATGGAACATGAGTAAAGAATCTGATCCAATTGCCTGCTGGTGTAATTGACTCAACAGAGCCAGCCTGTGTCATTAGTCCTATAAACAGTTGCATTTACAACAATAAAACTGAAAAGCATGGAAATTAAAAGCTGTTAGGATTTTTCTCTGGTGTGCATTTATCTTTGAAGAAGTGTGTACACTCTCTAAACAAATTTTTTTTTAATCTCTGGTAAACTGGCATCACAGCAACCTGCCAAAGGTGCCTTGTATATCAAATGGTGATCAAATTGGACATAGGTAAAAGGAGAGTGGGAGACAGTGATATGCTAATTTAATTGTCTAGTACGTGAATTCAGTGTTAATTTAATGGCATGGCATCAAGTCTCTGAACAGTAATCTAGGGGTATCTGTAACATGGAATTTATTTTGGTGAATACTGTAAATACTATATTCATTGTCATATAGAATATGTAGCTTAAATAACTGTTAGCCTGCAAGTTCAGTCTGTGGCTTCTTAATAGTATTTATCCTGAGTGACTATACTATTTGAAGGACAAGTGCCCCCTAGTAATGTTTGGCTGATTGGCAGAACTCTGTCAAACAAGCAGAAAACAGTCTGTAGAAGTAGCCTTTTTACTCACCCCTCCCAGCTCCATCACCATGAAAATGAAGCTTGAGCTTGTCTTAGTGCATTCTCCTGTCAACAATGAAGAACCAGAGTGTCCTCTCTCTGGTGGTATACCACGGGACCACTTAGCCAAAAATTGAGAGTGTATATTACAAGGTTAAAGAGCAGAGAGCTCAGAGGTTGTTTTCGTTCTCATTAAGAGATGTTTCTGTGCAGGTGAATGACAGATATTTCCATCTGAAAATGTTCAGACTTCGTAAAGACTGCTTTAGCTGGAGAGATGTTGTTCATGGAAAGGAGCATTTACGAGTTTTCATGGCAGTAGTCCTCTTAGATTATGTGGTTTGCAGCAAGAGGGGATATGACAATAGAGATGACATAAGACTATAACATTTCAGGCCTCCCTGGAGTAGGCACTGTAAAGAGCCCTTCGGACTGGTCTAGAATACCTCGAATCCCCCACTGGGATTTGTGGTTTGATATACACATAGATAGAATGAAGTATGGCTTATGTAAGATTTCTCGTTTCTTAAATCTCATGCTATTTCAGCAGAAGAGAGAACATTAAACTCATAGGTTTTCCAGTCTGTCACAAAATGTTTTACCTCTAACGTGGAGAACCACTTTTGCAAATACATATTCAATTAATAAATTGCGAGAAAGGGGAAAAAAAGCACAAGTTTAAATAAAAACAAAACCCACTGCAATCCAAAGAGGGCCATAAAAGATTTGAACACACTTCGCACTCCTAGAATTGTTACCACCAAAAATTATCTTAAGTTTCTATGAATAGAAATCAAAGTTTTATTTAAAGAGGCACTATAATATAACTATTCCCTTCTAATTCTATATATCTATATGGACTTCTGCTAAATATGATTAGAAAATTATAAATACTTTTTAAAACTAAAAACTGAGATTTACGTGCCATATTCACATTGATTTTCACACCAGGACATTGTAAAGGAAAGTGTGACCCTTCTGAATCTACACAAACTTTCAATAATAGACACATATATGTAAACCAGTGAAGGAGTCACCAATTTGTTTTACATTTATAAATTTAAAACTATAAATGATAAATAATAGTGTTACTTACTGAAAACTTTACTCAGGTCGTCAGCTGCTTTCCAAAAGTTGAACAAACCTGTTCTCATATTAGACACTTCATGGAAATGCTAGTAAGAATGTAATTCCACAGGAGCCTTAACGGTCCATGGGCTTTGTGACACATGTTCTATTTTTACAATTTTATTTATTATACTTCAAGTTCTGGGGCACATGTGCAGATTGTGCAGGTTTGTTACATAGGTATATACGTGCCATGGTGGTGGTTTGCTGCATCCATCGCCCCATCGTCTACATTAGGTATTTCTCCTAATGCTATCCCTCCCCAATCCCTCTGCTCCCTGCTATTCCTCCCCTAGCCCTTCACCCCCCAGGCCCTGGTGTGTGATGTTCCCCTCCCTGTGTCTGTGGTGACACATATTCTATAAGGCTTGGGAACTCATATCCAAAATGCATCTCTAACAAGTACTTTGAATAATGCTCTGTTCTTTTGTAACAGTTTAAAAACCCAGGGATGGGAGAGGAATCAGAATACAAGCAGACCTCAGATATATCATGGGTTCAGTTCCACATCATGGCAATAAAGAAAATATTGCAATAAAGCGAGTCACAACTTTTTTCCAGTACGTACGAAAGTTACATTTTTGCTCTACTGTAGTCTCTGAAGTATGCCATAGTACTATGTCTATGAAAAGTATATACACTTGAAATAAAAGTACTTGATTGCTAAAAAAGTGATAATGATCATCTAAGCCTTCAGCAAACTAACCTTTTTGCTGGTTGGGGGTCTTGTCTCTAATGTGGATGGTGGCTGACTGATCAGGTGGTGGTGGTTGAAAGTTGGAGTGTCTGTTGCAATTTCTTAAAATAAGACAATAGTGAACTTTGCTGCATTAATTGACTCTTCCCTTCAAAAAAACATTTCTCTATAGCATGCGATGATGTTCGATGGTATTTAAACCACAGTAGAATATCTTTCAAAATTGGACATGATGCTCTCAAACCTTGCTTTTTGGTTCAGTTACACACTCCCTCCCTTTTAAGGAGGAGTTTAGACTACTTATATTTAATCTAACTGTTGACATGTTTATATTATGTCTAAGACACACTTTTTAAATTTTTGTCTCATCTATTGAAATTGAAGCATCTTTTTTTCTGAATGCTTTTATTCTTATCACTGATTTTCAGCACTTAAATATGATATGAATAGGTGTCATTTTCTCTGTTCTTGACATTAAATTGAGTTTTTTTGGATCTTTGAGTTTATAATTTTTATCACATGCAAAAAATGTAATTTCATTGTTTCTTCAGATATCTCTTCAGTATCCTTCTCCTTCTCTCTTTTACAGATTTTCAATTATATATGTATGTATTAGCCTGCTAGAAATTGACCCAGCTTACTGATACTCTTTCTAAATTTTTATTGTTTCTCTTTGTATTATTTTTTGAATTGTTGCTATAAGGATGTCTTCGAGTTCATTAATCTTTTCTTCTGCAATGTCTAATCTGCTGTTATTACCATCCAATATATTGTTAACCTCATTAACTGTACGTTTTTATCTCTAGACATTCAATCTAAATCTTTTTAATATCTGTTATGCTTCTTTTTATTCTTAAAGCATATATACTACAGCTGTAATCATTGTTTTATGTCCTTGTATGCTAATTCTAACATCCCTATCAGTTCTTGGTCAGTTTCAGTTGACTTACAGTTATATTTTCTAGCTTCTTTCTAGGACTGGTAAACCTTGTTTGGATGCCAGGCACTGTGAACTTTACCTCCATTGGTTCTTGATATTTTTTAGATTCTTGTAAACATTTTTTTGAGCTTTTCTTCTAGGATGCAGTTATTTGAAAACAATTTGATCCCTTCAGCTCTTTATTTTAACATTTGTTACATGGGATTGATGTTTTGACTACAGCTAATTATTTCCCATCATTGAGTATATATCTTTCTGAATAATCCATCCAGTGCCCGTTCTGGCTGATGAAAACAGGAATTGTTTCTATTCCCGTCTGGTCACCAAGCACTGTTCTTTCTAATTTCTTTGGATGATTCTTTTCATAATGTCATATACAGATCGGCACTGTGCTAAATACTCAAGGGGATGATTTTGTCCTGAAAATTCTCACCACATTGGTGTCTCAGGCCAATCTCCTAAACTCTGGGAGTCCTCCTGCCTGTGTCATGGCCCAGAAACTCATTAAAAATAGTAATTTGGGGGCAGTCATAGGGCTCATCTTAGTCATTTACCATTTCTCAGGGATCGTTCTTTCTTTTCTAATGTCCAATGTCTCAAAAAACCACTGATTCAAGCAATTTTTCTTTCTCTTTTTATTTACTTCTTTTTGGTTGTTCATGGTGGGAGGATCAATTTTATTCCAGTTACTCCCTCTTGACTGGACACAAAAACCCCAGACATTCTTTATCAAGTAAGTAATTACAAAAAAGAAAATGTTAACAGAAAACTTTGTAACACATGAGAAATAATGAATAACAATAATGATGAGGATAATCATATTTGTATATCTTTAAACAATGTGCTTGCAATAATCCATTTTACGTTTTCACAAAGTAGGTCCACTTTTTAAGTAACCAGTGACTGAATAACTTGGCATATAAATAAATTTATTTTATATGTGTATCATTTCCTCAGAAAAGAAGACAATCCATTTTTTAAAGATATGAATGCAGTTTTATAATGTAAACACAAATGATTAGCTGCAAATCAAATGTGTTGATAAGCAATTTTTTGTTTGCTTCTAGATTCAGAATGTTGCTTGCACAGTAGTAATCCCATTTATTTTTTGAGATGGAGTTTCACTCTTGTTGCCTAGGCTGGAGTGCAATGATGCTATCTCGGCTCATTGCAACCTCTGCCACCTGGGTACAAGCGATTCTCCTGCCTCAGCCTCCCAAGTAGCTGGGATTACAAGCATGCACCACCACTCCTGGCTAATTTTAGTATTTTTAGACAGAGTTTCTCCATGTTGCTCAGGCTGGTTTTGAACTCCTCACTTCATGATCCTCCTGCCTCAGCCTCCCAAACTGCTAGGATTACAGGCATGAGCCACTATACCCGGCCAGTAGTAATCTCCTAATAACACTCTATCTTTTTTTGTACATTCCTTTATCTTATCTAACTCAGTCAGTCTTCACATAGTCCACTATAGTGGTGACCATTTCACTTCTACTGATAATGCAGATATTCACATACAGAGCAAGTCCTAGAAATTTCTCCCCAGGTGTCATGCTTTGAGTAAAGGAACTTTGGTCATAGCGTCTGTGTTGTGATGAACAGGTGACACATTTTCATTCTTAATATATTTGTTAAAACAAGGAGGAAATATGTTTCTAAATTTCAGAAAGTAGTACTAGGTTGGTGTAAAAGTAATGCTGTTTTTTGTCATTACTTTGAAATTTCAAAACATGGGAGCTTCTGGTCAAGAATCATGTTATCTATTACGGTTTCCAGAAAAGCCAGATAGATACAATGAGTAATCTTCAATGTCAGCATGAAGCAAATTACTCAGTTACTAATGCCCACATTTCTGTGGATTTTTATATTTTACGACTTACTTTTTGAGATAACTGGTAGGAAAATCCTTCCTCTGAGTAAATACGTTTGTACTTCACTATAAGTAGAGAATAGCAGCTACCGTAAGAATCAGTGATTCATGCCGTCACTTTAGACCCCAACTTTTAGAGCTAATAACGAATCTATAAATACATCAACGTATAATTCCACTGCCAGTTTTGGTGAAGTCTTTCTTGCTTAAAATGGTTGCTGATAACATACTAAATTTGAAATCTGGATTACCCATTAAACATAGGGAAAGATCTAGAAAGGAGATTTCTGAGTATAGAGATGAAGAATCAACACAAAATTACTAGGAAATAGTCAACACTCAGAAGTAAAAACATTCTGGATATTAGTACGCAAACGGGCACAGCATGGGATTTTTGAGTTGTTTTTGTACCTCCTGAACAAGGCAGAAGAATTTGCCTCCTTTCCCAGAATGCTGTATGGAGCCATAATCCTAAAGCAAAAATTTAGGATTAAAAAGAAAAATTCTCTCTAGGCACATCTCCACTGTAGGGGAGTTCACATTTGTTTCTGTTTTGTTTTTTGCCTTAATTCTTAGAAGAAATAAAAGATTCTCTATTGTTATTTAAAAAATGAGATGAGAAACCTTGAGTATAGTAATAAACTATATGGGAAATGAAATTGTTTATTTTAGCGACAAAGTAAGGGCTTGCTTTGATTATACACAGAATAAATCTAAGATTGGCTTTCTGCTCTACCAGCCCTGGTTTACATGAAGACATGCTTTTAACACCTCTAAAAATACTGCTAATATCAAGGAGAAAATGATTGGGTAAGAGATAAGCGCTGGATGATCTTACACACAGTCAGTCACCAGGAAAAGTATTCAGGGCTGACTTCCCACTCCCACTGCCCAAGCCCGGATTAGTCCCACACATCATGTTGAAACACTGAGACGCAGCAGGTGTTAGACTTAATTCTCAAGAGAAATTTTATTTAGAAAATAAAAGGAATAAATAAATATATAAATGGAAAGAAGGCAGGAAGGAAGCCAAACACATGCCCCTGGCTGCCTCTATCTGATGCAAATTACACATAAGGGCCTTCCTCACTGACAGCCCAAGCTTACTTCTCTGCAAAACATCAAGAGAGTTAACATGGGAGAATGGAGAATCATCCCATACACTTTGAGTTGCCAGCTGCAAAGTGTTTCTTGAACAGCAATTAAACACATGCTGGGGGACCATCACAAGGGCCAGAGCCAGGGAGCTGGTGCCACTGACATGAGGATTCTCAATCTCAGGGTCCTTGGGCTGCAGCTTGCCAGGGTACGGGTGTCACGGGGCTGAAACCCATTCCCAGGCGCTGACCTCCCCTCTGTTGAAATGGATTTGTTCTGTCACGTGCAGCAAAGACCTCTTCATGTGTCAGGTGCACCCCATAACCTTTGTGCTAATTCCCATGACATCCTCTGTGTCTCACTGTAGGATTCTGTGAGCAGGTCTTTCCAAGAGCAAGGAGAACAAAAGATTCTTCGGCACATCTGAAGAGGGCTGGTTGAGTGTGCCTGAATGTAGGGTCATGGTTTGAAAAAGGCTGAGAACCCCCTACCTTGCAGTAAAAGGTTTTCAATACACTGAGACACATTTTTTTTTAATGTGCTCCTATAAGCCATGTTAGGCCCGTTCATTTGTGTATTCAGTTCAATTGCATCTGAATCAATTGGTTCCCAATTGAGTGAATGAATGCAAAAAATTCTCAAATGTCATTTTCACTCTCATTTTCTTCTTTTTGAAAAACTATAAATTAGCCATCTTGGATCAAAATTGTATTGTAGATCAGACAATTTCAGAAGGGAAAAGAGTACTATAACAAGTGTATGCCAATCCCAGAATAATTCACACATAAAATGCTCTGAGTGTTAAAAATTTCTCTGCAGATAATTTCTTTAGCTATTTCTTAAAACTAAAGACTGTGGTAATATAGGAAGTCATGTAAACACTGCTTGGAAGAATAAGCACTTTCTTTAGTGCAGTTCATGTATATTGTAGATCACTATAACAACTGTTTAATTGGTGTATTAATGAAGACTCTAAACAGGAAATAAAGTTGTGTGTGTCTGTGTGTGTGTCTGTGTATGTGTCTGTGTGTGTATGTTTTGCTGATGATGTACTGTAGAAACCAATGGTTTATCTGAATTGAAGAATGCCTAACAAGTACATGTGGAGATGTAACATATAAATTTATGTAAATATAGAAGCATCTTTGGGATCTATGAATAATCTATAATGATATCAGTATTATATTTCCAGCAATTACAAATTTGCCTCCCTTTTCAGCCCCTGTGATAAATACTTAATTTAGAATATTTATTCATTTTCATTGATGGGGCTAAAAAATAGGTCATAATTAAAGTAACAATCTGAAAAAAGTTGTTATCAGAAAATAATCACAATTATTTTGTTATATAATTTGAATAAGTTAATTTAAATAATATTTTAATAATCTATACAATATAATTATGACTAACATTTTCTTGATAATTATAAAATTATAGGTAATTATTGATAATTAGAATACTTTATTCAATTTAGGAAATTTTAAATTGGCTTATTTTATTAATTTTTTTCTTTATTACTATTATTATATTTTAACTTCTGTGATATGTGTGCAGAAGGTACAGGTTTGTTACATAGTTATACATGTGCCATGGTGGTTTGCTATATCCATCACCCCGTCATCTACATTAAGTATTTCTCCTAATGCTATCTCTTCCCAAGCCCTCCACCCCCCTGCAGGCCCCAGTGTGTGATGCTCCCTTCCCTGTGTCCATGTGTTCTCATTGTTCAATACCCACTTATCAGTGAGAACATGTGGTGTATGCTTTTCTGTTCTTGTGTAAGTTTGCTGAGAATGATGGTTTCCTGCTTTATCCATGTCCCTGCACAGGACATGAACTCATCCTTTTTTATGGCTATATAATATTCCATGGTGTGTATGTGCCACATTTTCTTTATCCAGTCTATCATTGATGGGCACTTGGATTGGTTCCAAGTCTTTGCTATTGTGAACATTGAAAATTGGCTTATATATTTTAAACCTATACAATCTTAATTCTTCTAATGACATGGCTGAGCACTCTATATGACCTGGCATCATGCTAGCCACAGCCCACATGTCATCACTAAAACTCACAAAACCATGTTCTAATGGACTATTACCCTTATTTGGTGGTAAGCAACTGAAACTCATAGAGGTTACATAACCAGCACAAGGGCAGAGAGCTAGAAAGCAAATCTAGGCGTGGATTTTTGTTCCAGTAGCATATATATGTTGGTGCAAAAGTCATTGCAGTTTTTGCCATTACTTTCAACAGCAAAAACCGCAATGACTTTTGTACCAACCTAATAGCGAATCTGGGTCTCCGCATTTTACAGTGACAAGAAGAATGCACTGATCAATGTTTTAGTAGGACTCAATCCTACATAACATTAAATGTAATATTCTCTAGAGCAGCACTTTGTGTCTGTCTTCTCATTTAGTTATCCCATCAGGGAACAGCCACTGTAGTTTTACACTGCTTCCAGCTCCTCTGAGTTCCTCAGTGTGAAGACAGAAGGCTTCCTATGAAGATCTGAACGTTAAAGAAACTGTTAGCTGCCTCCCCGCCATGCAGATTATGATGACTATTGCGGCCTTATAGTTCTACTGGTAGCTCTTAGTAGTTGCCAGGGGACTTACCTACACGGTGATAGCAGTGGATTCTGATAAATATAATATCCACTGGGACTAAGTTTTGGAACTGAATTTGCCTATTGTCAATTTGGTAGTGCTTTTTATAATCAAAATGGCCATTGCCATTGTTGCCTAGTAATTAATGTTGCTGAAAATATATCAAACTAATTTTCAAATATTTTGTTTGGCAAAACCAATCTTTGGTTTTGCCAAACACTAGCTCCCTTAATTCTTGAGCCCATGTGTACTTTAAGAAATATTCAATCCATATGTTCATGGTGTGTTTACATTTAACTCACCAAACTGTTGCCTTATGGAAATTATATTGATGTCCAAAAGTCCTTTAAACATTGTTTTACAAGTGTTTTCCCATTTATACTGCTGTCATCCAAGAAAACGAATCAAAAGAAAACACTATATGTGCGCCACAAAAACTCTACAAAGGACTTCAAGCTGGCACTCATCTCCCTTCATTATAAAAACTAATAAGTTTTTATACCATTGGAATTGGAATTTCTGCCACATATTAAAAATAAAGGGATGTGATTTTAAGGCATATTAAAATTTGGATATACCATTGTTTAGATATGAAATTTCTAGCAGAATAGAAAACACATTATGCCTTTTTAGAACTGATAAATCTACAGTCTTTCAAATCAACTAATTCTCAGTAAAACTAGACCCAGTCAGAAAAAGGAAAAAGGTGGAAGTGCCCAATTCAAGAGCTTTGTTTATTCCAATGACATATACTTTCTAAGCCAAAGTGACTCTTATTCATTCACAAGGGGATAGTTTAATTATTTGGTTTTCTGGAAATGTCTTCAATCTGGTACAAGTGTTAAAAATGAACATGTTAACAGCTATAGCACTTTCAAAATGGAAGAAAACAATTTCTGGCCTCATCAGCCCTAAGACAGCATTATTCAGTCCTTAAGAGAAGAGAGAATTTTAGAGAATACGTGATGTATTAGGGAGTGAATGATTATTCACAGCCATGAGGCCAGCCCATGTTTCTGTAAGATAAATGGCTGTGGAGTGTTCTGGTGGCAACCAATGATAACTCATGATCCTGAGACAGAATGGGTGAAAATTACAGAGAATTGATGAAAATCAGGAGCAAGAGGACAAATGGCTCTAAAGAGAAAAATCTGTGATTATTATTTCCTAATCCTTCAGTCTGATAGAGCTTAAATCTATTTCCTTTGAAAAATCTATAGACCAGTAGACACTATATGTCAGCATGAAAATGGCTGCATTTGTTTCTTGCCAATGGCAAATGATTAACTCCTCAGTATGGATGTAGGAATCAACCCCCAAGGGAAGATGCATTTCCAAGGAGATGGCTCATATGGTTTGCAGCCTTCCCATCAGTCAAGTGCATCCTCAGAAGTCGAGGGGCTGTAGACACTTCAGTCCCGTCTATACTACTATCAAAAGAGCAGCTGAGTTCCATACTTTCAAAAGAAACACATTTGTTTCAGAGATGGAAAACAAACATGTTTTTTTTTTAATGTTCACATGGATTACCTAAATAATGAATGGTAATTGTTACTTTATATTTGTTTTATATTTGTTATTGTAATAAATTTATTTGGGAATGAGAAAGAACATTGGAAACTCAGGTAGGATTTATAGTGAATACAATATGTACATGAGGGAGTCTTCAAAATTGCTGATGACTTGAGATCATAAAATAATTTAAATTGTTCCATGTGTAACTTGGTCATGCTTTCTGGAGTTGCTTAAGATATGTTATTATATCACAAGATGCTTCCTGGAATGTTCTGAGGTTACTTTATTTTGTAACCTCAAAATTAGTCTTCAGGGTTACTGTCACATGTATTTTTCTATTCTTCCTTAAGGAGTAATTATGCCTAACACCAGTGCCTCTGAGTTTTCCTTCACTTTTGAAAAATTGAAAATAGTGCCTAATCTAGCTCTAATTCACATTTGAGCTTTTATACATTAGCCTCTGAATAACCAGCATTCAACTGCTGGTACTTCATAGCCCCACATTGCCATTCTGAAATTTATTTATATTTATTGTACTTTAAGTAATATGGTTAAAACAACGGTTTTGCTCCTAGATTGGCTCATTTAGTTTAAAGATGCATCATCAATGATATCAGTTCTTAATTCAGTCGTACACTAAGGTGAGGCTTAGATAATTCATCACAGAGCTTGGCTTTAATGTAAGAATTTGAGTGCTCTATTTAAAAACATTAGCATTCCTTCAAAGTCATTTGGATTGAACTTTTCCAAAAGTACATAGTCAGCCATCATGGACATTTTGGGAGACAAAAGTGAACATGAGCATTCTTTTAAAATCAAATGCCAAAGCAGTGCCACTGGCCTCCTTCCCCTGCGAGAGTGGAGGCTTGCTCAGAGTCCTGCTGAGAGGCCACAACGTGCCTTTGCAGTTCTGGTCAAGCCCCTCTCTAGCGAAGCATGGCCTACTATGTGCTCTGGGGCATTTGGCTTGCCCTTTCTAAAAACCCCAAAGAATACAGTGAGCAATGCATATTTCAAGATAGGCACACCAATGACTTAGTCACATCTCAGTTCCTCCAGACAGCTGACACTTGGAAGAGCTGTCCTTACACCTCCTTCCATGACTCAGCATCGCCTGTGAATAGAGTCCAAACTCCTTGGTCTATCTCTGACCTCAAGCCAGCCCTAATCAAATTTTGGACCATAGTACTTTGCTTACTACCATAGTAAATTTCCTCTTTGTGCCACCATTGTTCAATGAACATACTTCTATTTCTGCACTCACTACTGTGTAGTTCTTTGCTTGAAAGTCCATCTTTCTAAGCTGTGAGCATCTTGATTCCTGATCTGTATTTTGTTTTATCTATAAAAACATGAAAAATTTCTAACATACATAAAAGTCAAAAGAATTTTATAGTGAATATTCCTTATCCTGAAGTGATTCTACATTTGACGTTTTAATGTATTTTCTTAGTCACATTTATGCGTCTATCCCTCCATCCTTCTATCCATCAATCCATTTGATGATTTTTCTGAATACCAGAGTAAGTTTTTGATCAGCAAACTTCACTTTATACACAAAAACGGAGTTGAATATTTGTTTGAAATTATTTTTCTTTAAGGTAAACATTACACACTAAAACCACAAAACTTACATATGCTACGTGGTGGGTTCTGACAAATGCATTCATCTGTGCAAATCGTATATTTATGGTATGAAATATTATCAACAGAAATATTTTCTCCTTGCCCTTTCCCATCGCCTTCAAAATTAACCTTTGTTCTGCATTTTCCCCCCAAAATACATTTGTTTTCAATTTCAAAACTCTATACAGAATCAATTTTTAAAAATATATATACATATTTATTGCATTTTAGGCTCTGGGGTACATGTAAAGAACATGCAGGATTGTTGCATAGGTACCTACATGGCAATGTGGTTTGCTGCCTGCATCCTCATCACCTGTATCTGGCATTTCTCCCCATGTTATCCCTCCCCAACTCCCTACCCTTCACTGTCCCTATCCTAGTACCCCCCTACTGCCCTCAGTGATGCTCCCCTCCCTGTGTCCATGTGTTCTGATTGTTCAACTCCCGCCTATGAGTGAGAACATGCAGTGTTTGATTTTCTGTTCTTGTGTCAGTTTGCTGAGAATGATAGTTTCCAGGTCCATCCATGTCCCTACAAAGGACACAAACTCATTTTTTATGGCTGAATAATATTCCATGGTGTATATGTGCCACATTTTCCCTAGCTAGTCTATTATCAATGGGCATTTGGGTTGGTTCCAAGTCTTTGCTATTGTAAACAGTGCTGCAATGAACATACATGTGCTCATGTCCTTATAATAGAATGATTTATAATCATTTGGATATATACCCTGTAATGGGATTGCTGGGTAGAATGGAATTTCTATTTCTAGGTCCTTAAGGAATCACCACACTGTCTTCCACAATGGTTGAACTAATTTACACTCCCACCAACAATGTAAAAGTGTTCCTATTTCTCTGCATCCTCTCCAGCATCTGTTGTCTCCCAGTTTTTTAATGATCACGATGGTATCTCAATGTAGTTTTGATTTGCATTTCTTTTTCATTTGTTGTTAATTTTTTATTGCACTTTAGGTTTGGGGGTACATGTGCAGAACATGCAAGGCAGTTGCATAGGTACACACATGGCAGTGTCTGTTCATATCCTTTGCCCACTTTTGAATGGGTTTGTTTATGTTTTTCTTGTAAATCTGTTTTAGTTCTTTGTAGATTTTGGATGTACGTCCTTTGTCAGATGGGTGGATCACAAAAATAGAATCGATTTTTTATTTTTATTTTTTATCCTTCATATAAGACAGCGGAAGAGGTGATTTATTTATTTATTTATTTATTTATTATTTTATGGTTGTTACACTCGGCCACAAGTAAACACAGAAATAGTCCAGAATGTCACAGGTCCAGGGCAAAGGACCAACATGGGCAGTTTCGGTTATGAGCAAGGTGGGTCTCAGAGGTGATCCGCGATCAGATGGCGATGAAGTTCTAGATCCATTGAGAAAAGCTCTAGACAGTAGCATGCAGTCCCACAACTAGTACCAGCATCAGCAGCATCCGGCATTCCATGTTTCTGCTCCTGTGGCCTCCATGGTGCAACAATCAGCGGTTTACTTGGACCTCTGCCTCATCTTTCTTCTTTTGCGCTTCAGCCTGCGCATTCGTTTCTTCCTCCACTTGGCTCTCATGGCACAGGGGTTTCCAAAAAAAAAAAATGGCGCTAAGGCCGAGAGAATCAATTTTTTATAACTCTTTTTTTTTCATTCCCTATTTTTGAGATTTACCCATGTTGTTTCATGTTGCACGTATCAGTTCATTTGTTTTGTAGGAGGAGTAGCATGAAATTGCATGAATATATGAGTTTGTTTATGCATTCTTTTTTTTTTTTTTGAGATGGAGTTTCGCTTTTGTTACCCAGGCTGGAGTGCAATGTCGCAATCTCGGCTCACCACAACCTCCGCCTCCTGGGTTCAGGCAATTCTCCAGCCTCAGCCTCCTGAGTAGCTGGGATTACAGGCACGCGCCACCATGCCCAGCTAATTTTTTTGTATTTTTAGTAGAGATGGGGTTTCACCATGTTGACCAGGATGGTCTCGATCTCTTGACCTCGTGATCCACCCGCCTCGGCCTCCCAAAGTGCTGAGATTACAGGCGTGAGCCACCGCGCCTGGCCCATTTATGCATTCTTATGTTGATAAATAGATAAACTGTTTCACATTTTTTACTAATATTAATGAAACGGATAGGAATTTTCTTGCTATAGGTTTTTCTGGCTCTATGTGTATTTTTTCTCAGATAAATACCTAGAAATCAGATTGGCATAGTGTAGGTAGATGTATACTTTTAAGATAAACTGCCAGAATTGTTTCCAAAATGGTTCTATAGTTTCGCTCTTAACAATAATGTATGAGAGTTCTGTTGTTCCACACATTTTTGATCATTTGGTGTCATCTGTCTTTCTCAGATTTTGACAATTATAGTTGGTGTGTACTCAAATCTCTTTTTAGTTTTAATTTGAAATTCCCTTATGACTAATGATGCTGAGCACATTTTTGTTTGCTTATTAGCTAATTAATGTATCTTCTTTTGTGAGATGTATATTAACATTTTTTGCCTATTTGTGTTTGAATGTTTGCTTTCTTATTGAATTATAATAAGCTACATAGCCTCAATACTGGGTTTTTGTCAGATACATGTTTCGCAAAGATTTTCCTCAAGTCTGTTTTCCCGATTTATTTTATTAATGGTGCCTTCGGACGAACAGAACATTTTACCTAGATGAAATCTAAAATAATTTTTCCATTCATGACACTTACCGTTTGTGTCCTAAGAAAATTTTGCTTATCCTGAAGTCACACGGATAGTCTGGAGTGTCTATACTAATGACAAAATAGACTTTATGAGAATAATTAATAGAAAAAAAAGGCATTTTATAATGTTAGATGGGACATTCTATCCAGGAAAACATAACAATTTATAAGGATAATGCTACCTAACAACAGCAACTCAAATACATGAGGGGAAACTGACAAAACTGAACAGAGATATAGGTAATTCAACATTAATAATTGGAGACTAAAACGCCCATTTTTAATAATGGATAGCACAGTTTGGCAGATGATAAAACAGAAAATAGAAGACTTGACCAAAACTATAAATCCCAGCACAAGTAGACATTTTTAATATATTTTACACACCTAAAACAAACTATTTCCATATATACATAAAATATGCTCCAGGATAGAGCATACATTATGCCACAAAATAAGCCTCAAATGTAAAAGGATTATGATCATACAAAGTTTGTTACCTGATTGTAGCGTAATAAAATTAGAGAGCAATAACAGAAGGACAACTGGGAAATGCACAAATATGTAGAAATTAAACAACACCCTAGTGAATAACAAATAGTTCAAAGAAGAAGTTACAAGAAAAGATATAAAGTATTTTGAAATATATGGACAGAAAAATACAACATGGCCAAAACTATTGGGTGCAGCTAAAGTAGTAGTTAGAGGTGAATTTATACCTCAAAATGCTTATATCAAAAAAGAAGAATTAAAAGCCCTGATTATAATTATTTACTTCAACTTCTACCATCAGGAGCTAGAAAATGAAATGCAAGTGAAATGCAAAGCAAGCAGAGTTGGAAAACATGGAGGAGGTAAAAAGTGAAGCAGGAGAGGCAGGTACCCTCAGTGTATCTTTTATTGAACAAAATCTGCATGTTAAGTGGACCTGCACGGTTGAAACCCTTCATTGTTCAAAGGTTAACTGTATTTTATTAAGGTATCTGTGTCTATATTCATAAAGAGCATAAAGTATTCATAAAGAGCATTGATTCATAGTTTTTTCTTTTCTTTGTTTTGAGTCGGAGTTTCACTCTTGTTACTCAGGCTGGAGTGCAATGGCGCGATCTCGGCTCACCGCAACCTCGGCCTCCTGGGTTCAGGCAGTTCTTCTGCCTCAGCCTCCTGAGTAGCTGGGATTACAGGCACGTGCCACCATGCCCAGCTAATTTTTTGCATTTTCAGTAGAGACGGGGGTTTCACCATGTTGACCAGGATGGTCTCCATCTGTTGACCTCGTGATCCACCCGCCTCAGCCTCCCAAAGTGCTGGGATTGCAGACATGAGCCACTGTGCCCGGCGATTCATAGTTTTCTTGTCTTGTAATATCCTTATCTGGTTTTGCTATTTGAGTAATACTGACCTCATTAAATAAATTTAAAAGTACTTCCATAAAGTTTAATATTTGAAAGAGTTTGTGGAGAAGGATTTGCACTAATTCTTCGTAGAAATTACTCAATGTGTTGCAGTAAGAATTCTTCTATCTAATTCCCTTCCTCACTGTGAAATAGAAATGTAATTATTATTTGTTTATATGTGTTGCTTTGTCACCCAGTCTGGAGTGCAATGGCGCGATCTCAGAGCTCACTGCCAACTCCGCCTCCTGCGCTCAAGCAATTCTCCTGTCTCAACCTCCTAAGTAGCTGGGACTACAGGCGTGCACCACTACGCTGGGCTAATCTGTGTAGTTTTAGTAGAGATAGGGTTTCACCATATTGGTCAGGCTGGTCGTGAACTCATGATCTCAGGCAATCCACCTGCCTCTTTGGCAGTCCCAAAGTGCTGGGATTACAGGTGTCAGTCACGGTGCCTGGGCTGTTTGTTTTTAATTGCCTAGGTCTTGCACAGAACCCAATGTCAGGATTTTTTTTTTTTAAGACAGCATCTCGCCTGTTGCCCTGGCTGGAGTGCAGTGGCACAATCTTGGCTCACTGCAGCCTTGCCTCCCGGGTTCAAGAGATTCTCCTGCTCCAGCCTCCCGAGTAGCTGGGATTAGAGGCACCCGCCACTGCACCTAGCTAATTTTTGTATTTTTAGTAGAGACGGGGTTTCACCATCTTGGCCAAACTGGTCTCAAACTCCTGACCTCATGATACACTTGCCTCGGCCTCCCAAAGTGTTGGGATTACAGGCCTGAGCAACCATGCCTGGCCCCAATGTCAGGATTTTTAAAACAGATATTTATATAATTATTAAATAACACTCAGAAAATTATGAGTAGAAGTGGCATAATCATCAAACACTTAATAAATTCCCTTTTCCCCAGAAATATATATTATTTGAAACACATCCATATTCATTTCAATCAAGCTGTCTGTCTTATGAGCTGAGTTGGAGACTCTGCCTTAATCTTTACAGGTAGAAGAAGAAATCTGACCAAAATGGTCCTTACAAGTATCTGAGGACAAGCATGACATGAGCACTGTTAGTTATTGGTGATAGTGATAATGGAATTGGCCGTATAAAAGAATGAATCTTTCAAAACAAATGCTCTCTGGAAGTGGTGAGATTGAAGATATTCCTTTGCATCTTACTAATGTAAGACAGAAGATAATATAGTCCCTGATTCCAGAGTTCTAAGTAATTCTTGCTTCCAGAATCTTAGGCCTGTAAGATTTGGAAGATTATACACAAGCAAAAAGAGAAAAAATAAGGTTACAAATGCAAATATAGGTGAATAAAATGAATATTTATTTAAAAACAAATTATGCATATTAAAAAGCTGAGAAATACCATATACATTATAAAATAAAAAACTTATGTTTGACAAATTTCTATAATATACTTTTTCTTCATTTTTGAGCAGAATTTTAAAAATTTTTAGGCCAGGCACAGAGGCTCACGCCTGTGATCCCAGCACTTTGGGAGCTGAGGCGGGCGGATCACAGGGTCAAGAGATCAAGACTATCCTGGCCAACATGGTGAAACCCTGTCACTACTGAAAAATACAAAACTTAGCTGGGCATGGTGGCACGCACCTATAGTCCCAGCTACTAGGGAGGCTGAGGCTGGAGAATTGCTTGAACCCGGGAGGCGGAGGTCGGAGTGAGCCAAGAGCGCGCCACTACACTCCAGCCTGGCACCTGCTGAAGAGCAAGACTCTATCTCAAAAGAAAAACAAAAAAGATTTCAATGGTAACCATTTTATAATATTATATTTCTGTAGAGAAAATAGAGAAATAATTTATACTTTAGCATGTTTGGTCAATAATTGTTTTGCATGGCTTAGAGATACTCTCTCAGATTTACAGTTGGTTCTTGGTCATACCATGAAATTTTTAGGAGTGTTGTCAAAATGGGAATAATTAGAGCAAGTTTATTTCATAAATACATTATTTCATAAATGTATTGTCACAGATATTCCAATAGAAGCCCTACTGTGAGTCCGTGTTCTACCAACACAAGGATTCTAGTTGTGGAAATCTTCATAAAAAGAATAATAAATTGTTTCTGCATTGATAATCCTACATACAGTATTATCAATTATATAACTGACAGGATAGGAATTTTGCTTTGCCTATGCATGGATAAGAAAAAATCTTCTACTTACAGCTTTCTGTGTTTACTGATGGGGATAATTTTTCATAAGGTAACATCTAGCTTTGTATGCTTCAAACTGTCTGTCCTTGCTATAGCCATATGTTTTAGGTGGCATAGGGTGTGTTTATACCAACATAGGGCCTCTGGACTGACCTTAGTGTCACAAACCTGGGCAAATTGACAAAATAGGAAATGGAATTACTCTTGGAAGTCTTCCCTATGCCAGAATAACTACACCTAGACAAAGAGGTAGCTATAAATTTACTCTTTGTGCATTTAGGCACAATCTAAATAAAAATGTGATTCATCTTTCATTTAATCAGATGCTCAAAATGACCAAGGCCAGCTCAGTGTTTCAACATCTATGGAGAAATATAATGGAGGGAAAATGTATGTCCAGAAAAGTGATTTAATGTCTTTTATACATATTATGAAAACAAATGACCACATTGACACTGTGCTTGTATCTTCAGAGGCTCCAGAGAGCCTTGTACATGAATGACTCTAAAGTCTACATTTCTTTCTTTCCATAGTAAACCTACCTTTTGCTTGCTTTGTCTCTTGTGCCCATGAGTTTCCAGTCTCTTTACAGGGAAGCCATGTATATGCCCGTTAAATTTGGTTTAATAAATCATACAGTTAATTAGCTAATGGATTAAACATTTCATAATTTTCGTGAAAACAAGGTCTAATTTTTGTGATCACATTCAGCAAAGTTGACACTGTTCCTTCATGTGCTCTTAAAAAGTGGTAAAGAAAAGTGTTTTTCCCATTACTCTTCCAAATAACTTTTAAAAGTTATTAGAATCACACATGACAATGTGAATATCTCACCATAAGGCTCTGGATATTGACATGTTTCCTCATTTTGACTCAGAACAATGACAAAAGGCGAGAAAGAGAACTGAGTTTTCTTTTCTTTGTCCTTATCAATTGTCTCACTCATCATTCTGTACTCATGTCCATTTATGAGCTCTCTTCCAAGTGGGAAAACAGTAAAGAGAAAGAATGCTGATGGTGGCAGCAGATGTGATTTAATCTAAAATCTCACCACAGTCCTGTGTTTCAGGGGATACCCACATCACATCTTGTGCAGAGCCTTGCCTGTTAGGTTGGAATCAGCTCTGTGTGTTTTACGCATTTCTTCAACTTAACTCCATGTTGAGCCCATAAGCCTCCCTACATGGATGTTTGATCAAAGCTCTTACTTTCTAGGGAACAGAATGACTCCCACTGGGGTATACTAGCTACAAAAATTGCTGCTAAATTACCACCATTTTCATCAAATCACCTTCCAGACACCATCACTCCAGTCTGCCACCTAGAGAAGATATTAAGTAAGGAAGTAAAATGCATCAGTGTGTCTCATTGGGGGCCAAGTCTCCAGGCCTGAGGCAGTGAACTGAATTCATCTTGTGTGGAGTCTGGAGACCTGGAAGGCATTGCTTTGAAGGGAGACAATATCATAAATCCAGGCTTATTCGGTGGAAAAATGCTGTCCCCTGTAGGAAATGTGAATGATTCTGTCAAATGTGACTATATCTGTGAAATATCTCAAATTATGCTTATAATTGTTTGGTGCTTTTTAAAAGTATAATTGATTACTATGTTAAACATTTTAAAATTCATGATATTTGAGGATGGAAGCTTATTGTGTGGGTTTAACTGTAATCCAGAAATTTGACTCTAAAGCCAACTTCTAAAGTTGAAAACTTAAGAAAACTGTTATAATATTCAGAATTTATATGCCCATATTACAGAATATTGAACATCTAAATATAAACTAGGAAATAATTGCAAAAATTAATTAAAGTAGGACCAGTTTGGGAGCCTGGTTTTACAGCTCACATGTGAAACTTTTGTTTTAGTAATAGGTAATGTTCAAATATTAGTAGATTGAATGTCTTAATTTGTATTAGCAGATTAGTGACTATTCTCTTTGCATGCACAGATGCTGTATTATGAAAGCTTACCTACTTGCATATTATTCTGTAAAATATATGTTATGTTCAGAGCAAGAAAGACAAACATAGAAATATGACCCTCTGTATCCGTTTTAATAGTAATAGTTCTCTAAGGCTGTAAGATTCTTTCTTTTTTCTTATTCTTTTTTTTTTTCCTTGAAACAGAGTCTTGCTCTGTCACCCAGGCTGGATGACAGAGTGGTGCGATCTTGGCTCACTTCAACCTCCAACTGGTGGGTTCAAGTGATTTTCCTGCCTTAGCCTCCCAAGTTGCTGGGACTATAGCTGCCTTTTTTTTTTTTTTTTTAAATTGTATTTTTAGTAGAGATGGGGTTTCACCATGTTGGCCAGACTAGTCTCGAACTACTGATCTCAGGTTATACACCGCCTTGGACTCCCAAAGTGCTGGGATTACAGGCGTAAACCACTGTGCCCAGCCTAATGCTGTAAGATTCTTAAAAGAGAAAGTGGGGCCAGGCGCGGTGGTTCAAGCCTGTAATCCCAGCACTTTGGGAGGCGGAGGCGGGTGGATCACGAGGTCAAGAGATCGAGACCATCCTGGTCGACATGGTGAAACCCCGTCTCTACTAAAAATGCAAAAAATTAGCTGGGCATGGTGGCGCCTGCCTGTAATCCCAGCTACTCGGGAGGCTGAGGCAGGAGAATTGCCTGAACCCAGGAGGCGGAGGTTGTGCTGAGCCGAGATTGCACCATTGCACTCCAGCCTGGGTAACAAGAGCGAAACTCCGTCTCAAAAAAAAAAAAAAAGAGAGAGAGAAAGTGGAAAATGATGAATTTGGACACTTGATAACATCCAGCTTCCAATGGAACCAGGCTACTTCATCACTAAGGGCGTTATGTGAATGGCTAGGAGACCCTCGACTTTAATACCGTATCATACATCCTTCACTAGGTCATTAGGAAAAGTAGATGAGAATGTACACAGTGGCATGCACAGCATATGTCAATAAAGAGTACTCACCAATTTTGGCTTCCTTCTCCATAACTTTGTAAGATTAGTTTCTTAAGAAGGGCTGCTTTAATGTATTTTGCTCAATCACTATGAATGTTACACGTACATTTGTTACTTTCAAAGCTTAAAGGAGGAGACTTGGTTTTGCTTCCAACCTGCAAGTATGCAAACACACATATGCAGACCTTCAGAGTTCCTCCCTATTCCTATTGATTCACTTTCTTACGTTGATTTATTCTTACTTCAGGTATCTACTTCAAATATTTAAAACAAATTTGCTCGGGCTTCCTAACTGTATTTGAAACAGAAGAAAAACACAACTCTGATGAGCTTATAGTCAGTAACATAAACAGAATTCAAGAACCATATGTAGTTTAATAAATGGAAAATTCCCCTCTCACATGCCTTAATTAGAAACATTTGTTATATAACAAGACAGACATTCATAGCTTTCCCAATAGGAAAGGATTACATGGAGGTGATAAATAACTTATTATATTTGCAGCTCTCAGTCTTTAAGCTCCTGTAAGTTGAAGTCAAGGATATTGATGCCAGGGCGAAAGAATAATGGTTAAGAGCCTGAACTTCAGAGTCCAAATGCCTGGTTCTTTCACTCACTACCTGTTTGACGTTGAGAAAGTTTAGTTAACTTCTCTATGTCTCAGTTTCTTCTTCAGGGTTGTTTGAAAGTTCAATGATATGTTGATGTAAAGATCTTAGAATAGGGGTTGGCTAAGGGAAAGTTACCAGTTTGTCAGCTTATTACTGTACTACTCTATGTAAAATAAAATTAATCCTATCTCTTCAACACCAACATTGAGACAAACCAACAAACAAAATAGGCTCAATCATTCAAAGTCTAAGGTTTTACACTTGATGATCTAGTTGTGTTAGAATAAGTAGGTTGGTTTATTCTATCATGTTGGTACAAACATAATTGAGGTCTTTTCCATTACTTTCAGTGGCAAAAACCACAATTACTTTTGCACCAACCAGAATTCATGAAAAGAAGGTAGTTAGTAGAACAAAAGATAATTTAAAACTCTTAAAATTTTAGGTGAGTAAATGTAAGTCTAATTCACTGGGAGACGTTAAAGGCTAATGCTAACTTAGATTATTTAATAAGTGTTTAACTGTGGAATTTAGATTTAATAAAACAATTATGTACATTAACATATAATTGATCATTATTAAATGTATAATTAGTGAGATCAAATAACCAAGGGAAAAAAAGTCTATCTATATTGTTCACTCTCAATATGTAGGATTCTTGTAATCATTGGAACATAATATAATTATGAAGTTATAAATATAAATTAGATTAGTTTGTAAGATGGATTTAAAATCCTTATGCATTTTATTTAATTACTACAAATTTGATTGTGGATAAATAGCTAAATTATAATACGGTATTTGAGAGTTAAGCTTTTATGACTAAAACCTTGCATGCTAATCTCAAGCTGTTCAATTTTATAAGGCTTGAGCAACTCATCACAAAAATTCGAGACTAAGACAAAAATATAAATAATAGATTATGGTTAAGTTTGCATTTGCATTAAAAAAAGGTAAAAAATCTTGTAAAGACAAGATTCATCAAGAGATTGAAATACTGTTATGAAGTTAAACTATTTTTTATTTTTATGAATGCTCCTGATGCATTACTCCCTTAGATATGAACATCGCCTCATTATAATGAAATAAGTGTTACTCTGTCACAGTCAGGCCTATTAATAAGCAGCATGATCCATGCTGCAACCTACACCATAGCAAGTGAAAAAACAATCTTATATCTCCCAATGATCAGAGGGCTCCAAAAATATATGCACTTTCCTCTTTGATACTGAAATTTACATTTCTTAAAAAAGAGAACTTTTTAAGAAACAATAATTAAGCAGAAAACTTTACATTGAGTTATTTTTATTTCAAATATTGGATGTTTTTCATACATAAGAGGGAATTTAAAGTTTGTTTTAAGTGAGTAATCTAGTTCATGACTGAAACTAATAATCAGAGTAGGAATAATATACTGGGAAAGTTCCCCCTGCCCCTACCAGCTACTCAAAAGGAGGTGAGTCCGTCCATTTCAGCCTGTAGGAGTGCTCACTCAGCTGCATCAACGAATGCAATGGCCTTCAGCTCCTGGGTGCTCCTCAGGTGAGAGAGCCCTAGATTGCCTTTCTATTTCTAAATGGTATATAGCTTTTATATTAAAGGAATCCTAAATTTTATCAAGAGCTTTTATTGGGGTGATTATACAATATGGTTTCTTCTTTTTTTTTTGGGGGGGGGGTCTTATATGTGTCAATAATATTTAAATGTTAAATCAACCTTGCATTGCATTCCCAGAATAAAGTAAAGTTGATCTTCCTTATTTATCTCCTATGCATTGCTGAGTTAAATTCACTAATATTTCATTTTGCCTTTGGGAATCCAGTTATGATAGCTGACTTTGAATCTTCTTATTTTGAAACATCTCTGTCAAGTTTAGAATCAAAGCTAAGGTAGTCCCATTAAATAAGTTGGAGAATATTTACTGATTTTATTTCTGAAAAATTAGTAGCATTATTTCCTTCTTGGAATGACTTTGTATAAGTGGAATTGTTGCATCAAAACAGCATACACATTAAATTGTGATAAATACTATCAGATCTCCATAGCTATTGTAAAAAGCTACTGTTGAAAAGTTGTCATTAGAATGCACATTTTCAATTATATGGTAATAGTTTACTAGCCTATAATTGAACCATGATGTTTTAGTATTTTAACATGCATTTAAAATTATTAGTGATATTAAAATTCTATTTCAAATCTATTAGTCATCTGTGTATTTTGTTTCTCATATTGCATACATGTTTCTGTTCATTTTTCCTGTGGGGGAAGCTTCTTATTTATTGATTGATTAGTAAAATATGTTTACAAATTAGAATGAATAGTTTTAATGCTATCATTTGTGGTACAAATGTATTTTCCTGGCTTGTTTTTCTCAAATATTAGCACTGATTACTTGAATTCATAAAATGCAAGCAAAATTCTCTAAAAGAGAAAAATTGCATTTATCGACTAATCTATATTTCTTTTAGAGTATAGAAACACAATAAAACTCTTTTTATTGTACATTAGATTCCCATATATAATTGGCTTATTCCCATATATGATTGGCTTATCTCAGGACTGTTTCTTTACATTGAGAAAAATGTGTACTCTGAACTAATTTTGAGGTGTGAGGATATGATGACATTTTTGTGTGCTTTAGGGTATCTCAGTGGAAGTTTCTTGTTATTATTATCCTTTTTCAATATATTGTTGCTTCTTTGCGTTGTTTATTCATCTGAAACAATGTTTCATCAGGGTTATCCAGCTTCTGCCAGGTTGAGGCGGAAAGGTCTCTTGAGCCCAGAATTCAAATACAACCTGGGCAACATAGCAAGAGCCTGTCTCTTAAAAAAAAAAATAGAGTTGTAATGATAAAACTTGTAAATGTCACCTTTTTATTTTTGAATACATTTTTGTATTTACTATTCAATTTTAGTGAGTAAGGTTATTTTCTTTATTCTCTTAATTGAAATCTTCCTGTTCGCCATATGTTTCTTGTGAAGATATTTTCGAAGTTCTTTGAAAAGCTAAATAAGTAATTTCAAAGCTAAATAATTAATTCATTCACATATTATTTCATAACAATTAATATATTAAATATAATAGTTTATTTTCTGTGTATAGTTTTGGCTCAACATTTTTCAATTATTTTAGTCCTGCTTTTTCTTAAGGTTGCAAATATAGGTTTCATAACTTTCTGATTTGTTATTTAGAAAATTTTCTGTGTTTAAACATTGGAAAAGTTACAGTTTTTACTTTAGAGAAAAGTTATCAGTTTCCAGGGTTTTTTCTTTAATGTGTTCATATAAATTCCTTTTAAAATTTATGCTTTGTGACCATCTGGTTAAGAATGTGGCTTTTGGAATTGACAGACCTAGGGTTGATATCACTATAGAATTTACTACTTACAGACCTAGGAAAATAACTAATTTCTTCAGCCTCAGTATATTTTATTTTCATCTGTCGAAAAATATAATAGAAGTGCTAGGAGCTGCGGTGGCTCAGGCCTATTGTCCTGGCACATGAGGAGGCAAGGCTAGGTGTTTGAGGACAGCCTGGGCAACATAGAAACCTCTCATTCGTTGCAAAACATGTACATATGTAATAATAGAAGTAACACTCTCAAATGTTATATGCATCATCTTGGATAATCCATTTAAACATGCATTGAGTAAACTGTTAGGCAATCTTAACCATTATTGTTATAGATAGTAAGAATAATAAATCTACAAGCAACCTTATTATATTTCTTATATTTTGAATATACCTATGTTTTCTATCATCTACTTTTGAAATACCAAGAAAAAAAAATCCACATCTCCCTCAATAAGTATACTTCTCTTCGTTTTTCTTGTATTGCATTGCCCTTCCCTCCTTCCTTCCTTCCTTCCTTCCTTCCTTCCTTCCTTCCTCTCTTTCGTTCTTTTCAGAGTCTCACTCTGTCACCCAGGCTGGAGTACACTGGCATGATCTCAGCTCACTGCAACTTCTACCTCCTGGGTTCAAGCAATTCTCCTGTCCCAGCCTTCCTAGTAGCTGAGATTACAGGTGCACACCACCATGCCCATTTATTTATTTATTTATTTAAGTAGTGACAAGGTTTTGCCATGTTGGTCAGGCTGGTCTCAAACTCATGACCTCAGGTGATCCACCCAAAGTCAATCCCATCGGCCTCCCAAAGTGCTGGGATTACAGGCATCAGCCACCGCACCCAGCCTTTCCTTGTATTTCTGATAATGGATTACTAATATCTTTGCTCTGTGTTATGCTGCATATGAATGTCTACTGCTTTTATAGCACCATGATGAACTGTACCTTCTATACAAATAGTAAATGACTTTATTACCTGCTTAATGGCTCCTGGTGAAAACATATTGGCAATAATGCCATGGCCTTATTTTTTTGTTAGAATCTTCCTATAAAATCTTTGATTCTTTTTTCCTCATTTTTCTTTTTTTTCTTCTATTCTGTGCATGTCCTGTAAATAGCATTTAGTTGTGACTTTTTAAGTTGTTGTTTGATTGGATGATATATCAGAGATTGTATCTGTAGTACTAATATTTAACTTTTAGTTGTGCAACATTGTTTTAAGTTCTTTAAATGTTTTCTTATTGTACTTTTAGCTTAGCTTTCTAGCCATTGGGAGTCAGTTTTTTTTTTAATTGATTTTGTTTGGGGAAATTTTATCCCACTCTTCTTTAATCTCCTTCTTCCCCTGCTCTCCTCTGCCTCAGTGTTTTTAAGATAATCATCTTATTCTAAACTTGTTTGTCATAACTTTAGAACTTTACAAAGATATTTCTTAATTTTATTTTTCTAAGTATAGAATTTTAAAATACAGTTTTCTAATGAAAATGAGGAATTAAGCATATTCTTATTCTCCCCTCCAGTATTCTATGCTCTTGCACTTTTTCCTGAAAATATATTCTTAGTTTTATTTACTGATGCTCAACAATTTTATTATTTGCAAGCATTTTAAGAGCATAATCTCTGATGTTAGAATCTAATAATATAATCAAATTTAACTATTTAGAATTGCTGTCAAAACTTTGTTATATTTATATAAATTCAGTCCTTATTGTGAATTTTATATTGAATATTTTTATTTATCTCTTTGGAGCATATTCTTCAGGTACTATTGCAAGGAATGTACAAGCTGTATATTTTCTTAGCTGTTACATACTTGAAATTTACAGTAGAAAATTGGGCTCTTTAGAAATACACTCTATCAAAACTGTTCCTTTTCAAAAATAAATAAGCATGTCCTCAGTGTATTTCATCATTCAGTGCTGCAAAATGTCTGAGTCTAGTCTATTTTGTGGTTATCAGTATGGCTGCAAATCAGAGAATATTTTTCTTAACTATGTGACTGTAATTTTTCTTTCATAAGTAAAATGCAATTGTCTTTTCATAGCATTTGGAAAGAGGATATGTCACTTAGATCTTTTTTTTTCTTTTGAGCAGTAAGGCAGTATCTGAAGAAAGTTTTCATCACTATACTGTGCTTTTATTTGCTTCTGTTTTATATTTCTGAGGGATGCCTGAAATTCTTAGGTAATTTTCCATTGTTCATTTTTTCATTCACATCTATTCCTTCATGTTTAGTTGTGTGTATGTGTGTGTGTGTGTGTGTGTGTGTGTGTGTGTATATATATATAGTTTTTTTATTGCATTTTAGGTTTGGGGGTACATGTGAAGAACATGCAAGATTGTTGCATAGGTACATACATGGCAGTGTGGTTTGTTGCCTTCCTTTCTATCACCTATATTTGGCATTTTCCCCCATGTTTTCCCTCCCCAACTCCCCATCCCCCAATGTCCCTCCCCCAGTTCCCCCGCACAGACCCCAGTGTGTGATGCTCCCCTCCCTGTGTCCATGTGTTTTCATTATTCAACACCCACCTATGAGTGCGAACATGTGGTGTTTGATTTTCCGTTCTGTGTCAGTTGCTGAGAACGATGATTTCCTTTCCTACAAAGGACATGAATTCATTGTTTTTTATGGTTGCATAGTAAAATCCCTTCTCTACTAAAAATACAAAAATTAGCCAGGCACAGTGGTGGTGCACAGACCTGTAGTCTTAGCTACTTGGGGAGGCTGAGGCATGAGAAAGTCTGCTCTCAAAGCCCTGGTGTTATTAGATCAGGTCCATGCAGAGGAGGTTTCTTTTGATTAAGTCAAAGCCAACTGATTAGTAACCTTAATCACACATGCAAAGTCACTATTTCTAAGTAGTGTCTCACAATCTAGGCATGATATTTTATCATATTTGTAGTTCCAGGGATTCTGATGGGAAATCTAGAAGGTCATTTTACGATGCTGCCTACCATACTACCTTTTAGAAAACTTAACTATAAAGCCAGATTAATCAAAAAGTGCTGTGATTATGCAAACATTTAGATGAATGGAACAGATTTCAAATTCCATAGGTAAACTTCTGCAACTATGGTCAATTGATATTTTTAACAAAAGTGCCAAGGTGCCAAAGGTGCCTCCTTTTCAATCAGGAAAAGGAGAGTCTTTTCAACAAGTGGTGTTAAGACAAGTAGATACTACATGCACAAAATTAACTTCATCTCTACCTCTCATCATGTGCAAAGGCTAACTCAAACGGGATCATAAGCCTAAAGGTAAGGGCTAAAAAATATAACTTCAAGATTAAAGATTTGTGAGAAAGTACTTCTGGGCCATCAGTACACAAAGAATTGTTAGATATGACATGAAGATCTTGACATATAGAAAAATAGTTGGATAAATTTGACTTTATCCACATTCAAAAGTTCTGCTTCAAAGGACACTGTTAAAAGAATAAAAAGAGAAGTGAAATTCTGAGAGTAAATATTTTCAAATCACATATCTGATTTTTAAAAAATCTTAGCTCTAAAATATATTGATTACTTACAATTTAATAATAAATCTTAAATCTAAAACATTAATATTACTTACAATTTAATAATAAGAAAGTTATAAATAATTTAAAACATGGGCAACATGTTTTAAAGTAATAGTTAAAATAATAATAATTTAAAACATGGGCAATAACTTCAAAAGAAGTTTCACCAAAGACCAAATAAACCCATGAAAAGATGCTAGACATGATTAGCCATTGGCAAATACAAATTTAAACCATAATGAGACAACACTAAATATCCACTTGAATCATGATAATCCAAAAGTCAGACAATAACGAGTGTTGGCGAGATGGTGGAGTAACAGGAACCTTCATACATTGCCCAAGGGCATGTAAAATGGTACAGCCATTTTGAAAACTCTTGGCAGCTTCTTAAAAAATTTAACATAAACTAACCATATAATCTAGAAATTAAACTCCCAGATATCTTTCCAAAAGAAATGAAAAAAATATACTTATTTATTTTAATGGAACACGTGCAAATATTTTTGGCAGCATTAATCATAATAGCCAACAACCTAAAACAATTTAGGAGAAAGACATTCTACACGATTTTTTTTTTATTGCATTTTAGGTTTTGGGATACATGTGCAGAGCATGCAATACAGTTGCATAGGTACACACATGGCTGTGTGCTTTGTTTGCTTTCTCCCCTTCACCCACATTTGGCATTTCTCCCCAGGCAATCCCTCCCCACCTCCCCCTCCCACTGGCCCTCCCCTTTTCCCCCCTATAGACCCCAGTGTTTAGTACTCCCCTCTCTGTGTCCATGTGTTCCCATTTTTCAATCAAAATCTACACGAATTTTTAAAAGATATGGAGAGATGAGAGGGCAGTGTAACTTTCTTCAGGAAATGCATATTAAGTATAAACATTATCCTGGATACTAAGATTAGTGTATTTTAAAGGAGGGTCAATATAAATATTTAATTAATTCAAAATCACTTCTTGGGCACTTTTTGGGTACTAAGCTCTGTAGTCAGTAATTACCAATAGTTTAATAATGTAAACACATAAATCACCTGGTCTACAGTATCTGCATCTCCTTAGAAGTTGAAATGCTGTATCTGTTTATGCATAATAATAATCAGTTAACATTTATTGAGTGTGCATTATTTTTTAGTATTCTGGGCTCAGTACTTTACATACATTCACTTATTTAATTGTAGTATGCCTAGACAAGCCAGTTATTGTTATCATTATGTTGCAAAGAAAAAAATAATGTCTGAAGAGGAAAATCACTTGGTTAAGTTCATTCTGGGGTAAATTATGGGAGAAGGTCTCAGATGTTAGCTCCATGTTAGTCATTAGAATAATAAATTAACAACAATAAAATATTAATAAGAAAATCTAACTAGTAGGTTACCAATATTTTCAGTGTTGATGGGTGGGTTAGTTTCAAAATTGAGTAATCATTTTCAAAGACATCTTTTATCATCATCTAAACAAAAACACACACGTGTGGCATGTATGTGTTGCACACATATGCACATATATATGCACAAACGTTCAAAGGATGTGGTTATACACTTTTCATGGGTTCTATGGGGAATCACTTTTCTGAATATTGGCAGTATCCTACGCCTATTCTAGCCTGGTTTCTGTGGGTGGCCCACGGCCTCTCTTTTAGGGAGTCTTTTGTCCAGCTGATCGTTTAAGGCTTTGTCTTTCTGGAGATTAGTGCAGGAGGATCATACTTCATTTCCTTAAATGGGATGTATACTTGACTCTTCATTCCACACACACTGCATCCGCTTGTCAGGTAAAACATTATCTTGACACATGGGCCATCCAAATGTGTGACTTTGCTTAAGTACTTCAGTTTCTTCAGTTGAGAAATAATAATCTCCTGTCTTATGTGGCTGTCATGAGTTTTAGCTCATGCAAGCAATTATTAAAAAAAAAAAAAAAACGGTCTTGTGAAGGTAAATTTTGAAAAAGAGTCTGTTCAATGCAGTGGGCTAATCTTGAATTTAGTCCTAGCATCATTCACAGTTATATTGGTAAGATTTTGAATACTTTTCTAATTTTAGAATTATTATTTTTATATTCCATAAAGATATTTTCTTAATGTGCTCATTTGAGAATTAAATGCAAGCATGAGTACCCCTTCATGACAAAAATATGAATTTTATAATCTAATATGAATTTTGTAATCTGATATCCTATAAAATCTGACCTCTCAGTTCTCTTTGAGATAATTATAATGTGGAAATAAACAGTATGAAACAAACAACTAAATAATATACAAATATATTTTTCTGAGTCCATTATTTTATGAAGAAATAAGGAAGAAAAGAAGAAAGGAAGGAAGGAAAGAGGGAAAGAAGGCAGGCAGGAAGGAAGGAAGGAAGGGAGAGAGGGCTGACACATTTAATATTTAATAATGAAAAATTTATAAAGAAAAAAACAGTGTTCAAAAGTGAAACTGAAAGAACCAAATTAAACCTTTTTCTCTACTTTTACATAGTTCCCTCCTAGGCTGACTTTAACCAAGAAATTGCCACGGAAGCTATTTGTAGGACAATCAGCAGAGAGCATTTGGTCCAGGAGAATTTCAGCTTTTGCTTAATTTCTAGTTAAATGTCTGAGTAGGGGGAATGATCGCCCAAGATATTTCACTTAAAACAATGTGGAGTGGTCTCTCAGAAACTGTTTTCTCTCCAGGACTCTTCTCTCAGTTGAATATTTTAAAAACGATCCCTGAGCTGCATTATTCCCCAATTTTATCTGCTGAAAATGAAATGTACAACCTGCACACTGACAAAAAATTCTTCCCTGCCTTCTTGGGATGATAAATTATTCAAGTGGTGTGCTCCAGAAAGAGCCACCAATGAGTTTACTATCTTGTTGAGGTAAAGATAGTTTCCTAATCTGGAGGCATCTAAAAAGGTTCTTGAAATATGTGTTTATGTATCGTTTTGAAATAAAATACATGTCTGTGTGAATGTATACTTTGTATTCTGAGCTTCCGGAGGATAGGAATCAAATCTGGTTAATTTGCTTTTAGGGGTGCTTTATACATTTTGGGTACTTGTAAGTGAAAATCTTTTTTTAAAAAATAACTTATCTTGGCACAGAAACATCAGTAACGTTGCATAGTCATATATTTTTCTCATATCAAGAAGGAGCATACATAACAAAACATAGGTTTCTTCTGCTATAAGTTATCATACCATTGCCCCTTTATCAGTTTGGGGGCTCCCTGCTACTGAACACCTCAAAATCTGGTCAGAAGACTAGAAATAGCTACTACTATTCTCTTTTTGTAAATAATTCCCCATAGATCAATTCAAGGGAAAAAAAGTGTGTTTTTCATATGTGAGTAATTTCCACTGACACATTTTTCTGCATAGGAAGACAGTACTAATATAGCAATCTGAAAGTCCTCGTGATGAAAGCGCGTGTCACCATGTGCAAACTGTGAAATGTAATTGAAAGTAAAATGTTTAATTAAAATGGACATTTCTAAGCCTGCTTCTGGCAGCAGCCATCTTGCTGAAAAATTATATTTGTTATACCGTCAACCTGGGAGAACAGTTCAAGAGATTGTGAGTGCCAGGTTTCATCCGAAAGTAAATGGGGTGAAATCAGAAAGAGAGCTTAAATGCTGATCCCTTTGTCGCTGTGCATGTCTCCAACACATGTGCCCTGGTACAGACCAGTCAGAACAAGGGGACCTGCCACATGTAGCTGTTCCTAAGTCAATATTAATTATAGCAAAGCATCCTTTTCTCTACAAATAATTGTCCCTTTCACTCTCGTCAGCAAGTTTCTTTAACAATTGGGCTTTCAGATGCAGTGCACTTATTGTACAGCTTGAAATGTGAGGATACTCATCATTTCCAAAATTATTTCTCCGTTGAGACCACTGGGATCTTCTTCCACCACTCCCTCATAAGAGCTGCTGATCCTAGATAATTCACAGACTTGAGTGGAGATGTGAAAACTGAATTGGAAAACAAAATTCTGTCTGGTACCCAAAGGGCAGCTTCTCCTGCCTTGGGGTTCGGGTATCAAAGAGTCCCTGGCCAGAATGGGCAGGTTGGATCATCCAGGAAGTGTCTCAGTTTCAAGAAGTTTCCTTCTTGGAGAAAATTGTCTTTGACATTTTATAAAGGGCAAATGAAATAAACTTCCTTTCTATTTCATCTGTCCCTTAATCCTCTAAAATCTCAGTGGCCAATGGTAGATCCCATGATACAACAGAATATGTGTACTGCTTCATAAAGGCAAAAGTTCCAACTTTTTTCCATTTCTCAGTGTCATTAGGCTTACTCACACTTTTTATGTCGATGTACTCCTGAGTCCAGCAACCGTCCCCCCATAATGAAGGAATGAAACAAGCCAACAAACAAATAGATAAATAAAAGATCTGTGGATGTAAAACCCATTAAAAATGTCAATAACAAAGTCTTGTGGGAAAAAAATTCAGAAGATTTGATCACTGTTTTGTAAATCATGTCTTCGGCATAAAAACAACTCTCATTGTCTAGATCCAGCCACCATGACATTTGATCATTTTTTCCTACCTGACCTTGTTTAGTGAGTTCTTTCTCAATAATATGTTCTTTATTGCCCAAGGAATGCTCTTTGAATTTACTTTCTTTATGATGTGATTATAAATCTTCATGACATCCCTAATGATTCATCTCTTTTGGCGCTGGGCAGAAGGATAACAATTTCTATAAAGCACACATTTCATTTATGGTGAAACTAGAAGGAGATTTATCAATCAGAACAGGGTTTTCAATCGTAGGCTGAACTTCAACCATTTCTCCCTCTCTGTAAACAAATCTTCGGCACACTTTCTCCCTGAAACATCCAATAACCCTTTAAATAGGATGTTGCTTTTAATTTGTACATGATCTAGACCATGGTGGTACTTTTCCTCTGACAACAAATGTAAAATTTAACCTAAGCCATAATATGGAAATATTTAGTGAATATGGAAAAATATTGACCAGATTATTTTACATATATTAAACAAAATAGATTACTTAATTTGAACTTTGATTAGTGATTGTTTCCTGGGTTTTGCCATTTATCATTAAAATTTTTAAAGAGATTTCAGGATGCTAAGATGAAAAATCCTCTTCTTTTGGGGGGAATTCACTTCAGTGAGCCACCTGCCTCATACTATAAACAATATTGCCCACACCTTTGACATGGTTTCAGTCCCAGATTTCAATGGCTGTAGCAAGGTGTTCATGATTGGAAAATTCCGAGTCCCATGGGGTAAATCTCTCCCCCAAAATGTTCTATCTCCATAGTCTTGTGAAAACAGAAAACGACATGAGCAGATTACAAACCTATTCAGGAGAAGTCAACAACAGGGGAAGAAAACCTTCTGCAAAAATACTTTTGAACTTCGGGGGAGGAGATACATGCTCTGTCCATGGAGCTAGACGAAATGGAAGTTTTTTGTGTGTGTTTCTTTTTTTTTTTTTTTTTTTTTTTTTTTTTTGCTTTACAGACATGTAGAACATTTGTTTCCATTTTATTTCTGCTGTCATAATATGATGGTTTTATTCAGTTTTTAAACATGCTTCAGCTGGAAACACTACGTCTTTAAATCTGGCAACCCTGGCTTCAGTGTGAATTCCCTTGCCGCACTCCCTCACCTTACCCAGGTGCATGTTAAATCAGTATTAATGACAATATCATTCTTGTGCAGTCATCTCCTGCCTGCAATTTGGTTTTAATTACCCGCCACGTTGTCTTTCCCCCTCACTGACAGCCATTAAATAGGGAATGACACCGGAGCCATAGTTGTGTGGCATATTCACTTCACCGGATTTCATCCCTTCATAAAGCAGGCTGCAGTGCCTCGTAGTGGCGGAGATCAGAAAGGGGATTGCAGACTACCCAGGCACTTTCTAGGTGAGTTTGGAGATCTCGGCAGATTTGTGACTGCATTGACTATGCTTAAAAATATATATAGTTTAAAGAGCACCTCTTGATTAAAGAACAATAATTGCAATTTTGTAAGTTGTTTTAGAAATGGATATATAATAACAAATCGAGGCACTGTGTAAGCCTTGTCTGAACATCAAAAAAGTGAAAATGAGGGCTCAGAAACAACAAACGTGGAATAAAATGTAACTGAGGAAAGTTTTCAAGGCCAACTGTTTAACAAAGGTGAGCTGCAAGTGCCCAGTGAATTAGATCTGCAGCCCTTTCTATTACCTTTCGCCACAGCACAGGTTTTCTTGTGTTTGTTTTCCTATTTTCTCTTTTATTCCATTTGACAACATATTTTTATTTATATATGATTTTAAAACATTCTTCTAAACAACAAATGGATAAATGTCTGTAAACAGTATCTTTTTTGTACAATTATGTTCATAAGTGTTTTATTTTAAACCAAGTTTTTCCTTAAAGAGGACCTTAAAATTGAAATTGTTTGTCTAAATGTTGAAGTTAGACACTGTGCAGATGCTCTGGATTGAAGGTATTCCTAAAATGGCTATTACATTTTGAATCCTTTAAAATTTTGGTTAAAATAAATCTGCAAGCATGTGCTGTTGCAAGAAGGATGTTGGACTCTTGCACTGTAAATTAGAAACATCACTTATAAACAATACATCACAGCACACATGCAGAGAGCGCTGGTAAGGCACCATGTTTGGTTTTTACTTTCTGATTTTTCTCTCTACCAACTTCTTGGTTTAAGGGTTGCAGATCTATGAGATGCTCCTTCACAGTTGCTAACGCTGTTTCCTAGCCTCTTTCAACAAGCATAATGACTCATTTCACGTACTGCTAAATGAGAGTCATAGCTGACTGCTTTAATTAGAATTTTAAGTATACATAGTATATGCCATAACTTGTCCATACATTTATTGTGTGCATTTGTGTTTGTATGTGCAAACCGTTTGTAAAAACCCAAACATAAAATAGAGAAACCAATAATTATGATGCATCTCAGTCATTCCCCATTCTCCAAACCAGCAGGGCAATGTTAAAAATAAATTCGTTTGTGGTTATAGCTGTATATTTTAATAATAACTCTATATTTTTTAAATTTAATATGAGACTGTGAATATCTTCTTGGTACAAAGGGAAGTGCTTGATAGTAAACTAAAATAATGTTAAGCAAATTACATTGGTTAGAACTTGATCTTAAAAAACCAAAGACTTTGGAGTGAGAACTTTTTTTTCTAAAGGAGAAACTTCAGATTGCCTCAAAAACTGATTTTCAGCACCTTTGATAGAAGAGTAAAACTATGACTGCCTTTAAAATTTAGGAAATGAACTTTTTAAGGGGAAAATGTGCTCCTGTGATTCATGCTTTTCTTTCAAAGAGAACAATATTTGGTCTTTTGAATGTTGCCTGAATTGATTTGATTTATTGTTTTAAGGAATATTTTACATCATTAAATAACAGCTAGGAAAATGGTTATTCCTTCCAGATTGAAATGGGAAGCTCACAAACGCAACGGTGACGGCTTAATCTCTGATACTGCTTACATATATTGGTTTACAGCTATATTGAGTCCAGTTAGACTGATTTTTTTCCTTCCTAATATGAAACTTGATGCTGAGAAATCTGATAAGTGAGTTTCATTTCCCTGGAAATGTATTGCTTCTGCATCCAAGTGCAAAGAAATAGCACAAGTAAAAACAATGAGGAGTCTGTATGCAAGGCATTAATGAGGCCACTGTTTTCTCACAGAGATTCTGCATTGTGAAAAAAAGAGATTTTGAGCCATTAACATTACAAATCACGCTATTCCGTTTAGAATCGATATCATTTTCTTTTGTCAGCATGGTGTAATATCAAATCAGCATATCCTTCGGGCCTGTTAGATCAAGAAGGAGAAATGTTCTAAGTGACGAGAGGGTGTTTATGTGCCGTTCTCATGGTTCCTGGGTAGAGAAACAGCGAGTGGGCTGTGTAGTGGGGCAGCGCTTGCCCTCGAAGTCCTTTGCTGGCAAACTCCACCTCCTCTTGACCCTCTCACCTGCAGCTTCTGTCCCAGGGCCCTCACCCTTTTCATCCCCGCAACATGCTTTGCACATTCTGTTGTCGATGCCTATTGCTTTGGTGTGTTACAGATGGGATAACAGAAGCTGAGGAACTTTGCAGAGAGCAAACAGTATCATTCCATTAATTAAACCAATGACTAAAATTGTTCAGTAACTATAAAAGGCTAGGCATCATGGAAGCAACATGACCACAATTTTAATGATATTTATTGAGTGTCCTCTGTATGCCAGAGGATACATAAAGTATCTTAATTCCCAGCATTTTGAGAGGCTGAGGTGGGTGGATCGCCTGAGGTCAGGAGTTCAAGACCATCCTGGCAAATATGGTGAAACCCTGTCTCTACTAAAAATAAAAAAAAATTAGCTGGGTGAGGTGGCGGGTGCCTGTAAGCCCAGCTTCTCTGAAGGCTGAGGCAGGAGAATATCTTGAATCTGGGAGGCAGAGGTTGCAGTGAGCCGAGATCCCATCATTGTGCTCCAGCCTGGGTAACAAGAGAGAAAAATCTGTCTTAAAAATATATATATATATTTTTTAATTATATATCTATACATATACATAGATATATATAGATATATAGATATTTCTTACTTTCTATCAATAGCAATTCCATGAGGAGCATTCAGACTGTGGCACTGAGGCCCTGAGGCTAGAGGCTTGTCCAAAGTAAGGCCACTAGTGAGAACAGGTTGGGCCGTGAGACCTCATTCAACAGCCTGACTACAAAGTTGATCCATTTTTTAAAGAACTGAACAGTGATTGCCGATTTTAAGAACTTAGGCCCTCAATTTGCATATGTAAAGCATGAAACTGATGTGACACCAGCTGTAAACGGCAGGACATACATGATAGTAAGGGCTGAAGCCATCTCGATCAGGAGAAAGTCATGTCTGCTGAAACTGACGGGGAGGTTCTGTGAGGGGATCAAATGGCACAATGTGGGTTTGTCAAAATGTGGGAGAAAAGTATTTCTAGGGGGAGGAGGATCAGGGATGTGGTCAACTTGAGAAAACTCATGCACACACACAGACATACATGGGCACATATCCAGGAAAAGGGGGGTGGGGGCATACGTGATTTGGAGAGAGAAAATAAATTAGTGTCATTGAATAAATTTTTCTTTTAAGACAGTGTCTCTCCAATTGGTTGTGTTTCAAATGGCAAAATGTGCTTTGGGGTTGGGTTGATTGTTAATTGCGTTTGGTTGAGTAAGTTGGAGTTAACTAAAATCAGGCAGGTTTCTTCAATGCAGGACTTCTCAGAGCCTTTAATATGTTAAAATACAGTTTGAATACTTAGAGACACTTAGAATATGTGTTTCTCAATCTAATTTGACCTCAATTTTATTTTTTTTATGGATCTCTGTGAGGAAAAGCTTGTAAACACGTTGTAACAAACACTATGGTCGAGAGGATGGGCAATTAGAGCTAATGGACGGGAGTCCTTAAAGACTAGGTAAGACAGACTTGATCCTGTAGGCAAGGAAAAGCCACCAAAGCTCTCTGCAAGGAGAGACGATTTTTACTATCATTTTAACGATAGTTCCAATCTCCAAGGTTGAGACAGCAAGAGTAGCATATTCACAAACACTGTGGGGCCAAACTTGTCAAAACAAATACTATACACTCCCTTCTTGGTTTACATCGTCAGCAAGCATGTGCTTTCTGATGATGATTTACTGGAATTAGTCCAATCACTGTGGTTGGAAATAACCCACTCTCTACAGGTTTTATGGACTACTGGGCTGATATCTAAATCTTGCTGAGTATTAGAACAAAGAAAAGAAGCTGGTGTAGATCACTAAGCAAAGTCTCTCAAAGGTTTTTGAGCACATATGGCATCTCACAAGAAGAAAACAGGAATTGTGAGCCCAAATAAAAACTACGGCTGCCTTAGGGAGCTCAGACATTTGTTGCTCTTAATACTTGCAGCTCTGGATTCTGAAGTTTCCAGACTTTTCCCCAGAAAATAATTCTCTAAACATTGCACTTGCCCATGAGGAATTCTAAGGTGCTTCGAAGAGCATAAAAGTGCAGCACTGGTTTTTATTCGAATGATAACCAGACACTGAGTGGTAGTTAAACCTGTAGATGCTCAAGGAATGATAAAAGGTGAAAGTGTATAGAGTAGTCACATGTGTCAGGGACTGTTCCAAGTACCTTCAACCTATTTCCACATGTCATTCTCGTAGCATTCTCAGAACAAGTGCTGTCATTAAGCTTGTTTGACTAATTAGAAAACTGAGTCATAGGTTAAATATTAACAGTTTGCCAAGATCTTACAACTAGGTAAATTAGACTAAGGTGTAGTTAATTAGAGTTAAGCTTAGTTGGGGCTGGATAGGGTAAGTGTCAAACTCAGACAGTCGGACCCAGCTCCATTGCCCTTAACCAGCCACATGCTGGCTGAGGATGTGGTTTACAGGCTTCCCTGTCCCTTCTATTTTGAAAATGTAACATGAATAATAGCTAACAGATTTAATTATGCACAAGGAACTGTATTAAACATTTAACTGTTTATCTCACATAATTCTTATAACTATTATATAAAACAGGCCAGCTTATTAACCCCGTTGTATATATGAGAAAACTGAGATACAGAAGGGCAAAGTCCATATTCAAGCTCGCACAGTTAGTGAGACTTAATTCTGGAATATGAATCTAGATCTGACTCCAAAAACAGTTGTCAAAACCACTTACTCTGTGAAATCATAGCCTCTGCCTCTGGAAATGTGCTAAATAAATTACGGATGAAAATCCCAGATTAGATTTTGTATGTTGTGCTTTTCATTTGCTTCCTCTAAGGAAAATTTGTGGAAAAATATTACTCCTGGATCTCTGTGCTTTTGTGAGCTAAACAGGTATACTGTTGATTCATCCACAAGATTCATTGTGACCTTTAAAAATAGCTCCTTTTCATTCACTTATTTTTAGAAAAGTTCTAAATAAACAAAAATTATACATGGATAGATTTTTTTCTCCTGAAAGTCAATTGTCCTATTTATAGCATTTTTCCCTGTATTGATCAAGACAATTGAAATAAAATATATATGCAAGAATGGCACATTATATATAATAATATACCAGTTGAATAGTCCAGAAATTGAGAGTTAGAAACCCCACAATAAAAATGAAAGATTTGTACACTTAAATGATTTCTTACATGGTCATTTTTCTTTGAAGAAATGTTAAATATTTCTTTATGAACTATTTGCCACAAAAGGAATTGCTATTAAGTAAATGCTACATGTAATATATATCTTGAATCAAAATTTTAAAGCATTTACAGTGAATTCTCTTATTTTCTTTATGTTCTTGACAAAATTGTCTCCAAATCATTGAAAATGTTACTATGGGGTTTTCAGATTCTGATTTTCCTGCCTGTAATGTGGATGACCATATGTCAACATTTCCAATAAAATACTATCTTTAAGTTAAATATTAATATTTTTGTCATCAACAAACTTTTCATTTTCAAGTATGTTTGGAAAGCTTTGACTACAAGTAGATTTTTTTTATTTTTAAATTTCTTCTAAATTTATCTTCTAAAGGTTTGTACCTATTTTAATTTTTAAAAATTGACAGATAACATGGTATTTTTTCCTGTGAACCACATGATATTTTGAAGTATTTATGCATTAAGGAATGGTTAAATCAATCCAGTTAACAAATACATATATCTTCCCATCTTCCTATGCCCTCTAAATCCTCAGTTTCTGATAAGCATAATTATACTCTGTTTCTATGAGATCAACTATTTTAGAGTCCACATATGAGTAAGATCATGCAGTATTTGTTTTTCTGTGCCTGACATATTTTACTTGGCATAATGTCCTTCCGGTTCATCCATGTTATTGCAGATGGCAGGATTTCATTCTTTTCTGTTGTGGTTGAATAGGATTCCACTGTGTGTATGTACCACATTTTCTTTATCCATTTATTCATCAATGGGTACTTGTGTTGTGTCTATATCTTGGCTATTGTGAACAGTGCTGCAATACACATGGGAGGGCAGGTATCTCTTTAATGTACAGATTTTATTTCCTTTGGATATATACTCAATGGAATAGCTGGATCATATGTAGTTCTGTTTTGAAATTTTTGAGGAACCTCATACTGTATTTCATAGCAACTGTATAATTTTACATTACGATCAATATTACATTTTACATTACAATCAACAGTTCTAATTTCTCCACATCCTCAGCAATATTTGTGTTGTTTTCTATTTTTGTTTTTATAATGGTCATGCTAATAGCTATAAGGTAATATTTTCTTGTGGTTTTGATTTTTATTTCCATAATGACTAGTGATATTGAACATCTTTGTGTATTCTCATTGGCCATTTGTATATATTCTTTGGAAAGTGTCTATTAAATGTAGCACTAATTTTTAAATTTGACTAACTGGTGGTTTTTTTTTTTAAGGTTGAGTTATAGGAATTTGTATAGACTTATGAGATTAATCCCTTATCAGATATGTGGTTTGTAAATATTTTCTCTCATTCTGTAGGTTGCCTTTTAACTCTGTTGACTGTTTTCCTTGCTGCACAGAAGTTTTCAAGTTTGGTGGTATCATTTATCTATTTGTGACTTCTTGCCAGCGCTTTTCCTGTGGTAACCAAGAAATCATTGCCAAATCCAATGTTACAAAGCTTTTTTTCCAATTTTCTTTTTCCCTAGTAGTTTTATGGTTTCAGGTTTTATGTTTAGGCCTTTAATTCATTTTGAGATTAATTTTGTATATGGTATAAGGTAAGGTTTCAACTTCATTTTTCTGCAGATGAATTCTGCTGCTTGAGAAGTATCACTTTAGTTCACACTAAATCTTCCTGGAGGAAATATTTAGTTTAATAACAGTATGGTTATATTTTAAAATAACTTCTTAATTAATAAACACATTAAGGAACTAGAAATGCACAAAAGTATCCAGAGTTGAATTATACTTTGTAACCTCAATTTTCTCCTTGAAAACAGCACAATACAATAAGTAATTGCATTTTCAATAACAAATTCAAGTATTACAAATACACATTAATCTTCCTACCACTATTTGTTGAAAAGATTCTTCTTCCCCATTGCAAAGCCTTGGCAGTTTGCCACAGATCATTTCACTATTATGTAAGTCTTTTTAAGTATTTTTTCTGTTTCATTTCATAGATCTCTTGGTCTATCTTTATGCCATTATCATACTGCTTTGATTATTGTAGCTGTGTAATATGTTTTGAAATTAGGAAATATGAGGGCTCCAGCTTTTTTCTATTTTCTCAAGATTGTTTTGGCTACTTGGAGTCTTTTCTTTTCTTTTTTTTTTACAAAAACCTCATTGGGGATTTTCACAGAAACTGCATTGAGTCTGAAGACGACTTTGGGTGCTATGAGCATTTTAACAATGTGAAGTCTTCCAATCCATGAAAATAGGATATCTTTCTATTTACTTATGTCTTTTTTACTTTCTTTCTGCAATATTTTGTAGTTTTAGTGTACACGTGTTTCACCTTCTAGGTCACATTTTTTTCCGAAGTATTTTTTTTTTTATTTTTTGGTTCTATTATAAATAAATATTACTTTCTTTTCAGATTATTCATTGTTAATGCATGGAAATGTAACTGATTTTTGAATGTTGATTTGTATCCTCAACTTTGCTTAATGTAGTGATGCCATTTGCTCCTGTGCTTTTCTTTGTTGGGAAGTTTTATTATTATTATTATTACTAATCAATTACTCAGTATCCTCATTAGTTATAGATTTTTTATTTTTATCTCTTCACAATTCAGTCTTGGTAGATTGTATGTTTCTAGAAATTTATCCATTTCTTCTAGGTTATTCAATTTGTTGGCATATTATTGTTCATAGTAGTTTCTTATGATTCCTTTGCTTTCTTTGTCATCCGTTGTAATGTCTCCTCTTTTGTTTCTAACTTTTGTTAATTGGCTCCTTACTTGTAGTCCAGCTAAAAATCTGCCAGTTCAGTTTTGTTAATCTTTTCAAAGAACAAACTTCATTTTCTTGATATTTAACTTGTTTTCCTATTCTTTGTTGAGTTTATTTCTGGTTTCATCTTTATTATTTCCTTCCTCTACAAACTTTGGGTTTAGTGTTCTATATATGTCTGTTGGTCCAATTTGTCCATAGTGTTGTTCAAGTCCTCTGTTTTCTTTGATCTTCTCTCTGGTTGGTCTCTATTGAAAATATGACATTAAAATCTTTTACAAGTGTTATGTTGCTGTCTATATATCTCTCTTCATTTCTGTCAGTGTTTGTTTCATATATATGGGTGCTCTGCTAAAGTACATATATAGTTACAATTATTATATCTTTCTGGTGAATTAAGGCTTTATAATCATATATTGTCTTTCTTTGGCTCTTGTGATAGTTTTTTACATAAGAGCTATTCTGTCTGATGTAAGTATTGCCAATCCTCCTCTCTTTTGATTAAAATTTGCATGGAAAAATCTTCCATCCTCTCATTTTCAGCCTATGTATATTTTTAAAAAATTTATTTAAAAAGAGTCTTTAAGAACAGCATATTGTTGGATCTTAATTTTTAAAAACTTATTTAGGCACTCTGTGTCTTTTGATTGATGAGTTTAGCCGATTTATACATAAAGCAATTACTTAATTATTATTGCTATTTTGTTAATTGTCTTCTGTATGTGTGGTAGTAGTTTTGGTCCCTGTTTGTCTCTCTTGCTGTCTTCCCTTGGGTTCATTCATCTTTCGTTTCTTTCTTAATTTATTTAGTTCATCTTCTCTAAGTATCTTCTTTGTAGTTATCATGGGGATCACATACAACATCTATAATTAGGCCAGGTGCAGTGGCTCACGCCTGTAATCCCAGCACTTTGGGAAGCAGAGGAGGGTGGATCACGAGGTCAAGAGATCGAGACCACCCTGGTCAACATGGTGAAACCCCATCTCTACTAAAAATACAAAAAATTAGCTGGGCATGGTGGTGCACACCTGTAGTCCCAGCTATTCAGGAGGCTGAGGCAGGAGAATTGCCTGAACCCAGGAGGCGGAGGTTGTGGTGAGCCGAGATTGCGCCATTGCACTCCAGCCTGGGTAACAAGAGCGAAACTCCATCTCAAAAAAAAAAAAATCTATAATTGTAATGATCTGTTTTAAAATGAGAATAACTTGAATTACATACAAAACTACTCTTTTATATATACTCCCAACATACTTGTTACTGATGTCACAAATTTCATTAAAAAAATATTTTGTATTCATTAAAATAGTTTTACAGTTGAGTTATTCATATGCTTACATTGCTTACATTTTTTACTTGAACTAAAAGTGCTCTATGAAACTTTACAATATTATAGAATTCTGTATTTATCTGTATATTTTCCTCTATGAGAGAGCTCTATGTTTTCGTATGCTTTTATATTGATATATAATATCCTTTTTGCTCAACATGAACAACTCTCTTTGACAGTTCTTATGCAGCTATGGAAGTAATGAACTCTCTCTGCTTTTGTTCATCTGGGAAGGTCTTTATTTCTTTTTGATTTATGAAGAATAGTTTTACCAGATATAACTTATATGTTTCACAGCAATTTTTGTTTATTTTTGCCTTTCGAATGTATCTTCCCACTTCCCTTGGCCTCTAAAGGTTCTTCTAAGAAAATCTACTGATAATCTTATGGCAGCTCCTTTCCTGTGATGAATCACTCTTCTCTTGCTAGTTTCAAGATTGTCTCCTTTCACTTTTGTGAGTTTGAATATAATGTGTCTTGCTGTGTACCTATTTGGGTTTTTCTTAAACTTATTTGAGCTTCTTGAATTTAATGTCTTCTGTTTTCTTCCTCACATGTGAGATAATTTCAGCCATCATTTCTTCAAATAAACTCTCTGCTTTAATCTTTCTGTCTTCTCTTTCAGACACTCACATAATGTGTGCATTGTTGGTCTGCTTGTGGGTGCTGGTACATCCGTTAGACTTTGTTTACTTCTTTATTATTTTTTCTTTTTATTATTCTGATAATAAAAATTAACTATTTGATATTTTCAAATAACCTGTTTTAGAATTTACTTTTTTTTTGCTTTGTCTGTTCTGTTGATTTGTTGTAGTGAATTTTTCAATTCACTTATTATATTTTCCAGCTCTAAAGTTACTTTTCTTTTTATATAGTTTCTATCTCTGAACATATTCTCATTTTGCTCAATTGTAGTTTTTCTGATTTCTTTTAGTTTTCTATATGGCATTCTTTTGTAGCACACTGAGCTTCTTTAAAATGATTATTTAGACATCTTTTTTAGGTAGTTTGTAAATCTCAATTTCTTTACAGTCAGTTTCTAGAGATTTAGTTTGTTCCTTTAGTTGGGTCATGTTCTCATGTTTCTTCATGTGCCTTCTTATTTTTTGTTGAAGTTTTTTATTTGAAACATCAACTAACATTTACAGTTTTTACAGATTAATTTCATACAGGGGCATACCTTCATCAATCAGCATGGTTAGAGATTCTGAGGGTCTCTCAAACATTTTATGGAAATGCATTTTATTTGAGTTAGTGGATGTAAGTTTCATATTAGAGAGATTTGCTGGTTTGTTTTTTTGGAGCTTGAGGGCTCTTGCTGTCTCTTCTGTCTGTCTATGGTACTGCAGTTTCTCCAGAACTATAGGCCAAGCTCTCTTTTGTTTTTAGCAGTCCCCAGGTATTTACACTATGACAGCTCCTCACCAGTGCTCTAAATCAAGTGAGACAATAATCAGTCCCTTAGGTAGCCACTTAAAAAGCTAAAAAATATTGGACATATATTCCATTCTTCTTTCTCCATTCCATCATAGAGTCATGAGCAGGATACTTTTTCCCAGTTGTGGTCAGCTGGTTTGGCCTTTGTCTACAATATGGCAAGTACTGGCACTCTGGCACTGCAAGAAGCCACTAACCTCTCTTTTGTACTAAGTAGCTACTACTTACCCAAAGTATACTAGTTCTATATCAGTACTCTGAGTCAGGTGGAAAAAAAAGTCAGTCTCTTGGGAAGACTTCCAAAAATCACACAAACACACACACATACACACACACACATGCACACACACACACACACACACACACACACCTCTGTTTTCTATTCCTGTATATTTTTCTTTAAGATAGTTTAGGAGATGATTAGTTGCTTCAAGTTACAATTTATATAGAAATATTTTTAGAAACAATATTCACTTCATACATAGATTTGGAAGTAGATTTCTTAAATAGAAACTTTAAAAATACTACACATTTATTTCTTTAAAAAATTTATTTTATATTCTGCTTTTTTTGAGAATGTAGTTTGAGTACAAACCGGATTATTTCTGTGAATATAGAGAAAATGTTCATCTTAGTACATCAAATATAGTTAAGGAAACAAAAATTCCACTGCTTCAGATGTATCACTTGAGGTCAAACTAAATATTTCTTGAGGAAATTTCTAGTTTAATAATGCTATAGTTATATTTAAAATAACATCTTAATAAACATAAGGAACTAGAAGTGAACAAAAATATACAGAGGTCCACTTATTTTTCACAACCTCAATTTTTCTTTTTCCTTTCTCTCTTTTTTTTTTTTTTGTGAGAGACCAGAATTTTATTATTACTCAAATCAGTCTCCTCAAGCATTAGGGGAGCAGTGTTTTTAAGGTTAACTTGGTGGGTTGGGGGAAGCCAATGAGCCAGGAAGTGCTGATTAGTCAGAGATGAAATCATAGGAAGCTATCTTCTTGTGCTAGTCAGTTCCTGGATGGGGGAACCAGTTTATTGATCTGGGTAGTGCCAGCTTGATCCATCAAGTGCAGGGTCTGCAAAATATCTTAAGCACTGATCTTAGGTGCAGTTTAGGGAGAGTCAGAATCTTGTAGCCTCCAGGTGCATGACTCCCAAACTATAATTTCTAGTCTTGTGGATAATGTTATTCCTACAAAGGCAATCTAGGCCACAGCAAGAAGGAGGTCTGCTTTGGGAAAGGGCTGTTACTATCTTTGTTTAAACTAGAAACTGTGTTTCTCCCAAAATTAGTTTGGCCTATGCAGAGGAATGAACAAGGATAGTTTGGAGGTTAGAAGCAATGTGGAGTCAATTAAGTTAGATCTCTTTCCGTGTCTTAGTCATAATTTTGCAAAGGTACTTTAAATCCCTCCCTTTGGGCTTTATAATGCCTTAGTCTTATGGTATAGGGTATGAAGATGGGAAAAGTCTGTTGATCACTCTCACTTTTTTCTGCTGACAGGGGACATAGTGGGAATGGGAGTGAACCCCAAGGAAAGAAGAGTGGAGCTGCTTTTTATTTATGCAGGCTTGGCTGGGCTTGCAAGGCTTGTGTGGTTAAAAACATTAGTACTTTCATTTATAATTTTAGTATAATATTTAAGTAAACCACATGCTATAAGGTAAATAACAAATCATAGGATGAGGAACAATTATTAATATTAAGAGCAAAGATTTGAAAGCATTAGTTTGGAGACTTCTAACCCACAACAAATTTAGAAATGAGTCTAAACTGTAGAAAAAAATTTTTAAGAACTGATAAGAACAGTGTACTATAGTTTTTCTTTTGAAGCATCATTTTTCTCTCTCCAGTCCCAATTTTTATTAAAAACAATCATGATAAAACTGATTTGTATACAAAATAAACTTTGGTCTTACTGTATTTGGCCTGATTATTTGCATAAAGTGCAACAAGAATTTTTTTTTAAATTTAGGCTTTTAAAATTGGCTTTGATAGAATTCTGTTCCATGAAGAATCTCAGATAAAACTTTTAAAAGCTGAGCCCAGCCAAGGGGTTATACCCTAAAATACCTATGAGTTAGGCAAAATCCTCTCCTCCTGAGGACCCAAGATAATTTGGGGTTCTTGGGCCTGTTGAAAACTGACATTCTTTACTTACCACAGGTCAGGAACCTTGTACAGGGACTCTTATGTGGACGAGGTATGAGGCCAGATGCCCCATGGGCTTTAATTGACTTTGTAAGTCAACTTTGATTCTTTAAGGGAAGCATGCCATTCCAGTAAAAGCCTTGGTAAAATAACCAGTTTCTCTAACTGTGTCCTGTTCCAAAAGAAAACAAATTCTTATTGCACTTATGCAATTAACAATACTGACATAAATTGAAAATACTCACAAATAGTTTTCAAATTCTGGAGAAATCAGGTAGAGAGAAACAAATATGCTCCAAATTTTGTTCACAGTAATGTATTTTACTTACTTGCTAAATTTGCAACTACCTTTAAAGAAGTAAGTTATCTTTACTCTAAAAACAAAAGGATTAGCAATGTTTAACACATCAGCTCTCCATGAGAGTCCTAGAAGTTTAAATTTTCCTCTATTCAAATAGCACAATTTTAAAAGTTATCTGAGACCTGCACTCAGAGTCCTATATTTGATTATAAACTGCCTTTTGAAAAGGACAAAAGCAAGCATTTCTAGTGGGCATGGTTCTCCATATGTCCCCAGGCCTTATCTGTAAACAATTTCTTTTAAATTTTAGCCAACTTGTTTATACTCATAGAAGTTTTTAAATAAGATTAACCTTTTACAAACCCTTTTTACTTTGCTTAAACCTTCAGCTTAAAATGTCTATGGATGACATGTCGATAGCTCCTATTAAAGTTATAATTGACTAGGAATTTTGGTTACTTCTGTGTCATACAACAATTTTATTTAACAGTTATTAATAATGTGCATTAAGTCATATAAAAATTATAGAAGTTTTCCATAATTTTTGAAATGTGGTAACAACATATTTATGTAAATACCATCCAAAGAAAACCAAATGCCATTCACTCTTCTATTTGAAAGTTTTTCCTCTATTCTAATGTCACAATCTCCAGAATTATTAATCAGGATCCTGCATTTAAGAGTACTTGTTAAATTTTATAGCTAATTATAAAACCATCTTTAAAGGAGGATGAAAATGAGATAACAATTTTCTGTGGATGACAAAAACATTTGTAGGCCAGCTCCAGTTAAAGACATGGTTGACAAGTAAATCTGTTACCTCTGTGGCACACAGTGATTTAACATAATAATTATAATTATTACTGATAACATATACTAAGTCATATTAGAATTGTAGGAGTTTTACATAATTTCAGAACATATGCCTGTAACACATTTACACAAATGCAGCCCAAAGAAAGCCAAACACCATTTCATATTTGACAATGTTTCCTGTATGATTTCTATACAAAATAAGCCAAATGACATTTTTGGACTAGAGAAGACCTAATATCTAAAATATTAGGCTAGAAAGAGACATACTTTTAATTTGATTTTGGAAACTTTGTCAAATATCAAAGTTTAAAAATATTGGCTATCACAAAATAGAATCCAGGTCACCATAAGTCATTCATTTGTCCAAAATAATAACTCCAAAAAAAATTTAAAAAAGAAAATCTTTAATAAAGGAGACTTAGCTTTCCAAACAAGACCCAATAAAGATAGCATGAGGCAAACTAAATTTCTCTTTTCTCTCTGCCCTTTTCTCTACCATTTACCCAGAGAAGAAAGTGAAACTCTTTTATCTTTTAACATTATGCAAAAATCATCTTCAAAAGAGAAAACCAAATTTCATGTTTGCATTAGTGCATCTTTAATGTTAAAGCTAGTTTTTGAAATGAAATTTTGTATCTCTATCCAGTTTTAATTAGTCTGACCATAAGGTAAGATTGTCATAAACTTTTTAGAACTGTTTACAATTTTCCATCAAACAACAGATCAATTTTAGAAGAAAACTCAGTTTTTTGGACACATGGGCCCAGATTCTGGCCTTACAATGGTATTTTATTGTTTTAACCCATGGAAAAAGCTAAATGGTTTCTTTTAAATTTTAACCAACTTGTTTATACCCACTGAATTTTTTTATGAGATCAACTCTTTACAAACACTTTTTGCTTTGCTTAAATCTTCAGTTTTGTTCCATTGCTCTTTTAGGTTAAGACAATCTTTAAAACACTCTGAACTAGACAAAATTACATCCCCTTTAACAAAAGCCATATTCCTATTCCTTCTTATAATCTTTTATCAAAAACACATTCCCTACACACCTTGTATGTAAAACTGTTTCTCCAGTGGTCTCAATTACATGTTACAGTGTTAACTCTTACAACTTTTATTTTTATTGAAAAACCTGATAGGTAAGTGATTTTAATTATGTACTGGGGTGGAGCCTAGGACATTTGACAGACATGAAGATAAGATCTGTTTTTAGCATAGCTAATGGGCATGGCTCTACATATGTCCCCTTATCTATAATTTAGTGCTCCAAAGTAGGTAAATAAAACAATTTTCAAAAGTCAAAGAAGTAATTTAACCTTAAATCATTTAGCAAATATGATATCTGACCTTAGTTTAGACCAAATGTCTACATTTTCAAGACATTATTTTACCAATAATCTTTAAAACTGTCTTTATTTCCAAAACATTAATAAAGTCATGTGAGCAAAAAGGCATTACATTTTCCAGTTTTCTGACACAATATTTGATTTAAGCACTTATTTTTCTAGGCCAGTTAATCAGAGCTCTACACAACACATGTAAATACAGACAGAAGATTTGGCACTTGCAAGATTTTTCATTTGCCAGTTTCCTAATATTGGATTTCTGGCTTCAGGGTGGAGCCCTTGGAGGAACAGGGCCAGAAAAGCATGCATTTCCAGGGCCAAATAAGCGGCAAGTAAGAAGCTGAAGGCCAAGACAGATCCCCAGAATTGAGAGTGCCATTTTATACTAGATCCTGGATCCCCAAAAGGAGAAAAATACTGCAGGAGAGGACAGTGCAGTGCTTTTGCTGACTGTGCACTTCATTGCAAGGCAACCCAAAGCCAATCAGCCCATTTTGTAACTAGACCATCAGCCATGGGAGTCTCATATCTCAGTGGAGAAGGGGATGGGTCCATATCTTCCAGGTGGTCAAAAGCATGCTTCTCTGATCCAAGTGTGCAAAGAGTCAGGTATCCCTCCGTAACTACTATTAGGCATCCCCTGTAATATGTGTTCTACCTACTTATTGTGCACCAAAGTTCTCTCATAAAGAGAAGTAATTTTTGATACCCCCAAACCCTCTTTCTCTTCTAGAAAATAAGCACTACACAATACGTAATTGCATTTTCAATAATGAATTCAAGTATTAAATATTTTCATTAATTTGAAAACACTTTGGGCAAGGGTGATGGGAGAGGAATGGCCTAAAAGAACTAATCAGGAACCAAAAATCAGAGAGATGTGAGACAAATTACCAACAGAAAGAATATTTGTTACGTGACAAATATTGGAGCCAGGAGGTGGACATTGCAGTGACCAGAGATTGCACCATTGCACTCCAACCTGAGTGACAGTCAAGATTCCATCTCAAAAGAAAAAAAAGAACATTAATGTTGGTTTTTCTAAGGTGAGATAAAGTGTTCATTAGTCATTCTTATCTTCTATGACCTATCCTGGGAAAACTTTTCTACCTAGTCATTTTTCTTTACTTTTACTGCTTTGTCTTACCAATATATGTATACCAGTGTTGACAATAAAGTAAACGAGATTAATAATAATAATAATTTAGGAGAATACTTACAAAAATCCTAAGAAAAGGTTATATATAAACTAATGGGGTAAAAAGGGCCATCAGAATCCCAACACTCGGTGTTATTGGTGTTATTACTCTTTCTCTTCCCATGTGGTTTCCATCTGTTGCTTGTGAATAATTTCACTGAGGTCCAGTTCACAGAAGGGCTAACTGAGCCCTTTAGAAGAGCCTGACCCTCAACTGAGAGTTTGGGTCTAAGGTATAAGTCATGGATCTGATTACATCTTCCATCCTGGCCCAGTTCAGGAAATTAGAACCCGGCCAGCTGTTTTTCCCAGTTTGAGGTTGCAGGCGGTTACCTGGCTCTTTCTCAGACAGCCTGCTGCCCTTTACTTGAGAGTAGACACAGATGTATCCATTAATCCAGTTTTCCCCAATGTTCAATCATGATTTTGCTCTATCAGTATCACCTACATTCTTACTTAACAGCTTGTAAGAATGTAGTATATAGAGTCATTTTTTACAATATTCAAATGTATTTTTAAAAGTTTGTGTGATAAATGAAATGGAAAACAACTATTACTACTTAAAATAAAAACTAGATAGCCATAGAAATGCAGTTATATCAAAGCAAGGTTTCTACATGTGAACTACACGTTTCAGCATGCCTGAGGCTCTGCGCCTGTGGTCTCCGTTTGTTTCAAAAGGGAAAGAATAGAGTAGAAAAGGAGACTTGAACTGAACTTTCCTTCTTGAGATAACCCGAAAGATACAAAGACCTTTCAAGGGAGAATTGCTATTTACTTAGTGATTTGTCATTTATTTAATTTCTTATTAGCATATCATTTAAAATCACTTTTTAGAGCCGCTTTGTCTACATTCTACATTTTGGGAAACTCTTTCTTAATCCATTTTCAGCCAAGAAGACAACACCAGCTTCAGCTGGTGATGGGTGATGGCTGGACTCCTGCAGTGGAGAAAGGCATCCTGAAATGAAGCTTCAATGCTCCCATGAATTTCCCCCCGCCCCCAAGCTCTGCAACCATGTGTTCCAACATTTTTTCTTTCAGTGTTTTTATTTAGGGCCTTCTCCATGACCTTGTTCCAAGCCAAATATCTTTCTTTCTTTATGCACTCGTTCAGGACATTGTCACCTCTTACGTTCATTAAGGCGGCCCTATAACCAAGCACATTCAATTCCTCAATGAGTAACTTGGTTCTAAGAGGTTAAGACTCAGTGAGGCTAAAGCAACTGTATATAGTATCTGGTGATGAGATAAAGTGCAGATTAATTTGTGAGATAGCACATTTCTACCCTTTTCCCTTTGGCTTCCAGGTTTATTTAGAATTCATGAAGTTGTGACTGTACTAAAAAGCTTTGAACCATTAAAGGGAATTATTTAACAAAATTTCTAAAAATGCCAGTGCAAATTGGTTTGTCTTGAAATTCCGGTGCTTTGTTATTTTGCCACCAAGAAAAAGGGGAAAAAAAGCTTGAGGGAGAATATGAATGTAATAAATATTTCATTTTTGTAGCACATCATGCATTGTTCTTCAGTTTCAGACCTTGCCAGCAGTCAACACAGTAGTAAATTTTAGCACCTGTGGACCTGTTTCCGTAATTTATGATTTCCATTAGATTTCCATTAGAGATGGGCTGAAATGGTTCAGGCAAGTTCATGTGCTCCAGCCATGAGCATGCTTGGCCTGAAGGATCGTTTACATGTAGGTATTTGGCAGCATGAGCCTCTTTGTTGCTTTTTTCTTTTTTTATCAATGGGACTGCTCAGGGCACTGCCCCAAAATGTCAAAAGGCAGAAAGATGTTACCGATTTCTACCATATAGGATTCCTCTTCTGTGACAATCTGTACTTGTTATATTAATTCATTAATATATAGCAAACCATTGTTAATGCATTGGAGATACACAGAGGAATAAGAGTTGGTCTCTGATGCCAAGAGGTTTCTAGGGGAAGAACAACTCGTTAAAAATAAGATTAGGTGGCCGGGCGCGGTGGCTCAAGCCTGAAATCCCAGCACTTTGGGAGGGCAAGGCCAGTGGATCATGACATCAAGAGCTCGAGACCATCTTGGTCAACATGGTGAAACCCTGTCTCTACTAAAAATACAAAAAATTAGCTGGGCATGGTGACGCGTGCCTGTAATCCCAGCTACTCAGGAGGCTGAGGCTGGAGAATTGCCTGAACCCAGGAGGCGGAGGTTGTGGTGAGCCGAGATCGCGCCATTGCACTCCAGCCTGGGTAACAAGAGCGAAACTCCATCTCAAATAATAATAATAATAAGATTAGATATTACATCAGCGTATTAAGTACAGTTAAACAAGTAGGATAAATGGCTAGTGCAACCAGAGCCACCTGGAAAGAACTCATGGATGAAATACCAAGTGGATAGGAGAAAGCAGTGCTGAACATAGGATGCAAGGGCATTTTAAGCAGGAGAATTGGTGTCAGCAAAAACTCAGAGGCAGGAGGCGTCTCTCGTCTGCACATGAGGCATAAAACATCTGAAACATGGACTGACAAAATAAGCCAGGATCTCAGGGAGCCATGAGAATTCTTTTTTTTTTTTTTTTAATTTTTTATTGGATTTTAGGTTTTGGGGTATATGAGCAGAGCATGCAAGACAGTTGCGTAGGAACACACATGGCAGTGTGCTTTTCTTTCCTTCTCCCCTTCACCCACATTTGGCATTTCTCCCCAGGCTATCCCTCCCCACCTCCCCCTCCCACTGGCCCACCCCTTTTCCCCCCAATAGACCCCAGTGTTTAGTACTCCCCTTTCTGTGTCCATGTGTTCTCATTTTTCATCACCCGCCTATGAGTGAGAATATGCAGTGTTTCATTTTCTGTCTTATAGAACTCTTGAGGAGTAGACTGTAACGATAGTGAGATTTTCCGGCGTTTTACTGAGATTTGCTCTCATGCAGTTTTGTGTACTTTCCCTTTTCCCTAATCGGTTCAAGCTATCTGTCAGCCTGGTAGTGAAAAAGGATAGAATTGTTACAGTGGGAATGAGAAGAGAAAGAAAGCATTCACATTCATTCTTTGCCATCCAACATGGGAACATGAAATTTTTGCCTCCATAACAATACAGTGTCGTCAAAAACCTGACTTAGTCAAAAGGAAAAAAAAAAAAAGTTCCATTCTCTTCACCTTGAACAAAGGGCAACCTGACAGACTTGGTCATAGAGTTTTCCTGTGTGCTAACAGTAAAAGAACAAAAGACATAGCAAAAGAAATGAAAATCCTTTATCCAACATATCTGAGCTAGGGGACTATGGTTCAAAGAAGGGGAAAACATAGAAAGTTCTTATTTTTCTCCAAAACTTTATTGTGTGAAAGGACAAAGGATAGAACTTTGAATTCAACATGCATTAATATGTATAGGACACATTTTTGTAGGAGGACTATGGAGAAAACTGGCACTTTTTGAAGGAAACCTTCCATACGTAGCCACTTGGTACATAATATAGAAATGTTGGCAGGAGGTAACGGAAGAGAACAGAACGGTAGCTGAGCTTAGGAGAATGGTCCTGGTTTCTCTGAAAGCTGTCCTGGGCTGGAGTCTAGAGTGCAATGGCGTGATCTCCTCTCACTGCAACCTCCGCCTCTCTGTTTCAAGCGATTCTCCTGCCTCAGCCTCCTGAGTACCTGGGATAACAGGTATCCGCTGCCACGCCCAGCTAGTGTGTGTGTGTGTGTGTGTGTGTAGTAGAGATGGGGTTTCAATGTGTTGGCCAGGCTGGTCTTGAACTCTTGACCTCGTGATCCTCCCACCTCGGCATCCCAAAGTGCTGGGATTATAGGTGTGAGCCACTGCGCCCAGCCTCATGTGGTATTTCCTAATGTAACTTTACCACTAGTCCTAGAGAAAGATAAAACATCTCATTAGCTACTCTCAACAAACAATTGTCAGCCTTCCATGAGTAAATGCGAAGGCTCACTGTGATTTTTGTCAGTAGATGCATGGTTCTCAGGACCTGGGAGGCACATTGGACATCATTTCTCCAGCATATCTAAGGTGTGTCCTTGGCAGCAGATTAGCAAATAAGTGTTCCTGAACAAAAGGTTGCATGTTCAAATGACTTTGGAGAACTCTTTAAACAAAATTAAACAGATTCCTTCACTAGAGAATTTCTCAGTTTGTATCCTACTGACTCATAAATCTCTAAAGTAGTAATTAATTGCACATTTCCCAATTTTATTTGACCCAAAGCCCTTTGTATCCATTAACAAAGGAATTACATTTTAAACCAACTTTTTATGGTACCTCCAAACATTTACTGATTTCCATGAGAACCCTGGTCAAATACCTAGCTGGAGTGGATTTCCAGCAAGGTAAGGAGAGAACCGAAAGGTCAAAACAAAAAAAGAGACCCGCTGGGGAGAGAGTTGGAGTCCGCCAGAAGCCAGGTAGATAGATGGAGTTAACTGAGAGCCTGGAGGTGGACATGCTCCACAACTCACAGAGGAAGATCAGGGGCAGGTGCAGCTAGATAATCTGCTAGTGCAATCATTAGCCTTCCTCAGGATTTCTGATAGTAATCTCAGCATTGACATGATAAAGAGCATCAAAGCCATTTGGCACAGCCTGGAAATCTTCTCCCAGGACGAATCACATGCCTCGGAATTTTGGTTAGGTGGTGAGGGATCTGCACTCCAAATACCACAACTTCAAGTCTCTTCAAAGATAAAAGACAAAATGTATTGCATCATTATCTGACCGAGTCAATTGAATCAATGTTAGAGTCTTCTCTTGGATGGACTTTGAAGAAGAGTTTCAGCTCTAATACAGACCGCTTATTTGAGAAACTTAACTGTCACCTTTAAAGACCAGTTTTCTCTTAAAATAGAACGTTATATGCAACCATATGTGTATATATGTATGTGTGTGTATGTATACATATATACATATATATACATATACATTCACACACTAGACTATGTAACCATATATGTAACACATACATAACACACATACAGTTACATCTATCTAGACAGACATATCTATCTAGATATGTGTATCTATATATCTATAAATGTATCTAATGTGTCATTTAGATATATCTATCTAGATAGACACAACCTTATATGTGCAAGACATTGATATGGTTTGGCTGTGTCCCTACCCAAATCTTAATTGTAGCTCCCATAATTGTGACAGGGACCTGGTGGGAGATAATTGAATCATGAGGGCCATTTCCCCCATGTTGTTCTCACGGTAGAGAATAAGTTTCACCAGATCTGATGATTTTATATGGGGTTTTCCGTTTTGCTTGGCTCTCATTATCTTTCACCTGCTGCCATGTAAGATGTGACTTTCACCTTTCACCATGATTGTAAGGCCTCCGCAGCCATGTGGAACTGTGAGCCTATTTAACCTCATTTTCTTTATAAATTACCCAGCCTTGGGTATGTCTTTATCAGCAGAGTGAAAATGAACTAATACAGACATAAATGACCTTACAATATATGGTTATATATATGATTACATATGTGTTTATGCATACACACATATGCACAAACCATACATATATATGCTATAGGGTTATTGTGTGGATTAAATGACATGATATTTATCACATACTGAGAGGAGGGTCTGTCCCTTTGCAAGCACTTAATCAATAGTAGTTATTACTGTATTTGTAGTGCTTAATACACAGTAGTAGTCGTGTTGTTATTTGTTTCATATATTTACATAATATCACACCTGAGAAGAACATTAGAAATTAATATTGAATTGACAAGAAACAGATAGAGTCATTTAAATAACAGAGATTTTGACATGAGTACTTATTTTAATCTTATTTCATTGTCATTTATTAATTCCTTAAACATATATAAAAATAATCCCAGCACCTTGGGATACCAAGGCGGGTGGATCATGCGGTCAAGAGATTGAGACCATCTTAGTCAACATGGTGAAACCCCGTCTCTACTAAAAATACAAAACATTAGCTGGGTACGGCGGCAGGTGCCTGTAATCCCAGCTACTCGGGAGGCTGAGGCAGGAGAATTGCCTGAACCCAGGAGGCGGAGGTTGCGGTGAGCCGAGATCGCGCCATTGCACTCCAGCCTGGGTAACAAGAGCAAAACTCCATCTCAAAAAAAAGAAAAAGAAAATAATTCACAGGTATGATAAGTGGGAATAAGCAATTCATGAATAATTAAATCCTCATTGGCTCCGGACTACAGAGATTATTTTAGAGAATCCCCATGGGTCATTGTTTTCACATTGTTTGGGGCTGTTTATCAGTCTCACTTTCTAACTATTAAAGTTTCAGAATATGGCAATCCCATCATGCAAAAGAAATATTGAATCTACAATTCACTGAGTGCTATTCACCAGACTGGAAACAGAGATGAACAAAACCAACAAAAAACCTCCTTCCTGAAGCCCTCATGTAATTGTAATGTAATTTATGCCTATGAATACGAAAGTCAAGAAAACAGTGAAAATATCTGCCAGTAAGACCCTATAAAGCTTACCCATGTTTCATCATGACCAATATCCCTGAATTTGTAGGATTTTTAGTTAAATGCTGTTTTTAACTCTTCCTACACAGATTATAAAGGTTAAGAAACTGTATAGCACTGACACTACTAAAGTCAAAATCCCTTTACCATTCACCATGACCATTGTAGTAGTATTCTCATGGTTTTTCTACACCTTCTGCCCCCTGTAATCTTTCTAATATACAATTAGAGTCATTGTCCTGGAAAAATGTTGTAACCAGCCATTCTGGGGTTTCTGAAATTTCCAAACCCTCTTGGTACTGAATATAGTAATTATGATTTGAATCTCTAACCCCAGCCCCTGGCCTTTCTATGCCTTATGCTTCAGCCAAATTGAATGCCTTCTGTTTCCCATAAATGTTCTGGGCCTTACCCCTTATTCTCATGCCTCCCATGCCCTTTAGTTCATCTCCGTGTGAGCAATCCCCACCTGTCTTCCAAGGCACAGGTCAAACACTTTCCCTCATTCCTTCCCTATCAATAATAATTTATACCTCTGAATTCACATGGGTAGCTTACCCTTATGGCACTTATTACTTTAGGGAGATTCTGTGTGTGTGTGTGTGTGTGTGTGTGTGTGTGTGTGTATACGTATATACATATACACACACACACACACGGCTGTGTCTTGAGCAATTTTACTACAAAATCCTTGGTCTAGTCATCATTGCATTCATACAGCATTTTGGTTTGAGTGACACACACACACACACACATATACACACAATTACTTTAAATATGGGTTGATATTGACAAGGCAAGTGGATAAGGCAAAAACAATGAAATAGGGAAAGTCAGAGATGTAAACACACACTCACATGCTTTTAGTCTATTGCAATAAAGAACTGAGTTCTCTATATCAATGCAAAAAAAAAGGTGATTGAAATGATGCAACGTTTGCATCTTTCTATTTTACAAAACAAACATAAAAATGAAATCAACTAAATTCTTTTGTTCATGTGACTGAGTTGACTCTTACTGATCTAGTTTGGTCCATTGTGGCTTTGTGTTCATAAAAATATTTATCATACTTACCTCCCTCCTCCTTGAACCCTGTGTAATTCTACTTCATAAATTCTTACTTTTATATACTGGGTTTGCTTTAAGAAAAAATACTCTTATTTCACTGTAGTTTTTAAAGATGTTTAGCAATAATATGTGACTTTCTCTGTTTTTGTTTTTTAACCTTTCTACCATTTTCTGTGAGTAAAAACATGTGAGTACTTAGAAAATAATGCAGTGGATAATATATTTGCAAGAATAAAAACTGTAAATGTTGTAGCAAGCAGTGAGTTGCTTCATCTAAGTGCAAATATTCTGCTCCTCACACGCTCTCCTTGGGCTGCTTTCCAGAATCTATCATTTAGGTGTGGGCCACTCCAGGGCATGTGTCTTGCTGTCACAATGCCTTACTACAAGTGCATTTTACGGTGATTTTCAACAAGCTGAAGAGTGACATTATCACAGTGGGATTTCTGATCTTCACCTTCCAGAGGGAAACCTCATCCAGGAGTCAGTAAAGATGGAGTTTAAAGCAGTGTTTTAGTCACTATGGCTACCAATTCAGGGAGGCAAACAGAGGGAGCTACAGCTCTCCTAAGGGGTTATTAATGTCATTTAAAAATTAGGTGCAGTAGTATGTGCGTGCTTGTAGGTTTCTCCCTATATGTTTTTTACAGAATATATGTGGTTTCCTTGCATTAATTCCTTTGTGACAAAATTGGAAAATAAAACAACATAACTGATATTTAATGTATATTCTCAAGTAAAGAACAAGAAATAAAAGACAGACACATAGAAAGATAAATAGAAGAGAAAAAGAAAGATAAAGACAAGGAAGGAAAGAAGGAAGGAAGAAAGGGAGGAAAGAAGGAAGAAAGGAAGGAGGGAAGGAAGGAAGGAAGGAGGGAAGGAAGGAAGAAAGGAGGGAAGGAAGGAAGAAAGGAAAGAAGGAGGGAAGGAAGGAAGGAGGGGAGGAAGGAAAGAAGGGTGGGCAAAGGATTCCCAGTACTCTGTGCTTTGTGGGTAAAATGGTAAAGCAGATGCAGGTCTTCTCTTAAGAACTTGGATCTGAGGGTTATTGTGACTGTTTACAACTTTAATTGATATATATTGAACAGGGTTTCCAATCAGCACCAGTGTTCTAATTTATAAATCTGAACCTATCAACTACTATTCCACACCTTCAGGCTGCTGGACTCTGCCCCACCTGCCTGGTCTTTCTTGACTATCTTAATTTATTTAAGTATTTTTTCTTATTCCTTCCTCCCCTCCCCAAATGTAAGCTCTTTTGACAGCTGAAAAACAGATCACAGACTCTATTTTGTGGTACATTCTCATCCCTCTATCCAAGAACAACTATTAGTGTTTTACACTCGTGTGTTTAATCAAATACCAAATATGTTGAGAGCATCTTTTCAAATTTCAATATCACTCTATCAGATAATGTGGGGATACTAAAGAAGTTTGAACTTTTTCTGCCTTCAATGTATTTAAATGTAAAATGAGACAAAAGATGTTCACAGTGTACCTTTTAGAGGATGAGACAGCTATCATGATTTATGTTTGAATTATATGAATATGACATAAGCCCTGTATTAAAAGGTCCAGTGGCTACTAAGGTAGGCTCAAAGGAACCTTAACATTAACATGTTCAAAGCTAAGTGCCTGGTCTTATTTCCCGTCAGTCCCTCTCTTGGACTTCTTTTCTTCCGTGTTGCCCGCGTGGTTGCCCAAGCCATACACCTAGGAATCACAAGCGATGTTACTGCTTCCCTGACTTCCCACGGATTTGTTGTTGAGACCTGTCTCTGAATCCATATTGTGTTCTCCATGTCTGCCACAGAGGCTCTAGTCTACCTACGCTTGTCCAGTCTGTGAAAATACCTCCTTGTGTATCTACCTGCATTCACTGTTACAATCCACTTTCCACAGTGCAAACAAGATATTTTAAATATATAAATTTGATCACTTGAAAACACTTCAAGAGCTTCTCTTAGGTAAAAATAAAATTGCATAATATGATTTCTAAAGTCCTGTATGATATTTTTCTATGTACTGTTCTTCTTTTTCCATGTTGACTATCCCCTCATTGAGACTCCCTTTCAGTCCTTCTAGAAAGCCTGCTTTCCTTTTCTTGAGACTTTTTATTTTTTTTGAGGGGAGTTTCATTCTTGTGGCCTAGGCTGGAGTGCAGTGGTGTGATCTCAGCTCCCTGCAACCTCCTCCTGGATTCAAGCGATTTTCCGGACTCAGCCTCCTGAGTAGCTGGTATTACAGGTGCATGCCACCATTCCTGGCTAATTTTTGTATTTTTAGTAGAGATGGGGTATCACCATGTTGGCTAGGCTGGTCTCAAACTTCTGACCTCGTGATCTACCCACCTCTGCCTCCCAAAGTGCTGGGATATCAAGCGTGAGCCATCATGCCCAGCCCACTACTTTTTTCTCAATGCAACATTCACTAAGCTCAAAAGTATTATGTGCTTCCACTGTACCATATGCATCCCCATCAGAGTTTATAACCAAGTTGCAGTTTTTTTAATTTATTTTATTTCATGTCGACTTATATATATGTTGAATGAACAAACAGAGGATTCAATAATGTTTGATTATTTGTACTAATTGTGATACAGGCTAAAGTGTTATACAAAAACACTCAAATATGGGCTGACTTACACAGAGAGTTTATTTTTCTCTCTCTAAATAGCCCCTATGCCAGCAGTCCCTAGCTGGAGATGTGACTACTCCTCTCCAAGAGATCCATCTTCTCTCCCTGTCATCTCCCCTACAGGTTCACCATGGTGGTTGTGACTAAAGCCTGGGTGCCCACTCTCCAGCCTGAGGGAAGTGGGAAAGAAGTCCCAGGAAGCAGCTGCATCTTCAAAGAGGGGGTCCAAAGTCACACTCATCACTTGCCAACCTCTCCAATTCCTCCAAACTTGATCATATAGCCATCTCTAGCTGCAAAAGATGCTTTAATTGGGTATCTATGTGTTCACCTAAAACCCAGGGTTCCCTAAGTCAAAGGAAAGAGGGAAATGAAAACCACGTTTCAGTTCGCAACATCTGTTCTAAGCCCTTCTCACTACACATGCTCTGTTCTATTTCCCCAGAAGTTCCCATTATTAACCAACTTCAACAAGTTCTTATATAAAACACAGTTGCAGCACAGCATGTGTATGCACATGGGTATGCGCATGTGCACACCCACACACACGCACACACACACGCGCACACACACACACACTCATCAATATATGTTAATGTTTTCTGTTGTTTCCTTCTCTTTGCTGTCTTCCATAGGAATGATTGTCTATTATACAAATGATTGTCTATTATACAGACTTATATAAGTCTTGGAATTATTTCCATATCTCATCTTTTTTTTAACCAGTACATTATGTATCATATATTTGGTAATCCGAGGGTCTCTCATTGATGGACACACAGATTGCTTCCATTTGCTGTTGTTGATTTTGTTGTTACCAACTTGTCCACAATGACTACCCTAGCACCAAGAGAACAGGGGTTATGAGGATGGGCTCTGAAGTCAGACTGTGTTTCATATCTGGTTCGAACACTTCCCAGCATTTTAACTGTGAAAAAAGTTATGTAAATACCCTTCTGCGATCCTATTTCTGAAAATGGGTGAAACAGTAAATGTTTTTTATTATTTAAAAAAAATTTTAAAGACAGAGTCTCACTCTGGTGCCCAGGCTAAAGGGTAATGACATGATCATAGCTGACTGCAACTTCTAACTCGTGATCTCAGCTGATCCTGGCACTTCAGCCTCCCAGGTAGCTAGGACTAGAGGCACACACTATCTTACTCTTTATGTTATAAAGATTAAATACACTTGTAGACTTAGTAATAATACCTGCTTACCGAAAGTCTTTCTAAACATTAGTTATAACCGCTGGTTTATATTTTAATTTTAAAATAATTTTAGACTCACATTGAAGCCTCAAAAATAGTACAGAGAATTTCCAAGTACCCTTCACTCAGCTTCCTTCAGTGATAACGTGACAAAAGGGAATAATTCTCAAAATTGGAAATTGACTAAATAACTTACTGAAATTTTGTCAGTTTTCATGCCATTTTCTTGGTGAATACTTCCATGAAATTTTTTTATATGTACAGATTTGTGTAACCACCACTAAAATTAGGATATAAAACTCTGCATCATCCTCCCAAAACTTCCCTCATACTACAAGTTTACATCACACACTTTACACAACTCTAACTACTGGCAACAATGGTTGTGCTTTTTAGCACCATGATTTGGCCATTTACAGAAAGTTTAAAAAATGGAGTAATATATCATGTAATCTTTTAAGACTGATTTCTTTCACTAGGCATACTGTCATTGAGATCCATCCAATGTATTGTGCGTTTTGACTGGCCCTTTTGATTGCTGAATAATATTCTATTGAAGAGATTTTGTTTATTCATTCAGTGTATTAGTTAACCTGTGGCTGCTATAACAAATTACCACAAATTTGGTAATTTAAAGCTGCAGAAATGCAGTCTTTCACAGTTCTAGATGCCAGCAGTTCAAAATCAGTATCAATGGGCAGAAGTCAAGGTGTTCGCCAAGATATGGTGTTGTGCTCCCTCTCAATATTCCAGCAGAGAATCTGTCCCTTGCTTCTTCCCACTTCTGGAAGTTCCTGGCATCTGTTAACTTGTGGCTACATCAATCCAATTTCTGCCTTTGTCTTCACATCACCCTCACCCCTTATGTCTGTCTGTCCAATCTACCTCTAGTTCTTCATTATCATGAAGTGTGATCTCATTTAAGATCCTCCTGGGTAATCTAGGATAACCCCCAGCTCACGATCCTTAATTTAATCACATGTACACAGATCCTGTTTTCCACATAAGGTGACATTTACAGATTCCAGAGATTAGTATTTAATATCCTTTGGGTCATTACTCAGCCGACTCTGCCTTGGGGAAGATATTTGGGTTGTTTCCAGTTTGGGCATATAACAAAGTCAAGCTGCTGAGAACATTGATGTGCAGATATTTTTGTGTGAACGTAAGTTTTCATTTCTCCAGTGAATACCCAGGCAATTGCTGGGCCATATGAGAAGTGTACGTTTTCCACGGTGGCTATGCCTTTTAACCTTCTCCCTTGGCACTGTTTGACAGATACAGTTTCTCTGCCTTCTCGCCAGCATGTGGCACAGTATTACCAGTATGTTACTCTAGCCAGTCTAATATGTGAGTAGTAGTTTCTTTTCATGCCTTTATCTTGCATTTCCCTAATGGCTAGTAATATTGAGATCTATTCATGTAATTATTTGCCACCCTTATATCTTCCATGATGAAATATCTTTTTAAGTCTTTTGCCTGTTTTCTAATTGGTTTGTTTTCTTACTACTGAGTTCAGAGACTTGCTTATTCTGGAAATAAGTCATTTGCTGGTTATTGCAAATATTATCTCCCAATATGTGGCTTGTCCTCTCATTCTCTTAAGAATTACTTTTACATAACAAAAGTGTTTAATTTTGATGCAGTCCCACTTAGTGGTTTTTTACATTTAAGGATTCCAGTTTTGGTGTTGCACCCAGCAATCTGCCACTAGCCCCTTTGTGGCAGATTTTCTGTAATGTTTCCTTCTAAAAGTCTTAGAGTTTTGTATTTTACACTTAGATCTATGGTATATCTTGAATGAATCATTGTGTAGAATATGAAGTTTAGGTTGAGGCTAATATTTTTACCAATAGATATCCATGGTCTCTAACAATGTATGTAGAAAAAAAGTATCCTTTTCATATTAAATTGTTGTTGCAACTTTGTATAAAATCAGAAGACTCTAATTATATGTATAATTATTCTAGCTCTATATTCTTTTCCATCGATCTATGTGTCTCTCCTTCCTAATACCACTCACTCTTGATTACTGTGGATATATAGAAGGTTTTAAATATAGGTATTCATTTTTTTCAAAGTTTTACAATCTATTTTACTTCCCTTGACTTACGTATATGTTTTAGATTCAGCTTTTCAGAATAGACAAAAACTCATGCTGAAATGTAGATATGAATTATATTAAAGCAACAGATAAATTTAGGGTGAACTGACATTTTACCATATGGAGTCTTCAAAATCATGACTACAATGTGTTAATTTATAAAGTTCTACTTTATTTATTTCATTAGCATTTGTAGTTTTCAGCATACAGAGGCTGTATAAACTTTCATAGATGTACATGGTTGGATTTTATTATTTTTGGAGCTATTATAAAATGTATGCTTTTTTAGAATTTTTGTATCTACATGTTTATTGGTACTATTCAGAAATAAAACTGATTTTTGTATGTTGATGTCATATCCTGTGAGCTTGCTGAACTTACTAGCTCTAGGAGATTTTTTCTTAGATTTCTTTTGACTTTCTATATAGAAAAAAAATTAAGTCTTCTTCAAGTAAAGGCAGCTTTATTTCTTACTGCACTTTACGTTGAATAGGAGTGGTGAGGATGAACATCTTTGCCCTGTTTCTGATGTTAGGGGCAATGCACTCAATTTTTCACTGTCAAGTAAAATATTAACTCTTGTTTTTCAAGATCTTTTTTATGAAGTTAAAGAAGTTCTCTGTTCACACTGTTGAGACTTTTTGTCATGTATGGATGTTAATTCAGTGTTTTCTCTGCATCAATTGAGATGATCATGATTTTTCTTCTTCAAACTCTTCACAGGGTTGTATGCATTTATTGATTTTCAAATAATAAACCAGCCTTACATTCCTCAAACAACTCTTGACACAGTACATGACACAAAAAACTCTTGGTTGTCATGCATTATTCTTTTTATGTGTTGTTGGATTTAATTTGCTCACATTTTGTTCAAAATTTTGTATCTACCTTCATGTGAGATATTGGTTTATGATTTCCTTTTCCTTTTTTAAAAAACTTTTATTGTAAGTTCCAAGTACAATGCAGGTTTGTTACACAGGGAAACTTGTGTCACAGGGGTGTGTTGTACAGATGATTTCATCACTCAGGTATTAAGCCTGGTACCTGTCAGTTATGTTTCCTGATCCCTTCCCTCCTCTCACCCTCCACCCTCCAAAAGGCCCGTGTGTACTGTTCTCTTCTATGTTGTTACTTTCATTTTTGTTTTATTGTGATCTGAATATTGATTTATACCATTTTTACATTTTATAATTTATTGAAAAGTTATCTGCACTGTAACATATTAATAAAGTCAGATGATAGTTTATTCCATGGACATTTTAGAAGAAGGTGGGCTTGCAGTTTTAGGGTATGAGTGGTATATATATCCATTTTTATCTGTAATATTTATCATTTTATCTGTCTCACAAATGATACCTTAATTCCCTGTGGCTATAATCTTCTATGTACTTGCATTGGATCCAACATGGACAGAGGCAGATTTGTTATTTTTATATTAAGATTCTTATTATTTATCATTCTATACCTTGGTATTATAAATATTTGGTGATTTTTTAATACAGAAAAAAATGCATGCATCCATGTCTTCAGTGTGAATTGTATATTTTGTGTTATAAAGTTCTCTTGTGTCTCATGATTTATGAATGTGTTTCTGTTCTGTGAAGGGCAAAGCTGCTCAGTAATCAATGACAAGGAATTTTAGGTCAACCTTCTCAGTCAGGAATTTATGCTAGAAATTACCAATAAAATAAAATTAATAACAGTATTAGATTAAAACAGAATAAATAGAATAATCATCATGCTTGTTCCTTGTAACAAAATATATTCTAGAAGAGATGAATAAATCTTAACAAATGATTTAGAAAACATTATATAATTCTAGCATGAAGAAAGACTTTCTAATTATGATGTGAAACCCAGAAACTCTTAAGAGGGAAGACTTTCAAATATGCACATATTATACATAAATTAAAAATCCTAAAAAGTAAAAAGATTTTAACGTTAAAATATCACAAATAAAAAAATATATGAAAGGACAAATAACCCAAAAGAAAAATGGCCATGAGTCTAAATAGATATTTCACAAGAGGAAAAATGCAAATAGCCAAAAACATGTAAGAAGAATGTTCAACATAATTAGTAATGATAAAATGCTTTAAAAAAGCAGCATGTATTATATAATGATTCCTATAATAATTTCACACTGTAATGGGTAAAGTGTCAGATAATTGATATTTATTATTACTGATGGTGGGTATGACAATTAGTACATTTCTATTTCAAGCAACCAAGTTTAAATGTATATATGCCCTTCTCCACGTAGAAATTAATCTTGATTAAAAAAAACAAGATCTGGCCAGGCGCGGTTGCTCACGCCTGTAATCCCAGCACTTTGGGAGGCCAAGGCGGGTGGATCACGAGGTCAAGAGATCGAGACCATCCTGGTCAACATGGTGAAACCCCGTCTCTACTAAAAATACAAAAAATTAGCTGGGCATGGTGGCACGTGCCTGTAATCCCAGCTACTCAGGAGGCTGAGGCAGGAGAATTGCCTGAACCCAGGAAGCGGAGGTTGCGGTGAGCCGAGATCGCGCCATTGCACTCCACCCTGGGAAACAAGAGCGAAACCCTGTCTAAAAAACAAATATATATATATATATTTGTTTACACATTTATAATAAAAAAATCTTGGAGGCTATCCAAAGGGCTTAGCAATAAAAGATATGTCAAATCAATAACATGAAATGTTAGGCAAATGATTTAGACGAGATTGATGTATATATTCTTGGTATCAAAAACTGTCCTAGACATATTGCTCATAGATAAAAGAAGTATAGAATATTATGTAAATAATTGTTTTTGAAATAAGATTTGTATGCAGTTTAGGAAAACATTTCAAATGTTTGTCTGTAAAGCATTAATGATAGTTCCTCCTGGGATGGGCCTACCACTAAAAATAAAATAAATCGCAGGAATGTATGGTTCAGAATGATGAATTAAAGGTGTTTTTAAGCCCACACTATTCTCCGAAGCCAACTGGAAAAAATAAAAGCATAGAGGAATTATTCATGGTAAATGAAACTAAAAAAGAGTTCCCATAAGCCACAAAGTAAAAGAAATAGCTACCAAATATAATGAAGTCAGAATCAAAACAAAGGAAGACACAGCCATTTACATGATTAAATAGTAAATAAATGGGGGTAAAGAGACAAATATCTAGTGCAGTAAATTCCAAATATTTCTTTAGCTATTGCTCCCTCAAGTATGTGGCATGTATCTTCCTATCCCTTAATTTTGGACTGTACATCTGACATTTTTTTTTTTTTTAAAGATTTCAAAGAGTATAAATGAAAAGAGAGAAAGAAATGTAATTTACCTTAGAGAAACTTGAAAAATCTCAGCCACGTGACCAAGATCAACATTAACGATTATTATGTCATGTTGGTAGCATGGATCTTTCATATGGTATGATAAAGATGTCACTTGACCTATCTAGTCTTCCTCCCAAAAAGCATATAACTCCACTCTAACCATGAGAAAGTTATCAGAGAAACTCATACTGACAGGCATTATGTAAAATGCTTGATCAGCATTTCTCAAGGTGGTTAAGGTCATCCAAAACAAGGAATGTCTGAGAAACGATCACTGCCCAGGGAAAAATGAGAAGTGGCATAATGCCTAAATGTGATGTGGTACCTAATGTGATTTCTTTTTTAAAAAAATATATATTGTATTGCATTTTAGGTTTTGGGGGACGTGAAGAATATGCAAGATTGTTGCATAGGTACACACATGGCACTGTGGTTTGCTGCCTTCCTCCCCATCACATATCTGGCATTTCTCCCCAGGTTATCCCTCCTCAACTCCCAACCCCCTCTTTCTCTCCCCTAACTCCCTCTCACAGACCCCAGTGTGTGATGCTCCCCTCCCTGTGTCCATGTGTACTCATTGTTCAACACCCGCCTATGAGTGAGAACATGCAGTGTTTAATTTTCCGTTCTTGTGTCAGTCTCTTAATGGCCTTTTTCCAGGATAGAATCCTGGGGCAGAAAAAGGTCATAAGGGAAAAAAACTATTATCTGAATAAAGTATGAATTTTGGTTAATGTATCTATATTAGTCCATTAGTTCAACAGGAGGAACTTATGTGGGACATACAGTAGCTCTCCATAGTATCTATCAAGCGTATATATTTGAAACCTAAAAAATATCACTTAATGAAAAAAAAGTAGACTTTTTTTCTGTCCTTCAAATGGAAAACATGGAAACAATTGGCATAAGCTTATAGGAGGCACATTTTAGTTTTCTAAAAGAAAATATTTTTTAATAATTTGACTGCCTGCAGGGGTAATGCAACACTGGAGGCCATCAAATTATAGTTGTGGAAACACTTGCTAGAGATTTGGAGAAGTAGATTAAAGCATCTGATAAGGGTTAAACTGTACAATAGTAAAGACAACACCTATTGAACAATATAATGTTGTTTGTATGATTGAATCCTCACAACACATCACTTTAGAGACAGGAAACTGAGACCCACCATACAGAAACCATCTCTGTCCCAAGTCAAAGTCTGTAGCCATTGCACTCAGAAGGCAGGTCTTCCAGATGCACCTAAGAAAAAAGATTGATTCAAGAAGAAATAATTTCATTGAAAGAAAAAAATGGCAAAGTGGCAGTCTGGAGAGCTAGAAAAAAATGCTTAGAACCAGAACAGAAATGAGGAGAATTATTAATTGTGGACTCCAGGTTACACTAGAAACAAAATAAAATTCATATGAAGATATTTAATCCGCTTTAAACTGTTTTATTTTTTCCTCCAGTGTGAAATATCACCAGTTGACAGAAATACAGATATTTAACCAAGTAAAATACTAAAACATTGGCTTTCAATCCATTCTTTCCTAAGCTAGATACAATCATGTGTGTTTATCCAAAGCTGCAAGAAACTCTAGGACTAGCAGTGAATAGAAGCAATGTTCACATTGGAGGCATTCTGTGGTATGATGAAACATATTTATCATGAGGGAGAAAAGGAGTGTATTTTGGTCAACCAATTGTGTGGAAAAGAATATATGTAATAGACTTCATAGGATTTTGCCATGTATGTATGTAGTTATTTGAAAAAATTGCCTGGGGCTTGTTTTCATTCACACTTGTCTTCATCTCCTCTACGACCATGTTTTCCTGCAAATAATCAGTAAGCAGAAATGAAATCGTTGGAATCAGCAGCGTTCCAAGTTAAAGATGTGAGCATTTTATGTGTAAAGGGTCAGCTGTACTAAAATCTTGAAATCTGTTCTGGGTAACTGTGGGTTATTGATCTCTCTGTTGTGGAATGCATCCCAGTTGAAGGTTAGCCAGAGATCTTCCCAATAGTGTTTCTGCAGGCAACGCTGCCTTTCTCTGTTCATGAGGAAACTGTTTAATTCATAAAGCTTTGATGCTTAAACTGTTTCTGACCTTGTGTGAGCACTTCAAAGGGGAAAATTAGCTGCCTGGAAAAATATAATGACCTAAATCCAGCAATTTGGGACACACATGTTATAGTCTGTTGAACTCGTGTTGACTATTTATACTGTGTTTCCTTTTGGAGCAGATTGCCTTGCAGACCTGTAATTGGATAAAGGTGCTAATTTGGAGAGTTTGAAAATGACTAGGTATCTATTTCTCATTTAAGTGCCATTACTATTAGAATCTTAGCTCAGAAGCAAGATGTAAGGATCTGTGCTTAAAGGTTCTTTCTCTGTATGTAGCCTTTCTTTTATTATTTGCATTCCTTAAAGTAAAATGATATTCATAATAAATAGATAAAGAAGCAGCAATGATTTTTTTCTTTTCAATTATTAACTTGATTTTTTAAAAGAAGTTTTGAAAACTTCACAGAAAAATTGAGCAGAAAGTATAAAGGTTCCATATGCCCCGTCCCTACACATGATAATCCCCTTCACTACTGATGTCCCTTACCGCAGTCGTACATTTATTACAATTGATGAACTTACATTGACATATCACTACTACTCAGAACACATAGCCTCCATTAGGGTTTACTCTTGATGGTGTACATTCTATGGGTTTGGACAAATTTATAGAGACACTTATCCATTCCAGTATCATACAGAATAATTTTACTGCCCTGAAACGCCTCCAGATTCTGCCGGTCTTCTTTTGATCAATCCATGACAACTGCTAATCTTATTACTGTCACTGTAATTTAGCCTTTTCTAGAATGTCACATAGTAGTGGCAAGCATACCGTACTGGATTATTTCACTTAGTGATATACATTTAAAATTCCTTTATCTTTTAAAATAGCTTGATTACCAATTTCTTTTTAGAGATCAATCTATCAAATGTACCACAGTTTATCCACTTACCTATGGAAAGAATACCTTGTTTCTTCTAAGTTTTGGCAACTATGGATAAAATTGCTACAAACATCTGTGTGCTTGTGCTGGTTTTTATGTGAGTATGAGTTTTCAACTCATTTGAGTAAATACCAGGGAGCAATAGCTGGATCATAGGGTAAGAGTATGTTCAGTTTGAGGGGGGCGGGGAAGAAAACAAAGAAACCCACTGTTAGTTGTCTTTCAAAGCAGTGATGCCATTTTGAATTCTTACCAGAAATAACTGTGTGTTCCTCATCAGCATTTGGTACCTTCAGTATTTTCTATTTCTGTGAATAATGTTATTGGTATTTTCATAGGATACATTGAATCTGTAGATCACTTTGGGTAGTAAGTACATTTTAACAATATTAACTCTACCAACCCATGGACATGGAATATCTTTCAATGCATTTGTGTTCTTTTCAATTTCTTTCATCAATGTTTTATAGTTTTCAGTGTGGAGATCCTTCACTTTCTTGGTCACATTTATTTTTAGGCATCTTTTTTTTTTTTTTTTGTAGCTACCGCTAATGGGATTCTTTTCCTGATTTATTTTTCAGATTGTTTACTATGAGCATATAAAATATTACTAATTTGTTGTGTTTATTTCATATCCTGCAACTTTATTGACTTTGTTTATTAGTTTTTTTCACAGAGTAATTAGAAATCTAATTTCTCTTGCTTGCTGAGTTGCTCTGGGTAGGACTTCCACTACAATATCATGTAGAAGTGGTGAAAGTGGGCGTCCTTTTCGAGTTCCAGATTTCAGGAAGAAAGCTTTCAACTCTTCTCTGTTCAGTATGATGTTAGCTGTGAATTTGTCATACGTGGCCTTTATTGTGGTGAGATACTTACCTTCTATACCTAATTTGTTAAGGGTCTATCATGAATATAGTTGAATTTTGTCAAATGCTTTTTCTGAATCTATAAAAATTATCATATGGTTTTTATCAGGATAACATGTGTTGTCTCTGATTAAGATATGTTAATCCGGGATATCAACCTGTAGTGTTTTTGCTGTTATTGTGTCCTTATCTAGGTATCATGGGTGCTTGCCTCTAAGAATGAGTTTGGAAGAATTTTATCCTCTTTAGTTTCTGGAATGGTTTGAGAATCATTGGTATTAGTTGTTCTCAAAATGGTTGATAGAATTCAGCAGGAAAGCCATCAATCCCTGAGCCTTTCTTTAATGGGAGACTTTTCATTACTGTTTTAATATAATTACTCATTATTTGTCAGGTCATACTTTTTATTTATTTTTATGATTCAATCTTGATAGGTTGTATATGTCCAAGTAGTTATCCATTTTGTCCAGGTTTTGACATTTGTCAGCATATTGGTGCTCATAATATTCTTTTATTATATCAAATTTCTATGGTATCAGTTTTTATGTCTCATTTTGCATTTGTGATTTTCATAACTTTTCTCTCTTTTTTTACAGTTACTTTGGCTAAAGGATTTATAGTTATAGATTTTATTTTTAAAAAAAAATCTTTATGTTGATCTTTTCTATTGGTTTAGCCTTTATTTCACTTATTTCTGCTCTGATCTTTATGATTACGTTTCTTTCTCTTAATTTTGGGATTACTTTGTTCTTGTTTTATAGTTCTTTGAAATGAGAACATTAGGTTTATTCTTTGAGATCTTTTTCTTTTTTTGATGTAAGCATTTATTGCTATAACCTTTTCTCTGAGTCCTGATTATTGTCCTACAGGTTTTGGTATGTTGTGTTTTTACTTTTAATTGTCCCCAGAAAATTTTAAATTTTACTTTTAATTGCTTTATATAGAACTAATGGGTACTCAGAAACATGATGTTGCATTTCCATATATTTGCATACTTTCCAATGTCTGTACTATTATTGATTTCTAGTTTCATAGAATTGTGGTCAGAAACAATACTTGATATGACTTCCATTTTAAAAACTGTGTTAAGACCTGTTTTGTGGCCTGATATATGGTCTGTTTTGGGGAGAGTTGCATGTGTACCTCAAAGAAGAATGTGTATTCTGCTGCTGTTGGATATATATTCTGTATGTATCTCTTAGCTCTATTTTGTCTCTAGTGCAATTCAATTCTAATATTTCCTTATTAATTTTCTCTCTTTTTGATTGGTACATTGTTAAGGATGAGGTACTGAAGTCACCTACTATTATTGTATTTCTATCTATTTCTCTCTTCATATCCATTAAGATTTACTTTTTATTTATTTGGATTTGTTTAGGGGCTGCGATCTTGGGTGTGTATATAGTTAACATTATTATGTCTTCTTAATGAATTGATCCCTTTATAACTAAATAACGACCTTCTTTGTTTCTTGTAACAGGTTTTCACTTTATGTATATTTTATCTGATAAAAGTATAACAGCCTTGTTTTATTTTAGTTATTATTTGCATGAAATATCTCCTTCCATCCCTTTATTTTCAGCCTATGTGTGTCCTTGTGACTACAGCGGGTCTCTCATAGGAAGCATATCATTGGATAGTGCTCATTTTAAACACAGTCAGTCACTCTTTGGACGGAGAATTGACTTTTTCAGTTATTATTGATATGTAAGGACTTAACTACTGCTATTTCGTTAATTGTTTTCTGGTTGTTTTGTAGATCCTTTGTTTCCTCCTCCCTCTCTTGTTGTTTTTCTTGTCACTTGGTGTTTTTTTAGTACTAAGTTTTAATTCCTGCCTTCCTCGAGTATAGTATTTTGCTTTGGTGTTACCATGAGGTTTGCATAAAATACCTTATAGTTGTAATAGACTACTTTATGCTGTTAACAATTTAACTTCATTTGTATACAAAAACTTTAGATTTTTACCCCCCCGTTGTAATTTATTTTTTGGTGTCCCAATATATCCCTTTTTTATTATGGTTTTCTTTATAGCTTAATGCAACTATCATTATATTTTAGTGTTTTGACTTTTAACCTTCATCCTAGAGATACATATGAACGAATTCACCATAACAGTATGGGGGTATTTGAAGTTTGAGTATACATTTATCTTTACTTGTAAATTTTATACTTTTATTCGTTTTAATGTTAGTAACTATTATCTTTTTGTTTTGACTTAGGTAATTCTCTTAAGCGTTTCGTGTGATGCAAGTATAGTGGTGACAAATTTCCTTCTGCTTGTCTGAGAAAAACTTCATTTCTCCTACATTTCTGAAGGACCGCTTTGTATTTGTGTTTGTATTCTTGTGCAACGTTGTCATTGTTGTTTTCCCTTTTGTTATTTTGAAAATATTATCCAATTCTCTCCTGGACTGTAGAGGTTTCCATTATGAAATTTACCGATAGGCTAGCAGAAATTCCCTTATACATGATCTGATACTTTTCACTTGCTGTTTTAAAAATTTTCTCTTTATCTTTGACCTCTGACAGCTTAATAATGCTCCTTGGTGATGATTCTGTTGTTGTTGAAGATGTGTGGGGACCTTTGCACCTCGTGTATGCGGATGTGCATTTTACTTTCAAGTCTTGGGAAGTTTTCAGGAATTATTTTATTAAATCAGCTTTCTGTCTTTATCTCAGTCTCTAATTCTTTTGAAATTCCCTTAATGCAAAACTCTGGTTGTTTAATGGTGTCCTACAAGTCTTACAGTTGTCTTCACTCTTTTTCTCTTTTTTCCCCCTTCAAATGGGTAATTTCTTTTTTAATTGATATCTTAGTTTATTAAATTCAATAAACATTTCTTGAATATATAGTATAGTTTCATAAGTGCTGCAGTTATCAAGATGAAAGATGGGGTAATTTCAAAAGACTTATCTTCAAGTTCAGAGATTTTTTCTTCTGCTTGAACTAGTTCGCTGTTGAAGCTCTTCATTGTATTTTTATTTTATTGATTTAATTTTGCAGTTCTGTTTTTGTTTTCCATCAATAATCTCTATCTCTTTGTTAAATTTGTCATTCAGATCATGAATTTTTTTTCCCCAATTTTCTTGAATTGGGTATTTGTATTTTCTTGTATCTCACTGAGTTATCTTAAGATCATTATTTTAAAATCCTTTTCAGGAAATTTGTAAACTTCCTTTTCTTTGTGGTCAATTAATGAAGAATCATTGTGTTCCTTTGAGGGTATCATATCTTTGGATTTTTCATAGTTATCCGATCCCTGCAATGATTTCCGTACATTTTATTAAAAAAAGATACTTCTTTCAAACTTTACTGAGTAGCTTTTGTAAAGAAAGACTTCAACCTGCAGTTGGGTCTTCATGTGCCAGTAGGGAAAGTATGGTAGCTCTCGTCACAAGTAGATGCAGGAGAACACCTTTCATGTAGCATCTTCAGCTGTGCTCAATGTCAGTGATGACTGTGAATGCCTCTGTGGCCTAGGCTGTATGACTTTGTGGCAGCAGCAGGGTGAGTTTTCTGAGTCCTAGATGGCAAAGATTTTTAGGGTCTTCCCATTCTCAATTTCCCTCCCTCTAACAAGACTAAGCCAAAGGGCTCCCTCTGGTTTTGGGTCTAACACTGCCATAAGCAGCCGTAGTCTCTCTGGGTTTTAGAGTGAGTGCTAGAGTGGCTGTGGAGCCAGGGACCTAGGCTCAGAGTCTTGTGGCACCTGGGTTTTGGAGTTCAGGTTAACTCTATGAATCACAAGTGGATGTAGATTGCCCTCAGAACTCAGGTGTCTGTGACTCTGAGGCACCCCTCAGCAGCGTGGGCCTAGAAAACCAAGTGATAGCTATGACTCTAATCAGGGAGGCAGGGTAACAGCTTATAGCATTGTTCCAGCTTTGGATTCAAAAGAGTGCTCTGGAGGTTTAGGCTCAGGGAGCAGGGGACAGCTGCAATTTGGCAACCAGGGCTGATAGGGGAAAGTGGCAAATCAGGCCTGTGGCAATGAGGCATCATGTCATGGTGACTCTGAACCCTGGAATGGTGGAATACATCAGTATCCTAGACTCTGTGAGGCCAACTAGAGTGGAAGAAAGACCCCAGGATAGTGGACTACAGCTGGTTCTTGGGACCTAGAGGGTAAGGAGCAGCACAGTGATTTCTTTGGTTCTTGAAGAGAGATATTGCAGCAGTTTAGAAACTAGGGTGTTAGGCCGAGCGCGGTGGCTCAAGCCTGTAATCCCAGCACTTTGGGAGGCGAGCCAGTGGATCATGACATCAAGAGCTTGAGACCATCTTGGTCAACATGGTGAGATCCCGTCTCTACTAAAAATACAAAAAATTAGCTGGGCATGGTGGCGCATGCCTCTAATCCTAGCTACTTGGGAGGCGGAGGTTGCGGTGAGCCAAGATCGTGCCGTTCCACTCCAGCCTGGGTCACAAGAGCGAAACTCCGTCTCAAAAAAAAAAAAAAAAAAAAAACTAGGGAGTTAGCCGAGTTCTAGAGGAGCAGAGTTCTAAGGTGGTTTGGTCTGTACAGCAGTGTCTCAGCTCAGCCAATGTTCTGTTTCCCTAACATGGAGATTATGACATCAGACCATCTCTAGGCTGCACAGCTGCTTGGCTTAGCCAAGGCACTAACTAACCAGGATGTGATGTGTTCATTCAGCTCAAACCCAGGGGACAAGACTGTTTTGGGTGGCCAAGCCACTTTTTTCCTAAGATGCAAGGCACTTCTGCAGCTAAAGTGCAGGGGATCATAGCATCTTCAGCTGTGCTCAATGTCAGTGATGACTGTGAATGCCTCTGTGGCCTAGGCTGTATGACTTTGTGGCAGCAGCAGGGTGAGTTTTCTGAGTCCTAGATGGCAAAGGTTTTTAGGGTCTTCCTATTCTCAATTTCCCTCCCTCTAACAAGACTAAGCCAAAGGGCTCCTTTTGGTTTTGAGTCTAACACTGCCATAAGCAGCTGTAGTCTCTCTGGGTTTTAGAGTGAGTGCTAGAGTGGCTGTGGAGCCAGGGACCTAGGCTCAGAGTCTTGTGGCACCTGGGTTTTGGAGTTCAGGTTAACTCTATGAGTCACAAGTGGATGTAGATTGCCCTCAGAACTCAGGTGTCTGTGACTCTGAGGCACCCCTCAGCAGCGTGGGCCTAGAAAACCAGGTGATAGCTATGACTCTAATCAGGGAGGCGGGGTAACAGCTTATAGCATTGTTCCAGCTTTGGATTCAAAAGAGTGCCCTGGAGGTTTAGTCTCAGGGAGCAGGGGACAGCTGCAATTTGGCAACCAGAGCTGATAGGGGAAAGTGGCAAATCAGGCCTGTGGCAATGAGGCATCATGTCATGGTGACTCTGAACCCTGGAATGGTGGAATACATCAGTATCCTAGACTCTGTGAGGCGAACTAGAGTGGAAGAAAGACCCCAGGATGGTGGACTACAGCTGGTTCTTGGGACCTAGAGGGTAAGGAGCAGCACAGTGATTTCTTTGGTTCTTGAAGAGAGATATTGCAGCAGTTTAGAAACTAGGGTGTTAGGCCGAGCGCGGTGGCTCAAGCCTGTAATCCCAGCACTTTGGGAGGCGAGGCCAGTGGATCATGACATCTAGAGCTTGAGACCATCTTGGTCAACATGGTGAGACCCGTCTCTACTAAAAATACAAAAAATTAGCTGGGCATGGTGGCACATGCCTGTATTCCCAGCTACTCAGGAGGCTGGGGCAGGAGAATTGCCTGAACCCAGGAGGCGGAGGTTGCGGTGAGCCAAGATCGCGCCATTGCACTCCAGCCTGGGTCACAAGAGAGAAACTCCATCTCAAAAAAAAAAAAAAAAAAAAACTAGGGAGTTAGCCGAGTTCCAGAGGAGCAGAGTTCTAAGGTGGTTTGGTCTGTACAGCAGTGTCTCAGCTTAGCCAATGTTCTGTTTCCCTAACACGGAGATTATGACATCAGACCATTTCTAGGCTGCACAGCTGCTTGGCTTAGCCAAGGCACTAACTAACCAGGATGTGATGTGTTCATTCAGCTCAAACCCAGGAGGCAAGACTGTTCTGGGTGGCCAAGCCACTTTTTTCCCAAGATGCAAGGCACTTCTGCAGCTAAAGTGCAGGGGATCATAGCATCTTCAGCTGTGCTCAATGTCAGTGATGACTGTGAATGCCTCTGTGGCCTAGGCTGTATGACTTTGTGGCAGCAGCAGGGTGAGTTTTCTGAGTCCTAGATGGCAAAGGTTTTTAGGGTCTTCCTATTCTCAATTTCCCTCCCTCTAACAAGACTAAGCCAAAGGGCTCCCTCTGGTTTTGAGTCTAACACTGCCATAAGCAGCTGTAGTCTCTCTGGGTTTTAGAGTATGAGTGCTAGAGTGGCTGTGGAGCCAGGGACCTAGGCTCAGAGTCTTGTGGCACCTGGGTTTTGGAGTGCAGGTTAACTCTATGAGTCACAAGTGGATGTAGATTGCCCACAGAACTCAGGTGTCTGTGACTCCGAGGGACTCCTCAGTAGCATGGGCCTAGAAAACCAGGTGATAGCTATGGCTCTAATCAGGGAGGTGGGGTAACAGCTTATAGCATTGTTCCAGCTTTGGATTAAAAAGAGTGCCCTGGAGGTTTAGGCTCAGGGAGCAGGGGACAGCTGCAATTTGGCAACCAGAGCTGATAGGGGAAAGTGGCAAATCAGGCCTGTGGCAATGAGACATCATGTCATGGTGACTCTGAACCCTGGAATGGTGGAATACATCAGTATCCTAGACTGTGAGGTGAACTAGAGTGGAAGAAAGACCCCAGGTTGGTGGACTACAGCTGTTTCTTGGGACCTAGAGGGTAAAGAGCAGCACAGTGATTTCTTTGGTTCTTGAAGGAAAATATTGCAGTGGTTTAGAAACTAGGGAGTTAGCCGAGTTCTGGAAGAGCAGAGCTCTAAGGTTGTTTGGTCTGTACAGCAGTGTCTCAGCTCAGCCAGTGTTCTGTTTCCCTAACATGGAGATTATGACATCAGACCATCTCTAGGCTGCATAGCTGCTTGGCTAAGCCAAGGCATTGACTAACCAGGAGGTGATGTGTTGATTCAGCTCAAACCCAGGGGACAAGACTGTTCTGGGTGGCCAAGCCACTTTTTTCCCAAGATGCAAGGCACTTCTGCAGCTACAGTGCAGGGGATCATAGCATCTTCAGCTGTGCTCCATGTCAGTGATGACTGTGAATGCCTCTGTGGTCTAGGCTGTATGACTTTGTGGCAGCAGCAGGGTGAGTTTTCTGAGTCCTAGATGGCAAAGGTTTTTAGGGTCTTCCTATTCTCAATTTCCCTCCCTCTAACAAGACTAAGCCAAAGGGCTCCTTCTGGTTTTGAGTCTAACACTGCCATAAGCAGCTGTAGTCGCTCTGGGTTTTAAAGTATGAGTGCTAGAGTGGCTGTGGAGCCAGGGACCTAGGCTCAGAGTCTTGTGGCACCTGGGTTTTGGAGTTCAGGTTAACTCTGAGTCACAAGTGGATGTAGATTGCCCACAGAACTCAGGTGTCTGTGACTCTGAGGGACCCCTCAGCAGGCTGGGCCTAGAAAACCAGGTGATAGCTATGACTCTCATCAGGGAGGCGGGGTAACAGCTTATAGCATTGTTCCAGCTTTGGATTCAAAAGAGTGCTCTGGAGGTTTAGGCTCAGGGAGCAGGGGACAACTGCAATTTGGCAACCAGAGCTGATAGGGGACAGTGGCAAATCAGGCCTCTGGCAATGAGACATGATGTCATGGTGACTCTGAACCCTGGAATGGTGAAATACATCAGTATCCTAGACTCTGTGAGGCCAACTAGAGTGGAAGAAAGACCCCAGGATGGTGGACTACAGCTGGTTCTTGGGACCTAGAGCGTAAGGAGCAGCACAGTGATTTCTTTGGTTCTTCAAGGGAGATATTGCAGCTGTTTAGAAACTATGGTGTTAGTCCAGGCGCAGTGGCTCAAGCCTGTAGTCCCAGCACTTTGGGAGGGCCTGGCCGGTGGATCATGACATCTAGAGCTCGAGACCATCTTGGTCAACATGGTGAGACCCCGTCTCTACTAAAAATACAAAAAATTAGCTGGGCATGGTGGCGCGTGCCTGTAATCCTAGCTACTTGGGAGGCTGGGGCAGGAGAATTGCCTGAACCCAGGAGGCGGAGGTTGCAGTGAGCCGAGATCGTGCCATTGCACTCCAGCCTGGGTCACAAGAGCGAAACTCCGTCTCAAAAAAAAAAAAAAAAAACTAGGGAGTTAGCCCAGTTCTAGAGGAGCAGTGTTCTAAGGTGGTTTGGTCTGTACAGCAGTGTCTCAGCTTAGCCAATGTTCTGTTTCCCTAACACGGAGATTATGACATCAGACCATCTCTAGGCTGCACAGCTGCTTGGCTTAGCCAAGGCACTAACTAACCAGGATGTGATGTGTTCATTCAGCTCAAACCCAGGGGACAAGACTGTTTTGGGTGGCCAAGCCACTTTTTTCCCAAGATGCAAGGCACTTCTGCAGCTAAAGTGCAGGGGATCATAGCATCTTCAGCTGTGCTCAATGTCAGTGATGACTGTGAATGCCTCTGTGGCCTAGGCTGTATGACTTTGTGGCAGCAGCAGGGTGAGTTTTCTGAGTCCTAGATGGCAAAGGTTTTTAGGGTCTTCCTATTCTGAATTTCCCTCCCTCTAACAAGACTAAGCCAAAGGGCTCCCTCTGGTTTTGAGTCTAACACTGCCATAAGCAGCTGTAGTCGCTCTGGGTTTTAAAGTATGAGTGCTAGAGTGGCTGTGGAGCCAGGGACCTAGGCTCAGAGTCTTGTGGCACCTGGGTTTTGGAGTTCAGGTTAACTCTGAGTCACAAGTGGATGTAGATTGCCCACAGAACTCATGTGTCTGTGACTCTGAGGCACCCCTCAGCAGCGTGGGCCTAGAAAACCAGGTGATAGCTATGACTCTTATCAGGGAGGCAGGGTAACAGCTTATAGCATTGTTCCAGCTTTGGATTAGAAAGAGTGCTCTGGAGGTTTAGGCTCAGGGAGCAGGGGACAGCTGCAATTTAGCAACCAGAGCTGATAGGGGAAAGTGGCAAATCAGGCCTGTCGCAATGAGACATCATGTCATGGTGACTCTGACCCCTGGAATCGTAGAATACATCAGTATCCTAGACTCTGTGAGGCCAACTAGAGTAGAAGAAAGACCCCAGGATGGTGGACTACAGCTGGTTCTTGGGACTTAGAGGGTAAGGAGCAGCACAGTGATTTCTTTGGTTCTTGAAGAGAGATATTGCAGCGGTTTAGAAACTAGGGTGTTAGTCCGGGCGCAGTGGCTCAAGCCTGTAATCCTAGCACTTTGGGAGGGCCTGGCCGGTGGATCATGACATCAAGAGCTCGAGACCATCTTGGTCAACATGGTGAGACCCGTCTCTACTAAAAATACAAAAAATTAGCTGGGCATGGTGGCACATGCCTGTAATTCTAGCTACTTGGGAGGCTGGGGCAGGAGAATTGCCTGAACCCAGGAGGCGGAGGTTGCAGTGAGCCGAGATCGTGTCATTGCACTCCAGCCTGGGTCACAAGAGCGAAACTGTCTCAAAAAAAAAAAAAAAACAAAAAAAACTAGGGAATTAGAGTTCTAGAGGAGCAGAGTTCTAAGGTGGTTTGGTCTGTACAGCAGTGTCTCAGCTCCGCCAGTGTTCTGTTTCCCTAACATGGAGATTATGACATCAGGCCATCTCTAGGCTGCACAGCTGCTTGGCTTAGCCAAGGCACTAACTAACCAGGAGGTGATGTGTTGATTCAGCTCAAACCCAGGGGACAAGAGTGTTCTGGGTGGACAAGCCACTTTTTTCCTAAGATGCAAGGCACTTCTGCAGCTAATGTGCAGGGGATCATGGCTCTTCTAGACGGCCAAGGCAGCATTTCCCAGGAGGCAGACTATAGCGTCAAATCACTCACTGGAGGAGCGTGACAGCTCTGAGTGGCCTAGGTACTGTTCTCCCAGGAGGCAGATTGCTGTTTCAGTTCAGCCACAAGGGTCAGGGTGTGGCAGTAAATGAGAGGAGTAGATGGAGTGGCTCTGCCAAACCACCATTTTCCCTGGAGGCATTGCATGCTTCAGCCCTGGCCCTGAGGGGCAGGGGACAGCTGTAACCAGAAGAGGTAGATGTGGTGGCTCGTTTGCAACTTGGCTTCATGCAAGAGGATGTAGCAGCAGGTTGGCTCATTGATGTTGGTCCACCAGGTAGGGGTGGTTGAGCTCTGGAATGAGAGGGTGCTGCGGCCACTCACCCCTGAAAAGGGACATCATCTAGCAGGAGTTCCAATTTCAAGAAAGCCTAGCACAGTAGCTGTGTTGACCGAAGCAGGTGGCGTGTAGTGTTAGCTCCTTTTCAGGAGGAAGCACAGCTGTGAGTACTCGGTTGGGCTTACTGCCTGTGAGGTCACATTCTTGCATGAGGAAGTTCCCTCCTGGTTCTGGCTGCTCCTGGCTGGGGAATAGGGTGGTGGAGGCCAGGTGTTTACTTCTATTCTCTGTAGCCATCCTGGGTTTATATGCTTTGCAGAGTTTCTGCTACTCTTTTGATGTACTCAAGTACTTTCCTTTGCTTACTTTAATCAAATATAGTTGTTTATTATTTTGACTGTCTTTCTAGGGTGAGGAGACCAAAACTGAGGGCTTCTAGATGGCTGTCGTGCAAATGTTCCTCTTGAAGTATTTTGAATTTGGGTCATTCTAATAGGTGAGTAGTCAAGTCTCATTTTTATTTGGATTTTCAATTTCATAATGGCCTATGATATTGAACATGTTTTCGTATCCATGCCATCTGTGTATCTTTGATGAGATGTCCACTCAGATCTTTTCCCATTTTTAAATTGGGTTGTTTGCTTTCTTACTGTTGAATTTTAAGAATTCTTTGTATATTTTGGATAACTGTCCTTTATTAGGTCTGTATTTTGCAAGTATGTTCTCCCAGTCTCTTCCTTTTCTCATTCTCTCCATTTATTTCACAGAGCAAAAGCTTTTAATTTTTATTACCTTCAGCCTATCAATTGTCTTTCTTGTGTCATGGTTTTAATATTGTATCTAAAAAGTCATTTCCCTACGCAACATCACCTGGATTTTCTCCTGTACTTTCTTTTAGGAGTTGTAGAGTTTTCCATTTTACTTTAGGTTTATGATATATTATGAGCTAATTATTGTGAACGGTGTGAAGGTCTGGATCTAGACCCATCCTTTATTTTTTTTGTTTGAATGTTCAATTGTCCCACCATTTGTTGAAATGACTATTGCATTGCTTTCGTTCCTTTGTCAATGATCAGTTGAATATATTGATATGGATGTACATTTGGGCTTTCTGTTCTGTCCGATTTATCTATTTGTCTGTTGTTTCACTAACACTTCACGGTCTTGATTAATAAAGATTTATACTAAATCTTGAAGTCAGGTAGGGTCAGTAATCCAACTTTATTTTCCTTCACTATTGAGTAGGCGATTCTGTTTTATTTATTTATTTATTGCCTTTCCATATGAACTTTGAGGTAAGTTTGTCAATATTCAGAAAATAACTTGAAGAGATTTTGGTGGTGGCAACTATATTGAATCTATAGACCCAGTTTGGAAATAAATGATATCTTGGCAATATTGAATATAACTAGTGAAAAACGTGAACTCTCTCTCCATTTAGTTTTTGATGGCTTTCATTAGGGTTTTATATTATGCCTCATAAAGATTAAATACATCTCTTGTTAGATTTGTACCTAAGTATTTAATTCGGGGAATGGTAATGTAAATAATAGTGTTTTTAATTTCAAGTTCCATTTGTTTATTGCTGATATATAAAAAAGCAATTGACTTTTGGAATACAAACATTGTATTCTGCAACCTTGCTGTAAGTGCCTATAGTTCCACATGTTTTCTTATAGATTCTTCCAGATTTTCTACATAGAAAATAATGCTATCTGCAAACAGTTTTATTTATTTCTTCCTAATGCTTTTTCTTCATCTATTTGTGTGCTTTTTTCTTTTTCGATATGATGAATGACAATAATTTATTTTCTAGTAGTTAAGTAGCATTGCATACTTGGAATAAAACGTATCTGGCTGTGGTATTCCTTTTATACTTTGTTGGATTCATTTTGCTTACGTTTTACTGAGGATTTTTGAATCTATGTTTATGAAAGATATTAGCCTGACATTTTCTTTTCTTAAAATGTCTCTGGCTGGTTTTGATATTAATGTTGACTTCATAGAATGATTTAGGAAGTATACCATCTTTTTCTGTCTTCTTGAAGAGATTATAGAGAATTGGTACAATTTTCTTCTGAAATATTTGATGGAATTTACGAGTGAACTTATCTGAACCCAGTGCTTTCTGTTTTGGAAGTTTATTAATGTTTAATAAATTTAATTAATATTAATTTATTCAGATTATTTCTTTTTATATGAATTTTGCAGATTGTATTTTTCAAGGACTTGATCTATTTCATCTAGTTTTTCAAATTCGTGAAATTCTAAATTTCTGAAATTAGATTTGTTTATAGTATTCCTTTATTATCCCTTCTGTGCCCAGGGGATCTGTAGTGATGACTTACCTTTTATTTCTGATATTAGTGTTTTGTGTTTTCTCTCTTATCCTTTACCTCTATGGTTAGCATGGCTAAAACTTTATAAATTTTATTGATCTACTCAAGTAAATAGCTTTTGGTTTTATTGATTTTCTCTACTGATTTTCTGTTGGTTCACTGATTTCTGGTTTAATTTTTATTATTTCGTTTCTGCTGCTTACTTTTTGGATTTAATTACTCTTCTTTTTCTAATTTCCTAAGGTAGAAACTTGGAGCATTGATGTAAGATTTTTTTAAAATTTTCTTATAAAAGCATTCAATGCTATAAATTTCTAAGCACTGCTTTCACTGTGTCTCACAAATGTTGATAAGTTGCATTTTCATTTTCATTTAGTTCAAAATATTTTTTAAGAAATTCCCAGCTTTATTGACACATGCCTTAGTTTTTTTTTTTTTTTTTTAATTGTTGTTGCTATAACAGTACACCAGATACTGGGTAATTTATAATTAAAATATATGTATTTGACTCACAGTTCTGATGGTTCAGATTTCAAGATTGGGCGTCTGTACTTGGAGAGGGCCTCTTGCTGCTTCCACTCATAGCAGAAAGTAGAAAGGGTGTGGGCATATGCAAAGAGATCACAGGGCAGATAAGAGAGGAAGAGAGGGTCTAATAAGCCAAACTCACTTTTATAACAACCCACTTTCCAGTAACTTATTTAGTCCCATGAGACTGAGAACTCACGCCTAGAAGAGGGCACTAATCTAGAGGGCGCTAGTAAGGAATCTGCTTACATTATCCATCTTTTCTTGCATGTTGTCTACTTTTCAAATAAAAAGCCTTTGCCCATTACTCATAGTTTTGTTTGTTTGTTTAAATTTCTGGTTGGTTAATTCTAGCATTCCTTCCATATCTGACTCTGGTCCTGATGCTTGTTCAATCTCTTCAAACTGTGTATTATTTCTTTTAGTATGCATTGCAATTTCTTATTGAATAGTCAACATGGTGTTTTAGGGGAAGAAGGAACCAGAATAAACAAATATGTCTTTTTAAATGTAGTAGTTAGATGTGTGGAAAAGTATATTATAGTCCTATGATTTGATCTTAGCCTTCAGATGAGCTTATGTCCCTGATTGTGAATTTCACTAGTAAATATCAGAACTTTTCCCTTCTTAGATGGGGTAGAATAGCTAGAGTGAGCTAAAATTAAGTGTTTTCCTTTCCCCACATGGAAACGTGTAGCAGGCCTCTACATCTGGAATTGGCTATTTTTCTTCCCTGAAGTAGGTTAGTCTCTGAGAAAGCCACAGCAGCTTGGACTCTAATAAAATAGTTTTTCTTAAAGGGCAGGCCTCATTTAGAACAGGATGCTCCAGCATATTTCAGAATAATTTTTTCCCTCCTCCTGCTGGACACTTACAGGGATTTTTCTCTGATATTTACTGTGTGGGGGTCACCCTATGACTGAGTTCATCCCCTGATTTTTAACCCTCAGAGTTACCTACACCGAGTCTCCAAAAATCCATCAATCATAGTTTAGGATTTTCTATTCAGGCAGGTGTTCCCATGAAGGTTTCTGTTCATGGGATTCTCCTCTTATAAATTATCATTCTCTTTACTTGCCCATCTGCCTTTCTAAATTGTACAAGCAGAAGTATTCCCTGTGATCTTCTTCTCCGATGAATTTAAGAAGAGTTGCACAGTTTTTTAGTTTATTTTCTTACTTATTGTTAGTATAGTGTGACAAATTTTGTGCTTCTTACATGCAGGCCCAGAAAGTCCAGCCATGAAATTTTAAGTGAAGGGCCTCTTTGATTTCAGGATCATTTTAAAGCAATTATGCTCTATAATCTTTATATATAAAGTTACTTTTAAATTAAATCAACTTCATATATATTTAACTTTCCACAGTGAATAATTTCTTGATAAAGACCACACTCAGAGTAATAAACAGTTACCAATGGTAAAGATTAAGGCATAGTTTACGACATGCTAATTCAAGCCCTGAAGTTCTGGGACTGAAACTAAAAGGATACTTACTATTAAAAAGGAACAAGTGGATCTGGGAAAAAAATGCAGTTTGCAGAAATGAGCAAAACTGAGTGCATAGAATTCAAGCTAATGATGGTACGCATGTGATCTTCTAGATGATAAAGGGTTATAGAAAGTTGATGAACAATAATTAGCATGATCCTATGTTTCAGTGTGTCAGGAACAGTCCCAGTCTATAACTATCTCTTAAGCATATTTATTAATAGCAAACCTGATTTGATTTATACTTAAAATTTTAGGATTACCTTAGTAATAGTTGACACCTGTAAAATAATAACCTAGTATCATAAAAACCATTTTTATTGGAAACTGGAGAAGAAAGTAAGTGTTGATATGTTAGCGAAACTATTAATTCTCTAGGTTAATGGAGCACGTTTTGGGGTGATTTCAGTATCTTCCATCAGTTTCAATAACATCAGCTACTGCTGATGAACAAAGATGCATCGTCTATTATATTTGAGATATAGATCCAGTTTTCTAGTTGCTCCCTGGACATTTTCACTTTGATGTTTTACAGCTTCACTGATACTAAGTCCCAAAGAAGTATTTTCTTTCCCAAATTTTCCTTCATTATTACTGTCAATGTCATTATCATTCAGTACTCACTTAAACCATTAGCTTGTGGCACCTGAACTTCCCTCTGTCTGTCTCCCTTAGAACAAAAGAATCACTATGCCTTTACTCTAAAAAGTCTCAGAACTGCTTTTGTTTAGGCCCTCATTTTTTTGTCCCAAAATGTACTTTTTTTTCCACATCTTCCTAACTCTACCACCAATTGCATATATTACATAAATTTTTTAAATGGATCATATCCGACTCCTACTTGAAATCTTGAGTATTTTCCCATTGCTTTTAGCATCTTAAGCCATACTCCTGGGAATAGCATGCAAGGTCCTTCATAATATGGCCCAAACCCATTTTCATCTTGCACCTTCTCCCACTGCCCATAGCTCTGACAAAATAGACTGACGTTTTTATGTTGATGCTTCTGTCCACATGAAAATTGGTTCTGGATGTGACACTTCTTTCTCCAACTAACAAATGTTATTTCATCCACCAAATATATTCTTTATCAGGAAGAATTTCCCTAACACTGCAACCTGACTTTGTCTCTACCTTGTGCGTGGTCTCCTAGTACAGTATTCGTAATTCTGCCATAGCTGTTAGATCATTGTATTGTTTATTTACTCATTCTGTTTCCTCAGAGAGGAAGGCAGCCTCAAGAGTGATGTGTGCTTCATTTTTGTCTTCAGCAGTTGACATAGTGTCTAACCATGAGCAGATTCTCAAGTTCTTTTTTACTAAAATAAATTAATCTTCATTGTTTTAATTGTTTGCTTAATAACTTAACGTTGAAAGGCTAGGACAGTTGCTGGAAGGGTAACTATAGGTGCATAATTACCTTTCAAAGGTTTACACTGCTTAACTTGTACCAGGAAAGAACCAGAATAAAGTTCTACATTGTTAATTAGAAGCAAGAAATCAGGATTCTTTCTAATCTCCCACTGTGGATAAGAATTAAAGTTTGTGTAGCATGATATCCAGGACATAAAAGATGCTTGCTACATGACAGCCAAGATGAACTTTTAAAAACTGGAATCTAGGTTAAATCCTCGATTATTGGCAGATGCGATTCTCAAATTATCTTTTTAGGCAACAGATGCAACTTATTAAAAATGTAATGCTCCAGCAAAGAACTACTGAAAATGAATCAAACAGAAACTTGCCCCCGCTTAGGGTATACTATAGGGTTGTCATATATTTATCGCAGTCTGCTTTCTCTAACCATGGATTCTTTAATATTTCTATAATGCTCGATGCTAACCAAAGTGTACAGATGTTTCTTTGCGAAGGTGAAGCTCTTGACAGCTCTGGAAAGTAGGTAGGACAAGTGTAACTTTCTTAGTTATAGAGAAGGGAACTGAGTCACAAGACAGGAAAAGCTTAGGATCACAGAGCAAGCTAATGACAGAATTGGGAAAAGTGCTTATCCTGGTTCTATTCCAGTTTCCTTTCTTCACTTAATGTTATTTCATTCAAAATAACAAAAAAAGATATTTTATCAAATGATGAGCCATATAAAAACTTTGCTTTTGCTTGCAATGTCTGTGACAGGAAACAGGATTAATACATATAAGTCATGTTTAAACTACAGATGTTTAAAAAAGCATCTTAGATGACTCTCAGTAAAACTAAAAATTCAGTTAAAGTAATCTGTTCTGGCTGAGTAGGTTTTTACGGTAATAACAACTACAGTAAGACTTGACCTTGAATTTCCACGATGTCCTTCTTTTCCAGAGTTCAGAATGCCATCACAAAAGTTATCTGACATACTAGTGATGGACCTGAGAGGGTCTGTCATAGAGAACATCTATTCAGAGTAGGCTGGGTCTGTTATTGACTCTTAAAATTAAGATAATCAATGAATCTGCACTGCGGCTCATTCACTGTCATGCTCAGCAGCAACCTCCATCTGAAGGCATTTAATTCATTTGATGTTCTAAACATATCGGATGCTGTACAGGCCATTTTATAAATGGATTCTATCAATCCTACAATAAGCCTTATATTCTTATTAATGCAATATAAATATTAAGGATTTTCTTTCTACCTGTCATGCTAAAGTTAGTGCTAAATGCTCTAGCTAGCAAATAATAGTGAGACACCAAAACACTGAATTTTCTGCAGGTAGCCTTGTTTCCTGAGATACAGATAAACTTTTCTTTTAACCCCTCAGCTAATTCTTTCTGCCACCCATTCTAACCAGGGAGCATATTAATTACTCTCATTCCCCACAAGTTTAGCCTTATGAATAAATAATACATCTACTTTTCTCTAAAAAAATGTAACAACTTTTAAGTCTTTCCAAGAAGATGGTTCCCATCCTTCTTTTAGTTGGAGACACAACCCCACTGACTTAGATGGAAGATTCTAGTGTAACAATCATACTGTGTTCATTGACTTGCTTGGCCAACTGAACAATCCTTCTCATTCATCAGGCAGTAAAGAACTCACCCCAAACTTGGCCCACATGCCACTATGGGCACCAGCAAACCTGGCCTCTGTGGAGGATTATAAGGGCATTTCAGGCTGTTGGTATCCTGCTTCAGTTTAATCACATAGCTCTAGTTTGGAGGTCAGATCCTGAGTCAATTAAATTACTTTTGCAAAGTCACAGAAACTGTAGAATTTTTTTCCCAAGCTTGAAAATAGCGCCTACTGTAAAGTAACTAAATAGAAAACAAGTTGTAGTTACAATAACAAACTGAGAATTGAAGTGGGGGATGAGTGAAATAGGCAAAGGAATAATCAGACATTCAAGCAGCAATTTTAAAAATAAAATTATACGGCCATTTTCTTTTTTTATTTTTCTTTTTTTTTTTTTTTTTTTGAGACGGAGTTTCGCTCTTGTTACCCAGGCTGGAGTGCAATGGCGTGATCTCGGCTCACTGCATCCACCTCCTGGGTTCAAGCAATTCTTCTGCCTCAGCCTCCTGAGTAGCTGGGATTACAGGCACACGCCACCGTGCCCAGCTAATTTTTTGTATTTTTAGTAGAGACGGGTTTCACCATGTTGACCAGGATGGTCTTGATCTCTTGACCTCGTGATCCACCCGCCTCGGCCTCCCAAAGTGCGGGGATTACAGTATATGGCCATTTTCGATGCTTATTTCATTCTTCTTTGCTGCTATCATTAAATGTATTTGTTATATAAAATACTGGTCACATGATAAACATGTATATATATTTAAACATATAATATGTTTGAAATAAAATTTAATGAAGTCCCAGGGAATGTTATTTCAGATTCTGAGGCTTTGGAAGTGTATTCCCAACGGGAAAAGATGATGTTATAAAGCTTTCTGTTTAAACTGTTAAAATTCGAGGATTCTTTCATGAAATGACAGCTAGAACCTTGAACAGAGCTCAGATTTCTTGGCAGAATCTTCAAACTAGAATACGTCTGGGAAGTTCCCTTGATAGCAAAAGTTGTAACTGATCTTGTGACTGAATTTCTGAGAGTTAAAAATATATTCGCTGAGTGCTATTGTCAGTACCAACAATATTATTAAGATGTGGCAAGTTTATAACTAGTTTAACGTCTAGAATAGAAAGACCTGCAAGTGGCAAAAATCACTGTCCAGGATCAGTTTCAAGAAAAGTTTGTTTAAAATTACCTCCTGTTTTAATCATTTCAGAGAATGAAAGAAGAGGTGAAGAGAGGATAGCAAAGGAAAGGAAAAGAGAAAAAAGTACCCCAAGCCAGAAATGTTTCCATAGGTGTGATTAGCTATTTCACAGCCATATTGTTGCTTCCCTTAATGCTAGAAAACTAAGAATAAAGAAAGTTGCCTGTAATCCTAGCACTTCGGGAGGCTGAGGTGGGTGGATCACGAGGTCATGAGATCGAGACCATCCTGGTCAACATGGTGAAACCCCGTCTCTACTAAAAATACAAAAAATTAGCTGGGCATGGTGGCACGTGCCTGTAATCCCAGCTACTCAGGAGGCTGAGGCAGGAGAATTGCCTGAACCCAGGAGGTGGAGGTTGCGGTGAGCCAAGATGGTGCCATTGCACTCCAGCCTGGGTAACAAGAGTGAAACTCCGTCTCAAAAAGAAAAAAGAAAAAAAGTTGCTTTCCTTTTAGTGTAGTTCAGTATTCCAAATTTGTACCCTCTCGATTTAAATTTATAATCGTTATTTAATCGTAAGGACTAATTTACGGTTAGAAAATTGAGGAACACTGCATCACCACTAAGAATATTTTTGATTATCATTATTACCATTGTTATTATTTTCTGTCTGGTAAGATGGAGGAGGTAGCACTGCATAAAATCATAAAAGGATCTCTTTATGCTTCCTATTCCTCCTAGGCAGGTATTCATTATAATAAACTAGACTTGCATACACAATCAGAAATCAACATCCTTTTGAAGATATCAGTAAGGAAATGTATCATTAATCTGCTTTAGGCCAATTATTCTGTATCAAATAGCATGTGGGCAACGCTGTGTTTTCATAACTTAGATTTTGTCATAGTCTCCTTTGGATCCTGTTCTAATCTTGCACGGTAAGTAATGGTTTCCTTATTACTGGTGCCATACAGCTCTTCTCTTTTTCTTATTACCCTCCTTTAAAATAAAAAGGTTAATCTGTTCATGATATTTATTTATATATAGACATGCATTTCTATATCAATATATTATGAGAAATAAAAATAGGTAAACTATCCATGTGGCATAACATTTAGAAGATTGAATACAAAAGGATATTAATTGGAAAACTAGTCTTTCCCTTACTCACCAGGCATCCAGATTCTCAGAAACTGTCATAAGTGTCTTGAATGTTTTTAAAACTTTCAATGTATTTGCAAGCATAAATGTGTATGTAGTTATATGTGAGTTTGTACATTTTTAATACATTCGGGCATTGCACAGTTTTCAGTAATATGTATGTGTGTTTAATTATAAACACACATTTTAGAAATGATTCCCTAAAATAATCTATAGATTTGTCCCATTATTTTTAAAGTTGGCACAGCATTCCAGTATAAATATAACCTCAATATTTTAAAATGCTTTTATTTGTCTTGTTTAATGATTCTTGCCCTAAATTCGATCTTTCCTAAATTAAGACTATAATTACTTTGTTTGCTTTTTATTGATAGAGGATCTCCCTCAAAATTTAATAAACTTATAGTCATGTTTTAATTCTTAGATTTAAGCTTTTACTGAGCATAAACTTTCATGTTGTTGAATACACTGTTGGTTGTCTACCCAATGGCCATCCTCCACCACTTTTATTTCCTTTGTCTAGAAGCAAAGGAAGCAGAAATGATAGAAGCAGAAAATTATTGCCACTCCTCTCTAAATTCCTGTGGGGCAGGGGTTAGCTATGTGAGCAAGTCCCCGGTAAAAAGAGTGTCTGCCAGGGAAGTTCTGGGAAGCATTTTCTTCAAGGCTAAAGGAAATGGTGTGCATGAAGAAATCCATGTTGATCTTATTTCTTTGAAAGATGTGTGAGAATGAAATGCTTGGAACTACCTTGCATCCTTGATGTGACAACGCTGCAGACGGCATGATAAGGGTGGCTATGTGAAAAGAGGAACAAAGTTATCTTGAGTCACAATTCCACATTCATTTCACTTGTCTCCAGATTTCTTGTTATGTGTGGAAAAATAAACTTTGTCTTCACATGATTCTTAGTTGGGCATTTCGTGACTGGCAGTCAAAGACATTCGAACTCACAATGTCTCTAACATACTGCTAAGCACTGTGCATGCGAGAGTACATGCATACTCTCTTTGTATCTGAGATAGACTCCACGTCTTTCTGTATTCATCTTGTAGTTCTTTACTTGCTGAGTACCTTAGTCTACTTTTTTGTTGTTGCTATCAAGGAATACCTGAAGCTGGGTAATATGTTTTTAGAAAGAGGGTTATTTGGCTCAGAGTTCTGCAGACTGTATGAGTTGCATGGCACTAGCCTCTGCTTGATTTCTGATGAGGGCCTCAGGCTGCTTCCACTCATGGTAGAAGGCAAAGTGGAGCTGGCTGTGCAGAGATCATGTGGTGAGAGAGGATGCAAGAGAGATGGGGTTAGGTGCCAGACTCCTTTCAACAAACAGCTCTCTAAAGAGCCCTTAGAAAACTAATAGAGGGAGAATGCACTCCCTTCCAACAAGAAAGGGCATTAATCAGCCTATCACTGACAGATACGGCTCCATAACACACACACCTCACATTAGGGAGGTAGGGATAAGATTAATGATGAAGGCACATGCGATAGATATTTTTACGTAATTTGAGTATGAACCTTTTTTGCAGGGGTTGGTTAAGGTAGTAGTAATTGGTAATATTGAGGGATTAGGGCTATTACAAGAGTGGAAAAACACACGCTTGTTACTTTTATCTGGAGTTGTACCAGTGTTTTTGGTTCCTAAGACCAATGGATGACTAATCCTTTAACCATTAAGAAAGCCATGTTGTTAGGCATGGGGGCATGAGTAAGCAGTTCTTGGATACTTTCTCGGTAGATAAGAAGTTGCAGGTTTCTATTACTAGGTCCATAATCTAAAGTTTTGGTTAAACTATAGCTACAGCATGAAAATCCCATCATAATTGTAGCCTTTAAGGATATAGGAAGATAGGTGCAGGATGTATAAATATGAATGTATTTTCTCATGTAAAGGAAGGTTTAATACTGTTAGTGTAATATGCAAGTGTCCTCATTGTGTTGTGATTAGCATAGATAGGAAGTAAAGGGCTGTCATTAGGATATTAAGTCCTGTAAGCATAAGAGCGACATTTAATCAGGAGAAGGAAGCCACAGTTACAAAAAGTTCTCCTCTCCACCTCCAACTTTGGGAATCGAATTTCAACATGAGATTTGGAGGGGACAAATATCTAAAGTATAGCATTACCTAATGGACATTTTTACTAGAATCCTGTGTTAACAATTACTTTGGTTATGCACCCTTATAACCATTAGTGAACAATATCTATCTTTATACTCCATGATAAAATAAAGATAATAGTTATTAGCAGAGCTACTGATGACTTTTTTTATAACAGGCTTTAAAATTCAAAAAATACTTATGAATAGGGGTAAAATATTACTACCTAAAATCTCATTCTGCATAATTCTCTTTTTCTTGGCAAAAAGGCTGATTTCCTTTGTGAAATGAAAATGCCTAAAAAACATAAAAGACCTTAATGACATGTGGCTTTTTAAAATTGCATTTTATGATACTAATGCATTAAGTCCAAGATAAGCTCCATTTATGGGGTTTCTTTTAGTATTTTAGAGAAACAATACTCATTAAAGGTCAATAACATTGCTTGTTTTTTAAAGAAAGAATATAGTGTATTTTATGTTAGTCTTTTTCTTAAGAAATGGGATGAAGATATTAAGAAAAATGTGATTGCAGTAAAAGTTTATCTGACTTCCATCTCCTGAATACCTAGAGACATTAGAAGGGATACGAACAGTGGTTTGGCCAAAAGTTCTGATTAGGTACCCTCTGGCAGGAAGCGCTGATGTGGCAAACCCCAGACAAGTCTTTTGGAAAAAGAATATTCAAGTCTCAGCCACAAAAATCAGCACATAGCATAAAGGGCAGGGATGTGTGTATTTCTGCAAGAAGCAATGGCCAACCTCAAACAAGATTTGAAAGGCGTATAAGTCAGAAGAAAGTAGCTCCCGGATGTTTACTGTGAATGATTCTATCTGCAGGTGAGTAGATGGCAAATGAACGTGTTAGAGTGCAATAACAGAACAGAGTCTAAGCAAAATGGAATTCTGCATTCAGAAACTGACATAGGAAAGGATCATGCTTTATTGATAATTCTTCAGACCCTGACTGTATTCTATTCTCTAAAATGGTACGGATAGTTAAATAATGAAACAAAGCAACATACAAGGAACCATATACCCAATCAGCTAATAAAAGTCAAAGTGAATGGCTGCTCTACAAGATCCACTTGTAGCTACGTGGTAGCCTCTTCATCGTAGAAAGGTCAGAGGAAAATGTAAACAACAAGGATTGTGGGATGAAAGTGCCATTGAAAAATTTTAAAGGAAGAATTAGATGGGACTAATGCAGTCACTTCATATTTGTTTGATAGTCATGAAGCTATAAAATCCATTGAGAAGGAATGCATAAACATTCTATTGCAGTTAATTATGTGGCATTACTATGAAAATAACTATTAAATTTTAGAGTCATAAATACTTTTACTGCTACAATTAGACAGTGAAAAAGAATTGTTACAATTCACTGGCACTGTTCAAAGTTAATCTCCATGATCCTGTTTCACAATGCATTTATGACAGCGTAATCTCATCTCCACTATGTAAATTGAGTTGTATCTTATTTTCTTCTTTCATTTGCAGCACATTTTGCTGGTGGTGGCTAGATGAATGTTTGGGTGATAGATAATTTCGTTGCCCTCCAGCCCTTGATGTCTAGTATAGCACAATCAGGGAATCGGTGTCACATTAAGGCAATTCTTATAATATAATCAAAGTTCTCATGTTGTACTCTCCTTTAGATGAAACAAACTAATGAAATATATTGACCCTCTTCATGCACTTCTGAAGCAAAATGACTAAGAGGTATTGAGACGACATGAAATACGTTGACATTGATTGTGAAGTCGGCATTTCCCAGTCACATTGGGGGCTGATTAAAGTGTCACATTGACAATATAGCCCCGTTTGAACAGGAAATTAATACTAGCTTGGTGGCTAAAAGAATCTTCTTCCACAAGGAAACTTGCATCGTCTTTAATCCTTCTTAGAGAAAAAAAAAGGTCACATCTTTTGCACTAGCAGGGCCTCGGTTTTCTTGTTATAAAATAATAATCAGAAGTGTCAACACTGTAGTTATGTTTCAAAAAAAAAAAAAGAAAGGTACCAGCCATGTGCAGTGGCTCAGGCCTGTAATCCCAACACTTCGGGAGGTTGAGGCATGTGGATTGCTTGTGGTCAGGAGTTCAAGACCAGTCTGGCCAAAATGGTGAAACCCTGTCTCTACTAAAAGTAGAAAAAAAATTATCCAGGCATGGTGGCACACACCTGTAATCTCAGCTACTCGGGAGGCTGAGGCAGGCAAATTGCTTGAACCACGGAGCTGGATGTTGCAGTGAGCTGAGATCTCACCACTGCACTCCAGCCTGGGTGTCGGAGCGAGACTCCATCTCAAAAAAACCAATAGGATGCCCATTGTGTTTCAAGTTTATTTTGGTTATGAATAACACTAAAAAATGAGGAGATGAAATAGAAATTTTTGAATCTTTCACTAACTCATTTGAGTGGGAATTTAGTTTAAATACTAAAAGATTAAAACATGAATATCAGATAAATGTGAGCTTTATTTCTGATATATAGGATAAAAAAAGAATGATTTGATTCTGAATATAATGAGAATATAATGATTCTGAAATTCTGATAGTTTGATATTATACCCGGACATTTAACTTCATTGGCAGTAAATTTCTCTTTGTAGAAGCTACCACTTGCCGCTATTCTAGGATTCATAATGTAAAAGAATCTACAAGATAAAGATCAAAGCATGGACACACCAGATTTGCTAAGCTCTAACATCCTGTTTGCCGTTGTCGGGGGGGGCGGAGGAAATTATTACTCTTCAGTTTCAGGTTTTCCATCGCTTCATTAATTTCCCTTCTATTCTTGGTCGGTAATTCACTCAATAGATAATACAATGTTGACATTCCTTCTTAGTAGATGAGTAACTGTCACTTGTGTAGGAGAGGCATTTTGCTAGGTAAGCCATATGGGAGGGATGAGACAGATGGAGAAGGTGGGATGGGGAGATGTGCAACTAGGTCTGTCTGTCTGAAAGTCCAGCCATGGTAAGATCAAAAAGTGGCCGGGCGCGGTGGCTCACGCCTGTAATCCCAGCACTTTGGGAGGCCGAGGCGGGTGGATCACGAGGTCAAGAGATCGAGACCATCCTGGTCAACATGGTGAAACCCCGTCTCTACTAAAAATACAAAAAAATTAGCTGGACATGGTGCTGGGTGCCTGTAATCCCAGCTACTCAGGAGGCTGAGGCAGGAGAATTGCCTGAACCCAGGAGGCAGAGGTTGCTGTGAGCCGAGATCGTACTATTGCACTCCAGCCTGGGTAACAAGAGCGAAACTCCGTCTCAAAAAAAAAAAAAAAATCAAAAAGTAAGCATGCAGGCCGGAGTTCCTCTTGCCTGAATCAGAACCCAAATTCAGCATTGTTCCTACATTATTTACATTCCCCTTTGCTGCCCTTCTGTCTCTGTCACTACTGTGCTACAAAAATTGGGTGGCAATTTCCATCTGTGGCTATTCTTTTCTCTTGCCCTTTCCCGAAAAATGTCCTCTGGTTATAATTTGATAATTTTGTCACTGTGCCTAATAGCGAAAAGAGTATCAGGAATCGATATTTCAGTCCAACCTCACCCCCATCACAATTGCACTTCGAGTAGATTTTATTTGGACTTCCCTGCTTCTCTTCTCACTAATTTATTTAAAAGCTCACTAGATGGCTGATATCAATGCCTGCTCTATTTCTAAATGCACACACATGAGCACAGAGAACTGCTTTCCTCATCTGCTAATTTGTAATACTAGAGAGAAAATGAAAATTGAAAAATAAACTCAAAGGAAATACAGCTTCTTATTCTAGCTATGCCTTCAACACTTCTGGCCTTCAGAATTTAGATTCCACCCACACATAAGTTCAGCTTCCCAGTATGAGTTGAGAGAATTAAAAAATGCAGTACAGCTGCTGTGAGGAATCATATTAAAATATTCTGATAGTTATCCTTAGTGTGACAGTTAAAACACAATTTATTGTTGAGTATCAGGAGTTCTCTGTATATTCTGGATATTAACCTATTTTCTGATGTGTGAACCACAAATATTATCTCCCATTCTGCAGGTTGCCCGTTTATTCTGTTGCTATTGTCTTTTGATGTACAAATTTTAAAAGTTTTCATGAAGTTCAATCTGTTTATTTTTTTCTTTGGTTGCCTGTGTTTTTGGTGTCATAGCCAAGATCTCATTGCTAAATCTAATGACATGAAGCTTTCCCCTATATTTTCTTCTAAGTCTTTTATAGTTTAGCTCTTAGGAACTAAAAGGTTGTGGATCTATTTTGTGGATATAGGACTTGATTAGCTGTTTCTCTAAAGACAGAAATGTCCAGTGAAGATACAAAAAGATGCTCAAAATCACTAATCATGGGGGAATGCAAATCAAAACCATAAGATCCTACTTCATACCCATTAGGATTGTTATCGTAAAAAAGCACATAAAATAACACGAGTTTGTGAGTATGTGGAGAACTTGCAAGCCTTATACATTACTGTTGGGAATGAAAATGGTACAGCCAGGATGGAAAGCAGTATGGTGATTCCTTCAAAAAATGAAAATTAGAATCATTTGACTCAGCAATCCCATTACTGGGTATATACCCAAAGGATTATAAAATCATTGTATGATAAAAGCACATGCACATGGATGTTCATTGCAGTGCCGTTGGTTCCAAAGACTTGGAACCAACCCAAATATCTATCAACAATAGACTGGATAAGGAAAATGTGGCACATATACAGCATGGAATACTATGCAGCCATAAAAAGGATGAGCATGTCCTTTGCAGGGACATGGATAGTGACACAAGAACAGAATACCATACACAGCATGTTCTCATAAGAGGGTGTTGAACAATGAGAACACATGGACACAGGGAGGGGAACATCACACACTGGGGTCTGTTGGGGGTAGGGGGTTGGGGAGGGATAGCAGAGGGTAGGGAGATTGGGGAGGGATAACAGGAGGAGAAATACCTAATGTAGGTGATAGGGGGATGGAGGCAGCAAACCACCATGGTATGTGTATAACTGTGTAACAGTCCTGCAAGATCTGCACATGTCCCCAGAACTTAAAATAATAAAAAATATTAAAAAATGAAAATTAGAATTACCACATGATCCAGAATTTTCACCCCATAAGCAAAAGTATTAAAATCAGGGACGCTATGATACATGGGTACCACCATGTGCACAGCAGCATTATTGGCAACAGCCAAAGGTCGAAGCAACCTAAGTGTCTGTCAAAAGATGAATAAATAAACAAAATGTGGTAGTTAGATACAGTGGACTATTACCCAGCCATAGAAAAGAAGGGAATTCTGACACATGCTACAATGTGAATGAACCTTGAAGACACTAAGAAAAGTTAAGCCAGTCAGACAGGGACAAATATGCATAATAGCACCAAATGAAGTCTTTTGAGTAAAGTCAGAGAAAGCAGAAGGGTGGTAGATAAGAACTAAAGGGAAAAGTAACAAGAATACTGCTTAGTTGGTACAGAGATTCAGTTTCGTAAATGTACTTCATGCCATCAAACTGTGTACTTAAAAATGATTAAAATGGTAAATTTTGTGTAATGTATCTTTTATAACAGTTTCAGAAAATAAGCTGCAATATTTACATTTTGCCAAATTCTAGAGCAGGAAAAAGGTTAGCTCTTTGGTTACTTAATCAACCAATAAATTCATGCTATACTCATTAAGTATTTATATTACTAGATAATGTAAATTTAAAGTGTGAAATAAAATTTCTGTGCTCTGGGATCTTATATTCCTGAAGAAGAATCACATAAAGAAGCAGTTACTAATTGTGAAAGTTGAAGATTGTGGTATATCCAGGGGTAGCCTATTGATATAATAGAAATCCTGTCGTTTATTTTTCTTTTCTTTTTTGTTCTTGTTGCCCAGGCTGGAGTGCAATGGCACAATCTCAGCTCACCGCAACCTCCACCTCCCAGGTTCAAGCGATTCTCCTGTCTCAGTCTCCTGAGTAGCACTACCATACCTGGCTAATTTTGTATTTTTAGTAGAGACAGTTTCTCCATGTTGGTCAGGCTGGTCTCAAACTCCCCAACTCAGATGATCTCCCCACCTTGGCCTCCCAATGTGCTGGAATTATAGGCATGAGCCACCATGCCTGGCCCTATTAATCCTATCTTAATTTATTTTTAATTTAATTGTTTTTATATATAACTCATAATCATGTAATTCACCCATTCAAGGTGTAATATTTTCAGTATATTCACAGAGTTATGCAACCATGACCACAATCAATCTTAGAACATTTTCACCCCAAAAAGATATTTTCTACTTATTGGTAGCTGCTGTTCGTTTCCCTTAACCCTACCTCCATCCCTGAAACAGACCTAGGTAATCTCTAAACAACTTTCTTCCTCTATCTACATTCTATTTCTATAGATTTGCTTATACTGGATGTTTCACATAAGTGAACTCACACTGTATATGGTCTTTTGTGACCAGCATCTTCTACTTGGAATATTTTTAAGGTTTATCCACATTGTAACATGTATCTGTACTTTATTCCTTTTCATTGCTAAATAATACTCTGTTGAAAATACCACAGTGGATTTATTCATTCATTAGTTGATGGTCATTTGGACTTTTTCCCACTTTTTGGCTATTACTAATAATATCTCTATAAACATTCATGCATAAGGTTTTTCATATGGACATATGATTTCAATTCTCTGTGTGTGTACTTAGGAATGATAACTGCATGCTTAACCTTTGAAGAACTGCCAAACTATATTCCAAATGGCCTCATCATTTTACATTTCTACCAGCAAAGGATGAGAGTTCCAACTTCTCTGTCTTTGTTTATTATCGTCATCCTAGTGGGTAGGAAGTGGTATCACACTGTGGTTTTGATTCGCATTTTCCTGATCACTGCCTGAATTATTTTCATGAATCCTTTAACACTTATTTTCTTGTGAAACTTTTTAATTAAACAAAATGCTTTGACATAGTAATAAATGTGTGTTTGGGGTATATGTGTTTGTATGATAAAGATGCAAAATCAAAAGTCTTCCTTGATGTGTATGATCAGAAATTTGGAGAATGAGAAACTAAGCGACAAGCATTCAATATTAAGTAAACTGTCGTATGGTGAAGGGAGCAATAAAAGAGTTCCCAGAGAAAGGCTTTCTGGGTGGATATGTACCTGTCAGTCAGTGAAGGAAGACAAGGAGACATTACGGGATAGATGGGTAACATTTAAAAATATCCACAGAAATGTGAGAGAATTTGTCAGCCTTGATGAATTTCAAATGTTTTGAAATGACTTGGAAGTGCACAGTGTCCTTTAGGGGACATTGTGATAATGTATGATTCTGCAAAGAAAGACAAAGACCCATCTGTGAGAGTCTTCATGTTCTGCTCTCCTTGTGTGCAAAAGGGAGGCTGACGATTTGAGGCTGAGAACAACACTATTTTATTAAAACTTATCCCCATACCTGTTTGAAAAATAATAAATGATGGTTACTCCAAAGGCAGAGTTATCAATTCAGATGAGAAATAATTAGGACTCAAACAATGTTAGTGCTTTGTTCGTACCTAAGTTTTAGGTTTCTCTCCATTAAATATCTTCAGCTTGACCTTTGTTGATTTCTAAGCCACTTCTCACTCATTTTAATATATTAATTGTAATAGGTTTTATTATAATTTCTATGTAAATGTGTATCTTTTTGACAAGTATGTTGTAATTCAAAAATCAGAACTTTCCACAGTACATATTCTACAGATAAGGGATTTTTAGCCTTCTGTGGAACCCTGGAGAGTTAATGAGTGGGCACCAGGGAGACTATATATTCCTTGACATTATAGGCAAATGTGTTTATTTTTTATTTAGTTTTTGAGATGGCGTCTCGCTCTGTCACCCAGGCTGGAGTGCAGTGCCATTATCTCGATTCACTGCAACTAGGTTCAAGCAATTCTCCTGCCTCAGCCTCCTATGTAGCCGGGACTACAGGTGTGCGCCAACACACCTGGTTAATTTTTATATTTTTAGTAGAGATGGGGTCTCACCATGTTGACCAGGCTGGCCTTGAACTTCTGACTTAGGGTGGTCTGCCCACCTCGGCCTCCCAAAGAGCTTGGGAATACAGGCGTGAGCCACACCTGGACACAAATGTGTTTATTTTGTGTTTGTACTCGGATGGATTTTTATCTGAGCAAAGGGCTCATAATTTCTCTTTAGCTCTTCATCACCGATAAGGTTGAAAGAGCTTCACTATCCTCATACACATTAAGCAAAAGGGGCCCAGAGTTAGGCTGGATGTAAGAATGCTGAGCACACTGCTTTGTCACTTCAAATGAGTCTATAATGTTCTCATTCTTTGGGAACTTTAAAAAAAGGAGAACTACCACTACCTATGTTCTTGTTTACAAAATGTACCAATTAGCAAGATACTGAATTAAGAAATACAGGGTTTTCAACTTGCTGTCTGGACTTCTATGTTGACCTTGCATAAAGTGATTAAATCTGATGCTTTTGCATGGATTCCTGAGGGTTTTTTTTTTTTTCTGTAAAATGAACAAACATCAAAAGGATTGCCAGGGAAGTGGGATGGGAGGTGAGTAAAGGATACTGGGTTCCTGTAAAACAGCAAACATCTTGGCATAGAAGAAGGATTTCTCATTGTTTTATATAAAAGCAGATAGTGGCTTTATAGGTTACAGATTAAACAGAACAAGATATTAAGAAGCCATGGAGATAATGCTCATTTTTTTCCCTCATAATGAGAATAAAATAAAGAAAAGAAGGCATTATTACAGTTGGTCTGATAGTTAGATAATTCTTTGTATTGCACCTATAAAATATAATTTCTATCTAGGATTATCCTTTCTGGAATGGGTATGAAGAGGAGAGGCAGATCCATAATTTCTTACAGGAAAATTCTCAATGAATATTTGTTTCTTTGCTTAAGAGGTAATTATTGCCTTCCACTATAGAACAAGATAATTCAGTGGTCAAAGGCGATATTTGTGAAATATTTATTTTGGCATGTAATGCCAAACCATTGGTCTGGTATTACAGCCAAAGATCCAGGTGACTGAATTTGCCATGTGACTTCTTACTGTTTATAACATTCCTGGAAAGGTGGCTATTTCATCCAAATGACCCTTCAACTACTGCAGCGTCCAAGTTTCACGCAAGGAGCCTACAACCATTACCTGATAGCTCTTGTAAGCAATACTCAAATCAGCAGACCTTTTGTAGTTCTCTTTAATGGAGTCTGGATGATGAATTTACATCTATATATCAGAAACATTGTCTTCTGCCCTACATTACTAATGTCAGAAAATTGCCTCTATATAATTCATCAAAGTATGTCTATAGTCTCACTCCTTTATTATCTTTTCTCTAGCAAACTGTATAATTCCCCTTCATTCCACGTCAGGGGAGACCTTTAATCTTGCCTGGCTGCATTCTGTAGGGCTTTCTACATTAAAGAGCCTGAGCAGGTGCCACTGGAGGCAACAAGAATGGGAATAATCCAGGGTGAGGACAGTCCTATGGTAGTGACTTAGAAAACAGCTAGATGGAAAGCACTTTTCTAAGAGATCACAGCCTCAGGAAAATGAGTTTTAAATGTTTATTTGACAAAAAAATAACTTATTCATATTTATATATCTCTTAACTTTTTCTGCAGAATGGTCACCCTATAATACTGATTTATACTTGAACATTTGCAATTTGAGGCATCCCTGACATGTATACTTTAATTCTTTGTCCCCTTTAATAACAGAAACTAAAATGAGTGAAATTTTGATAACATACTCAGGGTATTTCCATTTCAGTGTCATAATGGGATCCTTCAGAATGACAGACAATATCATATGATTCACAAGCCTAAGCCTTTGATGTCTCAATGCTTTTTCTATTCCTCTCTCAGATTTTGCTCCAGTGATGTATAATGGGGAAGTAGGACTGAAGGGGATTCTTTTCCCAAGGGCAGATGTTCTATTGGCAAATGTATTAGGAATAATGACTTGACAGAGAAATACAATGAAAGGACAAAATAAAAAAACTTTTAAATAAAATAAAAGCACATAGATTTTAAATATGGGTTTAAGATCCTACAGAATGAGTTGGATGCATGACGGGAAGTTTTACTCCTTGGTTTGGTATATGCATCTGGTGTTGGCGTGAAGACCAGAATCAACATGAGTAGAGATTTTCTGACAAGGCTGCAGTAGATCTGCTTTGAAAAACAGTAATAAAATAAATTGCCCAAAGAATAATTGTGAAAACGATAAGCACTATAACAGAGACTGGCTTGCATTTCCCTTTATTTTCCCAACTCGCATTGAAGTCCTGGACACATAGTAGCTATTCAGTAAATTGTGCTGGGATTGAGAGGGGATGATGTAAGTTAGTGGGCCTTTCGGACTTTGAATTTATTTTATCTATAAATCAACTCTACCTTAAGCTCTGGAGTTATACAGTAAAGTGTGCCAATCCTAACTATCTCTAAAATGCAAGCAAAATTATTTTTCCCAGGAATATTTTCTCTGTGTAGACCTGTATTACAGTTAGTCTTAAGAAATTTTGTTTCTTTTTTTATCTTCACTGAAGTTGAGGCTTTCTAAGCCTCAAAGACCTAAGATTAATTTTTTACTTACTTTGTATCGCAATTAATATTTTAATTGATAAAAAGTGTATACGGTATACAGCATGGTGTTTATATGTATATATAGACACACACACACTGTGTTATGGCCAAATCAAGCAAATTAACATATATATTACCTCACATACGTATCTTTCATGTGTGTAGTGAGAAGATTTAAAATCTATTCTCTTAGCAATTTTCGAGAAAACAGTGTATTGTTATTAACTATGCTCACCATGATGTCATGATGTACAATAAGTCCTTTAAACTTATTCCTCCTGACTGAAATTTTGTATTTGTCTAAAATGTCCCCAACCCCCCATCCACAGCCTGTTGTAATCACCCTTTCATTCTCTTAAGAGATTTCTGATTGAGATTTAGGTTATCGAGTGTCTGCTGCCACTGGATATTTCATTTAAAGTAAGAATGATGGGATTTGGTTGACTATTTCTAAGTGTAGTAGAGAATTTGGAGACCTACAGAGTCTAAACTTATGACAACTAACTGAAAGTCTATTTCTGTGGGTAACTTAATTATATTTGATACAGATTTCTCGGCCATGCAAAATCTTATGAACTTTGGGCACAAATTGAGAAGGAATGAGACCCTGAATGTTAAGATAGGGTCAAATGGATATATTCCAATGAAGGTGAGGTCTGTGAATGTCAGAGGTCTGCCAGTTTTTCCTTTCCAATAGAAGCAACTTTCCTGTCCTCAGAAGATCATTCTCCCCTTCCTTAAAGAGCCTATAGCTGGCTCCTTCCTGGTAACTTTCTTGAAGGGGACTACTAATCTCTTCAGGGTCTAGCTTAATCTCCTCTCATTGCTTCTGAACCTGTAACCAGACGAGGGTTGTCAGAACCTAGGAGAACAAAAAAATTACATGACTTTCCAATTTGTATTGAAATACCCTGGGGTATATGTGTAGAAATGGATTCTAGGAATGTTGCATATGAATTAAAAAATGTCACATTGAGTCAGTTTATAGATATGTTGCACTAAACAGAGTGACTGACACGTTTAACGATTTGCTTGCTTGGGTGGTTGAAATATGGAACTATATGTGGACTGAAGGAAATTGTAATACCAGTAAATCTATTCTTTGAGACCTGCTTACTAATCCCCTATATCCTCCAAAAGATGCTAGGGAAGCTTTTCTTCATGAAAGCTTTGAGAAGTACATTTGTGAGCAGAGTGACAGCATCCTTAAAGAGCTCCCTGGTGGCTGTTCCCTGCAGGCCAAAAACGAGTGACAAACTGGGTTCCTAGAATTCAACAAAGATGATGGAAACGTAAGGTTGCAGAGGTTAAGTGAAAGTACTTAATCACGAGAGACAAGATGTATGCGGTGACCAAAAGGGACAGCAGAGCCATTGTAGTAATCAAAAGGATTCGACCCTCAGAGATCTTTGGCATTGGCTGATTGATCAAGGCATTCTTATAAATTAAATAGCTGTGCATCGCTCTACTGTCCTACTTCATGCTTTCACATAGAAAATCTCCATGTCTGATGAAAAGAAGTAAGAATGAATCACCAACTTAAGAGACATGGTGCTTCCACAAAATCCTCAGACATGAACCAGTTCACAGGCCCAGTTTAAACTTGAATAAGGATGAAGGACAAAGGAATCATGTCCACTTTAGGAAGGATCTAACTGCACTACCAAAAATGTATGGCATAATCCTTTCTCCTAGCAATCTCCTGAGGTACCTGAAACTCTACCAGCATGAAATCCACCAACAAGGGGTAAATAATCAGACTTTTCAGGGGTTGCTGGGCACTGAACTGATACTAATTACAGACACCCAAAACACCACCATCAGTATGGGTGCTTATTGAGGTCAGGAGATCAATAGAGTTTTGGCTTCTCACAGTGAGCACAATAGGACCATGGCTTCATGCTGGGGTTACTCCCCGGTTTCAGAAAACATCGTTAAAATAGAGAAACTAGCAAAATTTCTATATTGGATCTTTGATCTTTGGAGTGAAGTTTATTATAGTGGGAAGGGGCAAGTGGAAGGCCTTAAAGATGCTTTTAGCTACCAAGGTAGTAAACAGAAATAGACATTTCTGGAGTGACTACAGAGATTCCTGACATGATCAAGAATTTGAAATATGCAAGGTGATTGCCATTTCATGCTTTGGAATATATATTGTGTGTGGGGGGGTGGAGAGAGACAGAGAGATTTACATTAATGAACTCACTAGTCTTGTCACCTTTTTCATCACACGGAAGCAAGTGGCCCGTTACCATAGTAAAGCAGACTTCTGAGACAAGACAGGCAGCATCGCCAAGCCGGGAACAATGTTTTCCATAATGTGTTTGATGGTCTATATCACTGGTCAACATATAATGTTGTTTCTGGCATAGCAAAAGACTGATGGATTTGGAAATCCATCTCGAGCTAAGGGTCTTCTTCCACTTGTCTGAATCCTACTATCTTCAAGTTCAAAATATTGAGGTCTCATTAGCACAAGGTGCTGCAGCACTTGAAATGGGAGATCCGTTGCTTTTCCTAGCTCTTTTTAACTATCCCTGTCAATGAACTCTTGAATCCATATGAAAATCCCAGATTAGCGAGCTTAGGTTTCTTTTTCTTCTTGGTGTAGATCCTGCTTTCCTTTCAGACTCAGCTCACATATTAGAAAGGATGGAAAAATCATCTTTTGACACTGATAAAGATGATTGCACTTCTTAACTTGAAATCTACAGATAGAATTTAGGAGTTGGTGAGCCTTGTAAATAGTATATAAAATGTTACATGTTTATGCATACATGATGTTTATGAGAAGAAGGTCCATATCATTGATCATATTTCCAGTGTTGCTGGTAAGTCAAGAGTTTTATAACCAGGGCCCCTGAAACTGTATTTACTACCAGAGCAAGTGGATGAGGTGAATGTATTTAGGCGCTTTTATCCTTAAGTTACTGCTTAAGTTGTATCCTTAAGTTACCATTTTTATCCTTAAGTTACTGCTTCCCCAAATTATTATTGTCCATTGTTCAATTATAATGACTTTAAGCATTTTAACCACCAATATTACTAAAATAAGCATCATTTTTATTTGTAACCCAGAAATATATAAATAACTTAATCTCATTAGAGAACCACAAGTATTAGTACATGGTGTGAAATAAAATGTATCAAATAAAGTTTATTCCAGATTCATAGAAAAATAAAGATAAATGCAGGCGCATTGAGTATTTTACCATCTTGCTGTTCCCTCTAGATGATTTTATTTACTTTCCTTGTTTCAACTCCAGCTCAAATGCAAGTGACTCCAACACCTATACTTTGAGGAAGACTCTCCTCAAATGTCCCCTGACAGGTGAACTGCCGTGGGCTTTAAGGCCTCTGCTGAAAGACGTGGCCTACACACAGCAGCTGCAGTGAGAGAAAATGTATTAACATATATAGGTATACACGTGCACCACACAAAGCATAAGTAGAAATGGTCTTCCAAGGGATGTCCAGCACAATCCTCCTGATTTAAGATGTATAGATGTAGAGTTCATAGTAGCCACGTCATCTGCTAAAACATAACTGCTCTTCAGTGCCTTAGTGTGAGGAAACGCTAGCCCCTCCCTTGCCTGTAAGGAAATAACATTTTCTTTTCTTGCAATGGACTGTATAGGTTTTCTTCCCTCTTCCCACTCCATTCCCTGCATTGCTTCTGCCTTGTTGCTCTGCTATTTCTGAACCACAAAGCAAGTAGGCCATTTACAAAACATCAACTGATAAGGATGACTCTGCTCTGGGCCTATGCATAAAAAACTTGAAAGTAGAAAAAAAAATCAAAAAGGATAACAGCTTTTCAATCAATTTTATAAAAAAATTTAAGTTAATTAAAGGGAGACTCTATTTTTCCCTAGAAGGCAATGCAGATCTTTATTATTAATGCATACCAGCATTTCATAGCTGTGCATAATGATGGCCTGTAACATCAGGAGCAGTTTCATCTGGAGCCTAATTTGTTATAAAATCTTTTCTAGTATTCTTAAAGTGTGGCCTCTGCCACTGCCTCCCTCCCGCTCCAGGGTTGGTTCTGAACTCAGAGATAATGTTTTCCTTGCTGCCATCACCTGAGAATTAATTTGCAAGATTGTTTTTAGCTTTAAAGTAGTTTCCCAACCTTCCAAAAAAAATCATTTATAGGATTTTCACTTTGCTTTCATTTTTTTCTTTAGGTTCTATTAATAGAAACCCTTGTCAAAACATCATACACATGCAATTTTCTCTTTATGAGAACAGTCCTAGCAGGGAGGAAAGAAAAAGATTAAAAGGTGCCACATTTTAATTCAGATATTGCTGTTTGAGAAGATGAAAACATTTCTCCAAACAGAATCACCAAGTTTAACTGAGTCATTCATTCCTATGTTCATTCATGTGGATACATATGCACTGAGCACTTCCTACATGCCAGGCACTGTATGAGACATTGGGAAGACGAAGATGCTTAATAGAGTTTTGCAGCCAAGGGTATTAATGTATTCAATACCTTATACTTATTGTCCTAGATACCATGAGGGTACAAGAAAACTAAGTTACACTTCCAACTTTCAAGGGATTACTATTTCATAAACACATACAAGTTAGAGTCTAATATAAAACACTGTTTCAGTGTATAGGTAAGAGATGTCAGATGTGAAAGTCCATATGGGCCACAGGGTTTGAGGAGACTGAAGGAGACGGGTCAAGAAAGGTGGGCTGAAATCATGGCGTATTAATACTATATAATACTGAGCAGCTAGTTAAAGGAATGAGCTAGATGAATAAGTATTCATAATAAATGGCTGAGTATGAAAAACCTCCAGAAAAATAGACATACCGTAATTCATTATTTGTAAAAATAAAGATTAAAAAAAACCTCTAAAGAAATTAGAACAATTGGCTGCATTTGGACAGGCAGTGAGAAGGAAAGAACATGGCAACATGACAGAGAGTGAATGTTTTTTAAAGACATATAGTGTCCACAGATAGGAAAGAGAATGGCTGTCTGTGGTATATATGGGGTAACCATTTCAAAAGAGAAATAGGACAATCTGGGAAGACAGTCATACTCTATTTTATAAACAGAAAACCAGGAGCTGAAATCAATGGAGATATCTTTTGTTGAAAAAGGCCTAGCCAGGTAGGCCCCAGCACTGATGTGGGACAGATGGTGACATGGTTTGGCTATGTCCTCACCCAAATCTCATCTTGGATTGTAATTTCCACCATCCCCATGTGTCGTGGGAGGGACCCAGTGGAGGGTAACTGAATCATGGAGACAGTTTTTCTCATGCTGTTCTTAGATACTGAGTTCTCAAGAGATCTGATGGTTTTATAAACATCTGGCATTTCCCCTGCTGTCATTCCTTCTCAGGCCACCCTGTTAAGAGGTGCCTTATGCTATGATTGTAAGTTTCCTGAGGCCCTCCCAGCCATGCAGAACTGTGAGTCAATGAAACCTCTTTTCTTTATATATTATTCAGTCTTGGGTATTCCTTCATAGCAATGTGAGACTGAACTAATACAGTAAATTGGCAAAGGGCAGTGGGGGCACTGCTGTAAAAATACCCAAAAATATGGATGCGGCTTTGGAACGGGGTTACAGGCAGACGTTGGAACTGTTTGGAGAGCCCAGAAGACAGGAAAATGTGGAAAACTTTGAAATTTCCCAGAGACTTGGAGGGCTCAGAACAAGACAGGAAAATGTGGAAAACTTTGAAACTTCCTAGAGACTTGAAGGGCTCAGAAGACATGAAGATATGGGAAAGTTTGGAACTTCGTAGAGACTTGTTGAACAGTTTTGACCAAAATGGTGATAGTGATATGGACAATGAGGTCCAGGCTGAGGTGGTCTCAGATGGAGATGAGAAACTTTTTGGGAACTGAAGAAAAGGTGGTTATTGTAATGTGCTAGCCAAGGAACTGGCAGCATTTTGCCTTTGCCCTAGAGATCTTTGGAACTTTGAACTTGAGACAGATGAGTTAGAGCATCTGGTGGAAGAAATATCTAAACAGTAAAGCATTCAAGAGGAAGCAGAGCATAAAATTATTTTAAAAATTGCAGCCTGGCAATGCAATAGGAAAGAAAAACCCATTTTCTGGGAAGAAATTTAAACCTGCTGCACAAATTTACATAAGTAATAAGAACTGAATGTTAATCACCAAGAAAATGAAGACAGTGTCTGCAGGGCATGTCAGGGCCTTCATGGCAGTTTTCCCTTCAGTGCCTCCCAGGGGCCTAGGAGGAAAAAAAATGGTCACCCTGTTGTGTATAGCCTAGGGACTTGGTGCCCTATATCCTAACTGCTCCAGCCATGGCTAAACAAGGCCAAAGTACGACTCAGGTCATGGCTTCAGAGGGTGTAAGCTCCAAGCCTTGTCAGCTTCCATGTGTGTTGAGCCTACAGATGCACAGAAGTCAAGAATTGAGGTTTGGGAACCTCTGCCTGTATATCAGAGGATGTATGGAAGCACCTGGATGTCCATGCAGAAGTTTGCTGCAGGGGCAGGGTCCTGATGGAGAACCTCTACTAGGGCAGTGCAGAAGGGAAATGTGGAGTTGCAGTTGCCACACAGAGTCCCCTCTGGAGCACTGTCTAAAGTAGCAGTGAGGCGAGGGCCATCCTCCAGAACCCAGAACTGTAGATCCACCAACAGCTTGCACCGTGTGCCTGGAGAAGCTGCAGACAATTGATGCCACCCCATTAAAAACAGCTGAGAAGAGGGTTGTACCCTGCAAAGCCACAGGTCGTGGGTGCCTGTCTCTTGCATCAGCTTGACCTGGATGTGAAACATGTCATTAAAAAAGATTATTTTTGAGGGTTACGATGTAATTACTGCCTCGTTCAATTTCAAATTTGCATGGGACCTGTAGCCCCTTTGTTTCGGCCAATTTCTCCCATTTTTGATGGAGGTATTTACCCAGTGCCTGTACCTCCAGTGTATCTAAGAAGTAAGTAACTTGTTTTTAATTTTACAGACTTGTAGGCAGAAGGGGCTTGCCTTGTCTCAGATGAGACTTTGGATTTGGACTTTTGGATTAATACTGGAATGAGTTGAGTTAAGACTTTGGGAGACTGTTGGGAAGACATGATTGTGTTTTGACATGTGAGGACATGAGATTTGGGATGGGCCAGGGGTGGAATGATATGGTTTGGGTGTGTCCCCACCCAGATCTCATTTTGAATTGTAAATCCCATAATTCCCACAAGTCGTGTGAGGGGCACAGGAGTAATTGAATCACTGAGGCCGTTTTCCTACGCTGTTTTGGTGATAGTGAGTGAGTTCTTACAAGATCTAAAGGTTTTACATGCATCTGGCGTTTCCCCTGCCGGCACTCATTCTCTCTTCTGCTGCATTGTGAAGAGGTGCCTTCACCGTGATTGTTAAGTTTCCTGAGTCTTCCACAACCATGCGGAACTGTGAGTCCATTAAACCTCTTTTCTTTATAAAGTATCTGGTCTTGGATAGTTCTTCATGGCAGTGTGAGAATGGACTAATACAGACTGGAAGTGACCAAGCTAGAAGACTACATACCTCCTTTGTTTTTTTTTTTGAGATGGAGTTTCACTCTTGTTACCCAGGCTGGAGTGCAATGGCGCGATCTCGGCTCACCGCAACCTCCGCTTCCTGGGTTCAGGCAATTCTCCTGCCTCAGTCTCCTGAGTAGCTGGGATTACAGGCACACGCCACCATGCCCAGCTAATTTTTTGTATTTTTAGTAGAGACAGGGTTTCACCATGTCGACCAGGATGGTCTCGATCTCTTGACCTCGTGATCCACCCACCTCGGCCTCCCAAAGTGCTGGGATTACAGGCTTGAGCCACCACGCCCAGCCTACATACCTCCTTTGTAAAAGAAATCCTAGAGAAAATACTAAACTACTCAGAATAAATTAATCCGTGGGACAGAAAAGTTGCTTATGGTCATAGATAACAGGAAGTGAACACCATATATCTCTAAAAGTGTATTGACATAGTATTCAATATTCTAAACAGGAAACTTATCCACATCTCCAGTAAAAAGCAGAAAAGTGAAGAAAAATGGATATAGGAGTTAATTTAATACCCAGACAGAAGCAGGATAGAGGGAGAAAGAAAGAAAAGCCACCAGCAAAACTATATCCAGTTTAGAGAAGTGGCAGCAGAAAGGGTGTAAAATGAAGACCAAATGAGAATCAAAGAGAAAAATATTTCCTGTGCTACCTGGCAAGGGAAATGGGCCTTCTTCAAGGCTGATGGGAGGGAGAGGAGGGAAAGAGCAAACTAGAACATTTCCCACTCATTTTCTTATCCAATTTATCCTGTGGATGGAAGATGTACTAAGAAAAGAGGAATAAATAGCCTAAATCATGAGCTTTCTCCATACCAGCTCATTGGTAACACAGCACAGTATTCTCCAAGGTGGCCAGCCCTCAGTGATTCTCCTAACAGTGAGGGTAAGGGGAATGGAAAGAGATCAACTACAGGTAGAAGGATCATTTAGGCAGGATACTCTTGCTAAAGACTAACAATATAGTGACATTGCACTTTGCCTGTGAATTAGTTCCTAATGTCTAAAAAAGGTGACAATTATATTAATCAAAATGAGCCCTTGTATGGCTTAGAGTGCAGGAGTGTAGACAAAGATGGTGCTAAAGATTTAAAATAAATAAATAAATAAAATCACAAAGGCCTTTTCAAATAACATTGGGTGTAGAGAACAAGGTGCTAGGCCAGCCCAGTAACTCTGTTCCCAGAAATCCCTCAGGGATCCAGATGCTTTTCCTCTTGCAGCTTTTGTGTTTAATCAAGGCAGGATCAGAAGGTAAGGAGGATTAAGGCAAGTAATATACAATGTAGTCCCTTACTTCCATTTACATATCGCTGATGAGATCCGTCACATGGCCACACTGAGATGTAAGGAATGATGTGAAACACAGCCTCTAGCTCACTGGCTATGGCCACCCTAAGGAGACTGTGGACCAGTAAAAGGGAGTTCTAGGCTATTGGGTTCTACTTATATTGAATAAGAGGTGATGGATTTTAAGAGAAAACCAGTCTTCTACACTAGTCTGCCTGGCATAGCCAACCAAACCATGAATTTCTCTTTAGATGCATATTTTCCTTGATCCCACGGGGACAACCCAAAGTCTCATTCAGTTACTGCTACCAGTTCAAAGATTCAGGCCACCTGTGGATTATTCTTCGCCAAGCCCATCTGTGATTTGTTTCAGTTTAGTGACCTATAAACTTACATTCAAGTCATCTCTCCTTCCCTAATACCCAAAATATAATGGGGAAAAAGAATAATGAAGAAAACCCTCACTGAGAAAAATAGGAAACACACAGAAGTCAATGATTCATTATGATGAGCAAATCCTGCCGGACAACATTGCAAATACGCTTTAGCAGCAAATATCCTTGATTGGGTCCTGATTCTTCTTTCTGGGAGTAACCGTCATTTCCATCTTGGTTGAAGAGTTTGGGCTCCACCATCTGAGAGGTTCTTTTTCATTAACTTCCATTCTTGAAGTTGCAATGTTTTGTAACTGTTAAAGACAGAGGATCAGATTGACTTCCGATGTTGAAAACGTGCAGGCATTTGTAGACTCAGCCTGGAGTCACTTTGGCAACAAAACTTCCTCAGACTTACAGGTGTTCAGTCTATTTACTTCCAGGGAGCACCGGGTGTAAGTAACCACACTCGAAATTCTCTTCTGGACCTATACCTCTGAAGCCTCTACATTTAGTTCTATTTTCTGGCTTCTGTGCTTGGTCTATCTCCCTATATTCCTGTTAATGGCGATTTCCTTGACATCCTCTGAAATAGCAATCTTGAGTAAAAAGACAACATCATTTGATTTCTATTTGGACAGGCTTTCATTTTCTGGCTGACAAACTTTAATGAGCAATACTTGAAAAAGTCTGGAAGCTTATCACTTGCTGTTTTGGCTATGGATGCAGGGAGCTGTTTCAACTTAAAAGCCCCCAAATCTGGATTCTTACTTAAGTTTAAGGCTTTTTTAAATTACATTTTAGGTTTTAGGGTACATGTGAAGAACATGCAAGATTGTTGCATAGGTACACACATGGCAGTGTGATTTGCTGCCTTCCTCCCCATCACCTATATCTGGCATTTCTCCCCATGCTATCTCTCCCAACTCCCCACCCCCTGCTGTCCCTCCCCTATTTCCCCCATGACAGACCCCATGTGTCCATGTGTTCTCATTGTTCAACACCCACCTATGAGTGAGAACATGCAGTGTTTGATTTCTGTTCTTGTGTCAGTTTGCTGAGAATTATGGTTTCCAGGTTCATCCATGTCCCTACAAAAGACATGAACTCATCATTTTTTATGGCTGCATAGTATTCCATGATGTATATGTGCCACATTTTCCCCATCCAGTCTACCACTGATGGGCATTTGGGTTGGTTCCAGGTCTTTGCTATTGTAAACAGTGCTGCAATGAACATTTGTTTGCATGTATCCTTATAGCAGAACGATTTATAATCCTTTGGATATATACCCAGTAATGGGATTGCTGGGTCAAATGGAATTTCTATTTCTAGGTCCTTGAGGAATTGCCACACTGTCTTCCACAATGGTTGAACTAATTTACGCTCCCACCAACAGTGTTAAAGTGTTTCTATTTCTCCACATCCTCTCCATTATCTGTTGTCTCCTGATTTTTTAATGATCGCCATTCTAACTGGTGTGAGATGGTACCTCAATGTAGTTTTGATTTGCATTTCTCTAATGACCAGTGAGGATGAGCATTTTTTGATATATTTGTTGGCCTCATGTATGTCATCTTTTGTAAAGTGTCTGTTCATAACCTTTGCCCACTTTTGAATGGGCTTATTTGTTTTTTTCTTGTAAATCTGTTTTAGTTCTTTGTAGATTCTGGATGTCAGCCCTCTGTCAGATGGGTAGATTGCAAAAATTTTTTCCCATTCAGTTGGTTGCCGATTCTCTCTAATGACTGTTTCTTTTTCTGTGACGAAGCTGTGGAGTTTGATTAGGTCCCATTTGTCTATTTTGGCTTTTGTTGCCAATGCTTTTGGTGTTTCAGTCATGAAGTCCTTGCCTATGCCTATGTCCTGAATGGTTTTGCCTAGATTTTCTTCTAGGGTTTTTATGGTGTTAGGTCTTATGTTTAAGTCTTTAATTCATCTGGAGTTAATTTTAGTGTAAGGTGTCCGGAAGGGGTCCAGTTTCTGCTTTCTGCACATGGCTAGCCAGTTTTCTCAACACCATGTATTAAACAGGGACTCCTTTCCCCATTGCTTGTTTTGGTCAGGTTTGTCAGAGATCAGATGGTTGTAGATGTGTGGTGTTGCCTCTGAGGCCTCCATTCTGCTCCACTGGTCTATATCTCTGTTTTGGTACCAGTACCATGCTATTTTGATTACTGTAGCCTTGCAGTATAGTTTGAAGTCCAGTAGTGTGATGGCTCCGGCTTTGTTCTTTTTGCTTTGAATTGAATTGGCTATGCAGGCTCTCTTTTTGTTCCATATGAAGTTTAAGGTGGTTTTTTCCAGTTCTGTGAAGGTCATTGGTAGCTTGATGGGGATAGTGTTGAATCTGTAAATTACTTTGGGCAGTACAGCCATTTTCACAATATTGATTCTTCCTAACCATGAACATGGAATGTTTCTCCATCTATTTGTGTCCTCTCTTATTTCGTTGAGCAGTGGTTTGTAGTTGTCCTTGAAGAGGTCCTTTACTTTCCTTGTTAGTTGTATTCCTAGGCATTTTATTCTTTTTGTGGTAATTGTGAATGGCAGTTCGTTCTTGTTTTGGGTCTCTTTAAGTCTGTTATTGGTGTATAGGAATGCCTGTGATTTCTGCACATTGATTTTGTATGCTGAGACTTTGCTGAAGTTGCTTATTAGTTTCAGGAGATTTTGGGCTGAGACAATGGGGTCTTGTAAATATACAATCATGTGGTCTACAAATAGAGACATTTTGGCTTCCTCCTTTCCTATTTGAATACCCTTTATTTCTTTTTCTTGCCTGATTGCTCGGCTAGAACTTCCAATACTATATTGAATAGGAGTGGTGAGAGACGGCAACCTTGTCTAGTGCCAGATTTCAAAAGGGAATGCTTCCAGTTTTTCCCCATTCAGTATGATATTGGCTGTTGGTTTGTTGTAAATAGCTTTTATTATTTTGAGATACATTCCATCAATACCTAGCTTATTGAGGGTTTTTAGCATAAAGGCTGTTGAATTTTGTCAAAGGCATTCTCTGCATCAATTCAGATAATCGTGTGGTTTTTGTCTTTGTTTCTGTTTATGTGGGGAATTACGTTTATAGACTTGCATATGTTGAACCAGCCTTGCATCCCTGGGATGAAGCCCACTTGATCATGGTGTATAAGCTTTTTGATGTGCTATTGCAGTCGGTTTGCCAGTATTTTATTGAAGATTTTTGCATCTATGCTAATCATGGATATTGGCCTGAAGTTTTCTTTTCTTGCTGAGTCTCTGCCAGGTTTTGGTATCAGGATGACGTTGGTCTCATAAAATGATTTGGGAAGGATTCCCTCTTTTTGGATTGTTTCGAATAGTTTCAGAAGGAATGGTACTAACTCCTCTTTGTATGTCTGGTAGAATTCAGCTGTGAACCCATTGGGACCTGGGCTTTTTTTGGGTGGTAAGCTTTTAATTGCTGCCTCAACTTCAGATCTTGTTAGTGGTCTATTGAAGGTTTCGACTTCTTCCTGGTTTAGACTTGAGAGGATGTAAGTGTCCAGGAATTTATCCATTTCTTCCAGGTTTACTGGTTTATGTGCATAGAGTTGTTTGTAATAATCTCTGATGATGGCTTGCACTTCTGTGGAATCTGTGGTGATATCCCCTTTATCATTTTTTATTGCATCGATTTGATTATTCTCTTTTTTACTAATCTGGCTAGTGGTCTGTCTATTTTGTTGATCTTTTCAAAAAACCAGCTCCTGGATTTATTGATTTTTTTTTTGAAGGGTTTTTTGTGTCTCTATCTCCTTCAGTTCTGCTCTGATCTTAGTTAATTCTTGTCTTGTGCTAGGTTTTGAGAATTTTTGATCTTGCTCCTCTAGCTCTTAATTTTGAAGATAAGGTGTCGATTATAGATCTTTCCTTGCTTCTCATGTGGGCATTTATTGCTATATATTTTCCTATAGACACTGCTTTAAATGTGTCCCAGAGATTCCAGTACATTGTGTTTTCATTCTGGTTGGTTTTGAAGAACATCTTTATTTCTGTCTTCATTTCATCATTTATCCAATCAACACTCAAGAACCAGTTGTTCAGTTTCCATGAAACTGTGTGGTTCTGAGTTCATTTCTGAATTCTGAGTTCTAACTTGATTGCACTGTGGTCTGAGAGACTGTTATGATTTCCATTCTTTTGCATTTGCTAAGGAGTGATTTACTTCCAATTATGTAGTCAGTTTTAGAGTAGGTGTGATGTGGTGCTGAGAAGAATGTATATTCTGTGCATTTGGGGTGGAGAGTTCTGTAAATGTCTATTAGGTTTGCTTGGTCCAGGTCTGAATTCAAGTCCTGGATATCCTTGTTAATTTTCTGTCTGCTTGATCTTTCTAATATTGACAATGGGGTGTTAAAGTCTCCCACTATTATTGTGTGGGAGTCTAAGTCTCTTTGTAAGTCATTAAGAACTTGCTTTATATATCTGGGTGCTCCTGTATTGGGTGCACATATATTTAGGATCGTTAGCTCTTCTTGTTGCATTGATCCTTTTACCATTATGTAATGCCCTTCTTTGTCTCTTTTGATCTTTGTTGGTTTGAAGTCTATTTTATCAAAGATGAGAATTGCAACTCCTGCTTCTTTTTCTTTTGCTCTCCATTTGCTTGGTAAATCTTCCTCCATCCCTTTATTTTGAGCCTTTGTATATCCTTACATGTGAGATGGGTTTCCTGCATACAGTACACTGATGGGTTTTGGCTTTTTATCCAATTTGCCAGTCTGTCTTTTGATTGGGGTGTTTAGCCCATTTACATTTAGGGTTAATATTGTTATGTGTGAATTTGATCCTGCCATTTGGATGCTAGCTGGCTGTTTTTTCCGTTAGTTGATGCAGTGTCTTCATTGTGTCGATGCTCTTAACCATTTGGTATGTTTTTGGAGTGGCTGATACTGGTTGTTGTTTTCTATGTGTAGTGCCTCTCTCAGGAGCTCTTGTAAAGCAGGCCTGGTGGTCATGAAATCTCTGAGTACTTGCTTGTTTGTAAAGGATTTTATTTTTCCTTCTCTTATGAAGCTTAGTTTGGCTGGATATGAAATTCTGGGTTGAAAGTTCTTTTCTTTAAGGATGTTGAATATTGGCCCCCTCTCTCTTCTGGTTGTAGGGTTTCTGCTGAGAGATCTGCTGTGAGTCTGATAGGCTTCCTTTTTTAGGTAACCTGACCTTTCTCTCTGGCTGCTCTTAGTATTTTCTCCTTAATTTCAACCCTGGTGAATCTGACAATTATATGCCTTGGGGTCGCTCTTTTTGAGGAATATCTTTGTGGTGTTCTCTGTGTTTTCTGGACTTGAATATTGGCCTGCCTTGCTAGGTTGGGGAAATTTTCCTGGATAATATCCTGAAGCATATTTTTCAGCTTGGATTCATTCTCTCCGTCACATTCAGGTACACCTATCAAATGTAGATTAGGTCTTTTCACATAGTCCCATATTCCTTGAAGACTTTGTTCATTTCTTGTTACTCTTTTTTATCTAATCTTGCCTTCTCGTTTTATTTCATTGAGTTGATCTTCAATTTGGCTGTTGAAATTTGTGCATGCTTCGCGAAGTTCCATGTTGTGTTTTTCAGCTCCATCAATTCACTTATATTCCTCTCTAAGTTGTTTATTCTTGTTAGCATTTCATCAAATCTTTTCTCAACGTTCTTAGTTTCTTTGCATTGGGTTAGAACATGTTCTTTTAGCTCAGAGAAGCTTTTTGTTGTTGTTGTTTATAGTGCTTTTATTCCTAATTGCCAAAAGCTGAAAGTAACCGGTATGTTTTTCAATAGATAAATAAACATAATGGAATACATTGGCATAACAGAATATTACATAATGAAAAGGCATAAGCCATCAAGCATGAAAAGCTGAAATACATATTGTTAAGTGAAAGAACTATAGAGACAATGAAAAGATAGTGGTTGCCAGAGGTCTGGGGTAAGGAGAGAGGGATGAATAGAAGAAGCATAGTGAATATTAGGATGGTAAAATTACCCTGCATGATACTGTAATGGTGAAAACATGACTTTATGCATGTATCAAAATCCATAGAGCAAAACGGTGAAAATGGTGAAAACATGACTTTATGCATGTATCAAAATCCCAATATATATACATCATTATTAATTGTAGCATACGACTTATATTAGGATTACACACAGTGAATCCTAATATAAGTCGTATGCTACAATTAATAATGATGTGTATATATATTGGGTCAATAATTGTTACAAATGTACCATACTAACACAAGATAATAGGGAAAATTGTATGACAGGGATGTAAGGGGGTTTATGGGAACTCTGCACTTTATGCTCATTTTTTTTGTAATCCTAAATCTACTCTAAAAACAAAGTGAATAAATTTAACAAATTAATTAAAACAGTAACTCATTTAGTTTCAGATTCTTTTTTTTTTTTGCATTTTACATTTTGGGGTACATGTGAAGAACATGCAAGATTGTTGCATAGGTACACACCTGGCAGTGTGTTTCTTTTTACCTACCTTCTGAAGCCTGATTCTGTCAATTCATCACACTCATTCTACATCCAGCCTTGTTCCCTTGCTGGTGAGGAGTTGTGATCCTTTGTAGGAGGAGAGGCATTCTGGTTTCTGGTGTTTTCATCCTTTTTGCACTGGTTTCTTCCCATCTGTGTGGATTTATCAACCTGTTGCCTTTGTAGTTGTTGACTTTCAGATTGGGTCTCGGAGTGGACGTCCAGTTTGTTGATGATGAAGTTATTTCTTTCTGTTTCTTAGTTTTCCTTCTAACATTCAGGCTCCTCTGCTGTAGGACTGCTGAGGTCCAGTCCAGGCCCTGCTTGCCTGGGGATCACCTGCAGTGGCTGCAGAACAGTAAGGGTTGCTACCAGTTTCTTCTTCTGCTATCTTTGTCCCAGAAGGATACCCGCCAGATGTCAGTCTGAGCTCTCCTTTATGAGGTGACTTTTTGGATATACAGGGGTCTGCTTGAGGAGACAGTCTGTCCTTTACAGGAGCTCATGTGCTGAGCTGTGAGCTCCATTGTTCATTCAGAGCTGCTGAGCAGGTATATTTAAGTCTTCTGTAGCAGAACTCATAACTGCTCCCCCCTTTTTTCCCCAGGCACGCTGTCCCAGAGATTTAGGGCTTTATTTATGAGTTTTTGTTGTGCTGCTGCCTTTTTTCAGGGCTGCCCTGACCAGCCAGGAGGCAGCCTAGTTACCGTCTGCCTGTAGAGGCTTTACTGAGCAGCTGTGGGCTCTGCCCAGCTGCCCTGTGAACTTCCCTGCAGTCCTGTTTATACAGGTATAGCTAGAACTGCCTCAGCAATGGTGGTGCACCTTTATAATGGTGGACTCTCTCTGTAATGGCAGGCTGCCTCGGCAATGGTGGGCTGCCTCGGCAATGGTGGACTACCTCCGTAGTGGTGGACTGCCATGGTAATGGTGGACACCCCTCCCCCCCAGAGCTGGACTGTCCCAGGTTCAGCTGTGCTTGCTGTGCAACTCTCAATCCAGAGCATTTCAGATTGCTGTTTTTTTGTGGGGGTGGGACCAGCCGAGCTTGATCACTTGGCTCCCTGCCTTAGAGCCCCCCCCCTTTTTTTTTTTGAGTTGAACGGGTGACTCTGTCTTCTGGTGTTCCAGTCGCCTGCTGAAAAGGTGCCGGGATCTGTGTGATTTCCCATACAGTGACCCACTGCACCAGCTGAAACAGCTGCACTGAGATTCATGGTGCTTTTTTGCCAGGGAATCTCCTGGCCTGGCTCCCTGTTTCAGTCCTTCCTTTTTTTTTTTTATCAGTTGAGTGGGTGACTCTCTATCACAGGAGCTCCAATCCCCAGCTAAAATGGTGCCCAGACCCATGTATTTTGTGCAGAGAACCGTAGCACTGGGGCACTGGCCAAAACAGCTGTGCCGGCCGAAACAGCTGTGCTGGCGACCCGTAGGGCTCCTCTGCCTGGGAATCTCCTGGTCTGTGGGCAATAAAAATCCATCTGGAAATGCAGCATCCACTCACCCTCCATGCTTTCACTGGGAGCTGCAATCCTGAGCTGCTCCTAATCGGCCATCTTGGATCTCTCCCCGCTAAGGTATTTCTTAATCCCCAGAGCTCAACTTCATTCCATTTTGCCTGCATATTCTTACTCAGGTTTACTCTCTTTTGAGATTTTGCTAGAAGCAGCATGGAGCATTCAACATACAAAATCATTTGTCCTTAAAAACTTGAGGTCTGCCTAAAAGTTGTAACCAAGTAGTTTGACACTAGCTTCCCAAGATGGGATATCTGTATTTCTGCTACTCACCACTAAACCATTAAGAAAATGCCAAATGTTTTTATATTTTTGTTATGGCAGCGCCCTACTTCCTGGTTACAACTTCTCTATTAGGTTACAGATAAGCAGCTGCAAAGAGGAGACCCAAGGTGTGAAGTGGCTCTAACAAGACAAAATTCATTTTTCTCTCAGTGCAGAAGATCTACACCTTATCTAGATCTCTCTCTATAGAGAGTAATGTATATATAATAAATATAGCTCACATAGAATGTACATGATAGTATACTGTACACAGGTGAGTGTACAGCCCATTGTATCTTTATTTTTTAAGAGAGATGGAAACAACAAGCAGAGTGTGTATTATGGAATTTGCATAAGTTAAATGGTAGTATGTTGCTACTAGACCATTGTTTCTTCTAGATAAATAAATTATTGATATTTCTTTATATGACCTACAATAATAAATCACCAACTTCAGTTCTTTCTGTCTGAGTTCTTGCCTTTCATTCTGATATGAAATTTTTTTTTTTACATCTGAGATGTCATTTAACATTTTGGGGCCCTAGTTTTCTTGGCTAACAACAAGAATTTGAACTATAATGTCTCTGAATGTCTGCCAGCTGTACTTCTGGGTTTGGATGTTATTGGTATCAGAGCTAGCTCTCCTTTTCCTGAGTTTCTGGTGTGTCCTTGCCTTGTAGAACCTACAGATATGGTAACCAATGGTGCCTCCTTCTTCCCAAAAGCATCTCATGTTCTGATATCTGCCTCTCATTTGTTTCTCAGAATGTCTTTCTTTAACCTTTTTACCTGTGGATGCTGAGGACCGAGCAATGAACCAGGTCTAAGTCTCTTACTAATGTAGATTAAAATCATAGATCTATGAGTGGCTTCTGTCAAGTGTGTAAGACACCATCAATATATTGTGCACAAGTGAGATTTTTGTTCCAAATTATTAACCTAGCTTTATTTTTCATTACAACTCATTTTATAGGTTTTTAAAAATGCTTCTGAGTGGCAAAAACTCAAATTGTTTTTCCTCTGCTCTCACCCCACAACAATCAACACAGAAGACTTCTGTGACCAAATATATGTAGAGCTTTCCTCACTAGTAAGCAGCCCAAGCAGCCCATCAATTCTGTAGTGGCACCAGGTGAGTGCCCTCCAATTGAATCCTAACACTGTCTACTGGAAGATTGTGTTAGATCCCATAGGTTAAGGGCCTAGTCCCCCCAGACTGCCCCACAATCTCCTTGCTTCCAATGCCTATTGCAAGCCTCAGGTTATTTTGCTTGTGCTTCTATAAATCAAGATTCCCTCTTTGGGTTCCATTGATTTGCTAAAGTATTTCACACAACCGAGGGAAACACTTAAACTTACTGGTTTATTATAAAGGATATAACAAAGGACACAGATGAAGAGACGCATAGGGCGAGGCATGGGAAGGGGCACAGAGCTTCCATGCCCTCTCCACGTACCAAACACCTTCACCTGTTTGTCTATCTGGAAGCTCCCCAAACCCAGTTTTTGGGGGGTTTATGAAGTCTTCATTCCATAGGCATGATTGATTAAATTATTTAGGATTGATGATCAGTAGACAATGATCAATTCACTGGCTATTAACTATAAACATGCGGGTACCTTTTTTTTTTTTTTTTTTTAAGAACTTATAAGACCATATTTCACTATTTTCTTGCCTTCATTTTTTTCTCATGAAAAGTCAATTACAGCTTGTTTTTTTAAAATAATATTTTTCTCAGTCATGTTTAAGATTAAGCCTGCAGCCCTTCTCCCCTCCTTGAAGGTTGGAGTTGAATGTCCCAATCCTCTAACCCTGCTTAGGTCATTCAGATGACCAACCCCCATCCTGAAGCTTCCCAGGACTACCAGCTATCAGTCAACTCATTACCTTAAAAAAAGACACTCACTTTGAAGATTCTAAGGAGTTTTAAAAATTGTATTGCCAGAAACAGGGTAAAAGAACAAATATACATTTTACCATATCATAGCTATATAATATTATCTTTTAAATGTTTTTTGTATTTTCTTGGAACATTTCACAGATTAGTAAATGAATAACAAGCTCACGAATAATTCAGACTTATACTCAAAAATCTTCGTTGATTCCTCACATCTTGAGTATTTATCATTTCCATTTACACATTTCCAGACTTTTTTATTCAATTCTAAATACGCGGTTTTGTATCTGGCATCATTTCCCTTCTGCCTGAAGATCTTTACTTTTTTATAGCATAATTCTGCTTCTGACTAATCTTTTACTCTTCTTTGATTTGGAAGTGTATTTATTTTTCTTTTACTCTTAAAAAATATTTTCACTGCCTGTACATTTCTGGGTTGATATATGTGTGTATAAATATACATGTGTGTGTACATATATTTTTTCTCCTAGAACTTTTAAGACAGTATTTCACAATTTTCAGGCCTCCAATTTTTCTATTAGAGAGCCATGACAAATTGTCTTTTTTTCTAAACATTATGACATTTCTGTCAGCCAGGTTTAGGAGTCCGTCTTTTTCGTTGGTTTTCAGCAGTCTAATGCTTATGAGAAAATGTATGGTATTATTTGTATGCACCCTATATGAGGATGATGAGCTTATGAAACTCTGGCTTTGAGAAATTTTTGGTCATCACTTCCTAAAATGTTTTTTTCTACTTGTTTTTTTCGTCTCCTGGAACACGAATAATCTGTATGTTAGAGCTTTTTATATTCCCCCATGGGTTTTGTTACCAAACAATAGTGAGTCCACTCGTACAGTGGGTTAATATTCACACAGTGGCCAAATATTCACACTGAGGTTTGCCACTGCAGAATGGAGGGCATTTATTTGCAGGGTACCTGGCATGGAGAATGTGGGAGTGCATGCATCAGACTCATCTTCCTGATGGCTTTCAAGCAAGTGTCTTTAAAGAAATGGGTATATTTCAAGAAAGCAGAAGTCACAGGCAAAGTCATAGATCATATGGAACTTATTCATTGCTTTGATTTAAAAAGATGGGATATCTTGAAGCAGAGGCTTTTCTAAGATTTTCTGATTTGCAGTTGGTTCAGGAAGAGAAGTTGTATTTAAAAATTTTGGGTCAGCAGAAAGATACATAAGTTCTGGCTTGTAGATGTGACTTCTTCCAGGCCCCTTAGGAAGACCCTTGGAACTAGTCCTCAGTTCCTCAGTATCACTCCTGCATCTGAAAAAAAACCAGGGTCATGTGTTAAGATGTTATTTGCTTCTTGATAGAAACTAAAAATATCTCACGGCTCTAACTTCCTTGGCTATTGTCTTAAGCTATTATTACTTTCTTGCTTATCAGGTTGCTCATTTACTTCTCAAGGCTTGCTAGGTGCCTGGAATCTCCCTTGAAGGGACTCAAGATTCTCCATTATTTTTGTGCTGGGACAGGGGGTTTGGGGTAGGATGTTGGGAAGGGTACCCAGTATGCTCCTGGGCATAGGAGAGGGGTTCCTACTTTCTTTTAATTTCTGAAGCTCTGATAATTTGTTTTCAATATTAGCTGTATCTTTAGATTGAGTACCTCTCACTGATTAATTTTCACATTCACTGAATTCCTCCTGTCATCTCCATTTTTCTATTAAATCCATTCTGCTCTAGTAATTTTATTTCTGTATTTCAGATATTTACTTTTTATTTCTAGGACTTACCTGCTGACATTCCCTATCTTTTAGCTTATTATAAGCATATTTTCTTTCTTTATTCAGCACAGATATGAAAACTGCTTTAGAATTTTTGTCTGCTAAGTCCAACATCTAGGTCACCTGGGAATTGGAAATCGTTATCTTTTCTATGTAAAATATGTATTATATGCCTATTTGATTTGTGTGAAATAACTGTAGATCTTATTCTGAATATGTTAAGTAACATGTTGTAGAGATTCTGGATTCTGTTACGTTCTTTCAAAGAACTCTGATTATTTTTAAAGCTGGTTGTTAACTTGGCAAAATTCAAACTACAAACCCTGTCTGCCTTGTGGTTGATCATCTGTTCTCAGACTTGTTCCTTAACTTTAGCGATGCTGTCTGGAATTCACTTTGTACAGGCATAATTTAGGATTCATTCGAGTATTGGGGCAGAGTTGATTCATGGAATTGAGGATGCCTGTCTCTTGCTTTATCCTTTCCAGGATTTCTTCCCCACTTTCTGCTGGCTGTAGTAGCCCTAAACTCAATTCTCTCATTCTTCAGATTAGTGAAATTATAGGCTTCTTACATATTTGATGTGATATGCAGTCTGGGACTTGTCTTCTATAAAATAATCTCTGAAAATCAAATATTCATATTCATAGATAACTATTCCCTTTTTCAAGTGTCAAATCTTGTCCAGGTTCTGCCTCTACTATTCACTGCCCAGTGCATTTGAGTGGTTGCTTTTTATAGTTTTTCCAGAGTTGATGGCTGTTTTCTCTGACTTTGTCTTAATAAGAGCTATTAGCTATTACTGGACAGAATTCCCATATGCAAATGATGGGAGTACATGGCTCCCATATAAGTAGATGGCTACATTGCTTAGTCTGGCATTCAGGACTCTGCACAATATAGCCCTAACTTCATTTTTAACTTTCATTTTACACATCCCACTTACATTATAGTCTGCTACATGTCATCCAGTCATTGAGCAAGAGGTTTTTGAATACTTTCTATGTATCAGGCAGCTGAGAATAAAACCGGCGTTTCCCTTGCTCCCTTGGAGCTGACAGCCTAGCATGGGTGACTTCCAACTGTGCTAGATTATTACGTCGCTGAATATTTTCGTATGCTCATTTACCTTCCCTCTATTTTAATTTCCTCAAATTTTAACTTCTAATTTTTCTATCAATGCTATCATTCCCAAATTTTGTTTCATCATACCCAACAGAAACTATTGTACATTTTCTTCTTTCAGTTTGGAAATTAAAGAATGTTACAGATTTAGTGCACTTTTATTGTGCTGCAGTGTTCATCCCACTGTATGTGTATGGAAATACTTAGTCAATGAGTTAGTGCTACTGACTGCCTCCTAATTTAATTTATAATTCATCTTAACATTTAGGAAATGTACAAGTTAGTTGCCGATAGAACAAGTGATTAAAGGCTGCAAGATTTGATTTCAACACATAAATGAAAACTTTAAAATGACTTTCAAAACATTTTGAATTGAAAATGTCTTACCTGCCTTCTTTCCATACCAATATGAATCATCAGCCCCTCAATGATGAATCATCAGAATTTTATATTGATGTTTCACTTTTTTCTTTTTTCTTGACAGAGTCTCGCTCTGTCACTCAGGCTGGAGTGTAGTGGTATGATCTCAGCTCACTGCAACGTCCCCCTCCCAAGTACAAGCAATTCTCTGCCTCAGCCTCCTGAGTAGCTGGGATCACAGGCACCTGCCACCACACCCAGCTAGTTTTTGTATTTTTAGTAGACAGAGGTTTTCACTATCTTGGCCAGGCTAGTCTTGAACTCCTGACCTCGTGATCCACCCGCCTTGGCGTCCCAAAGTGCTGGGATTACAGGTGTGAGGTACCATGCCTGGCTGATGTTTCATTCTTAATTGTTTGATTCCCTCTATCATGATGATGTTTGAAATGCTTTTGCAGTAACTTTCATGTTCTTTCAACCTGGGAGTAAATAATGAGAATGTGAAGGTCAAGGAGGAACATTCTCTTTATTTTAACTCTTTGCATTTATTTGTTCTCTGACCTGCCAAATAAAGGCAGAAGTTAGTGGTGCAATGAAGCTATTCAGGTCATGTAGAATGGTTCAAAACCAGAGGGTTCCAAGAGCAGTTTTTGATACTGGAAACCATGTCTTTACTTAAAATTTATTGCATATGCATTAGTAACTTTCTCTTTTTTTTTTGGATAAACACACATGTACATGTTCAGATAGATAAAAGCTAAATCACTGTTATCTATCCTATGGGATTCTATCTCCTGAGCCACAATTCTGAATGCTGACAAAGGTTTCTGTACCACTGCTGAGTGTAAAAGGATGTCTGAAATAGAGGTTATGTAATGAAATGCTAGAATTTCAGAGTAATCCAGTGACTAACAGAGCTAGAATCAGAATCTGAACTGCCCAGAAACACCCAAAGCATGAGACCCTCACAGATGATTCATTTTAATACAGAAGTGATGGCCTCTATCTAGTGCATTATCAAGATCTGGAGTTTCTTGATAGCATTTTATTTTGGATCTATCATTGCACATTGTGCAATCTTGAAAACACACAGGAAAGGCTGACATTCAGCTCCAATATGGCCAAAACAATGGTGTAGCTACTATCTGTTCTGATTGTCAGTGCCTATACCATAGCAATTACCAAACATTTTTATTATATGTTCTCTTTCTTTCAGACACATACACACACTCACACACAAAGGAGATGAGTGCTTTATTTTAGAGTGCTGATTGATTTTCCTTAGAGGAATAAAATACTTTGCAGAAATGAGATAAGATTATACATTTTAGCACACCCAAGTGAATGTTTCTTCTAGATTTTATATGTATATATACATATGAATATGAATGTACATGTGTCATACATGCAAGAACACATATGCATGTATGATACATATGTATTCTAGCGTATATATATAGATATATCATACATGTAAATGTTATACATATGGATACATACTGTATATCACCTCTCTACTGAGTTTGTGTGTTCTTATGCACCCAAATAATTTTCAGAATTTTATTTCTGAGACACACCACGTGTATACTTGTGACTCTAGTTTATTTTCATGGTTAAAAACATCCTATTCTATTATTTTCAGTGTTATTTTATAAGCAATGCTTCATTCTTTGTTATGCTTACTATTAATAGTATATATATGCAAGAGTGTCTCTAGCATATATACTGAGGAATAAAATTGCTAGGTGATAAAATACAGGCATCTTCAACTTTATTGGATATTGACTAATCACTTTTTAAATAGTGTAAATCAATTTATGTCACCAGCAATGGGCAACAGTTCTTTTGTTCCATATCTTTTTTAACAGTTGACGTTGTCTAACGTTTTTTTTTCTTTAGATAATGGAGTAAAAATGTATCTTATTAATTTTTCATTTTATTTCTCTGCTTTAAATTCATGTGGTAGAGAATATTTTCATTTTATAGTTCATTTGCATTTTCTCCTCTGAATTGCTTGTTCAAATCTTCTGCTCAGTTTTCTATTAGGTATGGTTTACTCCTTAGAATATTATTTTTCTCAAAGATTATTTCAAAAGAAATTGGAAGGATGTCTTTTTCATAAATAGAACTGAGAATATATAATGTGAACTTCAATATGGTGACCAGACACTGCTTATTCTTTGAAAAGATAAAAACACTAAGGTAACGTTGATCAGTGGACCATAACAGTACTTGGATTCCTGCCTAATTACAAACTGGGCATTGAGAAGGGCTTCTCTCCTCACAGTAATTATATTGGAGGGTTGCCTTGATAGTGGTGGTCTTCTGGTCTGAAAGAAATCATGTACAGCTATGTGAGAGTGCTCCTTATGTGTCCAGGGAATGCACTGTGAAGTGTCTCACTGTCCAACTCTTACTCACTTTAACTTATCTCACTGATTATATATAGAATAAGGCTGCTGTCCAGACCTTACTGGCTCTTCCAAGCAGATGTGCACAGGTGGCCTGCAATCTCAAGTGCTCTTCTATAAATAAAGTTTATTAGGGGATTAAGTGATCACTTGTGGATTGGACCCATGAGCCTAGCTGCTTGAAGATTTGAGGGATGCCCTGGCATCTCCTTGTCCAAGGAAGCTTTCTTTTCTAGGTCGTTCTGTGCCTCTGTACCTCTAGAGATTTCTGGGATTTTTTTTGTACATAACACGGTCCATAGTGATGTAATGTATTAGATTAGGTAGGGCATAATAAAGCATTCATGTTTTCCTTTCTCAACATATAGAAAGCAGATGTGTTTCTAAAGCTGCTCAGAAAGTGAAGGTGTAAGGAAGAAAAAAAGAAAATGAAATAACTATATTTCCAGGCTAGGGTCATGATGTGCATATGGGCTCACCTCTACACCTGGGTATGGCTATTTGTCAACTTAAAAAAAGGGGACATGAGGCCGGGCGCGGTGGCTCACGCCTATAATCCCAGCACTTTGGGAGGCCGAGGCGGGTGGATCACGAGGTCAACAGATCGAGACCATCCTGGTCAACATGGTGAAACCCCGTCTCTACTAAAAATACAATAAAAATTAGCTGGGCATGGTGGTGCATGCCTGTAATCCCAGCTACTCAGGAGAATTGCCTGAACCCAGGATGTGGAGGTTGCCATGAGCCGAGATCACACCATTGCACTCCAAGAGCAAAACTCCGTCTCAAAAAAAAAAAAAAAACGGGACATGAATGACCCATTTCAGTGTAAGTTTTCTGTCTCATATTTGTGGTCACATTGAGATGTCTATAAAATTAATGATAATAATAGGCAAAAACCTTTAATAGGTTGACGTTTCATCTTACTAGGAGCAGGTGAGATGACTGAGACCCCTTCCTTGGATTGTAAGGGTCATGTTACAATGGGAAATTAATTAATTTGTGTCTCAATTTTCTGATGTGTAATGTGGGGATGCTGTCATACTGCTTGAGTCCAAGTACTAGTCTTAAAACTAAAAATAATAATTGTTATTATTTTATAACATCATTTTAGCAATGAAAAATCAGTAAGACCCAAGGTGTTTTCCTGACTTTTCCATGGATCTACAGCTGATAAGGGAACTCAGGTTTAACCTAGACCCTACATCCAGTGCTATTTCTGCTAATATATCCTTTCTCTCCTCTTGACATAGAGAGATTTGTTTATCAGATGAGGCAGTAAATATAAAAGTGTTTTGAAGAAATGAAGCCTGCAGTCAGTTATGTATTTTAAGGTATTAATTCTTAAATAGAAAAAAAAATGGTGTATTTAGATTGACCCTTTGTCAATTATGAACAAGCTACATGGTGCTCCACCAATGTGCAAATTATCATGCCAAGTACTAGGAGTGCAAAACACGGCTTCCTAGTCCTGGCACTAGCGGTATTTTGAGCCAGATATTTGGCGGCATCCCTGGCCCCTACCCTCCAGACACCAGTAGCACACCACTCCTCCCCAGTTGTGACAACCAACAATATCTCCAGATATTGCCAAATGTCTGCTGGAAGGAAAAGTGCCTCCTTAGCCCTCAGCTGAGAAGCATTGGCATAGGAATATAAAAGGTGCTCTCTATTCTCCAAAGAGTATGTACAACATAGGGGGGAGGGTGATGTTGGACTTATTTGCGACACACATACAGACATTACCATGAGAAAGCTGAGCAGGTTCACCTTCTGTGTGCTGACAAAGAGTTTTGTTTCTAGTCCTGGTTTTGGATTCTTATTACATATGTATGAATAACAATGAAAACTGCGATGTCAAAAGTCTCACCACAATTTTAGGAATGATGAAATGCTGCCTTCCCTTTCTTAATAGCAGTCTCTCAAACAAGAAGTTAGTTTTTGATAATACTAAATTTTCAATTTTATCACAAACCAATAACAAATAAGTGACATAAAATACATGCTCTGTTGAAATCTTAAATTTTTTTTAGAGATGGCATCTCGTTCTGTCATCCAGGGTGAACTGCAGTGGTGCAATCATGGCTCAGGGCATCCTTGAACTCCTGAGCTCAAGTGATCCTTCTGCATTTCAGCCTCTGGAATAGCTGGAACTACACGTGCAACCACACTTTAAATAAACACTGGCCGGGCACGGTGGCTCATGCCTGTAATCCCAGCACTTCGGGAGGCCAAGGCAGGTGGATCACAAGGTCAAGACCATCCTGGTCAACATGGTGAAACCCCATCTCTACTAAAAACACACACACACAAAATTAGCTGGGCATGGTGGCGTGTGCCTGTAATCCCAGCTATGCAAGAGGCTGAGACAGGAGAATTTGCCTGAAACCAGGAGGTGGAGGTTGCGGTGAGCCTGGGTAACAAGAGTGAAACTCTGTCTCAAAAAAAAAAAAAAAACTTTGTAAGAGACAGGGTCTTACTGTGTTTCTCGGGATATTCTGAAACTCTCAGACTCAAGCAGTCATCCCACCTCAGCCTCCTGAGTGTGGGGAGCAGTAGCCATCTTGCAACTATGTTGCTTAAGCTTTTGTTCCTCTTATCTAAACCTCCAAGTTTCACATTCCTCCTAGTCAGGAGGCTAGCCTGCAGTCTTGTCTCCATGGTTGCTCTCTGACCTCAGCCCTCAGAACTTCCCGCCCTTGCTTGTTTATAAGCAACCACCTTGTAGCTAACAAAGGAGACTTGATCAGATCCTTGACTTGTCCCCATTCTCCGCGTCTCCTGTCTCTCTTTTAATCACCACTCCCTCCCTAGGGTCGGGACAAACTGGCGCCTAACGTGAGAGCTCGAGTACGAGGGACACAGTGAGGGATGCCGTCGAGGTCAGCTGGCACAGAAGGATTAAGAAACCCGGAGGAAAGAGCATCATGGGAACCTGCCACGGACTCACGCTCCGGTAAGCAGACGGCGAATATGGGACAGGAAATCAGCCAGCATGAGTTGTTCATAGAGTTTAAGTAAGGCTTTAAAGGCACGGGGAGTAAAGGTGAAAATAAAACGATTGTGTAAATATTTTGACTACTTTCAGGATGTCTGCCCTTGGTTTCCCCAGGAAGGAACCATAGACCAAAAACAGTGGAAAAGGGCAGGAGATGCTTTAAAAGATTATTACCGTGCTTTTGGACCCGAGAAGGTCCCAGTCACAGCCTTTTCTTATTGGAACCTGATAGATGAAATTTTAACTCAGAGATGCCATGACCCCCTCATTGCCAATGTAATTACTCAGGGAGAGTCTCTCTTAAAGGGAGAACTCGATAAAAGCACCCTCAACAGTTCTAAGAACCCAGGTGACTCTAAGCAATTGTCTGTAACTGATGAGGCGTAGTCGCCACAAGCTAATGAGGAGGATTTAATGTCCTCTGATAGTGACTCAAAGAAGGGGATGCCTGGAGAGTCACAATGCCAGGCTGAGACTAAAAATGTGCCTTTAGCAAAGACAAAAAGAGGGCAAAAGAGGGTGTCTGCCCAGGGGGCCCCCAACTCAGGATCTAGACACACTAAAAAGGAAAAGACCCCCTGGCTAATCGAAAGAGCAAATAATTCTGAAGATGAAGGCATTGAGGAAGGAATAGATTGGGATGACTTAGAAGAAGAGGTGGACCGTTGTAAAAAACTCAGATTGGTTCCCCCATAGGTGGCGACCTCCGCCTTACAAGGCGGGGCCCTCAGCACCCCCAATGGCATGCCCCGTTATTGATCCCCGAAAAAGGTTACTAGAAAAAATGGAGTACCTAAAAGAACAGGTTAGGCTTGAAACTGAGCATCAAGAACTCATAGAACAGCTTGAAAAAATAAAAATAGGTAAAATAAAGAATGAGGCTAAAACTCAAGTTACCCAAAATGTCATACCTCCCCGTAGGGGAGCGGCATTAAGACAACCTCCTCAGCTTAACACCTTATTAGATTTAGATGATCCAAGCGCGTACCCGGTGACAGAAACCACCGACCACCAGGGGACAGCTTGGAGGCATCATGCCGGTTTCGATTTTATAATAAAGAACTAAAAACTGCAGTGGCACAATACGGCGCTACTGCTCCATACACCACTGCGATTTTAGAATCAGTGGCCGAAAATTGGCTTACCCCAGGAGATTGGCAGACCTTGGCCCGAGCCACCCTTTCAGGGGGTGATTATTTGTTGTGGAAATCTGAGTTTTATGAATGTTGCAAGGAAACTGCCCACCGCAATGCACAGGCTAATGATAATTGGAATTTTGACATGCTAGCTGGTCAAGGAAATTACGCTACCAGCGACGCACAAATGCGATATGATGCAGGTCTGTACGCCCAAATTCAAACTGCGGGAACAAAGGCCTGGCGAAAGCTGCCTGCAAAGGGGGATGTTAGTGCCTCCCTTACTAGCATAAAACAAGGGCCAGATGAAGCTTTTTAGAATTTGTACATCGCAGGCAGAATTTTTGGTAATGCAGATGCAGGTACAGATTTTGTTAAACAACTCGCATTTGAAAATGCTAATGCTGCCTGCCACGCGGCTAACCGCCCTTATAAAAGGAAAACAGACCTCTCAGGGTATATACGCCTGTGCTCAGACATAGGCTCTGCCTATCAACAGGGGTTAGCTATGGCTGCAGCCCTACAGGGCTATACTGTGAAACAGTTCTTATCTAATAAGTCAAAAAATAGGTGCTTTCAATGTGGCGCCCCTGGTCACTATGATAAAGATTGTAATGCCGATAAAAAACCCTCCCTTAATACAAAAGTCCCTGGCTTATGTCCACGATGCAAGAGAGGGAAGCATTGGGCCAATGAATGTAAATCCAAAAGGGATGCCCAAGGGCAACCACTTTCTCCACATCAGGGAAACAGAATGAGGGGCCAGCCCCAGGCCCCCAAGCAAAAACAAATCTATGGGGCAGTCAGTTTTGTTCCTCCAACCAACAATCCGTTTCAAACCTCTGTCGAGCCACAACAGGAAGTGCAGGATTGGACCTCTGTTCCACCTCCCACACAGTATTAACACCTGAAATGGGGGTTCAAGCATTGCCCACAGGTGTCTTGAGGCCCCTGCCTAAGGGTTCTTTTGGACTTACTCTAGGACGAGGTGGCCTTACCCTACAATGTCTACTTAATAGATAATGATTACACAGGAGAAATCAAAGTCATGGTAACCTCCCCTAAAGTTTTAAGTACTATCTCCCCTGGACAAAGATTTGCACAGCTCTTACTTCTCCATAAAACCCATAATAGAGTTATAAAAAAGGACAGAGGTAACTTAGGCTTCGGTTCCTCTGACGTCTATTGGGCAGAAGTGGTACCTTCTGACAAGCCCATGATGAGATTATGGCTAGATGGAAAGGAATTTACCGGACTAGTAGATACTGGAGCAGATGTGACTATAATTAACAAAACCCAGTGGCCTGCCACATGGCCAGTAAGTGCTACTATTACTCATCTCACCAGTATTGGTCAGAGCAAAAATCCCGAGAAAAGTACAAAAATGTTAAAATGGGAGGATAAAAAGGGAAATCAAGGTCAAATCCAACCTTATATTGTTGCAGGCCTACCCTTCAACCTTTGGGGAAGGGATTTGCTGGCTCAGATAGGTATGGTCATAGGTAGTCCTAATGAGATCATTACTGCCCAGATGCTTAAACACGGGTATGTGCCTGGCACTGGAAAACCCAAACTGGAATTTTAAACCCTATCGAATCTAAACCAAAAACAGACAAGAAAGGAGTAGGACATTTTCAGTAGGAGCCGCGGTCTGTCCTGTAGCCCACGCAGACAAAATTACTTGGTTATCAGACAACCCCGTATGGGTTGACCAATGGCCCCTCTCTTCAGAAAAATTAGCTGCCGCACAACAACTGGTACAGGAACAGTTACGGGTGGGGCATATAGAACCTAGTAATTCTCCTTGGAATACACCAATCATCATTATTAGAAAAAAGTCAGGAAAATGGCGCTTGCTACAGGATCTTAGAGAAGTCAACAAATCCATGGTCCTCATGGGGGCCTTACAAACTGGGCTACCTTCTCCTGTCGCCATACCCCTAAACTACTATAAAATTGTTATTGATTTAAAGGACTATTCCATTACATCCAGATGATCAAAAACGTTTTGCTTTCAGTGTGCCTTCTACCAATTTTAAGGAACCTATGAAAAGATATCACTGGAAAGTGTTACCTAAAGGCATGGCTAATAGTCCAACCTTATGCCAGTCTTTTGTTGCCTAGCTATTCAACCTATTAGAGACACCTGGAAAGAGATCTATATTATCCATTATATGGATGATATTCTTTTAGCAGGAAAAGTTGGACAGGATGTTTTGTCTTGTTTTAAAGCCTTACAAACATCTCTTACTCAACATGGTCTGCTAATAGCTCCTGAAAAGGTGCAACTCACAGACCCCTATACGTACTTAGGCTTCCAACTAAAAGGAAGCCAAATTACTACGCAAAAGGTACAACTCAGGTTAGATAAACTGAAGACACTCAATGACTTTCAGAAGTTATTAGGAGATATTAATTGGCTACTACCTCATTTGAAACTATGCAGGGCAGATCTCAAACCGCTATATGATATTCTAAATGGAGACCCAAACCCCACATCACCTCGCGACTTAACCTCTCAGGGCATACATGCTATTCAACTGTGGAACATGCCATCAATCATCAGACCATCACTTTTGTAGATTCTAGCAAGCCGCTCCAATTTATTATTTGTCAAACCTCATTATCTCCTACTGCTGTATTTTGGCAAACCGCTCCACTCATGTGGGTACACCTCCCTAACACGCCAAAAAGAGTCCTTGAACCATATTACGTTATGGTAGCTAATCTAATTATCCAAGGCCGAACAAGTTCAGTGGCTCATGCAAACTACTGAGGCTTGGCCTATAGCATTGGCTTCCTTTTCAGGACAATTAGACAACCACTATCCCCCTCATAAGTTGATTGCTTTTGCCAATAGACATGAATTTATCTTTCCAAAAGTCACAAAATCTGAGCCCATTTCCACTGGACTCGTAGTGTTCACCGATGGTTCATCCACAGGTATAGCTGCCTATGTTAGTCAAAGCCATACCGTGCAGTTTCAAACTCAATCATCCTCGGCTCAGCTTACTGAGCTGCAAGCAGTTATAGCAGTATTCTCTGCTTTCCCTAATCAACCCTTAAACATTTACACCGATAGTGCATACATTGCTCAATCCATACCTAATTTAGAGACAGCTCACATCATCAAACATACCTCTTCAGCTGCAAAATTATTCAAACAATTACAACAGTTCATCATCAGCAGAACTCATCCTTTTTTTATTGGACACCTGCGGGCCCACTCAGGATTGCCTGGACCACTGTCACAAGGCAATCAACAAGCCGACCTAGCCACCTGCGTTTTTCATACATATGCCACAAAAGCTAAAGACCCACTATCTCAAGCTCAACACACACACAACCTACACCACCTTAATGCTCACTCCCTTAGATTATTACATCATATTACCAGGGAACAAGCTAGACAAATAGTTAAGGAATGCACACAATGTGCCACTCACTTACCCGTACCCCATTTGGGAGTTAACCCTAGGGGCCTAGTCCCTAATGCACACTGGCAGATGGATGTAACTCATGTTTCAGAATTTGGCAATCTCAAATATGTTCATGTATGCATTGATACCTACCGTGGATATGTGTTTGCCACACTCCAAACTGGAGAAGCCACCAAACACGTCATCGGGCACTTACTGTCTGCTTTTGCCACCCTTGGCTGTCCACAAAAAATTAAAACCGATAATGGACCAGGGTATACCAGCACAGCCTTTGCCCGGTTCTGCTCTCAATTAAACATACAACATATAACTGGCATCCCCTATAATCCTCAAGGCCAAGGGATAGTTGAGAGACCCCATCTCACTTTAAAAATTACCTTTGAAAAAATAAAAAAGGGGGAATGGTACCCCATTAAGGGGTCCCCCAGAAAACTCATGGCACATTCACTATTTATACTCAATTTTTTAACTTTGGACAAAAATGGACACCCCGCTGCAGAACGCCATTGGCAATCAGAAACTCAAACAAAATTGGCATCAGTGATGTGGAAAGATCCTATGACTGGCTCCTGGCATGGACCCAACCCCGTACTGATTTGGGGTAGAGGATCAGTCTGTGTATATGCAAAAGAAGCAGATTCAGCCAGATGGCTACCAGAGAGATTAGTGAAACAAGTAGACAGTAAAGGAACATCAGGATGTGAGGATAATAACCCCTCCCAGGGAACGTGTTAAACCCTGAGGATTATTCCCTGTTCCCCCTCTTTCAATCTTTCAGAAACATGCGGACCTTAATATTGATATCCCTGATAATCGCTCTCATACCTAAGACCGACAGCGGATTCGGATCACAATATGATGTAAGATCAACTTGACTCCCTAGCCGAAGTAGTCCTGCAAAACCGACGAGGCCTACATCTGCTCACCGCCCAGAAAGGAGGACTGTGCCTTGCATTAGATGAAAAATGCTGCTTTTATGCTAACCGTTCTGATGTTGTCAGAGATAAGATAAAAGCCCTGTAAGAAGACCTGGCAAAAAGAAGAAAAGCACTCTTCGATAATCCATTGTGGGGAGGGTTGAATGGGTTCCTCCCCTATATCCTCCCCCTCCTCGGCCCTTTTGTCGTTTTCCTCCTACTCCTCACTGTTTGTCAAACAACAGATTGACTCCATAAAAATGCAGCCCCTGCAGGTCCATTATCATAAGCTGGAAATGGCTACAGTGGAAGCTTGATAAGCACCACCAACCGTTTCTGACATTGCCTGATGAGCTGGACCAGTTAGCCAATGACGGGCAACCTGAGAGCCTAGCAGTAACATATGAATCCCGCTCACCCTATGACGGGTAAGGGTAAAAAGCATCACTGCAGGTATATCTCTTGACCTAAGACAGGCATGGTCCCCACAGGCAATCGGCCACACAAAAATTTAAAAAAGGGGTACCTGTGGGGAGCAGTAGCCATCTTGTAACTATGTTGCTTAAGCTTTTGTTCCTCTTATCTAAACCTCCATCTTGTGGACTTCCCTTATTTAAGTTTCACATTAGTCACGAGGCCTCGTCTCCCTGGTTGCTCTCTGACCTCAGCCCTCAGAACTTCCCGCCCTTACTTGTTTATAAGCAACCGCCTTGTAGCTAATAAACGAGACTTGATCAGATTCTTGACTTGTCTCCATTCTCCGCGTCTCCTGTCTCTCTATTTTAATCCCCACTCCCTCCCTAGGGTGTCTGTTGCTCGTCCCGCAGGTCGGGACACCTGAGTAGCTGGGAATACAGGTGTGAACCACTGCGTTCAGCTCTGTTAAAATTTTCAATAGTACAAAAATATATTAATTAAAAGTATATATTTGGTTTTAATTACCTTACGTGAAAACCCTTTCCCTGTATTTTCTGTTCCACTGATTATCTTTTGCTACATGGTCAGTTTTTTTGATTGGGTGTATTTGTCTTGCCATTGGTTCTGCTTCTTTAGTAAGTACACCAATTATTAATCTCTGCATCTATATTCTCTCTAATCATTTTTATTATTTTCTTTTTTTTGTTTCTCTCAGACCTGTCTTCCAACTTGATGGATATATTGGTAACATTATCTATTCTATTTCTTGCTGCTTTCACTATGCTTTTTATTTCTGTAACAATTTGTTTATCTGCATTTTTTGAGACAATAGGGGACATATTGAGAAAGCATGTGAAGACATCAGTGCGGCTTACACTGAATTTGAGCCAATTCCACAGTTTCTGAATGGGACTCCTAGGTGTGGATAAATGGACTTAGAGCACAAGGCAGCTCACTGAAACTAAGCTGATGGAGAGTGAAGAAAGGTAAAGGGACAAAATAGGGTGACTGCATTACTTTGGGCTCTCCAGAGAAAACCATGAAGATCTAGTTATATCTGTCTCTACTTTAAGGAATTGACTTACCTGATTGTGGAGGCTGAGAAGTCCAAGATCTGTATTCAGCAGGCTGGAGACCTAGAAGAGCCAATGGTATAAATTGCAGTTTTTATCTGAGTTTCAAGGCAGAAGACCTTTTTATGTGAGCTAACTAGGAGTTTTGTTTCTGTTTTTATATTTTTAATAGGCATAAATAGCAACAAAAACTGCTGTAACAGGAAATAACACATTTTAGGAATAAACTGGTTTCTCCTCCTTAACTGTGGTCTCTCAAACAAGATGTTAATCTTTAATGATACTACATTTCCAATTTTATCTCAAATAATACATAAGTGACATAAAATACATGCTCTGTTAAAATTGTATTTCATAAGTCTATTCAATAGATGGGGGAGAGAAATCTGCTTTACTCAGTCTCTACATGAGATTAACATTTGAATGGGCAAACACTATCATAGACACCTGGTGACCCCCTAGAATACTGTTGAACCAAATATCTGGGCACCCTGATTTGTCAAGTGTACAAATAGATCAGCATGTTGGCCTTGTGTGGCCACTTATCCATAGATCTAGTATGAGAGACCTTCCCTACTGCATGCATAAATGCCTCAGTTTATCAAGGAGTGCCCTGCATCCTGGCTCACCCATACATGCTCTGCACCTCTAACATTAGCAGACACATATGACAGACAAGAAGGATGAGAAATGTTCCCTAATCCTACACTGCAAATAGTAGAAAAAGAAAAGAAATTCAATGCTAGGCATGACTGTAATCAGGGTACAAGGAAGCACTACAAATAATCTAAGGCTAAAGAAATTGCATATTATTCTGTCTTGAGGACTGATACTTTAAAAGTATGTACATGGACAGCAAGGAAGGACTAGGACACTCACTAACTTTAGTATTCTCTACATGTTCTTAAATTCCCAATAGAGTTAATCCCTGAAACACAAATAGTATCTCCATTTTAAGTACCTACCTGTAAAGAGTTCATTTAAAGTAAGCTAGGGGGTCACCCGGTAATTACAATAACCACAAAACTACAAAAACTTCATAACAATAAAAATATACATTCTCAAACAGAAGACTTCCCATTACAGAATAGCCAAAGTCAAAAGTGAAAGTAAATCAAAGCAGCTGAGTATATAAGCTGCAAATGTAAATTATTCCATTTACCAGGTTTTTAAATGATAGAGAAATTCAGAGCTCAGCTTAAGTACACAGTCAAAAAAAAATCCAAGCATATTATATTTTAATGAGTTCCAATCACAAGTAATTCATTGTGACATCCTATAAAAGATGAGTGCTTGAATGCTCTAGGAAAGATGGTTACGGAGCATTGTTGTTGGTATCTGGATGCTACAGGCAGAGCCAGATGGAAAAATGAGTGGTAACATGAGGTTCAAGAAGTCATAATATGAGGAGGATCCAAGATGGCAGATTAGGCACAACTCCAGTGCACAACACCCAGCGAGAGAGAGACAGAAACCCAGAGATCTCCTAGCACCAACTGAGGTACCAGGTGCATTTCAATGGGTTTGGTCCAAGGGTGAGCAAAACCCACTTAGGGCAGACCGAGGGAGGGAGGGGTGCTGCTTCACCCAGAAAGTGCATCTGACTGGTGAGTTGGAGGCTCTACCTCTGGTGCTCCAGTCCAGATACAGCACTTCCCCCAAAGCCTTGGAAATACACAGAAAAGGGGATCTTTGCCAGTCAAGCATGGGGAATTATAAGTGTGGAGTTGAGTAAGAGTCTGCAGACTGAGCTATCACCCCCTCCCCCTGCCCAGAGAGGAAGCTGTAAGCAGGAGCAGATGGGCCACCCCTACCCCATGACCGAAGAGAAAGCTCGAAGGGGGAGACTGCCAGGTGCGGCTGGGCGAGTCCCTAACCACCCCCACAAACCCCAGAGGGCTGAAGCTCTGACTCTGGTGGGTTGCTTAGCCAATGCTGTAAGGCCGGTTGCCTTTCTGGGAGTCAAAGGGACACATTCATCACTCTCCACGCCTGATAACTGCGTCATCACCTGAGCTCATTTTCTGGCTTTGCCACGTGGCTTCCCCCACACCTGCCTCTGCATACCATACCCAAGCCCACACTCAGCACTAAATTATGCATCCAACCTCCAGCCCACTGTTAAAAAAACCCTGCAGAAAAAATTTTAAAGAAGCCCCACCATACCCTGCCTGGCAACAGCCTGCCCCATATACCCCTGGCAGGCCCGCATACCCAAGGTCTTGGCCGCCTACCAATGGCAGCTAGTTTCATGTACTTCCTACTTTAACTCCATATACTTCCTGCTCCTCAACAGCCAATAGAAATGCCTTCTCTTTGTTTCCCCAGTAGTCAATCAAGGCCCACTTACCCAAGGTCCCGCCCACCTACAAATAGCAACCAGCTCCATGTACTTCCTGTTCCTCAACAGCAAATAGAAATACCTTCCCTTTGTTTTCCCAATAGCCAATCAGTTGCCTGCCCTCCCCTTAGAACCCCATGCCCTAAACAGCCAGGCATGACTTCTCTGGCCCCACCCTGGACCACAGAACCTTGCCTGGGAGCTGAATAAATTAGCTTTTCACTTTCTTATACTTGCCTCAGTTTCCTCATTTTACCTTGGCAATAAATCTTACAAGTGCCACAGTCTGAGATGAAATGATCCAGCCCACTGGAGGAAGGGCACAACCCACCACTAGAGGGGTGGGACTGGGCTACATGTTTTAACAAAAAACACAGGAAGCCTACGTAGCAACAGGATGGCATTCTTGACAACCCAGCAGCACCTAAATGTCAGTGGAAGAGGTGGGCCTAATCTCCCAGCATAAACAAAAAAGACACAGGAAGCTTCCCTAGTAATCTGAATGAGTCCCTAGAAACTTAGTAGCAACCCAACAGGCAGACAAGCAACCTCATCAAGCTGCTCTCTGACTCCACAGCCAGGTAAATCCACAAAGATGGGAAAAAAAACCAGCACAAAAAAGGTAAAACCACCAAAGACTAGAACAGCTCTTCTCTTTCAAGGGATCACAACTTGACCTAGAAGGAGTGCGAAGAATTAATGGAAACAGGATCGAGAAGGTGGATAATAACAAGCTTTTCAGAGCTAAAGGAACACATTCTAACTTGATGCAAAGAAACCAAAACCTTGAAAAAAGGTTAGACGAAATGCTAACTAGAATAACCAGCTTAGAGAAGAACATAAACGACTTGATGGAGTTGAAGAACACAGCACGACAACTATATGAAGCAAACACAAGTTTTAATAGTCAAATCGATCAAGCAGAAGAAAGGGTATCAGAGATTGAAGATCAACTCAATGAAATAAAAAGAGTGAAAAGATATGAACAAAGCCTCCAAGAAATATGGGATTATGTGAAAAAACCTAATCTATGCTTGATTGGTGTACCTGAATATGATGGGGAGAATGAATCCAAGCTGGAAAACACACTCCAGGATATTACACAGGAGAACTTCCCAAGCCTAGCAAGGCAGCCCAAATTTCAAATTCAGGAAATACAGAGAACTCCACAAAGATATTCCTCAAGAAGAGCAACCCCAAGGCATATAATTGTCAGATTCACCAGCGTTGAAATGAAGGAAAAAATGCTAAGGGCAGCCAGAGAGAAAGGTCAGGTCACCCACAGAGGGAAGCCCATCAAACTCAGGGCAGATCTCTTGGCAGAAACTCTACAAGCCAGAAGAGAGTGGGGGCCAATATTCCACATCTTTAAAGAAAAGAACTTTCAACCCAGAATCTCATATCCAGTCAAACTAAGCTTCATAAGTGAAGGAGAAATAAAATCCTTTATGGACAAGCAATTATTGAGAGATTTTTGTCACCACCAGATCTGCCCTACCAGAGCTCCTGAAAGAAACACTAAGCATGGAAAGGAACAAGTACCAGTCACTGCAAAAGCAAACCAGTGAGTGAGGGGGCAAAGACCAAAAATGCAATGAAGAAAATGAGTCAACTAATGAGAAAGAAAACCAGCCAGTAACAAAATGCAGGATCAAATTCACACATAACAATATTAACATTGAATGTAAATGGCCTAAACGCCCCAATCAAAAGACACAGACTGGCAAACTGGATAAAAAGTCAGAGCCCATCAGTGTGCTGTATTCAAGAAATCCATCTCACACACAAAGACACACATAGACTCAAAATAAAGATTTGGAAGAAGATTAAACAAGCAAATGGAGAACAAAAAACAGCAGGGATTGCAATCCTAGTCTCTGATAAAATGGACTTCAAACCAACAAAGATCAAAAGAGACAAAGAAGGACATTACATAATGGTAAAAGGATCAACCAGCAGGGAGAGCTAACTATCCTAAATATATACGCCCCCAACACAGGAGCACCCAGATACATAAAGCAAGTTCTTAATGACCTAAAATGAGATTTAGACTCCCACACAATAATAGTGGGAGACTTCAATACTCCACTGTCAATATTAGATTGATGAGACAGAAAATTAACAAGGATATCGAGGACTTGAATCCAGAGCTGGACCAAGCGGATCTGATAGACATATATAGAACACTCCACCCCAAATCCACAGAATATACATTTTTCTCAGCATCACATTGCACTTACTCTAAAATTAACCACATCATTGGAAGCAAATCACTCCTCAGCAAATGCAAAAGAACAGAAATCATAACAAACAGTCTATCAGACCACGGTGCAATCAGACTAGAACTCAGGATCAAGAAACACACTCAAACCTGCACAGCCATTTGGAAACTGAACAACTTGCTTCTGAATGTTGACTGGATAAACAATGAAATGAAGGCAGAAAAAAAGATGTTCTTTGAAACCAACCAGAATGAAGACACAACTTACCAGAATCTCTGGGACACCTTTAAAGCAGTATCGAGAGGGAAATGTATAGCAATAAATGCCCACCAGAGAAGAGAGGAAAGATCTAAAATCGACACCCTATCATCAAAATTGAAAGAACTAGAGGAGCAAGATAAAAAAAACTCAAAAGCTAGCAGAAGACAAGAGATAACTAAGATCAGAGCAGAACTGAAGGAGATAGAGACACACACACAAAAAAAAAACCCTTCAAAAAATCAATAAATACAGGAGCTGGTTTTTTGAAAAGATCAACAAAATAGACCACTAGCCAGATTAATAAAAAAGAAAAGGGAGAAGAACCAAATGGATGCAATAAAAAATGATAAAGCAGTTATCACCACTGATCCCACAGAAATACAAGCTACCATGAGAGATTACTACAAACAGCTCTACTCACATAAACCAGTAAACCAGGAAGAAATGTATAAATTCCTAGACACTTGTAGAGTACAAAACTAAACCAGGAGGAAGCGGAAACCCTGAATAGACCAATAACAAGGGTTGAAGTAGAGGCAGCAATCAATAGCCTACCAACCAAAAAAAGTCCAGGTCCAGATGGGTTCACAGCTGAATTCTACCATACAAAGAGGAGCTGGTTCCATTCCTTCTGAAACTGTACCAAACAATACAAAAGGAGGGAATCCTCCCTAACTCATTTTATGAGACCAACATCATCCTGATACCAAAACCAGGCAGAGACTCAACTGAAAAAGAAAACTTCAGGCCAATATCCATGATGAACATTGACTCAAAAACTTCAATAAAATACTGGCAATCAGATTGCAACAGCACATCAAGAAGGTTATCCATCATGAACGAGTAGGCTTCATCCCAGGGAGGCAAGGCTGGTTCAACATACGCAAATCCATAAATGTAATCCATCACATAAACGGAACCAAAGACAAAAGCCACATGATTATCTCAATAGATGCAGAGAAGGCCTTCGATAAAATTCAACAGCCCTTTGTGCTAAAATCTCTTAATAAACTAGGTATTGATGGAAATATCATAAAATAAAAGCTATATATATGACAAACCTAAAGTCAATATCATACTGAATCGGCAAAAGCTGGAAGAATTCCCTCTGAAATCAGGCACTAGACAAGGATGCCCTCTCTCACCACTCCTATTCAACATAGTATTGGAAGTTCTAGCCAGATCAATCAGGCAAGAAAAAGAAATAAAGGGTATTCAATTAAGAACGGAGGAAGTCAAACTGTCTCTATTTGCAGATTACATGATTGTATATCTAGAAGACCCCATCATCTCAGCCCAAAATCTTCTCAAACTGATAAGCAACTTCAGCAAAGTCTCAGGATACAAAATCAATGTGCAAAAATCACAAGCATTCCTATACACCAATAACAGAGAGCCAAATCAAGAGCAAACACCCATTCACAATTGCTACAAAGAGAATAAAATACCTAGGAATACAACTAACAAAGGATGTAAAGGACCTCTTCAAGAAGAACTACAAACCACTGCTCAATGAAATAAGAGAGGACACAAACAGATAAATATTCCATGCTCATGGTTAGGAAGAATTAATATCATGAAAATGGCCATATTGCCCAAAGTAATTTACAGATTCAATGCTATCCCCATCAAGCTACCAATGACCTTCTTCACAGAACTAGAAAAAACCACTTTAAACTTCATATGGAATCACAAGAGACCCCGCAAAGCCAAGACAATCCTAACCAAAAAGAACAAAGCTGGAGGCATCATGCTGCCAGACTTCAAACTATAATACAAGGCCACAGTGATCAAAACAGAGATACAGACCCATGGAACAGAACAGAGACCCCAAAAGAAACACCACACATCTACAACCATCTTATCTTTGACAAACCAAGCAAAATCAAGCAATGGGGAAAGGACTCCATGTTTAATAAATGGTATTGGGAAAACTGGCTAGCAATGTGCAAAAAGCAGAAACTGGACCCCTTCCTGTCACCTTACACTAAAATAACTCCAGATGGATCAAATATTTAAACATAAAACCTAACAACATAAAATCACTGGAAGAAAATCTAGGCAACACCATCCAGGACATAGGCATAGGGAAGGACATCATGACTAAAACACCAAAAGCAATGGCAGTAAAAGCCAGGATAGGCAAATGGGATCTAATTAAACTTCATAGCTTCTGTACAGCAAAAGAAACCATCATTAGAGTGAATCAGCAACCAACAGAATGGGAAAAAATTTTTGCAATCTACCCATCTGACAAAGGGCTGATACCCAGAATCTACAAAGAATTAAAACAGATATACAAGAAAAAACCCCATTCAAAAGTGGGTGAAGGATATGAATAGACACTTTTCAAAAGAGGACATATATGAGGCCAACAAACATATGAAAAAATGCTCATCATCACTGATCATTAGAGAAATGCAAATCAAAACCAGAGATATCATCTCACACCAGTTAGAATGGCGATTATTAAAAAATCGGAAGACAGCAGATGCTGGAGAGGATGTGGAGAAATAGGAACACTCTTACACACTTGGTGGGAGTGTAAATTAGTTCAACCATCGTGGAAGACAGTGTGGCAATTTCTCAAGGATCTAGAAATAGAAATTCCATTTGACCCAGCAATCCCACTATTGGGTATACACCCAAAGAACTATAAATCATTCTATAAAGAACATGCACACGTATGTTCACTGCAGCCCTGTGTACAATAGCAAAGACCTGGAACCAACCCAAATGCCCATCAATGATAGACTGGACAAAGAAAATGTGGTACATATACACCATGGAATACTACGCAGCCATAAAAAATGATGAGTTCGTGTCCTTTGTAGGGACTTGGATGGATCTGGATACCATCATTCTCAGCAAACTGACCCAAGAACAGAAAGCCAAGCACCGTATGTTCTCACTCATAGGTGGGTGTTGAACAACAAGAACACGTGGACTCAGGAAGAGGAGCATCACACACAGGGGACAGTTGCGGGGGTGGGGGAGAGAAAATGGGGGGTAGGGGGAGGGTGGGGAGGTATAACATGGGGAGAAGTGCCAGATACAGTATGCACCTAAAGTAAAATTAATAAATTTTAAAAAAGAAGTCATAATAGCTGAACCCACTGAGCTATCTCAGCACTTACTCTTTGTCATTATTTTATGCATATTAATGCATTTACATAGCATATTTAAAATGACAACTCTAGGAGTGAGTTACACTCATTGCTACCATTTGGAGATGAGAAAACTGAGGCACAGAGGTTAAATCCTAGACAAGGCATGCAGTGAGGGAGTTGCAGAGCTGAAATTCAAATACAGACAACCCGTCTCTAGAGGTCACTATCTTTACCACTTCTTTCCACTGACTCTAAGGAAACGTATGGGGCTGTGCTCCATTAATAAACCTTCAGCAGGACAGGCTGGAAGCTCGGTATTCCAATCACACACACTGACAGCCATCTCTTTGTCTTCAACATTTCAGAAATCCTCAACTTAAGGTTCTCATACTAGAATTTTGGTTAACGAAGAGTAGAAGTCAACAAAGGGTCAGAGAATGAGTTGTCAGAGAACTAGGTAGACAGACAGGAAGAAATCTCAAGGGGAATTTGGTCTTAGTGAATATATTTTGAGCACTTGCTATTTCTCAGGGGCTGTGGTCCATGATTCATGGACATTTGCACTAAACACTCACAGCCCAATGACATCAATCTAATGGGGCCTGTTAATGATGAGGACAGGGAAGTCATGAACAGTTCAAGGTCTCATTCAAAGGGCTAGACTGAGGACACAATTGAGCCAGCTCAAAGCCAGGCCCTGTGAATCCAAGATTGTGTCTTTTTCCTGCACAAATAGAAAGTTTGGGTCAGACAAGTCAACAATAAAGCAAGATAAGGGGAAATTAACTCAGGGTATAGCTAAAGACCTGATCATAAATTCAGATATATAAAGGTCACTGAGATTGGATATTGGAGAACGAAAGAGCCACTGAAACCACTTATGTCTTATATGCAGCTGCCTTCTTTCTCTTAAGAGTCCCTAAAGCAGATGTTGGTCATTCTGAGAAAAGTCTATGTTCCCTCTGGGACTGGGGTTTAGTGAGTGAAAATTGGTGCCACTGAGCATTCCCTGGATGTTGAATTCCCTGCCCAGAAAAGGCTCTTCACTCTGAACTATACAGAAAGGGTGCTAAACAGCCTCTTCACAGGCTGTGTATTCTGATGCTGAGAAACACTGTCTTTGAGAGGATTTATGCTTCTGTGATCTTGGTATATCTCACTGGTACAAATTTTGATCCACATGGAAAATTTAACTTCTAATTAACGTATGCTGTTACAGTGATGTCTATCAGAAAAATCATGAAAGGGAGCTCACTTTGCACACCCTGGGGCAAGGAAAACTCGTCCGGGAGTTGAATTGACCACACCTCCTGGTAACCCAGGACCAAGGGGGTTTCCAGAACATGGAACTTTTTGTGTTAAAACAAGGAAAAGTCCTATGCAACATGGGAAGAACTGGTCGTTCCTGCTGTGTCTCAGAGAGGGAAAGAATAACATAACCCACAGCAAGGGCCCAATGATGACAGTGTTGCTGCTCTGGTGCCTTACTTGGTGAATTTAAAATAACGTATTGAATGGTGAACAAAATTCTACACTCATAGTGGCATAGTACTACAAGGTGAGACTATATTTTGGTCAAGATTCCCCCTCTTGTTTTTCCATTTGTAGAACTCTGTTTTTGTTTGTTTTTAAAAACCACATTTTTGTTAATCTCTTCAAATGCACTCCCAAAATTTGTATTACTCCAAAGTATCTAATACGAACAATTGGGGGGGAAAAGAAAAACAACACAGAAACCAAAACTTGAGAACAAACTCAAGTGGTCACTTTAAAATTAGTGCTAAGAAAGGTTTCAGATCCATTTTATCTGACCTTCTAACACACAAGAAATTAGATACAGAAATCAGAAAAAAAGGTCCCCTTAAATCAGGCTTCTGAGCAAAGTTTTTTTGGGTACCAAAGTAAGATGTGATCTTATCAGAGGAAGCTCCCTTCTTGAATAATTCATCATTTTGCCAAATGCTGAAGATGCAGTTGGACCACAACTCAAACTGATTTATGCAGCAGGATTCTGTTTTGTTTGCTTGAGTTGGCAAAGTTTCTCTCTAAGGACTGGGAAATCTCTGCAGCTTCAGCGTGAGGCCGAGCATCAGAGGAAGGGTGGCAAGAAGGAGCCGCCAGTTGTCAGCCTGTGAGAATGCCTTCAGGTGGCCACGGCATCCTAAACACAGCCCTGGGAGAGATGACATCTCCCTGAAGGGCTGCCAAGATAATCCCACACCAATATGGAATTGTAAGCCTTTATTAAGTAGTTTGCAGTGTCTGCTTCAACAAATGCACCCACTGCTGTGAAGACACCCACCGTGCCTTGAAAGAGATGCAAAGAGATCAGCCAAGGAAGAAAATGTTTTGGGAAATCCTCACTCTGGTGGAGAAGTCACCTATCCCCCATCCCAACTGGGAAGTGGAGCTGGGAAAAGCAGACGGTTGCCTTTCTTTGTGCTTGTGTGTACATGTGTGTGCCTGCGTGACAGTATGAATCTACATTCAACACACATTGATGTTTTTAAAAAATAATACTTTCCTTGATTTAGAAAGGAAAATTTAAGTGGAATTAGCCTGTCAACATGAAACCATTACTGGTTATAATTTATTTCAGAACTGTTCAAAGCATTGGGGGTAGAGAGGCACCCTTGGCCAATAATTTGTAATGTTCAGTACCCAGTTAATGACCTTTTACATATGGACTTTAGCAGACTTGGTGGATACAATATATCTCTCATATCCCAGCGGGTTGGGCCTAATTGATATCATTAGAGACCCAGTCCTTCTGCACATGGCCTTGGAGATGTCGGTGTTACCAAGAAAGCTGCTTTTGATTTATTTTGCTTTTCTTCTTCATTCTTTACTTCTTTTCTTTCTTCCTTTCTCAAATCCTGCTCAAAGGCCAAACTTGTGAAGGTTAAAAATCCACAATCCAACTGCAGGGTTGGAACACTCTGGCTTGCAAATCTGTTTCTAAAGCCGGGACATCTAACGAGTAGCACTTGGCATGTCTAACAGGTAGTGAGCGGTTTTTTTTTTTTAACAAAAAGGGGCAGTCTACGTGTAAGATACACTAAAACATTTCAGTCACTTCTCAGATGTTTCTTGTTCCCATTGGAAGAATAGTATCTTCTTGCTCCAGTTGCAGCAGAAAACTTGAGGTCTCTAAATGATTTTTTTAAAGTTTTCTCTGTTCAGGTGCAAGTTCTGTGTCTTCTTAGCTCTGATATAAGTTTTCATCCTCAGCCTTAATCTCACAATAGAACTTTTATATGTAGTGATCAACTCATAAAAAGTCTTCAGGTTTGACTTCATTTTATTTGAGCTGAAACAACCCAGTAAATATGTTCACATCGATTATGGTGAGTAAGCTTATGTGTTTTAGATGATAATCAAATCTCTCTATCTGTTAAGAAAAAAGATTATGAAATCCATCAGCCAGAGATCATGAATTTCAGTTGATTCTGGCAGTAACCAATGTTCAAGTGTGTCATTTACCAATTTACTTATTTAGAGTATCCATTTGATTTCATTTGAAACAACGAAATGCAAATTAAAGTAACTGAAATTTTAAAAACTCAATGCATTGTTCTTCAATATTTAACTATAATATAAACAATAACCTGCAAAAATTATGTCCATGGCCGGGCGCGGTGGCTCAAGCCTGTAATCCCAGCACTTTGGGAGGCCGAGGCGGGTGGATCACAAGGTCAAGAGACCGAGACCATCCTGGTCAACATGGTGAAACCCCTTCTCTACTAAAAATACAAAAAATTAGCTGGGCATGGTGGCGCGTGCCTGTAATCCCAGCTACTCGGGAGGCTGAGGCAGGAGAATTGCCTGAATCCAGGAGGTGGAGCGTGCCTGTAATCCCAGCTACTCGGGAGGCTGAGGCAGGAGAATTGCCTGAATCCAGGAGGCGGAGGTTGCAGTGAGCCGAGATTGCGCCATTGCACTCCAGCCTGGGTAACAAGAGCAAAACTTCATCTCCAAAAAAAAAGAATTATGTCCATAAGATTTTAGGGGGTGGGGCTAACCTTTTATGCTTATGGAGTACAGGATAGATTACAGAACATTTCCATAAGCTCCTACTTAACTGACATGCAAAACCGTGTAAGGCATACAGAGTATTCCTGTACTACAGATGGGAAGGCTGAAGCTTAAACGGGGAAATGGTTTGCCTAAGTCTCCACAGTTGGGATAGAACAGGGACTAGTACCTAGACCTTACGACTTCTCTTTCAGGGTTACGTCCGCTTCTAAGTGAAGCCTGTTTTTAGAGATGGGTCCAGCTCATAACGTGGCTTTCAAAACTCTACGTTTACATCATGAGGCCAAACTTCTTCCCTACTCTGCTTAGGGTTTATGCCACTTCGGATTCTTGCTAAGTAGAACTTACTATGTCAAGTTTGTTTGTTTGTTTCTGCTTTTCTGGGCCTTCTTTGACATTCCTCTCTCTGTCTGGAATATTCTGTACTGTATATCAACATTTGTGCCCTGAAAGAAAACAAGTTTATATTCTCAAAGTCGTAAACAGGGTTTCGTATTGTAGAACTCCTCAGAGTTTTTAATATGCAAATGAGTGTTGCAAAAACCTCCACTGGACTGACACTGCAACCTTTGCCTAATTTAAATAATCACAGGAGGTAAGTGGTTTGCCCAAAATCATGAAGCCAAATAGTGACTCTAGCACCACTATGGTCTGGGCCTCTAGGCTCTCGGCCACCATGGCACACTGTCTGCCTGCTTTCTACAGCAAACATTAGTCCCTGAACTTGGGTCAAAATACTGTACAATTGTTTGAGAGGAAGAAAATTAAAGGAGAAAGCTGACTTTGCAAATAATTAAGATTGTAACTAGACATATTATTTTTCCCTGGCATCTATGTCCAACGGATAATTGCAAGTAAGAGCCCTCTGATGCAGAGAGAGCTTTAAGAAGATCTCTTCAGTTTGGTAGCATCTTCCTCAGACACAAGGGATCAATGTAAGTGTTCTCCAAATTAGCAATGAACAACTCAGATTTTTAAATGATTTTGCCACTGGGTGCGGTGGCACATGCCTATAGTCCCAGCTACCTGGGAGGCGGAAGCGGGAGGATTACTTGGGCCCAGGAGTTCTGTGCTGTCGTGTGCTATGTCAACTGGGTATCTCCACTAAGTTCTGCACCAGTACGGCAACCTCTTGGGAATGGGGTCCACAGAGCAAGCCAAAACTCCTGTGCTGATCAAATGATTTTTCCACATAAAATATTATGATCTATAAGATGAAAATGAAGCAGACATATATAAGTGCACAAGCACCTGCGTGAGGCACTATTTTAGGAATTGCTTCTCTCTCCTGGGTCTATCCAAATTTTGAGCATTTCATTGTTCCTTTATGACATGTGCTTTAAAAAGTATTGGTTCTCCCTGAACCTTATAAATCAGCAGTCTGACCACTGGTGAACTGCAGACAGAAAAAATAAATACGGCAGGGGAACCAAGTACAGCAAAAGAATACAGGGAAAACGAATTTTATCTTCAAACATAATATTACTGACACTTCTGGGTTCCTTAAGCTGCAGGCAGGGCAGAACCTAGACCACAGTACACACTTATGAAAATGAGAAAAAGGTGCATCTTTAGGGCAAAAATAACCTCCTTTAGGTCCGACAGCTTTGGTGATGAAATTCAGGTTGGACTCCAGGCCCCACTTGCCCCCTCAAATGTGTGTCTTAGTGTAGGGAGCTCTCTGCATAACTTCACAGAGAGCACTGAGTTTAGAGAACCCACTCCTCCATGTCTCTCTCCCACCGCAATCAAAACATAATGTGTCATGGTCAGTCAGAGAACACAGCACCATAAGGAACCATTACCACCTAATACATTTTTGTGGGAAAGAAGTGTTCTTATATATACTTCCCCCCTGGGTACAGATCATATAACTATAAATTTCTCCTGGAGTTTCAATTCCTTTGTTACAATGCCGCATCCCCTCTTCACCCCATAGATCGTGCTCGTTCTCTGGAATTCTCCTCTTTATTCATCAGGCTTCCTTCTGTCCTCCCTCTCTTTTGGCATATGCACACCAACCTTCACAACCCTACACATATGTAAGGTTCAAAGAGTTCCCCAGCCATGATCAACAGTAAATAAATCCCAGGGGCAGCATCGAGTTACAACAGTTTTATTTCCACCATCATTCTCTCTTGCCTTTACCGTCCCTCTCTAAGCAAAAATGAATCCTGGTGTTGGGAAACCAGATGATTGGGTTTGGTTAGCGGAGATATAATGCTTGTGGTGTTTCTTAGGGGGACCTGAGGGCAAAAGAGCAAAGTAGGCTCTAGTCTAGGTCAGGGAGGGGCACATTTGTTATTTACTTTAAAAGGTATTGCTGAGAATTCACCAAAATGAAACACAGGTGTTGTTTCTCTTATAGAAAGGGTAGAGTCTGAGGTCCAGCTAACTTAAGACTGAATCTTGGTTTGGCTACACATGATCCCAGTGAACTAGGGAAAGGTAATTTACACTGGGACGCAGTTTCCCTGTCTGCATAATGGGATTGATAATGTCTCCCTCTTGCCTTTCAGTGAGAAGAAATGGACAGAATGTCTCTTCAGGCAATGCTAAATTCCTTTCCCTGCCCTTTCCTGAGCCTCCAGCCTTTCTCTTTTATTTCCTTCGCTCTGTCTCTCCCTCATTCTCCAACATGCCTCTCTGTCATGCTCACTTCTTCTCTTCTCCTGCCTTTCCATGAGAAAGTGGTATCTTCTTTCCCCCTTTTGCCTTTCCCACCTTCTTTTTCAGGATGATGGCACAGCCCTTCCCCTCCTGTGAATAGAACCATTTTAATCAAGATAAAACCACCATGGGATCCTTGAAAAGGTCATGTGGAGCCATGGTGTGTAGTACCAGTCCCACAAAGAGACCATTCTCCATGAAGTTTCAAATTGAAAAGAACATTTCAGTTCACATCTTTCCACCTTAACAAGGGGAAGTTAAAAGACCAGCTCCTGAACTCAAGGAGCATCAAACTTTACATATTTTGCTTCACCATTACCCTACAAGAGTGAACTGTTCCCAGGAAAAGGCTTTCATGGCCATTTCAAGGGAAATACCTTGCAACTGATCAAGGACTTGACCCAGCCATAAAGGAGGGGATGGACCTTATTTAGGTGATATTTCCCCCTGAGGTCATTGTTCCTGGGTCAGTAAGGAGACATTTATGTCTAATAGCTTTATTCTGATTAAAAGAAAATAAGCTTCTACCCCTCCACCTCAGCCTGCATCTAAAACCCTTTTGGGATCAACTCAAATCTTTTAAGTGAATAAATTCAGTATTTTTTCTACAGCATTTTAAAGAAATACTCCTTTGCTTTCAATTAAAAAAAAATATATATATAATATGTATATATTTGTATTCCTTTGCTTGCAATGAAATATATTTATATATACACATTTGTGTATGTGTGTATATGCACATATACATATATACATACACATGTGTATATACACACATATACAAATGTATTTATATATGCACACTTTCACAAATACACACACACACACACATATATATATATACACTACACACATCCCTGATTAAGTATCTGAACATTGTTTCTGAGATCTCTGAGAGAAACAAGATTGAGTCAGGCTTGAGTTGGGAGAGATTATTTACCATTTCCATTTCTACCTGACTCCTGGTTTCTCTTCTCTTTCTGCTCTAGACTCCTCCTTTCTGACCGCACCAGAGACTCTGAATTGTGGTATGCACTTCTGACAAAGCCATGGCGAAGCACAACTGCCTTTCCAAGAACCAAGCCCTTCCTGTGAATTCATATGTCAATCCAGTTACATTGTTAAATTCCAACCACTTTACTCAAAGGCCATTTATTCAAAGAGATTTATAGAGCAAACAACAAAACCACCCGCTGTCAGATGTTCACACATATGCATACTTGGACACCTCAGCAGCCCATGCTGACCTGACAGTGGGCAAGGCTGCTATATTTTACGTTGCTTGAAATGCAGTAATTAACGCCTGTTAAAGGAAGGAAAAAAGATACTACTACTTTGCAACAAATTACTGAAATCAGTATGTCTGATTTTTCAAGACTCAGTGCTAAAAGGAAGATATCTTCTGTAAGTTAATAGGATGTGGCTGTCGCTACTTCCCCTCGCCAGCACTATGGTATCAACAAATGGCTTTTTGTCTTTCTAACAAGGAGACAGTCTTCATTGGAATTCCTAGACAGAGGTGAGCTAGAGTAGTCTAGTGGAGATTTTAAACACTTATGTCCTAGTTTTTGAGATTTGCATTTCTTTTTCTAGTTCAATTTAGTTGTTTGGTTTTGGTTTTGAATTCAGGATGAAATGCACCCACGTGTTAGAATTAAGTCCCTATTTTTCTCATTCTGCATAGATCTTCATTTCTGTCTACCCTGGTCGACTATGCAAACTTTAATTCTTTCCCATGTCTACTGTGATGTAGGTAGTATCCTCTTATGTTTCACTTGAAGGAAAAGGTGCTCCGAGTGGCTGACATTTCCAAATGCAGAAAATGATTTAAGGGAGAGGCCTGGCTTAATTCCCTAGCCTCTACCCAATTTCTCCCTCTGGATTCAGAATGTGGCTTTATAAAAATAAAAACATAATAAAGTAATATACTCTTGGCAGACAGGGAACCCAGTCTTGGGTTCTAATAGCGCAATTTAAATTGACAGCAGTGGGAATTCTTTATACACAAGAATCAAGTAAAATTATGAAATTGGGCCCAGGGTAGGTTCAGGGGCATTAACATTCAAAAACACTTTGACATTTGCAACAGAAGTGGGCCAGGCATTCCCTTCTGGATGCCTCTGGGTTATCATTTAAACTTGCCCCTCTTTTCTCCTGATTTCAAAATGAGGAGCTCAATGCCCTTACTTCATCTTGCAGGGCTGATTAGCCAGCTAATGGACCATCTTTCCATGTTTTCAGTTTTCTCGTATTTCAGTAAATGCACAAGACTTGTACTGCTAGTTGCTCTGTAGAAAACCCCGGTTTCTGAGTTTTCTCCTTAAAACACAAAAATATTCATCTCTCTTCTCCATGTTTTTAGTGATTGCACACCCATGTTAATTCCCTGATCACTGACAAAGTTCTAGTCCATTAAAACAGGTACTGCACTTGGATTCTAAATTCCTCCAGCTTCTCAGCTGAAGCCCACCTTAGTATCAGGGGCCAGTGAGAAATTGTGTCTCTGAAGCCATAGGTCTCTCCCTGGTCTGTAGGCATGGATTCCTCTGACTTGCCAAAGAGAGGAACATAGTTTTATGAACCACTGCCTTCATTGTATGAAACTTTCCACCTGTTGCCTTCTCTTTTCTCTTTGGTTCTTCACCATCTGTACAAATCACTCCACATGACATGGGGTATTTATTTGAAGTAAGAGATAGGGAAGGACACAGAAGTTTTCCTTCTTGTCTTTTCTAATATTCTACAGTAATTGGTCAACAATGTTTATTATATTACTATAATATCACATAGAGAAGTAGAAAGTTTTGAGATGTCACAAAGTGAGTATCAATGAAAATATCAAGACCAACCAAAAACATCTGTGGTTTGTGTGTGCGTGTGTGCGCATGTGCACAAATGTATGTGATTTACTCATCAGCAACTATTTATTGAGCATTGATAACTTTTGTAAGTCATACTAGAGAGCATCACATAAAGATGTGTAAAATATGGCCACGACCTCCAGGACTTTAGAATTAATTTGCAATCCAGAATCCCATCTGGTTGCAAAGCAGCGAATAATACATTGCCCAGATTTAGGAGAATTTAATTTCATCGAAGATAAAAAAAAAAAAACAACTTCTGGATGTTTCTTGTGAAATGACTCATTGCCCTCTCAAGACAAATAGCAATAAGGCCAACATTTGCAAAAAGAATGGAGTAAATAAAAATCTAGTCTTCTTAGAGCCTTCAAAGTTGTGGAAAAGTCATTGAGTTAGGTACAAATTCTAACCGGACTGCTGCTAAGGAACTGCATGCATCCCAGTGAGCAACAGAAAAAAAATCTCTATTTTTCTCTGTGTATATGTACATACATATGTACACATATAGCATATATTAAAATATTACATAATTTATGTATAAAGTACATAAATGTATACATAATTATATGTAACAGCAAAATTCTATATGTGTAACTGTAAAAACAGTATTTGTTGCTAGTAGAAATTTTAAAAGCTAATATATCTCTGAAGAAAATCCACTAAATTACCTGGTCTTTTCATTACATATTGATTAATAAACAAACCAAACGAGTCTGAAATGGCAGCTGATAACTAGGCTGTAATGTTCCCTACTGAACATGAACATTTTCACGGAATGTCCCAAATAATTAGACGAGCTCACTCTGTGACTGCGGTAAAATATGATGAAAACAAGGCCACAGTGGAATCATGCCTGACTAGAAGGCAAACACAAGGATGTCACACAACACCAAAAGTAACCAAGCATCTTCCTCTTTTGACCAACTTCAGTAATTAGCATGCCAATAACTCGAGCTCTGTGTCATTTCTTCTGACTTTTAGATAAAATCTTTAAAATATCCAATCTCCAAATGCCACTGTTTCAAGAAAGCCCCTAAAACTTTTGTCAAACTCTTGCTTCCTTAAATTCCTCACCAAAAACACCCAGCAGAATCTTGAATCCCACAAGAAGTCTGCCCCAAGAGTCTTTTGGGTGTGTTTCTCCTTATTACAGAAAGTTTATAAACCTAGCTTAAATGGCAGATATCTTTCTGGTGACCATTGGCTGGGGTATTCAACAATATATACGATATACAAAGCTGTTTCTGTCGCCTAGGCTGGAGTGCAGTGGCGTGATCACAGCTGATTGCAACCTCTGCCTCTCTGGCTCAAGAGAACAGATGATTGTTCATGCCTGCTTAGTATTGTATTGCATAAACAGTATTCCCTTAAAAATATATAAAATGCCAAAATTAAACAAAAATTTTATGCTTAACTATTTACATAGTATGCCATAAAATTGTCTTATTGTAATTTTTATTCATGCAACAGACATTCTACAAGTTATATAGTACTTTGCTCATTGTAAGCACGAGAGAACAAACTCACAAAAAATTACAGCACAGCACTAATTGACAATACTAGAACTTCCTGCCATGTAATTTAGTTTTGTTTATGCCATGCAGTCTAATATCTCTTCCAGCTATGAAGTTCTTTAGGGTCTAGCTTGTCTTTTTATATATAGTATATGTTAAAATGCAGTTTTATGGTTTTGCTAGTAAATATATCTCTGCTTCCTAAATCTCTTATCAAATTCAAAATTCCTCTGCAATGGTTTAAAACTTCAAGTGTGGCAAGATAATTTATTGTATTACAATAACAGTATAAAATTTAAGAGAATATAGACTTGGTGCCAGACAGCCTGGGTTAGAAGCCTGGCTTCACCGCTTAATTGTTTGGGTGGACTTAGGCATTTGATAAATGTATTTGTGCCTCAGTTTCTCATCTGTGAAAATAAAGAAGTTGGTATTTTTCACAAGATTGTTGCCATATTAATTAAACATATGTAAAGTGTTACAAATGGTGCCTGGGGCTCAGTGATGTATGCGCTGGCCGTTATTATTCTTTCTGTTTAAATAAAGTAGCCATAATTTGTGCTCCTTTGATGCTTAGGAGATGCATACAGTCAATAGAATTTCCCAGTCTTTCAGAAAATCTTAACTTATTGAAGCTATTAAGTTAGATGGTCCAAAGAGAGAGAGGAGACAGGAGGATTCCTTGGAGGGCTTCAGGAAGGGAGAAGAGAGCTGGGAAACTCTTTTTTTGTTGTGGAAAGAGTTTCCATACTTGGGCATTCTACTGGGAAACCACCTAAGTGAAAGAAATGAAGAAATGTCCTACGTGGTCTCAGACTGCAGGAGCTTTGCAACATGCTGAAACATTGAGGAGAACCAGCCCCCTCTAAGGTTGAATTTCCCACCAGCTGAATGTGAAGGGACGCTGAAGCACACTTAAACGGATTTAAAGACAGTTTTTAAAACCACATTTTCCACACTAGAGATTTGGTTTAGAAATTCCTACCAGCTGTATCAGCTAAAACTTTCATATTTGGCCGCAAACTCAAATCTAAAGACATTGCAAATTGCCTAACAACAGGCGAGTGTAGTGGTTTGAACACTGGAGCGGGAATTATACACCTTGCATGCAATGCTGGTTCCTTCCACAACCTCCAGGGAATCACCTGGCTGTTTCTTGGGTTCCTTTCTCCACCCACTGACTGAATCCACATGTCCACCTCCCACAGGACAGGAATCACCTTGTCTCTGGGACCTCAGAGAAAGAGTCCTGTGCATGTCCTAAATGGAATTGTCTAAATAAGGGGCTCCAAAATGAATTCAGGTTCTTCCACCTGAATTTGGATTTACCGCAGGGATGCCCTTGTGAATCTGGATAAAGAGACAAAGACAAATGGCAGGGAATAATGTTGCAGGCTCAGGCTCAGGCTCAAGCAGTGTTCTAGGGCCTGCTGGGGAAATATATTGGTAGAACCATCAAGCCTCTTGGTTTCAGGGTTTATTGTTTTTTTAATCAATAAATTTTAAACATATAAGAACTGTTGCTAAGTGTCACACAAGGCAGTGGCTTACTTTCAATGTCACATTAAAAGAAATACATGAAGCATATGAGCCTTAGGAAATAATAACAGAATAACACCTATGTATTTACCCAAAAAGAGAATCCTCCCATGAAGCGATGCCCATTAAATACAGTTCAGAGAACTAAAAGCAGTGGAATCAAGATTCTTACAGTTGTCACTCCCTGCAAAGCATCATTGGTGGGATTTTGATATCATCTACCGAAGACAAAGTCAAGCAAAACATGTAAAAATAGCTTCATTTAAATCGATGGTAGCAAGTTGTGCCATCAAGATTATTGTTATGGTTAAGTTCATTTTGTTGCCAATAAAGTCTGGCTTCTGGCTTCAAAAGCCCACACTACCTCACTTCCAATCTCCAGATCCAGGGCTGAGAGTCTTGGGCTCACGCTGGTCCAGGGAGTGACAGTTCTGATGGAGTGGGGGCACTGACACTGCAGTTGCTAATAGGGCATTTTTGTTTCAATAACACTTCCACTCCAAATATATATATTCCTCTTTTTTTAACCCACTCAGAGATTTTTAAATTTTTATTTATTTATTTATTTATTTTAGAGATGAAGTCTCACCCACTCCACCCAGGCTGGAGTGCACTGCCCTGATCATAGCTCACAGCAGCCTCAAATTCTGGGGCTTGAGCAGTCTTCCCACTTCAGCCTCCCAAGTAGCTGGGACTACAGGCAAGCACTGTCATGCACAGCTAATTTTCTAAATTGTTGTAGAGACAGAGTCTCCCTATGTTGTCCAGCCTGGTCTCAAACTCGTGGCCTCATGTGAGATCCTCCCACCATGGCCTCCCAAAGCTCTGGGATTACGGGCATGAGCCACCGCACCCAACCCCTTCCTCATTTTACTCTTTGCCTCTCAGTCCTTATGATGAAAGATGGTTAATCCATGTGTCCAAACTGCATCAGTCTTTCACCATCAGCTACACTCAAGATGTTATCGTTTGGCTATGTGTCCCCACTCAAATATCATCTTGAATTGTAATCCCCATATGTTGAAGGAGGGACCTGGTGTGAGGTGACTGGATCACGGAAGCAGTTTCCCCCTGCCTGCCGTTCTCATGGGAGTTCTCATGAGAGCTGATGGTTTTAAAGTGTGACACTTCTCACTGTCTAGCACCTGCTGACATATAAAATGGCTTTCCTTCCCCTTCATTTTTCGCTATGATTGTAAGTTTCCTGAGGCCTCCCTGGTCATGTGGAACTGTGTGTCTATTAAACCTTTTTTTCTTTACAAATTACCCAGTCTCGAGTACCATATAGTAGTGTGAAAACAAACTAATGCAGATGATTAACTACTTTTCTCTGAATTCCATTCTCAAAATTTGGAGAAAGCTCATCCAAGATCCAGTTAGGTTGGCACTAGTGGAAGCCCTGAAACTGGTCAGCTTTGCCCAGGGACATGGAGGGCAGGATAGTGTGATGTAAATGTGTCTATTAATCTGCTTACAGATATAAGAGAGGCAGAGAGGATGTTTGAGGTGACTAAAGATCTGAAGAGATACTTTGCAAAGTATTAAATAAAATTATATTTTTAATTTTTTGGTTATCTGATATAGAAGGTATGATACTAAAAGTACATTTTATCTTTTGCAGCATCGTCACTAAGTCAATTTATTGTAAAGTGTTGGTGGTGACTGCAGATTTTGGTGGCAGACAAACCTGAATGCCAGTCTGGCTCTATTATTGTGGGCTGTGTATTTTTCACCGAAGTCTTTAATCTATTAGAGTGTCAGTTTCACCATCTGTAAATGATAAAAATTGTGTCCACTATACAGGGTTGTAACATGAATAAAATGAGAAAATGCAAATAAATTATCAAACTAAAATACTCAGCATGTACCTGGCAAAAAGTAAACGCACAATAAATAGTAATTATTAAAAGTATTACTTATTTCAATACCTTTTATTAATGCAATAAATTATTGCACCAGAGATTATTACCATTGGCCTTGCACTGACATTTTCATGATCGCCTTATGCGGGTTGCTTATGCTAAAAGGATCTGGTTGGCTCACACTAATTCTATTCTTTGTCTGCCTCTCTTGTAAAGCTCATCTTAGAAATAAAGAAAAATTATGTTAAAATGGAAGAGTTATGTTGGCATGTTAACACAGGCTGTAATTCATATTTTCTGGTTAAATATTGCAAGAAAAGTCAAAAGCAGATTGCCGAAATTCAGTTAGAAACCAAAATCCCAATCCACTCTATTGACTCACTGACATTATCGCAAAGGGAGCATGTGATGACCCTTCACCAAATGACCTCAATCCAGAGCATGAAGAAGATAACATCAAGTAAGCAGTTTTTAAAAGGAGAATGTCTCTTACACTCGATACGCTTTAAGCTATGACCAATCGAATAAAAAGAAAGAAAGAATTAAAGATGGAAAGGACAACCACTGGCTTCTGTTTGCTTTGTGCAACAGGACGCAGTGCGGAGACAAACCATCGGCCCGTGGTGTGAATTTTCAGTTATTATGGATGATGCATGCCATAGCCAGCAGTGACAGATTGTTGGTAGTGGTGGTCCTGAGTGTGATTAATACAGCTGCTCTGTCTCTGACAGAGTGGGAATGGCACCACTAAGACTGAAAGGAGGCAATTCTACTAAACTCTGTTAAGGATGTTCATTGGTGGGAAAAAAATGGCAAAAGGAAGTATCAGGAGTAAAAGAGTCAGTTCGCAAGCTTTAGCTATATTGATCAAAGATGGCAAGGTCCCGCTCAGCAGAAGGGTCCACTTTACAATGAACAAGCCTGATTTCTCCTCTCCTTCCACAATGACATATGTTCATTAAGCAGCACCATGTATGCACAAATGCAAATGTTTGTATGTACTCTTATCTATGTGAATAAAAGAAAAAATTAGAATAATAATAAATTTGCCATTGAGTACATGTTTGTTTTAAAATTTGTCAACTCTCAGGTTCAGAAAGAAAAAAAAAGAGGAGGGGGTCAGTCTTTGGCCTATTAACAGATGTGTCTAACATGTAGATACTAGAGCCAGAGTTTTATATGACACAGAATGAAAATATATTCTCTTATGACAAAAATATCACTCATCACCATTAAAATGCAATAAAACTGTACAACGGGAAAAAGGAAACACTTGAAAAGTTGGGTGAGGCTGGGCCATATATTAAGAGTTAGTATCTGAGAGTTATGTTTCTGATTAAGCCAGAATCAGAAGACTTAACAAGGTTAAGATGTATCCTTTTCCATCTCTCAGAGGTTCAGATATTGGAATGTGTCCTTCTAAAACCAGACAACTATTGTTATTGATACCCAATTCAGACACACTGACAGCACAGAATTTGCTACTCTACTAGAAGGCAAAATAGTGGGTGCTTGCAATGTGCTGTTACTGATCAATTGCCCTGTGTGATCAACGTGCACTTTTCAATACTGTCTTGAGAAACGTCAATACTATCTCAGCACAATTGCTTCTCAAGGGTGGTGAAGTCTTGTAAAATAAAACCTTCAGTGACAACATTATCATTCATGAGGCTCTATCTACAAGATGCTAGTTGAGTATCTATTTGTTCCAGATTAAGATTTGCTGCCTACAGTAAATACAAACCTATTGGTCTAGACCTTTAATTTTATGCAGATACTGTGGAATCATTTCCTTTAGAAATAATTATTTTAGTATGTTTACTTCTAATTTTCTAGGTTCAGTTAGGATAATTTAGCAATGGAAATAATAATCTACACCTGTATGAAAATTTACAGTTCGTAAAATATTGTTTGGTTTCATTTGAGCATTACAAGGTTTTAAAATATGCTGGACTCTTAAAATAGTTTTTCTCTTTTCTTTTTATCCAAGAGGTTATTGAAGTCTGGGAGAAAGAATGGAGAAAGAGGACCCCCATGCTCAACCAATACAGTGGCACTCACCATGGGTGGCCCAGGCATAAAAATGTGAAGGCTCTGGGTTGGAGTTGTGGGGAAAAGAAGGACTTAATTCAGGTGTTGAAGATGGTCAGTGTGTCCATTTCAGTGCAGATAAATCTGTCTGGAGTGTCTAGGCTGGCCATATGCATTGGCTATTCATTTATCTAGCATTATTGTTAAACTGCCAATCTTCAAACAAGAAGTAGGATCATAGGCCAGGAGCCTATGATCAACCAATACAGTGGTCTGAGATTTAGGATTTGCTCACTGATTGGGTAAATTCTGGGGCAGGCAAAGGGTTCCAATTTTAGTACATGTGGTGCTGAAGCGAGCACAACTAAGTGGTAATTGTATGTATTTCTACTTTTCAACGGATTAGGCCAGCATCGATAGAGGAAGTTTGTATTTTGCCTAACTATGCATATGTGGTGCTCACTTGCACGTGGATTAATATCAATTATCTTGCAGATCCGAGGTGTGCTTAATAAAATACTAACACTCATTATTAATTGGTTTGTACATTTCTTTATAAGTACAATGATAAACCTCATTCTTGTGAGATACAACCTTTTGTAACTGTAAGATAAGGTTATTTCCGTAAGGAAACAATATGCAGGTGGCTTTTATTAAATGCTGGTTTCTAAAGGTATAAGCAGATTCTGCCTTAAACTGTTCCTGTAGTAAACTGAGGAGCACACTCAATTCTTATAAGCACATTTATGCAGTTAATTAAGCTCAAAATAATTACATGTATTTAATATTTCAAGTGATAGTAGTATAAAGATTTACTTAAAATTTAAATAAATATAGGTTCATGAAAGCACATGATTCTAAGAACCAGTATCTACTACAGAGTAATTACCAATCAGTATCTAATCTGATAAATTAAATGGTTGATTTCCATGTAATCACTAGATGCCCATGCATTTTTATGCTATAGTTACCATGAAAGACAGTCTCCCCTACTAAACCTTGTGGAAGTATACCTAAGGAGTTTAATATATATAAAAGCAAAGATAGAAGGTGGACTGCAGAGAATGCCAGGCAGTCTCGCCTTGACCCTGTTCCATGCACTCACCATGGGTGGCCCAGGCATAAAAATGTGGAGGCTCTCGGTTGGAGTTGTGGGGAAAAGACGGACTTAATTCAAGTGTTGAAGATGGTCAGTGTGCCCATTTCAGTGCATATAAATCTGTCTGGAGTGTCTAGGCTGGCCATATGCTTTGGCTATTCATTTATCTAGCATTATTCTTAAACTGCCAATCTTCAAACAAGAAGTAGGATCATAGGCCAGGCGCGGTGGCTCACATCTGTAATCCCAGCACTTTGGGAGGCCAAGACAGGCAGATCACGAGGTCAGGAGTTCGAGACCAGCCTGACCAACATGGTGAAACCCTGTCTCTACTAAAAATACAAAAAATTAGCTGGGCATGTGGCACACACCTGTAATCCCAGCTACTCGGAGGCTGAGGCAGGAGAATCTCTTGAACCTGGGAGGTGGAGGTTGCAGTGAGGCAAGATCACGCCATTGCACTCCAGCCTGGGCAACAGACTGAGACTTTGTCTTAAAAAAAAAAAAAAAAAAAAGAAGTCATATTATAAGTAATCCCCCTAATCTTCAAACAAAGAGCGGCTTTGGTCTGCTTGCAGGTGAGGCTGGTAGTGAGAGAAAGGCTTTCAGTGACCTCTTTTGAAACTTGGGCTCCAATTGCCTCAGCAATTTGATACCTCCAAGTAACATGCATCTTTGGGGAGGAGCCACCCCAGCATGGGACATATACCCCTCACCCAATAGCTGACCACAGTTCATTTGACAACTTTTAAGTTAGGTTCCCCAACACAGGCTCATCTTAGATATCTCCTCTGACCTTCCCTCAGTGTCCCATGTGCTGCTAACATGGCCCCCTGTCTTTGGCCTGTTGGCCAGTGAGAGCATCTATGAAATAGCTCAGGGGCCAGTTACTCTTCAGCCTTTGCAAAACTGTCATTAGATTTTTGCCACTGATTGATAGAGTGACCTTGGGCAAATCATGTAGATGCTCTGAAACCTAGTTTCCTCATCAGTAAAACACAGAAAATAATAACACATGTTATTTTGATGAAGAAAATAAGGATAGTGTTTAACATGAGTAAACCCCCAATAAATGGCATTTATTAACTTATTAAGTTATTATTAGCATGACTCTATAAAATGTTTTAAATATATTTTTCCAAAGGTGAGTATAGTAATTTTATTTTTATTAGATGCTTCATGTTTATTGAATAGAGCTAACACTTTATAAATATGCATAAATAAATGTTGGGAAAAAAATCCCCGTTTGAACCAAAAAACTACCTAACAAAATATAACATACAGATGCATTTCATTAATTATAATTCAGTCACCCCCATTTAGAAAGCTTTATATCATACAATAAATGGTAGAACCAATAATTACTTTCATTAAATCTAATTTACTGTTTTATATTTTTTCTTATGGAATTACATAATTCAATTACGCTTGATTTTATTTGGCATATAGATGTTTGTTAGATTTCTTAAAGTCTTTGTTTTGCTATTGAGAACATGGGAACCACTTTGTTTAATATGAAGCACTATGTAAGATGTTATTTTTACAACACTTAGGATTAATTTCTTACCTGCCTTGAAAGTCTATGACAATCTTGTTGCTAGTGTTCAAAATCCCATATGACATGACCCTCTTCAACTACGTTTGCAATAGACTGACCAGACTGGGCCTTTTTAAACTGGCCAGTCTGGGGCAGAAGGAGGGTTAAGATATAAAAGTCCCAGTTATTTAGTCTTTTAAACTCATGTAGCTGTTTCAACCATAACAGCTAGAGGGTTTTCCAGAAGAGCCACAATGAGTTCACAGTAACTTATTTCAAATTTCATATATTGTTATGTGGCACACCACGGAATTGATTCTCCTCTGTAAGAGTTACTCTCGGTTTTCCTCTTTGCAGACTCAAGCCTTGTTAAGTTTTGATTTGAGGTGGTAATAGTGCTCTTTCAGAAGTCTCATTGGACAGGAGTGTTCACAAGCAACAATACATGACCTTATTTCTAAGACTGTGGAATGTATTTGTAAAGTGTCCCCAGGGCTCACTTTTTTCAAAGAAAAGAGATCACTTTTGATCTGCTCTGAGAAGATCAGGTCATCATTTACTTTGAAGCAACTTTGCTGTTCATTCTTGATGTTGTTACGCAGTATCAGGAACTTTTAGCAAAAGAAAAAAACATAAACAAAACCTCTAATTAACACTGACTCAAAAAATATCTGTCAAAATGGACATTAATCATTCCTGAAAGATTAGCTAGGGTGAGATTAGAGACAAAGGAAGTTAAATTTAAAAGAGAGGGAAGGATTCTTTAAAGGTCCAGACTTAGGACAAGACAGAGATGTGTAGGAAAGAGGGAAAATGAAAACAAAACAAAGTACCTTTTGCACTTAGGGGCTGCAGATAGTCTAACTGAGCAAGAGATAATTACTATTAAGCTTTCTCAGGAATGATGATGAATTGTCAAAAACCCTTATGGAAGAATTCCTTGAGCAGATGAATACCAAAAGACACTTTAAAAAGCCGGTTAACTGGGCAAAAGCTGGAAGCATTCCCCTTAAAAACCAGCACAAGACAAGGATGCCCTGTTTCCCCACTCCTATTCAACGTAGCATTAGAAGTTCTGGCCCAGGAAATCAGGCAAGAGAAAGATACAAAGGGCATACAAATAGGAGAGAAAGTCAAACTATTTCTGTTTGCAGACGACATGATCCCATATCTAGAAAACTCCATGGTCTCAGCTCAAAAGCTTCTTTAGCCAATAAAAAACTTTGGCAAAGTCTCAAGATAAAGAATCACTGTGCAAAAATAGCTAGCATTCTTGTACACCAACAACAGGCCAACCAAGAGTCAAATCAGGAACGAACTCCCATTCACGGTTGCAACAAAAAAATAAAATACCTAAGAATACAGCTAACTAGGGAGGTAAATAATTTCTATAAGGAGAACTGCACACCCTTGCTCAAAGAAGTTGGGGAAGACACAAACTCATGGAAAAACATTCCACGCTCATGGATAGGAAGAACTGAAGTGGCTACATTGTCTGTGGTATATACCCTGGGGTTTGCTGTCTCGTGCCAGGAAAATTTAGGACACGGACACACATGAGTTTAAGAGCAGAGGTTTTATAGACAGAAGAGAAGAGAAAGAGAAACAGCTCTCTCTCTAGAGAGAGAAAAGACTACCTGGGGGCAGATGCGCCAAATTTGTTTTAACAATAGTGTTAAAAGACCACAGGACTGGCTTTTGGCAAAGTGAGTTTTCTAAAATGAAATCAAAGAAAAGAATGTGTACTGGACTGACATATGCAGAAAATTAGATGGTCAAATGAAAACATTTAACTAATTATGTCTTTAAAAATATATGGAAGTTAAAGGAAAATGGAGAATTATCTATATATGAAGAAAACTTACGTTAAAAACATAAGCATTCATATTTAGAATAAGAACTAGGGAAAACAGTCATCACTTTTCAAAGTCATACTTAATTATGAATGGAGATTTAATATGAGAAATTTGGAAAAAGATGAAAAATTCGAGGTAGAGGAAAAAGGTACATATATATATGCATATACACAAAATAATTCCCATTTTTAACATCAGAATTGTTCTAACAGTCATATTTATCTGTGTGTGACATCTTTAATATTTTAGACTTAGACACTTCACTTTAGGTAAAGAGGCAAGGAATTGTCATATTAATTAAAGCTAAACAGGTGCATGTGGGGTGGTAAGTTACATAATTTGTCCAAGAAAAAAATCCTTTAAAATGTTGCAGATTTGGGGAGACTCAAAAACCAAACCGAAGCAACCAAACAAAACCAATCACACAAACACCTACAGAAAAAGGAAAAAACGGGAGAATGGGAACACAACATTTTTGTATAGTAATTATAGGTTACATACAAAATATCTGGAAAGATTTTTCTTTTAGTGATATACTTTATAAGATAGAAATAACTAGTTTCCAATACTTTAAAAAATAATAAAAGAACATATAGATACAAGACCCAAAATATAGTCAAAAACTAAAATATTAAGTCTAACTATACTTAGAGCAGTTCTATCACATACAAGTAAAATTAAAGTGATTATTTGGAGATAACCGTCAAATCAAGTCCATATACAATTAGAGTACAATTATGACATAAAATCATCAGGCGGGGTGCAGTGGCTCAGGCCTGTAATTCCAGCTCTCAGGGAGGCAGAGGGCGGGAGAATAGCTTGAGCCCAGGAGTTCGAGACCTGCCTGGGCAATACAGCAAGACCCCATTCTCCATAAAAAAGACAAAAAAAAAAATCTTATTTGCATCTTCTCCCCGTCTACTGGATAAACAATATTTTCTGCTTGGCTTCTTGCCACATTCTTTGTGTCTAGGTGAGAGCCTGGCATGGGATATATTCTTAATCTAAATTAACTGCTGGTTGTTTCTTATCTAGTGCAATAAAAAATATGCTCCGGGTGTATTACAAGTCAAATCTCAAGATAACAGAAAAAAAGACGTGTCTACCCATCCCAGCCACCACCCAGCACCCTGTCCTTTAGCTGCCTTCAAATTAGGAGTAACACAGAGCCTCAGAGTGGCTTGCAAAGTCACTGGTAAATATTTAATCTGCCCAAGCTGTCTAAAATGTGACTACGTGATGTGCAGTCTATCTATGCTGATTTAAAAGTATCCCAAATTGCAGACTAATAATGGATATCGTCTCTGTTGCTCACTTGCTTTCCAAATGCAGATGTTGGCTAAAGCTCATGTGTACATACAATGATCATATCCCATGCAGAAATGACATCCAGTTTCCAGTACAAGCACTCACACAGGAGCATCTGTCATTAGAGGAGATGGTGTCAGGGGAGGGGGAAACACAATGTAGCCGCCCCAGAGTGGATAGGGACCTTCGACCCAGTGTCCTATGGCGGCATTATCATACTCTCTCCATCTCTCTTTCTTTCTCTCTCTCTTACACTCACTGTCTCTGGAGATGAAGACCAATTCTTAGAGTGATATTGGCTTTGGGAAAAAAAAATCAATGACCTATTCTCTTGGTCAGAGTGTGGAGTGTTGAGATGGCAGTCAGCACAGCAGGAGGTGGAGAGGGAAATGAAATAAAAGGGTGCAGTATCAAGGGATGGGGAACATAATTACACTTGCAGAAAAGTATGTTCAATAAGCAGATTGCTGGGGAGTGGCAGACACTAGCTTTTCATAAATATGAAATTGGAATTGGGTTGAAAAAAATTAGGGCACTAGAGCTTTTTCCCTGAGTCAGGAAGGCATGATAATAGAGGTTATTTCCATCTCCATTGCTACCTGCCATTTGTCAATCACCTAATTTATACTTGGTAGAAGAGGCTACAGCAAATGTTCTCCACTGTGCAGATAGCCCGGGTGAGATTTCTGTGGGACTTGCTTTGCTTTATTTTTGAAGTCAAACTATTGTTTAGGGAACTGAGGGAGAAAGAAAGGAAGAGAGGAAGGATGGAGGGCCAGAGGGAAGGCACAGAGCATTGAGGAAGCAAGAAGGAAAGGCAGGGAGGAAAGAAGAAAGGAAGGAGGAAGGGAGGAAGGAATGGAGGGAGGGATAATGAAGGAAGGAAGGGAAGAAAAGAGAGAGGAAGGAAAGAAAGAAGAGACGAGAAGGAAGGGGAAGGATGGGGAAAAAAGAGGAAAGGAGAGAAGCACAAGAAGGAGAAAAAGGGTGAGACCAGAATAGGCTGTTCCTGTCTATGAGGGAAAGTGCATCTGGCTGAGCTCAAGCTTTGGGAACTCGCCACTCCCCTTTAGCCATTACAGAAAGAGACCTGCCAAGATGAGAAATTACCACAGGAGGGGTTGGATATTAGGATTAATTGTCTCGAACCAGAGCAGTGGAGCAGGTATGCAAGTCATATTGAGGTGGAGACAATGACGCCAATGAACAGTCCTTACTGCTTTCCCTCCTAAAGAAAAGTAGAAATTTAAGTAATAATAGCAACATTTTCACCATAATGTTACAAATTACAGAATTAGGAAAGACAAGATAATGGCTCTTTAGTTTTTTAATGATTTGCATTAAAGGCAGGTGCATTGTTGAGCAGTTTGAAATGTCTGAGATTTTACTATAGCCTGCCTTTCCTTTTCTTTCCTTCCTCCTTACCCCCAGCGATATTGGTTTTAACTGTTTTGGTATTTACATTGACCACTGACCTATTCCTTTACAAACATAGGTTCCTTAAATGATTCTAACCCACAGTTTCGGGAAATTACTTATGGACCTTCAGAGTCACAGATGTTAAGCTTGAGACATGAGCCTGGATGTGTTCTTCTCTAAATTGTCACTCATTTTAAAATCATTAGTTTCCAAATTATATACTTCTTCCCTGTAACTGAACTGATTTTAAAAAAAAGATTTCAGGCAATGTGTATATTTTGTTAATGTCTCTACTTTCATAAACAATTATTACAAAAGTCTATGTAACCATCATATTAACAAGCATCTGCTCCTAGGAATCCCTTTGTTGTTTTTACTGATTGTGCTTCTCCAGAGACAAGTGTGACATTAAGATCATGAAGCATCATGCTGTTTTCCACCTATCTGATTCTCATTATTTGTGAATCACCTGAATATATCAAATTCAGATGAGCTGTAGACTTTCTTCTCTATATGAATTATCAGCAATGTTTTCCAATTTAACACATACAGATAATTTCTTCCTGGAAGTCCAATGGAAATAAAATATTGGTTGATTTAATGTCTATATTAGTTTCCTTTCACTGCTGAAATTACCACAAGCTTAGTGGCTTAACACACAAAAGTTCTGAGTTTTATCTCCTTACAGTTCTGAGAATCAGAAATCTGAAATGCGTTGGCAGGGCTGTGACCCTTTGGAGGCTCCAGGGAAGAATTTGATCCTTGCTTTTCCAGCTTTTGAGAAATAAGCCTGCCCTTACTCTCTGGCTCATGACCCATTACTGCAACCTCTGCTTCCATCCCTGCATCTTGCTCTCTTTCTGACCCTTCTGTTTCTCTGCATACGGACCCTGTGATGACACTGAGCCCACCAAGATGACCCAGGATAATCTTCTCATCTGAAGGTATTTAATTTAATTATATCTGCCAAATGTATTTTGTCTTGGAACCCTTTCATGGGTTCTGGGGATTAGGGTGTAGGCATCCTTGAGGGGCCACTATCCTGCCTAGCATAGCATTCAACATTCATATAAATAAATGAGTTTCTTTCTCATTCTAGCACCTTTTGTTAAAGCAGAGATTCTGCTTTCCTTTCAAGCGTATGTTAAAACATATTCTAGTTTAGTTGGATTAAATTTGTTAAAAATATGAATGTGACTTTCTGAAGATGTAATTTTCTGTACATCAGAAGTCATTCATTCAGGGACTCTGATGCACCCTGAGGATCTGAAGATGACTGATGAACAGAGATAAAGTTCTCAAGGATGGGGCTAGGCCTGATTTGCTCCCAAGTATGTGTGTGCATTCTCAGAGCTTTGATGTATTCTTGTTTTTGTATTATTTTGTTGTATTTTCTGGCTTATTTGGGCTTATTAACATTTCAATGTATGCAAAAAGTTTCAGCTTCATCATATTCTAGATGCTCTAACTCTTTAAGAAACTGACTGCCTATATATTTTCAGTGTTTAGTACAGTCCCTGTTATATGGTAGATTTTCAACCAATATTTCATTATGATATTAATGATTAAATAATTTGTGTCCTGCCTCAGTTCCCTGTGGTCAACCCCAAATTCTATTTTCATTATTGAGTGAAGAGAAAGCTAGGAAGGCCTTAGTGTTATTGATGTCCTTTGGTGGATCCCTGGTGAAGCAGAGTCCTGGTGTGGAAGTGTCAAGGATTTGTCAGGGGTAGCCCTGGAGGGTGAACACTCCCAAAGACATGTAGCCATTGCCAGCTGATGGGTCCACTCTACAGAGAAACTGAGCCATTAACTACGGTTGGAGCCCAAGAGGAAGGAGCTACCAAAATAAGGATAGCAACCAGACGGATTGGGCTCTGGCTTCAGCATAGTACTACATGGTGAAGAAGAAAGCAGTGCTGGAGATCAGTGAGTTGATGGAAACAATATTGGGAAGGGAAGATGGTCTCTTGGTAAATAGCAGGTAGTAAAAAAGATCTTACATTCTCCTTGGATGAGGGCTTACAAGGCAAAGTGGGCACTGAAGGTCAAGGCAAGATTAGGATTGCATGCTGAGTCATCCCAAAAAACTCAGATCACATGGGTCAGTTGCAGTGGCTCATACCTGTAATCCCAGCACTGTGGGAGGCTGAGGCGGGCGGATCACGATGTCAAGAGATCCAGACCAACCTGGCCAGCATGGTGATACCCTACCTCTACTAAAAATATAAAAATTATCCAGGCATGGTGGCACCCGCCTGTAGTCTCAGCTACTCTGGGGTCTGAGGCAGGAGAATTGTTTGAACCCAGGAGGTGGAGTTTGCAGTGAGCGGAGACTGGACCACTCCATGCCAGCTTGGCAACAGAGTGAGATACCCTCTCAAAAACAAAACAAAAAAAAACCTCAGATCAACTCAAGAAAGCAGAAGTTGAAATGACTGTTTTGGGAAGTATTTGTAAATTGCAACTATGACCCTCGAAGAAAATGTTTTCACCTTATTGCGAAAGGTAATTTAGAATTGATCCCCTTTATCAAATAATCCGGAAACAATTGATGCTGGATATTCATATCATCATCAACCAATAGACTGTCAGAATGCAATGGCTGCATGCACGGATATGCAATGCTTTCAAAGCCTTTGTTTTACTAGAGGGCGAGAAAAGCAGGAAAAAGTACGTTTTCCTGCCCTCAAAGTCTGTGTCCTGGATCTTAACAAAAGTCGCTGTTTCTTTAAACAGGCGATGTGGGCTTCGGCTATGCCCAACAGAGAGCAGAGGCCCTGTCTAATTGAGAAGAGTGCAGGCGTCCTTGTCAAGGCCCGGAGAAGCTCCAATCAGATTCTCAGTCGGAGCCTGACCCCGTCAATCAGAGTGGCTTGTGGTTACAATTTTCTGGGAAATATGGAAAATCGTCATCTACAGTAAATCTGCTGCCTGAAATGCCTCGTATCATCTATATTTTATTTAAAATTTTGGTGCATATTTTCTATTACTTTTGTGTATCTAAACTTCAGTAGAACAGTATCTCACTAAAGAGTAGCCAACATCACTACAGCTGAAAATGCCCACAGAAATCCCACAATTTTAAGTTGTAATTAATTTATTTATTTTAAGGAAAAATGTTTGTGGTAAATCAGTATCTTTTAGCATCAAGAAGACCTCACATGAACAAGACACTATTGAGACAATGGCAGAGAGGGAGACTTGCTCCTGGCTTCAGGGGTTTCTTGGTATTGTAAATAGCAGTCATGATCCTAAAAACACTGCCAGGGTTTGAGAAGAAGAGAAATTCTTAGGACCTAGAGAGCAAAGGTGGTTTTCTAGGTATATGGCATGCATGAACAGAGGTGTGGAGGCTAGGGAAGACATGGCTTCTGTTTGCATGAATAAGAAGCCTAGTGTGGTTCCAGCTAGGAATGCCAGTTAGCAGAAAGCAGCTTGTGAGACTGGGGACATACATTAGCACCAGACGCTGTAGGGGCTAGATTGACGTGGTGGTGGAGGAGAGGGTTTAAGGATAAAATGGAAAGAGGATGATTAGAGAAGGAGGAGGTGACAGTGGTTTCTACCTTACTGGACTTGGTGGATACTAATTTTTGCAAGTGAACACTTGGTCATCGTTGTAAGTTATGTAATTCACATGGTATTGAAATAAACTCTTAGGATCAGATCCCTTCTTAATATCAAAGAGTCCAATTCACTTTACTATAACTCAGCCCACCTGTAGAGAGTATTGACCAAATAGTTAGCCAGCCTCTGTCTGGAAAGATGTACATCTTATTTCAGCTATTGGATTATGGGCAAGTTCTCCTGCCTATTGCCACAAATTTGCTTACTTGAAGTTTACGCACTGCTTTCTGGGATCATGTGAGTAGTTATACATTTTCTCATACATTATAGATCTGCAAGTATTTTACAAAGCTTCCTATCCCTTCCACACAGTGTCTCCTCCATGTCATTGCTCACAGAACCAAATCTTGATTCCTTATTCTGTTCTGGTGCATTTGCTCATTCATCAAAAACCCCTTTCCTTTAAGGGTGATCGCCAGAAATAAAGAAAACAATGTTCAGGTGTGACCTGAGGAAAGAGAACAGAATGAACTAATTCTTCACCTTGTAGAGGACTGCATTTCCAGAAAAAACTCGATAGTTATATTGAAATGATACCCCAGAACATGCCTATAATTGGTCATTTACACTTATGAATACTTCTGTTTCACAGATGAGGAAGCTGAGTGCCAGAGAGGCCATATAACTGGCTTACGGTCATCCACATAGCAGTGATAGAGTCAGAATTTAAGTGTAGGCCAGACTCACTTTAAGATCTACTTCCTTCTCTTATCCCATGATGCCTTTTTTTTTTTTTTGAGACAGCGTTTCGCTCTTGTTACCCAGGCTGGAGTGCAATGGCGCGATCTCGGCTCACTACAACCTCCGCCTCCTGGGTTCAGGCAATTCTCCTGCCTCAGCCTCCTGGGTAGCTAGGATTACAGGCATGCGCCACCATGCCCAGCTAATTTTTTGTATCGTTAGTAGAGACGGGGTTTCACCATGTTGACCAGGATGGTCTCGATCTCTTGACCTCGTGATCCACCCGCCTCGGCCTCCCAAAGTGCTGGGATTACAGGCTTGAGCCACCGCGCCCGGCCTGATGCCTTTTATTTACCAGCCAAGTTACATCAGCGATTCCCTGTGAAGCAAGTGTGGACACATTGAAGAGTGCATTTTTCAACAACAATTAGAAAGGAGGAATCAAAGTGTATCAACCTGGTTTGTCTTCCAACTACATCTTTTGTTTATAGTCCAAGGATATAGATGGTCTTGACAAATACATATTAGGCTAATGGTTTTCAGGACATGGGAATGTCAGGAAAAGCAAGGGGCTTAAGCAGATTGCGTTGGGAGGTTGTAAAAGAAAATGGGGCTATAGGAGATGTGTTCTTGCTAATTAATGAACTAAAGTGTTTCTATTGCAAATTTTAGTAATATCTAGATAAGCTGAGCAATTGTTGTCTCATGCTATTTTCCTTGTGTGACCAAGGGCCTACGTAGCCACTGGTGTCCTTTGACAAGGCTAACATGATTCACAATAAGCCCTGGGATCCTCCACATCCTGCCATCCACTTCACATTTTCTTCTATAAATTTGACCTCATAGACTATTGCAGTATACAAGGAGATGATGGCACTTTTATTATTTAATAGTGTCATAAGTTAACCCATTTCTTTATATGCTAAAATAATTTTAGAACTAAAACGCTATTTTATTATTGGTATGACAGAGCAGAGAAACTGCCAGTATTTTAAGCAAATTTTGTGAATATTTTATGAAACATGCTTGCTTCTGACATATGAGAGCGCATCCTTTGACCTGTGACCCTTCCAAACCTCTCGGGTAATGCATTGTCCTACGATGCACTCTACTCAACCAACAAGCATTTTTCATATCTACTTGGCATATAAAAATCAACACAAACTAGTAAAAACCTTTTTATTCCACTTCTATATATAATTATAGAAAACTCCTATTTTCTCTCATCCTCAATATTCCACGTAATTTTTACTGTGGTCTATATTTTGATGAATATCTGTGGGAAAAATAATTGTCTTCATTAACTCATCTTGACCAAAAAACACTAACATCATTGATTATAGCAGGAAAAATATTGAGCTATTAGACACCATGACTCGATAGTATGTAGGGGATTCCAGTATTCCTGCCAACTGCACACTAGCATTAATATAAAAATTTTTTAAAGCATATAATTTTTGTATTCATTCAGATTGCCACTTTGAAAAATGGTGTCTAAGTAATGCAGTAAGTTTTCGGACTAAGCCATCAAGGAAACCTGAGAGTGAGTTAGAATTTTGCTACACTGAGTAGGAATCTTTTACTTAATTTTCGACTGGTGTATAAAAAAGGGAAAAAGCCTATCTTAAAGTTCTAAGATAGGCTTTTTATAATCTTATACATATAATATTTAATTCTAATATATGCTAGAACATTTTAATCACGAAATGGGTATTTCATGTGGGAGGGTTTCCTTGCTACTTTTAACTGATAATGTGTTTATAATCAACAATATCTTTATATAATTGCTCCAGTGAGGAACAGAACTACTGACTCAAATAAACTGCAGAATTCTATAGCACTGTAGGATGAATATAGTTAAAAAAATTAGCTGGATATGGTGATGGGCACCCATAATCACAGCTACTCAGGAGGCTGAGGTAGGACAATCTCTTGAACCCAGAAGATGGAGGTTGCAGGGAGCCAGGATCACGCCACTGCACTCCAGTCTGGGCAACAGAGTGAGACTCCATCTCAAAAAATAATAATAAAAAAGACATATTAAATAGTTTCAAATAGCTAGAAGGAGGATACTGAATATTCCCAACACAAGGAAAGAATACATGTTCAAAACAATGGCTATACTCATTATTCTGATCTAATCACTATATATTTTAACTATATTCATGTATAGAAAGATCACTATATAGCCCATAAATATATACTATATATGTCAGTTAAAAAAGAAAAGAAGTACTAAATTCACTGTGAACAAGGCAGATATGCAAATTATGAAGCTCTTTGGAAGTTTTTTCTTTTTATGCATTTAAACTAGATGTGAATATTAATATTTACCCTTATAAGAGGACTGATTATGTATGTTTCTAACAGTTACTGGCTGTGAGTTGAAGGAATAAGGAGGTATGTGCCTAGCTTCTCCTGGAGAGAAGACATTGAAGGAGACGTGATTGAAGGGCCACCACCATGGGACATTATCAGACTTTGGGGAAATGCACTATTTGTGCTAGTGCGGGAAGTCCTCAGGAAAGACCCAATCTTGGGAAAGGCAACACCACAAACATCTGCCTTGGAAGCAGGATGAGAGCAGTTCATATCTGTGCTAGGTGTGGAGGTCATCTCAAAGGTCAGTTATCCAAGGTCACATTCTGGCTCTTGCTTTAAAAAGTCACATGAGTCCCAGTAGCCTCAGCATGGGCAGCATTGTTCCTAAAACGATTGCTGCTACACCAAAGGACAAGACTACGATTGAGCCTTTAGTACAGCAGCATTCAAGTCCCCGAGGAGATGTATTGTTCAACAGTGAATATTTCATACAAATAAAAAAAATAAGAAAGGGTGAGTATACAGTTTTGTTTAGCTCATCAGAGTGATCCAACTCTGACATATCTCTGAGTACTTGCTAGAAGACAGCTGATATTGGGAAACTGTGTGGGTGCCAATACCCCCGACACTAATCTTTTAAGGAAAGTTCACTTTTCAGAGAAAGAGAAAGATCTATCATGCATCTCCCATTATTCTCCCAAAAGGCACCCTGCATACCAGCCTTTCTGAACTACTGCTTGTATACATTCCTCATATTTAACTTTGCTGTAATTTCACACAGTCTTCTCCATAATATATTTTCCCTGGATTTTGTTTGGCCAACTTTTAATGGTCCTTCAAAGTTTTAGTCAAATGTCATCTCCTCTATGATCGTTTTCCAGAACTCATGAAAAAAAAAAACAACACCTTCATCTGTACTCTTCCTAAAGCACTTCTGCCTGCTCTAATCTCACTAAAATCTGTAATATAGTTATGTCTTTATATGTATAGCTTCTCCTGATATCATTAGTAGACAAACCATATGGAAATAATCAAAAGATACAGACAAAACCTAACGGTATATCCAAAGATACACAAAGACTCAAAACAAAGGGTTGGAGAAAAATTTACCAATCAAATAGAGAGCAAAAATAAATAAATAAACAAAAAGCAGGAGTTGCAATTCTCACATTTGATAAAATAGATTTCAAAGCAATAAAGATACAGTGGTAAAAAGGACAATAAGAGATCTTAATACCCAGATACATAAGACCCATAATGAGATTTAGACTCAACGAGACAGAAAATTAATAAGGATATCCAGGACTTCAACTCAGATCCAGAACAAGTAAGCTCAATAAATATTTATAGAGTTCTCCATTTTAAATACACAAAATATTGGTCGGCCATTATTAATACCCATTTTTAGAATGAAGCAATATTCCTGTTCTCTCTCCCTCTTTTTCTTCCTCTTTCTTCCTCTCCTTCTCTCCTTTTTTTACTTTTCAACATCCTAGTTCCTCACCTCTACTCAATACATTCCTCTGAACACCTGATTCCTTGTGATTCTCCCATCCCACTGAAACCTCCAATCCATTAAAAAAATTAAAAAAAAAAAAAAGAACTTAAGAGAGCACCATTTTCCTCCTGAGATACCACCACAGAACTTATTGTCCAAATCCAAATCCCACAGTACCTTTGTCATCAGTGTCTCCAATGCTACCATGAGAAGTTTATGGTCTTTAATTTCATAATAAAAAATATATATAAAAAAATAAATGCTGAAGAACATAACCTTTTGGGTCAACTGTTAGTCTAACTATAGGAGAGACCAGGGACCATCACCAAAAAAAAAAAAATATGCACCCCCCTAAGTGATAAAGGTAACCTTCACTGTGGAAGAGAAAGTAGGATGGTATGCATTGATGTAGCCTCTTTGGAAAATACAAAATGCCATGTGCTTGAAGTTCTTAAGGTGAAAAATGAGTAACTTCCTTTTCTTTTTTTCTTTGAATAATTTCTTTTCCAAATCTTCATATTTATTCTATATCAGACACTGAGTTAGAGAGTAAGAATAAAAGGAGGATTTAGAAGTATTCTCTTAGAATATCTCCAGTTTAGTTAGGTTGACCCGTCCCATGAAGAGATAATCAAAAATGCTACTGTAAGCACAGAGTGCTGGAGAACATACAGGTTGGATATCTGTGCAGCCATATTGTGGAGGTGACAGATAGAGAAAATACTCCCATGGAAGATAGGATGTGTGCAATGTGACTTAAGACATGGATAAGTGGCCAGGCATGGTGGCTCACACCTGTAATCCCAGCACTTTGGGAGGCCTAGGAGGGTGGATCACCTGAAGTCAGGAGTTCAAGACCAGCCTGGCCGACATGGTGAAACCCTGTCTTTAATAAAAATACAAAAAATTAGCTGGGCATGGTGGTGTGCGCCTGTAATCCCAGCTACTTGGGAGGCTGAGGCAGGAGAATCGATTGAACCTGGGAGGCAGAGGCTGCAGTGAGCCAAGATGGTGCCATTGCATTCCAGCTTAGGCAACAAGAGTGAAACTCCATCTCAGAGAGAGAGAGAGAGAGAGAGAGAGAGAGAGAGAAATGAGTAAGCATGGATTTCAGTAAACCACATAAGAAAAACAACCAGGGAGACAATAAAGAGTAAGAAGAAATGTGAAAGCTAAAAAAAATCAACAACCACAACAAATAAGCAAAAAGTATCGCACATGCAAAAGAAAATAAAATTTGTTCATTGTGCTGAAATGTAACTGGTGAGTCATAAAGTGATCATAGATAATGCTGTCTCAAGGCCAGTGGAAAAATATTATAGATGATATTCCAAGGCATGTTGAAGACTTTGGCTTTATTCTCTCTTTAAGTAACTTCTAAGACTCATCATAGTTAAATTGTTTTTGCTCTATGAATGATTACCTTGAGAAAGAGGATGAGAAGCAGTTATTAATGCTCATGAGAGAATTTAGGGTGTAAAGCAGAAAAAATTATTAGGAATTAGAATTTCAATGAGAAATATTCCAAAAATAGATGTCTGAGGACTTGTATTATTAGAAAGAGGGATAGAGAGAGAAAGAAAAATCCAGCATAATCCTCAATGTTTTAGGTTGAATTGATGGATTTTGGTAGTGCCATAACTCAGTTAAGAAAAGAAGAAACAGCTGATCTTAAGCAGGTGACATGTTAAATTTGGGCATGTTGAATTTGATGGTCTCTGCTCTATGTAAGTGTTTGAAACTCAGAAGCACGAAGATGTATAGCTCTGCTGATTAGAAGAAGAGTTTATAGTGCTAAGACACATCAGCATATAAGGGTAATTGAACACATAAAAGTGGATAACATTAAACAGATAAATGCATGGTTGTAAAGAACATGGGAAAAACTAAGAACTTTAGAGAATAATAACACTTCAGGCTATTACACAAGGAAGGGATAGGGAATGATTTTAAAGCGATGGAAATAGTACATGAAACAATTAAAGAGACCCAGAAAGTCAAGAGAAACAAATATTCATTGCATTTGACAATATGGTATTATGTAAGCTCCAAGAAAAGTATTCATCTCTTCTTAAATGTATTGTTTCTTACTATGTCCTGCACCTAGAATAAAATCAGGTATATAATAAGCTCTGAATATGTACTATGAAGCCACTGATGGCCTTAGGAATTTAAATTTCAACACATCAATGAAATCAAATGCCAGATGGATCTGAGAGAAGATATATGTAAATCAGTAGACTCTAGAAGTACAGACTCTTCTTCCAAGAATTTCAGATGATAATTGGAAGAGAGAGACATTGAGGAGGCATGAAATGAAGAAACCACTTTTATTTTGGAGAGAGAGCCATGGGTTTATTTATGACTGAGATAAATTAGGGGTTCTGGAGCAAGAAACCATGAGTATAGGAGCACAATTCCAGAAGAAAAGGCAGAATATGAAATCAAGATCTCAAGCAAGTGAATTTTTAACAAAGAAAGGTGAACACATTATCATTTAAGAAGACAAAAGAAGAACATAGAAAAGGGCATGTATCTGGTGCATGAGGCAATAGAATATTGAGAATTCTTCTGAGCGCTTCTCTCTTTTCCATAAGAAGGCAGTAAAACATTAGCTGAGAAAAAGGAGAATGAAGTCAAGGCCAATCCTTGAGAAGAGTGGAGAGGCTTCATGGGAGGCTTTGAGTGAGTTGCCCCAAAATTAGGAAAAGTAGTGAGACCAGTTGACTTAGGAGGCTATAGAGTTGAAGACTGGCTTGAATAACCCAGTGCATGCCACGCAAAGTGCATAGAAACATCTTTTAAAATCACTACATATTTGAGGTTTGGCTGGTTGCACTGGACATAAAGACATATGAAAATAGAGGGGTTTGACCAGTTCCATGAGCCAGACAAGGAAAGGAAAGTATAGAGGCAAAATATTCTGAGGCTGGTGAAGAAATTCAGTAGAAGTGAGGTTATGGGGAAAAAAAAAGATACTCATCTCTCAGCGTGCAATTGGCAATTGAAATTAAAGCGCCAAGGTAAGGCTTCTTTAGGAGGTGACAAAGTTCAGAATGTGGCCCATTTGGCGGGGGGCGTGCAGAGGAAAATTGGAAGTGAAATAAAATGTTGGTGAAAGTATTTGGAGTTAGAAACCCCAATTTAAAAAAGCCATTAGGCAAATCGTAAATATACCTATGTAAAAGTATTTGGCTAATTTGGTGGATTATTGAGATACACCAGCAAAGCAGGGAGGGTGACTAGAGGGCTAAATCTGAGAGAAGAACAAAGTAACCAGTTTTCTCAGCAGGCCAGAAGTGAGTTGCCCGCATTTTGTGTACACACACGTGGATCAAAATATTTACTGAGTCTGAGTATCATAAGCCATCACACAAGGAGTGTTTCCTGCAAGTTAAGTTGTCCCCACAAAGGAGATCTCATAACCTCATCAGTTACCCTCTTGGACAGTTGCAGATGGGGCCATGTACACATGTGGGTTTAAGGAAACGGTGCCTCTTGTATTTGAAGATACTGTCTAACCTCTAGGGTTCTTAATCCTTAATACTTCTGCAGGATGACAGGAGTATTACTGATTTCCCTCAGGTTCACCTTTCCGAGGCAATTTATATGGAGCAATCTCTTACCATTAGGAATCATTCCAGGTTTCTTCTTCAGGCACTGGGGTCTATGAAACATTCCAAATTAGTCTGTGATGGGAGCTATTTTAGCCACATAAGATATGCCCTCAGATTATACTTAACATTTTTTTCCCTTTTAAAGAAACACTGGTCATAAAAATGTTTAATTGGCCAGAAGTGTCTCTGGAGGCACGATGTTTCATTAACTCGAGGAGACATCAGAGACATTTTAAGAGATAAATCTGACCCGACGAACACTAACATTTTGTAAGATTAGAAGCCTACACTATAAAAGCAATTTGCCAAGACATACATTTATGGATTTTACTTGATGGACTTCTGTGTTCCACTTCTATACCTCAAGTCCCTTTCTGTTATAATATGAGCAATGTAGAAAAGGTAAATAATGAGGGCTTGAGAGAGATCCCAGCTTATGTTGCTCAAAAATCAGTTGAAGGAGTTGTATGTGACATTTGCCATTTTTATCTTAAGGAAGCCCTGAAATCTAAAGCTGTCTTTAATGTTAGCCGCATGTGAGGGTCTCTGTAGAAAGGTGATCAAAAGGACTTTCCTGGCTTAGGTGCCCTTTGTCTCAGAGGAAGGTGATCCACAGCATCTGGAGATGACGGAACGCATGATTAACATTACCACAGCCGATGATTAATATCTTCTTAAGGCACCTACTTCCAGATTATCCATCATTTCATTAGAGTGAAAAAAGTTCCCTGCGAAAAGGGGCTGGCCCTCTGAACCATGAATAACTCACCCACCCCTTGACATGTTTACTAATTGAGTAGCAGAGCGGGCTTAATACTTTAATACATTTATACTAAGCAAATTATGACTTTTTTTCGATGCTCAGGGTGAGATCAGGATTGTAGTGAAATAACAAAGTGCTTTTGTTTGGCAATTAAAGGTCACTTTATGATTAATACTAAACTTAACCCTTATTTTTGACAGAAAGCATTAATTTTTTTTGTCATAAACCATTGACCAGATTTCTTGTGAGAGATTTTTGCTATGCAATATTGGTTAATTTGCACTGTAGATGTGACATTTAAAAGATTCCTCATTAACCAGGGCCTTTGAAAGCATCGAGTTTTAGCCTGAGTCCTAAGTCCATGAATTTATTTAGTGTTTTACTTAAAGAGAGATTATGTATTCAGGAGAAGAAAGTGCAAGGATGATGTCAGTTTTCTCTATTTTCTTCATCTCCACTATGGAACGAAATTCTCTTTAATATAGTGGTGATGTCTCCAACTACTGGGCCTTCCCCAGTCACCAGAGATCTAAAAATGTAATATCCAATTATACTAAAGTATAATAATATACTAAAAACTATTTCAATGTGTGGCTATTTACATAATGTAGAAAATTATTTGCACAAGTCAATTAACAGATCATTTTTTTATTTCTTGAACTTCAAATGCTTTTCATTCTGTTTCAATATCTCATCCTCAGAATTTTTCACTTCATTTTGTCTAGGTTAAATTTTGGGAAAATGTCAAATTTATATGTGCCTTTAGGAACCTCATCTCTATCCGGCTCAATTCCCAACACCATGGATTGGTTTAAGATCTCAGTTTTCAACCAGTCCTTTTGGAACATAAGAATACATGAAATTAGAGGAAGAAATGGCCTTAGAGTAAGATCCTTTGGAGGAGCCTCCGGAAGCCATCTGGGAGGGCAGAGTCGAGTTCTTGGTGCCTAAAGATAAGGAAGGGGTTCCGTCCACATTACTTAGTTCATCCTCTGTGTGACTTTGAGTGTGTCACTTCTAGTCTTAGGACACCTGGGAACTGAAAGCCTAGGCTAGACGATCGCTCCAAACCTGTGATGTTAATGAAATGAATTCAACGCACAGGTTTGCTAATATTTACATAATTATTTCGTATGATATCTTGTATCATGATAAATAAATTCTTCTTACATTTCTAAAATTGGTAACATTTTTGGTATCATGTTAATCATGTCATTTGTGTGATGTGCATGTGATGGACCTATCAGAAAGGCTCCATTCTGAGAAAAAATTACCTTATTCTTTATTTAAAGTCTTTTGAACATAGTATACGTTTTCTTTCTTTCTCTTCCTTTCTCTTTATTTCTCTCTCTCTCTTTCTTTCTTGTCTTTCTTCTTGGAACCAACTGATTAGAAACATACTTATTTCAGGGAATGTCCCAATAAGAAAATGTGGGAGGATTTATCTCACACTTCTATGAATAAAATGTTTCATTGTTGCAATGACCTAAAAGATTACAGTTGGTCAAAATCAAATTCCAGTGTGCCTACTAAATTGTACTACATGTATAATAAAGCTGAAATAGACTCATTGATATAAGATTCATTTCCTGAGGAAGGGTCTACAGAGCACTATTCTGTGGGCCTTTTATAAATAGGAAGTTAAAAAAAAGCAAAAACAGAAACTTAAATACTTGTTAGAAACATAAAACTAAATAATGTTAAATAAATTTCTTGACCAGAGGAGTTTTCACATTCTTTTGAATTTTTAAGAAGATATAAAGCATACTTCCCAAACTAATTTGGCAACAAAACCACTCACTTATTTATTTCATTCTTTTTTCATACTGAAGCTGAGTAGGAAATAATTATATGTACAAGAACATGCATAAATGTGTGTTTATGTTTTACTACATATTACATATCTGTGTTTGCATATAGAGACGTAATCTTTTATAATATTTCAAGACTGCATCTTCTCACCTTCTGATGTTGCAGCCTTTCCTTAGGGCTTCATCACACGCTTGTAAAGTGTAATATAAGACCAAGTCTGGATTAGCATTGACTAGGACTTTAAACATTTCTCTTTACTTTTTTTCATTTCTGGAATCTCAATATAAAGTTTTGTAAAACTCTGCTTTCAGTTCACTACATTTAAGAACAAGGCAGTAAACTAATAATTCTAGGTTTAAGTAGACTTCCCTTCTGTGTTCCTGTTGTCTGACACCATCCTGGTGTTGAAACACACCAGGGCAACTTTTGTGTTGGCTTTATTCACGTTATAGTACCTTGACCACTCAGGAGGAATTGCCTGAGAAAAACATGGCAGTCACAGCTGCCCCAGAGCAGAAAGTTCTCCTGCTTTCTGCCAGTGACATAGGAGAACACAGCAATTTGCTTTTCACTACAATTGTTATGTGATTGTGTGTGTGTAACAAAATAAGTGAACATAGAGCTGAAAACTTTAGAAAATCTTTTGACATCCCTGTATATAAACAGAAAGTAGGAAAATATCTGAACAAAATCCTATGCAACAATCCTGCATGATCTGCACATGTACCCCAGAACCTAAAGTACTACACACACACACACACACACACACACACACACACACACACTCACACAGAGAGAGAGAGAGAGAATAAAATAAGAGAGAGAGAGAATAAAATAGAGAGAATAAAATAAAATGCAGTATATCCACATAATGGGATATTAGTCAGCAATAAAAAGGAATGATGTAAAAAAAAGGAACAGAAGAGATGATAAGAGGACGCTGCAGCAAATGGCCAAAGATGGAATCTGATCAAAAAGGGTTTCTCGGTTTTGTTTTGTTTTCAGATCTCTGGGGAGTCAGCTTGGTTTGGAGAGAAGAATGACAGTTTGTGAGTTCTGGACCCCGCCCCACCCATGGAATATGTAGCTTTGAGCAAGTTACTTCACTTCCCTGGACCTCAGTCTCTCTGCCTAAAGAAGCGGAGTTCTCTCTCCGATCACCTCATACTAATCTGTGAGAATTAGTCTGAAGACAGTGTGTCGATCACGCAACACTTGTATCATAAAGATCACAGTTCTTCAAGACCACTCTGTTTATTCCACAGACATTCACTCCAGCTTGTCCTTTTTCCCCTCCACACAATGGCCTCTGGGGCTCAGGCACACAGGCATGACAGGGCCCTAAGCATTACTTAAGTCGGAGCCAGCAAAGACCCCACCCCACTCTCCAGCCCTCAGCATCCCCATTCTGGTGGCTGTTTGTCCTCCTCTTTGCCCTCTCTGCTCCGTTGCGATCGTCCCGGATTTTCCCTCTATGCAACTGCTGTCCAGACCAGCTGCACCCACTACATCTTCAGCAGTGGACCGAGGAGGGTATTAATCATATTTTTGAGGAGGACACTCTGCTATTTATCTCCCTGACACCTCCAGCAATGGGCCGCCCAGGCCTGCCCACAGTCCATTGACTGGTGAGATTACACATTACCTTGCTCCATTGCCTTTCCCTGCCCTCTCCATTGACTGGCTGTTCAACAGTGGGGTTGTGTTTGTTCAATCAGACATAATTTATACCTTTTTTGTTCTTTCTAGGGAGTGCATGTTAATATTTAGTTGAAGTGCAGCATTTTCAGCTGAATTTCAGGCTAAACAAAACTGAGACCAAAGATAATAAAAAATTCTGTGACCTCCCCTCCCCTACTGCCACCAACTACCATGGAAATTATGGGGACATGTGCGCTTTGCCAGCAGCTGCATTTGCTGAATGTATGATCAGGTTTCCAAGCTCCCAGGTTTTGCTATAAATTGTGTACAGATGTGCATTTACACAGAGTTTCTACCTCAAAGTTTAGAAGTCCCTGCAGAGAAAGAGTCCATCCTTCACTCAGCTTCCATGTGATTCCTTTTCTCCTTTACGTCTAATCTCTCACTACAAGTCACTCTGGTTTGGTTGCCTTGTGCATTTCTTAGCCTCATTTGTCACTTATCTTCTCACTTCTTAACCCTTTTTTTAAATTTTAAAATACAAAGGAAGGGGAGGGTGGCAGGGCTGCTTAATGACAGCAAAAACCCAAATATGTAAATAGCACTAATAATTAAATTAATTGCTGATTAGCTAATCAGGAAGTTTAATAAACTGCCTGCAGAGGGACAAAAGGCTCAGCCTCCTCTGCTACACACCAAAGTGACTTGGTTCTTTGTGTCCAAAAGCATTGTTCCCTTAAACACATTTCCAACATTAATAATTGGCTCAAAATCTGTGGGATTATGCTGATTAGGCAAGTTAAAGAAATGAAAAAGAAACATTCAATCAAGAGTACTCGGAACTGGTTATGCATTTATTCAGCAAGTAATTATTATGTCCCTACTATGTGCCAAGTGCTCTGCAGGCAGCCAAATTTATTTTGGTTTTATACACACTGGATTTTATTTAGTTATTCAATGCAGAATGGCATGATTTTTTTTATAATGAATAAAAACCTACCTAGAAATGCAAAACTATCAAACTGACTACTTATTACATTGCATGGGTTGGGTGCCATATATTAGAAGGTGGAAACGTCTATCATCTAGCTAGGGCCTAGTAGCACTGAGAACAACTGAGGAACAGTGGAAAGAGCACTAGATCGGGAGTCACGTCTGATTCTCCTGGAACCCTGTCTCTATGTGTAATAGTTACATGCCTTTAGAGAAGTTCTCCAGCCACTATGAGTTTCAGTTGGGGTTGCCTCTAAAAATAGGGATACTAACAATCCTGATGAGAATAAATTACACTAAGTGTTTGAACAGGTTGGCACGTAGACAACATTCAACACCTGTCAGTTTGGTCATTATAATATATATCAGTGAATGGAAACAGGCTTACACTCAAAGAAACATATTTTTATAAATATACCATTTTATTAGTTAATGCTCCCACTCCTGAGGTTGGGTAATTTACAAAGAAAAAGTGTTTAATTGGCTCATGGTTCTGCAGGCTGTACAGGAAGCACAGTGGCTTCTGCTTCTGAGGAGATCTCAGGAAACTTACAGTCATGGTGGAAGAGAGCGAGCACATCTTACACAGCTAGGACGGGAGAAACAGAGGCAGAGTGTGGAGGTGCTACACACTTTTAAACAGCCAGATCTCAGGAGGACTCACTCAGTATCTTGAGGATACTACCAAGGACCATGGTGTTAAACCATTCAGGAGAAACCACTCCCATGATTCCAGTACCTCCAACACTAGGTATTACAGTTTGACTTAAGATTTGTGGGGACACAGCTCCAATCCCTATCAACTGTCAAATCTGCCCATTACTCAGAAAACCTAGGGAAATAAACAATAACATATAGAAGTGATGAGCACACTGTACACTAGCATGTGCTGCTCCTGATCTCTGTATCATTCTTGGAGTCCTGCTAGTGCACTGGCTGCTTGTCTGCTGCAGTGCCCACTCAGGGGGCACAATCCATGGCTTCCTCCATCATTTTGGGGCTCCATGCTCTTCCATTGTTTCCAGACTGCATACATGTTTTGAATGTGTCTGTGTTATGATGGCTCCCTCCAAGCTCACATTCTGTTGGTACTTACATCTACATTGTTAACTCTATATCTGTTCAAGGTATGCATGCATCTGTCATTGTTCTGTGGTTCTAGCATGGATACTTCTTCAGGACCAAGCCACAGTTTAGGGGAACTGATATATAGGATTCAATTTGACTTAGCATAAATCTTAACTACACCCTTTGCTAGGTAATTGTGATGACTTTTCTTAGCTTCAATTTTCTCATATATAAAAATACAAATGTCGGTTCTGTTTTGCAGTGTTGTCATGAGGACTGAACGCAGTAACATGTACAGCACGCTGCCACGTAGTAAACACTCAGTGCTTGTTTCTCAACTGCTGTCCTCCCTTCCCTTTTCTTTTCTTTCTGTCTTATTTATGCATTTACCTTGTTGCTATTGTACTTAAACGACATTGCATAATGAAAACACTGTGAGATTTAAAATTGGAAAAAAAAATTGTTTAGATCTTGGATTCTTCAGTTACTTTGGACAGATGACTTAACATTTCGAATCTTGATTTCCTTCTATCAAATAGGGATTTGCTCTTCAGCCACACCACCCTGAACACACCCAATCTCACCTAATAGGAGTATAATTGCACCTTCGTTCTGACGTTGTGTGAGAAGTAAATTTGATTATGGCACCACATGCATCGTGTTCCCAACAGGAAATCAATACCTTGTCTCCATTTCTTCCTTCCCTATTTCTCAGCAGAAAATGAGGACAGGACCCCTACTCCTACCATGTGTCTTAGTGTCCCAATTAAATAGGCGAACATTTTGAAAACTGTTCATTTGAGCAAGCTCAGCTAAGAAGGAAAGAACATTATACAAGTTCTTTCCACATTGGTTTTGTAAAGATCATAGTGAACGGAAAGACACGAAATAAAGAACTGGTGAAACTTCTACCCAATATAATTGGAAAGAGAAGAGCTGCTGGTATTCTCTGGTCTCTCAGAGTTATTCACATTTCTAATTTTCTCCCCCACAAGTGTCTGTTCTTTTCTTTTTCTTGCAAATATATGTATGGCCAGTGCCCCTCATTCTACGTGGGGATCTCTCACCTGCCCCCACCACTATCTAGTTCCTTTGCATCTTATAATTCAAACTTCCAAGAAAGAAAATCTCATTGAAATCACTCCTCACTTTGAGGAGGAGTAGTCCCTATCCTGGGCCCTTTAAGAGTTTATTAATTGGTTCCCATTGGTAATAAGTGATCAAATCAGATCTATCTCCTGTAGACAACAGCCCAGAAGATTCTCTCCTTAGGGGTGAATGTGGGAGACTAAAGCAGAAGTGGAAGCTGAGCTCAGCAGATACACTGACACATACAGAACAAGAACCCAGTTAATTTTTACAAATGAATGAAATTGGTCTCTGTTCTATGGTAACACATTTGAAAAATCTCGTAGAGGAAGAATCAAGATAAAAAGAGTCAGTTGAGAGGGAAAAAAGCTAAGGAAAAAGAATATTATATTATTCCATTGTAAACCCAAAGGAAACCTCCTGACTGTGTCCCACAATTATCTCTAGAACACCAGAGGATTCTCTGCCAATTAACTTTAGTTTACAAGAATTTTTTTTCAGGCTATGTTGCAGAAAATTTCTCTGCTGGCAGCGATAAAATCTAAATAACCCAGTAAGGCTTTTCCACTCTAATTGTAATAAGGTTTTGAACTCAACAAAATTTCTTGACAGGGGTGAGAAGATACCCTCTGCAAGCATGCTCTGAGGTGACCATGCAGACAAGGCAATCTCTTAGAGGCTGAGATGTCAGTGCTACTCTCATTAGGGGCCTTCAGCTACCAAAGCAAGCCCTGGCTCCCACATTCTCCCGGGAGAGGCAGAGACCTTAGGAGGACACAATAGGAAGGATGACAGAAAGCCCAAGAAGGCAGTAGGGATATTTGTAGGAATAAGAATTAGGGGCTGCTGTAAAGTCAAGGGCCAAGAAAATGTGGATTCTATAGTTGAATTCAAAGTGGAAATTTCACAACCAAATCTCTCCATTAAGCAGGTGATTCTAAAATTGAGTTCTTTAGATAGTGTGAATTAGCAGCACTCAAGACATTAGACCAAGCTCGGGCTTCTTCTGAGCATGGGGCACTGTGCTCCTGTACAGCTTTGAAATAAACTGGTAATTGGACTCAATGTAGCCATTTATTCCTCCCTGTTTTCTGGAGGCCCAACTAAGAGTGATTATGAGACTGATTAATTGAAATCACTAACACAGAGCTTTGTTTCTAGTGTGCTCTTAAAATTCCAGAATTCACTAACTACGTAGCGCCCATCTTGCTATTTCCACATCCACAATCATTAAATACCTCTGTTGCCTTGTGAGACATGCAGATAGTATTATGAACTCTTGCCTATAGGATTAAGACTGACTGTTTTTGTTCTCCATTGTAGGTAAATGGTCCCGCTGGAGACCCTGCGTAATGTTACAGCGTCACACAGCCTTATGCCAGGGAGCCCAGTGGAGGCACTTGTTGAATAGCCATTTAGTCATCTGAACATGGACACTCAGTTCAAGGAACGCAGGGAGACCTGTATATGCACAGCATTGAATTAAAACTGCACCGTCACAGGGGCAAGCCTGTCACAAGGGCAAACAGTCTTCCCATCTGGGGGCAATCAGAGTCTCTACTGTGGAGGGTGTGAACAGCTTCCAAGAGCTAATCCATGAAAAGAGTTTAGCATGGAGCTGGTGTATAATAAAGGCTCAGTGGATGCTAGCTCTTATTATTACTCTAAAATGGAAGTCCTGAATCTTTAGCTTCCTTTCCACTGCCATTAAAAATGTGGAGGAGAAGGTTAAAGCTGCATCAATGATGATTTTTGTTTGGACGGGTCCGTTTCTAAAGTCCTCAAACAGAAAGAGGATTATTTTCTTGTTTAAGGGTTTGGCCATTCATTCACAGGTCCCTGGAAGTTGAGATAATTTTATGGCTGAATTTTGGGGCAGAGATGGGTATTTTATAAATACAGTAACATTTTAAAACAGTTTTGAATTTACAGAAATACTGCTAAGATCGCACAAGGAATTCCTATATATCCCACACTATCTCCCCTATTGTCAGATTCTTCAATTATTATAGCCGCATTCATCAAAGTTAGTGAATCAATAATGACACAGTATTAACTACATAAACTCAAATCAAGTTGATATCTAGATTTCATTAGTTTTACCTCCTGTTTTTTGTTTTATTTTGTCCTTTTTTTCCATTCCAGGTCCCACACAGGATTCATATCACATCTAACTATCATGTTTCCTTTGGCTCTTTTTGGCTATGACCACTTTTCAGGTTTTCTTTGCGTTTGGTGACCCTGACCCTTTAAAGAGTAGCAGTGAGGCATTTTTTGGAGTGTCCCTCAATCTGGATGTGTTTGATGATTTTCCCATGATTTGACTGTGGTGATGGGCTTTTGGGGAGAAAACCACAGGTGTAAAGTGTCACTCTCATCACATTGTAACAAAAAGGCATGCTATCTACATTGCTTATAGTGGATGTTGTTCACCTTGATCAAGTGACTAAAATACTTTTTATCAGGTTTTTTCACTGTAAATTTCTTCATTATTATCGAGAGGGGGCATTATAATAATGTGGACTTCCAGATACTGAAAGAAGAGCACGACATAACAGCATCCTTGAACATAGGCTCCTGCTAGTCTGTATCTGTGGTTCATCTAACATGGAATCCAGCATGCAGAGGGAACTCAATGGATATTCACTATAAAGTTATTCTTTGCTGCTGAAAGGGGGCATTATAAGAATTTAGACTTCCAGATCCCAGAAGAAGAGCATGACATAATAGCATCCTTGAGCATAGACTCCTGCTAGTCTGTATGTGTGGTTCATCTAACATGGAATCCAGCATGCAGAAGGCACTCAATACACATTTGATGGATGCAGGAGGGAGAAGTGCCCCAGGAATGTCTCCACCTGGAGAACTCTGTAGCTAATTGCATTAATCGGACATGATGATCATGCTTTGTTAACAATTTGGTTGACACTGTTCTAGATATTTAGATAGAGTGTTCCTTGAACTCTCATAGCAACTCTCTGAGGCAGCAACTGTTATTATCCTAATTTTACAGCTGTGAAAATGGAGGCACATAGAGGTTCAGTAACTCACTCAGGCTAGCACAGTGATTAAGTGGTCAGGATTCAAATCCAGGCAATGTGGCTTCAGAGACCATGCTTTTAAATCCTGCAGCCTATTGCTCTTTGAAAGATAGGAAGATGTAGTCTCAGTTGGTCTCCTTAGGGAATATGACAAATCTCATATCATCTTAAGAGAAGCTCATTAATAGCTGTGTGGTCTCTACTGAATAAAATATGTAAAAAACATAAAAATAAAATCTGGATTTTTTTTTTTTTTGTAAGTGCTAATACCCTCTCAACTGCTTGATGGTCATATGAGCACATGTTATATAAAAGGATTTAGTGGGCAAGGGATGTGGTTCGTCATTGAAGCCTACACTTCTGTCTACTTTTAACAAAGAACTTGGGATTCATTGGGGATTTGACAAAATGGAAGAAAGTAATCTTAAATGAAAAAAAAGGAAAAAGTCACTAGGAAGAACATTAAGGAATATTATTTCAAGTCATATAAAGTTGGAGGAATTTGTACTTTTCTAGTTCTAATTTTTCTTTAGAGAATGTCTTCTTAATTCTGTGACAGTACTAATAAATGTCTCAGGGCTTTTACAGCATGCTCTTCTTCATACATATTTGTTATATCTACAGTCACAAGCATCTGTAAATTATAATTTTTTGGAGCAACACAAATTCCATTGGTGAATAGTAACAAGTAGAGTATTTCCTAAGCTTTTAAAAGAATTCTACAGATAATCAGAGCATGAAGCACATTTAAATTATGCTATACTGCACCACAATACATACTCACATATTCAAATATAGCACACAGATGTATATAACAACAGCCATGCAATGATAAACCCTGAGTTACCCTAGCTCCAGTTAATACTGATACTCCCCTCCATGATATTGAAAGGTTCTTTATATATTAGGACATTTTAATACCCTCCTTCTTCAACTGTATTAGTCCATCAAGTGGTATAAAATCGTAATCTGGAGTTATTCTTTATTTTCAAGCTTATGAGGCTCAAGCACAAATATTTATATTTACATATCCTGTTTGAAGAACCGATTCTGCTTTCACACCTTGGAGTATTACTTATGCACAGAATGACTTGCAAGAAGAAATTTTTACCCCTCAGACTACCTGACAGCATTGTGTTAGCTTTGGTCTCTATATATGTATGCATTGTGCATTGTAGGAAATCTCATATAAACCTGTACCTTTCACATGTATGAGTACCAATGAGAGACAAGAAGTACCAGAGTTTACATGCTGTTCCACTTGCTGTTCAAGCTGCCCTCCCAACCAAATTACTTCAGTTACATGGCTTTTGATTTTGTTTTTTTCCCCAAGACAAAGCCTGGCCCTGTTGCCCAGGCGGGAGTGCAATGGCAGGATCTCGGCTCACTGCAACCTCTGCCTCCTGGGTTCAAGCGATTCTCCTGCCTCAGCTGGGATTACAGGCACCTGCCATCATGCCCAGCTAATTTTTTGTACCTTTAGGAGAGACGGGATTTCACATTTTAGCCAGGCTGGTCTCAAACTCCTTATCTCGTGATCCGCCAGCCTCGGCTGTATGTTTTCTTTTTTTGGTCAGCATTTAATGTTTGTCCTCTAATTATTTTAGCCATGATGTTTTGCAAATGTAAGTCAACCTTTGGAACATCAACTTCAAAGTCAGGAAGTATTGGCCGGGCACAGTCACTCATGCCTGTAATCACAGCACTTTAGGAGGCCAAGGCAGGAGGAACACTTGAGGTCAGGATTGGAGACAAGCCTGGCCAACATGGTGAAACCCTATCCCTACTAAAAATACAAAAGTATTAACTGGGTGTGGTGGTGGGACCTGTAGTCCCAGGTACTCGGGAGGCTAAGGCAGGAGAATTGCTTGATACCAGGAGGTAGAGATTGCAGAGAGTCGAGATTGCACCACTGCACTCCAGCCTGGGCGACAAGGGCGAAACTCTGTCTCAGAAAAGAAAAGAAAAAAACCAACCAAACAAACAAACAAAAAATGGCAGGAAGTAGGAAATATCTGGAAACACTTGGCCCCAGCAACATATAATAAATGACCAGGGATAGAACATGGCAGACATCATGGCTGCTCTATGGAAGACTCACACTTGGATGAAAATATTCCCACATGAAAAGTTTATTTTGATACGATTTTTTAAAAATGGTCCTTGCAACTGGGCAAATCTGGTTCAAAAAATCCTGGCTGTGTCTCTAGTCCTGTGTTCCCAGTCAAGTGACTGGACTTCTCCAAGTTTCACCTTCCCCATTTATGGGACATTTTAACAATTGGATGCGAGTATTTAGGTACGTGATTAGTAAAATGACTAAGAGGATGTGAGACATTCTCAACAACTGGCGGTAAGTAAATCATAAACTATTATTATAATAGCAGATGCATATGGTAGTTAGGGAGTTCCCAGGGTATGTTCTGCAGTGCTCCTGATGTGATGCGTAAAGAAATTATTGACTGATGATTTTGGGAAATAATAGCTCAGCCTCTCAGAGATTTCCAATAACATACTGTCTTAACTATTCCAAACCTATTTAAAGTTGTTTGACCCAGTGTTCTCCAAATATATTTCACCGAGGATTCTTTCTTAAATGACTCCTACCAATGACCCAAATGATTAACGTGCTTTTTGCACCGCTTTTTGAGAAATTTAGGATACTATAATTGTAACAATTTGTTGATATTTAAGAAGTAAAAGCAAAGCTATTATTTCAGTATGGGAAAAACAGTCATTTTTTTTCAAATTGCAATTTTCAGTGAAAAGCATTTATGTTCATGGAACACCATTCTATTCTACCAACGCTAAAAACTGAATTCATCATGGAAAATGAACATCCAGACTGAATTACCACCCCCTGACACATACACATGTTGTATATATAACAAGCTTTTGCTGGCGCAGGAGTAGGGGTAAAAAGGGAGATTATTGGGGTCTGAGAGGCTGCAAGGAGCCCCCTTGTGAGGCAGAACCCACACATTTTTTAGCACCTTTGCCCCAAAAGTGTGATGGGATTCAACTTGCATATCCTTCATAACATTAGACTATATGCAAGACCATTTTAATCATCTGTGGTGTATTAACGGTAACATTTTAATTAGTTTTCTTGAAATTACTGCAATAAGGAAGAATAACATAAACATTATCAGTATATAAAATATTACTGATACACACAAATATAACTATTTCATCTAATTACTTTATGTAAGAGTTGAGCATATTTACATAGTGTGTGTATACAGTCACACATTTCCTATATACCAGTGAATGTGTGCATACACATATAGAGTGTGTGTACATATACATGTAATACAGTATGTTATTGTGTTCTTGAATCCCACCATCATTCAGTGTCTTGCCAAATAGCATTATAGGCATAGTGCCAGATCTTTTCACTTCCCCACTGAAGTCACTTGGAACATATCTGAACGTGGCAAAATACATTTGCCAAGTTATGTGCATAAAAACATCCTTTGATCTTTCAGAGTCATAAATATGTAATAAACTACATGATTGCCCTACTGATCTGTCCAACATCAATCTTACCTTCGTTTTTTATAGGTTCATCAAAATAAGATATGATCAAGGTACAAAGGAGTTAAAGAAGCTATTTATTTTAATGTTTCCTTGGAGAGCACACTTGTTATTGTGAGTACAAATTATATATATAATATTTCATGAATGATGTTGAAGCATTAAAAATCACCTCTGCTCTTGAAGTTAACACAAAACTCTGGCGCTCTGCCAATACTCTGCTTATCCCCTTCTGGCTTTCTACTAGATACAGTATCATTTTTTTTCCAGAATAATAGTGGAATGGCTGCACAAAATTTTGTTCTGAAGTCATAGACTCGATTCTGAACATAATCTATTTTTCAAATGTTCAAATAATTATATCGTTAAAGAACTATTTCTTTTAGGCTAAGGGAACTAACCAAAATTATGGATTATCTGGATTTTAAGACATCAAAATAAGGTTTATGGAGAGGAAAATAAGGATGGTAAGATGATAGGAAAGAATTCTGTTTTCAAAGGACAGATATTTTGCTGTTTTTTTAAATTCTTTAAGAAGTGCATATTGCTGACTTCTATTCCCACTTGTGGTTTATTGAGTGTTTTTAACAACAAGCTGTAAGCATGGGCTACATCAGGTGATGAGATCTTTAAACTGACAATTGTGAAATACTGGAAGAAAGCAGAAACATTACACAAACCATAAACTGAGTGAGGGATGTAGTGAGTAGTTAAATCTACATGATTTTCACAAGAGACAAATAAGATTGAACTAAGCATTTCAACTGTGCAAAGGATGTAAGTTTTACCTCATAACAGAAAAAAAAACTTATCTAAGTTTATTCTAATATATTTAGGGCTGTGTAAAATGGTCATTAATGTCAACAGACACATTTCCACAAGTGTGAGCTGCAACTTTCTTCACACTAGCATAGAATGGACTCCGTCAGTGTAGGATCAGTACTAAACCAGGAAATCTTCTCCAGTGTACACAATTATTCTATCAGGGAAGGCAGAAGAGACTCTATAACAGTTTAATGGAATTCAATAATGTGAAAATATAATACAAAATTTTAATGTTGGCCAGCATGGTGGCTTACGCCTATAATTCCCAGCACTTTGGGAGGCCAAGGTAGGTAGATCACTTGAGGTCAGGAGTCTGAGACCAGACTGGCCAACATGGCGAAACTCTGTCTCGACTAAACATAGAAAAATTAGCCATGCATGGTGCTATCTGAGAGACTGAGGCAGGAGAATCACTTAAACTTGGGAGACAGGAGTTGCAGTGAACCAAGAAGATTGTGCCACTGCACTGCAGTATGGGCAACAGAGCACGACTGTCTCAAAAAAAACTTAATCTTACTATAAATTGTGAGACGGATTCATCATATCAATTTAGTTTAAAAAAATGGTAAATACATTATCTGAGCCAGGTAAACATGCAAACCACTTCAAGTTTAGAGAAATTTCTGAAACAAGACTATGTTCCATATTGACATAAAAAGAATGTTAGTTCTTACTAGGTCTTATTGAGAATCTTGTACCTAAAAGATCATCAACAGTCATGACTTCTGTGTCATATAAATCTATGGTTACAGTGGTCTTTGATTTCCTATTTAAAAAAAAAAATTCAGACTTTTACTTTGCACCAAACAATTTTAGTTGTACCTTAGTGTGGGAGGAGAAAGCTTCCTGTAATCCTGTATGCACACTCTCAATGGTTACGACCAGATATAAGAAAATTGAGCCAGCTTTCTACAGAGAACACTGCCTTTCTTTTTTTTTTTTTTGAGACGGAGTTTTGCTCTTGTTACCCAGGCTGGAGTGCAATGGCGCAATCTCGACTCACCGCAACCTCTACCTCCTGAGTTCAGGCAATTCTCCAGCCTCAGCTTCCCGAGTAGTTGGGATTACAGGCATGCACCACCATGCCCAGCTAATTTTTCATATTTTTACTAGAGATGGGGTTTTACCATGTTGACCAGGATAGTCTCGATCTCTTGACCTCGTGATCCACCCACCTTGGCCTCCCAAAGTGCTGGGATTACAAGTGTGAGAGGCATTTGAAGACCAAAGCTATATCTATGTTTTTTGCACAGAGATGAAGGGAGTCCACACTTTGGTTCCTGGCTAGGGTTATCTCTAGTTTGACTATGTTTCAATTAGTTCAAGATTACTCTGAGCTATGTCCAGAGCTCTGTGAGGACACCCCACACAGGGCATTTATACTTTTCTCTCTTCTCTTATCCCCATCTCTCATCTCTCATCCAAACCTGGTTTTCTCTCAGCCTTTAACCTCAGCTGCTTTAAATACCCTTAATCCTTAAGGTCCAATCCCTCCCTTTCCATGCTCACTTATAACTAATGAAGTCATTATTTTGCTAAGAAAATCGAGACGATGTATCTTTTCTTTCTTTCTTAAGATCTTTTTTTTCAGCATTTCTCTTATTCTGCCTGATGCTGATTACTGTCCCTCAGAGGGAAATACATCATATTCCTTGTTTTATGAAATAAATATTCAATGATGCTTTATCTTGTTCAAGCATCTGAATTAGACTCATTTGAAACAAAGAAGATACAATGATCGGAATTAGACTCATTTGAAATGAGGAAGGAGACCCCTTCTTAAGCTTCTAAGACCACTTCTCCTTAGCCTTGCATTTCAAAAGGAGAAGTAAAAGTTGAAAATGGAGGACACAAGGTCAGTGGAGGAGACAGAACAGGTGCCACTAGCCAGACCTAGAGGTTAAAGATGAAACCCCCACTCTTGTTCCTGTCCTATCTATAGATCACAGGCATGGTATGGAGGAATCTTCCCCGGAAGGCATTGTTCTTGCTTAATCATGATTAGACCTCCACCTAAGTTACGTACCCCTCGATTACCTCATTGATCACGACCCTCTCACATGTACCCTCTAAGATTGTGAGCCTTTAAAAGAAGCCAGGATTTTCTAGTCGGGGAGTTCTTGAGACGTGAGTCGGCCAAGACTCCTGGCCAAATAAAAACCCACTTCCCAGTTCGGTGCTGGAGATTGCAGCTGCTCTTGCTTCAGAAACAAAGAAGATATATAATGCATAGCCTCTGTTTAAAAAAAAAGATACTCTCTTAATGTGGGTGGATAGACTACATATAGAAGTAACTAATAATAGAGGAGTCTCTAAGAGGTATTCATGTGGTGGAAGAGAGAGTTGTCTAGGTTGGTAAAAGGAAGCATTCTGGCAAGGAAACAGAAACGGTGAGTAGGCCATCTAATCAGGCCAGACTCAAGGTCAGGGACAGGCTTTAAAGGTGGCCTGGGCCAAACAAGTGAGCCATGAACTTAGGCAGGAGAGTCTAGGCTTAACCTGACAGGCAATGCAGAAATTCTGTCCAGAGAACTATTAAAATCTTCAGGTTGTATTGTATTTCTAGAGGTGTCTTTTAATAATAACACATGACAAGAGGGCAATTTCCACTGTGACAGAGTGAGAAGGTTAACAAATCCTATCCCCAGGAAAGCAATGATAAGTCTGGATGAGATGATAAAAAACAATCATTTCGGCAATCTGGTGTTCAACCAAAGGCATAGAACCAGTAAGGGTTTATTCAGGAAAACTACCAAACTTCTGGTAAGAAATGTGGGCATCTGAGACATTTTTGAATAAGGCTGCTCCCATCCTCCATCCCACCTGCCAGCTCTGTCAGAGCAGAGCCTTAGTTCAGTCAAGGTGTGGCTGGCTTTGAAAATCGGAAGTCACCCATCATGAGAGAAGAGGCTTCCCTTGACTTGGAATGCGGTCAAAGTAATCTCAGCGGCTAAAACAAGGGAGTTCAGAGGCTTCATCTGGCTGAGACTGCAGGTGGACTGGAGGCGAGTTACAGAATACAGGACTAGTCAAAGATTTAACAGGGAGTTTAGAAAACAGTCAAATCATTCTTAATAAGGTAGCCACATACCATCTTATGATTGTTTTCAATCACAATTTTAAACCGTTTCAGGGGTTCATCATATACAGGAAAATAACAAAACTGAGAAGGTATAAAATGGAGATATAGTGGGGCAATTTCTATATTTAATGAATTTTAACTAGCATTATTTTGAAGTAGGTTGTGAGGAATATAATGCCCCCATCAACTGCAAGAAAAGAACCCTCAAAATAAGATATTAAGAAATAACAGAAGTAAAGTCATATTTATGTAACCTAAAATAAAGCAGTAAGAGAGGAATAAAAAGATTGAAAAATGATAACATTCAAATGGAAAGCAAAGGAAATTGGCAAATAAAATTTTAACTATATAAAAATGATAACAGACGTAAAGACTCTTTAGTGAAAAGCCAGACTGCCAGATTAAATTTTTTTAAACTGGATTCTCTAATTTCTACCAAAACCACTTTATTCTCAAAGACATAGAATGACTGAATTTTTTTAATGCCTAAATATGTAGGGAGTAATTTGTAGGGGAAAATTTAAGTACATCAGTAATACATAATAACTGTAAAGAGCATGTACACATCTAGCAAGATAATCCCAAACATATGAAACAACAAACCAGCAAATTGAAGGAGATATCAACCATTCAACAGTAACTGCTGAAAAAATTCAGTAAATCGCTTTCAATGATTGATAAGAAAGATAGAAATTCAGCAAGTTTATAAACTTGAAAAGGACTATAAAACAATTTGACCTAGTTGTCATATATTAACCATTTCATGTAAGTACTGTAGATATTATTTTCAAGCACATATGGGGAATTCTCCAGGATACAGCATATTTTGAGTCACAAAATAAGCTTCAAAACATTTAAAAAGTATTTTTGTCATTTAAATATGTTATCTGACCACAACGAAATCAGAGATAATCGACAAACAGAAATCTTAGAAATAGCCAACTTTTTCAAATATTTGGAAATTTAATAACATACTTTTAAATAACCTAGAAGGAAATTTTAGAAAAATACTAAAATTAACAAAAATGAAAGTACTATATAGCAGAATTTATGGGGTTCAGTTAAGAAATGCTTAGAGACATTTACAGCAAAAAACAGCTATAGAAAATCCGAAAGTTCTAAACTCAATAATTTAAGCATCCATCTTAAGAAACTAATAAATAAGTGGAAATGGACCCAAGCAAAACTAGAAGAAAGAAAATATTAAAAATTAGAGGGATATTAAAAGAAATCACCAGGAAAGTGTTAACAATAATGAAAGAAACCAATGGCTGCTTTTTTTGAGATCAAAAATAAAAGTGAGTAACCTTTAGCTAGACTGACAAAAAGTAAACAAAAGGAACCTATTACTAATATCAGTAATAAAAGAGGGACATTACTAACAAGTGTAAAGAAATGAAAATAATTAATAATGTACAAAACTATATGTATAAAGTTAGATAATTTAGATAAAATAAAACATAGACATAAATTATCAAAACTGACTTAAAAAAATAGAAAAACCGAGTTAACTATAATACGGTATTACCATAGTAAACATTTTTTCAATGTAAGAATTCCAGACCTATGAGCTTTCACTGGTGTGATTCATCAAATGTTTAGAGATAATAAAAATCCTTTTTAAACTCTTTCAAAAAACAGAGGAGAGGGCAGTTCCCAACTCATTCTATAAAACCAGTACTACTCCACCACCAACACCAGAGAAAGGCATCATAAGAAAATAAAACTCCACGTCAATATTTATCATGAATATAAATACAAAAGTTCTTAATAAGTTTTTGGCAAACTGAATTCAGCAACACCTAAAACTATTGTATGCCATTATTGTATGGCATTTATATACTATTAATAGAGTAATTTTAAAGATCAACCTGATCATTTTGTAGCTATAGAAAAAACTTTTGAGAAAATGCAATACCTAACCATGATAGCAGGTCTCAAGAAACTAAAAATAGAAAGAATTTTCTTCAACCTGATATAAACAATCTGTAAGAACTTATAGTTTATATCAAACTTAATTGTGAAAGACTAAATGCTTCTTCCTAAAACTGGATTAAAGGCAAGGATGCCCACTCTCACACTTCTATTCAACAAGGTTGAATAGAATGGAGGGTCTACATACTGATATGAGAAAAACAAAATTACTGAAAAGAAGACAGACTTGTAAAGAGGAAGCAAAACTGTCTTTTTATAAATAACATGATGCTATATTTAGAAAATTCTGAGGAATACACAATTAAATTAGTAGAGCTAATGAATGAGTTTAACAAAACTCAAATATGTCAAAAAGTCCCTGTTAAAGAATCATTGAACTTTTATTATTAGCAATGAACAATTTACAATTGAAATGTAAAAAATTTCAGGCTAGGAGCTGTGGTTCACACCTATCATCTCAACATATTGGGAGGCCAAGGCAAGAGATTTACTTGAGCCCAGGAGCTTGAAACCAGCCTGAGCAGCATACTGATATATCATCTCCACAAAAATTAGCAAGGTATGGTGATTTGAACCTGTAGTCCCATCTACCCAAGAGGTTGAGGTGGGAGGATCACTTGAGCCTGGGAGGTGGAGGCAGCAGTTGAGTAGGGATTATGTCATTGCACTCCAGCCTGGATGACAGAGTGAGACCGACACACACACACACACACACACACACACACACACACACACAGAGTGAAACTGTCACAGACACACACACAAAGTAAAATACTTGTATCTACAAAAGGATAAAAAAAGTTAAGTACTTAGGAATAAACAACAAAATAATGCATCATTGCTTAGAGAGTTTAAAGAGGATCGAAATAAATGCAGATACTTTGTGTTCATTGATAGATGAGTATATATTCGTTGAATGGCAATTCTTTCTAAATAATTCTATAAATTCAAAATCATTATCAAAATTCTAGGAGGATTTTTTTGACAGAAATTCTTAATCAGATCCTAAAGTTTATATGACAGTTCAAAAAACCTGAGAGCAAACACAATTTTGGAAAAAAAGAAAGTGTGGAAGGGCAGATACCATCGGTTTTGAAACTTATCATGGAGCTACAATTAGAAAATCAAGAGAGTATAGTTTTGGCAGAAAAATGACAATATGGAAAAATGGAAAGTAATTGAGAGGCCAGAAAGTAACACTTAGTTTATAGTCAACTGCTTTTGGAAATAAAAATGCTACCACAGTTCATTGGTGAGAGGACAGTTTTTTTTTTAAGTGGTGCCAGAATAAACACCTCAATACAGGTAGTAAAAATGTTCTCTACCGAGAGCTCTGGATCCTTGAGCTTATGCCTCCTAAACTAATTAATTGCATAAGTCTACTGCATTGTCAATGTGCACAGCTTTCTAGCTGACTTGATCACAAATTGATCAATGATTGAAGGAAAAATGTTGAACCATAAAAACACTAGAAGAAAATATTGGAGAGACTTTTCATAAATATATGCATCTGAGCAAGCATCATAATCCAGAATAATCTATAACTAATGATCATAAAATTGTAGAATAAATAAGTCAACAACTTAAATCTAAAAAAATACTTTAAAAAAAAAACATGGAGAAACTGCATTACCTCTCTAAAGTGCAGGAGGACTTAATTATGACTCAAAATGCAGGAGCCATAAAATAGATTGATATATTTGGTTACGTAGAAAGTATAAATTTTCCGAATGGCAGGATGTCATTTCATTTCACAGACAAAAAAAAAAACTTAACCTTCTAACATATTACTCCAGATAGTGACAAGATAAATATCTACAACCCAATAATAAACAATCAAGGATACAAAATAAGTAAATTAAAATAAAGACAAAGGACTTATAAACATATTTAAAAGTATTCAATCTTGTCTTGAGATGATAAATACTCATTTCTTCTATATGAAATACAAGAACCAGCAACTCTAAGGCTTTAGGTAGCACAAATGAATGAAGACATTCTTTAGGGCTTCACTGGCAAAATGGTTATTTTCAGTGCACTTCAGTTACTTTCTAAAAGTAATAGAAACTCTCTAAAAAGCAGTTTGACAATATGTACCAGAATCCTAACAATTTTTATATGTGACCCAGCAATCTCATTTCAGAGAATCTACCCTAAAGTACAATAATTATACCTACATACCGGGATACATGTGACAAGAATGTATATTAACAATGAGCCTGACTGGATTTAACTTAGGTCAAGTGCCACTTTCTGGCCAAGGGAGTGCAGACAATCTCATGGAGATAGAATGCAAGAGACAGGATTTGTCTATTTATTTAAGGTAATTTATAGGACTTATGATGTATCAGGCACTGTTCTAATTACTTCTGTTGTAATTACTCAGTTCATCCTCATAACATCCCCATTTTACAGATGATTAGCTGTATGCACAGAGATGTTAAGTAACTTGTTCAGTATCTCACCAAGTCGAGATTCAAACATGGCAGTGTACTTTGAAAGTCCAAGCATTGAGCCGGGCGCGGTGGTTCACGCCTGCAATCCCAGCACTTTGGGAGGCTGAGGTGGGTGGATCACCTGAGGTCAGGAGTTCAAGACCAGCCTGACCAATATGGTGAAACCCTATCTTTAAATAAATAAATAATTTTAAAAAAGAAAAAAGAAAGTCCAAGCATTCAATAATGGTCCCAAAGAGAATCAAGGTGCTATTTTCAGAAGAAGGGAACAATTTGTGTTCAGGCAAGACCACAGTGTCCACTACTGTCAGTGGTGTCTGCTGCCCAGAGCGGATACTCTTCAATATTCCCAAAAGACACATGGGCTATGCTGATGGTAGCAGTATGTGGCGTACAACTTTCTGGCTGACTTGAATGTGTCTGTCTGTTCTGAAGGACACAGCACCATGTGTCTGAGGCTCACTGGAAACTCAACAAGCACTGTTGAATAATACTGAAGAGATTTAGGAGGAAAGTATTCCTCTTTCGTTTTCACCTCAAAGTTTGTGCAGATGGGATCCTTGGAGGAAAAGGAAAATCTATGAATAAATTGTGGTTCAAATAATAGGCAAGGCTTCAACCTTGGGTTTCATTAATTTCTATAGCATTAAAATTCTAATACTAGGCTGACAAGAACAAAACTAGGAACTAATCTTACAGTGTATTAGTAGCACAGACTAGGGCATTTTAACATTGGAGGTACTTGCTTAAAAGTCGAAATAGTAACAAATGTCATCAGAATTTGATAGACATTAATAAATTATTAAAACACTGATTCAAAAACTATCTGTGCAGACCTAGTATGAGCCAGCGACTATACTAGGCTCTGTGCACCACTCTAAGAGCCATATTGCTTTCTATCATTTGATCACTTGAAGAAAAGCAGGCATATGTGGTGATACTTGTTGATTTAACCATTTTAGTCAAATAGCTTGCCATCTATTTTGTAGAGAAACATGGTAAATTTTTGTTGCTTGACTTATGTATGAATTAGTTCCATGAAAAGCAGTTAAACCAGTGGCCTGGATGTACTGTGTCAATATCTATTTCATTTACATACAGATGCTCTGAGTACTCAAGCTACCTCTTGTGCTGCAGTGGGCAGCTGGTAGTTATTACACAGGTGTAAATAATTAGAGAGTCACACACCAGATTTGATCCATGTTAGTTGACAATCGGTATGATTCTGGCATTAAAACAAGCATTTTCTGTGTCTGAGCTCGCAGTAAATGAATCATCAAGTCATTTTCTTCTTATTTTGGGAATACAAAGGATGCATAAATGTTATACCAACTTTTCTATTCATAAGAGCTATGAAAAAGTGTGTAAACTTTAGAAATTAGAAAAATGTTTAACCAAGAAAGCAAAAAATATTATATTGTTCTATTAATACATAGAATTCTATATCCCATTTCCTAGGGTATTATTATATTAAAAAATATTTTAATTGACATAATAGTTCTTTTCCCCACATTTTTCATTGTTAATCATCATCACTATTGTAATTAATTTGGTATATATTTGATTAGCGTTTTCTAAGATAGATTCCTTGAAATGATTGCCAGGGAAAAGGATATAGCATCTTTTTAGACGTTGGTACGCATTGTCAAACTGATTTTTAGAGTTTCTGTTACTTTTAAAGTGTAACTGAGGATAATAGAAGTGCCCCAGTTTATAGCATTGCATTAACTTTCATCGCCCCCTTTTATTTATTTATTTATTTTTGGTATTACTTTTTTTTTTGCACGTGTCTGTTGGATTTTTTTATGGCAAAACTTTGGAAGAGACTAATGACTGCTTATGGACGCAAGAACAGAAAAACCAAACACCGCGTGTTCTCACTCGTAGTTGGGTGTTGAATAATGAGAAAACACGCGCACAGGGAGGGGAACATCACACACTGCGGTCTGTTGGGGGTTGGGGGCTACGGGAGGGACAGTGGCGGTGGGGAAAAAAAAAGAAACTTAAATCTTTACCTACAATAATGGAAAGTCAATAAATGATATATGGAAAAAATATGTAAATGGTATTGAGCCCAGAGTATTGAGTTGAATTAGTCAGACTAGAAATGCAAGTATCACAACACACCTGACTCCTGATTCTGTTCTCTAAAGTGTCTATATGAAGTTGCTTCTCATTGAGCCGTTTTTTTTGAGACAGAGTTTCGCTCTTGTTACCCAGGCTGGAGTGCAATGGCCTGATCTCGGCTCACTGCAACCTCCGCCTCCTGGGTTCAGGCAATTCTCCTGCCTCAGCCTCCCGAGTAGCTGGGATTACAGGCACGTGCGTGCCGTCATGCCCAGCTAATTTTTTTAGTATTTTTAGTAGAGACGGGGTTTCACCATGTTGACCAGGATGGTCTCGATCTCTCGACCTCGTGATCCACCGGCCTCGGCCTCCCAAAGTGCTGGGATTACAGGCTTGAACCACCACGCCCGGCCGAGCTGTTTCTTTAGTGATTCCATCTCCTTTTCTTTTTCATTGCCCCCTTTTAAATCATTGCCATGCTTAGTTCAATAAAGAAAACAAATGACAGATGCTTATTTTAATTTTCTTTTTTTTTTTTTTTTGGAGAGACAGTTTCACTATGTTGCCCAGGTTGGAGCGCAGTAGTGCAAGTATAGCTCCCTGCAACCTGGGACTCCTAGGCTCAAGTAATCCTCCCACTTCAGCCATCCAGCTAGCAAGCACCACGACCCAGAGCTCTTTAAAAAAATTTTTTTTTTTTGTAGAGATGGGGTCTTGCAATGAGTGCCAGGCTGGAGGAACTCCTAGTTTCAAGAGATCTTTCTGCCTCAGCTTTCCAAGTTGCACCTGGATATTTACACACTTTCAAAAACTATTTGTTGTATTTCTACCCTTGTCCCATCATTGTGCTAGATACACTCACGTTACAAATGTTGTCAAAAATGCTCACATCATAAAGAGGAGTATTAATATGTGACATTTTAAGGCAGAATACAACAATAAGAGATTCATCAAGTTAAACAAAAACATGGAATAAAATAATGGAATAAACAAAAAAATAATGGAATATGTATTATCTTAAGCATCAAGAGTGTTGAATGCACTCAGCAGAAACTTAAGATATCAAATAAAAACATTAACATAAAGGCTAGTTCATGGTTTTTACTTAATTTTGATTTTTATACATTTGCCAAAGAGCTTTTCCCCCAAAAGGGTTACTGACATACATAGTCACAGAATATACCTGTCTAAATGCCTCGCTAAATACAGCCATTTAATATTATTAATATTAATATTACAGTCATTTAATATTATTCTGTGGTTACTGCAGCATTCATCATACTGAGCCTGATGCTGCAACTGGAAGAGTTAGGACCCACAAGTCTGCCTTTCCATTTTATCTGTTGTATTTGTTTGCCATCACTGCTGTAACAAATCCCCACATACAGTGCCTTAAAGCAATGCACATTGTTAGCTTACAATTCTGGAAGTTAGAAGTCAGCAACGGGTTTTACTAGGTAAAGAATTCCAGGTGTTGGTCTGCGAACCTGAGTTCCCTCTGGAGGCTCTAGGGAAAAATTCTATTTCCTAGCCTTTTCCAACTTCTAGGGGCTGCTTGTTTTCCTTGCCTCCCAGCCATTCTCTCCAAAGCCAGCAGCATCTTCAAATCTCTCTTTGATTCTGCTTCCATTATGGCATCTTCTCTAACTCTGCTAAGGAACCTTGTGAAATACTGGGCCCACCAGGACAGTTCAGAATCACTCATCTTGATGGCCTTAACTTATTGACATCTGTGAAGTCCCCTTGTGCAATGTAGTGTAGCATATTCATAGGTTCCATGGAATAGGACCTGGACGTTTTATTGGGGGGGGTGGTCCTCTCTTCTGCTTAAATCACCTGTATTCAACAAATATGTAAGGCTTTGTGAGAAATTGTATTTCAGATGTCATGAACATCAGTGTGTTCACTTTGTAAATATTCAATATTGAATGTTGTTGTGGCTTATAACATTTGTAGGAAAAAAATAATTTTTCCTTTCTTCAGTCACTCATTAGTCTCATTTTTCTAATTTTAGACTAAAGTTAGCACTCAAACAAAAGCACACTTATTAGCTAATGAGAATGAAAGCAGGCTATTTTGTATATTAATAACTTTGCATTAGGCGTAATGTATTTTATTCCACAGGGCAAAAGGGACTTCACAAATGAAAAAAAAACTAGGAACCAATGTTCAACATATATCCCAGAAATTAGATGGCTAGGATTGGCTACGTACAAGAAAACACAAATTTTAATTCTCATTTTCCTCTCCTATTATGTGACTTTCGTAATAGAAAGATGGCATAATGGAAGTAGCCCAAGGCTTTGGAATTAGACCAATCACGGCTCAAATTCTGGTTGTTCTACCTATCAGACATTTGCATTAAGGTAATTTTATAATGTTTCTGAGCTTTTGCAAAATGGTTATCATAACATTTGTTACACTGAGATACTGTAAAGATTAAGTAAAATAATATATGAAGATAATTTTACATAAACTCTTCATTTGATTTGCTCTATTGTCTTTGCTTTTAAAATAATCGTATTGCATCTGCTTATATGGATTTATCTTCATGCTTATCACTAAAATAGTTGAAAATACTTTATTCTATGAAAAAATAAAGATTACTGGCTTTTCTCTTTCACTAAAATAGAAGTTTCCTGAATTTGGGGAAAATAAATATGGCACTGAATTTGTCTACAGGCAGAGAGATTATATCCTTCAAATGCTAATATATGTTTCCCTATATCCTATTTGCCCTCAGGTTCTTTTGAAGGAGAATGATTTGTTTTAGATTACGTTCTCAATAAGTGATGAAATGTATAGACTCACCTTCCTAGGCACTCAGCAATAGAGGAAATAGAACAATCATCAATAAATGATGGACGTTCTATATAGGATCCTGTGTTCTAGGTATGTATGTAAAAGATTACCTTACTTTTGAGTGCCACTAGAACTCTTTGAAGAAAAAAAAAATGCTATTTGCTATAGGGAAATCTTTCTGGAAAAGAATAATTCCATCTTTGACTCAGCTTCCTTGGACTCTTAACTTATGCATCTTCAGCCAAGGTCAGTCCGTAATGAAAATCCACTCTACCTTCCCCATAAAAGAATATTCCAAGCACACTTATTAAACTAACTGAATTGTTACACACACACACACACACACACACACACACACACACACATATATATATAAAGTTTATATATTTTTATAAGATATCTTTCCAGGAATATGTAACCATGGTTCATAATACTACTCCTTTTGTATACAAAATTTAATTTATGTGGCTAAATATATAACTATCAATCTGGGGGCAAGTAAATCAAAAGCCATGAACCCTCTCAAGTGTTGGAAATCATATGATATGGAATTCATTACAGTTTGTGAACAGGAATGGGCAGCAAGATATTTGAATAAAACTTAAACTAGTTCTGTAATTACTGATTTGAAAAAGCTGTGGCAGTGAGTTTGGATGTCCCTCCAAATCTCATGTTGAGTTGTAGTCTCCAGTGTTGGAGGTGGGAACTGGTGGGAGGTGTTTGGGTGATGAGGGCAGATCCTTCATGGGTTGGTGCTGGCCTCACCATAGTGAGTGTGTTCTCAGGAGATCTGTTCTTTTTTTTAAAAAGCCTAGGGCACTTTCCCCCACCCCTCCTGCTCATGCTTTCACCATGTGAATTTCCTGCTCCTGTTCCATCTTCCGCCATGAGTAAAAGCTTCCTGAGGTCTCCTCAGAAGCAGATGCTGGTACCATGCTTCTACAGCCTGCAGAACACTGAGCCAAGCAAACTTCTTTTCTGATAAATTATCCACACTCAAGTATTTCTTTATAGCAACAGAAGAATGGCTAATATAGAAAATTGGTCCCAAAGCATGGGGCTTGAAACTGTGGAAGCAACGTTGGAGCAGGGTAAAGGGCAGAGGTTAGAAGGGTTTAGAGGACTCAGAAGAATACAGGAAGATGAGGGGAAGTTTCAAACTTCTTAGAGACTGGTTAAATGGTTGGGACCAAAACACTGGTAGTGATACAGCGAAGGCCAAGCTGACCAGGTTTTAGAGGGAAATGGCTTTGCTCACTGGAGCAAACATCACAAGGATTACGTCTTAGCAAAGAACTTGGCTGCATTCTCTTCATGCACTAGGTATCTATGGAAGTTTGAAATTAAGAGTGATGATTTAGTATCTGGTGGAAGAACTTTTTAAGCAGGGAAACCTTTGAGATGTGGCCTGTTTGCTTCTAAGAGCCTACACTTAGATGCAGGACAAAAGGAATGACTTAAAGTTGGAACTTATATTTAAAGGGGAACAAGAGCATAAAAGTTTGGAAAATTTGAAGCCTGGCCATGCAGCAAAGAAATAAAATGTTTTTCCAGGAGAGAAACTGAACCAGGTGGTAGAGTAATCACTTACTAGAGCAATTTGCATAAATAAAAGAGAGCCAACTGATAATATCCACAACCACCGGGAAAAGGCCTTCAAAGGCATTTCTGTGATCTTCGAGGCAACCCCTTCTATCACAGGCCCTGAGACTTGGGAGGAGGAAGAAATTTTGTGAGCCAGGACCAGGACCTCCCAGTTCTGTGCAGCCTTGGAACACTGATCCCCACATCCCAGTCACTAGCTCCAGCCTCAGCTCATAGGGCCCCAGATTCTCTTCGTAATACCACTTTGGAGAGCACAAACTGCCTTAAGTTTTGATGACTTCCATGTGCTCTTACACCTGTGGGTACACAGAGTGCAAAAGTGAAGGAGGCTCGGCAGTCTCTGCCTAGATTTCAGAGGATATGAGAAAGCCTGGGCACCTGGGAAGAAGCCTACTACAGGGACAGAGCCCCCGCAGAGAACCTCTTCTACAGAATGACAAAGGGAAATGTAAAACGTGGGGTTGAGAGAATCCCGGATCCGGTACTGCCTAGTGGAACTGTGAGAAGGGGGCCACTATCCTTCACACCGCAGAATGGGAGATCCACCAGTAGCTGGCACCTGAAAAAGCCACATGCACTCAACAGCCATGACAGCAGCCACCGGGGCAGAACCCTGCAAGCAAGGGCAGAGCTTCCCAAGATCTTGAGAGCCCACTCCTTGCACAAGTGTGCCCCGGAGGTGAAACACGAAGTCAAAGGAGATTATTTTGAAAGTTTAAAATTCAATGACAGCCATGTTGGGTTTCAAACTTGCGTGGAGCCTATAGCCTCTTTCTTTTGGCCAGTTTCTCACTTTTAGAATGAGAATGTTCACTCAGTGCCTATAGCCCCATTATATCTTGGAAGTAAATAATTTGCCTTTGATTTTACGGGCTCATAGTTGGAGGAACTTATCTCCAGATGAGACTTCAGACTTGGACTTGGAACTTGGGACTTTTGATTTAATTCTGAAAGGAGATTAAGACTTTGGGGGACCATTGAGAAGTAATGATTATATTTTGAACTGCGAGAACAACGTGTGGGGCCAGGGGTAGAATGATAGAGATTGTATGTTGTCTCCAAATCTCATGTTCAATTGTAATCCCTACTGTTGGATGTGGGGTCTAGTGAGAGGTATTCAGGTAATAGGGGCAAATTCCTCACCACTTGGTGCTGTTGTCACTGTAGTGAGTTTTCATGAGATCCGGTCATTTAAAAGTGTGCGGCACCTCCCTCCCCTTCTTGCTCCTGTTTTTTTTCCATGGTGAAGATGTCTGATCCAGCTTTGCCTTCCACCATTCGAAAAAGCTTCCTGAGGCCTGCCCAGGAGCAGATACTGGCACTATGCTTCCTGTACAGCCTGCAGAACTTTGAGCCAATTAAACCTCATGTATGTCTTTATAACAATGCAAGAATGGCCTGATATAGGCAGCAACATACATGTTCCATGTTCCATCCTAAACATGAAAATGCAGGTATGTCATAAAATAAAACAACTGGTTAAAACTGAACGGATGAAAAGTAACACCTTTAAATACAGTTCACCTTTTCCACTATTCCATTTTGACCTGTCTGAATGTTTTTCTTCATCTAAATATATTTTATCATCCAAATGCATTTAATTTGAAATAAACTGACTATATTCCCAACACATTCTGTTTAAGTTCATCTATTTTTAAATTTTATCAAAAGAAGAAAAAGCAAAACAGAAATCAAGGCCAAGAAAATAAAAATTCCACACTTACTGTAATCATCCATTATTAAAACCTACGTTGCCAGGCAGACTACCATGCCTTAGAGAGTCCACTGAGAACAAAAGATGATTGTAGATTTACACTCAGTATCTCATTTAAAGTTTGTCTGTGTTTAGCTACCCAAATCTGAATACATAAGATCATTTTTGTTGCAGGTAACTATGGTGGTTATCCTCAAAAGATTTGTAAGAAAATCACTGCATGGAATCAAAGAAATGGTTGAACAATTTAGTAAACTGGAAAGCCAGATCCCACCTAGGAATCTTAGCAACAGTCATTCATAGATGTTCCTTCTGCCTCCCAGAGACATCTGCCTGATACTCAGATTGCTAATACTTCTCAGATCTGATTAGCTCAGATTTAAGTTAACTGTCTAGGTGTCTACCCCAATTTTCCAGGAGTCTTGCAACAGCAAATGGCTTCTAAAAGGCCACTTTGTTGGTGGAGCCTGGATTATTAGAGCAATTATGCTGGAGAGCAATTCCAGTAGATATCATCTAATTGGTACCACTTGCACTAAAGGCAGTTAGACAGTTTGCATATATTTTAAATTATTATTGTAGACATGAATCTATGACTGTATTTTCCACATTCTGAGTTACTAAAAGGATTATATTCCACCGTCTTTAATAAATAGGTGGATGATGATAACTTTAGTGATAATAATTGATAATTACTTTAGATCCCAGATGATATTAGAGAAAGTACAATATGCCATCATCAAACATAGAAAAAATAGGAATAGAGCAGAAGAGAGAGGGAGAGAGAAAAGGAGAGAGACAAAGCAAGGGAGATAGAGAGAGACAGAGAGAAGGAGAATTTTTCTAAAATTTGTGAATAGAGCCAGGCACAGTGGCCCATGCCTGTAATCTCAGCACTTTGGGAAGCCGAGGCAGGTGGATCACCTGAGGTCAGGAGTTCAAGACCAGCCTGGCCAATGTGGTGAAACACCGTCTTTACTAAAAATACAAAAATTAGCTGGATGTGGTGGTGGTGCCTCTAATCCCAGGTACTCTGGATGCTGAGACAGGAGAATCATTTGAACCTGGGAGGTCGAGGCTGCTGTGAACCAAGATCACGCCATTGCACTCCAGCCTGGGTGACAAAGCAAGACTCCATCTCAAAAACAATAAAATAATCAAATTTGTAAATGTTTTAAAATAATTAGACCTGGAAGATTATTATGTAAGTCCTAATTAAACTTATTTCTATATACGCTGAGAACTGCAAACATTATCAATGTGTAATACCAGTTGCCTTCTTGTTGCATGCTAAGCTTCCCCTATAATATCAGAAGTACTTGAACAGACACAGTTTGTGTAGGAACATTAAGGACGGCCAGTAGTTTCTGGCTCCAAAAGCTTGTTGTAAACCAAGGTCATTAATGAGTCTCCTGCTTAAGCATTGCAAGCCATCATTCGTATGCGGCATGGTTGAACTTTCTAATCTTTACTAGACCCAAAGAATCCTGGAAATGCCCCATTCAGAAAAATACATTTGAGACTCTTTAAAAGTTCAGTGTCTAATCCTTTTGGTTTCCTCCTTCACAGTGAGCTCAAAATGCCTTTATTGAAACAGAACCCCCAAAGTTACAGTATTGGCTTTGGGGCTCCACACAGAGAACAGAAGCTAAAATTGTGGGAGACAAAGCTGTCAGTATGGCACCTAGAGAGTCAGAAAGTTCAAGAGTGGAGCACTCATCACCGTTACTCCACCTGACACTTGGCTGAAAGCATTCTACACGAATTTGCTTTGTGCCTGATCTTTAGTTTCTTTAGGCATACTAATTCACTGGATATTTTCTAAGCTCCTTGCAGTCCATTTCAGACATTGTGGCATGTTTGAGAATGTGTGCTGTCTTTCAGCTAGTAAGATAACCTGTGTATAAGATATGCCTGTGTTGCCTTGTTCCTCAGCGCACTGCACATACCACCATGCTGTCTTCTGACATTTAATGCCGCATTCATCTTTTTACTAGGGCTCCTTCCTTCCTCCTTCGAATGACTGAGCTCCAGGAAGTTATGTTAGAGTTTGCACTGGGGCAGTAAGGTCCCAGAAGGCTTGGTGGATCTCTGAGTTTGCCTATTTATCTGTTGCCTTCAAATGCGAAGAACAGCTATTATATTCTTGAGTTACACTGCATCGTTATTGTCTCATTATCTTCTGCCACTGAAAGTTGTCATGGTGAACACCAGCCTGATTTTGTTTCCCCCATTATAAATGGCTTGCTTTTCTTCATGAATACTCATAGGCTTCTTTATTCTAAAAGTCTAACAACTTTAAAAAGACCCCTTTTTCTCTGTGCTAAATTTTCTTGGAACATGGTGTATTCATTCCATTTGAATATTATTTCTTTTTATTCAAGAAAATGGATCTACCCCGCTTTATGGTATCTACTGTGGAACGGCAAGTATCAATGTTAGGACATATTTGTCTATTTCCTGCTTTTCATTAGTTTTTAAATCCTTTCCCTTTTTTTCTGAATTTATTCTTATGCTCAAGGCTTTTGCCCATTTCCCCAATTTGACTTTTTAGCCCTATCTCTTTTGTTTCCAGTTCTTTCTAATTTGTTTAGTAGTCAGATAAAGATGAGGGTTGCTTTGTTGTGTATTGCTTTATAAATATACAATTATTTACTTAGCTCTATATTTATGTTCATCAATTCACACTGGTTTATCATCTTGTCTTTGAAATGTTTCCTTAAGTTATACTCTAATTAGTAATTTTCATGATATAAAGCACTATTTCTATTTTTCCTTATGTTTTATCACAAACTGGATTTAGTGATTCTTTCCTTCGTGTGCACTCATGTTATGTATGTGCGTGCATGTGTGCATGTGTGTGAGACTTGCTGACACAAACACCATACCATTTTTCTCCTTCTTATTCTTAACTTAATGTACTTAATGTAGATATCTCTATTTAGCCTTTCTGCATAGTCTGTAAAGCCATTAGTAAAATGTCTTTTCCACTATTCATCTTATCTGAGTGTAGTTTTCTTTGTTGGCAAACCTACACTTCCCACTTTCTTCTATGACAAGAATAGGCAAACATTTTCCATAAAGAGATACATAGTAAATGTGTGAACTTTTCTGTGCCATTGTGGTCTCTATTGCAACTACTCAACTCTGGTGTTTTAGCATAAAAGTAGCCATAGACCATACATAAACAAATGGGAATAGCTGTGTTCTAACCAAACTTTATTCACAAGATCAGCAGTCAGCCCACAGTGCAAATTTTGACTGTCCCTGGTATACAAGAGATGGTTTAATGTCTTTCTATCAAGGTATTCTCCACCCTGTTGCGGTTGTTACATGTTTAATGGAAGGAATGCCTGAAGAATTCAGTTCAGTGCCCTAATTCACAACGGATTCTAGGAACACAGTGAATTTCTTCAGCTTCCATCAACATTCCTTGGAAGCAGGTGAGTCTTCCACCGTTATTGGAATCATTCCTTGCTTTTCTCTAGATTCAATTGAACATCCTTAATTTGATGGTCCCAAGATTGTGGGAAATGAGTAAGAGCTCTCGGAATTTTGATGACTCACTGATCTCCAGTGCCACATCTTAGGAAGGGGGATATAATTAAGAACTTTAGTAATTTTATTTAAAATTTCTCTAGGTTGTAGCTTTTAGAAGCATATGACAGGGAGGGATAAATCTTTTTCTTACTTAGTTTTTGCTGGCCAACTTTTTTCTTATTTACTTTATTATTTTTGTGGTATTCAGACAGAGAGATTTGGGGAATTGATTTTGCTCTGCAATGTTTACTCAGGAATTTCCATGTTTGACAACTCTCTCTTCAAATGTCTCCCAGTGGTTTCTGAGTCCCCTAGAGGACTGTCAGGTACAAGCTCCCCAGAACCCCTTTGCCCGGGATCTTACCATGCTATAAGCCGTAGCAACCGGTGAGATTCCCAAGACATTGCTCTACTGGTCAGAGCTCGCCACATTTTTCTGCTGCAGTCACTAGTGTGGTATGCAGGTAGAGGTATGCAGTTATGATGGTGTAAGAGAACCCTGTTCTCCAAACTTATTTCCAGAGTAGAACAAGGCCATCAAAAGATGGGAGATAAAACTATTCTACTGGAATACCAGAGCAATTCCAGCTGTCATATGAGGCAAAGCTAGACATTCACCACCAGCAGGAGAGCTTCCAGAATCTCAGTGCCTTAGAAAACAGCCCCGAATACCCAATTTGCAGAAACAGGATGAAACAGTTTCCTTAAACCTAATTATCTATGCATCAAATCCCAATAGATTAACACTGAATTTTCTCACAACCTTCAGAAATAAATCTATCTACCAAAGGATGGAATCTTGCCCATTGTAGTCCCATACTAAGGTTTCTAGGATATATGCTGTCAAATAACACCAAGAGAAGGACTCCAATAAGAGACCAGATCATCATGTACTAGTTACCAACCCATTTTGTTTTCTGTCTATATTATAGCACCTTGCTGTGAAACTCCAGCTACTCTATTCAAACAGTAACACAACTCTGAAAATATGCATATCAATTAACTCTCAAAGAACAAGTACTGAATATGATTGAAAAACATACTTTGAAAAGATACTTGCACCAGAAATGATTTACAGAAAACTAGGACTGTTAAAAATAACCATACTGCCCAAAGTAATTTACAGATTCAATGCTATCCCCATTAAGCTATCAATGACCTTCTTCACAGAACTGGAAAAAACCATCTTAAACTTTGTATGGAACCAAAAGAGAGCCTGCATAGCCAAGTCAATTCTAAGCAAAAAGAACAAAGCAGGAGGCATCACACTACTGGACTACAAACTATACTACAAGGCTACAGTAATCAAAACAGCATGGTACTGGTACCAAAACAGAGATATAGACCAGTGGAACAGAACGGAGGCCTCGGAGGCAACACCACACACCTACAACCATCTGATCTTTGACAAACCTGACCAAAATAAGCAATGGGGAAAGGAGTCCCAATTTAATACATGGTGTTGAGAAAACTGGCTAGCCATGTGCAGAAAGCAGAAACTGGACCCCTTCCGGACACCTTACACTAAAATTAACACCAGATGGATTAAAGACTTAAACATAAGACCTAACACTATAAAAACCCTAGAAGAAAATCTAGGCAAAACCGCTCAGGACATAGGCGTAAGCAAGGACTTCATGACCAAAACACCAAAAGCATTGGCAACAAAAGCCAAAATAGACAACTGGGACCTAATCAAAAGATTAGGTCTTTTGCTGTGCTTTGGCACAGCAAAAGAAACAGTCATTAGAGTGTGTCAAAAACCAACAGAATGGGAAAAAATTTTTGCAGTCCACCCATCTGACAAAGGGCTGATATCCAGAGTCTACAAAGAACTAAAATAGATTTACAAGAAAAAAAACAAACAAGTCCATTCAAAAGTGGGTGAAGGATATGAACAGACACTTTACAAAAGAAGACATACATGAGGCCAACAAACATATGAAAAAATGCTCATCATCACTGGTCATTAGAGAAATGCAAATCAAAACTACATTGAGATACCAGCTCACACCAGTTAGAATGGCGATCATTAAAAAAATCTGGAGACAACAGATGCTGGAGAGGATGTGGAGAAATAGGAACACTTTTACACTATTGGGAGTGTAAATTAGTTCAACCATTGTGGAAGACAGTGTGGCATTTCCTTAAGGACCTAGAAATAGAAATTTCATTTGACCCAGCAATCCCATTCCTCAGTATATATCCAAAGGATTATATATCATTCTATTATAAGGACACATGCAAACGAATCTTCATTGCAGCACAGTTTGCAATAGCAAAGACCTGGAACCAACCCAAATGCCCAACAATGATAGACTGGACAGGGAAAATGTGGCACATATACACCATGGAATATTATGCAGCTATCAAAAACAATGAGTTTGTGTCCTTTGTAGGGACATGGATGAACCTGGAAACCATCATTCTTAGCAAACTGACACAAGAACAGAAAATCAAACACCACATGTTCTCACTCATAGGCGGGTGTTGAATGATGAGAACACATGGACACAGGGAGGGGAGCATCACACACTGGGGTCTGTTGGGGAGAATTAGGGGAGGGACAGCAGGGGGTGGGGAGTTGGGGAGAGAGAGCATGGGGAGAAATGCCAGATATAGGTGATGAGGAGGAAGGCAGCAAATCACATTGCCCTGTGTGTACCTATGCAACAATCTTGCATGTACTTCACATGTACCCCAAAACTTAAAATGCAATAAAAAAAAGATGTGTCCAGTTACCTTAACTGTACAAAAACTTCACTTTTCTTCAAAGCACAAGTGTTCCAATTCATTCTGTCTTCAGATCATCTATGGGCCATCGTTGTTTTTCTCCTACACAACAAAAAAGACAAACACAACAGTTTTTATCCCTCCTCAAATTTACACAGGTTTTCTGTTCCCTCTTCCCCCAGAATCAAGGTATATTCAAATATACTTTCATATAAGTTCCAAAAAAATAAAAAATGCTTGTGAAGAGTTAAATGGGTTTAACAGCTCCATGAAATAAGTCGGTGTTCAGTATATGCCAAGACAGGTGCTTACATGTGGTTCTTTCTCAACCTCCACATCAAAACTGATGAATGAAAATACTATCAACAACTTTAACACCTTCTTTTTCAACAAGAGGCAGAACTTGCTTCTGACCCTCTTCTGCCCTTTCTGGAAAGCAAAGTAAGTATCCAGAGCAGTGGCATTGTCAGGTGTTGGAGAAAAATGACTTCATGTATGGTTTGCCTGCATTTACACAACTAAACTTACAAATGTTAAAATCACCTTCCACTAAAGGACAGGATTGATTTTAGAGCACGTTGTTTTTCTTATTTTAAATGGTAACATCCTATCTTTTAGTTTTTCCTATCTAGCCATGAGAAGAAATGATTTTAATAACTTTTTTCTTATTCACTAGTCATTTCCGACCAGAAATAGAGTTTCTTAATTGGAGTGTTTGGAGTTTAATTTGGATCTTATGTCTGCATTAAAATGAATTGGTGCATCCTTGAGTCATTGTTTTTAAATTGGTTGTATAGGGTTCTAATCTCCATTATAAATGGGAAATAAAGAAAGACCCAGTGAAAGCCACTCCTGCTTACTAAGCAAAGACATTACAGGTATAAGTATGTGCCGGGATTAGATAAATCAGAATTATTTTTATCTTTCAAGCATCATATCAGGGCAACAAAGTCCTACATGAAAGGCTTTCCCTCACTCTCTCCACTAAGACTGTCAGAAAAATTGAGCTGAAACAGCTAATGCTGCTATTAAGAGGGTTGCAGCTTCAAGAGGTGAGCAGAGGGAACTTCAAAAGCTGGATGGAGCAGCTGTGGTCCTAGAAGCATTTGCTAGGAAACCTGGGCTCCAAGTTTCATTTTCTCTCCTTTGAAGAGTTATAATTAGGGGGGAAAAATCAAGCATTTTTGATAAGGTCTCTAGTAAAGAAAATTATGGGAGGCAAAGATGAAAAGGAACATGTCCTGATTGCCCTGTTATTTAAAAATCCCCAAACAGAAAGAATACCATTGTAATCACTGATGCTGGAAAGATTCATCAAAGATGATTCCTGAGGGTGACTGATTGAACTTGGAGGCTGACATGGAGCAAGTGTATGCTCTTCCCAAAGGATAATGGAGCAAGTGCTTATGGGAGATTACATTCCAAATTTAAAGAAAAAAAGGTTCGAAAGTAGCTGAAGTTGAATTTGGTGTCAAATAATCTAAAGAATCACAGTTTTGGTACTAGGAGATTAATACAGTCATACTAGAGTTTGTGAAATCTTTAATTTCTGAAGTCTGACACTTAGTGTTAATGATGTGTGCTGTCATTTTTCCTAAAATTATTTTGCCACTCCAAATTTTACTTGGTAGATTCTAGAAATAAGTCAGTTTAATCCCCAAAAAACCCAGAAATAAAATATATGCATTTATACATGTGTGTGTGCGCGCGTATGCCAGAAAGTAAACAGAGAAGACATTGTTTGCTTTCCTAACTCGCTGTCCCTTCTCTCACTCTCCCATTTACCATTGCTTGTCATCTCACACACACACATAAAACTACGCTGTTTCTTTCTTTGTAAAGAATTAGAGTTGGTCAAACTTTGAGTTGGTTCTTCTGCCTGCTACACTTTTCGCATTCTCTTCACTCTTAATTCTTAAGTCATTTCTCTCCCCAGAAGACATTATTGATGCATCCCTTCCTTAAGAATTCTTCCAGTCATGGCGCAATCCTTCTCACCTTGCTCCATTTCTTTTCCCTACTCTTCTATCATACTTTGTAGTTACCTGTTTTTCTGACTTTCTTCAACACGAGTCAATAAACTCACTAAGGACAGGGAGCAGGGAGCTTGTATTTCCCAAATCTTAGCACAGTATTGTCTTGCATCATACACTTACTAATTATCTTCCTAATTATTAAATGACCAGAATATAATTATGAAGGTCTGGTCGTACAAATTGTTTTTTTTTCTGATGTTCAAGAATGAAACATAAAACATTGAGGAGGAAAAAGATAACACATGAAATTTATATAAAAAACAAGGCTACACATATCTTCAAAGGAGCAGTACAAATCATAAATATCATGGGAACTGAGAGGAAACAGAATACCTACAGATAGTGGTAGGTTACAAAGTTTTAAAACAATTAAGTGAAGATGGGTGGGAGAATTCTGCAGACAAGAGGTATGAGTTTTTGTGGGTGGTGTGGGAGCCAGTCACTTAGGATACAGGAGACTAGGAGAGAGCCAGTTTAGTTTGACAGGTGAGTGGAATAAGTATATAAATGTTAAAAAAAAATTAAATTTTATTTGTTAGAATTTTACAGTTTATTTGTTAGAAAGTTATTGAGTGTCTCAAATATGCCAGGCACTTTTGTAAGAATGGCAGTACGAGGCGGCGGGGGGGGGGGGGGGCAGAGAGAGAGAGAGAGAGAGAGAGAGAGGAGAAACAGAGCCCCTATTCTCTATATTGTAGTGGGGCACTAAATATAATGAATAACTAAATCACATGATCTGAAAAATGTGAAAAGTGCTACAGAGAAAAACAGCAGGATAAGGGAGATGAGGAGAGCTTGTAGACAGGGATATAACATGACATTTTAAGTAGGACATAAAGTGACATTAAAGCACAGATTTGAAAAGGTGGAGGACAGAGTCACATATAGAGTACATCAGGCTGAGGCAATAGAATGTGCAAAGGCCCTGAGGCAGGAGCACAGCTGGTACATTTCCACCACAACAAGAGGGTCAGAGCAGCTAAGTGGATGGACAGAGAGAGAATGGTAGGACATGAAGGCAGAAAAGTAATAACAGGAAGACTGAGCTTTGCGGGCCATTTTAAGGACTTTAACTTTCATCTTGAAAGAATGTTAATAGGGGACAATAAGAAGAGGAAAGGAAAATTAGCACTGAGTACCTGATATGTGGCTAAGGTCTACTAGGGAGGACCTAGCAGAGCTTAGGTCATAAAGACATTAGAATACAGAAACTATGTACAAAAGAACTACACAATTGAATTGAAAAGGTAAGTATACTAATGTAAAGAAATTGGAACTACGGATTTTTTACTTATATGTTACCAGCAAACCTCTCATCTTTTTATTCAAGTGGCATTTATGCATGACTTTCAAATATAATATTAATATAAGAGGAGACAGTCTTGTGAATGCGATGAGCTGAAACCCAAATATGACCACAGCTCCTATGTACCTCTTCAGTGGAAGTGGAGCATTAGCTATAAAATGAATAATAATAATAAACATTGACTTACAGAATGACAACAGATAATGAAGTGCCAATTATGTTCTATGATCAGTGTAAAACACTTAGAGAAGCAAAATAAGAAGAGTCACAGAGAAGGCGTTCAAAAGGAGGTGAATTTTTCCAGGGATCCGTTGAAGGATGACCCTGCCATGGACAGAAGATCAGATAGCAAGATACTCATGACTACAGCTAAATGAGGTGTGTAATCTGTAAGGGCCTTTGTCAAATGAGAATGGCCTGGGCAGAATACAGAAGTGGTGGGCAGAGCTGTACTAATACTATACTAGGGAGAGTGCGTTGAATGTTATATTGAAATTGGAGCTAGAAGGACAGAAAGTGAAATGGCTCACTTTGGGAGTTAGGATTAGTTTTGTTTCAAGTAACAAAACCCATCCTGGCTTAGTCAACAAATAGATTTGTTTTAATTATGTTACTAAAAGGTTCTAAGGAACATGTTCCAGGCAGAGCTATTGTCAAGTCATCAAGAAAGCTAAGATTCCATCTCTACCACGAGATTCTGCTTTCTTTCACGCTGGCTGCATTCTTGGTCCAGGGATCCTCCTGTTGGGCAAAACCAACAGCATTAAGCTGATATCGTATCAGATCAGTAAGGCTATAGAAAGGGACCCCCTTTTTTGCCCCTTACCAATTGTCTACTCAGAAATCTAATGATTAACTGTAATTGGGCCAATGATAAAGTGTCCTCAGCCCTAATCACCACGTGGCCAGGCTAGAGTCAAACCCCAAAAGTCAGGTCAGCTGAGTAGCAAGACAGCAAAACCAGAACCTCTCCCTCTCCTCCAGCCCCTGAAGTTGGACTGATAAGGAACAAAACATGAAGTGCTCTTACCCAACATTGCCCATCAAATAAATGACTTTTCTGAATTTTCAAATGGTTATTACAAAACATTCCAAAGCAAATTACTTTTTAGACATTTTAACTTTCTTGGTAACTCATTCTGTACATTCTTCCTGTACAGTTTTGCAAAACAAAATTACAACAGCATACGAATAAATTTTCTTTTCCAGTACAGTAATAAGTTTTAAATAAAATGGCCTTGATATCTATAAAAACATACCATCAAGGGGTAGAAGGAAAAGTAATGTTTCATCTCCTGAATTATTTAAAAGACGGGCTTCATCAAGTTTCATGCTGCCATGTTTTTAATTATATCTTTATGAACTAAACCTATCTTCTGCAAGCTCATCAGTAAAGTTCTTCTAAGCTCCCCTGGCTTACCAAGTTCAAAGCCACACTCCGGGTCGATTTTGTTTCAAGTCTACTGACAGCATGCAGTGGGGAAACATTAAGTACCACTTAAATCTGGTATTGAATACCTCATCAGGAATATACTGGAAGAATCCTCTAATTCTGACCTCATTGGGATACATTACAAACTCCCCTTTGGCAGTACTTCCACACAGGTGCCTAGCTGTAACATAAAATATATCCTTCCCTTTTAGATGATGAACAGTAACTCTCCTTCCTGACCCCTATCAATTAGCATTCAAAGCTTAAAAAAAACAAAAACAGAACAGAATAGTACATGTGTAGAGGCACACTATAAAGTTGACTCTCCCTAGCTCTTTGGTATGAAAGTAGACGACAAGATTCAATGAACTTCAAGGACACTTCTAGGACAGAATGCTGTTATGAAATGTTATTACTATTGGAGGACTGACATTTGAGAAGAGGTCAGTTTTAGCAAAGATGTAAGTGCCTAAGTGGTAACTCCTTTAGATATGGTACAGAATAAATACTACAAGAAAAACTCTATGTGGAATTTTTAATGTTCATTAACAGATCCTAAGTAGGCTCCCACTTGTAACAAACATTCCACTTGTAACAAACGTTCTAATACACTCAATTCCTTCTTGCAGAAGTTGTAATGAAAGGCTCAAATCAGTTCCCTGTCCTGTGCTGTAGTTAGGAGCTTGAGCTATGTGTGCCTAGATGCCTGAGCTTAAACTGCTGCTCAACCAGGGAACTTTGTTCACCTCTCCAACTCTCACTGTTCTGATCAGCAAAATGGGATTAAAATAAAGCCTGAAGGGTGATTGCAAGCACTGAATGAGAAAACATACAGCACAGACCCTGATGTTGCTCAAGTTCTCCGTAAATCAAAGTGACATTAAAGAAAAGAGGAAATTATCCAAAGGATTATGTCATTCTACTATAAAGACACAAACACACATATGTTTATACAGTGAGGTGTTGGAACCAACCCAAATGCCCATCAATGATAGACTGGATAAAGAAAATGTGGCACATATACACCATGGAATACTACACAGCTATAAAAAAAGAATACATTTATGTGTTTTGCATGGACATGGATGAAGCTGGAAACAATCATCCTCAGCAAACTAACATAGGAACAGAAAAACAAACACCATATGTTCTCACTTGTAAATAGGAGTTGAACAATGAGAACACATAAACAGGGACGGGGGCATCGCACTGAAAAGGGGTGGGGGGTAAGGGGAGGCAGAGCATTAGGACAAATACCTAATACATGTGGGGCTTAAAACCTGGGTGATGGGTTGATAGGTGCAGCAAACCATCATGGCACATGTATATCTGTGTAACAAACCTGCATGTACGCACATGTATCCTAGAACTTAAAGTAAAATTGAAAAAGAAAAGAGAAATTTAAGACTTAAAATAGGTTCCAAGTTGTTATATATAGAATGTTTGCAGGTGACCATTCTTCCTTAGGAGATATGTAGCTTACTATATTACTTCCTGGGAGAAAGAGTTTTTTTTTTTTTTTTTTTGAGATGGTGTTTCGCTCTTGTTACCCAGGCTGGAGTGCAATGGTGCAATCTCGGCTCACCACAGCCTCTGCCTCCTGGGTTCAGGCAATTCTCCTGCCTCAGCCTCCTGAGTAGCTGGGATTACAGGCACGCGCCACCATGCCCAGCTAATTTTTTTTATTTTTAGTAGAGACGGGGTTTCACCACGTTGACCAGGATGGTCTCGATCTCTTGACCTTGAGATCCATCCACCTCGGCCTCACAAAGTGCTGGGATTACAGGTGTGAGCCACCATGGCCAAAAGTGATTCTTATCTCTTGCTATATGCTGACTCAAACACAGCCAATGTAATATTTCTTCTTTATTTGATGTCTCTGTTTCTTTTATTTCCGCACGCTACTTCTGGATAATCGAGGGCTATTTTATCTTAAGGCCTGCAAATGTTTAACTTTGATCACAATAAACACCACCGCTTATCATTTTAGTAGCTATTTTTACTCCGCAGGGAAACTAGACCAACTTTCCTATTGGGAGGAGCATATTGGCAATGACTAGTCTACAAATTATATCATAAAACATTATTTCCTGTTACGGCACTTGTGTGTGTAAAAGTATTGATTACTCTAGGTCAATCTATCTAACCCACATAAACAACAATAAAAACAGCAGACAACAGGATAAGGAACTATAGTGAATACGGGATAAAGAAAAAAAAATAGTTCCAAGATGGGCAACTAAAAAAGAAATGGATTTATGTTTTGTTTTATGCTAGTGTTTTCTTGAAAAATTTATAATCAATCGATCTTACGGGAGTCTTTTCAGGCTGCAGATATTAATATTGACTTGCTCAATGTGCTTCAGACTTTTTCATCAGTACTATAACCAAAAGACATTCACTCCATGGAGCCCGGAAGGACTACAAAAGATGGATTTAACAATTTATGGTACTTTCTTCCTGAATCATCACTTTGTTTAGGAGAATTAACCTGTTTCTCATGTACCCCACCTTTTTGGAGAATATTTTATATGAGGAGCCAATCCTACTTAAATTATCAAGAAATTAAGGCGTTATTATGAACTATAGTGGTTTATGTCCATTATGTTTCTTACAAAGAGATATTGGGCCATTCTTATTATCAGAAAAGAAAAATATCAATTGTGACAAATACATGTGAATTATAAATCATTGATAATAATTTTAGGATTTAATAAATAGATATATCTTGTGATGATGCTGATGAAAATATAATACCTAGCATATTTCACACTCTGGAGCCTGAGGACTCACAGACATGGGAAAGCAATTCATACCAAATTGTTTCACACATGTGAAAATTCTGCTAGCCAAAAGCAATAGCTTCACAATCAAACAGGAGAAGCAACACCCCAGCATAAAACTTCTGCCCTGGAATTACTCTGTAAACCAAATTCAGCTTGTCACTATGGTCTCGTTCACAAACAGGTCTTTCCCCTAAATGGTTGATACTCGGAGGTCAGCATTTGAAATCTGCTACATGCTTTTGGCTCACACCCAAGCACACTCTTTCATCAGTAGGCAGAATTCATTCCAATGAATTTTCCACATCCTAGTAAAATAAAGGTGAGAAAATACAAAAAGGCCAAGGATTGAAAGAAAAGAAACGCTATCCCAGAGAATAGTTTCCTAATTATAATAGCTCGCTTTAATCACTGTGATTGTTTAATATATTATGAACACAGAGCTATACAGATAATAATTGTCTTATCAGTCACCATCTCTTTGTTATAACCAGTGCTCATTTGGGATTTCGCATCAGATAGCTCCATTCTCCACACCTCCCTCACATATCAAGTGGCCTTAATTATGTGGGCAGTCAGACTCTCTCAGGAGACAAAGATGGGGATGACTAAACATCAGGTAAGAAGAGACATGCTCGCTCCTTCCTTCTTTGTTTCTGCTCAATCCCCTGTAGCTAAAGCCGCATATGTAGCTTTCCCCATCTTTGAGACACTTTAAATGTGAAACAAGTAATTTAGCTGAAAAATTTCAGTTATTTTTTTTTGCATGCTTCATATGCTGGGTTAAAACCATTAGCATATAACAAAAATCTGAGCAGATGCAATGCAACAGATTCCTTAAGGGAATCCATATTTTTACATATTTTGTAATAAGGAAACTGTCACTCCCAGATGGTATCGAGCTAATACTGGTGGTTTGCTTGCTGATAACATACTAAAAAATAAAATTAATTGTATTCTATTTGATGACAATGAAGTCATTATCATATATACTGCACTCTTAAAGGAAACAGATCCAAAAGATCCTCTTCCTAAATAATTAGCTTTATTTAGTTTCTTGGCCTGGCCAGGAAAAAATAAATAAATAAATAAGAGGCAACCAAAAGAACCCTCTAACTTGGATCTCCGAGTTGGAATTCCCTTGCACCTGGCACCAAAATGCACTATGGTCTATAAATGTGGTGAAGTAGGGGGAAAAAATGCTATCTTGAATTGCTAACAATATTAGAGAGAAGCCTGGTGCTGTAAATACAACACATCAGACATTTCCAATTCTACCTCCCAAAAGGGATATGTGGACTGTTCGGATCATTCTTTGCTAATTCATGGTGAAGTCATCTTTCACATTTTAAGTCCTGGTCAGTAGCCTTAGCTAATGATTGCAAGTCATGCTTACGTGGAAATAAGCCTTGGAATTAAAACCTAATATTGGTCTATATCTTGGTTTATTTAGGTAACTATTTTTCATAATGAAACAGCATATTTTCTTGATGTGTCTTTTTTACCTGTGATAAGTGTCAAATGGTTCCTTTCACATATAACTTCGTTATTCAGGACTTATAATAATTATACAATAACATTTGTCTCTACATAGCATACTCCTATATTAACCACAGCTTTCTATTAATAGATACTACCTGGGAAGTCATTTTTATAGATAATACATTATTAACTTGTATTATAGGTTACATTCTTTTATCTAAAAAAGAAACATAAAAGGAAAAAGAAAACCAAATGACTCTATACTCTCATATCAATCTATCTACAGAACTATCTATCTGTGAATTTTTGTGACCTGAATTATTAGATTATTCTAGGATATTTTTGTTGGTGATGAGATAAGATTATAATATTATTCACTTAAGATATTAGCTATGGTATTATTTTTTATGTCTGGATTTATTCCTTGTACGATGACATAAAGAATATGTTTACCCTGCATGTTCTCACTCATAAATGGGTGTTGAACAATGAGAACACATGGACACAGGGAGGGGATCATCACATACTGGGGTCTGTTGGGAGTTGGGGGGCTAGGGGAGCAATAGCAGAGAGTGGGGAGGTTGGGGAGGGATAACACTGGGAGAAATACCTAATGTAGGTGACGGGGGATGGAGGCAGCAAATACACATACTATGGCATGTGTGTACCTATGTAACAATCCTGCAAGATCTGCACGTGTACTCTAGAATTTAAAGTATAATTAAAAAACAACAACAGAAAATAACGTGTTTACCCTGTTTGACAGGACTCAATCATAGCCTAATGTAGAAAAATAAGCAAAGTAAATATGGTTCATTCTTTTGAAGATTTTAAAGCCTGGAAGTCTACTGAATAGTTCTCCAGAGAGCAAAATAAAAAAATTAAAAATCTATGAGCAGCATAAAGTATATGAATAATAGAGTAGTTTTATATACATTAAATCTATATATCATAAATGTTTCAACAGAAAGGCTATTCTAACCCTGGATCAATTAAAAAAATATCAGAGGTGACTTAGTTAACAATGAGCTGCTTAACTTGTCACGAGCTAAACCGTCTACAATGATAATGGATGTATACAACATCTATAGGTCTGTATGGCATACATGTGCATTCAAATTTTTGAAGTTATTTGTGTTAATACATATAGCTATGTCCTTTTGATTACATAAGTGTTAGATGACATGTCTTAAGCAAGATTCTGTGAATGAGTAATACTTGCCATTATGTACACTAACTTTGTCTATAAAATATTTGGCTATGGCTACTCTCTGGTAGAAGAGTGTTAGGGAAAAGTTGCAGATATGTAAAGATGAGAGAGACCTTAGAGATCATCTTTTGAACTTTTCCTTTTACAGAAGAGAAACTGAAGACCCAACAACATACTGGAACAAAGAAGGTCTAAAGATTTAATTCAAATTGGTGAAATTTATAAACGTGATTTTCATACAAAAAAAAATTGCCAGGCCTGGTGAGGCACAACTGTAGTCCCAGCTCCTCAGGAGGCTGAGGCAGGAGAATTGCTTGAACCTGGAAGCGGAGGTTGCAGTGAGCTGAGATCGTGCCACTGCACTCCAGCCTGAGCAACAGAACGAGACTCTGTCTCAAAACAAGAAACAACAATAACATCAACAACAATAACAAACGTGATTTTCAATAGTGGATAGCAAACATCTGATAAGACATGACTCATGAAGCAACAAATCTGCAACAAGATCAAATGCTGATTTAAAAATTTCAATTAAATTTGATCTGCCTAACTCATAGAAAGGTGACTCTTTTGGAGAAGTGGTAATTTTAAGGTAATTTCTCTCCATTTCAGAGCTACTAGAAGACTTTTTGCCTCATTTTGTCAAAACCACTACCATACCCAAGGGGCAAAGTGGAAGTAGAAAAAAATAGAAATATAGCAATAATACAATTGTATGTGTATATCCCCATAAGACAAAATCGTAAGTGGAATGTTTTGTGATATTACAAAGATTCAAATTATACTCTAAAATCTTCTATTCTCTTTATCCTCCACCTCAGGTCTCAAGGTATAATATACAAATTAATTCATATTTAAAAGCAGAGGCACTGTGGTATAATGGAATGGCCCTGGATTCTAATCCCAAAATCAGGGTTTGAGTTTTAACCCAGCTTTGATAGGAAAAGCAATGTCTACCAAGCTCAGTTTTTTCAACTGTAAAGTGAAGATAAAAATATCCATTTTGTTTACCTTCCCTGGGCCATTAGGGTGTCTCCAATGAGATAATGTATGTGAAAGTGATGAGGAAACTGTTTGAATTCTACAGATACGTTAGGGCTTAGGAAAACTGCTAGGAGATTGGTCTGATGAGAGGGCTCTGGGTCCATGCAAACAACATGAAATTGCAGCCAGGACGCAGAAGGCAGTCCCTTATCCTCAGCCATGGGAAGCAGCTGCTCACGCTCTCCGGTTTGAAATGCACAGGCTTAGGAAGCAAGATTTTAACAGACTGTTTGGCACTGAGTAGAATTCTCCCAAAGACCTGGCAGGGGAATTAGTTTAAGTAATAGTATGTCAACTACTCATCAAGATAAATACTAATTGAAGTTTCACACAAATTAGGTTTTGCCTATGTAATGCTAGGAAGACAACAAGTGTGTCTTCTGAATTTAATTTACTGGTCTGCCTTGACTTTCAGAAGTACAAAGACCATGTCTCCTCTTTTCTGAGTCCACTCGCCTGCACACAGACTTGAAAATCTTCTTTAACCCTTAAGGCATTTTGCTCAGGTAGGAACCTATTAAAAGAAAACAAACAAACAACAACAAACACACACACACACACACACACACACACACACACACAACTACTCAAAGGTCATTCCACACCACAATCAAATCAAATTCAAAGTGTTGCATTCCAGTGCCATATTTGATGCTAATTAATTTTTATTTTACGACAGCAGCACTGTGCTATGTTGTCCAGGCTGGCCTTGTACTCCTGGGCTCAAACAATCCACCTCCCTCAGCCTCCTAAGTGTCTGGAAATACACCGCTGCCCTTGTTTAGGTATGTTATTTCACATTTTTATTTAATTCTATTCACCTTTAAATCCCTCAAGGACCTCCCCTCAGCACTTAGTAGGCACATAAAATGCTTTAAATAAAACTGTAAGTAATAAAATTCATTTTTTTTCCATAGCAAATATTCTGTGCCCTTAATGCATCAGGCACAGGATGAGTTCAGGAAGAACCTATTATACATTTACTAATTGTGTAAAGACTGAGATTCAAATGTACTTCCAGTTCACCTTTTGCAAAGCCTCAGCTTCTTGTGGAAAAGTAATTTTCAAGAACAGCCAGTGTTTTGCAAAAAAACAGGAGGGAGGGATTTACAATTCTGGACTTGCTATTATAAAACCTGAGAATATAGCATGGTACCATAGCTCAGCAGGGAAACACCTGCTCTGTCACCCAAAAAGAAAACATACCTCTTTTAACTCATGATCCAAATACATTCCTGGGGAGAGGGAGGAGGGGAAAGACTCAGCTCTCAGTGATCAAATGATGATCAAATGGAGCCTACTGAATATCTCCACCATCTAGTAATTGCTCTTGGCTAGGCACTTACTCTTTTTTTTTTTTTTTTTTTTGACAGAGTCTCCCTCTCTTACCAGGCTGAAGTGCAGTGGCGCAATCTTAGCTCATCACAACCTCCACCTCCCAGGTTCAAGGGATTCTCCTGCCTCCGCCTCCCGAGTAGCTGGGACCACAGGCCCATGCCACCACACCTTGCTAATTTTTGTATTTTTAGTAGAGACAGTGTTTCACCATGTTGGCCAGGAAGATCTCAATCTCTCGACCTCATGAAGGCCCACCTCAGCTTCCCAAAGTGCTGGGATTACAGGCGTAAGCCATCGTGCCTGGTGGCATTTATTCTTAAATAGAATTTTAGGACCCTAAATAGGTGGATGATATGTGTGGTAATGTTTTTGTAAGAGGAAGTATCAATCTTCTTCATAAAATCAGTTGACTGCCTTAGAGGATTGACCATATATACTTCATGCTAAGAAAACTTAATTTGAAAAGAAAATTTTCTTGTACCTACTGGTGAATTATGCAATTTGTCTAAGTAAAAGCATCTTATGAATATTTGGTTCAGCAATTTTAAGTTGGCATTAAAAAGATTCCATGAGGATTTGCCAAGAACCTATAAATAAACATTAAACATGAGATGTCTTACGTAACCACAATCCTCAGGGCAGATTCCTTTTAAATATAAGTGCACAGCTGGAGTTAAACCGATACCACATCTTAAGAGGGTTTTGCCATAACATGTAAGTTTAAAAAATTACTTACTTCTATAAATCTTTCCTTTAATAGATACATTTAAGTGTACAACCCATAGACTAGTTAAAATTTCAGATTTGTATAGGAAAAAGACTTAAGAAGAAAGTTCACAGATTCAAAACAATTCAGTGCTTTTGTACACTCCTTTATATATTTCCAAGTAATTTCATATGCATTATCACAAGTCGGTTGTCACGATAAATCTTCAAGTCAGGAGTTTCCACAAGAAGTTTAGGCTTAGCAAATAGTGAACTGAAAAGTTACACTAAGAATACATTTGAATCTGTCTTTACACAATTAATACAATTATTAAATGTAAAGTGGGTTCTTCCAGGATTCATCCTGTGCCTGATACATTAAGAGCACTGAATATTTACTGCCTTTGTTCCCAGATAATAAATCAACAGAAGTAGAAGGACAGATACTTGTTTCAGATCAGATAAAGTCTTTTGGTTTTAAAAATACTGCTTTCCTAAAATGCCACATAGTGCTAAGCTATGCCAACGTGAACAGAGGTTTGGATTAAAAACATCTTTCTCCTTATCTGCTCTGATATTCTGGCACTCCCTTTTAACTCTGACAATTCAAACCTGACTAGTATTCTCAATATGGGGTTTAGTTTTTCCTTTCGTGGAAGCAGATCAGCTTGACTTGTGAGGCTTTAAAAATTGTTATTAATATGTGTAATATTTATGAGGAAGACATTATCACTAGCAGTTTCAGGAAGCAGACTCATCCCAGACTCTGCTGCTGAATCCATAACCCAGATACAGTTCTCAGCACTTAACCATGGACCATCAATAAAGTGTTCTGAAAGAAAGGATGAGAGACTGAATATTCTACACTTTCATAACTCAGTGTGGAAAGGAGAGTCATCTGAGACACTGAGTTTGCACCTTCAAATCTTGAAACATTTCTTTCCTGCTTATTTACAACACTGGCACTGATTCAAGACGGTTTATCAATAAATAATTTGCATCTATCCTGCTTTTATACAGTTGACCTACTGTGTAAATCTCTCCACTTGATGTTTTACTTTTGAGTGGTGATAATTCATTCTCATCAGACTTCTGATTCTTCTAATGTTTTACAGCTAGCCAAATATGTGGAAAAAGACACAAAGTTACTTTAGTAGACGGAACTATCCCTGATGAGTTTCCAAGGTCACATTCAAAGTAGCACATTACTTTTAAGAGCCATAACGTAGTTTTCTCACACCGAAATGTGAATTGCAAAAGGTGAAACACTAGGAAGGAATATTATCGTCATTTATTATATATAATGCCACTGCTTTAAAGGAGTACACAATCTGAAGCATGATTTTGTCATTATGAGCTCACGTTACTTGGCTTCCTTTTAAAGATACATTTTTAATAAACCTATTCCTTTGATTTGTATTTCTGTGAATAACAATATGTAATCCATTTTTCTATGAATAATGCTAAAGTATCCTTGTATAACCCCCAATCCACCTCTCCTCAACAAACAATACCCACTGTTCCTTCAAGAGAAGAAACCACTGTCACCAGTGGAGTCTGTGTAGCCTTCAAGCCTTTTTCTATTGTAAATATACCATAGAAATGAACTGAAAGAAATATATATTATTGTTTTGTGTCTGGGTTTTATCTTTAATTTTTTTTAGCTTAAAAATGTCTTGGTGGTTTTGTTTATGATAGTCCCTATGGTGCAACCTCCTTCTTTGTAACATTGAATGGTATGAAAATGCCATCTATGCCATGTAACATACTGCTACTGATAAACATTGATCTTGATATAAGTTCTTCACATTATTACCGATAATGCTGGAAGGAATGCCCATGGACATCATCTTTAAGGCTGTCAGATGTGGCAAACAAAAGTGTTGCATAGGACACATTTAGAATACAAAATTATTGTTTATCTGAAATTTACAATTAATTGGCACTCTAGATACTAGGTTCTGTATCTAGAGAACCTACTCCTTATGTAGATGAACAAATGTATTATGCAGTATATAGAGAGGAGTTGGATAGCTAGGAAGAAGACAGTGGGTACTTTTCCTTAATTTAAAAGTTGTTGCCTTTTGTCTGCCTAAGTTTTAACACCAATTTAAACTTTGTTGTATTTTTTCAAGCCTCATAAGTTGAACACTAATTAATTTAATTTTAATTGGTTTTTAGTGCTACTATCACTAATACTATATATAACAAATACATATCAAAAAAACATGCATATTTTAAGTGCACAGCTTGATTACAGTCCATAAACACACCTGTGTAACCAACAAGCAGATGAAAAACTGGACTCTTACCAAACTCCCACCTGATTTCCTATTTCAATCACTAACAACCATTCACTCCCCATCACCCACACGCACCAAAGAGCAACTAGTATTTTGACTTCTAACAACTTAGATGATTTTTGATGGTTTTGTTCTTTGTGTAAATGGAATCATGGCATATGTAATCTTATGTGTCTGTCCTTTTTCTGCTCAATATTTTGTCTGTGAGATTTGTTGATAAGCATAGTTTTCAATAACTTGTTTTATCTATATAGTACTCATCTAATTTTGATCTTTTTGTAAAAAATCTACAAAATTCTGTAACTTTTCCTAAGTACTACTTTGGTCTTTTTCCACAAACCTGTGTCAGGTAATGTTCTCATTTTTTTCCTAAATTAATTCTAAATTGTGTTTAAATCATGTCTTTAATCCATTAATTATTTAGAATTGAATTTTTAAGTATTCCTCCTAGATTATCTTTTTTTCTTTTTGTCAATAGATATCTAATTTTTATTGGTGGATTGTTCCTTTGAGCCATTCAAAATATGACTTCTCTACCCTTTCAAAATCTTGAATTCTAATTTTTCCAGAGGCAAATGCCACTAGTCGTCTTATGCCATTTTGTTTTCTTTGTATGTGTTCTATTTCCCCTTACATTGTTTAGATGATGTATAGCTGGATTTTGATTTATTTCTCAATCTTGATTTCTGCACAGGTGAATTTACCTCATTCACTCACTTAAAAAACACTCATTATGCAATATTTTATTTCTATTTTAGTAGACACTCAGAAAGTAAAGAAACAAATATATTTTATACAAATTTTATAATCTAGGCAAATTTTCTGCATCGATCTATTGTCAGCCCAATTATATACACTGAATTCATCCTTCTACTCACTCTACACTATTGATGCTATCTTTTCATTCTAGATTATTTCTTGCTCAAAAATCAACATTTATTCATAGACTTCTTCAATACTTTAAAAAATATCTTCTTTTGAGCCCCATTTAACTTCTTCTTATTAGTTTATTAGCTCCATCTTGTAACTATGCAATGATCCTGAAATTAATTGCCCTTTATGTCAATGTTGACATTTTCATCTCTAAAATCTATTGTTGTCTTTTATAGGTACCCATATCATCTCCTATGTCTTGATGCATTAGTACTCTAAGAGTTATTCCCTCTGCTTTCTAAAACTCTGCTCTCCTAAATGCCAGTTCTACCAGTTGTCACACTCCTCTTTCCTGCATTTGTGATTTAAAACCAAATAAAACAAAACAAACCTTTGGTCTTCTGTTTTATCCTTTTTTTTTTTTTTTTCCTGTTTTTGAAGGTGGTGTGAAAGCAGCAGGACTTGCTGCACTATTTAATTCCAAATTAATGATTCTTATTTTGTGATAACTCTATCACTGATTGATGATCCTATAATTTCAAGAACTAAGACCGATTATGTAAAATACCCAGATTTGAATGATTATTCTATCATTAAACAGATTTCATGCTTTTACTTTCCAAAAATAATGCTAAAGATCTTCTTCCTCACCTATAACATCATTTTTCTTGATGCGATTTAAAGTGTTTTATTCTTACTGGAATTGGATACAAACCGTTTTTACCCATTTTCTAATTAGAAATCCTTTGACAGGGCCAGGCACATTGGTTCACGCCTGTAATTCCAGCACTTTGGGAGGCCAACGCAGGTGGATCACCTGAGGTCAGGCATTTGAGATCAGTCTGGCCAACATGGCGAAACCCTGTTTCTTCTAAAAATACAAAAATTAGGCATGGTGGTGCATGCCTGTAATCACAGCTACTTGGGAGGCTGAGGCAGGAGAATCACTTAAATTCAGGAGGTGGAGGTTGCAGTGAGCTGAGATTGCACGCCGTTGTGCTCCACTCTGTGCAGCAAGAGCAAAACTCCGTCGAAAAGGAAGGAAAGGGAAGAGGAAGGGGAAAGGGAAGGGGAAGGGGAAGGAAAGGGAAGAGGAAGGGGAAAGGGAAGGGGAAGGGGAAGGAAAGGAATGGAATCCTTTGATAATGATGTTTTGAGGTATTCAGGGTCCAGTTTTCCCCAATGTGTCTTCTGAAGCTCTTGGTAAAGATACCCACTCCCAGACTGATCTCCTAGTGATTTTCATATGAGTAGTCCAGAGAGTATGTTTATTAACAGGTGTTCCAGGCAAATCCTATAATCTGGCAAAGATGGACTAAGTAATACCTCCAAACTTCTTTTGGACTTGGCAAAGATGGAGTAAGCAATACCTCTAGAAACAGAATAAAAATCCACAGACCCAAAGTCTCCTTCTGGGAGGGGGCAGACAATTGTCTCATTTGCTTTGTGATGAGATTAAACTCAAGTTTCATCTCAGGTAAAATTCTAGACCCGTGTCTGCAAAACACTCAAACATCTGTTGTAGGTGATATTTCAATCTGTAATTGTTGACATTGATTGTGCTTCGTGGCATTTGTGATTCAAAATCATTTTTCTGACACTTGACAGAGGAGGTGTCCTACTAAACTACTTCCACCTGCTAACGGGGGTTGCATTTTTGAGCAGGGTCAACTGAGGAGCACCATTTGGAAACAGTTTGCCAAAAAAAAAAAAATGTCTCAATTCTCTCAGGGATGTAGCCTGTGTGCCTTGTGGTTTCTGAGTGCATCAAGGCTTAAACTTGAGCTCCACATCAATCAACTAGGAATTAAGAAAGAAGACTGGACAAGTTTTACTAATCCAAACAATTTTTGAATATTGAAGCGTTTTGTTGCTGTTTGTTATCACCAGCACACCAGTCCTAGTGTGGAAACCTGGGACATACTGTGCAGTACAGTGTCATTCTCAGAGGCTGATTGCTTTGACTTTATAGCAAGTACAAACATCTCATTTTGGCTAATGCTGAAAAAGATGGTGCAAGAAATGGCTTGAGCCGCTGTCCTTGAATCCACCTGAGGTAGAAAGTTTGCTCCCCACAGCTTATTCTTATCAAAATGGGAGGTAGACAAATGTCAAACAGTTTGAAAGTTTAATTTTTTTAAAGCAAGAGTCAAAACTTGATATATTCCATAGAGGTTGTTTATTCATTTTGTATTTGCAGTAGGGGGATGGGCAGGAAAGGGGTAGAGAAGATATGCAAATACCCTGAATACACATGCTGGCCATGGAAATATTGTGATTATGCCATGTTGTATGCAGTACATTTATTTGTTTAGCATTAATTAAATCAAATTTCTAAGTAACTGAATATGAGTATCTGTTAACTATGGCTTGTGTAATATTTTCCACATTTTTTTTTTGAGACAGAGTTTCACTCTTTTTACCCAGTTGCTGGAGTGCAATGGCGCGATCTCGGCTCACCACAACCTCCGCCTCCTGGGTTCAAGCAATTCTCCTGCCTCAGCCTCCCGAGCAGCTGGGACTACAGGCGCACACCACCATGCCCAGCTAATTTTTGTATTTATAGTAGAGATGGGGTTTCACCATGTTGACCAGGATGGTCTCGATCTCTTGACCTCATCATCATTTTATTCAAACAAAGTAACAAGGGAGTAGTTATAAGCGAAGAGAAAAGGCTAGTTTTAATGAAAACTCATTTGATTAAAACTAACTTTAGTTTGCATACAAGTTTGTTCTCTCCCCAGTGGCATTATCTTTATGACCTCTGCTTATGCAGGTCAGATTTGAAAACTGCAGAATGGTCCTTCAGATAACTCTGAGGCCCTGAACACAGAGTTTCGGAAACAAAACCATTGAACGTTTTACACACACACACACACACACACACACACACAAGTCTATGTTGCTGATAAATAAAAGCTTATTTACATCATCATTATATTGATAATAATTTTAAATAAAATTGAACATGTTGATAGTGAAATATTACTGAGTATAGTAAGAAATGTGAGTTAGCTAAGAAACAATTAAAAAATTCAAATGCAATCACTGGTATCATGCAGTTGTACCTCCTAATGGTGTATTTCCTGTGTATGCTTTCGTTTGTTAAAATTACCTTCTTATAAATATTAGAAAACCCAATACTAACTGGCAATGACTTAGGTACCCCCACTCCAAGAGTCATAAGGGTTGATTCAGAACACAGAAAGCATAACCAAAATCCAGTTTTGTCTCCTATCTCTCCCCAGCTTCCTCAGGAAAGACTGAATTTTCACATCCCTTCCTGGATGAGCCAACATGGCCACCCACTCCAAAGAGCTTCCCACTTTTAGGATAACTTTACAGTACTGAAATATTTGTATCTAAGCAAGGTCTAGAGAATACTTCTTTTGGAGTTGGAAAGGAAAAACAGATATAAATTCTGCTTCATGACTAAGACGTGTCTTCTCTCACTTGACTCTTTACTGCTGACAGTGTCCAATGAGGCCAAGAACTGCAATCATCTCAGTGAATTGGTTTTTAAATTTTAGTTGTCACATCAAGATACTCATTGTCAGGCGGAATCTTGTATTTATGGCAGCATTTATTCCTCATCTACTTCTTTCAACAATAGTCATAATAAACTGATGATGAAAGACAATAACTTTTCTAGTTTTAAGTAATTCTTTATCTCCCTGTAAAAGCAGGAGAACACCATAAACTGAGGGCTCAGGAACTCTGAAATTAAACCTCATGTGCATTAGTTTTTTGAGTCACAAATGGGGATGAAACAGCCTGGCCACGGCTGTGGTGGAGGCTGAAACATGTAACATAGTCAATATGTAAGTGTACTTGCACTAAGTGCCATAAAAATTTATGAAATCACTTTGAGTGACACTCAGACCACATCTACTAGTCTTAAGTATAAAGGTTTTAAAAAATAATAATAATAGGTAGCCACTTTTCAATATGAAGCATTTAAGTCATTAAGTTCCTACAAAACTCCATTGAAATTCATTAAAAATCACAAATCACATTTTCACTGGGAACCCAGGTTTGCTGCTGGCCTTTCTTGATTCATGAGAAAGAACTCAATTACGACACAAGTTTATGTTGCCTTTCCAGAGCAAAGCACAATTTGGTGTGATGGGAAGAAGGCCAGGACAGAAGTCATAATAAGCCAAAGCCACCTGTATGATTCGAGACTATTAGGAAACATCTCTGAATAATTGGAGTGTGATGCTATTGGATCACTTACACCTTTTCTTCTGCTAGGGTTTTATTATTGTGTACAAGTACCAAATTTCATCACGATCAGAGGAAATTTTTAAAGAAAAAAAAAAGGCAGATGGGATATACTGAACATTGGCTGGCAGTAGAGACCTCATTTCAACAAAGATAATCTAAGTTTGCAAACTAAAAAATAAATTAAAAAAATCAAGGCACTTATCACTTGAAAATTTACATTGTTATGGCCAAGACCAAGAGGTCAAAACACTTTTCCCAAGAAACAAATTTACACCTAAATAATTGACGAGAATTAAACATCTAATGCAAATAAAAATCATTCCATTAAATGAGCAATTACATGAGCTATTTTGTCAACGGTAGCCTTTAATAACGTCCCCAATCAAATAATTTAGAGGGAAGTTGTTGAATTTCATTCAGCATTTAGGCTTATTTGTTATGTCCATTTCTAATCAAATATATTTGAACTGAAGCCACCCAATGATCCTCCATAAACAGCAGTTAAATCTTAAAGGTAAACTTTGAAGGAAATTGTGAGGGCAATATCCTTCACCCCTGTTTAATTTCAAGCAGAGTGATATTACATTTTAAAAATCTTTCTGATGCTCATTATTACCATTGCCATTAACATCATTGCTCTTAGGAAACATTACTAAGCACTCACTGAGTGCTATGCACTGTATCTCATTTAATCTTCACGATAGCATTCAGTAGTAGATGTTATTACTAGCCTCATTCCATGGTGCAGGAAACTGACAATTAGAGAGTTTAGATAACATACACCAAACCCCAAAGCCATTAATCTGCTCCAGGAGAAGTCCAACCTAGTCTTGATTAATATCAGAGTAGGGTTTATATTTCCAAGCTTTTGAAAGTAAGAAAGAAACAACTTAAGCTTCACTATATACCAACAATTTTGCTTCAAATATCATTTTTAGGATAAAAATATGTAACACTAAGTAAAGTTTAGAGAAAGAAAACCAAGTAACAACTCATCGAATAGTAGAAATACCATCTTCTATTGCCGTGAATTGCTCATAAATACCCTCGAAGGGCCTGCCTTCTCTTAACCTTTGATATTTCCAATCCATCTATTTTCACCTCTGCTCTTCCCTGGTCATCTTTTCTATGCCTGTCCGTAGATAACATGATCCTATATTTAAAAAATCCCATAGTCTTGGCTGAAAAGTTCCTTCAACTGATAAACAACTTCAACAAAGTCTCAGGGTACAAAAATCAAGATACAATAATTGATAGCATTATTATATACCAACAACAGTCAACCTGAGAACCAAATCAGGAATGCAATTCCATTCATAATTGCCATGAAAAAAATAAAATACCTAGGAATACAGCTAACCAGGAAGGCAAGAGATCTCTACAAGGAGAACTAAAAAACACTGCTCACAGAAATAAGAGATGACACAACAAATGGAAAAACATTACATGCTTAAGAATAGAAAGAAGCAATATGGTTAAAATGGCCATAACGTCCAAAGCAATTTACAGATTCAATGCTATTTCTATCAAACTACCTATGATTCTTCACAGAAAAAAATACTATTTTAAAATTCATATGAAATCAACAAAGAGCCTGAATAACCAAGGTAATCCTAAGCAAAAAGAATAAAGCTGGAGGCATCATACTACCCAACTTCAGACTATACTACAGGGCTACAGTAACCAAACAGAATGGTACTAGTAAAGAACAAACAACAAAACAAAACTTGACCCATAGACCACTGGAACAGAACAGAGAGCCCAGACATAAGGCCGTAGACCTACGACTACTAATCTTCAAAAAGTTGACAAAAGCAGCAATGGGGAAAGGACCCTTAATTGAATAATAAATGGTGCTGGGAAAACTAGCTAGCCATATGTTCTTTATAAGTGATATGACAATGGGCTCTACAATTAGTAAACTTAAATACTTGAGCCACTTAGAAATTTGAGAATACCATTTTAGGCAAAAGACAGCATGGATTTTAAAATATGATCGAATAGGGGCCGGGTGCGGTGGCTCACGCCTGTAATCCCAGCACTTTGGGAGGCCGAGGCGGGTGGATCACGAGGTCAAGAGATCGAGACCATCCTGGTCAACATGGTGAAACCCCGTCTCTACTAAAAATACAAAAAATTAGCTGTGCATGGTGGCAAGTGCCTGTAATCCCAGCTACTTAGGAGGCTGAGGCAGGAGAATTGCCTGAACCCAGGAGGCGGAGGCTGCGGTGAGCCGAGATCGCGCCAATGCACTCCAGCCTGGGTAACAAGAGTGAAACTCCGTCTCAAAAAAAAAAGATCAAATATTTGGAGTCAGAACTAGCTTAAAATTTAGGTTCCATCATGACTAAGTGCCCTGCAGAGAGGAATGTACTTACTTGACCCAAGGTTTCTCAGACATAAAATAGTGTGGGTGCTGCTAGAAATATTTCAGAGGGTTTTGGTGAAAATCTAATTAGGTAATAGAGATAAAAATTCTTAAGGCTATAATGTAATTTAAGTGCTAATTATTATTAGTGTTAATATTTTATTAAAACTTCACAGAATGAACTTTTAAAAGATTCTAAATTGATAGAAGAGGAGAGCATTTGAGGCATTATGAGAACTTTAATTCTAATGTTTGCTAAATGTACAGGTAAGTTTTAGTGTTCTATACCACTATGCAATGACTACAGTCAATAATAATATATGATTTCAAATAGCTAGAAGGAGAATATTGAATGTTCCCAACATAAGTCCATGATGAATGTTTGAAATGATGGAATTCTAATTACCCTGATCTGATCACTATATATTTTACATATGGAAACATCACTATGTACAATTATTATCTGTCAATTCAAAAGTAAAGTATCATATAATGTATCTCGAGAACTTGACTTATCTCCATGCAAACTGCAGACAGAACTTTTGCCTTTCACTTTCTTGCTCTCATTGTAGACAACTGAAATACATGAAGTCAGTACTTGAATGTTTCCATCAGAAAGTTGTCTGTGTGCCTGTTTGCTTGCAGTGGTTGTCATTTAGTCAGATGATAAAATTATTCTATTATCTTTATAAAATGTCAGAATAATGCATTGTTTTAAGAAACAAAATATTACTAAAAAAAGCCAAGTCTTCCGAAGTGTTGGGATTAAAGGCATAAGCCACAGCACCCAGCATGTCTTTTTTTTTTTTTAATTCATCTTAGTTGCTCTAATCTATATTGAACAAATTGTATCCTGTAGTAAGCCATGGGACTGCCTCTGGAACTCTTTCTAGGAGTTACTTGGCATATTGCTAGTATCAGGCTTTTGGTTGTTAGGTATCAGCTCAGACACTCAGGGTGAGTGGTCGTGACTTTACTTCTGCACATACCTCATATGCTTACAAAGGCAGTGCACATCAGTGGATGCTTCAGTCTTCTTTTTAAACAAAATTTCACCCAAGAACTGAACTGCTTTCCAGAAAACAAAGTGGTATTACATGGTCTCTGTCTAATACGTTTTTGCTCCTTGTTACTAGAATAAAATGAATTGGGTGTCAGGCCATTTGAAGATGTATTCTCTTATTTTTAAATATTTGACTGCTACTCAGGGTACCTGCATTTTTATAAATAAGTAAAATATAGTCCTCACCCTCAAAAGTATGGTAATTTACTAGAGAGAGTCAGATACTTGTTGAAATCAGTAAACAATAAGTGTATATGTAAGGTGAAGTGTTGGAGATGTCTTCACGTAGCTAGGTGAAGCCACTACAGATGGCACATGGAAGGAGGAAAAGAAGAAAGAAAGGGTCTCGTGAATAAACTGTTCTGTTAATACTTCTTTCTTGTTGCTCATACAGATGAAATCATGTGATTCACCTGTCTTTCTGCTTATTATTACTGTTCTGTAGATAAAGAATAGAGGTTCAGAGAGATTCAGTAATCTGCCCAAGAAGACAGAGTCAATGAGAGACAACGATGGAGTTTGAACCCAGCCTATCAAATTCCCGAGCACACTAAATGATACAATCTCAGAGAAACTTCCAAGTTCTCTATGTGCAAGTCATTTACTGAATATGTGTGGTTCTCTATGTGGAAGTCGTTTACTGAATATCTGTGGTTCTCTGTGTGCAAGTCATTTACTGAATATGTGTGGTTCTCTGTGTGCAAGTCATTTACTGAGTATCTGTGATTCTAGCTTTACTGACCATCAGCCAGTGCCACTGCACGATTTCACCTATACAGGAGTGACGGCAAAGATCCACACAAACATTTGTTCTTTACTTACGAAGAGCCAGCACATAGGAACTGAATGATCTCCAGCGACAAACTCTTTCCAGCTCAGTTTTCTTTCTTTCATTTTATTTTATTTTTTTAGTTTCAGTAGGGAGTTGCTAATTAATGGGTAAGAGATTTATTTTGGGGTGCTAGAAGGTTTTGGAACTAAATACAGGTGATAGTTGCATGACATTGTAAATGTACTAAATGACACTACATTGCATACTTTAAAATGGTTAATTTTATGTATGTCAATTTTACCTTATTCGAAAGATTTTTAAAATAAATAATATTAAGTTAAATAAAACAAGCAAAAGTATTTTTACCTGTTGATTTCCTTAGGTTCTTTATAGATTCTGAATATTAGACCTCTGTTGGATACATAGCGGGCAAACTTCTTCCAGTTTGTCTGTTTACTCTTTTGCTAGTTTCTTTTGCTGTACAGAAACTTTTAGTTTAATTAGGTCTCACTTGACTATCTTCATTTTCATTGCAATTGCTTTTGGAGACTTGGTTTTGAAATCTTCGCCAAGACCTATGTCCACATGGTATTTCTTAGGTTTTCTTCTAGGATTTTTAGTTTTGTCTTCCATTTAAGTTCTTAATCCATCTTAAGTTGATTTTTTTACATGGTGAAAAACAGGGGTCCAGTTTCAGTCTTCTGCATATGCCTCACCAGTTTATCTCAGCATCATTTATTCAATAGGGAGTCCTTTCCTATTACTGGTTATTGTCAACTTTGTTGAAGATCAGCTGGCTGTGTTTTCTTCTATTCCATAGGTCTGTGTGGACATACCATGCTGTATTGGTTATTATAGCTTTTTAGTGTTGTTTGAAGATGGGTAGCATCATGTCTCTGGCTTTATTCTTTTTCCCTAGGATTGCATTGACTATTCAGGCACTTTTTTGGTTCCACATGAATTTCAGGACAGTTTTTTAAATTGTGGAAAATGACCCTGGTATTTTGATAGGAATAGCTTTGAATCTATAAATTTCTTTAGATAGTTTGGCCATTTTAACACTATTAGTTCTATCTAAGCATGGAATGTTTTTCCATTTGTTTGTGTCATCTCTGATTTCTTGCAGCAATGTTTTGTAATTCTCATTGTAAAAGTCTTTCACTTCCTGGCTAAGTGTATTCCCAGGTATTTTGTTTTTTGTGAATGGGATGGCATTCTTTATTTGGCTCTCATCTTGGACATTGCTTATGTATAGAAATACTATAGATTTTATACACTGATTTTGTATCCTGAAACTTTACTGAAGTTGTTTAGCAGTTCTATGGGCCTTTGGGCAGAGACTATGATTTTTTTCTAGGCATAGAATGATATCTTCCATGCAGAGATAGTCTGACTTCCTCTCTCCCTATTTGGATATATTACATTTCTTTCTCTTGCCTCATTGCTCTGGTTAGGATGTCCAGTACTTTTTTGCTAGTTGCATGACATTGTAAACATACTAAATTCCACTAAATTGTATTTCCTTAATAAGAATGGTGAGAATGAGCATTCTTGTCTTGTTCCATTTCTCAAGGGAAATGCTTCCAACTTTTGCCCATTTCGCTAAAAACAACCCCATTTACAAATGTGCAAAGGACATAAACAGACACTTCTCCAAAGAAAACATACACATGGCCAAGAAGCATATGAAAAACTGCTCAACATTGATAATCATTGGAGAAATGCAAATAAAAACAACAGTGAGATACCATCTCAAACCAGTCAGAATGGCTATCATTAAAAAGTAAAAAAATAACAGATGTTGGCAAGGTTGTAGAGAAAAGGGAATGCTTATACACTGCTGATGGGAATATAAATTAGTTCAGCCACTATGTAAAGCAGTGTGGAGATTTCTGAAATAACTTAGAACTACCACTGGACCCAGGAATCCCATTACTGGGTATATGCCCAAAGGAATATACATTGGGTAAAGAATACTTGTATGTTCACTGCAGTACTATTCTCAAGAGCAAAAACATAATCTTCTTGGGTACCCATCCATAGTGGACTGGATAAAGAAAATGTGCTACATATAGACCATGGAATACTACACCACCAAGAAAAAGAAGTCACGTCCTTTGCAGCAACATGGATGCATCTAGAGGTCATTATCCTAAGGGAATTAATGCAGGAACAGAAAACCAAATATTGCATGTTCTGACTTACAAACGGGAGCTAAACATTGGGTTCTCATGGACACAAAGATGGAAATAACAGGCACTAGGGCCTACTTAAATGGGGAGGATGGAAGGAGGTAGAGGGCAGAAAAACTACCTGTCAACTACCATACTCACTATATGGGTTTGAAGAAAGCCCTTGTTCACCAAACCACAGTGAGATACAGCTTACTTATGTAACAATCTTGTGCATTTACTCCCTAAACCTAAAATAAGGGTTGGGAAAAAAATGATTTTAAAACCAATGGAAGTATCTCCACAATGTTGACGCATTCATGTTTAAATCAGAGTTGATTTTTTAAACGAGGTGTCACCTGGTGAGAGAGTTGTGTCCTTCTCAGTTTAAACATGTTTCTGCATATTCACAACCACACAAATGCACACACACACAAATAGTACTACATAGCACTAACTTGCCTTGTGTGTGTTTGGTTTGTGTTTTATTTTCTTATGATTGATGCATAGATTCTGAGAAGCGGAACCACTGGGTCAAAAGGTAAATGCTCATGGAATTTTGCTAAATGTTGCTAATGTCTCTTTAAACAAGCTGAGTATTTCACATTTTCACTGTCAAGGTATGAGAGTGACTATTTACCCACAGCCCCTTCAGGAGAGAGAATTTTCAAACTTTTTGATTTTTATTAATCTCATGTATAAAAAATATCTCAATTTAGTTTTAATATTCATTTAATTTGAACTTTTTTTTTTTTTGAGACAGAGCCTCGCTGTTACCCAGGCTGGAGTGCAATGGCACAATCTCGGCTCACTGCAACCTCTGCTTCCTGGGTTCAAGCAATTCTCCTGCCTCAGCCTCCCGAGTAGCTGGGACTACAGGTGCACACCACCATGCCCAGCTAATTTTTTGTATTTTTTTAGTAGATACGGGGTTTCACCTTTTTGACCAGGATGGTCTCGATCTTTTGACCTCATGATCCACCCACCTCGGACTCCCAGAGTGCTGGGATTATAGGCATGAGCCACCGCGCCCGGCCATTTGAACATATTTTTATATGGTTTAGGGATATTTGCATTTCTTATTCTGTGAACCTTTTATTCATGTTACTAGCCCATTGTTAGGGTAATTGGTCATTTATATTTCCATTTATATATTTATATACATTTAACATAATTCACATATATGACATATCTATGTGTACATACACATACACATATAATTTACGTATTAGTGAGGTTAACTCTGTGAATGCCAAACATAACATTATAAATGTCATCATGTTTGGTATTTATGTTTTCACTTTGCTGTATGTGTGTGTATTTATAGTAATCAAAATTTATCAGTCTTTCCACATTGCTTTTATATTTAGAGTCAGTTATAAAAATTTATCCCTCTTTCACGTTGTAAAGAAATTCAACCATGTTTTCCTCTAGTGCACTATTCACTTAGACTTCATCCTGACGTCAATTTTGAGAAATTGATCCAATTCAAAAGGCTTTCTAGCTATCCTAAGACATCATGTGAAAATGTCCATCTTTCACCTCTTAATTTTGATGCCATGTTTTATTTTGCAATCAATTTCTAAATGCAATTAAGTTTCTCTCTCAATTTTCTATTCTCTTTCTTTGGTTGTATATTTATTACTATGGCATTCCCATACTGCTTTAATTATAAACCTCAGTTTATAATATGTTTTGATGCCCATGAAGACTTGCCTCCCTTCCATTTTTATCTTTTTCTTTTCTATTCTCTAACACAGAAGTTACAACAAATCTATCACTAGAGTAAAATTATGATTGTGAATTGAAATTGGGTTAAATTCCTCACTTTACCTTGGAAGATATTACATCTTTCTGAATATCCTAATCAAAAACATGCATTCAAATGTACTTTTATATCTTTAAAGGAATTTTGGAAAATTTTCCTAATGTAGACCCTAGACATAGAAACAGACATACTTTAAAGATCAAATTGAAAACTTTTCTAAGATATAATAGCTCTGTTTATGGTGGTCTAAAATTGTAAAAGCCATTACACTATTAGAATGTTAGCCCCATCATCCATATAAACACAAAACAAGCAGCATTATCTGTAATTTTACATTGTGAATGCAGTCTCATAATTTTTTGCTCTTGTGAATTCATGGGTCTTCAAACAATATTGGAACATAATTTAATAAATCTACCATGCGTAATATCCTTAGGTATCTAATGACTTCATAAATTATTTACTTGCTGAACTGCCTAAAATGTTTCCCTTTTGTGTAGCCAATTTTAAGGCTGTATATCAATCAACCAATACAAGCAAACTTACTTTTAAACTTGATTTGCCTGAAGAGAGACTGGGAAACACCTTAAAAACTCACTATGTAAGCAGTTGTAATGTAAACCAGCATTGGTTTATATGTTAGTATCATTAATTATTTTTTTCAACAATAGCAAATTGGTTGGAGAATCACAGATCTTCATTTATAAGACAGAGTGATATAACAATATGATATGAAATATGTATTGAACTTGTGAATTTCAGTAAAAGGCCGAATGGCTTTCAGATCCAGTAAGAACTGTCTCTGATTATCACATTTGATCTAGTGGGAAATGTCATTGTTTCCTGCCAAGAAAATATGAAATATAACTTCTGTAAAACCTCCATGCATTCCTGTCCATCACTGAGCATTGTGAGTCATTTAGTCCTACTCTCTCCTTGTAGATGTGTGTGAACTGGGATGTTTCCCAGTATTTCCCGACTGGCTGCCTTGTGATGCAAAATAAAGAAAGACTTAGACTTCACAATTGCCAATAATGAGCAATCATTACTCAAATTACTCCAAGCACTGATTAGGTTTAAAGTAATGAAGAAACCACCATAATCAATCATCATCAACCCTAAGGAAGTCAATCTGTGGAGAGACCCTAGGAATTAGCAGAGGGCTCCATCTACAGGGTTCCAGGGGCAGAAGAATTGTCAGGCCAGCTTCAGGTTGTGTCCTGCACTGTGTGCTTCTAAGGTTAACTGAATTCAGTCTCCTTTTAAAGGGGACCATTTACAAACAAGTAATCAGATTAGAAGCACAGCATAAATTGTGGTGTTCTCACACTTCCTATGCTTTAAAATAAACCATAAGTATTAAGGTAATCATACACACACACACACACACACACACACACACACACGATAAAAACATGATAGGGAGATAGAGAGAGAGAGAAAGAGATCGATAATAGAACTTCTAAGTATACTATAGAATGACCAATCACCTTGGTTTGCCTGGATTTGGGGTCTTCTGGGATATGTATGGAAATTTCCATTCTATAAACAGGACAATCTTGAGCAAGCCAGGTTGACTTGATAACTCTTCTATGTTATCAGCTTCCCAAAAGGGAAATGCCTTAAAATTCAATTTATATTAATTATAAGACATTGTAGAAGAGAGACTGGAATGTTATGAGTAGTAAATTCTAAGAAAATCTAATTTGCCTTCCTTTACTGCAGAAGAGAACAACTTCTCGAGTGAGCACAACAGTTTCTTGGTGAGTACCTATGCAACATTTTGTTTTCGCCAAGCACTCAGGAAAATGGCCAAACCAAGAAATTCATCATTACCATGTGATTTTAAGGTTTTTCACAATTCTTTTTAAGAATCTACATAAGGGGATTCTGCACAATTGAGAAAAGTTAGAGTGGCATCTCTAAATATGAGTGTATTTCACAGGGCTCCCAAAATAAATTAAATTCACCAAATGTACCTAAAAACATTCGTGACCCCACGTGCATATACACACCTACTGTTGAGGAAATCTTACACAATTTTCAATATAGGAATTTGTTGGTCTATTTGAAGATAACTGATTATATTTTGTTTAGTATATTCTACCAAGTGGATATTATTCAAAAGGGAAAGCAACTGATTGGCCCATAGAAACGTGTGTGTGTGTGTTGTGTGTGTGTTTAGTTATGGTCTGATTAATAGAGCATAATGAAAATAAAATATAAATATATGCAATCGTTTCCTAGTTTTCTGCAATATTTGTTAGAGAAGTGATAGAAAACCAGAGAGTTTCAAAAAGATGGATTACATTTTGAAATACTCTTGAAAACATTCATGGAAGTTTAATGATAATGGTACCCATTATTGAACTGAATTGTCATGGATTGCCACTTAGAACTACCCTCGCAGAGACAATGACAGAACTAGTCTTTCAATGGAAAGTTGCTACACTCTTCTTATTTAAAATGTGTGTGGACTCTACATCTTTGACAACAATTATAAATTATTTCCATGGAAACACAGGGATAGAACCAAATAGATGTCATCTCAGAACAGCAACAAAGAGGACTATAGAGGAAGTTTCTTGTCAGTGGTTTGGTCATGATATTGCATTGTAAACATTTTTAACCAGATTACCATGGCTGTTACTCGAGGTGATCGGGTGATTAGAAAATGAATTGTCAGAGAAAAGGTAAATTATCCTTTTGATAAAATGAGGAATATCAAGAATAGGAAAGAAAATATCACTTATATGGGATTTGAGTAAAAGACCAGAAATTTATTTTGACTCTTAGCAGTAAATGAGTAATAAAAACTAATATGACTCTTTGTCAAACTCAGTGAAGTGTCTGTGCAAAAGATACTGCTCAAGGCATAGACCTGATGTCCACTTAAAGCAATCAGCAGGAATATTGAGGACAAAAATTATATTTTTCTTTGTCTTGGGTAACTTTTTTAACCTTGAGTTTCAGAATATTTCATTATTTTATAAATCCATTCAGTTGTATTTATTCTTCTTAAGTATACCTAGTCTTTACTGGACAATAGCCAAATAATTAATCTGATGTCCAATCATTTAAGATGTTTACCCCTAGAAGGGATTATTTAAAACATCACATCTTCAGCAGCTACCCAGTCTCAGTGATGTTATTAACATTGTTGTATGTAACAAAACATTCTTTCTAAGGTATAAATTATATTTCAAATTTAGGTATCTAATTGAGTGTTAAATAAATAACACTAGATTACAATAGGATTGTAACTATTCATAAATCTATGCTGAGGCTACCATACCAAAAAGGCAGCACAGTTCAATAAAAGAACTATGAATTTTCTAATTTATTTCTTATTGATTGTCTAAATTAATTGAATTCAAATCTTTGAATAACTGGGAATAATGAGTCAGTGAGGAAAAAAATGAAGTTACATTTAACACAAAGCCACAGTTAAGATAACAACAATCGTAAACAATAATACTCTGACAATGGAACTGACCAAATGCTTATAACGCACTAGTTACCCTTCGTAGTGCTTTGTACATATTAACTCATTTACTCTTCACAAAACCACTTAAGGGAAGTTACCAATATTATTTTCTGCGTTATAAGTGAAGATACTGAAACATTTGGCCAAGAGAAAACAATAATTCAAATGCAAACCTAATAGAATCATCTCTTGTGGATTATCTAGATGTGAGTTTTTGTTGATGAGCAGCAGTATCCCAGGCTGACCCACTTCCCCCATATTTAGGTGCCACTGATGAGTCATGCAGATCTTTGAGCCCATGTTCTTGTCTTCTTACACCACCACACAGAAGTGGTGATCAGGCTGACTTTTCTGTTTAAAGTGGGGGCTACATCAATGATAGACTTGATAGATAAGATGTCGCACATATACACCATGAAATACTATGCAGTCATAAAAAGGGAAAAAGGTCATGCCCTTTGCGGGGACATGGATGGAGTTGGAAGTCATTATCCTCAGCAAACTAATGCAGGAACAGAAAACTAAACATCACATGTTCTCATCTATATGTGGGAGCTGACTGATGAGAACACATGGACACATCAGGGGAAACACACACACTGAGCACCTGTAGCGGGGTAGCGGTCGGGAGAGCATCAGGAAGAATAGCTAATAGATGCTGGGCTTAATACCTGGGTGATGGGATAATCTGTACAGTAAACCACTATGGCACAGGTTTACCTATGTAACAAACCTGCAGACCCTGCACATGTACCCCTGAACTTAAAATAAAATGTGGTAAAAAAATTTTGAAAAAATAAAGTGGGGACTGAAAATTTTGACAACACTGGGTCTTTTACCTTATTGGGGGAAGGTACAAGATGTTTATTCATCCTTACAAACTGATAGTTAGCCCAATGCTTGGGAATCATAATGCAATGATAGCACAAGTATAGATTCACTTGGGACAGGGATAGACTGGAACAGAAATAAAAATTGTCTATATATTGAATCTAGCCTCTAAGTCTCTTTTTTCTCCCAAATGCAATTAAAACTTATTAAATTCCATATCATATTTTGTCATTTTATTTAAATTTGATTGCAGTGTCATTACTTTAAAAATATGTGAACCAAATGACTACTGAAGAATACATAAGAAAACAGCAACAAAATAATAGTTTTCGAGAACATGGAGGTATTATTAAGAGGTCACCCTTTCTAGTACAAATACCACAAGGCCAAGATGTACGTAGATTTAAATCCTTCTCTCTGATTATTTTTTTCCATTACACTATTGATATGTTACAATACTTGACGTTCTGTGTTACAAGTAGTGAGTATTAGTGGCACTTAGACCTGGTGTATAATTCTCTGGTATGGTAAATAAATACTATTTAAAAAAGTGTCGAGAGCTAACCTTTAAAACGTTTTTATAAGTGAAGTTTCCAAAGAGAGAAAAAAAAGAAAAAGTAATTCCCCTTCATTTAACAATCATAGAAAGTAAAATCATTGGCCATAAAATATTTAAATATAAATTTCATATTTTGAAATAATCTTTCCAGAAACAATTTCAAAATCCACTTATATCCATAGGAAAAAATAATAACAATTCTCCCCACCCCATCTCACCATGGAATAAAGGGCAAAGAACATGAAAAGGCAATCCATAAAAATGGCTAAGAAAAACATAAGTTGGTTTTGTACTATTAATGTAGGAAATAATGTAAACTAAAGTGATAACAAGATAATAGTTTGAGTTTGTTTTCTCTAACATAGCAAATAGACTATGACACTCAATGCCAGTGATAGTCATTAAAATTTTATATAATTTCTAAAGATTAACCTTCATAGAAAAAATTATAAATGAGAACACAATTTACTACAGATATCTTGAATTGTAGCTCCCATAATTCTCACATGTTGAGGAGGGACCCAGTGGGAAGTAACTGAATCACAGGGGCGGGTCTTTACCATGCTGATATTATGACAGTGAACAAGTCTCACAAGATCTGGTGGTTTTATAAAGGAGAGTTCCCCTGCACTAGCTGGCACTTGTCTGCTGACTTTTTGCTCCTCCTTCATCTTCCACCATGATAGTGAGGCCTCCCCAGCCATGTGGAAAATGTGAGTCCCTTAAACCTCTTTTGTTTATAAATTAAATTACCCAGTCTTAGGTATGTCTATATTAGCAGTATGAGAACAGACTAATGCAATATTCATTGTGGAATTATTTTAATAGTAAACAACTAGGAAAAGAAAAACAAATTCCAGACAATAGTTAATGTTTCACAGGTAAATAAAATAATAATAAGACTATCATTTATTTACTAAATGATCGTTAGTTGTCTGGAAATTTGCCAAATGGTTTACTTACATGGTCTCAAACCTCCTAAAAATCCTATGAGGTAGATATTATGATGTTCCCCATTTTGAAGATGAGGAAATAGAATCTCAGAAAAATTATGTGACTATCCTAAGAAACCCAGCAAATCCTAGTTGGTTCAGGATTTAAACCAGACATGTCTTATTCCAGAGCCTGTGTGTTTACTAATGTACTGTACTGCCTCCATGTAATGGACCAGTAAGTGTAACTAATTAAAATTATATTTATAGAGTGCTTCTAACAACCTGATAAGAGCATGATGGTACAGTGAGATATCAAATAATGCATGGTATACATATTGAACCAGTGTTCACTGAATAATTATTAGTGCACACATATTAAGTTTAAGGCACTTATAAACAAGTTCAGAATAATACGCAATGAATTCAACTGTTTTTAAAATCTGGAAGGAGACATAAAATATGTAAGCAAATATTCTTTTCCGGGTAGCAAAAATAATAATAATTTTTATATTCTTCCTAAATTTTTTTCTTCAAGGGTATGCGCAATGAGAAATAGCTATGTGGAGTCCCAATAGCATATGATAGCCCTGATGCTGTACTTCTGTCCCTTGGTGGGCTGGGAAGCCATGGATGGAGAAGCTTTCATGAAGCGGAATTGTGTACTACATTTATTTCCTATTTGGATGTTAGATGCCAGATTATTTATTTGCTTTTGGAAACTAGTAACAGGATCAGTTTAGCCAAAATGGTGCTCATTTTCCCGTGGCCCTGCAGATTCATGGCATTTTCACACCAGATAGCCAACATTTAGTTATTTTAGGTGGTGTAATTTGCCAGTGCAGGTTCCTCTCCCTTAGTGTTCTCCTGACATGTGCATTTGTGAAAGACAGTAAGCTCATTTATTAAAGCCAGTCAAAGCCTTTCCACAACCACCTTCCAGAAAACAGCCAAGTAGAGGAATACCAAGAACTCCAAATTAGTGCAAATGACTCGTCATGCAGAGCCATGTCCAATTCAATGTCTTTTAAATTATTAAGGCATTCAGGTGTGTGCATATTTTCTATTCTCAATACAGCAACCAGAATTCTTCATACACAACTTACATCAATTTATTGACTCTGTTAAAATTCTCTATCATGATTTGTAGCTTCTCTACTCCCCAAATCCAGAGTCTTTCAATAGTTCAAAGGACTGTGATGTGCTCCTCTCACTCATGTTGGTCGCCCCTACCCCTCTGAGCTCATCTCCTTGCCCCTTGCTCACTCCACTCCAGCTATCTCTCACCCAACAGATTACTCCAATGTGCCATAGAGGCTCCCACAGAAAGTATCTGCCTGCCCATTCCCTCTCGGGGCCTACTCTTTTCTCAGCTTGGCTAATTTTCTCAACTTCTTCAAGCTTCCATGAAACTTATCCTAACTGCCTTAACTCCTTTTGAAAACTGTGCCATACTCCTCCACCCACTCAACTCTGATCCCTTTCACTCCACTCTTTTCTCTTTCGTCAATAGAGAACATTTATTACCTTGTAACATTATATAGTTTATTCATGTATTCTCTTTCCTGTGTATCCTCTCTCTCCCATCTTTAGAAGGTACACTCCTAGTGGGCAGACATTCTTGTATTTCCATTGTTAACTAATGTTTACCCATGTGTACCTCACATCCCAATTATCCACATACAGCAGAACAGCCCTACATTATACCAGGTACTCAGTACAGATAGGTTGGGTGAATGAGTGTTACCATTAGATATAATGGCTGATATATAAGTGTAAGCAGACCTGAGCTTCATAGGCTAAATGGCCATATCATTCATATTCAAAGCTCACTACCAGCTCTTGCCATTCACTTCACAGCTATATCCCTAGCTATTATTTTAATAATCCTAATCTTGTGCCATCTACATCCCTAATCTTGCGCAATCAACTCACAAGTTAAAACTGTAAAATACTAGTGGTGGCTAATTTATAGTACATCCACCTTTTATAAGGTTTACAAGAGCAGAAATTTGAGGAAGTGATCAGTAGCTTCCGTTTCTTATCTTAGCCTAAAGCATAGTCTTTAGCCCCACCACTGGTTCTGCCTTTATTCATGCTTTTCTTCTTCTAAGCCTCTGGTCCATTTTAGCAAAATTGTAATCTCAGTAAAGGAACTTCTTCATCCACCTGCCCATTGTCAATTAATGATGCCTCATTAGACAAATCACTTGGAACGCTGATGAGGTTTTCCTGAACACAAGGGCCAGTCTGATCAATTGTCTTCCCACTTGTGGCTCCTGTGTGACCAGCCAAAGGTTAGCCCAGTTCTTGGGAGCTTCCATCGTGTCAGCAAAAATTAGCAAGAAGGTGGCCAAGTTGTCAATAGAGCACAGAGACAATTAGTTAATGATTAGGGAGCCAGCACTTGGGGAATTGATAACAAAATGAGCCATCTTGGGTACAATTTGCATACATTTAGAAAATCTATAACACAGTAAAAAGTACATTAGCACAGAAAGAAAAATGATGTGCTTTGAAACAAAATTTAACAAGAGAACTTACTGGTGGGCAGAAATTTGCCCAGCCTGGTATAAGGTCATGGCTATGTCAGAATAATGCACTATCATTGATTAAATAGATTAATTATTAACCCCAACCATGCTACTTGCTTTACTTCAGATAGACTTCTCTTCTGATTTTGGTTTCATCTATCTATTGATTCTTTCATTCAGCAAATAGCTATTAAGCACCCACTATCAGCCAGACACCATACTGGGCATCAGGGAAAATAATGACAAATATAATAGGCTTGGTCCCTTCCCTTTCATATGTGACATTCTGACAGGGGAGTTTTAATATACGGACACAGAGAGGGGAACATCACACTCCAGGGCCTCTTTGGAAGAGGGGGGCAACAGGAGGGAGAGTTGAAAAATACCTAATGCATTTGGGGCTTAAAACCTAGATGATGGGTTGATAGGTATAGCAAACCACCATGGCACACATATACCTATGTAACAAGCCTGCACACTCTGAACATGTATCCCAGAAATTAGAGTAAAAGAAAAAAGAAAAAAAAATTAATTCAAGTGGTGTTTAAGTGTCTTGAAAATGTCTGGAGTATACTGGGGGTTAGGGAGGACAGAGGCCCTTCAGATAGTTCAAAGAGATTAGTAATTGAGATTTAAAGCAAATGTTAGAATACATGTATCTCCTTAGAATATGCCAGTTCCTGGGCATCCCTTTGCAGGTAATGCGGTGTTTCTAACATAACAGGAACTGGAGCCAGGCTGAAGGAGCCTTCGCCATTGAAAGTGTCAAAAGTGGGGAAGGTAGTCAGTTTGAATTTATCCTGCTTTATTTAAAATTCTGTTGTGGCTTTAGCCTAAGAGTCTATCTACAGTCACTGAAAATAACTGAGGTGTCTGAGGTCATTTTCCTGACGGTTTGCAAATCACTTGAAGCTGCTGTTATCATTTAAACAGCAGCAGTGGGAAATTGTGCACATTCAAAGCAACTCTGCATTCAAGACAGAAAAAGATTTTCAAAGGTGAGAAGGGTTCGCACCAAGCAAAGATGCCATAGCATTCCTAGGTCACCTTGGACAAAATGCGTCTTTCCTACACCAAACATTGGGTAAACTGTCAGAAAATTCAAGTCATATAGGCACAGAGGTGAAGAATGCTAGAGCTACAAAGACACTGTAGAAACGGCCATCGTGAAATCATCTACTCTTTCAACATCTCATAGGGAGGTCCCATGGGTCAAATTTCCTGGAGAAGATCCAGCCTAGAGCCCACTTTCCAAACTCCAGGCCTGATCAGGCTCACTCCAGCAAGTCAAAGGATGAGTATCATATAGACGCAGATGATAAAAGTTCAAAGTTTCCAGCTAAATGTCTGGAGAGGGAGAGAGAGAGAGAGAGAGACAGAAAAAGAGAGACAGAGAAACATAAGTGTTGAAAACCTGTTACATCTATAGACATAAGTGTGTATAATTTCATTTCAAACCAACATTGTTCCTCTAACTCACATACCCAAACCCCTGAGTGAAATATATATCTGCCAAATTTATTTTTACTTCCCAACAGGCCCATTTATGTACAATTAAATTGATTATCCAGCCAGTTCTCTTCCACGTGAAAGCAGAAAACTGCTTTAGCTGGTGGTTTTCATCTGTTAATAGGATTCTTACTGCAAAGCCACATCTTACTTTTTATTTTTTGCCTATTTTTAATTTGGTAGAAATATGTGATAAAGTGATGTGATTATTTTATTAAAATAACACCTTCTCCTAAAAATAAAGCTTTTTATAATCATTTCACCTCGCCGTTTTCTAAATTTCTCAGTTGACAGTGCTAATGTAGACGCAAATAAAGTCATTTGCTATTTGGATTACTAAAAAAGATGAAATTCCATTTTGGACTCATTCTGTATAATGCCAATGCAACTGATCCAGTCAATCTTTTGCTCAAATTTGTCTGCTGAATCAAAGAATAATTTGATTTTCTAGAAATACAACTCTAATCTTTAAAAATGACCACTTGGTGTAATTCCACTGGAATTCTTGACTCCATGTGGGTGGTGTGGGAAGAATATAAGAGGGAGGTATATTAGAGGCTGAGAATTTTTAATCTTATCCATTCTTCATTTTTCTGTAATTTTTCTTTTAAATCTCTGTTATAAAAAACAAAAACAACTTGCTTCTAGTTTGACATATGACTCTCTGAATAAAAACTACATTTCCAAGCTTTCTCTGAAGCCATATTAATCAGTTTCCCAGAGAAACAGAAACTAGAGGACACACACACACACACCCCCACACACATACGTGTATATGTATACATATACCTATATGCAAATACACACACACCTATAGGACATATATTTATATCTACTATCTACCTATCTATATATGGAGAGAGAAAGAGAAAGAAAGAGAGATTTATTAAAAGGAATTGGCTCACAGGATTATGGAAACTGAGATGCCTGATGATTACCATCTACAAGCAGAAGATCCAGAAAAGCAAGTATTATAGATCCAATCTTGGGCCAAAGGCCTGAGAGCCAGGAGAACTGATAGTATAAATTCTAGGCCAAGACCAAAACCCTGAAAACCAGAAAGCCAATGGTGTAAGTCCCAGTCTGACAGCAGGAGAAGCATTCCAGCACATGCAGCCAGGCAGAAAGAATGAATGCTCCCTTCCTCTACTTTTTTGTTCTGTTCAGCGTCTCAATGGTTGGACACTGCCCCTCACGTGGAGAGGGTCATCTGCTTTACTCAATCTGCCAGTTCAAGTGCCAGTTGCTTCCTGAAACACCATCACATACACACGCAGAAATAATGTCTAACCCAATATGTGGACACTCCATGTTCCAGTCAAGTTAATGCATAAGATTAACCATCACAATAGCCTTGTTAGTAAGACTTGCTCAGTGAGATGCAAGTGGACACATTGAGTCTGGATTCTAAGAAGTGTCCCTAAAGCAAGGGCATATGGTCATCTCCCAATTCTTTCCCTTGAAATGTAACTGTGATAGAGAGGACTGGAGACATCTATTAGTACATGAGTTGGTGATCACAGAACCACCTTAGTAGCCCTGGACTGAGTATATTTTCAGAAGATAAAAATATAAACTTTGGTCTGGTTTAAGCTATTGCTACTTTACGTGTTCAATTACTTGCCATTTAATGTAATACTAAACCTTTTATGAAAGAAAAATAGGAGAAGGTAAGGAGAGAAAAATACATTAATGTATATTGAACGTTTACTATTGTAGTGGGTTACTGGAATTAATGATCATAGCAAACAAATGATAGACACTATGATTTCCATTTTAAAAAAGAAGAAACTCACATTCAGAAAGGGTAAAAGTCTTTTCTGAATTTATATAACTAAGACAAGACCAACTTCAGTTTTGAGCAAGTTCACTAACTCCAAACCATTCTCTATCTCACCTGAATGGAAAAGCATTGCCTACCAGAACTCTATTAAAAGTTGGTTTTTACCAAAGTGGAGTTTAGAATTATTTCACAGTGACCAAAATCTGCAATGTTTTATACCGGAGTTTACTGTCATCAAAAGCTTAAAAACAAAGTGAAGCTCCTTATTTTAAAATAATTTTACCCCTTGATAAATGTATTTTACACACCGATAAAAATATATGCTATGTTCATTTAAAAATACTAACTTTTATATTAAGTAATAAACACCTTTTATGACAATATATTTTGGGGAGTAAATCTTGAGTGAAATTTGGATATTTCTTCAGTGAGAACTACATGCAAGAATTATCTAATTACTGCATCGAAGTGACTGATCTGCACTTGTCAGATCATTGCCTTCATCTTCTTATTAATTTATGAAAGATCCTTATGCTCAGAGACTCAATTTAGGAGTATTTCAGATATTTTCTTTTGCAGTGTAGGGATTTGCCAAGGTTTATTTTAGTTCCTTACATTCTCTCAAGACTTTAAAGATGACTCCTTTCCATTCCAAGGGTCTCGGATGAATTGTCCAGCACTATTAACATACTATAATAAGAGGCTTTGACTTCATTGGGTTACAAGAGAACACCATGTATTCCTAAAGGATCCTTCAGAAGATAGATACAGAGGGATACAGGATATACAGGTTATCTTCTGACCCACTTGCCTTTCCATTGATGTTCAGATACTTGGCTTTATACCTTGGTGCTTTGACACACAAGCATCCAATTATTTTCAATTTAGATGTAGTTGTCAGCACCTTTGCTTTTCAACTCAGAGCATGGGTTTCCTAAGTTTCAAAAGGAAAGTAATGGTGAAAAGAATAAGGAGAGGTTTGCAGATGTATGACTCCTTTCCTTCTTCCTCCACAAATTATAGTAGCATAAATTCTGACCAGGAGGTTGAGTAGAAAGAAAGTTCACCAGAGAAGCATAGCAAAGGTGCTACAGGTTCATAGAGAATGAGACAGACAATGATGTCATCCTCAGTTCCTTCCTCTCCCTGATTTTACACCTCTCTACCATCAAACCTTGAGGCTTCATTTCAGAAACAGGTTTCTAATTGCTTTTTTACTCACCAGTGCTGCAGTCTTAGTCTAAAAATATCAATAGTAAAAAACGCTTAATTTTGGTGGTCAGTCCAGTGAGTGGGGATAAGATAGCCACTACTGGTTTGTGGCAGTCAATCATGTTTAGCGTCTGTTTATCACCTGGCTGAATGAGCTTGTAAGTTCAGTTCTGCAAGGTACAGAATGAAAAAGTGTTCATTTCCAGTTATCATACTAAAGCTAATTCAAGGAACAGTTCAGATTTTATCGAAACCTGTGCTTTAATGGTCCAATTAGCAAAAGTCCTAATATTCTCACGAGTGACTTGAACACCATGGTGTTGCATCTTACGAGTCTTCCCCAAGGAGTCTGGGAAAGTTCAAGTATGCTTAAGGGATAGATTTAGTAGTCCTCTACAGAATTGTGTTACCATCTCAAAAACGCTCTTTGATTTAGAACTGGCAGTTCAAGTGTGATTATAAATTGTAGAATAAATCATGATGGGGAAGGGGAGTAAATATTATACCTGAGGGTTTGCAAGACACTCTCGAGACAGTAGAAAGCTTTAAATCAGCTAGTCTTTCTTATTTTCTGTTCTCTATAAAATGTTAGCCAAAATCATGAGGTTATGATGGAGCAAAGCTAAATGACTTGCTGATGATATTTGCATGGCTATGTAGGAAAATTATTCGTTGTATTTATATAAAGTCTTGGATAAGAATTAGAATCTATCATTCCTTCACCAAAAAAAAAAAAAAAAAAAAAAAAAAAGAATTCAATTCTAATGAGTTCAAAGTAAGTAAGATTATTTTAGATAGGCTACTTTCCCAAGCTGTTGAATTTCCAAAAATGCAAATTAATATTTTCTAGTCATTAATACTGGAAGGATGTACTGTGCAAAAGGACATGTCTTAGGTTAAGTTAGAAAGCAGAGGTGGCTAATTGCTCCCCTGCGGAATGATACCCTAACAGATATTTATTGCTGTTTACTGCTGGAAAACAGGTAACTACAACTAGATTGAACTTGGCAAGTGGAAGCTCACATAGATAAACCTATGCAATATCACTATGCTTCTACCATAGTCATGAGTCCAACAGACAAGGACAGCAGTGGCTGGGGGAAGGACCTGACTGACATATACAGAACAGATCATCTATTTAAGACAAGCTCCTCTGAAGTGGATGATTTTTCACGACAACTCACATAGAACATAAATCTCTTCATATATTGTGCCCCGAAGAAGAAACGCTTCCCAGACCTCTTTGTTACCTATTTTCCAATCATTTCCTTTTAACGCCCTGACCACACAGTCAGACCTTTAGCTACTTGAAATGAATCAGTGTAGATCTATATCTCCGGTCACTTGTCTTTGCAGAGATAAGTAAACAAAGAGGTGTACTGCTCAATGTCGCCCACTGCAAAAATATTCCCTCACCACTGCCCTTCGGCACCTCCCCTGAGTTAGGTCACTGTGCTACAGCTGTTACTTTCTTCAGCTGGTTCCAGCACTTTGCGTGCACACTCTGTAATGAGATCTGAAGACTGTTCTTACTTATTCACCGGAAATCCCCCATCATGTCATAGGAAAGGGAGAGAGAGAAGGGAATATACCAGGAAGAGAAGCCTTTGGGACATACTAATGTTGAATCCTAAATATATCACTTCTGTTAGATGATGGAACAATGCTGTTCGTGGCCAATTTTATGACTGTGTGGATCAGACAACACGCAGTCTAAAATCAGTAGCCCAGGTCAGGTAGTTTGGTAATATTTTGGCTCATAGGCAAGTGTTTTGTCTCTGCTAGGGCCTGGTAGGAAACAAGAGCTGTTTCTCAAAAGAAGAGTAAATACACACAGAAGATGGCAAAGTTTTGTTTCAAAATTCTAATGATTTACGTTGTGTAGTGAATTGAGGACATTCACCTACAAAAGCTGTCAAAAGCTCTATACAACATTCCTTCTGCCAGTGACCCTTCAAAGCACCAGAACAACTGCTTTGTCATATGGGCCCAAATCCCAGAGCATCTCGCCTGGCAACCTGAACTTGTTAGAGGATTATCTCTTACCCTGGGCCCCACTCAAACTGGTAGTCTTATAGATTACTTGGTAAATGGGTTGGATTAGGATGGTGTTTGGCATATGTTGCCTCCAAAATCCAAAGAGACTTATTTATTTTCCCCTAGTGGTAAGAGGACCCAAATGCAATAATTTTCCTTTACCTTGGAAGATATATATGTTAATAGGCTGAGACCATTAGATTCCTAGAAATTTCACCAGAGAAGTAAGATTAAACTTTTGTGGGATTTATTTTCCATACTGTAGCACACTTATGCCTTACTAAAATTTCTAGTGTAATTACAACTTTCTGCTTACAAGTTCCAATTAACATAATGTTATTAATGTAGTGGGTTAATTCGAAGTCTTAAGTAACAGAGATGTGAACAAGGTCCCGTGAATTGGACTAGGGAATAGAAAACTACAAACCATAAGCCAAATCCTGCCTGTGACTTGTTTTTATAAGGCTTATGAGTTAAAAATGGGTTCTACAGTTTGAAGAGTTTGCCAATGTCTATAAACCATGGCAACATCAATACATATTGGCTTCTCCATTCCTCAGGCAACTCACCTCCAAGGATCTTGTTTTACATTCTATGCCTCAGTCTCTCACTTAAGTTGTTACACACTAGACTTTGCTGTCACCAACAACTTACACCATCTCCATAATCTCCATCCCATGTCTCTGATCATTCATTCCTTCTCACTTCTTCTCATGTGAGAATAACGGCTCCCCTAACTGTCCTCTCACTCTCCAGCAGTATAATTTCTTTCTCCCAGATAATTCCCATTAGGATACACGTATTCTGCAATATCTTCCATCTTAACAATGAGTCCTTCTTGCTCCCACATGTCTTTCTAGATACCAGCCCATTTTCTCCTTGCTCTTTAGAGCACAGGTTGGCAAACTCCATAGATAGCAAATAGTCTAGATTTTGCTTATCACATGGTCTCTGTAGCTACCACTCAAGCCTGCTATTGCAGCTTCCAATCACGGCATTTATTTTGTAGGCTCCCATTTTCTGTTGGGTCTACTCAGGTTTTCATCTCCATAACTCTGGAAGAACATAAGTTATCAAGGGGAACAATGATCCCGATGCTTCTGGTTTTACTGGACAGTCTTAATTTCTCATATTACTTGCCCCAACAGCATTATTTGTCATAACTGTTTATTACGTTCACTTCCCGTATACCATTCTCCCTTGACTGTCTCTCTGTGCACTGGCTTCTCTCTCTGCTCGCTCATGTTCTCTCTCTCTCAACAAATCTTTCTCGTCTCCCAGTGTCTAAATATTGACTATGCCCCAGACATCAGTCTTAATTCATCTTCTCTTCTCAGTCTTCGCTTCCTTTAAACACCATCTATTTGCTTAACTCCATGGTTTATATTTCCAACCTGTACTTCTCTCTCAAGGTATCATCTAGTATCTTTATTTTCAGAATATATACAGAATTCAAATACTCCTTATTATCTCTACTGCCATTTAGCAATAAGTCTCTTATCATTCCTTGTTTGGATTACTGCAATAATTTCAAAACTGGAGTGCCTTCTTTCAACCTTGCCCTGCTTCCAGGGTTTATAAGTACAGCCTTGGCTATGATCCTTTTAAAACATCACTGTCCAATTCATGTCATTTGTCCTCTTGATATCTTCTAAATGTGTCCCTGCTCGCATGGAACAAAAATCAAAATTCTTACATTATTCTCCAGGGTCCTGGATTGTCCAACCCATGACTCTGACATCATCTCCTACCTACACCCAGTGCCTCTGTTCACTACCCTGAAACTAGATTCCTCGCTATTTTTCAAACAGACCAAACTAACTTCTGCCTCAGGTATTTTGCATTCTTCCCTCAAATAGCTTTACTACTCATTCTCTCACTTTCTCCCAGTCTCTGCCCAAAAGAAAGATTTGTGAGGGCTTCCTTGATCACCCTCTAAAACACTAATAGTCACCCCAGTCCCCACGTCAACAATGCTAATCTCTCTTACTATGCTTGGCTTTTTAATTCTGCACTGATGACTATCTGATGTGTTCTACATTTAGTAACTTATTTAATTACTATTTATCGTCTATCTTTCTGCAACTAGAATATAAGCTCTATGAGGGCAAAGACTTTGAGTTTTTTGGTGCACTGTTGTCCCCCTGGTTTCTAGAACAGTGTCTAGCACTCAAATATTTGTTGAGTGAATATTGTATGACTGAGTCTTTCTCTTGACTAATCTAATCCTTCTCTAGTCATTCACTGCAACAACAAAACTTCCAGCTGAAAATATTCAAAACCTCATAATACGCTCTCTTTCCTCCTCTCATTGCCTTGAAGGTCTCACAGCATCCAAGAACTTAGATTCCCTTCCCTTTACCAAAATATCATTGCAAACATTTTCCTAGTATCATTTCTGACTTATAATTCTATACTAGCCGGCCTTTATTACTAGTTCATTCTGTTGGTATTACATGATTTTATGGACACCCAGCCCTTCCATCAATTCATCTTCTCATGTACTGTTCAAGTATATTTCTAACCATGTGACTCCTTGGCTTGAGAACCTTAGATGACTCATCACTGATGGAAGTGCTTCTCAAATATTTTACAGTAAAGTGGCAGCTTTCCCCCAATTCATCACCGATATTTTTGTAAAACATAATTAAAAATAAATGAGAAATGGGCCTACAAATAGATCTCAAGTTTATGGTTAGATTTGGCAGATAAAACATTACACTTTAGTTACTATAATCTGGATGAAATAATAGTGAAAAACAAAAACATTTGAATGGCTTTGGTTATTGAAAATATAAGTACGGACAAGGTATGGAGAAAATCTTTATTATCTTCATAATTTTCTGTTGTTCTGTAATCAAAAATTAACAAAATAATAAAGGAAATAGCTAATCCCCCATTGAATGCTTATAAATATACTTTGAACAAATACTCATGTATGTGAATGTGTAAATTGTAATTGTGAAAAATTAGTTTGCTTTTGCTTCTTAACTCATGTAATCTAGACTGAACTGTGGCAACCCTACCTGTGGGGGATAATGTATATCTAAGTTGTTTCCAAGTTTCATTTTAACAATACTCACAGGCAAGAATGCAATCTTTCTGTATGTTATGAGACTAGAAGGAGAGATTTTCAAGCAAGCTCATGAAATTATTTTCTTTTCTTTTATTCATACTGAAGCAAATAATGGTATATTATAAAAAATACTTTTAATTATTTATTGGTAGCAAGTTCCATTCTTCTAATGTCACAGATAAATCTATCTTTTGATGAAAAAGATAAATCCTGTATTCATAAATTTCCTATTTGTCATTCAACTTTTGATAGAAAGTAAAACTTTTAAACTGTCCACAAACTTGTAGATTGTACTGTTATGACCTTTTATAAAGGTGCAAGATCAAGATCGTCAACTTTTATTAAAAATCATTGTTAAATTATGAAATATGTTAAAACAATCTGTAGAAACTCTGTTCTTACAAGGTTCTAATGTTTGCTTTTGCCCTTCAATTTTACCTTCTGTTTGCATGGGCACATTATGATGAATTTAAAATACCAAAGATATGAGAGAAACAAGCAGGTCTGGTTGTCCAATTAGCATCTTTTAAAAATATGGTTCCAAACTGGTGACTTCGCTTACAGAAACCCCAATAATTAATCTTACAGTTTAGACTTTTGAAACAAAGATTTTTCTTTTCAAAATCAATACCTCAGCAAAAATATCATTGTTCATGATCAGTTTCCATATTATCCCATAATAATGAAAACACCTTCAAATGCAACACATTAGGCTTTGTGTAACTCACAATTTTTACCAAGTTACTAAGTCACTGTTTAGTTTAGTTGATGCTATTTTTCATATCAAAACATTCTCAATAAAGGAAGCAGTTCATTGATTTATTTTCTGGTTCAAATTTCTTAATCTAGGTAACAGTTTAATAACGTTTTCCAGCCGGGCAAGGCGGCTCACACCTGTAATCCCAGCACTTTGGGAGGCCAAGTTGAGTGGATCACTTGAGGTCAGAGATAGAGACCAGCCTGGCCAACATGGTGAAATCCTGTCTCTACTAAAAATACAAAACTTAGCCAGGGGTGGTGGTGTACGCCTATAGTTCCAGCTACTCAAGAGGCTGAGGCATAAATCGCTTAAACCCTGGAGGGCGGAGGCTGGAGTGAGCAGAGATCACACCATTGCACTCCAGCCTGGGTGACAGAGTGAGACCCTGTCTAAAAAAATAAAAAATGTTTTCCTTGCATTGCAGCTGTGTCATCAAATGAATATACTCATATACAAAATAAGCACAAAACCACATTTACTAATATGAATCATGAGCTTGGACACTGAGGCAATGTGAGCTTACTGTAAAACTTTATGAATAATTATTCTCAAAGGCCATTACTTATTTCATCAGAGACTGCTGACCAGGAGTTCAGTTTTCACACATACTTGGAGCAGCACTGTTCTAAATGCCAAATTTGGACCTTCTCTCCTTTTTTACCCAAATGTCTTTTCTCCCTCCGTCTTCACTCTTTAGTACCTTACCTTGTGTTTCACCAGGAAAACTGAAGCAATCAGAAGAGAATTTCTGTCTTCCTCTATGACGTGCACCATCTATCAGTGTCAGCCTCTGTGCTTTCCCACTTGGTTTGTTACTCTCACCTAAGCCAGTCCCTGCACTAGCACACTAGATACCATCCCTCCTGCCTACTCAAGAACATCCCCCCAGCAATTCTCCCCTCTATCCTACTCCAAATTTTTTCTCTCTGTTGGATTTTTTTACATCATATAGAATCTGTTATCTCTCATTTGAAAGATCCCACACATACGCGCACGCGCGCATCGTTGTCTTCACTTCTTCCTCCAATATTGGCTTCATTTCTTTGCTTCTGGACAATAAAAGCCCTTGCAAGAGTTATCTATGTGCATTGCCTTCAATTAATCTCTTTCTATTCTCTCTCTTTTTTTTTTTTTTTTTTTTTTTAAGACGGAGTTTCGCTCTTGTTACCCAGGCTGGAGTACAATGGCGCGATCTCGGCTCACCAAAACCTCCGCCTCCTGGATTCAGGCAATTTTCCTGCCTCAGCCTCCTGAGCAGCTGGGATTACAGGCACGTGCTACAGTGCCCAGTTAATTTTTTTAATTTTTAGTAGAGACGGGGTTTCACCATGTTGATCAGGATGGTCGCGATCTCTTGACATCGTGATCCACCCGCCTTGGCCTCCCAAAGTGCTGGGATTACAGGCTTGAGCCACCGCGCCCGGCCTCTCTTTCTATTCTCTTTGAAGACTCTCCAACCAGGCTTTTCACTGCACCTCTCCAGAAGAACTGCTCTGAACAAGTTCACCAATGACTGCCACATCACTAGATTCAGTAGCCATTTCTCAGACTTCATCTTCTTGGAGGCCCAATTTGCATTATTAATATTTTGATAATCATTTCTGTTCATTCTCACTCCCTTGGTTATCTCATTCAGGTTCAAGGTTTCAAAACCTCCCTTATATGTCAATGACTTCTATTGTTACACCTTTAGCTCAGTCTCCTTCCTGATACCAGGCTTGTATCTCCCTACCCTACTTGCCACTCTCACTATTATGTTTGACACCCAGACCTAGTATCAGTGGATTGCAACACCATTCATTTAATCGATCAAGCCACAAGGTTTTCTTAAGATATTTTAAAATCATACTTCACATCCAATTTCTCAGCAAATTCTGGAGGTTTTATGTATAAAGACATCCAGAAAGTACACGCAGATGTACATTCTCACCACTTCTGCCACTACCAACTCGACCTCAGCCATGATGATGCTCACCTGGGTTACTACAACAACATCCTGAGAAGTCTCCATGTTTGTACCTTTGCTCTCCTCTGTAGTCCATTATCAATAACCCTCCAAAATGATTCTTTAAGAATGCAAACCAGTTCATATTACTCCTCTATCCAAAACCCTCAAATATCCCCTCATTTCACTGAAAGTAAAATTCTTGGATCTTAAAATAAAGCTCTGCCCTCTCTCTTAGGCCCCTGATCCTGTATTTTCCTTCTCTTCCATTCACATCTCAAGCCCTTGCAGCCTCCCCAACCACATACCAGCCATGCACTCTCTTTGGAGAATTTTCTGTTTCCTCCTACTGAAATGTTCCTCCTTCAAATTGTTGTTGTTGTTAGTTCTTTCACTTTCTTCAAGTCTTACCTCAAATACTGTCTTCTTAACAAAGCTGTTTCAACCCACTGATTAAATATGGAGGCTGCTCCTTCCTTCCCAGGCATCCTACTCACAGTTACTATATAAATGTGTATATTTACTATTTATTGTTTGTCTTCACCCAAATAGAATGTAAACTCCCCCAGGGAAAGGATTCTTTCTGTTTTCATTCTGTGACATATTTCAAGTGTCTAAAATTGGACCTGTTATATCATAGAACTCCATAAACATCAGATGGATGAATAAATGAACTAATGATGGAGAAATAAATTCTTTACATGAGACTTATACCTGAAAGGTCCCACAATTTCTCATTTTTATATGCTGTCTTGCATGTAATACAAGTTGGTAAACATCTGATTACCAACGGCATTGTGTACAGTTGGTAAATGTCTGTTGAGTGAAGGGATGGTAAATAAATCGGTTGTGTCAGTACCTGACAGTGGACCATTTTCTATGGTTTCTGTTGATAGAAATGGTTTATTTGCCTAATGGAGACTGCAAGTGACAAGGGAAATTCCATTTTGATTTAGAAGGGCCATGTTCATAAATTTGAGGAAATGGCATAACCAAGACAGACTTCAGAATAATTTTGCCATAATGATAATAACAATGATAATGGTGATGACAACAATAGCTCCCCTTTAGCAAGCATCTACTCTGTGTTAGGATGAGCTCTATCATTCAACTCTGACTAATGTCATTCAACTCTAATCCACTCAACTCTCTCCATCACCCTGTGAGGCAGTCAGTATTACTGAATGGTCTTCCTGACATTACAAAGGGGGAAAATGTTATGTTTGTCCGACGTCTCCCAGCTCTGATACGGCAGAGCTACACATTGACTCCAGGCAATCTGACCACACTGAATGAAACAGCAGGTTTTACATAAAATAATCCTGGGAAATGTATCATTTTCTTGGCAGATTACTCCTTTATTTCGGACAGGTACATGATAGGAACTTCCAAATTAATTTATCTAATTAATCTACTCTTTAATAGAAACCTTTAATTGAAAAGGTCTTTTGGTACTACTATGACCACTGGAAGTGTGGGTCTGTGGAACTCCAGACAATAGAGAGTCCCACTCAAATTCATGATGTTAAATGATACTAAGAAAACTACCAGTACTTAGTGTCATGGATATCAACATCTTCTACACTCCCTGAAAAATATGATTTTTGAAAAGTCTGCTAACTCACATTTTCACAACACTATAATTCCCATTAGTAGAATATTGAAATATCTATTATATACATTTATCTATGATTTTTCTATTAAGATATTATCTAAAAACATACCCAAATTACTAGTCAGTGGCTCAAAATTCAGAAACATCTTGCAAAAAATATTAATTGTAAACAAATAAATAAACCCTGGTGGGATAAATGATAAACTCAAGTAACTGATGGTTCACACATATCTTTTACAATGAAACATATAGTGAAGGATTCAAACACAATCAGAGAATCCAGTCAATTCATTGAGAAGAAAACCAGTCAACAGAGTAAGAGAATCATGCACAAATCCAGGCAAAATCATGACATTCAAGTGTTAGAAATATTTCTATTGCAATTATAACTTTTATCTTTTTTCATTTTCTTATGAATCTCTTCAATCACTAGCCAGAGCTTAGAGACAGCAAATACATTTTCAACATTAATCTTTGACAAAACTGACAAAAACAAGCAATGGGAAAGGATTCCCCATTTAATAAATGGTGCTGGGAAAACTGGCTAGCTCTATGCAGAAAACTGAAACTGTACCCTTCCTTAAACCTTACACGAAAGTTAAGATGGATTAAGGACTTAAATGTAAAAACCCAAAATCATAAAAACCCTTTGAAAAAAAAAACAAATCTAGGCAATATCATTCAGGACATAGGCAGAGGCAAAGACTTCATGACTAAAATACCAAAAGCAATTTCAACAAAAGCCAAAATCAATAAATGAGAGATATAATTAAACTAAAGAGCTTCTGCACAGCCAAAGAAACTAGCATCAGAATGAACAGGCAACCCACAGAATGGGAGAAAACTTTAGCAATATATCCATCTGACAAAGGTCTAATATCCAGGATCTACAAGGAACTTAAACAATTTACAAGAAAAAAAACATCAAAAAGTGGGTGAAGGATATGAACAGACACTTCTCAAAAGATGACAGGTCTGTGGCCAAGAAACATGAAAAAGAAAAAGCTTATCATTAGTGCTTATTATAGAAATTTAAATCAAAACCACAACGAGATACCATCTCACGCTGGTCAGAATGGTGATTATTAAAAAGTCAGGGAAACAACAGATTTTGGTGACACTGTGGAGCAACAGGAATGCTTTTACACTGCTAAAGGGAGTATAAATTAGTTAAACCATTATGGAAGACGGTGTGGCAATTCCTCAAGGATCTAGAACCAGAAATAATTTGACCCAGCAATTCCATTACTGGGTATAGACCCAAAGGATTATAAATCATTCTACTATAAAAACGCATGGACATGTATGTTTATTGCAGCACTATTTACAACAGCAAAGACTTGGAACCAACCCAAATGCCCATCAATGACAGACTGGATAAAGAAAAATATGGCACATATACACCATGAAATACTATGCAGCCATAAAAAATGAGTTCATGTCCTTTGCAAGACATGAATGAAGCTGGAAGCCATCATTCTCAGCAAACCAACACAGGAACAGAAAACCAAACACCGCATGTTCTCACTCATAAATGGGAGTTAAACAATAAAAATACAGGGACACAGGGAGGGGAACAAAAGATATTGGGGCTGTTTGAGGTGTGGGAGGCAAGGGGAGGGAGAGCATTAGGACAAATACCTAATGCATGAGGGTCTTAAAACCTACATGATGGGTTGACAGGTGCAGCAACCACCACAGCACATGTATACTTATGTAACAGATGCATATGTATCTCAAACTTAAAGTAAAATAAAGAAAGAAAAAAAATCACAATATTGAAGGTCTTTTTATACCTTAGGATTCATTACTAAGATTACTCAAATCTATAATCTTGTTCTTGAGCATAAGTTATATAGTGGCACAGGCCTTTTCAGAGGCCATAACTGTCCAATGAATCACTAAGCAGAGACTTTATGATCATTTATTAAAGTGTCAGAAGTTCACATTAGTGAAACAGATGGGTACTCGCTTTTCTTAGTCACACAGTGCTAATGTTTGTTGACTATCTGGTAGCCTAGTGCTTGTGTGCACCCTTTGAGTTACTGCAGGTGATAGAACCCCTACCTTCCTATCAGCTCTCAAAACAAATCCCCCCAAATTATCCTCATCATTTTTTCCATAGCTAGTATAAGAAAATGAGTAAAAAGAAATAAAAATCTAAACGTATCTTTAAGAAAGGTAGAAATCTCATTAATCTTTATTTATTTTCCTCACTAACATTGTTTAAGGGACCATCTCTTTTGGAGGTCTAAAAGAATTAAGATTAGGGCTTTCCAACATGCTAAGTGACATCATGCGTGATCACTTTTTCCAAAAATCAAGAGGTTGTTTGTATATACACTAGAACAGGAAACATACATACATTTGCTACCTTGATCTTAACCAAAATACCGAGAAGCAATCATACAAATATATTTCTCAACTAAATGTTTACCTCACTGCAAGCCAAAGGTCATGGAAGGATTGTTTGACATCTCAAAACTAAGTTTAGTTTTATGCCCAGTGAATTCCTATCTATATCAAATACAAATCAATTTCCAGAAAGTGCTTTAAGCATTTTAATAAAAATAATCAAAGAATGGTTCAGAGGTATATAAACACTATTTTGGAGTGTTTCTTAGCAATCCTATTGCTAGAAACACACATTTTAACAAATATTTAATACATTTTTAAAATACCACCTCTTATTGTAGAGAAAAGGTGTTCCTGAGCTTGTTCCTAATTAGCTGTGGCTAGCAGAGGTCTGGGGACAGGTGTATATACAGTAAGGCTGGAGAAGAAGGACTAGAAGTAAGAAACCCTTCCTTCCAGTCCACTTAACCAGTGCCTGGCTGCTGAAGCAAGAGCCCCAGCTATCCTCCGGAGCACTCATGTGTCAGGCTACTTCCTTCTCACTGCAAAGACAGGTCAGTGGCCCTGAATCATACAATTGAGAAGATGATTTATAGCTGCAGCTACTTGACTCTCTGACTCTTTTTTTTTTTTCTTGGTTGGGGGGAACTGGCCAAGTCTGTCATTTTTAACTCATCATTGTAAGAACGGACAACCATGGTGTAGCTGCTTTTGTGTATTGGGAGACTAGTACCGAAATTAATCAGAGGTACGACGGGGCATCTTTACCAGTGAAAAACAATACAGGGCGAGGGCGTCCGCATACTTACATTTAAGGGAGCATATCGTAGTGCAAATTGGGTCATCTCAGGAAATATAAAAGCATTATTCCTCTGAGATTTGAAAAAAATGTAATTACTTCTTCCACCAAGCATGATTCTTTTCAATAACCTTCATTTTTGTCCCCTGGAAATGAAAAGAGGTTTCTGTTAAAAAGGCATTTCCTCTGACTCTGTGTCCTTGAGCCGCACAAAATGTAAACCATTCCCTCCCTCCTTCTTTTGAAGAAAAAGGGGGCTTCAATCTTTCCTTCTGAACACGGTCCATTTAAATAAGGAGATGGAGTCCCATCTTTTCCATCAGCCCCATTGTTTGACTTGTCAGTAATAACACTTGAGCTGAAATTGTACAGGCGTCCCGCTAATTTAGTAATTATTGACATGGTGCTGAGCAGGAAATGATAGCAAACAGAAAGAACAGTTAAGGAGAGATGAAATAAAAGATGTTCATATCATTGTTGAATAATGGTTGAGATCATTTTGTGCTTTAAGTAGGCCCAAGACACCTTTTCCCATTTTCCTGACACATTTATAATTTATGCTTTGTAATAGTTCCAAATATTTTTAGGACACTGGACTTTGTTTGAGAATCTTACCAGACTGAATGTGAGTCACGCAGCACACACACAGAGGAGTGGATGAGGTGACCTGTCTGTAGCCTCTCATTTAGGCAACAGCCCCTTTCTCTTTGGCCTGCCTCTCCTCCTTTTGAAATTTACATTTCTATTTATTGTGTCTCAGCTTTAGCTAAGATTTCTATTGCCAGGCTAGGCAATGTGACCCATGCAGTTACAGGTGTAGATGGCGTTCATTTGCATATTTCAAATCTGGACGCCTTGCTTAGTCATAAGACTTTCCCTAATAAGCATAGATTGGCTTATTTAAAGGAAGTGATCTATTTGTGCATTATCAGAACTGCTAGAGCAAAGGACATGTGTGTATGTATCATATGCACATGCGATGACAAACCCTGAAAAAGCTGAAACAGGACTATACAAATTTTGAAATCATATGTTGGGATAATATGAATATTGGCTCTGTGAAAATACAGCACATTTTTTCTAATTCTGATATTAGAGAATAAGAATGACACTTTTTGTATGAGGTTACCATGTAATAAGGCATTTACCATTAGGTAATGATTACCTATCAGAACATAATTTGTCAATGCTAGCAAACAAAAGACAAATGTGTTACACAAAGTACTACAGTGACATTATATTTTTCTTAGAAATGAAAAAAATGTAATTTAAAACATAGTATTAACTTTTAGGGTTACAGATATACAGTATGATCCAAATATAGAAGACAAATAGGCATAATACAAACCATGGGAAAGACAGAAACCTCAATGTCTTAGAGGGCTGGGATGTGGGAAACTGTGGATGTGATGACAATGATGATGATAATGCTTTTAATCACTAAGAGAGCAACTAGATGAGCTGATCACTATTTTTTTTTAGACAGAGCCTTTCTCTGTTACCTAGGCTGGAGTGCAGTGGCACAATTTCGGCTCACTGCAACCTCTGCCTCCCAGGTTCAAGCGATTCTCCTGCCTCAGCCTCCAACATAGCTGGGACTACAAGTACTTGCCACCATGCCCAGCTGATTTGTTGTATTTTGAGTAAAGACAGGGTTTCACAGTGTTCGCTAGGATAGTCTCGATCTCCTGAACTTGTGATCTGCCTGCCTCAGCCTTCCAATGTGCTAGGATTACAGGTCTGAGTCACCTCACCTGGCTGGCTGATCACTTTTATGTACCAAGTGCCATCTGCAGCACTTTGCATGGAGTAACTTATTCAGTTTCTCCAAGAAAACATGGTATTCACATTATAACAAGGAGTAAGCTGAAGCTTAGAGGGAAGCTTCACAATGTGGTCCAAAGTCTAGTCATTATTGGCTTTTTATCTTTCTGATTCCTGAGGTAGAGCTCTAAAACACTACCGTACATCGAACCTTTGAATTTTATTGTCTTCTTCCTTTTCCTGTTTTTTCTGTAGTTGAAATTATTCCTATAAAATTAAGCAAAACACAATTTTTTAAAAGACAGCCAAGCATGTATTTAGACAATAGGTCACATGGTGTTTTGCAGGTACATGCTATAGCCTAGTCCCTTATACTAAAAATATCATTCTCTTCTGTAGTCTTTACCTTAAAAAAACTTCCATTGAATGTCTAAATCTGGTAATACTGGAGAAATAGTTTAAGCTACACAGGGCAAAACCAGTAGAGATGTGAAGGCACACAAAAAACTTACTAATATGTAAAAAATAACACCTCGATAGAAACAAAACCTTTCTTAGCTAAATACTCTTTTGAAAGAATCACATAATGACTATACGCAGGTAATTGTAAAATGTTCACATTCCATCCAAAAAATATACGCTTAAGCCAGGTGGCAACTGCTTGTAGTCCAAGCTACTTAGGAGGCTGAGGCTAGAGGACTGCTTGAGCCGGGAGTTCAAGTCTGTAGTGCACCATGATTGTGCCTGTGAATAGCAACTCCAGCCTGGACAGGGTAATGCAATCAAGTCTTAAAAAAAAGCACTAATAAAATTCCTTAGAAATTGTGTTGTGAAATACATTGTTTCTATAATGTTCTGCGGAGTTGTCAGGCAGTGCAAAATCAGCACAGAGGGAAGTGTCCTTGCTTTCATTTGTCTCTACCACTAAGAAGAAAACTTTCTCCGCCTTAAAATTTTATTTATTAGGGCTACCGAAGCTATCCAAACACATATACCTTTCTCCAGGAAGTGTAATATGTACTACAGGCGAACTAGGTAAAAACTGTTAGATGTCATTACATGAACATCCATACATATATATCCATATATGTAATGTATATCAACTGTATATATATGAACATATATATATCCATATATGTAATGTATATCAACTGTATATATACGGATATATATATCCATATATGTAATGTATATCAACTGTATATATATATGGACATATATATATCCATATATGTAATATCAACTGTATATATACGGATAATATATCCATATATGTAATGTATATCAACTGTATATATATATGGACATATATATATCCATATATGTAATATCAACTGTATATATACGGATATATATATCCATATATGTAATGTATATCAACTGTATATATATGGACATATATATATCCATATATGTAATATCAACTGTATATATATGGACATATATATGCATATATGTAATGTATATCAACTGTATATATATGGACATATATATATCCATATATGTAATGTATATCAACTGTATATATATGGACATATATATCCATATATGTAATATCAACTGTATATATACAGATATATATATCCATATATGTAATGTATATCAACTGTATATATATGGACATATATATATCTATATATATATATCCATATATGTAATATCAACTGTATATATACGGATATATATATCCATATATGTAATGTATATCAACTGTATATATATATGGACATATATATATCTATATATATATCCATATATGTAACATCAACGGTATATATACGGATATATATATCCATATATGTAATGTATATCAACTGTATATATATGGACATATATATATCCATATATATGTCCATATATGTAATATCAACTGTATATATACGGATATATATATCCATATATGTAATGTATATCAGCTGTATATATATGGATATATATATCCATATATGTAATGTATATCAACTGTATATATGTGGATATATATCCATATATAATGTATATCAACTCTATATATAATGTATATCAAATGTATATATATCCATATATGTAATGTGTATCAACTGTATATATGTGGATATATATCCATATATAATGTGTATCAACTCTATATATAATGTATATCAACTCTATATATAATGTATATCAAATGTATATATATCCATATATGTAATGTATATCAACTGTATATATGTGGATATATATCCATATATAATGTGTATCAACTCTATATATAATGTATATCAACTCTATATATAATGTATATCAAATGTATATTTATCCATATATGTAATGTATATCCATATATATACTATATACACTATATATATATCCATATAATATATATCCATATAAAGTACATCAGTTATAGCTCTGAATATGTGCATATTACCCATGGGATTCCATGACATTTTGTTCAGATTTCAAGGTGTGCATGACCTGTGGACTCCTGCTGTATGCATGAGTTATGAACAGAAATCATACTTTATGTCATCTGACTTTGTACTTACAAAGCCTAGTATTATTGGCTCCTGACAGCCCGTCTTGCACTGGGAACTTCTGAAGGACAAAGATCACATTTTTGTGTGAATATAGGAGCTGACAAAAGAATACTTTCATTTGGAAGGAGGAGACTTGTTACTAGGACTGAGAATGAATTTGAGGATGACAGCAGGAGTGGTTCATTTACCATTTTGGCACATGCAAGTTTAACTCAGAATACACCTTGAGACATATTCCTATAAGCTTATAGTGACATATTTGACTTCATGGAGTTGACTTCATGGAGTCTTCCACATTAGAGCTATGAAAGTCTAGTTTCTGCTGGGCGCTCATCACAGCAGAGGCATGCAGTGCTCCCCACTGCTTCTGCTGCAACTCCACCCAGGATTCACTCTCCCACCCTGTGTTGCTTATATTATCCTCTGACAGGTGAGGCCCACAGCTGTGACTAGACACAATGACCAGAGCTAGTTAGGTCAAATGTGAACAAGCATCTGCAGCTGATGCATCGGCTGGTTGGAAACCTACTGCCTGCCAGGCCTAAAATAAAACTATGAGTTGGTTAATTAGATCAGTGGGAGTGGGGAATAGATGATAGATGGGTTGGAGGAATAATGGCAGGTGGCAGAAAGAAACTGGGTTATAAAGTTCAGGATCATATGCAATAGTTCACTTTGGACAGGATGCAGTCACTAACTGATGAAAAGTTTTAATGCCTCAGAGGCAAGTTTATTTTCACTTGTGTTAAAGTCTAACTAGATGCTTCTAGTCTCGGGGTAGCTTTCCTCCAGTGGTGGCTCACGGACCAAAGATCAGAGCTTCCCCTTTGTGGCTTGGCCATCTCCTAGCATGAGGGCTCCACTTCACAAAAGCCTGAGCTCTGAAGCTGCCACTTCTTTTCAGATTCCATGACCGAAACACATCATGAGACCCCCCTTAACAGCAAGGAAAGCCTGGAAATTAGTAGGGCTGCCTGTATGGGAAGACAAACAGATTTCTGGTGACCTGCTACAGACACAAGCCAAGTTATGTTCAAGGTAGAGCTTTATGAGGGACAAAGAGATGGCTGAGTTGCTCAGAGAAGACAAAAGAGCAAAGTCCTAAGACCACAAACCTGTCTGGATTCCACTGTCTTCATTCTTACTTTCTTAAAATTCTCACAATATTTTTCACTGTATGCCACTCTTTAATTGAGCTAGCATAAGTCTTAACCATACATTTTATAAATCTATTGTCATAATCTGCATTCTTCCTGAATGTTCAAGCCAGAACTGAGAAAAGTGAAAATGGAGACCAGGATGCTACTGAAGCATGAATTCCTTCCATGATCCCCTCAGTAGAATTTAATGATATAAAAGGATAGCTTCTACCATGCAACGTTTAATTCTTCCTCGATTTCATTTATCTTTTTACCCAAAACTAGTATTTTCCAACTACTTCTCTTAGAATCTCTGTAAGCTACCGACATGTTAGCAACTCACTTTGGTCATATCATGGGCCAACGCAGCAGCGCGCTCTCATGATTGTGAGCCTCATTTAACTAAAAATAGCAAGGGAAAGGCTGAATTCTGAAGCATTTCTCTCATTCCCTCTAGCTGAATGGAAACATTTTCACTCAAAGAACAGCTCCTCTTGCCTTATTGCAACATAGAGGACTCAATCACATTTTCCCTTGAGGCTGGCAACAATTAGAAACTAGCTGCCTTAAGACGGTATTCACAGTTATTCACAACAAACACAAATCGGGGCTTTCCACTGAGACAGGCAGGGTACGCCACACAGACAGCAGGACTCAAGGATAACCGCTTCTTTCAGTATCCATACCTTTGAAATGAGCTTGGCTGTTAAGACTAATGCCTTCAGTATGATTCAGTCAGTTTCATCCTTCACTGCTTTTATTTTCTCCTTAAAGACCCTACCAGTCAGTTGTGCCCGCTGATCAGTTGGGTAGAAGTTGGGAGATACACATTGTTTGGGAGAAGATCATAATTTAAGGAAAAAGCCTCAGAGGAATGAAATGCCAGGTATTTCCATTTGCAAGCATTCCCAGGCTCTCTCCCTTTGGAGAACTTCCCTTTCTCTCACCTCCTCCATATTATTATAACACTGCTTCAGATATTTAGACATGTTTTGTTTTAATACCAAATGACTTTCTTTTTTTCTATTTGTTTTCTAACCAATCTGATATTCCAAGGCAACAATAAGAAACGGCTTTGTTATTGAATTGGGAACAAAGGATACAGTGGAGAAGCATATTAAAATGTTCAGAAAACCCTAAACTGAAATCTGTTCACTAAGCCACCAGCTGTCACTCCTCTCCTGGCTGCGGTGCACTACCTATCTGGAACTGTTGCCTCGCACTCATCGTCCTGACCCTACGGTATATCGGCTCTGATGTTTTCTTCGAAAAACAGGTTTACCCACTCTCCCCCCAAATTACATCTAAACCTACTCTACACGTGCTGTCGTTCTCAATTACATTCAATGTTCTTCCTTTTCAATCCATTTTAAAATGGACATTTGTAAGAAGTGGCAAGACAATCTATTTAAGAATAAAAGTCAAAGAATGAAACTAAATGACCACAATAGGAATCATGAATGTGGAACGAGAATGTTGACTTGAGTACCTAGAGTTCAATCAGAAATTAAAAATCGTTAAAATGTGGTGTTTGGGGTGATGAACTCTGTTTCAAATTACAAGAAGCTGTGTCTGGCGTGTTGGAATTGTTTTCTAATCTTAATTAAATGCTAAAGTTGAGATTTTTCAGAAGGATAAAAAGTCTTTTTAGGAAACCATTACTGATCCTGGTATTTCAGTGACCCCCATACACTCACTCAGTGTTGGCAACATCTAGCAACCTTTTCGGCCTGCTCAGGAGAGAAGCCAAGGATTAAACTGGCCATGAAGACTCTCTTTTCTTCCTCAACTCACCGCTGGGAAGCGACATACTCTGTAAGTTCCCGTATCTGGCCAAGAGGGGACAGGGTGGTAGGGTGGGCTGCTCAGAGCTGAGCCACACTCACACTGTGGATAAAAAGACGTCCGTCTCCAAAACTGCCAACTTCGCTTCTTCCACCACCGCTTGGCTCCCCGTAGTCAACGTGCATGTGATTCCTATTAAAATCCTCTTTCCTTAAAGCAACAAGGGTTTCAGCGTAGAGAATAAGATATCTGACCTTTGGAGCCCATGAGCTCTCACTGCTAGATAGATTCACTGAATCAACTATCAGCACACAGGCCCTATCAGCGAAGGAGAGAAACTTCGTGCAGCATTAATCAAACCTGAAATGTTATTTTTAAGGTGTCACGAAATCCACGTTGACTGACTGGTCCTTTTAATCTTAATTTTGAACAGTTGCTACTCCAATTAAATTCTACCACCTAGCATTTTCAAACAGCTCCTGGTTGTTTCCACAAACTCCGTTAATGGACAGCTGTTTCTGACAGCTCCCTGATTTGCCAGTGCTGTGTTGGCTGCCGGCACAGGAGGCCCGTTCTGTATTCTGCTGCTGGCACCGGGGGATATGCAAATGAACACATGAATCAGTTGTCACCACCACAGACACCGTGCAGGGAGACGATCAGAATGTGTGGGGAGCTTAGTTGGCTGCGAGTGAGGGGAGAAGAGGGGGGCGAGCGGAAAGCTTCGGTTTCTTGAAGTGAGTTTTCTTTTCTTTTTCTTTTTTCAAGTGTCTCCAGTTATCTTCCCTTTGTGGCATTCATTAGATTTCAGTTCAGGAGAGTGCACTCTGTTCCTCGCCAATCACCAACAGAAGCACTGAAAGTTCGGGAACGATAGAAACATTTCAGGTAAACACCATTAGAACGTTGGTAGCACAGGCAGAATATGATATGCACTTCCGTTTCCCAAATATTTCCCCATCTGAAGTGGGTGAGGGAATGATGAGGACAAAACAAAACTTTTGTTTCCCATACGGATGTACTCAAGAACACTTGGCTTGGGTTCCCAAGCCCGGTTATAAGTGCTCCGAATTATTTCCAGCAAGTCATGCGGAGCTGCTCCACCCACCAAGCTGAATGCTCATACACATGGTGTGAATACGTTAAATGAAGAACGGAGTGAGTGAACACCAGCCCCAGGGGCTCCCGTCCTGTCCTTCAGACCTTGCCAATATACTAAACAATAGAGAAACTGTCTGGGAACAGTGGCTCACGTCTGTAATCCCAGCACTTCCGGAGACTGAGGCGGGCAAATCACAAGGTCAGGAGTTCGAGACTAGCCTGATCAACATGGTGAAATGCATGTGGTGGCGCATGCCTGTAATCCCAGCTACTCAGGAGGCTGAGGCAGGAGAATTGCTGGAACCTGGGAGGCAGAGGTTGCAGTGAGCAAAGATCATGCCACTGCACTCCAGCCTGGACAACAGAGAGAGACTCGGTCTCACAAAAAAAAAAAAAAAAAAAAAAAAATGGAGAAACATTTTTCCTCTTGAGTTATTTAGTATTCAGTCAGGGAAGTAGTTCCACTTGGAGTGATACAGACTGTGGGAATTACTATAAGGGCCGGATCTTATGACTTAAGATGTGGTGGTGAGGCTCTGGTCACTGCAGCTCAGTAGGACCTATAGCTGGGAAGAAAACCTGGACGTAAAGTGGTGACCGCAAGGACACATTTAAACCCATGAGGACATACTGGAACTCACAGAGACAAATGGAAACACGTGAGCACAAATTGGTTTCTGTCTCTCATTGCTTGCAATTTTGATGGCACAGGAGATATGAAGAAGGGGTGACACCCTTGGCCACATTTCTGAACAGGACTTGGCCTAAGACTTGAAGAGACAGCAGGAGCTGCAGTAGAGGGGGCCCAAATGGCTGCCCCTACCAGCAAGAAGAGCCAGCGGGTCACTGACAACATGCCGCAGGTCTGGTGAGGCTGGGAGCCCTACTCCAACTCTCTGAGCCTTAGGACAGCTGTTTTACTTCACCTGCCTAGTCATTCACAAATTCCTCTGCAGCCAACCTTCACTCAAACCATAACAGGAAGGCAATTCTGGAAATCCTGTTTCCAGATCTGCTGGGTTGACCCTTAGAAACCACCACAGCTCTATACCCAGTTCCACTTGGCCTTGAGAATCCAATGTGACATTGTCTACTATGTGTTCCATACATCAGTGGTAGTACCAAGCACAGTACCTGGAAGATGGACAAAGAAGACAGGGAGAGCTAGAGTCAGTCATGGAATCAAGTGGTGAAATTACAGGATGGTCTGGAGTGAAATATGGTTAAACATGTACCACTGCTCAGGGATCAAGGAGCAAATCAGTATCACATATTGATTTTATTGAAATACTCTTAGAAGTCCTGCAAGATGGGGAAAGCTAACCAGGGCCAGGTTTAGCACAGGTACAAAGAATGAGAAAGATAAAATATTATGATCTCGATTACACCTGGCTAATACATATTATCTGAGAATTTATGTGCTTTCTATCTAAAGAGAAATGAATACAGACTTCATTTCTATGTTGGTTTCACATTGGTATGTCTAAGCTGATTTAAAACTGCAAATGTTTCAGAATGTCTTGATATAAGGGAGACCTCAGATATGTTGAACAAGACAGCAGAGGCCAGAAGGAATCAGACACTCTCATCAGGGTTAATTCAAAACATTTGTGGGTCTTGTGTTGTTACTCATTATCAACAGACTGCTTATAATTCCCCTTAAATCTAAAATAGGTTTAGAGTTCAGAACAGTTAATTTTTACTTATGTTTTGGATCAAGACACCCAAATTTAAACTTATTTAATAATAAAATTAACCAAAGGATGATTGATCCTAATGGCCTTCTGGAAACACACACAGAAACCACATAAACTACAGAAATACACACACAAACATATGTAAATACATATACACATACAGAAACTATAAATGGAATTCCTATCCACCAGAGCCACCCTCACCCTCTGCTTCCAGCCCAGCAGACTTGTTGCTTCTGAATTGTTCTTATAGACATCTCTCTATACATATACACACAAATATACACATCTATGTATATAAACATATATGCACACATATACTTGTGTGTATATTTTTTCTCTTTATAACAGAGAATTTTGACATATTCATTCTCTTGTAATTAGATTGAACACCTTTCCATATCAATAATAATGAAAATATCTCATTCTTTTTATGCATTTCACGTTGTCTATTTATCATAATGTATTTAACTGTTTCTTTTTTGATGGGCACTTAGGTTTTTAGCCCCCTTTAAAAAAATAGCATTCCATCCTAAAAGATTCCTGGTGACATCTCTTCTTTCTTGCTTAGTATTTTATAACTCGTGCATTGGATTCCAGGGCATGAGAGAGAACCTACGCCCTTTACACACCTGACGAATGAAGAGAACATTAACTTGAATGCATCTCTCATTCCATAAATGTTAGGGCTATTCGCTTCTTTCTTCTCACTCAGATCAAGATGATACGATGAAGATAAGGGCCTGCCTTCATAGACTTGGCCCACTGCTGAGCCCACTGCACCTGAGGAAGCCAACGATTATTTTTCTTCAGCTCTATATGGCATTGTCAAAACAGATTTCTAAGTTTCAAAAATACCTTAGAAATTGCTTCATGGCCATAATAAAATTTATTTATTTTGAAACCGTTAATTAGATTCATTGGTTGATGTGGACCCAGTGATCAATACAGTTTCCACAATGAAGAATTCTTCACTCTTTCCAGGTTTATAAGAAATGCTATTTGATACTTCTCACCTCTAGATTCTTCGCATAAACATCACTTTATGCTAAAGGGTTCATTCTCCTGGCCAGAATACTCCTCTCTAAGAAATAGCTCATAAAACAAGATGAAAGCTAACATTCTGCAGCCACTAGTCCATCATTTTCTTCATTGAAGGATTGTGTAGGTTTGCACTTCGTCTCTTGATCATTTAGCAGTCAGTGCCAACAGCAGAATTACTTGTTTCTCATCAGCAAGGTGTCCTTCAGCTTTAGCATTTTATTGCACCCTGATCATGCTCTTCATAAGAGGACTCAGAACTTCCCATTAGTAGGTGGCTTAGTATAACCCAGCCCACGAACCAGGTGCTTCTGCCTGGGAAACTATATAACATGTGTCAGGTATGTTCTATTACTAACTACCAGCGCCCTCTTGAAAAATTTACTTCTTGTTGAAATCCATGGTCTAGTGAACATAAAAATATGACAGCCATCTCATCATGGCCTATAGGACTTTTATAAAGACAATCTTATCAGATCTCTAGAATGAAACTTTAATTAGAGTGATTCTCCTATCCCTTATCTTTCTCATATTATCATAACTCCTTGTAATTCTGGAAAGAGAGATTTACCACGTCAGTGTTGTTAATGTTTGTTTGTGTCCCACTGTAGATTGTAAGCTACTTGCTTATCATGTGTGGCCTAGATAATGATGAAAGAAACAAAGAAAGGATGAAAAGAAAAGGAAAGGGGAAGGAATAGGAGGAGGAACAAAAAAGGAGAAGGGGGAAAAGGATGGAAAAAGGAAACACCTTTACAACTGCATGCTGTGAAGAATTACAACTTAAATAAAATCAAATGAGATAATTATATATTTGAATGTACCAATCATTCCACCAACATGCAATCTATTAATACTATACAGTCTATGCCAAGTGTAATGCTGCAAAAAAAGGAATGACTCATAGGACTCGATGGTTCATAATATTTAAAAATAGGAGTATTTCATCAGTTAACCTGGTGTTCTCTTGAAGGGAGCTGATGGGCATGATTGATCTTTCATAAGAAGCCCCAGAGTTACCCATCTCCTTAATCAAGCACATAACCTGGTGCCTGCAGCTGGCAGGTTCTCAGTAAATATTAGGAGAATAAATGCTTAGGTCAAGGAATTCTCACAGCTGCCTTTAATAAGCCTATACTTTCTGCCCATGGTCGTTAGCAGTATATGATGCTGGTAATAAAAATAAAAAACTATAGAAATAAAAAGTTAAAATATTTAAAACTATATTAATAATCCAAAGGAAGATAAAAGTGGATAAGGAGTGATGTGATATCAGTATCACTGGAGCACACAGAGGGAAGAATGGCATTGGATAGGATAGGTTCTGAAGGGTCAGATGGAACAGAGTTTGTATCATGACTGCTTGTATTTATTTATATTATTTTAATTTATATTTATTATTCTTCGATTTAGTTAATATATTTACTTGGGTGAAGTGGGACATTTAATGATTCTGTGTGTGTGCCAAGCCTGAAGGTATTTATTGACAGAACCCCAAAGCAGAAGAATAACTGGTGATACACAAATGACTTCTGACACACAGAAGTCAAGCATCAAGATGTGGTAGGGGGTGGATTTGGACAACTTTTAAATGCATCTTATTTTACTTGGCCATTTTTTAAATTACAAAATTAAAAGAAGACAAGCATTTCAGTTGGAGTATTACTATTCTCATTTTATGGAGGGAAACTGAAGCTCAGAGTGTTTCCTTAAGCTACCTCGAAACACAGTTGAAGAAAGTGGCAGCTCCAGTTGCTATCTCATGCTGTGTATGTTCGCATCTCCTCGGTCTATAGATGAGAAAACTGAGGCCCGGAGCAGGGAAAGATGGGAAGAATACAGAATGGCTGTCCAGTCCGATGGCCCTGCATTTCCAATCCTGCCGCTACCCTTTGCAGGCAGTGTGAGCTCCGACAAAAACAATTAACCTCTTTAAACCTCCATAGATTCTAAACGGTGTATTTTTAATTGGCTTGTTTAGCGTTTCCTAAAATATATCCCTTTGGAACACTTGTTCCATCAGATGTTTAAAAGTGTTAAAAAAAAAAATGTTTCAGTGGTCCAGTAAGTCTTGGAAACACCGGTTTAAAACAAAGTTAAGCAAGTCCCTATACTGCAAAATCTTCAGAGCCTCGAAAATGCTAATTGTTTAAAAATCTCCAAGGGACTTGAGAATGAACAGGAAGCATCAATGTTTTAAACAAAACAGTTTGGGAAGTCACGTTTTATGTGTTCCATCTCATTGTATTGTTTCTTAATGTTTCTAAAAGGTGAGGTTTTTTTAATCATTTAAACATCTTTTCAATTTTTTCATAGATAACCACTACAAAGATTACAATACGGAACATCCCTCCCCGGAGAAGTTCCCTACCTACTCTTTCTCTGTCATCTTCCCTAAAAGGAGCCGATATTCTGATTGCTATCACTTTGGATAAGTTTTGTCTACTCAAGAACTTTATGTAAAGGAAATGCAAGTATATAGAGAATATTTCAGTGTGCCTGGCTTTCTTAGCTGTGTTTCTTTTTGTTTGTTTTATTGTTACTACTTGGGGCATTTAACCAGTTTATCGAGGAGCAAAATTGACATACACCAAACCACACTTATTTAAAGTATATCATTTCAGAAGTTTTGACATATGCTGACACCTGTGAAATAATCATTCATAATCAAGACAATGAACCTATCCCTTGGCCAAGAGTTCCCTCCCCAACGCTTGGCAAGTCCCTCCCTCCTGCCTGCTCACCCCCATCATCACTGAGCAACCACTGTTCTACATTCTGTCACTATAAATAGGTTTGCATTTTCTAGAATTTTACACATATTAAATGATACATATACACTTTTTCCTAGTTTCTATTACTCGGAATATATTTTGTGATTCATCCATGTCACTGCATTTATTAATAGTTCATTCTATTATTTAGTAACATTATGTTATGTGGATAAATCCTAATTGGTTTATCCATTCACAAGTTAATGCATACCTGAGTTATTTCCAGCTACTGTTACAAATGACGCTGCTCTGGACAGCTATGTACAAGTCTTTGAATGGACATGTGCTTTCATTACTCTTGGGTAATGTCTAAGATAGAAATGGCTGAATCATATGGTATATACGTGTTTTACTTTTTCAAAAAGTGCTAATGCATTTTTCCAAGTGCTAACGGCATTTTACATTCTTAGCAGCAATGACTAAGAATTACACTTTCTCCACCTCCTCTCTAAGACTTAGTATAGTCAGTTTTTTGTTTAATTGTAGTCATTTTAATAGGTGTGTAGTATCTCTTCATGGGTTTAGTCTGCTTTTCCCTAATGACTAACAGTGGTGGGCATCTTTTCATGTGCTTATTTACTTCATTTAATTTGGTGGGACATGTGTTCAAATTTTGTGTCCATAGTTTTATTCCATTTTTTTTTCTTATTGAGTTTAGAGACTTCTCGATATATTCTGCATACAAATTTTTTATGAGTTACATAATTTGAGATCACTTTCTTATAGTCTGTAACTTATTTTTTCAATATTTGAATGGTGTACTTTGAAGAACAGAAACTCTGAATTTTGGTGAAGCCCAATTTATCAATGTATATTTTTCTAGATTATGCTTTTGTGTCATAGCTAAGAAACATTTGCCTAACTCCAGGTTATAAAGATTCATACTATATTTTAGAAATTTCATGGTGTTAGAATGTACTTTAGCTCTTTTATACATTTTTAGTTATATATATATGCTGTAAGGTATGCTTAGAATTTCATTTTTGCTTATAGATTTCTAAATGTTCTAGTATCACTTATTTAAAAAGATTATTATTTCTAAACTAAACTGTTTCTTCACCTTTGCTGAAAATCATTCGTTTTCCTATAAATTTAGTGGAAAATTTCTGAATTCTCTTCTCTTCCACTGACGTATTTTTGTATCTTTGTATCAGTATTACATTGTTTTGATGACATATAGCTTTATAGATTTTGAAGTCAGGTAGTGTTAATTCTCCAACTTTGTTCTTCTTCAAATTGTTTTGGCTCTTCTTAGTGCTTTGAAGTTCTATGTAAATTTTAGAATCATCTTTTCAAGTCCTACAAAAATCCTATGAGACACAGCATGGGATTGTGTTGAATCTGTAAATCGCTTTGGGATAAATTGGCATCTTAGCAATATTGAGTCCTTCCGCGATAATCACAGTGTATTCATTCCTTCTTTATGCCTTTGTTAATCTGTCTCAGCTGGGTTTTTTAGTTTTGATTGTATAGGTTTTGCACACCTTTTCTCAGATTTATATCTAAGTATTTCATAGGTTTCTAATATTACAAATGGTGTTATTTTTATCTCAATTTCCAATTGTGGTTAGAAAAATTCATCTGTCTCTTCATACATCACATATCTGTTCACTATCTTAGCATATGCTGTGTGCTCATAATTACACTAGATTTTGAGGAGAATGGGGAAGAAACATAGATTGTAAAATTACGATCCCCTTTTCCAAAAGTGATCTATTTATATTACAGTTTTATTTTAAATATGATCTATTTGGAAAGATGGGCCTTAACCAACAGAAGAACATAGGTAATCATCCCAGGCTATGGGTATCAAAATAAAAATTGGGGAGTATAAATATTTTCTACCTTTAAAAAGATAGATAAATTTTATTAAGTACTTAATCTGTCCTAGGCACTGGGCTGCTAAGCACTTCACATGCTTTTTCTCACCTGTCTTCACATAAATTCTAGGAGATATTTGTCCATTATATCTTTGAATCATAGAAAAGGAAAGTGCATGCATGGTCTTAATTCAGAATACTTCCAGGAGTGGTAATTTTGTGAGACCTGTAGTTGAGTAAAATGTAATGAGGGGGATTTTTCTTGGAATAAAATTTAAAAATCCAAGAAAGAAATCTCAGAAGCAGACAGGTTCCTAATCCTAGACTACAATGTGAACTGAACACTTTGCATGTTAATCTCAAGAATGTACTTTATTTCTCAGTTAGTGATCATCTTGGAATTTCCTATATTTTTTAATATTTGTATAATTTTGAAGCTTATAGATGCTTTCATTTTATTGTGGTATTAGTAGCCTAGGGTTGCCATAGCAAAGCACCACAAACTGAACTGCTTTTATAACAGAAACTGATGGTATCACAGTTCTGAAGGCTGGAAGTCCAAAATCAAAGTGTCAGCAGGATTGGTTGTCTCAGGACTGTGAAAAGAAACCTATTCCATGCCTCTCACTTAGCTTCAGGTGGCTTACTGGAAATCTCTGGCATTCCCTGGCTTGTAGAAATATCTACAGAACTCTGCTGTTATCTTCAAATGATATTCTCTCTGGTGAATATGAACCCAGAGTTCCCCCTTTCATGAGAACATCAGTCACACTGGGCTAGTGGCCCACCCTACTTCAGAACGACCTCACCCTACCTAGTTATGTCGGCAACGGCTTTATTTCCAAAGAAGGTACAGTCTGAAATAATGGGGGTTAATACATTAACATATGAAATTATTCAACCCATAACACATGCTTTAGAAGATCGTTTTGTTTGTTTTTTTTTTTTTTTTTGAGACGAAGTTTCGCTCTTGTTACCCAGGCTGGAGTGCAATGGCGCGATCTTGGCTCACTGCAACCTCCGCCTCCTGGGTTCAGGCAATTCTCCTGCCTCAGCCTCCTGAGTAGCTGGGATTACAGGCACGTGCCACCGTGCCCAGGTAATTTTTTGTATTTTAGTAGAGATGGGGTTTCACCATGTTGACCAGGATGGTTTCGATCTCTTGACCTCATGATCCACCACGCCCGGCCTTGTTTGTTTCTAAGTGAAGGCACAGCACCTAAGTAAGAGGTGTCTTTCTTTGTCTTATGGGTGCAAGGGGCAGTAATAGATGTTTACAGAAGTACCACCAAAATATAATCACATCTTAAACAAGGTCCTTATCATGATTACTAATTAACAACAACACTAATGAGGCAAATTTGCTTAGGACTGAATTATTTTTTAAATTGAATTATTAAGAATGAATCTGATTGGGTGTTTCTCTGCCTTCTGACAGTGAGTTTGGTCCATAGCAGTTTGTGCTCTGTAATCCTGGAGAATTATCATCACTAGATATTACAACCGGGAAGGAACCTCATGGATCAACGGACATAAAATGCTAAGCAGACCTAAGGCCGCACATCATTAAGCACAATGACTGGTATGACTTTCTGATCACGGACCCCAGGAAGTTTCTCCAATAAATTGGGGAATTGGAATGAGGATTAGCCATTTCCTGTTTTGACACCTGAACATAGACCACAACTGACCTTTCATCAGCACTGCCCTTTCTCTCTTACCCCTGCCTGTCATAGGAATGGCCACCAACTCCATTTTTTACTATCTGATCCAACTCATCCAGGGCCAGTGATGGATACCTACCCAAGTTGGGGCAATCTGTCTCTCTTAACCGAGACTTTGGGTTAAAGACTGAGAACTACAAGTAATAACTAATAAGTGCCTGAATTAGAATGTTATGTAAGGCTAGAACTGGACTGGGTTAAAGCACATATAAACCAGGGCAGGTTCAAACTTGGGCCTTTAGGGGTAGAGAAGAGTGGTGCAGGTAAGCAAAGAAAAGCAGAGACAAGAGACCACATAACCTTAAAGAGATGGAGGAGGGGCCGGGCACAGTGGCTCACGCCTGTAATCCCAGCACTTTGGGAGGCCGAGGCAGGTGGATCACGAGGTCAAGAGATCGAGACCATCCTGGTCAACATGGTGAAACCCCATCTCTACCAAAAATTAAAAAAATTAGCTGGGCATGGTGGCGCGTACCTGTAATCCCAGCTACTCAGGAGGCTGAGGCAGGAGAATTGCCTGAATCCAGGAGGCGGAGGTTGCGGTGAGCCGAGATCGCGCCATTGCACTCCAGCCTGGGTAACAAGAGCGAAACTCCGTCAAAAAAAATTAAAAAGAGACATGGAGGAAAGAGACTTGACTCCTCAAAGCTCAGTCATTGGGAGTTGCCTTCATTGGAGCAGTTAATCCTTGACCTTGGGTCCTGTAATATCTGAGGTTTCTCAAAGTCGATGCCCCTTTATCGCTGTATTTGCTTTGTAATCTTCCTGTGATTTCCAACCCAAAAAGCATGTCAATTGCAGATGTTTAGTCCAAATTTCTCATTTAACATACCAAAAATATTTATGGAGTGTCTACTATGTGCCAAACACTCAGCACTAGGAAATGAAAGCTAAAGGAACACCAGAATCTTCTGATGTCAACTAAATCAATGATCACAGAACTGCGGCCAGTTTGATAAAGAAGTAGCAGAGGCTGCTATAAAGGAACATGTTATTGCACTCGGGAGTCAGGGTGGGGCTTCTAAGAAAGTAATATTCTATTTGAGATTGCACTTTGCGCTTGGTAGATTCATCATTTTTGCTTTCATGTTGTTTCACTTTTGAAACTAAGTAGGAAATTGATGGAAAAAAAACCTTTTCTTTACTGGTAACGGGAACGTTCAGAGGATTAAAATATCATGATGAAGAAAGGAACGGCAGAAAGTCCCCATTTCTGCAGGGTCACGTGCAAATGGAGGGAGATGGGACGGCGAAGCGATAAAGGAGAAATGGCAATGATATGAGCTCTGTTCTGAATCTAAAGGGGGCTTTTGTGTAGTCTGGGGAGTATAATGACATGATCATATTTGCAGTTGAGGAAGTTTATTTTGGCAGAGTGTGGGGGATCATTTCAAGGGCCATACTGGAGGAAATGAGACAAGTTGCGAGGCTGACCTAGTCCTCCGGGTGAGAAATGATGCAAACCTGAACTAAGAAACTGGCAGAATGAATAGAAAAGGTGATGGATATGAGACATTTAGGAAAGATAATCTGTAAGACTTGCTAAGTCAGAGGGAGGAATATGGGCTAATGCCTGGATACCCCACTTAAGTGACAATAATGATAGTCCTCAAGATAAAGGAAACAACTCTGCGCTTCCTTCTCCCATCCAAACACCATGGGTTCAGTCTTCATTTACTCTCTCCACATACTATGGACTCTTAGGAGTGAAGGGTATTTATGATTGCTCCTAAGCCATGGGTAATCCATTCCCCAGGAAGTCATAATTTAGGACTGGCCCTATCAAAATTTAACATTGTTTTGCTATCCTGACTTTGCAAGGAAATGCATGCATGAATATGACAACACTGCTTTTTCATTTTTCTTTTATTTTCTCCCCAGAATATGTTTTTCAAAAATGCTTCTGAGTCTTTAATGAAGAAGTGCAATGTTGTCCTCAAGATGTAAATATCTATACTACTATGCTTAATACATGTATTGATAAAGGCACTCAAGATGCTCATTGTATATTTGTTATTATTATTTTTTTTTTTGGAGAGAGGTTGGGAGAAGTTAGTATATATCATATGGCTTTCACTGCTACTCAATAAAAAATCTATTGAATGTACCAATTCTCTCCAGAATTGGTGACCCCTAACACAGGTCAATAGTCTGGACATGTGTTAAGCTCAGAGGGGTGTGAAAATAATGAGGGGCAGAAGAGGGATAGAAGGAACCAGAGATCAGCTATGCACAAGAAAGAGACAAGCAGATAAATTGAGTTTCATTGTCTTCTTGCTTTTCATATTTTCCCTTGCAATAAAAATAAAAATAAAAAATTCTTCCACTGGCCAGAAAGATGCAATTACATTCATAGAAACATACTCTGAGTGTTAAGAAATGACAAATGGGGGCCACTAGTCACCCTACCCGCCTTACACCGAAAGAGAATCCACGGTTTCCACCTACCCTTGGTACAAGCAGCAAGCTTTCATTTTATATGAACTACGAAAGATGTGGTACATAATGCCCCAATCAAAGTGCATTCTTGTTGTGGATGCCTGTTTTGATTGTGTTTATTCATTGCAGTGGTGAATACCACCAGCCTCTCCATCCAATGCAGGCCAAAGAGTGGAGAAGCTGCTGCCCCTGAAGATATCTGTAGACCCAGAATGATGAAAAAAAAGGGAAATTTAAGGTATTGAAGCTGGAACTACAAAGAGATATAAAAGAATAGACAGGCATTAGAAAACTCACTGCAGGGGGTTGAAAGCAAGAAAGAGGGGAACAAACATCTATTACAACAAAATAATAAAGTCTCTTTGAAACTTTAAGGGAAAAATCATCATGTTTTGTGAAAAGATGGCGAGACATGTTCATTGATCTTTTTAAGAGACAACAAAAAATTGGCCGTCGACTGAATGAAAGAAAATGAAGTTCCATTAATACAATCTGCTGAAAGACAACTCAGATAAATTGATCAATGCAGTACAAATCATTTCTAACCTTTCCCCCTATTTGGAGAGGATGTTTTTTTCAAGAGCGTAAACAACATACATCATCAACTTCGAGTGCTTTTTAGATGGCTTTTCCAGCAATAATGGAAATGGAGAATTTCTGGAACTAAGTATGTAATGCTTTCTATAATTATAGGTCCAAAGAGTATCAATATATTTGGAGAGATTTGGACACATTTTTAAAAATTTTTGGTAACTTCCATATTGAAATTTCTCCTTCAATTTTATCTTTAGACTTCTTTACAGAAAATATTTATGTATAAGCCACAGTGGCTCTATTATTGAATCTAGGATCCACCGTTAAAGACCTTCTACTTGAAAAGATAATCACATTTCTGTAGATATCTGTATGGATACTTTTAAAAGAAACCATTTTTCTTCTCAACATGGTTGCTCCTCAATTCAAAGGAAGAGAAAAAAAAGAAAGAAAAAGAAATCTTTTTGTTTCTTCTATCTCCCTTCTACCAAGTAAAAGATTACCTACCCACAGCCTACACATTACAATAAACTATCCAAAACTTTATATAGAGTTTCTGAGAAAAACCTTTTGGTTCCTTAGGAGTCAAGTTGTTTATTTTAATGTGTGACGGTGATTATATATAGCTTATTGTACTAAAAAAATTAGGTATCTCTATGATTATATGGCAATCTATTTGGTACAAAACATTTTAAATGAGTGACTACTTCTTTAAGGAAAGGGGTTTTCTGAAAGGTAATATTAAAACAATATTTACAAAACTCTAACTCATTTTTATTCTGTAACTATTGACATGTCTTCAGGTAAGCATGTATTTAAAATTTTTCATATTTCTAAACCAAAATAATGATGTTGATGTTGTCTCTGGATATTAGGCTTCATATAGACCATAAACCTGTGGAATACAATTTTAAGTACTGTGTTTTCTAAATGTGTTTTTGGTTATTTATGAAAAATCCATTCCAAATTGTATTAAATACACAGGTATTCTTCCCAGGGAGGCATCTGCTCAACCTGAAACCCCAGAGAATAATCTAACAGACAAACATATCCATGAACACACACACAGGGGAGGGACATAAAGACAGTCTTGACATCTTGGCAGGTGATACCGACTGAAATATTGCTCTATGGGCCCTAGCAAATTTCTCTTTAGGGCACTTCTTTTAAATACCTAGAGGGGAAGAGGCACACTGCAGATCCTTCAGTGGACTCAGCATTCTCAATCTCTTAAGCGAGACTTGCTCTTGAGACCAAATTGCACTCTTCCAGGGAGAAGGTGCATCTTTTGGATTAGGGCTGCAGTTACCTAAGGTCAGGGAATGAAGCAGTGGTGTATCAGTTCCCTTAGTGATTTTCCACTGCACATTTTAACAACTTGCTAAATGCTTACAGCACATATTTTCTCTTTTTCTTTTTTTTTTTTTTTGCAGATGTAAAGAGTCATAGAGAAATCAAAGAAAAACATGATTTATAGAAAAATCTCTTAAAACTACGAGAAATAGATCCCAGGGAACTGTAAATAGTCCTCCTCTTCAAAGAAAGCCATTTTCTCAGCCTGATAGGTCTTCTGAAGACTTGTTCCAAATAAGGAAGTTTGGGCATCGTTTCAATTCATTTTTTATTTTTAAATGCCATGGCAGGTTGAAGACTTGCATTCCACATGCTTCAGCATGCTGAAGCCCTGGAGGAATTTTGTTTTTCCTCTGCAGAGATGTTTTATACCTAAAAAAGACCTGAGAATTCTATCATCCCACTCGATCTAAGAAGGTGGAAACGACAACTCATTGTAATCTTGCCTTTGCTATAGAGAGTATTATGCCAAACGCATTTGAGGTTTTTAGTAAGCGAATCAGAGTGAAACAGTGTGATGGGAACAATATTCAATTTAAGGAATTTCCAAATTTCCTTTCTTTCACTATAACTGTGAAGTGAAGTTCTTTCTCGGCCAGCATCTGGTTCCTGGCTAGCAAATCACACTTCACGCTCTGAGTGTTAGAATCTTCCTCTCATTCTCTGTCCACCTTAAGGTTTCACATCATGACAGCATTCTAAAGCCATTCCCATATATGTTGAATTCCCAAAATTCAACATATTGTAACATAGGCTCATCTGGTTACCTACCTAAGAAGCACACGCACACTCCTACTTCATATTGTTTTTAAACTTTGTTATGAAATCTAATAAAACATTTCAGCAACAAAGAGATGCATGAGGACTTTGACAGTGTTTTCCATTTCCTTTTATTTATTTTGTTAGGAGGGGCTAGCTTATCAGATTTATGTATCTGTCAAATCTCAGGTAAATTTGTACTGCTTATGAGAAAAATGTGAGTTAAAAACACGACTCTGGACAATTCAAATACAATGACGGTCTATTTTATAAAGCTGAGGAGGATTTAAATAGAGAGTAACTTAACACAGAAGGTTCTTCAGGAAAAATGAGGAATTATCTTTTACAGAATGCATACATTGTAAGCATTCAATCCAAGGCATGGTGCCAGACACTTAATATTGACTACAAGGTTTAGTCCTCCCATGACTCCCATGAATTAGGCTTGATCCCTATTTTAAAGATGAGTCAATTCAGTCTCTCTGAAGTTACATAATTTGCTCAAGCAATAGGGAAATGGCGGGGACTAGATTTGGACCAAGTAAGTGTAATTTCTCCCCCTGTGGGAACTAAGAACTGTAATAACATGTCTTTCATTATGCTCACCAATCAAAAAGAGGATTGTCAAACTCTTGAAATCTCCACTCATACGCAACAAATTCAACAGGAAAATCAATGCAATCCATTTGCTTATTCATATGTTAATCTCATCTAAAAACACCCTCACAGTTACACCCAAAATAATATTTGACCAACTATCTGGGCACCACATGGCCCAGTCAAGTTAGCACATAAAATTAGCAACATCCTTTCAGGGTGAGGTATGCCCAATGTAGATAATGTATAATTAAGTTGATGGCTGATCTCCTTTAGGGATGGTTCTGTGTCAGAAGCTTAGTCTTGGTGTCTTTGGCAGAGTTTGTATCTCGCAGGGGAAGTAGCTAGATCAGATTTAGCAAGTACAAGTTTAAACCATTGGGTCATCAATCTTTGCCACCATAGCTACTCCATATGCCCATATGCAACCACTCCAACAGTAAGCTTATATGATACCGTAAGTCTCTATAATCAATATTAGAACCGAACTTCAAAAATATTCTAAATGTTTCCATGTTTTCTGCCCAGTCTATTGTTACCTGAGCAAATAATCATATGTTTATTTAGGAAAGAAATGGAAAAGTTTGCATGTACACATACTATTGCAGAGTCTTAGCTCCTGGGAGACTTCAGCGCTACTTAAGGCAGTAAGTCTGGACCCCAAAACATGCAGAAACTGGATAAGATAATTGAAGCAGCTACCTTAAACTACAAATTATGCTTCCTTAGTTTATTTTGATTTTACAGATTGAGCAGTATTCTCTTTGCTATTCAAGTATTTTAACCCTGTGGAAACTAAGTTTTGTTAACTATGGTTCTCTACAAACAGGTCAAGACCCTTGGTTTCCTCTTGACCATACTATTATTATAATTACATTCAGTTGGCTTCTGTGTTAGACTATTCTTGCATTTCTATAAATAAATACCTGATACTAGATAATTTTAATGAAAAGGTTTAATTGGCTCATGATTCTACAGGCTATGCAGGAAGCATGGTGCTGGCATCTACTTCTGGTGAGGGCCTCAGGAAATTTACAATTATGACAGAAGGTGAAGGGAAGCCAGCACATCACATGGGGAGAGGAAGCAAGAAGAGAAAGGGGGAGGTGCCACACACTTTTAAGCAACCAGATCTGGCAAGAACTCACTATTGTACCAAGGCGTGAGGTATCTGATCCCATGACCCAAACACTTCTCATTAGGTTCCATCTCCAACACTGGGGATTCCATTTCAACACGAGAATGGGGTGGGGCAAATAACCAAACTTTATCAGCTTCTGGTGATTGCATGGTGCCACCTGCTTTCTATTCTTTTGTGGTTTCTTTATGTCCACTGCTATCACTGAGTCTTGTTCTCTTAACGAACTTTCCTATCAACAGTCTGTGGCCTACAGATGGGAGACAGCTTTGAAATTCTTAGTGATATTGGTGTCCTTTATGCTAGTTTACTCCTAAATAATTTTTAAAAATAATCAATCCCTTCTATGGAACAAGTCAGTTGATGGATTTTTCTACTTTTCAGAGCATAGCTCCCCCAGTATGCTCATTTCCCTGACCTTTAAATCCCTCTTTTCTAGCACCTGCCATAGTAATTCTGGCATGTCCACTCTGCTTAAGTCATCACTTTCTTTCTGCCTTTAGGAGCCATGATAGCAGCATATCTGCGCCATTTTACTTGCTTTTTTTTAAAATGGTGTTGAGTACTGTATTTGGGGAGAGTGCCCCCAAATTGGTAACTTTCTCTTATTCCATCTTATCTTACACCCTCACGGACCTCAAATTCCAGTTTCATACATACTCTCCCAATTTCTGCAATATATGTTGACTAAGACTGCAGCTCCTTACCAAAATAGAAATATGGTGCTTTCTCCCTTTGCACTGATACAAAGGTTGTATGTTATATGCTATTTTGCATAGAAGAGGACTCTTCATAATCTTCATGCTAAGGGAAACACTACCATGTTAATAGAAAAGACTGTGCTACTTTTGTAGGTTCAGAGAATTTAGGAGAATATGGGCATTTTGCTATATTAATTCAGATATGTTATTTTACCTACATTATCTTCTTAGCATACATTTGTTTATGCTATTCCCTTATAATCATTTTTAACAACACATAATGCATCTATTTTATTATTTTATTTTATTCATTTTTAAAAATGGAGTCTCACTATGTTGCTCAGGCTGGACTCCTACTCCCAGGAGTTCAAGAGTTTAACTGAAACAATTCCCTGGGGGAACTTCTGGAAGTTCAAGAATTCACTGAGCAACTCCTGCCTCAGCCTCCCAAGTTGGTTGGACTGTAGGCACCTGCCACTGCACCCAGCCCGTATACACACCTTTATTTTTGCAATATTTGTAGCAATGTCCATTCTCATGTGTATGACATTCATAATTTGACTATTTCTTTTTCTTTCAGTTAGACTACAAAAGGTTTTGTCGATTTTGTTGATCTTTGGAAAAAATTAATATTTGCTTATATTGATTTTAAATTTTTTCTATTCTTTATGTATGTTTTCTCTCATGTTTAGTATTTCCTTTCTTATGTTTGCTAAATACTTAGTTTATTCTGCATCTTCTATTTTCTTTATATGAAAAATCAGTTATTTGAGATCTATTTTTTATTATAGCATTCAGAGCTATAAATATCCCTATTAACACAATTTTAGCTGCATACTATATGCTTTGGTATGTATTGTTTTCAATCCCATTCATATTTAAGTATTTTACAAATTCTTTTAGGATCATTTTTCTCTGACTTATTGGTTTATTTTGGAGCATGTTCTTTAATTTCCATATATTTGTGAATTTTCCAAATATTCTTCTGTTATTTATTTCTACTTTCATTCTGTTGTGGGCTGAGGACATATTTTATATTAATTTTAAATCTTAAAAAATGTTGAGAATTGTTTTATGGCCTAACATATAGTTGAGCCTGGAGAATGCTACATTTGCACTTGAGAAGAATGTATGTATTATTCTTGTTGAATGTATATATTATTCTTGTTGAAGATTGTTAGATTTAAGAATGTATATATTATTCTTGAAGAATGTCTGTGATGCAATTTTTACATCTGGATTCCTAGGAGTTGCCCTTGGGTCAGAATAAGTAGTTGTTCAGTCAGTGTTTTGTCAAAAGTTGTATTTAAGCTTTTTTTTCTGCCAATAAGTCCCCATGTTAATGATTCTATGCATGATTTGAGAAATGCTTACAAAGGAGCCCTCATCTTCTTGGCCATAGTGGCCCAGAGTAGAGCACTTGGCATAGATCTTCTCCAGCTGGGCATGCAAGTGGGTATTAAGGGAATGGTTAGAGATTCCAATTCCACAGACTCATTGTTCCCTATGAAACTCAGTAGATGTTTTTGAATGAATATATTTTCCTTCTTGCTATATTCCCTTAGGACACTTTTCATAAACAAAAACTAATTGTTTTCTTATAAAGGTTCATGAGTTAAATTTCTGTTGTGCTGGGAGAGGATCCAATTATTAGTGATTACTACCTTCAGGATGGTGGAGAATCAAAGGCTGTATTTAAAACCTTACAGCCAGATAGATTTTTACCTTTTCAGTTGAATATATGTGTGTGGTTTGGAGGCTGATGTCATGTTAGAGTTTAGGAAAATTATGTTTTGATGGAGGATCTTTCTCCACCATCCTACAAGAAGTAATTATTAATAATGTTTTTCAGTATAGTGTCAGTCTCCAAAGCTATTTTCAGGTGATACCCTGTCCTCATTTGAAGTCTTACACACTGAATCCTTGCTTTATGCACTTTTTTCCACTTCATCTAATTTATTAAACATGCTGCAAAAACCCCCAGGAAAATTGTTCCAGCCATGGCCATTGCTCATTTCGAAAAGGACCAAAATGAGTACTTCATTGAATTGGTTATTAATTGCTTGAACTCCATGCGTCGAGAGAAAACAAACCTCTTACTGAGGGACTAGAGCTTAAGTACCCTGAGCTGACTTGGGTAAAATTCTTGACAATAGGTTTGGGACAGTCACAAAGCTTTACAAGAGCTTCTGAAAGAAGCATTACACACAGAAAGAAACAACCAGTATCAGCTCTTCTCAAAATACACCAAAAAGTAAAGAGCACCAACATAAAGAAGAATTTACACCAACGAATGGATCAAACAGCCAGTTAACATCAAAGGGCAGTAACCCTAAATTTAAATCGACTAAATACCCCAATCAAAAGACACAGCCAAAACCCAACGGCATGTTACATCCAGACCTGTTTCACAGGCAAGGATACACAAAAACTCAAAACGACGGGATGGAGAAAGATTTACCAACCAAATGGAGAGCAAAATTAAATAAAAAAATAAATAAAAAGCAGGAGTTGCGATTCTCGTATCGGATAAAATAGATTTTAAAGCAACAAAGATATAGTGGTAAAAGGATCAATGCAACAACAAGAGCTAACGATCCTAACACCCAGATACATAGAGACTTAGACACAACGAGACAGAAAATTAATAAAGATATCAAGGACTCGAACTCAGATCCGGAACAAGTAAACTTAATAAATATTTATAGAGCTCTCCACTTCAAATACACAAAATAAACATTCTAGTCAATACCACATCACACGTACTCATAGGTTTAAATGAAACATTGATCGGCCATTATTAATACCCATTTTTTTAAGAATAAAGCAATATTTCCACTCACTCTCCCTCTTTCTCTTCCTCTTTCTTCCTCTCCTTTACTCATTTTTTCCTTCTTTCCTTCACTCAAAAAAAAAAAAAGAAATCAACTTGTAAATCTCTAGATCCAGGTCGGCAATGTCTCTCTCATTGCTTGAATTCCTTCCTTCCCTTCCCTCCCTCCCCGCTTCCTCCCTTCCTTCATCCCTCCCTTCCTCTAAATAATAGATAGATGATTGATTGACAGATAGATAGATAGATAGATAGATAGATAGATAGATAGATAGATAGATAGCTGTCAATCCAATCAGTTGTTTGGGGAAGTTAAAATGCTGGGTAAAGGAAAAAAGGACCTATCATTTGAGTTTAGTTTGTAATCAGAAAGGTGCCAAGGCATTTCTCACTTCTTCATGACGCCTGCAGTACACTTGGATTCTTTGAAGCAGTGAAACCCAAAGTAGCTATGAGATAACATTTCTTGTTAAATTACATCTTTGTGTATCCTTGCAATAAACACCTATAACCAAAGGCAATCTGTGTGTGTCTTTTCTGTGGAACCTTAAAGAGCCTGGCTATATATCTTGCATTTCCTACAGAGAATTATCCCCAAACATCCGCGTTAGTTTGTGCAAGATGAAGTTTCCATTCTAACTACAAATGAGTTTGCACTGTTCAGGTTGTATAGCTAACTTATGGTTCCCTGACTCTCATTTTTGAGAGTTTTTGTTTGTTTGTTTAATAGAAAACCCAATTATTATGTAAATATAAACGTAGTATAATTGCTGCAAACGAGTAGGCAAAACAATGAACCGATGGAGTTTCTGGAGTTAAAGGAACCTGTGATTTATGACTGTCTCTCAGGTATGATTGATACAGCCAGTTCAGAGAAATGTTCTTAACCATTTCCCCACAACGTAATGTTAATGTTTTCACTTTTAGATCATCTAATGTGATGCATATCAGCGAAGAAAAGTTGCTTTGGGAAGGAATGTATCACAAATTCATTTTTCTCCTTTTTCAGACTTATTAAAATTGAGAAGCTATAAACGTCATTTACTTAAAATGCCTCTCTTTAAAATGTTTCCAGCAGATGTTTATGTAGAAAAAATGCTGGATATCTCTTGGCAAGACACAGAAGTGACATTTCTTGAGGGTTCTGGTTGAAAAATTTGTCTTTGGCTTCATGTCTTTAAACATCTGCAAAATCAAACTAATCTTTATTATAACTAGGAGAAAAGCAAAGTACATGGGGCCCTAATCTTTGAAACACTCTTCAAGAGAGTGACAGAGAAAAAGAGTCCAAAGTTATTTTTCTTCAGTAGAATTTCTTGGTGACCTTTGAACTTCAGAGTCAAAGTTATGTCTTCATTAAACATAAATTTACTTAAGTAAGGATGAGGGACAACCTAGCAAACACAAACTGAAATTTCCACTTCCTGCCTCAATTACTGATTTTCTACATTTTTCCCTGTATGCATACTATCGTTACAAGAATTCAAGACCAATTGGGAAATTTGAGATGCAATGAAAAAAAAAGGAAGGAGGTACTAGACTAAATGAGGGAAACGTGCCATATTTCCTAATGGAGGTAGGTTTAAAAAAAAATCTTTTTTGAATTGTTTTCTTTATTCCTTCTAAATTCATATACTTTCAGCGCATTAGACCTCAACTGTGTTAAACTGGGTATCATCTGAAAAAAGAACTGAACACAATGCTCAAATCTCAAAATGACTTGTTCCTTCTTACAAAGTAACATTTTAGACAAATAATTCCAACTATCAAAATGGTCTTTCAATTTTTTTCCCATTCAGGTGTTATACTCAAAATTTTGTGAAAGTATCATCCTGCCCTATACTCTTCCTCTGTTATTTTACCTTTATGATTTACTCTAGAATAGGTTTTCTGACCTGATATCCAACTGGTGTAACACTTCACAGTACACAGCTGTACTGTTTGCTCCAAGAACTTTAAACTGCTTTTTAGGTATGTTCGAGGTCCAAGATTTCTTCATGAACATAGTGTCCTCTATGCTCTTAGAGTAAATGTTGCATCAGTTGCAGGGACCCAGAAGTAGGAGTGAAAAGTCTACTAGAATTCACAAATTGATAATACAAATTTTAGTTTGTATATTTCTTTACTATCCTATTTAATTCTATTTGGAGCATTGGGAGGGAAATAGAGAATATGAATGATTTTTATTAAAATATGTGCCAAAATTAAATTTCTAATTTTTTATTATTTCAGCAGTTAGTATTAGTAATAGAAGTTTTAATACTTTGTTTATAAATATATGTGTGTGCTTTTACATAGAAAAATATTGCATTACATTTATAAAACAGAGAAAATATAAAAGTAAACTTTTCTTTTCTCAATAACCAGAGATAATTACTGCAAAGCATATAGCATACTTCCTTGTAGGTTTTTCATTGCATATATATAATACATGCCACATCAAGATTATGCTGTTTTTCAATTGCTACTGGGTAGCATTTCTATATCAGAAAATATTCCTTAAAACTTTATTTGTTGCATAAAACCCATTATACATATATACATGAAAATTGCTAACACTTTTTTGCTCTTATAAGGATAACACTGTATCACTATATAGTACACATCCTGTGTATAAAGTTTGTAAGCATGATGTTTATCTCAGGAAGGTGAATTTATAAAAATAGAATTACTAAATCAAAATGCATATATATTCTTGGCTCTTGACCTTTTGACAATACTTCTAGTAATTGCTTTGAAGATATTTTTTTATAATTTATACTTCCACCTATAGGAATAAGACAACTTGTCACAGCCAGATCTGGACAAATGTTATTAAATAATTTTACATATCATTGCCCTTTTATTAGGAAATTAAAATGGTAATGCATTGTTTTTTTTAACCTGTTTCCTCTTTAGTCTACTGTACAGTTGAAAATATATTCATTCAACAATTTTTTTTTTTTTTTGAGATGGAGTTTCGCTCGTTACCCAGGCTGGAGTGCAATGGCGCGATCTCGGCTCACCGCAACCTCTACCTCCTGGGTTCAGGCAATTTTCCTGCCTCAGCCTCCTGAGTAGCTGGGATTACAGGCACGTGCCACCATGCCCAGCTAATTTTTTGTATTTTTAGTAGAGACGGGGTTTCACCATGTTGACCAGTATGGTCTCGATCTCTTGACCTGGTGATCCACCCGCCTCGGCCTCCCAAAGTGCTGGGATTACAGGCTTGAGCCACCGTGCTCGGCCAACAATTGTTTATTGAATAGTTACAGCCCTTTATGTGCAAAGTGTCTGTCATATCTTTTGGATATTCAATTAGAATGCTGATTTTGTGAACTGGTTTTTAGTAACTCTCTAAATGTATTTGGTTATTTATTTATTTATTGTAAATATGTTTTCCATTTTGTAATTTGTATCATTTTTTTCTAGGGGTTATGTAAAATAATAAAATTTTATATATTATCTATATGTACTTTTTCCATTTGTTTTATATATTAGCAATTCCTTCTCTACCCTAAGATTGAATAACATAATTTCTCTTAAATCTCAGGTTAGTGTAAGAATTACTCCACGTATGGCTGTCATACAAATATTTAACTTACTTTGGAAATAATGTTTGATGTTTGCAAGATAATTTTTAGAATAATTGGTCACTTTTCCATGTATTTGAAGTGTTTTCAATACTATATTACAGGTTAAAACACACACGTATGCACACAAGCAGACAGAAAGACCTCTACTTTAGAATCATAAATGCCTTTTTTAAACATTTCCAAAAATATATTCCCTGACAACTTCTCATTTTAATTATTGTGGTGTTATCTTTTAATATATTGTAAAGTAAGAATGCTTCTATTACTGTACTTTTTCAAATGTCTTACTATTTTCATCTATTTATTGATTAAAGTGATTTTTACAAGTTTTAGAACATTCTACTGGAAACTGAGTTAAACCTATAAACTAATTTGAAAGAATTCCTATGTTTTCCAATTATTGTTCCCCTTCCAGGAAGAAAGAAATACAGGAACATTAGTTCATATGTATGTGCATGTGTATTTATATATATTTATATAACATTTATTAAAGCTTCTTTTGCCTCTCTTTGTAAGGTTCTATGATTTAATTATGTTTACATATATTTCTACTTAGGTTAGCTCTAAGTATCTTATGTGTTTCATACTCCTGTGGAATCTTACTTTTTTTCTAATTCTTTGGATTTGTATTGATAACTTACACAAAAGATACTGATTTTCCTGTACTTACCAGTTATCCTGTTGCTTTACAAAATGCTGTTAACTCTTAGCATTTCAGTTGATTTCCATAGAATTGTTAGGTAGATTATCAAATTATTTTCAAATAACACGGGTGTTTTTTGTCTCTTTTCACTATACCTCATAAACATTTCTACTCAATATATTAGCATATTGACTAGAAGTTATGAAAACATTCAATAATTAACACATCATATGTATTACAGTTATGTTTCTGACTAATGGAAATTTTTAAAAATTCATCCATTTAGCATTTACATTGTCTGCTATTTCCATGCATTTATGTTAAGAAGATTATGTTTTTCTTAAAGTAGTAAGTTTTAAATAGGAGTTTCATTTATCTGTGTATAGCTTTTTGGTTTCTCTTGTTTTACTTATAAGTTGGTGATAAAGTCTACGGATTTTGTCTTCTGTTGAGGTCCTCATAGCTTTTACTTGCTCTTTATGTATGTATGTGCTTACTCCTACGAAGCCTCTTAACTATTCTTGGGGTCCCCACTGTTTATTGTCAAGGATGATTATTTTAAAATATTATCCAATGGCTTTAGTGTTTGAAAAATCTATATGAACATCTTGTTCTATCCTTGTTAGTTTGTAACCTTGAATCATTTATTTAATATCGTTACGATTTAGCTGTCTTCTGTAAAATGGGAGTAATAATGGTATCTACTAATAGGTGGATGTAAAGATTATCCTAGACAAAGCATTCTTATCCCATTGTCTGACAGATTAAAAAAAACAATAAATAATGTAGCAATGTTAGTGGTAATTATAGGATAATTAGTATTTTTCTTAGGATTTTCACAGCTTTACTCTTATAAGATGTAATAATTCATAGTTGTCTTTTTATATCATTCCCTCAGGTTTTCAGAACAGGATTGTGCCAGCTTCAGAAAATGGATTTTAAATTTCTCTGTATTTGGTGCAGACATCTGAAATGGTATGGGGATTATATATTCCATGAAAATCTAAAATAACTCATTGAAAGAACTTCATGGTCTTAGGAGCTATTTTTATAAAATTTGAACTTTTTAAAAAATTTGTTTTATGTTATTGATCTTTTGGGGTTGTTCAATACCTTTTTAATCCCTTCTTTACTTAGCTTTTCAATTCTCCAAAGACTCAGTATTACAGCCTTTCTCTCAATTAATTTTACTTACGCATGCTTTAAGTCTTGTCTCTTTCATTGGCTTTAAAGATTGAAAACTCTTTTATTTCTTGATCAATGACTTATAGTTCCATATTTGATTTGGATTAAATTTTCTTTTTCTTTGCCATCTTCCTATTTTTAATTTTTCTCCTTAAAATGTTTGTAATATTTGATATTATTTCTCTTTATAATAGAATACATAGGCATGTGTTGCTATGTTTTATCCTAGAGTATGGCTTTGGTCATACCCCCTAATTGTATTTTGTTATATCCTCCTAGCTGTGGAGCTGGTTTGAGCCTTATCTCCTTGATGATTTTTGGAAGATAAGTCGTTTGGGATCATGAGGAACAGAGCAGTCAAACCATTATTGAGAAGGTTGCTGCTCACCCTTTTGACAACCACACAAGCCACAGATCATACTCTCAGATAATTTAGCCTGTAAAGGGAGTATTTGTTGATCTCAGATTTAAATGTAGAGTTAGAATTTTGACTTTCCTCTCTCTATATCTGTTCTTACTCAGGAATTATTCACATACTATAATAGGTCTATAGGACTGTAAGACTGATTGATACATAGTTTCTGACCTTAGGAAGCTCCCAGCCTAGCAGAAGAAACATACAAGCATATTCTTTGGAATGGTCTTTATTCATAAGTGTATTAGTTTCCCTTTGCTGCAGTAACAAATTACCACAAATTGAGTGGCTTAAAACAATTAAGCTACTTACAAATTTATCATCTTAGAATTCTGGATGCCAGAAGCCAAAACTAAGTCTCACAGGTTAAAACCAAGGTGATAGAGGTCTGTGTTCCTTTCTGGAGACTCTAAACCTAATCTGTTACCTTACCTTTTCCAGATTCTAAAGCCCACCTCCATTCTTTGGCTGTGGCCCCTTTCTCTATCTTCAAAGCTTGCAATACTGGGAAAATCTTTCTTATGATGCATTTCTCTAGTTCTAACTCCTCTACCTCCCCTTTCTCCATTTAAGAACTCTGCTTAAATTGGACTTACCCAGAAAACCCAGGACAATCTTCTCATTTTAGCATCAGCTGATTAGCAACCTTATTTCCATCTGCTACCTGAATTACCTTAGCCATCGAACGTAATATATTAACAAATTCTGGAGAAGAAGACGGGTACTTCTTTGGTGGGACAGAGGGACTAGCTACTACATACTGGAAGAATCAAGTACTCAATCTGAGATTATTGACACAAGGAACAACACATACAAGAATTTTAGGTGAAAGGGGTCTAAGACTGAGCAGGATTTAATGAGGTCAAGAAAGCATTAAAGAACCTTTCAGACCCAGGGAACAGTGCGAGCAAAGGAATGAAGTGAAGAGAGGAGATCAACTCTGGGTTACCGGACTTACTGCTGAGGGATTTTGCAGCTTGGAACTAACACTTCTCTGGTAGCAAGATTCTCCAGAAGTATGGTTGTGAGCTCACAGCTGTATCATTGGTTCTACTCAGAGTCCAACACTGCATGACATGATCTGCTTTCCTCCAGATGGGAAGTTCTCGATTAGTGTTACAAGGGGATGGGACCCATATATTGGAAATAACACTGTACAGGAAAAGGTTGGAGACTGCATTTATGTACAGATCTTGGGAGTGTCTGTCAACTCAGTAATGGCTAACATGTCATATGTACACTTGGCAAAGACCATGAGGACAGCAAATAGCAAGTACAAAAGGAAGCCATAGAGATGGTCATAAAAGGACACACACAAATGTGCACAGATATTTATGAAGCACTTATGACAAAACAGTATGTAATTTGCTAAAATATTTCCAAATCTAGGCAACACCTATATGTTTCACTATCACTGATGCTTGTTAAGCAACTCTCATTACATTGCGAACTCCACAGAAGCCATAATCTAACTTGATTTGTAACACTGTAATACCCATCAGCACCCTTATGCTAATCTAAGAAATTCTGAGAATGAAGAGCAGATAGGAAATATAAAGGCTGAGTATTTAGAGAAGGAAGAAGTACTTCATTTGATGCATTAGAAGTAATGCAATAATTAATTAACCCAGGCAACAGAAATTTCTGTTTCCATAGTACTTCTATCTCTTCTGAGTGACAAGGACCTACTGTTCTTTTCAGAAAATATATTTGGCTTTTATTTCAGGTATAAACATATGTGATATAAATAATTATTATTATGTATAAACATATGTTTATACCTGAAATAAAAGTCAAATGGCACTGGGGACATAAGACTGAGCCTTGGGCAACCAACCTTCTTGTTATCTCAGACTGTTCCTGAAGTTTTGCTCCTTATTTTCCATGACCAAAAATTATCTTTGTTCATTCAGCCTGAAGTTATCTTGTCCTGGTATCCTCACGACCCCTCACCCATTGGAGTTTGTTCTAACTTCCTATCCATGACCATCTTCAAAGTATCCACCATGTGACAATTTTCTTCTCAACTCTCATTATTCCAGCCACTTGCATGGGGCCAGCAATAGTCTGTCCTTAGTATTAGCCAGCAGAACTCTGTCAGGCTCCACTAAATACCCAATGTCCCACACAAAATAAACATTTCTGGCATGTATTTGATCTTCCACCATATTCCCTGTTTTGGGTAATCAACTGTGTTTAACAATTCACTTAACCACATGATAAATGTAAAAATATCGTTGTCCTGTTAATATTACTGCATATAATTACTCAAAAGGCAGAAATCTGTTGTGTTTAAAATTTCTTTTGTAAGATTTCCATACCAAGACACGTTTAAAACTTCACAAAGTAACCTAGCTCTCCTTTTTGCTTGCTCCAGCCTTCCTTTCTTCTTTTCTCTTGTCCCCATTTTTAAGGGTCCATTGTGCTCCAGGCACTATGATCTGACTGAGGATATGTTCAGGCTGATAAGTACAGAATGTTATTGTCAACATTCTGTTCTTTGAATTTTTATGACGCAGAACTTAGAGACCAAGAAAGTCAAAGAAGAAAGAGACTGGGTAATTTCAAGGAAATGACCTAGCACTACAAGCCATAAAGTAATGACGGTTTCCAGGGGAAGAATAGAGAGAAAGAGGAATCATGTGGAGAGGAAGAAGGTGGGGCGGTAAGGAGAGAATTTGGTAAGGAATGACTGGAGAAAAGACAGGCTAGAGTAACTCTGGGATCAAAGCAACATGAACAGGCACGAAAGGAGACTTTAAAACTGTTTCTAAGTACTTCATATTCTAATTCCCTGTGACTAAAATAAGGAGTTTCTTTTTAATTATGTTGTACTGCTAAACTTTGTCCTTTGCACATGCCAGAGCTCTGAGACTGACTGTATAGCTTCATGAATGCATAGAAGATATAACTAACACAAAAGTATCTGGCTAGTCTACGACATACTGTCTGCTAAATTTTATAATTCTGTCTGAATAAATATAGTTAGAACAAATAATAAAATTTTATCATCATGAATTGCTTGAAATAGTTTCAGGATCTAAACTTTCATTTAGTATTTTTAATACTTATAAATCTTGTTTGTCCTGTAGTATATAAGTATGTACAACATGTTTTCTGAGTTTCATTCTCCCCACTTTGTGGCTGTAGGGTGTGTGTGTGCATGTGTGTGTGTGTGTGTGAGAGAGAGAGAGAGAGAGAGCGAGAGAGAGAGAGCGAGCGAGAGAGAGCGAGATTGTGGCCTCAGAATCAAGAACTAGCTTGAGTATTTAACCAACTCAACACACTAGGTACACGGTCTCAATTTTACTCAAGATAATTTTATGACAAAGCAGTTTGTTTTGGTCCATAATAAACACCCATGTCTCAGCTCCCTTCTTAAGAGGCAATGGTGTTAAAATTTAGGTTTCACCTTCTCAGTGTCATTTTCCCTAAGGTTTCTTTGAAAAAATAAAAACAAAAATCTCTGGCTTCACCTCAGCCATCTACTTCTCTGCTTCTGCCCACCGCCCCCCACCCCCTGACATTTTTATTTTCAATTCTCACATCCCTTTTCTGTTTATAGCCATGAAGAATGGATCTAGCAACTGAAATTCTTATGGGTAAAGGCAATGTGGACAAATAGAAACTCACACAATGGGTTCTGGAGAAAGCACCCCTGTAACCCAGGTGGGATGGACTTCTCTGGCCATGCTACTTTTGCCACCTCTAGGTGACAAACATCCACTGTTCATGTCAGGTAATTTACTTCTGCCCTGCAATAAAGATGGGTGTCTGCTCAACCGAGATGGGGCCCAACAATATCTCAGAGGGTGAGCAAGGCTTTCTTCACTGGGGAGGCTCCACACAGAAAACTGACAACCCACTTCCTGGGAAGAGTAGTAGAGAGCACGTTCATGAAAACCAGTGTGCTTTTCAAAAGTGCAAAGGTCTGAAGAGGGAGAAAGTAGATGGAGGGGGTAATATTGAAAACAATGTATTTTCCCTTTGTTGTCAATCATTTTGCACTGACGTTTCTCATTCACTGGATCAATGGCAGCATTGTTTGGGGAGGCTGGCAAATGGCATCTAGTACAAAGAAGTCATTGCTCAGCTAGAATTTCAAACTAACTTTTTTTTTAAGTTCATGATATTAAAAGCCTAGCTTTGTTGAATTAATAAACGATTTCTAAATTCCAAAGAACATCCTTCAATATATCCCTAGAGAAGCTTTGGAGACTGAGTACAGAGGTTTACTGTAAGCCACTGAAACCTAAGGAGCATCACAACAAACAGAATGGGAAAGCTTGCTGGGGCTGGGAGGAACTTGGAGTAATTTAGAGGCACAAATCTAAGGCTAAGATGTTTATTGAGTCCTGTCAAAGAAGAGTAATCCCATGTCCAGATATGGTGATGAGGTAATTCACCTCCTACTTAGGGCTTAGGGCTCTTTGCAGTAGAGTAGAAATTGCAATGGGCAGATTCGGGAAAAATTAGTCTGGGATAGTATGTCTGGCTCCCCACCGCTTATATTTATCTGGGGCATAAAGAATGATTTGATATGGCGGGAACACAGGTGACAGGTTAGGGTGGGCAGTATAAGCCTGGAAAAGTGCCTGCCATTCTCAAAAGTTTGGCCATCCCTCTCTTATCTTCTTCTGATAGTGTCTTCCCTTGTCACTGCTTTAAATGTCATCTATTTGCAGGGGACACCCAAGTTTATATCTTCCAGGCACCTTCCCTGAGATTCAGACTCACACACACACACACACACGTATATATAAAATTGCCCAATTGACATCTAAACTGGGATATGTCATAGGCATCTTAAAGTTAATATGTTCAATATTTGAATTTTTATTCTTCTGTAGGACACTTTCCTGTCCCAGGCTTAGTCATGTTCACGAAGGGTACCAGTAACCCCAGTTGCTTAAGCCGAATTCTCAGTGTCTTTCTTGGTTCCCTCTCTTCACTGTCTCCTCACATCCCACCCATAAGCAGTTCTTGGTTTGGTCATTGCCACTATAGTACAGGAAAAACTTAAGAAGATCCTAAACTAGGAAAGGGAGAGTAAAATAGTAAAGAGGGCATGTCTTAGGGCTTGATAACTTTATAGAGAGAATGAAGGACAAACAAGAGTTGAAGATATTAGTTGCACAAGCGGCTACAAGGGCCACCCAAATGAATTCTACAGGAGAAGCTGATTCGGGCACATTGCATGTCAAGAATGTGAGTGACCTAAAGACACAGACATTTATCAGGCAGTTATATAGCCATGCCTGCTGCTAAAGGGGAAATGAGAACTACAAACACAGATCTTTACAGCTTCTGGCAGCTTCAGTAATGCAAGTGAATTTCAGCCTAGATTCTCAGATCTCATATCACCTGGAAAAGCTTGTAAAAGCACAGATTTCAGATTCCTAGGCCCACTCCCTCATGATTTATATTCAGCAGGTCAGGTAAGGTGGTCAAAAACCTGCATGGTTGGAAATCCCCCTGAGGAAATCTGACCTGTGTCCAGTTTTGGAAACCAATGGATTGAGCCACACCTGGGAATGGTGTGTAAAGAGCAAATGGCAACGAAACTGGTCTTTGTAGAACCCAGCTTTAAGGACTGAGCTTGGAGAGAGAGGAGCTTACAAAAGGAGACTCTAAAGAAATGATCTGACAGCTTGATGGGGCAGCCACAGAGAGAGATGTCAGAGAATGAGCCTCTTTATCCCCTTTTGTACCATGATTCACGACTACATTATCATTTTCCCAGTATTATTTTCTCAAAGCTAAAAATGTTCCTTTTCTATAGGCTACTTCTCTATAGACTATTTTTTTATGGTATCCTATTGAGTGAAAAATCATTTTATTAAAAGCAGTAATTTGTTACTGCTCTAAATGATCTTTTATAGTTTCTAAAACACAGTGCCTTCTTGATAAAGCAGGTCTGAGAGTGAATTATTAAGCTACTGGAAGTCCTTGCCAATGAACAAAGACATAAAACATAATGTGACTAAGTCTGCTAATGCAAAATGGCTGGGTTGTATTTGCTAATTAGTAGGCTGCCGTTAGCACCTTTCACCTTTTTTGTTTCTTTGGTAGGTTTCTTCTTGAAAAAAAATTAGATTACTTGCAAAAATAATTTTTGACATTCAAAACAAAGCAAATACCTTTGTATAGGAAGAATTTACACAATGGTATTCTAAAATATCTTTCCCTTTTCTTGAGCAAGGTGATGCTCACTGAATGAACCATAGGCTAACTTCTCTGCAAAAGCAGGGTGCACAGATGATGAGACATTTATTTTTACTCTTTTCCACTTCCTCAGGCCACACCTGACCCTTAACAGCTAAGGTGATCTGAAAGTGAGGAAATGAAGTTATTTGGATGTAAATGCTCAGCCACCTCCACATCTGGGTTTGCACACACCTGAGTGAGGATGCTGTCCTCTCTCTCTGTCCTCTCTTAAAGACAACTGAGAGAGACCTTGGAGGACCATAAAATCCTCCAATATGTTGTCATTGAAAAGCTGTTAGAAATTTCACAGCTAACAGCGTTGCATCTAATTACTGAATTATTAAACGGAAGGCATCTGCCTAAGAAGCAACCTCCTGTCACTCAAAAAGATAAATTCAAGTGAAAAGCAGAGGTACAATTAGGTCATCTCACTCACTTTTGCAGATGAATTTGAAATATTCAAACTCAAGAGGAAAGGAAACTTAATTGCGTCTGGTACCTGCTTTAAGCATAACTTGAAATATTGAACCAAGTGCATTTGCAGTCCTTGCAATAGTTGCTGGGGATGGCAGTCTCAGCTTTCTGCTAATTTGTATTTTTGTTTCAGGCCCAAAGTCTCTTTTTGAACTTAGACTCATTTTTTTTAATGATCCATTCATGCAAAAATCATACCTAAGAGATTTCAATAGAGGAAATAAGTAAGAGTGGTGGGGTACGGGATAGGAGCCAAGGATGATTAGAAGGGCCACCTGATAAGACAGGCAATTTTGTGTGTAAGTTCCCTTTTTTTTTGCTTGAAATCTCCTAGCATCTTATGGCCTGCCCAGAGAGAAGGCCAATAGCTGGTATTTGTTCTGTTTTTGTATTTGTGCTCTCAAAAAAAAAAAAAAAAAAAAAAAAAAAGACAAAAGCACATTTCTATGTGATCATAGGAGGAATACAATAATAAATCTAATTTATTGAGCTTTCAAAGTTTGCTAGGCTCCATACTCAAAAGCTTTTTTTCCTGTTTTATCCCACAGTATCTCTCCAAATTAGATAACAATCATTAGCTCCATTTCGGAGAAGGAAAAAAAATGAGTCACAGTTAAGTAACTTACATGCTCAAAATAACATGGCTAGAAATTCAATGAGCCAGAGAGAAGCATTCATGTTTAAACTACCTACATGTCTTAATTGGTCATTAGGATTTTACAAAAAGACATAAAGAGAATGGTAATTGTGCCAGCTTTTTCAACTTTGTGTTGCAATAGCATGTCCATATTTTCTTAACTGAACAGAAGGAGAACATCAACTTTCAGCATCATTTCCCTGCCAGAGTCTTTACTTAGCCCTGAGCCTCCCTTTGCACAGCACATCCCACTTTACCTGCACTACCTGTTCCTCCATTTTACCTTCTACTAAGGAGGCAGATTTAAAAAAACAGGAATCCTTGCTTATTTGCCTTTGTACACTCCAGTTGGAATCTTTTTCAGGTTCCACTCAATAAATAATTTTCAAACTAATCATTTTCTTCAACTGCAGAGAATGGATTATTACAATGATTGACTTTGTTTTGTGCTGCTTGTTATAGGCTAAAGATATTTACTATCAGACTACCCATGTCTCCAAGTCAGGCAGGTCGACCCATTCTAGAGTATGCTTATGATGGGGACCTGGCTCTACAAAATCTGTTCAGAAGCATGAAGTCACTTCATTCTTCCTAGATGTTTAATACGTAAAATTTGACCCGAAAGACAAGCTTCTCAAAAGAGACAAGAGGGACTCATTGGCTCAGGTTAAGGTCTTATGATTCTTTCCATGCTACTGGATTATATTTTTAAATTATATATATATATATATATATATATATATATATACACACACACACACACACACACGCACAATATATTATAAGATATGCATTAATATATAAAATATAAGTAAATATGTTAAGTGTTTAAATATTAATATTATTTATATATATGTTATATATATTTTTTCACTTATTCAAGATGGTATTTAACATTCTTCTCTGTTTAAACCAAGCAATGAATCAACTCCAGAACCATGATGACATAATGGTTTCCATAGTCTGTAGAGCCAAACTCCCTAGGTCTAGCTCTCAGTTCGGCCACATACCAGCTGTGTGAACTTGTGCCTCAGTTTCCCAGGTTATTCAATAATTATGTATTTAAAAGTGAAATACTCACAACCCACAGAGTTGGAACTTAAACCATGTGTCCCTACTAATTTCATTAAATGTGAATTTAATTTTTACTAGTTCATCTGCTTAAGGATCTGAACTTGGTCTTATTTTTCTTTTCATTCACAGCGCCTCGTACAATGTCTAGCACATAGTACATGCTCAGTAACTTTATGTTGCATGAATTTTGATTACTGTCAAAAGGTTGGCCTAACATGAGAAAAATACCAAAACTTCTAAAGAAATAATATCTTATGGACCTGTAGACAGTAAACAATGATCAAATTTCAGCCATTGAAAAATTATATTTTCTTCCAATATAACTAAACAAAAGCTTATAATGGCATGCTGTGGATAACATGAAAGCCAGAAGCCTACAAACATGTGAAAAATGTTAACATCACATTTTTAGGTTTATTAGAAACAGCCTAAATAATTACACCAGTCAAATTACTGGTGGCTTTTGGCTCATGTCCAGGATGAAAGGTCATAACCCAACATACCAGAAGTTTTCCTGGCATGATTGACATGAAGAGGAAATACATTGATACCTTTCACATGGGAATCACAGCTTGTTACAAATAGAAGCAAAATGCTTATCTGAATTTTGTGAGAAAAGTCCGTTGTGTTCTGACTCAAATTCTTTGTTCTCAAAGTTGCTTAATTGTGATTTATTGGTATGTGTGTGGGTGTGGGGATGTGTGATGAAACAAATGCATACCACGGCAAAATACAAATCATGCACTAAAAATTGTCATTGGATATATCCCTGCCTTCTCCTCACTGCAGTATCTATGGGATAGTTCGGCTCTAGGCAGAGAAGAACCTGTTTCTCAAATGGATCTCTTTTTCAACTCCTAGATGGAAAATTACAAATTTTGGAGTTTCCAGAAAATTATCTACAGTACATCCATAATGAATACAGAAAGTACTATCCCCCAGGACTGATGTAACAGGATAATAGGTCACAGCCTCTCCTAAGTCCATCATGTGCATGGGGATTCTATGCCACAGCTTCAGCTCTGTGCTCTGGATTTCCTGGTGTTCCAACGATTCAACGGAGTAAGAGAAGGTTTTATCTTATGTTGGGGATTTTTATTTGGAGGCAGATGATACACTTCTCAGCTTCAGTTCCATAATGTTTGAGAATATTTAGATATTCATAAGATGCTATAAACTAATTTATAAGATGCTATAAGCAGGGTCCATTTTGGGTCCAGGTGTGGTTTGTATGACATTTGGATGCTATTTTGTTATTAGGCAAGAGTTCTCGACCTCCACTGCACATTAGTCTTATCTGGGGAGCTATCAGCCACCACCACCCACACCTATTACACCTCTGCCCAATTGGGTGGGACCCAGACATCAGTATTTTATACAGCTCCCAGGTGATTCCAATCTGCAACCATCACTAAGAACCACTATTAGGCCATCTTTTCTTGACAGTTAGATGAGACTATGTGTACATTATGCATTATTGAGGTTTTCTAAGATAATCATTAGATCATAAAGACTAAGTTGTCTTTAGACTTTTTGATAGAATAAAAACTACATTACTTGTTCTTAAAATATAAAGAGGTTCATTTTAACTTGGAGCAAACAATCTGAATCAATTTCCATTTCATGTCCTTTGAATATAGAAAAAAAACTCTGATTGTATTTATGTCTATACTTTGCAATCCTTTTATTTAATATATCATCATGTTTCATGAGAGAAAACCCTTTGAGGAGCCCACCAGAGTATGAGATGCTGGGCTTTGAACTCATTTGTATTCAATATCCATTTTTTTTTTTTTTTTTTTTTTGAGATGGAGTTTTGCTCTTGTTACCCAGGCTGGAGTACAATGGCGAGATCTCGGCTCACAGCAACCTCCACCTCCTGGGTTCAGGCAATTCTCCTGCCTCAGCCTCCTGAGTAGCTGGGATTACAGGCACACGCCACCATGCGCAGCTAATTTTTTGTATTTTTAGTAGAGATGGGGTTTCACCATGTTGATGAGGATGGTCTGGATCTCTTGACCTGGTGATCCACCCGCTTCGGTCTCCCAAAGTGCTGGGATTATAGGCTTGAGCCACCACGCCTGGCCTCAATATCCATTTTTAAGTGCTTTTAACTTTCCTAGCAATAAGGGCACCCAAATAGTTTCCATACCACCAAAGAATTCATGATCAGTAGGAAAACCAGTTGTGTGTGCAAATAACTATAGTACTATGAGATAACTGTGCTAAATCAGCTGTTAAGTACTAGGAGGTATGATCAAGGATGATGAGGGAACTTTCCAGGGAGAAATCAATGTCTGCCTTGGTGCTTTTAGGGTGCTTAGGGGGATCCCATATGGGCATCTGGCAAGGACACCAGAAAATTGCTAGATATATGAAAATTACATGCATTTTTTGGATTGAAAAATATGCGGAAAGTTCCAGATATCTGAGAATTTTTACTTGTAGCCCTACTGCGAAAGATAGACTAACTTCAGTGACTCAAAAGAAGTGGGAATGAGACACTCCTATTTTATTTATTTATTTATTTTTATTTGAGACGGAGTTTCGCTCTGGTTACCCAGGCTAGAGTGCAATGGCATGATCTCGGCTCACCGCAAGCTTCGCCTCCTGGGTTCAGGCAATTCTCCTGCCTCAGCCTCCTGAGTAGCTGGGATTACAGGCACGCGCCACCATGCCCAGCTAATTTTTTGTATTTTTAGTAGAGACGGGGTTTCACCATGTTGACCAGGATGGTCTGGATCTCTTGACCTCTTGATCCACCCGCCTCGGCCTCCCAAAGTGCTGGGATTACAGGCTTGAGCCACCGCACCTGGCCTATTTTTTTTTTTATTGCATTTTAGGTTTGGGGGTACATGTGCAGAACATGCAAGACAGTTGCATAGGTACACATGTGGCAGTGTGTTTTGCTGCCTTCCTCCCCTTCACCCACATTTGGCATTTCTCCCCATGCTATCCCTCCCCAGCTCCCCCCCCACCCCACTGTCCCTCCCCTATTCCCCCCAATAGATCCCAGTGTGTAGTGCTCCCTTCCCTGTGTCCATGTGTTCTCATTGTTCGTCACCCACCTATGAGTGAGAATATGTGGTATTTCATTTTCTGTTCTTGTGTCAATTTGCTGAGAATGATGTTCTCCAGATTCATCCATGTCCCTACAAAGGACACAAACTCATCATTTTTTATTGCTGCATAATATTCCATGGTGTATATGTGCCACATTTTCCCAGTCCAGTCTATCATTGATGGGCATTTGGGTTGGTTCCAGGTCTTTGCTATTGTAAACAGTGCTGCAATGAACATTCGTGTGCATGTGTCCTTATAGTAGAACGATTTATGGTCCTTTGGATATATACCCAGTAATAGGATTGCTGGGTCAAATGGAATTTCTATTTCTAGGTCCTTGAGGAATCGCCACACTGTCTTCCACAATGGTTGAACTAATTTACACTCCCACCAGCAGTGTAGAAGTGTTCCTATTTCTCCACATCCTCTCCAGCATCTGTTGTCTCCAGATTTTTTAATGATCACCATTCTAACTGGCGTGAGATGGTATCTCAATGTAGTTTTGATTTGCATCTCTCTAATGACCAGTGATGATGAGCATTTTTTCATATGTTTGTTGGCCTCATGTATGTCTTCTTTTGTAAAGGAGACACTCCTATTTTAAAAAATATTTTCAAGTTAAAGTAGTGAAAGTTAACCAAATTCAGAATGATTGCTTGTTATTTGTATTTCTATCTTTTCCCTATTTTATGGAATACAGCAAGAGCTTTTTTCTAATCATGATTCTGATGGGCATTTTTCTATAATTTCATGACCATATAACAATAGTTATTATAGTTCTATTTTCTTGAATTAACCTATTACTCAAGGCTAGTAGTCCCAGAGGACATATGTTAATAAGGTAGTCATTAAATCATAAAGACTAAGTGGAAACAATTGCTTTCATAACCTTATATTTAATTGCATGCACAGGTGTTTTTGTTTTGAAGAAGAAATTTTAAGTAAAAAGTATGATTAATTCTCAGGCCAACCCAGAATGCCAGATGAAGAGAGTTTTTGCCCAATTTAGAGAGAACAAAGCACACAGATGTTTAGGTCATGGTGACAGAAAGAAAGAGTTTCTGACCTGCAGTAGTTTAGTTTTCTCCAAATTGCCAAATGACTTCACAACGCATTTCAAGGTGGGCACTGACCCGGAGTGTTCCTCCATATTTACTGTAAACCTGGTACTGTGGACCTGCTCCATATTATCTGTGCTATTTTGTCACAAAGAAACCTTATCCCTCTCAGCTGTTACTGGAAGGACTCCTGGAATTATTCAGAAGTGTTTACTTGGAATTCAGAAGTGAAATGCAGATTATCTACCAAAGCCAAGTAATCTACAATGAGTTCTCCGAGATATAAGTTAGGCACTGCATTCAAAGGAAAGGAACATCTTGATGAGTGGAATAAACACTGAACTAGAAACCAAGAATCGAACATTGAGGTCCTACCACTTTCAAGCTAGATACCTGGGGGAAGTCACCCACCTTGACTGGAACAATTGAACCTCACATTCTTTAACTGGATATGGAGAAAGTACGCTTGCCTTTTCATACTCAAGCGTTGAGTAGTGTTGGGAGAACCAAATTAATGTGGGAGGATTTTACAGTCTATGAGATGGTTCACAAGGAAGAGCCCCAGATATTGGCATTGCTATTATTATTTGGCTTTTACAGTTTGTCAAAGCCATCTCTCTTTAAAGTAGAAATGCTGGAATCAGCAAAAAATACACGTAAACAGAAATTACTAGAGAGAAATGATGTAGAATTGTGGATTTAGTTTCTCCAAATTATCTTTTATATAATGAGATGATACTTTATAATTTTATCTGAATTTTTCACTTACTAGGTATGAAAATAATCTATGTATTTAAATTTTTCTATATGTATAAAGACTTTATATTATTCCAATGTGTAGATGCATCATTTTATAATTTTTATCTTTATGCAGAAAACTTGCCTGGATTTTAAATTTTCTGATCATAAATTTCCAATAAGGATATTATGGAATGAAAATACAGAGGTACCATCAATCAATGCTTTGATTTATAATTCCAAGCTGGTTTCTTAAAAGCTTTTCATAATTGCACCAACACCATCGATTTGTGAGTGTATCTGTTTCAGCACACCCTTATCAAATTGTATATTCCAATGTTTGGAAATAAATGTCTTGTTTTCCATTGTTTTTGGAAAGGGAGGCAAGCTTAAGGGTAGAGTAGGTAGAGCAGAATTTCTCCATTTATAGAGCGCTTATTATGACAATCATTCTCCAAGCAATCAAAGGTTTTTTTTCCTTTTCCTCTGCCCAATAAAAAATGAACATTATATGACGTTAAGAAGCTTATAGTCATGGTCGTGATAGATTTAAAATAAACCTTATGAACATATTTGTATTTTCTTCTGAAGCATATAGCAGAGACAATAATCATACAAGTGAAGCCATTTGAATTATCTAATCTAGGATTTTAGGAAACTCGATAAGGACTTCCAGTATGGCAGATGCTTTGCTTATCCAGAATCCAGACACCTCCTCTTTTTCTTAAGAACACCTCCACAGTGCACTTTGAAAGTGCAACTTGCCCAGGCCTAGTGGCTGAGGCATGATTCTCCTCAGCCAGTCGGTATAACCCCATTCTCTTCTGGCAGATGGTGCTCATTTTTCAGTTTCTCTGCAAGTAAGGAATCTGTATGTCAACACTTCTGGCCGGTCACATGTGAGTGGAAGTCTGAGAAGAGGTTTCTGGGAAGAAGAGTCCTGTGATGTCCTCACTTTGTTGTTTCCTGAGAAGGATACTGGTGGGCAGATGGGAAGACTAGATTGAGGCATCCATCTTGACATCATGAGAGAAAGACCATGAAAATTCCACAAGTACCTAAACAAATGCCCGGCAATCAACCAACCAATGATGACACCACCTCCTGCCCAAGAGTATGTCCAGCTCTTTAAGGTTTTAAGATACTAAGAGTTGATTTATAACATCAGTAAAGAAGGTATAAATGAGATATATAAAATTTGCTAATAATAAACTAGGTAGAAAAACACACTAATAATACACAATTTGAAAAAAATAGGGGAGTCACAATGAAAATAAAGCCATGAGCCATCACCTAGAGAAGAAAGTTGACAAGCCATAGCTGTAAGCTAAGATTTCCCCACAATGAGTATTTGCCACAGACCATAAATATGCAGAACTCAATCAGAGAAGCTGAGCATAGAATCAGGATTTACCAAACATTTGAGAGAGATGATTTACATGGAAGATAAACAGAAAATTTAAAATTCAGAAAAGCGCATACCCAGGATAATAAAGGTAATAGAGCAAATATGCATAAAAGAAAATCTTAAAATAGGGGGTACAAGGGGTGTGACGACTGCCATTAAACAAAATAAAAAGAATCTATGTGAGGAAACAAGTACCAGCAGTCCTGAAACGAACAAAATAGAGACCTGGGGAAGAAAAGTAAGTCCTACAATAATTGTTGTACGTGTATAAATAAACACAGTATATGTACCGAATAGCAAATCAGACATAAACGAAGACATAGAAGGTCAAACTGGGAGACATTTATAGAGCATGGCACAAAGAGATAAAGAGAAACAAATGTGTAAAATGAAGTCTAAATATTTTAAAGAGAGATCCAAATTTTCTAATGTCTATGCAAAGCCATTTGTATATTGAGTGACAAGAGAGAGGAAGTGAGGAAAAATTGAAAAAATATATAGTAATAAATATCCCAGAAATGTTATCTAATATATACATAAACAAATAAGTATTATCTATCCCCAAGTTGAATGAGTACAGGGTACTGAGAGGGCGAAACTTAATGACAAGCTAACCAAAAAACTCACATTGAGACAAAATAAAATGAAGTTTTATAGAACCAGTACTGAAAAAAGTAGATGCTGGAAGAAAATGAAAGATTATCTAGAAGGAAAGGGAAGTCAGACTGACACCAGATTTCTCCTCAGCGGTATGGAGTAAAGAAACCCAGCAAAGTAACATCAGAGTTCTGAGAAAGAGTATTTCAAACCCAGCATGCTATACTCAGCTAAACCAGCCAAACTACCATTAGAGATTGAAGGGGATAATACAGCTTCCTTCAGACACACAAATCTTACAATTTATAGAACTTCTCTGAAATAACCATAAGAGAATTTACTCTAAAATAAAAATGGAAGAGGAAATACACAAGAATTATTTTAAACAAATAAATATATAAAACGCATCAAGTTCATAATCACTTCTGAAATTTATTCCACAATAAACTAAGGGGTAAAATGCCTAAGAAAGGAGTGAGGAGAGCACAGAAAAGGTTGCTCAGATATAGGATATAAATACTTTTCAAACCCAACACAATGGGGATATCTGGGGAGAATCCTGGAATATATTTTTTAAAATGACTACATCTATTGACCAAATAAAATTTAATTGCAGTAATTTAGTTATAAAAAGGGAGATAGCTTCATGAATTTTAGTAAAAAGTGTAAAAATTGGAAGCAATATATATGCATGATAAGATATATGCAAAAAAAAATTTTTTTTTCTGCAACAGAGTTTGCTGTTGTTGCCCAGGCTGCAGTGCAATGGCACTATCTCAGCTCACAGTAACCTGTTTCCCAAGTTCAAACAACTGGGATTACAGGTGCACACCACCACACCTGGCTGTTTTTTTTTTTTTCTGTACTTTCAATAAAGATGGGGTCTCACCATGTTGATTAGGCTGGTCTCAAACTCCTGACCTCAGGTGATCCACCTGCCTTGGCCTCCCAAAGTTTTGGGATTACAGGTGTGAGCCACCAGGCCCAGCCCAAGAAATAAAGATTTTTTTTCGATCATCTATAATGCTACCATAAAAATTTAAAAACCACCATTGATACTTGGAAAGTATTTCTTCTGGAGTCTTTTCTTTGCACATTTTTATCTACCTGTGATCAGAACGTCTGAAAAATGCTATCAGACATTTCTATTTGTTGTTACAATATTACATTGTTTTTTCATATCACCTATTGTTCAACATAGCAAACTTTTGTCTTATGGATGTGCATGATTTTCTGACTCCTCTTTTATCTCAATGTTTCTCAGTTTAGTTGTCCACACTTCCTGTTTCTACCTAGATTTCCTCTGGAATAGAACATAATCCCACTGGGCTTGTTTCCATCACCTCATTTGAAACACATATCATAGTTATCAATAACCCTGTATGGCGAGTTTCAAGTTCTGAGCCTGTGTCTTACCAGATGGCCTCACAGCATTTGGTATATACACTAAAATCCAAATTTTGATCTCCACCACGACCCCTAAGCTGAACTTGCTATATATATATATATCCCTTCTCAAAATCTCCAGTTGGGCATCTGTTAATCCTATCACACTGAAGGTATTTGAAACCAACCTCTTGATCTCCATCCCTCTATGACTTTTCTTTACTTTTACCTATTTCAAAAAATGGCAACCTCATTCACTCCATTGCTCAGGACAAAAGCTTCATGGTTTTTATTACTTCTTTTTCTGGCACCCCTGTCCTGAATTAAACTATTCCAGATTGTCACGACAAGAACCCCACCAGAGCCCATGTCAATCCGAGCGGGCAGATTGCTTGAGCCCATGAGTTAGCTCAAGACCAACCTGGGCAAAATGGTGAAACCTCGTCTCTACCAAAAAATACAAAAAATTAGCCAGGCATGATGATGTGTGCCTGTAGTCCCGGCTCCTCAGGAGACTGAGGTGAGAGGATTGGTTGAGCCCAGAGATGGGGAGGTTGCAGTGAGCTGAGGTTATGCCACTGCACTCTAGCCTGGGTGACAAAGCAAGACCCTATCTCAAAAAGAACAAAGCAAAAAAAATATATATATATATATAACTATGCTACCCCCAACTTCTGCTAAAAATATTAATCCCCAAATCCAAAACCATCCTCTTGGCTGTAAGCCACTGTGATATGTGGTCTGGTTACCTTTTCCCTCCACTCCTGACTTGGAGCCACATTTCTTGGCTTGCTGCCCCTCAAGCACACCAAGCAAGCTTCCCCTAGTCAAGTCACATGCACTGGCTATCCCCTGTCCCTGGAATACTCTTTCTCTAGATATTTTCCTTTGACTCCTTCATTCTCTTTGGCATCTTGCCAAATGTCACCTCTTCAAGGTGTCCTTCCCTGACCTCTAGACGTGAAACTAACCACCCACCTATATTCTTCATGCTATTACCTTGATTTTTATTTTTAGTGTCTGTTACACTTAAAATTATACATCGTCTCATTTCTGCCCTCAAATATAAATGGTTATTTATATTATAAGTGAAGAAATGGGGGTTTTGAGGTGACAATAGGAGTATTTGATGTGAGGTTGGAACCCTAGATTTTGAAGTTAATAGATGCCCTTCTCATTAGACTATGATCCTGGGAGTAGGGAAGAGATACAAGAAAGAGGGGTGGGGGGAGTGCAAGGGCATTTTTTTTTTAATGTTTGAGAGTGGACGACAAAGAACTCTTTTAATTATAAATCACACCTTGGTCCAGTAAGGAATAAAAGGTTTTAATTCCAGCTGGTGTCAGGAATTAACTACAGCTTGCTGATACTGTTTTAAATGATGGCAAGTGTGATTTAAAAGCACCAAAGAAGCCAGGGCAGGATGGAGGTCACCCTTTGGATGCTACAGGCGATTAAGGTAATTTGGGAGCTGAGTCAAGGAAGGTATGGTTTGCTGACCCACAAATCCAAAGGGAAAAGGGAAAACCTTTGAAAATGGGCCAGGGTAAGTATTCCTTTGTCCTACTTAAGGAAAAGGCAAAGTAGACCCAGCTGGACACAATTAAGTGTGCAAAAGGTCCAAAGGGCCAGAAGCAAGAAAGAGAAACAGGTAAAAACTGACCTCTACACCAAGTCTGATACAAACCAGGGAGGCGTACAAATGTGTTGTCAATTTGCATATTTCCAGAAGAGGAGAAAGTGGCCAGATGCGCCAAGTTAACTGAGGTATATGTTGAGAAGATCACCTGACATGAAATAGGAATCTCATTGAAGGCACTCTGAAAGTGCTGATGCTACATGCAAGATGGAGACCTCCGTCACTAGCAAGACCCCAAAGCTTATGCCCACATCTGAGCTGAGTGGTCTGCTGTTTGTCACCTTTCTAGGTGACCTGGCCTTTCTGTCTGGCTGCCCTTAACATTTTTTTTTTTTTCATTTCAACCTTGGAGAATATGATGATTGTGTCTTCAGGCTCATCTTCTTGCGGTGTTTCTTAAGCGGTTTTCTCTGCATTTCCTGAATTTGAATGTTCTCTGTCTTGCTAGATTAGGGAAGTTCTTCTGAATATCCTGAAGCATATTTTCCAGCTTTTCCATCCCCACCCCCACCCGCCATGTCCTTCAGATACTCTAATCAATCATAGACTCAGTCTTTTTAAGTAATCCCATATTTTTCGGAGGCTTTATTTCTTTTCATTCTTTTTTTTTCTTCTAATCTTGTCTGCATTCCTCATTCCAGAAAGGTGGTCTTCAAACTCTGATATCCTTTCTTCTGCTTGGTCGATTTGCTACCGATACTTGTGTATGCTCCATTAAGTTCTCATGCTGTGTTTTTCAGCTCCAGCAGGTCACTTATGCTTCTCTCTAAACAGGTTATTCTAGTTAGCTGCTCCTCTAACATTTTATCAAGGTTTGTAGCTTCTTTGTGCTGGGTTACAACATGCTTCTTTAGCTCAGAGGAATCTATCGCTCATCTTCTGAAGCAGACTTCTGTCCATCTGTCCATCTCATCCTCTGTCCAGTTCTGCGCCCTTGCTGGAGCGGTAGTGCGCTCACTTGGAGGAGAAGCCGCACCCTGGCCTATTGGGTTTTCAGTGCTTTTTTTCTTGATTCTTTCTCATCTTCATGAGTTTGCCTAGTGTCAATCTTTGAGTGTGCTGACTTAGATGGCGGTTTTGTGGATAATTTTTATTGTTTCTGATGCTGTTGTTGTTGCTTTCTGTTTGATTTTCTTTCGATGGTCAGCTCCCGCTTCTTTAGGGCCGCTGCAGTTTGCTGGAGGTTTACGTCAGCCCCAACTCATCTGGTTCACTCCCACACCTGGAGATGTCACTCAGGGATGCTGGAGAACAGCAAACATGGGTGCCTGCTCATTCCTCTGAGATCTCAGACCTCGAGAAGCACCAGCCTGATGTCAGTAGGATGGCTCCTATCTAGGGTTTCTGACAATCCCTTCTGGAGAGTCTCAACCAGTTGAGTAGCATAGGGAACAAGACCATTTAATGAAGCACTTCGACCATCCCCTTGTGGAGAGGGTGTGCTTCACTGGGGAAAAACCCACTGGTCTGACTGTCTGGATTCCTGAGAACTGGCAGGAGGAAAAGCTAAGTCTGTTGGTCCGCAGAGACCATGGCCACCCCTTCCCCTAGAGGCTCAGGCCCAGGGACATAACACTTCTGTCCCTGAGGCTCCTCTGCAGGGAATTCTGCTAATGTAATCAACAAGGTCCTCAATAACATTCCTGCTCTTCCTCCATGGGAATGATCAGGGAGCTGCTCTGTAAAGCACCGCATGGAGCATGAACCAAAGTGGAGGTCTTCATGACCGACCCCCCATCCAGTGCTCTGGCTTATGTCAAAAGGCCCCTGAAATATTTACACATGACGAAATGAGACTGAGATTAAACAATATCTTATATCTGATTACATGCTACTATTTATCACAAGGTATCTGTTGAGCACTAATGTACCTCTATATCAACCACTTATATACTAACATACTTATACATTTATATATCAACCCCTTTATATAGATGATCTTTTGACCCTCCATTGCACTGTGAGACAGGTATTATCAGAAGCTATTTTATCCTCTATAAGATGGTGTTAGGCTCAGAGGCACAAGGTAGCTTGTTCATGATCCGAGAACCATGAAGCATCAGAAGCTTCATAGAGTGTTCAAAACCAATCCTGTCTGACTTTACAATTTTTAATTCTTCTATATTTTAACATCGAATTCTCCTGATCATTCCTCTATCCTCCCTTCCTACCATCTGGCTGAATTTGGCTTCTTCTAATCCCCAGCTCTCCCTGGGGAACCCTCACTGCCTTCTCACGGATGATGTGAGATCTTTTAAAACATATCCCAAGTGTAAGTAAAGATCTTCTAGCACAATGGGTGTTGCACAGAGCAGCAGGCTCCCATCCTTTGTCACAAAACAGAGCTTCTCCGCTCCTATTTCCATTCAACTTTCTTCAGCAAGCATGCACTTCAGCAACCTCGTTCAAAGCCCCTATAAATGGAGATGTGAAATGGAAATGGTGACACAGCGGCAAGGGCAGAGGTACGCAGTGCCACCATCATGAATTAGTAAAGCATCTTCGCAACAGGGGTCATCTGCCCATTTGGCCTCAGCCATGCCAGCCGTGCCCCAAGCACAGAGAACAAAACTTCGGCTTCTGTTCTCCTTTTATCGGCAATGTTTTCCTTTAGTTTGACGTCAGCTCCCAGATTGCTTGCTGTGATGTGCTACACCTTTCATATTTTCTTTCCAGTCATAATATTGCCTCAGTCATAACCTCGGCACTTTGAGGAATAATTGTCCCTGACAAGAGGGTGAATCACTGACAGAGAGTTGATAAGCATTACACACAGATGACAGAAGTCAGGACATATCGGATTACTGCTGTGAATATAATAAAAGAGAGACTAAACACTTTGGCAGCTCAAAGACAAGCCATTTCATAAGTCTCTAGTGGGGCTATTATCTTCCATTTACTGCCACTGATAACCAGGTTGTGACTGTCTCCCTGCGATCTAGTTTCAATTCACTTAACACATTGCTGACCAGACATGGAAAAGGAGGCAGAAAAGATAATCGTGAGTTTTGGGGCATTTATTTTTAATGTTTATCTTCTGGATTCCCCCTTCCAACTGATAAGGCACTAAGTGTGGATCCTTTAAATGTTCCTGGGAAAGGCTGGGTACAGCCACACTCCCTTTAATCTATGACTCTTTGTTTCCTTTAAAGCTGCCATATCCAGGCAAGGAAGTGATAATCCACTTTCCCCACTCCTCTGATATACCTGGGTCTAAACGCCTGGTGCAATCAACAGCCAGACTATTTTTGCATTTAGGAGCTTTGAGAAGATAAGATTATTATTTTTTGCTTAGCTAGTCTGAGCCACCTGAAGAGACAGATCAAGAATTGTGTTGTCTGTCAGTATAGACTGCTGGAGCAGTAAGAATGTGAAATGCACCTATAGAATTGGAATGCACATAGGATAGACAGGGACTGTAAGAGATTCTGTTTCTAAATATGTATGAAATAAATTTAACAGATCAGAATTTGGGGTATAAATGTTACAACAAAGTCTCTTTAAAAGATGAAAGAAAGCCTCAATTGAAAATTATTTTATTCCTGCAAGTAGCGATGGTGGTGCCAGAGTTTAACAAAAGCCTATATTCTGCAACAGGCTCCTTCTCAAATAATTTTGCCTCTCAGCTTGTTACAGTTTTGAGAATTGTTCTTAGATCCAAGAAAGTCTAGATCTTCTGCTTGAGCATATAGTTACTGGAGTCATACGTTTATTGTCTTTATGTTGACATAAAACAATTTGTTTGTTGGCAACATACATTGTGAGATCCACCAGATAAATTCAGGGACTTTTTAGGAGCAGACTCAACAGTAAGGCAGACTGGCATTACAGTAAGGTGGGCCTGGAAGAAGCAGGAAACCACCCAAATGGGACAGATATGGCCATAAGAAAACAAAGCTGGCACATGAAAAATGTCAGAGGATTTGAAAAACTCAAACAGAATTTAAGTAACTATTGGTATCAGGGAGTCAGTACGCGAGACCTATTCAGAACGTAGGATGTCGTTAAAATTTCTTTGAACACATCTACCTCTGTTAGGTATCAGACGCTGGGTTAGAGCTAATTGGATTATCATGTAAGCTTGGGCAGCCTGTGCACTGCCCAACTCCACAGAGCACAAGTCATTGAAGAGTCTATGTGAAGGACACACCTTCATGTTGTTGAATGACAATCTATCTGTACAGTATTACCCAGCAGCTCCCCATGAATACAAAAGCAAAAATCTATCCTTCTTTATCCAATGTCCTCTGGGCTTTCCTCAGAGACTTCACATAGCCTACCAATTGAGAAAATCTGAATTGAAGCCCAATTGATTAGTGGCCTATGGAGTAGAACAGAAACACCCTGCAGAGGGGATGTTTCAGCTCAATCCTAGCAAAATACTCACCAGTTTTCATTCTAAAACTCACAATATGGTGATGCTGAGTTTGCTGATAAACTTCCTGCTTCTCTCTGGATGGCTCAGATGCCGGGGCAAATATTCCCAGGCGGACGGGTGACATTTCTCAGCAGGCATGATAAATTAGACAGACTGACAACAACCATATCCAATTGGCGTGTGGTAAGAGGTTTTTCAGTTCCGAAACCACACAGCATCCTCTCTAAACTTGCCCACAAGTTTCCTGGAAGCCAGAATCAATGCAGGATGGCCACCGCACAGTCAACACAGGGTTTTTGCAAACCAATACTTTGAGCTTCAGTTCAGGCCACATTTTAAAAGAGGTGTAGCATTGAATTATTGGTTTTCTTCATTGCAGTTTTTCATGTTGAGTGTTTCATTAAGATGAGGCTTATGAACAAAGTGTATGACATGAGCTTTTACAGCATATTGTTCTAGATTCCAAATCCCAGGGGTCTGCTAGGGTAAGCTCAAAATCACCATCTCTGCAGTGAAAGAGTTTTATACTAAAACAGTGCCCTTTCAATCGCCAATGGAAAGGGCCAGGCCAGGAGAACCAGGAAAACTGTTACAGAAGGACCAGGACCTCCACAATGGGGTAGAATATACCCATAGCCAGTACCCAAACATGTCAGCATCCAAGCAGCCCTCAAAGCTAAGTATTATCATCCCTGTTTTAAGAATGTAGTCACTAACATTCAGAGTTTGTCAAGGTCCCTTAATGAGCAGCAGATCAAAGATTGAGCTCATGCATCTGACCAAAACCAAGTTCATTCGACTCCTCTGAGCTAACTCTCATCAATGGAACTGAAGTCCATCAGGCCTCTCCCAACCCTTCACCTTCCAGATAAAGGCCCAGCTATAGATTAAAGAGAAAAGTTCATTCAGATACAAGATGAAGAATATAATCAAATCAGAAATGGAAATTATTGTTATTAGCACCTCTCTAAACAACATGCAAATAACTCTGCAAGCAACAAGGAAAACACTTTCAACAGGCAGTAAGTTATTGACCCCCACATCCAGAAGCCAAATTCTAGCTCTTTGGAGAGGAGCAAATAGTATGAAAATGAATCACTGTTATCGGCTCAAGCCTGTAATCCCAGCACTTTGGGAGGCCGAGGCGGGTGGATCACGAGGTCAAGAGATCGAGACCATCCTGGTCAACATGGTGAAACCCCGCCTCTACTAAAAATACAAAAACTTAGCTGGGCATGGTGGCGCGTGCCTGTAATCCCAGCTACTAAGGAGGCCGAGGCAGGAAAATTGCCTGAACCCAGGAGGCGGAGGTTGCAGTGAGCCAAGATCGTGCCATTGCACTCCAGCCTGGGTAACAAGAGCGAAACTCCGTCTCAAAAAAAAAAAAAACAAAAAAAGAAGTTCCAGGAAAGCTCTCTGGGCAAAAACTCAGCATCTGGGGATATATGAGTTGGAGTCTTCTCTCCTGGAACTAGGGCACTAGGTTGGGGTGAGAGTGGAGCCTGCTAAAGTCAGAGAACAATTGCTAGGAAGGATGAACTTAATGCTGAACTCTCTGAGCAACTGACTTTGCATTTCTGAACCCCCACCAACCCAAGACATGATCAGCGCCCACAGTTGGGTGGTACCTGAAGGCCTTTGGAAGTAAAATATTTTATAGATACAAGGAATCAAGAAGGATGCTAGAATTTATTTCTTGAGATCTTACCCTGGTCTTCCATTTCATTTCTGTGCATTTTACCCCTTGTGGAAAATCAGCAGGCAATGTAATATTCAGAGAAGCTATGAACTGCTTTCTGGGAATGGGATATTTGAAAGCTATTTTTGTTACCTCTAGGCACAACAAGCTTATATGAAAAAAATTACAGAAATAACTTACAGACAACTTTTGTTAGATACAGCCTTGTAGTGTGATAGGTAGCTCAGTCTTATTTCACTCGTAGCCCTCTTCTACCTATCGCCCAGGGTTGTTGGTGCAATAATTAAGTTTATCCTTCTCTTAGTTTCCTCTCATGCTAAATGAGATAATGATTGAGATGTTATGAAATTAATTTTAAATGTAATTTAAAATTGGAATGATAATAAACTCAGCAAATGTAGACTATGATGATTATTATCATTATTATAATTAGTTTGAATGCCCAAGCATAAAATATCTCACTTTTTCCATGAATTTTAGAGTCAGTGAGAAGAATATTTGGAACAGGCTTTAAAAATCAGGATGAAACTACAGGAGCTGATTCTCAAGCATCTCCATATATTTATATGTGTATTTTTAAACCATTTAGAAAACTGTTGTCCTATGAAATGGTGGCACTTTATGGATTAGCTCTTTAAATGTGGCCTTCTTCTCGTGTGCTACAATGAAAGTTGTTATCAGCATAAATGCACCGAGGCCAATAGAAGATTTCAGCGACAGTAAGTAAAGTCACCCAATAACATTGTTTAACTTTATATCATTACGAAGACATTCATTTAGGATGGTTCAAAGAAGATAATATCTGTGGAATTCATTTCTGAACTATGAAACCATTGAACCAAGATTTTACAAAGTAAAGTACTTGGACAGTCATATAAATTACTAGCTCTTGTCTTTGAAAAATATTCCTTGGTATGTTTTAAAAATTAGAAATTGGTTCTGTTTGAAATATAGAAAACCAAGGGTGAATTAAAATGCCTCTCAGGATTATTTTTAGAAATGCTTAGCCCTCAAGCATTTCTAAATAATGCTTAGCCCTTACTTATTAACTTTAGAATAAGTTCTATCAATCAAACATAAACGGATCAGGGTGGAAATAGTTAACAGAATAGTCATTATGTCCATAATTGTGAGAGGTTTCTGCACTGTGAAAACCATTTTCTTAATTATTTTAGGTTAACACTAGTGCCTATAGCAGGGGGAGGAAAGGGCACATGTGTAATCTGAAACCCCAGATATGGTGCCTGGCTTGAATTGAGATAACATTGAAGATTTTATTGCTGATACATTATAAATTATTTCTATTACTGTGGTCCTGCGGGTATTGCATTGTCGATGCACTTTGCCTATTACCTCACTTAATGTTATTAACACACTTTGGGGTATAAAATTACAGTTTTATCATGGAAACCTTAAACACTTACATCCAAAGAACTGAATCAAGTTATTATCTTTACCGACCAGACCCATTTTATTGTCATTTTATCACTCATAAAATCTGAGATTCAATTTGATTTAACTATTAAGTAAAGCTTGGTCTACAAGAGTTTAAACCCAGCTGTAATATTAATATATTAATATATAAGATGACTTCATTTTATTAAAGGTGAGGTAACTTTGAAAACCTCTTTTAATGTCTTTCTGCAGCTAAGAGATTTAACCTGACCTGTTTGCACTTCTATTTCACCAACATCGACAAAAAATTTAAGATCACCTTATTGGGGGATGCTGAGCACTATCTCTAACCTGCTTCTGGCCTGCAGAAATGCCTGCGACACATTAATCAGACACAAAATAACATCACTCATCAAAGTGTCAAGACGTGATGTCTAATTTTAAAACAAAAGCACTAAGTATCCACCACGTTAATGAAACAAGATCCACGATTAAGAAATTTGAAGTACAAGCCTATGAGCACATTATTTCAATAGCTCCTAAAAATTTATTTGTAAACAAAGATTGGGTCCTAAAATTAAGCTACCATCGGAACCTAAAAAATGCAGATAAGGGCATGGTTATGCCAAGTTTTTCTATAGGGACTCCTTGTAGTCTTACCTCAATACTACATATTAGGAAGAAATTAGTTGCCAGCCTGATTTTATTGTCAAAAGCAATACTTATATCATGTTATGTTAAATGCCATCTTGATATTGGTCAAAAAAAAGTCTTAAATTAAAAAAATCAAAATATGATATAGTCCACATAAGAAATCACACAAGACGAAGTTGTTTTATTAAAGCTCAGAGCCTTGCTCTTTCGAAAATGCATTCCTCCTAAGTGTTAAAAATCGAGGCTCCTCTACCAGGAATTATTATTATGAGAACACACTACAATTCTGTAACTCTGAGGAGGCGGGACAGAGTAGAGATTTTGGTTGGCCAAATGACTAGCCTTCTGACCTTTAATTTCAGCACCTGTAAAGAAATAACACCTCCCGGAGCTGCTGAGGGGTTTTATTATGAAAGTGTCTGGCACATAGAAGGTGCTCAGTAAGCAATCATTCAATAATTTTCTTTATTCCTACAGTATCATATCAGCATGAAGTATGGCCCTTAGGAGACAGTGTGCCATTAGACTGCTAAACCTGGAATCATAACTACATGGAAATGCAGCCGAAGTTGTATGTGGGGGTCCCTAATGCATAGGTTAGTGCACTTAAGGCAATGGCCTTGCTCCATGATGATCCATGCCTTGTGGCCAGCACCCAGAAATCATCAGATACTGGAAGTTGCATCTAGTTTGCAGAATCTCCCCTCTCTGTCCATTGGCAAAATCCTCATGTTACATGAGATGAAGACATCTTGTCAACACAGAATTTTGAGGAAAAAGCTTGACATGTAGCTAACAAGAGTCAGTAGGAACAACATAGACTGTCCCACAAATTAAGAAGTAGAAAATTCCTTGAAATTTAAAGAAAGCATGATGCCAGCCATATGAACCATCAGCTAATAATAGCTGAAGACTTCAACACCTCACTTTTAGCACTGGACAGATCATCTAAACAAAATATCAACAAAGAAACATTGGACTTAATCTGTGCTATAGACCTAATGGACCTAATAGCTATTTACAGACAAATTCCTCTAACAGCTGTAGAATACACATTCTTCTCTTCAGCACATAGGTCATTTTCAAGGATAGGACATGTTAGAACAAAAAACAAGTCTTAGATCATTCTAAAGAATTGAAATAATAAGTATCTTCTTTGACAATAATGAAATAAAACTGAAAATCAATGATAGGAGGAATTCGGGCAACTTTACAAACACATAAAAATTAAATAATATGCTTCTGAATGATCAGTGGGTCAATGAAGAGATTAGGAAGAAATTTAAAAATTCTCTTATGACTCCAGTACTACCTTTGCACCATAATCAGACAACAACACATCAATAAACTACAGGCCAATATCTCAGAGGGACACTGATGTAAAAATCCTCAATAAAATACTAGCAAACTGAATTCAACAACACTGAAAACATCATTCAAATGGAGCAACTGGTATTTCTCTCAGGGATGCAAGGATAATTCAACATACACAAATCAATCAACGTGCTAGATTTTATCAAGAGAATGACAAACAAAATCTGTATGATCATTTCAACTAATGTTAAAAACTCATTTGATAAAATTCAACATCACTTTGTGATTTAAAAACCCTTAAAAAACTGGGAAGGAACATACCTCAACACACACACACACACACACACACACACACACACATATGACAGACCCACAACTAATATATTATTGAATGGAGAAAAATTGAATAATTTTCTTCTCAGATACAGAACATGTCAAGGCTCCCCACTTTCACTATTATTCAATACAGTACTAGAAGTCCCAACCAGAGGAATCAGACAAGAGAAAGAAGTAAAAGGCATCCAAATTGGAAAGGAATAAGACAAATTAATCTGCAGATGATATGATCTTATTTTTGAGAAAACCTAAAAACTCTCGCAAAAAACTATTACAACTGATAATCAAATTCAGTAAAGTTTCAGCATACAAAATTAAACACAAAAATCAGCAGCATTTCTATCTGCCAATAGCAAACCATCTGAAAAATAAGGCAAGAAAGTAATCTCATTTACAATACTACAAACAAAATAAATATCTAGGAATAAACTTAGCCTAAGAAGTAAAAATCTCTACAATGAAAACTATAAAACATGGATGCAAAAAATCGATGAGGACACAAAAAATAAAAAGATGTTCTATGTCCATGACGGGAAAAATCAATATTATTAAAATGTTCAGAGTACCCAGAGCAATCAAAATACCAATGACATTCTTCACAGAAATACAGAAAATAATTCTAAAATTCATATGGAACCACAAAAAAATCCAGAATAGACTAAGTCATCCTGAGCAAAAATAACAAACTGAAGGTATCGCATTATCTGCCATCAAATTATACTACAAAGCTATATTAATCAGAACAGCATGGTACTGGCATAAAAACAGAAACACAGAGCAATGGAACAGAATAGAGAACCCATAAATAAATCCCTACATCTAAAATGAACTCTCTTTTGACAAAGGTGCTTATAACATATGTTGGGGAAAAGAAAGTCTTCAATAAATGATGCTGTGAAAACTGGATATTCATATGCAGAAGAATGAAACCAGACCCCTATCTCCCACCATATACATAAATAAAAGCAAAATGGATTAAAGACTTAAATTTAAGATCTCAGACTAGGAAATTACTGGAAGAAAATATTGGATAAACTCTCTAGGACACTGGTCTGCGAAAAGACTTCTTGAATAACTCTCCACAAGCACAGGCAACCAGGGCAGAAATGCAACAATAGTATCATAGTCAAGTAAAAGGCTTCTGCACAGCAAAGGAAACATCAACAAAGCCAACAGAATGGGAGAAACATACAGAATGAGAGAAAATATTTGCCAACTATTCATCTGACAAGAAATTAATAACCAGAATATATAAGGAGCTCAAACACTCTATAAGAAAAAAAAACTCTCATTAAAAACTGGGAAAAAGACCTGAATCGGTATTTCTCAAAAGAAGGCATACAATAAACAGGTATACGAAGAGGTGCTCAACATGATTGATTGTCAAAGAAATGCAAATGAAAACTGCAATGACAGGTCATGTTAACACAGCTAAAGTGGCTTTCATCCAAAAGGCAGGCAGTAACAAAGCTGGCGGGAATGTGGAGAAAAGGGAACCCTCATATACTGTTGGTGGAAATGTAAGTAAGTAAAACCATGAAGGAGAACAATTTGAAGGTTCCTCAAATACTAAAAATAGAACTACTATATGATCCAGCAATCCCACTCTTAGGTACATACCCAAAATCATTATATTGAAGAGATATCTGCACTCCCATGGTTACTGAAGAACTATTCACTTTAGTCTAGATTTGTAATATTTTTACCAACAGATGAATGGATAAATGAAATGTAGTACATATACACAATGGAATACTATTCAGCCATAAAAAGGAATGATCTCCTGTCATTTGCAACTACGTGGATGGAACAAGAGACATCATTGTTAAGGGAAATAAGCCAGACTTGAAAGGCAAACTTCATATGTTCTCACTTATTTGTGGGAGATAAAAAAAATGAAAGCAATTGAACTCATGGAGATAGAGAGTAAAATGATATTACAAGAGGTTGGGAAGGGTGGTGTGGGGGGAAGGGTAAGCAGGGATGGTTAATGGATACAAAAATAGAGTTAGATATAATGAATAAGATATATTTGATAGCAAAAAAGGATGACTATGTTCAACAGTAATTTATTGTAAATTTTCAAATAACTAAAAGAGTATCATTGGAATGTATGTAACACAAAGAAAGGATAAGTGCTTGAGGTAATTAATCGTCTACCCCGATGTGATTATTAAACATTGCATGCCTATATCAAAATATCTCATTACCTCATAATTATATACACCTACTACGTACCCACAAAAATTTAAAATTTAAAAATGAATGTATATTAATAAAAAAAAAGTATATGAAAATTATTTAATGATGAATTGAGTTAATTATTCCATTGAGAGAATGGCCGGGCTTATTTCCAGTTCTCATATTTTCCTATAGTGATACAAGCAGTCACCAGTAATTGTCAGATAAAACTTAAGTACTGGATTGATAGAGCAACCACCATCAAGAGCATTGCAGTGTCCATGGCAGAAAGGACTTAGAGAATACTGCTCCAGGTTTTAAATCTTCTGCCCAGAAGCAGTACACTCTACTTTGGCTCACATTATGTCATCAAAGCAGGTTATATAGCCACCTCTAACTTCTCACTATGTGGCTGGAAGGAGAAAGGAAAGGAAATATATTACATTATCTATTTACACAGAGCTTCACATTCTAGTCATTTTTTCCAAATATATTTCTTTAGATTTCCTAGTTCTATAAAGCAAGAAAACAATATTACCATTCCCATTTACAGACAGGGAGACAATGAGATATGGAGATCTAGCTCATTATCACAAACTAATCAAAGGTGGAAACTAAGCCCAACTTACCTTGAACTATAGTTGCTCTTTCTCTCTTTCTTTCTCTTTCTTTTTCTTTCTCTCTTTCTCTCTCCCTTTCTCCCTTTCTTTCTCTTCCTTTTCTCTTTTTCTTTTCTCCTTTCTTCCCTTCCTCCTTTCCTTTCCATTCCACTCCTCTCCTCTCTTTCCCTCTCCCTCTCCCTCTCTTCTTCTCTCTTCCTTTCTTTCTTTGAGACAGGTTCTCCCCCTACCTTCCAGGTTGGAGTTCAGTGGCATGATCATAGGTCACTGCAGCCTAGAACTCTTGGGCTCAAGCAATCTCTCCACCTCAGCCTCCCCTGTAGGTGGGACCACAGTCACACACCGCCAAGCCTAACTTTTTTTTTTTTTTTAATTTTTAATGGAGATGGGGGTCTCACTATGTTTCACAGGCTTGTCTTGAACTTCTAGCCTCAAGCAATCCTCCAGCTTTCACCTCCCAAAGTCCTGGGATTACAGGCATGAGCCACCATACCTGGCCCCTATTTCTATTATTTCCAAATTCATTCTACTTCATTGAAAGAGATCAGATAAAATGAAGCTTATAAATGAAACATATGTATGTTATATAATATTTGTATATATTTGAAAGGTACAAAACATAATAATAGAGGAGTTTTGTCCAATAACAACTATTTACCTTTAGTTAGTACAGAAATATTTTTAAGTGATCATTATTCTTAACGGTCATGTAATTCCCAGGTGAGGATGGCAGTAAATACATGGGAGACATAGGGCTATAAAACTAAAGATATAGGCTGGGTGCAGTGGCTCAGACCTGTAATCCCAGCACTTTGGGAGGCTAAGGCAGGTGGATCACGAGGTCAGGAGTTCAACAGCAGCCTGGCCAAAACAGTGAAACTTCATCTCTACTAAAAATCCAAAAAGTTAGCTAGGCATAATGGCAGACACCTGTAATCTCAGCTACTTGGGAGGCTGAGGCAGGAGAATCACTTGAACCTTGGAGGCAGAGGTTGCAGTGAGCGGAGATCACGCCACTGCACTCAAGTCTGGGTGACAGTGAGAAACTTCATCTCAGAAAAAAAAAAAAAACTAAAGATATACAAATATTATGAAGAAACAACAAAGTAGCATAGTGGAAAGAAAGCTGTATTCGTTAGGAGAAGGAATAGTTTATTCTTCGGAAACACATGATCCCAGAAATGTGCTTGACCACAACAAAGGTTTATTTCTCACTCACAGCCCACTGCATGATCAGGAAACCTAAGTTCTAGCTCCCACATCGGTAAGCCATTCATCCATAATATTCTCATAAGAGCTGGGTGTGGTGCCACGTGCTTGTAATCTCAGCTACTCACGAGGCTAAAGCAGGAGGATTGCTTGAGCCCAGGAGTCCAAGACCAGCCTGAGCAACATACCGAGACCCCGTCTCAAAAGCAAACAAAAAATACACTTAAAGACACAAGGCTTGTTCTGAGGATAAAATTATATTAGGTCTTCAAGAACTCTGAAACAGAAAGAAAACTTCAAAATGCACAGGAACTATTTTTAAATGGCTTGCACAAAGGCTGCAAAACCTAGAGTAATATTAATGGCTGTGACGACAGATAAAGATGGGGAAGACAGTGTAAGATGAGCTTTTGGAATCTCTAATCTCTCAAAATAAGCATGTTTATTATATGTAAGAACACAAGGTATAGAAGAAAACGTCTAAGATATTATTCCTGTTCTCAAAGAGAAGGCAACCTGGTCACAAAAAGGTAGCAAGTGCAGAAATCTATCATGCTAATTTTCCTATTAGTTTATTGGAAGTCTTATCGTAGGTGATTTGTTCAGCAAAAGGATGGACTAGACCAGGTCAAATGTATTGCAGCCAAAATATTTGAGTAGCATCCTCAAGTGTGGGAGGAGATTCACATCATTGTAGAATATGTAGGAAATATTCCTTTGCAGATTTTGAAATATACTGTGGGGTCTGAAGATAAACTAAGCCAGGTCAAAGGAGTAAGTCTACCCATTCATGAATGCAGCAATTTTCTGCTTAGGATTTTACAGGTCTAGATGAGGAAGCAAAGGCTTGAAGATGGCAGGAAATTCCTGTACTCTCCATTTCAAAGACTCTGAAAGACTGGGTAATAAGAAGATACTCATTGAATGGGTCCATTCCTTCAGCAGAGACTCTTCTAATACTTCTGGTGTGCTAGACTTGAGGCCAGGAACTGGATCTATAAGGTATGGGGTTTGGCTCTTGAATTTAGTCTGTCCTCTGAGTTGTTCATTACCACAGAGTGGTCCTGTGTGCATGAAGTGATAGCTGCCCAGGCATCGTGTGGTGGGAAACTTTACTTTTGTTACCTAAAATGTGTTCAGTTCTAGGGCCGGGCGCGGTGGCTCAAGCCTGTAATCCCAGCACATTGCGAGGCCAAGGCGGGTGGATCACGAGGTCAAGAGATCCAGACCATCCTTTTCAACATGGTGAAATGCCGTCTCTACTAAAAATACAAAAAATTAGCTGGGCACGGTGGCGCGTGCCTGTAATCCCAGCTACTCAGGAGGCTGAGGCAGGAGAATTGCCTGAACCCAGGAGGCGGAGGTTGCGGTGAGCAGAGATCGCGCCATTGCACTCCAGCCTGGGTAATGAGCGAAACTCCGTCTCAAAAAAAAATGTGTTCAGTTCTACTGGGAAAACTGAGGAAGCAAAGCTGATTCAGTGAGTCACAAATCACCAATAAGATTCTTAACTTTAGGTTGGGTGCTGTGACTCATGTAATCTCAGAACTTTGGGAGCCAAGGCAGGCAGATCACCTGAGGTAAGGAGTTTGAGACCAGCCTGGCCAACATGGTGAAACCTCATCTCTACTGAAAATATAAAGTGAGCTGGCCATGGTGGCTCACACCTGTAGTTCCACCTGCAGGGAAGGCTGAGGCACAAGAATCACTTAAACCTGGGAGGCAGAGATTGCAATGAGCTGAGATCACTCCACTGCACTCCAACCTGGGTAACAGAGTGAGACTTGATCTTAAAAAAAAAAGATTCTTATTTAATTCTTGGATTCTCTTTGTCCTAGAACTCTCATCTGCCTCATGAGGATCTTAACTCGTTTCGGATAAAGATGAGCTATCAACCACAGGTAGATTTAATAGAAAAAAAAATGATGCTACTTCTAGGCTCCTATTAGATTAACGATATTAACAGAGGTACTTCATAACAGCCCTGGCAATGGGCTGAGTGTATTAAAGTTACCAGTCCTGCACCAACACACACACATAAAACCCCCTTAGCAACAGAGATGACAGCTTGGTAACAGCAGCTGCTGCTTAGTTGAAAACATTAGAAAAATATTACATTATATCTGTATTCCTTGTTTTTATGTTTATTTTCATCACGAGTGAGAAAATGACCCAGGAAGAATACAAAGGAAACATGAAACAAAGGTTCAAGACCGACAATGATAATGGCTGAACTGTTGCTTGAAATCTAATTTCTGGGGACTCATTCCGCATTTCCTGTGAATGAGCAGTCTTTTTTGGGATGCCAAGGGCCAGAAATTTCTCTCATAATGTTGAATTTAGTTCCTAACAAACCCTTTACATTTGATTAACTCAGAGGAGAAATGGCACACATGGGTGTCTTTGTGTACATCGGTGTTTGTCTGTGGAGGAAGTGGTGTTCAGATTTTAAAGCACCTCTACATATACAGGGACAAATTTGGGGCACATAATTGTACTAATATAGAGCTAGGAGTGCATGTTTTTGAACAATGACATGAGTCCAACCTTAATAAAGTGACCCATTCACATCAAAGCCAACATCAGTGTACAGAGTACAATTAGGAGAGAGAGGAAGGAAAGAGGAGTATACCTGCAGTTTTATGCAAGCAGAATAAGATAAACAATGAATGCATACAGAGGCATTCGTGTCTTGAAATGTGAAGCAGGAAGTGACCTTGGAGTTCATTGGGTCCACCCATTCATTCAGACAGGACACACAAAACTTTATATGGGTGGCTTAGAAAGCCAGAAAAAGGCAGGAGATGATGCTTACTTAGGGGGCATTGATATTTTTTCCTTAACTCGTGCCAAAAGTAATAGTACTAATGAATTTCATGGGCCCAAAACATTACTTGGCATGTACTCAGGATCCATCTGGCCATTGGAAACCAGGCAGCCCCACATGCAAATAAAATTTTCAAATGTGGGCAATGCATCGAAGGCTCTTGCTTCAAAGTAAATATCTAATGTTCTATCTGATAGCAGTGAACTCACAAAAGAAACATGCTGCAAACTCATATGTCCAGAATCTCTATCCCGCAATTACAACTGCTATGTTTTTTGCAGTAGAATATGAGCTATTTTCAAGATTAACTAAATCCTACGAAAGAAAGAAAAATGCTATTCTGTAAGCTCTTTGAGGTCAAAAATTGTTTTATGTATTCTTATGTCTCCTATTACACATAGTGAGAAGCCCTTTTTTTTTCTTGAAGATGGAGTCTTCCCCTGTTGCCCAGGCTGGAGTGCAGTGGCACTATCTCCACTCACTGCAACCTCTGCTCCCCAGATTCAAGCCATTATTCTCCTGCCTCAGCCTCCTGAGTAGCTGGGATTACAGGTGCCTGCCACTATGCCCAGCTAATTTTTTGTATTTTCAGTAGAGATGGGGTTTCACTATGTTAGCCAGGCTGGTCTTGAACTCCTGACCTTGTGATCCACTGACCTTGGCCTCCCAAAGTATTAGGATTACAGGCTTGAGCCACTGTGCCCAGCCAAGAAGCCTTTTATGTAGTAGACACGCTACAAATAAACATGGCCACAAATCAAAAGTGAAATTGATATGCTACTGAAAGTTAAAATGGAACGGTAGCTAGAATTTTTTTTGATTAATCAGAAATTCCAGTGCACTTTTAATTGATTCATTTGTTTCTTGGGTCAACTAATATGTAATAAGCACCTACTTTGGGTGAACCGAAGTGCTAGACACAGGACTGAGATTTTCTATCCACTTCTTACATTGTTCTCTTGGGTGACAGAGGTGGGGAAGATATTCTTCCTATATAAATGACTCCAGTTTCTCTGAGTTACTAGTCAATAAACAAGCTCCTTATTATGTAAATGTTTTAGGTAAATGTGATTAATGTTGACAAACATCATTTGAAAGGAAAGATGTATTATCAGCAATATATTTGAGGTTTTACTGCCTTCACTCCTTGAGTCTATGAAGACAGTAGAGACAAAAATACTTTACTCAATATTCACTAGCAACCCATGCAAAATTATTATAGTGGTCTCACCTTCTTAAGTCATCTTAGAACTATCAGTTTAGTAATAGTGTCAATAAAGTAGACATATTAATACAATAACCCACTAATGAGATTATCGCCCTTTCTGCAATCACTAATGTTGTCATATGTGTTTTTATAAGGAGCTTTAAAAATAAGAAAATACCTTGTTTTGATTTGAAAGAGATGTTTTTCTCTTCATTTGGCTTTTCAAGTTGAATAAAAATGCCCAGGTTGTAAAATGTAAATTAAACACCTTTCAAGAATACTGAAAAACAGGATTACAAAATGACTAATTAGAACTCACCAATGAAAGCAGTTGATACGTATGCATTAGATTGATGAAAACTGAAGGGTATATTCAAGTAGTGTTTAATACTTGGCTCATTGGTGGTGGAAATTAGTCGTTGAATTGATATACACTCCATCTGTGATACAAAGATAATCATTATATAGAAAATTTCAGAATCAAATCGGAAGATACAAAAACCAAAAAAAAAAAAATCTCTTTAATGGGTTTATTATTGATTTACTGTAGAGGCAGAAGTTTGCTCCACCCTTTTTCAGGATCTATTAGTGCTTCCAAGTCAGGAAAATAAATGGAGATTAAATATTTTAAGTATACAAACTTCTATTGGAAATCCAAATCAATAGTGCAAAAAAACTCAACTGAATCCTTGGAAATGCATTAAAGAATACATTAATGCAAGTCTTATTAAAGGATTGATTAACAAAAATTGTAAGTCTAGCTCTTGTAGATTGATGTTAGGGCTGGAAATATTTCAGAAGCTATCTTAGTCTAAAATAGTCACCTCGTTATCAATGCTGGACTCTTTCCTGATACTCCTTGAGTCTGTGAAGAATCTACAGGTAAGAATACCTTTCCCAATGTTCACTAGCAACCCATGCAAAATTATCATACTGGTCTCACTTTTGATCACATATGTCCAGTAACAGAAAATAACTAATAAGTATCAATAGCTCAGCTATAGTGCATTAAAAACAAATTATATTTATGACTTGCATTATTTTGGGTTTAGCTAGAGCTTGTATTCTAGAGTCATCAAAAATCTCAAGCACAAATTCCTGAAGAGGCAAAATGATACAGGTTTTAGCCTCAACTTTGATTTAAAAATAAAAAACTTTATGTTTACACAAGGTTCACAATTGCTAGAACTCTAGATTGTTGTACTGTGCTGAATTTGCACAGTCATGATGACCAACTACCCGAAAGAAAATGAGAAACAAGCTACATTGAGAATTACAAAAACAGGCGTGGTCAGGAGAATCAGGTTAGGTGCCCACCACTAGCCAGACAAGTACTCACTTGCCCTTGGAGAAAAGTTTTGTTACTGTCTCTCAAGTCAAGTTAAATATCTGCAAAATGAAAATTACAACATTTACTTTTCTTGCAAAGTGATTGTCAAGAATACATGAGATAAAATTTGTAAAAATGCTTAGGATTGTTCGGTTATTGGTAAAGGATCAAAACTCCAAAATCTGACAGTGAAAGGAGCTGAATAGTTGGGATCTCATTTTTGCTGTATCTGATACAGATAGCATTAACAGAGAAGAAATAAACTTTAATTATGGAAATTTTAATTGAACATGATAAAACATCTCTTTAACCAATGAGATAGGTGAAAATTAATTAAATTTGCCAACTTTTCTTCTCCAGTTGCATTCACAACTTTTATTCAGTAGCATGGTTAAATTGTATTTCTAAGATGCAATGAAAGACTCCCTAAGTTTCTATCAATTGCTCAGTCTAAATCCATCATTGTCTAATGTGTCAACAAGTAAAATTAAAATATAGTGTATCTCATAAAATTAATATATAATTATATTGTAAAATTTTTTAAAGAATACATTTTAAAATCTACATTGCTAGACTTACATGAGCTTATAAAACTTACATGCCAATCACATTATATTAGTAAAAATCTTATGTAGCACATAAAAATTCTAATGAAAATTCAAGCCAACGGCATATATGTCATATTGTCATGTCATATTACAGTATAGGATAGTGTAGCATTGTATTATATTACATTACATTAACCACATTGTTTTGGGGATAGCTTTGCAATTAAAATCAGAAATGTTGAGACATACTGTCCGTACACTGAGCACAACTGCCTTTTTGATTCTATGCTATATTTTCATATCACCTAGAGAGACAATTTATTAATTGAATGCTAAATTTAAAATAATTTTCAACTGATACTAGATCGAAAAATTGAAAAAATTTGCAGCAAAAATAAGGCTGTTAACGGTTTTACATGTGAAATTATATTATTTATGGGCACTAAAAATCTACCAAGATTTTATTTAAGGTAAAATCTTGGTAGATTTTTAATCTCTTAATCTTACTGATTAAAATTTCTTCCATCCAAATATATAAAAATAATCCTACATTAGTATATTAAATCTCTTTCAGATAAATTATGCATGGAAATCTGATCAGACACATTAGGAATTGAGAATGTTGATTATCATATAATCTCTACATATTCATTTCTAATAAGGGGTAATTCCATTTAATGTAGTGATCCTTTTCCAGTTGGAGATTTGAATTTGATATCTCAGTGCTTACATTAATTCCAAACATTTATGTGCAAGCATATTGATTCATTTGTGTAGTGGCGGTATTGGCTGCTTCAGGGGGCTCTTACATCAGTCCTAAAATTTAAAAAAAAAGCTATGAAAATTATAATGAATACTGTTACTAACTTTGTCATTAGAACACAGTGGTTTCCATTATTGTTGGAGGTTAGAGCCAAAAGGGCATTTAAAACATCACATCCAGTTCTGTAAGAATATTAACATTGTGAGATCCGTCCTGGAGATTTTAGAGGATTATGTGCTAAGAGAAGGTTAAACTCATTTGAAAAGCTTTGACAAACTTCTGGTTGTTTGTTAATCACTGTAATTTTGGCAAGTTGTATAACAGTATTTTTTGCAGTAGGCTCATAAAACCTCTGAAAAAAATCACTGTCTTTAGCATTTTAGAGCTATGACTCAAGCCTTCCCCAGAAAAGGTGGGAAGGAAGGGATGGAATCACGGATGTGAGGAGGGGTGTGAAAGAGAAGAGGGGAGTAAAAGAGAAGAGGCAGGCACAGGGAGGAAGAAGCATCCTTTCGCTAATCACCCATCACAAGCAATGAAATTCCTCAGGCTAGGAGCCAGCCAGGTGCATTTCAAAGAGAAGTGTTGGAAGGAGAAGGTGTCACTCAAGGCAGATATTTATGAAAGATGACAGTTCGCAAATATCTCAGTCTTGGACAAGCCTGTGCCAGTGACACGAAGGAGTGCGGCAAAATTGGACGAGTCAGCAGCCAACATTTATTTCATCAGGACCTGTCCAATCTCCACTGATGGTTTGATAGTCTGGGGAGAGCAGGCATCAGTGGGGCTCATTCTGCCAGCTACTCTCAGTCAGTTTGCATGGATCCGTCCAAAATGTTCTAATAAATATGTAAAGAAGGATAAAAAGAAGAATTTAGAAAAGCTCTGTTTGCAGAACTAGCACACAACTGAATTACCTTTTTAGCTATGCCAAAGAGGAGGCTTAGTAATTACAGAAATATTGATTGCTGCTCCTGCGGGTTAACAGGGAGACAGGTCTGTGTCCTGCCAGTGTGGAGACCTTCACCCTGGTACAAATGCCCTGAAGGTCCAGGGACTTAAGAGGGGATCCCCTGAGATGTTCTGCCCCATGATAGCAGCCTTGCCACCTCTGGTATACTGAGTCTAGTGAGCTTTGTTAGACACAGAAGTCTATATTTCTCCCCCAAGGGGTAAAATGCTAGACACATTGGCCTGAACAAATGCTAAAATAAATACCGGGGGTTGGGATCTTCCATACAATTTTTATCAAGCTGGAATTCAGCATAGACATCAGAAAGAAACAGGCTTTGGGGGCAAACAGGCTGTTTTTGACATTACGGTATATCAGCTTGTTATTCAAAATGCTTTTCGTGCACAGCTTTTATATGCCATCATTAAAAAATCAGGAGATTTTAGGTTTAAATCTTAATTTTAGGCTTCCCTGGGAGACAAAAAAAATCTAATGACAATATTGGGTGCATAATATTTTGGCCACAACTTGGAAGAACTGAAAACCAGCTGCTGTCTTTAAAAGATGTGTCATTCCTCACTCTATTTTTTCTGAAAATCAATGCTGAGGATCAGTTGTCCTTTACCGTGATATTGGTATCTTTTCTCATTTACACTAGGGTTTATTTCACTCACTTGTATTTTCCATATGTCTTTTTTAAGCATTTGAGTTTTGACTACAGAAAACATACTACCTCTGCCATTTGGGTAAGTTGCAGTCCCTCAGGTTCCTAATCTTTAAAATAAGATTAAGACATTGTTTCATATGGTTATTTGCGAAGATTAGATATATGGAACTGAAAAAGCTCAGGACAGTGTTGGATCATATACCAGACACTGAATAAATGCTATTTTCATTCATTCTTCCCCTCTACTACCCAAACATCTTAGAAGGACTCATCGGTAATTAAAAAAGAAAAAAATAGTATTTCATTTTTACAGGTAAGTGTAGATAAGCAATCTGCTTACCTAGATGTGATATTCTGAAAGCTGTTCATACATTTTTGTAAGTCTTAAATCATCATAGCATTTCATAAGCATCAGGCTATCACAGCGGTTCTCAGATTTGAGGGTCAGTCAGAATCTACTGGAGGCATCATTACAGCACAGAAAACCTTCCCAGAGTTTCTTATCCAGTAGATCCAAGGTGGAGCCCTGAGAATGTGCATGTCTAATGGGTTCCCAGGTAAGGCTGATGCTTTGAGAAGCACCTGCTACTTAATTAGGGCTGGAATTCTAAAAGCTGGAGAGAAGGCATGTATTACCCATTGCCTGCAGCAAAGACAAATGAGGGACAATTCTTTTGCTGTTTGTTTGTTCTTAACGATTGTAACAAAGTCAAATTATTTGATCCCAGGAGTTTTTCTTTCTCGGTGATGAGTGATTCCATTTCATCCTACATGATCAAACTGAAGCTTTAAGGAAGCAGGTAAGTCCCTAAACAGAATAGTTCTCTTGAAAATAGGAGACTCCAGTCTACCTGAGTCCAAGTATTAAGGACATTCTCTCTGCTTTAACTCTTACAACAAAAGTAACTTGAAGCAATTTGATGTTAACCAATCAGCTTTTCCCCCTATTATTCTACTTCCTTGTTCCTCCCTTACAAAACTCACTTTCTGTTTTATTTTGTATTTTCCTGATTGTCCATGGGACTGAGTGTTGTCTCATGTATGTCTTAGCTATTTGTATTTTCTCTTCTGAAAACTGCTTTTTATTTCCTTTCTTTCTACTTCTCTAGTATGAGGGGGAGATTTGTATATATTCAAGGTATATTATCAAATTAATTTTTTGCTTGATTTTGAATTTGAAGGTATCTTTTGCATAAAGAGGATGTTCAGTTATATTTAGTTAAAACAGGAAGTCTTATTTGAGGGACTTTCAAGTTTTATGTCCTTCTTAGGAAGATCTTCTTAATATAGAATAATTGTAACACTTCATAATCTTTCAAATTTAGTTATTTGGTCTATATGGAATTTGTTTTACATACATTTCATGGTATAAGTCTAATGTTATTTGTATTATAGAGATAGAAACTGGCACAGCATCCATTGTGAATAATCTTTCCCCACTCGAGACTGCACCAAAAACTAAATTTCCTATTTTATCTCATTGACAAAATTATTTATCCTCTTCCAACATTACCTGTTTGACTATAGTTATTCAAAATTTGTATTGATTTCAAAATAGTCCTGAATGTATGAGTGCCATTTTTTATTTAAGATAAATTTTAGATCCAAAATTTTATTAAGATATTCTATTGGGAGCTGGATTTAAAAGCAAGTGCTGGTCTGGCACAGTGGTTCATGCCTGTAATCCCAACACTTTGGCAGGCCAAAGTGGGCAGGTCATGAGGTCAGGAGTTCAAGAGCAGCCTGACCAACATAGTGAAACCCCCATTTCTACTACCAATACAAAAATTAACAGGGTGTGGTGGCATGCACCTATAATCCCAGCTACTTAGAAGGCTGAGGCAGGAGAATCACTTGAACCCAGGAGATAGAGATTACAGTGAGCCAAGACCATGCCATTGCACTCCAGCCCGAGGGTCAGAGTGAGAGTCTGTCTCCAAAAAAAAAAAAAAAAGAGCAAGTATCTTGAAGGAATGGCTCAGGCCATGCAGGGTTCTCTTTCTCAAGTTTTACGTGCATGAAAGTTAAATATTATTAGTTTGTCCATATTAAGATATCTACCACTATGTAACTTATAACTGAGGAAACTTTAAAACAACCTGAATAAGCAATGATCAGTGAATTGATAGGTACATTATGATATTATATCTGTATTTACTGACCACAAAAAACTGTTCAAAACACTTTTAAAATGTTGATAAAAATATATAACAAAATCCCATATTTGTTTAAAAATGTTCTTCATATTTATATATATAATTTTAAAATAAATTTGATACAAAAATATATTTGTCATCTTGAGGTATTGAGGTAGCAAATTTATTTATTATTGTTATTTTATATATTTTACATTTTCTTACATAAAAGGCATAAATTTTTTTATAAATTCTAAAAAGTTTCAGGAAATTATTCCTGATGGTTCTGATTTTATTATGTAAGATAAGATCCCAGTAGACCAACTCTCCCACAGGCAAAATAAATAGGAAAATACAAATATGCAGTGTCCAGGAGATTTTGAAGAGTGAAGAAAGAGTGGAAATATTTCGTAAGGGATATAAAATTTGGAACAAAGGACAGCACAGAATGAGTTTTCTGTCTTTGTGACTTTGGCCTGAAGGAAGGCCTTATTCACTGCATGGTGCAGGATAGCTGAAGCTCTGAAAGAAAATCCACCACGTCTCTGGCCTAAGAAAGACTGAAACCAGAGCAGGCTTAACTGCTATATGGTTAGAGGGTAGTCCTAGACAAGAGAGAGTGAGAAGATCCCCAGGTCTGCTTGTGTAAATTCTGCCAAGTCTCAATGGGACCACTGAAAAATGCACGTGTGGGGTAGACTCAAAGCTGCATAGCTAAGGCCAAAATAATTAAACTTAGCTCTGAGCTGCTGTCACTTGTAGAAAAAAAAAAATCACATTGTTCAACCAAGCTAATTGTTCATTAAAAGAAAAGCAACAAAACTCTTGAGAAGAATTAAAAAATAAAAAAAAAAAAAGAAGTCTCCACAACAGGACAGTAACAATGTCTAGAAGACAAAAAAAAACTTACTTGACATTTGAAATAACAGGAATAGATAAGCCACTCTCAATAAAAATAACCAAAATCTGAGGTCAGTCTCAATGGGACCTAAATGACAAAATTTTCAAATAATTGAGAACAATTCTTACTACTACATTCAATGACAGGGTACACTCATAATAAGGAAAAGATAGGAAACTCAATAAAAAACAGAAAATATAACAAAGAACCTCATTGATATTCTAAGACTGAAAGATGTATCTAAAAAAACAGGCACAAAGTAATACACTGAGTTTCAAAGTTATATGGATCAAGATTACTGTATGTAAAACATATGCAATTCGAGTTGAAAAGACAAGTGGGGAGAAAGAAGAAAGACATTTGAAGAAATAATTACCAAAAGTTTCTCAACTTTGGTGAATGGTGTCAATTTATGGATTTGGAGGGGTTCAGTAAACCCCAAAGAGAACAAATATGAAGACAAGCGTACCAAGACACATAATTTTCAACCTACTGGAAACCAAAAATAAAGATAAAATCTTATAAGTAGACAGAGAAAAATGACACTTAAAAAAAGGTGTAGTATAATTACAAGGGCATGAACTTTTCCTCAGAAATAATAGATTTGAAGATAAAAGAACCATATTTTACCCATTTATGGATAATATGCGATTATTGGAATGCTAAGCTTGTGGGAGTCATTTATATCCTACTGCTCAAGATTATCGCCAAGGTCTAATTGTTCACAAAAAATTTGCAGCCTCCAGCATAAATGGGTTAAGATGATATAACAGAAAAAAAAAAAACAAGTCAAATTTGTATATGTAATAACTATATTTTTTAAGGTTTTTGATTAAAGAAAACTAAAATAGCTTGTTAGCAAGAGGTCTCACTATAAGAAATTATAAACAATTTTTTTAGGCTGATGGGCAATGATAGAGTAAAACAGACCTTCAGGAGTAAATAAAAAGAAGCATAAATGGTAACTATCTGGATGAATATAAATGGCTGAATGTGTGTGTGTGTGCGTGTGTAGGTGTGTGTGTATTTATTTAAATACATACACACACAGAGACAACACAGATACTACACCAGACAACACACACACACACACACACACACACACACACACACACACGTCTGGTGTAGTATCTTATTCTGTTTATAGACATCATATGAAGCCTAGAGCCTATATCATAAAGAATCACCAGTGCTGATAAATTAACAGAAGCAAAAGTTAGTTCTTTGAAAGATTAGCAAAAAGATAAACCTTTACCTAGACTGAGCAAGGAAAAAGAGAATACAATTTACCAGTATCAAGAGTGAGAAAAGGGTTCTCAGTACAGAATCAGCAGATACTAAAAGTGTAATACAATAATATAATGATCACATCATCCCAACAAAGACGATTTAAATAAACTGTATGGACGTCTTGAAAAACTACAACAAAACTGACAAAAGATGAAACAGAAAACCTGAATAGCAAAATACCTATAAAGTAAAATGTGTTATCAAAACTTTTCCCACCAAGAAAATTCCTGGCCCATATGATTTTAGTGGTGAATTCTATCAAACATTCAGTGAAGATATAAAGAATATTACATAGAAGTTCTCAGAAAAAAGGAAAAAGGAAACATTTTTTGAAATTATTTAATAATGTCAGCATATCCTGATACTAAAATCCGATAAATACATTAACAAAAATTAATACAAATGGCAAAAATTTCTGGTCAAAAGTAACTTCTTTTCTCTGGAGTGATAACCATGTTCCTTAGTGTGTAACACCTTTTAACCCAGAAGCAATGCAATTACTGAAGAGAAAAACAAGCCATCTATGGACAGCAGGGGACAGGGAGGTTGAGGAGGGATAACATGGGGAGAAATGCCAGATATAGGTGATGGGGAATGGAGGCAGCAAACCACATTGCCATGTATGTACCTATGCAACCATCCCATGATCTGCACATGTACCCTAGAATCTAAAGTACAATTTTTAAAAATCGCCAAGAAAAAAAGCAAATAATCCCATTAAAATATGAGGAAAGTACATGAATAGACATTTTTCAAAAGAAGATATGCAAATAGCCAGCGAACATATAAAAAAAGTTCAACATCACTAGACATCAGGGAATGCAAATTAAAACCACAATGAGATACCACCTTACTCCTGCAAGAATGGCCATTATCAAAAAGAAAACCTCTATGGAAACAGAATGATGATTCCTTAAAGAGCTGAAAGCAGATCTACCATTTAATCCAGCAATCCCACCAGTGGGCATCCAAAGGAAAATAAGTCGTTATATGAAAAAGACACTTGCACACATGTTTATAGCAGCAAATTTACAATTGCAAAGAGTGGAACCAATCTATGTGCCCCTTGACTAACGAGTAGATAAATAAAATGTCATTTATATACAGCATGGAATACTACTCTGCCATTAAAAAGAATGAAATAATCTATTGTGCAGAGACTTGGATGAGGCAAGGGGCCTTTATTCTAAGTGAAATAACACAGGAGTGGAAAATCAAAAACCATATGTTCTCATTTGTAAGTGTGAGTCAAGCTATGAGTATGCAAAGGCAAACAGTGATATAATGAACCTTAGAGGCTCAGAAGGGGGAGGTTGGGTGGGGAGCCAGGAATAAGAAACTACACCAACACTACTCAGGTGATGGGTGCACTAAAATCTCAGAATTCACCACTATATAATTCACCCACGTCAAAAACCACTTGTACACCAAAGGCTATTGAAATAAATAATGAATGAGTGAATAAATAAAATCACTCATGAACAAACTATTAGCAAATTCAATCCAAAAAAGATATATAATAGATGTTATACCATGACCCAAAAGACTTTATACATGCATGCAAGATTGTTTTAATATTCAAAAATTAATCGATGTAATACATAGCTTTCATTAATTTTAGTTAGTCTGGATTGACCATGCTCATTTCCAGATCTACTGATTCTTAGGCCATGCTATGCAATCTATTAATTAAAGATCAGTGATGTTCTGTAAACACCTGTACATGAGATGCCTCAAAGAATTTAGCAGCTTATGAACATTGCTCACATTAATAATTAGATTTAGGTGGGGAGTGACCAAGATAGCTGATTAGAAACAGCTGCTGTCAGTGGCTCCCACAGAGAAGAACAAAAAGGGTGAGTGAATCCTGGACCTTCGACTGAGGTATCCAGGTTCTCTCACTAGGACTAAGTGGTTGGCACGACCCACAGAGAGAAAGGAAAAGCAGGATGGAGTAACAGCCCACCTAGGAGCCACACAGGGCAAGAGGAGCTCCCACCCCAGCCAAGGGAGTCAGTGAATGATTATGCTACCCCACTCAGGAAACCATGCATTTTCACAGATCTGTGCAACCTATGGGTTAGGGGATCCCCTCTTGATCCCACGCCACTAAGGCCTTGGGTCTCAAGTACAGAGTTGTGCAAACTCCTGGGACTGTCTGGGGTTGCGGTCAGCAGAAGCAAGCTAGAGACTGCCTAAGATCACCGAGTTCCCAGAGGGAGGGGTGGTCACCATCACAGTGGTCCTGAGAGCCATTTTCCCCTCCCAGTGCCAGGGAGACTGGGCAATTTGGATGAGGAGGAATTCCCCATGGCACGGCACGGCACAGCACAGCAGCTGTGGCAGATTGTGGCAAGACTGCTTATTTAGGTGGGACCCAGATCCATCCCTCCTCAGCAGGTGGGATCTCCCTGCAGGAACCTCAGCAACTCCAGCCAGGGGTCTACAGACAGAACTCTGATCTTCTTAGGACAGAGCTCCTGCGGAAAGGGGTGGCCACAGCCTCTGGGTCCAGCAGACCTTGTTTATCCTGCCTGCTGACTCTGAAGTGTCTGGGCAGTCTGCATGAGAGGAATTCCCCCCAGCACAAGACATCTGCTCCACCAAGGGGCAGCCAGAACTGTCCACCCCAAAACAACAGAATATATATTCATCTCAGCACCACATGACACTTACTCTAAAATTGATCACAAAATTGGAAGTAAATCACTCCTCAGCAAATGAAAATAACTAATATCATTACAGTCTCTCAGATCACAGTGCAATCAAATTAGAACTCAAGATTAAGAAACGCACTCAAAACTACACGGCTACTTAGAAATTAAACAACCTGCTTTTGAATGACTCCTGGGTAAATAATGAAATTAAGGCAGAAATCAAAAGTTTTTTGAAACCAGTGAGAACAAAGAGACAACATACCAGAATCTCTGGGATATACCTAAAGCAGTTAAGTTAAGAGAAAAATTTGTGGCACTAAATGTTCACACCAAAAGGCTAGAAAGACCTCAAATCAACATCCTAACATCGCAGCTAAAAGGACTAGAGAACCAAGAGCAAACAAACCTCAAAGCTAGCAGAAGAAAATAAATAATCAACATCAGAGTGGAACTGAAGGAGATAGAGACAAAAAATCCTTCAAAAAATCAATGAATCCAGGAGCTGGTTTTTTGAAAAAAGTAATAAAATAGGTAGGTTGCTAGCTAGACTAATAAAGAAGAAAAATGAGAAGAATCAAATAGACAAAATAAAAATTATAAAGGGGATATTGCCACTGACCCCACAGAAATACAAACAATTATCAAAAAGATATATAAACACCTCTATGCAAATACACTAGAAAATCTAGAAGACATGAATAAATTCTAGGACACATATACCCTCCCAAGACTGAACCAGGAAGAAGCTGAATCCCTGAATAGACCAGTGATGAGTTCTGAAATTGTAATAAATAATAAATAGCCCACCAACCAAAAAAAAAAAAAAAAGCCCAGTACCAGATGGATTTACAGGCAAATTCTACAAGAGGTACAAAGAGAAGCTGATAACATCATTTCTTTGAAACTATTCCAAACGATTGAAAAGGAAGGCCTCCCTAACTCATTCTATGAGGCTAGCATCATCCTGATACCAAAACCTGGCAGAGATTCAACAATAAAAACAAATAAAAAGAAAAGAAAACATCAGCCCAATATCCCTGATGAACACCAGTGAAAAATCCTCAATAAAATACTGGCAGCTAAATCCAGCAGCGTATCCAAAACCTTATAGACCACAATCGAGTTGGCTTAAACCCTGGGATGCAAGGCTGGTTCAACATATGCAAATCAATAAATGTAATTCATCACATAAACAGAACTAAACCAAAAAACACATGATTATCTCAATAGACACAGAAAAGGCCTTTGATAAAATTCAATGTCCCTTCATGTTAAAAACACCTCTCAATAAACTATGTATTGAAGGAACATACCATAAAATAATAAGATCTATTTATGGAAAATCCACAGTCAATACTACACTGAAGAGGCAAAATCTAGAAGCATTCCCCTTGAAAATCAGCACAAAACAAGGATGCGTTCTCTCACCACTCCTATTCAACAGAGTATTGGAAATTCTAGCCAGGTCAATTAGGCAAGGGAAGAAATAAAGTGTATTCAGAGAAGAAGAGAGAAAGTCAAATTGTCTCTATTTGCAGATGACATAATCCTATATCTATATAACACCATCGTCTCAGCCCAAACATTTCTTGAGGTGATAAGCAACTTTAGCAAAGTCTCAGGATATAAAATCAATGTGGAAAACTCACAAGCCTTCCTATACACCAACACCAAAGAAGCAGACAGCCATATCATGAATGAACTCCCACTCACAATTGCTACAAAGAGAATAAAATACCTAAGAATACAGCTGACAAGGAAAGTAAAGGACCTCTTCAAAAACTACAAACCATTAACCAAGGAAATCAGAGAGGACACAAGCAAATTTGGAAAAACATTCCAAGCTCATGGATAGGAAAAATCAGTATCGTGAAAATGGCCATATTGCCCCAATTAATTTATACATTCAGTGCTATTCCTGTTAAACTACCATTGACATTCTTCACAGAATTAGAGAAAAAAAAAACTTTTAAAATTCATATGGAACCAAAATGAGCCCAAATAGTAAGGCAATTCTAAGCAAAAAGAACAAAGCTGGAGGCATCACCCTACCTGACCTCAAACTATACTACAAGGCAGCAGCAACCAAAACAGCATGATACTGGTACAAAAACAGACATATAGACCAATGGAACAGAATAGAGAAATCAGAAGTAAGTTCATGCATCTACAATCATCTGATCTTCTACAAACCTGACAAAGACAAGCAATTCGTTATTTGATAACTGGTACTGAGTGAACAGCCAGCCATATGCAGAAAATTAAAAGTGGACCCGTGCCTTATACCTTATACAAAAATTAACTCAAGATGGATTAAAGCCTTAAATTTAAAACCCAGAACTATAAAAACTCTGGAAGAAAATCTAGATAAAAGCATTCTGGAAATAGGCACAAGCGAAGACATTTTCATGATGAAAATGTCAAAGGCCTTCTTTTGAGAAGTGTCTGTTCTTATACTTTGCCCACTTTTTGATGGGGTTGTTTGGTGGGGTTTTTGTTTTGTTTTTTTTTTTTTTTTGGTAAGTTTGTTTAAATTCCTTGTAGGTTCTAGATATTAGCCCTTTGTCAGATAGATAAATGTAAAACTTTTCTCCTATTCTCTAGATTACCTTTTCACTCTGATGATAGTTTCTTTTGCTGTGCAGAAGCTCTTTAGTTTAATTAGATCCCATTTGTCAATTTTGGCTTTTGTTGCCATTGCTTTTGGTGTTTTAGACAAGAAGACTTTTATGCAGCCAACCAATATATGAAAAAAAGTCACTGGACATTGGAAAAATGCAAATCAAAACCACAACGTGACACCATCTTATACCAGTTAGAACTGCAATCATTAAAAAGTCAGGAAACAACAGATGCTGGGAAGGCTGTGGAGAAATAAGAATGCTTTTACACTGTTGGTGGGAGTGTGAATCAGTTCAACCATTGTAGAAGACAGTGCGGTGATTCCTCAAGGATCTAGAACCAGAAATACTATTTGACCTAGCACTCTCGTTACTGGGTACATACCCAAATGATTAGAAATCATTCTACTATAAAGACACATGCACACATATGTTTATTACAGCACTGTTCACAATAGCAAAGACTTGGAACCAAACCAAATGCTCATCAATGATAGACTAGATTAAGAAAACGTGGCACATACACACCATGGAATACTCTGTAGCCATAAAAAAGGATGAGTTCCTGACCTTTGCAGGGACATGGATGAAGCTGAAAACCATCATTCTCAGCAAACTAACACAGGAACAGAAAACCAAACACCACATATTCTCATTCATAAGGGGGAGCTGAACAATGAGAACACATGGACACAGGGAGGGGAACATCACACACTGGGGCCTGTCAGTGGGTGAGGGGATGGGGAGGGATAGCATTAGGAGAAATACCTAATGTAGATCACAGGTTGATGGGTGCAGCAAACCACCATGGCACATGTATTCTATGTAACAAACTTTCACTTTATGCACCTGTATCACAGAACTTAAAGTATAATTTTAAAAGAAAAGAAAAAAAATGTCAAGAGCAATTGCAACAAAAGCAAAAACGGACAATTGGGATCTAAGTAAAGAGCTTCTGCACAGCAAAAGAAACTGTCATTACAACAAACAGACAACCTACTCAATGGGAGAAAAATTGTTCAATCTATCCATCTGAAGAAGGTCTAATATCCAGAATCTACAAGGAACTCAAACAAATTTAGAAGAAAAAAAATTAGCAACCTCATTAAAAAGTGGGCAAAGGATATGAACAGACATTTCTAAAAAGAAGACATTCATGCAGCTAATAAACATATGAAAAGAAGCTCAACACCACTGTCCATTAGAGAAATGCAAATCAAAACCACGATGAGATACCATCTCATGCCAGTCAGAATGGCAATTATTAAAAAGTCAAGACACAACAGATACTGGAGAGGTTGCAGTTTTAGGAATGCTTATACATTGTTGGTGAGAATGTAAATTAGTTCAGCCATTAGAGAAAACAGGATGGCAGTTCCTCAGAGACCTAGAAACAGAAATATCATTTGACCCAGAAATCCCATTACTGAGTATATACTCATAGGAATATAAATAATTCTATTATAAAGATACACGCATGTGTATGTTCATCGCGGCACTATTCACAATAGCAAAGACATAAATTAACCCAAATGTCCATAAATGAGAGACTGATTTTAAAAAAATGTGGTATATTACACCGTGGAATACTATACAGCCATAAAAGGAATGAGGTCATTTCTTTGGCAGGTACATGGATGGAGCTGGAAGCCTTTATTTTCAGCAAACTAACACAGAACAGAAAACCAAAGACTGCATCTTCTCACTTACAAGTGGGAGCTGAACAATGAGAATCCATGAACACAGCGAAGGGAACAACATATACTGGGGCCTCTCAGGAGGGGGCACAGGGAGGGAGAGCATCAGGAAAGATAGATAACGCATGCTGGGCTTAACACTGAGGTAATGGGCTGATAGGTACAGCAAACTAACATAGCAAACATTTACCTGTGTAACAAACGGGCTCATCCTGCACATGTACCCCGGGACTTAAAATAAAGAATAAAAATTAGGTTTATCACTTACACCTAGTTTCAGTGAACCTTGGCTGGGTTGAAGGAGAGTGTAAAGGCCCAGAGATGAAAGCTGTTTACACAGCAAAAAAGGGACCTCTGTGACTGTGAGCAGACTCTGGGCCTCTCTGGTACCGAAGTCCTTCACGTGCTTGCCAGTAGTGTGACTCCAGAACAGCGCTCAAAGTGCCCGGTGTAATGCAGCCGTGACAGGACAAAAAGCCTACGCCGAGATCCCTGGACCCTTACCAACAGATATTTTCCTTCTTCTGACACGACTTCATTCTTTGTAATAAAGCTGGCCCATTAGTATAAACTCCTGGAGTCTGTGATTGATGCCGTGATTTATTATATTTACAGAATATGGGAGAAAACACATATGTCAACTGCAGCGGAAAATGTATTTGACAAAACTGAAAAGAAAGTGCTGAAAACTTATACAAATTCTGATTAGAAGGGACATTCCGTAATCTGATAAAAATCAGGTGCAAACAGCATATAGCTAATATACTTAAAGGTGAAACACTTAACACTTTTCATAAGCAAGAATAAGATAAGAATTTCCAGACTTAACATTTTTATTTAGAATTATATATATATAGAACATTTCATTCAAAAGCTACAGAATACATATCCTTCTCCTCAGCACACAGCTCATTCGCAAGGTTAGACCATATGTTAAGTCACAAAACAAGTCTTTAAAAATTCAAAAAAATTGAAATCATATCAAGTATCTTTTCTGACCACATTGAAATAAAATGGGCCATCAATAATAAAAGAAATTTTGGAAGCCATACAAACACATGAAAATTAAACAATATGCCTCTAAATGACCTTTGGATCGATGAAGAAATTAAGAAGGAAATTTAAAAATTTCTTGAAACAAATGAAAATGGAAACACTACATACCAATACCTATGAGAACAGCAAAAGCAGTACTAAGAGGAAAATTTGTGACACTAAATGCCTACATCAAAAAAGTAAAAAAAAAAAAAAAACACTAACACTGCATCTTACAGAACTATAAAAGCAAAATAAACCAAACCAAAAATTAATAGAAGAAAAGAAATAATGATCACAGTAGAAATAGATTAAAATGTAAAAAATAAAAAGGTCAGTGAAATGACAAGTTTATAAAGATAAAACATACTGACAAACCTTTGGCCAATTGAATTAGGAATAAAAAGAGAAGATTCAAACAAATAAAATTAGAGATGACAAAGGAGTCATCACAACTGAAACTCAAAGGACCATTAAGAGCTAATGTGAGCAAATATGCCAGTAAATTGGGAAACATGGAAGAAATTGATAAATTTTTAGATATAACCTGCAAAGATTAAACCATGAAGAAATCCAAAACATGAATAATTCAATAAGTGATGAGATTGAGCTATGATAAAAAAGGTTTCCAGTAAAGAAAAGCATGGGACCTAAAGACTTCACAGTTGGATTCTAACCCACATTTAAAGAACAAATACTAATCCTATTCAAATTATTCTGAAAAATAAAGGAGAAGGGAATACTTCCACCCTCATTTTAAGAGATCAGCATTACCCTGATACCAAAATTAGAAAAAAAAAAAAGACATGTTAAAAAACAAAACAAAGCAAACAAACAAAAACTACAGGCCAATATATCTGATGAACATTGATGCAAAAATTCTCAATACCAGCAAACTGAATTCAACAATACATTAAAAAGATCATTCATCATGACCATGTGGGATTTATCCCAGGGAAGCAGGGATGGTTCAACATATGCATATCAATCAATGTGATATATCACATAAACAAAATGAAAGACAAAAACCATATGATCATTTCAACTGATACTGAAAAAGCATTGCATAAAATTCATCCCTTTATGATAAAAACTCTCAAAAAACTGGGTATGAAAGGAATGTACCTCAACGTAATAAAAGCCATACATGACAGAGGCGTATTGAATGAGGAAAACCTGAAAGCCTTTTCTGTAAGATCTGGAACAAGACCAGGATGCCTACTTTCACCACCATTATTCAACATAGTACTGGAAGTCCTAACCGAAGCAATCAGACAGAGAAAGAGATAATGAACAGCCAAGTTGAAAGGAAGAAGTTATCCTTATCTGTAGATGATATAATCTTCTATTTGGAAAAACCTAAAGACTCCAGCAAAAAACTGTTAGAACTGATAGAAAAAAAAAATTGAGTGAAGTTTCAGCATACAGAATCAACATGGAAAAATGATTGGCATTTCTATCTGACAATAGCAAATAATCTGAAAATGAAAGCAAGAAAGTAATCTCATTTACTATAGCTCCTAAAATAAAATACCCAAGAATAAACTTGACCAAAGAAGTGAAAGACCTCTATAATGAAAGTTACAATATATTGACGCAAAAAAACTGATGAGGACACAAAAAATGGAAAGATATTCCCTGTTTATGAATTGGAAGAATCAATGTTGTTAAAATGGCCAGAGTACTCAGCAATCTACAAATTCAATGCGATTCCTATAAAAATACTAATGACGTTCTTCACAGAAATAGAAAACACAATTCGAAAATTTATATGGAATCACAAAAGATCCAGAATAGCCAAAGCTGTCCTGAGCAAAAAGAACAAAACTGAAGGAATTACATTTCCTGACTTCAAATTACACCATTAAGCCATTAAAAAAGAATGAAGGACATCCCGTCATTTGCAACAAGGATGGAATCGGAGAACATTATGTTATGCGAAATAAGCCAGGCACAGAAAGACAAATTTCACGTTTTCTCACTCATTTGTGAGAATTAAAAATTAAAATAATGGAACTCATGGAGATATTAAGTAGAATAATTGTTACCAGAGGCTGGGAAGGGTAGTGGGAGAGGAGAGTGTGGGCATCGTTAATGAGTACAAAGATATAATTAGAGTGAATAAGATCTAGTATTTGATAGCACAATATTGTGACTACAGTCAATAAAAATTTATTATAAATTTAAAAATAACCTAAAAATGTATAATTGGAATGATTTATCATTACCCAAAGAAATGGTAAATGCTTGAGTGATGGATGCCCCATTTACTTCAATGTGATTATTACACATTGTATGCATTGTGTATGATACAGATCACAATATCTCAAAAACATTTACACCTACTATTTACCATAAAAATTTAAAATTAAAAAAATTAAAGAATTATACTAAATGTTCTAACTATTATTAAAAGGCAAGAAGAAACAAAAGGCATAGAGAATAGAAAGGAAGAAATAAAACTCTCTTTATTGGAAGATGACATAATTATTTATATAAAAATCCTAAGAATTCTACAAAACAACAAAGTAAATTTATAAAGCCCTTAGATTAAAGGTAAATATAGGAAAATCAAATGTACTGTTGTACACTAACACCAGTTAGAAACTAAAATAAAATTGCCATTTGCAATAACATCAAAAAAACACAAAATACTTAGAAAAATTTAAAAGAGATATAAACATTTACACTGAAAACTACAAAATATTGTTACAGGATATGAAAGATGACCTAAACATATACAGAGAAATATTGGTTTCCTGAATTAAAAAATGTTTCTTCCCAAAATAATCTAAGTGTTCAAATTCACGCTAATTCAAATGTTACCATGCTTTTTTGTAGGAAAAAAATGTTAGAACTTTGAGAAGACAGTTCTAAAATTTGTGTGGAAGTTCAAACAAACTATAACAGTAAAGAATCAGGGCCGGGCGCGGTGGCTCAAGCCTGTAATCCCAGCACTTTGGGAGGCCGAGGCGGGTGGATCATGAGGTCAACAGATCGAGACCATCCTGGTCAACATGGTGAAACCCCATCTCTACTAAAAATTACAAAAAATTAGCTGGGCACGGTGGCGCGTGCCTGTAGTCCCAGCTACTCGGGAGGCTGAGGCAGGAGAATTGCCTGAACCCAGGGGGTGGAGGTTGCGGTGAGCCGAGATTGCGCCATTGCACTCCAGCCTGGGTAACAAGAGCGAAACTCCGTCTCAAAAAAAAAAAAAATTAAAAAAAAAAAAAAAAAAAAAAAAAAAGAATCAAAACAGAAAATTTACACTACCTGATTTAGAAAAGAATCAAGATAGAAACTTTACACTACCTTATTTCAAGCCCACATGGCACTGGAGAAAGAACAAACATATGGATAAACAGAACAAAATAAAGTTTAGAAATAGCCTCACACATACGTTACCAGTTGATTCTTGACAATAAAAAATGAGAGTTAGCTACAATATACCACGATGAAACAACTGGACTTCCAAATGAAAATCAGAGTGACCTGTCTATCACAGGATATACAGCATTTACCAGAGATGATGCATAGATATAATGTCAAAGGTAAAACCTTTTAAAAAAAAAAAAAAAAAGTAAAAATAGTTTCTGCAGTTTGGGGACAGACAAAGATTTCTTAGCTTGGGCATTTAACACACAAACCACTTAGAATGATAAATATGATTGTAATAAAGTAAAATAAAGTTTGCATTTTAAACAATTAAAAGCAAAGTACAGAATGATAGACATTTTTGTAATACACATATCCGGAATACATAAAGAACTCATATAATCCAATAATATAAAAAACATAGTATTTTTAAAGGCAAAATTTGAACACACTATTCTTGAAAGAAAAATGGCAATAATCCCATTAAAAGATGCTCAAATTCTAATCTTGAGGTAAATCTAAATTAAAATCACCAAATGATAACTGTACATCTCCATTATAATAGTCAAAATATAGAAGATGCCAACACCAGGCATTGATGAAAAAATGCAACAACTGGAACTTCGGTGGAATGCAAAATGGCACATTTACTTTTAAAAACAGTTTACCGTTTTAAAAACATTTAACATACACCTACCACATGACTCAGCATTCTACTTCTAAGTATTTACCTAAGGTTGGAAAGTATATGTTCACAAAACATCGTACAGAAATGTTTATAGCCCTTTCATTTTTAAGAGCCAAGAGGAACTCACAAAATGTCCATGAACAGGTGAATGGACAAAGTGCAGTTTACTCATATAATATGAAATTCTACTTGATCACAAAAAGAATAAACTACTGACATAATACGCATCTGAAAATAATCATGCAGAGTCAAAGAAGTGATATTAAAAGAGTAAATACAGCATGTTTCCATGTACATTAAAGTCTACAAAATGCAAACTAATCTACGTTGACAAAAAGCATATCACTCATTTACAAGGAGCAGAATGAGCTTCAAAGTGGCAACAGGAAATGTACGCTGGTTTTGGAAATGATTGGCATTGTGATAGTAGCAGTGGTTTCACAGTGAATATACTTATTGAAGTACTTTGAATAGTACAAGCTAAATGAATGAGGTTTATTATACATACATTATATCTCAATGGATAAAAATATTCTTCTGCAGCAATTCTGAGAAATATTTATCACCAGATATTAAAATATCATAAAGAAAATGGTAGGTTTTGATGCCTGCATAAATGAACAGGTGGACCGAACAAATTATAAAACCCAGAAAGAGTCTACAATTCCAAATAGAAATTTGGCGTATATGAAAATGACATCTGAAAAATCAGTGGGAATAAAAGTAGAGCTTTTAATAAATGATGCTAGGATCATGGATCACCATATGGAATAACATAAAATTTGATCTTTCGTTCACAGTTTACAGCAGAATACATTCCAAATGGATTAGAGATTTTAAAAAGTAGATGAATTCTTCCATAACCTCAGAAGGGAAATGTTTTTCTAACTATAACTCAAAATCATTAAGTTATGAGTGAAAGAATTATAAAATTGACTACAATAAGGAGAATGTGTCACAGTTAAAAAACAAAGTAAAGTAAAAAGACAAATGTCAAATTTGGGGAAAAATTTCCAGTTTACACCATGGATGAAAAATGGAAAAATGTATACCCCTAGTATACACAGACCTGTTAAAAATAAAGGCCAAAAAACCCAGTAAGAACCTGATTGAAACACGAGCATGAGATATGAATTGCCAGTTCACAGAAATAGAAAACCAAGTGACCCTCAAACACGCGGAATGTACCAAGCTCACTCACACAAAGAGAAGCATAAATGAAAATTACCCTGAAATATAATTTCTCGCCTAGCAGACTGGCAAAAATCTGAAAGTCTGACAACAGGTTCCATTGAGGGAACTGTAAATAAGAGGCACATTTGTAACTGATGAGGCACGTAGTCAAACTTTGAAGAGTAAAAAAGTAAATCAGTATGGCCATTTTGAAAGACAGTCTGGTGTCTTTTACAAAGCTAGATGTAGGCTTACTACATCATCCAGAATTGCACTGCTAGTTTTCTATGCAGATGAATTGGAAATGTATATCCAAAAGAAAACCTGCACATCATGTTCATAGCAGCTTTATTCATAATTCCTAGTAATTGGAAGCAACCAAGATAACCTTCCATAGGTGAATGGATAAACAAAATATCCATATAGTGGAGTACTAGTCAATGATAAAAAGAAATGAGGCCGAGCACAGTGGCTCATGCCTATAATCTCAACACTTTGGGAGGCCGAAGCGGGCGGATCACCTGAGGTCAGGAGTTCAAGACCAGCCTGGCCAACATGGGGAAACCGTCTTTACTAAAAATGCAAAAATTAGCAGGCCATGATGGCGTGTGCCTACAATCTCAGCTATCCAGGAGGCTGGGACAAGAGAATCACTGGCTGCGGTGAGTCAACATGCACCACTGCACTCCAGCCTGGGCATCAAAGCAAGACTTTGTGTCAAAAACAAAAAAAAGATATGAGCTATCAAGCCATGAAAAGTGATGGAGAAACTTAGATACATATCACTAAATGAAAGAAGCTAGTCTGAAAAGGCTGCATGTTGTATGATTGCAGCTATTTGAAATTCTGTGAAGAGACAGTAAAAAGGTCAGCGATTGCCAGAGGTTTGGGATAAAGGAAGGAGAAACGAGGAGATGGAACACAGGGTTTGTGTGGTGGGCAGGTGGGGGTGGGGGAGTTAGGGAAAAGGGATTATTCCATATGATACTGTAATAGAAGAAACATATCACTGTATATTTGTTAAAATCCATAGAATGCACAACCCAAAGAGTGAACCCTAATGTAAACTATGGATTCAGTAGACCATGATGTATCAATATCAACTCATTAATTCTGACAAATGTACCACACTATTGCAAGATATTAATAATAGGGGAAACTGAGGGAGCGGGAATGAGGAGGAAGGGTTATAGGGGAACTCTATGTTTTGTGCAATCTTTCCTAAATGTAAAACTGCTCCAAAAAATAAAGTTGTAAAAAATTAAAATAGGCTAAACAATGATCCATGCTTTGGAATAAATAAGTGAGACTGTGTATCTGAGGTAAGAGGAACATGATAGAAAGATGGAGCCTTGGAAGCAGAGGCATGAGGACTCTGACAGGATTTGAGAAAGAGCAAGATGCCAGGGTTGCTGGGATGGGTTCGCTATGTAGATTTAAAAAACCCAAATCCAGAAGAATTAAGTGGCTTGCTTGAGGTCACACAACTACCCACTTTTGTATTGATCAGACAGAAACTCAATTGTTCTCTTGACAATGAGCAGTCCCATGTCCTGCAAAGGCGGCCCTCCATTCAGTTTTGAGGCTGCAGTGTGCACTGTTATCATGGGGCAGCCACAAAACCAGGCAGCAGGATCTTCACAGGTGTTGTGATTCCTCACAAGTTCTCCTTACACTTTAGCATGAGTATCTGCCTTCCCTCAGCTGCAGACCATGTGTGGTTTCACTTTATTTCTGAACCAAACTCAAGATTGCAATCCCAATCTCCTGTTATTAAACCAAAGAAGATACATCATTTTAAACTAGAAACCCCCTGGTAACCAAAAAAAGTGGTAAAAATTTTAGCTGTTGGCTGAAATCAGACAGCAGGGGTAAAAACTGATTTCATTTACAACATGACTGGAGCCACAAGCAGATCTGAAACAAGACAGAGTTGGGAGAACCAATGCAGTCTTTTTAAAAGTTTCACCTACTTTGGGAGGCCAAGGTGGGTGGATCACGAGGTCATGAGATCGAGACCATCCTGGTCAAAATGATGAAACCCCGTCTCTACTAAAGATACAAAAAATTAGCTGGGCATGGCGGCGCGTGCCTATAATCCCAGCTACTCGGGAGGCTGAAGCAGGAGAATTGCCTGAACCCAGGAGGCGGAGGTTGCAGTGAGCCGAGATTGTGCCAGCACTCCAGCCTGGGTAAGAAGAGCGAAACTCTGTCTCTTAATTAAAAAAAAAAAAAATTTCACCTGTATGTCTTCCCTGTATTTCAGATGTGCCAAAGGCCCTTCCCTAATTACAGCAAGGGAAGCGTGCCTTAGAAGAATGTGAATTGGCAAATGTCCTGATGTGTGCCAAACTTTAAAAATACCCCTCATGTCCAAACAAAACACCACAATGGGTCTTCCTACATGAAAATGGTATCTATCCCATTTCCATTTACATCCTAACTCTACTATCCTACCAAAGTCCTTAGAAGAGTTACCTAGCCTCTTTTTCACTCTGGAAAATAATATTAATAGCTGTTTCCAAATAGGGGTTGAGAAAGATTAACGCAAGACGGTGCATGTAAAGTGCCTAACACAGTAGCTGGCATAGCGTAAATGCTCAGTAAAGGTTAGCCTAAAAACGAACCTCCTGACAATGTTTCTCTTTACTGGCATCAACCAAGTAATAATGGAAGAGGAAGAAATGCTTCTATGAAGCCATACAAAAAGCTTAATATTGTAGTTCTTCTTTATCTACAGTTTCTCTTTCCACACCCAGTTATCTGAGGTCAATGGTGGTCTGAAAATATTAAATAAAAAATTCTAGAAATAATTCATAAGTGTTAAACACTGTATGCCAGTGCTTAAGTCATTCACCTCATTTCAACTCATTACTTGGCATTCTGTCATCTCATATCATCACAAGAAGAAGAATGAGTACAACACAATAAGATATTTTGAGAGAGAGAGAGAAAGAGACCACATTCATAACTTGTATTATAGTATACTATTATAATTGTGCTACTTTGTTACTAGCGTTCTCATTAATCTTTTGCTATGTCTGATTTGTAAATTAAATGTATCACAGATAGGTATGTATACATAGGAAAAAACAGTGTATGTAGGGCTTGATGTTATCCTTTGCAGATAAGGAGGGAGGCTACTATGTAGCTTTTTGATTCTCAAATTGCAGTCCTTGTAATTTTAGTGTCCCATAAAAATGTTAATAGTTATCCCATGGTCAAATATACTTCCGTAAAAATTAGCAAAAACACACAAACAAAAAAAAACTGGGCTTCTTTAGTTTTTGCAGATTTGAAGAAGTTAGTATTGAAGAAGGAAAATGGAATGACACGGCTTTGCCTGAACTTCAGAAAGACAAGTCTGCCAGCATTAAGAAAGGTGGCTGGCCATCGATGATAGACTGGACAGGGAAAATGTGGCACATATACACCATGGAATATTATGCAGCCATCAAAAACAATGAGTTGGTGTCCTTTCTAGGGACATGGATGAACCTGGAGACCATCATTCTCAGCAAACTGACACAAGAACAGAAAATGAAATACCGCATGTTCTCACTCATAGGCAGGTGTTGAACAATGAGAACACATGGACACAGGGAGGGGAGCACTACACACTGGGGTCTGTTCCGGGGAATAGGGGAGGGACAGCAGGGGTTAGGGAGTTGGGGAGAGATAGCATGGGGAGAAACGCCAGATATAGGTAAAGGAGAGGAAGGCAGCAAATCACACTGACACGTGTGTACCTATGCAACTATCTTGCATGTTCTTCACATATACCCCAAAACCTAAAATGCAATAAAAAAAGAACAAAAAATAAAATAAATCTACCAGAGGTTCTAAAAAAAAAAATGAAAGAAAGAAAGAAAGATGGCTGGAAGTTGGGAAGAAGACACAGGAAGGGAGAAGTGATGCAGGCCACGGAAATGGCCACAGGGCTGTGAGAAACACCGAAAATGCTGAAGAGGTGAAATGCCAGCTCAGGTGAAATGCCAGCAGTGTAAGAAAGGGAGAAGTCAAAGAGGTTCCATTGTCTTTGGAATGCAGTGGTAAACTCTAAGATATAGGACAGGTAAGGAAAAAAGACAATGAAGAGAAAAAGAAGGAAGCAGAGGAAGAGGAGGAGTTGCCTTCAGTTCCTATTCTGGACCAGAGGCCATTAGATCCCTATTTTACCACTTGGTTGTTCCCTTGAGCTAGTGAAGAGTGGAGCTGTTTTCAAATGATGCCATTTACTACAAGTCTCTGCCCCTGTGTTTGCTCATGATATGGCAGCTTCATCCCAGAACTACTGAGTTAACTATGAAAAAGGCTAATCCCTTTTATTGAACCATATTAACTTCAGAGAGTCTTAGCATTAGCCTGAAATTTTGCTCTGATTACCGTCAAATGCCTTTTGAGTGTGATTCCCTACTTGGAGCAGCAGAGACTAGCTCTGTTTTTTTAATACAAGTGACACCCCTGAACTGACATGAAAGGTACTCTTGCTACTCTTGAACCACCATTTCTGAGACTGTGTCATATAGTTGTATAGCACTCGAAAGTATCCAATAAAATAAAGAGCTAGTTCCGACCACTGATTTTTAGTGATTGAGTTGGTAGAATAATAAATTTGAAAATGTGCTAGAGGTAATGCGTGCTTTGTTGAACAAAGGGCCTGTGGGAGTTTCTGGTCCAGGCTGCCTATTCACCTTGAACCTGTGAAATGACCTACAATGTTATATGAGCAACAGGTCTGACCCACTGTGTATGGTGTTTGTGAAGATCAGTTAATCAAAAATTATATCAGGCTGGGTATGTGGCTCATGCCTACAATCCCAGCACTTTGGAAGTCAGAAGCAGGAGGACTACTTGAGGCCAGGAATCAGAGACCAGCTTGGTCAATCTAGCAAGACCCCGTTCCTATCTTTAAAAATAAAATAATTAAAAATTGTCCAGGCATGGTGGGTCATGCCTGTAGTCCCAGCACGTTGGGAGGCTGAGGCAGGTGGATTCACTTGAGGTCAGAAGTTTAAGACTAGCCTAGCCAACATGGTAAAACCCCATTTCTACTAAAAATAAAAAAGGTAGGCCGGTTGCAATGGCTTGCACCTATAATCCCAGCATTTTGGGAGGCCGAGGCGGGCAGATCACCTGAGGTCGGGAGTTTGAGACCAGCTTGACCAACATGAAGAAATCCTGGACAAAATTAGCCAGGCATGGTGGAACATTCCTGTAATCCCAGCTACTTGGGAGGCTGAGGTAGGAGAATCACTCGAACCCAGGAGGCAAAGGCTGGGGTGAGCCGAGATCGTACCATTGCACTCCAGCCTGGGCAACAAGAGTGAAACTCCCATCTCAAAAAAAAAGGCCAGACGTAGTGGTGCACGCTTATAGTCCCAGCTACTAGAAAGGCTGAGGAAAGAGAATTACTTGAACCCAGGAGGTGGAAGTTGCAGTGAGTTGCGCTCATACCACTGCACTCCAGCTTGGATGACAGAGTGAGACTCCACCTCAAAAAATAAATTAAAAATTATATCAATGAAGATACATCTGCATAATAAATATAAACACACCTCAAACAACCCTACGACAATTTAACTCTTTCGATTTTCCAATATATCCCCTAATCCTGTGGTGTAGGACTGCACACTAGTACTTAAGAGGCAGGCCAGGATTCACATTCAGGCCTTGCACCAGGTGAATTTGCTTCATAAAGCTGAGTACCATTCTCCTTGTGGTGAAATGAGAGTAATAACGTCCAGTTCACAGGTTTACATCTAGAAATACATTATTTAGAAATAAATGTAAATCACCTGGCTAGCATTTCATGAACACAAGTTACGTCTCACCAGAATAGAAAGAATGCAAGAACATTTCGCTTGCAATGGTCAATGAGGAAGGGGCTACTCATTACTCCAGAGCCAACTGATTTGCCCAACTTCATCAGGAGTAAAACAGGTAACACCTGAATCCACGCCTCTTGCCTAGGGGGAGGGGCCACACCTGCTGCAACTTCCTGCAGCACCATTGGGGGAAAACAAACCATACACCTCAAAATACACTTGGCTGTGTCATAACATCAGGGTATTATGACACAATGTAAATTTAAATGACACCGTGTGCTTTAGTGGAGAAGACCAGAGGCATTAGGGGACCTCAGAGTAATTAGCAGCTAATGCAATACAGCCAGGCACAGAGTAACTAACTCCTATGGTCGTCGGCATTTATGCTCACTCGGAGGGCAGCCCCTTTACGTAAATATAAAAGGATAATTACTACTGGGGAAAAAATGAAAAAGGTATTGTTTATTGCGGGGATGAGGAGCAGGGCCTTGAATGTACAAAGCAGCCGGGCTACCTGCAGCCACTTCAAAGAGGGTCAGAGTGTGAAACGCGGGGACTACGCCCCTCCAAGATCTTTCCATGCCCAGCACGCAACAGTAGCAAAGGGACACACGCAGCGGTGGTTACCTGAGCTTCGGTATAGACGCTTTCCTTCGTCTCTTCTTGAAGCATGCACAAAAGGGGAGTGGCTTCAGCCGCAGCCTGTGGAATACACTTTGCCTCGCGACAGGCCTTCCGTCGTTTTGCCACCACTGGGCGCGGACGCCGCGCTTAGCAGAGCCTGTTTGCCAGAGGCGGCTCCGGGGCCCCGGCACCTGCGCAGTTGGATGCGGAAGTGGAGGGCGCAGCGCGGCTAATTGAAAAGGGGGAACACTTTACAAACAAGAAACGCGAGAAGTGTAACGTGGCAAGAACCAGGCAGCACCTGGTGTCAGCGGCTAATTATGTTGTACGGTGGCATGATAGACCGGCGCGTTTAGGGCAACCCGAGCCGCGGCGCCTCCTCTGACACCGGGCTTGGATTACAGGAGGGACCGGCGCGGTGGCGGCAGCTGCCGGGACTCACGTTCCACTCAGATGGACGCATGCACAGATGACGAGCCTTCTTTATCTTACCCTTGCAGGGCTGGGGCAGGAGTCACTTTTGCCACTTACACAGCAATGCCTGGATAAAACAAGAAAAATGAATTCAAAAGCTGTATTGGATTTTAATGTGTTTGAAAAATATTTAAAAAGGAAGAAAGGGAGGGAGGAAAAGACGGAAAGAGAAAAGAACAGTAAAAGAAGAAAAAGAGAAAATGAGTTTTGTATACAGCAATTTCAAAAACATTACATTCAGGTCTATTTTCTATAAGATAAGACATGGTAATTTTCGTAAATGTCCCCCTTCCCACAATTATTACTATTTTGTAAAAATAATAGTGGGGAGGGGGCCTTTATGAAAATTTTCGTGGGCTATGAAGATAAAATTCTATAATAGAAATTAATTCAAATCTCTGGGATGCTCTAATCCATTTAGTCCAAACTCTATTATATATGCCCATATAATAGGCATATGCCCCTCTTTATTCAAGGTTACTTACAGGAAAACTAGCGTTCAGCCAAAAATTTATATTTACAGAAGCAGTTATCAGATTCACACACACACAAAACTGAATAAGATGGAATATTTCATCCAGTCTTTAATGAGTAACAGCTCATGGTCTGTGATAGACATACTGTGATAAACTAACAAAAGTCAAAAACAATTGTAAAAATAGATTAAATTTTACATGAAGAATAAATAAAGCGATATATTTTGAATGGTCTAACGACTAGTATCCTGAAAATGTTCTTGAAAAATCTATGAATACTGAGGAGTTTAGATTTGAATGTAAGTCTAAGGATAGATAGGTAAACCTAAAGCAGTTTCATTGAAAGTGATAGACATTATGGTTAAAAGATGAGGGGTTAAGAAGAAAGGCAGTTCAAGACTTTTGTCTCATTTGCAATACTTGTAAACTGTGTGACTTTAAGCTGCTAACCTAACCTCTCTGAGATTGTCTTCATCTCTAGATTATGAACAGTGTGTCCATTTTGTAAGGTTAGAAGCATAGAACAAAGATGTACAAAAGCTCTGAGCACAGTGCCTTGCATACAGTCATTAGTCAACTGTTTCCTTTTTTAATTCATATGAGTCATAGCAGTATTCAGGAGAAAAGTGAATATCTTTGGCTTTTAAAATAGATATTCAAAAATACCTCAAACAAAGGACTAAGTGCATTAATATATTCTTCCAAGTTCAAGCAACAAATGTAGACAACAGTATCTCTCTCATTTGCTTCAAGATAATCTAAATTCCGTAAGCAGGCATGAGACTTACCCCAAAGTGGATCTATATGAGTGCTTATCCCCAGGGATATCATGTATGTGTAACTCGATGCGTCTGTTACTGTTGTAATTGGGAAAAAGGAAAGCCATCGTTGTGTAGAAAGAAGCTGAGGCTCTCTGCAATGTCAATGAGGTAGGATCAGAATGACATTTCCAGCATAATGTTAGCCAATTACATGTTGGAAATATGTATGCACTGCTCTGAACCACCTGTCATACGCCTAGGTTCCTAATAGGGAACAGGAGGCAGTCACCAAAAAGAATAGTGAAAATGAGGGGGGAAAATGTAAATAAAAAGGTAAGATTGGCTGAAAACAGCAGCATTCAGAAAGAAAGTTCCAAGAAAACTGGCTGCTGAACAGTTTTACAGAGAATCGCCATGGTTGCTCATGCTCTCCATCCGGGTCCCTATTTCTGAGAAAATTTTACGGATGCCTTGCTGACAGCTTAATGAAGGAACACTACAAATCACTGCAGAGGCAACAAGGGGTGCGAAACTAGCCTCTTCCTGTGCTGCCACCAAAAAAAAAAAAAAAAGTCTATGTTCTCCCAATGAGGTTTTTCAAAAATGAATTATGCCATTAAGTGCCAAGAAGAAAATTAGCTATGAGCTTTTAAATTTAAAATGATCCCCTTTTTAATTGTAAAACAGTGGCACTTAACTGCTATTGATCCTGCTGAGACACATTAGGGAACAGGGTCACCATAACTGTTAATATTCACTGCTTAGTGAAAGAGCATCAAAGGACATTTTAATGTCACAGACTTTCTCAGGGAGTTTTTAAAGAAGGTTTGAATCAGTCAGCCTATGAATGAAAAGGACATGAGGTAGACAAATGTAGAAACAAATGTGATAGCAATTTTCTGCTAATCAAATCATAACTCATGATTGATTTTTTTTTTTGGCAAAAGTTTATGTCATATAGATTTCCAAGGCGGGTCGACATTTAAAAGTCAGAGTATATGTTTTCTATAGACTGGGACTTTTTAGATGATCATCCAATAGGGAATTTTTGTTTATTTTTTAACCTAAGTGTAAGAGAGAGCTCTTCTTTTGGGGCAGACCATTTTCACTTTTTATTTTTTTATACTTCAGAAGTCAGGAATGTGAAATGTCAACGGGGGATTTTATTCAGAATGCAAAGTCTTTTCCACTTTTTAAAAAAACTTTTGGACAATAAACCACGAGTGAGCATTCAGTTTTTTTAAAGTAGAAATTACATTTTTAGAGCATATACAGTGGAGGTTTTCTGCTTTTTGCTAGGATTTGAAAATGCTGAATGTGGCATTGTCAACTTCTGCAATGCTGAACTTTACCATATATGACCAAGTTAGGGAGCTGAACAAAGGTGCTTATTATTAAAATGTAAATCCCCCTGTTAGAAACAAAAGAAATGTTTAAAAGATAAATGTACATTTTATTGGACTTAAAAGAATCATGTGTTAATCTATATTTCTCAGATCAATTCTTTGCCGTTTTCCAATAACTATTGCTCACTTTGCCAAGTAATTGTTATTGAATCAGTATTATTCTGTTGATCCTTAATTCAAAAATGTATCATAAATGCCTGCAAAAATATGTTTTAGGGTGTAATGTTTTGGCAAATACTATATTATAGAAATTGAGAAATAGGAAATTGCTAGTTAGACATGAATAATTTCTTTGGTTGGTTTAAACTTTTGATCTAAGAAAACATTTTATGTTTGTGCCATTATGGAAGTGTTCTCTGGAGCACCTGGGAACAGTTTGAAAACTGCTGGCCTGCAGCACATTTTCATTCTGTTATTCATTCGAGGACACTGCACTGGAAACTAATAAACCATCCCAAGTTTTAAGGGAGTCGCAACCTTAGGAAAAGACAGACAGGAAACAGGAAATTCTGATGTGAAAAAAATGTCCTAATAGATTTAAGACCATAGCACTATGGGTGTAGAGAGGACCAGCACCTCTCTGGGATTTAAGAGATGAGAAAAGGGTGCCCAAGAGCATGATTCAGGGGCTGGATCTCTGAGGATGAATTGGTATTGGCCAGGAAAAGTCGACAATCTTAGCATATTTTCAACAAGAGAAAAAAAATAGCAATGCAAAGATGTAAAGCAAAGAGTGAGCATGTGAAAGGCAAGAGGCCAGCAAAGAAAATAGAAGCCGAACCTCATCATGCTGGGGAGGATGTATTAGGCCATTCTTGTTTGCTATAAAATACTCATGACTAGGTAATATATAAAGAAAAGAGGTTTAATTGGCTTATGTTTCTGCAAGCTGTATAAGCAGCATGGCACCAGTTTCTGTTTGGCTTCTAGGGAGGCCTCAGGAAGCTTTTGCTCATGGCAGAAAATGAAGTAGGAGCAGGCATGTCACATAGCAGGAACAAGAGCAAGGGGAAGGGGAGGTGCCACACACTTTAAATGACCAGATCGTCTGTGAAGTGAACTCACTCACTGTGACAAGGACAGCACCAACCCATGAAGGATCTGCCCTCCTGACCCAACACCTCCCATCAGGCCCCACCTCCAACATTGGGGATGACATTTCAACAAGAGATTTGGACAGGGACAAATATCCATATGGTATCAGAGTATAAATGGTATTATTTAAGACACTAGGGGAATCATTAAAGAATATTAAGCAGGTGAAGGATGTGATCAGATTTGTCATTAGCTTTACTAAAGTTACTCTTCTACCAATTTGGAGAACAAACTGGAAGGGAGAAGCTGGGTGTGGTGGCTCATGCCTGTAGTCCCACCATTCTGGCAGTCCAAGGTGGGTGGATCACCTTAGGTCAGGAGTTCGAGATCAGCCTGGCCAACATGGTGAAACCCCATCTCTACTAAAAATGCAAAAAAATAGCTGGGCATGGTGGTGGGGACCTGTAATCCCAGCTATTCAGGAGACTGAGGCAAAAGAATCTCTTGTGCCTGGGAGGCAGAGGCTGCAGTGAGCCAAGATTGTACCATTGCACTCCAGCCTGGGTGATAGAGTGAGACTCAGCCTCAAAAAAAAAAAAAATTGGAAGGGAAAAGCAAGACTGGAGACAGAGACCATAGTTAAAAGGCTGCTGTGAAAACCAGGTGAGAAATAATAAATCCCATAAATAGGGAAGGAGCTCATTGGGTGGAAAGCAGCATTGTCTGAGAAACTAATTAGAAGTGGCAAGAAAGGAGGAGGTAGGGCCAAGAGTGTCTCCTGAATTTCTGGCTTGGTTGGCCATGTGTAGGATCTGCCATTCTGCTATTTACTGTAGGTAGGGGTATTGAATTATTCTGTCATGAAATATCAGGGAAATTGATTATTTAGGATACATAATTAGTTTCATTTGGGACATCAAAATGTAGGTAACTGAATATGTAGATCTGGAATTTAGGAAAGAGATTTAGGTTCAAGTTAGAATGTACAGGAAGAGTTCCTAACCCTAGAAGTCTTCAGATGGGGCTCAGGGGCACTTAAGGTCCTTAACATTCTTGTAAAATTAAGCATTCTTATATATACATGAATAAGGCAGAATTTGTTATGCAAAACAAATTCTCAAAGGGATCAATAACCCTCTAAAAACTATCTATGTGGACAATAAAAGAGAGTCAATGGTGGAATACTGAGCATTATCAATAGTTAAGAAATTGATGTTCATGTTGAATATGAGGTCTTTCACAATTCATGCCCATTTCTTCATGTAAATACATACTATTTTACCAAATCCTTTTTCTTTGAGCAAATAGCTTCACCAGTGCCCAAATAGCTTCACCACTGCCCAGATAGCTTCACCACTGCCCAAAGTACTCTTGTTCTTTCTTGCCTCCAGCCTTCTTCCTCTTAATGACCTGTCAGCTTCTCTCTGCCTATCCTAGTCTTACTCTCCTTCAAGATCCATGAAGATTCATAAGGATTCAGGAAGATTATGTTTTTGTCTTCGACCAACCCAAGTGTCCCTCTCCCTCTAAATTTCAGCAAGACCTTTTATCAGAAATTTTCATTTGGCTCTTAAACAATAGGGCCCTAAATATATTTTCAAAACAAATATACAAATCACATCTTGAGACAGCTGTTGATATGCTATTTTGTATGATTTTTAAATAATTAGTGTCTGTATATGTACATATTCATAATAGTGTCTGTATATGCATATATATATATAAATTTGTACACACACACATAGATGCCTATATTTATCTATATCTATATATCCATATATCTATGTCTATGTGTGTGTGTGTGTATATATATATATATATATATCCTGCCAACTAAATCTTAATCTCATTGAAGTCAATGCCTATATAACATTTCTAATTTTGAGCACATAGTAAGCATGTACATACCAATTGGTCAGGCAGATGAAGAGGAGGATAAATAAAGGAAGAGGTAGCATACAAAATTCGTTAGAAAGAGTTCCAAGATACACGTAAATCTACCAATTTTGTGTCTGCTTTTAAGATATTTGATCTCTATAAAAATTACGTTCTCTGCTTGTGTCATAAGATTGTTATAAAGATTAAATAATATATAGAAAAAAATCTATAAAATTACATTTCAGAAAGAAGAGTGTGTATAAATTAATTATAAGGAAAAAATTAATGATAAGCCAAGGTATTTCCTACTTTGTTTCCTAAGTACTAAGTATAGTTTAAAATAATTACAGACCACTGGAATGATTTGCAGGTATGTGTATGAAACAAACAGAATCACAGTAAAACTTCTAGCAAAGTTTAAACAACTAAGCTACTAAACTTCTGAAATTGTTTAATAGTTCTAGACAGAACAAAATAAAATGTATACTTCTTTAATTCTGGTGATAATAAATCAAACATTCTTGGGCTAAATATATTACTATTTATTCATAAAGACTGTTCAATAAATTTATCAAAAAATAAATTAATGATCAATTGAAATAATTTGTTGAAAGAACTAAGGTGGCTCAATTTAGAGACTCTGCCCAATATTCTAGAATAAGAACAATTTACTTCTTCAAACAATTTTTAAAGTTTAGGTTTCACATAACAGTTTGTATTAGATGTAATGTTAGATATTCATAAAGTAGGACATTACATATTTTTACATCAATCATTGCTGTTTTGTTATTTAGTTAATAAAGACTCAGAATGTACTAGCCTTTGCAATATTGCATTAATGAGAGTAGATCAAAATCTTTATTTCATGTGTTTTTATTCAAAATCAAGTCTATGCAGCCTTACATTTGCATTGCTTTTACAGAAACAAAGTAATTTTGGTTCACATGTATGCGAATTAAATCACTGCCATGGAGAGTGGTTAAAAATGTGTTGGGAAGGGAAAGAGTATGAATGAGCAGAGCAGGCAGGAAGAGGCAGTTTTATAATACTCTCTTCAGAGAGATCATAGAAGCAAATTATAACTAAATCCTGGTCTCAGAGCTGTTGTCCTGTGTAGATTACTCGGGACTGGCCCGAAGGTTGTGAGACAGATGGATGAGCCAAGTGAGGGGCCACCATGTCCATGTATCATGAATTTCCAATCTGCACACATCCCTGTCTTTGCCCTCATAGCGATGAGAAGGCTTTGTGGAACCCGAAACTCACACATTTTGGGAGACCTTCTTGAAGAAAGAAAAATAAATTAATTACAAACACAAAATTAGTTATGAATGGAAATGTTTATTTAGAATAAAGAAAGAAATCACAGCAAGTCATTTGAGACTTAGAAATTCAGGTTCATTCTTGTGTGGTAGCTTCGGACAGTTTACTAGAAATGACTACACAGCAATGGTTCCTTACAGCACATTGGCTTCCTCTTCACCTGGCGGAGCCTCAACCCTGAGCACCTCCAGCAGTCACAGGGACTCATCAAAGAAGGGCATTGTATTTTGTTGGCTTTGCAAGAAATCTGCCTCTATCACCAAGAATCCATAATGAGGCTTTAGCTTCTTACCTTTGTGGTTCTGCATTCGGTTCATTGCATCTTAGAGAGTCAGGCAATGCTTCATGCTAAGGCAACATCTGCACTTTAAAAATCCTTGTCTCCTAATAAAGAAAAAAAGTGTTACCATGGAACAGGCCATGGGCTTGTGATCTTCCCTCCATGCCTGCCCTCCTCACTTTGCATTTTTCATAATCCGTATGAAGAGTTCCACTCCATGGCTGAGGGTTGTAATGCGTGTGTGCAGGTTAGGGGAGGTGTGTTCCCAGTGGCTCACAAATTGATCCTTATGATGTCAAGATCACAGATTAAATTTCCCCAAGTCTGATAGTTTTGCACTGTCTAGTAGTCAAAGGTGGCAGCTGGAGTCCTAGTCACAGAGTTTCAGGTGTGAGGATATGAGTTGATTGACCTAAACCTACTCCCATTGCTGAAGAGAGTCAGGAAGTCACAACACCTCTCTGTCTGTTCTGACAGGTCAATAACATCAAATTTGCACCTCAGAAGTGGAATATTGTTTTAAAAATAATCAAGTTGCTTGGTAGCTGACAGCCAAGAGAGTCGAAGACTGTGATAAGAGTGTGAATTGTCCATTCCAGCTTCCCAGAGAGGAAAACTAAGAAATCAGAGTGAAGAGGTTTGGAAAGCTTCATCTTGCAAGTAGTCAGAAAGATGAGATGGGAGAAGGTCAGACAAAAGACAGCAACAAGAAGCAGAACATCAGAATTCAGTAAGTCAGGTGGAAGTAGGTTCTCAGATATAATACATGAGGCCCATTTGTATTAGATGCAATACTAAATATTCATAAAGTAGGGCAAATTCATTTATACATTAATAATTTTAGTATAAGTATGTACCAAATATTTTGTGGACTATATTTATTAAAAAATTATTGTAGATATGAAATTCAAATTTAACTTGGTGTCTGCTGTGGTTTGAATGCCCCCTCCAAAACTCATGTTGAAATTTAATTGCCATTGTGATTATACCAAGAGGTGGGACCTTTAAGACATGTTTAGGTCAAGAAGAGCACATGGACTCCCAGCTGTTTCTAGATGAGATGACTTCCACTGACTGAGGTCAGTTCTCCTGAGAAGGCTATTGCCATAGGCCTTTAGCAGACAAAGTAACATTCCCTGAGAAATGGGAGAACCATTAATAAAGAAGACCTGAGTTAGACACCAATAGTGTCTACTACTATTGGACTTCATCAAATGTAAAAGCTTCCAACCATCAAAAGCCACCATAAGGAAAATGAACAGAGAGGTCACATACTGAAAGAAAATACTTGTAACTCATGAGTCTGACAAAGAGTTTATATCAATCACATACAAGAATTTCATAAAACATTACAAAAATACTAACAATCCTAATTTTTTAAATAGGCAAATAACTTTTATAGAGAGAATATCTAAAATTATAAAACCGACTGTATTAGTCCTTCTCATGCCACTGATAAAGAAATATCCAAGATGAGGTAATAGATAAATAAAAAGAGGTTTAATGCCCTCACAGTTCCTCGTGGCTGGGGAGGCCTCACAATCATGGCAGAAGGCAAAAGTCATGTCTTACATGGCACCAACCAAGACAGAAATGAGAGCCAAGCAAAAGGAGAAACCCCTTATAAAATTATCAGATCTCGTGAGACTTGTTCACTACCATGAGAACAGTATGAGGGAAATTGCCCCATGATTCAATTATGCCACCGGTCCCTTCCACAACTCTTGGGAATTATGGGAGCTACAATTCAAGATGAGATTTGGGTGGGGACACAGCCAAACCATACCACTGACAATACCAAATTTTGTTACATATATGTTGCTGGAGGAGTGTAAGATGGTACAACTCATTTAAAAACTGACACTTGCTAATAAATAAACAGAAATTATGCCACTAGGTATTTACAGTCCTCACAAATAAAAATAGTATGTCCACAAAAAGTCTTGCACAAAGATATTAGAATGTTCACATCAACTTCATTTATAAATCATCAAAACTCAGAAATAGCTCAGTGTGAATCAACAGGTAAACAAATAAGCAAATTGTAGCATATCCATACTGTAAGTTAAAATTCAGCAATAAAAATAACTACTGCTATATGCAAAAACATATATGAATCTAAAAATACTTGTTGAGTCACAGAAGATAGACACAAAAGAAAATAGAAGCAAAACTATTCAATGATTCTATCATTTGAAGTTCAGGAATAGTCAAAACTAACCAATGGACATACAAATAAGAACAATAGTTGCTTCTGGGGCATAGCAGGGGGTTTGTTGTAAGATGTTCATGGAGGAACTCTACAAGATGATAGAAATATTTTATGTTTTTAAAGAGGTTGTGGGTTATAAGAGTGTATACATTTGCCAAAATGCATCAAACCATGCCCTTACTATCTGGGTGTCTTATATTGTAATGACAGCTATATCTCAATAACTGGTATTCGTTATAGAATTCCAAGGCCTAAATTGGTTTTAGGGATATCTGAATCTAGGACTTCAAATAAGGTCATTGGTCCTGTCTTTCTCCTTTTCACAGCACCTCCCCAGCTTGCCTCTTCTTGCCTTTGTTGACTTTATTCTGAATGTGCATTTAGTATACACCACATAGCCGTATGGAAGTTCCTGCAAAGACTTTAGGAATCATGAGGTAATCCACAATGCTAAAATTATGAAAGGACAGAAATGCTGTATTGACTGAACTTATTCACATAAGAGAAAAAAACTAAACAAATTGCAATTCTCACGTTAATTGTGCATCATAACTTTCTAGTCTGCTGAAGCTGTTCTTGGCAAACTGAATCTTAGAGTTCACGTAAGTCATAGCTTGTCTGATCCACAGAGGTAAATGGCCGAATTGGGGATTGCCCTCAGCCAGTTTAAGAAAATATCCTTATGTTATTTAGAGTTGCACATTTATCAGGACATTTATTGCTGTTTTATGAAAGTCGTGATAAGCTTTAAAAATATCACAGCCAGAGCTTTGGAGACAGACACATTATTGATTTTGCTCACAAAGAGGTCACGTTGTGAAAATGGAACAGGTCTGAGTGGGAAAGGTGATGGCTCAGAGTTTCATTTCAGATGGAATCCTGTTGCATGACAAAAAAGTAAAGCTTTGTCTTTTACTCCACTCCTTTTACAAATATGATTTGACTTCCACCTGCTTCTCTTCCTGCAAATGTTCGATGAGTTTTTCCAGAAACCATTTGCCCTGCAGTTCCCAAATAGCATCGTCAGATAATTTTCTTCCCAGGCCTTCAGCCAGCTGGAGATAGGCTCTTTTATTTCTGCATCCTTTTTTTCAACTAAAAGCTAATTTTATACAATTTCTCTTTACATTCCCTAACTCAGAAAAAAATTGCTTTTTTTAAGTTCTGTGATAGTTGATTTAAGTGTCAACTTGACTGAATTAAGAGATACCCAGGTAGCTGGGAAAACATCATCATTCTCAGTGCTTCAATAGGCACTGACTGATTCTCTTCTGCTGTAAGAAAAATCCAGGTGGTTTAGATTATTATTAGAATGATTTGGCTGCTCAGGTGTGTCTGTAAGGGTGGTTCTAGAGGAAATTGACATAGGACTTGATTGACTGAGTGGGGAAGATCCTCCCCCAATATGGTGGGCATCATCCAATTAGCTGCGGTCCTGAATGGAACAAAAAAAGCAAAGAGCAAATTAGCTCTCTCTTCCAGAGCCTGGATGCCCCCAAATGACCCAAGACTTAAAATATTTACGGTCTTGCCCTTCACAGTGGAAGTTTGCCCATCCCTGACCTATGCCGTCACCTTCCTCTGTTTCCCTTCACAGTGGTAAATCTCCAGTCTTCTCTTTGAAATGGAAGTATCATACCAGGAGTATCATTCCCAGCTTAACAGGGAAACTAAATCATGTCATGTGGGGCTGGCCATATTTATTTATCCTGTATGTTTTTGATACAGAAAAGTGTGTCATGAGAAGGTATCCCCCATATCAGTTAAACTTGTGATTTTCTTCTACCGACACCTTAATGATGCTTACGGTCAAAGCACGCCAGCAATACTCTCCATCCCACCTTCCTGTCCATCACTCTTCCCCTCTCCATCAGGCCCCAGTGGAAGTTAAGTATTTATACACATATAAGCATGTTCTAATTTATACATGATCTCTCTCAGAAAAGTTTTTTTTAATCTCCCGTGTAGGTTAACAATAAAAATGGTATAGAAAATTCCTGAAAAAAACACAAAAATATATTTATGAGCATTGGAAAATTCTTGAGAAGTCAAACAGATTGTCAGTGGAAGCCTGGTATAGGGATAAGATTGCTCACGTAGGATCCAGGGAGATGAGGTACTGTCTGATGTTCAGATAATTCAAGAAAATCGTTTCACTTTAGATTCACGATGCATTTAAGAGTAAGAATTATGTCTAGGGTGAATTCCAACCCAGCCATCCAGAATGAAGCTCCTAAGATGAGGTGGTGAACAGCAAGCACCAACATCTGAATGTACCCATCTGAGCACCATCTGAATGCAACCATCTGATATTCTAGGCCCACCCATCCTCTCTCCCACTGATGTGGACGATCCCTGAAAAATAGGCAAAGGTATATATGGGCTGAACCACTGATAGCAGTAATTGGACACACTCCTTACAATGATCTCCTACATCAAAGTCAAAGCACCCTGTTTTCAGTGCTCTTTTTTTCTGCAAAAGTAATGTGATACTTATCTTGCCCATGTGTTGTTTAACATTTTAATACATCTGCATTTGCATTAATATTACTTATGTATTTTAATATAAATAAGTTTGCTACATTCCATGTTTCATTCTACAGCTTGGCATTTCTAGTCAATACTACGCTTTTGTTTGTTTAGGATGTTAATGTGCTGATTTGCTTTTTAAGATGCTGATGTTCATCCTCAGCAAACTGACACAAGAACAGAAAATGAAACACCGCATATTCTCACTCATAGGTGGGTGATGAAAAATGAGAACACATGGACACAGAAAGGGGAGTACTAAACACTGGGGTCTATTGGGGGGAAAAGGGGAGGGCCAGTGGGAGGGGGAGATGGGGAGGGATAGCCTGGGGAGAAAAGCCAAATGTGGGTGAAGGGGAGAAGAAAAGAAAGCACACTGCCATGTGTGTACCTACGCAACTGTCTTGCATGCTCTGCTCATGTACCCCAAAACCTATAATCCAATAAAAAATTAAAAAAAAAAAAAAAAGATGCTGATGTTGACATATATATGCATGATCTATTTGGTTTGATTGCTGTGCATTATTCCATCCATTTGAGAGATATTCGGGTTACTTACTATTTTCCAATTACAAGCATTGTTCTGTAGACATCTTTATAACCTTACATTATTTCGCTTTTTAAATTGTTTTAGTTCTTTTTTGATACTAAGTATTCTCATATACCTGATCCCACTAATCATTTACTTGTGATTGGTGTTACAAATAGATATTGCCAACATAATGCTTTTTTTCAACTTTGATTAATGATTTTGTTACACTGAATTTTACAATTTTTGTGAGTCAAATTTATCCTAATTTCTCTTTGTAACTTTTGTATCTTATTTAAAAAATGTTTTCTATGCAAATATTATCAATAGATTCTTCTATATTTTCTAAAGGTTTGGAAGATTTACTTTTTTTTGGTTATAACTGCAATCCATCTGAAAATTTTGTTGCATCTAATTGCTTTTCTAATGTGAATATCCAGTGGAACCAATGCTACATATGACATAGTCCATCATTTCTGCACTAGTTTGTAGAGCTACCTCTGTTATATATCAAGGTCATATGTATAACTGGGTCTGCTCCTGGGATTTCTATTGTTGGTTTATTTATTCTAATATTTTAGAATCAATTTGACCAATCCAATAAAAAATTTTTTGAGGATTTTAGCAGTCATATAATTTATTTTATAAACCTAATTAGATAGGATTATCTATTTATACTGCTAATACTTCCCATTCAAACATAATACTTTTTCTTAATTTAGAATTTTTCTCTTGTTAGATTTGGGACTAAGGAACTCATTGGTAATTTGGGGTATAGAGGACACTTACAAGGGTTTATATTATTGTTATGATGGTCTTATAGCTAACAAACTTGCTAAGCTTCCTCATTAATCTTAATAGTTTGACTAGACTGTTTTGTATTTTTCTATATTAGAAAATCATATTGTTGGCCAGGTGTGGTGGTTCAAACCCATAATCCTAACATTTTGGGAAGTGAGAGCCCAGGAGTTTGAGACCAACCTAGACAACAAATTAAGACCCCATCACAACATACCAATTTTTAAACATTACCCAGGCATGATGGTGCACATATATAGTTCCAGCTATTCGGGAGGCTGAGGTGGGACGATTGTTCGAGCCTGGGAATTCAAAGCTGCATTGAGCCATGATCATGCCACTGTGCTCCCACCTGGGCAACAGAGAGACCTTGTGTCAAAAAACATATGCAGTATTACCAAATAATGTCAAATCTGCCATTTTAATATTAATATCTATTTCTTCTATTAATCTTATTGCATTATCTAGAACATCCAACACTATGATGATTAGTAGCGGTAATAGGGATCCTTGTCTTGTTTCTGATTTAGCAGTTGAAGCTTAAGAATTTTACTTGTTTTATAGTATTAATAGAAACCCCTTTAACCAAGTGAAAAAGTCCCTTTCCACTTCTAGTGAACTAAAAGATTTTATCATCAATAGTGTTGAATATTATATAATGACTTTTTTCTTTATCTATTGAGATTTTAATGTTCACCTTAATCTGGTAATTTAGTAATTACATCAATAAACATTCTAATATTACACCATTCTTTCATGCCTGGGTTAAACTCTACTTGTTTGTGATAAATTATTTTTGTGTGGTAGGCTCTTAATTGCTGCCTCAACTTCAGACCTTGTTATTGGTCTATTCAGGGTTCCCACTTCTTCCTGGTTTAGTCTTGGGAGGAGGCAAGTGTCCAGGAATTTATCCATTTCTTCCAGGCTTACTAGTTTATGTGCATAGAGTTGTTTGTGATAATCTCTGATGATGGTTTGAATTTCTGTGGAATCTGTGGTGATATCCCCTTTATCATTTTTTATTGCATCTATTTGATTATTCTCTTTTCTTTTTTATTAATCTGGCTAGTGGTCTATTTTGTTGATCTTTTTGAAAAACCAGCTCCTGGATTTATTGATTTTTTGAAGGGTTTTTTGTGTCTCTATCTCCCTCAGTTCTGCTCTGATCTCAGTTATTTCTTGTCTCCTGCTAGGTTTTGAGTTTTTTTGATCTTGCTTCTCTAGCTCTTTCAATTTTGATGATAGGGTGTCAGTTTTGGATCTCTCCTTGCTTCTCATGTGGGCATTTACTGCTATATATTTTCCTCTAGAGACTGCTTTAAATGTGTCCCAGAGATTCTGGTATGTTGTGTCTTTGTTCTCGTTGGTTTTGAAGAACATCTTTGTTTCTGCCTTCATTTCATTGTTTACCCAATCAACATTCAAGAGCCAGTTGTTCAGTTTTCATGAAGCTGTGCGGTTCTGAGTTCATTTCTGAATTCTGAGTTCTAACTTTATTGCACTGTGGTCTGAGAGACTGTTATGATTTCTGTTCTTTTGCATCTGCTGAGGAGTGATTTACTTCCAATTATGTGGTCAATTTTAGAGTAGGTGTGATGTGGTGCTGAGAAGAATATGTATTCTGTGGATTTGGGGTGGAGAGTTCTGTAAATGTCTATTAGGTTTACTTGTTCCAGGTCTGGGTTCAAGTCCTGGATATCCTTGTTTATTTTCTGTCTGGTTGATCTGTCTAATATTGACAATGGGGTGTTAAAGTCTCCCACTATTATTGTGTGGGAGTCTAAGTCTCTTTGTGAGTCATTAAGAACTTGCCTTATGTATCTGGGTGCTTCTGTTTTGGGTGTGTATATATTTAGGATCGTTAGCTCTTGTTGTTGCATTGATCCTTTTACCATTATGTAATGTCCTTCTTTGTCTCTTTTGATCTTTGTTGGTTTGAAGTCTATTTTATCGGAGATAAAACCGAAAATGCAAAAAAAAAATTATTGACAACTTTAAAGAACTTTGGTTTAGGCAGGTTTTATCTTATCTGTTGATATTTGTTATAATGGAAATTAAAGTCAGAACTTTTATGTTTATTTAGTTTCTGTATTTGACCTGTTAAAATATATTATTTTAGTTAAAATATATAAAGAAATCTAGCCTCACACCCAAATGTAGTTGGGACAAGACAAACCATTTTAATAGGTTTGGGATAATTTCAGATATGATTTTTAAATAATGTATCTAACCTTCACATTAATCTGTAAACATTTACAGTTACATATAATATGTAATATTGTTATATGTTCCACCAGCAAAAAGATTCGTGCCATTAAAGAGAGGGAAAAGGGTATTTGCAAGCTGGAAGAGAGTAGGAGAGAAGGACAAGCATGTATATGGCCACAGAGAGTGTCATCAACTAAGCAGAAAATATTGTTAATTCTGAGAAGAAACCATGAGCCTATGAGTTGAACCCAAACGGAACGGAACTATGTCCTGGGACAGCAAGAAGAGCCAGAGGGTAACTTCGAGCCTTGGCCTAAGGAATAACATGGTTCAAAAATGAGGAAATCAAAATCAGTCTCAGGTGCAGGAGGCAACTACAGGCACTCAGCAAATGCAAATACAGAGGTAGAGTGGAAGCAGGGGGTAAGAAGGAGAGAACCTTCCCCTCTAACACGACGGCCAGAGGCATGTCAGAGTCAAGGGCCTGCATTCTTAGATGCAAGTTGAATGCTGAATGTGTGGGAAGCACAGGAGGGAGTGGCAGGGAGGATGGTGAGTGACGGAACTACAGATAATACGGAGCCCAGAAACAGCCCTGGGCTACTGCAGGAGTAACAGAAGCAAGTGGGATTAGCAGGTGACATCATCCACCTGCACAGCTAGGTTCCCCCCTAGGCGAAGGACAGGGGCTGAGGCAGTGTGCATTCCATCTGTTACACATGCAGGCAATTCCTAAGTCAATAGATGATAAGAGAAAGCATCTATAATAAAATTTTCATTTGATAACTAAGAATAAGCTACAAGGTAAATTTGAGAGGGGAAAATCCAAGCATGTGTTGGTTGGACAAACTACTTCTTAATTTGTATTTGAATATTTGAAGCAGACCTACCACCCCTATTTGTAACTTTTACCAAAGTTCATAGTAATAGAGTAGAAAGATGGACACAGTGACAGTTATTAGTTTATCATCACCTTACAGGAAGTTACTAGTTTATCACCTTACAGGAAGTTACTAGTTTAGTTTATCACCTTACAGGAAGTTACTAGTTTATCACCTTACAGGAAGTTACTAGTTTATCACCTTACAGGAAGTTACTAGTTTATCACCTTACAGGAAGTTACTAGTTTATCACCTTACAGGAAGTTACTAGTTTATCACCTTACAGGAAGTTACTAGTTTATCACCTTACAGGAACTTCTTTACATTCAATATATCTTTTTATATAAATTAAGATACAATACACAGGCAATATATTTCTATCTCTTTGCTTCCTGAACTTGGCTGCATTTGTCGGGGAAACTAGATTTGGAAACTAGGACAATGGCCTGACTGGCTCTGGGCTGTCTCATTTCCACAGGAGTGATCTGGTGGAGCATCCAGAATTAGAAGACTGGGACTCTCATACTCACTCTGCCTTATCAAGCAATGAGGCTTTGGTTGACTCTTGGACCATTCCTGAGGCTCCACTTACACTTTGAGAAATGGAATGGCTGTTGACATCTCCCAGCAAAAAATAAATGTTAATAACCTGCTATGAAAATTCTCACGAATTCTGTAAGTATAGCCAATATTCTTAATAGTGGTCAAGGAGATATAAACATCTTTCCTGAAGTCTTAGAGCTCATGCACAATTCTAAAAGAAACACGTACTTCAGATTGTCCCAAGCTCTGGTGTCTCCATTCTTGCAATTTGTCTGCCATCCAAATACACCCTCTAAGAAAAATAACCCTATATCACCTAAATTCACAATGATCAGCAAAAGGGAAAAATATGCTGCTGAAGCCAATTGCTGAATAGCAGAATTAAGTCCAAGCGGATGTCACGTTGAGCGGGAATAGAATGTTCAAACTTGAAGGTTCAAAAAGAGGTTAGATAATTGGGAAGCCATAAGGGCAGGGAAGAAGAGTGTAAAGGCTGGAACGAGTTTGATGAAGAATGGCTGGATTTTTTACCTCATTTCACCACAGACTTAAACAGCTGAGGTGTGTTTGCAAATTCTGTCTTAGCTGAGTCTCAGGATATGAGACCTGTTTTATCATTATTTCTGTTCTATCAGGATTTTACTGTTTAAGTTCTCAAGAAAAACAATTCATCTAAGGGTTGTTAGGAAAACATGCTGTATAAAGCCATTTCGTTCTTTCTTTCCCTCCCTCCCTCCCTCCCTCCCTCCCTCCTCTCTCTCTCTCTCTCTCTCTCTCTCTCTCTCTCTCTCTCTCTCTTTCTTTCTTTCTTTCTTTCTTTCTTTCTTTTTTCTTTCTTGGAGAAATATAGTATCACTATGTTGCCCAGGCTGGTCTGGCGATGCTCCTGTTTTGGCCTCATAAAGTGTGAGTATACAGGCATGAGGCACCACTCCCAACCAAAAGAAAAATTTTTTTAAAAAGAAGTTATGCATCATTTCTGAATAAGAATCATGGTCTTCAAGGGGTCTGACCCTCCAGATGCTGGAGTAGAGGTCTAGTTAGAAGCACAGGAGGAGCAGGGTGGGATGAGAAAAGTGGATGAAAGAATGGCACTGTGCTCTAGGTTGGATTAAACACTTTGAATTTGGAGCTCTTTTTAAACTGTCCACATCCAACCCTTACTACGAAAGATCTAATTATAATGCCAGGGACAGATTCAGGTAAAGGAGGGAACCATGCCAATCTATGGGGTACAAAGTCATACTTCTGGTTTCAACCCAGGCTAATAACTTAAAAAAACAGTCTCCAGGCTGCCCATGAGAAACTCAGGAGGAGCTTTTCAAAATCACAAGTTCATGGGAACACTCTATCCTACACTTACTCTGGACCTCTACTGATAAATCTGTGAATCAACTGAGATACTACCGAGTGAAAGTAAAAGAAGACACATTGCATAATGGTTTATATAAGAAAGTGATTTACAGCCAGACTTGGTGGCTCATGCCTATAATCCCAGCACTTTGGGAGGCCTAGATGGGCAGATCACCTAAGGTCTGGCATTCAAGACCATCTTGGCCAACATGGTGAAACCTCAGGCATGGTGTTGGGTGCCTGTAATCTCAGCTAATTGGAAGGCTGAAGCAGGAGAATGGCTTGAACTTAGGAGGCAGAGGTTGCAGTGAACCAAGTCTGCACCATTGCACTACAGCCTGGGCAACAAGAATAAAACTCCACCTCAAAAAAATAAAAATAAGGTGATTTACTAGCACATCCAGAAAAGCATTTCAGTACTGGCTGGTGAAACAACTCAGCAGGACTGCCAAGGACCCAGGTACTTTCCTCCCCACCATCTTCGGGTGCTGGATTCTGTCCTCAGACTTGTTCCCTCATGGTTGCTGGATGGTTGCTGCGGTTCGCATCTTTATCAGCATGCCCACAGCAGAAGAAACAGTCCCTTCCCTAGCACTTAGTCACCCTGTTTGATTCACCTTCGCTTCCCCTTGACCGGAATTGCATCATAGTCCATTCCTTAAAATAAAAAAATTTTCATGGTGGCGCGTGCCTGTTATCCTAGCTACTCGGGAGGCTGAGGCAGGAGAATTGCCTGAACCCAGGAGGCGGAGATTGCGGTGAGCCGAGATCACGCCATTGCACTCCAGCCTGGGTAACAAGGGCGAAACTCCATCTCAAAAAAAAAATAAATAAATAAAAAATAAAAAAAATAAAAAAAATTTTAAAAGTCCTGGTTAAAGAGATTGACTTAACACAATTTGTCACTGATTAAGTTTCTCTACACTGGATTTGGGGAGAATCTAGTCACCTAAAGCATGTAGCCACCTTGCTGCCAAGGAGCAGTGTGGGGAAATAACAGTTAGACAGGCCCTGGAACCTGCATTTGTTAAAGACAGCCTGGTAAATTTTAGGCAGCCAGTCTAACACAGGTCTATAGAAAAGCAGTTTCTTAAGTTTCTCAATTCCATTAGGTTATATTTCACCATGCAACTAAACATCTAATAGCACAGACTTGCAGTGTGGTTCTTCACCCGACTTCTGCATAGCACCCCAGCACATTGTCTCTTGGGAGAATCAGGGGAATCATCATTTTCCTGCTCACGGTGACTAATGCCTCCAGTGAAATCAACAGAATCCCATCAAACAATGCTGCAAGCAGAGAACCGGAAATGTAGGTTAGGTGTACGAACTTCATTATTACCCTAGAAAACTCTTTTGTCACTCCCCAAAATATTGGGATTTGGAGGATGACATCACAAGACAATTGGAAGTTCTTACTGGTATGTCAGGAGCAGAAATGAGCAGAATACAAAGGTTCATCTGATTCTGATACAGTTTGAACATCTATCCCTGCCCAGATCTCACACTGAAATCTCACCTCCCCAGTGTTGGAGGAGGGGTCCGATAGTAGGTGCTTGGGTGAGCTGTTAGGAGATCTCATAATGTACAAGTGAATCTTACCTCTCTCTGCTTCTTGCTCCTGCCTTTGCGATGTGAGGCGCCTGCTTCCCCTTCCCCTTCTGCCATGATTGGAAACTTCCTGAGGCCTTCCCAGAAGCTGAGCAGATGCCAGCACCATACTTCCTGTACAGCCAGCAGAACCATGAACGAGTTAAACCTCTTTTATTTATATATTACCCAGTATCAGCTATTTCTTTACAACGCAAGAATGGCCTGATACAGTTTCAAAGGCATGAGGTCATTTGGGAGATTATAGATATACATAGTAGACCCTCATTCACAGATTCTGTATTTGCCAGCTCTCCTACTTGATGATATTTATTAGGAACCCTAGAATTAATACTTCGGCACATTTGCAGTATTTTGCATATATTATCAGAGTGGCAATAAAATTTGAGTCACCTGACACACATGTTCCCTACTAAGTTGGAGCAAGGCAATCCTCTATCTTCTTGTTTCAGCTCTCACACTGTAAGTGAGAGTTCTTTCCATCATGTATTTCAGTGGTTTCCACATTTTTGTGCCTTTTGTTGGCTATCTCATTGTTTTAAGTGCCCCTCCTGGCACCGTGTTAAAGTGCGGGCTAGGGTGCCTAGCATAGGAAGGCAGCCATGTAGGCACCTCATGGGGAAAATATGTACACTAGATAGGAAGTATCCAGCTATGAGATACAGTGCTGATGTTTGTAAATTCAATGCTAATGGATCAACAATACATATTAGACAAGGTGTTTTTAAACAGAAACATACATAAAACACGGTGCAGTGATATACAGGTGCATCTATGCACTGGTCTGTTGATGAAGATACTGTGACTAAAGCTTGAAGGAACATCCCCTAAAAGCAATGGTTCTATATTCACCAATTCAGTATTTCCTGGTGACTTTATAGAACATAACTACCAGAAGTCATGAGGAATCGTGTGTGTGTGTGTGTGTGTGTGTGTGTGTGTAAAATCTCTTCAACAGTTTTTTTAGATAGTATAATAATTATCTTTTATGTTTCCCCTGGTGAGGTTCAGATCACCCCAAAGTATGCTGCTTTGCCATGCTGATTATTTTGGGCTGACTGCATATAAGAAATAGCAGATGCAGAAAGGGCTCTCTAACCTTCCCTTTTCTACCTAAAAGGAGGTCATAAACTTTCGCACAAGTAAAGTTGCCCCTCCCACACCAGAAAAAGAAGAACATTCTTGCTAAGAGAGTAGCTTCCCCGTTGTCACTTAGGGGTGGAAAGCTGAGGTTCCCCTTTAGAGTCAGTGCTGGGAAGTCCCTGTGAATCAGCCTTAGGTTCCCTGCACCCACAACCTATTCTCCTGCCTCAAAAGGAAGCTTTTTTCCCTCCCCCACATCCCTCAGCACCTCCACACTATCAGGAATATACAGCTTGTTGTTCACCAGTGTCCAGAATTTAATATATAAGGAATCGACAGTATGAGTGCTGGGCTACTTAAAGAACAAAAAGACAGCACCAAGTTAAACAACCCAAGATAATATCTGGAGGAATAAAAGGAAGTCCTTGCAGATATCAGAACTTGGGAGCAAAGGTTAGGAGCTTCGTGCTGCTTAGGCTCAGACCTCCAATGAAGAAACACCTCTAGGCTGCTGCTCAAACTTCTAGAAGGATACAATAAGGCTGTTCTGTGAGTCGAGAATGAAATGAGGGGCAGGAAACAGCTGCCATAGTTGGAGTGATGCTGAAAGGGACAGGAGGCAAACAGGCAAGAGTGGGTGGCACATCCTTCCTCCTTTAGCCTCACTCTCTCTATTGTCCACTATTTGCAGAGCCTATCACAAGGGCTAACATGGGCAGCTGCCAAAGCAGAAGTGTGGTTTCAGAGTCTCCCTCTCAATCCCACAGAAGGCGTTTTGGAAGCGGGAAGCCAATATGCACACGACTGGCATTGCATTCGCCTCTTTCCCCTCCAGTTAAGTGCCTAGGGGAATGATGATTTTAATTAGCATTTACTCAAGAAGCATCGGGGATAAGTAATTTATATACGCTCTGCTCTGACCGTATTTAGTACTGGTTGTTTCAAAAACTAGAGGAAGAGCTAATACAAACACCATTTTAAGAAACAAAACCATGTTGGTTTAATGATTATTCTCAGGCAGTCAGTTCTAAATTATTATCTCTTCATTCACTCAGAAACACAGTATACTCATTCAGGGTCTTTATATTAGTTTATAGATCACTGGAAAAAATCAAACAGACATAGGAAAATAACAGTGTATTTACCTTTTCCCCTGTATGTCTCACCCAGCCTGTAAAAAGAAGGTACACAATTCTAACCTGAAACATAAGAAAATAGAACAAGGACACAGCATATTTCAGAGAATTCTAGTAATACGTATATTTATCAAAAATGTTAAACACTGTTTCTTTGTGAGAGCTTGAAATCTTTTTGTCAATGAGAAAGTGAGTACTTTCTAATAAGTAAAAATATTGACAAGAGCTCTTGTCCTGTTAGGCTGTTAAAAACACACTTGGAAATAAGCTAAGAAATTTGTTTCTAAAGCATATAATCTTTATTGGCAGTAACTAAAAGATTGGTTATGTTTTGTCAGCAATTGAGACAAAATTTGAGTCTGAAGTCAATAGAGGATTTCATTTTCCAACTCTACTGCTTACTTATCAGCTTTCACAGAGGAAATTTGCAAAATAATACTGAATACATTGCTGCACATCAGCAATGTGCAAGTTCTTTGTGATTGGGATGCTTACGCTCCTCTTTAAAGTATCCATAAAGATCACCTTTTAAAGGGCCTACAATAGAAGCAAGATTCAAATAACTAAAAGAGGAAATAACTGGACTGTGTCTTTTTACCCTATGAATTGATTTCCTACTCATATTTATCACAATGGAATGAAAAAAAGGAACCCTAAATATTAGCAGAAAAAGGGAGAGAGGAAAGAAAACTAATTTATCAGCCTCTTTAGCACTGTTGAGGCGTGCATTCATTTTTCTGAAATAATAAACTAGAAGAAGCAAAGATGGTTACTTGTAACCCATCCATCCCCATCCCCAGATTCAGATTCCACTCCACCATAAAAACTCTTAAATGATTTGGGAGATTCCATCTTTTCATACACACACACACACACACACATACACACACAGAGCAGAGGCAAATTATATTGCACTGGAGGTGATTCCCTGCCCTCCAGGGCTGGATGGTAAAGAAGTTTTATTTATTTTACTTTATTTTACTTGTTTTATTTTGAGACAGAGTCTTGCTCTGTTACCCAGGCTTGCAATCATGGCTCACTGCTACCTCAACATCCTGGGCTCAAGCGATCCTCCCACCTCTGCCTCCCAAGTATCTGGTACTACAGGCACACACCACCATGTCCAGCTAATATTTAAATGTTTTTGTAGAGACTTGGTCTCATTATGTTGCCTAGCCTGCTCTAAAACTCCTGAGCTCAGGAGATCCTCCCACCTCAGCCTCCCAAATTGCTGGGATGACACAGCTGGCCAGTGAAGAAGTTTTATCCACGAACACCCGAAAGGAACAGCTGAAATGAAGAGGCTCTCAGCCAACAGAATGGGGTTTGATAATTGGCTCTGACTCAATCTTTCTCATGTAGAGCATTAGGTCTTTCTTCACTCTTGGATTACATAGAGTGTGTTATATGTGACGGGGAAGTTAGTTCCTGCCTCTATATTGATGATAATTCAATTAAAACTCTGGTGAATCAACAAACACCAAGTAAGCAAAATATAAATCTATCCTGAAGGTGAAATAGGGAAGCATGTTGTCTAGTGAAAATGTCATCCATCGTAACAAAAGAGGTGGAAGGACAAAGCAGTATTAGACCTATGAAAGGTTACGGGAATTTTCTTGTCTTTCTTCTGTACTATTCTAATTCTCCCTCAATGTCTTTCTAGCCTCATTCTTGAAAACAGCCATTCTAGGAACCTAAAGTTAGGTTGAAAAGGAAGAGCAAAGCCTAGTGGGTGGATTGGAAGGAGCCTATACTCTTTTTCCCAAAGTTCATTTGCAGTTAGTTTCTAGCAAGGCCAAATAGATAAGATTCCTCTGGATTCTGCAGGAAGACTATTTCTTTTCTGTTATCTGTGGTGGAGTATGTTATTGGGTTGTGTGGACCTGTTTTGCCAAGGGCTCCTACCACCAGAGCTATCTGAAACCATCAGACTCTTCTTGCCTCCATGAGATAACTCATTGCTATGAACCAGCCATCAAAGTCATTCTGGTTTCCGGGGCAGAAGGCAAATGGACTGTTAGCACATGGAGTGAGAATGAAGCATGAAGTACAGTTCCAATGATCATGTATCCGTTCCAGAGGCCAGGAGGGAACAGTCGTTCTCAGATATGGGCTACACAGTGCAGGGTGCAATCTCTTTTAAATATTTAAATATATGGTATGTGATCCTCCATCTGTGCTCTTTCCCTGGGTCTCCTAAATGTTACCGATGGGTTTGGGAAAGTGCTTCGTAATTTTTAGTTGGACTGACAGTAATTAACTCTGAATCACAATTAGTCATAGTCCCCAAATTGCTTGTAAATCCATAATTTAAAAACATATGTTTTTAGTAATTATCTAAGATATACATGCAAATAAGATATCAGTGTTTAGATGGAAAGCACATCTAAATGGTTGAGGCAGACAATGTCAATATTACTTATCTCCAGTTGACTGTTTTCAACTCAACCTCAACCTGGTAAGATACATTTTTGCCAGGATTGTGTTATCTAATGATGATGGTTGTGCTGCTACTGCTGATGATGATTTTAAAACTGCTAATATTTACTAGGAATTTATGCAAGGTAACCATCCTTATAACCACCCTCGAATATTGATACTATTTATCTCTATTTTATAAAAGATGAAACATAAGCACAGAGAGGTAAAGTAACTCACCCAAAACCACACAGAAATTGCAGGCCAGGCTTCAACTGCAAGTAGTTTTACTACAGAACATGGACTCTTAACTACTATGCTGTCAAGTAACTCCCCAAGGAACAGTCCATTTAAAAGCATCTGATGAGTTCTGAAATGTGACTCTAGACTACATCACCCTAAGCTCAGTGGGGATATATGGTCACACTAGAAAATAAATTTTAGCGACCTAAGTCCTAGCAGTGACTATCTAGATAATGTTTGAAAACATTTATCTAATGATGAAGTCATTCTATCATGATTAGGTCAGGAATTTTATCCCATGAGGAAGAAAATGTAAGGAAATACGGGATATTATATAATCAGTGTGGTAAATAAAAATAAAGAACTTACTGGGGGTGGGGACCCCAGTTTTATAAAGGTAAACGGAACCAACTGGGCAAAGTTATTTTTTATTGTTCTTAACTAGAGGCTGTGAACTAAGCATAGCGTCAGAATCGTCTTATCCCAGTTCTCGTACACAAGAAACTGACACAGAAACAGAAAAGGGGATGGTGTTGGCAAGTAATGACTGAAAAATCAAGCCAACATTGAGAATCAGCTCCCAGTTTTATGCTCCCCTTGGCATCTGGAAGGAGAGCGAAGATGAATGTCTAGAGTGCTATTAACACAGTCTCAGGTTTCCACCTGTGTCTGTCGCTGCTCCTCTGACATGACCTGGGCAAGTTACTTCAATTCCGTAGCATGGTGAGGATCTTTATACCTAACCCATTATCGTTTCATGATTCAACGAGTGAAATAATGAGTAAAAAGTGCTGAACACAGAGCGTGGTGCAGAGCAGAAACTCAGTAACCTTACCTAAAAGCCTTGGGGCGGTTCTTGACTCTTCCCTTTCATACACTACATGGGCTTCCTCAGACGATCCTTGGGCTCTGCCTTCAACATACAACCAGATTCCACCCTCGCTCACATTCATGGCCAACTGGTCCAAGCCACAGGCATCTCTTATGTGGCGATCACAATAGCCTTCTAACGTGTCTTGCTTCTTCCTCCTGTTTTTTACAATTTTCAGAGCAGTAAGCATATTCTGCTAAAATAGCCTTTTTTGAATTTTCATTAAACTAAACTCACTCTTGTTAAAAGAAAACCTTAGACAAATTAAATTTAAAATACTTTAATTGAACAAATGACAATTCCCAAGTTGGACAGCCCCCAAACCAGAATAAGTTCAGGCAGAGCCTGGAGCTGTGCACAGTCAAATAAAATTTATGGACAGAAAAAGGAGAATGACATACTGAGAACCGAAGTGAGATACAGAAACAGCTGGATTGGTTACAGTTCAGTGTTTGCCTTCTTTGAACCCCATTTGAACAGCTGGCCACCTGTGATTGGCAGAAACTCAGTGATTGACACGAGAGTAGGTTATAGTCTGTTTACACATCCAGTTAGTTTATAGCTCACTGTGTAAGAAGAGACCTTCAGGCTGAACTTAAAATATGTAAGAAGGCAGCTTTAGGTTCAGCTTAATTTAACACTCTGCTGCTCGAGACTCTCCAGTAGTTTACCATCTCATCTAGAAAAAATGTAAATACTATGAAGATTTACAGCATCTGCGCCCCCCATCATCACCCTTTTCTCTCTGGTTGTAACATTCTCCAAAGAAGCAAGTAGGATCAACTCACATGGACATCAGGAAGAAGTCTGCAGGACCTGCGCAGTGAAGACAAGAGTTTCTGTTTCAGGAAATCCTTCTCCTTATGGATCTCGAGAAGACAGGGATTTGCTTGACATGCTGAATTGAAAAAGACGCATCAAGTTATCTCTGAGCTCTTCAACCCATCCATCTCTTCCAAACCACAGGATGAAGTTGCTTTCTGAAGTTTTCTTACCTGCCTGAAGTCCAGACTCACCAAAGAAGGAAACAACTACTTCAGAGAAATCGACAATGACTGTAATAGCAGCTATATATTTTTTTTTGTTCAATCTAACTCATTATGTAAATTTCCATTTCTCGAAGAACTGAAATCCCCAAGTCTGGACTGCCTCTCTGGCCTCAGGGGTTAGTGACAGGAGCATGCAGACCCACCCTGTGCTTGTACTACCCCTACTATTCAGGATGAGTCCCTGACACCTCTGGGATGACACATCACCCCTGCTACACCCTGCCCAGATGCACCGCACCACCTACATGCGGCACTGTCAGGCATAACCATGAGCCCTCAGAATAATGACATCAGTTCTGGTGTGTAAATGAGACAACTGCCTATTCCATCCCACAATGTGGAAGTTGAGTCAATGCAGTCCTTTGAAACTACAGCCTGTCTTTTAATCAATGTCTGTGTCCAAGGTGAGACAGCTACCCTTTACTGCCAGATGGCATGTGACCTTTTGCCTTATAAACAAGGCTCATTTGCAACAACTAACTCTTAGTCATTACCTAAAATTTCCATGTCATAATAGAAGGCGCATCCCTGAGAGGTCAGCGGAATGATGGAAGGCAAATCCTGCCTAAAGCCAGCATGGTGCCTTGCAGAAAAGAGGCATAGCTGCCTGGGCTCCCCTAACCAAGTCAGGTGCTATTCCCCTTTCTCAAACAGGCTCGCAATTACTGTGGTTCTCTGGGCTTCATGGCTAGCCAGCACACCACGACAGCACAATACCGTGTTCTCACTCTCCACGCAACTAGCTATTTATAACTGCAGGATGCCAGGCTTGCATAGAGCAGTATGACACTTCCAGAAAGTCGCGCTGCTATTTTAGCAATCTCCTAACGAGGAGCACCAACAGACACAGCCTGTCCTTGTCAGGCAGAAGGAGTGAAAGTGTTCAGGAAGAGGAAGACTGCAATTTGTGCTTGTGTGTGTGTTTTATTTTTTTAACCTGGGATGCCATTTAGCAATCTTAAAGGGACTCTCCTTCTCAGCCACCTCCCCCCACCCCCCAGCTGTCTTGATTAGTGGCTTTGCGTATGCTGGTCAGATCTGGGGATTAATGATGGCTAATTTGCCCGAGGTTGGTGCAGCCCAGGCAGCAGACTTTGCACAACCAGCTTTTGCTGCCATATGGGCGGAAGCAGCTGTTTCAATTACTTTCTGTGCCCAGATGTGTCAGACGAGCCACAGTCCTCTGCGGGGTACATCAGCCGCACGGCAGCTAATTGCTACAATCGTGTGTGGAAGCGTGGTGCTGGGTACCGTGAAAGGGGGTTTTGGGGACAGCCAAGTGCCAGCTGTCGTCATGGCTCACAACGCCAGCAAGCTGAGAGGCTGAGGCTAGATTTCAGTCTTCACTTGCTGGCCCGGTTCTATGGTACCTGGTCTGGCTGTGCCTTTGTGAGGTACACAGGATGGCGGCACAGAGGCAGGTAATTTAACACCCTGGGCTGGGGGATGCTTACCTCTCTGTGTTGGGAGCAGATGGAATTTGGGGCCCATGCTCTTTGGATACCAAAGACACCAAAATTACATGATTTCAATTAACATGCAATTCAGGCTGGCCATTTGAATCTGAAGCTTCCAGGCACATTTTTAAAGGTTATCATCCAGCCTACTCAAGCCCAGAGGGTGATCAATGAATCAATGTGTGTATTATGTTTTCTTGTGTATCACTGAGCCAAGAGGGTAAGGGAATGAAAGGTCAGCTGCCACCCATTCCCCTCTGCACTGTTCTGGGTCCTTTGGGAAAAAAATAAACAGAAATATACAGAATAAAATTTATTTAAGGAAAGAAAGAAATGGAAACGAATATTAAGCAACGATGTCATCTTTCCTTTGTTGGGAGTAGGAGTGGTGATGGGAAAACCTGGGGTACATAGGAAGCTGTTATCATCATCATAATACATCTATTTAGGAAAAGAACAAACATTTGTTTTGTGCTAATTCTATGGTAATCAGGGTGATTGTACTGTACATAGCTACTGGTCGTTGCCATGGTTATTCCAAGCAGTTTGTGGTTATTAATGGTCTAGAATAATCCACAGTACTCAGTTTGAGACCTTTCATCAGAAACATGAGTACTAATTTCAGTCTGACATCCCCACATTTTTGGAGCCCAAAATAAGTTTCCTTTCTCTTAGCTTTGTATCTTATGTGACATCTAATCTGTGTTGTGAAATGCTCCCTTTTTCACATTACTTCTCCTCAAAGACACCTTAAAAAAAAAAAAAAAAACATTAGCCAGGTGCAGTGGCTCATGCCTGTAATCCCAGCATTTTGGGAGGCTGAGGTGGGTAGATCACCTGAGGCCAGGAGTTCGAGGTCAGCCTGGTCCAACATGATGAAACCCCATCTCTACTAAAAATACAATAATTAGCTGGGTGCGGTGGTGCATGCCAGTGAGCCGAAATTGTGCCACTGCACTCCAGCCTGGGTGGCAGAGTGAGATTCCATCTCAAAACCAAACAAACAAAAAAACACCTTTTGACTACAGGTCTATAGTATAATGAACAGAGCTCAGGGTTTTTCAACTGATCTATTGATGAATACGTATTAATGCAACCTAGCTGAAAACTGTATTGAGAGAATAGACATGCAGTCAGTGTTTAGGAACTCCTCTTTCATAGGCAGGCCATGCATGGAGGCTGTCAACAGTTACTGCTCATTTCCCTTCTGAAGCTGGTCACTCTAAAGTAAATCACAATACATTAGCTTTGTTGTTGTTGTTATTATTAGTGAATGTGGTAGTGCTGTGTGTTTCTGTGTGTTTAAGAAGATTATCATCTAGAACTATGTTTCTGAAGAAAAACAATTTTTAGAGACTGAGTACCAATGTGCATTATTTGAGATATTTGTGATCCTGAGCACCAGACCAACTGGATCAGCTCTTCCTAAAATCAGAAAGCTGGCATGAGTTTCACCTATTGAGATATAACAAACGACCCCCAAATTAAGTGGCATAAAACCACACAGACTTTCTACTCCCCATGCTTTTGTGGTTGGCCTGGACAGTTCCACTGTACATCCCATTCACAGGGAGGCTTCGTTTGGGCACCTGAGCTGGGTTGGGCTGGAGGTTCTCCAGGCAGGCCTCTGTACCCAGGTTGGTGCTCACTGTCAGTAGGAGGCTTGCTGCCCTGCCCTTGCCTCTCCCTCTAGGGGTTATATCCTCCTATAGGGCCTCTGGACATGCCCTGTCTCTAGCAGAGGAGCTCAGTCACCCTTGTAGGCAACTGAATTCCAAGACAGCAAAGTCGGAATCTTCCAAACTCATGGTCTAGGCCTGGAGCTGCCACAGGCCGTATGGTCATAGCTTCAGAGGGTCAACCTCAGGATGGCGGCATGACAACCCACCTCTGCCCCGAAGAGGGGCTGCATGCACAGAAAGTCCAGGAGAGGACCCTGGTGAAAGTTTAGAGGCCCCATGGTGTGAGTTTGAGGGTGTGCAGACATGGAATAAAAAGACTGTATCTGAAATAAGTAAATCAGTTGGAATGCCTTTATATTAATTTCATACAACCTTTTTATATGAAAGAGAAACAAAAATACCTTTAATTCAATAGTATGGTCCTCTGTTTTATTAAGATAGAGAATATTGAAAAAACCAAACAAGTTTTCTTCTTTTTTTTTTTTTTTTTTTTTTTAATTTTTTATTGGATTATAGGTTTTGGGGTACATGAGCAGAGCATGCAAGACAGTTGCGTAGGTACACACATGGCAGTGTGCTTTGCTTTTCTTCTCCCCTTCACCCACATTTGGCATTTCTCCCCAGGCTATCCCTCCCCACCTCCCCCTCCCACTGGCCCTCCCCTTTTCCCCCCAATAGACCCCAGTGTTTAGTACTCCCCTTTCTGTGTCCATGTGTTCTCATTTTTCATCACCCACCTATGAGTGAGAATATGCGGTGTTTCATTTTCTGTTCTTGTGTCAGTTTGCTGAGGATGATGTTTTCCAGATTCATCCATGTCCCTACAAACGACACGAACTCATCATTTCTGATTGCTGCATAATATTCCATGGTGTATATGTGCCACATTTTTCCAATCCAGTCTATTATCAATGGGCATTTGGGTTGATTCCAGGTCTTTGCTATTGTAAACAGTGCTGCAATGAACATTCGTGTACATGTGTCCTTATAGTAGAACGATTTATAGTCTTTTGGATATATACCCAGTAATGGGATTGCTGGGTCAAATGGAATTTCTATTTCTAAGGCCTTGAGGAATCGCCACACTGTCTTCCACAATGGTTGAACTAATTTACACTCCCACCAACAGTGTAAAAGTGTTCCTTTTTCTCCACATCCTCTCCAGCATCTGTTGTCTCCAGATTTTTTAATGATCGCCATTCTAACTGGCGTGAGATGGTATCTCAATGTGGTTTTGATTTGCATCTCTCTGATGACCAGTGACGATGAGCATTTTTTCATATGATTGTTGGCCTCATATATGTCTTCTTTCGTAAAGTATCTGTTCATATCCTTTGCCCACTTTTGAATGGGCTTGTTTGTTTTTTTCCTGTAAATCTGCTTGAGTTGTTTGTAAATTCTGGATATCAGCCCTTTGTCAGATGGGTAGACTGCGAAAATTTTTTCCCATTCTGTTGGTTGCCGATCCACTCTAGTGACTGTTTCTTTTGCCGTGCAGAAGCTGTGGAGTTTCATTAGGTCCCATTTGTCTATTTTGGCTTTTGTTGCCAATGCTCTTGGTGTTTTGTTCATGAAGTCCTTACCAATAACAGACTTAAAGAAAGCCAAATCAAGAGCGAACTGCCATTCGCAATTGCTACAAAAAGAATAAAATACCTTGGAATACAACTCACAAGGAACGTAAGGGACCTCTTCAAGGAGAACTACAAACCACTGCTCAACGAAATCAGAGAGGACACAAACAGATGGAGAAACATTCCATGTTCATGGTTAGGAAGAATTAATATTGTGAAAATGGCTATACTGCCCAAAGTAATTTACAGAATCAACGCTATCCCCATCAAGCTACCATTGACTTTCTTCACAGAACTGGTAAAAACCACCATGAACTTCATATGGAACCAAAAGAGAGCCCGCATAGCCAAGTCAATTCTAAGCAAAAAGAACACAGCGGGGGGCATCACACTACCGGATTTCAAACTATACTACAAGGCTACAGTAATCAAAACAGCATGGTACTGGTACCAAAACAGAGATATAGACCAATGGAACAAAACAGAGGCACCGGAGGCAACACAACATACATACAACTATACAATCTTTGATAAACCTGACAAAAACAAGCAATGGGGCAAGGATTCCATGTTTAACAAATGGTGTTGGGAAAACTGGCTAGCCATGTGCAGAAAGCAGAAACTGGACCCCTTCCTGACACCTTACACTAAAATTAACTCCAGATGGATTAAAGACTTAAACATAAGACCTGGCACCATAAAAACCCTAGAAGGAAATCTAGGCAAAACTATCCAGGACATAGGAGTTTTCTTCTTTTTAAATCTCTCTTCTGAAAACTGCCAAAGCTCTATCGGTTAGAATATTTCCCATGTCTTTTATCTGCCATTGAATAACAAGAATTGAAAAGCAGAATTTGCTGTATAAGAGAGGCTGAAAACCGTCATTTATAGGTGACTAGAAAAAGAAATTCTCCTCCAAATGTTCCCATTTATGTCTATGCTGGGTCTGAGCTGAGCTGAATTTATATATTGATACTCCAATGCCTGCTGATCCTTTAAGGCATTCCAAGATTCTCCTTGGAAAATGATGTCTCCATCTGACTGTGGAATATCTGTGGATTAGGAATCACTCCATTACTAAGGCCATAAGCATCCAGGAGAATTGTAGTCCTTTAGGTGAGCTATCCTCTAAGAAATGATGCCCTTCACCAGAGAAGGAAGAGCAAAACTGGTGATGTCAACAAGCTTTGGACTAAATCAGCTTGATACTTTTAAACAGACAGGATAAGAAAATAACCACGTGTACTGCAGTGATGCCTAACCAAGACTGCACATTAGAATTTCTTGAAAAGCATTAAAAAAAATTGCTGGACCCCACCCCAGGCCATTACATTAGAATCTATAGGGGCATGAGCACTCAGCATTGATAATGTTTAAAGGCTCTTTGGGTGATTCTAGTACTTCCAAATGAAGTACTAGAGAAAATAATAACTCAGCTGGCGCATCGTTTTAATTTTGAATTAAATAATAAAACTTTATACTAGACAGGTCAGTGTTTAATTCTCACCATTCTCTTACAATTAACAATAATAGATAACATTTATTGATTGCTGACTCTGTGCTAGGCACTATGGTGACTTCATGTATTTATTCAGTAAGTCTGAGTTAAATGCTAGCGTATTCCCATTTTCCAGATGAGCACCTTGCTGCCATGGAAGGTTAGCCAAAATGCCCAGTAACATCTAAAAAATAAACAGGGAATCTCAGATGGAAACACAGAGAATTTATTCCACAGTGCCTGTTTTATTTATTTACTTATTTAGTTTTGAGACAGTCTCACTTTGTTGCTCAGGCTGAAGAGGAGTGGTGCCACCTTGGCTCACTGCAGCCTCTGACTCCCAGGTTCAAGCAATTCTCTGCTGTAGCCTCCTGAGTAGCTTTGATTACAGGCACACACCACTACACCCAGCTACTTTTTGTATCTTTTTTTTAGTAGAGGCAAGGTTTCACCATGGTGGCCAGGCTGGTCTCGAACTCCTGACCTCAAGTGATCTGCCCACCTCGGCCTCCCAAAGTGCTGGGATTACAGGCATAAGTGGTTTGTTCCTTTTTGTTCCTCAGTAGTATTCCATCATATGCATGTGCCAGAGTTTGTTTATTCACCATCAAAAAGCACTGCATTGCTTCTATGTTTGGGCTATTACAAACAAAGCTGCTACGAACCACCACATACGGGCTTTTGTATGACGTAACTTTTAACTCCCTGAGATTAATGGCCAAAATGCAAGTGCTGCGTTGTATGGTGATCACGTTTAGTTTTGTAAGAAACTGCCACACTTTTTCCAGAATGACTGAACCACTTTACATTTCCACCAACGACATTTGAGTGATTAAGTTTCTCCGCATTCAGTCCAGCATTTGGTGTTACCGTTTTTTTGTTTCAGCCATTCTGATACGTGCGTAGTATTAACTTACTGTGGTTTGAATTTGCATTTCCCTAATGGCTAATGTTGTTAAACATATTTTCATGGGTTTATCTGCCATCTGTATATCCCCTTCAATGAATTGTCTGTTCATAACTTTTGTGCATTTCTAATTCGAGTTTTTTTTACAGTTGAGTTTTAAGACTATATATTCTCAGTGTAAGCCCTTTGTTGAACATGTTATTTGAAAATATTTTTCCCAGTCTGTAGCTTGTTCCTTTTCACAGAGCAGAAATTTTTAGTTTTGATGAGTCAAATTTATAAACAGATCAGAAATTTTTCACAAAGAAAAAAATTTAGTTTTTATGAGTTAAATATATCAACATTCCTTTTTATGGAAGTTTTTTTGGTGTTAATATCAAGCACAAATCTTAAGGTGTGATTTTGTTCAGACTACTCAAATTCTCTAGACCTCATATGTTTTATTCTTAGAGTTTGGATAATATGAGGTAGACTACAGGGTGAAAGTGACGTTAAATGAAATAAATATACATAAAGTGTACAGTACAGTGCTTGACAAATTAAATGCTGAGTAAATGATAGCTGTTTTTCTGAGAGAGAACTGCCAAAAAATGTTTTCCTCACTCTATTCATTTTATATTTTTATTCATTCTATTTGTAGCAGGATTTTCAATTTATGAAGCTCTTCAGAACAAGTTTTAAGTTAATTTTTATTTTATATAGATGAGGCCCCTGACATACAAGGAACCAAAATGATTTGTTCATATTCACTCAAATAGTAGGTCATGGATGCATGGCAAACACCCAGTTCCTCTGGCCCAATGCTGGCATTATTATGGTTACACACATTCTATGTTTTAACTTGCGTTTGAATTAAAGAATTAACCACATCTTAACAGAGTCATCTTCTCAATAAAGAACAGTCTCAACTCCACTGGATAAGTAATGGAATGTAATTGGTCTCCCTGACTCTTTTCCTCTGTCACCAATAAATACTATGCTACGAACACACCCTGTGTTTAACAACTGATATCTTTCAACTCTGGGAGAGATTACCTGATTTATTTTTTAATGTTATTATTATTTTTAAATCTCAGGGAAAAAAACTATTTGCCTGACTAATTTGTGTGGCTTCATTTGAATATATTCCCATGGATCAAATTACTGTGCCTAGAAGAAGTATATCTACAATACACATAATGTGACTCTACAACGATAATCACATTGTTAGAATTGGGAGATATGCAGCCCCCAGAAGGAAACAAATAATGTACCTGAAAAATATAAGGACATAAATAAGGAAATTAACTAATTAGTTCATTAAATTAAGTTAAATTTCTATTACAGTCCACCCCTTGACTTCCCAGTAGACAAGTATCCTTCTTCTCATATATATGATTTTATTTAAATGTCACGGATTTCTTTAGTATGACTTTAACATTATATTCGAGAGTATTTTTCCTTCTTTTTAAGTATTGGATTTTAAAAAATTATCGTGTATCACCACGAATGCATTGCTTCCCCCACTTCCAAATAGGAATAAGCTAATTAGTTTATCCAGAGACAATGTCATAGGTCCACTCTTTCCTCTCAAAGGTATTTCTATTCCTTATAGAGTTTAGATCTACACGTTTCTCCTTATACATCTGAAATATATTATCTAAATTGTAAATTCACTAAGCCTAGAACATTTGAATAATGGTAGTTGAAAGGCAGAAACAACTTCAGTAAAATTTTCATTTAAAAAAGAAAAAAGGGCCGGGCGCCGTGGCTCACTCCTATAATACCAGCACTTTGGGAAGCCGAGGCGGGTGGATCACGAGGTCAAGAGATCGAGACTATCCTGATCAATATGGTGAAACCCTGTCCCTACTAAAAATACAAAAAATTAGATGGGCATGGTGGCGCCTGCCTGTAATCCTGGCTACTCGGGAGGCTGAGGCAGGAGAATTGCCTGAACCCAGGAGGCGGAGGTTGCAGTGAGCCGAGATCGCGCCATTGCACTCCAGCCTGGGTAACAAGAGCGAAACTCCGTCTCAAAAAAAAAAAAAAAGAAAAGAAAAAAGTAGAAAGATCGAATTATGTTCAGTGTTCCATTGTGTGTTGTTTTCTTCCAATCAGGAACGTAAAGAGAAATGATAGGCTCAAAAAAGCATTTAGGTATCCATGAGTTTATCCATTTTTTTTTTTTTTTTTGGAAGTGAATTCACTCTTCAGCCACTCCAGATTACCCATGTGATATTTCTATATCTCATTCAATATCTTTCACAGGCAGGCAACAAAAAGAAAATGAGAAAAATCCTCTGACAATAAGTATACACTTTTAACATTGCATTTACAGTTAATGCAAGTATATGTGTCTAGTAAAGACTTTAGGGATTCTTTCATAGTGGAATTCCCAGACCACCAGCATTTGAATCCATGACATTTAAAAATTATTTAAAAATTAGATTATTGGGCTTTAACTCAGACCTACTAAATCTCTAAATATGGAGTTTAGCAACTGATCTTTTAACATAATTCTTGATTAATTCTTACAGTTAACATTTGAGTACTACTACTACAGGGTTATTCAATCAAAGCCCTTCTTCTGATTAAACCTTAGTCATCTGTGTATCAATCTGTATGCTAATCAATCTTTCTAAGCTTGCCAATAGTCAATTTTATTTTTATATAAAAAGTATTTAAAATAAACATATACTTATAGATATATACACATTCTTGTATACGTTTACTAAATTTATATATAATTATATATGCCTCGGTCATGTCCTTTGAATCTGGATTTTGCATTTGCATTTCAGTTTCTTAGTCCCAAACTTAAAGACTCTGCTTTGGAATACAACTGAGAAAATATATTTTTGGTTAGCCAGAAGAGAGCTGATGCCAGCCCTCGAGAATCTTTGTCAGAGGTGGTTAGTAGGAATAGACATTTCTATGGGACATGATAGTCTGTGATTCTGATAGTTCTTCAGGGATATCCCCATTCAAAATGAAAGATTTCAGGTTTCCATTAATTAGTGCTCTAATATTAGGGTAAGGCAAAAATTTGTTGCTCTATTAAGGCCATAAACTACACACAGAGAGTGCTTTACTTCATACACATCGCATGTATGATTTTTTTAAAAAGTCAAATACTTGCAAGTAAGGCAAACAAAAAGTATAGAGTAATCTTCTTTATTAAGTTATGGCATTCTACAAGTTTACCTAAGGATGATCTGACTACTTACTATTGCTTAGGGCTAAACACTACAAACTTTTAAAAACTGATGACAGTTTATAGAAAATTGTTGAGTTTAAAAATTGTAAAAAATTAGATTACCAGCTGCAAGCAGTTCTCACTTTTTACATATTACAATTCCCACACCAGAGAAGGATGATCTCTCTCTCAAAGTGCCAGTTTTTAAAAAAACTCCTAGGGGAGCACTATATGTGGCCTATATAAACATTCCATCCCTGTCTAAGTCTCATGTAGCAAAAGTCATGGAGTCTCACATGGTCCTACAGTAACTTTTGATTAGAATGCGGGGACCAGCCATTCACAAGGAAGCCAGGGACAGGGCAGAAAAAAACCAAGAGTTATACACTGCAGGAGATTTTGGTAAGAACAGGATAATATAGGATCTGGGATATGAGGGGAAAATTAAAGGCATGGTGGGCATTTAGCCATGGGAGTTTATCTGCATGAATGAAACATCAGCCCTGCAGTGAGTCATTTGGGGCTCCAGCCTCAGCTTTAACACAGCTGGGAAACCTTGAGGCCATTTCCTTTCTGAACCTCAATTCACTCATCTGAAAGTGTCAATAATGATGTCTCTCTGGTGGTGCTCTTGACAAGATTCATGAGATGATGTGGGTAACACATCAAGGATATTCCTTGCACAGCTCACATCCACTAAATAGAAGCAGTTATTTCATCTGACTAAGAAAAAGAGCTGGGAGGGAGACATGAGAACTGTCTTCACATTTTTAAAAGCCTGTCATGTGCACGCAAGTTTCAACTTTTCTGTGTACTCTGGAGCATAGAGCTTCTGTCAAGAAGTTATGAGGCAGTGAGTTTTACTTCAATAAAAGAAAAAGAATGGATTGAGAGCATAAATGGACCAGGGAGAACTGAGTACATTTTCTTGAAGTCTCAAGCAAATTTTGGCTTTCTCTTTCCTGGGTGTGATGTGCAAACGTAGTGAGTGATTTGGAGGTCAGCTTAGAAGGCATCATCACTGCCTTCCATCTCTGGGAGTCTGTGCTTCCATCAGCAGAGACTGAACAGCATTCCAGACCAAAAGCCAGAACTGCAGCCTCCAAATCCAGGTAATGTGGCACATTCACCTGCAACCCGGTCCACATGCGGCTGGCCAGGGGAAGTCTAACATCTGCAACTCCATTTCACAGTGCTGCTTTAAGTATCCAAATACTGTTTTAATTTATATATTAGTGGTGTCCAGAGAGTTATATTCTCCCTTACTGTTTCAAAAGGAACAAAGGCCTGTTGTTTAAAAGCAAACATTCAACATCCTTCCCCAACCAAGATTACTTATCATTCCAAAGCATCATACTTTTGGTTTAAATGCCAGGTCATTTCATTTAAATTTAAATTTGGTTAAATTTCCCAGGTCATTAATAAGATTAAGTATATTTTGTAATGTTTATTAATGAGAAGCATTTCTCAGAGAAATACTACTATTACTCTATCTAGGCTTGGCAAGGCGTGGTGGCTCAAGCCTGTAATCCCAGCACTTTGGGAGGCTGAGGCAGGTGGATCACAAGGTCAAGAGATCGAGACCATCCTGGTCAACATGGTGAAACCCTGTCTCTACTAAAAATACAAAAAAAAAAAAAAATTAGCTGGGCATGGTGGCGCGTGCCTGTAATCCCAGCTGCTCAGGAGGCTGAGGCAGGAGAATTGCCCGAACCCAGGAGGCGGAGGTTGCGGTGAGCCAAGATGGCACCATTGCACTCCAGCCTGGGTAACAAGAGTGAAACTCCGTCTCAAAGAAAAACAAAGAAAAAAAAAGAAAGAAAGAAAAGGGGAGCAGAGTGTGGATGTGGTGCTATGTAGGGTCATAGACCAACAAAGTGATCAGAGAGGCTCCCTGACACCATTCTCAGCTCTTCTAGGAGAACCTAATCAAGTCCTCTTTACCAACACCCCCTCCAGCACCATATCTATCCTTATGGAGTTGTTCCTAGGAAAATAGTATTTTATCTCCAGTCTTCAATGATCCTTCTTAGGATAAGAATTCCATCAGGAAGCACAGGGGAACCTTGGCTCTGGACCTTGACTCTCTAGCAGGTGGGAGTATAGAAGACAATGACAACCTCGCCAAACTTTTAATAACGTATCACTATCAATACTAGTATTTCAGCATGATACCTTAGTACTCCGTAGTATTAACATGGTCATTTTCCCTTTATTATTAATCACTACTGGCTGAGTCATTAACCACTTCTAGTTGCCATGTTGATATGGGAAGAAGAAATAATTGTTATTAAATATTTTTCAAATGAACAAAATGTACAGTATTTCTAAGACTATTCTGTTCCCAAAGAATGTATTCTTTTTAAATGTTCATCTAGTTATTCCAGCTCACTGGCCGCTGATCAGGTGTCTAGGGAGCTGGGTATTCATGCATTTGTTCTATGTGTTAGGTATTCAAAGCAATTGATGCAACACCTTTCCTAGATCAACTTAGTCTTGGGTATTATGAATAGTCTTCTAGCCTTACACCATGTAGAACTGCCACTCAGTGATTCTTATTATTAAGATCAATAAAGCCCAGTTAAACAGATAATTGTATACTTCAAACTATTCAGAAGACCTCCAAAGACACCAACATAATAAAGCCATATTTTCAGGGTTACATTTACATGGGCTTGCTTAAATAAATTTTGATAGAATGTAAAGTTATGTAATATTTTGCAAAGAGACAAAGGAGTGGGCAATAAAGAGAATGGAGTGGAAGAAATGGCAGATTTCCACATGACATTTGTATATGATAGGTCATGTAAAATAGATTAATATGGTGCTAAAATATTTTTAAGTATATTGCAATTCAATGGAGGAAGGTTGGTTTTTTTCAACAAATAGAGCCAGAACAAATGACATTCATATGCCAAAAAAAAGAGCATCGACTTAAATCTCACAGCCTACCCCCAAAATAAATAATTCCAAATGGATTACAGACTTATAAAACATTACATAAAACTTTTAAAAGGAAAGTGAGAGAAAATCTTTGGAATCTGGGCTAGGCAAAGAGTTTGTAGAACTGACACCAAAAGTATAATCTGCAGAAGAAAAAGTTGATATACTAGACCTCAGCACAACTAAGAACTTCTGCTCTGTAGAAGATATTGATAAGATGGTCTTTACCAGTTACCAAGTGGGAGAAAATATTGCAAACCACATATCCAACAAATAACTTATATTCAGAATATATGAAGAATCTTAATTCTCAACAATAAAAAATAAGCAATCTAACTAGAAATTGGAAGAAATACATGAATAGATATAAAGATTAGATACAGATTCCAAATAGGCACATGAAAATATATTCGGCTTTGTTAGCCATTAGAGAAATGCACATTAAAACCACAATGAGGTGATAATACACGTCTATCAGAATGACTAACTTTTTTTAATGATACCAAATCCTGTCTGATCTTTGACAAATCTGACAAAAATAAGCAATGGGGAAAGGATTCCCTGTTTAATAAATAACATTTAAACATGCATAAAGAAATGGACAGTAGCTGAGTGTATACCAGTATGTACCTCATAAATAGATGAAAGATACCTGGAACTGTCACTTACCTGTCTGAAGCCTGTGAGTCAAACTTACCACCTCATAGCACATTAGCATGTTTTGTTCACTCTACCTAAGAACACTCTTCCCTCGGGTCTTTTGCTTCCAGTTTAAAGTGACTCCAATGTTCTCCCTCCCACAAGAGCTCCTCTAGGAGTAGGGGGATGAAATGGAGACTCATCTTGTGTTAAACCCTCAGCTCAGCCCAGCATAAGTCTGGACACCAAATGGCACACTTCTGCATCATATTCTTAATGCACAGTCATGATTTCAAAGCCCACCCCAGGGGCTTGATTAGGAAAGGACTCTGGCCTCTGTTCCATTCTGTTTCTAAAAGCGACATCTCCAGAAACAGTTCAGTCTTGGTATTGAGTGTTCGTCCTCTGTCTTAAACTTCCTCCTGTGAAGTGGCTGGGCCCAGTAGCATTTCCCATAGGGTGCCACTATCACTGAAGATGTTCTAACAGTGCTATTTTCAAAAGGGTGGGGTGTCTGAATATTTGTTCTCCTCTTACAGAAGATTCCTTGGCCCCTGTACACATCTGCCTCTCTTCCCCATTTGCGTCCAAGAGGATGGGATGCACAGTATTGTTAAGACAATGACATATTCCATCATTGAGACCAGCTTCAGGAGTGGCAGTATGGCTTATCTTAGATATAGAAGGCCTCAGGAAACCAAGGGTTTATTTTCTCAAATTATCCATAACATGGGAGTGCCCAGAATAGCTCCCAGGCTCCTAGCTGAAGAACAAGTGGACTTTCCACCACCAATTCAGATCTCCAACAGCTCTTTTAAACCTGAACAAAGAGAAACTTTGTGTTCCTCTTCAAGGTGGCAAGCAAAACACGGCCATCTACCCAGATGCAATTATTCTGTATTATCCTGGCCCCAGACCCCTTGAACGATTTTTCCAAGCCAATCTAATATTAGGACCTTCCTGGGAAGACTACTTGCTTTTCTTGCTTCTAACCTACTTCCAATTTTCCAAAGGCAAAGGCTTCCGGAAGGGCTCCGGGAATCTTCACAACTTCAATTTTGGACCAATTTGTCCCCATTCTGAGAAAGTTACATATTTGTTCCTCTCCTTATCTCTCCTCACCCTTTTCCCAGAAGCAATTTTTTTTCTCAGGTGAGTGATGCTGGGGACATCCATTCCCTTCAGAAGAAAAAAACCACAGAATTTCCTAATGCCTAGGATAGGTAGCTAAGCCATGGTGTTATTACACTTGCTGAATTAAGAGTTGAAATTCCCACAGGTAGATAAAAGCCACCAGGTAGAGAGGACAGCAGGGCAAACTTCCAGACAAGGGGTGCTGCATGGGCCACAGGGATCTCATGTGTGCACAGGACTAAAAACAGACAAATGTCCAAAAGGTAGCTTGGGGAAGAGACGGAAGACCTTCAATGCCAAGACAAGGAGCTGGCACCTTATCGGTAACCTTCCTGGGTAGGATGCAAAGGAAATGCGCCAAATTGTGGAAAGCCCACTGCTTTAATTGCTGTAGTGACAATCTCAGGGCCCAGCTGTTAGAACTGATACTCACCTTTTAATTAGTGGATATAAATGCGCTTCAATCATGTCTGCTTTTCTCCATTCAGGTATACTTGAGCCTGTTGGAAAAGTGAAAGTGGCCTTGAGGAGAAACTTAGACCAAGGACAGAATGATAAATAGGCAACATACACACTCTAAGCTTAGAAATACGATTTAACAAAAAATTCTGTCAAGGGCTCTGAAAACCAGGTGGCAGAGGGAGATTGTCAGTAAAAAGGATTCAAATGACAGTAGATCCTTTTCTAGAGCTGCTGCCTGGGGATGGGGAGGCCCTGCCTTTGTGGGCAAACAAGAGCTTTGTCCACATGGGGTCCACCTCCCGGGGTCCACCTCCCAGGGTCTCCCAGGCAGCTCATAGAATGTTCTTATCTTTATTAATGGTTCTTCATCAAGGGTCTGATTAAATGTAATTTTCCATAAAATTTCTTAGAAAACCTCTCACATGAATAAGCTTAAAGTACGTTGTCAATTCATATATGCTAAAGGTGGGCTGGCAGTCAGGCCCCAGGCTGACATCTCAGAGGGGCTCAGTGTGGCCGAGATGGTAAATAAGATAACACAGGTGAGCAAACTGTGTCAGTGGAACCCTCTGTAGAAAAACAAGATTATAATTAAATCATGTATTTGTTTATTCAGTCAAGAAATATATCCAGTGCCTCTCATGTGGTGTGCACCAGGACAGACAAACTGAACAAACCCTGTCCCTGCACAGATGGAGCTTACAGCCTAGGAAGAGAGGGACCAGAGGTACCCCCAGAAGAACAATCACAGGTCAAGAGGGTAGGTGCCAAGGACAGGAGGCAGGTCCCAAAGGATAACATGGTGGCACCTAGACCAGAGGAGGTTTTCCAACGGAAGTAGCATCTGACACTTGGAACTGAGATTACTCTGTTGAGCAATGTCATCCACAGAGGGAAGGGTGAATGCAAAGGTCTGGAGGGGAGGAAGTGCTCAATAAAACTGTAGAACTTTAAGAAGCCCAGCAAGCAAGCGTCGGCATAGCAAGAAAGTACGTAATGTATATTATACCAATCCAGTCCTTGCTGTATACTGAATAAATACTGTATATCAAGACTTTATGTGTCTCTTGTGAGTTTATATTTCCTATTTTAGTCCTTAGAATTCACAAATGGATTTCCTATAGTCTAGGTAGGAGACTTGAAACCCAGTTTCGTGAGTGTCTGAATCTGTAATAGGTCCCCAAAAGCACTGAACTGTGGTTTCTTGAAATTAGCTCTTCTTTTAAGATGTAAAGGGTACACCCATAGGATTCTTAGTATTTGGCTTCTTTTTTTTTTTTTTCCTTACATAGAATGTTTTCTTTACTTAAAGTGTCTAAAATGCTACTTTATTAAATCATGTATTCATTTGCGAAAGTTGACTCCATTGCCAAAGCGGGGTAGGATTAGATAGTGTACAATATAACAAATTACATGTGTACACTAAAATTTCATCACATTTATTTTTGTTTTCAGGTTTTTAGTAAACTTGTGGATTACCCAGTATTATGCCACTTATATTTTTCCACATTGGAAATCAGTGGGAGTCCCTCAGACCATGACACCATGGAACTTTACTACCCTGAGATCTGAGAGGTGACATTGTGTAGAGTTTCTTGCTCAGGCAAACAGGTTTGAATGTTGTCTTCACTGTGTGATGCTGGGCAAGATGCTCACCCTCTCTGTGCTTCAATGCCCCCATGAAGATGACAGTAGTTGCTACTTCATGGGTTATTTTAAGAATTATGTGAGACAATCATGCAAAGTCTTTCAAACAAAGCCTGGCAGGGAGGTGGTTAATTATTATTTCCTTTATTGTTAATGATTATTCCCTTGCCATGCTTATGAAGCGTTACTGGAGGATAACATATGTCTCATAAGTCAATTTTCCAGTGATTAAGGCTTAATACTTTGAGCAGTCACACGTAACCATTTTTTGATATTTTCAGATGGAACTCTTGCTAACTGTGAGATCTGTTATTAACACACATTGGCGTATTGGAAGAATTGACATTGCCTCCAGAAATAATTATACTGGATATTAAATTTAGCATTAGGGTGCAATAGGAGTGTCTTCAAGAAGACAACTTATCCCTACCCTAAGTGGCTCCAAAGAATTCTTTTACTATAATTGTTACTTTTCAATAATGCTAGTGCTGCTATTTTTTGACCCTCTATTTTGAGGAGCTCAGTTGGCAACCCATGTAGCTGTCAGCTTACCTGCCTCTAGGAACTACTCAAAACTTCTATTTTTATTGTTAAATTGTGATGAATTCGAATTGTGGGAGATAAGCTTGTCATTTATCAAAGGAATAGTTAAGATTTCAAGGAAGATCTGCACAATGAGTTAAGTCTCTGTGTTTTGTGCTATGTATATTATACAGCTTTTATTCTCGCTTTTCCCAAATTCCTATCAGCACAATTTCTCTTTTAAAGACATTTTATACTGGAAGAACACATTTAGCTTATAATAAGAGAAATGTGGCCCCCTCATTCACACTGAGAAAAGTCTGACACACCATGTACTCAGAAAAACAATGAAAATGAAACAGCCAGCTGCTTAGCCCATTTGAACCTAATCCAGACTGAGGGTGTGGAGACTTTTTCTTTTTCTTTCTCTCCTTTTTTTTTTTTTTGAGATGGAGCTTCAGTCTTGTTGCCCAGGCTGGAGTGCAATGGCATGATCTCAGCTCACTGTAAATTCTGCCTTTGAGGTTCAAGCAATTCTCCTGCCTCAGCATCCCAATTAGCTGGGATTACAGGCACGCACCACCAGGGTGTCATGTTTAAGTTAAATCTGAGACCCCACTTGGAACTGGAATAGCTGTATCAGTATTATGACTTCTTTAATTACATTCATAGAAAACAAACCATTTTGTCTGTTTGACCAGAAATCAGATTGTACTGATACATAACAGAAATCCAAGAAAAACACTTGACTTTTCTTCCATTTGATTTTCTGTTGACATGTTTGGGACACATGTGATGATTCACAGTGAAAGATGGTTATACGTGCCTTTGAGAGCTCAGAGAAGTAATTAACATATATGACCATTCCTATCTCTAAGAAAAGATCTGTGTTTCATAAAAGGACAATTTTTATGGCCAGTTTGTTGAGGCATAAGGAGGTCAGGATGCCAAGTGTTGGGAGTGTCAACGGTAACTCCAGGTTGTAATGCTTTGCTGTCTGTAAATGACCGGTTGCCTGATGCCATGTAGGTTTGCACCTGTCTTAATAACAACAGCAGGAGAAAAACGTGTTTTAGATGAGTTACTTGTTCCTAGGGTTGGTCTAATAACAATAACTGCCAAAGTAATAAATTGTCAAGTCGAGTGTTTAAAGGTTTGGCTTAGAGGTCGCGCTTTCATGTTAACTTTACTGATTACAAGTGAGACTTCCCAAATATTGTTTCTGCTTTCAGAAACTGAAAAAAGAATTAAGTTTACAGAGGGGCCACAAACACACCAGAAGAAAGCTGGACTTGTATGGTACCGTGTCAGCTGCTAGAACTTTCCTGTAACAAAAAAAAAATCAATTCAAATTAAAAGTGAGCTAAAGAAGCTCTAAGGAAGGAGTGCAATGGTGTCAGGAAATAACTATACAGTTAAAACAGTGAAGAGGTGGCATAAAATGCATGAAGCAGAAATGCTAAGGGAAGGTTTAAAGGATTGGTGAGGAAGTGAAGGTCAGAGAAGACAAGGGCCACAGAGTTCTGGATGTCAGGCTGACCTTAAAAGATGCAACAGTTCATTTTATTTAGCCCTCTTTCTTTCTTTCTTTCTTTCTTTCTTTCTTTCTTTCTTTCTTTCTTTCTTTCTTTCTTTCTTCCTTTCTTTTTTCTTTTCTTTTTCTCTCTTTCTTTCTCTTACCTTTTCTCTTCTTTTCTTTCTTTCCTTTCTTTTTGCTTTCTTCCTGCTTTCCTTCCTTCCTTCCTGTTCTTTCTTTTCTTTCTTTCTTTCTTTCCTTCTTTCTCTCTTTCTTTCTTTCTTCAAAGTCTGTCACCAGGCTGGAGTGCAGTGGTGCAATCTCAGCTCACTGCAACCTCTGCCTCCTGGGTTCAAGTGATTCTCCTGCCTCAGCCTCCCAAGTAGCTGAGAGTACAGGCATGTGCCACCATACCGGCTAACTTTGTATTTTTAGTAGAGACAGGGTTTCACCATGTTAGCCAGGATGGTCTCAATCTCCTAACCTTGTGATCTGCCCGCCTCAGCCTCCCAAAGTGCTGGGATTGCAGGTGTAAGCCACCGTGCCCAGCCTAATTCATTCTTTTCTGCACTGCATGTCTATCACAAGTGAAGTGCTGTGCTTTGTGCAAGAGCTAGCAGCGGACCAGAAGCAAAGCCAGTGATACCCAGGAGCCACTGATACCCCAAGTACTGAGCAAGAAGGGTGAGCAAGAAGAGTTAGGGAAGAGGATTTCTGATGAAGCGTAACACCATGGCAGTGATAAGCCGCCAAAGCCTATCACCTTCTAGGAAAAGGGAAATATTTTATTTACATATGTATTCATGTGCTGGTATTTACATAGCAGTTACTTTACATGAGGCACTAAGAAATTACAAAAGTACATTCATTAAATCTATAGAATAACCCTATGAGGTAGGTACTACTGTTTTCTTCCTCTCAGCATATAAAGAAACTAAGGCAAGCAGAGATTAAATAACTGCTCAACATTGCACAGCTAGTAAGAGGTGGAGCTGGGATGTAAACCCAGGCATCCTGGTTGCTGCAATCATCTTCATATCCACTGCACTGCACTGGGGGAAGACTACACTTTTATGTCTATGTCTAGTACTTCAGCCCATGACTGGTGCAGAAAAGGCACTAACCACATGTCTGTTGCATGAAAGCCACACGATAACAGGAGTAAGTTTGACTTCAGGGGTGTAAGGGGGGCATTCTGCCGTAAAGAGGGAACACTGCACAGATGGTTATGTTTCCTGTTAGAGTAAGAGCCAATTCCAGGCCCTAGCCATGCAAAGCCTGCAGGTGGATTCAAGAAAGAGCAATTGGCAAGAATAGGCCAGGTTCCAAGTGAACTCAAAGATTCATTTTTCTCCTCAATTACAATGTTTAAAGCAACTCACCCAGGCTTATGCATCAATATAATAGATATTTCTACAGCAACTCCTTGGTACCACACACTGTTCTCAGTGCTAGAAGGACAGCAGAAAACTAGCAGATGGAGTCTTTTAATAAGAACAAGATGACATGATCAATTTAATTACAGGTTGTCAATAGTGCTATTAAGATTTGTTGGGGCATAGGGTACTGGGAAGGTGGCCAATTTCACTAGGAAACTTGGGTCTCCTTAAGGAGCTATTATTTGAGCAAGAACCTGAGGATTAAGAAGGGTACATCTATTCAGTGGAGCTAGGGAGGGAAGAGAACTTCCAGTCAAGGCAACCTCCTGTGTCAAGGCCCAGATGTGGAAAGGCTCTGGCATACCCACCAACCAGGGATGGGGAGCAGATGTAGAGCCTCCTGGGTAAGGGGCAAGTGATGTGGGATGAGGTGGAGAGAAGTGACGCCACACTGCAGAACCTAGTGCCCGTGGCAGATTCTGGAGATTATTATAAGAGAAATGAGAAATCCTGGGAGAGTTCAGAGCAGTGGATCATCTACGTTTGAAAAAGGTTGGCTCAAATTGCATGTGGAAGAGGAATTGGTTAGGGTAACAGTAAAAGCAGGAAAGGTGTTTCCATAGAGTCTGTGATGCTTAGTTGTGTGTGTCAATTCGCCTGGGCAAACAGATGCCCAGAGAACTAGAATAACAATCTCTCGGTTTCCTGAAGAGACTAGTATTTGAATTCAGGAGACTGAGTAAAGAAGATCCAGACTCACCAATGTGCGTGGTCATCATTTAACCCACTGAGAGCCCAAATGGAAGAAAATGGCAGAGGAACAGTCAGTTCTCTCTCTTCTTGAGCTGTGACTTCCGTCTCCTCCTGCCCTCAGATATCAGAGCTCCTGATTCTCGGTTCTTTGGACTGCAGGGTTTAATGCTGGTGGACTGCACATAGTTAAGCCTTTGGCCTCAGACTGAATTGCAAGATGGACTTTACTTGTTCTCCAACTTGAAGATGGTGTATCTCCTATGCATCTGTAGCTACATCTATCCTATTAGCTCCTCTTCTCTGGAGAATGCTAAAACAGAGCCTATGGAAGAAAGACAATTTCTGGGAATTGGGTAGAGCCAGAGGAGATGAAGAAGCAGCAAGAAGTTTTGGATACTGTAAATATAGATGAGGTTTAGCAATGCATCGTATTGGGGGAATAGGGAAAGGAAGGAATTAGAGGTGACTGGTAGAATTTTGTTTTGAGCTACACGGTATAAAATGGTACTGTGGTTTAAGATGGGGAATGCTAAAGAGAGGGGAAGTATGGAAGAGTAAGCCACAACCTAGAATCTTAACAACAAATCCATAAGGTATTTCACCTGATGGAAAAACTGTCTTCAAAATCAAGGCTTGCACTAAGTTTTTAATATGACATTAATTCTATGATATAAATAAGGTATGGTAAATTAGATGTTTGATAAGATGATAATAAAATATCTATTTTAATAAAACAATTCTCAAAATGTCCTGAGGTCAAGGGTAATGATTGATTTATACTAGGTGTTTAGTAAATATTTGTTTGTCAAAATAAATCAAAGTGAAAGTAACGAGGTGAAAAGGACCCAGGCGAGACATAATAGGGTTTCTCTATGCTCCACCACATCTCACCTGAGTGACCTGAGGGAAAGTTAAACTCCTGGCATTTCAATATTCTTATGTGTGGAATGTGGATTGTAAAGGAGACCATAATAGTTAAGTATAATATTACACACAAACGTACAACCATCTGCACTTGGGACCGGCAAACTTCTGCTCCCTTTCCTTCCTACAGTCTCAGCTATGATTTGCTCCCAAGTTTGAGTGTGTAAGCATTTTTGCACAACCGCTGCATCTACTGAAATTATATCTTATCTTAGCATCTAAGACAGTATCATGCATAGAGAAAGAACTCAGTTATTTTTTGCTAGTCAACAACTTCTTTCAATTAAATATGAACTCTCAGAAAGCACACATAAGTACCACAATGGACTGCAGTGTACAGGAATCTGTCACCTGTCTTTGCACTGAAGATCCACCTTCTGCTGTCTTCTTATTCACAGGCAGCCAAAGAATGAGAATTTGCCTTTCAGTCTATTGTAAGCAAAATGAAATGATTCTCTCCCAGCATAACAAAACCTATAGGCGGCTATAAAATATAATTTCCTTTCAGCTTCTTGACAGACTGGTTATAAATTTCAGAGCAGAGGAGAAAAAACGGAGGGGGCACTTTAAAAGATAAATTTCATCACGTATGTCTGACAAACGTGTATACATTCAGAGGCCCCTTTCTAAAGAGAGGAAAAAAAAAACTATGCTTTTAAACAGTCAAAGGTTAAGGTTCACTCCGTCATTCATGTGGTTTCATTCTCTTATGCATATTGAAATAGCTCAGGAAGATTTACAACCCTGTTTCATACAGTCAGAGTTCCAGTAAATGAGTCCCCTTTTTAAGGTTAAATATTTATGCTCTTATTTTGCTGCCTGATACAGAAAGCAAGAGTAAACCCACGTTAGTCAAAAACTCATGGTGACAGGCTGGCTTAGGACAAGAAAAGCCAGTGGGCACAATATTCAGACCATCCTCCACTCTCTTACACTCTTAGTTCTTTGGGAAATGAATGAATGAGTGAATGAAACCTCTTACATGATCTGTCTCCAGAAACAGAAGTAAATCACTCTGACAAATGTGATTCTAAGTCAGTCTAAAATTTCCCACATATTTATCTTATGAGTCAGATCTTTGAAATAACAATCATTATCCATTACGGAGCAGCTAGTGAAATACTTTCACATGTACTTGAGCTTCATAGAACTCTACAGAGTGAGTAGGCAGAAATTATGTTGTTTTATAAATGAACAAGTTGATGTTTTGAGCAGATGAATAGCTTGTCCTGTTTCATACAAGTAGTTATGTGATAAGATCTCCATTTTCCTGAAAACTATTATAGTGATCTATCCATTGGCTTCTATTATGGTGACAATAATAACAATAAATATTTATGTAGCAAATTACAGTTTAATGTGGGTACATCGTGTTATCACATTTGATTTTCAAAGCAGCCCCTTGAGTCTTTTCTGTTATTCTAATTTTTACCTAATATTTGTATAAAAGCAAAATGGACACATTATATAATTCACAATAAAATGAAAATCAGCAATTCCTTGACCCTTCACCCTCGAGTTCCTCATCCCTTGAAACAAACCATTTTCAACTCTTTTATTTATTTCTTCCGGTATTTATCCCCATGTGTATAAATAATAACTTTGCATTGCTATTTCTCAACTGTTCCGTTTTAGACATTACCTATTGACTTCTACTGTGGAAGATAAGAATCAAGTGCTCTTAACCCCATCCCTCACACACAGATACATACTTTCTTATTCAATTCTCGCTAGCCTTATACAACAATTTTGGTTAGATCAATATTTAGAGCTGATATTACCATGACCACTTAAATGTTGTTTACAGTTACAGCAGAAAGTACTACATTTCCTGTCTGTATTTTATGGTTTTGTTCAATTTGTTATTATTTCTCCCCTGAAGTTAATAAATGTAATTTCTTTTAGTTTCCTTGATACCTATCAAGAATCCTATTCCAAACTCCTCTCAATGTGATCATATATTTTAGATAATGGCATTTTCTTAAAAAAACACACATAAAGACACATGCATATGTATGTCTATTGCAGCACTTCCACAATAGTGAAGCAAAGACTTGGAACCAACCCAAATGCCCATCAATGATAGACTGGATAAATAAAATGTGGCACATACATACCATGGAATTCTATACAGCCTTAAGAAAGGTTGAGTTTATGTCCTTTGCAGGAACATGGATGAAGCTGGAAACCATCATTCTCAGCAAACTAACCGAAGAACAGAAAACCAAACACTGCATGTTCTCACTCATAGGTGGGAGTTGAACAATGAGAACACATGGACACAGGGAGGGAAACATCGCAAACTGAGGCCTGTTGCAGGTGGAAGATGGAGTGGGGGAGAACATTAGGAGAAATACCTAATGTAGATAATGGGTTGATGGGTACAGCAAACCACCATGGCACATATATACCTGTGGAACAAACCTGCACATTCTCCACATATGCTCCAGAACTTAAAGTATTAAACACACACACACACACACACACACACACACACACACACACACACACACACTTCTAAATACTCAGGCCACCCCTTGTCCCAAATTGCACAGTTTTTTTCTCCAGGCCCACTGCACAGCTGTCATCTGGCATGTCCTGCCCCAGGCTGGTGGCACTCATTCCTGCTCTTTCTCACTCTTGACTTAATTTCCTTATTTGGGTGCAGCATATCCTCTGGTCACTTTCTGAGAAAGAAGTATGAAAGAATAACACTTTGGGAACTTTTAGAAGAAAATGTACTTAATTTTCCTCACAACTGATCCATAGTTTAGGCCTGTCTTAGGTTGAAAAAATAAACATTCAGAATTGTAAAGACATTCTTTCACTTTCTTCTCTTCTGTATGGTTTTTGAAGTGGCCAAAGACATTTTGGTTATCTGCACTCTGTATGTGTATGTGATCTGTTCTTCCTTATGAAAGTTTTAAACACTTTTATTCCTGAATTTTTGAAATGGCAGGATATGTTACCTGGGTATTGGTCTTTTCTCACTCATTACTATAAGTTCATAGTGGGGCCATTTGAATCTGGGAATCCACAGCCTTGAATTCTTATAAAGTAACTTGTTTAATTTATGATTTCATTTTGTTGGTTTGCTCTGAAAATCCTATAGGTTCAATATTGAATCGCCTGTATTTTATATCTCATTTCTTATTTTTAAAAATAACTATATCTCACTTTTTATTTCTTTCCATTTTTTTCATGATTTTTAAAATCAAAGTTAAAGGTATATGTAGTGAAATGCAAGTGTCCAGTTGAATGAGTTTTAATGAATGTATACAGGAGTTACCACGTATTTGTAGCTTCACATTCCATAGTCTCAGTTACCCAAGGTACAGTACAATAAGAAATTTTGAGAGTGAGGCCATAGTCATATAACCTTTATTCCAGTATATTATCATAATTGTTCTATTTAATTATTATGATTATCAATCTCTTATTGTGCCTAATTCATACGTTTATCATAGGCATCCACATATAAGATAAAACATATTATATATAGAATTTGGTTCTGTCCACGGTTTCAGGCATCCACTAGGAGCCTTGGAACTGATTTCCTGAGAATAAGTGGAGGAAGACTGTAGGCCTGTAAGACCTTCTTGTGTGGCCCATGTGACCACATAATTACAATACAGAACGTTTCCATTACCTCATCTGGACAGTTCCCCCACACTGTAGAATAATCACTGCTCTGAATTCTATCACTATAGATTAGTTTTGCCTGTTTTTGAATTTTATGTAATTGAAATAGTGTAATATATACTGTATTAATACTTTTTGTTTAACACCTAACCTGATTACTGAGATTTTATTTTGAATGAAACATTTTCTAGTTTCCACGAGTCTCTTCTTTTTCTCAAGTCAACTATTTTCATCTGAAATTGTTCTTTCACGAGTGAGATATCTGCTTTTAACTGTCTTAGGATAGGACTTCTTTGTTTTCTTTTTTGTTAAATGAAGAATAGTTTTCTTCTATTGACAGGAACATTTTCATTTTTCTTTGGATTCCTTTTTTATATTTATTTCAGTTTGCCTTCATTCTGGACATGTTCCTCAACTATCCTGTGATTTCTGGCTCTCCAGTCCTATTTAATGTGGAATATAGTTTGATTAAAATATCAAAGATCTATCTGGGGTTAAAGGCATTGTTGACTGGTAAGACTCACTCATGAAATAATTGAGGACTCAAAAATTATGTTGTGAAGCATCCTTCTTCTTCCAATTGGTAATGCCAATTGGAATTCTGGAAGCTAAGTTACAAGGAACCTGATGTTCTCTATGAGCCAAGGTTCAACCAGAGAATCAGAACTAGTAGGAATAGAGGTATCTAGATGGAGATAAATATATAGATTGATATAGGTCTATATCTACATTTATCTATATATATCTATATGTACATAAATAAAGAGATCTATTTCAAGGCACTGGTTCACACAATTGTTGGGGCTAGCTAGGGAAATTCAAAGTTCATAGGTGAGGCAGTTGGGGAGGGCAGATCACAAGCAGACTGGAACCCTATGGATACAAGCTGAATTTTTTGTCCACATGCCTCAGTCAAGAAGGAAAACCCAGAGGGTAGGGAAAGCAATTGCATAGCCAGCAGCTGTTTGAAGTCTCTGGACCCAAGAAAGATCTATGCCCCTTTTAAAGAGCTTGCCTTATTGGGCAGGCCTACTCAGAATGATCTATTTCTTTATTAACTTAAAGTCAGTATATTAGATATTTTATTCATATCTTCAGAATATATTCACAGCAGCACCTAGATTCATGTTGGACAGAATAACTGGGAGAGGGTGTGTAGTGCTACCACATGGCTGCTGCCCTGCTCCATCCTCCAACAATTCTGTGTAGCACAGTCTAACAAGAAACATGCATTGCAGGTATTCAATCTGCACAGGCAACTAGGATTATTTGTTTCTATTTTGTAAGTAGCAGAACAGAAAGCCACTGAGAAATTAACCGACGCAAAGGGATACATCCAACACATAGACTGGGCCTCACACATAGTAGGTTCTAATGTATCATCTAAATGTGGTGAAACATTAAGGGCATCATTGGAATGCAACAGAGCGATTTTTAAGTGTGTTGGAAATAGTCCCACTCTTACTACAGTTGCCTAGGGAAGTTGAAATGGTATTTCCTGGTCACACCATGTACTTATCATCTGCAAGCAGTGGACACAATAGGATACTGGAATGCTGATATAGTCTGGTTTTGTGTCCCCACCCACACCTCATCTTGAATTGTAATCCTATAATCCCCACGTGTCATGGGAGGCACCAGTGGGAGGTAAGTGAATCACAGGGGCAGTTTCCTCCCAAGCTGTTGTCTTGATAGTGAGGGGGTTCTCAGAGAATTGATAGTTTCATAAGGGGCTTCCCTCTTTGCTCAGCACTCATTCTGTCACCTGCTACCCAGTGAAGAGGTGCCTTTTACCATGGTTGTAAGTTTCCCGAGGCCTTCCCAGCCATGTGGAACTGAGTCAATTAAACCTCTTTCTTTATAAACTACCAGTCTCAGGTATTTCTTCACAGCAGTGTGAGAACAAACTAATGCAAATGACCTGTTGACTATTCAGCTATAGATTTCATTGTTGAATATCACTGTCATAATATTGTCCCATAGTATATGGCATGTGAAACAAATCAGTTACTAACATGCAGAGATGTTTCTCCCACAGATAAAACCATAAAAAAATGTAAAAGCAAATGTGCCACCATGCAGAATTACAACACATGATTTGCAAGCATAAGATCAGCTATTCTAATAAAAAAACTCTAGCTCTGTATATCTAATGGTTTTGAATGTAAGAGTGAGATGCTTCCATCATGGTATAAAATAATAGTTCCTTTAAATTGAAAGCTCTTCCTGCCACATGGTCATTTTGGATTTCTTGAAGTTTTAGTGCAGCAGATGAGCCATGGGATCATGTCATTGGCTATAGTCTTAATGACTTTGACTGTCAAGGACACTACAAAGAGGTGAGGAAGACAAGTTAAATTTCTTATATAGTTCTCTCAATTTAAGGTAATAAATCCTTCGCTAAGAGCCTCAAAATATCCTTAAGTCCCACATCAGCCTCCAAGAAAGCTGTGGAAGATTGAATTACGGGCCCCAGTACTTTAATCTAGAGAATAATAAGGATATATTCACAATCATTGTCATGCAACTTTGCAATGCCCTCCCATTTTGAGTGGAATCCACTTCTCCATCCCACTGCTACTGGGCTTGGCCATGTGAATCATTTTGGCCAGTAGCATGTCAGCAGTTAAGATGGCAGCAAAGCCATTGACATGCTTGTGTCATCTCCTTGGTATCTTATTCTGCAAGGGTCACCTTGGGAAAAGCTTCCCGTTGGTAACTAGTGCTCCTTCAGTCAGTCCCCAGAATGAGATCTGGTAGAGCATACTTGAATCCTCTGATACCCCGGGGTCTGTACTGTCCTTGTAGAGTTACAGCTACATAAGAGACCTGGGAATGAGAAATAAATGTTTGCTATTTTAAGCCACTGAGCCTGGGGCAGTTTGTTACACAGCACTCTGCAGCAATAGATACAAAGAGATAGAGGCTCAGTGCTACAATTCTGGTATAACTCCATTTCTTGGATTTTCACAAGATTCCACTCATCATCCCTTGTCATAAACCCCTCCACCTAAGAAAGTTTTAGTGCATCTGTCTTCTTTGGAACAAAATTACCCTAAATTAAACAAAGATGAAATTGTACTTCTTTACAAAGTTTACTGACCTATAACGAGTAAAATCAAAAGAAATAATTGAGATAATCATTAATACAATAAAATAATATTAAATCTCAACTTTCATAATCCTAATTAGCCCTTTCTTGGCAGAAAAAATAAGTTTTAAATTTAGAACAATTTTATGTCTTTAGGAAATACAGAAGATGTCATAAAACAACATTTAAAATAAAAATTGAGAGTAATATCTCTGAGATAATTTTTATTTTTAGAGACAGGGTCTTACACCATCAACCAGGCTGGAGTACAATGGCATAATCACAGCTCACTATAATCTTGAAATCCTGGGCTCAAGCAATCCTCCCAACTCAACCTCTGAAGTAGCTAAGACTACAGGTGCATGTCACCATGCCCGTCTAATTATTTTTTATATTTTATAGATAGGGATCTTTCTGTATTACCTAGGTTTGTCTCAACTCCTGATCCTTCTACCTTGGTTTTTCAAAGTGCAGGAATTATAGGCATGAGCCACCATGCCTAGCCAATATTCTTTCAAAATAACACCTTATCATCCTCTCTTTAATCCCTTTTCAAACACATACTGTGTTTACTGGACATCCTATATTTATCAGTGATACTAATAGCAGATTATCTGTAGCTTTACCTCCAAAATACAATTTTTACATAGAGATATGCTGAAAGCAGGTATTTAGATAATTAAAAGAAAATAGATTATATGAAATATATTAAAGCTTACTGAATTGATTATAATAATTTATGTTTATTAATCTAAATAAGAAAATATTTTCCATAATAGAGCAAAGAAGGTAGTCAACCCTTCAACAAAATGATGAGCCATCAGATTTTTCAAAAGTATTTATTTTGACAATGCAAATATAAGAAGGAACTGAAGTAACATTAAGCTGGAGTTTTAGAGATGTTTTGATATCTGGAATCAGTATGTACAGGCCAGATAAAATATTGGCAAAATTGATGTGAAGTTATTTGCATTAAAAACATTGCTTGTTTGGAGCATAATATTTATATTTATAAATATGTTAATATATGTTTATATATACTTATAAAACAAAGAAAATCTGGAATAAAGCTTGGAATGTATTATGTTTATATCCTTACTAAAATTTCTAATAAACTTATTTTTCACTATTCTTTCTTGCTTAATTCAATTTTTCTATTAGTTATTTATAAACTAACATAAATACATAAAAATAAAATTTAGATGGTCAAAATAACCCCGATGGTAAATGATAAGTAGTGATATGTTCCTGTTTTTTAGTGCTCTGATGGCTTCTTTAGTACATTGTTTAATAAAATTAAAGAAAGAAAATGATAACAGAATAAGAAACAGAAACATAGCACATAGGAAAATAAGTGAAAAAAATTGTTTATTTGGAGAGAGAAATAAACAATAAAATTTGCAACTTCAAAGCGCATGCACAGGGCATTAATATCATTTAAAAAAGCAAGAAACTACCAATAATCATTGACAAGAAAATATGTTAATGCATTTTAAGAGGGGACTTTTAAAAGTTTGTCACAAATGGAATTAAACAAAACTAAACTTTATTTCTAAATGTAAGCTTTATCAAGGTTAAGACATATTTGTAAAAGATGATAGAGTCATTTAGTTCATCTCTAATGAACTGAGCATCCAGGGAATTCAACCATATCAAGGCAATTTTTACACTGTTTTTGCAGAAAAATAAATCGGTGCCTGTTAAAGACATTTTAAAATTAGGAACAAGAAGAAGTCAGAAGGAGCCAAATCAGAAGCATCGGGTGCATGCCTAATGATTGCCTACTAACACCCTCACAAAATTTCCCTTGTTTAATGAGAGGAATGAACTAGAGTGTCGTTCTGGTGAAGAAAAACTGGTGAGGTTTTCCTGAGTTGTTTTTCTGTTAAAGCTTTTGTCAAGTTTTTCAAAACACTTTCAAACGAAGCAGATGTTATCATTCTTTGGCCCTTAAAGACAATAGGTAAAATATCTTCAGCATCAAAAAAACTGTTGCCATGAGCTTTGCTGTTGACTGGTCTGGTTTTGTTCTGGTTCAACCACTTCCACCTATTGGTAGCCATTGCTTTGGCTGTGCTCTGGCTTCAAGATCATACTGGTAAAACCATATTGGATCACCTGTTGCAATCCTTTAAAGAAATGCTTCAGGATCTTGATTCCACTTGTTTAAAATTTCCATGGAAAGTTCTGCTCTTGTCTGCAGCTTATCTGGTCATAACACTATGAGAATCCATAGAGTGGAAAGCTTGCTCAAGTCTTAATTTTTCAGTCAGCATTGTGTAAGCTGAACCAGTTGAGATGCCTAGAGTGTTGGCTATTGTTTCTGCTATTAACCGTAGGTTCATCTTCAATTAGAGCATAAATAAGATGAAATGTTTTCTCGCAAATCAATGTAGATAATCTGCTGCTGCAGGCTTCATCTTCAACATTGTCTTATCCTTCTTAAAATGAGTTATTCATTTGTAAATACTGATTTATTTTGGGCATAGAATCCATTAACTTTTCCTAAAATATCAGTGATTTCACCCTTCTCCACCCAAGCTTTACTGTAAATTTGATGTTAGTTTGTTCTTGCTTCAGAATGTATTTTGCTCTGATAGGGTCCCTTTTCAAACTTCTGAAGATCCCCTTCAGACATGTTATAACAAGTTAGCACAAGTGTATTTTGGTGCAAAAAAAATGAAATCCATGCATCATTTCTTCAAAATACACATTTTCTGTTAACTTTTTGAAGTTCCTTTGTATTTATACAATGAAATGTTCACGCAGTAGGGAAAGAATGTATTTAGAGTTGCATGCCGTAATATGGATTAATTTCCAAATATAATGTCTCTGCTGATTTACTCTAATCAGAATCTACCCATGTTGGAGGAAGTAAGTCAGGTGCACATCTAAACAAAATCAGGTATCTTCCAGTAAGAAAGGATGGCAAGGGCTACTGAATAAGCAAGCCGCAGTGTCTACTTAAATGGCAACTTAAAAGGTGTAATCACAGAATCAGTAAATGTACATTTACTAAATTTTACATTCATAGGCAGATTTAGAAACTACTATAAAATAAATATGGGCCGGGTGCGGTGGCTCAAGCCTGTAATCCCAGCACTTTGGGAGGCCGAGACGGGTGGATCACGAGGTCGAGAGATCGAGACCATCCTGGTCAACATGGTGAAACCCTGTCTCTACTAAAAATACAAAAAATTAGCTGGGCATGGTGGCGCGTGCCTGTAATCCCAGCTACTCGGGAGGCTGAGGCAGGAGAATTGCCCGAACCCAGGAGGTGGAGGTTGCAGTGAGCCGAGATGGCGCCATTGCACTCCAGCCTGGGTAACAAGAGCGAAACTCCGTCTCAAAAAAAAAAAATAAATAAATATAAATAAATAAATAAATATGGCCCTGCGGATTTCTTTATTATTTATTTATTTACACAACTATCTCTAAAGTTATATATAGAAAAGAACTATCATTAAATGTCCTTGTTTTTATTTTAAATTTTGTTTTGCCACAACTAAAAAGTATTAAATAATGTTGCATGTTATGATAGAAAGTGCAAGTCCTGGCCAGGCGCGGTGGCTCCCGCCTGTAATCCCAGCACTTTGGGAGGCCGAAGCAGGTGGATCACAAGGTCAAGAGATCGAGACCATCCTGGTCAATATGGTGAAACCCCGTCTCTACTAAAAATACAAAAACTTAGCTGGGCATGGTGGTACGTGCCTGTAATCCCAGCTCCTCGGGAGACTGAGGCAGGAGAATTGCCTGAACCCAGGAGGCAGAGGTTGCGGTGAGCTGAGATCGTGCCATTGCACTCCAGCCTGGGTAACAAGAGTGAAACTCCGTCTCAAAAAAAAAAAAGAAAGAAAAAAGAAAGTTCGAGTCCCACTACTGCCAAATACCATAATGCAATCATGACCAAACGTCTCTCAAACTCCTAGATTTTCTGACACTGATGCCATGCACTGTATCAGAGATTACCATGGATGTCAAATGAAACCTTCAACATTAAAATCATTTTGTAAATGGTGTAGCTGAAGCTGTTACCAGTGTCTGATTGTTGTGTCTAACATTTCACATGAAAAATAGAAGTTTTGCATAATTTTATTTTTATTGAAAAACTCAAAATAATTATTGAACTAATTTATCTTTGCATAAAACTTTGCATTTTACAAAAAAAAAAATCCAGAATTGACCTCAAGCCTGATAAGATTATCTTTATTCTACATTAGAGGAATCTGAGGCTCAAGGATGTTAAATGATTTAGTTAAGCATCTCAGGTTGTATAAAGTCAAAGTGAGATTTAAACCAGGTGCTTTGACACTGACACAAGTTTTCATCCCAAAATACCATGCTAGGAACATATATCAGTTAGAAATTTTCTCCTACAAACAAAGACAAACCAGTAAAAAGATCTTTTAAAAAACATGGCTAAGACTTCTGCTTCTGGCAAAGATAAACTAATATTGGTACAATTTACCCTCCCACATGAAACATCTATAAAGCTGGACACAAGACATGAAACACAAGTTTTCAGGCAATAATACAGGCGGCATGGATTATGATTCCTGAGAAAAAAGACACAATTGAGGCAAGCTCTATGATTTCCCCAGCTTACAGCCTATAGAAATATGCCACGCCACAATGCAGAGAAAGGGAACCTGTCAGCCTACTAGCCTCCAGGAGTTGAGGAGACAACACTAGAATTCTATAGAGACCAAATCAACTAAAGTATACTGGGCAGCAGACCAGACAAGAAAGAACTGCATAGATAGCTCTAGACACTAGCAAAGGGTTACACTTGAAACTGCAGCTAAGTACTTCTGAGTGACTATGTGTGAAAAAAAAGAGACAAAGATCCTAGATGGAACCACCTGAAAGGAGCAATAGGAATAATCCCTGAAACTTACACAGTTCTTGCTCTCACTGCCAGACAGAAAATATTGTAATTTCATAATTCAAAAATAATCAGGCAGACAACTGAGAAGCATATTACCTCAGTAGTGGAGCAAATTTAGCCTTAGAGTAATGATGCTCTGAATCCAGCTAATAAAGTTTAAAATCAAGTTGTAATGGATCAAAGATTTTCCAAATAAGTAAGATGAATAATCATCAAACTATTTCCTGGATAAAGGTTCCTGGGATGTAGGATGTTCAGTTTTTTAAAAAGGACACTTCCAGGTAAACTGAATGAGATAATCATACTACAAAGGAAAAGGACAGTTATCAAAATACAAAACATCCAGAAATAAATAAGGAAAATTCCATAAAATTTGAAATTCGATAAAAAACAGGTATATAAAGAATTAGGTAAATATGACCCATAATGAAGATAAACATAAATCAATAGAAATAGATCCAGAAATGACAAACATAATAGAACACATTAAAAGTTATTAACTATATATATTCACAAAAGTAAAGATTGTCCATGCTAGAGGTTGCAGTGAGCTGAGATCGTGCCATTGCTCTCCAGTCTGGGTAACAACAGTGAAACTCTGTCTCAAAAAAAAAAAAAAAAAGGTTGTCCATGCTAATAAAAAACATATAAAAATATGTTTTGAAAGACCATTGAACTTATAGCAATAAAAAGTACAATGTACAAGATAATAAATACAATGGATTGGATTAACAGTAGATTGGATATTAAAAAAGAAAAGATTATTCAACAAATACACAAAATAATTCAAGACAAAACATACACATACACAGACTGAATATAGTAAACACAGCATCAGTGAGGCACAGGACAACTTTAAGCAATTTAGACTTCCCTGAGAGAATAAAGGAAAGGGATAGAGAAAAATTATTTAAAGGAATAGTGGCTGAAAATTTTCCAAGTTTGATAAAAACTATAAACCCACAGATCTAAGAATCTCAAAGAACTCCTGGCATAAAGAAACGTGATGAAAACTTTACCAAAATATATCATGATGAAATTGTTAAAGGAAGTAATTTAAAAAAATTTTAAAGCAGCCAGAAGGGGGAAGAGACATTATTTGCAGGATAACAAATATCTAAATGATAGCAGATTTGTCAGAAATAATTCAAGCTAGATCACAATAAAGAAATGTCTTTAAGGCACTAAATGTGGAAAAAGTCTCTCGACCTAGAATTATATGCCCAGCAAAACATCTTTCATTAATGAAGGCAAAATAAGGGCTTTCTCAGACATACAAAAGCTGAGAGAATTCAGCAGCAGTAGATTAATGCTATAATAAATGTTAAAAGTTGTTCAGGTAGGAGGAAAATTGCAGCAGAGAGAAATGTGACACAAACTAATGAAGAGCACCAGAAATAGCAATGACATGGGTAAATATAATTTTTCTCCTTCATTTAAACAAGCTTGATTGTAATTTCTAATCTTTTGCATAGAAATGTCATTATTTAAAACATAATGATGTTTTAAAAGGGGTTTGTAACATAGGCAGAAGTAAACTATACAACAATAAAGAAAAGGTAATGTGAAGATGGAAGAGTCACATAATAAGGTTTCTGTAATATGTATTAATTTATGTGCTATTATTTGAAGGTCAAATATGATAAGTCAAAAATGCATGCCATGAATCCTAAAGCAACCATTAACAAACGGTACTGTGACACTAAGAAACTAATGATGGAGTTAAAAGGAAACATACAAAAATTAAATCCCAAAGAATGTAGTAAAAAGAGGGAAAAGGGGTCAAAGAAGAGATGCAACATATCAAAACATATAGAAGCAAGGTATACGTAAATCCAATCATACTGATAATCATTAACCTTAAATAGTCTAAAAAGTTCATTAGAAGCTAGAAATTATAATTTTGGATAAAGCAGCAAGATGCAATTTTATACTGCCTATAGGAAATGAGTTTCCAATATAAAGACAAATAGGTTAAAAGAAAAAAAAAGGAAAAGTTACACACTGCTAGTAAGTGGGAGGGGGAGGTGGGGAGGGATAGCCTGGGGAGAAATGCCAAATGTGGGTGAAGGGGAGAAGGAAAGAAAAGCACACTGCCATGTGTGTTCCTACGCAACTGTCTTGCATGCTCTGCTCATGTACCCCAAAACCTAAAATCCAATAAAAAATAAAAATAAAAAAAAAGAGTCAAATAAAGTCAGGTGGCTTTTTTACATTAGATAGAGTATGTTTCATAGAAAATATATTATTATGGATAGAGGTGGACATTTCCTGATGATAAATTGATATATTTCAATCTTAGGATATTTAGGATAACAATCCTAAATGTTTATGTACCTAATAACAGAGCTTCAAAATGTGAGAATAAAAAAACTGATAGACCTGCAAGGAGAAACATTCAAAACTCCCAATTATAGTTGGAGATCTAATCAACCTTCCTTAATAGGTGATAAAATAATTAGACAAAAAAAATCAATAAGAATATAGATGTCCAATACTGTCAAAATATTCAACTTAATTGACACTTAGAAAACCTCTACTCAACAATAGAAGAATGTGCATTAAAGTGCACAGAGAACATTTACTAAGACAGACTTTATTATGAGCCATTAAAATATACGGATAAAATTTAAAAATCAAATGGTACAAAGCATATTCTCCAACTAGAAGGGAAATAAATTAGAAACTACTGACACAAAGATATACCGACAATCTCCAAAGTTTTCCAAACAAAATAACACACATAAAAATAACCCATAACCCAATAACTGAATTTAAAAGAAAAAGTAGGAAGCATTTTGAACTGAATGAAGACAAAAATGCGACATGCCAAAGTACGTGGGATACTTCTAAAGTAAGAATTACCAAAAAATGGATAGCAAGAGACTTCTTAAATTAGAAAAGAAAGAAATCAAATCAATATCAGCTTCCACCTTAAGAAAAAGAAGAAAAACAAGAGCAAACTAAAACAAAAGTAAAAAGAAGAGAGAAAATTGGAATGATCAAAGTAGAAACAAAATGGATGACATAAAAATAATAGAAAAAATCAACAAAGCAAAATCCGGTTCTTTGAGGAGAACTGCAAAATTGACAAACCTCTTGCTAGCCTGATCTGTAAAGAAAAAAAGAGAATTCTTAAATTATACATACCAAGAATGTGAGATGGTAGCATCATTTCAAACTCTGCAGATGTTATGAATATGATGCAGAAATACTAAGAACGTGATGTCAATACATTCCGCAACTTAGATAAAATGGACCAATTACTTGGAAGATACAAACTACCAGTGCTCATTCAAAAAGAAACAGATAATCTGAATGGCTCTATATTTGCTGAAGAAATTAAATAGACGGTTAAATATTTGTTCAAACAGGCTGAGATGGCTCCATGGGTGAATATCAACAAACATTTAAAGAAGAGAACATACTAACTCTACATAAGCTCTTTCAGAAAATTAAGGATGAGATAATACTTCTCAGTGTATTCTATGAGGCTAAGATTACTTACATACCAAATTGAGGCACATAAATTATAATAACAAATAAAGAAAATATCCTTCTTGAACATAGAAGCATAAATGCTAGACAGTGTTTTAGTAGGTTAAATCCAACAATTTATACAAATGATATTATAATACATTATTAAAAGTGGAGTTTATCATAGGAAAGCAAGGTTGGTTTATACTCAAAAATTAATCAGTGTAATCCACCACATTAACAAACCAAAATTGATCAACTATATGATTATATCAATACATGCAATATAAACATTGGAATAATCCATCTATTTAATATTTATGATAAACATTTTCAGCAAACCAGGAATAGAAAGGAATTTTAAAATCTGATAATGGACAGCTATAGGAAATTTACAGCTAACATCATCTTTAATGATAAAGAATGAAATGTCCCTTCCTATCAGACTAGGAGTAAGATAGGAATGTCCTGTTCTCACAACTTCTATTCCTTATTATATGGGAGTTCTAACCAACTGAATAGGTAAGAAGAATAAACAAAGGTATTCATATTGGAAATAAAGAAACAAAACTGAGTTTACTAATAGATCACACATTGTCTTTGTAGAAATCTGTTATTTTCTACAAAAAAGATGCAAGAATAAATGAGTTTTAAAAAGTTGCAGAATATGAGACTAATGTAAAAAGGATATTATAAATTATATGCAGAAAAATATACTAGCAATGACTAATTAGAAACTGAAGTTTAGCAAATAATACCATTATGATGACATACAAAATATCTTACATTGAAAACAGTATTCACAGGTGTATAGCTATGTCAAAATTGATCAGGCTACACACTGTTAATATGTTCAGCTTACTGAACACTATATACACTTCAATGAACTTTTACAAAAAGTTACGGTGAAACCATCTTTTGTATAGCGTTTCATTATATCATTTGGCCTTCATAGGAATATATGCTTATTTCTATATTAAACCCTTCCCTGTTATTTGTTTCATTGCCCCATGAGAATTAAAGGAACATACAGTTTCAAAAAATAAAATAAGGGTACATAATTTTTAAAGACAGTTGATCTTACTATGCAATAAAGTCAGCTTACCAGCACTTCAGAGTGTTGGCATCTGCACCTGGGCTTCTTGCCTTGTGGTTACAAGACAACTAGAGAAACTCCGAGCATCACGTCCTAACATAACAGTGGCCAAAGGCAGACAGGTGTAATTTCTCCCAGTGTGCCTTTCTTTAAGTTCCTCTCAGAACCTCCTCCCTTTCTTCACAGACAGACGCCCAGCAGATTTGCACCGATGTTTTATACCTGTCTGGAGTTGTAAGTCAATTTTAGCTCACATATCAAAAAGTCTGCAGAAAGTGCAGTTCCAACGTGGCTTTTTCAGAGCTCAACCACCCATCAGAGAAGCAGATTTTCTCTATCTTTTTGCAATGCTGTGCTCAGCATGCTATTATTTCCCCCTCAGCCTTGTCCTAACATGGATAGAATAGCTCTAATCATTACCTTCTCACAAAACAAAGACCAGAAGATAATGCTCTCCTCTTTCGAATTGCTCATTAAAGCTAATAAAATTGAGCAAATTGTGACTTGGGAAAGAGACTTTCTTGATCTGAACTGCCTCGCATGCCCTTTTTCAAAACACTGCCAGGATAATAGATCCAACACCAACACATTAAGTAAAATGAACTCCCTCTCCACAAAAACTGGGCAGAACCTAGCTTTCTCCTAAGCAGATAATGTCAACGAAGATGGGACCAGCAGTGTTTGTTATACGGAGGCTGAATCACAAGAGCTACCTTATTATTAATTATGAGACAAAATCAAAGTCAGTAATAGCCCTGTAGTGTCTGGGATCTCAGGAAATGAAAGGATTCTTCAGATAATTCAATCCAGGAATAGAAAAACATAGTGAAACATAGTGTGCATACCACTATCCCTGTCAATACCCAAACATGTGCACACAGAGCATATAACATCGCATCTCTGCCATTGAGTCCAAGTGCAATCTTAGCATTCCCTTTAACCTTGTACTCTAGGTAACCCCCACTGATCAATCAGTGGTCACAAGTGATGAAAAAATATTTCTGCATTCTTCTTGTCTTCAAGAAAAGAACACTTCAGAACTGTTGAAAGCTTACGATACTGTCTCTAAATTTAGATCTCCAATAAAGATATTCTCCAAGTTCAGAACTCCAACTCAGCTCTTGTTCTTACTGTAGACAAGAGGCTGGCCCCAGCCATGAATGGCTGGATTCCCCTTTTGTTTTAAGGCTGTGACTTTGTATAGGATTTCAGCAATAGTCGTAAGACCACCGAGCGTCCAACTAAGAAGTGCTTCTGAAAATGCAGGAAAATATGCCAATATAAGAGTGATCAAAAGGAATGTCTAAAATGGAAGACCAGATACATTCCAAAACTAGTCTCTGGGTTCATCTTATTTCTCCGTAAAACATACTTCATATCCAAAATGTCAGAAGAGATTTTCTTCTGTGGCATAACTCTACCTCACCTAACTTAGAAAAAACTGTAATATTACCTTAAGAAAACATTACTCTCCTGCTACCATGCAGGATTTTCTATCTTACATTTCTTCCTCTTCTTCATTATTGAGAAATTAATAAGCCTTCTCAGCAGAAATTTTTGGAATCATCTGGCAATAAAACTTACCCACCCTGGGCACAGTGGCTCACACCTGTAATCCCAGCACTTTGGGAGGCCAAGACAGGTAAATCACTTAAGGTCAAGAATTCGAGACCAGCCTGGCAAACATACCAAAACCCTGTCTCTACTAAAAATACAAAAATTAGTCAGGTGTGGTGGTGTGTGCCTGTAGTCCCAGCTACTCAGGAGGCTGAGGCACGGGAATCCCGAGCCCAGTAGGCAGATGCTGCAGTAAGCCAAGATGGTGCCACTGCACTCCAGCCTGGGCAGCAGAGCGACTCCAATTCAAAAAAAAAGACTTAACAGTCATGTGCTTTGAACCTGCTGTCCATTTCCTCCCCACCTATTTGAGCTGATCACTTTTGAAAAACCTGGATGCTAGTACCTCTGGTGTGTATTGTGGGCAGTCTGGACTCAGGATTGGCACCTGTCATGGTGCTGGAAAATAAAAAGTTTTCAAAAAATTCTCTGTTACCTGAAGCTTTCTCTCTATCGGTGACCCTAATTGCATCCTCTCATATTGCCATGATACGTAATTAAGAGGAAGAAGCCATTTGATCACATACTACAAGTATTTGCTGCATTGCTTGTGAAAAAGCTAGAGTGACAATAAGACCCGCTTAATATTTTTATATAGTGCTTGAAACTAGCAATCCTTAATTTATTTTTTTAAGTCTGGAAATTAAGGATGAATAATGATCTCCCAATTGCCCCTCACAATCGTCATTCAGCCTCAAGAATTAATAAGCCACCTCAATACCACTCCCACCCTGAACAGACATTTTTTCCACATGGATGAACACAAAGAAATAATCAGATAGGAGATTTTTCTTCTAAATTAGGCCTCTTGTTTGTAAACTGAAAGAGTGCTAATGCAGTTCAAACCCGACTGTGCACCACACATGCCCATTCTGCCCCGGAATCTTACAAAGAGCGGGAGAATGGAGGGTTTTGTTCTATTCTTCAGGCTGCTTCTGTGTGAGAGGCCATTCACGCAATCCAGTACTTCTCCCTCACTCTCTCCCTTGGCCCCTCTCTCTCTCACACTCACTCTCCGTGTCTCTCTATAATGCCAGCATTAGAGGCGAGCCGCTGGCTGGGAAGGAGCTTTGATGTCGACCTCTCGCTGCCACTGACAGACCTGCATTGGGGGGTGAGTGGCAGAGCCACAAGGGCATGTGTGGGAGAGAGGAGGATGAAAGGAGGCACGGCCGGGGCTGAGAATGTGGACAGATTCCTGCCTGTTCCTTTAGATTCTTCAGGAAGAAAAATGCCAAGCCTTGTGATTACAGAGGTTATGAACCAGCTCCACTTCAGAAATGACCATTAAAAGTACTGTCGAACATAAAGAATCAAATTATTGTTCAGGCTTTTGGCCACAAAAAGAAAAAAAGAAAATGAAACAAGCCGCAGACAGGGCCAAAGAGATAAGGACATTCAGATTACATTCTAACGAGGCTGGTTAGTCAAGGGTGCTGGGAGCCCGGCACATAGATGGGTTTTGAGTGACAGCCATAGGCACACTTGCTGCCTCTCAACTTTGGGCTGTATTGTCTTGATGACTTGTGCCAGATGTCAGGAATAAAACTCAGGCCCTGGTGGTAAGGTTACTGCTGTGACACAGGCAGGCGACACATGAGAATGTCAGATCAGCAGTCTACTCTGATCTGCTGTGGACCAGCATGGCCAGGGACATCTCGAAAGGGTGAACCCACAAGAGAGCTTATTCCCTGCATGAATTCTTAGCGTTCCAAGAATACTTTCAGTTAGATTGTGGGATTTCATGGCTCTATCCGAAATAAAAGGTTTTCCATTGCCAGGTTGTCAGAACAGATTTGACCTTATTCTCCTGTAGCAGACACCTGCTTCCTCCTCCCTCATCCACCTGTTTTGTTAATCCGACCATATAAAGGAATGAGGGCCCATCCAAATCACCAATTTCCCAACATCATAGTCTCAACTCTTCCCAGAAGATATGGGAAAGTAGAATAAGGGCAGAGAATTTAAGAATAAGGTACAGAAGTTAAACACTAAATCCCCTTCCCTTTTTCCTTTCTTATTTCACTGACTCCAAGTAGCTGGGACTACAGGCACATGCCACCAAGCCCAGCTAATTTTTGTATTTTTAGTAGAGATGGGGTTTCACCATGTTGGCCAGGATGGTCTTGATCTCCTGACCTCATGAACTGCCCACTTTGGCCTCCCAAAGTGCTGGGATTACAGACGTGAGCCACTGCACCCAGTCAGAGAATGTAGTTTATGATCACCAAGCCAAAACGTACTGAGGTCCTACTGTGTGTAAGATCCACAGTCAAGAAACTCAGAAGTTTAAAGAAAAATCCTTTTACCGTATATTTAATCTGGAACTGCTCTTTAGTACTAAAATGAGTCTCCTACTATTAAAATTAGATCTCTTTTTGAAAAACAATCTTATTTTAGGAGGTTATAAAAAGAAAAGAAGTCCTACATTTTTTCAATGCCTATTCCTTGACTTTTGGCTTGCATGACTGCACCTTACCTATGATCAGATGGTTTGGTGCATATTTTCCTACTGGTCAGAACATTTGTGGGAACTATTTGTTAATGGAAAATTCTGGGTGGAGTCCGGAGCCACATAAACTGCTTGTTGCCAGTCAAAACAGCATTCACAGAAGACAACATTCTCCTTTGACAAGGCTGCCCTAAGATGAACTGGCACCTAGCTTGCTTCCACGAAGCCTTCAAATCTAAGCCTGCCTCTCCCTTACTCCCCCATCCACAGCCCAGAAAAATAACTCCCAGAAGTCCACTTGGCTCTATCCTGGGTCCTGAAGGAGAAGCAAGAAAATGGTCTCTGCAGGGAAGTCTGCTCAAAGCAAAACCTCTTTATGGAATGGGGTGAACTGTCTCATTATCAAATTCACCGCCACCCAAGAGCTTCTGGCTGTGAATTGAGGTCAGCATAGTAAAAATTGTTTGCTCTCCATTTCTTTCAAATTACCAAACACAGAGGGATCTGGCTTAGATGGAACCATTTGTTGTATAGGAGGAATATATTCCCAGTGATAGAGTATGTGTTTGAATTTAAGTATATGTATTTTGTACATCTGAATGTTTTTGCTTTTTAAAAATGATAACCTGATGTAGAACCTTACAAGTGTGAGAATCACCAAAGAATAAAAGTAAAATAAAATAAAGCAGGAAAATTGCATAGAGGGCTGAGCAGCAACCCCCTACCCCACCCCCAACCACACACACAGCGGGTCATCTTTGGTAACTTCCCCAGCCTTCACTCCACCCTTCAATTATGAAATCAGCAAAATTCTCAGGGGAAGAAGACCCAGAAAGAACAAATGTGGCAGCAAGAGACAGAAGGATCAATACCTTCAGAGTCTGAGAATGTAATGGGCTCTGTAGGTCTGTTAATTATCAAACAAAAATTCTGTTTCAAGAAGGGAAAAAACGCATTTTAATAGCAGCTCTATAATTAGCCATTTCTGTTCTTGGTTTCTTAGTAGTTTTTTTTTGTTTGTCTGCCTTCACCTTTATTTCCTTGAACAATGTTCACATAAAATGGATCAGAATTGCTCTGCCTCTAATTATTTACTGTAACAACGAACAAGCTGAGAGAAAGATGACAAAGTAGTAGAGAAAGATCTTTGCACAAGACGTATTGACTCACCACTTACTCCTTGATATTTTATTCTTCTTTTCTAGCACATAATTTGGATGTATGCCTACAAAACTCCCCTGAGTTTCATGTTTTGATAGAATTATACTTTTGGTCTGTGAGTTTGCTTTTTATATAGATGCACAGTTTGCCCAGCTTTTGGTAAAAAAAGCAGTTTGATTCCATCCCTAAAATCACCCTTGTCTGAGATGGAGCTGATGTAATCCACGTGTGTGTTGGGGATTAGAAAAAAGGAAGGTGTTCAGAAATGTAAACGTGACAACCCAGAGAGAGTAGGTGCTTGTATGTCACGACTGAACTGTAAGGCAGAGAATAGTTCAGGGAAAATCATCCATGCCAGATTCTGGTGAGGCAAATGAGAACTTAAATCTTTAGTGGGGCAAACACAAGAGAGAAAAGTCTCTAGGCTGAATCAGGATCAAAGCCACTATAATCTGAAGAAGGCAGGAGATTCACAGTGTCTAGGGTACTCACCCAGGGATCCTTTTCACAAAACTGAAATTGTTTGCATCCGTCTTTCTGAAAGCCCATCTTAAAAATGTAAGACTCAGTTCAGCGCCAGAAACTGTGAGCCTTATTATGTGAATAACAATGACTCTGTACTTAAGAGACATTTGATATATGGAAGAAGAATGAATTTAACGGTCAGAACGTGGGCCTGGGAGGCAGCAGGTTCAGCCACTATTCGTTGTTCTACTGTGGCTAACATGGAATGACCATTCCCAGCAAGTTGTCATGACTAAGTGATTGAAATATTGTGGCTGAGATATGACTTGGAACTTGAAGAAATTAGAAGCCGCTAAAAATAAATTTTTGAAAGATGACTATTGTACCACTTTTAAATTAATCCATCCAAATAGCACCAAGGTGAAGAAAAAGAAATAGAATACCAAGAAATGAAAAGCATTGTTAACCATCTCTCAAGAGGTTCTCTTCAAAATCATTGATAAATATGATACATAGGCCTTTTCTATGTTATCCCAATTTAAATTTCTTCAGAGATGAGTTAAATCCCACTTTGAGGTCACATAAATGGGATGTTAAGGGAAGAAACCTTCTCTCAGAATCTAGGGCTTCTCTCTGGGTTAAGCACGAGATTTCCCTTCATTATAAAGAAAAGTCCCAAATTACCTGTGTTATGCTAGATATCTCAAGCAAGATAAAGAACAAAATAAAGTTTGCTCTGTTCTCTGATCAGTTATAGTTCTTGTTAATAGGCTGTTGCTGCAGTTTATTGGTCCATCTTACAGGTTATTAGAGCAAAGCGTGTGTCAGGACTTCCATTATAACCCCATATTTTCTGAGTTGAGAAATCAACAACAAAATTGGGCTAGTATTGAGCCTTAATTTTGATATTTAGTCCTTGCTCAAGAACTTTAGAAGAGAAATTAAAGAGAGTTGGTAGAGAGACAGAGAGAAAGAAAAGCCACAGATCTGCTGTTGTAATTTCAATGTATATGTATATATGTATCTATCAATCTATCTATCTAGCAGTTTTCCTATTGTAAGACTCACTTTCGTTTTATTTTGCTTTCATTTTCATGGGACCTATTTGATGGTAGAGAAAGTATTTGACAGAGGAAATATTAAAGATAAAATCAAATCAGTTTTTACTCTACATACTCACCATATTTATATGTCTAAGGAATAACCATATATTTACTTTTCACTACTCAAGACACTTAAAGAACATGAAGCTTAACACTGTGAAAAAGTCAGGAGAGAAGAAGGTAGCAATGTTCTTGCTGATTTTTTTTCCTTTTCTCTGAATAATAATGAGCTTTTGGCAGACTTCCTTCAAGGTGAACTTCTTTTGATTTTCTTCATTTAAACATAAAACAAATAATACAAATGATTTTGTTTTACTCACATCATTGCTAAGAAAATTATTTAAACTTGTTTAAAATGCTTTCCAGAGCAATGATATCTAAGAAAAGATCATTTGTAAAGAATCCGTTTTAAAATGAATAGTCTCACTATAATGTCCACTATAGAGAAAGACCTTAGCTTAAATTATACCACAGCTATTTTAAATGGATTTTTAAATTATCTACCTTTGCATTTCATCATGAATGTTTCAGGGAAATTATCCTGAGATAATGCCAACAAATGGCTGCAGACTTTAGGTTTATAATTGCTCTGGTTCATTTAAGGTTCCCAGCAGACCATATCAGGAAATTCAATGCCTGGCAAGTCGGGGTTGATAATATACCGTAACTGGCATTTTCTTATTAGACGAGCACCCAAATAGGTTTTCATTTGTAGCAATGACCCTAATTAAGAGAGCTATGATTTAAAGCAGAGTCTTTGCATTTTAAGAGTCAGATTTGGATACAGTAGAGTTAGCCAAAGGGTTGTATTTTTTCTAAAAAAAAAAAATTGGCATAATCTATTATTAATTTTAATTTTTCAAATGTGTATCAAATACATTTTTTCAGTCCCTCCCTCTGTCAAAATGAGTGACTCCCTTCTAGCTACTGAACAAATATACGATAAGTAAAAATGTTCACATACACATACATTCACATGTACCTAATTATACTCCCCTCAGTCTTCACTAAATTATTTGGTTTTAGATCTGCAGGAGGTCTTAGAAAAAAGACCATGTAATTCAGCTGGCTTCCAACACCCCCACTATCTGATGTGGAAGAACCCAAGGTGTGGCAGGTAAAGCATTTTGCTTTAGATCATCAGCTGTGAAGAGGTAGAGCCCAAACTACATGAGTCTTTGGGATCCTAATCCAGGGATTTTGATGGTAACTGTACAAAAAGATTCATCTCCAAAACAAAAACCATACCTATTTAAAGATGCTACCTGTGGCATACATTGAAGTGTCTGACATTTTAAAAACTCATCAAATCGACAGACATTAATTGCTGTGTACCACAAAAGTGTTCTCACTGAAACTTTATGATGACATTGCTCTAAGGGGTCATCACCAAAAAAATAATTTTATTGTAAGGACCTTTAAGTGTTCCATCTGAATGTGTAGGCAAAATTCGAAAATTTATTGGGCAGGATGCAAAGTAAATATACCTTATCTAATATATCAATAAAAGGAGGTACAGCAAGAACAATAAGCAACATTTGAAGATCAGTACACAATTTATGAAGAATATCTACCTAGATTATTTCTTTACTTACAGTTGTCTTCACAGCCACACTGTAAAAGTGCAGGGCTAGAACAACAGCATCAGATATTAGACCATTATCATCCACATTTCATTGTTTAGAAGACAAGACTCATCAGGCTTCCCAACAAGAGATCCTTGTACTTTCCACTATGCTATTCTAACTTCCTGAGAGCAGGAAACTTATTGGTAATCTATTATAAATTGAGAAAGGTAATATGATTGGTGAGTTACTGCTATAATTACAGAAGTGGTAACAGCAGCCATGGTTATTTATTTAGCACTTTGCTTCAGGTGATGCCCTGAGCAGCCTCTTGCACATACACAGACATGAACATCACTGTGGTAGATATAACCACGCCAAATTCACAATGAGAAGCAAACGGGGGTCAGAAGCATTAAATGTTTTCTCTAAAACCATGTAGCCTATGAATGGCAGAACCAGGCTTTGAACCACGTTAAGCTGATCCCAAACCAAGTGTTTTTAACCGTCATCCACACTTCCTTCATGAAAGGTAATACACATCTTTGACAAAAGCCTAGTGCATTTGTAATATAGAAGTATAAACAGAAATCAGTGCAAAGACCACCTCCGCCAAGTTTCAATTAGTATAGGAGAAAACTTTGACAAACAAAGAAAAATTTACATGACAAATGGCTTTCTAAGTGCTGTGTGCGTGTATGTGTATGTGTTTGAGAGACAGAAGTCTCTCATATATATTTATATATGAATATATATTCATTTATACATGAGTGCATAAACATAGAAAACAAATATTTTAAAAACTAAAATTATAAGACCAAAAGGACTGATACATTATTAAACTCTTTCAAAAAATCTTTAAAAATTCTAACAGTTATGAAGTAAAATTTATTTCCTAAGTTTGGTGCAGGAGACAGAATTGCTACCAGTGTTGTAGGCAACTTTTCATCAAGATCTAATTCTTAGAGTTGCTTCATTTCAAAGAAAATGATTTAGCCCCCAAGATATGCATATCACTACTCTAATAAGCCACAGTTTTTAACAAGGGAGGGCCTTCGGCTATTCTTGCAAGAGTGAAAATTTCCAGGAATTATCCTTACTGCTATTATAAATGAATAAATTTTAGCAGTGCCACACCGCAAATCTTTGGCAGTGACCTATATAGAAACATTAATATCTTATGCTATTGATTTCAAAGATGAAGTCCAGAACCTTATGGTAAATCTAGAGGAAGTTTGTCTCTCATGATAGATGCTGCCACAAGCTTCACCTAATAATATCTGAGTAAATCATAATCTCCAATCAGCTCAGGATGGGCTCACTGAGCATCTACATCCTCTTCTGGGGACTATGGGCCCTTATGTCCTCTGGGCACATTTCCTATAAATGGCCACCTAAAATGTTCCTGGCTCCTTGTTATTTGTGACCGTCATTGGTAGATTGAGTTATAATCCAGCCAAGCTATAGTCAAATCATCCATGCCATTTTAAGGGTTTCAGACGTGTCCCTCAAAACAAGGACATTTGCCATGAGACAAAGTTAGTCAGTCAAGAACTATTAGAAAGACATTGGGAAAAACCCAGGCAGAGCCATGAACCAAGTGTGCTTTGGGCTTTGGTAGGTGGATGGGCTGAGCCCTGTTCTTCTAGATTCCCTGTTCCTTACATGGGAATGACCAGCCCTTAAACAAATAAATGAACCATGGTATACACCAGTAGTTGGGAAAAGCAATGTTTCCTCTCTTACCCCCTGCACCAAGTTTACTACTTTGAAATATTATTGTAATTCACAAGTTGCTAATATATTTTCCAAGCATCGTCCCTTTTAACTGTTAAAACTACATAGTGGCATATATAAATAATAGAACCATTGATAGGAATAGTCAGTAAGCCAGACTGTATAAAGTCCCCTTCATGTCTGGGGGTAGGGAGAAGAGGATAAGGAACCTTACCTTCCAGCATCTCTAGCTATCAGCCCTATAGGTCATTATTCCAAAATGGCCAGCCTGGGTAAACACTGGAGACAGATGTTTTTCAGTTTATTTATCTTCTTCTGTCATTTTCACTGATACTCTCCCCTCTTCTTGTCAGCTGACCTTTCACAAATGCTGGCTTTGTTTTAGAAATGTCCTATTGTAAAAAAGAGGGCAGAATTCACAGAGCAAAGGCCAATGTAGCTGAAAGGCTCTGTGAGGGCCACGGAGCCTTGTTTCCTCTGCCAAAGGCCAGTGTTGACCTGCTCCTACCCATTAGGAGGAAGGGGGTCAGCCCTCACTTCCCAATGCTTCATCCTGTTCAAGCTTCGTTCCTTAATATTTCCCAGGAGAACATATTAACAGAATGAAACTATTGTTGGCTAATCTATTTGCTGTGGTGCTAACTTAGGAAAATAAGAGTCAGCAAATATCTGGGTGACTTTTATAAGGAGATAGAGAGAGACAAGTCAATTTTCAATGGTAGAAGTGAGGACTGGAAAATGTCTTAGTCTAGACTTATATTTCCAGTATTGGCTAGTTCTTTCTACTCAGAATCTCTCGAGGAAAGGAACTAATCTTACATGTAATAGAGTTTGTTGGATAGAAATAATAGATAATCTGATTTTAGGCCTCAACTCTATTTCTATGAGACCTGAGATTCTTGTTGGTGGATCAAATTACTTCTCTGAGCAATTCCCTCTTTAGCAATAAAATAAATAAAATAAGGATAATGGTCCCTCTCCACCTGCCTCAAAAGAGTGTTGAAACTCCAGTAAGATCACACATGTAAAAGCATATTATAAATAGAAAACACTCATAAAGGGTGCTGAGTACTTGGTACTTGGGCTGTGGAGCTTGAGCTAACATCATTTCCCAGCCTGCTCAACAATCCCAAAACTAACATTCAGAAGGAAGCTCCATGGACAATGTCAAGCATCACATCTGGCTGTCAGAACCAGAAGGAGCAAGTTGTGAGTCATAGATTAGTCCCATGTCTTGTCAGTGTTCTCTCTAAGACAGACTTTAAGACACAAAAGGAAGCTGCATGGACCATGACCATCTATACCAGTGGTGGAACAGTTGAACAGATTGTGTATCTCGTTCATTGCAGCATAATAGAACTGTTGATGAGCCTCTAAACTGCGAAAGATACCAAGATTATTCTGGTTGTCCTGGATGCCATTTCAAATATCTTTCAGGCCGCTGAGCAGCTAGGTGAACCTGAGAAACTTAGTATAATGATTGAAGAATACAGAGGCTTGGACAAAACGGAAGCTCTACAAAACCATGAAAGCGAGTCTGTGTAAGGCTTCATTAAACTTAATTGAGAAGTATGTCTCTGTAGAGGAAGAGTAAGATCAAAATGTTGTACCTGAAACTACCTCTCAAGGCTAGACCTTCCAAGTTCAGGATGGGACTCCCGGGACCCTTACATTTTAGATCATGTAGCTGAGGCATAAATTTGTTGTGTATTATGTTTGGCATTTTGTCTTATTTTTTCTCTATGAAGAAATCATTTTAAATGTGGTTTGTTATTGCAGCACGTTTTACATTGAAACTATACCTGAACAGGCCCAACTGTACATCCTGTACGAAGCTTGTCCTCTGGTTTCTTATTTCTATGTGGAATTTTATATTTTGCAGCATCCTGTAAATAAACATTGAAGTCCATCCTTTACTTCACCATGAAAAAAAAAAAGGGAAATTTCAGATGATCAAAAAACATGGGGACATTTCTAAATTAGAAGAGCTCAAATAATGATCCCTTTCTGGTTCCTGAGACTGTAGGGAAAGGTTAATAAGTTAGACAATGATTTCCCATCAGGAGATGGAGAACTCAGTGTCTGAGGCATAATGATAAAACTGAAGTTACTAAGCAGCAATTCCTTCCTGCTCATATCTCAGAAGCAAACAATCCTCAGGGTTAAGGGGCACAAAGCCCACAGAGGCCGTCCTGAGGCTTTCCAGGTGTGGGCATGCTCAGGCCTTGCTCAACAGACAAGACAAAGCAATGCTGATGCCCCCATGATAGCAAATCAACTTCTATTGTTTCTTGAAAGCATCTTTGGATGAGAGCAAGGTCAAGAAGGCTTTCTCCCATGGTATTGAAAACTGGAACAGAGAGAAAGAATTTTTTAACACAATGCTAAAACATCCAGCACAAGCTCTGAGGTGCATGTAGCTCTGAATGCTTCCTTTATAGCAGGGAGGAAGGTCTGAGGTTGCTCTAGGAAGGAGTATCTGGCACAGAAAGCTTTGTAGAAACTCCATCAGGTCTCCACTCTCTGCCTCCTGGTTAGCTGCTGCCTTGACCTCCTCTTTTGCTTTTCTATTGCAGTTGTTGGATTTGCGATCTTTGCCATTTCAGGAAAGTTTCAGCCTGTGTTGTATTGTAATTTTAGCTTTGTACTGTTTTTCAGTTGTAAAAGAACCTCTTTCAAGAACAGAATGGAAAGAAGCAGTCCTTCAAAAGGATTCGAATGAGAAACGTGTGAGTGTGTGAGTGCGGGCACTGTGGTAAACCCAGCCGTTGCTGAGCAGAGGTTACTCATTTATACACTCAGCCATTCGACTTGGATTTCTAGACCTCTATAGTAGAGGCTGACAACATAAAGACGAATGAGAACAACCCGCTTCATCCACAGAAACATGTGGTCCAAGGAAACGGAAACTCACTTCGCCCTCACTGTCATCACCATCAGCCGCATGAGCAACCTCAATACCGTGACACATTTTCATTTATGGGTAACCCATTTAATGGAAATTCTTAAATCAGTTTCCTTCTTTCTTTGCTTTACTGTTGCCATCTTTTGCTTTACTTTTATTTGGGATTCTGGCAAACACTTGCAGGTTTGCTATATAACTAAACTTGTGTTACGAGGATTTGGTGTATAGATTATTTCATTCCCCAGGTCATAAGCATAGTACTTGATAGGTGGTTTTTGATCTTCACCCTCCTGCCACCCTCCAACCTCAAGCAGGCCCTGGTGTCCATTGTTCCCTTCTTCATGTCCATATGTATTCAATATTTAGCTACCATTTATAAGTGAGATTACAAGTTATTTGGTTTTCTATTCCTCTGTCAGGTCACTTAAAATAATGGCCTCCAACTCCACCCAGGTTGCTTCAAAGGACAGGACCTTGTTCTTTTTTATGGCTGCATAGTATTCCATGGTATGTATATATACCACATTTTCTTTATCTGGTCTACCATTAGTGGGCATTTACATTGGTTCCACATCTTTGTGATTGTGAATAGTGCTACAATGAACATACACGTGCATGTCTTCAGTCAATTTCTAATTCATCTCTAAATCTTCTCTGTCACTTTCAACTACTTTGAACACATAGAACTTAGTAGCTGTCTAATAAATATTTGTGGAAAGATGGCCTTGAAGAATAAAATAAATATCTAAAGTGGGTTGATATCATTTGAGCAGGAAGAGTGAGGGTGGATGCATCCATTGGAGGGCATTGGGGACAACTGAGGAAGAATGGAGTAATTAATTGCACATGACCCCAGGCCCTTTGCACTCACCAGATTCTGGATTCCTCCTGCATTCTTAGTCACAAGCCAGATTCAGCTTTAATTGATCTCCAGTGAGCACCTGAAGTGAACCAGGAACTATGTAGGTATTCTTGTATGGCATACTATATCTAATATCACAAAAGAACCCCTTATGTCCAATGAATCCCCCATTACCTGGGTGGGGGGCAAATGTGGCTCAAAGGCATTAAATAAGTTGCCTAGGTTCCACAGCCTAGTTATGTTAGACCCAGGATCCCATGTCAGGTCTGCTGCCTCTGACTAGGGTTGCATTATTCTTAAGCATCAGAAACGGATCTCGGAACATGAATAATAAATGAGAAAGACCCACCTAGTTAAACTGACTGTGATTTTTTAATCCATTTGGATGATTGGAACAAAGCCTATAAAAGCATCCTTTAAAAGATCAGGCCAGCCAGAGTCACCTCCCCTTTGTGAGAAGGAAGTCACATAGGTCTGGCTCATCCTCTTAGGAGCAGAGTCCCTGTGAGTTTAGTTCCGAAACAGCTCATCCCAGTCTGCCCTCTCTCTACTGCTTCAATGCAAATAATGACCTGAACCCAGGGTAACCTTATAGATTTTTTAATTCAATAGTTATTTAAAGTCACCAAACAACTTATTTAGCAGATAAGATAAAGCACACAGGATAAAACGTGCAGGCATGCAAATGTAAAGCATTTCCATGTGGCACACCAAAGCCTGGTATGGCGTTTTGTAAAAGCCTTCAAAGTGCTGTGCATGTCCTTATACATTTCTACATTCCAATGTAGGATTGTGGAGATCTAATTTCCCTCAATTAAGTTCTCATTGCTGGTGAAGCTTGAACAGAATGTGAAATGGTTTGAAGTAAAGAGTCTGTCCTTCAGCGTGAATTGATGTGGCAGGAACAGAGGGATCAGAGCAGCCATGAGGCAATGCTCTGTATCCTCATCAAAGAAGATGGATGCTTCTGGACTTGAAGAGGAAGAGCAACAGCATTCTGACTGGCATTGATATAACAAAAGGTCACTCAAGAATCCAAGCCAGAGGGTATGATTCAGTCCCTGAGGGTGTCGTTCACATTGCAGCCTTTGTAAATAGCAACTCCTGGACTTGGTAGACATGGGGGTCCTATGGACCCCTTGTCTTCCCTACTCCCTAGTACTGTTATCCTCCATTTATGACCAACATGGCGGAGCAGGCAGAAGGAAGAGAAGTCACCATATGTTGCCTTGGCCCCAGCTCATGACGACATCCCCAGAGTCAATAGCCTTCGAGTGCCCTCAGGAAAGAGGATGTGGGAGTGAAGAGTACCATGTGCCTATTCTGTATAAATGTCTGTGTTTTATTGATCCATCCACAATCCCTCCCAAGAGGGGTGAATCATTACACCCTGTCTTTACAGCCAGTGCCTCCTCTATATGAAAGACACAGCAGAACACTCCCTCTTTACCATTCTCAACTTTGCTTTTGTCAATAAGTGCTGAAGACATAAAAAGGGAAGATGGGCTTTCCTCCTGAATGAGAGCTATTTCACTTTCAATATACGGACTGTGGCAAATATCTTTAGATGTTGTGTCCCATGGAGACTTTTCAGAGGTAGGTTTTGTTTGCAGAGGGCTCTTTTCCCCTTAAACCAGACCTGGAGAGTCTTCTTCCCTTAATTTGACCTTGCGGATGCATTGTGGCATGGGCATGACAAACCATGCCCTGGTTCTTTTGTTGGGAATGATGGGCTCACATCAGATTCTCCAGGCAGCATCAGTCCTGCCATCCTGAGCAAGGGCCGAGTTAAACAGAGCTCTCCTCTCTTTTGTGTTTAGGCTGCTGCCCCTTCTGTCTCTGCACAGCCCAGACCAGCAACATTTTAAGGCAGAGGTTTAAAGTGAGCATGAAACTGCCACTTTTAGATGTTATGCTTCCTGCAGGCTTTAAGGCGCACACAGAAAATTTAAATGCATCCCCAAATAGCACTTGGTATCAAGAAGGAGCATCTTTGAGGTACTATGTGATGAAAGATTGAGGACGGAGCAGCACCACTAACATAAAAACTAACATATCCAACTCATGGCTCCTCCCAACTCAGTATTAAAAGAAGCAATGGGGAATAAGAACACATTCTCTCTTGGCAATCTTCAGAATAGTAAAAAGCACTTTATATTTATGCATAATGAGCTACTTTCGTGCTTTACAGACCATCTTGTGCATGGTTTGTACCTCATATTAAATTTGATGATGGATATGAAAGTATTTTATAAACAGAAAATTGTTATGCAGATTTTAGCTATTATGAAAATAATGATGAGTAAATAACTTCAGTTAGTGAGGCTGTCATTGGAGCAATTTGGAAGCCTCTCTCTCCTGCTTCCCCAGCCCTACCCTTGGATGCAGATGAAAGAAAAACACACAAGAAAGGAATTTCAGGAGATGGAATTTTTTTTAAGTTATTGACATTCATTAATAGTCAAAGAACTGCAAATTAAACTGTAGAATTCCATTTCAAGATATAAGAGATTGGCAAATAAATAAAAAGAGCGAGAACAATCAACGTTGACAACACAATAGTGAAATATGCAGTGTGAAGTGTTAAAATTGTAAAGGTCCTAATGATTTGATACGATAATTCCACTTTTGTGAATCATCCTACAAAAAATGAAAACACTAGTCATTATATCCCATTATATCCATGTATATATAGATAGGTAACTGGATACATAGATATAAATAGGTACCTATGGATGCTCAATATAGGATTGTTTGTAGTACAGAAAATGAAAAAAAAAACTCTAAATAATCATTCATAAATCAGTAGTCTCCTTTTTTTGGGGGGGGGAGTGTCTCACTCTGTCTCCAGGCTGGAGTGCAGTGGTGCTATTTCGGCTCACTGCAACCTCCACCTCCCAGGTTCAGGTGATGTTCATGCCTTCAGCCTCCTGAGTAGCTGAGAACACAGGCATGTATCACTACATCTTGCTGTGTGTGTGTGTGTGTGTGTGTATTTTTAATAGAGATGGAGTCTTGCCATGTTGGCCAGGCTGGTCTTGAACTTCTGGCTTCAAGTGACCCACCCACCTCAGCCTCCCAAAGTACTGGGATTACAGGCATGAGCCACTGTGCCCCACAGTCGTTCCTGAACAACAAAATTTTAATGTCTTTGTGCTAATGCTCTGCCCTCAAGATATACTATAATTTACTGAGCCTTACACATATTTGTCAATGTTTAAGCTGATTCTAATGTTTTGCCATTATAAAACAACAGACATAGGCAGCCTTGTATACAAATCTCAACTCTGATTATTCCTGTAGTGTTTATTTCCAGAAAGGGAAATGAATAGTATTTCGGATTGTGATGGCAGCTGAGTGATCATATGACAGAGCACAGGGTGGTTGGAAGCAGGGTTTGGCAGTGTGAACCAGAGGGGAAGGGTGGGAAAGAAACCTTCTCTGTAAAGGGGGTACTTGACCAGGAGACCTACATGAGGGGAAGGAGCCAGCCATACATAACACTGAGCAATCACCTCTCTGGCAAATGGCACAGCATGTGCAAAGGCCCTGACTCAGGAAAGCTCCAAAGCTTTACAGAGTCAGGGTGAAGAAAGACAAAGCTAGAGCATGGGCTTGCAGGTATGGAAAAGAATTTGACTTTTACTGCCAGAACTCTGGAAAACTCTCAAGAGACCTTTAAGATAAATAGAGTGGCGCGATGTATGAGCAGGAACTGCCTCCAGTGGGTGGAGGTAAGTTGTAAGAGGATGAAGAGAGGTGGGATTGTGGCGGGGTTAACTCACGCAGGCAGCAGTGGTACAAGTCTCATCCTGGGGAGGTGGGCAGTGTAGATGACAGAGGTGGACAGGTGGAAAAAAAGAACTCAGGACAAATACAAGGATTTCCCTGCAAGAGAGAAGATGGCAGCTACTTAGTATGGTGGGATGAACTGGGCAGAAAAAATGTTAAGCAAAAGACTGCATTGAGTAGGGGAAGAAGTAGATGTTCCCTTTTGGTCATGTCCTATCAGAATCCCAGTAGTAGTGCTAAGTAGGCAGCTGAACACCCTAGCCTGGAGCTTAGGGAAGCTCTCAGTGCAGGAAGTATGGCTTTAGGGAGTCATTACCAAACAGGAGGTACCGAGGTCCCACATCATAGGACTGGACGTGCTGAAAACAATGAGAAAGAGAAAACAGAGGAGAGAGGAAGCTAAAGGACTGAGTCCTGGGGATAGTAGAGGCGAAACTGTAGAGAGTGGAGAAGTTACTTAGAATTACTGGTGAGACAGAATAAAAATAAGAAAGACAAGGGGAGGACATTTCAAATGATGCTCTAAAGACAAATAAACACATTGAGTTGGGCAGCTTGGGGGTCATTTGTGCCTCTGAAAACCACTTCTAGGAGGCAATGATGACAGAGTTCATTCTGTTTTGTGGGTGGAAGGCGATGGGAAGAAAGGAGCAGAGACTGAGTGCAGAGCCTTCCGTAGACCACTGGGGCTCTAAAGGGTGCAGAGAAATGAAAAACTCTCAGGGGGGTATCACACAAAAGGAGGCTTAAGTTTTATTCTTTCCTTTACAGTACATATTACAGCAGGTTTGCATGCTCAGGGATGAGAATGAGCAATGGAGGAGCAGTTGGTGATAAAGGAAAGAATGTGAATGAAAAAGCGAAGTCTTTGAGAAGGCAAGAGACGTGAATCCAAAGCACAAGTGGTTGGTTTTTCAATCTTCCAATAAAAAGTAGTGGAAAACAAGAGGGAAGGAGATGTAGATAGAATTATAAATGAGATGGGAAAGATGAGGCAAGGTCAGCTAGTGAGAATGAAAGGACAGGAGGAAGGCTTTAGGAGAAAAGAAATGATACAGGCCGGATGCAGTGGCTCACACTTTTAATCCCAGCACTCTGGGAGGCTGAGGTGGGCAGATCACAAGGTTGGGAGTTTGAGACCAGCCTGGCCAATATGGTGAAACCCTGTCTCTACTAAAAATACAAAACCATTAGCCAGATGTGGTGGCGCATGCCTGTAATCTCAGCTACTCAGGAAACTGAGGCAAGAGAATTGCTTAAATCCAGGAGGCAGAGGTTGCAGTGAGTCAAGATTGCACCACTGCACTCCAGCCTGGGAGACAGAGCAAGACTCTGTCCCAAAGGCGGGGAAAAAAAAAAGATATGAAAACATAATCTTTCATAGAGGATACCTGAGCTTACCAGGGAACTTGCCAGTAAGATTCCCATAAAGCTTTGACGTTCATTTGAGGAGATGGCATTGGAAGTAAAATCACTCAGCTCAGCTACGCTATTTTTCCCGGCAACTTTCCACTTTGGGTGCAGGTGATAATTGGGTTGATACAAGGTTACAGTTTTGCAAGATAAGCAAAACAGAGGGATGTTCACAGTGCCATATTATTACGGCCTATTTTCAAAGTAAAAAAAAAAAAAAAGGAAGTGAGGTTAGAAGAGGGGCTGAAAGGCAGAGAGAAAATATTGGCTGGGGTAGCATACGAAGTGAGCTGCAAAGCGGAGGTTAAGATTTCAGAGGGAGTGAAGGACCAGGATGTGAACTTACAACGTGTGTTTGAAGAAGAGCAAAAGTAAAATTCACATGCAGTGAGGAGATCAAGGAAACAAGAGGCCATGGTTGAATGAGTCATACGTCAGGATGGGGAGCTCACCAAAAATGGTAACAGAATCACATACAGAAAGTAAACTATGAACCAGGAGCTTCGGTCTGCTGTGAATGAGTGCCTAGGACACAGGAAAGACAGTGGTTGTACTGCAGAATGTCACTTCTTCTCAAGCAGGAGTGCCAATCTTTTGGCTTCCTTGGGCCACACTGGAAGAAAAAACATTATCTTGGGCCACAGTAAAATATGCTAACACTAATGACAGCTGATAAGCTAAAACAAACAAATCTCATAATTTTTGTTTTCTTTTTGAGACAGTCTCACTCTTTGTCAGCCAGGCTGGAGTGCAATGGCGCGATCATGGCTTACTGCAACCTCTGCCTCCCGGGTTCAAGCAATTCTCCTGCCTCAGCCTCCCATGTAGCTGGGATTATAGACACCTGCCACCACTCCTAGCTAATTTTTTTGTACTTTTAGTAGAGATAGGGTTTCACCATGTTAGTCAGGCCGATCTCCAACTTCTGACCTCAGGTAATCTGCCCGACTTGGCCTTCCAAAGTGCTGGGATTACACGCGTGATCCACCATGCCCAGCCAAGTCTCATAATGTTTTAAGAAAATTTGCCAATTTGTGTTGGGCCACATTCAAAACCATCCTGGGCTACATGACTGTGAGCCACGGATTGAACAAGTTGTTCTAAAGGCTGTGGGATTTAACCAAGAAGAAGGAGAAATGCTGCAGAAGGGACACTGTAAACCCTCCATCTCCAGAACCTGAAATATGAGACTTAAGAGAAAAATAGCCTCCACTGAAGACCTCAAAGGTAGAGGTGTCCTCAGGGAATAGCCCAGCAGAATTTTCCACATCCCAGGGAACTCTCTACAAAATGTTGAAGATGTAGAGGAGTTACTGCTGAAGTAAAGACAAGATTAGAAAAAATTAGCAAAGGTCGAAGGAAAGAAGAAGAGTGGCAAAGTAGGTTCTTTTCGGGTCCACACAAAACAGACTGGGGATGACGGTAACTCAGGGCGCAGCAGTAGCCAGGGAAGCCTGGACTCCTGCAACAGCTGTAGCAATTACAGTTATGAAGTGTTCTGCCATAAATTCAAGCATAGTGGTTCTGTGTTCCTACTTCAATGTCCTTCCTCCTCCGGGGCTGTTGAAATGGTATTTTGATGCGATCTTCATTTTTGTCAATACCAATTGTCTCAAACCTATTTGTTTGGGAAAAAATTACTAATTTGTGATTCTACCTTACACATTGGCTGAAACACAGCTCCATTTGAGGGTCTATCTCAAGGTGCTCTATTCTTTTTCATTGATCTCTTCTAATTCTCGTACCAAAGTGCCTTTCTAAATCATGTCCAGTTTCCTTTTAACAAAATTACTATTTACTAGGACAAGTCTTCCCTACTTAGTCTTTGCTCAGGGGTTGGGTTATTCCAACCCTCCATTCAGCCACTGAACTTTCTAGTAACATAAAAAACTGCCAAAACAATGCCACTAGGATTTTGATGACTGCTAAAACTGCAAATAAATCAGAATGGAACCACAATCCCCATACTCTCTTTAGAAAATACCTAGTAATTAACACAGGGCTTCATGTGTTCCTCAATTAATTCTCTCATCTGAATTAGTTGTTTCCATTATACTTCTAAATGTTTATTGCTTACATAGTATATAGGAAACATATGAGAGTTTCACATTTATTTATTTTCTATTCAGCCACCATAATGAAATATCTTATTAATGTTAATGTTTTTTCTAAATATTACTTGGTTATTTTATCTTTTGATTGTTTTATTTTTATCACATTCTCCATAATAAAAATAACATTATCAATATTCATGTCTTGTTTCTGATTCTTATGTGAATACACAGAATGTACTGTTGATAAGTATACATATATTAGTCACTCAAGATGTATATTCCTAGTTTTTAAAACAATTGCATGTGAGATTGAATTTATTCCTTTTGCATTCCTAGAATAAGCTTTATGTTGTGTTATTTTAAACATTAATTCAGTTTGTTTGATTTCTAGCCTTTTAAAATGTGTAAGTATTCATTCATGCTTTTAAAACTGATATTAGTGCACTCAGAATATTTTTTCATCTGGAATTAATATCAGTATTTTATCTTTTCCAAAAAGAAAATCATTTATTTTACTGAGTACTTCAATATTTTAGCATAGATTTAGAGGCCTTATAATTCCTATCCCCTTTATGCTTGTTGTTTTATCATTTCTCAATTGTAGAATATTTTGTTTATTTGAGCTAGGCATTTTGTTATCTTAAGGAGGATTCCAGACGTAGGTCTTGAAATTGTTTTCCTTATAAAAATAGTGTCTTAGATTTACCTCTCCATTTACTTGTCAATTCTACTCCTTACCAATATTGCTTCTTTATATTTACAGCTTTTGTCTAATTTCTTGAGTATAATAATTAACTCATTTCATTTTATTTTGCCTTCTTTAATAATGCTATGAATTTGCTTTTTAATACAGTTTTGGAAGCATCCAATATCTTTGTGAGTTGTATTCCATTTTTTCTTTTTAAAACAATTGTATTCATAATATCTTTCTAGATCTGCTAGAAATTTGCAGTAGTACATTAAAACTTCTAAATAGGTTGATTTGAAATTTTTTTAGCCCATGTGAATTTTTGGAATTTGGGGGAAGTCTTTTTTATAGCTTAAAATATATATTTTCTGAATTTTTCTTTTAATTTCTCAGTAGATGCCTACAAAAATAATTCTTTTTTATTAGCAGAATAAAAAAATGTGTGCTTTAGTAACTTTTCAGTGTTATCCCTCATGGTAACATAAGCCTAGCAAGGCTAAATGATTACCAACTAAGACAACCCAAGCAGCTTAGATGGGCACTTCATTTGTACATACCCAGATGCCTTTCTTTTCCTCCTTCTCAGATTGTTCTTCTTTTTAGTTTCAGATAAAACACTGGTAATTTTTAATTAATGGAATATTTTATTTATTGCTTTAACAAATAGTTCTATTTTGTGGGAAGCCATATTCACAGAAGGAAGTCACAAAATCTCTGGACCCCACCTTGTTCATCTAAGAGACCTGAACTACCCTTGCTGGCACCACCCACACCGAGTGGCCCTTTTCAGAATTAAATGGAGAGCATCTCAGCATGAAAGTCATCATCTTCAAAAGTAACCTGTTCACGTAAGAATCACAGTAACACATTAGGAAAATATTTATTACATTGAAGTACCTTCTAACATTAAAATTCCAAACACAGTTTGTTTGGATCTTTTTTTTCTTCATAGGGTTGAGGAAGGTAAACTCATTTATTTGAAACTAGATGTAGCTTGCATCTACATAAACAGTAAAATATCCAAGAGTAACTCAAATATTTCATTAAAAATCTTTAGAAATAACTTATTTGGATTTTTATTATTATTCATCTAAATTTTGATAAAACTCTGTTCAGTTTCTCCTGATTACGAGGTTATGTTCAATAACATGACACGGTCACTGGTGCATGTGACAGCTGAAGGGGCTCGGTGATGTGAAACTCATGCAGAAAATCATGGAGATGCAGTTTTATAACACTGCACCATCTACTAAAGCACAATAATCAGGCCACTTTACGAGGCTGATGATGATACTATCATGGCATCAATCTAAGGACAATTTAAAGGACTATTTCAATTTTCAAAAAAATATTTTGGAATGCTGCTGAAGGGGAAGCCAATAGAAGAAGTAATTGAAGAGTAATTGTTCCTAGTTAATTTGTACAATCAGCTTCACAACTTGCAAAGTCAGTTTAATTCTTTCCCTAGCCTTGTAAGATCTATCTGCCAATCACAGCAAACTTTTCAACTAAAACCATTTTTCCTTGTACTACAATGCTTATAAGAATAAAATCATCAAGTATTTTCATGCTTAAACTCTATGGATTCCCAAATAAGCAGGTTTATATTTTAAGGTCCTACAACATTAGATAATGTTCTGTCAAATGAACACTTTAGTTATTTGCCAAAAAAGCATATTCTGAGCTGACTTGATTTGCCTTCTGTCCTTCAAGGAAGGATAATAGCCGATCCCAGGTGTCCCATAAATACCTAAATCAGGGCAAGAATTTAAAGAAACACTCATGGCAAAGTGATTGTCCTAAAATTAAAAGGCTGAAACTCAAACAGTTTAACAAACTGTTTTGCATGTTATGCACGAATGGGTAATGGGCCTTTCATTTGTCCTTTGATTATTTTGGGTGTGCTTTGTATCAGGGGAAATGTAATCTGGAGCTAAGCAAAGAAAAAATGTGACACAAACCAGAGGGATCAGTTTTAAAATGAGAAGCATTTCATTTTAAAGAAAGATGAACAGACAAAATCCATCCCACTGAAGAGGCTGTCCTCACTCTCACTCAGCCACCCCATACCACCCAGTTCTAAGGCATTCTCAGAACCAACCAGATCCCAGTTATGACAAATTGTTCTAAATAAAGATATTCACTCAGCCATGCAACTATAGAGAATGGTGGTCATTATATTAACTGTCTTCATGAAAAGATTTAACAGCATAAAGCAATGATCAAGAATTTTGATGAATGCAGATATATACACACATACCCAAATTTATAAAGCATTAAGTAGAACTAAAAAGTTGCTGTTGGCGTTTTTAGCTCATAGCATTTCTCCTTAGAAATCTGGGAAGTTCATTGCCAGGCCCATAAGTTCTGCAATCCAAGAAAAGGCTGAATTTTCTTCCCACATGGCGGCATCCCTGCATCTTTGCAGAGATTTTTGACAGAGTCTCTGATCTGCAGGCTGCAGAGCCACCTTTTTGAGGCCACATGCACTCAGTGGAAACACATTGCATGCCCCACAGTGGATGCAGTAAGGGCTCCTGAAGCACACACAACTTCCTGGCATCCCTTAGCTGTTGCAATGGCAAGGCAGGAAAGGAACAATACTCTAGACCTGAGCCAGATGTAGGAGGCTGCCCACAGCTGACCCCACCTTCCCCCCTAAGCTCCCAATGAGAAATTGCTCCAAAGTCCTCTACTTTAATATTGTTTTTATTATTAGCTCTTTAGTACCTCCAACTTATCACATTTCAAGCCTATGAAAATTGAAAACAAAGCAACATATGGAGACAAGATTTTGTGGAAGTGTCAACCAGTCTCCAGGAGCACACAGCAACCATTTCTTAAGCAGCCTTATCCCTGATATTTCTCAGTTCGAGTAGTGAAGATTTTCAAAATAATTTACTATGGTCACTATGTAATATATTTGGGGACTAGGACGATAAATCAGGCATAATATTCCTTTAAAATATTAAAGGTTGAAGGGAAAAAAGACATTAAAGATAGATGCCAGTCAGGGAGCACACTCAAGGAAGAGAGGGAGGAGGCAGGCAGTCCCTCTGCCCTTGCTGCTCCCTTAAACACAGTACTGTCCCGAAAAGCCCCCACAGTGTCCTCCTTCGGCCCCCTATCCTGCTGCATCCCTCCTTGTCCTCCCATGAATGAAAACAAATTGTTTTGGGCTACAATACCCCAGGCTGTGCCTTGACCTGCATAGTACAGTGACACTGTGTGGCTTGAATTTTTACATACAGCTGCATAAAGCAATTTTCATGTAAATTTCTAGGTAAATCAGCCTGCAGTTGGTCTATTACAGGGACACATACACAAAAAAACCATTAAGTTTGACAGAAGAGTAGAAGTTGCCCTTGTTCCTTCCTATGCCTTTCCCTGTGCCTTCGACAATGTGTCTGAAATGGGAAAATGGGAATGCCTTAGCACCCCAAAGAAGCAGGACTCTCATCTTGGGAATGTATCTCCCCAAGGCTGGGACATGCTCAAATCAGAAAAGGCCTCTCTAGGAAACAGAGAAAACTTGGTGTGAAAATCAACCCTTGCCCCAATAGCAGGGAGTGGGGAGATTGGGGAGGGATAACACTGGGAGAAATACCTAATGTAGGTGACGGGGGAATGGAGGCAGCAAACCACCATGACATGTGTAAACCTATGCAACAATTCTGCAAGATCTGCACATGTACCCCAGAACTTAAAGTATAAGTTAAAAACATATATACAAAAAGAAAAGAAAAGAAAACTCTCAAAAGAGCAGGGAGAACTGTGTAATTCTCTCACCCTGCTAGAGAACGACTGGGCCACCTTCCATTACCCTGACTTCTTCTCCATGAGGCACAGGATACAAATAAACATCCACTATGGGTCCCCAGTGGCCCCACCACTCCCATGGATGCAGGCAGGCCAGCTCAATTAGCTCACAGCAGGTGGAGAAGTTTCCAGGGTCAGAAGAGCAAATCAGCCCTTCAGAGGCACCTTTCCCTGGGAGCTGAGAGCCACCACTCCTCCCTGCGCAGCCAGCAACAGGAGTTAGGCAGGTGACCCAGCCATCTGGCAGCAGCCTATCTGGGCCCTCCATCTAAATGTGTTCCTGCCCAAAGGAGGCTCATTTCTTGAACATGTTATTTTAAGGCAACAGCGTACACAGAGCACAAAGGGAAAGATGTAACCAAAACCTGGCCCAGGATGTTTGTTTATGCAGTCCTTAAATCATTCATCTTTATCCCTATTGAGCCCAACACAGCATGTCAGAAATAAATGTGTCGCCTTGGCCTATTGTTTGCAGCTCAGGATTGTCAAGCGAGAAGAAAATATCACAGAGACAGAGGGAGATACACGCAGGAGTATGACCTTTAACTGCACTACCTATAACCAATCTCATCAAATTAAAGCACTGTATATTTTCCTTAATAACCTCTGATTAGGCTGGGGCTATGAGTGGACACGAACACCAGCCATTGCTATGCAGCGGGATGTCTGCTTAGCACCAGCAAAGCGTTTGGGAATAAGTGAGCAAAATGCTTTAATTTGATAGGGTTAGAATCCTGCAGGCTCTGAGGTGAAAGGTCCCCAACAGCTCCGCTCACACTGAATATGCAGAAATAAAAAAGTAAATTGCTTACATCTGCTGCAGGCGGCAGGGAAAATGATCTGATTGGATGGTCCGAGGGCTCTCCATCTCTTTTGGGTTAGAGAGAGGGTTTCAGAGCATCAAAAGCTTGTAATTGGAGTAATTCTGAATTAATGGACACACAGACACACACACACACACATACACACACACACACACACACACACACACACACACAAACATTTTGAGGCAGCTGTTTGCAGAAGCCTGCCTGTTTAGGAATGCTTACAGATTGCAAAGAAGCAACTTCAAAATAATCTTTTCTTCTCTCCAAATGAATCCTAACTATGGGTTTGAATTTGACAACAGGTAACAAGTACAACATTCTTATCTGTCTCATCCTCCTGTCACCAAGCCTGGGAGCTATCAGACCTATGTATCTGCTTGCCCACCTTGTATATATATCTTCCTGAAAAACATGTGCGCTCCAGCTCTCCTTCATGCATAAAAAGATGATTCAGAAAGGGCTTCACCGGGATTCCTAGAAGTTGACAGAGAAAGCTCAGGTTTTGCCTTGCTGTGTGATGCGGGATTTAATCTGCATATTTGATCAATAAGAATCAAAGGCAGGACTCAAGGTCTTTTGGGCACAAGCTGGTTCAGTATCATGCAGGATGTCAGGAGGCGGCCTGCCGTGTCAACCCGACACGTTCACAGGACGGTATGAGGAACCTGCCTCAAGGATGGCATGAGACCTGGCTCGATCTGTTGTTCTGTCTGATGCATGATGGCGACAATGAGGCTGAGGCTGCATTTTAACTGTTTATATTTTATTTTATTTATTATTTTATGTTATTATGCTTACACTGGCTTGCAGATCTAAATGAGATCACCTAGTCCCATTGTCAGCAGGCTCCTGTCACAGGCTGAAAGCAATTGTGGCCTCCTGTGGTTGAGAGTAAGCCCCCAAGGAGGGAGATTTACTGAAACTGAACAGGCCGAGAGAATGCATCCTGTGAGGCAAACTTTCAAGAGCTATTTCTCAGCCAGGCATTGATCTGGGAAGGCAGGCTTAGCCAGACAAGCCGCGGAGGCTGAGATGGAGGTTCCCGAATACTCTTGGATGCACTAGCCTCATAAGGACTGCTCCAAGCTCCTCTGATACTTCAGTTGTAAATGGGGCTGATGTCCAAAATCAATTTTTTCATAATTCTTATTACTGTCCAAGACTCTTTGAAATTATCTGAATAGCCTATTGTGTTCCTGCAAGGATCATGGTGATAGACTTTACAACGCCATAATCAGGCTACAAAATATTCTAGGCATCAAATCTCATACACACTCACAGACACAAACCCCTCTCTACCTATATATAATTTCTTAAACATGGGCAAAGTAATAGATTGGATACCAAACTACACAAAACAGAGTCCGTGTTCATCCCTCTCCAGCAAACTCTATGATACACGGAAACAGTCTTTTTTAATTTCTAGATTTCGGCAGGATTGCCCAGGACTGGCCTCGGAAATGCCCTGACCTGGTTTCTCTTAGTAGATTCGCTGTGTGCAAAGTCCTTTCCTCTGTAAGGCACCGCCTCTACCAAACGGCTCAGCCTCTGGTCTCTATCATTCTGAAATCCCCTTTGTCTGCCTGGGCGCTGCCACAGTCTATTGGAAGGTATTTGTCAACAATTATATGTCTATTAAAGAGTAGTCAATCAGTGTGGGCCCAAACGGCCAGGCCTCCAGGGTCTAGCTATTGATAGGAAACTGTCAATATCCCATCCAGTCCATTTCTCGACAAACACACAGTCACCTACCCGAAATCATTGTCTGAGAAACAGTGAAGACCTGCTTTCATTCCTAGGTCTCCGACTTCTTCCCTTTCTAATCTCACGTTCAGTTTGAATAAATAAAAGGCTTTAGACTTGCTGAATAAAAGACGCATACTAAAATGCTACGTAAACTGAGTGGTGGGCAGATATTTAATACAATTAAGACTATTATGGGAAGACTGTGCATGTAGGTGGCTGTAATTATTCCCGAAAATCGTAAAACTGGAAGAAAATTAATAAAGGATACTTTAAATAAGCTTGACTGTAATTAATATCTATAAATACTTTCCATTCCACAAACACAAAGTTGGGAGTTATTTACCTAAAATATGACAAAAGGTTGTGATACTAGCCAATATAGTTTCAGGTATGTTCAATTTACAAACCTCGCTACAGATTTTATAGTTATTATCATAAAAGGCTTGTCTTTTCTTGAAGAAGAAAGAATAGGAGTTCCACGTGAATGTCTGAAAGTAAGGCAAAAACCACATTGTGGAGGTGGGGGAGGTGGAAAGAAAAGAAAGAAAGGAAGGAAAGAAGCAAGGAAGAAAGAAAGAAAGAAACGCAAAGTAAGGCTGTGTCCTTTGAACCAGCACCTCCCTGCATCACGGAGTACACTCGTTGTCCTACAACAAAAGACGGCATCAAACCCTCTCCACAAAGCCTGAGACACCCAACAAGATTTAAAGCAGATGTAGTATTTAGTATCTCTACACTATGGAAGACGCCCTTATAAGATGTGTTACGGCCAGGGTTTGTAAAATTTACGAACACAAACATTTTCTCCTTTCATCAAATGTTTCCCTGGGATTTTTGGACTTTCAATGAGAAGGGGGATCAGGCTGGCTGTCCCAGAGTTCAGGTAGCACACAACTAAATTCGGAATAATGCAGGAATACATGTGCCCCTCGGATTCAGCTTCTTTTTATTGTACTCCTTCTATTTTCACTAAAACCAAATAATTCAGATCTAGGGAAAGAGCAAGGAAAGGTCAAAATGAAGCCCAAATGTCCAGTAGAAGTTTTATAAGTTGGCATAAAAATATAAAATAAAAATTAAAGTACTGAAATAAACAGATTTCTCAGGGTTCATGTAGGAATTTTGCCCATTTTATTTCTGCTCTTCAGAATCAAAACAAAATAGATTCAAGGTGCATGTTAATCAAATTACCTAGGTCCAGTCCGAAGAGTGTCCCCAATCCTCCAGGAACTCAAAAATCCTTTCTGCATTTTATGACCACAATCTAATGGCATTTAATGCATATTTAGATTTGCAGGTACTGCTGATGTTCAAATCCACTTAAGATACTCAAATCTAATCCACCATATAGAAGTAACGCAGACCTGTAGTTCATTTTAGATGCTGGGAGCAGGGAAATTATAGATGGACTTCACACAGTGTTCCAAGAGCATAAATAGTAAAATGGACTGGGTCAGGAACCCAAGTCACAAAGGGTCTCTGAGTAGTTACTTCTATAGCAGACAGCCATCGTTGCAAGGGGCAGCTGATCTCCTTTTTTGAAAGCTCCATTATGTGTATTTACAAAATAAACAATGCCTGCAAGTTCATGATTGTCATCATTAATAATATGCATTATAGCAAGCCGTTAAATAAATATACATGCCATAGATGTCTGCCAGACCCATCACTCCTTTTCTTCTACATCAGATCCAAGCCATTGTCTTGGTTGTATTAAAAAAAAAAAAAAAAAAAAAAAAAAAAAAAACTCACTCTTCATGAAGCAGCAGCAACAACAAAAAAGAATCATTATCTAAAATAACTCACCAATGTTCAAATGCTCAGATTTTAAATCAGATAAGTCAGCAAGTTCAGAGTTGGGGTGAGAACTTGGTCTCATTAGTCTCACGTTTGCAAGACACCACCACAAACCAGGAATGCAAAATGTTCTCAATGCTTCAATAATTAACTATCTTTCAAAGGAAAAGACAAATAAATACGATGTTTTATGAGTTCAAGTTGAACAAGTTGTTTGCTGTGAAATGCTTCTATCATGATACTTTCCAAAAAACTTTTGTTTTGTGACATAATATTTGCTTACTGACAAATTCTGTCACATCAAGATATGTTTAAAAAAAAAAACGCAGGACTTACCTGAGTTTCAACTTGATAATCAAGAAATCTGCATACAACTGTTCAGATACCTTAGCAAGTTTCTTTAGTTAAAGCAAGTCTTTAAAAGTTTTAAATTACATATTCATAAAAGAAATACATACTATTCCAGCCTCTCATTAAATAACACACAAAAAAGCAAGAAAAAGTACTATTTTAAAGAACTACTCTAATTGATAAAAAATTTGTATATTAGAAAACTAATGCTTGCATGAAAGAGCTTACATTTTACTCTGTTAACTTTTTAACCCATGGAGAAACACTGAAGCAAGAAACATGTACAGAATATCATTTATACATTGTTTCTACACATATAGGAAGGATAATATATATGTCTGTGTGTGGGTGTGGTGTGTGTATGCATATGAATATAAAATAGAAAAAGAACATTAGCATTATTTGCTAAAATAAAAAAGAACATTTAGTCCTTTCTGAGTTTTTCCTTTAAAAGGATGATATAAAGGTTTTGTAGGGAAAATGTGTAGATGACCACTGATTATGATTATTTTACTAGCCAAAGAATAAATGCTTTGCTAGGTACATGCATGTTACTTTTTTTTACATAGAGCTTTTTGTTACAGGAGTAACAAGAAAACTTCTCCGACGTTCATTTCATAATTGTTGGCCAAATATCCATCGGCAGAAGAACAAATTTGTTGATGTCTAAGCAGAGATTCAGAGAGCCCAGGGATCTGGGGAAGGTCACACATCTTTTCTGTGATAGGGTGTTGATCGCCCAGCTGAAGCTCCACAGAGAAGTACAACTCTGTTCATGTTTCCCATCAATTGAAATTTTAAAAGGGGAGAGAAAGTGACAGAAAGAGAGAGAGAGAGAAAATGAATGATAAAGGACGTGTTTGAGTGGACCATTTGGTTTACATGGAAATCATGTGCAGAGATTGATATTTTGCTTGGTTTCTGTCTCAGAGATAATCTTAAAAAATGTCTAGCTAAGTTTCTATCAGGGGTCTCCCAAAATTTGGAAATGAGCTTCTCACGGTCCTGGCAAGTCCCAAAATGTTAGCACATTAAAACAATTTGCCTCCCTGGAAGCCTGGGGTATATTCACCACTTAGAATTGAGGGGAATAAGGGAGCTCACATGTGCTTTTGTGACTAACTGCTCTTCATGAACCAGCCTGAATACGCTGCTCAGAGTTAAATGGGAAAAAGATGTTGCTATGCTAGATACTTAAGAACCTAATAGACAAGAATATTATGCTATACTTTCTGAAAAGCCAAAAACGGGGGGAAAGGGTAGCATCAGTATTATCTTTCTCTTACCAAATTAAGCATCAACATGTTTTATTTTCCACATGTTTTAGACGTATATCCACTTCTAAAGAATATTTGTTTAGGCTCATGTGTCTAAAAATACAGGCCCTTCCTCTATTACCAAACTCCCAAGGAAATTCAAAGGGAGAGAAAATCTCACATAGATTAAAATCTTCCAAGCTGAACCATTCCTGAACAAACTTTATTTTAAAATACTAAGAAAGAAAGAATTAATTCAGCACATTTATGAAGAATACACACTTTCATTTTAAAATTCATGTCTAAGCACAAAAACATGCTAGCATAAAGAAGAAGCTAAGATTTCTTTAGTACAATGCTTCATAGAAATATTTTCTATTCAATTCAGTCATGTATTTTTAAAATTTTACACAAAATTAGTATATTACATTTTGGAATTATTTTTTTAAAAAACAGATCTTTCATTTACACACACACACACACACACACACACACACACACACTTCCTACGACAAATTTTTAGAGGCCAATAAACAGCGTGGTAGCATTCAGGCAACATAAAAGTATTTGCCACTCATTATTTTCTATTTAATTAGGAAGTATTATTTCCTGTTTTTCAAATCAGCAATTTCTCTCTGAACAATAGATTAGGACACACCTTCCAATAATAATTAGAAAAAATCATCTACTTCCAGCATATTGAAGGATGAAAATCCAGCTGCTACTGGTAAAATCTATGGTATCCTACCGCCATCTACTGACCATTGTTCAAACATTATGATTTAAAGGTACAGGTTTAAATTTATAAAATTGAGGCATTTTAGAAAGGAAACACTTTGAAAGCTCTGCTGGAACAACTCGTTACTCTGGCGGTTGTTCCAAACCTTTGAAAATACTTCCCCAATCTGAAATGACTCGATCTACCTGTAAATACCACCTCCTGGGCTTTGCTTTGCCCTCTGTGCCTGTAAGGATGATGCTGATGTTCTCTCAAAATCTTCAGAATTTGGAGGACAGTGCTCAAGCCCTTCCTATCTCTTCCCACCCACCCAACACACACACACACACACACACACACGCACATGCACGCGCACACACACGCTCACGCACGCACATCCACGCGCACACACACACACACCTCTGTGTGTGTTTCTCTCTCTGTTTCTTTCTCTGTTTCTCTGTTGCTCTCTCTCTCTCTCTCTCTCTCTCTCTCTCTCTCTCTCTCTCTCTCTCTCTCTCTCTTATTTGTTCAGTCTCTTCTGCAAGCCAAGCAGCCTAACTTTCATCTGACATGGTTTGAAGTCCCCTAACAAGCCAGACAGCTTTCCTCTGAACAAACTGTTTCAAGTACTTTTCTCATTAAATGCTGTAACTGAAAGAAAACACTTCACAGAATAGATCCATCACCTCCCTTACTTTGCATGTTCTACCTTTGTCAATGCAACCAAAGGTCACAGTGGACATTTTGGCAGCTACAAATACCATGTAATAACTTGCACTCAAGAAATCTCCCAGATCTTTCTATCTATGCTACCAGCTGAGCTATGTTCCCCTAATAGACATATACAGTTATATTTTTAAAGTTAAGAAAATATCCTTACATTCATTCAGTGATCTAAGATACGTTCTTATTGATGATGGTCTATGATTCTAGCTTGTCAGCACATTTGTATTCCAATTTTGTTGTCTTTTCCAATTTTATAGTGTTTTTTTATTTGTTATTGACCAATATTATTTGTGTATTTATTTATTTATTTATTTTTGAGTCAGAGTCCCCCTCTGTTGCTCAGGCTGGAGTGCAGTGGCATGATCATTGCTCACTACAGCCTTGACCTCCCAGGCCCAAGCAATCTTCCCACCTCAGACTCCAAAGTGGCTGGGACCACAGGCGTGTACCACCAGGCCTGGCTAATTTCATTATTAGCTATTTAACCTAACATCAGCCACTTCCCTCCAAACCACTTTTCCGTATTTCTCTGGACATCCTCCAGTATGGTCAGCATGGGAAAATTTTCAAGGATGTCATTCAAGTGCTTTGTGCAGTGCCTAGCACATGATAAACCCTTGATGTGACAGCTCTTCTTATGCTTATTATCAGTAAAAATAATTAGTAAAAATATAGGATACAAGTGAAATCTATGGCATAAATAAGCATGAAACAAGTATCAGTTCTAGTAATAAAACCAATCAGTCGTCATTCGCAACTGAAGCTCATCTTCTTTCCTTTCTGCTCTTCACGCAGGCAAAGGAGATCCTATCCTGTGGCAGGACCCTCAGCTCCCAGAGGATATCATCTTAGCAGAACTCTCAGTGCTTTGGGACAATTAGGAAACCTCTTGCAAAATGTCCCTTCCCACTGCCCCCACCTTGGCTTCAGATTCTCTCCTAAGAGACATTCTTCCTATTGGAGAGGAATCAAAGAGAAGGTGGAAACAGAAGAGAAGAGAAAGAGCCTGCACCTTCCACCCTTGCTCTGCAGCAACTTTTGGAGCCACCGACCTGAGCCAGGATGCTCTGCCTGCTGCTGGCTCTGCCTCTTGCTATGAAAGCATCAGCAGGTGACATCATGTCCCTGAGCCTGTCTCAGCACATCCCGGGACTGGCACAGACTGACAACGCTCCAGTCCACAGTCCACGTTTTCTGTTCCTTGACAAAACCCAGAATGAATATGTTTAGGTCGGAGTTCTTTAGTTGTAATAAAACCCTGTATGTACTGGGATCTAATAACTCATTTTTTAACTCATGAAAACTGGAGCCAATTTTGACAGCTTTTGCTTAATCCAGAACATCTCATTGAGAAAGAGGTCAGTATCTCTCCCACTAGGAAAAAGACAAATCAAACATTCCCCAAAATTTCAAACTATATATTTCTTTAAAATAAATTAGCTTTAAAATACGTTTTTAAAAATGGCTGGGCACTGTGACTCACGCTTGTAATCCCAGCACTTTGGAACACTGAGGTGGGCGGATCATCCAGTCAGGAGATCAAGACCATCCTGGATAATATGGTGAAAACCCATCTCTACTAAAAATACAAAAAAAATTAGCCAGGCATGGTGGCATGCACCTGTAATCCCAGCTACTTGGGAGGCTGAGGCACAAGAATCACTTGAACCCAGGAGGCGGAGGTTGCAGTGAGCCAATATTGCACCACTGCACTCTAGTCTGGGTGAGAAGAATGAAACTCTGTGTCAATAAAAAAAAAAAAAAAAATAGGCTGGGTGCGGTGGCTCAAGCCTGTAATTCCAGCACTTTGGGAGGCCGAGGCAGGTGGATCACGAGGTCAAGAGATCGAGACCATCCTGGTCAACATGGTGAAACCCCGTCTCTACTCAAAATACAAAAAGTTAGCTGGGCACGGTGGCGCGTGCCTGTAATCCTAGCTACTCAGGAGGCTGAGGCAGGAGAATTGCCTTAACCCAGGAGGCGGACGTTGCAGTGAGCCGAGATTGCGCCATTGCACTCCAGCCTGGGTAACAAGAGTAAAACTCCATCTCAAAAAAAAAAAAAAAAAAATAGTGGTTTAAAAAGTCCATTTATACAGGAAAACCAAAAAAATCACCTAATCAGTAAAACAACCCTCTTTTTCAACCTCTTGCTAAATGTTAGGCTCTGAACAGCACATTTTTATAACAAAGTCATAAAACATATGGGAAACAGAAATAAGAGAAACAGGCACTAATGAAGGCTGATTTCAAAAAATACCTTCTTTGAGCACTCTGGCAGAGGCAGCCAGAGAGTGGAGTTCTCTCAGCTAGTCTCCTCGCCTGATTTCGAGAGGTCTCTAAAGCACTGGGACTGGGAGTCTGGACCTAACTGCGGACTGCAGCCAATCCAGATACTCCAAGGCCAGCACCAGCAGCCACGCCTGACACACAGGAGGACATGCAAAATTGCAGTGGAAACAGCAGGTGGAAGGTTCCATGTTTCCTGCTGTATGCCCCTCTCTCCTGCTTCAGTCTCCTGTCACGAGCCTGCACTAATGAACAAAGTAATTGTTTCTTGTCCTCCTTCTACTGTACCACTCCTTCCCCCATTATCCGAGCTCCTCCAAAGTCTAGGCTCATTCATTCATCTTCTTCAACCTCTCTCTTACTCTTGCTCTATCTCTCATTCTCTTTCATTTAAGTTGTGTTTTGAAATCCATGTTTAATGTTATAGAATTATAAACTAAAATACATTATAAGAAACAAATAGGTCAAAGAATGTATAATAAAGACCTGAGCTTCCTGCCTCACCACACCCCAGTTTTTTCCCCCAGAACTCTTAATCCCATTTTTTTCTTGTTTGCAGTTATTTCTATAATCTCTCAAAACGTTGTTTGCACAGGTACTACTATTTCTTGATCTATCTACTTTAGACATTATGCATGTTTTTATTCCCTTGCCATCGTTAAACATAAACTTGGTTTATTAGGGCTTGTGTCTATTATATCTCATGCTCTCTCTGTGGACGTATTTTGAGCAACTACAAGTTTTGTTGTTTCTGTGTTTTATTTTTTCTCAAAGAAGTTGCATGATGGAAAGCACAGACATAAGTGCTTCCTCATTTGGGCATCTATTAAACTATGAATCTTTTGCCTGAAGTGCCAGCCAAACTAATCCTCTCCACTTAAACAGCCATCGGGATCATCCCATTTATTCTGAGGATGAAAAACTGAGAAAAATGCCTTTTTTTCTCCTATTACAGCAATCATAGCTGAGATTACTTCATTTTTTTCCAGCTTTAAGTTCATTTTTCAGCTTGAAGTTCATCTTTCTATGTCCTCATTTATAAGAGAAAAAAATAGATTACCATGACACTAGGATGCCACAATATTTAAGGTTTCAAAAGCATTAACTTAGATTAATAGGAATTCCAGTAGAACAGAAAACAATTTTTAACAATAGTGCTTGAAATCAGAAGGGGATCCTGATTAACTGCATTGTGTGCGGGATTTTGTTACTGAGGAGTTGCCACTCAGTTTGAGGCCTCCTGTTTATGCCTGACTTGCTGAGACACAACCCAGAGACAAAACACTTGGAAAAGCAGAGAAAGGGCTGCTCCTTCTTTCACATCTCCCAAATCTTCCTTCCTCCAAGACAGGCGCCACATGGCATGCAACCACTCATCCATACCCCACAAACATTCCCAGATGCACAGGCACCCAAAATGTATACAAGTACACCACACAGCTTCCATTCGAATATCAAATTGTCTTGGTTTGTTTTAGTGAGAATGAAGAGAACCAGCAAGTCAATAAATAAGCATGCACACACACACACACACACACACACACACAGGCTCACACATGTGCACACATGCATGCAAACATGCACACACACATCTATGTATACACTATGACTCAGCAGTGTTTGTGGCTTTAATGGAGGAAACCACAATCTGTGAGACTATTTGAAAAAAAAAAAGAAAGCAGTTGAATTGGAATGGGATTATTTTCCTTGGGAAGATGCCTAGCAGAGTGTTTGACAAATGATTGGCATCCTATGTACAGTTTCTCTTTGTATCATTCTCTCTAGGAAGCCTCATTTCTTTAATTCATGCAAATAAGAATCATACTTCTTACTTAGAATAAGAGATGGTCTATAAGAGGCCACCCAAAATTTCAGAGTAACAAGCTAAAATTGAGAATCTCCTAACCCTCAACAACAAATAAATAAAACAGACCTTAAAAAAAAAATCCATCCATTTTGCTTGTCTGTTGAATGTTAGCAAAATTTTATGGGCTAAATAAAATTTGATTTTATTTTTTATTTTCAAAGCAATAGCACTCAATATTCATGAGGGTTCAGGAAATTTTCTAGAAAATTATTCAGTCTCATAGAACATTAGTGGAAGGCAAGTGCTACAGCTTTTCCAAAAAGCAGTTTGGGGATATGCTCGAAAGGCACCCAAAGTATGCTTCTCCTTGATCTGTAAAATTCCATTGCTCAAAATTTATACTAAAATACTCCAGTCAGCTCTATACAAAGATTAGTATTCAAAAATATTTACTATGGAATTATTCACAGTGATTTCAAAAATAAGAAAAACTATATATTCATGCAAATAGGGCAAAGAATGTATATAAAGACCTGAGTTTCCTGCCTCATTGAACTCCAGTTTTTCCCCAGGACCCTTAACTCCCTTCATTTTTTAAATTTTTAATAAAAAATGAGAATATATATATATATAAAATAATTGTTGGATATAACAACAAGGACTATTTGAGGTTCATCTTTATGATGAAATACTCCCCAGTCAAAGATGGCATTATGGATATTTTATTTAATAAAAAGAATGTTATGGTATATAGTTAAGCAGGGACAGTCATTTATAAAATAGCATATTTCACATGATTTGTTTTGTCAAAAAATAATATGCATAATATTTTTATAACGTCCAGAATGTAATTCCTTTATAGTAAGATTCAGGACATTTTTTCTTTCTCTTCTTGCATAGGTATACATTCCAAATCTCCTCTGATAAATTTATAAAATTTTATTATGAAAATATTACTAAAGAAAAAATACAAATAAGCACAATAACAACTGATGAAGTCAATGAGAGCCAGTGCAAGTGCTGCATGGGGAAATGCCAGTGATGGAAAAAACACTAGGGGAAGACGTCGCCTTAGATTTTTGGAATAAAGCCAACAGAGTCCTCTAGTTACAATTACGGCCAAATTTTAAGAGCACCCTATTCTTTTCAATCTCTCTTCCTTCGTAGACTGCAGCTGTCTTCAAGCAACCTATGAGTAATTAAAATGTGGCCCATGGACAAGCTTTCATATTTTGATAAATATACATTGATAAAGGCAGACAGAGAAATGAATATGTGTTTCTTGTGAAAATAATCCTCTCCAAATACGCTGTACTGCTTCCTTATAACTCTGCGTTTGTGGTAGATTGCTAATATACTTTTGATTAAGAACAATATTTGTATCATATATCATCCACTTAAAAGAAAAAAAAAAAGGAACTGGCCCCAGAAGGCAAACCTATGTAGAAATCTTGGCCTTAGTTCCCTGTGAATTAGACGTCCTGTTCTCCAGCACTGGGCAGGAGCCAGCTGTGCTGCAGAAGTGGAATCAAGCGCAGTGATTTCTAACACATTAGGAATCCCGACACCTCCGAATGAGTTGTTATTACAGCCTATGCATTGCCTGTGAAATCTGTCTCCAAATTATGAAGATAAAGACGTCTTTGGTATAATGGCTAAGTTAAGCTTGAACCAACATGTCCTAAGTGTGTAGGTTTCCTGAGGGCTAGGGAGGTTCAGGTGCTGAGAATGGTGAGCAAAGAGCATCTTCTTAAAAATGCAGTGAGATATTTCAACAGAAATTTCAGCCATAGCCTGAGACCATAAATACCAGCTTCCAAAGTGATAGGTCAGAACGGATTAAACATTTTCAAAATGTTTGCTAAAAATTGGAAGCAAGACTATTTAATACTTCACCTAGATTGTGAACATAAAAGGACCTAGACTGTTTCTGAATCTGACCACCATAGATTTGGCAAATAAAATACAGAACATCCAATTCACTTTGAATTTCATATAAAGAAGGTTTTTGTTTTAGTATCAATATGTCTCAAATATTGCATAGGACACACTTATATTAACTTTTTTCTTGCTTATCTGAAATTGAAAATTAATGACATATTTCCCCAACCCTAAGACTGGCAACCCTTTATCACCACCTCCTGGAGAAAGAGACTTGAAAAACCCAATGCATATAGCTGAAATGTGAGTCCGGGTAGCGTAAATATGTGTCTCTGCTGTTTGGAGCCACAGTGTCTCGGCTGGCTTCTCTGATGGCGGAATAGGGGAGTGGCTAATGCCAGGTGGGCACAGACTTGTATCCCAGAGTTTGTCAGGAGAATTAATGCTTGCATTTCCTGTTGTGCAGATGTTATGCACACAGGATAAAGGTCTAGGCTTGCCTTAGATACATCACTGAGGGTCACCAGGAAAGAAGAGAACTTCAGCAGAAAGTGGTCAGAAGCAGCGAGAAACTCACAAGTGACCAACTGACACAAGAAAGTATTAAACCCATCAAGAGGGAACAATTGGTGAGAGAGGTTCAGAGGGATGTGAGTGTGTATGTGGGTTTGTGTGTGTGTGCATGAGAGAGAGAGAGAGAGAGAGAGAGTAAGAGAGAGAGAGAGAGAGAGGATGATCTCAGAATATTTTAAATATATGCCAAGATCAGAGAGTACAGAGTTGGGTGACCATGTCAGTAACAGTCAGGTAAGAAGTCACCTGTAAAACTAGCCAGGTGTGGTGGTGTCCACCCATATTCCCAACTACTCAGGAAGCTGAAGAGTATCCCTTGACCCCAGGAGGTAGAAGAGGCAGTGAGTCACGACTGCACCAGTGCACATCGCCTGGGTGACAGAACGAGATCCTGGCTCAAAAAAAAAAACACCTGTTTTTCTGTCGGTCTTAACTCTTTTCCTTGCTGTGACTCCAATCCTGTCAGCCTTATAACCATTCTGAGCAAGAGGGAGGAGGAAGTGCAGAGAATCTTGTAGGATGAGAAGAAAGTCAGCAAATCTCCTGTCCATCTGGTCACTGGCCAGCAGGAAGTAAGACAGAGCTAGAAGAGGAGAGCAATTCTGAAGAAAGAATATTTTCTCATGATTAATGGGACTGGACATTTAAATGATTAAATTGAGGCAGTGCTTTTGTGACTCTAGTGGTTGCAGAAACCAACAGTGATAAGCAAAATCATGGATGAACTACAGATCTACTACGCAGAGTGGATTTAAAGGTAAATGGGAGACAAAGACTCAGCTGCCCCATCACTGCACCCACAGGCCTTGCTTGTTGAAGGCCAACACTATATTTATTTTTATTAAAGTTCATGTATATCATAAGAAAAGTATGATTATTTGGGGATTATATTTTGTTCTTACTATTTTTAACTTAAGGTTTTAACTACAGTAGCCTTGATTTCTTGACATTTCCTGGATTTGGATGACACAGGTAACACACAAAAGGAAAAAATGGCCACGTGGTAACATACAAAAGAAAAAATGGCCATGTGCTTCTCAAATGGTAAGACTGAGGTCTTTGCTGTTGGTTGTAACATTCATTGCCAGAACAGATTTCATTTTACTTCAGAAAGGATTCCCACTATAGTCTACACCCAGGAAGTTGAGGAGAAAGGAACCGAATGTTCTTCAGCCTCATGTAGTGTACGCTTTATCTTGGTTTATCCTCACAATAACCCATTGAGTTAGCTATTATTCCCAATGGACAGATGCAGAACTGAGCCTGGAGTAGCTTACCTGGCCAGATTCGAGGTCAGAGTGACCTCTGAAGGCTCTGTCCACCAGTTTTGCCACTAACTGCTGCAAGAACAGACCACCATAGCCTGAGCATCATTGTCCCTGACCAGCGGGAGAGACTCCACCCATGCGTCTCCATCAGGTGTCCTAGGAGGACTGACCCTCAGAGGCTGCTACTGCCTGAAACCCCTCTCTGGCTCCCTCAGTCCACGTGTTTATTGCACCCACTCCACCTCAGCCCACAAAGGAGCCCATAAATGGGGTGCAGTTAGTCTGAGTTCTGAACTCTGAAACTTAAGAAGGCAGAGTGGCAGCAGGACAGCAGCCCAGGACTGACTAGGTAGACCCCGCTTACCTACAACCAAGGGTGTGTGGGAGTGGACAAGGCCCAAGTGCTGTGCTGCCACAGATTCCACGTCTGAGAATGAGGTAGTTGGACTCTATGCTCTCAAAGTCTCTCTCTGGCAGAAAACCCACAACTTTTCCTCTCCATACAAAATTGGAAAGATCAACTTACATTTCAGCAGAAATAACACAAAACCCAGCATCTTTGACCAGTGACCTTTCTGGTAGGGGTCAGGCCAAGAGCAAGATTTTTCTAGACTCCCTCCTCAGGGCTGCTTAGTAGTCAAGTGAGACCTACGACACTTTAATTCCTTTTAACTTTTTTTTTTTAGATTGAGAAATGCCAAAATATATTTATAAAAATTATAACCAATATTAGTAGTTTACATTAAAAAATTAAGTAAAATGATAACCATTCTCATGAACCTTATCAATATATCTGTGACTATAGGTATCATCTTATATGGAAATGACCTCACAAGTCTAAAGTTAAGGCCCCATCTGTCTGTTAACTCAACTCTGACATATTCTAAAGACCCACGTCTATTGAATAAATAAATAAATGAATAATAACAGATATCACTGGCAGCCAGTGGGGCTCCCTGCTACCTTGGCCAACAAGTTCCAGGTCCTGAAGCTGACAATGAGGAAAGGGATGATAGTGGTTCATGAATTTATTTCAGAGGTTTCAACTCCAGAATATATGATTTGCTATAAGAAACTGCTGGATGACTGCCAGCATTTTTATTTTGAAAAGTGTTTCAACTCCAGAATATATGATTTGGGATAAGAAACTTCCAGTATTGGTGGTGGTGGTGGTGGTGGCAGTAACAGAAGGAGAAGGAGGAGGAGGAATGGTGGTAGTAACAGCAATGAGAAAATATAAGTCTTGCAAGACAAGACTCCCCTGCACCTGTCTTGTGATGGGTCTTGCTCCTGAGGTTCTAACATACACTAAAATATTGAAGTCTATTTCACCACTTCTCAAAATGAAAATGCCAGCAGTCACCCAGAAGTTTCTTATCTCAAATCATATATTTGGCAGTTGAAAGATCTGAATTGTCCATGGACTAGTCTCTTCCTATCATGAGCCATAATTTGTTGTAGAGAACCATCAAAGGTATGGCCTCTGGTTTTTATTCCCTCATGAGGAATAATTATTTCTGAAATCATTGTGAAATTAAAGTAATGGGTCACAAGAAATATATCAAAGTAAACTCTGAGAACTGCAGGGAGGTAAAAGTAATAGTAAGAATTATAAGAACAGCTGTACGGGTGATGGGTGCAGCAAACCACCATGGCACATGTATACCTATGTAACAAACCTGCACGCTCTGCACATGTACCCCAGAACTTATAGATATATACACATATGAACAGCTGTACTGATTGATGTTACTAGTGGCCAGTGAGCATGTGTGAAAGTTAACCACACGGACTTTGGAATCAGACAGACTGAACTTAATTCTTACCTGGGAGTTACATGTAAATACTTCCATTTCACTAATGTCCTTTTGTCAATCAGAGAGTTTTGTCAGGGTTAAAGATAATCTGGCATGGCATCTGGTATCTTGAAAATATCCAACAAATACTAGTTATTGCTATTCTCACCATTGACAGCATTGGTGGTGGTGGTAACAGTAGCAATAGAAAGAGGAGGAGGAGGAGGAAGAGGAGGAGTAGTGGTGGTAGTAATAGTGACGAGAAAACATAAGAAAATCAATGACAGGGCATTTGTCTTCTATTAGCTCCTGCCTGAGTAAGCATGCAAGAGTCCCACACAAAATAATTAAGAGTAAAAGAGAGAACACAGAAGGAATCGAAGAGGTTGAAGACATTTTAAGAGCGATGACAAAGCCTTAAGAGTGAGTAGGAATTGGTTGAGCACAAAAGAGATGGGAAGTATGGTGAGCATCAGATATTCCTAGCACAAGGAGATTTTGGAAGGCTGGAAGGAGCCCAGGGTGTCTGGTTGAAACAGCACCATGGAAAATAAATTCATGAACCAAAATCACCCTTTTCCTCAGTGCCAGCTTCAGAACCAGGAATTTGGTGGCCCAGGCAGCAGGGAACCCCACTGGCTACCAGTGATATCTGTTATTATTTATTTGTTCATTCAATAGATGTGGGTCTCTAGAATGTGCCAGGCCCTGCAATGATGTAACCAGGTAGTGAAAAAAGGCCTCCTGCATTTGCTCCAACACCAGCACTAGCTCAGCATCCATGGAGTTCCTATAAGCTACCCTTGCCTCGAATTTCTCCAATACCCCAGCCATCTCCAGTCTTTTGGGGCCTCCTCTTGATGTAATATTGTCTCAAGCTCTCTACAGCAGTGTTATGGGTTAGATTGTACCTTCCTCAAAAAGATGTGTTGGAATCATAGCTCTTAGCACCCCTTATTTGGAGACACGGCCTTAGTAGATGTAACGAAGTCAAAATGAAGTCGTTAGGATGGCTTCCAATCCAATATAACTGTTGCCCTTATAAGGGAAATTTGGACAGAGACACACAGAGAAGAAACAATACGAAAACACACAGTGTGAACACAGCCCTCTACAAGCCAAGGAGAGACACCTGGAACAGACCTCACAGCCCTCAGACCAAACCAACTGCTCATAGCCTTGGACTTCGGGCCTCCAGAGCTATGCAACACATTTTTGTTGTCCAAGCCACCAGTTTGTGGTACTTTGTAACAGTAGCCCTAGAAAGTTAACACAAATTGGAATTATGATCTAAAAGACTTATTAAAATATGTCTGTTTTTAATTTTACTTTTAAAAAGCCATCAGAGCTGTGACATTGATGCAACCGCCCTTGGATTTACCCTGTAAGTCCTCTGTGGTTCCCTGCCCAGAATATTCTTTGGGCTTTTGACTTCTCCGTGATCTTCTCTTCTTCAAAGCTCAAGTCAGACATGGGACGGCCTGACAGACCTCCCTGGCACCCCACATCCCATAAGAAAATTCCTTTTTCTGCTGTTCTCTGCAGAACTTGTGCTAAGCTTCTCTGTTACATTTTTTTTGTTTATAAATCTTCTTTGTCCACCAGATTAAGGATTTAGTGAGATCATAGTGTCTTCATTGACTCTGCTCCCCAACAGAGGAGATAATACATAGTGGGCACTGAAGATGTTATAACAGCACACCTGTAAGTGGATCATTAGAGACTGCCATCACTGTGAGCCAACTGTGACCTCCAGATGTAGATAAATTATAAAAGAATTATTAGGGCTGGACAAAGAAACACAAACTCTGTCAACAAACCCTTGGACAACAGATCTAGAAAGACACCATCTATCCCTTAACGGGGTGGATAGAGAGTACATAAAAATATGTGCTTCCTGACTTTGTGTTTAAAGTGATATTGTATTAGCAGTTCCAGTCAGAGTTGTTTCCAACTTAGTCAGAAGGACTCAGAAGTAAATAGAGTCTAGATAATTCAGTGGTTATCCCTTTCCTGTGTGCTCATGGTGGCCTCTAGAGTCGATTCTTCTTCTGAGTCCATCACCACTACTGCTATTCCCACACCAATCAAAATCTAAAATGTAGTAAAAGAATTGCTCTCTAGGGAGAGAGGTTTGACCAAATAAAAATGGGCTAGAGAAGAACAGAGAAAGAAAGAGAATGTTAACTTTATCTATTCAGAATGACAGATAACCAGGCAGTTGTGGTAGAGGAACTTGCGGCTCAATGTCACAGAGCTAAGATAGACCCTGGTCTTTTCATTAACCATGGGTTTAAGGTGACCTCCCAACCCATCATGCTCTTCTGTATTTCTCTTTCCTAGAGTGCAGGTGGATCCTATGACTTGCTTCTAACCAACATGGCATAGGCGAAAAAAATATGTCATTCCTCTTATTAACTTATCAGATTGTGTGTGTATGGCAGGGGGCAGTGGGGGGCACTCTGAAAAGAATAGAGTGAGAGAGAAAGATGCTTCTGGTGACCTCAAAGAAGCAAAGAGCCATGTTTTGAACTATGGAGATGGCCACATGGCAAGAAACCACAGGGTAGTAGGTAGAGATGAGGAGGCAGGCTCTTGGACCAAAGGGCAGTTTTAAGCCTCTAGTCAGTAAAAAGGCAGGGATTGCAGCCAAAAAAGAAATAGACTCTGCAGCCAAACTGGACGAGCTTGGAAATGGATTCCTTCCTAGCCATGCTTCCAGATGAGACTGGAGCCCAGACATCACCTTGATTGCAACCTTCTGAGACACTGAACAGAGGGCATAGCTAAGCTGTGCCCAGATTAGATGGTAATTGTGAGATAGTAAATGTGCATTGTTTTGAGTCACTAATTCGGTGGTAAATTGTTATGCAGAAATAGAAACTAATTTGTCATAGCACATGTCAACTCATTCTGGAGCTATAGATCTGAGAAGGAGAATGATTGGCACCCAAATTGCTAAGAGTGGGATCAACTACAATCACAATCTTTTACAAAGTATAGTACTAAGAACCTAAAAATCTTTCTTCATTCTCCACTAGAAACCAAAACAAAACACAAAATCCTTATCAGTTCTAAAGGAAATGATTCACAACAAAGAAAAGAAACTAGAGAAAAAAAAAACAACACAGAGCTCTGAAAATATTTTGCTGTAACATCAGGAAAATAAATTTCAATCAACTTGGCAATCCTAAATATAATTTAAAAACAAAGTGGCCTCTATAAAGTCAGATTTGCGCAGTCATGGGAGATAGAAAATAAGAAAGATTGCAGGAAGAGTAAGCATGCAAAAACATACGTAACATCCACATCAGAGGCAGAAAAGAGAAGGACTAAGCCTTTCATTTAGCACTTATTTATTATCTTCTCTGTAATCGATGCCAGGAAAACACAAAGAATAAAGCTGAGAAGGTTCTTGAACTCATGAATCCCACTTCCTAATGTGGGGATAGACAATAAGCAATTATACAAGTAAATAAATGAAGTAATGATAATAGTGATTACTTTTTTAAATGCTCCTGTGATAGAAAATGAAGGGGAAGAGCTACATTCAACAGGATATTAGAGGAGGATATATTTAAAAGTGAATACCTTTACCTTACAAGGAGCCAGTCCTGCAAAGAGCCTAGTGAAGAGCATGATAGGCAGACGGAACAAGGGCAAATGTCCTGTTGCAGAAAGGAGACTGAGATGGTTAGGAACTGAGCACAGCCTTGTTTCTGATCAATTTTAGAGTGGCACTGAGAAGAATGTATATTCTGTTGTTTTAGGGTGAAGAGTTCTATAGGTATCTATCAGGTCCACTTGATCCAGAGCTGAGTTCAAGTCATGAATATCTTTGTTAATTTTCTGTTTCAATGCTCTGTCTAATATTGACAGTGGGTGTTAAAGTCTCCCACTATTATTGTGTAGGAGACTAAGAGAAAAGCAAATCTGAGCCACAATGAGATACCATCTCATGCCAGTTAGAATCATGATTATTAAAAAGTCAAGAGCTGGTGAGGCTGTGGAGAAACAGAAATACTTTTACACAGTTGGTGGGAATGTAAATTAGTTCACCCATTGTGGAAGACAGTGTGATGATTACTGAAAGACCTAGAACCAGAAATACCATTTGACCCAGCAATCTTATTACTGAGTATATACCCAAAGGAATATAAATCATTTTATTATAAAGATACAAAAACATGGAATCAACCCAAAAGCCCATCAATGATAGACTGACTAAAGAAAACATGGTACATATACACCATGGAAACTATGCAGCAATAAGAAGGAATGAGATCATGTCAATTGCAGGAACATGGATGGAGCTGGAAGCCATTATCTTCAGCAAACTAACAGAGGAACAGAAAACCAAAAGCACTGCATGTTCTCACTTATAAGTGGGAACTGAACAACGAAAACACATGGAGACACAGAGGGAAACAACACACACTGAGGCCTATGGAAGGAATAGGGGGAGGGAGAGCATCAGGATAAACAGCTGATGCCTATGGGGCTTAATATTTAGGTGATGGGTTGATAGGTGCAGCAAACCTCCATGGCACATGGCACCATGTTGCATGGTTTACCTATGCAACAAACCTGCACATCCTGTACATGTCCCAGAACTTTAAATCAAATTAAATAAAAAAATACTTTTAATTATATAAAGTATATTCCCCAATCAAATAGAATAAATTAGAAATCAGTAACAAAGAGAATGCTAGAAATTCTCAAATATGTGGATATTAAATAACACATGCCTAAATAACCAATTGATTACACAGAAAATCTCAAAGAAAACTGGAAGATAATTTTAGATGAATAAAATGAATACACGACCCACCAACACTTATGAGTACAGCTAGAGCACTGTTTAGAAAGAAAGACCAATATTTTTTTTAAAAAAGAAATATCTCAAATGAATAACCTAAAATTCTACCTTAAGAAATTGAGCAGGGGCAGGGAAGTGGAGAGCAAACTAAACCCAAAACAAACAGAAGAAAAAAATAATTAAGATTAGAATGGAGAGAAATGAAAGAGAAGATAGATAAACACTATATAAACACTCATATAAAGTCAATGATCACAAAAAATCAGTTCTTCTGAAAGAACACTATTAATAAATATTTAGCTAGATCGATCAAAAAACAACAAAAGACTGAAATTGCTAAAATCTAGAATAAGAGGGGGCATAACTACCAACCTTACCAAAATAGGAGGAATTATAAGGAAATAATATGAACAACCACATATCAACAGATTAGATAACCTAGATGAAGTGTCAAAGTGCCACCAACTGCTATCACTGACTCAAGAAAAAGAAATATAAATTTATATATAACAAGTTAAATATCAAGTTAGTAATTAAAAAAATTTTCAGAAAGTAAAAGCCTAGAAGAATCAGATGGGTTCACTAGTGAATTTAAAGAAACCTTTGATAAGAATTTATACCAATTCTTCACAGACTTACACAGTAAATAGAAGAGGAGGGAATACTTTCTAATCTATTCTGTGAGACTGATGTTGAACTGGTGCTAAAACCAGACAAAGACAACAGAAGACCAATATCCTTTGTGAATACAGACGCAAAAATACTCAGCAAATTTCTAGCAAATGAAATTCAACAATGTAAGAAAGGATTATACCCTATAACCAAGCAAGATATCTAAGGAATGCAGAGTATTGTTTATCTTGATAATTATTCCATATGTGCTTGAAAAGAATGTGTATTTTGCTGTTCTGAGTGGAGTGTTCTATAAATACGAATGAGTTCTATTTGGTTGATTGTGCTACTTAGATATTCTATATTATTACTGATGCACTATGTACTTGTTCTGTAAACTATTGAGGGAGGGTACTGAAATCTCTGACCATTGGTATAAACTTGTTTATTTGTCTTTGGACTTATATCAACATTTTTTCATGTATTTTAATGATCTCTTACTAGGTACATACTCACTTAGGAATGTTCTGTCATGCTGATGATTTCATAGCTTTACATGATGAAATGACATTTTATGTATGACAATCCCAATTAAACATTCAGGAAACCTTTTTAAAAGCTGACAAGCTGATTCCAAAATGTTTATAAAAATGCAACATAGAATATTCAAAACAACTCTGAAAAAGAATAAAGTTGGACTAACATTACCTGATTTAAGATCTTAGTATGAAGTTACAGTAATGAAGATACTATGGTATTGGTATTAGGATAGGCAAGTCAGGCATGGTATAGAATATTCAAAAATATATACAAACACATATAACCAACTAATATTTTTAACAAATGTATAAAGACAATTAATCAGAAATAGGATAGGCTTTTCAAAAAATTGTGCTAGCACAATTGAATGTCCTTGTGCAAATAAATAAATAAATTTTGATCTATCTTGTACCTTGTATTATTAACTCGTAATAGACCATAGAAATTAAACTTAACCATAAAATGCTTAGGAAAAGATAACCACACAATAATAGTGGAAGACTTCAACACCTCCACTGACAGAAATACACAGATCATTGAGGTGGAAAAAAATAATAAAGATATTCAGGACATGAATTTTACACTTGAGCAATAAACTTAATAGACATATACAGAATGCTCCACCCAAAGACAACAAAATATACATTGTTCTTGTTTATACACAGCACATACTCTAAAACTGACCACATAATCAGCCATAAAACAGTCTTCAGCAAATTAAAGAAAAGTATTAGCAACCACAGTCATAGACCACAGCATGATAAAAACAGAAATCATACAATTACATGGAAAGTAAGCAACCTGCTTTTGAATGACTTTTGGCTAAACAATAAGATTAAGACAGAAATCAAGAAGTTATTTCAAACTAATGAGAACAAAAATACCAGAGTCTGTAGGATACAGCTAAAGCAGTGTCAAGAGGGAATTTTATAGCACTAAATGCCCACATCAAAAAGTATGAAAGGTCTGAAATTAACAACCTAACATCACATATAGAGGAACTAGAGAAACAGGCACAAACCAACTTGAAAGCTAGCAGAAGACAAGAAATTGCCAAAATCAGAGCTGAATTGAAGGAAATAGAACATGAAAAACCATACACAAGATCAATGAATCCAGCAGTAGATTTTTTAAAACAATAAGTAAGGTTGATTGATCACTAGATAGACTAGTAAAGAAAAATAGACAATTCAAAAACACACAATAAGAAATGACAAAGGGGACATTACCACTGACCCCACAGGAATACACAAATGCATGTGTGCGCACGCACACACAAACAGACACACACAAAACCCTCTCATTAGCTAGAAAAACTAGACAAAATTGATGCATTCCTGGAAACATAACAACTTCCCAAGATAGAACCAGGAAGAAACTGAATCTCTAAACAGACCAATAAGGAGTTCCAAAATTGAATCAATAGTAAAAAGCTTACCAACCAGAAAAAGCCCAGGACTAGACTGATTCAGAGCCCAATTCTACCAGATGTACAAAGAAGAGTGGATATCATTCCTACTGAAAATAGTCCCAAAAAATAAAGAAGAGGGATTCCTCCCTAACTTGTTATATGAGGCCAGCATCTTCCTAATACCAAAACATGGCAGAGTCACAGCAGGAAACAGAAAACTTCAAGCCAATATTCCGGATGAACATAAATGCAAACATCTTCCACAAAATACTAGCAAACCAAATCCAGCAGCAGATCAAACAGCTAATCCACCATGATCAAGTAAGCTTTATCCCTGGGATGCAAGATTGGCTCAACATATGCAAGTCAGTCAATGTGATTCATCACATAAACAGAACTGAAATGAAAAACCACATAATCATCTCAATAGATGCAGAAAAGGCTTCCAATAAAATTGAACATCATTTCTGTCCACCAACAACATCCAAGCTGAGAGTCAATCAAGAATGCACTCTCATTTACAATAACCACAAAAAGAATAAAATATCTAGGAGTACATCTAGCTAGGAAGGTGAAAGATCTTTGCAATGACAATTACAAAACACTGCTCAAAGAAATCAGAGATGACACAAACAAAGGGTTAAACATTCCATGCTCATAAATAGAAAAAACCAAAATTGTTATAATTGCCATACTGTCCAAAGCAATTTACAGATTCAATGCTATTTCTCTCAAACTACCAATGACATTCTTCATGGAATTAGAAAAAACTGTTTTAAAATTTATATGGAACCAAAAAAAAGCCCAAATAGCTAAAGCAATCCTATGCAAAAAGAACAAAGTCAGAGGCATCACAATATCCAACTTACAATTATACTACAAGGCTACAGTAACCAAACAGCATGGTACTACTTCAAAAACAGATCAATGGAACAGAACTGAAAGCCCTGGGAATAACACCACACACCAGCAATCATCTGATCTTAGACAACAATGTCAACAAAAACAAGCAGTGGGGAAAGGGTGCTGGGATAACTGGCTAGCCATTTGAAGAAGATTGAAACTAGATTCCTTCCTTACATCATATACAAAAATCAACTCAAGGTGGATTAAAGACTTAAATGTAAAACCTAAAACTATGAAAATCCTGAAAGATAATCTAGGAAATATCATTCTGGACATAGGCCCTGGCAATGATTTCATGACAAAGACACCAAAAGCAACTGCAACGAAAACAAAAATTGACAAATGAGATCTAATTAACCTAAAGGGCTTCTGCACAGCAAAATATAAAGCATCGACAGAGTGAATAGACAACCTACAGAATGGGAGAAAATATCTGCAAACTATGCATCTGAAAAAGGTCTTATATCCAGCACCTATAAGGAGCGTAAACTAATTGGAAGCAAAAAACAACCACATTGAAAAGTGGGCAATTATGAACAGACACTTTCAAAAGAGGACATACGCATGGCCAAGAAACATACAAAATGTTAAACATCATTCATAATAAGATAAATGCAAATCAAAACCATAATGGTATCCCATTTCACATGAGTTATAATGATCATTATTTAAAAGCCAAAAAATAACAGATGCTGGTGAGGTTGCAGAGAAAAGGGAATGCTTATAGACTGCTGGTGGGAATGTAAATTAATTCAGGCACTGTGGAAAGCACTGTGATGATTCCTCAAAGAACTAAAAACAGAATTATCATTCAAGCCATCACACTGGTTATATACCCAAACATGCATGCAAATGTTCACTGAAGCACTATTGACAATAGCAAGGTCATGGAATCAACCTCAATCTCCATCAGTGGTCGACTGAAAAAAAAAATGTCATACATATAAGCCATGGAGACACTATGCAGCCATAGAAAAGAACATGATGATATTCTTTGCAGCAACATGGATAAAGTTGGAAGTCATTATCTTAAGTTAATAACACAAGAACAGAAAACCAAATATTGCATAGTCTCACTTATAAGTGGGAGCTAAACACTGAGTACATATGGACACAAAGAAGGGAACAACAGCCACCAAGGTCTACTTGAGGGTGAAGTGTAGGAGGAGGGTGAAGATCAAAAGGCCACCTATCAGGTACTATGCTTATTACCTGGGTGGTGAAATAATCTGTACATCAAATCCCTATGACATGCGATTCAGCTATGTAACAAACCTGAACATGTACCCCTGAACCTAATATAAAATTTTTAAATGCCTAGAAAAAAAACAGGAAAAAGTCTTTGTGGTTTTAGATTGAGCAAAGATTTCGTTGACATGACACTCAAAAATAATCCATAGAACAAATTTTTCATATTTTTAACTTCATCAAAATTAATAGTGCACTCTCTTTGAAAGCTGCAGTTGAGAAAATGAAAAGGCAAGCCACATATAAGGAGAATATATCTGTAAATCACATATCTGATAAAGGTTTTAAAACAGAATACATAAAGACCTTTCAAAACGTGATAATAAGGAAACTACTAAAATTTTCATAAGAATACAGATGACGGATAAGACAAAAATAGTTTCCTAACATGAGTAGTCATTAGATAAATGCTAATTAGAACTACAGTAAGAAACCACTTACACACCTGTTACACCAGACCTTCCATGTAAAAGACTGGCCCTTCAAGTGTTGGCAGGAGACAGGCATGAGGCAGAGGATGAGAACTCTCATATAATTCTGGTGAGAAATGGAAAATAGTAGAATCACTTTGGAAAAACAGTGTGGCAGTTTCTTAAAATGTTAAGCAACAATCTATCATATGATCCATTAATTCTATTCTTTGGTACTTCCCTGAGATAAACTAAAGTTTATACAAAGACTTGTAGTAATATCCAAACCTGGAAACAACTCAAATGTCCATCAACAGATAAATAAACAAACTTTGGTACCTCCACAAAATAGACTACTTACTCACTACTACAAAGGAATGAACAATTGAGAGACATAATATCAATGAATAAAAATTAAATATGCTGAGTAAGTGAGGCAAAGCAAAGAACTATGCCATTTATATAAAGTTCTAGAGAATATAAAGTAATGTATATTAATAGAAAGTATATTAATATAGAGTTCTAGAGAATAGAAAATAATTTATATTAACAGAAAATAAATTAGTGTTTGCATGGGGGATGGAAGTTGGAGAAAGGCAAGAAGGAAGGGATTACAAGGAAGTATGAGCAGTCTTTTTGGGAGTGATGAATATGTGTATTATCTGCATTGTGCTGAGGGTTTCACAAGTGTACATGTAGGTCAAAGCTTAACAAAGTCATACACTTTAAATATGTGCTATTTATTGTATGTCTACTGCTCCTTAATAATCCTGCCTAAATAGCTCAAGAATTGCCGGGCGCAGTGGCTCACACCTGTAATACCAGCACTTTGGGAGGCCAAAGCAGGTGGATTACCTGAGGTCAAGAGTTCAAGACCAGCCTGGCTAACATGGTGAAACCCCATCTCTACTAAAAATTCAAAAATTAGCCAGCATAGTGGCTCATGCCTGTAATCCCAGCTACTCAGGATGCTGAGGAAAGAGAATCACTTGAACCCAGGAGGTGGAGGTGGCAGTTAGCAGAGATTGCACTACTGCACTCCAGCCTGGGCAACATGGTGAGACTCAGTCTCAAATAAAAAAAAAAGAGAGCGATAAAATTAATATATAAAATAATTATTACATTTTATAATTATTTCAGTTATGTGACATTTCATAACATGACATGATATGTTAAAGTTATGGATAGGATATAAACAGATCAAATAAAAATTCAAAGCAAATAAGCTGAAATTGTAATGTAACATTGTAGGTAAATTATTTCCTTATTTTCAATTTTTAAAGAATATAGGCTGGGCACGGTTGCTTGTGCCTGCAATCCCAGCACTTTGGGAGGCAGAAGGCAGAGGCAGGAGTATCACCTGAGGTCAGGAGTTCGAGACCAGCATAATCAACATGGAGAAACCTCGTCTCTTCTAAAAATATAAAATTAGCCAGGCATGGTGGTGCATGCCTGTAATCCCGGCGACTTGGGAGGCTGAGGCAGGAGAATCACTTGAACCTGGAGGCAGAGATTGTGGTGAGCCTAGATCTCACCGTTGCACTCCAGCCTGGGCAACAAGAGTGAAACTCCATCTCAAAAAAATGTTTATGTATAAATATATATATATATATATATATAAAAATTACCTACAATGAAAATCAATTGCTTTCCTAATACATAACAATTTTTTAAAATACTACTCACACCACAGATAATAAACTTGTGGGACTCTTGTTTTTAATCACAGAGCTGTTCACTACTAAAGAGGCCATGAAAAGTGAAGATATATTTTTTAAAAGATGCATAACATGTTTAGCCCATAATTGAGGGATATTTTGGTACCATATGTCTAATCCCCTGAACTTTAAGCCTTGAACTCTATCCTGACCCTGTAGGACATAACACATTTGCATACTTGTGGAGAAGCAACATAACTTGGTCCAGTGGGTCAGTTGGGGCTATTTTATAAATACTAATTTCCCCAAACTGGATATGATAATAGATGCATGAAAAGCCAGATGGTGGCAAAGTGGTGCAGCTGGGCAAAAAACTCAACTCTCTTCTCCCCTTCCCCTTCAATTCAGTGAAATGTTATATCTTAGAAAAAAATAGGAGCAAATTGGCTTTCACAGGAACTGAAGAACTGCAACTGGCTGGGTGCATATCTCTAGAGGCATCATTTTACCTTTCAGGGCTTCGGTTCTTCTGTAGGTCTGACACACCAACAGCTGCTTTGTGAAGATCAGATGGAGTTCTATGCCGAGGTACTGTGTATACTGTAGGGCCCAGTACAAAAGTGAGTTTACTCCATGCCCAATGTTCACTGGTAGGCCAGATCTGAGATTTAATTGTGATGGAGAGAATAGATTTTCAGAACAGAGAAAGCAAGCACAGACACAGTATTCCTACTTTAGAACAGAAAGGTTTATATTCCTGGCAAGCTTTTCTCTCTGTCTGGCCATCAGCACCTGTATCCTTCTTGCCTCTTGACCATGAGTTTTGTTTGTTCTCCTTGATGTGCTCCAATGACTCCAACAGGCTTAAGAAAATGACACTTCAGCATTACCAATAGAACTGATACTTGCTAAATAAGGAAATGTTATTAGAGAGCATGAGTTGTGTCCTCAAAAAAAAAAAAATGCTTCCAATGTTTATCAATCCTGTTTCTCCACACTTTGATTTTGGGGTGATATGGAAAAGAGATGTAAGTTAACAAATGACCCAAGCATGATAAATTCTTCTATTGCTGATAATAAGTGAACTGTGGTTTTACATAACCATCAGATGTTGTCTGTAGGGCTTCATTTACCAGTGACAGAGAAAGCTCCATTAATTTGTAAACCCTTTTTGTTGGTGATGAAAGCCTTAAAGCTGAGAATAAAATCAGTTGTCCGTAAAGAACCCACTTTCTGTTCTTACAGAATGTGGGCCACTCTGTTTCTCCATCACCAAAGCCCCCTGCCTCTCTTTCTCTAAGTCTGTAACTCATCCATAAATATTAATATGACTTGCACGTGGGATAGAAACTGAGATGAAATGGGCTTGTTTTTGCAACTTCTGAAATACATTCTTTAGGCAAATCACCCATTTCCAGGAAGCAAAACTACCTGGGCTTTGAACATTTCCCTTTGCTTTTCTCAAACAATTGCTATTCACAAAAGATTAACATTGAGCTACTTGTTTAGAGATATTTATAAACATCAAAACAGCTTCTAAGCAGGAATTTAAAAAAATCAGACTTCCAGAAATGAGCTGCTTTTTTCTCCGTGAACGTAAAAATATTGCCACATGTAACTCTAAAGAGTGAAAATATATTTTGGGGTATGCTATACATAGAGGAAGATGTCCTAAATTTTTTATTTTTCCTCCCAAGCTTCAGGCTACGTTTCCATGTACAGTCAGCACTGTAGATCTACGAGAGGAAATAATTTCAGTGCACATGTACATCGTGAGTCATAACAAGAGGTGAAGGGACTGTTTGTTTCAGACTTATCCTAAAACCATCCTCAGAGCAAGGGCATCTGTCTCAGTGTGCAATTAACAAAGTCCTTCGCAATCCTGTCTCCAATGGCCCAGGTGCAATGACTACATATCAAGGCTACACACAACACTGAGTTCATTGTTTCTTATTGTTTATGTGTATGCATGAAACCTTATATGTGGCAAAAGAAAGAATGGAAATTTGTTTTTAGCAGAAATATGAATAAGTCAATGATGCTTTAATTGGTCTCCTCCAAAGACCCTTAGATCAGAGGAAACAGCTGGCATGCTGGGAGATTGCTATATTGTATTTGTAGCCAATTTTCTTTTTCTTTTAATTGTACTTTAGATTCTGGGGTACATGTGCAGATCATGCAAGATTGTTGCATAGGTACATTCATGGCAAGGTGGTTTGCGGCCTCCATCCCCCCCATCACCTACACCTGACAGTTCTCCCCATATTATCCCACCCCAACCTCCCTCCCACTATCCCTCCTCTAGCCCCCGGCAACGGAACCCAGTGTGTGATGCTCCCGTCTCTGTGGCCACGTGTTCTAATTGTTCAACACCCGCCTAGGAGTGAGCAGTGTTTGATTTTCTGTTCTTGTGTCAGTTTGCTGAGAATGATGGTTTCCAGGGTCATCCATGTCCCTACAAAGGATACAAACTCATTTTTTTAATAGCTGCATAGTATTCCATGGTGTATAAGTGCCACATTTTCTTTGTCCAGTCTATCATTGATGGGCATTTGGGTTGGTTCCAGGTCTTTGCTATTGTAAACAGTGCCACAATGAACATGTGTGTGCATGTGTCTTTATAATAGAACGATTTATGGTCCTTTGGGTATATACCCAGTAATGGGATTGCTGGGTCAAACGGAATTTCTATTTCTAGATCCTTGAGGAATTTTTTGGGTAGCCTGACACTCAGGAAGTGCTTAAAAAATCTAAAGTCTTCATGTAGGACTGAGTAGTCCCTAATCCAGAGATCGATAACTGATAATCTACAAATCAGTTTTAAAACTCCAGTACAAAAATGTTTTTATTTCCAGTTCACTATTTATCCACCAACATCACTAAAAACTAAACAACATGTAGCCAACCCTGGGGTACAGCTCTAGGAGTTGTTCTTATGCTGGGATAAAGCAGAGAATTGCAGCCAGGAAGTCCCAAAAAGCAACTATCAGGCTCAAGTTACCGTTCTAATAACTTTCCAAATGGTTTCATCATAGGCTGATTATTTTGAAATAAATAGAACCTTTAATACTCTACTTTCAAATGCCTGAAAGAACAAGAGACCAAAGATTCATTGCTGAAAAACCCCACAATATATGGGAGAGGAGATTTTTAAATTCTGCTTCTCCTGTGGCCCTGTGACCATTTTGGCCTTTACTTCTGTGTTTGAGTCAATAACTTAGCTCATGGGGGCTGCTATAACAAAATACTGTAAGCTGGAGGGATTATAGACAAAAGAATTATATTCCTGTCAGTTCTGGAAGCTGGAAGTCTATAATCAAGGCATTGGCAGATTCAGTCTGCTGAGGACTTGCATCCTCATTCATAGACAGCTGTCTTCCCCCATATCCTCACACAGTGGAAGGGGCAAATGAGCCCTGTTAGGCCTCTGTTATTAGGGCACTAATCCCATTCATGAGAGCTCCACTCCCATGTCCCAATCACCTTCCAAGCCTCCACCTCCTAATATCGTCACTTTGGTGACAGATGTCAATATACAAATTTTGGAGAACACACACATTCAGAATATAAAAGTCAGGATCTCAATACACCATGCAATAGCACAGAAAAGCCATTTCCCCATATTTCCCAATTATTCTTTTCTCTGGAACCAGTCAATCAACATGCATTCATTCTATGTTTATGGAGCCTAACTGTGCTCAATGCCCATGCTAGGTTCTGGTGAGATGCAAAGACAAGGAAGTCTTGATTCTTGCCAGTATATAAGCCAACTAAGAAGGAAAAATTATTGCTTGCTATATGGCGATTCTTAAAAAAAAAGAAATGGTATATTTTTATGGATGGGGTACAATGCTTAGGATCGTATGAGATGCTGTGCATATCACACAAGGTTAACTTGATTTATGGTAGCAAATGACTCAGCATATGAAGTTTACTAAGTTAGGCAAGGTTTTATAATAATGGCTGATGGTACTGGTTGTTTTCTCCATTCACATAGTAAGTGAAGATCTCCATCCCACAGAGATCCAACTTCCACCTAAGAAAAACTAAACATCTCTGTAGGCCAGGAGCAGTAGCTCATACCTGTAATCCCAGCACTTTGTGAGGCCAAGGCAGGTGGATCCCCTGAGGTCAGGAGTTGAGACCAGCATGGACAACAGGGCGAAACCCTGTCTCTACTAAAAATACAAAAATTAGCCAGGTCTGGTGGCTCACGCATGCAGTCCCAGCTATTCTGGAGGCTGAAGCAGGAGAATCACTTGAACCTGGGAGGTAGAGGCTGCAGTGAACAGAGATCTCGCCATTGCATACCAGCATGGGTGTCAGAGAGAGACTCCATCTCAAAAATAAATAAATAAAATAATAAATATCTCTGGAGCACCAACATGAAGAAAAAGCTTAAATGCAAAAAGTATAAACTGATTTCACTTTTTCATTGAGGTTTGCTTTGACCCAACTATGTTCACTTGTTTTAAATATCAATAACTAAGCAATCTGTCAAGTGCATTTTGTGATACACTCCTACTTCTATTCATCTGATGTATAAAATGATGTTATTTGTGAAGAAACGATAAACCCGGAAACATAAATTTTAAAATTAAATTAATATTAGGGGGATGTTAGTGTGATGGTCACTGAAGAATCACCTTGGAAAGGAGATTCTGCAAATGAAATTCTCAGATGAATGATCTGAAGTAGAAACTCTATAAAAATGCCACTCTTTCTTGCAGTTCTGAACTAAATGACTTTTCCAGAAGATTGGTCAGTATTCATGATGAAAAGGGAAAGCTAGGAAATATTTAAGTGAAGGGTAAATTTTCTATATTTCAAAATATATGGAGGCTATAATGTTACTAAAGGAAAATAACCATGAAAATTTGATTCTAGGTAGCACAATTGTAAAGAATTTTATTGGAATTTTCCAAGGTCCTAGAGTTAAAGGATTTTTCATTTACTATATGAAGACTTTGTAATCATATAGATTACAGATATGAATCTGGCAGATATGAACCTAAGAGATCTCAGGGCTTTAGCATCCAGTAGAAAGCCTTCAAAGAAGACCAAGGCAGGAGGAGTTGTGGCTCTTACACTGTCACTTATAACTGAATGAGTTTGGAAAAATAAGAAAACCTCCTGCACTCCATTTCTTCTGTCCACTATAAGAATGTAATGAAGTCCTCCCCAGGAATGGTAATGTGCCGTATAATTCATCATCAACATTATTAAATCATAGCTTTACCTGAATTCAATAAATTTTCAAAGACCATTATAAAGCTTTCTCAGTGAATATGCCCACCCACGAGGTGAGAAAAGACATTTGGGTGTGTTTCTCAAATGTTCATAAGCAACATTTTCTCTATAGTAGCCAATTTCATTTATGGGGTAGTATAGCAAGGACCTCTCAACCAAGGAGCTCCTCATCTAAACTTGAGCCAACGCTCTCAGAATGAGACTCATTATTTGTGGAGAACAGATGCCCTTCATCACTCTAACAACTGGGTTAATATCATCAGCTCCAGCTCTTTCCAGCCAATGCCAATCCATCATCAAGCTTTGGGGACCATAAAAGAAACAAGCAGAAAAACAATTTGCCAGGATGATTTAACGGCTGGCATTTAGAAGTTCCTCATTCAATTGCTTTCTTGATGTGGCTCTTGGCCCTTCCTCTTCTTGAAGAAAGCTCTCCTATATTCACTCACAGATGGCCTACGTGTGTGAATGCACAGAAACGAAGCAGAGAGATGTTCTTTTCATGATTGGAATTGCTTAAGGGTAATGAGCCATCCCTTGAGGAACATCCAGCATGATCCTTAAAAGGATGACACTGAGTGGGCAGGCAAAGGATCCCAGCACATCCAAATGATGAGTGCAGCTCTGCGTTTGGGTCCTGCTTTCATGATGGTAAATACCAGAGCAAAAACTGTAAAAGTGGCCAGGCATCTAGATAGCTGGAGTTCATCAATGACTAAGCAGCCTAGAAAACTGATTTTTTTTCACAAGTATATCCTACAGCAGTGGTCTCCAACACCAGGGACCAGTTTTGGGGATGGGGGCTGGGAGAGGGAATGGATTAGAGATGAAACTCTTCCACCTCAGATCATCAAGCATGAGTTAGATCCTCATAAGGAGCACACAACCTTGATCCCTCACATGTGCAGTTCACGATAGGGTTCGTGCTCCTATGAGAATCTAATGTTGCTACTGATCGGATAGGAGGCAGAGCAAAGGCGGTGATGCTCACTCACCCACCGTTCACCTCCTGTTGTGCGGCCCAGTTCCTAATGGGCCATGGACCGGTACTGGTTCAGGGCCTGGAGGTTGGGGGTCCCTGTCTTACAACATATAGACCCAAAATGAATCTAAATTTGTTCCACAGAAGCTGATGAACCAAAAGATAATGTGGTAGCAGATATTTTGGGACAGAGAAGTCAATTGACATATAATCTCTTCAGTGCTTTGCCTCAGAGAATGCAGAGTGAGGAAGCTTCCAAGGTTATGTATCTAAGTTTTTCTATTACAAAGGAAAGGACTGAAGACAGAGAGGGCCTTTGTCCATTGACAGAGCTGGTGGGTAGCTGGGCAGGACTAGAACCCAGATCTTCCCTCAGGCTCAGTGCTCCCTTTATTCCACCTTGCCAGCTTCAAGGTGAGTGTGGCACTTCCATTGCCCGAAAAGTATTGTTACATTCCCGTGTTATTTCGATAACTTTTAGGCACTTTGTGTTCAGAGACCACGTCTCCATTATCCAATACCAAACAGCCAGTGCTTTACATAGTACAGGGCACCCTATTGACAAAGCGGCTACTGGTTTTAGTTAAATGGAATTAAACTTAACTGGAAAACAGCTTTAATGTTCAATAACAACAACAAAACAACCAAGATAGTAGCACATGCTTATAAAATGCCTACTATGAGCAAGGCATCACCCAAAGCACTTTACATACATTAACTTGAGTTAACGTTAATTATAATCCCATGAGACAGGTTAGCCCCATTACTGATATGGGAAGGGCATTGATTTTCTTCGTTAAGCTCATGACGAAGGCACTGTGCAATCAATCGTGGGAAGAGAGCTCTTAACCCCGAGCCTGGCCGTTGGCAGTGCATTGTGTCCATGTGCCACCACTTTCTCATTGTGTCCTCACAAGGGACTTCCTCATTATTTACAAAGAGAGAGAGAAAACGCTCTGGCGTGTCATCTTCTTATAAGGACACTAATCCTATGGTATCAGGGCCTCATCCTTAAAGTCTCCATCTTCAAATCCAGCCACACTGGCAGTTAGGAATTCAACATATGGATGGAATCCCTAATTGCCAGTGTGCTGTCCGTGTGCAGCAAGACTGGGCAACCTGGGGCAGGCGGGCTCAGCCCAATCTTGGACAACTGACTACACCATATTTGGGAAGTGACTTTGAATAGAAATCAGCATTTTAATTAAATAAAATTTAAAAGATGATTTAGACAAATCTGGAAGCCCCCTAAGTTGGGGAAGCCCAAGACGCCACAAGTTGGTCCTTGGAAGTCCGGCTGAGCCTGCTGTTACTTGGCCTTTGTAGTTTGAATATTACTATGAATTGAATGTTTGTATCTCCTCCAAATCCATATGTTGAATCCCTAATTGCTAGTGTGGCTGGATTTGAAGATGGAGCCTTTAAGGATGAGGCCCTGATACCATAGGATCAGTGTCCTTTTAAGAAGACAGCACGCCAGAGCGTTCTCTCTCTCTCTCCTCTCTCTTTCTCTCCCTCTCTCCCTCTCTCTCTCTCTCTCTCTCTCTCTCTCTCTCTCTCTCTCTCTCTGTCTCTGCAAACAATGAGGAAGTCCCTTGTGAGGACACAATCAGAAGGTGGTGGCCACTTACAAGCAAGGCAGGAAGCCCTCACCAGAAACTGAATGAACTGTGAGAAAAACTACTGCTTTTTAAACCACCCAGTTTACTGCATTTCCTTCTACCAGGCTGAGCTGACTAATACAAGAGTTTTGTCTTTGGTTGGTGGTTCCGAGAAGTGAGGGGAGAGTGAGGAAGCTCTCCCCAGTGGGCTTCCAGCCTGCATCATTGCCCTTGCATTGTGTCCATAGGCACCCTGAGGCTGGTGTCTGCAGAAACACGAAGGCATCCAAATAGCCAAGTTCTGTCATCCGGAAAAGGCCGGCTTTGCTTTCGTGCACCCACTGCCTCACAGTATGGCTGTAAGAATGAAATTAAGTAATACCGGTAGAGCCCTTACTTGGGGTCTCTCATCCTTACCTCATTAAGTCAATTCATCCCCCAGAACCTCAGTCTCTTCATCTGTAAAATGCCCATACTATCTAGCACTTGGTGCTCTTGGGAAATTGCATCACTCCCTGGATTCTTTAGATGGAGGTGACTATCTAGAGGGAGAGGAGGCTTACAGGGTGGATAAGATTCCCAGTCTGGAGCTGATATTCTATATTCTGGGCCTTGGAAAGAGGTAGGGTGGAGAACACCAGCTCTATCAGGCCCTGCAAAAGGCATGATTCTGAGGCCTAAGCTGGGCAGAGGATGCGGCAGTCCTGAAACATCACACCTGGGATTTTCCTGGAAAGATCTCCCTCGACGTAGGGAGCAGAACACTGGGCTAGGACTCTGGGGACTGAGCCCTGGGAAATGCAGGTCACTAGCCCCTCCAGGCCTCTACACATTCTCCATTAAAGGAGGGGTAAATCATGATTATTTCTCAGGGATCCTGTATCCTGTGATTGTAAAGAGTGCATTCTTTTTTTTTAATTGAATTCCGCATTAGTAAAATGTGAACACAGGGCAATTTCATTCTGCGTACTTGGTCAGCATGATTTGTATTCCACAGCCTAAGTCGCTCACAGCAAGGTTGATGTGTGTTTGGACTGCAATAACCAAGTGCTTTTATATTTTATAAAAGCCAAATTAATGATGAAAACTCACTAACGGTACTTTTCCTTTTTTCAATTCAAAGAAAATTGGATTATTCATGTGTGTCGGAGTTGGTAGCTCACCTCCATTAGGAAGGGGGGCTTATTAGAAATCCATAAAAAGTGCTATAATCAGGAGGATATTTTAGTAGAAGAAATCAAAAGACCATTACCAAAGCTCGCATACAATGCACCTAGCAAAGCTCACTCAGGGTGTAGTGTTCCTTGAAGGGGAACTTCCAATACCAGAAAAGGCCACCCGAGGTCCCACAGTGAGGAGCTGAGCCACAGAAGAAAACAATCACAACAGGAGGAGAAAAATTACTCCCTAGACTGCAAGCTGCTTAGAGGTCAGGATTTTGTCTTTGTGTTTACTGCTGAGTCTCCAGCTACTAGAAAACTGTCATTGCACATTGAATGAATGGAAAGGTGACCCATTTATATTCTGGTGTCTATTCTTCAAGAATTAGATAGATGCTAGATACATAATTGATAGATAGATAAGATAAATAGATGATAGATAATAGTTACAGGCATGTCTATGTCTGTATCTATCCACCATTTATATTTATCAATTCATCTGTCTGTTTCTATCTATTCATCTATCTAAAGAGAAAGACAGAGGAAACATTCAGTATAAGATTTAATGGCTCACTTTATTCCATAGCCCACTTGTTTCTTTCTGTGTAGAGAGTGTTTTCCTGCTGAGGATTTAGGTTCGGATTTGAAGTGGCCATTTTATACCTTTCCCCTTAATCTCCTTTCTGACTTCTAACAGCTTAAGGACCTTGAATCAAAGCTTCAAGAATTTGTTTCCTCCACAACAGAGGTCTTGTGTACAAGGTCTTGAGCCTTACTGAGGAAAGAGGCTTCATCTTAGAAAAAGCAACTTTGTAGCACAGCTCTCTGAGTGTGGGGAGTCTGCGTGAACACCAGACTGCATTGTCCATGATGTCAACAGGAGGGTCAACCCTGTCAGCTGCAGTCCCTGCCACACTCTTCACCAGTCTCCTGCCTTCTTACAAGATTCTGGGAAGAGAAGACAGAAAAAGACCCAAGTCAGCGGCACACTCGTGCCTTGCCCATACCCTGGGAGCAAATGGACTTCTGATGTTCTTGCCTCCTGGTGCTATCTGTTGTTCTCCAAGGGATGAGAATGGGTTCCAGGTGGTCATCAAAAATTTTCACAGCCAACCATCAAATACCCTTCTTACAAGGAGACATTTTCAGGCCAGACTTATCTGTCAAGTTCATGTCAACCTGTCCAAATACCTACTTAGTAGTCAAATAAATATTTATATTCAAAATAAAACCCGCCTTCTCCTCTGTGCCAGACCAATGCCTGCATATCCTATCTCACCAAATGCAGCATCCACCATCCAACAATTGTCGTGGACCAAAATTGTCCAAGAATCTCTCCTCCTTGTCCTTAGAATCTCTCCTCTCTGTCACTCATCATCAGCTCCAAGCCCTGTAGCTTTAGCCCCTGAAAAACTACCTGGCCCCATCCCCACTGCCACCACAATGGTGTAGGTCCTCCTCTCTACTCACCTGGAAGAATGACACAGCAGCCCTCCTGTTTCCTGCCTCCATGATACCTACAGCATAAATCTGGTCAGGACTATCAGAGGTGGTTCCTGTTTCTCAAGGTACCATTCAAACCTTTGATATAGCTCTTGCCTTCTGCACCAGCCTCATCTTTCTCCTGTTTTGGTAATGCCTTTAACACTCACATCCCTGGGCTTTCCCGGATGCTTACCACTGCCTGAGCACAAGTTTTCCATCCCTAGCTGGACTCCTGAGCTCAGATTTTAACCATGCTCAAGTTTGCCAAGTGCTTCCCACTCTGAGAGGTGCTGAAGGGTCTGTGCCTCTCATTTTATTTTGAAGTGTGCCTGGCACCCAATTCTCAGCAGTCTCATGGTAACCACCTTGCCCCACTCTCATTCTGTGTCTCTTCCATAGTAGGAGGAGCACGTCTTACTCTGAATTATAATTCTGTCACCCAGCTCCCTGCTTGCCCCATTAGGAAGCCAGTATTTCCTAAACATCTATCGAATAAATGAGTGAGTGGATCCTGAGGAATGCATGCCATGGGGGTTTGGCTTCTCTTTGTTTCCCCTACAGTTTTACAGCTCAGAGAGTTTGTCTCTTCTCTGGCCAGAGTGGACTCAACCCTGCAGGGTTGTGAACCTTGCCACATTCTCCTGGGCTGTTCCGAAGATGACATTTAGCCTCACATGGAAGAAGGTTAAAAAAAAATCAGGCAGTTTCAATCCTGCAAAACATCAGTGACAACTCATGGTAGAAGTTTATAACTGTGTTGAGGTGTTATTCGGTTGCCAGGACTTGGAAAAGAAACGAGCAAACAAAGGCACCAAACGAGGTGTGGTGTGAGGAGAGGCATGTCATTCCCAAGAAACAGCCCCAGCACTGGCTGGGAAGGGGAATGCAGAAAGCAGCAACAGCTCCCACAGGAGTCCCCCTTTGACCTAGGAGAGAAGGCTTGGCCTTAAATCAAAAAGACATCCTGATGAGATGGGGTAAGTCGAACAGATGGGGGAGGGCCGTCAGGAAAAAATAAATAAATTTGGTTCATCCAGGACAAGGGAGATGGAGAGGGGCCAGGAGCTGGGATGCAGCAGGACTGGAGCCCTGGGGTCCAGTGACTGGTCAGCATCGGAGAGGCAGAGGGAGGCAGTGCTTCAGGGCAGCCTTGCTGGAGGGATACATGGTTTCTCTCCTGCATATCACAAGCACATAACTTTAAATATATACAATGAAATTTATTTGGAGAAACTCTTTAATTTTAGCAAAAATCTAATCTACTATACAAAACCAAAAGACATAGCAATAGAGGGTCATCATTCCTCTTGCACAGGCAATGTGGAAAGGTAACAGATAAGGTTACTGATTGTTTTTCTTGTCAATTCAAGTAAAGCAGGGACGTTAGGTCAAGGCTGTTTCATGCCCCAGCTCCATCACTGACTTGCTGTGGACTTTGAGTTCACAATAAATTGCTCAATATTTTTGGCCTCAGTTTCCTCATCTGTGAAATGGCACCGTTTGCTCACATCTTAGATAATATATGAGGTGGGAATGAAGATGGATAGGTGCAAATACTTTTTGTAACCTGAACTAAACTGTAGAGATGTGTTAAAAAGACAAATGTATATTTTCGTTTTGGGCAAAAATCTCCAAGCGTGTATAAAACCAGCATTTGGTCAAATATACAAGAGAGAAAGAGTGAGAAAAACAAGAAAAGGCCCAAGGGAATGATGGGCTGGGAGGAAAATGGGGAGGGACCTGGGTCCTGGGGATGGGTAGAGGAGCTTGGCTGTTCTAAAAGCATTTGACTCAAGCCTGTGGGAATTCCCTGGTCCTATAGGGTCAGCACTCTTGGAAACCATTCCAAGTCCTATGTGCCAGCAGGACAGAATAGCCTTCTTGCAGACAACTTGGTTTTATTCCCCCATGCCATTAAACAAGCCCGCCCACCCCCACCAACTCAACAGCAACGCCAATGAATAGCTTCAAAAGGAGTCGATATACGAAGTCGATCTGAGTGCTATTGCTCCTCCCTCTGAGCCAGGTCTGAATTGATGCCTGATGAGAAGGCTGGAAAAGCCAAGCCTGCTTCCTTTCAGCCTAACACCCTCTCTTCTTTCAGTCTCTTCTTTCTGGCAAACCTAGGTCCTCACCCTAGGTCATTAACAATGCCTTAGCACATCTTACAAAAGCAGAGATATTAGGTCTTGGCTATATTTCAACCCAGGTAATTGCAGTCTCCCTAGCAAGGTCGTTCCTTAAAAAGACAGTCATTACAGCAACTTGGACACTTCCTCCTATCAATTCCTCCCACCTCAGAGAAACAGCAACGATTCTCCCTAGGGTTTTGGCCAGAAGCCAGTTCTAGTCAATTCGATTTCACCCACCAGGACAAAAGCTTTTCTGGAACCTTGGGCAGCAAAGCTGCTTCGTGTTTCATAGGTCATGGGTTCAAATGCCAGGGAGGTGGTGCTTTCAATAAGACCTCTGTTAACGTTCAGGTGGTGGGTAATGGGTCTGGGAGCTCTTTCCTCACCCTCCTTTCTTTGCCTCTACACTTTTCTTGCTGGGAAAGGTAACAGGTAAGGTTAGCTTTCATTTCCCTTCCCAATATGAGCCTCGTGCCCAGAGCCAACTTGGCGCTCTACCATCCCATAAGGCATCTGGCTGCATTTCCGAGAGCTGCAAGTTGAATCACTCTCTCAGCTGCCTGGGGGAAAAATGGACCTTCATTTCCTATTCAGGCTTATGATTTATGCAACAATATAAATTACCATGATTCAATAAAGTAAAGTTATATAACAAGTACATTAAATTCAGGTGTTCAATATATGAAATAGGATAAAATGTCTGATCAACATTTTTTTTTGACATGGCAACCAGTGCCTGAGAAACTCTGCCACACATAAGCATTGCCATGCCTGTGTGGGGAGGGAGGAAATCCTAACACAAAAATCAAGTGGTGACAGCTGCATATATCAAATACTTATTATGTGCTGGGCATCAGGGTGCGCTCTCTGAATGGATCACCTTATTTGTTCCTTATAAGACTCCCTTAAAGTTATCACTACTATCCCTGGGATACAGATGAGCAAACTGCCCAGGGTCACCCAGCTAGTAAATACTAGTCTCCAATTAATGCTCCAGGTATCGAGGGTCAGAGTCTGTGCTCTTGAACACTGTATGCTATTTCTTCCAAAATACAGAGGTCGGGAAGCGCTACCCCTGGGAAGTGAGGTAGGGGATCAGCTTGATTTTCTTATTTCTGCTTCTCTAAGTTGTAGCATTCTTTGTAATGAATGTATATTATATTTATAATCAGGAAAGCATGATATTTTCAACTCTTCCCCTTTTCATACTGTCTGCACTTTAGACAAAGTAAAAAATATCTCAGAGCCAAGGAGCCTTTTTTTACAAGGTTCTTTTTGGAGTTTTCAGGACAAGAGAGAAGTATTCGAATATGGCAAATTGGCAAGCTTCTTCACAAAGATGTCATCTCCCTCTAAATCTGCTTTTACTCCTACATAAGCACCATGTTTCTTCTCTCTCTCACAAATAATAGGGCCTCTTGATACATATACCAAATAAGGCACAAGAAATTGTGGGGCAAAAAGTTGCATCTAAATGCTCAGTCCTGCCATGCTTCAGGAGGATGAACTTGGCCTCTGGTACAGCAATTGTAAAGGCTTCTGCAACTTGGCAGCATTTTAATAGCATGAGATAATTCCCCATCGTAACAGTAAGAAATACGGACTTGAGATCAATACAGGGTGAATTAGTAGTCAACAGCAATCAAGTACGACAGAGAAAATATGATTCATTTCTTAGAAGGGCTAAGATCTCAAACAGTTTATTGAGATGCGTTTGAAGATGGGAGAACTGCACTGGGAGGAATGCTTTAATTTAATCGACAAGTGGGTTTGTGAAGCAAGCACAGACACTTGAAGGCTTTTGAGACTTTATTTTCTCTATTTCTGCTGTGACTGCCGAAATATTATGGCTATCCTTCCTCCTGCAGCTGCTTCTGAAACCCCAAGATCAGTCCCAGGCAGTCAAAGCAGCTGACCTCACACCTTATTGCATGAAAATGAGGTTTTCAGCCCAGCATACAGGACAATAATTAATCTAATTAACAATTATTGGGTAGCAATGAAGTTAAGAATGTCACATCTCGTGGCATCCTTCTTCCTTCAGATGAGCTTTTGAATGTGATTTTTCCTGACATTTAACTGCCTTACCATATGTCTTTCCTCTTGCAGAGAAATACAATTTATTCATCAAGGATGCAGGTTCGTTTTCCTTGGATGCAGCAGATATGAACAAATGTGGATTACCTTAATATGAAAAGTGCTGGCCCTTGGCACTTGCCTGAATATGAATGTTGGAGGGAATGAAGAAGGCATTTTCCTTGGTGGATTTTGCTATTATTAAGTTTGAAGGGCAAAAGCGTTAAATCTAAGCTGCAGTGACACTAGATAGCATTTTTGTAAATGAAAGTTGATTTTTAAATAGTTTTGAACAGTGCCTAACAAATAAATTTCCTATTAAATATGTGTCTCTGCCCATGCATGGAAGGAGTTTATAAATTCACAGCCTTCTCTTTCCTGCTAGTTTGGTGATCCAGAGATGGGGAGATGGTGGCTTCGGTTGCTGCAAAACTTCTCCAGTGAGGCTTTTTAGATTCTAGATTCAGAAGAGAAATGTGATAGTCCGTATGTCTCCCCTTGGTGACTGTTTTGAGTTCAGTCTTTCCAATCAAAGCCTGGGGGAGTCTCTAAATACAAAAATAACTCGAATTCAATTTGATGCAGCATCCTCCAAACTCTACCAATCAGCATGTGTTTCCTCAAGGCAGCGGATTATTTTCTGAAGACAGAAGTAGGACTTGGAGGTTAGACAGGGAATTCTGAACTGACTTTGGGCACACAATTGGAAGGAGAATTGATCCCAGAATGGTCAATGAAGTGTCCCCAAAGTCTGCTGCCCCAAGAGAGTTGAGCTGATCCAACCGAGTGAACTTAAAGGTAGGCAGGGCAGAGGAGCTCCCAGTAATGAACAGCCAATTCCAGCAAGCCCTGTGTTCTGTTGCATCTAGAGTTCAGTCCTTTTGTGGAGAATCTACGGGAAGAATAGCTGGTCACCGATGTGGCTCACATCTATGGTGTGTTACTCAGCACTAAAAAAATCCAGGGACCAGGACCCTGAGCACTTCTCCAGATGCTCTTCCCCTGTGCACACCTGTCAGGGACAACGAAGCTCTGGGTAAGAAGTGAATGATGTGGGGCAGAGGTGGGCAGGTGGGAGTAGGTGAGGGGTCCTTAAACACCCACAAGTTCTATGAAAGAAGCACTCTCCCCGCTTTGACGAGATAGTAACTGAGTTTCAGAAAACTTAAGGGTTACTCAAATATCATAGTTAAGTCACCCAACTTGGGAGTGGTAGAGAGAGGATTCTAACCCAAGCGTGGCTGACTGTAGCAACTACCCTTTCAACTTTACCACGCTGTACGCAATCAATACTAACTGCCTTGAGCAATATCTTGACCATTTCTCATTTTTGTGGTTGTACCAGTAGTAGCTCGATTATCCAAAATACTGGGGGAATGGAGTGTTCTAATAAATTGACATTCTACCTTGGTGAAGAGACACTAATAGAAATAATTAGATTGTCAAAAGCTGTTTGTCTCGCAACAAGTATCCCCACCATTATGTGCTCATTTGCAACCTGTATGTCTTTTGATCATAACCATTAGCACATTATCGTCTTTTTTCTGTTGTAAGTTCAGTCCAGCAGGACAAGTCTTTCCTGCCACATTTTATACCCAGTTCATGGAATAGATTTAGTCCTCAGTGTGTGTATGTGTGTGTATATATGTGTATATCATGTACTATACAGTATGTATACTATTACATAATATATTGTAATGGAGTATAATATATGATAAAATTATATGGCAAATGTATTATATAATATTATCATATGTTGAATTAGTATGATACATAATGTATAATATAAAATATATTTTATGGTGGTATGGTGGCTCATGTCTATAATCTCAGTACTTTGGGAGGCTGAGGAGGGCAAATCAAAAGGTCAGGAGAGCAAGATCATCCTGGCTAACATGGTGAAATCCCATAACCCCATCTCTACTAAAAATACAAAAAATTAGCCATGTGTGGTGGCATGCTCCTGTAATCCCAGCTACTTAGGAGGCTGAGGCAGGAGAATGGCTTGAACTAGGGGGTGGAGGTCACGATGAGCCAAGGTCATGCTACTGCACTCCAGCCTGGGTGACAGAGGGAGACTCCATCTCAAAATATATATATTTATATATTATAGATTTATACAATATATATTATAGATTTATATATTATATATGCACATATACATATATACATATACACATACATGTATAAGATATATATATTACTATATAACATATCATACAGCATATACTATAGACATAGGACACACATATATACAAAATATGACAGAATGAATGCGTGCAAATGCTGTACAATCTGAGATGAAAGCTGTGAAGAGCATTGCTCTGAATGTGCATTGATGTGAGGATGTCCTCAGACATACTTGACGCCTAGAGTTTGAGTCCAGGTGCTATCTCTAATCAGCTCTGTTATTTATGGGCAAATATCTTAATCATCTAAGCCTAGGTAAAATTAGGATGATTATATGATATGACACATTAACATCATCTATGTACCAGGCTTAACTAACCTTCCAAATCGCCATATCTTATTACTCAGATATGATGATTGGCCTCATTCATAGGTGAGAAAACAAAGGCACAGTAAGGTTAAGTAATTTACTCAAGGTCACACAGCTCACCCGTGACAAGCATTCTGGATTCAGGGTCTACATGCTAAACTTCTTCGCCTGAGACTAAATGAGACAGTATACATATAGCATCTCACACAGTAGCCAGCACATACTAAATACTCAGTAAGTACTAGCTAGCTAGCCCTAGCCTTCCATCTTTAATGAGGACATTCTCTAGCTAACCACATGTGCTATTAAAACTTGACAGTATATTTGCCTTGTAAAGAATAGAAGAAGAAGTCAGTTTGCAAAGATTTTATTTTCAAGCTATCTATAAATAATATGTTAAGGGAAATTGCCTTTCTTATTTAAAGGTCTAATTTAGATTCTTTACCAAAATGATTTAAAATACCTTTCACTGGGAAACCATATTTCAAGGACTTTATTTATTAGACTTCTTGAAAGTGTGTTTTTAATGCACATTCTGACTTTTTGCCAAAACTCTTCTCTGAAATAGTAAAATTAGAGCGGCCCCCTCTTTAAAGACTTATATTTATTAGATTTTTACATATTGATATAGTAAAATTTATCAAAATAAATCTGAGAATTGGCACATAAATCTTCCAGCATTCTTTATATCCAGAGTCTCTACTGTCGTTTTCCTCTGATAAACAGTTAGAAAAGTCTCATGGCAAGGAGCTTCTTTTGAAAAGAATCAAAGCTGTATCTTCAAGTGTAACTTGTCTGCCACCAGCTTCACTTTTCTCATTGCTATGGTTCCACTTGGTCTGGAGTGGCTGTGTGTGTTTCATCTGACACTGATAATTAAACGTAATTACATTTTAAACCTCAGCAGCTGTGAACTCTGTAAAATGTGTGGGGCTCTTAGGCCAAGCCCTAAAACAATGTTTAAGCCTCTTGGGGTGAAGCCAGTAGAACGTCCCCATTTTGCATCTTTTCATGCTGTAGCTTTTCATATTTTTTTGCTGTTGTTGTTTAGATTATGGACAACTACTTCAAAAGAAGATGCCTACTTCTAAAAATTAGGGTGATCACATTATGAGTGATTTCAAATAGTACAGGCATTACCTACATAACCAAAGCAATTTTGGATATGAGTTTTTGTTTTCTAGAACCCCTAGATCTCTCGGCTGATATGTACTAGACACAAACAGCAACACTCAGAGTTGTCGACATGCATCTCATTTGATATATGGGTTACCTGCTTGACAGTGTAGAGGTAAGAAATCCTCACGAAAAATAAAAACTCCACTCCCTTTTCCAAGACAGGAACATTTTAATCCTCAAAATTTGGAGCATTATGAGTGCATGTATTGTATTTCCTTTTTTTTTTTTATCATACTTTAGGTTCTGGGGTACATGTGTAGATCATGCAGGATTGTTGCATAGGTACATACATGGCAATGTGGTTTGCTGCTTCCATCCCCCTATCACCTACATCTTGCATTTCTCCCCAGGTTATCCTTTGTTTGTGGGCCCATTCAATAGTCTGTGAGGCATGACACTCCAAAGGCACCAAATAAATAATGACAAATACAAATGTGGTCATTCTTGAAGACTAATTTGACTCCTTTGTATTGAGGGAGAAAATCGGAAGCATTAGAGTCCATTTTTGCACTGCTATCAGAAACAGTGCTCTTTGAAAATTGAAAGCTGAAAATAAAGATGTGCCAGCACTTGTGCATTGATAAATATCCAGTGCTGCTCCTTCTCCTATCCCTGTGTCTCCTCCCACTCATATAGTACTATGGTCGCCACTCCTGCCATTTCCAAGAACTGTGTTCTACTGGCTGCAATGCAGCCAAATCCAAGCTTCCAAACTCAGAATCCCAAACCCTTTCTAATCAGACCCTACCAATTTCTCTAGCTGCTTCTCTTGAAAGTTTAAGCTTCTAATTGACAAGCATTGCTCAGACCTGCCCGGCATTCATTCATCTTTTCTAGCTACAAAGCATCCTGTTTACCCACTGTTACCATCCTCACCTGCACAGTCTAACTTTGACCCCTTTTCAATCCCTGAGTTTAGTGAATAGGAACTCTTCTCTACATCCAGGGCTAAAAATATCCTTTAGGCTAAACAATCAGACTGTGGAATCCCCTGAGTACAGCGATTAGTTTATGAAAAACTTCGAAAACCAGTGAAAACCAAGCAGGTGGTCCTATGAGAGCTTGTTAGGAATATTGACAGAGAAACTTTCTCAAGGGTGAGGGGCTGCCTGGTTTTAACCTAGACTTACGGGGACCACAACGAAAACAACCCATGCCTATGGATGAAGCCAAAATAAATAGAAGAAAGAAACCCAGTCTTGAATAAAATGTCCCTGATTCTACTACGTCTGAATCTCCTTGGACTTTCTGAGTCTATCAATCAGGAAACTGCCTACAGGCTCCAGCTAAACAGAGTTAGTTTTTCTATGATTTTCAACACGAATCCTGATGAATATTGCACTCAGTACACCAAACAATTTGCATCTCTCTACTCAGGGCTTGGAGTTTTGTACGTCTTTGGTGTCTGTCTCTCTAATAGGGATCTAACTGCCTGAAGGTATATGGTCCACTTTTGGGGGGAATCAGGAAAAAACAACGAGCAGTGTGTGAGATCTAGGCAAGTAGAGGTGACAGAGCAAAGGCAATGGTGGAGAAGACCTTTCCTGAGAGCTCCAGGTGGGGTCTTTGGCCCATTCCCATCAAACAAAGTGTAAAGTCCTTGTACACATCAACTTGATGTCAAGAAAACAGAGACAAATGTAGAGAAAATAGCTTTAGGGCCATATACTCTACTGTATATGGAATTCACTGTTCCTTGTTCCCTAATTACATTTTATTTTTATTTCAATCACCTATTTCTGCAGGCTTGTAGAAACTTACACATCAGTCAATGTCATGGAGTCTCTCTAGATGTCCCCAAGCCCCACGTCTACCTGTATGTCTACTGAGACTTTGCTCCTCTAGACCCTGAGTCCCTCTGCAGTCTAGTGAGAGGCTATTTCTCACTTATGAATTGCCCTGCAAGCACAGACATCTCTTGGAGATTGGACATAGTCCCGTCTACTGGGGCACATGGGAGAGACATTCTCCCTCCAAGGATTTGCAAACCTGTCTCTGAGCTCATCTGTCCAGAGTTCAGGGTTCACTCCCACCCCAGAAGAAATCTGCCTTTGTATGGAAGAAATCATCCCCTCTGCTCAATTTTGATGACTCCCACGGGGCACTTCCTCCTTAATGGTGTACTTAGGAATTACTTTAAAAATTCTTTTAATGGGTTTAGGATTTTTGAAACCAAAACCAAGAAACTACTTTTATCTCTCTTTTCCATTTTACAGAGTTAGCAGAAGCCCACTAATTGCTGTGGAAGGAAGGTTGGGAAGGCAGATGGCGGAGAAATAGAAAGTGAGAGGAGCACAGGCTTTTACTCAAACTTATTCCACAGAGTGCTTCTCAGCCTATCATGAAGTTCTCGTAGATCTTTCCAAAAGTCTTTGGAGCTCCCAGTCAACTCAGCTCCCTTCCTTAGGAAGAGAATATGCTCTGGGAAGAAAACAAGTCTGCACCCTGAGGAGAAGATGCTTAGTCAAGCCTGAGGCATCAGCTGAGTTGCAAACAGCCCGCCTGTCTCTAGCCATGAGCACTTACCTTTAAGCAAGGGGCTGATTGACACAGCAGGATGAACAACAGGTGTATTGCTAACAATGCTTTCTTGCATGTAAAATATTCTAGAAAATAGGCAGATGGATTTATGATAACCAACCTATAAGTTATATAAGTGAGAAAGCCAAGAACTGAAAAATGGTAGCCTGACAGAAGGTCTGGCTTCAAATGGGTCCAGGAGACAGCAAGGAAACTAGCAGTAGAAAGGGAAAGAATAAAAGAAAATAAGTAACCAGGAACTCCACTTTTACCCACTTTTACATTCTTTTGTACTTTACTTCCTGAGCTGAGCCACTGTTTTGAGTGTTCAATATGATTTTTTTCACCCATCCATCCATCTGCAAGGGAGATGAATTAAGTCAGGGATGGCTTCTCTTGTACCTTTACACATACAATCTGCTGCCTCCAGAAACGTGCCCCCTGGGACATGAAGTTCCTGACCAAAGGATGTCACCAGAGCCATCCAGGATCAGAACAGAGCTGAGAGAGTCTCAGCACTTTGAGCAGAAGGAAGAAGGGGAACTAAAATGTGTTGTGGGCCTACTGTGTGCCAGGTTCCATACTAAGCACTTTAACGTATTCATTTGTCATTGCAACTCTGAAAGACAGATGTTTTGGTTCTCCTTTTTATAAGTAAGGAAAAGGAGGCCCAGAAATATTAAACCTCTTTGTCACAGGGGAATTGAGACCCTGATTTGATTCTCACCTTTCCCTTAATCAACTATTTTTAAAAATTAATTTAAAAAACAATTTGAGTAGATACTGTGTAAAGTACTCAATATGGCACTGAGACACCAGAAATTATATGAAATCATCAGTGTCTTCCAGTGGCTTCCAATCTGAGAGAAGGAAGCACACCTGTCAAGCAATAAACGAATGAAGAATAAATGATACGGAAAAAATAAGTGCATATTGTTTATTTGTCTATACCACCTGTCGTAAAAACGTTTGTTGAGCTTCCACTAAATGGTAAGTACTACCTAGCGACTATCCTGTGTTTATACTTTTATACTCAGAAGCCTGTGGGATCAGCATTACCAGTATGACATGCATTGTGGAGAGGGGAATTTAATTAATGTGTCCATGTTTATTCAGCTGGTACAAAAAAAGGCTTAAACCCAGGCCGTCTGAGGCCAAGGCACACATACTTTCCACTACCTGTCAGTAGCTCATTCAACAACTGATGCAATGTTAGAATGTTTCATTCATGTGTATGCATATATGTTGAAAGCCCTATGGCCAGAGAACCAAAACAAAACTTAGATCCACAGCACGCATCCAGTGTCCTCAAGGAGCTTTACAGTGATATAATCATAGGTCACCAGGGGCGAAAGGACTTGGGAGGAACAAACCCAGCCACAGTGTCAGCCTGTGCCCCTGCTATGGCAGCTAGGCTCAATGGGACCGCCTTCTGCTGGGGGACCCACAACACTCCATGAACAATATTGAGGCTTCACAACACCACACATCTGCACCACAAGCTGATTCCCTTGGTCAGTTACACACTGCCAGATATATATATATATAGCAGATCTACTTAAAATTTCAGCATAATATTTTCCTTCTGAGACAGAAAAAAAAAGATCCTATTTAACAAATTTGCATTTTGAAGTTTGGAAAAACAGACAGACCTGCAGCCCAGGAAAGCAAGCAGCACTCACAAGGTGGGGGTTTTGAAAGTAGAAGCCCTGTGAGAACCCAACAAAATAAGAGAGGCAAAAATCCAACAAAGAATGTTCCTCATACCTAGCAAGGTGCTGCTGAGAGAGATACGGCAGAAATGTAAATGGCAGAATACACAGGGAGAAAACTTGCCCCTGGCTCAGTACCTGGCTTCATATATTATTTATCATCTCTCCTCTTTCTGCTATTTTTAAGGGCTTGCAACTGCAGAATTCTAGTATGTCAGCCAGGCCTTACTCTTTCTCTCCCCACCCCCCAAATGATGGACAGTAGAATGGATTCTGTGCTGAAAGGTTGTAATTAGCTTAGTAATAGAATGTTCCTGATGTGATGCTATTCTGTTTTGTCTCCTCCCCTGCCCCCATGATTGTACTTCAGGTAAAAAAAAAAAAAAAAGATCAATACTGGATTTTTGTTATTAAGATTTGGAAGCTATATAGATGTCATTAAAGTATCATCAGCCACTGTTTCTCTGAGTGAACAATTTTGATCATAGTGATGTTTCTTCCTTGATTTTTGAGAACACTCCCATCACTGCAAAAGCATGCCTCCGGCCACATTCCCAAGCTAAAGTGCTGATTCTGGAGTCAACATGGAGTGGCCTCACTCTGAGCCTGCAGGTTTAATAGGCTCTGACCTGGAGATTATTCATAAGACCTGGTTTGTTAGGAAGGAAAGATTTATATGCACACACTTCACATATGCAGCTGATTTTGTAACCTGAAAAGGAACCAGGGTTTTGCTTTCTGTAACAATCCTTTCCAGAGTGCCACAAAACATGGTGCCAAGAAATTCTCTTCAGTAAAGAACTCACTACTACAGTAAGCCAGAAGGAAAAAGCCATCTACGGAGGGAAAAAAATGTGGCCTCATCCTTAAAATATAGCTTTGAAGTTAAATTGGTCCTTATGGTATCCACTAAGATGACCCCCAGTGATCCCTACTTCTTGTAATACCTAATTTTGTATAAACACCTCCCCTCGAATGTGGCCTAGACCTATTAATTTACTTCTAATGAACAGCATGAGACAAAGGTAGTGAGATATCACTTATGAGATTAGAGGCACTCATATGGCTGTCACATCAAAGAAATCTGTTTCCCACTGGCTGCTAGCTGGGGACTTCCATTCACATGGGCTGATCACCGTTTGCTTCTCACACAGCAAGCAATCCACTAGAGAGAGAGACAGCACACCAAGAGAGAAGCCACAGTCATTTTATAACATAACCTTGGAAGTGACATTTATCACTTCTACCATAGGCTATTCACGAGAAGCGAGGCACGAATTATAACCCACACTTAAGAAAATAGAAATAAGCTGTAACTCTTAGAGGGAAAAAATATGAAAGAATTTGTGCACCTTTTTAAAACTATCCTAGTCCCCATCTTGGTGGGCTGGTACAGAACTCTGTGCCCTTGATCACATCAGGGTCACCATCTGAGATGTCGGTCACCACCTGCTGAAGTCTGACCTGCAGACACTGACTCAATGACGGACGAATGAATGCGCTCTCACACCATCACAGTGATTCAAGTGGGCTAGGGATGGCCATTGGCTGCTTTCAGAGGGTGAAAGGCAACCAATTGACCAAGACCCTCTGTCCATCCACACTTTTATTTATAACAGAGGCTCTCAGTCAATGCGCTTGTGGATAACTAACATAGTTAGAAGAGTGGTTTTACAAATGATAAAAGCTTTAGGTTCCAGGTCCAGAGCAAACACTATGAACAGGTAATTCCCCTTTGATCTCCCCGGAGAGGGTCATCCAGCACAACATTTATATGAGTAAACAGAGACAAAGGGGTGTGGAGTAAACAGACTTAAACTGGGAAAAGCCTCTTCCCTATCTTCTCCCTAACTTAACATAATAGACCAGCTGGCCACCTTTGGCCTGCCCCAATAAAACCTCTTGGCCTTCAGAAAGTTTGAGACCATAATCTATAACTTTCCCTAAATATTTTCCATAATATCTTGCCAACTACCCCAAGTGAATTCCAACAGAATTCAGGCATTATTTGGGCCACATCCCCTTTCCAAGGTTCACTCCAGAATCCTTAGAACGTACTTGGTTTCATGGAAACAGGAGGAAAGCTTCTAATCTCTAACACTATCCTGAGCACAGCTAAATATCATCATAACTAAAGCCTGTGCAATTCCCGGCAATGCACCTTTGCCTCCTGTAGTGCATTCATGAGCCAGAGTGGTTACCAAGGCAGGGAACCAAATGTCTAAGCAGGCCATACCTTCATTCTTCTATGGGCCAGAGTGCTGCCCTTCAGTGGTTCAAAGGTCTCAACAGCTTCAGCAACAGCTGCCCTGAATCCTTACAGCCCAGGAAGCCACCCTTCCTTTCCTCCCTGAGACACCAAACATTGTGGCTTTAATGATCTTCTTCTCTTCGCCCTGCCGCTCTGGAAACAAGGATATGCACTACCTGGCTGCCCATCTGTAAGAGAGTTAAGTGCAGGGAGAATGGCATACATGTCTCAAGTATTCTGTCCTGTTATTATAATGTTTAGAGTACCATGCAGAAGTTCTCCAAAGCACAGAAGAGTACATTATAAGAAGTAGAAAATGTATGAAAAGTTTTTATTTTCCTTTAATGATAAATGAGATGTCTAGGAAAGCTCAAAGCATTTTGCTTTGAAAGATAACTTTTTAGTGTAGAAGCAAAAGCAGTTATGCTCTAGTCTTATCATGGTTCTCTTCAGCAGACAAGGTGTTTTTTCAGAATGTTCCACAAAGGTTTTATACCCTTTTCTCAGTTTACTTTGAGTCCTGGTCACAAATACTGTTACCAGTTCCAGTACATGCTGATCCACGAACCATCCTGTGTTATCAGGTTTGAATCTGGTAAAACATGCAGTCAGATATAAAACTTCAGAAATGACTCAACCATCACAGTCACACATATTCTTTCTCCATTTCCCAAGTTAGGTAAAAAAAAATCAAAACCACTTCCATCCCATTAGATCTTGGAAGCCACCTTCTTCTCCCTTATACTTCTTCAACCAAAACAGAAACTCAGAGATTTATTCCTTCTTTTTATTATATTTCTCAAATTCTTTAAGCCTCCCCCAAGAAAGATCAAGGATATGCAGTATCTATTTTAAAGGCCAAGGGCAATTTGACCAGTTATTATTTTAACATATATTCTTTCTTGGAGAAACATCAGCCTGTAGACTATCCTCTGAGAAATGAAAGTGTGAAGGAAAATTTATCTGCAACCTTGAAACTTTTTTAATTTGCTTTTAAATGAAAAGTAGACACGAGGTGTAAGTTGTGTGAATCAGAGCTTACTAGTCTTGTTTTGCAGATGTTCGCCCGAGTTTTTTTGATGAAATTGAACATTCCTGTGGGCAGCCACTTCATTCAGTCAGACATGGTCATGTCTGAGCCTCAAATCTAGCTTTCTGTGGTTGACTCCTTGTAAACTACTTTAGGACTCAGCTTCGCTAGCCGAGAAAGCTAATGCAAAAATCTAATGCTCAGGCTTTAATCAGAGGGAGGTATTTTTTTAAGTATGGGTTACATTGCATAAAAATACCAGAAATGGACCTGAAACTTAACATGCATGGTGATATGCCAGTTTCAATTATATATAAGGCAAACTCTATTTGGTTGATGTGCCAATATATTCCATTGGCATCACATTTCTCACCCAAATGTGCACACTGGCAGAGTACATGCCTTCATCCTTATTTTGTTTTTTTAATTTGCAACTCACTATCTTTCAACTGGCTAAAAGGAGCTCAAAAATTATAAACAACTAAGAAAATGCAGTCAGGCTACCTAAAGCATATGAGAGTAATGCATATTAGGTACTTTTAAGAGTAACTGAAGCAAATGTATTAGAAGGAGACTTACCACTTTTTCATAGTAGGATGGACTAAATTACCCATTATGTGGGAATCACCCATAAAAACCTTTCTCCACATCAAGTGATAGATCAAAGGAAGGGAAGATGAGTGGTCCACAGGCACAGACCACACCTCCCGAATTCTGAGACCAGTATCTAGCAGTCTGCATTTTAACTACCTCTCCCTGACATGAAACACTACTCATGTGTCTCCCACTGAGGAAAGTCAGGTCGGCTCAGCTACAAAGATTTTCTTCCATTCCTCCCCCCTCCCCTTTTCCATTCCATCCAAAGGATGACAGTTCAGTGACTGGGCTCAGGTGAATCTAATTTAAAATCTGGACTCCAGGAGTAGGGAGGGCATCTGTCAGCATCACAGTGTGGGTCCATGGCATATTTACGATTTCAGTGATGGCTTGCTCATTCCCACAGCAGCTGCAGTTGCGCCCTCACCCCACCCCCATCTGCACAGAAACTACCCAACCAGATATTCTGACGTCCATTGACAGATGAAAACACAACGTGTCCTCCTGTCATCCCTCTGCCCTCTTCCCTCCTCTTTTGCAGTAGCAAAGGGCCATCAATATGTCAATCGAACAATCATCTAGCAGTTGTGCTACACATTTATCAATATTCTAAAGAGGCCATTCATTCATCCTCTCCTCCACTTAACAGACATTTGCCAAGGGTCTCCTTTGGGCCAGTCTCTCAGGATATAACCATAAACATGCCAGCCCAGTGTCTGACCTCACGGAGCTCACTTCTCTCACACCTTCCACATGGGTAGCTTCCTGACCTATTAGCAATCTTTGTTTCTATTAATTTCCTAGAAGTGAATGGGAAATGACAGTCAGGCCTCTGCTGAGGACTTCGATTTCAGAGATGTCCAAGGCCCAAAAGAAAGAAAGAGCAGCCCTGAGGGATTTGTACCACCTCTGAAATGGGAAAATACAGCAGAACCAGCAAGGCCCCTGGACCGGAAGTCAGGAGAAGCATCAGGCACATTGCTCATGGCCCTTCATCGGGGCCTGTTATGTGATAGCACTGCCCATAGCTTTGGACACACAGACATTAACAAGACAGCCTGCAGACATCTGTGGGAGGCGGGGGGTTACCAGCTTAGGTGATGTTGGCATAGGCAGGAGATCAGGTAGACAACAAACAAATCTATAGATGTGGTGTTTGCAGTGGACAACAAGTGCTGTTAAAATAATAAAGACAGAAAAGGAAGTCTGGGAGCTAGGCTCAGCCCTTCACCGCTCTGGCCTCAGTTTCCTCATCTATAAAATGAGCATGATTCTAGATAATCTTCAAGGTTTGCTCCTCTACACCTAGAACTCCTGGCCCAGGCCATGGCATCTGCTCGACTCCACCTGTCTACTTCCTTTCTGCACTTCTTAGAATGTTCCAGTCATCCAGGGGTTGAAGCACTCATGCCCAGTTGGGAATATACAAATGATCCCTCACCTGTGAGGAGCATTTGGCAGGTAGCTCTGTGAAAGAGCTTTCACAGATACTGCCTCACCTTACCCCATCATCTTTATACAAATACAGACCAGGGCAGATGTGGATTTTTCCCTTTCACAGATAAAAATATTCTGGGCTCAGGGAAGCAAAACAATTTGACAAAAATCCTAGGAGAAGGAATGAGCAATTGAGCTGAATTTAAAACCAGCCTTCTACTTCCAAATTCCATACATATATAAACTCTAATCAGAAAATACATGTGCTGGGGAAGAACTGAAGGAGAGAGGAGGAAGGAAGAACCCTGGGGGCTATCAGAGGCAGTTCATGCTAGGCAGTATGAGCCACCACCCACCAACAGGGAATTTGCCTGGACCCTTAGCCTCTGCTGGCTCCTTGGCCCATGGAATCCTTCTCCAGCACTGGTTTTTGAACCTACCAACGGCCACACACCGTGGGGCTAGCTTAGAGCCATAAAGACATTGTTTGCCGGTAAGTGTATGCAGGGTCTCAGACCTATAATTCTAGCACCTCGGGAGGACAAGGCGGGAGGAGAGCTTGAGCCCACAAATTTGTGACCAGCCTGGGCAACACAGTGAGACCCCATCTCTGAAAAAAAAAGAAAAAGAGAGAGAGAGAAAAAAAGAAAACTCTCTGAGGTACATCTCACAGAAACCAAACCCTGCTCTCATCAGAGCATGACGTCCCCTCCAGCTACTTCAATTAACACCAGGTGCACAACTCCAGTGACTGCTTCCATGGACGAGGGCTCTGAGAGACAAAGGCCAGGAAACCAGAGCAAGCCTGGATACTACATAATCCCAGTTTTCTTCCCACAAAGAATAAATCCAAACTAAATCCATTCTTTGAGAAATTATCAAGCCAATCCTTTTCTTACTCATAAGCTAAGTTCAGAGATGTAAGATTATTATCCCAAGCTCTTCTATGGTGTTTGCAAACTAATGGGCGCTGCATATGGAACACTTATTAACAAATAAAAGAAAAGGAGAGATTGCATATTAATTAAAAGCAGTGAGGAGTTAAGTCTTAATGCAGCCGTCAGGTATCCTGCTAAGGCACAGTTGTTTACATCGTTCCATTTGAATCAAGTGTGCGTCAATACTTTTTGCATACTTCTTGGACAGGTCACATTGATTCCACAAAACCACATCTTCATCATGGTTATAATCATGATAACTTCAGCTTGTCATCAATGGAGCCCACACAACCACCCCTGGACTTTAGGCATACTCCCTGCATTTCACAGAGGAGACCCTTGATACTTTTCCCAGGGTCTCACAGTGGCCATAACTGCTGAGATGGAGCCCAGATCTATCTGCCTGCAAAACCCATACCCCTCAAAGCTATCCCTATGAAAGTCATACAATCTGCACTCAGCTCACTCCTGGAAAAACAGAAAGTGGACTTTTTGCAGGGACTTGCAAAGCATCCATAATCACCATTCAGTGGCCCTCACCCCACTGAAAATGTTTTTCTCCTACCAGGTTATGATTTCACATGAAATTATGAAGACATTGACCTAAAAGCCACTCTTTTGTGGGGGAGAAACCACATTAAAACATCATTATCTTTTAATCACCATTTATTCTAAGGAGCTGGATTACTCATGAGGCAGGGGGACATGTGTGTGGTTTCAGGGAGAATCCCTCCAGAAAAAAGTAGCTATTGTTCCAGTGAGCCATGCTTCTTTGGGTTGGTGTTCATGTGATGCTCTGACTCTGGGGTTGACTTGCAATGTGTAATAAATAGGGACACAGGTCCCCAATGACCCCAGACCCTAATTCTGGGCCTTACAAGTCATGGCAGCTTCTACTTTCTCTCTTGGAGTGATTGCTGTGGGGAGTTGCAGTGAGTTGAATGATATCACCTACAAAGGTATGTCCATGTCCTAAACCCAGGACTTATGACTGTGACTTTATTTGGGGAAAAAGGGTCTTTGCACATGGTATTTAGTTAAGGATCTTGAGATCATCAAGGATTATCTAGGTGGGCTCTGAATCCAATAACAACGTCCTTATTTTTAAAGAGGTCAGTGGGCCTGGTGGCTTGCGCCTGTAATCCCATCACTTTTGGAGGCTGAGGTGGGAGGATTGCTTGAGCTCAGCAGTTTGAAACCAGCCTGGGCAACATAGCGAGACCCCAGCTCTACTAAAATTCAAAAACACTAGCTGGGCATGATGGCACACACCTGGAGTCCCAGCTACTTGGGGGGCTGAGGTGGGAGGATCGCTTGAGCCCAGGAAGTCAAGGCTGCAGTGAGTCCTGATCCTGCCACCGCACTCCAGCCTGGATGACAGAGTGAGAGACTTGAGACACAGAGGAGGAGAAGGCCGTGCAGATGCAGAGGCAGAGACTGGAGTGATGCTACCGCAAGTCAAGGAATACCTGGGGCCACCAGAAGCTGGAAGATGCTTCTCCAGGATTCTCCCCTAGAGCCACTGGGGGGAGCACAGCACTGCAAACTCCTGAATTCCAACTTCTGGCCTCCCGAAGTGTCGGAGAATAAGTTCTTCTTAAGCCACCCCAGTTTGTGTTCATTTTTTACGGCAGCCCCAGGAGATAAATACAAGCGTGCAGAGAGTACGCATAAGAAGTATACCTGTCCCACTGGTAGAGAAAGCACCCTGAGACTAGATAATGAGGGAGAGGCCCCAATATTGCCCCAATGGGAACCAAGCCTCCATGACACCAGCCCTAGTCACTGGGTGACTACAAGCCTATGAGAGGCCACAAGCAAGACCCGCGGAAGAAGCGCCCAGCTGAGCTCATGGAAAACTAGGCAATAAGAAAGAGGCTGTTGCTTTAAGTCACCAAGTTTGGGGGATGTTTCGCATAGCCATCCATCCCTGAAAAGTAGACTAGGCGGCAGGTCAGGCGAATTGAGGTCAGAGGTCAGAGGACCCTGGACCCTGAAAATGAAGTACCTCAATGGAATGGAGAGCATCACGGGGAACAAGGTGTGGAAAACAACATTGTCCATGTCACAATTCTAATCTAGACTGTGAAACAGAAATAAGTCAGTCCCAGCATTCAAAACGTTGAGTCCTCAGCCAGGGAAAGCACAGAAATTGTGTCTGGCAACGTTGAGCCTCCGTGATAAAAATGGACCAAGTGGAAAATTAACACCTAGTGACACCAGGTGTGTCAATTTCCTCTTGCCACAATGACAAATGACCACAAACTTAGTGGCTGAAGAAAGCACAAAGTTATTAGCTTACAATTGTGGAGGTCACCAGTGTGACAGGAATCTGCTGGAATGAAGATGTTAGCAGGGCTGGTTCCTTCTGGAGGCTCTAAAGATTCTCTATTTCCTTGCTTTTTCTGACTTCTAGATGCCACTTACATTCCTTGGCTTGTGGCCTCTCCCTTCACCTTCATAGTGCATCACTCCAACCTCATTTTGTCCTTCACATTTCCTCTTTAACTTTAATACAGCTCTCTCTTACCAGGCTGCTCATGATTACATCAGATTCTCCCAGATAATCCACAATAATCTCATTCTTGAGATCCTTAATGTAATCCTAGGGGCAAAGTCCTTCCTGCCATGTAAGGCAGGTATTCACAGGTTTCAGCAGAAGACCAGCAGAGGAACTGCCCAGCCGAGCTCACAGAAATGTAGGCTCAGTAAGGGGATTCAAGTGCGGACATCTTTAGGGGGCCATTATTCAGTTAGCCACATCATTTTGTATTTAGTGACCACTTGCTGTGTATTAGGCACTGAGCTGTTGCTTTTATTTTGTAATTTTATTAAAAATTTTACTAAACATGAGGAGTTTACCTCAAATAGTGCATAACTTGTCACTGGAAAGATCCAAAATTGTTCTCTTTCTCCAGTGTCTGTGCCACTGTTTGGAGTCTTCTCCTTCCCATGTGCAGGCCTTGTGCAGGCCCAGCTCTGTGGGCCTTGGTTCTTTCCTGGACTACCCACTGAAACTCAAAGTCCCTTCCTGACCCCCCAGAGCATTCAGCTCTGTGTAAATAAAACTCATCAATGGCAATAGAGTCTTCTGCAGCTACAAAATCTCTCTGCCAAGGTGATTATTTTTAAAAAATGGAGAAATTATGAAAAATATAATTTATTTCTTTGGTGTCTAACATTCTATATGAGTTTTTAAAATTGTAAGAATTCTCAACATGAGCTATATCCTCTCAACAAAATTTTAAGTGTATAATGCATTATCATTGACTGTAGGTACAATGCTGTACAGCAGATGTCTAGCACAAAGTTATCTTGCTTGACTGAAACTCTATGGCCATTGATTTGTAACTCTCTATTTTCCCTCTACCCAACTCCTGGCCACCACAATTGCACTCTTTGATTCTATTAATTTGACTATTGTAGGTACCTCATATAGGTGGAATCATGCCCTTTGTTACTGGCTTATTCACTTAACATAATGTCTTTGAAGTTCATCCATATTATCACATAGTGCAGAATTTCCTTCTTTAAAGCTGCATAGTATTCTGTTATATGTATGGACCATTTTTCTTTATATATTAATCTGTAGATAGACATTTAAATGTCCTTCATATCTTGGCTACTGTGAATAGTGTTACAATGAATATGGGAGTGCTAATATGTCTTCAAGATCCTGATTTTAATTATTTTGGATAAATATCCATGAATGGGTTTATTGGATCCTATGGTTGTTCTATTTTTAATTGTCTTAGAAAACTCTACCGCAAGTTTGTCCACTTCACAACCCAGGGCAGCTTTGAATGTGGCCCAATACAAATTTGTAAATTTTCTTAAGACATTATGAGATTTTTTTGGCAATTTTTCTTTGTAGATCATCATCTATCATTAATGGTAATATATTTTATGTGTGGCCCAAGACAATTCTTCTTCTTCCAATGTGGCCCAAGGAAGCCAAAAGATTGGACACCCCTGCTTAATACTGTTTTCCAAATCAGCTACGACATTTTACATTCCCACAAACGGTGCATGAGGCTTTCAATTTCTCCACATCTTTGTCTGCACTGGTTACCATTGCTTATTATTATTATTATAGTTATTCTGACAGGTATGATATCTTGTAGTTTTGATTTGCATTCCCCTGATATTTAGTAAAGATGAGCCCCTTTTTAATATCTGTTGGACATTTGTATGTGTTTTTTGGGAGAACTGTCTATTCAAGTCCTTTTTTATTAATGTGGTTATTAGGGGGTTTTTTGCTAATAAGTTACAGGAGTTTGTCATTTTGGAGGTTAAACTCTTATCTGATAGATGGTTTGCAAATATTTTCTCCTACTACATAGGCTGCCTATTTATTCCATTAGTTGTTTCCTTTGCTATGCCGTAGTTTTAGCTTGATTTAGTCCTGTTTGTCTATTTTTGTTTCTCTTGCCTGTACTTTGATGTCATATCCATTGAATCAAAATGAGTTCTTTTCTAACTTACTTCATCCTCACAACAGCCCTATAAAAGAAGTATTATCATTTCCCTTTCTTTAAGGGGGAAACTGACATTCAGCAAAGTGATAATCCACCCACTCTACACAGCATGTTAGAGGCTTTATCCCTCTAAGAGAAAAAAATACAAAAGAAAAAGTCTTCCTGGAAGAATATTAATACTGAATTATCTGTATTTAGATTAAACAAAAACACAATGATAACTGCATACGATTAGATCTCAGGCAAAGAGTACTTGGGCAGACACTGTCATAACAGCCAGAAAAGGAATGACATATTAAAATGCTGAGGAGCAGAGTTTTACACAGAGAGGCATCATTTTTGTTTGTCTACTTGTATTTAATAGAAATCATATATAATTATATTTCCTTCTCTGTAACAGCATTTAATTAGTTTCTACCAGTTTCCCAGATTTGCAAGATACTTCAAGTGAGATTAAAATACCATATAAGACACAGCTCCTGCCTCAAATGTGGAGCATGTGCCTGTGCCCAGAAGCCACTGACAGGAATGAGCTGCCTAGAGTTGGACATGCCAGGAGAAAATGTAGGACATGCTTTGGATTCTATCTTTTAGATAAGAGGAGTCTAAGGAAAATCAGGAATGGGGAGTGTTTTCTAAGTGGGAATACTTAGTCATGATCAAAGTTGTAGAAGACAAAATGGTTCAGTTTGCTTTGGGAAGAGCAAGAAGATCAGCCCGGCCACCCAAGCACATAATTGTGAAGTAACGAGTGAACCCTTCCTTGTGGGAAGCCTTGAGTGGCATCAGATTAGGAATGGGAACGTGAGAAGAGCAGAGGTCTATGGGGCGCAACATAAAGGGAAAACTGATGGAAAAGAAAGGAAAATGAATAAGCAAAAAACAACTTGGAAACCAATGCTTTATGGAGATGACATATTTTAAAGAAAGGCATCAAAGTACAGGCAAGAGAAACAAAAATAGACAAACAGGACTAAATCAAGCTAAAACTACGGCATAGCAAAGGAAACAACTAATGGAATAAATAGGCAGCCTATGTAGTAGGAGACGACATATTTTAAAGAAAGGCTTTGTAATGGGTCCAACAGGCTAGCCAAATCTGCGTCCCCCCCCGCCCAAATCTTCTCTCTTGCATGTTTCTGGTTTGAATGGACCACAAAGGAGATTTGTAAGTGGGTTTGGAGGGTGCAAGGAAGAAACAGACATTTTGTAGCCCATATGCTCTTGCTGATCTGCTGACTTGCCTCCTTTGTGTGAAGCAGCAGCTGGGCCGACAGCTTCTCCGCCTTCTCCTAGAGCATCCCTCCACCTCTCTAATTCCTGGGCCAAGTCTCTGCATTTAGCTTCATAAGGAAGGGTCTCAGTTTCTGCAGGACAATGATACCGTCAAATTCAGAGGCATTAAGAAATGACACGTCTCCTTTCATCCTACTTGATCTTGTTCTGTATTTTACACCCATCTTTTCTTTCCGACTGCCTGCCCTGTGGGCTTGAAACTCCAGCATCAGATGTGAAGATTATAGCTTCACAGAAACTCTTTAATCAGCTGTCACAATTATATAAACCCAATTCCTATAAATGTTATGGGGTGTGTGTGTGTGTGTGTACTTGTGTGTGTCTCCAGTTCTAGGCTCCAATTTCCTGGTTTAAGCCTCACTAACAGAGAAGGGCAATGAGAAAAGATATTAAAGCTTTGTAATAATGAAAATGATTAAATAATAGAAAAACAATAACTGACATTTATTATTTCCTATCTTTCCAGTGGTATGTGAAATGTTTTACAAAATTACACTAATCCTTACAATAACCCTAGGTGGCTACTCCTGTCTCCAGTTTTCAGCAGGAGAACATTTTAATAGCTCACAAATCCAGAAACTTGCAACACTTTTGATTCAAAACCATATCTGTCTAACTCTGGGTTAACATTGTCTCTATCATGGTGAGAGGGAGGAGTGAAGACCCTGCCTCATTGAAATTCTGAGGATGGAAGCATCTTGGTGACATGAGCAGAAACATTAGAAAAGGTACTAGTTGGCCAGGTGTGGTGGCCAATGCCTGTAATCCTAAAACTTTGGGAGGCCAAGGTGGGTGGATCACGAAGTCAGGAGTTCAAGACCAGCCTGGCCAAGATGGTGAAACCCTGTCTCTACTAAAAATACAAAAACTAGCTGGGTGTGGTGGTTCATGCCTGTAATCCTAGATACTCAGGAGGATGAAGCAGGAGAATTACTTGAACCCAGGAAGCCAAGGTTGTAGTGAGCGAAGAACGTACCATTGCACTCTGCTCTGGGTGACAGCACAAGGCTCAATCTCAAAAAAAAAAAGAAAAGAAAGGGAACTAGTTAAGCATTAGGTGGAGAGTAGAGAAAAAGGGTAGAGGTGAAGATAATTTAAGACATGAAGAAGATGAGATGATGAGAGATTGTTAAGGATTAGATGCTTATATTCAGTTTAGAAATTACATATTTCTTTTGTTTCACTAAGAATGTTCGGTGGGTTTTAGGCTTGTACGTAAGTACATAGTCCTATGAACACTCTACCTGCAAATGGAAAACTTCTATCAATTTAAGTCTATAACTTAGGAGGAAAGGAGTGTTTTACTTCTCCTGTGGGAAAGAAAAAAAAAAACTTCCTGAAGCAGTTAAGATCTCAAAATGGCTGGTGGGAGAGCAGACCCAGCACTTGAGGAAGATTTTATGCCTGAGGGAGAAAGCATTTCCAAGGCAGAGAAGGACAAGAGTCAGTGCATCCAGCCGGTAAACTCTGGGTAACCTGGAAGAAACCAGAAACCAGACAGGATCCGGGAGCTGGAAGCTGCGTGATGGCCAGGTGATATGGCCTATAAAGGCAGAGGCCAGAGGCCACACCATGGGAAATGAAATGGGCTAGTGGTAGGTCAAGGAGCAGGAGGAGTAGTAAAAGTTGAGTGATTTCTTGTGTGATTAAGGGTTTATTTGGTGTTATCTGGAGTTAGAGGGAAATACGATAGGGGAGCCCAGTTTCTAGGCCTCTACACATGCCTACCCCAGGTTTGTAGAATAAAGCAGCTCAAAACAGTTTGTATGTGGAGATTATTATTTTAACCTCTTGACCTACCCCCTCCAAACTATAAAGGCCTCCATTATGATCACTATCTGAAACATATGGCAATTTTGAGAACAGCATTTTTGAAATCTTCTCACAGAGAGGTATCAATAACGAATTGGTGTCATTGCCTTGATACAAGCAAAACAGTCACTTATCACTGAAATGTTCTCAGATAAAATTGTGTATTTTTACAAAGTCAACTTAGGAGTCCTAAGACTTAAAAATTCTTTTCACACTCTGATTATCCTTTTTCCATAAGCACTCATTTGTTTCTAATAATCTCTCTCTCTCTCTCTCTCTCTCTCTCTCTCTCTCTCTCTCTCGCAGGCACACACACACACACACACACACACACACACTTACTCCAGAATCAACGTATTTTTTTTCTTGTGTAGAGCATGTTTTGATTTGCAATTTCATTAACATGAGAAATACACTTGGTTTTAAAAATAGATAATGTGGAAGAATAATTTCATAAGGGAGGTAATTTTAGCCACTTATTTGTACTGCAATAACTCTATAATTCTTTCCTCAATGAAGTTCAATACAGTTTTAATTTTTCAGTGGAATGGCAATTTTTCTATATTTATAATTTTACTATTCTATAGTTATAATTTTTCAGTAGAATGGCAAGATTTTTAAAAAACTTAATGAGAATAAAAAGTCTCAATTCTGACCTTTGAAATCTTTACGTGTACATTTTCTTAGATCATAAATACATTTAAAATAGTGCATTCTGAGGTTTTAATATTCATACCAGCCTTGCTATTATATAGTGGTAATGTCACAATTTTTTTAACATCACAGAAAATATTCATAAGCCTGTAAGTTTATTTTTACAAACAAATTCACATATATAAATAATTTTAGGGGATTTGGGGATCTTTCCCTCATTATCTTCCAAAATCAAGATTTGAAACTTAAGTTTCATGGGTCTCAAAAATCTGTGAACAAATATATTTTTGTGTTCACAACAACATCAACAAAAACTTAAGTAGAGAAACCTAAGATACTAAGATAATTCACTAGGGAATAGAAGAAAGTATCCTTTACTTCCGTGCATTCAGTGGATGGCCTCAAGGCTGAGCAAAGAAAACAAAATTGATACTTGAAAAAAAAAATCTGAGTGCTTCTAATGCATTTAGGAGCAGGTGTCGAGGTGGCCAAACGGAACTTTAAGGTCACTGGGAAGGAATGTCAGAGCTGAGTTATTAAGTTTAAGCAGAAAATATGGCCTGAAAGTTTAGCCTCGAATGAATTAAGGATGTGCCCAGGAATGAGTGAAATATTTTCGCTGAGAGTCACAGGGTTAGCAGGTTGGGATCCAGCATCTGGGGCTTATTACATGTGCTTTAGGTGACAGGTGGCTTTAGGAAATGGAGCTCTCATAGAGCTTTTAAAATATTTTCCTGGGAAGGGTAAATAATTCTATGCCTTGCTGGTTCCCCTTCTGCGGTCTGTCTGAAATACAAAAACACATCTTAAGCCACATCAAAGTTGTTTCAAGTGCAGACAAAGGCAAACATCCTCAGCTCTCACACATGGCCACAACAGTTTCACTTCCAGGATTTTGAAACCTGTTCTGCACACAGCAAGTAGAGATCAGTTACCAAACCTTATTGTTACATGTATAAAACTCATATTTATCAGTCATCTTTTTAATGCTTGATTTTCATGAGCCTGAAAATGTTTATTGCCCAATTAGTTCTAGGGGAGCCACAGATGTTGAGCCAGAGAAAATAACCTCAGCTTTGGCACCAAAATAATGTGATGAGGAATCATTTCAACTTTCACAACTAAAAGAAATACTCGCTGGAGTGCTTGCCAAGTCAATGGTCATTTTGCTGAGATCAAAGATGATGAATGATTTATTCATAAATGTTTCCCTTGCCTTTATTTTGATTCTTTAGTTTTTTTATTGCTGCCATTTTTGTTTGTTTGTTTTATTTTTTGGGTCTTCTTGCCTTTTAGTGCAAATTTTGTCTGATGTCATGAACCACCTAGAAGCTCAAATTTGCCCTGTGGGATACATCTCAATCAAACAGAATTGCATTAGGAAGCATCGTCGTTTTCTGATGATTAGCCAACTTTTTCGTCTCCCTGATTCCATATAAAAGAATGTGTGAAAGAGCAGTGGAAGTAGTTTTTCTTCTGCAATTCTGAAATATGATCATAGTTCAGTGTCCTGGACTCACACCAAATAAGTTTGTTGCCCTTCACAATTACTCCTTGATTTTTTGTTTTGTTTTGTTTTATTTGAACATCTCCAATGCAGTCTAAATTTACAAGAGTTTTTACATTGGAATCTTGACAAAATAATATGAATTTGATTTTTTTGCACTCCACCAGTTATTTTCCATTTTTGTCAGAACTGCATGAGTTTTAATCATATCTATGTAAGGAGCTTCATGATTGAGTGGATTCATTTATAGATTTGTGTAATATATGCCTGTGCCATTTTTTAAAATTGTGATTCTTAAGGACAGGTTTTCTTCATTTTAGTTCACTATCATTTGCATGCAGTTCCAGAACATGAAGTTAGTACTTTAATAAATATCAGCGGGAGTCAGGAATGCTGAAACATCTTGGAGCTTGCCTAAACCAGAGATTTTCAAACTCAGGACCTCCTGCATTAAAATCACCTGAGACAGTTTTAGAATGTAGACTGCTGGGTCTGTCCATCAGACAGTATGATTTAGTAGCTCTTGGTTGGTTGGGGTCCAGGAATTCTCAGGTTTTTTAGTTGTCCGGATGATTTTCACTTGCAGCCTTGTTTGTGTCATTGATTTAAACACATCTTTGCCTAATATAAGAATTCATCTCATCTAATTTTCACAAAATAAAACACTCAATGTATCCATACAGTAGATTCTGTGAGTCTTAAAGGTATTTAAGAAATTATTGCATTAATTCCCCTTATTTTTCACTCAAATTTTTTTAAAAATAGTAAATTTTTCAGTCATGGAGCTGGTTAGCACCAAAATCTATAGCAAAACTTTGATCTCCTGACTGAAAATTCCAGACTCTCCACCATCACTTATGATTCCTATTAAAATCAGACTAGAGCCCCCAGAAATTCTATATAGTCATGCACTGTAGAAAAACACTTAGATGAGAGTCCCATAAGATTACAATACCATATTTTTACTGTACCTTTTCTATGTGTAGATACATCAAATACTTACCATTGTATTACAATTGCCTACAGTATTCAGTACTCACTGTACAGGATTGTAGCCTAGAAGCAACAGGTCATAGCTTACAGCCTAGGTCTGTAGTAGGGTATATCACCTAGGTTTGTGTAAGTACACTCCATGATGTTCATTGAACAACAAAGTCACCTAATGGCATATTTCTCAGAAAGTATTTGTGTCAGTCTGTTCTTGTGTTGCTATAAAAAAATACCTAGGGCAGGGTAATTTATAAAGAAAAGAAGTTTAATTGGCTTTGGTTCTGCAGGCTGTACACAAAGCATGGCACTGACAACTGCATCTGGTGAGGGCCTCAGGAAACTTACAATCATGGTGGAAGTCAACAAGGGAGCCAGCCTATCACATCTTAAGAGAGAGAATGGAGAGTTCCTACATTCTCTTAAACAACTAGATCTCACATGAACTAACTGAGGCAGAACTCACTCATCACCAAGGACTTGGTGCTAACCCATTCGTGAGAGATCTGCTCCGATGATCCAATTCTTCTCATTAGGCCCAATCTCCAACATTGGAGCTCACATTTCAACATGAGATTTCGAGGGACAAACATCCAAACCATGCCAGCGTCTTCATTGCTAAGCCAAGTATGACTATAATTGATAGTGTCCTCTAAGGGCCCATGAACAAGATCCCTTAGTACCTGTAAACTCATGCCTTCTCCCAAATAATTTATTTGTTTTCTAAATTGGTTACCCTGTGATTTCAGTGAATCTATTGTCATATATTAAGAAACAGATTATTATTGGGACTAGACAATCATAAAACATTATATGTTGGTATGGAGGTTTATTTAACTCAAAAACAGCATGTAACAAAATACGCTACAGCTGAATACATATTTAAATAAATGTTAAATAATGCTCTTTAAAATTACTTGTTCACCAAAGGAAATCCATGTATTCATATAAATTAAGAAAAAATAAATAACATAGCTGAAGAAATGCTTATCAAGTTAGAAAGTTCAGAGAATTCCATAGCAATGTAAAAGAACCCCAGGGAGAGCTTTTTCCTTTATGAAAAACTTACAGAGTTTATAATTTATGTCTTTCCCTCTTGTCTCTTTTTTTTTTCTTCTCTGCTGTCCTAGTTTTCAGCAGTCATTAAGCAAAACACATTTGCATTGAGGTTACCTTGAGTATTTCTATTCTCCACTAACAAACCACATTTCTTCTCACATAAACCCAGGTAGAGTTCAGAGTAATTGTTTTCAATACTTTTTAAAATAGACTTTATTTTTAGAGCAGTTTTATAACTGACAGCAAAATTGAGAGAAAGGAACAGAGATTTCCCATAAAGCCCCTGTTCCTACACATGTATAGCGTCTCCCCTCCAGTATCAATTCCCCGCACCAGAGTGATGCATTGTTACAATTAATCAACTACACTGACACATCATTATCACATAAAGCACACAGTTACATCAGAGTTCACTCTTGATGTTGCATATTCTATGGGTTTTGACAAACATATAATAATAAGTATCCACTACTACAGTGTCAGACAGAATAATTTTCTGCCCCTAAAAATCCTCTGTTCTCTGCCTATTGGTCTCTCTTTCCCTTCTAACCTTGGCCAATCACTGATCTTGCTTCTATCTCCATAGTTTTGCCTTTTCCAGAATGTCATAGAGTTGGAGAATAAAATGTAGCCTCTCCATACTGGCTTATTTCACTTAGTAGTAAGTACTCATTTAAGTGCCCTTTTCAAGATGTGAGAGCTCATTTCTTTTTTTAGCTGAGCAATATGCCATTGTCTGGATGTACCACAGTTCATTTACCCATTCACTTACTGGAGGACATCTTGGTTGCTTCCAAGATGTTGGATGCATTTGCCAGTTATTAATAAAGCTGCAAATGATTTTCAACTCCTTTGGGTAAATATCAAGAAGCATAATTGCTGGATCATATCATAAAAGTATGTTTAGTTTGATAAGAAAGTGTCAAATGGTCTTCCAAAGCAGCTGTACCATGTTGCATTCCCACTAGCAATGAATAAGAGCTCCGGTTGCCTTCCATTTTTGCCATCAGTGAGGGTCATCAATGTTCTGGACTTTGGCCATTCGAACAGACCTGCAGCAGTATATCACTTGCTTTAAGTAGCATTTCTTTGAGGACATATAATGTGAAGCATCTTTCCATATGCTTATTTCTCATTTCCATATCTTTTTGATAAGAGATCTATTCAGGTCTTCCGCCCATTTTAAAAATCAGGTTATCTTTTATTGTTGAGTTTTGATGATTCTTTATATATTTTGGTTAAGAATCCTTCATCAGTTATGTCTTTTACAAATATTTTCTGTCTGTGGCTTGTCTTTTCATTCCGTTGATTGTGGTCTCTCAGGGGCAGAAAGTTTTCCTTTTAATAAATAAAAAATTTATTTGCTTATCAATTCTTTCTTTAAAAGATTGTGTCTTTGGGGTTGTATCTAAAAAGCCATTGCCCAAATCTAGGTCAACTAAGTCTTTTTCAACATAATCTTGTAGAAGTTTTACAGTTTTGCATATTACATTTAGGTCTATGATCTATTTTGAGTTAATCTTTTGTGACAGATACAAAGTCTATATCTAGATTCATTTTTTTTTTGTATGTGGACATCCAGTTGTTCTAGGACCATTTGTTGAAAAGATCATCTATTCCCCATTGTCTTGCCTTTAGTCCTATGTCAAAGATCAGTTGACTTTACTTAGATTATATATTTCTGGACTGTCTATCCTGTTTCCATGACGTATTTTTCTATTCTTTCACTATATTGATGACTGTGGCTTTATAGTAAGTCTTGAAGTAAGTTTACATCAGTCCTCTAACTTTGTTATTCTTCTTCCATATTGTATTTGACTATTTTGAGACTTTTGCCATTTCAAAAAACCTTTAGGATCAGTTTCTTGATATCTACAAAGTCACTTGCTTGGATTTCGACTAGGATTTTATTGAACTCATAGACATAATATCTTGACACTATAGAGTCTTAATACACATAAACATGAAATATCTTCCAATTTATCTAGTTATTCTTTTATGTCTTCCATCAGCCTTTTGTAGTTTTCCTCATAACAGTCTTGTACCTATTTCATTTGATTTACGAAATAGGTACAAGATTGTACATATTACATTGGGGGGGTGCCAATGTAAATTGTGTTATGTTTGTAATTTCAAATTTCATTTGAATTTTGGTTATTGGTATGTAGGAAACAGACTGATGTTTCTGTGTTAACTTCGTTTCCTGCAAACTTGCTATAATCTTTTCTTAGTTCTAAGAGTTCTTTTGTCAATTCCTTCAAGTTTCTACATAGACAATCATATCACCTATGAACAATTGTATTTCTTCTTTCCCTATGGGTATACCTTTTATTTTATTTTCTTGAATTATTGTACTAGCTAAGGCTTCCAGTATGGTGTTTAAAAGAAGTGGTGAAAGAAGACATCCTTGCTTTGCTTCTAATCTTTGTGAGATAGCTTCTCATTTCTTATCATTAACTATGATGTTAGCTATAGGGTCTTTTGGAGACTTTTTTTGTCAAGTTATGGAAATTTTCCTTTATCCTTGTTTATTGAGTTTTTATCATGAATCACTCTTAGATTTTGTCAAATGCCTTTTCTGCATCTACTAATATGATTATGTAATTTGTCTTCTTCAACCTATTGATGTAATGAAAAACATTAATTTTTGAATGTTGAATCAGCCTTGCATACCTGGGACCAATATCATCATGTATAATTCTTTTTACATATTCTTAAATTTAATTTCCCAATATTTTTTGAGGATTTTTTACATGTATGTTTATGAGAAATATTGGTCTATAATTTTCTTTTCTTGTAGTGTCTTTAGTTTTGGTATTAGGTTAATGCTGCCCTCATAGAATGAGTCAGAAAGTAGCTCCTCTACTTTTATCTTATAAAAAAGACTGTAGAGTATTGGTATAATTTCTTTCTTAAATAGAATTCACCAATGAACCCATCAGGACCTGGTACTTTCTGTTTTAAAGGATTATTAGTTACTTCTTCAAGTTCATTATCAGTTATAAGCCGATTCAGATTGTTTACTTCTTCTTGTATGAGTTTTGGCAGATTGTGTTTCTCAAGGGTTTGGTCCATTTCATCTAGGTTACCAAATTTCTGAACATAGAGTTGATATCACAACTTGATATTTAAGTTCCTTTAATGTCCATGAAATCTTTATCAATATCATCTATTTCATTTCTGATATTAGTAATTTATTGTCTTCTCTACTTTTTCTTAGCCTGGTTAGAGATTTATTGATTTTATTGATCCCTTCAAAGAATCAGCTTTTGATTTTGTTGATTTTCTATAGTGATTTTTGGTTTTCCATTTACATTGATTTCTGCTTTGTTTTGATTATTATTTTTCTGCTTACTTCGGCTTTAATTTTCTGGGTTTTGTTTTTCTAGTTTCCTAAGGTAGAAGCTTCGATTATCAATTTTAGGTCTTTCTTATTTTCTAATGTACACATTCAATGCCATAAATTTTATTGTAAGCACTGCTTTCACTGCATCTCAAAATTTTGATAACTTGTGCTGTCATTTTAAATTAAATATGTTTTAATTTCTCATATGATTTCTTCTATGACTCATGTGTTGTTAATCAGAGCAGCTGTTATGAAAAACAGTTTGGAGGTTCTTTAAAAATTAAAGATAGAACTACCATATAATCTAACAATCCCACTTCTGGATATATATTCAAAGGAAATTAAACCAGCATGATGTAAAGACATCCGCACTCTCATGTTTATTGCACATTATTTACAATAGCCAAGATACGAAACCAACCTAAGTGTCTAATGATAGATGAACAAAGAAAACATGGTACATACACACATAAAAAATCAGTCCTAACCAAATCCTGTCATTTCCAACATGTATGAACCTGATGAGCTTATGTTAAGTGAAATAAAACGAAGTAGAACAAATACTGTATAATCTTACTTATATGTGGAATCTTAAAGAGTTGCACTCATAGAAGCAGAAAATAGAATGATAGTTACCAGGGTCTGGGAGAAGGGGAAGGAATGAAAATGTTGATCGAAGGGTACAAAGTTTTAGTTATGCAGGATGAGTAAGTTTAAGTTCTGCAGATCTATTTTACAGCATGATGATGACACTTAATAATAAGGTACTGTATGCTTTTGCTAAGTGAATAGATCTTAAATGTTCCCACCACAAAAATAATAAGCATATGAGGTTAGTAATATGTTATTTAATTTGATTTAATAATTTACAATGTATATGTATATCAAAAGATCATGTTGTACACCTTAACTATATACAATTTCTGTTTATCAATTATACTTCCATAAAAGTGGAAGAGAAATAGAAGTGGATTGTTTAATCTTCATATATTCTGAAATTGCCATCTATCTTTGTTATTATCTCTAATTTAATTCTAGTTTGGTAAGAGAGTATACTTTGTATGATTTCTAATCTTTCAATTTTTTTAAGTGTGTTTTGTAGCCCAGAGTGTAATCTATCTTAGAAAATGTGGGAATACTTAAGAATACTGTATTCTGCTGTTTCTGGAAGAAGAAGTTGATAGATGTCAATTATATTCATCTAATTGGTGATGTTATTGAGTTCAACTATGTTCTTATTTATTTTCTGTCTGCTGGATCTATTCATTTCTAATAAAAGAGAGTTGAAGTTTCCAACAATAATAATAGATTCATCTACTTCTTGTATTTCTACCAGCTTTTTCCTCACTTATCTTAAAGCTCTGTTGTTAAGAACATACACACTGAAGATTGTTGTTTCTTCTGGGAGAGCTGACCACTTTATCATTATGTAATGCTTCTCTATCCCTGGTAACTTCTTTGCCTTGAACATTCTCTGTCTCAAATTAATATAGCTGTATCTGCTTTCTTTTGATTAGTGTTATCATGGTATATATCCTCCATCCATTTACTTTTAATCTATATGTGTCTTGATATTTAAATTGGATTCCCTGCAGATAACATAAGGTTGAGACTTGTTTTGTTATCTACTCTGAAGATTTCTGTCTTTTAATAGAGTAGTAATAAGGGCTTAAGGTGATTATTGATACACTTATATTAATAATTACCATTTTTGTTACTATCCTGTATTTATTGCCCTTGTCTTTTGTTTCTATTTTTGTTTCCATTATTTTTCCTTTTTGTCGTTGGTTTCAAATGGGCATTTTATATGATTCAATTTTCTCTCCCATTTTTAGCATATTGGTTATTCTTATTTTTTCAAAACTTTTAAAAATACTTGTCCTAGAGTTTACAACTAATCCAAGCCCACCTTCAAATAATACTACACTGCTTCACAGAGAATAGGAGTAGCTTATAATAATGAAGTAATCCTAAATTTTTCTCCTGTCATTCATTGTAACGCTGCTGTCATTCATTTCTTACACATAAGCATATCTAAGCTTATATGTATACATAAGTATATATAATTGAATATATTGTTGCTGTTATTTTGAACAAGCTGTTATCTACTAGATCAATTAAGAATAAGAAAAATAAAAGTTTTTATCTTACCTTCACTTATTCCTTCTCTATCCTTCTTCCTTTCTTTACATAGATCTGAATTTCTGACCTATATTATTTTCCTTCTCTCTAAGGAATGTCTTTTAACATTTCTTGTATGGTAGTCTTCCAGCAATAAATAAATATATAAATAATCCCTCAATTTCTATTTGTTTAAGAAAGTTTTTATGTCTCCTATATTTTTGAAAAGTAATTCTGCTTAGTAGAGAAGTCTAGGTTGGTAGATGTTTTTCCCCAACATTTAAATATTTCACCTCACTCTTTTCTCTCTTGCATACTCTCTGAGGAGGAGTCAGATGTTATTCTTATCTTTTCTTCTCTATAGGCAACCTGTTTTGTCCACTCTGACTTCTTTCAGGAATTTTTTTTAATCTTTGCTTTTCTATAAGTTTGAAAATTATATGCTTACATGTTGTATTTTTGGCATTTATCCTACTTGGTGTTTTCTGAGCTTACTTGATTTGTGGTCTAGTGTCTAACATCAATTTGGGAAAATTATCAGTCATTATTCCTTCAAATATTTCTTCTGTTCCTTTCTCTACTTCTTCTCCTTCTAGTGTTTTTATTATACACATGTTATACCTTCTGTAGTTATCCCACAGTTCTTGGATATTCTGCTCCTTTTTTTTTTCAACCTTTTCTGTCTTTACTCTTCACTTTGGGGGGTTTCTACTGAGATATCTTCAAGCTCAGAATTTTTTCCCCAGCCATGTGTAATCTACTAATAAACCCATCAAAGACTCATCATTTCTGTTACAGTTATCATGATATATATTCTCCATTCTTTTTTTAAAATCTCTATTCTTCTGATTTTTTTTTCCTTAAAAGCTTCACCTTTTTGCTTACATTGCCCATCTGTTATTGCATCCTGTCTGTTTTATCCATTAGCGTCTTCAGCATATTAATCATCATTATTTTTGGCTTGGGACATAATCCTGAGAGACAGAATCTTAAACACCATAATCCCAAACGTTGAAATTAAAAAACATCAAAATCCCAAATTGCTAAAGTCTAAAATCCCAACAATCACAATCCTCAAAGGTAAAAATTCTGAAAATATAATTTTGAAAAAATAATTTAAAAATTATTCAAAAGATATGTATTGCATTTTAAAGAGTATTTAAAAGCATGTTGTTTTTAAACATGTTTGTCACATAAAACATGACATTTCATAGGCCAACATAATAAAATAGGCCAACACAATAAAATAGGCTATAAAATGTAAATATTAGTATTTAATATCCTCAAAAATGCAAGTACTGTTCAGATGTTCCCTATGCTCACAAAGATATCTTCTAATAATGTGTTTGTTTGAATCATACTCAATGCCCATACACTGCAAATGGTTGAATGTGTTTCCCGTTTTTCCCTTGCAACTAGCTACAGTTCCGGCAACTCTAGAGAGCAAGTCAGGAGGAGATCCTGAATTCAGGAGTTTGAGTCCAGCCTTGGAAACATAGAGAGACCCTCATCTCCAAAATATAATGAACTAAATAATAACATAATAAAACAGAATTTTTAAAAAGAAACTGAGTAATTTATCCTGCAGTTTTCCACAGTCTGAATTTTGCTAATTGCAAAATTTTGTGTTATTCAACATGTTTCTCTCTTTCTTATATTTAAATGTGTGATTAGATCTAGAGGCTTGATTAGCTTTAAATTTGATTACACACACACACACACACACACACACACACACACACACAGAAAAATACTCCAAAAGCTGTAATGTGTTCTTCCCTCACGAGCTACATAATGCCAAGGTGTCTCTAATTTATGATGTCAGCAGCCATTGATGGTGTTGCCAAGATCCATCATCTCGTCTGAGGCTTCAAAAGGGTTATACTATAATTCTGATAGTTCTTCCATTCTTATCTGAAATACTTCCACTGCCTTGAAATCTAATTGTTACTCTTCATCTAGCGGCTGTTCCAGATACCAGAAAGGTATGACAGACAAATGTCTCTGCTCTTTTGGGGTCTGTATGTCAGTGGCACTTAGTTCCCATATGTAGTAGGTGCTCAATGAATACCAGCTACTGGATTTACACATGGTTCTCTTTCCACTGAATGTCTCTTATATGCTAATGTCCCCATGGTCCTGCTCAGAATCTATTGCTCTTCTTACTATACTTTCAACTAATGGTCTTATTCACTCTCATTATTTCAAAGATTACTACTGATTATCATTTATATTTATTGATCATTTCCAATGTATCAGGTACTGCTCTACATATATTGAATCATTTCATTTTCAAAACAATCAAATGAGGCAGTTACTGTTTGTTCCAGTTGGTATTTATGATAGCCAGGAAAGTGCTTCTCTCTGATCTCTGCTACTGACTGAGAGATTCAGCTCCTGGGATCTGAACATCATCACAGCCTTTGTACCAAGGCCACACTTTTCAACGCTTCAGGGATGAAGCTCCTCTGACAGGTGGCTTTAGCTCAAGGACTCCTCAACATCCCCACTGAAGTTGCTTTAGAACAACTCAGCTCTGCCCAAATTTCCCTCCTTCCTTCCCTCTCTCCTTCAGTAAGGAATGGACACGCAATATCAACTGATAGTCCTCCAAGTTTCTCCTGGCTTTCTCTCAACTTTCTTTTCCAGGTATTTTTTTTAATAAATAGCTTCCATATTTAATCTCTTCCTGGTGTTCTACATTATCTCTGTAGAACAAATTATCGAACTTGGTAGAATAAAAAAATCATTTTATTATTCTGTGGATCCAGAGTTCAGACAGAGCTCAGTAGGGATGGCTTATTTCTGCTCCGTGACATCTAGGACCTCATCTGGGAAGATTAGGCAGCTAGGTTGATATAACAACTGAGGGCTTTTGAAAGCATCTTCACAAATATGTGTGGCAGCTGATACTAGCTCTCAGCTGGAACCTCGCCTAGGGCAATCAATCAAGCATCCACATGAATCTCATGTAGATTGGGCTTCCTCACAGTATGGCAGCCTCACGGTAAGTTGGACATCTTATATGGAGGCTTAGGGCTCTAAAAATGAGTGTACTTGCAGGACAGAGACGCTAAATTGCCTTTTATAATGCAGACCCTAAAGTCATATTTTGTCACTTTCATCATGCTCTGTCAGCTGAAGCAGTCACAACCTTGCCCATATTCAGAATTGGGGAAATATATACAACATCTCAATGAGAAGAGTGCCAAAGAATTATCAAGCCATTTTTAAAAACCACAACACTATTTTCATTATCAGTTTCCCAGAGGAGGAGACTGAGGCACGAGAAATTTCCCAGCCAGAATCGAGTCATCTAAATTCAGAGCTGACATGCAACTTCAGAATGTCAGCTCTGTATTTCAATCAATATATCTATTGAAATACAGCCTTTCTGTATTTCAATCTATGGTTCCCTTAGATTTAATGCCCTCAAATTGAGTGTTTCATTGCCCACCTTTTCTCCTGTGTTATTCTCCTGTAGCATATGATTCCATCTAACCAGTGACTCAAGCTAAAAACCTGGGAGTACTCTTTGAATTTTCCTCTCACCCTCATCCATGAGTCAAATCAGTCCAATTCTATTAGGCAGGAGCTGTTACATTTGCGATAGCTGCCTTTTGTATCTTTTCTGTTTCCATAAATTACATTCGAATCAGCTAAAACTTCCATTTGCTACATGGGCAGGAAATCCAATACTCCCACTGCTGTGCTGCCCATATGGGTTTTCTAGAAGGCTGGAGGGAAAGTCTGCCCAAGCAATGGCAATCCTACTGAGGGACAGGCCCTAGTGGTGATCTCCCTCCTGATTTGGTCACTGCCTTTGCCCCCTCATTGCCAAATGATAGAGTCAGAAAGACCAGACACCCTCTTCTGAAGGGGCTATGCCTTGGCAAGATCTCCCCTGCCATGACCCTGACATATGCCAAAATTGTGCCTGGGTTCTGAGTATTCAGTTATTTTAGCTACATGCAGAGAGTCCTCTCTGGGACCTCGCCATCAGTGAGGTTTCTGGAGTTTACTCTTGTGCCACCAGAAGCCACAACACTTCCTCTGGTTTTATGAAGGCCAAGTTGCTTTCTTTTTCAACTTTCTAATCAATGCTTTTATTTCTCTCCCTTTCACACACAAGAAAACCCGAGCTTCTCTAAGAAGGGCTCTAAATCCAGGAGCACTGAGAAGTTTCTGCACCTTTTCTAAAAGGAAAATGCCATCTATGTCTTACTAATGACACACAATGAATCTCCCACCCCGGGTCAAGCAGTAGGACTCCCCATTTTATCAATTGCTGAAGTAATTGAATCAAATAGGCAAAAAAAATTGGGCTTCCTGCTACCAGATTTTCCTTCTAAACATTTCTCAAATCATTCCCTCTCCCCTAGTCCTGCAGCCCAGCTCAAGTCCTAATCATCTCTCTCCTAGACTTTGTAAAGGAGCTATATACAAACGGCCTCTAGTTCCTCAGGCAGTGTAGTACAAAGCCCTGTAGCTAGGGGCATGGAAAAGTCAATCCAGGCAGTTCATAGCCACAAGAGCTGCTACAAACAGAAAAGCACCACTTCAATCTGCTTCATGAGGCAGAAGCATCTGCTCCTTAACATGAATGAAGCAATCTCCTCTTAGGATTGAATTCAGAGAATAAGAAAGTGTTGAACTTCTGCCACCAAAAAGAAAAGCTATAGAAAATTCCGACCTAAAACAAAAATTTGACCATGAGCGTGACTTAGGATAGACTGCTCTTTGAAACCCTGTAGTGGTCCCCCACAGGCACAAAATGAAGCCGTTTCTCTATGTGATGCAAGTACTTTCGTGATCCGCATCCACTACACACAGACACACACACACACACACACACACACACACTTCAGCATCTTCCTTTTGCACACTATCTTCCAAGAACAATGAACAACTTGTATTTCCCAGCAGGCATTGTATCACAGCCCTAAGCTTTTGTTGATCCCTTCTCTCTGCCTAGCACTATCCACCCCACTAAGCCCCAATCCAAGCTTTCCCAATCAATTTGACCATTATCTCTACCAGAAAGCCCCAATCCCTACCTCTCTCCCAACCTCTGCACTCAAAAACACACTGCAAATCATTATCGCTGTTTTATAACTATAAGATCAGGAGTCTGCCCCACTCTATACTGGCTTTTCTTAGACACAGGGCCAGATTTTAACCTCTCTTTGTGTCTCTGTGCCTAGCAGGGGGCCTGGTAGATGTACACACTCAGAAAGTGCGTGTTGCATCCATTGATCCAATTCCATCGTGTTTAGAGTACTCCTTTATTACCCTACCCTCCCAGATGAATAAGCATATTTTTGCATATTCCTAACTTGCTCCTCTCTTATTCTTGTCAGTTTACAATCTGCTTTATTTTTTGCTATGAGTCAGCCTTACAGTTCTCCAAGCCTAGCATTATCCTTATAAGAATTAAGCATTCTTCACTTCCACCTTTTTGGCTCCTTTTTTGATTTCATATTCCTGACTGCCTCAGAGTAGTTATTTGTGTGCTTGCTGTGTCTTCCGGTGGATTAGTGTCTATGGAGAGAAGGAGCTTACCATGAGGTTTTGTTCTCCTCACAATACCAGTCCGGGCCCTGCTCATAGTAGATACTCAGTAAACATTGGTTTTGCTCTATTGACAGTTTTCAATCAGATAGGCCTTGGCTACTTTTTAAAATTTATTATTAGATTCACATAAGCAAAATTCACATATTTTGGCATATAATTCTGAGTCATAGAAAACACATAGTGATATAATCATACCATAATTAAGATTTAGAACTCCATTATTCCAAAAATGCCTACATGCTGCCCTTTCCTAGTACAAAATTCCACTTTCCCTGAGTTTCTAGAAACCACCGATCAGGTATTAGTCCCCATAGTTTATCTGTTCTTTAGTGTCAAGTAATGGCCTTTAGCTGGTTTCACCTAGAAAAGTGCATTTGAAGGCCAGGCATGGTGGCTCACACCTGTAATCCCAGCACTTTGGGAGGCTGAGGTGGGTGGATCACGAGGTCAAGAGATCGAGACCATCCTGGTCAACATGGTGAAACCCTGTCTATACTAAAAATACAAAAAATTAGCTGGGCATGGTGGCACGTGCCTGTAATCCCAGCTACTCGGGAGGCTGAGGCAGCAGAATTGCCTGATCCCAGGAGGCGGAGGTTGCGGCGAGCTGAAATCGCACCATTGCACTCCAGCCTGGGTAACAAGAGCAAAACTCCGTCTCAAAAAAAAAAAAAAAAAGTAAAGTGCATTTGAGAGTCACTAATTTTGGTGCATGTGAAATAGTTTATTCTTCATTGCTGAAGAGCATGCCATTGGATGGATTCACCTGTTGAAAGATACTGGATTGTTGCCAGTTTGTATTTATGAGTAATACTATGTTAAATATTTGTATGTGGGTTTTTTGTATGAACATAAAATTTCATTTTGCTTGGATAAATACCTAAGGGTGGAATTGCTGGGTGGTATAATAAGTGTATGTTTAACTTTATAAGAAACTGCCAATATTTTCTAAGAATACAATATAAGTGTACCATTCAATATATTTATCAGCAATATAATTTCCAGTTTCTCCATATCATTCCCATCAGCTCATGGAATTGTCCATTTGTTTCATTCTGTTTTGTTTTAGTCAATCTGATAGGTGAATAATGTTATCACATTGTGGTTTTAATTTGCATTTCCTAATTAATTATGACGTTGAGCATCTTTCCATGTGTTTATTTGCCATCTACAGATTACCTTCTTTGACAAAGTGTCTGCTCAAATCTTTTGCTCATTTTTTATTGAGATTTTTTTTTTTTTGCTGTAAGTTTTGGGAAGTCTTTACATTTTTTTAATAAATGGCCTTTGTCTAAAAAGAGAAAAGAAAATGTGGGCTAGATGCATGCATAAAGGATGGAGAAGAGTGAGGGAAAAAGCCTTCTTGGCCAAACAAGGAGGACTTCTTCTATTAAGCTGTGGCTTGTCCTGTGCTAGACACTGTTGTGACTCTCAATCTGCTACACTGTCTCAAGACCAGAGACTCCCTCACTCACATGCCTGTGAAATATAATGGAATCCTGCATGATTCAAAAGGCACCTGAATTGCTTCAGGGTCAAAATGATGAACATCAATTATCCCAATAGCAGCAAAGAACAGATGCAAAAGTTAATAGAGTTTTCTGGATGACAGACTGCTGGATAGACAAAACCATGCTGCATTATACAGCAAAAGATACTGAAATGTGGAGACACGAAAAAAATTTGGTGCTAAGCTGCAAGTGCCACACAGACTGAGGTGTTGTAAATCAGAGAAATCCTCCACATTGCTGCACTGATCAGAAGAATCAGGCAAAATTTGCCACTCCGTTGATGCAAGTAAATCCAAATAAATACCCCCCTAGATGAGGATCCAAATGCTCAATTAGCATTTCAGAACATACTCAGGGAGTTCCAAAGAGCCCAGCAATCTCGTATCATTATGAAGAGGAAAATCTTCTCCCAGCCAAGCTTTTTCATTATCCAGTGCTGTGAAAAGCCCTCCATGAGGGTCTGGGAAGTACTCGACCTCCCCATGCACCAAAGTCTATTTTCAGCCAACAGTCACCGTGTGCTCCTCTGGATTATTTTAAAATTTCTCTTCCCAGAGCTATCCTTTTTCTTCTGTGAAACTTCATTGCACCTTCAATATGTAATTTTTTTTCTTAACCTGATTTACTACTTTATTTTTAATTAAAAAATACACTTTCATTGGCAAGCCTGCACATAACTGGATCGGGTCCATCTTAATGGGTTTTGACCCAGCTGTTTCTTCCGTAACTACGCAAACACTGTGAATGACATACAGAGCCCCACAATGCCTCCTTATGGAGAGCACAGGAAGTCTCTGACAGACAAAGAGAATCCACCTGCAAATATCTTGCTGATGATGGATATTTGGATATGGATAACAGGTATTTGGGCAGTGGACTGGCCAACCAAGTTATATGGCAATAATAGTAAAACAGTGTATCCGGCTACTTAAATAAATATATTGAGCCTTTCAGAGTTATTAAAATTAAAGGGGGAGAAAAAGCTGTACACGGTGACTGCCTGTGGATAGGTGTCCATGTGTGCGCATGCTTGCATTTCTTCACAATTTCCAAACACAGTGTGGAACCTTGTACATAGAGAGCCAGAGTAGCCAGTGTGAACAATGTCCTTTACGTGGGTTTAATTTGCTTTATAAATACAAGTGTAATTGGCATTTAAGGGGCCACTCTAAATTGCCATCGCCCCCTCTGAGCATGAGTAATCTAATTTTTCTGCAGAGCATGTTGCAGTTTGATAGACAGGTCTCCGAGGACTGTCCTGTATGTCAGCATTAGTGAAAATGAGTTCTGAAGTACAGTCACACCCCCACGCACGAGAGGAATCCCAATCACCCACGACTCATAGATTCATTTGCCCCATGTCTTGCTGTGGACAGATAATATATTCATTCGCTTCTGGCTAAAAAAAAAAAAAAATAGTGAGAAACCGCTGGTGCATACTGATGGCATCCTCAAGGAGCTGTAATTGGGAGAAGTGATTCGCAGCTTCTGAACATGCCAGGGGACCTCAAGCTGCTATCATCCTTCTTTGCTCTGCAGCCAACTGGAAAAAAAATGAACCCCCAAACTGTCAGGGGGGCCTAACTGTCCTCTCTTGTAGAACTGGAAAATTAAAATCTAACTCCTTGAGAAAAAGGGAATTTGTTTGCAAGTGCAACTAAGTATTTAAGCTGAACACTAAATATTATCTGATTAAAATTACTCCCTGAGGACAAAGTGTTAGCTTTTGTGTCTACTTTCATTGTGTTTAAACAATGTGCAATGCATGTGTGTCCTTCTATATGTAAATATTTAAATAAGAGTATAAAAAGCAAAATAAAATTATTAAACTGCAATGTTGAAAGGGTAGGATGAGTTTACTCAAGTAGTTGGCCATGCACAAGCCTGAGTTCTGCTCATAGCGATGTACTCATAGACCCTGGTCATTCCCTGCTGGGTGAGCTCGCTTATGAGAGATAGTGAATTTATCAGGAACTCAAGCATCTTCCTTCATTCAGTACTAATAAGCCTCTTACTACTAACCCATACTTGGATATTTAATAATGTGATATGTATGCTAAAAAGCTGAGGACTTTATTATACCAATGTGAATTACATTGGATAACATGTTTTTATTTGGATGCATTGCCAGGCATGGTGGCTCACACCTATAATTCCAGCACTTTCGGAGGCTGAGGCAGGAGGATCACCTGAGGTTGGGAGTTCAGGACCAGCCTGACCAACATGGGAAAACCCCATCTCTGCTAAAAATGTGGTGCATATACACCATAGAATAGTATGCAGTCATTAAAAAAATGATGAGTTCATGTCCTTTGTAGGGACACAGATGAATCTGGAAACCATCAATCTTAGCAAACTGACATAAGAACAGAAAACCAAACACTGCATGTTTTCACTCATAGGCAGGTGTTGAGTATTGAGAACACATGGGCACAGGGAGGGAAACATCACACACTGGGGGTGGGTGGCTATGTTGGGGGTGGGTGGCTAGGAGAGGGACAGCAGGGGGTGGGAAGGTTGGGGAGGGATAACACTGGGAGAAATGCCTGATGTAGGTGACAGAGGGGATGGAAACAGCAAACCACTATGGCATGTGTGTATCTATGCAACAATCCTGCAAGATCTGCACATATACCCCAGAATTTAAAGTACAATAAAAAAATACAAAAATTAGCCAGGTGTGGTGGCACATGCCTGTAACCCCAGCTACTCGGGAGGCCGAGGGCAGGAGAATCTCTTGAACCCAGGAGGCAGAGGTTGCAGTGAGCCGAGATCGTGCCATTGCACTCCAGCCTGGGCAACAAAAGCAAAACTCCATCTCAAAAAAATAAAAAAAGTGTGGATGCATCAATTCTGTTTTTTATTAGTTAGAACAGTTTATATTTTTTGACCACCTTTATTGTATATACAAGGGCGATTTTTGCTCAGCAATTTTGGCTTTTGGAAATATCTGGAAAGGATTGCTTTGTGTGATAACGAAAGTGCACCTGCTCCATGCAAAATACAATGTTGTGCCTATTTTCTTTACTCTCCCTACAGCATGCAGTGTACAGTAGTTGCCCAGTTAACTATCATTTGAAATGCAAAATGAATCAAATTAGGTAGAGCACATAAGATGACTCACTGCATGTACAACCTTTGGATGTCCAAGAATATGTTTGAAACAATGTGATCATATTACAATGTACTGGGCACTGGCATTAAATTCATTAACAAGGCTGGGTGCAGTGGCCCACACCTGTAATCCCAGCAGTTTGGGAGGCCAAAGCGGGCATATCATCTGAGGTCAGGAGTTCCAGACCAGCCTGACCAACAAGGTGAAACCCTCTACTAAAAACACAAAAATTAACTGGAGGCCAAGGCAGGAGAATTGCTTGAACCCAGGAGGTAGAGGATTCACTGAACCGAGATCACACCATTGCACTCCAGCCTGGGTGACACAGCAAAACTCTCAATAAGTAAGTAAATAAATAAATTTATTCATTAAAGAGAGCTCATAGTCTGTGCTATGGCCTCAGATGCTAGAGAACATATTTGCCAAGTGTTGAGTGCTTTCCAAAAAAGGAAGGTCACCACAGGTCTTTTCTGGTTTTCCTGGGTGTTGGGTTTGTCTGCCCACCAAGACCATGAGTCACCATTCTCCATATAGCATGTCTGATCTTGATGGGTACTTCCCTCAAACACCCATTTGTTGTTTACCCAGGCAACTGGTGGGCAAAGGGAAGATGGCAGGCTAGAGAAACAGTATGCAATTTAAAAAACAAATCCCAGCACTTTTGGGAGGTGAATCACAAGGTCAAGAGTTCAAGATCAGCCTGGTCAAGATGCTGAAACCCCATCTCTACTAAAAATACAAAAATTAGCTGGTCGTGGTGGCACACAACTGTAATCCCAGCTACTCGGGAGGCTGAGGCAGGTGAGTTGCTTGAACTTGAGCAGCAGATGTTGCTTTGAGCCAAGATCGAGCCACAGCACTCCAGTCTGAGTGACAGAGCAAGACTCCATCTCAAAAAGAAAGAAAAAACAAACACCAGAGCCCTATAAGGAGGGAGAGTGAGCAAAGCTCATGCAGGACAGAAAAGAATCAGGGGCCTAATGTCAGAAGGACCCTGCCGCCATCTGTTACAACCTGCCTGCTTTGCCCCCAGGCATGTAAGCCACCCTCCCCCTTACTCTCCTTCCCACTCCAGAGCAGGCTGCAGAGACACAAGCCTAGAATCTGCAGCCAACAGCAAGGTCTTAAAGTACAGAACCATGTCTGTGACCTTAGAGAAACTTAGCTGCGTGAGCGTAGTCCCTCTCAAGCAAGGGCCACTTGCGGTATATTTCCACATCTACGCCTTGGTTTCTAATTTAATATCTCCCCATCACCCTGTCCTCAACATCCCCACCACCACCACACATACAATAACCAATAATAATGTGCATTCGAGTGCACATATATTTGCACATATTATAAATTGCTTCTCTTAACAATTTCAAATTGTATAAAATCAATAACATTGTGTAAAAATGCCATCTTGTTTTCTTAAAAAAGCCCCAAAGTAAAATTCCATGGCAGCCATATGGTTTAGCATTAAGATAATAAAAGTGCAGAAATCACTTTAGAGTGAAACAAAATAAAAATTATGCCTGTTTGTTATTGAGGTTAAATTTCTATAACATAAAATTAACTATTTTAAAGTATAATTCAGTGGCATTTACTACACTCACAGTGTTGTACCAATCTCCCTAGTTCCAAACATTTCTATCACTCCAGAGTAAAATCCCACCCCATGAAGACTCACTCCTTACTCTCCTTTCTCTCCAGTCTCTGGAAACTACAAATATACTTCCTGTCTATCTGAATGTGCCTATTTTGCACATTTCAAATACATTGAATCATGCAGTATGTGGTCTTCTGTGCCTGGCTTCTTTCACTGAGAATGATGTTTCTGAGGTCCGTCCACACCAAGGCATGTGTCAGACTTCATTCTTTTTGATGACTGAACAATATTTCATTGAATGGATGGGTTGCATTTGTTCATCCATTCACCTGTAGAAACCATGTATTCTCAAGGACCCACAGTTTGACAAAGTGGTTAAGAAAAAGGCCTCTGAGATCACCCAGGTCTGGTTTGAATTATAGTTCTGTTGATGAGGAGCCTCAAAATCACTGGGCTCCAAAATACAAGGAAGTCACAGGGATGGCGCAAGGGCTAATGAGATGCCAAAACCCCACTAGAGTGCTGGGGGTGGCATGCATTGTTACCTTTTCAGACTGCCTCATACACAAGAATAAGATTTAAACAAATCTTTTGGGGAAATAATTTTCATGATTATTTTAACATAGTCTCTCTTCACTTGATTTAAAATAGACTTCTTTTTAATTAATTCATTTGCATAGATATACCATATTGTGTGACCAGCTCAAGATACGTGACTCATTTTCAAGACTTTTGGAAATCGGATAGAATGAATTTTTCTGATCTTAAGATATTTTTAACAGCCCCACCTTTAGACCCTGGCAAGAGGAGTGCCTGCCTTGGGCCCCATGCTGTTGACCCAAAATCACACACACACACACACAAAGTACATTTATTAAAGAGCACACAAGCTCCTCTGTCACTTGGGATTAGGCACAGCACAGCCTATCCCCTAAATGTCCCTGCTGGTGACTTCATCTCTGGAGGCCACACCTCTTGCCCTCAGTTTTCTTACAAAAGGAGATTGGTCCTAACAGGCACGGATTTGCAGGCTGTGAAGTGCCAGCATGAAGAATGCACATGGCTTAGAAGTCAGGGGAAGGTTTGATTGGGAAAGTGAGAAAACAAATTAATTAACTTGTCAGCTTTTCCTCTTAGATAAAATGAATGCAGTAGACTTTTGCCCATCATTTCCCTCTAGTGCCTAGCTCCCATTTGTAGCTTCTCTTTCAGTTCCAGTTGGTGATTCCAGAGGACCTTACAAATTAACAAGATGCTCAGAACAGTTGCCCATGGCGCCAAGGATCATTTTGCATCACTAAATAGATTTATGTCCAGCTAAAATCTGAATAGCTGGAGATGTAGATTAAGAGTAAATCAAGTGTGATGCCTTCCTTGATATCGACAGAGAGGGACATAGAGCCCTGGAATGGAAAAAGGTTTTGTTTTCATGCAAACATTTAATAAAATTTTATTAACTATTAACTTTTATAAAAACATTTCAACCTCAACTTGTATAATTTTATTTTGAATTTTAAGGGTATAATTTGTGATTCTCTTTTATTGATAACAGGAATTTTCAGGTAGTCTAGGAAGAACTTTTTGATGTTTTAGATGTTGTGTTCATTTTAGTTATATTTTTAATGAGAATATAATTTTGTTCACTTTGAATATGATTATATTTTATTATTCAATTATTTGGTTCCTCCTTGCAGCAAAACACAATTTTAACTATGAAACAGAGAATTGTCTGAGATGATGGCAAGAAAAGTAATGTATAGGATAAACATTAATTTACAAATTTATGTTTTATTTTGTTATTTATATCCAAATATTGTCATCCATCATACTGAACATCTGGACATACGCAATGGTAATTAGTGACTGAAGGCACCTTTAATACTTTGTTCTTTTTATTTTTTTTTAAATGAGAGAATATCATTCGCAATATATCGCATTTTTTAAAATTGTACTTTAGGTTCTGGGGTATATGTGCAGATCATGCAGGATTGTTGCATAGGTACATACATGGCAATGTGGTTTGCTGCCTCCATTCCCCATCACCTATATCTGGCATTTCTCCCCATGTTATCCTTCCCCAACCTCCTCACCTTGCCCCCCACAACAGACCCCAGTGTGTGATGCTCCCCTCCCTGTGTCCATGTGTTCTAATCATTCAACACCCGCCTATAAGTGAGAACATGCGATGTTTGATTTTCTGTTCTTGTGTCAGTTTGCTGAGAATGATGATTCCCAGATTCATCCATGTCCCAACAAAGGACACAAACTCATCCATTTTTTGTGGCTTCATAGTATTCCATGGTATATATGTGCCACATTTCCTTTATCCAATTGATCATTGATAGGCATTTGGGTTGGTTCCAAGTCTTTGCTATTGTGAACACTGCTACAATGAATATACGTGTACATGTATCTTTATAATAGAATGATTTATAATCCTTTGGATGTATATCCAGTAATGGGATTGCTGGGTCAGATGGAATTTCTATCTCTAGGTCCTTGAGGAATCGCCACATTGTCTTCCACAATGGTTGAACCAATTAACACTCCTACCAACAATGGAAAAGCATTCTTATTTCTCCATAGTCTCTCCAGCATTTTTTAATGATCGCCATTCTAACAGGTGTGAGGTGATATCTCAATGTGGTTTTGATTTGCATTTCTCTAATGACCAGTGATGATGAGCTTTTTTTTCATATTTGGTGGCTGCATAAATGTCTCCTTTTGAGAAGTGTCTGTTCATACCCTTTACCCACTTTCAAACTCATCAAAAAACACACAATTTCATTGAAATTATGTTTTAAAAGAAACTAAATATTGGGTAAATGCCACAGACCTAAAAACATTCAGGGCAGAAGTATGGACAATCTCTACCTTTTTGTCTGCTCCATTTCAATTTGATTTCATGAGCATTCTGTTTCGAAGGAATCCTGAATGTACTTCTGGCAGATCAATGCTTTAAAAAAGAAGTGGAAAGAAGAGAGCCATGCAAGGAGTTGATACATGGGGGTGACCAGAAGAAGGGAGGGCTCTCCATGAGGTGATGCTCAGAGTGTCTTTGTTTTTATTTTCTACGTTTATGAAACATGCAACTCTTATATTGTCCCAGAGCAAAAAGCAATAATAGGAACTATGTGTCACAACGGATTTAGTTGTTTTTATATGTATTTATCCATATGCTTGTAATTCTAATGATTTTAAGTGTTTTCTCCTCTCTGGAATGTGGGGATTTCACATGGGCATATTGCTGGGGCACATGCCTACTCCCTACTCCAGTACAGGTCTAAAATTTATAGGTGAGGAAAGAAGTAAGGATTTATAACTTTCATATAAGACTACAGAAATTTTTTTTTTAAATTTTTTATTGGATTATAGGTTTTGGGGTACATGAGCAGAGCATGCAAGACAGTTGCGTAGGTACACACATGGCAGTGTGCTTTGCTTTTCTTCTCCCCTTCACCCACATTTGGCATTTCTCCCCAGGCTATCCCTCCCCACCTCCCCCTCCCACTGGCCCTCCCCTTTTCCCCCCAATAGACCCCAGTGTTTAGTACTCCCCTTTCTGTGTCCATGTGTTCTCATTTTTCATCACCCACCTATGAGTGAGAATATGCGGTGTTTCATTTTCTGTTCTTGTGTCAGTTTCCTGAGGATGATGTTCTCCAGATTCATCCATGTCCCTACAAACGACACGAACTCATCATTTCTGATTGCTGCATAATATTCCATGGTGTATATGTGCCACATTTTCCCAATCCAGTCTATCATGAATAGGCATTTGGGTTGGTTCCAGGTCTTTGCTATTGTAAACAGTGCTGCAATGAACATTCGTGTGCATGTGTCCTTATAGTAGAATGATTTATAGTCTTTTGGATATATACCCAGTAATGGGATTGCTGGGTCAAATGGAATTTCTATTTCTAAGGCCTTGAGGAATCGCCACACTGTCTTCCACAATGGTTGAACTAATTTACACTCCCACCAACAGTGTAAAAGTGTTCCTTTTTCTCCACATCCTCTCCAGCATCTGTTGTCTCCAGATTTTTTAATGATCGCCATTCTAACTGGCGTGAGATGGTATCTCAATGTGGTTTTGATTTGCATCTCTCTGATGACCAGTGACGATGAGCATTTTTTCATATGATTGTTGGCCTCATATATGTCTTCTTTCGTAAAATATCTGTTCATATCCTTTGCCCACTTTTGAATGGGCTTGTTTGTTTTTTTCCTGTAAATCTGCTTGAGTTCTTTGTAAATTCTGGATATCAGCCCTTTGTCAGATGGGTAGACTGCGAAAATTTTTTCCCATTCTGTTGGTTGCCGATCCACTCTAGTGACTGTTTCTTTTGCCGTGCAGAAGCTGTGGAGTTTCATGAGGTCCCATTTGTCTATTTTGGCTTTTGTTGCCAATGCTTTTGGTGTTTTGTTCATGAAGTCCTTGCCTACTCCTATGTCCTGGATAGTTTTGCCTAGATTTCCTTCTAGGGTTGTTATGCTGCCAGGTCTTATGTTTAAGTCTTTAATCCATCTGGAGTTAATTTTAGTGTAAGGTGTCAGGAAAGGGTCCAGTTTCTGCTTTCTGCACATGGCTAGCCAGCTTTCCCAACACCATTTGTTAAACATGGAATCCTTGCCCCATTGCTTGTTTTTGTCAGGTTTATCAAAGATTGTATAGTTGTATGTATGTTGTGTTGCCTCCGGTGCCTCTGTTTTGTTCCATTGGTCTCTATCTCTGTTTTGGTACCAGTACCATGCTGTTTTGATTACTGTAGCCTTGTAGTATAGTTTGAAATCCGGTAGTGTGATGCCCCCCGCTGTGTTCTTTTTGCTTAGAATTGACTTGGCTCTGCGGGCTCTCTTTTGGTTCCATATGAAGTTCATGGTGGTTTTTTCCAGTTCTGTGAAGAAAGTCAATGGTAGCTTGATGGGGATAGCGTTGATTCTGTAAATTACTTTGGGCAGTATAGCCATTTTCACGATATTAATTCTTCCTAACCATAAACATGGAATGTTTCTACATCTGTTTGTGTCCTCTCTGATTTTGTTGAGCAGTGGTTTGTAGTTCTCCTTGAAGAGGTCCCTTACGTTCCTTGTGAGTTGTATTCCAAGGTATTTTATTCTTTTTGTAGCAATTGCGAATGGCAGTTCACTCTTGATTTGGCTTTCTTTAAGTCTGTTATTGGTGTAGATGAATGCTTGTGATTTTTGCACATTGATTTTATATCCTGAGACTTTGCTGAAGTTGTTTATCAGTTTCAGGAGTTTTTGGGCTGAGGCAATGGGGTCTTCTAGGTATACTATCATGTCGTCTGCAAATAGAGACAATTTGGCTTCCACCTTTCCTATTTGAATACCCTTTATTTCTTTTTCTTGCCTGATTGCTCTGGCTAGAACTTCCAGTACTATATTGAATAGGAGTGGTGAGAGAGGGCATCCTTGTCTAGTGCCAGATTTCAAAGGGAATGCTTCCAGTTTTTGCCCATTCAGTATGATATTGGCTGTTGGTTTGTCATAAATAGCTTTTATTACTTTGAGATACGTTCCATCGATACCGAGTTTATTGAGGGTTTTTAGCATAAAGGGCTGTTGAATTTTGTCAAATGCCTTCTCTGCGTCAATTGAGATAATCATGTGGTTTTTGTTTTTGGTTCTGTTTATGTGGTGAATTACGTTGATAGACTTGCGTATGTTGAACCAGCCTTGCAACCCCGGGATGAATCCTACTTGATCATGATGAATAAGTTTTTTGATTTGCTGTTGCAATCGGCTTGCCAATATTTTATTGAAGATTTTTGCATCTATGTTCATCATGGATATTGGCCTGAAGTTTTCTTTTCTCGTTGGGTCTCTTCCAGGCTTTGGTATCAGGATGATGTTGGTCTCATAAAATGATTTGGGAAGGATTCCCTCTTTTTGGATTGTTTGAAATGGTTTTAGAAGGAATGGTACCAGCTCCTCCTTGTGTGTCTGGTAGAATTCGGCTGTGAACCCGTCTGGACCTGGGCTTTTTTTGTGTGGTAGGCTCTTAATTGCTGCCTCGACTTCAGACCTTGTTATTGGTCTATTCATAGTTTCAGCTTCCTCCTGGTTTAGGCTTGGGAGGACACAGGAGTCCAGGAATTTATCCATTTCTTCCAGGTTTACTAGTTTATGCGCATATAGTTGTTTGTAATATTCTCTGATGATGGTTTGAATTTCTGTGGAATCTGTGGTGATTTCCCCTTTATCATTTTTTATTGCATCTATTTGGTTGTTCTCTCTTTTCTTTTTAATCAATCTGGCTAGTGGTCTGTCTATTTTGTTGATCTTTTCAAAAAACCAGCTCTTGGATTTATTGATTTTTTGAAGGGTTTTTCGTGTCTCAATCTCCTTCAGCTCAGCTCTGATCTTAGTAATTTCTTGTCTTCTGCTGGGTTTTGAGTTTTTTTGATCTTACTCCTCTAGCTCTTTCAATTTTGACGATAGGGTGTCAATTTTGGATCTCTCCATTCTCCTCATATGGGCACTTATTGCTATATACTTTCCTCTAGAGACTGCTTTAAATGTGTCCCAGAGGTTCTGGCACGTTGTGTCTTCGTTCTCATTGGTTTCGAAGAACTTCTTTATTTCTGCCTTCATTTTGTTGTTTACCCAGTCAACATTCAAGAGCCAGTTGTTCAGTTTCCATGAAGCTGTGCGGTTCTGGGTCGGTTTCTGAATTCTGAGTTCTAACTTGATTGCACTATGGTCTGAGAGGCTGTTTGTTATGATTTCAGTTGTTTTGCATTTGTTGAGCAGTGCTTTACTTCCAATTATGTGGTCAATTTTAGAGTAGGTGTGATGTGGTGCTGAGAAGAATGTGTATTCTGTGGATTTGGGGTGGAGAGTTCTGTAAATGTCCACCAGGTTTGCTTGCTCCAGGTCTGAGTTCAAGCCCTGGATATCCCCGTTGATTTTCTGTCTGGTTGATCTGTCTAGTATTGACAGTGGAGTGTTAAAGTCTCCCACTATTATTGTGTGGGAGTCTAAGTCCTTTTGTAAGTCATTAAGAACTTGCCTTATGTATCTGGGTCCTCCTGTGTTGGGTCCATATATGTTTAGGATTGTTAGCTCTTCTTGTTGTATCGATCCTTTTACCATTATGTAATGGTCTTCTTTGTCTCTTTTGATCTTTGTTGCTTTAAAGTCTATTTTATCAGAGATGAGAATTGCAACTCCTGCTTTTTTTTTGCTTTCCATTAGCTTGGTAAATCTTCCTCCATCCCTTTATTTCGAGCCTCCGTGCATCCTTGCATGTGAGATGGGTTTCCTGGATACAGCACACCGATGGGTTTTGGATTTTTATCCAATTTGCCAGTCTGTGTCTTTTGATTGGTGCATTCAGTCCATTTACATTTAGGGTTAATATTGTTATGTGTGAATCTGATACTGCCATTTTGATGCTAAGTGGCTGTTTTGCCTGTTAGTTGTTGTAGATTCTTCATTATGTTGAAGCTCTTTAGCATTCAGTGTGATTTTGGAATGGCTGGTACTGATTGATCCTTTCTATGTGTAGTGCCTCTTTTAGAAGCTCTTGCAAAGCAGGCCTGGTGGTGACAAAATCTCTGAGTACTTGCTTGTTCGCAAAGGATTTTATTCTTCCTTCACTTCTGAAGCTCAGTTTGGCTGGATATGAAATTCTGGGTTGAAAGTTCTTTTCTTTAAGAATGTTGAATATTGGCCCCCACTCTCTTCTTGCTTGTAGTGTTTCTGCCGAGAGATCTGCTGTGAGTCTGATGGGCTTCCCTTTGTGGGTGACCCGACCTTTCTCTCTGGCTGCCCCTAGTATTCTCTCCTTTATTTCAACCTTGTTGAATCTGACGATTATGTGCCCTGGGGTTGCTCCTCCTGCGGAACATCCTTGTGGTGTTCTCTGTATTTCCTGCAATTGAGTGTTGGCTTGTCTTGCTAGGTGGGGGAAATTTTCCTCGATGATGTCCTGAAGAGTATTTTCCAGCTTGGATTCATTCTCTTCGTCCCCTTCTGGTACACCTATCAAACGTAGGTTAGGTCTTTTCACATAGTCCCACATTTCTTGGAGACTTTGTTCATTCCTTTTTGCGCTTTTTTCTCTGATCTTGGTTTCTCGTTTTATTTCATTGAGTTGGTCTTCGACTTCAGATATTCTTTCTTCTGCTTGGTCAATTCGGCTATTGAAACTTGTGTTTGCTTCGCGAAGTTCTCGTATTGTGTTTTTCAGCTCCTTCAATTCATTCATATTCCTCTCTAAGGTATCCATTCTTGTTATCATTTCCTCGAATCTTTTTTCAAATCTTCTTTCAAGGTTCTTAGTTTCTTTGCATTGATTTAATACATGATCTTTTAGCTCACAAAAGTTTCTCATTATCCATCTTCTGAAGTCTAATTCCGTCATTTCGTCACAGTCATTCTCCGTCCAGCTTTGCTCCCTTGCTGGTGAAGAGTTCCGGTCCTTTCTAGGAGGCAAGGTGTTCTGGTTTCGGGTGTTTTCCTCCTTTTTGCGCTGGTTTCTTCCCATCCTTGTGGATTTGTCCGCTGGTCGTCTGCGTAGTTGCTGACTTTTCGTTTGGGTCTCTGAGTGGACACCCAGAATGTTGATGATGAGGTATTTCTGTTGCTTGGTTTTCCTTTTACCAGTCTAGCCCCTTCACTGTACGACTGCTGAGGTCCGCTCCAGACCCTGCTTGTCTGGGGTGCACCTCTAGTAGCCGCGGCACAGCGAGGGATGCTACCAGTTTCTTTTTCTGCTCTCTTTGTCCCAGGATGACGCCTGCCTAATGTCAGTCTTTTGGATATAGAGGGGTCAGGGAGCTGCTTGAGGAGACAGTTTGTACTTTATAGGGGTTTAATTGCTGAGCTGTGCACTCTGTTGTTCATTCAGGGCTGTTAGGCTGCTATGTTTGATTCTGCTGCAACAGAGCTCATTAAAAAACCCTTTTTTTTTTTTTTTTTTTTCTCAAATGCTCTGTGTTGAGGGGTTTGGGCTTTATTTTTGGATGTCCAATCAGGTGTCCTGCCCAGCTAGAAGGCAGACTAGCCACTGTTTGGCTGCCGAGGCTCCGCCCTGCTGTTGTGTGATTCGAGCTGTTCCTGCCGGCTCTGCTGTGGTCTCCGCCATGCCCTGCGGCGGAGTCTCTTCACTGTAGCGTGTTGCCTCAGCAACGGCAGGCTGCGTCAGTAGTGGGCGTGTATCTCAGTAGGGACAGGTTGCCTCGGCAACGGCTGGCTGCATCAGCAATGGGCGTGTATCTCAGTTGGGGCGGGTTGCCTCGGCAACGGCTGGCTGTGTCAGCAGTGGGCGTGTATCTCAGTTGGGGCGGGTTGCCTTGGTAGTGGTGGACGCCCCTCCCCCACAGAGCATCTCGGACCGTCTGCTCGGGATAGTTTGAAATCGCGGTTTTGTTCGTCCCACTGGGTATCCCAATCCCTGCAATCCCCTGGGCTGGCCTACTGTCCAAGTCTCGTTCAGTCTCAAGTCCAGCCCTCTCAAGTCTCAGGTTGCCGGTTCAACAGGGCACCCAGACAAGCGCGCCCTGTGGGGATTGCTGGGTAGGGCCGGCCGCCGCCGCCCTGGCTGCGGGCTTCGCCAGGCAGACCTACTGCCTGGCGTCCCGTGTCTTTTTTATACTTGGGAGTTTCCCCGTTCTGTGGGCAACAAAGATCAGTCTGGAAATGCCGCTCTGACTCACCATTTGCGGATTCAACGAGAAGAGCTCCAATCCTGGGTTGTTCTCACAGCGCCATCTTGAGTCCTCCCCCCTAAGACTACAGAAATTTATCTGTTTAATAAAACTTTACAGGCCTGACTTTTATTTTATTTTAAGTTCCAGGATACTTGTGCAGAATGTGTAGGTTCATTACATAAGTGAACGTGTGCCATGGGGGGGTTGTTGCATCTACCAACCCATCACCTAGGTATTAAGCCTAGAATGCATTAGTTATTTATCCTGATGCTTTCCCTCCCTGTGTCCCCGCTACAGGCCCCAGTTTGTGATGATCCCCTCCAGCCCCCGTGTCCATGGGTTCTCATTGTTCAGCTCCCACTTATGAGTGAGAACATGCCGTGTTTGGTTTTCTGTTCCTGTGTTTGTTTGCTGAGGATGGTGACTTCCAGCCTCTTCCATGTCTCTGCAAAAAACATAACTTCATTTCTTTTTATGGCTGTATAGTATTCCATGGTGTATATGTGTCACATTTTCTTTATCCAAATGCCTATCAACCATTGATCGGCATTTGGTTTGGTTCCATGTCTTTGCTATTGTGAATAGTTTTGCAATGAAAATACGTGTCATTTATCTTTATAATAGAGTCCTCCATGATCTAGAACCAAAATACCATTTGCCCCAGCAATCCCATTACTGAGTATATACCCAAAGGAATATAAATCATTCATTTACAGAGATGCCTGATGTTTTTTAATGCCTGAGTTTTCCCTTAAGAGCTAGGACTCTTGTATGGATCATCTTCCTGGATTCTATAAGTTTTCTCTGACATTTTAGCACCATACATATTTTTCTGAAAAATGTTTCATCTGAAATAAGAAATGATTAAAGCCAGTAGGAAAGTAGATTTAGCACAATGGGAAAGTGATGCATCAAGCTTGTAATTTGGGTAAGAATTGAGGACACTGTTTATATTAGGATACTGTTCATATTCGTATGCTAATTATATTTAGGATGCTATTTGTTTTCGGTTAATTTGGATGACAACCTAACATTAAGTGAGAAAGAGGAGGACATTGTGGGAAACTTCCTGTGATTCTCTGGGTAGTTGTTCATTGATGAGAGGAAATGAGGATTATGTTACTACAAGGAAAGCATTGTGTCAACCCTGAAATTTATTCACATTTTAAAAGCCAGTTTGGATTTTCTTTTATTTCACAGAGTTGATTCTATTCTCATTTTTCACACATTGAAAAATATTATTTGCAGAAAAGAGCAAGTGTTTTTGAATCAGGTCACAGTCAGTAAAGAAAGTTGTAAATCCCAAATGCATTATCTGAAAAATTAGGAAGGCCTGTGCAGAAGGAAGCACACACCAGGTAAGCCATGTACCTGTGTTCTGTACACCTCTAGAGACTACTCTCTTCAGATTTCAATACATTATCACTAAGTAACAAATCAAATGGATATCCAAAATCATTTGTACCCTGTACTATCAAAAGTTTCTGCAAACAGCTGGAAGTTTTCTTTGAGGGTTTGTTACCAATGGGTAAAATAAGCCATATCCCTCCTCCCCGCACCTCCAAACATAAGGGGGAAGTACATCAGCAGTTTTCAGGCATCCAAGAGAAGTTTGGTGGATCCATCTGACAATATAAATGGCTTGATTTTTCACATAACCAGAAATTACTGGAAGAAGGGCTATCTGTGAGAAGAGGGCTGTGGGAGCCATGCATGAAATATCCTATGTCCTAGAGCCCCCATTCAGTAGTCTCCTCAAAGTTCTCATCAAACAATTCAGAAATGTTTGCAAACACAAACCTAGCGGAGGACTTGCATCCAGAATTTACAAAGAATGAGAAGAAAACAAATAGCCCATCCAAAAATGGGCAAAAAATATGAACAGACATTTCTCCAAAAGCATATGAATGTTTAATAAGCACATGAAAAGATGCTCAACGTGACTAGTTATTAGGGAAACACAAAGTAAAACCACAATGAGCCAGCACTTTACAAGCACTAAAATGACTATAATGAATAGAGTAGGAGATAATATGTTGGTGAGGATGTGGAGAAATAGGAATTTCTTGTGCATTGCTGTTGGAATTGTAAAATGGTACAACTACATTATAAGACAGTTTGGCAGTGTCTCAAAAATTAAACAAAAACTTTCATAAGAAGGTCCAGTAATTATACTTCTAGGTATACACCCAAGAGAAATGAAGGACATATGTCCCTATAAACACTAGCACACAAATGTTCATAGCAGCATTATTCATAATAGTCAAAAATGGGGACACAATCTGTATTGGTCTTCTCTGGTTGCTGTAATAAAATGCCACAAAACTGGGTTGCTGAAACAACAGATATTTCTAGGAGGCTGGAAGACCAGGGTACCAGCATGGTTGGGTTCTGCTAAGGGCTCTCTGGCTGGCTTGCAGATGGCTGCCTTCTATCTGTGCCTTACATGGCAGACACAGAGAGCGCTATCTCCTCAATCTCTTCCTGTAAGGGCACTAATGGCACCACGAGGACTCTACCCTCACAACCTCAACTAAACCTAATTACCTTCAAAGGCCCTGTCTCCAATACCATCCTATTGAGGGTTAGGGCTTCAAATATAAATAAACATACAAATATTTATTCCATAACTCTGCCCTGGAACCCCCAAAAGCCAAGCCCATATGGCATGCAAAACATAAGGATTCCACCCCAGCAGCCCCCAAAATCTCCACTCATTCGTATGAATTTTAAAGTAAAAAATCCAAAGTCTCATTTAAATATTATCTAAATCAGATACGTGTAAAAGGTATGATTCATCCTGAGGCAGAATTTCTCTCCATCTCTGAACCTGTGAAGCCAAAATACACAATGGTAGGATAGGCATACGAGAGATATTCTCATCCTAAAAGTTAGAAATAAGAATGAAAGAAGAGGTGACAGGTCCCAAGGAAGTCCAAACCCAACCAAGGTAAATTCCATGAATGCCAAGGCTAGAGAAGAATCCTCTCTGGTTCAGTGTTCTGCTCTGTAGACCTACTACGGTGCCAATGTCACCCCCAGGGCTTGGTAGGCTACCCTCCATCCCACAGCTCTCTGCAGGGAAAACGGTCTCTCGCTTTGAAACTTCGATTTACATAATCTTTTCTGCAAGGCCTGTACACTGTGGGCCTACGGTGGGACTGGCTGATGATCTCTGAATTACCTGAATTAAAAGGGATCCGTCTTCCCTTTTAATGAAAAACAGCCTGTGTTTGCAGCCAAATAGCTCTGTGCTTCCATCTTATAGAAGCCAAGAAGTCCAACGCTTTTCCTTCATTTTGTCCTGCATTCTCTGTCTCCATTAGTTCAAACTGAATTGCCTTTGCTGCTAAAATCCCATCTCTACTCCTGGCCTCTGCTGAAATGGCTGATTAAGTTCATAAGCTGCACCTATGACCTCTTTATCAAGTGGTTGGGCAGCCACACTTGCACTGTTCTCTTCAAAGCAAGCATTGTCATTTTTTGTAACTTGGGTAGGCTGAGAATTTTTCCAATCTTTAAGTTCTAGTTCCTTTTTGCTTAACAGTTTCATATTCAATTTCTCTGTCCCCCTCACATTTTACTAAAAGCAGTCAGGAGGAATGAAAACTCTTCTTCCATGCTTTGCTTGGAAATCTCCTCAGGTAAGTTTTTCAGTTTTATTGTTCACAAGTTCTGCTGTCCACAACACAGTAGAACACAATTCAGCCGAGCTCTTTGCCACTTTATAACAAGCACTGCTTTTCCTCCAGTTTTCAATAACAGAGTTTTCTTTTCTATCCGTGACCTCAACAGAATGGTCTTTACTGTGCACATTTCTGGCAACATCACGGTCGTGGTTATGTGTGTATTCCCTGTGAAAATAAAAGCTTTCTCTCTCGCGCTCCTCTTTTCTTTCTGAGCCCTCCCCAGAGTCTCCTTTAACAGTTCTTTCGTGGCAATCTTGGCTTTTCCTAGCATGCACCTGAAAACTCTTCCAGTCTCTAGCCCTTAGCCAGTTCTAAAAGGCTTTCACTTTATATTTGTTATATCACCTCACTTCTCAATACCAATAACTGCCATCGTAGTTGAGACAAAGATTTGTTCTTACAGGAACGGACACTCCAGATATAAATTTGCCTTCCTTGCATGCAGTGCTTCTGCCAAAACTACCATCTGTGGACTTACAGAATGCCTTATCCACCATCACAGTATTTCACACAGCACTGCTTTCAACCAAGATACTCACTTCACAGCAAAGAAGTGTGGTGACAGGCTCATGCTCATGGACTTCATTGGTCTTACCACGTTCCCCACCATCTTGAAGCACCTGCCCTAAGTAATATGGAGGGACCATTTGAAGACTGAATTATAGCACCAGCTAAGTAGCCCTGCTTTACTGAGCTAAGGCAAGTTTCTCCAGCAGGCTGTGTATGCTATGAATCAGGATCTGATATATGGCTCTGTTTCTCCCATAGCCAGGATTCATGAGTCTAGGAATCGAGAGGTAAAAATGGAAGTGGCACCACTCACTATTACACCCAGTAATAACTAGAAATATTTTACCTCCTGTTCCTGTGACCTTATGCTCTGGTTTCTGGAAGTCTTAGTTCCAAAAAGAGAAATACTTCTGCCAGGAGACCCAGCAATGATTCCATTGAACTGGAATTAAAACTGCCACCCAGCCACATTGAAATAGTTATGCTTCTGAATCAACAAAGAAGGGAGGTACTGTGCTGGCTGGGGTGATTGATCCTGACTACCAGGTGAAAATTACCCTGCTACTCCACAATGGTAATCATGAACAGTATATCTAGAATACAGGAGATCCCTCAGGGTGTCTCTGAATATTACCATGTCCTGTAATTAAGGTCAATGAAAAATTACAGCAGCCCAATCCAGGTCAAACTATGAATGGTCCAGACCCTTCAGGAATGAAGGCTTGTGTCATTCCACCAGGTAAGGATCCATGCCTGCTGGGGTACTTGCTGAAGGCAAAAAGGAACACTACCCAAAAAAAAATGGGTAGTGGAAGAAGGTAATTACAAGTACCAACTATAACCTGCTGACAAGTTATGGAAACGGGGGCTGTAATTGTCATGAATATTCCCCCTTATTTTGTAATTAACAAGTACTTGTGTATGTGTCACACACACACACACACACACACACACACATGAAATAGCTTTGTTTTCTTCCCTATCTTATTCTTTATTATGTAACATAAGAGGTATTGACTTTATATCATAGTATTTAAGTATTATTAATATCATATTTAAGTTGTGGAATATAAATAAAAGAGAATAGTAAACATCACTCGAGGACTTTACCTTCTCTTCTGGGAAAGGAATTACTTCACTTCCAGTTGTGCACAGGATAGTTATATCATGTCAGGTGGAATTATGACCTTGTTATTACCTTTCTTTGGAGATTACATATGACTCAGGAAGATGCATATGGGTGACACTGACCAGGGATAGACTTGTGTTAATTTTATGTGTCAACTTGAATGGGCCCTTGGGTCCCAGATATTTGGTTAAACATTGTCCTGGATGTGTATGAGAGGTTGTTTCTGAATGAAATTAACATTCCAATGGATGGATCCAGTAAAGCAGATTGCTCTTCCCACTGTGAGTAGGCTTTAGCCAATCAGTTAAAGGACTGAGTAGAACAAAAAACTGAGCGAGAGAGAACTCGGTGTCCTGTGCTTGTGGTCTTGAGCTGGGACCTTGGTTTTCTCCTACCTTCAAACCTGGACTGGAATCCTGGTTCTCATGCCCTCAGACTAAAGGTCTTAGGACTTCTCAGCCTTCATAGTCCTGCGAGCCAATTCTTTGTAATAAAAATATATAGACATCTAGAGAAGCCTGACTAATGGTGGAAGTCTAGCTTGTCTTCTTCTCTGTGGGGATATTTTGGTGCAAAGTAGTGCAAATGCAGAATTCTCATTTCAGAGCAGTTTGTGAGATTTTTGAAGCCTCAGCATAGATAGCATCTTTGTTCTTCATCATCCATTTTCCTGAAATGCAGATAACAGGTGTCCTCATGTGTGCATGCTTCACTAACAGCATTCTGTGAAAGGAGCATACCACCAAATGACTATGGTCCTGAAACAGACATAGCTTCCACTGATGCAGCACATAGGGGATGTTACAGGAAGCCCTGATTAAAGGGGTGTGCACTCTAGAATTCCCTACAGTGTCCACTACAGATATTCATATAAAGAAGGGAGTGTAGGTGTAGCTAGAGATATTAGTGTTGATCAATTGGTCGTGGGCTCCAGAGCCAAAAGCAAGTCACCCTGGTGATATTTTAACATGAGTACAGCTGTCTCTAACTGATCATTGGGTCTGCACTAATTTGAGAAGGAATTTCTAAAGTTTCTATCTAGGTTTCTCCAACATATGGCTTACTTTATGACATGGTTGCCTGGTGAGAAAGAGTTCATTACAACATGACAAAGCAGATCGAATTAAAACAAAAAGAAAAATGAAAAAAAAATCTGCTTTGTAGGTAACGTAAGAATAGAAGTTGGAAGATGAGCTCTAGAAATCTAGAAACCAGTAATGAGGGAATGTCCAGCCACAGACTCAACACAATAATGGAAATTTCCAGAAATAAGTCACACTCCAGGCAAGCAATTAGCATGGGGCCCACTTCCAGTTGAGAAATAGGTCATTTGATAGAGTCTAGGCTAGCAGGCCTCACACAGCAGGCGGGAAGGATGTCTGTGAGCAACCATCTGGATGCTGCCCTCAGAGGAGGTTCCAGGAATGTGTCTCTGTGTGTGTTTGTGAGTGTGTGTGTGTGTGTGTGTGTGTGTGTATGAACGTGGTAGGTAGTAGAAAGAGAAGAGTGTTTCCTTTGAAAAAACAGGAGCCAATTTAATTCTTGCAGGTAATACGTAGGCAAAGGATATAAGCAGAGGGCACAAGATCAGCATCCAGGAGATGTATGGAGAAGCCTCGTTCTAAGGCTGAATGCAAAGCCCTAAAGAATGTAGTTCCTAGTACGCAACCACAGCAAGACTGACCTGCAGTGAAATTACCCTTAAGTAATTGAGATAAGAGGACAAAGCAAGATTTGTCAGGAGGATGTACAGATTGTGATACAGATCTGACAAATCTTGCTCAACACAATCACATGCTCTGGAATTAAGGTAGCCAGTTAGAGAATCCCCACATTGGGCAGAAATATCTAGTCCCAAATATCCCTGGCTTCTTCAGTCATTGACTGGGGACTGGCTGGGGAGAGTATAGCTTCCAGTCAAACAATGCAACAGACCCTGAAGGAGCTACAGCTGGAGACCAGTATCTAGCTCTACTCCTAGCACCCGAAGGGCAAGTTCTTCCTTGAAGAAAGAGGTGAGTGACCCATGGTGCCAATATAATATAAGATCTGGAATTCAGGGAAGGGGTCTTAGTCTAGAGATATAAATATTCCCACCATTTGGATGTAGATGGCCTTTAAGTCCATAACATGGAATTGGGATCACAAGTAAAGTGAATTTAGATAGAAAAGAGGACCAAGGGCTGAGCTTCACACAGCAAAATCAAGAGTTTAGAGAAAAGAAGAGGCAACTAAGGAGAGTAATGAAGAGCAACTCTTGAGATGGAGGAAAAACCAAGAATGTGTGGGGTGTCTTGAAATGCAGGTGAGGAGAGCTCATCAAGCACTGCTCAGGGTCAACGGAGATGAGGAATGAGAAGTGACCAAAAGAGTCCCCAAAAGGGGACATTCATATGAGTCATTCCGGTGGTGTGAGGGACAGCCGCATGGCTGCAGCAGCTCTGCAGAAGACAGGAGGCAAGGAACTGGAGAGAAAACATGTATTACAGACAACTCTTCTGAGAAATTTTGCTTTAAGTAGGGGCAGAAAAAATGGTAGCTAGCCAAGAAAAAAGGTGATTTGGGTGTTGTTGTTTCAAGGTAGGAGAGGTATTAGTATATTTTGGTTCTTAAAGGGTGGGGACTCCCCTTTTCTGCAGTAGAGAATGATGCCACTTACAAGAAAGGCTTGTGGAATCTAATCAAAGGGTGTTTGGGCATCTCGCATTGTGATTAAACCTCTAGAGAAAAGCTCGGGAGTTGTGTCACCTGTATTTAATAAGGGTAGTGCTGCCTTCCTTTGAAAGCCAGGCCTAGGATAATTGCCCAGCCTAATATTTTCAAGCCTGCTTCTATATCTTTTGCATACTGCAGTTGATCTCTTGGCTTAACCGTTCTGAGAAGGACATTTGGAACCAAAGCTCACTGGAATCCCCTCCATGCTGCATATTTGCAATCAGACCCGAGTGACGCCACATACTAATTTAATCACCACTTGGCACTGTGAGTCTCTGATAAAACAGAAGGCAGAAGGAGGATTACATCTGGTGGTGTGGAAAATGAAAGAAAAAATCCCTTGATTAAAATTCAGCACCTTTCACCTTCTGCTGAGCCACTAAATACCGTTAGGTTTCAGCCTGTTAGGAAATGCAGCCCTCTTCAAAGTCGTTTTGATGGGATGTGAGGCAGAATATTATCCATCCAAGAAGCTGAGCATGAAATGTCAAGAAGAACAAAATAGAAACAGTGGGAAGAATTCTGAGGGCTCCGTGGGACCCACAGAGATGACCACGGATGCTGATCAGGGTCCTTGTGCTGTCATCTGCAAAAGGCACTATCCAGCCTCAGAGGACATCATGCCCATTACCAATGCACAAAAACAGAATATGCCTAGGAATTTAAGAGCAATGATTCAGCAGTCCGTCTTCCCAGTCATCCGTCTCACATGTTTCCAGTTCCAGAAGCACCTGGACTTCCAGATCCAGTTTCAGTTCCAGTTCCAGCCAGCACCTGCTGAACAGGTTGGGGCCTGCTCAGAGCCAAAGAAAGGAGGAAAACCAGGATGACAGTCCTCCCTGCTCCTCCCAATTCCTGAAGCTGGAGAACCAGGGATTATGCCCAGTTCCCTCCTCTTTCTCACTCCACTCCCTCAATTCAATCATCCCCACACTTTTCACTTCCTGATTTAGGAATGACAAATATCTAACACTTGAAAATATTACTGTCACTTGCACACACAGGCTGCAGACATTGACCATCAAACTGCCATATTCTGCACTGGACTTTGGAAATCTCCTTGCTCCAGGGTGTTACCATCAGTCTCCAATCCTTCATCGTCTTTCTATGGTTACTGTGGCTAACCCGGTACAGACCCACCTTGGCCCTCACATTCCTGCTTCCCTGCCTTGTCTCCTCAAGCACTACCTTATGCCCACAAGAGAATTCCATCTAGAAAGTAAATGTCACCATGCTACCTCCCTGTCGGACATCCTTCCATCTTGCCATCTAGTAGGGTCAAGTTCTAGGACATGGGCACAGCCTGCAAGGCCCCCCAGTCACTAACAAGATGATCATACACATGGTGGGCATAGAAGGAGCTTCCACTAAATACTGTTAGGTTTCAGCTGTTATGGAAATACTCAGTTTCTTCTTAAGATTAGACTAATAAGATTGCCTACTTCATAGAGTTCTTGTAAGCCTTAATCTTCCCTCGTTATCATTACTAATTTGGGAGCCTTGGTTAACCTGCCATGCCTGCCCCTCCTGTTCCTGCAGCAAGCTGTCCATCATCCCTGCCCTCACACACTGCTTCTCAATGCCATGCCTTTGCTGGCACTTGAACCATTCATGCTGCACCACCATTTCCCTTCTTCACGTATGCTGCCCTGGCTAGTGCTTCCTAATCTCTAGGACACAATGTGAGGTCAACTTCTCTGAGATGCCCTCATGTCCCTCAGATTCCCACTTGAGCATGAATTTCTATTACCATGCCCACCATGTGTACTATTGCCTTGTTAGTGTCTGTCTCTCCCTCAGTCTCTGTGTCCCTGAGGTCAGGAACTAACTGCTTATATTAATAGTTCCGGTTTCTAAATAAGTTTCCAACACATTATAGAAAATTAGTAATGATAATCACAGAAGATTAATGCTTATAACAACTCTATAAAATAGACAATCTTAGTCTAATTTTTAAAAAGAAGAAACTGAGTCCTTTATAAATTAATAATTTGCTCAAGGGTCAAGCCAGTGATCAGGCCTGCAATAGTCTGAATCCAGAAAATATGTTCATAAACTCTACAAAATAATTATATTAGGATCTGCTTGGAACTGTAATGGACTAATGGACTATCGAGGCATCAGTGGAAGCTCCTTCTATGCCCTTCATGAACGCTTTAGGTGGGTAACAACTTATCTATCACAGGAGAGAAGCTTTAGAGCACCAGGGGGCTTTCTATATCACCTTCTGCCTTAAGACTTTCTACAACTTGCCATTGTGTTTAGGTCATAGTCACATAAAAACAACAAACATCCTTTGCTTTTCTCCTTCTTCTGTGTTGGATTTAGGTACCCAACTGTTACCTAACTTGATGCAGGATGTTGGACAGAACACATCTGAATTTTGATAGTAACTTTGGCACCTGATGTCTCCCAGCCTGCCATGAGGTAACTTTGGCCATGACTCAAGGAAGATATTTCAGATTCCAAGACCCCAAGAGCTCACACAGAAATACAGTCACAAAAATGGTAACTACAAAGGCCTGCACCACTCACTTCTCTTGTCTCTTTTTCTGAAAGTGCTGTTTGACATATAATGAGGGTTGTTACAGAGAGAGGAACTAACTTGGGAAGGAATCGAACATGGTAAAAATACAGAAAAGCCCATATAAACTTCAGAAAATGTACTAATCGCAGAGGGCATTGAAATAGATGCTGTATTATCTGTTACCAGATACATAAAGACTATTTTACAAGATGGCTTCATAAATGAGAGAAAATGTCCTGTGGCCTATCTAGCACAGTGCAGGGCACATTGAAGGTGCTCTCAAACTATTTGCTGAATGGATGAAGAGCAGAATGGCCAGGTGAGTAGTTAATGCCATTTATTGTTAATATTTCTTGTCTTTTTTTAATTGTATTTTAGGTCCTGGGGTACTTGTGCAGGTCATGCAACATTTCTTAATATAGATGATTAACATCTGTTGAACGACAAATAGAATCCAGAGAAATAACCCAGAAGAACTGGCTACCAATGGTGGGATACTAAACTTCTGGACTGGCTCTGCCTAGCAGTCAGGGTGACCTGTTGAATTGTTACTAATACATCAAAAGGTGGGGTAGGCTCATCTGCTAAGCTTCTGGTCAACTGCATATCGTTTAACCTATTCTAAATCCAGCATTCAGCTTTCTAAACTCATTTTAGTTAAAAATGCCACAGTTCTAAAAGTGCCCAAGTTCTCACAAAGTTTGGAAATCACTTCTGCTCCTTATCTCAATAAGCAGAGCCAAATTAGGAGTTTCTAGCCTCTCATTTTATTCTATATTCATGCACATTTCAAAGTCAAATCCCCTCTAACTAAGAAAATACCTCTATTGCAATAAATATGCATTAAGAAAAAAAGATTAAAAGAGTTCAGGAATAGCTTAAAACGGAATAATATGGTGCACTTTGAAATGTCAGAAAACAAATCTTGATGAGTTGGCAGTTCAATGCATTAGAGGAAATCATCTTCTCCTAGCAGTTTTGGACCTTGAAACTCTGCATAAGTGCAAAAATCATCGAATCTCCAGCTGCTAACTTAGCTCCCACTTGGTCTGTCAAAGCAACAATTGAGAGAAGCTCTGCCTGTGGTCTCACTGGAAATCCAGATTCATATTTAAACAAGTTCCAATATGGAGTTGGTGCACAGGCTGTATCTTTATCAAATCAAGCTTTTCATTATGTGTTTTTGCAACAAATGGGCCCATTTTAACACAGGATGTACACAGCAGTCCATCGCACAGAGCACATCTGTCATTCACCAGGCACCACTCAATAAAAGTGCTTAACACGCTCTGCTTCTCAATTAAAGCAGAAATCACAGTTGTTCGGGGGGAATGGTTTGTGAGCTAATTTCTATCAACCCAACAGCCTTAGCCACGAGAGCTGGAATTAAAGTGCACAAAAGCCTCATAAAAGGACAACGGCTCTATCAACTAATAAAGTTGGATTTTCGGCATATTAAAGACAATAGATTATACAAAGAAAAGAAAAAAAAAGCTTTAGAGAAGGACTAACTCTACCCTTCCCGCTACATCCTCTGGACCATGGGATTCTCAGGAGCTACAATACAGATAAAAGTTTGATTTGCCCCACAGACTAACAAAGAAATAAAACTTTCTTTAAAAAAAAAAGAGCTTTATTAAAGTATAATTAAAGTATAAGAAATTTTATATTTTACAGTGTAAAATTTGGTAGATTGTGGTATATGTATACACATGTGAAAACATTACCACAATCAAGAAAGTGAACAGATGTTACGTTGAAACATTTCCTTATTCCCTTTGTCATCCTTTCTACTTCAGCCTGCCCCACTTCCCCCTTCACCCTCCCACTCAACCCTCTTACCTGCATCTCCACAAAAACTGCCAAGCTGTTTTCTAAAGTGACTGCTTCCATTGAAAATTGTAACCAGCCCTGCATGAAAGTTCTAGTTATTCCACATCCTCACCAACACTTTGTGTCATCAGTTTTCATTTTAGCTATTCTATTTGTTGCATAAGATTATCTTATTTAATATCTAATTTGCATTATCAAGGACTAATGATGTTGAGCATCTTTTCATGTGTTTACTTGCCATTCATATATTTTATTCACCTGCCATTCCTATATCAACTCAAATCTTTGGTCCACTTTTTTATTGAGTTTTTTTTCATATTGGATTTTGAAGTCCTTTAGATATTCTGGATGCAAGCCCTTTATCAGATACATGCTTTACAAATATTTTTCTTAGCCTATGATTTGTTTTTTAAATTCTCTTAACCATGCCATTTGAAGAGCAGAAGTTTTTAATTTTGATGATGTTCAATTTATCAATTTCTTTTTATTTTATGGATTATGTATTTGTGCTTTTCTAAAGAAATGTTTATCCAACTCAAAGTCCTAAAATGTTTCCCTGCTTTCTTTTATAAGTGTTATAGTTTAGGTATTATACATAAGATTATAATTCATTTTGAGATATTTCATATTTTTCTGTTATTATAAATAGAATTCCTTTTGAATTTCAATTTCCTTTTATTTGCTGCTAGTTTATAGAATTGCAATTGTATTCTGTACATTAATCCCGTATGCTGAAATCTTGCTAAACCCACTATTTCTAGTAGCTTTTATGGAGATTCTATTGGACTTTTTACATAGAAAATCATACATGTGAATAAAGTTATATTTCTTCTATTCTAATATGAATGCTTTTTTCCCCCAATTACTATGGCAAGAGCTGCCAGTATATTGTTGAATAAAAATGTTGAGAGCTAACATCTTTGTCTTGTTCTTGATCTTAGGGGAAAAGCATTCAGTCTTTCATCTTCAGTATGATTGCTAGTTGGAGTTTTTTTTTTTTTTTTTTCTTTTTTTTTAAATTTTTTATTGGATTATAGGTTTTGGGGTACATGAGCAGAGCATGCAAGACAGTTGCGTAGGTACACACATGGCAGTGTGCTTTGCTTTTCTTCTCCCCTTCACCCACATTTGGCATTTCTCCCCAGGCTATCCCTCCCCACCTCCCCCTCCCACTGGCCCTCCCCTTTTCCCCCCAATAGACCCCAGTGTTTAGTACTCCCCTTTCTGTGTCCATGTGTTCTCATTTTTCATCACCCACCTATGAGTGAGAATATGCGGTGTTTCATTTTCTGTTCTTGTGTCAGTTTCCTGAGGATGATGTTTTCCAGATTCATCCATGTCCCTACAAACGACACGAACTCATCATTTCTGATTGCTGCATAATATTCCATGGTGTATATGTGCCACATTTTTCCAATCCAGTCTATTATCAATGGGCATTTGGGTTGATTCCAGGTCTTTGCTATTGTAAACAGTGCTGCAATGAACATTCGTGTACATGTGTCCTTATAGTAGAATGATTTATAGTCTTTTGGATATATACCCAGTAATGGGATTGCTGGGTCAAATGGAATTTCTATTTCTAAGGCCTTGAGGAATCGCCACACTGTCTTCCACAATGGTTGAACTAATTTACACTCCCACCAACAGTGTAAAAGTGTTCCTTTTTCTCCACATCCTCTCCAGCATCTGTTGTCTCCAGATTTTTTAATGATCGCCATTCTAACTGGCGTGAGATGGTATGCTAGTTGGAGTTTTATCATAGATTCTCTTTCTTGGGTTTAGGAAATTCCCTTCTTTCCCTAGTTTGCTGAGAGTTTTCATCAGGAATAGATGGTGATTATTTTTGTCAAAATGTTTTCTCTGTATTTAAGGGATGAACATACAGTTTTTAAATTCATTTTACTAATAAAATGGATGACATCAATTGATATTTTCCAATGTTACAACAACACTACATTCCTGAAATAAACCCCACTTTGTTTAGTGGATTATTCTTATGTATTACTGAGTCCAACTTAATAGCATTTTGTCCAGAATTCTTCCATGTATTTCCATGAGATACATTAGTATATTGTTTCCTTTTCTGGTAATATTTTTGTCTGATTTTGGTATCAGTGTACTATTGGCCTAAAAAATATCATTAAAATATCCCCTCCTTTCCTCCTTTTCAATTTCCTTTCAGACTTTTGTGAAAAATATATATATATTTTCCAAAATGCTTAGTAAAATTTACTAGTAAAGCCATCTGATTTTCCTTTGAAATGTTTTAAACTACTAATTATATTTCTTTAGGATATGTAAAGCCACTGTTGTGTGATCATTGTCAGTTTGTGACTTTCAAAAAAGTTAACATCTAAGCATCTAAGTTGTCAATTTTTTTCATTAAATTTTTTATAATATTGTCTTTGACCCATACCGTATGGCTAGAGAATAATTCACAGGCTTGGTTGTTATTGGCACACAACCCTGTGAGTTCTTCTCTAGCCATATTGTATCTGCTATGGGGGTGAGGCATCTAAACAAAAATTGCTATAAAATGGCAAATTTAATCCAGCAACTAGTTTATGAGCATGAGAACATTTAACACCAAGAAGTATGTAGGTGAGAGCTTTTGTTACCTGTTTGCATAAAAACCTAAAATTGTGACTTGCTAAACAATATGATGTCATTTAGTTGGACTTGTATTAAACTATATATATACATATATATATATATATATATATATATATATATATAGTACTGAATTAAACTTACATGAACATTTTAATATTTTCTGCCCAATGTCTGTGGAGACTAGAAGAAAGCCATCAGGACAAGATATAAAAATAAACATATATTTAATATTACCACTAGTACTGCCAGATAAATTTGTCATTTTTGAAAGATAACTGGAAAGTTACAATATGCACATGGAGACACAGAATGTACATTTTTCCCAGGTCCTAACAAAAAGTACAATATTTATTATTGCAGTTCTGATACTTTAAATGATGAAAGGAGGTCCTAGAACTCCATCGTCCCAATCAGCTTCTTGGAGTGAATAATAACAAGAACATGCTCATAATTTGAAAAGAAAAGTACTTTGAGCAGTCAGAGCTCCAGCACTTGAATATTTGGTTAGATATAGATATATTCAACCTTACTGCTTTTCATGAGGTTCTATGAAGGAGTAGGAAAAGAGAATTCCTTTTTTTAAATGGCTCTAGAGTGAATCTCTGTTAGAGAAATTCTATGTTCCTATAGACTTCTGTGATCAACTCAGCGATGCATTCCCCAGAAAGAAATCCCTAAATGTAGATATTAGAAAACATTTCAGGGTGGTGGCCAAAGGGATGGCCAGATCCCCCCTACAGGATCTTAGGCTAATGACTGCCTCTAAGGTCTTCAAAGCATCTGGTTTTAGTAGAAATTTGCCAGTCTGGCCTTTCCATCCCTTGGTTAGGCTTCCTGCTTCTCCACCACTCCATCTAAGCCCTAAGAGTTGCAGCCAAACCTGGTGAACCATGACTCAAGACTCCTGGCTCCCAACACTCTTGCTACTGCAGCTCAATCCAAAGTTTGGGAGATGCTGCCTACCAAGCTTGTCCTGCTTTGGAAGCTTCTAAAGAAGAGGCTTTGGCTACAGAAAAGAAGAAGGAACTGTCAAGGAGTACGATGGAGCACCCACTGCATAGCTGCACTGGCTAAGAACATTCCTATTCATTATATCTTCTTTTTTTCAAGGCATTGTGAGGTAAATATTATCCCAGTGTTCTGGGCAAAGGGTCTAACCCTCAGATAAGCTGGTATGGTAAGCAAGGATCAGGTTCATCAGCCATTGAAGACCATGCTTTTTTCTATGCCCTCCTACAGTTACTTGTATATTAGCATCCAAAACATTCCATAATCCCCATAGAATTCAAGGTCTTCATCACCAGTGAATGTTGGCAAATCCTGCCTCCCATCTCAGAAACTAAATCTGATCAACTGTTGCTAGAGGAACTGAAGATACGAGAGGTTGAAAATACTTGCTGGATGGAATCTTGGAAACTTCAAGGATTTTTAGAGAAGGAATTTAGGAAGAAAAATAAACGTCATATAAATCAGAGCCCTTAAAACTATTCTCATATACCCATTAGGGAATAAAGAAATGTATATTTCAAGACATAATTTGATTCAATCTCAAATGCTTGAGTTAAAGGTGGGATGAATTCAAATATTTGGACTACATGCCCCTCATGTGGCAATGGAAGATTGGGGTGAAAGGTAACTATGTCACATTTTATTGTCGTTTCACTTCTTGCATTAATTCCTCTCACTATTGCTAGTGCTGGTGGCCCTGATTTGGACATCAGAGAAACATCCTCCAGGGGCTGAGTACATGAGCAAGTCTAAGGAATCCATTTATTTTTAGTTTATTTGTTATATTTGGCTTGCAAAAGATATTCTGTAACGAGTGTATGCTCTAAAAGCAAGATCCCTTTCAAATAATAGAATGGGATGACTTGTGTTAGAAAAGGAATGCAAGTAATAATTTTATTATGATGCAAAATAAAATTTTTAAAAGGCAAAGAAAAAAAAAAGCCAGTCTACAAAGTTGCTTCCATTCAGAGAAGAATGTCTACCTTCTGGCCATTTCAAAATTGTACCAAATCCTGTTATAGCCACTCAAGGACCTCCCTGCCTCATCCAATGCATTAGGAATTCTGCAAATGGGTGTTCATGGTTCACAGGGAGTTCGATCACAGAAAACTAGTTGTTGATCTTTGGAAGCCTGCAGGCCTGCAATCTGTGCTACAAGCTTATCCCTCCTAGGGAAAAATTAAAGGAAAAAAAAAAGAAAAGGGGAAAAAAGGAAGGAAGGAGGAGACAAGAGGATGGAACCAACACAAGCATCTGTAATAAGTTAATTGGACCCTTGTGGGCCACCCAGCAGGCACGAGATTAAAACAAACAGAGCTTCACATTGTGCACTTTCAGGACTGTAGCCACCCTGGGTCTATCAGCTTTCCCCTGCCTCCTCCCTTGACCCTCATTTTTAAAGAACCTAATTATGGGTCTTTCTGAAGGATCACAAGCCAGTTTTCATCTAAAAAGAATAAGGTGTTTTGCCTCCAAACCAGAGACACTGTTAGAAGTTGGTAATTAGTATGACTTGTTAATGGAGTTTGGCTGTGATTAGGCAGTGATTGAGTGTGAGTTTGGTGCCTGTCAGTGGGTAAGCCTGGGAGGGTGAGAGATGTTTAATGAGACACCTGTTGTTGGGGCCCACTGGGGTTTGTTGCAGCTGATTGGCACTTGGATGCAGCATGCTCCACGGTGGGGGCTGGGCTGAGCCTGGCAGGTGGTTGGCATCACAGCAGAGCCTGCCGATCCCTCTAAGTCAGGGCTGGCTGCGTTTCCTGAGCTGTTTCCTGAGCTGTTTCTCCATGGCTGCCGTTCCATGTCCCCACGTGATCCAGGCTGACTACTGCTGTACTCTGCCTCCCAGTGGGAACTGCAACGACCATGAAGGGAAAAATCCCAGGTATCCATGATCGCTGCTCCCCACCAAACACCAGGCAGGGAACTGGGCCCTCCTCCCCTCATCCAGCCTTTTCTGTCCCCAGGTTATCAATGAGGAAGCTGGGCAACAGACATTAAATGGTTTAACACAGCAAGTTCATGCAGCCACCTCCAGGATCAAATGTACTGTACTCAGACACATGGGATCCCTGGGAAACATGTTAAAATGTATATTTTGATGAGTAGTTTTGGTGTGGGGCCTGAGAGACTCATAAGAGTTTCCAGGGACACCATGCTGCTGGTACAGGGCCTAGACCTTGAATGCAAGTCTATAGCAAACTTTCCTGTATTTGAGGCAAACAGAACTTATAAAAGATACACAGTTATTATGCATTTCAACTTTATGATGAAAACCATATGATGCTTTCCAAGGAAAAGAGAGAAGGAAAATACATAATACCTTGCCTAAAAACAAGAGCCTGATTCGAAAGATGTTCTGGAACTCTCTACCTAAGCACGTGGTGGAGCCGGGCTGGTGGAAACAGCACAAAATGTGGGGACACCTGAAAAGTTAGTGGAGACCGAGACTCACACTCCGCACTCCACACTCCACACACTGGCAGAACATTTCCAGGAGGGAAGGAGGAGTGTCATCTCAGGGATTTTGTTTAACAACACTGACAATCTGGCCACAAACGCCCACCTTCACGGCTGACCCTGTTCCCTCCTGCCGGTGCCCTGTCCACATCCGCTTGACAAACCGCACCCTTTCCTGGTCAGCAACTAGGGCTCGAGGAGCAAACAGTCCTTTGTTCTTTCCCTACTTCGTTGCAGGCTGAACGCTGAATCAAAACACATGCTGGAAGTCACAAAGGTGCTGCAGCACCTGGACCAGGTTAGCTGCAGGTCAGGTCCGGGTGGAGGAGCCAGACCTCCACCTCAACCTTCGCCGAGATCCTGCTTACAATTCATGAACGCTGTCTTCAACATTCAGTGAAGTTTTTCTGAGATTGGGGGGAAGAAAAAGCCTCCCTAAAAGGTTTAGACCAATTTGGATAAAGTTTATAAAGCACAAAAATACCTGAAGCACATAGCAATTTCAGATGCTTTCAGGTCCCAAAGCTAATATTAAAGACAGATAAAACTTACTTGGGTAATCCACAAAAACTATTTTTTAAAAAAATGCTTTGTCTTAAATCTCACCAGTTATTGAAGGTAAAAGAAGACTTTGCTTTAGTTATCCAGACAACCATCTCATTTCTTGGCTTCACTTGACTGGGGAAGACCTGGCATGAAGAAAATGTAAGTCATTCGCGACATTCTCCTTGTATTAAACGATTAGGGTGTTCAATTTTTTTTTTTTTTAAGAAATAACATAGTCAGCTGATGTGGACAATTTTATTTTAAAGTTGATCAAAAAATAATTATTATATTAAATTGCAATTTGATCTAGTGAATGACAAGATTCAAAGAGAAGTTCTCTAAGTATTTTCCATGCATTTGCTTTCATTACATTTGTTCCCCTGATATCAGAGTTTCAGGTGTTTTTCGTGTTGTTCGCACTACATTTTCCAACAGAAAGGTAGGCTTTAGACCTCTAGAAAGATATGGAAGTTTTGGATCAGTCTCTCAATAGGGATTCAGTATATTTTTTGGTGAATATGGGCAGAAGGGGCAGTCACGTGCCAGAAACTTACAGGAGATGCAGAGATGGCTTATGGAAATTTTTTTTTAACTGTTAAAATTTTCAAGTCCCAAAAGGTGCTACATCTCAAGGATCCATATGAAAAAAAAGGGAAGTGCAAGATGCTTTATGGCAGAGCGAATAAACAGCAGATCTGAAGACAGATGGATTTAAAGGAGAGCCCGGTTCTGCCAAGTCCTGGCTGTATAGCCTTGGACCGGTGGCGTACCTTCTTTGGGCCTCAGTTTCTTCATTCATACGTTGGAAGCAATAATATATCTTGAGATGTTGTTATGATAGTTGGACATAAGGTATGGAAAGTTCCTGGGGAATGGCAGACACCCGATGGAAGCTGAAGTGGGTTTCTCTGGCTCGTTGTCTACTGGAGATCATTTCCCACGTGGCACAACCCCACCAGTACTACACTGCTAAATATGTCCCTGCAGCAGGCAGCTTGGGGTGTCTCTGTTTAGCTGTTTCATTCAATGCAGGTGAACTAAAACAAAGCCCATCCAGGAGCTATCCTCTCACCTGGACCATTGCCATAGCCTTCTAACCAGGCTCCTTGTGCAACTCCCACCCCTGCCCCTACCTTCACCACTGTCTACTGTCCACATAGAAGTCAAAGTGATCCTTTTAGTTTATCTTTTTTTATTATTTTTTACTTCATTTTATTCTTTTTGGGGGATGGAGTCTTGAGCCCAAGAGGTCAAGGCTTCAGTGAGCTATGATCACACCACTGCATTCCAGTCTGGAAAAACTGACCTCTTGGGCTCAAGTAATGCCCCCATCTCAGTCTCCCATGGAGCTGGAATTATAGGTGTGAGCCACCACACCCCGCTAAATTTTTTATTTTTTATTTATTTATTTTTTTTGAGACGGAGTCTTGCACTGTCATCCTGGCTGAAGTGCAATGGTGAGATCTTCGCTCACTGCAACCTCTGCCTCCCAGGTTCATGCAATTCTCCTGCCTCAGCCTCCTGAGGAGCTGGGATTACAGGCACATGCTACCACACCTGACTACGTGTACTTTTAGTAGGCACAGGGTATCACTGTGTTGGCCAGACTGGTCTTGAACTCCTGATCTTGTGATCTGCCTACCTCAGTCTCCCAAAGTGCTGGGATTACAGGTGTGAGCCACCATGCCCAGCCAATTTTTTAATAGAGATGGGGTCTTGCCATGTTGCCCAGGCTAGACTTGAACTCCTGGGCTCAAGCCATCCTCCTGCCTTGGTCTCCCAAAATGCTGGGGTTACATTGCACCTGGCCAAAGTGATCCTTTTGAAATGTAAATCAGACCTTGACTTATGTCACACAGAGTGACAGCCAAAGTCCTTTCACTTGCCCAAGGCCCTTCCTGGTCCAGCCACTTGTTGCCCTTCTGACTTCTCATCCTGGACCTCATCTGCTGGCCCACTCTGACCAGCCACCCTGAGTGCCACATGGGTCCTGAGCATGACACATTCATTCCTCACCCTCATTGCCCTTACTGTTAGCCTGCCTAGAATGCTTTTGTCCCAGCACTCTGGCAAGCTCACCCATTATCCCATCAGGTCTCTGCTCACATTAGAGAGCCGGGTACAGGCTATCCTACATACATTTGCAATTCACTCACGCCTCCCCATGGCACACATCAACTCTAACACATAATATTTGGTTATCCCTAAACTTTAATCTCTTGCTCCCTCTGAAAAGGGTAAAGGCTTGTTTTGTTCTTTGCTGAATCCCCAGAAACCCTAAGTGTTACCAGGCACAGCATTTTTAAAAACATGATGAATGTATGGATAAATAAATGAATGAAGAATGAGTATCTGGGTAGGGCATGGTGGCTCATGCCTGTAATCCCAGCACTTTGGGAGGCTAAGGCTGGCAGATAACCTGAGGTCAAGAGTTCAAGACCAACCTGGTCAGCATGGTGAAACCTCGTCTCCACAAAAAATACACACACACAAAAAAAATAGACAGGCATGGGGATATGTGCCTGTAATCCAGCTACCCAGGAGGCTAAAGCAGGAGAATCACTTGAACCTTTAAGGCAGAGGTTGCAGTAAGCAGAGATCACACCATTGCACTCTAGCCTAGGCAACAGAGCCAGACTTTGTTGAATGGCTAAACAGAATTGGTTCTTTTAATAAGGTCTTTCTCTAAAATAAGCAGCAGCCCCCTAAAGGGCAAGAAACTGATTGCATGACTACAGCATGTTCCAGCTGCAGGAACAGGATGTATCAAAAAGACTCAGCCAGAGGAACATAAAATTAGAGCCTAGAGGAGAAAACTAATGAGAGGCAAGAAGAACTTGTATGCAAGCCCAAGTCTTCAAGGGTTGACCACTGCCTTGTCCTTGTGCCCCTTCTGGTGGGCATCATTCACCCTAAACACTCCTGGGTCATGAGCTAAGGCTCAAAGCATATTTGTCACATGAGTATCTGAGGATGGCCTCTGTGAGTGCCTGCAGATTTCCTTACACTTCCCACAAGGAAGAGCAATGTCTCCTTTCTGCCTCAGACCAGAATAGTGAAGGTTGACAATCTTGGAGTAATTCCTAAGAGCTGCCTGGGAGAAAAGTCCACCATGTGCTGAGTGCCTGCTGCTGCCTGGGCACTGCTCGGTGGAGCTTTCTTCCTGATGTTGGTTTGGTAGGCAGTGGCCCCAAGATCTTCCTGAGGCCTCTAGCTAGGAGGGTCGTGCAGGATGCCTCTGCTAGTGTTTGCCCCATGCTAGTTCCAGGCAGAAAAGATCCATGGGTCCTAAGGAGACAGAACTGAGAGCACCCAGGCTAGAGGGCAGAGATGCAGAGAACTCAGCCCAAGTGGAGAGAAAGCCCCCTCCCTGTCCTATGGTAAACAGCTTCCATCCCCCACCAATGGAGTGTGGAAGATTAAAATGCTTTTTTGAGAACCCACCAAATTCAGTCATGGAGTGTGCTTGGAGGCATGGCAGTCAGAGCCTGAAAACATCCACAGAGTCAGGATTTAGAAGAAAGGAAAGACCTTGCCACCGTTGGGTGGGATTAAGGAGAGAGTTAGGGGAAGGTGGACAATGCAAGGAGGTGAGTCTTGCAGATGAGCTCCAACCAGAAACCACAGCCTGGCAGCCTTGACTGGGAAAGCCAATCAGAACACCATTGTGCCTCACTAAATGTTCTCTTCCTGGAATTATATCCAAATTAACCTTATTATAATAAACTGCATTCCTAGTGCACATTTCAGAGTTTAAGCTTAATCATTCTCAAATAATCTCTTTTTCTACCTTAAATTTGAAGTTAAAAAACTCTTTAAGGGATGTGAAGGACTTCTTCAAGGAGAACTACAAACCACTCCTCAAGGAAATAAGAGAGGACACAAACAAGTGGAAAAACATTTCATGCTAACGGATAGGAAGAATCAATGTTGTGAAAATGGCCATACTTCCCAAATTAATGTACAGATTCAATACTATTCCCATCAAGCTACCAGTGACTTTCTTCATAGACTTAGGAAAAACTACTTTACATTTCATATGGAACTGAAGGAGCCTGTATAGCCAAGACGATTCTAAGCAAAAAGCAAAGCTGGAGGCATGACACTACCTGAGTTCAAACTATACCACAAGGCTACAATAAGCAAAACAGCATGATACTGGTACCAAAAAACAGATATATAGACCAATAGAACAGAACAGGGACCACAGAAATAATATCATACATCTACAACCATCTGATCTTTCACAAACACAAGCAATGGAGAAAGGAATCCCTGTTTAGTAAATGGTGCTGGGAAAACTGGCTAGCCATATGCAGAAAATAGAAACTGGACCCCTACCTTACAATTTATACAAAAATTAACTCAAGACGAATTAAAGACTTAAATGTAAAACCCAAAGCCATAAAAACCCTGAAAGAAAAACTCCTTCAAGCTACCTATCATTTTCAAGAGCTATATGGGATTGATGGATATTTACCATCTGCATTGTCATCAAATCCCAGTGCATTGCCAGGAATTAGTAGAACTAAGAACTTTCAGGATGGAGACTTAACTAGGCTTATGTCTGCCAAGGTGCATACACATTGCACTATAGTACTGTGCAATGTGCCAGACACTGTATATATTACCTAATTTAACCCAGAGTGGTAGGCATGATTCTCTTCATTTTTACACATAAGGAAATTGGAAGAAAATAGGTGATTATATTTGTCAGCTGGGGCTATCATAACAAAATACCACAAACTGGATGGGGCTTAACCAATACAAGTTTATTTCTCACAGTTCTAAAGGCTGGAAGTTCAAGATCAAGGTATCAGCAAGGCATCCCCCGCCCCCCCGCCCCCCCCCCGCCCCCCCGCCGAGGCTTCTCTCCTTGGCTTGTAAATGCTCGCCTTCTGGCTGGGTCCTCACTTGGTGCACACATCCCTGGTATCTCTGCATGTCCAAACTGCCTCTTTGTATAAGGACACTAGTCAGATTGGATTAGGGTCCATCTTAGCCTCAGTTTAACGTAGTCATCTCTTTATAGGCCTTATTCCAAATGCTGGCATATTCTAAAGTACTGAGGATTGGAACAGCAATATATGAATTTGGGTGAGGGTGGCATAATTCAGCACATAACGGTGGCCATACACTCTGGTTTGCCAGGGATGCTTGATCTAAGTTCATTGTTCCAATGTAATATGACTAAATAGCATATTCTTTCAACCTTAAAATTGTCCCAGTTTGAATGACCAATTCTACACTCACTCTACTATGGCAGCAGGATTAGTAAAACATCTCAAGAACAGAAGAGCTGGAGTTCAACTCTATTCTACGCACCAAATCTGCCTCCCACATCCTGCCCCTTACAAACCTCCTTTATAAATACATATCCCCCCTACCACTATCCCAGGGGACTGTGCTGACCTGGCATTTTATAGGTGGTGGATAAAGAAAGGCAGAGAGGCACAGTGGCCTGGGAGACAACAGGTGGTGTACAGACTGACCTCAGCCCCGTACTGCCTCTTGCCAATTTCAAAATGAAATGAAGCTGTTTGAATGAACAGGGGCAAATGGGTCTTCTCCTTTTCCTCACTCCTCACTTTCAGCTTCGCTGTTACAAAATTAGAAACAAAAGCAGAAGCCTATAACCAGGAGGATGCCATGAGAGTGCCGACCGATCCTGGTGGACGTTCCAGCCAGAGCTCTGTGCCAGGCTTCCAGTGCTGTTTCTTCTCCCTTGGCAGGCTGGCAGCAGATGGTGTGTCCCTCACCTCTTCGGCATCTTCCACATCACATGCAGTGAGAGAACTCCTCTCTCCTGGGGGGTGTGCTGGGCCCCTCACTGGGCCTGTTTCTGTATCATCTGATAGATTACAGGCCACATATTGCTGGGCTCTGCCTCTGCTGGGAGCCAGCTTAGTCATTTAACAGTTCATTCAGTGGAGAAGGAACAAGGGTGCCCTGTGACTGCTGATATGTGGATTTTGTCTAGGAAGGGAAGGAGGCACAACTCTGCAGAAGTCTACAAATCCCATGGGTGGGCCAAACTTTGATAACTTGACCTAGTGTGCCCGATTTACCATAATAAAATGAAAATAATATAATAGCTTCCATACCATGAGTGCTTACCATGTGCTAGGCTTTGTGCCAAGATATTTAAAACTATATTTTAATCAAACCATGCAAACCTGTGAGGCTTGACTCACAGGCAGAGAGCGGCAAATTTGAACTCTGTTACACTTCTCCCTCTGCAGTACTTGCTGTCATGGTACCTCCTCCAGTGCGTTTTGCAACCATTATTAGGGCAAGCTTTCTAAAATGCATATTTTCTAAAATGCATCAAAACTAATAAATACTAATATGACTTTTGTATTTTAAAAAAACCACTCATTCATATCTATAGTAAAGCATTCCAGAGTGCTAGTGCTTCCCAAAGAATTCTTCCTGGGGCGTCCAGTAGCTCATGCCTGTAATCCCAGAATTTTGAGAGGCTTGGGGGGGGGGATTTTTTTAGTCCAAGAGTTCAAGACCAGCCTGGACAATATAGCAAGACCCTGTCTCTATTTGTTTAAATAAAAGAATTCTTCTTTCACAAAATATTAATAAATGTTCTGTCCTGGTGAGCCTTCCAACAAAAGGGGCTTTGTGGCCATCTCTGTTGCAAATGTTCTTTACCACAGGACTTCTTGGGGCCTTTAATATGTTTGTGTTCACTGTGAATCCCCATAAGAAGAAGACAGTATGCAGTGTTTCCCAGACCCAGTACTGCATGGAACGCATCCTCTTTCTGAGAACCTGTAGAGGCCTACTCGCCTGGGCAGCACCCTCCAGGAAATGCTGGCCTCTCATAACCCTGAGCTTCCACCTGAATTTCCAGGCCCTGCCTGGCCAAATTTTCCCCTTATCATTCAGCAGGAACATTTTCTCTTGTAATGGATTGTTGGAATCCTGGCCTAAACTCAGGTTCTCCCTCCCTATCAATGTCTCTCTCCACCTCTCCTACTACGAGGCCCCAACTCCAACCTCCCAGTATTCTTAACATCCCAATTCTCCCTCTCCTGCTGCAATTCAGTCCAATGAGTTCTTGGCCCAAACTCTAGTTGGGAGCAAAGCACAAATTAACACTAAAGCTGATCAGTGCTGATTCTTTTTAATGCTGAAACAGTTCAGGGCTCACTCAACCTACTTCATCAGCTAGATTACAAGCTTCATATAGAGATTTCCCAAACACACACCTTTTTTATTTTTGAGATGGACTCTCGCTCTGTCACCCAGGCTGAAGTGCACTGGCGTGATCTCGGCTCACTGCAACCTCCACCTCCTGAGTTCAAGCAATTCTCCTGCCTCAGTCTTCTGAATAGTTGAGATTACAAGCACCTGCCACCATGCCTAGCTAATTTTTTTGTGTTTTTAGTAAAGGCCGGGTTTCACCATGTTGGCCAGGGTGGTCTCAGTCTCCCAACCTCGTGATCCGCCCACCTCAGCCTCCCAAAGTGCTGGGATTACAGGCATAAGCCACCATGCCTGGTCCTTTCCCCCCTTTTATTTAAACCAGCAGCAGCTGCCACTGAACAGGGACGATGACTCCCCACTCTGGCCACAACCTTCTTTTTCATTCTCACCTTGCTGGAGAATAATCAAGTCATCTCAGTTTGCCTGGGGCTTAGCAAGTTTTAGCACTGAAGTTCATAAACTAGGAACCCACTCAGTGACAAGCAAACCATGACGTTTGATTGCTCCACCTGCCTGCCCTGCCCATAAATGAATTAAGATTTTTACATCCTAAATCTTTATCCTCTGCTTGAAATATTCTTATCCCATGGTTAGCCTTTCAAGGACAGATTCAAATGCTCTTCCCCTCACCGGACATTCCCTTATCACATCCCCTGTATGCCTCCCTCCTGATGAGTCCGGCCAAGTCACATGGCCTGGCACCATAGCTGATGACCCACTGACCCAGAGTCTAGTTCTCAGTATAACTACTTCTCTTCTGGATGATTCTTACAGGCAGGGTACCTGTCGTGCACATCTTACGCATATGCTTGCTTCCCCAGCAAGCCCAGCACTGTTCCTTCCACCAGCACATCATCAAAATAGGCAGACATTTGGTCAGCATTTGCTGGTTGATTAATTGGTTCTGATCCCTAGAACAGGCCCAATCTAGGGAAGCCCGAAGCCAGGCAGGAGTACAGTGGAGAATCTGGAACTAGCTGCACTCATTCCACTCCAGCTGAAAACTCTCAGTAAACAATGCTAAAATCTTCAACTACCAGAGCACCTAGCTTCTCCATTCAATGTCTAGGGCTGTCTATAACCCATTAGTTGTGCATTCGTTTTTTTCTACAGACTAACCTAAGTCTTCACTGCTTTATGTAGAAAGGAGTCCACAGCAGGGCAGAATGCCTCCCAGGAAAGGGAAGAGGTCATCATACAACTATGCCAGGTCATTCAGAACAGTTATCATTACACACCCTGCTTGGGAAATTGCAGAGATCATATTTTTAAAATGAATACAAAGTCTAAAGGGAATTTTGACAAGTCAGATTTACAAAAGTCAAAGTAGGCCACCCTGACTTGAGCTCGCAATGAGGTGTTAAGGAAGATAGTAGGAGATGAACACACTTCCATGATGACCCAGCTGTTCTCTTGAGGGTGACAGCCAGTCAGGCCCAGGATGAGGAACAGAGAGGGAGTGGGGGTGACGTCAGAAACTTTCAAATCTAAGGAGCCACCTATCTCTACTCATTTTTTTGCAATGACATTTATTATTTTTTTAATCTCGGTAGCATTGCTTTCCAATCTATATCAACAACAAGAAAGAAAAACTTTTACTGGGTATTTTTCTTCCTGCTGTATTACATTGCATTGATTTTCAGGAAGCTATTATATGAAAACAGTGTTTCTAGATAATGACTCTCTATATATACATATAGTATATGCTCATAATACATAGTTATTTCAATAGTTTTTTATTTTTCACTTATTAAATATATATTTATTTAAATGTATATTAGATATAAATTACACACATAATTATATATTTTGTATTTATAGTACATCTATTGTGTATTATTTTTTGCATATAAATATTTATATACATATGTGAATTTTGCTTAACTAGTTGAGATCAATTCCCATCCAAATACTTTCTGTGTCATTACTAAAGAAAGTGCATGCCAAATTGGGAAAAGCCACAGTAATCACCGTACCCACCTTGTCCACCTAAAGTCAATGTTTCTCTAAGGTCACATGCAAATTGAACTACAGTTGAAGTGCTCAGGCGGTCACTGGCTCACCACCAGCTAGCCAACATGTTAGAAGAAGGACTTGTATTTTCTGGTCACATGGAAGTACAGGGAATACAATCAACTCTAATGTCACTTCTATAGTTTGGTGGAGCTACAGCCCAGTTTGGGGCATCTACTATCCAAATTTTAGCAGCTCTGCACGCTTCAGAATTCAGTATTGATGTTTCTGCAATTTAACATCTCTATTATTAAACAAACTCTTTAATTTGAAGCCTCTATGTCCCACATGGTGTTACCTGTAAAATTAGAGATCCCCCTGCTCACACATCTGTCCTCTCAGGAAGTGGCAATTTCACCCACCTCTTCTCCCACTAAACTGCAAAGGGGCTTAATCAGGCATTCTGAAGACTCTAAGACAGTTCTCTGTGATCTAAAATGACTTTCCTAAATAGACAATGTGAAGCTTTTTTTTTTTTAAATTTGATAGAGGTAACAAAGAACAGAAAGTTAGAAAGAAAACAAGGCAAAGAGTGAAAAATAAACGTCAACAGTAAATGTGCAGTGGATTTCTTCTGATTCTTTCTCTCACTCTTTTTTTCTGATATAAAATCTCAGTCTCTTGCCCAGGTTGGAGTGCAGTGGCATAATCTGGGCTTACTGCAACCTCCGACTCTCAGTTCAAGCAATTCTCATGCCTCAGCCTCCTAAGTATTAGGATTAAAGGTGCCCACCACCATGACCAGCTGATTTTTATATTTTTAGTAGAGACGGGGTTTCACCATGTTGGCCAGGCTGTTCTCGAACTCCTGACCTCAGGTGATCCACCCACCCCGATTTCCCAAAGTGCTGGGATTACAGGTGTGAGCCACCATGGCTGGCCCTGATTCTTTCTTAATGTTCTTACTAGAGCCTTGCTCATACAAATGTTTTAAATGAGCTCTTACTAAATCAGAGAGCATCTGCATCTTCCGATAGGCAAAGCTAAGAACTCATTTCTAGATCTCCAAACATGTTTACTTATTTCTATGTTAGTTAATCGTTAGTTAGTATGAATAATTCTAAAATGTGAAGTAAATAAAGGCAAATTAAAAATTTTTTTACAGCAGGAGAAAAAGTGTATTAGTCCGTTCTTACATTGCTGGAAAGAAATACCTAAGACTGGGTAATTTATATGAAAAGAGGTTTAACTGGCTCACAGTTCTGTAAGCTGTACAGGAAGCATAGCAGCCTCTGCTTCTGGGTGGCCTCAGGGAGCTTCCACTCATTGCAGAAGGCAAAGCAGAAGCAGGCATTTTCACATGACTGGAGCAGGAGGAAGACAGACAGATGGCAGAAAGTGCTACCCTCTTTTAAACAACTAGATCTCATGAGAACTCTATCACTAGAACAGCACCAAGATGGTGCTAAACCATTCAAGAGGGATCCACCCCATGATCCAGTTACCTCCCACCTCCAACAATGGGGGTTACAACTGAATGTGAGATTTGGGTGGGGCCACAGATCCAAATCATATTGAAGAGTATTGCTCTAATGCTCAATAAACAAAGAACATTTTTGGATTCTGGCCCATAGTTCTGCCATGGACCAGCCTTGTGAACATAAGTAATGCAGACCATCTTCTGAAGACTCAGTTTTCACATCAGTGCATTGATTGTGTTGAACCAGATCAACCTTAAGATCCCTTATGGACCTAATAGTCTGTTAGTCTATAAAGAAGAAAGGAAATAGAAACAGATTAACTAGGATTAAATAGGGTGTTATTTTCTCTTATGGACATCCAGTCTCAGAGAGAACTACAGAATTAGATTTTTAATTACAAAAGTAGTGAATGTTCATAGTTGAAGAATAGAAAATAATGTCACTATCTTCCCCAAAAAAACCTAAAATCCTAAAATCCTAGTACCCAAAAATGACCATTGTCAACATTCTGGTGTTTATCTTTCAGATATGTATATGTACATAAGCATATACATGGCAGACCAGGGGTTAGAATCCATATATTTGCACATATAAATAAGATACTTTGGGCCGGTCGCATTGGCTCACCCCTGTAATTCTAGCAATTTAGGAGGCAGAGGTAAATGGATCACAAGAGACCAGGAGTTCGAGACCACCCTAGCCAACATGGCAAAACCTAATCTCTACTAAAAATACAAAAATTAAGCTGGGCAGGCTGGCGCATGCCTGTAATCTCACTACTTGGGAGGCTGAGGCAGGAGAACCCAGGAGACAAGGATTGCAATGACCAAGATGGCGCCACTGCACTCCAGTCTGGGTGACAGAGCGAGACTCCTTCTCAAATAATAATAATAATAAGAAGATACTTTGCCTCAGTCCTGTGGTCTGTCATATAGCAGTGGGGAAATATGAATTGGTATTAATTGGTGTAGGTTTTCTAGCAACCAACTTAGCATTATATATCAAAAGTTCTGAGAATATATATATTCTTGAATCTAACAATTACATTGCTAATGAGGTAATTTCCTAAAGTGTAAATATATGAAAAAGGGTGGTCACTATACCATTGTTTAGAAACTGTTAAAAAAAAAAAAAAAGAAAGAAAGAAAGAAAATAAAAACGGAAAACAAAATGTCCAAAAATCAGGGTCCTCTTGGGTGACTCACAGAGTACGTTTACACAATGTAGCCTTTAACAATGACACTCAGATATATATCAGGAACATGGAGAACTATAGACAACCAGTATTTGAGGCATTTCCTCCAACAACCACAGGTAAGAAGGTTCGCTGAAATGCTTTCTTTAAAAAAAAACAAAAACACACAATAAAGTTGCCGGGATGGCAGAGCCCTGATCTGGGCTGCCGACAATCCCAGGCCTTCCATGTGCTCCACAACATCCAGAAATGGCAGACTAACATTTTCCTCCTGCTGGCACTGGTAGGCTCACTGCAACCGTCACCGTTCCGTCCTCACTCTCCACCCCATCTCCACAGCTTTTGCCCACTCTTACCAAGGACAGAGAGGCACATTCTCAAGGCTGAAAAATTAGAAACCTCTTGAGCTGCCCTGTTGCACTCCCAAGTTGCCAGCAGCCTGTCTGCGGAAGGACAGGAAGTGAATGGAACAGGATGAGCAGAAGGCAGGGGCAGCAGGAGAGGGATGTGAGGCATGGGAGTGCAGGGACATGCAGCAGAGAGAGAAGGAGAGTCACACAGAGAGAGGCAACCAAAGGGACAAGTCTCAGGGCTGTAGCAGGAAATGGGAAGCACTACTTTAAAAATAATCATAAAGTGTAAGAAAAAGAGAATCTGCCATGATTCCTTCCCTTTGATGATGCGACCAGTGAAATTAATGAAAGAAACCCAAGGTAGAGCCAACCAGTCTCTGAACTGCTTACAGATACCTGGAAGGGGAAGGATTTCCTCTTTTGCTTACTCTTTTCCCTTCCTTCCTTGTCATCCCTTTTTGTTTCTCCTGGTTCATTCATATACTCTCTCTTTTTGTTTTTTACATTGTCCAGCTAAACATTACAGTGGCTTGAAGTAGTGTTACAAAAATGGGAGCCGAGATGAGAAAAAGGGAGCTGGAATACCTGTTCAGGATAAAGGTGTGCAATATGATTCACCTGTTCATACCCTGGTGATATGGTTTGGATGTGTCCCCACTCAAATATCATCTTGAATTATAATTCGCACAATACCCATGTGTCATAGGAGGAACCCAGTGGAAGGTGACTGAATTATGGGGGAGGGTCTTTCCTGCAGTGTTCTCGTGATAGTGAAGGAGCCTCATAAGATTTGATGGTTCTAAAAAGGGGAATTTCCCTGCACAAGCTCTCTCTTATCCTGCCATCATCCACGTAAGATGTGATATGCTCCTCCTTGCCTTCCACCATGATTGTGAGACTTCCTCAGTCATGTAGAACTGTGAGTTCTCTATTAAACCTCTTTCCTTTGTAAATTGCCCAGCCTCGGGTATGTCTTTATCAACAGCATGAAAACAGACTTAATACATCCTGTCTTTGACTTAACTGATCTCCAAGAGGAATGATTGCAGACTTAGAGAGTCTGAAGTCGCCCTACTGTGTAATTTCCTAACCCTCTGCTGGTCACTCTAGCTTCTGTGGCTTTGCTGTACTCAGCTTCTAATGGCTCTTGTCTAGCTTTCCTTCATACCTTCATTTCCCTGGAGCCCCTCCTCACTAACTCCAGGTAACCTTATCCATTTTGGACTCTCAACCATCCCTTTTCTCTCTCTGATTTGTAATAGCAAGCATATCATTTAAACTTATCCCTCTCCTCTTAAATGAAGCATTCTTTTCCTCAACATTGCCATACTTTCTATCTCTATAATTTCCTGTTACAGCGCAATGCCTAACAATTAATTAATTAACCTTCTAACTCAGGGACACAATCTGAGAGGGAAGCAAGAAATAAAATGTCTGCCCCCAGCATCCCCCTTGGCAGCCTAGCAGTACCCACCACCTCAGCATCATGCACTTTTCTGTACCCAATCACCATGAGGCCATTGGCAGGTCCAGTTTTTGCTGTTCTGGTGCTTTCAAGTTGTCCCCTGGCTTCCAAGAATCCTAGTTTCCTAACTAGAGGTGATAAAATGTAGAAGGAAAATCCTGGTGCGGCACGAAATTAATGAAGAATGTATATTACTACATTTGTCAACTGAAGAGCTGTTCAATGAGTCAATAACACAACTCCAAGGTGAAAAGAGAGATTCTGATTAGCTGAGAGCCTACTGTGTGCCAGTTACCATGCTAGATGCTTCATGCTTACCAGGAACCCTTATCTTGCTAGGTACAGAAGACACAGTCTCTGTCCTCAGACTATACTCTGTGTAGACAAAGCATTCACAAGATAATTGGCTTACAGACCCTTGCAAGGAACATCTGCCAGAGTAAGTCAACACAGTCAATACCAGAAAAATACAAATTTAGGATAATAAAAATAATTTACATTGTTAAGGGCTTACCATGAACCAAACATCACATCAGTCCCTTTAAAAAATGAGGCTTCAAATTATCAGTATTGTCTTCCATGGATAACAATGAAATTTGAGATTTATGATAATCCAACACATAGTAGGATTTGGTCATGTTTTCTGTATCATCAGAGAGATGTTGAATGAAGAAGGAAAATCAAATGACTTTTAAAATTGCTGCTCAATTGGCATAATAATGCCTACTTACCAACCCAAATTATTACTTTTCATTTTATAAACATTTTGGATAAAGTGGAGTTTATCAAAACTAAACAACAATAATTAGACCTATTGGTTTAAAGGCTGTTAATTCTGGCACATAATATTAAGTAATATTCTTAGATAATGAATATTTAAGGCATAACATGAATCAATAGTGCTATGAGTTGTGAGCTCTATAATGCCTAAGCATTAGGCACATGCTTTCAGTCATCTCACTTATTACTCCCAGTAAACTATATGAAAGGTTCTATTATCAGTCTCACTTTACAGCTGGAGAAACTGAGTCATGGAAAGGTGAAATTATGCATGCTTTCAAATCTGGTAAGGGCAGAGGCAGAACCTGAGCTCAGGTTAACTTGATTCTAAGCCCACTATGTCCTAACCCATGGCCATCCCTAATGGTCTTTTATTACTATTTTTAATAATAAAACAGTCACGATTTTAAAAAATCTCTAGAGTATGTTTCACTATGATGTAGCAGTCAAAATCTCATTGAAAGCCAGTTGCACTCAATTTTTTTATATTTCTAATGATCAATAGCAAGATGACTGCACCATTTCCAGAGGGTTTCTCTATAGGGGTATTTATCCCTATCAAAATGCTTTCTTAACTTGAAAATTACCAGCATAGCTTTAAACCACTAAAGCTGACTTTAAAAGGGGGCTGGGCCAGTGGGGAGGGGAAGGGCTTGCATCTTTTACAGTTATTTGTTTGCAGTTCCGACCCCTGTGAAAGACAAAATTATTTTTTGTGGTCATTGCTGGTCTCATGCAGGCTCTTAGGGAGCCTCCTCCAATAAGGTCTGTGACATCACAGACCTAAGGGAACATTCCAACAGGGCTGGCTGCTTTGCATCCCTTAGAATGCAGGTCCTTGCTTTGCTCTGGGTTTTACCTCTCGAGTAGTGATCTAGTTTTGCCAGTGATTTCAGGCATTTCCCTTTTATTTCCAGGAGTTGAGAAATATTTCAAATGGTGAAAATGTTCTCAGGTTCTCCCAGTTTTGCCTCTGAAAATCTCCATTTATTCTGCCCTGACATGGGTCTCTTCCTGACTGCCTTCTCCTTTTATTCGGTGGGATTTCACTGCGCAATGATGGGAATGTCCAATTTGCTGAGTGTTACAAGTCGGGGGGTAGGCTTGTACTGCATAGTAAGTGAAGCAACTTCAATATCAGGAAGCTAAATGGGGGAAAAGAGGATTCTGAGGTTTTATGGAAGAAATTTTTGCTAAGTATCAAACTCAAGAAGAATATGAATTTTTCCCACTAAATTTCTCACTTGAAATGGATACAAATAAGAATTTTTTCCCACTGAATTTCTCACCTGAAAAGATGCCGAAGCACATGACTATAACCTTCATCTCCAAATGAATACTTTTATGCTTGAATAGATTTTTAAGCCCCAAAACCGACATACCATTGTGTGATCCTGAAGGAGGAGGATAATTTCACTAAGACTAGTGAAGTTTGAGAAAAAGCTCTCCTAGAAAAATCCAGGCTGGGATTATAATTGAAAGAAGAAAAAAAAAATAGACATGCTCTCTTTTAACCTCTACTACACCAAAGACAAATATATAATTGACCAAAATGGTCCAGATACAAGCAAAGGCTACCAATAGCTAAACCTGCACATATATGAAATTGAAAATTAAAGCATATTAGCTTTGAGCCAAGGTAAAAGCCGTTCTTTCATCAAACACTGAGGGAAGATCTATGAAACAAAATTTCTTCTAGTTTATATTATCTCATAACCACAATTCTCTCCTTCACAAACATAAATACTTCCTAAAAGTTCAAAACTAATTATGTTTTCTAGACACTTGTGCACCTCTTTTAACAGACGAATCACTTTGTCCATTTCTGTAAGCTGCAACTCATTCATCTTCACATTGGCAAGTCACTTTATTTGGAAATTTTCAATGCATTCCTATTGAGACCTCCAGTTCTAAGTAATTATCACTTTTCACAGGCTGGGTTAGAAAGTCAAGGAGTTTTCATCCACCCATTGTGGTTCCTCTGTGTTTTCTGTAGAGCATTCATGATTTTCTACTGGAAAGCCATATTTGTATACATTTCTTGCTATCTAAACTGCAAGCTTCATGAGCAAAGGAAACATGTCTTTACCTACAAATAAGGCTTCCTATAGGCCTCTCAGGACTGCACACAGTAGTTAATAAACATAAGTTGAAGGACCCAGAAATTTCACTTCCAGGATACATCCTATAGAAGTGTTGGCACAAGCGCACAAAGAGATACTTTTATGTTGTTTTCAGCAATGAAAATTGGGAGCTACATAGATGCTCATCAACAGAGAAATGGTTAAACAAACACAACTGCAAACTGTGGATTGCTACATGTATATAAAAATATATAATGTATACACACATGTACTTGCTAATAAGAGCAAATTAGATAAATAAGATATGGAAAGTATCTGATATTATCAAGTGGAAAAAGATAAAACAGAAAAGTTCAGAAAAATACGTCAATATACTTCCATTTTTAAGGGGATGTACTACATTATATACTATAACATATTTTTCCCTATGCATAGAAAATGTCTGAAAGGATACACAGTATGTTCTCATGAGCAAATAACTCTGGGAAGTGGGATACAGTGGAAAAAGAAGGAACTATTTTCCCTTTACATACGTATTTCTATACTGCTGATATTCTTCACACTGTATATCTTTCTAATAAGAGGTTAAGGAAAATAAATATATCCTAAATGAATGACTAAATGAAGTCTACACAATTTAATTGTTAATTCTGTATCCCTATTCTGGTTTATGAGTATAAGGCGATGAAATCAGTCCTCCACTGGGGATTGGCCTGTTACAGGATAAGAAAGGTCTTGGCTGAAAGGTCCCACAGGAGTATGCAAATTACCCTGTCCTAGGAACCAACAGATAAAATTCCTGGTTCATCTGCTACCTACCAAGCTCTAGGACAATACAGATTCCCTGTATCTTACTTTACTTATTTATAAAGTGAGGCTGGGTAGAATAAAGGATTTCCAAAGTTCCTTTGAATCCTAGATTTGTCACCCCCTTCTTTGAGAGACAGAGAGAGAAAAATGATGAGGGTAACCAAATGGCCAAAGCATTAAAGACATAAGTTGCACTGCTATTAGAAGACAGGCAGTTAACAGAATCTGACAATGAAAAAAAGGAGCACTTAGAAGGTTAACGTTCATTTTATGCTTTGCTTCATGATATAAATTTAGGCTTTCATCTGCATTCAACCCTGCATAACATTCTATAAGACAAGGGAACACTGTTTACAGCATGGCATTTCAAATATCCAGATGATGGTCCATTTGGAATAGATTACAAATCTGCTTTTTGTCATCAGGCATTCGCAGACCCATATTGCATCCATATGTAGCCCAGGACCATTCATTGGGCCAGTTGTCTTTTATTTGGGGGAAAACGGAGAAATGGGGCAATTGTTTACTACAGAAATCTTTCTTAATATTTTTATTCAAAATTTTTTAGATTGAAGACCAAATAAATTATGCAATAGTTTATAAATCATCGAATTTAATATGTGATATCTCTGAACAATCTATGATAAAGAAAACCTGAGTCTCATCAGCATGAAATGTAACCTCCTATCTCAGAAATCATCTGGATCCACGAATTTTACTCCAACTATGATATGGATGTAAGACCAGGAGAATCACTTAGATACAGCCTAATGAGAAAAGCTTCTTGTTCTATTTTCCAACCTCAGTTTAAAAAATAATAATAAAAGATAACTTTTTTGATTCATGACATCCTATTAAATGCAAAAGAAACCAAGGGCTTTCATTGCTCCCAGTGATATTATATATAGTCCTTTTTACAGTTTCTGACAGAGTATCTTAATTAGGCCTTAAAATGGACAACTTTATTTTTTAGCCAACTTTGAAAGATGGTCTTCCCCACCTAATTTTCTCCTTGAAAATCAATACATCCAGTTTTGCCTTCAGCAGCCTCCAGAATGATAACTATAGCATGCCGTCTTCTGCTTGCTTGCATCCAGTTTTCATTACCCAAAAATGTCTTTGTTCCTCTTTAAGAGCTCTAAAGAAAGATCTGCTCAGACTGCATTGACAACACCAGGAAATAAAATGCTTCAGAGCCGGGGGGATGACAGAAGGGATTGCCCCCTTGGAGCTGGGAAACCTGAGCATTTCAGCATCAATTTTAGAAAGGATGACAGATCCAGGGCTGGCGAAAGGATGACCACGTCAGCTCTTCTTTGGTAAGCACTTGCCTTCAACAAACTCCCATTTCTTCCACCATCATGCCAGGTGCTTTTCTACTTCCCATTCAATTGATCAGGAATCCCACTTTCCCTGCTGCCAAAACTTAAAGTAGACCAGTCTTCCTCACCTTTGCAGTGTCTGGCAACATCTGCACTTCAGACTCTATCCAAACATACCTAACCTATGCAGTCCCTACTCATCTGTAGACATCAAAAGATCTAAACTGTTGGCCTGGCACTGTGGCTCATGCCTGGAATAATCCCAGCACTTGGGGAGGCCAAGGCGGGCAGATCATGAGGTCGGGAGATCAAGACCATCCTGGCCAACATGGTGAAACCCTGTCTCTACTAAGAATACAAAAATAGCCGGGTGTGGTGGCACCTGCCTGTAGTTCCAGCTACTCCAGAGGCTGAGACAGGAGAATCACTTGAACCCAGGAGGCGGAGGTTGCTGTAAGCCGAGATTGCACCACTGCACTCCAGCCTGGGCAATACAGGGAGACTCTCTCTCAAAAAAGAAAAAAGGAAAAAAAAAAGATCTAAACTATTAAGGTAAGAACGAAAGTGCACGCATTGTACAGCAGCTCCTGAGAATAAAACCAGAGGTCAAAGACAACTCTCCCCCACCCTTGTCTATTGCAGGCCCTACCAATCAATACCTACACTTGTCCACTCTAAGCCCAGACACAATCTTACAGTCCTTAACAGTAGATTCTGAGCAGACACTTGCAGTGGAACAGAGTCAACTGGAAAGTTGGAAACAGTTTGCCATAATTGTCTTACCCCCGCCCCAAAAAAACAAAAATTGCAATGGCTAGAAGCATAGATAGCTACCAGAGAAAATGGGTCAAGTGATCACCTTGGTTAGCTAAGGTGGACCTGTCGGTAAACTTATGACAACATCCCACTACCTACCTATGGAGCTGACCCTACCTCTAATATACCCCTTCTGATACTGGAGATAAGGACGAAGTGGCCATCATCCATCTGCAATATGTTCTCTGATTACAATGCCAGCTTCTTCCATCCCTGGCTATTTAATGGGATAATGCTTATGCCTGTAAGATATTCAGATAAATCTTTTTTATACATTTAAATTCAGCAGAAAAACTAAATAAATTGCAACTCTTCTTGGATGCCATACTCCTACAATTTTTTTTCACCAAATTCTGAAGTTGGAAGCATTTATTAAAATATATGGTAAAAGCATAATGTATTCCTCTATAGCAAAAAAAAAAAAAACTGCCTACTAAAAAACTCCATTCAGCATACATTTTATTAGTCAGCTTGAATTTAGGGAAACCATTTTGATTTTGTATAATCCCCCTTGAGCTCCAGCTCATTGTATTGAATGTACACATCTGTTACACATATACTACAGGCCTACCATATACAAAGTAGCCATCAGAATCAATAATACAAGTGGAAACTAAACTATCTGATTTTGGATAAAGCCAACTGACTGGCATTAGCATAGATGCCTCAAATATTTTTAATGGCTTGGATTTGTGACTTTTCTCTCTGTCACCTCACCACCACCTACAAACACTCACTAATACAGGGGTCAAATTATCCTTTTTTTATTTCTATCAGGATATTTCACTACAGATGTCTTCTGAAAACCTATTGGATAACCAGAATTCCTCATTCATGTTCCCACTGTCTCTGCCCCTCCTGCATCATTTCAGCACACTTCCAATTTGTTCATCATTCTTCTTCTCCAAATTCCTGAAGTTAGTCCTGGCTTTCTCCAGATGAAAAAGCCTAAAATACTTAGTTTCTCTTATTCATAACAAAGTTTGATCCATTCAATCAACTGGTGCATAATTGTTGACACAATGAAAAGTATGAGCCTTACTGCTCACAGCACAGCTGATACTGCTTGACCCTGTTCAAGATCAAACCCTTTGCAGGTCTGACATCTACAATAGACTTAGCTCATTTGCCAGGTAATCAAATTTCTATTAATTTTTCTATTAACTGAATTTAATACCAGAGGGACAATGTAATGAGACTTAGCAAATAATCTGGGAACATTAGGATCCCATGGATCTACTAATAAAAGCTGTGAGTTCTCTATTCTTGGCACTGCTTTTCTTTACTAGGAAATTGTAACACAATAGAATTTTAAATTCTGTGTTTATTTCATTCACGGTGAGTTGGTCCCCAAGGAGTTGGACCCTGATCTCCCCAACTCACTGGAGACCATTTGGCCTTAGTGCTTGACTTGAGATTAAACTTTTCTGAAAACTGAGGGATCAGATTTGTCATACGAGGGACAACATAATGCTATATCATGGTGAATTTTTTGTAAAGTACATTGTTTTCCAGAAGACTAAATTTTGTGTGGAAATAAACAAAGACAACCAAAATGAGAAAATGCAAATGCTATCTATTCAGAGCTTGCTACAAGGGCATCAGCCACCATCACTCATGTTTGGCAGAGATGGAAGGGCAGGTAGAGGGGTGAGAAGGCTCACAGCAGAAGGAAAGGGGAAGGCTTCAGTATGCCCTGACTGTAAGCTGTTGGCATGTAGGAAGCTGGAAACAGGCTCACTAGAAGCCAGGCATCCTAAAGGATTGGTTAGGAGTGAGAAGTTGAGCTTCTCCAGTTTGTCCTAAATTGGAAGGAAGGACAGATATTAAGAAAGCTCTGTTATTGGTTAAACCCTGGCCATCTTGGGCTAATGGCTAGAGGGGTTTATATTTGGCTTCATGAACTGGTTGCAGGTTTCAGGTTGTAGGTCAGAGTTCTATTTTTAGACATAATCTGGCCGTTGTATATTCAGTTGCTCAACTGATACACACTGACAATTCTCACCTGAATCTGTCAACATTAAAATGTCTGTGCAATACTAAAAAAAGCACTACCATCCAATTTGCTGGTTTGGCATTTCTTTTCTGTGACTACCAAGTAAAACCTATTTAGTGTATGTTATTTGAAAAAAGGAAAAAACACAAAAATAAAACAATCACTAAATATCTCACCATGTTTAAAAGATAGCCCTGGCCGGGCGCGGTGGCTCAAGCCTGTAATCCCAGCACTTTGGGAGGCCGAGGCGGGTGGATCACGAGGTCAACAGATCGAGACCATCCTGGTCAACATGGTGAAACCCCGTCTCTACTAAAAATTACAAAAAATTAGCTGGGCACGGTGGCGCGTGCCTGTAATCCCAGCTACTCAGGAGGCTGAGGCAGGAGAATTGCCTGAACCCAGGGGGCGGAGGTTGCGGTGAGCCGAGATTGCGCCATTGCACTCCAGCCTGGGTAACAAGAGCGAAACTCCGTCTCAAAAAAAAAAAAAAAAAAAAAGATAGCCCTGATAACATTTTGGAATATATATATATATATTCCCTACTCTTCATGTATACAAAATTTACAAAACCAGAATGAACTGAGCATAATCACTTCTAAACTGTTTTCTAAACCAACAATAAGCCAACAATCAACATTCTCTGCCTGATCATTTAGCAATTTTCCCTGTCATGGTTTTAATCATCATATTATTTTAATGACTTCGCATGTTAAGGGTTCCAATAATAGATGGAGCACTCTGCTCTTTTGGGATCTTCACAGTGTTTCTTATTTTTATTATAATAGAAAAATATTGCACCAAGCATTATTTCAGGTAACTCTTAGCACACAGCTCTGAATCTCTAGATTCTAAAGAAAAAAAAAAAATGAAAAGAAGTGGTGTTGAAAACTAACCAAGAGGAAATAGAATAGGGTGGGAAGACCCATGGGGGCACTGGTAGGTGTTTTTGGTTATACTGGTTCCACCGTCACTTTTTTTTTTTTTTTTTTGAGATGGAGTCTGGCTGTGTTACCCAGGCTCAAGTGCAATGGCGCGATCTAGGCTCACTGCAACCTCTGCCTCCCAGGTTCAAGCGATTCCCCTGCCTCAGCCTCCCAAGTAGCAGAGATTACAGGTATGCACCACCACACCCAGGTAATTTTTGCATTTTTAGTAGAGATGGAGTTTCGCCATGTTGTCCAGGCTGGCCTCCAACTCCTGACCTCAGGTGATCCACTCACCTTGGCCTCCCAAATGCTGGTATTACAGGAGTGAGCCACCATACCTGGCCTCACCATCACTTCTTCTGTCACTGAACCCCTTATTTCTCTTCCTGGGCCTGAGTTTCCTCAGGAGAGAAAAGAAAAAGGGCTTCCAAGGATTTAGCACCAACATTTTGCAGTTCTGCTGACCTGTTCCTGCTCTTCACAAGATCACGACAGCTGGTGACTTGGGCAGAGGCTTGCACGCCCTTCTCCTGGGTGGGGCAGGCAGAGCCCTTCAGCCTGGGAGGACGGACATCCTGGTGAGGGTGGAACAGGGGCTGCCTCATGCTCCCTGGTTTTCACTGACAGCCTGATGAAGATGTCGCAAAGCTCTCAGAAGCCCTATTTCTGGACCTCTTTAAACTTCAAAGGGCGCCAGGCTGCAGCTTGCCTATAAGCCCAGGGCAATGCAAGTCACTCTGGAACAGGTGGACTGATTGACTGGTACAGCTTAAATTCCTGCTGTATATACCAATCTCTCTCTCTGGGTAACCCATATTTTCATGTTGTTAACTGTCAAGTTCTAACATTTAAACCAAATCATAAAATGTGTATGAAGCACAAAGTTGTCCAGGCAGAAATGAGCTCTTCTTCAGTGGTAGGGATACAAGCACATGTAAACACTGTGACCAGAGGTAGATCCCAGTGGGGGCCCTGAAGCTTATACAATTGAGGTGTGCCCTGTGAGAAAGAGAATAACAAGTTACAGCAAAGCATTAGCTACAGAGCCTTGGAAGGGGGCCTTGCATAGGAGAGTACTGAGGCTCAGGTTTGTTCTGAAGCTCGCTGGGGGCTTGGTCAATCCCAAATGCTGACATCATTCCCAGAGCTTCAGTTCAAGTGAGCATGACGAAGGGCTGGGAAATTTCTAACAAGTTACTGTGTAGCTCCAAAGCTGCTGGTCCACAGAGTACCATATCTTGAGAACCACAGATTTATACAATCATGGGTCAGGGGCTCTTCAAGAAAAAGAATACACATTCGTTTTCACAGTTTACAAAATCTTACTTAGTATCCCCTATGTTACCAAAAATACAGAGGATAGCATGACAGCCTCTCCCAGGGCCATCAAAGGGTCCTGGTGAGTGAGGCTGAAGCTTCACTTGTTTTGCAGACAGACCATGGCTGGGGAGACTACTTCACCATTCAGCAGAGCCCTAAGAGGTTGCATTTCTGTGGTAGAAGAGACCACTGTGTCAACTCCCCTCAAAACAGAATACTACCTCTTGCCTGGATGACCAGACACTGGTTATCTATATTGCTACCAGAGCACGCGAGGACAGTGTGTACCAGCTGTTTCTGAAGGGCTGTATTAAGAAGTTCAAATCATGGATCTGTGGCCTTGGCCAAGTTACTAACTTTTCTGTGCATCAGTTTTCTTGTCTCAAAAGTGGAGATGGTAATGGCACCTCCTTCGCAGTATAGTGACAAGGATTCAACACTCAGTAAATGACTAGCTGATAGCAGCAGTGTAATGTGGCTTATGGCATTGACTCTAGAAGCTGACAGCATGGATTCAATCCTGGCCCCACCACTCCAGAGCAGCACAACCATAAGTAAGGAAATAATCTCCCTGAGCCCTTATTTCTTCATCTGTGAAACAGAAATAATGATAACATTTATCTACCTAGAGTTCTTTAAGAGTTAAACGAGATAATGCATACAAACAGGCCCCATGCCTAGTACTAGTAAGTTTCCATAACTGTCAGCTGCTGCTAATGTTGTTACTATTGTCTCTGCATTTGGTGATCTTATGTTAATACTTACTGGCTCAGAAGGCACAGAGGAAGGCCCCTGGACCCTCTTATTTCATTGCTGGAGCACATGGTAGGAAGTCAACACATGTCTTCTGAATTGAAACCAAAAATGGAATTGAATGCCTTTGTCTCATTGACATCAACATCAGAATTTATTGTTCATTTTGACATGAGTTAGTATAACTAATTCTATAAAAATCAAGGTGTAATTGGTATGGTAGGGGGTGGGATGTAAAAGCTAGTCTCTTAGGAGTAAACCACATTTCCCCTTTGGGTTGAATAATTGATTGGTCTACTCATACCAATTGAGCTCAGTGATTTTATCATTTGTGTGGCTGACCTTGAAATATACAGAACATTAAAACTATCAAGAGTGGAAGGAAGGGGCAGTTCTGGGGACTGTAATTTCATTGGCTACCAGGAAAATGACTATGGTGGAGGTCCTAAGGACACTGGGCAGACAGTGGACAATTGCCAGTGGGCCTGTTAGGGGCCATCTATAAAGGGGCTTCAACTACAAAATGTAAAGATTGAGAGACAGTGGAGAACCCTGTCCAGAAAGTCTAGAACCAGCAGCAGAGACCAACCTTTGGTGAAGAAAAAGAGGCTGATTCTACCCCTATCCTTCCTTCTCTGCCTAACCTCCTCCAAAAGGGAACTGATGAGAGAGCAATGCTGAAATCCTCAGTTAATTGGAGACTTTAGTTAAATGATGTGGCTGCATTCCACTCTCAGGTGTCAAAAACTATCATTTATATAGAAAAGGAGCAAAAATAAGATGACTCACTAGAGCTTTCCAAAATGCCAATTCATTCATTCATTCAAAAGCATGCGGTAGCACCTATTGTGAACCATCAACAGTTTCAATGCCAGGATGGGAAGTATCTACTCATCATTTTGATGACCATGCTAGTTGCAAATGCCAAGAAACTTGTGTTCTGTATAGTGCAAGTCTTATAGTATATATTCAATTAACTCTGGTTCAATTACAATACACAGGGATTAAGCTTCTGGTATCACAGATGAGAACTACATAGTCTGCGAACATCATCGTGTTTACCACGGAAGACATGATACCCTGTTGTGTGCCTCCTTCTGTATGAGTATGTTCTGTCTGTACAAGGAAAGAACCAGGAATGCCTCCAAGAGAGGGGCCATGTAGTAACCAGCATGTGCCCTGCTGGCACCTATCACAGGGCCTATCTTTGCTAATGAAAGTGGTCAACAACCTCCAAATAGCGGCAATGGCTTATTGTGCCCCAGTCATTTTTCCTGTAAACCATGCCCACCTTATGTGGGCCAGGTGATCTGTGAACACAGCTTAAGGAGCCTGCTTTCTGCTGAGAATTTCCACGAAGACATCTCAAAGAACAGACATTAAATTCAGTCAGTTCTTGAGACATGAATAGGACTTTGGTGATGGTGACAGTAGTGAATGGGAAGAAGAATATTTCTTTTCATTCTTTCTTTTTTTTAGACAGAGTTTTACTATTGTTCCCCAGGCTGGTGCAATCTGGGCTCACTGCAACCTCTGCCTCCTGGGATCAAGCAATTCTCCTGACTCAGCCTCCCAAGTAGCTGGGATTACAGGCATGTGCCGGCACATCAGGCTAATTTTATATTTTTAAGAGAGATGGGGTTTCACCATGGTGATCAGGCTATTCTCGAATTCCCAACCTCATCATGTGATCCACCCATCTCAGCCTCCCAAAGTGCTGGGATTACAGGCATGAGCCACCTCACCCAGCCCAAGGAAGAATATTTCAAGCAGAATGAACAAATAGTGTATAGACTATATAGGACATTCAGTCCAGAGGCTGTGGCTCATGCCTCTAATCCGAGCACTTTGGGAGGCTGAGGCAGGAGGATCACCCGAGGTCAGTAGTTTGAGATCAGTCTGACCAACATGGTGAAACTCCATCTCTACTAAAAATACAAAAATTAACAGAGCGTGGGCCTGTAGTCCCAGATACTTGCGAGGCTGAAGCAGGAGAATCACTTGAACCCAGGAAGGCAGAGGTTGCAGTAAGCTGAGACCATGCCATTGCACTCTACCCTGGGCAACACAGCAAGATTCCATCTCAAAAAAAAAGAATGTATATAGAACATTCAAAGTAGGAGGGGTGAAGGAAATGCAAGTCATAGTATACTTTCAAAAGAATTGAAAACAGCCACTCAAACATATATGTAGTCCCATGTTCATAGCAGCATTATTCAAAATAGTCAAAAGTACATGCATATCAAGTGTCCTTAGACAGATGAATGCATAAATATAAATAAGGCACTCTATAGATAAACAATGGACTATCATTCAGCCTTAGAAAGCAAAAGAATTCTAACACATACTACAACACACATGAACCTTGAGGACATTATGCTAAGTGAAAGAAGCTGGTCACACACATACAAAAACCCTAAATACTGCGTGACTCTACTTACATGAGTTACCTAGCGTAGTGAATTCATAGAGACAGAAAGTAGAATGATGGTTGCCAGGAGTTGAGGGGAGGGTGGAATGGAGAGGTATTGTTTAATGGATACAGAGTTTCAGTTTTACAAGATGAAAGAAGATCTGGAGATGAATGGTAGTCATGGTTGCACAAGCATGTGAATGTACTTCATGCCCCCCGACCTGTACCTTGAAAAGTGGTTAAGATGAGTTTGATGTGTATTTTACCACAATGAAAAAACAATTTTAAAGGAAAAATTAACAACCATTACGACTGTGCCCTGAGTGAAAATTAAGTTTCTAACTACTTGGATATCTGTACTCTCAAAAATACTTTGCATTTACATTTTATTCAAATTTGTGATGTGCAAAATTGAGATACACACATTTAAAATATTAATAAATGTCACATTATGGCCAGTTGCGGTGTGGCTCATGCCTGTAATCCCAGCACTTTGGGAGGCCAAGGCAGATGGATCACAAGGTCAAGAGATTCAGACCATCCTGGTCAATATGGTGAAACCCCGTCTCTACTAAAAATACAAAAATTAGCTGGGCATGGTGGTGTGCTCCTGTAGTCCCAGCTACTTGGGAGGCTGAGGAAGGAGAATTGCTTAAACCTGGGAGGTGGAGGTTGCACTGAGCCAAGATCGCACCACTCCACTCCAACTTGGGCAACAGAGTGAGACTCCATCTCTAAATGAATAAATAAACAAATAAATAAATAAATACCACATTATACCAAAAAATGGAAATGTGAATCTTCTCCTCAATTTTTTTACTTAACCCAGAACCACATAATTGTAGGGATCTAAAGCCAACTGAATTATAAACTGTGTTTAAGATAAGATATGCGGCAGCTTTAACTGAGAAACAAAAATTTCTGTCACCCTTGCCAGTGACTTCTGAACTGCACAGCACGAGATTTTAGTAAATATTGAGTAATGATGTTTAAATACAATCTAATGAACTTACATTTTTCCCTATGTTATATTCTTGATATTTAAGCTCTTCTATGGCAGTACCGCCACAAATACTGAAAAAACACAACGGAAAAGAAAGAACTTTGGAATAGGAGTTAGAAATGACAGAATCTTAAAGAGCAAGTCAATCATTGATTAATAATCCACCTATCTTCTTAGATTAAAAGGCATATTTCTTAAATGCCCTCTCTTCTTCCATTTGTGTGTTCTGAGAACACATCCTCACAACTCAGAATTATTCTGAGATTATGTACATCTATACAAATACATTTTGCACATGAAATGCAAATGCTTTGTGTAATGGAAGTCCAATTTTCCTTTGGAAATGCTGGAGTGTCAGCAAACGTCTAGTGTTTGCTGACTTGCCGCTCTCCTTTGCTACCCCATGACTGCAATAATCCCATTGCCACACTCTGCTTCTGTAGAATCTGCTTCCAGGCACTGAGCCCCATCTGCCTGACCTGAAGGCAGCCACAGGCCAGCATGTGCACCTGCCCGGCTCCCCAGCACCCGAGTCTCAGAGGCCTTTCTTTAATAGGGAGAGGCTGCCTCTCAAATGGTGGGAAACCATCTCAACTCCTGCACAACACCTAAAGCCAGTCCTGAAGAATTGTCATAGCATGCGACCTCTGATCATCTGAAGCTCCAGAAAGTATCAAAATAATTCAACAATTGTGCCACTAAATAATGGAATAACTTGAACTCATAAGCATACATGGTCCTAATTGAAGATATGAGTGTGAGAGGATACGTGGATGAGATGCAACATCTCAGGACACACATGTCTGTCAAACAATAAGAAAACTGAAGGCTGGAAAAGCATCACCAAACATATTGGAGACCCATAACACATCAAGCCTCTTATCAAATACATATTTTTGCTCTTTGAACCTTCCAACAGGGACAGGCAGTTTGTCTTTATACCTAGGCCAAAGTTCATCTGTGAAAACACAGCTGTAACAGAAGGAAGTTTCCTACCACTCTTTTAAAACCTAAAAATATGAGGAAGAAAACATCTAGTGGGGTTGTTGCTTTGTCATCACCTCCAAGTCCAGCTCACAGTCCCCGCAGCAGTATTACAGGGCCCCCTTATCCTGAATGTACAGGAATTTAGTCTTCTGAAAGGTAGCTTCACATTTCAGCCTGAGTCTCTAGGGTAATAGGTACATGGGCAGGTGCAGGGAGCCATCCAGGTGTGACACCCTGCATCCCTGAGAAAAGACTCTCAGACAGTGCTCAAAGGCTTACCCCTTACCCCAACACTCACACACACACACACACAAACAAACTCATACACACAGAGACACACTCACACAGAGATACACACACATAGACATACAGAGACACACTTACAAACCCAGAGACATACAGAGACATGCTCACATACACAGACACACACAGACACACTCACACACGCTCACATACACAGACACACACACAGAGACACACAGTCACACAGACACACTCACATGTACAGAGACACACAGCAACACAGCAACACACAGATACACTCACACAGAGACACATAGAGATACACGCACATACAGAGAGAAACAGACACACACACACAGAGACACACTTACACACCCAGAGACATACACACACTCACACACACAGAGACACACACAGACACATTTACACACACATACACAGAGACACACACAGTCACACACAGACACACTCACATTCGGAGACACACACAGATACACTCACACAGACACACAGAGATACGCACACACAGATAAACACACACAGAGACACACAGAGATACACACAGAGAAACACACGCAGAGACACACACAGAGATACACAAACACACACACACACAGAGGTAACCTTCCCAGCAAGGATAGGATGGCAAGAATTAAATGGAGTAAAATCAGAATGTTAAAGAAGCCCTTTTGCAATGAAGACATATCTGAAAATCAGTCCGAAGAATCTACCAAGATTTCTGCTCCCCACAGAGGTTTTGCTGGGGGCTGAACCATGGAGTACGTGGATCTCCCCTCATCTTGACTGTAACTGATAGAAAGAAAGAAAAAAAATGCATTGTGTTCCTAACTCAATTCTTCTAAGATTTTAGTTTTGATGCCAAGTCTTCTTTTCTATTTTTCAATCACACGAAACAGTACTTATTAATGAGGTCTCAAATCACATAGAGAGATCTAAAGCACAAAAACACTAATATGCCCCATGGCATTGTGGCTTTGAGTGCAGAACGGCATTTGTGTGCAAGGGAGGAGGACCAGCCGCAGCTATGGAAACCGGAGCCAGACGAGGAGGAAGATGGCGCCCACAACAAGAGGTGTGAGCTGCAAAAAGGAAAAAAACCCAGAAAGGAAGACACATGCATCACTAAACACACACACACACACTCTCTCTCTCTCTCTCTCTCTCTCTCTCTCTCTCTCTCTCTCTCTCCCTCCCCCCACCCAGGTACTGGCACTTTAAATGATGTAACTCTTATATCCCAATTATGTTTTGTTATATGTTGAGTTTTAAAATTGAAGTATCCCACATGAACTATATATATACATATATACACACACACATATATTTTATAGTACTAGCTTAACAAATAAAACCAAGTATTTCTGCAAGATATAAAAGTGCAGGGTCTTCAGTCCATTAAGATCATCCTCTGTATGTTTTGCCTCCAGTCCAGATGGGACCAATTAAGAGTAAGACCCCCAGTCCTAACAGATGTTAACCAAATAAGCCAAATCTGAAGCTTTAATGAATGAAGTCAGTCACATTTACTATACCCAGGAGAAGCAAAAATAAATATAATGTATACAGTAGGCCACCTGGGTTAACTTTAGATGACTAGGGCTTTGACCCATGGCTGTGATTAGTTTCAACTTTTCCCACGAATTTGTAATTAGCATATCAAAGGCCGCGATGGTGTTTAACACAACCCCAAACCTTGGAATTCTTTGCCTCGATGTATGTTTCCTTAACATTGTTTGAAGAGGCAATTTCCACCTCTAAAATACTTTTCATTGCTTCTGTTGAAATGGGACGCATGGCTTTGTAACAGTCTAAATCAATAATGATTAGTAACTCAGTGTGCAGCTTGCTCTGTGTCAATAAAATATGTCGCTTTCCAGCTCTCTCTGCTAGCTGTGACAGGCTTGGCTGGCATCACTTCTGTAACTTGTGCCTCCCTGAATTCCCTGTAGGATGGTATGCAGACTAGAGACGCACCTCAGGCAGGCCAACCATCTCCCACGGCCAGGTCTGAGCCCTGATACTTTCCTGAACAACAGGTGGCGGTAAAGAGACATTCCACAGAAGCTCATTAAAGAGGTTTTCTGTTTCAGGCCAGGATGTAGAAACACTGCTTAAAAGAAAGGACTGGGTAGTAAAAAACAAAACCTGATTCTAGCTTCTCTGCACACAGTGTTCTGTTCCTACATATGTCACACCTAGCTCAGAGATTCTCCACCCACCACCCCCTTATTTAAAGAATTCACCTTGTGATACAAATACTTTCCTTATTGTGGAGACCTCAGCTTTTGTAACGTGCAGACCTCTAACCACTGACTCCCCAACCACACACACACACACACACACACACACGCTGACACATCTAAAAGAGAGTGAGCTTTCAAACGCACAGATTCCAAAGCAGCAAAGCCAAGGGGTGCTTTGCAAGAAAGCTGCCATATTATGGGAACATTTGGTTTCTGAACTGCCTTAAAACAGTGACCTTTTTTCTATTGCCAAATAAACATTCTGCAAGCTGCACTGGTGTAGAACAAAAGTATCATCCGATAGTTGATCATGCTGATCAAAGCGTTGTCTTTTAGACCCTTTTGTCATTTTGACCAGAGAAGGGATTTGTTTGAATTCTGAGCAGAAACCGTCCCACTTTGCCTTAAATCTACATGAAAAACAAATTTTGCAGGAGCACACAGCACACAGCTCTCCTCTGAAAAGACAGAGAGAGAGAGAGAGAGAGAGAGAAATTCACAGACTGATTAAATAAAATATGAAGTTTCAGGAACTCAACATGACTAATTTTGTATTTAAAAAAATACTGAAGATGTCTGTCCCAGTGGGAGCTGTCCCCAACAATTAGTAATTGCAAACATCAGTCATGGAGGCATGGAAAATACAATCTGTAGCTCATCTAGTATATTTTGCGCAAAACTACAATCTATGGAGCTGGGTATTACCCACTTTGTTGCAGCGTGCTGCCCAATGATGCAGTCCAATTGACAAGGCAAGCCTGCCAAGTGTTACTGATTCATTCTATTGGCTGGGCAGCTCTCTGGAAGCAGCCACCGCCACACCAAGCAGGATTGCATGGCCAGCCCTCTTTTTCCTATATCCCCTGTATTTAGCCCGTAAGCTCATGCATATGCTCTGCTTAGGATGCCAGACATTCCAACAAAAGAAAAGGAAATCTTTAAATGGCAATACTGGACCCTTGGGCTATTTAATAACTCAGCCCCCCGCCTGCTCTGTTGTTTCTTGGTTCCCAAAACTCAAAGTGATTTTTTTTCATTGATCAATGTGAAATCTCCCTAGAGATTCTCACAGAGAACAAGCATCTTGAAATGTTCCCAACATCCATTATGACTTAGTCCTTCAGTTCTGAAAGTGACTACTTTGAAGGTCCATACCTAAATAGCCACCTGTGTCCAGAAAGTCATGTGCCACGCAAGAAATCTAGGATTCAACTTAAATTCCTCCCTCTACCTTTTCCCAGCAAATCAAATAATGACCAGTGAGTCTTGCCTCACCCTTCTAAATATATCACCTGGCCAAGTAATATCTCTAGGTGTAGGATGTATTTTAAATGCAGGAGAGGGAGGGTGGCTTTGTCCCTCCTACCCTCTCTACCCTGCACCTAAATTAAATCCTACATCTGGGACTGTGTATTTTCATAACCCCCTGTGCCCAATTCTATCATAGCAAAGTCAAAATTTAAGATAATTGTCTCATTACATGCTTGTTTTCTCTAGGAGATAGTGAGTTCCTTGAAGAATATAACTATCTTTGCTTGCTCTCTTCTCAATATGTGCCTGACCCAGGCACATATTGGCAGATGGATGCAGGGATGCATGTGTATGTGGAGGAGTAGTGAGGGGCACTCCTGAGACGAGTGAGGGGACCCTACTCTCCCCTCACCTGCAGGCTCACTGTGGATACAAGTTCAAATCACATCAATCAGGAGGAAATTCTTAGCCTCATTACTTAAGATGGTTCTTAAGAACAAACTACTTTTAAAGAAAAATCAATTTACATTCAAAGACAATAAGTCTCTAAACACCAACTTTGGGAGGAAACTGCAAAGAAATAGCTGTAAATAACAAAATGCTTGTCTTAGAAGCTAGATCGTGTTTAAATTCCTAATCAAACAGGCTGCTATCCCGACCCCATTTCCACTTATTTATGCAGCCACAATGCAGCTCTGCTGTAGACTAAAAAGCCTGGTTTCAATTCTTCCAGTTGGAACATGCCCGCCTAAATAATTGAAGGCACTTGATCTACCAAGATTAAAGCCTCTTTTTGAACCTGGAAAAATGTAAGTCCCAAGAAAATGTGGTCAAACTTTCACCAGCAGAAATCCTCTGTATCTCATCATACTTTCCTGAGCACATAAAATACCAGCCATTGCTTGAGATTGCTGACTTACACAGGATCCAAGAAGAGTCACCACATAAAACACAGTTAGATTTATTTCAGATAACCCATAACTAATTTTTGTATTTGTATGCCCATGAAATGCCTGGGACATATTTATTCTAAAATAATGTCCATTATGTATCTAAAATCCACATTTCACTGAGTGTCTTATATTTTATTTGCGGTCTCTGGCAACCATAATTCCAAGGTGCAAGGCCAAGTGTCTCACCTGAGATCCTTGTGAAAGTAGGTAGCTCACTGCAAGTTAAAAGTCCTTTCCTTTGGCTGGATGCTGCCATCTGGAAAACACTTGCTCTTCGTGCTCAGTCCAAGCTGGTCATCCCTGATGGAGCTGCAACTCTTTCTGCCCTCCTAGCCCCATTTCACAGCCAGCTTGCACTCATAAAATCAGAAGGTGTTACTGTAAGTATTCTCCTGAAATTCTCTCAAATCCATCAATCAGATAATGACTGAAAATGAAAATCATAACAGCAATCCCATGCACAGCAATGTAAATGGAGGAACCCCAGGAGACTGAAGGCATTGTCTGGTGAATCCTTTCCTTTCCTAGAATCATTTTCAGGCTGTGGCAGCAGTTCCAGCATTCACACATCAGTGTCTAGTTATCTTTCATGTCTAGTTCCTTCTCTTTGGCTCCAGATGCAAGAGAGTGGGGCAAAAGATACACCTGGGCTGCAAAGTTCCCAGAGACATGAAGTCTCAGAGCCGAGCAAGTGAGCAGTCAGCACCTGAGAGAAGATGTTGCATCCCAGATGTCTCACTCCCCTCACCTTAGTCCTGCCTGGCCCTGCAAAAATAGGTTATTTCCTTTTCAACCAGAATGCCTTGTGAGACAAGAGTTTGGCACTTCTAGCGGCCACATCGTATCATTTCTGGGTGGGAACAATCCAGATTTATGAGGAAAGAGATTGCAATTTTTTAGCAGACGCATAACACAGTCCCTCAAAAACAGAGAAGGATGGTCATCAGTATGAAGTCCTTAGCACATGAGTTTCACTCTGCTCTCATCAACTTGGCAAGCCAGTCGAGCATGAATTCATTCCCTAAGCTGTTGTAATAAAGTACTACACACTGGGTGGCTGAAACACAGGAATTTGGCGTCTCACAGTTCTGGAGCCTAGGAGTCTAAAAGCACAGTGTGTCAGCAGGGCTGGTTCCTCCTCCTCGTTCCACCTCCTGGCAGGTCACTGGCCATCTTTGCTGTTCTCTGGCTGGTAGATGTCTGCCTTCATCTCGACGTGGTATTCTCCCTGTGTGTGTGTTTTTCCTCCACATTTCCCTTTATTAGGATGCTAGTCATATTGGATTAAGGTGCACCCTAATGACCTCATCTTAATTACCTCTGTAAAGACCCTACCCCGAAACGAGGTCACATTCTGAGGTACTGGGGCTTAGGAATTCCACACATGGAATTTGGAGGAACACAACTCAACCCATAATAGAGCACCGCTACACTGAGTGGAAGAGGACATGCTTGTGGACTCTCAAGTCACCTAGACAGGTGACTGATTCCCTCCAATTTCATTTCTGCAAGTGCATATCTTTTTGCCTTCCCTCTAACCAATCCTGGCTCTGACGACCACCCTGCTAAGTCATGCTGGAGAAAACCCTTAAACACTCTGCCTCCCCGCTCATTATCCTGCACTGCCAGAACTAAGTGGACTTCAAAGACCCTTCCTGCTCTACGTTATTGGTTTTTTTTTTTTAACTTGCTTCATTATAAGCATGACTATGGGGGGAAATGGTGTTAAAGGACCAAGGCATTGCCAGTGCTGGGGGAGGGGGGTGGGGGGGTGACGCCTTTTTTTTCCTATAAGCAACAAGCTACAGGTCACAGTTGGAGAATGATGGAAATCTGTGCCTACAATTGGATGGGGACTATCAAGGAGACTAAAGGGAGTGGCTGGGAGCTGAGACAGGAGTCTGAAAGGGTCGACTGGGGTTCTTTCCCAACCATGTACCATATGGCATCTAAAGCAGGAGCATCTACAGGAGAGCAGGACAAGATGTGAAGGCGAGAGGAGGAAATGAAATGGGGGGGTGGTAAGGAGGTGCGGGGGAGGCACATTGGACTCCTGAAAAACACCACTGTACCCAGGAATCCACCAGTAATAAGTTTGAGATCTTGTTCTTTCTTGAATTGCTGTGTGACCTTGGGCAAAATCCTTAACCTCTCGGAACCTCATTTTCCCCCCACTTAAAAATGGGATCATGATACCTAACTCACAGGCTTGTTGGAAGATTAAACATGTAACTCCCCCGCAACCTGGCACACCTATTCAAGAGAAGTGGATTCTAACTGTCAGTTGCCTTTCTGGCTTCCCGGAAAAACTTTTAAATTGTGTCTTCATCCTGCCAGACATGTCCAGGCAGGACCAGCAGAGGCAGTGGAAGGGCTGAGGGGAGGACGAAAGCGCTGCAGTTCTGCACGGCAGTTCTGCTGGTCCCAGGCTGCTGTCCATGGTCGCGATCCTCTTGGGGCTCCAGGAAGAAAGAACTGAATAAAGGTGGCCTGTGGGTTCAGCGAGGACTCAGGGGCCAGGATACGAGATGCTCTCTCAGGGGCCCTTTCCAGAGAGCTCAGGAACTGTGGACGATTAAGACCAAGGATGCCGAGAAGAGCTCTCTGGTTTCTGGCAACAGACATCACCCAGCCCCGGTGATTTCCTAAACCCCCAGGAAATGAATGAGGCACTGAGCAAGCCAGACACGAGGCCCGGCCGACGCGAGGTGGCGCCGCGCAGCCAGAAAGCCCAAGGCCGCGCCTCCCAGAGCCCGGCTCCGGGAGCCCGGCAGCTGCAGGTCTCCTCCGGCCTCATGCAGGCAGCAGGCTCTGCTCAGCCCACCGCTTCTTTCCGCCTTCCTATTCGCGCTTGCTGAGTAACACACCACCTTTTACGTTTTCACACTCAGCCCCCCGCCGAGATGTATAGGTACATTTTGATGACAAGACTATTTGACGCCTCTGTGTAGTGTTTCCTTAGTTAAAATGAGGTTTGCAGTACTAATCAGGAGGAAGCCGAAGGAACAAAGTTACTCTAAACCTTGTGGTTCCCGCCGACGGGTGAGGTCTGAGTTCAAAGAGGAGCATTTACAAAGTGATCACGTAAAAAGAGAGGAGGAGGAGGGCTAGCTACAAACGAAACGAAAGAAACCCATAAGACAATTTCTAATGAAATTCAACACACCTCAACCCAGTGACATGGAAATTCCACTATTAGGAAAGAGGGCTGACTGCCACAACACATGCACAAGAATGTTCAAAGCAGCTTAATTCCTAATCGCCCCAAACTGAAACAATCCAAATATTTATCAGTAGGAAAATGGATGGATGAACTGTGGTATAGTCACACCATGGAATTACTCTCAGCAATTAAAAGGAATGAACCACTGGCCGGGTGTGGTGGCTCACCCCTGTAATCTCAGCACTTTAGGAACTGAAGCAGGTGGATCACTTGAGGCCAAGAGTTTGAGACCAGCCTGGCCAACATGGTGAAACCCCATCTCTACCAAAAATGCAAAAATAGCCAGATGTGGTGGCATGAGCCTGTAATCCCAGCTACTCGGGAGGCTGAGGCAGGAGAACGGCTTGAGCTCAGAAGGCAGAGGTCGCAATAATCCCAGATTTAGCCACTGCACTCCAGCCTGGGTGACAGAGAGAGACCCTGTCTCAAATAAATAAATATAAATAAAATGAAAGGAATGAGCTGCTGAAAACAGCCACGGTGTGACTTTTGGTTAAAAGACTACGCACCATATGATTCTGGTTCCATTTAGTTCTGGGACAGGCAAACTAAAGAGTGACAGAAAATAGATCAGTGGTTGCCTCTGAGGTACTGACTACCTGGAAAGGGACACGAGGAACTTTCTGGAGGAATGGAAATGTGATCGTTCTTAATTTGTGTGGGGGCTGCACGTGTGTGTGCACATGTAAAAATTCATGGAGCTGTACCTTTAGATTGGCAAGACTAGTTGAGCTTCTACTGTCCACGAGGGCAAGATTTCAAACCATTCTGACTTTCTGTTCTTATATCCATCTGAAAGATTTCTCTTAGCAGGTTTTTTTCTCTATTGTGAAGAATATGGCCTATTTCTGCATCTGTCTCTCCTGTCCATTGTTGTGTTTTGTTTTATTTGGAAAATGTCGCTAAAGACTTCATTAGCTTTTTTTAATGTTTATGCTTCCAACTAATGAATTGTCCAAATCCTCATCATAAGACTTCAATTTCACTCATTAGAACCTTAATTGTCAAGCAGCGGAAATGATTCTTATTGTTTATCCTAATTGCTATTAGGAAGGAGTACCGGAATTATTTGTAATTTATTAGCCACATAAAAATAATGAGGGATAAATAAAGTTATTTTCCCTGAAGTTATTTTCAAGGTACAGATGCAAGGAGGGGTATGTTTAAGCAAGGCCACTCCAGGCTTCTCTGGGAGGGAGGAGAAGTCTGTCTCTGAGAATCTCTACTTGCCATGCTACCCTCAGAATCACTCTTTTCTATCTCCTTCAAGTACCTGGGCAGTTGAAGAGTGATTCTGAGGATAATCACAGCAAGTAGAGATTCTCAAAACCCTGGAGCCTTGAGGGGCTGCTTCCCGTTGCCCCCATCAGAACCCTCTCTTGGAAAAGATCTTGTGCTGGTCATTTCACCTCCTTCTCAATGGGACACACACTTGTTACTTGTCCTTCCAGGTGCCAGGGACCCAAGCACTGGAGAGATGGAGTTGCCATATTCTGGGACCAGGAGCCAGGAATTGGAGGACATGATCGATGACTTCTAATCAACTATGGTGTGCAAGGGGTGCCCTGAACAAGACACCTGGCTGAAGGGACATAGGGGGGCCAACCCCAAAGCCACAGACCCTGGAGTCTAGGCTGGGTGCCATTTCCTTCACCTAGAAGGAGAGGCTTTTCCTTTTGCCTGTCACGTACAACCATTACAAATACACCATCTATTTGTAATTTGCACAATTCACCATTGAGGTTGACTGCAGCCCTAAATTTATCTTCTAAAAGACCAAATTGCCATTATGATCAATGCACCTATTTTCACACCCAGTTATGAAGAATACAGAGAGGAAGTGGACCTCCCACAAAGAATTTATGTGCTATCCAAGGCGTGGAAAACGATGCCAGGAAGCTAGATCTCCTCCCCCATCCTACCCTCTTCACTTAGCTTATCCCTATTTGGCCTTTCTTTCCCTCTTTGATTCTATTAATTTGAGTTGAGTGTCACAGCAAGGTGCTACAGAGTACCAGCACTTATATCAATCTTCATCATCATTCCAATGGTGTCAGAGGTGGGGTGCAGTAGCTCACACGTGCAATTCCAGCACTTTGGGAGGCCAAGGTCTGTGGATTGCTTGAACCCAGGAGTTTGAGACCAGCCTGGGCAATGTGGTGAAACCCCATCTCTACAAAAACTACAAAAATCAGCTGGGTATGGTGGTGCATGTCTGTGGTCCCAGCTACTTGGGAAGCTGGGGTGGGAGGATTATCTGAGCCCAAAGAGGTCAACTGCAGTGAGCCATGATTGTGTCACTCCAGCCTAGGTGACAGAGTGAGACGCTGTCTCATTAAAAAAAAAAGGTGCCAGAATTTATACACACACATTTATATTGCATGTTTAAAAATATACCTATATATATGTGTTATATATCACGTACATATAAAATCACAATAACCTACTAAGGTCATAGTCTGTTTCCTTGATAATGGGGATAACAAAGGTCCCTACTAAAGATTAAACAGAAAAATGCACTCTTCATTTGTTTAATGCCCTGCAATATCCTACTGATAACTGAGGAACTGACGCAGGACTTCCACAGGTGCACACTAATAACTGGGAAGCTGTAGAAAGAAAGAGAAGCACCCAGATGTCAGGCCAGTCACCAGCATATCTTCTTCCCTATCTTCATTACCATCTTCTTTCCCAATAACAGAACCCATTTCAGTTGGGGTGGTATTGTTTCTAGGGCTATTTCCTGGCCTAGATTTTAGCTAGGTACATCCATGAAACTAAGTTCTGACTAATGAGATATAAGCTGACATTATTGGAGAGGGTTATCAGAAATCTCTTTAAAGCGTAGAAAAATGGCTGTGCAAACTCCAGATCACTTCTTCATTTTCCTGTCTGGATCATGGATGTAATAGCTTGAGCTTTGGAAGCTCTCTTGGACCATGAGGCAACCTTAAGGATGAAAGCCAAGTGATAAGAATGCAGAACAACAAGATAGAGGAAGCCTGGTTTTCCAGTGAGCCTGTGGATCCCTCACACTAGCTCTGACATACTTTCCTCTAGACTGTGATATGTGAAAAAAAAAATCCTTTCATCACACTCTGTTTGGTCTCTGCTCTTAGTGGTCAAACACAATGTCTAACTGATACAGCAAACAAGACCAAGATACCCTCCCCTTTACAGAGCTTAAAATCCCATTGAACTAACACAGTATGAGAAATTTGGGATACTGGATTACAGGAGGCATAAATCCAGAAAACCTGGAAGATTCAGGAAAATTTCTCCAGAGAAGTCAAAGCTAGGACTGGCATTAAGGACTGGTCAAGTTTAGCCCCATAGAGAAGCGAGACAAGTATGCTCCCAGGAAATGGCACGCACAAGAGCCCAGAGGCAGCATAGGAAGCACAGCCTGCCTATGTTAATGAATATGAATTTGATTACAAGAGTTTAAAGACTACCAAAGGCTTTTATGCAAAAAAAAACGTCATAATAAAAAAAATCCCAGCACCGGGCATGATGGCTCACTCTTGTAATCCTAGCACTGTGTGAAGCTGAGATGGAAGGATTGCTTAAGGCCAGGGTTTCAAAAGCAGCCTGGGCAACATAACAAGATCCCGTCTCTACAAAAAAAAAAAAAAAAAAAAAGTGAATTAGCTGGGCATGATGGTGCACACCTACAGTCCCAGCTACTTGGGAGGCTGAGGCAGGAGCACTTGAGCCCAGGAGTTCAAGGCTGCAGTGAGCTACAATCACACTACTGCACTCAAGCCTGGAAAACAGAACAAGACCCTTCCATTTACCAAAAGAAAAAAAGAATCATTCTCACTTCTCTGCAGAGAAAAGACTAAAAAGGCAAGTCTGAAAGCAGGAGACAGGTGGAGGCTCATGAAGAAATCCAGGTGAGATACCAATGCACCTAGAACTGGCAGGGTGCTATCAGTAGGAGGAGAAAATGGGATGGATTTGAGTGATACCTGACAAATAGAATTGGCAGTACTTGGAAAGTAAGGGGTATGTTAAGAGAGTGTCTCAGTGTGAGTGTGCTGGCTTGAACCAATTTCAAAACGAGAATCAGCTCAGCCTGCCACATTACACCCAACACCACTGCTGAAAATTCCTGTTTTGTGGCAAAAGATTGGTTCTCTAAACTTCCTTGTGGGTACGTCCATGGGTCAGCCCCAGCCCAGCCGTTCATTACTACTGAAAATATGTAAGAAAAACCTTTTCATCTACAAAGTAACATTATATATAAGGTTAAAACTTGATGGGTATCAACTTGCAGAGAAATATTTCAAGGTTTCGTGTGAATGTAAAAAGTGGTTGGTAGGTTCTTATACAGATAAGTGCATGACAATTAGCTTACAGAAAAATGATCCCCACTCTTCTTAGAGTACAAATTCTATGGTTCTTTTACAGCAATGTCGTCAGTTTCAACTCTCATACATGATTTGGGGGAGGGCTCTGCGATTTAATATACAAAAATGGGGGCATTAAGAAGGAACGTCGTAGGAATAAAGAGAAAGCCACCTCACTTCAAAGAGAGCAGTCTCTCACTGACTTGCCCAATACAGTTCCCACTACCAACACTAACAGGGTAAAAGTAACATGCAAGTGCAGTTAAAGTGGCTGCCATCGGAGGGCAGCCTAACACGATTCCTGCAGGGATCCAGGCTGCTCAAGGCTGAGAGGTATGGATTGCCTAGGGCTTCAATATGACCAACACAATCCCACTTACAGAATTCCCTCGTTTCAGAAATAGCACAAAATATGGGGTTGAGGAACTCATCCTTAAGAAGAGTGATTTCAATATAAAAGGTAAAAGGAAAACTTGGAGCAACCTGAATATCTAACAAGAAAGAAATGGCCAAGGAAATTATGATATACGTAGAATATCATGCTTTTTTTATCAAAAATGATAAGGAATGAAACAATAATGTTGCATTTTCAATGCAAGACACAATGTGCTAGATATGAACCTGAAATGTCTTACCATGGGAAATATGGGCAGAAAAAGGTAAATGTTTTAATAAACCTTGATAATATTTTAAGATTTAATCATAAAACAAAAAGTGCAATTCAGAAAAGATGTATATATTAGAAAGTCAACCATCTAGAAAATTCTAAACTATCTCTTAATTCTTGTTTTGTTTTTTTTTTTTTAAAGCTGAACAGCAAGAAAAATGTGTTTTTTAGATTCATGGCATTAAAAACCTACATAATTAAATGAGAAAAAATTAATGAGTCAAACATCCACTTCAAAATGTTAAGTAAAACAAAAGTAAAATAAACTCACATAATACATGGAAGAAGATAATCAAGGTGAGGACAGAAATGAAAGAAATACAAAACAGAAATTGACCCCAGAAGAGGGAGAAAACATAAATAAAACATAAAACAAGAAAAATTAAAAAAATAAAAATAAATAGTAAATAACAGTAACATTCATGAACAGAGCTGTTTCCCTACAGTACAAACCATTGTCATTTATTAAAAGGATGAAGTTGCTTAGAATAAGCTGATATTAAGGTAACTCTTTTCAAAAGGAAAATGCAAGATTTAGCCTATAGTATGCTGTGACCTCCTTGTGAAATATTTATTTACTTAATTTTTTTTTGAGACGGAGTTTTTGCTCTGTTGCCCCGGCTAGAGTGCAATGGCATGATCTTGGCTCATTCTGGGTTCAAGCGATTCTCCTGCCTCAGCCTCCTGAGTAGCTGGGATTACAGGCACCTGCCACCATGCCCAGCTAATTTTTATAATTTTCATAGAGACGAGGTTTCCCCATGTTGGTCAGGCTGGTCTTAAACTCTTGACCTCTGGTGATCCACCCTCCTCTGCCTCCCAAAGTGCTAGGATTACAGAAGTGAGCCACCACGCCCAGCCCCTTGTATAATATTTCAAGATCCATATAGACTTATGATATTAGATAAGTTTATGACATTAAAGTCCTATTGTCATTGGGCAGCATGGCACACTAGGTAATACTGAGACTCAGGAGCCAGATTCTCTGGATTTGAATGCCGGCTTCACCAGTTTCTAGCTGTGTGATTATCAGCAGTCTCCTTAGCTTCTCTGTGCCTTAGCTTCTTCATCAGTGAAATGGTAACAACAATAGACCCTAACTCATAGAGCAATGGGAATTAAATGAGCTAATTCTTACAAAGTACTTTAGAACCGTGCCTGATAGTCATGTAATAAATGCCTACTAAATATTAGTAGTGGTGATTATACAGATACATATATACACACACATATGTGTATATATCTATAACCTTATATATGTATATATATAAAACCTTATATAATGTGTGTGTGTGTGTGTGTGTGTGTGTTTATATGTATGCACCCTTTTCACCCCTTACAAGCATTAATAGCAACTGTCCTTGGTAAATTGGGTGGAGGGTGCTTAGAGGCAAAATTAGCAAAGCCTCCATTTTCTCTATTCCATTCTGAACTGCTTGCATTTCCTAGGCTTCCACATCATTACTTAGGACTGTGTGGACACTGGAATTATGGAACACTTCGGTTTTCCTCTTCATCCTTTTCTGTATTTAATATATATATATATATATATATATATATATATATATATGTGCACACACACATATATACACTTATCTGTGCTTAAATATGTATACATACATATATATATATATGTGTTTATATATATATGTGTGTGTGTGTATATATATATATATAGAGAGAGAGAAAGAGAGAGAGAAAATCTTGGCTCACCGCAACCTCCACCTCCCTGGTTCAAGCTATTTTCCAGCCTCAGCCTCCCAAGTAGCTGAGATTACAGGCACGCGCCACCACGCCCAGCTAATTTTTGTATTTTTAGTAAAGATGGGGTTTCTCCATGTTGATCATGCTGATCTCGAACTCCTGACCTCAGGTGATCCACCCGCCTCAGCCTCCCAAAGTGCTAGGATCACAGGCATGAGCCAGCTGCATCCTGCCCTTTTAATATTTTTGAATGTTATGTTCTTACTTAGCACAACCATGTAAAATAGAAACAAATGGAAAAATATTAAAATGCAAATCTTAAAAATTATGGGACTTTTGTTACTATAAGAAGATTCAGAATCTTATTTTCCCCTTCATTTTAAACAAGTATTTTACATGTATTTTTAAATATACTAGCTTCAGCTATATATTCTTGTAAAGTATTTCAATGTAAAGCAAAAACACTTCCTGGCCTTTTCCATGCCTAGCTCCTCCAGGCTAAGCATCTTCTCCGTATTAACATAGATGCATACACAGTTATAGCAATGTGTTCTTGTGGTGTTTTTAGCAATATAAATGCTGTCACAGTTCATGTATTGTTCTGCAACTTGCTTTTTTTCAATTAAAAATATGTCTTGGAAAAAGGAATTTCTATGCCAATACACAAATATCTACCTATTTAACAGCTGCATAGATTTCTGTGATGCGTTTGTGGCAACAGTTTCTGTTACTGTTTCTCTGTTGATGTGTATTTCGTTTGTTCCCAAATGTTCCCTCTTGCCTTCAGTATTGCAACACACATACTTCTGCACATCTATTTCTCTATGATTTTTTTCTGTTTTGTACACTTTTATGACATATTGCTTTTATAATTTTCAAACTAATAAGAGTACAGAATAGAAGAACATTAGCTGGCTTTCCAAACCCAAGAACGTTCAGTGTGATCCCTTTTTTTTTTTTTTTTTTTTTTTTTTTTGAGACAGAGTTTCACTCTGTCATCCAGGCTGGAATGTAATGGCGAGATCTCAGCTCACTGCAACCTCTGCCTCCCAGGTTCAAGAGATTCTCCTGCCTCAGCCTTCTGAGTAGCTGGGACTACAGGCACCTGCCACCATGAGCAGCTAATTTTTGTATTTTTAGTAGAGACAGAGTTCATCATGTTGGCCAGGCTGGTCTCGAACTACTGACCTCACGTGATCTTCCAGCTTCGGCCTTCCAAACTACTAGGACTACAAATGTGAGTCACCATGTCTGACCTAAGTGTGATCCATTTCTTAAAATATAGCATATCAGGGAGAATCAGAACATCTATTAGTGCATAGTAAAGCCAGATAAAATCCCACAAAGAATAAAAATGCATCATTTTCCTCAGAAGGTTGTAGAAAGTATGAACATAAATCTACAGTTTAGTAAATGCATGGACATTACAGCATTAATTGTCCAGTGGGATGTTTAGGGATAAACTACTTTTAATGGAAACATCATGAAGAAAAATCATGTCCCTTGGTGCAAGTGACAGTGACAGTCTACTGGACTAGATGGATCAAGAGCCAGCCAGGTGTGATCAATCTTGTGTCCTTATGATCACTATTACCAACCAATGACAGGACTTTGCAAAGATCTTCCCATAATTTATTATCTTGTCTCTTTTCTAATAGGTTTACTGTTTCATGAGAAAAGTCCCACAAATCAATTAAGTAAAGCTGAGTATTTTGGATAAGGAAAGTGAAATATCCTTTTTCTACTTCCCATTTTTCTTTCTCTGAATTTGTATGTAAGGCTCACAAGCTTATGTTGTTTATCACAGCCAGGACCCAGTGCAGCAAGAGAAATCGCTGGAAATGGAAAAAATGTGACAGACCCTCTGGAGACCTCTCAATGAGGGAAAAGTGCTCCTCGGTAAGCTCTCGTGTCGGTAAAGCAGAGAGACAGTGAGGTTGAGCTTCGCCCAGTTAAATATCAGAGCAGAACGTGTTCTTTTGTTTAATGGAACCATAATGTGATCGTCTTCTGAATAGACAGTTTGATTTAGGAGAAAAAAGAAAGAAAGAAAGCAATTTTGCCAGTCTTGTTCAAATTGACACACTCACTGAAGAAGAAAATAAAATAATGTGTTCTGTTTAACCCCATGGTTGCAGGGTAAGAATCTCAATATGAATATTTGGGAAAGAAACAAGCACAGATTCAAAAAGAAAAGTTTTTGAACTTTATGTAAGACTATTTGGGAGAGTGTTAAGACCGAAAGGAAAGGGTCAACTGAATTTTGAATCGTTACTCCGTTTGATCTGAGTTTTCAGGTGGTCTGAAAAAGAAATAATAATATTGCATTGCTCTGGCAGGTTAATTTTAAAATCACGTTGTGACCCTTTTATCAAAATCCCATGTGATTCCATTGCTCACATCAGCAGGTTTTAAATTTCTTTCTGCCTTCAAAGTTCTCTCTCCCTCCCTGGTACCTTCCTACACAGTATAACGAATCGCTCATTGGTGCCTTTCTTTATTTCATATTCTCATCTGATTTCTGTGCCTTCTCTTGCCACATTCCTTTTGTTGAATTCATTCTGTGTGCCATTAAAAATTAAAGCAAAAGATAATAAGGATGCATGATGATTTACGAAGCTGTTATTTGAAAAGCAGTTGCCAAATTAAAGCCTAATTTATGGTTTACGTCACACTAAAGCAAGTGTCTTTCTAAAGTGTTAGTCTTTGTTCCTCCTGCACTAGAAGACCTTATAATGAAGAGTTCCTGCTTGAACATAGCAAGCATGGTCAAGTCCTTCCACAAGCACCCAGCATGGTATCAGCGTTTGGCGGACGGCAGATTCTAAATCCAATCCAATCTGCTTTACTTTTCCATTTACTACTACAGTGTCTGGAAAAATAAAAATCAACTCCCTACCTCTACTACAGACAGGTATTGCCATGTGGCTCAGTTCTGACCTATGAGATGTAAAGGAATGATGTAGGTCTCTTCAGAACTCTGTTTCTATCTGCCCGGAATGCAGAGAAAGGCTGGCTGAGTAGCCACTGTCTTGTGACCAAGAAGGCAAGGCCAAGACAATTTTGGAGGGTTATCCTAGGCATTGGTGAGCTGCAGAACCAATGATTCGGCTGCCTCCTTACCAAAGTTTCTTATGTTGTAAGGGAAGCAAACTGTCCAGTAAAGTTATGTTAAGGCAGATTTCTGGCAGTTACTTACAGGCAAGTGCATCCCTGGACTAGATGATATGGGCTATAAAGATGACAGTCTAGATACAAAGAGTTGATAACATCTTAAGAGAGACAGGTATCCAGCTAATTAACGAAAACATCAAACAATATGAAAATGAATAAGTTGAAGTGAGCAAAGTTTCATGACATGAAAGCAAGAAGAGAACCTTTTTATTATACTTTAAGTTCTGTGGTATATATGCAGAATGTGCAGCTTTGTTACATAGGTATACACACGCCATGGTGGTCTGCTGCATCCATCACCCCATCATCTACATTAGGTATTTCTCCTAATGCTGTCCCTCCCCTAACCTCCACCCCCTGCTAACCCTCCCCACCTCCCAACAGGCCCCGGTGTGTGATGTTCCCCTCCCTGTGTCCATGTGTTCTCATTGTTCAACACCCACTTTGTTACTATTGGGACATGAGAAGCCCTCACAGAAAAGATGTAGAAGACACTGGAGTAAGCTTTGCAAAATGAGATTCTCCTAGCCAAGGAGGACTGGAAACCCCACATTAAGGATATAGCAAGAAGAAAGGAATGACGGCCAAAGACACCTGTGATTAATGAACTGTGCTTAGTAAGAGTAATGCTGTTGGTTTCATACCTGATCTTGATGCATTACAGAACAGCTTTCTCAGCCTTACCTTCTCTGAAACCATCTTCCACTCTTGTCCTTTCTGTGCTCAGTGTCAGTCTCCATCACATATATTTTTACAACAATAAACTAGGTACAAATGAAGGGCTGCTATCCTACAAAAAAAGAAAAAAAAGAAAGAGAGAAAAGAAAAGGAAACATTAGTTTCCAACAGTTGATAATAAGAAAATCTAATGATTCCTTTTATACAAGTGGTTCTCAACCAAAAGTGATCTTCTCAGGGGGATTTGGCCATTTCTAAAGGCACTTTGGATTTCTAAAGGCATGAGGAGGGTTGCCACTGGAATCTAGTAAGTCGAGGTCATTGATGCTCTTAAACACCCCACAGAGCCTATATGGTACAGCCAGCCCCCCACAACGAAGAAGTATCTGGTCAAAAGTGGCAAGAGTGCTGAGCTTGAGAAACAGTGCTTTTTTTATTATTTGATGTGGGCCAGTGACTTCGTACATGTGGCTTCATATCACCAGACAAACTCACCAGTAAATGCCAGCATTGTCTTAAGGAAAGGCCAGTGAGTCATCATGCGATGTGCTATTGTGTTTTCTTTTTAATATTGAGCAAAACTACACTGACTGAAGCAACATCATAATGTCATTTAATACTTTTAGATTCTCTTACACGTGGAAATCCCTTAACAGAATGCTTGGTAATAAATATTTGTTTAGTGGATGAATGAAGAGACAAAGGCCCAACACATGGGGTTCAATATATACTTCTTTGACAGTGAAGTTGTCTGGGAGGGTGCTAGAACAAAGCTCTAGTTTATTAGTTGTTCAGAATGTTAAGCCTTTGCATTACATCATTACAACAGTTGTAAAAGCCATATTTACTATTCCATTCAAAAGATATTCCATGCTAAGAATAATAGTATGTTACAAAAGTAGTCTTCTTAGAAAAACTTTTATAAAAATCATATTGAACTACAATGGGATTCAGCCTTTGCTAAGAACCCTGTTCAGATCACAGATGGAATATTGAGAACTGTGCTAAATCACAGATGGTAGATTTTTTCCTATATTTCACAAAATAGGCCATTTCTACCACTTTTTTTTACTTTTACATTTTGCTCTTGGTAATCCTGTAGATTGAAAAAAATACTAAACTAAAAAGAAACGTGGAAACATTTACTTTTAGTGCTGTTTATAATCTTACTCTTTAGTGGATGGATACATCACTGAATATTCTGTGGCGTAATTTACTCAAAAAAACTTAGAGTGTAATTCATTTTAGGTGAGCAATTTGTTTTATGAGCCATGTATGTTTATTTGGGGTTGTGCTGTTCTTTTATTGAGTGCAATAAAGATACTTCTTATCAATTGATTTGTTGTATCAGCAATGGGCTTCTTTCCAGATTGAAACATGGCAGCTTTTCTGAGGACATTATCCAGCATATAATTTCACCGCAGATATGAATCTGGGTTCATTAGGGCCCACTTGCACTGCCTGTTATGACCTAATTTCTAGGATTCCCGCTTGATGCTGGCATCGTACTTCTCTGCACACAGTGCATAACATGGTTGTCAAATGGGTTCTTCCTCTTTGATGGTTCATTACATACACAACTTTTAATTTTGCCAACTTTTATGCCAACTGATAAAATCAGAAGTTCAAAAGTTCACTTCCAATTCCACATGACAAGAAACTCTAAGTATTATAAAGCTTACACCTCTTCTGAATAATTAATTGCAATGCAGAGCAGAAACTAGAGGTATTAGATTACTATTTTGATGGTGCCAATTCACTCCCAGGAAGCAATTCTTAATCCAGATGTGGATAAGCACATTTCAGTGGTACATGATGCAAGCCACCACCCTTCTATCAAAGCCTGGCTCTGATGAACACTGTCCTTTTGGGTGCCATTGACTTATCATGACACTCAGACCATGGGACACCTTGTAAGACCTTTTACTAGTGCTCTCATGTCAACACATGATCACATTTATTTGCACCTTTCCAAAGTGAGAAAATCATGCCTAGAGAATAAAATTATGCTGATACAGAACTCACACAAGTACATATCACAATGTCCTGGGGAACACTCCTTTGCACTTCAGTAATGTCACACATGAAGCAGAACATAAGTGATATACACACATAGACAGTAGAGCCAAGAGATTTAACAGCTGTGCAAATGGGCTTGAGGATGTAAAATCAGGAAGCTATGTCTTTAGAAAAGTATTTTTTTAATCCCCAAATATCACATCTGGTTGCATTAAGTTGTCATTATGACATAGTATTTAAGATGATTTAATGGGTTATTGCAGAAGAAGAATCTTGGAGTTTATTTAACTACTGTGCATTAACAGAATGTAGCTATTTAAATGATGTTCTGACAAAGCAGATGAAAAGCTGTTCTTGATGTTGAATGGTTTTATTATATACTTTTTTACTGTAGTCAGTATAAATATCTATATTCAAACATAAGCAGAATATACAGAGATACAAGAGTGGAAGTGGGGCTTTGTGATAGAAATTCGAAACAATCAGTGCATACCAAAATGTAAGCAACTATTCACCCTAGATGGATGAGGTGCATTGGCCATGTGCACAAGTGTCACGATACAAATGTATCACTCCTTGACTGTCCCTTCTTTGCCAATCCCCTGACTGGGCATCTGCAAGCAAACAGGCCAGTCCTCAAATTGATGACTGTGTATGTCGGATACGGAAGCCTCCTGACCTGTTCTCACTCACGTCCTCACTATCTTCCACCTTTCACTGTTGACATGAACTTCTTACCACTTCTTGTCAGACATATACATCATTTTTAATAGAAAACTGAGGTTGTATGTAGTTAGAGCAATTTCAAATCACTTATTAGGGTCTAAACTAAAACCTGGCTTCCCAGTTTCCCAATGTGTCGCTCTGTCTATCATATAATCTCAGCCTTGCTGCCAGTTATGGGACATCAACACTGCATCTTTTTCCAACCTGGCAAAGTACACAAATTCTTTCTCTTGCTTCTCTATCCCTAAAGTGAATGCATTTGGTCTTGGCATTCTACTAATCTGTTAAGAATTTCTAATGAGGAGAGTTAAATAAACAAAGCATTATGGTGAACAGCAAACTTCCAGTAGATTGCAATGGCTACATAACAGTGTCATAAACAAACAGAAGTTTAGTCAGGGGCTCAGTAATATTTTCAAGGACATAAGCTCCTCCAGCTCACCGTTTATCATTCTCATGACAGGTTCATATTCCAGGCAGCAGAATTCAAAACAAGACCAGAGGAAGAGCAGCAAACAGCTTACACCAACTGCTTTCTAAGAATGATTTGCAAAAATTGCCACACAACACTACAATTTATATCCCACTGCCCAAAACTTATGCTTTGCAGCCATATCCAGTCACACACACACAAAAACAGACAAAAAAGTTGTTTTATTGTGAGAAACCATGTGCCCTGGCAAAATTTGACCATTATGAAAGAAGAGAACAATATGGTTCCTGATGGTGATAAACCATTTACAGGACTTTTTTCTACACACTGTTTGGTTCATCAATCCAAGATTCTAGCACCATAGTAGCATGTAGGTTTTAAAGCCAACACTGATTAATTGGCAATGACTGCTTGAGAAGGCCATGTAAAACAAAATGTGGTCTCAGGGACAATGATCTCAACGATCTATTAGTGATGTCTGTAATGGATACAGAAAAAGAGAGTGGGGGTGAAGATGTTTTCTTTTATATTTCTATTCTCACACTCTCATTTGATATTGACTTTCAAATTAAAGTAATGGTTCTATAAGTCCAGCAGCATAATAAAAATGAATGCTGCTAACACTTCTATGACACATTACCCAAAACAATGTATGCATGCAGGCATTAATTCCATCCTGAAAGCTCTATCATGAGATAATAAAGTATTTTTATAATCCCTAATCTGGAGATGAAGAGGTTAAGTTTTAAGTAGAGCAATGAGTTTCTACTAAGGTTACCTAATCATTAGTGACAGATCCAGAATTTGAATCTAGTTCTTTCAGCAACATCAGGTGTTCTTTCCACTCCATGTACAATAATGCTATTTCTAAAATAAAAAATAAAGAAATAAATTTCTCTCCTGCTAGATTTTCTTGGATCTTTAAACTATTTTGGTGCAATATTTTAAAAGTTGGAAGAAGGCAGAGTAATTGTATACTATCTACTGATATTATCCCTTAAAGTTTTGGGTCTTCTCTACTAATGAATTTCCCATGGTACTCTACAAGACCAACTGAAATAGTCATTCAACAAACACAAAATTCAAGCAAAAACCTTACTGAAACAAAGCCTATTAGGAACTGGGCAAGAGATGCTCATGAAAAATTAGTTTCTAATGGCCTTTAGCCCATAGATGTACAAACAATTAAATGAACTGCAGTGTCCTAAGAGCTGTAATAATGGTGAGCACAAGGACCCATGGTGGCACAAATGAGCCAACTGCTGCCATTCCAGGTGTGGACAAGCAAGGGGTATGTGAGAGCTACTTCACAGAAAGAGAGATGGGTGGGTCCCAAAGGGTGGGTGGGTAATCACCAAGCACACACAGGGAGCAGCCAACCACACAGGGAGGAGCAGATGCCAGGACTGGATGTGCAGAATAGCATGGCCACTTCAGAATGGCATGACCGATTTAGAAAAGCTGAGCAGAATATGTGCATGGCTGGAATACCCAGAATGAAGTGGGGACCAGCAGGGGAGGTGGTCAAGAGGATAACCTTGAGAGAATAGGGGCAACTGGAGGAGGCTGTGCTTTATGGATTTTAGTATGTAAGCACAGAAAAGCCACTGAAAGATTTTTAAGCAGGGGAGCAAAACAATCACATTGATCTTGAGAAAGACCACTAGAGAAGTTGGGCTGCCATTACCAAAGCCACAGGCAGTGAAATCAGGTAAGAAACAAGCAGAGCTGAAACTGAAAGTACTTCCTCTGAAACCTACACTTTTTGAAGGGTTTACGAAAGGCCTGGAATGATATGAGCCAAATGTAGGACTACATGTTTCTCTGAGGACAAGCTCTGTGCCTTTCCCCAGGTGCCAAATGAAGCCCACAAGAAGAAGGGCAATAACAACCTGATGGTGAAAAATGTCTGACCTAAGTTCAGGCCACTGCAAAGGAATAAGAGAAAAATAGTTATATCAAAGTAGTATATGAAATAAATAGGAATTGAAATGCATGGATTTGCATTTAATTTTTTAAAAAACAAAAGAGCAAAATTCTTCACAATGGGCCAACTATTTTTGGTTCATATTTCACATACACAAAGTTAAAGAATTCAGGTGTATATACAGGGGTCTTGCTATGGACATCCCAGGAAGAACCATGTTGTCAATATCCCATTTCCTAAACCTGGTTGATCTTACAGGTGCTCATTTACTTGTTGGACCATATATCCAAAAGTTTGGTTTGAAAAGTAAATTTTCTACAAAATCAAGTTCCTGAGAAGGTGATCATACTTTTAATAGCTTTTGAAGGGAGAGGGCAGTGTTGAGAGGCATCAAATCTCAAAATTCTTGCAGAAAATGAAGCCATTCCCAGGCAATAAAGTAATTATGGGGGGAAATCTAGATCGGTTGTTCTTAACCATTTTGGGTGTCACAGAAGCTTTGAGAAGTTGCTGAGCTATATAAATCTTCTTATAAAAAACAATTCATAAATGTATCTTCTTAGAAAATTGAACATAAATTTCCAGAGGTTTGCAAAACCCTCAGAGTCCAAAAGCATTGAGATGACACTGGATGTCACCTTAAGAACTTTTAATGTAGAAAACTCTTCTTTTGCTCAACAAAAATTATAGATTTTCATCTAAATTAGCCTCACTAATGTTTTCTTTATCTCATTTTCATTAATCCGATTTGCTCTGCAATTAATTTCACCTTTCTTGCACGCATATAGTCTCTATCAGTGGTAAAATCACACAGTCTAAAAAAGGAGAGATTCCAGTTTTCACTAAATTAAACTATAGCCCAAACAACAAATTCCAAAGTGTATTTATAAATCTGGAATAGAAAACATTGTGCTATGCTTTCACTCCACAGAAATGCCTTCCCCTCTCAATGCTAGTATCCAATCTTAAAACCAGATTATTTGAATCCTGGTCTACTATCTTACTGCATATATATTCTTTAACATTCATTCTATTACAAACATCAATACATTTATTTGTAAATTATATTAACTTTCTTTCAGAATAAATAGAAACCCAGCAATGGTCTTGTTTTCTAAATGGACTAGAGAGCAGAATCATTTTAAGGGAAAAAATTATCACAAATTCTAAAGTACTCCTCCTTTCTCCCACATTGCAGTTACTGAAAACCTTTGATTAGCCCTCTAAAAAAGACCACACATTCCATAATTTGAAGCAAAAGGTTAATGGTGTTGTTACAACTATTATCCCTTTTAAAATCATTATCCTTTTGTTTTTTATGGCTATATTACCTTCACCTTTCCATGAACCCACTTTACCAGCTGTTTCCCTCTGTCATAAACTTTGCTGAACATCATCACAGAAATAGGATAAATGCCCTGTTTTATCAACCAAGCCTAAGGGAATTTGAGGCTCCTTATAACTACAACTGTAAAGGGAGTTTATTGCAACTTTCTGTTTTGATTTGTAAATTGTCTTTAAGTAAAAAACACACCTGATGCCAACGTCTAGAATGTTAAAATGCAAGACAGTACACTACAGAAATCTACATCATAAAATTTGCTAGGTTGACAAATGAGAAAGCTAAAAACGATTGAGAAACACATGCAAGTGTGTTTCCTGAGTGAGCTGACACCTGCTGGCACCTCCATCCCTACCCATACCTAAGTTCTATCACTCCTCACTCCACCCACCCCAGGAATACATGAACCATAGGAATACATGGAACATAGGAAAGGTGCTTTTAACTTACACAGGGCTACTTAGAAAGTCTCAACACATTTCAAAAATTCGCATAATTAAGATAATATTATTTCATAGTAATATTGCAACAAAATTTAAAATTTACAATAAAAGTCCCAAAATATCATCATACATTGGAGACTAAACAACACACTTCTAACTTATAAGACATCATGAAATATTTATAACTAAATAACAGAAAATATTTAAAACTTTTAAGTTACAGCTAAATTAGTACTTCAGGAAATTTTGCAGGCTCAAGAATTTTTTAAGACTGAAAATAGTGAATGAAATATTTAACTAAAGCAGACATTTTAAAAAGAGCAAGAAAAATCTAAATTAGGCAGTGGAAAAGAAATAACTAAGAGAATAATATTGAATACATAAAAAAAATAGAGATGAATAACAAAACCAAACACTAGTTTCTTTAAAAGATGAGTACTATTTATAAATTTCTAACAAAAGTGATCAAGAGAAAAGCAGGAAAGCGACAAATTACCATAATGAGAAATGAAAAAGAAACATAACTGTAGACAAGTCACAACTCATGTTAATACTATGAATGATCTTTCCAATACATTTAAAAACATATGAAATATAAGATCTTCTAAAAAAAAGTTTTATCACCAAAATGACTAAAAAAAAACATTCTGAATAGATAAGCAACCATTAAATAATTTAATCAACAGTCAAAATATCTCCCCACAACCAACTACACAGAATAATTGTATTAAATCCAAAAAATCCATATGCCAATCAGTCTATGATGGTGCAAAAATAATTTTAAAACCCAACTCACTTATAAGCATAAATGCAAGCATAATAAAATCACAGGAAATCAAAATCAAATAGTGTATGAAAATAATTCATCATGAATGAGTTGGAATTAGGTAAAGATATTTCAAAATTATAAAATTGATCAACACTAAGAATAAAAGACAAAATCATAATTCTCTTCATAGGTGCAAAACAGTTTTAAATAATATTTTTTATTAGAAATCATTTGGTCAAGTTGTAATAAAGATAAATTTTCTTAACCCAAACATGACATCATTCTTAGCATTAAAATTTGTAATGAATCCCAATAAATCCTGGATAAAGGTAAAGATACTATTGGCACCACTGTATAATGCTATACTAGAAATCTTAGCCTATGAAATATGATAAGACTCAAGAGGCTTGCTTAATGGATGGCTTTAAAAACATAAATAATAAAATTATTATCTACATCAAGTCTCTGCCAAAATAAGACTCATGGGCCAAATCAGGCTCTATTGTAGGCCAAATTCAGCTACACCCATTTTTGTTTTACATATTATCTATGGCTGCTTTTATCTTAAAAGTCAGAGTTGAGTAGTTAAAACAGAGGTTGCATGACCCTCAAAGAAAAAAGCATTTACCATCTAGCCTGCTCCCAAAAAATGTCTGAATATTCCTTTTCTACATAATACATCAAACATAATCCATAAACAAACAAGTAGAATGAATAAAAGGACTTCACACAGTTTCTGGGCACAGGACCAATGTAAAACAAAAAAAAGTCAGTAACACCTTTATACAGCAGTGTAATCTACTAGACATCTGTGTTAAAAACACAGCTACAATTGACAATTAATAAACTATAAGGTATGTAAAAATATGCCACCCTTTCACAAAAAAATTGAATGAAATAAAAAATGAAATAAAATGGAATATATCATTTACTAGATGTGAAGGTACAATACTCCAATAGCAGAGGATGGTTATGATCCATCAACAAAGATACAATGCCATGTAATAACAACAACAACTGTATCTAGTACTTACGGTATGGCAGGCTCTACTCAAAGATAGATGAATGGACAGATGGATAGATGTATAATATCCAAAAGAAATTTTAATAAAAAGAATGATATAGAAAGCCTTGCCTTGCCAAATATTGATATAGATTAAAAAGTAGTCATTTCAAAAGTCCAACTTGAGAACATAAAGCAAAAGACAAATAGGAAGTATTTGAGAAGCTCTATTTGAGAAATACTTGAATTTTCAGAAGTAAAGTGCCACCTAAGCACTAAAAAAAAAAAAAAAAAAAAAAGAGGCATTCCATCTTTGGGTGGAGTTGAATCAGAAGCCTTTATGGAACTCTTCTAACTCAGATTCTTTAAAGTACTGCATTTATGGAGAAGATGGCACTGTAGGACCAACTCAGGATTGCAGCTCCCAGTGAATCTGCAAATGGTGAGTGGACACCACATTTCCAGATGGATCTTTATTACCCACAGACCAGGAGATTTCCAGGTGTAGGAGCTGCACAGGCCACCAGTGCGGCTGTTTGGGCCAGCACAGCTGTTTGGGCCGGAGACACAGTGCAGCGGCACTCCGTAAAACATACACTGGTTTGGTTGCTCTGTTAAACGGGCAATTAGGGATTTCAGAAGGCAGATTAGCACATTCATCTGATTAAATGGGACTTAAACAGAAAGCCAGGCCAGGAGATTCCCGGGCAGCAACGTGATTCTAGCCAGCGCAGTGGGTCACTGCATGGGAAATCACACAGATCCCGGCGCCCTTTCAGCAGGCGACTGGAACACCTGGGAGAGTCAACCGTTCAACTTAAAAAAAAGGGCGGGGCTCTGAGGCAGGGAGCCAGGTAATCAGGCTCGGCAGGTCCCACCCCCACAAAAACAAACAAAACAGCAATTGGAAATGCTTGGGGTAGAGAGTTTCACAGCAAGCACAGCAGAACCCAGGATGGTGCAGCTCGGAGGGGGAGGGGCGTCTGCCATTACCGAGGCACTCGATCCCTACAGAGCTACACTGCCATTGCTGATGCAGCCTGCCATTGCTGAGGCAACCCACCATTGCTGGGGCAACCCACCATAACAGAGAGAGTCCACCACTACAGAGGCAGGCCATCATCACCATGGCAGCTCTAACCACACCCATATAAACAGGACTACAGGGAATTACACACAGCAGCAAGGCAGAGCCCACAGCAACAAGGTGGAGCCCACAGCAGCAGAGCAGCACCCATGGCAACAGGGTGGAGCCCACGGCAGCTCAGCATAGCCACTACAGGCAAGGAGTGATTAGACTGCCTCCTTGCTGGGCAGGACAGTGCAACAGATACTTATAAATAAAGCCCTACCTCCCCAGGACAGAGCACCTAAGGAAAAAAAAAGGGGGCTTTATGAGTTCTGCTGCAGCAGACTTAAACGTACCTGCCTAGCAGCCCTGAATGAACAACACAGCTCACACCTCAGCAATTGAGCTCCTATAAAGTACAGGCTGTCTCCTCAAGTATAAAATACAGACAGTCTCCTCAAGCAGCTCCCTGAACTCCATATATCCAAAGAGTCACCTCACAAAGGACTGATCAGACTGACATTTGGCGGGCATCATTCAGAGACAAAGATAGCAGAAGAAGAATCTGGTAGCAACCCTCACAGTTCCGCAGCTGCTATAGGAGTTCCCCAGGCAAGCAGGGCCTGGAGTGGACATCAGCAGTCCTACAGCAGTGGGGCCAGACTGTTAGAAGGAAAACTAAGAAACAGAAATACTTCATCAACAATCTGGACACTCAGAAACCCAATCAGAAAATCAGCAACCACTCAGACAACAGGTGGATAAATCCAAAAAAATGGGAAGAAACCAGCGCAAAAAAAAGGAGGAAAGCACCCGAAACCAGAACACCTCACCTCCTACAAAGGACCAAAACTCCTCACCAGCAAGGGAACAAAGCTGGACAGAGAATGAGTGTGATGAAATGATGTAATCAGACTTCATAAGGTGGGTAATGAGAAACTTCCGTGAGATAAAAGAACATGTTGAAAAGAAATTAAGAACCTTGAAAAAAGATTTGAGGAAATGATAACAAGAATGGACAACTTAGAGAGGAATATGAGTGAATGGAAGGAGCTGAAAAACAAACATGAGAACTTCACAAAGCATGCACAAGTTTCAACAGCCAAATTGACCAAACAGAAGAAAGGATATCAGAAGTCGAAGATCAACTCAATGAAATGAAATGAGAAGCCAAGATTAGAGAAAAAAGTGCAAAAAGGAATGAACAAAGTCTCCAAGAAATGTGGGACTATGTGAAGAGCCTAACCTACGTTTGATAGGTGTACCTGAATGTGACGAAGAGAATGAAGCCAAGCTGGAAAATACTCTTCAGGATATTATCCAGGAAAATTTCCCCAACCTAGCAAGGCAGGCCAATAGTCAAGTCCAGGAAATACAGAGAACACCACAAAGATATTCCACAAGAAGAGCAACCCCAAGGCACATAATCGTCAGATTCACCAGGGTTGAAATGAAGAAGAAAATTCTAAGGACAGCCAGAGAGAAAGATCGGGTCACCCACAAAGGGAAGCCTATCAGACTCACAGCAGATCTCTTGGCAGAAACCCTACAAGACAGAAGAGAGAGGGGGCCAATATCCAACATCCTTAAAGAAAAGAACTTTCAACCCAGAATTTCATATCCAGCCAAACTGAGCTTCATAAGCGAAGAAAAAATAAAATCCTTTGTGAACAAGCAAGTACTCAGAGATTTTTGTCACCACCAGGCCTGCTTTACAAGACCTCCTGAAAGAGGCACTACACATAGAAAGGAACAACCAGTACCAGCCATTCCAAAAACATACCAAAGGCTAAACAGCATCAACAAAATGAAGAATCTGCATCAACTAATGGGCAAAACAGTCAGCTAGCATCAAAATGGCAGTATCAAAATCACACATAACAATATTACCCCTAAATGGAAATGGACTAAATGCACCAATCAAAAGACACAGACTGGCAAATTGGATAGAAACCCAAAACCCATCGGTGTGCTGTATCCAGGAAACCCATCTCACATGCAAGGATACACAAAAACTCAAAATAAAGGGATGGTGGAAGATTTACCAAGCAAATGGAGAGCAAAAAAAGCAGGAGTTGCAATTCTCATCTCTGATAAAATAGACTTTAAAGCAACAAAGATCAAAAGAGACAAAGAAGGACATTACATAATGGTCAAAGGATCGATACAACAAGAAGAGCTAAGGATCCTAAATATATATGGACCCAATTCAGGAGCACCCAGATATATAAGGCAAGTTCTTAATGACTTACAAAGAGACTTAGACTCCCACACAATAATAGTGGGAGACTAACAATCCACTGTCAATACTAGACAGATCAACCAGACAGAAAATTAACAAGGATATCCAGGACTTGAACTCAGACCTGGAACAAGCAAACCTGATAGACATTTACAGAACTCTCCACCCCTAATCCACAGAATATACATTCTTCTCAGCACCACATCACACCTACTCTAAAACTGACCACATAATTGGAAGTAAATCACTCCTCAGCAAATGCAAAACAACTGAAATCATAACAAACAGCCTCTCAGACCATAGTGCAATCAAGTTAGAACTCAAAATTCAGAAACTAACTCAGAATTGCACAGCTTCATGGAAACTGAACAACTGGCTCTTGAATGTTGACTGGATAAACAATGAAATGAAGGCAGAAATAAAGAAGTTCTTCAAAACCAATGAGAACGAAGACACAACATACCAGAATCTCTGGGAAACATTTATAGCAGTCTCTAGAGGAAAATATATAGCTACAAGTGCCCACATGAGAAGAGTGGAGGATCCAAAATTGACACCCTAAGGTCAAAATTGAAAGAGTTGGAGAAGCAAGATCAAAAAACTCAAAACCTAGAGAAGACAAGAAATAACTAAGATCAGAACAGAACTGAAGGAGATAGAGACACAAAAAACCCCTTCAAAAAATCAATAAATCCAAGAGCTGGTTTTTTGAAAAGCTCAACAAAATAGACAGACCACTAGCCAAACTGATAAAAAAGAAAAGAGAGAATAACCAAATAGATGCAATAAAAAACAATACAGGGGAAATCGCCACAGATTCCACAGAAATTCAAACCATCATCAGAGAATATTACAAACAACTCTATGCACATAAACTAGTAAACCTGGAAGAAATGGATAAATTCCTGGACACTTGTGTCCTCCCAAGCCTAAACCAGGAGGAAGCTGAAACTATGAATAGACCAATAACAAGGTCTGAAGTCGAGGCAGCAATTAAGAGCCTACCACACAAAAAAAGCCCAGGTCCTGAAGGGTTCACAGCCGAATTCTACCAGACACACAAAGAGGAACTGTTACCATTCCTTCTGAAATTATTCCAAATAATCCAAAAAGAGGGAATCCTTCCCAAATCATTTTATGAGACCAACATCATCCTGATACCAAAACCTGGCAGAGACTCAACAAGAAAAGAAAACTTCAGGCCAATATCCATGATGAACATAAACACAAAAATCTTCAATAAAATACTGGCAAGCCGATTGCAATAGCACATCAAAAAGCTTATCCACCATGATCAAGTAGGATTCATCCCGGGGATGCAAGGCTGGTTCAACATATGCAAGTCTATAAATGTAATTCACCACACAAACAGAACCAAAAACAAAAACCACATGATTATCTCAATAGATGCAGAGAAGGCCTTTGACAAAATTCAACAGCCCTTTATGCTAAAAACCCTCAATAAACTCGGTATTGATGGAACGTATCTCAAAATAATAAAAGCTATTTATGACAAACCAACAGCCAATATCATACTGAATGGGAAAAAACTGGAAGCATTCCCTTTGAAATCTGGCACTAGACAAGGATGCCCTCTGTCACCACTCCTATTCAATATAGTACTGGAAGTTCTAGCCAGAGCAATCAGGCAAGAAAAAGAAATAAAGGGTATTCAAATAGGAAAGGAGGAAGCCAAATTGTCTCTATTTGCATATGACATGATTGTATATCTAGAAGACCCCATCGTCTCAGCCCCCAAACTCCTGAAACTGATAAGCAACTTCAGCAAAGTCTCAGGATATAAAATCAATGTGCAAAAATCACAAGCATTCCTATACACCAATAACAGACTTAAGGAGAGCCAAATCAAGAACGAACTGCCATTCACAATTGCTACAAAGAGAATAAAATACCTAGGAATACAACTAACAAGGAATGTAAAGGACCTCTTCATGGAGAACTACAAACCACTGCTCAACAAAATAAGAGAGGACACAAACAGATGGAGAAACATTCCATGTTCATGGTTAGGAAGAATCAATATTGTGAAAATGGCCATACTGCCCAAAGTAATTTACAGACTCAACGCTATCCCCATCAAGCTACCATTGACTTTCTTCACAGAACTGGAAAAAACCACCTTGAACTTCATATGGAACCAAAAAAGAGCCCGCAACACCAAGTCAATTCTAAGCAAAAAGAACAAAGCAGCAGCCGTCACACTACCAGACTTCAAACTATACTACAAGGCTACAGTAATCAAAACAGCATGTTACTGGTACCAAAACAGAGATATAGACCAATGGAACAGAACAGAGGCATCGGAGGCAACACAACATATCTACAACCATACAATCTTTGATAAACCTGACAAAAACAAGCAATGGGGAAAGGACTCCCTATTTAATAAATGGTGTTGGGAAAACTGGCTACCCATGTGCAGAAAGCAGAGACTGGACCTCTTCCTGACACCTTACACTAAAATTAACTTCAGATGGATTAAAGACTTAAACATAAGACCCGGCACCATAAAAACCCTAGAAGAAAATCTAGGCAAAACCATCCAGGATATAGGAGTAGGCAAGGACTTCATGAACAAAACACCAAAAGCATTGGCAGCAAAAGCCAAAATAGACAAATGGGACCTAATGAAACTCCACAGCTTCTGCACAGCAAAAGAAACAGTTGCTAGAGTGAATCAGCAACCAACAGAATGGGAAAAAATTTTTGCAGTTTACCCATCTGACAAAGGGCTGATATCCAGAATTTACAAAGAACTCAAACAGATTTACAAGAAAAAAACAAACAAGCCCATTCAAAAATGGGCAAAGGATATGAACAGACACTTTACAAAAGAAGACATACATGAGGCCAACAAACATATGAAAAAATGCTCATCATCACTGGTCATCAGAGAAATGCAAATCAAAACTACCTTGAGATACCATCTCACACCAGTTAGAATGGCGATCATCAAAAAATCTAGAGACAACAGATGCTGGAGAGGATGTGGAGAAATAGGAACACTTTTACACTGCTGGTGGGAGTGTAAATTAGTTCAACCATTGTGGAAGACAGTGTGGCGATTCCTCAAGGACCTAGAAATAGAAATTCCATTTGACCCAGCAATCCCATTACTGGGTATATATCCAAAGGAATATAAATCGTTCTACTATAAGGACACATGCACACAAATGTTCTTTGGAGCACTGTTTACAATAGCAAAGACCTGGAACCAACCCATATGCCCATCAATGATAGACTGAACTGGAAAAATGTGGCACATATACACCATGGAATATTATGCAGCCATCAAAAACAATGAGTTTGTGTCCTTTGTAGGGACATGGATGAATCTGGAGAACATCATTCTCAGCAAGCTAACACAAGAACAGAAAATGAAATACCGCATATTCTCACTCATAGGTGGGTGATGAACAATGAGAACACATGGACACAGGGAGGGGAGCACTACACACTGGGGTCTATTGGGGGAATAGGGGAGGGACAGCGGGGGTGGGGAGCTGGGGAGAGATAGCATGGGGAGAAATGCCAGATGTGGGTAAAGGGGAGAAGACAGCAAATCACACTGCCATGTGTGTACCTATGCAACTATCTTGCATGTTCTGCACATGTACCCCAAAACCTAAAATGCAATAAAAAAAGTACTGCAAAAAAAAAAAAAGGAAATTTGTGTATGTATATATATTCTGGTATTTCTAAATTCAAAGGTTAATTCTGAAAAATACTGAGAACTTCTAGAAGGATAAAATAAGTATATTAAAAAGGAAAGAGAAACATATATATGCTGAATTTGTTGTACAAAATGCTAAGTACTAGAACTTGATGAAGAAATGTGTATATTGTTCTAAAAAGAATACAGTGAATCTTTAATGCTTTAACAAGCCAAATTATCATTTACACACGAAGTAAAACTAAGTATTTTTTCTTTTTTTTTTTTTTTTTAAACAAATAGCTTAAGTATTTTATTTGTTTGCAACTAAGCTTGTTAACACTATATAATGAAAATGTACAAAGAATAATGTTGCAGTTTTTGGTTAGATTTAAGTCAAAGACATTCATTAATAAGGATCTTTGAATGTGAATATTCCAGAAATTTCTCTAAGCCATCTGATCAGAACAACTGTCTCTGAATATTACCTTACTTTGGAAGGTATTGGCATACATTTGAATTAAACTCAGAATTTTTCAAAATAAGCCCTAATTAAAAAAACTATTCTATATTCAAAGTAAAACAATATTAATAGAACTTTCCTTTCCAGAAACAATAAAGGAAACAAGGCATTTTGTAAAATGTGGTCCTGAACAAGTCACAGTAAAAAATAAATGTATACTTAACTTCCACCTCCTCAAAACAGAGGCTATTTTCTGTTCCTCGGCCTTGGAAACAAGGTGAAGAACAGCCTATATGCGACTTCGGGCAGGGGGTTGCCAAAACAAAGCTGAAGCAGTTGACCATGGACACCTCAAAATAATTTGGGAGAACCTGACCAAAGGATTCTATATATTTTTTTTTTTTTTTTGAGACGGAGTCTCTGTCGCCCAGGCTGGAGTGCAGTGGCGCGATCCATCTCAGCTCACTGTAACCCCTGCCTCCTGGATTCAAGTGATTCTCCTGCCTCAGCCTCCCAAGTAGCTGGGATTACAGGCGCTTGCCACTACACCTGGCTAATTTTTTTGGATTTTTAATAGAGATGGGGTTTTACCATATTGGCCAGGGTGGTCTTGAACTCCTGACCTCAAGTGATCCACCTACCTCGGCCTCCCAAAGTGCTGGGATTACAGGCGTTAGCCAACACACCCAGCCCCAATTCTACTTTTAATAACTAACACAAAGGTGAAGTGGCTCCTCCCAAGTAGCAGTGCTGCTGGGGCCTGGCCCAGGCCTAGCCCTGAGCTCACCTCTTATGCTCCCAAGCAAACCCTGATGCTCCTGCTCCAGGGGACACCTTTTCCCTTTAGAGGTTCAGTGTCCAGGGAGCTCTATGATTGTGTGAATGAGGTGAGCACTGACTCCATGTGAGTATTTTAAGGCTTGGAGTCAAAGTATTTTCCTAACACGCCTAGGCAGAGTCCATGTGTCAATGGCCCGTCTCCAGTTTGTTCAAATTTCTCACCACACATCTGTAGATCTAGGACTGTAGACCTTTGCTATATCATCATAATCATATCTAATGTCCATCCTAACTTATGATTCATATTCTGTGCCTGGAAACAGTCCCTGTATTTAACAATAATACCTACACATAAAAACAATCCACTGTTACAACTTATATGGTCACAAAACATTAATGATCTTCTGTAGACCAAGCAAATGTTTTTTTACCATAATTGTCGTGCATCAAATTCACAGCCAGAATCCCCAAGATCAAAAAAAGTTTTTGCACAATACAAATAATAACTTAAAATACACATACACACATATACACACACTCTCACACACACTTCTTACAGAACTGTGCTTGGGGAAACTCCATTTGCTGAGTGCCACTGAAGGCATATTTTGCTAAACTGCTGCTCCAGGTATTTTTGTTTGGAACATCTATCACAGTAGGGCACAGCTGTTTATTGGATGAGCAGAAAAGAAAGATATGCTTGTGGCAACCAGAAAGTTTTATGGTCTTTCAAGTTGTATAAAATGGACCCGCAGAAACATTTAAGTGTTCTCAGGATGCAAAGTTGGAGCTGAAATGTGATATCAAACCAGTTGCAAAAAGTGTACAGCAGCCATCTTTTGAGGTCAAACCTGGTACCCAGATATGTGACAAAGCTTCAGGACACATAGCTTGTTGGCCTTGTCCCATACCGTCGCATAATCTGATCATGTGTGAATTTCACAAAAGATTCATATTGTTCTGCTAGTTTGGTATTGAGGATTTGCTCATATTCCTCCCGAATCTTATCTTCATAGTCTTTTAAGAGACGCTCACATATTATTCCAACTTGTCGGAGGGTAAAGGTGGGCTGGTCCTTCTTCATCCATGAGGAACCTGGAGAGCTAGGTGCTGTGAGTGCTGAGGAGTGAGGTTGACTTTCTGAGGCACAAGCTTCACTCTGATTAAGAACAACTTCTAAATGTCTCCACCTCTGGTAACGACTATATTCTTGTTTTATGTTCTGAAAAATTTGCTCCGGAGTTGGAAGGCGCCGCTCGCTGCCGGGCGGGGCGGGCTGCTGCAGACTCGGCGGTGGGGTCTGCGTCTGAAACGGCGGCGGCGGCGGCTCGGCGTCCGGGGGCCTGAGGCCCGGAGTGGGGCCTGGCAGAGGGGCGCAGCGCCGCCGCTTCGGGGAGCCGGGGCTCAGCAGCGCTGCCTCGAACTCCATGGGCCGCTTCAGCGTCGCCCCACACGCCATCCCGCTGAGGGGCCAGGGACTGGGAGCGGACGCGGCGGTAAGTGCGGCCCAAGATCCGGCTCCTCAGCGGGGCTTGCCAGCCAAGCCGGCTCCAATCAACTAAGTATTTTTTCAAAATTTCTCATGGACTCAGAAAATATATTAGCAAATGTATAACTTTTATTTTAAAAATATTAATTATATACACTAGCAAAATAAAACAATTATATGTGTATATCCAATAAGGAGAAAAACCTTAGACATAAAATACACTAGAGAAAAGCAGCAGATAAAATCTACAACAACATCAAAATAAGAGTGACAGTATACTTCCAGAGTTTAATGCAACTGTTCAGAATAGATACTTTTAAAAACAAGAGGCATAAGGAAATTTTAAAATCATATTTAAAAAAATCCATAGCCAAAATGTAAGAATTACAGATATTATCAAAACCTGAGTCTTGGAGCACAGAAGAGGATGAATATAAATGTTCAGAAAAGCTAAAGGTTTTATTTTCTTCATGGATTATATACAGTGATGTAACAGAAAAGCATAGGCTCAAAAATGCTTAACAAGATTTAGGGCTATCTTTGAGGGAGGAACAGCAATTGAAAGAACAGCAGGAAGCCTCCTAGGGTACTGATTGCATTTTAGAAAGTGTGCTCACTTTCTAAAAATTCCTCATGCTATAGATTTTTGATGTGAGCAATTTTCTATAAGTATGTTATACTTCCATTTAAAACTTCTTAAATATGATCTTAGGAACTGGAAACAAGATTAGAAATTCTAAATTGTTGTTGATAAAAGAGAACAAACAAAATTTTGTCAATCAATCAAAAGTGGAGAAAGAATTTAAAGAAACAATAGAAAGATCTAATTGGTGAATTAGTGCATTCTCACATTGCTATGAAGAAATACCTGACACTGGGTAATTTATAAAGGAGAGAGGTTTAGTTGACTCACAGTTTGCATTGTGGAAGAGGCCATCATTCAAGGCAAAAGGCAAAGGAGAAGCGGGTACCTTCTTCACAGCTCAGCAGGATGGAGTGGGTGCAAGCAGGGGAAACACCAGACACTTGTAAAACCATCAGATCTTGTGAGACTCACCATGAGAACAGCATGGGAGAACCCACCCCATGATTCAGCCATTTCCCACAGGGTGCTTTCCAGGTGCACAGTGTAAGTTGTCAGTGGATCTACCATTCTGGGGTCTGGAGGATGATGGCCTCTTCTCACAGCTCCACAAGGAAGTGCTCCAGAGGGGACTTTGTGTGGGGGTTCTGACCCCACATTTCCCTTGCACACTGCCTCAGCAGAGGTTCTCCACGAGGGTTCCACCCCTACAGCACACCTCTGCCTGGACATCCAAGTATTTCCATATATCTGAAATCTAGGAGGGGTTCTTGAACCTCAATTCTAGACTTCTGTTCACCCGCAGTCCAAACACCGCATGTAAGCCCATAAGTCTAGAACTTGCACCCTCTGAAGCAACAGCCTGAGCTGTATGTTGCCCCCTTTTAGCCACAGCTAGGGCACAGGGCACCAAGTCCCAAGACTGCACAAAGAAGTAAGTCCTTGGGCCCAGCCTGTGAAACCATTTATTCCTCCTAGGCCTGTGATAGAAGGGGCTTCCTTGAAGACCTCTGACATGTCCTGGAGACATTTTGCCCATTGGCTTGGTGATTAACATCTGGCTCCTTGTTATTTATGCAAATGTCTGCAGCCTGCTTGAATTCCTCCTTAGAAAATGGGTTTTTCTTTTTCTTATCAAATTGATAGGTTGCAAATTTTCAAAACTTTTATGCTGTGTCACCTCTTGAACACTTTGCTTAGAAATTTTTTCTCCCAGATACCCTAAATCAACACTCTCAAGTTTAAAGTTCTACAGATCTCTAGGACAAAGGCCAAACCCCACCAGTCTCTTTGCTAAAGCATACCAACAATGATCTTTACTCTGGTTCCCAACAAGTTCCTCATCTCCATCTGACACCACCTCCGCATGCTTATAAAACCATCAAGTCTTGTGAGATTCACTCACTATCACGAGAAAAGCATGGGGGAAGCTTCCCCCATGATCCAATGACTTCCCAGTGGGTCACTCCAACAGCACATGGGGATTATGGGAACTACAATTCAAGATGAGATTTGGGTGGGGGCACAGCCAAACCATATCAATTGTAAAGTTATAAGATTAAAAAGTAATCATGATAAACGTAAAAGGATTAACATGACCTTTTACAAAATAAAGACTCCTCTCCAATTAAGCAAAATTATTACATCTGCAAAAGCAGAAATCTATAACAATATTGAAAAGTATAATAGTTTGACTGTATTCAAATAAGAAAACATTTTTCAAGTTTAATTCTGAATATTCACCTGTCTACACTCTTGCTTTGTGATGTCAGGACTGGGACTCTACAAATTACATTTTTTTATTCCAGTTGCCTTCATGTGGTACTTCTGCTGATGTGGGGTCCTGAAGGCAGACTGCAGGGCTGACAGAGGGAGATTTCACTGGCTCCTTCATTTCACTCCTGCGGATTTTGTATCTTGCTCTTGTTTCCACTCCAGAAGTAGCAGTTGATCAGTTTGCATTTTTTTTCTGATGTGTGCCAAACAAACGTCACGGCATCCTCAAAATCACTGTCTGCCAACTTTTCCTCCTTAATGTCTGGGTCCCAGGTTCATGAGGGCCCATCTCTGAGCTGTTTTCTACAATTATTGCTTCTCTCTAATACTTATAATTCTCTTTGTCCCCCTCAAGTACCTAGTTATTATAGTTAGTTAATAAAATTTCATATTAAATTCTTTAAAATACCTTTTACATGTCTATCATCTAACTGTTCCCTGACTGATACCACACATCAACTTCTACTCCTTCCACAAGGTAACATCTGTCAGGAGTTTGCTCTGAATCCTTCAATACAATTTTACCTTGTTTTTAGAACCATGTATACATGAAAATGTGTGGACACACACACACTGTGCAATCTACATAGCCTTGAGTGTATCTTTCTATGGCATGTGGAAGCCTCAAACCTTTCCAGGATTCTTTCTAATTCTTTGGATCTGCTCTTTTACATGTCTTCCTTTTCTAGTCTCATGATTTATCTGCATGCCTCTCTACTCTTCTATATAGACCCAATGTGAAGTTCAATATCTTTTGGGGTTCCTCTCAAAGAGAGGAGTCGCACAAAAGCACTGATGAGCATTAGACTTACAATTCTATATGGGCATGGGGGCATAGAAGAGGGGTTTACATTGGAAGTTTGTATTAAATGTGTCTGTCCCCCAATGTTCCTTCCCACTTGTCCCATTATTGATTCTCACTTTATAATTTTTAGAGCTATATTGTTTAGTGCAAAGAGATTCATGATTATCATATGATATTGGTGGTCATGCCATTTGTCAATATTAAATGTATTCCTTTTCAATTTTCTTTGTCTGTTGTTGGCCTGTTTGTCCCATATTCATTCCTTGTCCACCTGTGTTCTGCACTGTATTATGGGGAGGCTTACATGTACACGTTGTATTTTTCAGGATTCTGGGCTTCCTTGTCAGCTGGCTTTCAGATGGGTCAGTGTGGGGGCTTGCAAAAGGGATTAATAGTGGGAGAAGTGACAAAGCCAGGGTACTTACTCCCCCTTCCTTTCACCCTCCTGTCTGGGTTGCATCTCCTCATAACTGCCTTCCAACTACAGGCCTAGAGTGATTCCAGTGACCCTGTCACCCCTGGACACCAGAGATGTACTCTACTCTTTTGTCTCTCTAGTGTAGCATCACCTCACCCTTGACTGTTTTTGTTAAGTCAGTTTCTCCATGACTGTAAATAGTTCTCTGCATTAAATTTCCTCTATTAAAAATACTTTCAGTAATTTCTGTTTTCCTACTTAGATCCTAGATAAAACACCATCTCTTGCTTTCTGACATAATCTGATATTGATTTTGCCTTTTTGGGGTCATAATATGGTGTATCTTCATCTATTCTTTATTTTCAAGTGTTAAGCCTCTTTTGTTTTAGTGCTTTTCTTTTGAATACCATAGCATTTGAATTTAAATTTTGCTTAATTGGAGAGGAGTTTTTACTTTGTAAAAGGTCATGTTAATCCTTTTGCATTTATCATGGAGATTATGGGAACTACAATTCAAGATGAGATTTGGGTGGGGGCAGGCATGGTGGTTCACACTTGTAATCCTAGCACTTTGGGAGAGACCAAGGTGAGAGGATCACTTGAGTCCAGGAGATGGAGACCAGCCTGGGCAACATGGTAAAACTTTTTCTCTACAAAAAATACAAAATTTAGCCAGACTTGGTGGTGTGCTCTTGTAGTCCCAGCTACTTGGAAGGCTGAAGTGGGAAGATCACCTGAGCCTGGGAGGTAGAGGCTGCAGTGAGCCACGATTGTGCCACTGCACTCCAGCCTGGGTGAGAGAGTGAGACCCTGTCTCAAAAATAAAAAGAAGAAAAACAATAAAGTTTCTTTCATTACTAGTCTCTGCAATGAGAGAAGAAAAAAAGTATAGTTAACTCATACCAACTTTTTCAAATAAGGACAGTGTTATTAAACTTCCTAATTTGTGTCTTTAGCAAAACAAATTCCTGTTTGTATTAAAAATTAAGTTTGCATTTCTAACAGAGGGACATGGGAAAAATTAAAATGTAATCTGTGGAAAACTGGCTAAGACATATGTAAAAGTCTTGCCTTGCTAATCATCCATGAAAATTAATTTCCATGATTCTTATTTCCTTCCAATTCATTCTCAACTCAGAAACAGTTGCATTTTTTCATTTTTCATTATATAGCAAAAAAATCCAGTTGTTGACAAACTGGATATTGATTCTACTCATCATAGGCACAGGATTAAACCTACATATGGTTTAATTTATTTAATTTATTGTCCAAGCCAAGACTTTCTGATTTAAAAAAAAAACCCTATTAATAATAGTCTGCATGTTTCCTTAGTCAAGTTTTCCACTAGTCTCTCCTTAGACCTCAGGTTCTAAGAATTCCAAATTATTGCCAGCCTCTAACATATGCCATGCTGCTCACACCTTCAAGGCTTTGCACATTCAAAGACTTTCAGATAGAATGCCACTGAGTACACTCCAGAAACTTTTCATGTGCTTTTCAAATCCACCTTAGGGGGTTAGGCATCTCTTAGGAGAATCCAGTGCTAATGCCTTTCTCATGCTGACCATTCTCTTTATTTTTAAAGGATTCAGCCACCGACTATATGTACAGTGCCCTACGACACGGAGCTACTCAAGATAAACATGACCTTTATGCTCTGGGAGCTTAACAGCTGTGAAAACTCTGAACCTTGAAAATGCTTCTATTGTAATTATTTCACTGTGTCACAACTACCTGTCCCATCCCCTTACACAGCTGTAGCCCCTTGAAGAAAGGCATTTTAGTTGACCTCTGTATCTGACAGTGTCTGATTCTGTTCTGGAGAATTAGCTATCCATCATCGTACAATCTTAGTAGATGCATAAATTAATTATTTATGCATAACAAACCATACTAAAACCTTGTGGCTTAAAACATTCATTTAGCTCATGGATCTGTAGGCCAGCTGGGAAGTTTTGCTGCTGTGGACTGGCCTGGTTGATCTGGGGGCTCATCTATATACCTATAGTGACCTGGAGGGTTGACTGGAGGCTGGTTCACTGTAGTGGGTTAAAAATGTGTCTGAAAATTTTTTCACATTCCTCCCTTCAGAAAGTAGAGCTTATGGTGAGGGAAGTTTTAAAAAGAGAGACAAATAGTACAGCCTAATTCCCCTGCCCTTGATTGTAGGCTAAATTTGGTGACTCATTTCTAATAAATAGAAGATGACAGGCTGGGCACAGTAGATCACACCTAATCTCAGCACTTTGAGAGGCCACGGTGGATGGATCACTTGAGGTCAGGAGTTTGAGACCAGCCTGGCCAAATGGAGAAAGCCAGTCTCGACTAAAAATATAATAATTACACAACAGTCAGGGGTCACATGTTTGTAGTCCCAGCTACTTGGGAGGCTGAAGCAGGAGAATCATTTTAACCCAGGAGGCAGAGGTTGCAGTGAGCTGAGATCGTGCCATTGCACTCAAACCTGGACAACAGAGAAAGACTCTGCCTCAAAAAAAAAAAAAAATTGCGCAGAGGCATTTCCATTCTCAACTTGCTTGCTTTCTGGGAGGGAGCGTCATGCTGTCACCTCTACCATTGGTTAAAGTGAGCATCAGGCCAGCCTGAGTTCAAGGATGGGGAAATAAATACCTCTCCTGAGGGGAAAAGCTGCAAAGTCACATGATAGGGAGCAAGGATTACAAGAGGAAGATATCTGGGGCCACTTTTTAATCCAACTACCACAACTGAGTTTGTCAATCAAGGTGTTTCCTCACCTTTGTCCCAAGGGTGGGCTTTCCATCTAAGCAAGGACAGTCAAGTGCTCTCCACCTCAGGAGTCTTGGCTGGAAGACTTCAAGGGGGTAAATGAATGGTTTCATCCTGATGATGAGCAGTTTGAAGAGGTGGGGCATTCATACTTGCTGCTACATTTCTGTAGCTGTCCTACTCTCTGTTCTGACTGGTTCTTTAGCTAGTCCTTTCTCTAAACTGCTTTCCAAAAACCATCATTCTTTTCTAGTCAAGTAAGCCAGAGTCAGTTTCTGTGGCTTGCCACCAAAGGAGCCTGCATTCTCAGTCACTATTCCTGTGCCTAAGACCTTGGAAGCACGGAGCATGCGTCTGCATAGTTTCCTTAGGAAGTGCTTCTAATAAGCCCTGTTTCCTTTACAAGAGGTACGAGCCAGAAAATGCCATAAATAAAGCTCTGAGAGATCTTTCGGAACATTACTGGCATTTAAAAAATAGCTTTTAAAACTCTTTAAACTTCCGTAAGGACAAACTTAATACAAATGCAAATCAATAGCTATGAATGCAGCAACAACTACCCTGAAATATTATTTTCTGCAAAGGCTGAATTGTCTAGTAGCATTTCCATGTGGCAGTGCTGCTGGCTGCCATGGTTATCATATGCCAGAGGAGGCCAAAGATTTTGGCAGTTGCACCAAATATTCATATTTAGGCTACAAAGGCAACTGTCTCCTGCCTCCTGCTTTCCACTGACATATGGCAGCTTCAGGCCGCTGTTCTATTTGCTCGTCTATAACAATTGCCTTTTACAATCTCTCTAGGCATGAAATACTTAATGAATTCTGCTTGCCGCTGGTCATATTCCCTTACTATACTACATGGTCATGTTTTCTGCTGCACCGATTGGGGATGACAGAAGGTATCAACTCCCTTTTTGGGTATTTAAACTTTGAGCAGTCATCTATATTCCGAAAGACTGCCCATGAACTTCTGAGGGCTTTGCTTATGCAGACCTGAGCATGCGAATGATTCTCCCAAAGATATTTCCCAGTCTACTTCCCAGCTTCTAAAATAAATTCATCCTGGGTCTCTCCACTGTAGTTCCAGCAGTTGTCAATCAGGGATGGGCCTGGGCACCTAACAGTAGAGACAGTGAACCCTAGTGATTAAGGGCACAGCCTTTTAGCCCCCAAACCATGAATTCCGATCTTGGCTCTACTTCTTACTGAGTAATCTTGGACAAATTACTAACCCTTTTCTCGGCCTCAGTTGCCTCATGGGGAAAACTGTGTCAAAACAGAAGCTGCCTCATTAAGGTTCTTCTGATAATTAATGTTACAATACGTGTAATCCATTTAGCACAGAGCTTGGAACATAGGAACAGTTGAATGGAATTACTACTGCTTTTATTATTATAACTACTAACACTGCTACCACTAATAATAATTTAACATCCAGCAGCTTCCAGACTGGAACAGCAAGACCAGGTACATTTGACTAACCATGTCTCAGCAGCAGATGAATGCTGGTCCATCTGGGATTAGCATCAGTCCCCAAGGGCAGCCACCTGAGAAGATAGGGCTGGAGCTCAGAGTCTAAGGTCAACACCAGACACTGTCAGCATTTCACTCCATACTCTATCCAGTTTGCACCAAGAGTGTCAGAAGCAGAGCCAGAGCTCAGAAGAAAGGTGAGAACCCATCTAAGTTTCAGAGCTGGGCTCCAATCTCAGCAGAGACCTGAAGTAGATGTCTGGGCTGTGGCTGAGGATGGATGTCCGCTGAACACCCATAGCTCTGTTCACACTGTGGTGGCTTGGGCAGTGGAAACTCTCCAGACCCATTCCATCAGCAGAAAGGAGCAAGCTTCTGCGGTGCTGCCAAGACTGGCTCTCCATCAGACTGAAGGCAATGCCTTAATATGACCTGGTCCTTGTATGTAGGGATAATACCATCTCACTCTTTGAGCTGAAGGAAGAAATATACTTGACAAGAAAAGGGAAGAACATAGAGCCCACAGTTATGGCACATTTGACACAATCACTGAGTGCTCCAGGAAAGAGCAGGGCTGATTAACAAAAACAGGAGGCAGTAACTGGCATGGCAGATACCTGAGGCTTCAGGGCTAACCTGTCCACTCTCTAAAAGACCCCAGCACTGTTGCAGGCTGCCAGCTACAGAGACATTCTCAATAGATCCTCTAGGACCTTGCTGCTCAAAGTGGTTCTCAGAGGGTGTCAGAACCTGCATATTTAATAAGTTGCCATGGGGTTCCAAGGCACACTTCAGTTTAAGAAGTTCTGTTAGGATGCCCTTTCCATTGAAGGAATTTTTTTGTTTGTTTGTTTTTATTGCATTTTAGGTTTTGGGGTACATGTGAAGGACATGCAAGATTGTTGCATAGGTGCACACATGGCAGTGTGATTTGCTGCCTTCCTCCCTATCACCTATATCTGGCATTTTCCCCCATGCTATCTCTCCCCAACTCCCCACCCCCTGCTGTCCCTCCCCTATTTCCCCCCAACAGAGCCCAGTGTGTGATGCTCCCCTCCCTGTGTCCATGTGTTCTCATTGTTCAACACCCACCTATGAGTGAGAACATGATGCCGTATTTGAACCTGGAACTAACCCAAACGCCCATCAATGATAGACTGGACAGGGAAAATGTGGCACATAATACACCACAGAATATTATGCAGCCGAAAATTTCCCCCACCTAGCAAGACAGGCCAACACTCAAATGCAGGAAATACAGAGAACACCACAGAGATATTCCGCAAGAAGAGCAACCCCAAGGCACATAATCGTCAGATTCAACAAGGTTGAAATAAAGGAGAAAATACTAAGGGCAGCCAGAGAGAAAGGTCGGGTCACCCACAAAGGGAAGCCCATCAGACTCACAGCAGATCTCTCGGCAGAAACTCTACAAGCCAGAAGAGAGTGGGGGCCAATATTCAACATCCTTAAGGAAAAGAACCTTCAACCCAGAATTTCCTATCCAGCCAAACTGAGCTTCAGAAGTGAAGGAAAAATAAAATCCTTTGCAAACAAGCAAGCACTCAGAGATTTTGTCACCACCAGCCCTGCTTTACAAGAGTTCCTGAAAGAGGCACTACACATAGAAAGGAACAACCAGTACCAGCCATTCCAAAATCACACTAAATGCTAAAGAGCATCAACATAATGAAGAATCTACAACAACTAACGGGCAAAACAGCCAGCTAGCATCAAAATGGCAGTGTCAAACTCACACATAACAATATTAACCCTAAATGTAAATGGACTAAATGCACCAATCAAAAGACACAGACTGGCAAATTGGATAAAAAGCCAAAACCCATCAGTGTGCTGTATCCAGGAAACCCATCTCACATGCAAGGATACACAAAGGCTCAAAATAAAGGGATGGAGGAAGATTTACCAAGCAAATGGAGAGCAAAAGAAAGCAGGAGTTGCAATCCTCATCTCTGATAAAATAGACTTTAAAGCAACAAAGATCAAAAGAGACAAAGAAGGCCATTACATAATGGTAAAAGGGTCGATACAACAAGAAGAGCTAATGATCCTAAACATATATGGACCCAATGCAGGAGCACCCAGATACATAAGGCAAGTTCTTAACGACTTACAAAGAGACTTAGACTCCCACACAATAATAGTGGGAGACTTTAAGACTCCACTGTCAATATTAGACAGATCAACCAGACAGAAAATCAACAAGGATATCCAGGGCTTGAACTCAGACCTGGAGCAAGCAAACCTGATAGACATTTACAGAACTCTCCACCCCAAATCCACAGAATATACATTCTTCTCAGCACCACATCATACCTACTCTAAAATTGACCACATAATTGGAAGTAAAGCACTGCTCAGCAAATGCAAAACAACTGAAATCATAACAAACAGCCTCTCAGACCATAGCGCAATCAAGTTAGAACTCAGAATTCAGAAACCAACCCAGAACCGCACAGCTTCATGGAAACTGAACAACTGGCTCCTGAATGTTGACTGGATAAACAACGAAATGAAGGCAGAAATAAAGAAGTTCTTCGAAACCAATGAGAATGAAGACACAACATGCCAGAATCTCTGGGACACATTTAAAGCAGTCTCTAGAGGAAAGTATATAGCGATAAGTGCCCATATGAGAAGAATGGAGAGATCCAAAATTGACACCCTATCATCAAAATTGAAAGAGCTAGAGGAGCAAGATAAAAAAAACTCAAAACCCAGCAGAAGACAAGAAGTAACTAAGATCAGAGCTGAACTGAAGGAGATTGAGACACGAAAAACCCTCCAAAAAATCAATAAATCCAAGAGCTGGTTTTTTGAAAAGATCAACAAAATAGACAGACCGCTAGCCAGATTGATTAAAAAGAAAAGAGAGAACAACCAAATAGATGCAATAAAAAATGATAAAGGGGAAATCACCACAGATTCCACAGAAATTCAAACCATCATCAGAGAATATTACAAACAACTCTATGCACATAAACTAGTAAACCTGGAAGAAATGGATAAATTCCTGGACTCCTGTGTCCTCCCAAGCCTAAACCAGGAGGAAGCTGAAACTATGAATAGACCAATAACAAGGGCAGAAGTTGAGGCAGCAATTAAGAGCCTACCACACAAAAAAAGCCCAGGTCCAGACGGGTTCACAGCCGAATTCTACCAGACACACAAAGAGGAGCTGGTACCATTTCTTCTGAAACTATTCCAAATAATCCAAAAAGAAGGAATCCTACCCAAATCATTCTACGAGACCAATATCATCCTGATACCAAAACCCGGCAGAGACCCAACAAGAAAAGAAAACTTCAGGCCAATATCCATGATGAACATAGATGCAAAAATCTTCAATAAAATATTGGCAAGCCGATTGCAACAGCAAATCAAAAAACTTATTCATCATGATCAAGTAGGATTCATCCCAGGGATGCAAGGCTGGTTCAACATACGCAAGTCTATCAACATAATTCACCACATAAACAGAACCAAAAACAAAAACCACACGATTATCTCAATTGATGCAGAGAAGGCATTTGACAAAATTCAACAGCCCTTTATGCTAAAAACCCTCAATAAACTCGGTATCAATGGAACGTATCTCGAAGTAATAAAAGCTATTTATGACAAACCAACAGCCAATATCATACTGAATGCGCAAAAACTGGAAGCATTCCCTTTGAAATCCGGCACTAGACAAGGATGCCCTCTGTCACCACTCCTATTCAATATAGTACTGGAAGTTCTAGCCACAGCAATCAGGCAAGAAAAAGAAATAAAGTGTATTCAAATAGGAAAGATGGAAGCCAAATTGTCTCTATTTGCAGACGACATGATAATATACCTAGAAGAGCCCATCGCCTCAGCCCAAAAACTCCTGAAACTGATAAGCAACTTCAGCAAAGTCTCAGGATATAAAATCAATGTGCAAAAATCACAAGCCTTCCTCTACACCAATAACAGACTTAAAGAGAGCCAAATCAAGAATGAACTGCCATTCACAATTGCTACAAAAAGAATAAAATACCTTGGAATACAAATCACAAGGAACGTAAGGGACCTCTTCAAGGAAAACTACAAACCACTGCTCAACGAAATCAGAGAGGACACAAACAGATGGAGAAACATTCCATGTTCCTGGTTAGGAAGAATTAATATCGTGAAAATGGCTATACTGCCCAAAGTAATTTACAGAATCAACACTATCCCCATCAAGCTACCATTGACTTTCTTCACAGAACTGGAAAAATCCACCTTGAACTTCATATGGAACCAAAAGAGAGCCCGCATAGCCAAGTCAATTCTAAGCAAAAAGAACACAGCAGGGGGCGTCACACTACCGGATTTCAAACTATACTACAAGGCTACAGTAATCAAAACAGCATGGTACTGGTACCAAAACAGAGATATAGATCAATGGAACAGAACAGAGGCATCAGAGGCAACACAACATAGCTACAACCATACAATCTTTGATAAACCTGACAAAAACAAGCAATGGGGAAAGGACTCCCTATTCAACAAATGGTGTTGGGAAAACTGGCTAGCCATGTGTAGAAAGCAGAGACTGGACCCCTTCCTGACACCTTACACCAAAATTAACTCCAGATGGATTAAAGACTTAAACATAAGACCCGGCACCATAAAAACCCTAGAAGGAAATCTAGGCAAAACCATCCAGGACATAGGAGTAGGCAAGGACTTCATGAACAAAACACCAAAAGCATTGGCAACAAAAGCCAAAATAGACAAATGGGACCTAATGAAACTCCACAGCTTCTGCACAGCAAAAGAAACAGTCTCTAGTGTGAATCGGCAACCAACAGAATGGGAAAAAATTTTTGCAGTTTACCCATCTGACAAAGGGCTGATATCCATAATATACAAAGAACTCAAACAGATTTACAGGAAAAAAACAAACAAACCCATTCAAAAGTGGTCAAAGGATATGAACAGACACTTTACGAAAGAAGACATATATGAGGCCAACAATCATATGAAAAAATGCTCATCATCACTGGTCATCAGAGAGATGCTAATCAAAACCACATTGAGATACCATCTCACGCCAGTTAGAATGGTGATCATTAAAAAATCTGGAGACAACAGATGCTGGAGAGGATGTGGAGAAAAAGGAACACTTTTACACCGTTGGTGGGAGTGTAAATTGGTCCAACCATTGTGGAAGACGGTGTGGCGATTCCTCAAGGCCTTAGAAATAGAAATTCCATTTGACCCAGCAATCCCATTACTGGGTATATATCCAAAGGACTATAAATCATTCTACTACAAGGACACGTGCACATGAATGTTCATTGCAGCACTGTTTACAATAGCAAAGACCTGGAATCAACCCAAATGCCCATCAATGATAGACTGGACTGGGAAAATGTGGCACATATACACCATGGAATATTATGTAGCAATCAGAAATGATGAGTTCGTGTCGTTTATAGGGACATGGATGAATCTGGAGAACATCATTCTCAGCAAACTGACACAAGAACAGAAAATGAAACACCGCATATTCTCACTCATAGGCGGGTGATGAAAAATGAGAACACATGGACACAGAGAGGGGAGTACTAAACACTGGGGTTTATAGGGGGAAAAGGGGAGGGCCAGCGGGAGGGGGAGGTGGGGAGGGATTGCTAGGGGAGAAATACCAAATGTGGGTGAAGGGGAGAAAGCAAACAAAACACACTGCCCTGTGTGTACCTATGCAACTGTATTGCATGCTCTGCACATGTACCCCAAAACCTAAAATGCAATTAAAAAAAAAAGAATGTCATTTATGTCAAAGAAATTATCTTCGCCAGTGATTTTGACATGGACTTCTTAGAGTATAAGTTATTGCTGTTAAGTCTTCTCTTTTCTGTTCATGTGAAATTCATGACATATCTTCAGACTAATTTAAAAAATTTTTCTGGCCAGTCCAGTATCCTGTACTGTTTAAGAATGTTGGGGCTGAAGTCAGATTGCCTCAGTTCAAGTCCAGGCTTTCCTGTTTAACCAGCTCTGAGATCTTGGACAAGTTAACTAACTTCTGTTTGCAGGTTTCTTATCTGTAAAATAGGGTTAATAATAGGATTGTTGTGGGATTATACCTGTAAACACTTGAAAATGAGGTAATACCTACAAGTGGTAAAATTTATATGTTCTTATATGGTACCTGGCTTATAGAAAGCAATAAATATTAGCTATTAAAAAAAAGAAGAAGAATATTATGCAGCCATCAAAAACGATGAGTTCATGTCCTTTGTAGGGACATGATGAACCTGGAAACCATGAACAAACTGACACAAGAACACCGAAGGAATTTAACCAGTTCACCAGCCCTGGTTTGAAAATAGACTGAAGTTGAGAGATGCTGAAGGCAGCATACCCCTCATTTCAGAAGCAAGGACAGACTCTATTAGTGAGTCTTTTGGTTCATGAGAACGTTGTGAAGTAGCCAGTATTAAGACTGTCCCAGCTAAGCAGAGATGAGGAGTTGGAAGGAGTATAAACCAGTGAAGAAATCTGGAATGAGGCAGAAATTTGGAGCATGAACACTCCAAATTGTAAGACCTTGACTCTTACAATCTATTTTGTCATTATTTCCTTTATTGTTTGCTCATCTTCATTGTTAGTTTCACTGCATCATCAACTGTGCTAAATACCAAGGAAAGGTGACTTTCTCTAGGTCAGAATTATAGTCGGTAGCTACTGGAGTTCCCTGGGAACCAAGATCATGTGGCCAGAGCAGATACAGAATCAAGAAACAAGAGGAGAAAAGTGAAGGTCTGGGGAAGCACTCAAGACCCTCTCTCTCTAACCTGTAGATTTTCTTTCTTAAAAACTGTCTGTGTGCTTTTGTGTGGGCAGGAATTTCATGAAGGTGGGTGTTCACTCAGTGGTTTCTGAAAGATTTGGTGTCTGCAGATTCGTCTGGTAACCCTCTGAAAGGGATGAGCCTTCTCCCCTTCTTGCCTCCCCCAAATATAAAGACCCAAACAGCCTCAAAACTTGGCATGAAATGTCAAGAGTTTATGGAGCCCCTATGATTTCATGGTCCTCAGGTTAAGAAGTTACACTTGGTACCTTTCACTTTCGTTTCTTCTTTGGAACTATAGCTTTAAACCTTGACCACATCATTGTTTCTAAATAAACAAAGGTTACCAGCTTGCTTTCCATTGGTTGAGAGTAATGAAAACTAACTCACCTTTCAGACAATAAGTGTTGGGAGCCTTGGTCCTCATTCTGGATGTGTGCTAGAATGATCTGGAAAGTCCAGGCATCTGTATATTTAAAGCTCCTCTGGTTATTCTAAAGTCTAGCCCTGGTAAAGAACCACTGTTTCCAGGTGCTTTTGCCCTGAGCTGGATCTGGGCTAAGCAATCAGCATCTTCCCCTGTTCATGCCTCTCAGAGCCTTCTCTGCATAAGAAGCTGGTGTGGGCCCAAGCCTAGGAAATGTGAGATGCTGAAGACACAGCCCTTCATTTTTCATTCAGGCACAATCCTGCTTATGTCCTAATCATGAAACCCATAAAATACTAGTAAAAGCCAAGTTTAACCAACACCTGTCAATAAGTTATGACTATTTGCCTCTGCCCCTCCCTACCACATACAAAGGTTATTCACAAGCAGGGTGGGGAAAGCCTCTGACCTCTCCCACAATGCCTTTTCCTGATGTGCTTGTGAAACTGCAGGTGAGTCACTTGGTGTTTAGTAATCAGATGCCCACCCATAAGTCCACTTCTGATCTTTACGCACACATCACTTCCACAGGCATTTCAAGAGGAAATGGGTTTTTACAGTCAACCTTGAAGTATAAGTTACTTCTTTGAAAATCACCGAGCAATACATTTAAAGCTCATGGATATTGGATATTGGCAACAAAGGTGATAAGCCATTTAATTGGCAGTCTTAAAGCTCAACTTGAAAACAGTTCATGACTTCTCATGGCTTCTTTACCAAAAACTCTCCTAGCTTTTTTTCAAGGACAGAATGAATGCTTGCCACATCTTGGTGAGTGGTTAATATCTGCCTTCTCTTCTAGAATATTCAAATCAGCCGCTGCTTGGGTATAGAACCTATCAGGATATGATGCTTTGGAAAAAAAAAAACACAGTGTTTCAGCAATGAGGTTTTTCTTCAATAAAATTTTAGTCCTTACACTACAACACACTGTGTCCAATGTTAAAGAACTTCTGGTTCAGATTCAAAGTTATGATAGTCAATTAATCTTCTTTATTAACAATAATTTAAATGACTCTCCTAAGCCAGCCTAAATTCAGCGACTAAATGAGAAGGATTATTTCTATCTCGCTAGTAAGAGCAAAGGAATATTGGACCGAATACCACTGATATATCTTCATTTTTCCCCTAAGTAATCCATAATTCTGTGGCTTGAGACGAGAAATCGAGGCTTGTTTTTTTAACTTTGAGTTCAGGGGTACATGCACTTTTTGAATGTGGATCTTATACCTCAGCACTTGGTGGACTATATCTGTTAGAATAGGGCTTGGACATAAAGTTTCCTAAGGTTCTAGTAGATCACAGGCTAATGGGGAAAAAAAGGCATTAAAATAATATGGTATTAAAATGACAAATCCATTTGTAACTTCTAAATTTTAGCTTCCCTGTGTCCTCTGAACTGTTTGCCTTTACAAGTGAGCAGTATCAGACTCAACAGATGCATGTTGTTATATAGGTAAATTTGTGTCATGGGGGTTTGTTGTACAGTCTGTTTTGTCACCTAGATATTAAGCCTACTCACTAATTATTTTTCCTGATCCTCTCCCTCCTCTCATTCTCCACCCTTTCATAGGCCCTAGTGTATGTTGTTCTCCTCCATGTGTTCATGTGTTCTTATCATTTCACTCCCACTTATAAGGAACAATATGTAGTATTTGGTTTTTGGTTCCTGTCTTAGTTTGCTAAGAATAATGAATGGCCTCCGGCTCCATCCAATGTCCTGCAAAGGACATGATCTTGTTCTTTTTATGGCTACATAGCATTACATGATATATATTCACCACATTTCTTTATCCAGAGTACCACTGATGGGCATGTAGATTGATTCCATGTGTCTGCTATTGTGAGTAGTGCTGCAATGAACGTATATGTGCATATCTTTATAATAGAATGATTTAAATTCCTTTGGGTATATACCCAGTAATGGGATTGCTGGGTTAAATGGTATTTCCATTTTTAGGTCTTTGAATAGCCACACTGTCTTCCACAATAGGTGGACTAATTTACACACCCACCAACAGTGTGCAAGCATTCCTTTTTCTATGCAACCTTACCAGCATCTGTTACATTTTGACTTCTTAGTACTAGCCATTCTAACTGCTGTGAGATGGTATCTCCTTGTGGTTTTCATTGCACTTCTCCAGTGATGAGTAATGTTGAGCTTTTTATACATGCTTGTTGGCCACATGCATGTGTTCTTTTGAAAAATGCCTGTTCATGTCCTTTGTTCATTTATAAATGGGGTTATTTACTTCAGACTTGTAAATTTGTTTATGTTCCCTATAGGTGCTGGATATTAGATCTTTGTCAGAGGCATAGTTTGCAAAAATTTCCTCCTATTCTGTACATGTCTGTCGACTCTATTGATAGTTTTTTGCCATGCAGAAGCTCTTCAGTTTAATTAGATCCCATTTGTCAATATGCTTTTGTTCCAATTGCTTTTGAAACCAAGGTTTTCAGTCAGTCTCATATGTCTTTGAAAAGCAGTGTCCTGGCATGTTCAGTTTCATGAGAGAAATGAGACACCTGGTTTTGAGTGAATGCCTGTTTGATTACCTGGTATCCTTATTACCTATCTTTATGGAAGACAGCCTAGTGAGAACATCCTTAAAATTCACACAAACCCAGTAACTCAAAATCCTGAAATTCTTCACAGGATGCAAATGATATCTGAAGATCCCTTTAAATGTTGTGATTACAAAATGTGCTTTTAATGAAAGCTAATAAAACACATTTCTTCTCTCCATCTCAATAAGAACATTTTTTCTTATGCACAGAAAGAAGGAAGGCAGCGAGAAATGACAACAGAAATATACATGAACTATACATCCAAGGACATATACGTTTTTACTTAATACTTAATTTATGACCAGCCCAACTTTGAGAAAAACTGAGGCTTAAAGAATTCAAGTGGCTTGTCCCAAGTCACACCATCAGAAGTGGTAGAGCCACTGGGCCAGACATGGTGGCTCACACCTATAATCCTAGCACTTTGGGAGGCTGAGGTGGGTGGATCACGAGGTCGAGATCGAGATCATACTGGTCAACATGGTGAAACCCTAGCTCTACCAAAAATACAAAAAAATTAGCTGTGCATGGTGGCACGTGCCTATAGTCCCAACTACTCAGGAGGCTGAAGCAGGAGAATTGTTTGAACCCAGGAGGCAGAGGTTGCGGTGAGCCGAGATCGCGCCATTGCACTCCAGCCTGGGTAACAAGAGTGAAACTCCATCTCAAAAAAAAAAAAAAAGAAGTGATAAAGCCACAACTCCAAATCAGACATATCAGACTCAAAGTCCACCTCAGCCACCATCACCTTATCATCAACAACAAAGGCCTCAATTTATTGACACACTTTCTGTTGACCAGGCATCTTCCATGTAATATTGCACTTACCATGACAGGCCCACAGTAAAGAAATTATTAACATCTGAAGCCTAGAGAGTTAGTCCCTTCCTCAATTTTATCCATCAACTGCTAGCAGGCTTGTATCTAGGAACAAAAGCCCCTGCTCTTTTTACTGTCCCTGGGACTTTCATATGCAGCAGAGACCTACCTGCCTTCCACATACCCCTAAACCTCATACAACACACCAGGCTCAACAACATGTAGTCCTGTAGCTGATGCTAAAGGCTAACAGTGCCTTCGGACTGGCAGGGGACAGAGGAAGTTGGAAGGTTCTCTCAAGTTCTGTCAAGCCAGAAACTGTTCACTTATAAAGCCAAACAGTTCAGAGGACACAGGAAAGTTAAAATTTGGGAGTGGATTTATCATTTTAATATCATATCATTTTATTTTATTTTTATTTTTTGAGAAGGAGTTTCACTCTTGTTGCCCAGACTGGAGTGTAATGGCACAATCTCCGCTTACTGCAATCTCCACCTCCCTGGTTCAAGTGATTCTCCCGCCTCAGCCTCCCAAGTAGCTGGGATTACAGGCATGAGCCACCATGCCCAGCTAATTTTGTATTTTTAGTAGAGATGGGGTTTCTCCATGTTGGTCAGGCTAGTCTTGAACTTGTGACCTCAGGTGATCCGCCCACCTTGGCTTCCCAAAGTGCTGGGATTACAGGCGTGAGCAATGGCGCCTGGACTTATCATATCATTTTAATGCCTTGTTTCTCCATTAGCCTGTGATCTACTAGCACCTTAGGAAACTTTACGTCCAAGCCCTGCCTTCTAATAGATGTAGTCCGCAAAGTGTTGAGGTATATGATCCATATCCAAAAAGCAACAGTTTTCCTCTATGCTAGCAATCACCAATTCAAAAATGTAAAGGCAAAAAAAAAAAAAGATCCTGTTCATCTAAAACAATGGGGATTTCATATTTTAAATCAATAATAGTGTCAGTTATCACAGGGCAATTTCAATTGCAACCGACTTTCTTGAGGGAAAACAGATTTTAAAGAGCAATCATGTAGAACAAATAATGTTTGGTCACAGATGAGCTTTTCCCATTGATTCTGCATTCAATATAAATCTTATCATATTTATTGCAGGCCCGTAATTATTACTCATCTTACGTGTCTTGATTTCGTGTTTGCTTGCTCAGTGCAATCTACTGTGATTTCACTCATGGAAACTCTTTCCTCATTCTGTCCATTCTGTTGTAATTGCAATATAACTATATTATGTATGTGTAAATCATGATATAAGAAGGCAGGACGTTTTCTGCTATTCAGAATAAGACACCTTGAGCAAAAGGATCCTGAGCCCTTATAGTAACCTGTCTCTCCTTCAAAATAAGAGCTCAAACAAAAACGATCTCGTTTTTTCTTTTTTGTTTTTTGTTTGTTTAACGTCCTGTTCCTGTTCTTAGTTGTCTTCTTCCCCATACCCCTTTTTCCTTCAAACGTTCCTTCAAGTAAAAAAGCTCTGTGATTTCTTCCTCAGCTGCCAGAATCATTTTGGGGAGAAAGTGGAGAGTACATTTAGGCATGAGGAAATATGGGTGCTGTAGTACAGGGATTACCATTTCCAGTAAATTAGAGTAACCCAGAGGGCAGTACCCCAGTGTCAACAGTGCATCTGACCATGATGGTACATAACCCACACAGGAACTCAAACATTTATCCTGTCTACTTATTAAAATAAGTTCATCTTCTTCCCTTCCTCCCTTTCCTTCTACCCTTCTTCCCTTCCTTCTGTTTTCTTTCCCCTTTAACCTTGAAGGCAGTATAGTGAGAACAGGACAGGTAGTCTTGGTTTGATACTGGCCGTGGAACATGAAGCAAGACGCGTAACCCACCATTTTGAACCTTGGAAGCCTTGTCTTTCAATTCAGACCTCTATCCCAAGATGCACTTTCAAAGGTTTTTATGAGTTTGAATGGGATTGTTTACACTGAACATATGAACTGGAGTTCAGTGGGTGTTCAAGAAAGATGAGGACTTGTCCTTCTTTCTAAAGTTATTTTCTTTGCAAACTATTTCTAATTGTGAAATTGTGAAAGAGGAATTTGGGCCATAAATGAATTTTCTGACATCAAAAAGCATATAGGTATAGTGTCCCAATTAAAACTGAAGTATGTGCGAACACAAATTTACAAGATAAAAATATCTAAGCAATAACAAGATGAATGCATGCACTATGCAAAAAGATAATGGATGAGCATTGGTATAATATTTATGCAGTGATTCAATGACCTTTGTAAAATCTGAAGGGTCCGAAAAGATAAATTAAGACTTCTGGTAGTGGAAACATAGAGTTTAAATGTTATAGCCTATCTCTGCTGGTGATCACAACCAGAATCCTGAAAATAGTAATCATAAAAAGCAATTATCTCAGCACCAACGACATTAGCAGGTGGTTTAGAGAGGGAGGTCAAAATCTGAAGGGCAAACTGTAACAAGAGTAAATGTTGTGTAGGGTTTTCTCTTTTATTATCTCTCGGCTTTGAACCACTGGTGGTCCCAGTGGGGAGCTACCAGGGGGCACAAACAGCAAAAAAAAATAGAGACAAATCTTATTTTTCAGCCAGAGAAACAGGAAAAGAAGAGTTTGGGGAAGTAGGTCCAACTGTTGTTTAATAAATTTTACTTTGGAGAAATGTTATATTTTCAGAAAAGTTGCAAAGATAGTACAGAGAGATCTTGCACACTATTCACTCAGTTTCCCCCATTATTTACATCTTATATTACCATAGTTCATGTGTTGAAACTAAGAGACCTATATGAGTACATTACTGATATGGATTGGCTGTGTCCCCAACCAAATCTCATCTTGAATTGTAGTTCCCATAATTTTCCCATGTTGTGGAAGGGACATACTTGGAGATAATTGAATCACAGGGTCAGTTTCCCCCATACTGCTCTTGTAGCAGTAAGTCTCATGAGATCTGAGGCTCTTATAAGGGGATTCCCATTTTGCTCAGCTCTCATTCTCTTGCCTGCTGCCATGTAAGATGTGCCTTTCCCCTTCCACCATGCTTTTGAGGCCTCCCCAGCCATGTGGAACTGTGAGTCCATTAAGCCCCTTTTTCTTTATAAATTACCCAGTCTCTGGTATATCTTCATCAGTGATGTGAAAACAGACTAACACCAATTACTGTTAACTAAACTAGATTTTATTTGGATTTGGTAGTTTTTCTACTTTAGTTCTTGCCCTGCTCCATGATCCAATCCAGGATACCATATTGCATTTAGTCAGCACTTCGCCTTAGTCTTTTCTGCTCTGGGGTAATTTCTCAGTCTTTTCTTATTTTTCACGGCCTTGGAAATTTTGAGGAGTATGCATTGAATATTTTGTAGAATGTCCTCTAAATTGGGATTTCCTGATGTTTTTCTCATGCTTAGACTGGACTTACGGGTTTGAGGATAAAATATCAAAGTGGTGTCCTTTACTTAACATCATACGAGAGGTACACACTATCAACATAACTTATCATGGGTGATGCTAATTTCATCACCTGGTCAAAAGAGTGTTTGCTGGGTTGAAAGCAAGTCACGAAGTTTAGCACACACTCAAGTGAGTGGGATGAGACTCTACACTTGGGATTTTTCTATGACAAAGATTTGTCTCTTTTCCCCCATTATGCCTTCAGAGTGGCATAAACATAAAATGTAAAATTGGTGGATTTTCTGAGGTTCATACAAATGTAAATTTATTTCAATGTATGGGGATGTAATACACATGACAACTATAGAATAACAGGGGAAGGGCAGTAATTCCTAGAGCAACTGCTAAAACTATATATAAAGTAAAAAAATAAATTTAAATGGATTACTAAAAGATATTCAAATCATAAAAATGAAGGCAGGAAAAAAAGAATAAAGCAACAAAGACACTCTGATGAAGGCGCAGCCAAAGCAAATAAGAAAATGACACATATAAAACCAACTGTCTTAGTCTGTTCAGGCTGTTATAAGCAAATGCCATAAAATGAGGTGGCTTATAAGTAACAAACATTTATTTCTCATAATTTAGAAACTACAGAGTCCAAGATCAAGTCACCAGAAGATCTGGTGTCCCATGAGGATCTCTGTCTTCATCTGGCGGTGGCTGCTGTTTTGTTTTGTTTAGAGACAGGGTCTCACTCTGTGACCAAGGCTGGAGGGCAGGGTCACAATCTTGGCTCACCACAGCCTGGACCTCCTGGGCTCAAGCAATAATCCTGCCTCAACTTCCTAAGCAGCTAGAACTACAGGCACTTGCCACCATACCCAGCTAATTTTTGTATCTTTTGTAGAGACAGGGTTTTGTCATATTGCCCATGCTGGTCTTGAACTCCTGAGCTCAAGTGATCTGCCCAACTTGGCCTCCCAATGTGGTGAGATTACAGGTGTTGGCCACCACACGCAGCCTCGTTAGTCTATTTAGTGTTGCTGTAACAGAATACCTGAGGCTAGGGTAATATTAAAAAAAAAAGTGGTTGATTTAACTCATGATTCTGGTGGTCAAAAAGTTTAAGATTGGACAGCTGCATCTGGTAAGAAACTCAGGCAGCTTCCTCTAATGGTAGAAAGCAGAAGAGGAGCAGGCATCCACAAAGAGATCACATGGAGAGAGAAGAAGCAAGAGAGAGAAATGGACAACACTCTTTTTACCAATCTGCTCCGTGAGAACAAATCCAGTCCCATGAGAGCAAGAACTCACTCACTCGTGCCAGAGGGTGTTACACTATTCATGAGGGATCCACCCCAAGGACCCAAACACCTTCCACTAGGTCCCACCTCCCAACACCACCACATCGGGCATCAAATCTCAGTATGAGTTTTGGTGGAAACAAACCATATCTAACTCACAGCAACCTGCATCTTCATAGATGGTGCCTTCTATGGCCTCAAGTGGGGGAAAGGGTGAGAATTCTCTCTTGGGCTTCTTTTCTAAGGGCACTAATCCCACTTATGAGGGCTCTGAATTCATGACCTAATTACCTCCCAAAGGCCCTACCTCCCAATACCATCATCTTGAGTGTTAGGATTTCAACTTATGAATTTTGGGCACTCAAGTTACAGCACCAACATTATTGAAGATCACGTTACATGTAAGTGATAACATGCCAATTAAAAGAGATTGTCAGATTGGATTTTTTTAAACTGTCATATGCTGCTCTATTAATATTAGCTGAACTTGAATATTCATTGTAATGTATACACAGCAAAAATGGAATTTTATCTGTGAATGAGGTGAGTTGCCATATAAATTACCTTCTCTCTAGTCATAGAATATTTTTTATTTACACATTCTCTTAATGCATGGCTAGGGCAGCTCTGCTCTACAGCAAATTTGGCCAGACCTACTCAAGCCACTCAAATGGTTCTATAATGTTGACTGCTCAACAGCCATCTGCCCCTCTGCCTTGTTAACAGAGCCCTGATTGTGTTCAGCACCCAGAGAAGAATCACTGGTCTAAGTGAATTGTAAAAATCCTACTTATTTTTGCCAGTCAATAATCTACAGGTGGACATATTACTCAGTTTTGGCCAGTGACATGTAAGAAGTCTCTTGGGGGCATCTAGAATATAAATATATCTTCCTTCTGAGAGAAGAGAGAATTTTTGTTTGTTTGTTTGCAGATCCTCCCTTGCCTTATGTCCCGAACTCTGTTGTTTCAGAGCAGCAGTAATCCCTTCTAGCCTGAAGGGAGTGGAGTATGTCAAGGAGAAAGGTGAGGAGTCTGATGAACCAGCCTAAGAGTCCATACTTTACTACTAATCTTTTCCTCTCGTTAACAAGAAATATTCTTAAAGGCAGAATGTGTGTTGGTCACACATTCTGTTGTTACCTGTAGCCAAAACTATTCTTAAATGAGACCAGAGAGTCTGGTCTTGCCATTACTCTATGCAACATCTGCCATTCTGCCCTTTCATCACTGTTAAGACCATTGTCCTTTCCCCCTCTACCAGCCACTTAATTTGGAGGGAACCACTGCCTCCAGACAGTAAAAGTTTAGTAGGATATGAGGCAGAATACTACTCATTTATTGCAGAGCCAATAATACTACATGGTTGGAATACATCATTCTGTCAGTCAACATTTACCGTGCAGTTACTGGATGCTAAGATCTGTGTTAGGATCTGGAGGTCAAAAAATGAATGAGAACAAGTTCTATGTTTCAAGCGAGTGGGATGGGTAATACACAAATAAACACGTAAGGTCAGGGTGTGTTATTGAAAAAAAAAAGTAGGCAGAGCAAGAGCATATTGGGGAATATACTAGACAAAATGGTCAGAAAATAGCAACTATTTCAGAACTTTATGCAAAGCCTAATTTGTGACTTTTCCCCTTTCTCTGAGAGGTAATAAGAAAATTTTGAACTTATAAAACTTTATAAAAGTTCCGGCCAGGCACGGTGGCTCAAGCCTGTAATCCCAGCACTTTGGGAGGCCGAGGCGGGTGGATCACGAGGTCAACAGATCGAGACCATCCTGGTCAGCATGGTGAAACCCCGTCTCTACTAAAGATACAAAAAATTAGTTGGGCATGGTGGCGCATGCCTGTAATCCCAGCTACTCAGGAGGCTGAGGCAGGAGAATTGCCTGAACCCAGGAGGCGGAGGTTGCGGGGAGCCGAGATCGCGCCATGCACTCCAGCCTGGGTAACAAGAGCGAAACTCCATCTCAAAAAAAAAAAAAAAAAAAAAAAGTTCCACATTAATAATCTAAACTCAATGAGGGTAGTAGAGCAACCTTTACTCTGAGGTTTTTTTTTTCTTAAGGAAAATTGTTAAACTTCATTGTGACATTAATCAATACATGATAACAGCTCACAAAAATGGAATGGATAAGGAGACAACTTAAAAGTTAAGAAAGTGATGGCAGGCAAATGACAGCTACGCTAGATGGTAAAAAACAGAACCTAAAAAGAATGGAAGGTTAAAAATGAAAATGAAAAAGGACAAGCCAGAGGAACCGTGGGCGTAGAGAACAAGTCATCAAGGCAGTTGGGAATTTTTGTGGATACAATACTGAGGTCACGAAATACTTTCAGGTGGGGCAGAAACTTGAGTGATAGATGTTGTTGAAAAACAATATGATTCATGACCTTATTTAGAGCAGGAAGAATCACAGTTCCAGCTATTCCAAACAGCGATACTGCGGAGCGTAAGAGAATCCTCAGGGGATGTATCAGGTTTAGAAACACAGCCCTCATTTTTCTTATCTGTGGCTCTTACATAGGCTGGGAATTCTGAAACCTGGGAGAGGTGGGGATCGAAAACCTGGAGGTTAGAAGATTCCAAGTCATCCATTAAAGTCTTGATGAGGCAGTCCCACAAGGTCTCAAAAGGAAACATTGCGGGGTTCCATTTCCCAGAGCATCTACTTCCACTCGAGTATCGCAGATGTAATCATAAACACAAGCTGGTTACAGCCACAACTACTTCCTCTAGGGAGAACCCAGTGACTCCTGCAAAGTCCTTACGCTGCGAGAAACCCCGCCCCCGTTCGTAACTATGGGAACCGCTGACACACTGAGAGTCTGAGATACCCTGTTTCGCCCCCTCCCTGACAGATATTGTTTCCCACTGTCTGTCCACATGGGCGCACCGCCTCACTATTGGCCCGAGCCCCAGGACTGCGCCTGACCTCAGCCAGTAAACGGCCTGTACACGTGCACTCCGGAGCCTCCCGATTGGCCAACACTCCCTGATCACGCACGGCCATCCTGCGCCAACCCACGCGTGGGAGCGCCAATGAAATGACTCAGTGGCCATCTACAACGAATCAGCAAGAAGCAGGGCTCGCAGGGGACCTATGGCCGCCCGCCGGAGGTGGGCTATCCCGGCCCCTTTCCAGCCCCAACTGGGTTTGTTAAAGCGATAGGCCCCTTGGCGAGGCTGCGCTCCACCGGGTACCGCACGGCTGCAGTGGCGGCCTCAGCTTGCTGCTGGCGCCTGTGACAGCGGCGCCGCTGTGCTCGCAACCCCGGCTCCAAGCCTCTGTCGACCTCCGGGGCGGGGACGCGTCGCCGGGCGGGATGGGCGGCGAGGCGGGGTGTGCGGCGGCTGTGGGCGGCGAGGGCCGCGTGAAGAGCCTGGGTCTGGTGTTCGAGGACGAACGCAAGGGCTGCTACTCGAGCGGCGAGACGGTGGCCGGGCACGTGCTGCTAGAGGCGACCGAGCCGGTGGCCCTGCGCGCGCTGCGACTGGAGGCCCACGGCCGCGCCACCGCCGCCTGGGGCCCTAGTACCTGTCCCCGCGCCTCGGCCAGTGCCGCGGCCCTGGCTGTCTCTTCCGAGGTGGAGTACCTGAATGTGCGCCTCAGCCTGCGGGAGCCCCCGGCCGGTAAGCGCAGGCAAGCGTTTGGGGTTCCCTCGCAGGCTGCGGGGCCGGGAGGGGCCAGGAGGCCGCGCGCCGGCGGGATGCCCACCTGGCAGGTGAGATCAGAGCGGGCTTCCGGAGGTGGGGTCCAGCCCAGCCTCGCGGGCACTGGGAGACAGCGCGCCCTGGGTGCGCAGCTCTGCCTGGCGCCCTGCCCCTGGCCCTACCGGCCTGACTGGGACCAGTGGCCCCGGATTTTCTAGGACCGCGAGGGGAGGGGGCCATTGGGTACCGTGAGAACCTGTGATTGGACAGTGGGGGATCCGTGGAGCTTGGTCCTGTTCTTGATGGCCCGAGGAAGGGAGGGTGGAACCGGCGGCTGTGGGGTTCCCTTCTGCGGTGCCTGTGTCTTACGGCCTCCACTCCTTCCTATCCTGGACACGATAAATGGTTCATGATGAATTAGCAGAAATTTGGTTTTGGGAAGAGGGAAGTAATTCCTGAGGGGTAGAAATCCAAACGAAGTGTTTCTAGACCTGACCATCATGCTTGGTTTCCGTCTTCTGCGGAGCAGGGCAACTTAAGAGTTGTGCCTCTACCTGATACTGCTACTGTTTCCTCCGCATCCTCTTCTTCCCCATCCTCCTCCTCCCCTCCTCCTCCCTTCCTCTTCCTCTCTCCTACACTTCTCTCCACTCAAAAGGCCTTTAGAAACAAGGGCATCTGGACATGTCTGGATTTCCCTTCCTGCTCACTTTGGTGAAGTCCAGTTCAAGATGTCCACTTTTCCAGAAATACCCATGTGGGCACACACTACATGAGTTTTTCCTTAATATTAGATGCCAAAATTGGATCTATTTAATCAAGAGAATACTAAGAACCATGAGGCTTACCCTTATTTCATGGATGGAAACTATTTTAAACTTTTACCTTTTTTGCCACGAGCTTTTATCTATCAAATAAAATAATGTTACGGACCTCCTGTCCTTGAAGAGTAAACGCATTATACCTAAGCCCGTGCTACGTCTTAGACAAAATATAACAGAATGTGTGGTATTGCCTTATCCTGCGATGGACACAGTGAAGTCCTCAAGGTATGTGATTATCTGGGTGATCCCAAAATTGTAGTAAGGAAAACCGTATTTGGACTCCATACTGCCTTTTTGGATCGATGGGAACTGTGTGTTACTGATAGTTCTTACTCCTTCACGCACAATCCTCGGTATGGCTTTCAGGATCAGCCCAGGCATGCCTCCCCAAGTGGAAGCGGACAACACGATTTTCAAGATGGCTGAATGGAGTGAAGTCCCTTGGGAGAGAGAGACATACATTGATTTTTGTCCAGGACTTTGGACTCCATCTCTGGGCCTATAGCTATCAAGTAAATAGATGTAAAATTAAAAGCTGTTGAGCCTGGAATTAGCAGTAAGAAAACTGCTTTGGTAAGATCTGAACTAACAAGTAGTTTTTTTAATTCACACGTCATGTTTCTTCCTTCTGATGGAACAGAATGTAAAAACCTAGACAATCTGAAAATCTTCAGCTTGTTTTAGAATGTATCGTAGCACATATTGACAACAATTATATTTTGCTTAAAATCATAGTCTCTTTTAGTTGAGGGAAAAAATAAATCACCCCTAATATCTATAGCTTGGAAGAAGTTAGCAACTTGACACAGTATAGATTCTGGCTGTGTTTCTATCACCTGAGATTTTTAGAAATCCATATCATGTAGCACTGAGATCTATTTTCACAAATGCTCCCCAGATAACTCTTTGACATCGTTAATCTAATCCAACTACTTGCTATCACTGTGATTGATTTTCTTCATATTTTTATTGAGAAATTGTAGTAGAAAGACAAGACAGAGTCAGAGAGTTGGTTTCAGTTCTTGGTCACCCACCAGCAGTGTGACCTTAGGTAAGTCCCTCACCCCTCCTGAGCCCCAGTCTCTGCCTCTGTAATGGTCTTCTGCATCTCAGGGCTCAGCAAAACCTGTGATTATGGGCTTTGGCTGTAAGACCATTAGCGATGGAAACAATTTTCTGTGACTTCATAGTGCTCAGTATACAAGACAGAAATAATGAGCAGTTGGGGAAGAAGCAGAAATGGGCACATGGTTCAGCTTGTGAACCTTTGACATTAAAAGCAATAAAAACAAAGGTTGAATTCCAAATATTGTAACCCATCTGTATCAGTTTTTCCATCTCTTTTTCCTGTTTATGTTTTGAGATGGTTAAAAGTCTCATTTTAAATGACACAGTTCCTATGTCAATTTGTTTCTTTTTGTTTGTTTCTCTTTGAGACAGTCTTGGCACTGTCGCCCACCCAGGCTGGAGTGCAATGTCGTGATCTTGGCTCATTGCAACCTCCGCCTGCCAGGTTCATGTGATTCTCCTGCCTCAGCCTTCCAAGTAGCTGAAATTACAGGTGCACACCACCACACCTGGCTAATTTTTTGTATTTTTAGTAGAGACATTGTTTCACTATGTTGGCCAGACTGGTCTTGAGCTCCTGACCTCCTGATCCGCCCACCTCAGCCTCCCAAAGTGCTGGAATAACAGTCAATTTGTTTTTTAATGAAAGGGGAACTTCATCTCTCTTTCCTTTGGGCAACTCTGTTCCCCAAACATGCCTGCGATACTCTTCCTCATGCTATTCCCTTCTCTACATTTCCTTTCCTACCTGTCTCCATTCCAGCTCTCAGGTCCTGAAGATGTCAGGGCCACCCATGTTCCTGTGTGGATGCCCTAGGTTCTAGCACTCTGTGGTCATTACTTGTGTACAAGCAGTGATCTTTCCTCCTCCAATCTATTTGAGGATTATCCACAGTGCCAGAAATCTAAGCACTATAAATTTTGAACTCAAATGAAATCTGCATTTTTAAACGTTTGTAAATACTTGGTCATGTTCTGTAATCTATTCAAATCAGAACTTCAGCCGAGCTCTTTGAGGAGCACTAGGATTGCTTTGAGTCTTTCACTCCACAGCTGTCAGGTCCAGATGCCTCCCTGGGCCCTGGTACTGTAGCTGTGCTGTAACCTTCCTGAGCACACCTCAGCCACTGGGGCATGCCCTGCCCCTGTCATTTAACATGATCTCATGCCCCTGTAACTTGTTTTTCACTTTGCCTCCAGTCATTCACCTGTGGAGTATTTGAATGAATTTAAGTGGCAGGTGTGTTATTTTTTTATCCCCCCCTAATGTTAGCACATTAAAAATCAGGGATAGATTCAAAAGACTTAATGGGTCAATAATATGTTCCTATTTTTCTAAAAGTACAAGGTTGAAATGTCAGCTGACTTAAGATCATAAAATAAAACGTTAATTTAAGGGACAAAACATTCCCATTTCACTACTCATTGCTTTTCTTTAAAAATTTTTTTCGGTGCATGGATACCATAGAAATCTTCATTTTAATGTCAGATGACCAGGCAAATCTCAGAGTTCTATCTCTGTGCTCCCATTTCTTCCTCTTATTTATCCTATCCACAGTAAGGGGATTTAATATTAAATCTGAGCATGGAATGAAAGGAGTGTTTAAGTCTCTCAAGAGAGCCCCCTGACCAACCGTGAAAGCTATGGAGTCTACTCTGGATCTGAATTAAACGTTGTCTTGGTGCCTTCCTCAGAGGTTTCAGTGGTGCCTCTGGCCTTACACAGTCTCTCCACACCCTGCATTTTGGCCTTCTCACAATCCAATGATGATAAGCTTTTGCATGAAATAAAATGGAGCTGGCAACCCATCGCTGCAAAAAGGTCATTGACCATGCTTGGTAAAGCCCTTTCTGTATGCCAAGTTAGCCACCAAGAAACTCTGGAGAGCTCAAGGATACATACACGACTTACTTAATAACTTGCCTTGTTGGTTTGGCTGTTTTGTGTTATACCCAGTACTAATAATATTCATAAAGTTTTCACTTCCTTTTCCATCTCTGCTCGGAAATACTCAGTGTGATGTTTCAGGTATAGCCAAAATAAAGCTGCCTTTTGCTAAATTAGTTTTTGGTCCAATTTAATGCTGGTATTTCCTATTAGTATAATAGAATGGAGGTAAACAGTTGTGATTTTTACATAAACACATGTGCACATACATATGTATATATACACATATATATGTATGCTGGCATTCTGGGCCTTCCCACTTTAATAATTGGTCTATTTGAGAGTGGAATATATGTGTATATGTATGTGTGTTGTGGTACTTCGCAAAAACTGGCCAGATGCAGTAGCTCATGCCTATAAGCTTAGTGTTTTGGGAGTCCACAGTGGGAGAATTATGTGAGGCCAGGAGTTAGAGACCAGCTTGGGTAATATAGCAAGACCCCATCTCTGCAAAGAATTACTAAAAATTAGTCAAGAATCATGGCACATGCCTGTAGTCCCAACTCCTTGGGAGTTTGAGGCAGGAAAACGGCTTGAGCCCAGGTAGCACTGGCCTGGGTAACAGAACAAGACCCCATCTAAAACACACACACACACACACACACACACACACTCAAATTTAATTCTCTAAATTTGTTTAATGAACTCTTGGGAGTATACTGCTATGCTGCATTTTGTAGTCAGAAAAACTTCCTTAAAAATTATTTACATTGTGAAAACTATTGATCTAATACTATCCATTTTCCATTAAAATAAAATATAATCTCTTGTAGGTGAAGGCATCATTTTATTACAGCCTGGAAAACATGAATTTCCATTTCGCTTTCAACTTCCATCTGAGTAAGTGAAACTATATCATTTTGTGGTTGTCTTTCTCTGCAATATGTCCATCCAAATGTGTCAGCACTACGTATCTTCTGATTCTCAAGTATGCATGTTTATACTGTATGTCCCTAAATAGACTTACTCTTTTTTTTCCCCAACTTAAAACATTTTAAACCATGCCTTTTTGGGAACTCATAATTAATGTATTTGGTTTGTTTCAGACCTCTGGTCACCTCATTTACTGGGAAATACGGAAGCATTCAGTACTGTGTGCGGGCAGTGTTGGAACGACCCAAGGTACCTGATCAGAGTGTAAAGCGGGACCTCCAGGTCGTAAGTCATGTTGATGTCAACACACCAGCATTATTAGTAAGTTCTTCCTCTTTCTCTTCCTCTTCCTCCTTACCTCCCTACCTCCTTTCTTTCAATAGTGGGATCTATATTTAGCCCAGTTTACTGATAGTCTGTCCTGTCACTTTCTGATGGCTTGGAAAACACAATCTTGTAACCCAAAGGCATTCACTATAAATATATGATTCTAGGTTGGACAAATTACAAATTGTGTGTGTTAATACTATTGATTATGTTGTCCCTGCTGTTCAGGGCTTCTTTTGCCAAAAAGTTACACAGGCTTGAAATGCATTAATAAGGCTTAATAACAATAATGCACACACAGAGAGTAGTTACTTTTACCAGAGCGGCCACATTTACAGGACTGGGGTATTCTAAACTCCTCAGTAATAGCAGGTTGAGGAACAGTAATTATGGAAGAGCATTAATCATGCCCAGCCTGTTATTGAAGCTCAGGCCATTATGCTATGTATCCTTCCATTCTGCATGTCATTTTCTAACATGAAGTAAGTGCATGCAGCTGCTGCCGAGATCCTTTCACTTATCATTTCCTTATGACAGATTTGGCCACATTAAAGCATTGAACTTCTAATAATCACCAGAAATACTGTAGACTGATAAGAAAGATCAGGCTATAAGTAACAACAGAATAGGCAAGATGGGAGCTAATGAGCTAGATTCTTTTATCTAAACCCATATTATCAAAATAATATAAAATTATACCTTGTACTTTCATGATAGCTACTAGGACCTAATGGTTCTTCATTTAAATATGAATGAATGATTTTTTTTTTACTTCATAGAAAATACTGAGATAATTTAAACTTTCCATCATGATACTGATGTGACAAAGATGTATTTTTCGTGTTGGAGGTTTCTTTTTCTAGCCTGCGTTTTTAAAGACAAGGAAAAAGCTAGCAGTTAAAAGTTGTTGTTGAAGTCTTATTTTCACATGAAAAAGAAATAGAATTTACTTTAATGTTCACCTTGAGATTATGAAAAGATAGCAGATATGTGATTATATGGCCTCTTGTGGTCAGAATCATAAAATAGCTAGCACCCAGCTGGCCTGGATTATAGCTGTGACTTTAACAGCTGCTTTAAAACCAGTTTTGAAAATTAGTGGTGCTAAATAGCTTGTATTTTTAAAAACTACTTAGAATTGAGAGGTTAAATATTCTTAACATTTTTATGACCATTGTGGGAATTGATTTAAAGGGATTTGTCTTTGCCAAAAACAGACACTGTTGCTCCTTCACTGTTCTTTATATAAGAAAAAAAATATTGCTAGTAACTGGGTCTTACAGGAAGCACTGGTGTGTGTAACTTGTAAACTGAATATTGTAAATCTTGTAGTAATTTCTCTTGACACTATAGAATACTATAGTGAGATAGTATGTTTAATAAGCTTTTCAGAACTGTTAACAGTACACATGTTATTGCACCATTATACAAAGCCCCAAAACCATTCCAATTAAGGACACCTGAAATTTCTGCTTGATAATGCATTTTGAAGTAAGTGGGGGAAAAGGCTGTTTGCTTATTCCATTTCTTAAATGCCAAAATAAATATAGTGTTCTGATTATTGATTATTCTATCATTTATCCTTCCACCTGACTTTTATATATATAGCCTTAAAAATAGTTTTGTCATGTTTATAAGTATTAATATAGCTTTTGCCTTTTTAAAAAAAAGATGGTATATTATTTCCTGGAAATATAATGACTTCGGGGTAAAATAAGATGGTGTCATGCTAATTTTTGAATCTGAAAATTCACTAAGTTTTCCTCAAAAGAGAGTCTTAACACCACCTGTGTTTTCGTACACATTTTGCCTAATATATTATATGAGGATAAGAAAGTTTCATTCATTTTTTGGTATCTCTTTATAACCATTCTATGAAGAAAGATAAAATTTTAAGTTCTATGAGTACTCTGGAGTGGTTTAATTAAGGTTGTTTTATTGTTTGAAATTTTCAAGACCCCTGTATTGAAAACTCAAGAGAAAATGGTTGGCTGTTGGTTTTTCACTTCTGGTCCAGTCTCGCTGAGTGCCAAAATTGAAAGAAAGGGATACTGTAATGGTAAGCAAAATGCTTGAAAGTCCAAATGAAAGATTTCATTCATTTTCTTAGCTAATTTTAAGTGATTTTAAATAGTGTTTTTTCTAATTGTATAGTATTTTAAACATGAATAGTGATACATTTTTGATATAAATAATGGATATTTAAATATTTTTAAATGGATGAATAGTTTCCAGTAAAACTCCTGTCTTTTTCTGACTTTGATCCTGTTACTTTAGTAACAGAGTATAACTAGAGGAATGAGAAAATACCAGCATCTGATTTTAATGTTGCAAAAGAATCTCCAGGATTGTATTGCTCAGAAGAGAGCTATTGGAGTATGAAATGCTATTAGACATTCTGATTTCATGTTGGCTTGATATATGCAAATACATGGGACTAGAATGTAGAATATTAACAAACATAACAGTCGGATTGTTACTGGAACTGCCGTTAGTGAAGGGCCCATTTCCAGCAGTGGATTTGGCTCCTGCTCCAGGATTCTGACTTGTCAGAAAGGAATTCGGTATGGAATGGTATGGTGTGGAGCAATAATGTTATAAAACTTGCCTAATCCATCCGTTGATTCTTTTTGTGCCTTAACATTATTAATTCCTTAAAAGCAAAGCCTTTGTTCTCCTGTTGGGCAGATTTTAATTTGATAAGCACTAATGAGTTTGTTAGTGATCTTTTATACTTAACATAGTCCTGAATCATTTATTTGTATGTCTTATTCTAATTTATATAGACACTGGTCATTTACATATCTTTAGAATTGCTAATGTAATATTGCTACATTAGAAAAGTCAATAATGCAATAATTAGAAAATAAGATCTACACAACCTGCAGTGAATTTTTATTTCTCTGGCTTGAATTTACAATATGTTTTCCATCTGAATTTGTTAAAGTGATTTTGGAACATTTCGGCTATATGGTCCTAATCCATTGTGGTGAGAACTTTTTGAAGAGTCTCTGAATTCTCCCTGTTTTGTTTTTTTTTTTTTTTTTAGGAGAAGCTATTCCAATCTATGCAGAAATAGAGAATTGTTCCTCTCGTCTGATTGTTCCAAAGGCTGCTATTTTCCAAACCCAGACATACTTGGCTAGTGGAAAAACAAAGACCATCCGACACATGGTCGCCAATGTGCGGGGAAACCACATCGCTTCTGGGAGCACGGACACATGGAATGGGAAGACTCTAAAAATTCCACCTGTTACTCCATCCATCCTGGATTGCTGCATTATCAGAGTGGACTATTCCTTAGCTGTAAGCAAAGCTCTTTAAAAAAATATATGTATGATGGACCCTAACTGGTACCATGTTACTGTGCATATGTAGAGTTGCCTATAAAAATTTCATTTTATTTCAGCATTAACACCAGTTGGGGACTATATGAAGATTGGTCCCTGTTTTTAGTAAAAAAAAAACTGTTCCCCACGGGGGAGTTAATAAAATACCCTAAGAGAACTGAGGTACATTAAGGGATGTTTGCTATATTGAAAACATATCCTTGATTTTCTATATTTATTATGTAAGCCATGTGAACCTACAACGATGCATGTTAAGGACACAGTGCTCTGTCTCAGAGCATTCACTATGTTTTGTGTCCTCTTCATCTGGTTTAATCAAGGTAATTGAAAATTGTGATGGGGGTGGTGGCAGGTGACAAAAGCATTTGTTTTTATGATAAAAGAAATAAATTGGGCTATCTACTGGAGGTGTAACTTCTATTTGTTCCTTTCTCTCTTTTATTTTTGGCATATTAGGTGTACATTCATATTCCTGGTGCTAAAAAATTGATGCTGGAACTGCCATTAGTGATTGGTACAATTCCATATAATGGTTTTGGCAGCAGAAACTCCAGCGTTGCCAGTCAGTTCAGTATGGATATGAGCTGGTTGACACTGACCCTGCCAGAACAGCCTGAAGGTAAAATATTTTGGCATTCTTTCATAATGAAGTTCTACCTAGAAAATACCTAAGAACAGGATATATAAAGCTATTAAGTGCTCTGATGTTAATTAGTACTGCTACTGCAGTTGTCTTTATTGCTACTACTAAAAAATCATAAAACATTATTTCTGGGAAGGACTTTGCAAGTTTAACTTTATGTAGGATGCAGAGCTGCTGATGGCAGATTCAGGAATAAGATGTACATTTCCTAATTCCTGTTTGTAATAGAAAAACAATGAAAAACAGTCAAAAGTATGATGTGTTATATATTTTCTGTAGTCATTTTCAGTGATACTTGGTTACCTAGACTCAAGAGACATATCTCTCAAGAGACTCTTATATAGTCAATATTAGTAGTGGTTTAATAAAAGCAGAATCTATTTTTTATTGTAATATGCATAAAACCTTGCTGATCAGAGGGAAAGAATGCCGTATTTTTATCTTCAAATTTAGCTGTTTCTTGTTTTTATAAGAGCTAAAAATTGAGATTAATTTTTACGTGGATTTCTTAACTTCAACTTCGTTTCTGTTTCAGCACCACCAAATTATGCAGATGTGGTATCAGAGGAAGAATTCTCTAGACACATTCCTCCTTACCCTCAACCCCCTAACTGTGAGGGAGAAGTGTGCTGTCCTATGTTTGCCTGCATACAAGAATTCCGATTTCAACCCCCACCTCTTTATTCGGAGGTAAGCAAAGCAACAGAAAATTCTACTTTTATTGTATTACTTTTAAATAATCATTTTTTGTTACCCATTTATTACAGTGTCTTGATGACTCATAATTAGTAGGGGATACATATAAATCTGTTTTTACAGTGGTAATAGATTATTACTGATGCATTTGTCAATTTTTTTACTGTTTCCTTGTGATCTCTGGCATCATATACAGTATTGTGGATTGCCTTTAATTATGTTATTTGGCCATGGAATATAGAGAACGTTGCCTACTGGGACTTACTAATAATAGGCTTTGACCAACGTGGCATATAACTATTATATAATTAGAAATAGATACTAGAATCATTTTAAAGAATGCTACAACACTGATCTCTTTTTTGCAGGTTGATCCACACCCTAACGATGTAGAAGAGACCCAGCCTGTTTCCTTCATTCTCTGAACATATTTCAGAAATCACTGTGTTCATCATCAAATTAGAATGTTGATTCTTTTCCTTCTGCCTTTTTGGGAAAGAGAGAGGAAAGATTAACTTAAGAACATAAATGAACATCAAGACTGAAGGCAATAGAAATCAAAGAATGTGAGAAATTTCTAGTGGGCCGACAGGATTGCTGCACAAGTTTATATGATGGTCTGTATCCCTGTTAAAAAGACAGGATGAAGATGTGCAAAGTCTCAGAATGTAATGCAAGTCCTGATGGTTATACAGTAAGTGAAAGGGTGCCTGTGCTGACCAGAGAAGGGAATCTGTAAACAGTGGAAACACTGTGGGAATTTCCCGTGGTGTTTTAGAGTGGAATGAAGGCGATATGAACTGAAGGAGTAAAGACTTGATTTTGGAGAAGGTAACAAAACACGGGTGTGCATGAATAGAAAAATGGCCCACTCCAAATACGAAGTGAGACCCTGACGTTTTCAGGTCTTTCTTCATGATTTCTTACCGTGTTCAGGCCTAAAGTCATTGAAAGTATCTTTTCCTGAGATCATGGTCATATGAGGTCCTAACGAAGATGTACAATTTTCATTCTTTCAATGGTAGACTAAAATGCAGTTTATAAATTGGCAGCACAGTATTATGAAACCAAGGAAGGGTTTCTTGAAAAGCTTGTCAGTTCAGAGGGGAAAGATGAATTTCAGTGTGAAGACACGTTTTGTGGAAGGCTGTACTTTTTACCCCCTTTAAGTACTTTAACAGGGTATATGTTTAATTTTTTTCCTATCTTATTCACCTAGGAGCATGTCAGAGAAAGAAGGGAGAGGAAAAAGTTGCATCAGCAGGATGCCTTCATAACTACACAGTCCAAAAGAAAAGGCCTTTTTCTAACCTACCTCTACTGGGGTTATGAGACATGTTTTAAATCTCTTGGCCTAAGTACCCTTCTTTGGGGTTGCTGTCTATAGCAGCAGTCTCATCTCATCTATCCCTAAATCTGAACCTGGTTCAAGGGGAAAATTCAGAAGGTTAGCATTAAATGGAAGTAACATTATGTATACCTAAGGGAATGTCAAATACCAAACCAAAAGACGGTAGGAGTCTATTTCTTAAAAAGATGCAACTTTCATTCCTATCTAGAGACTTAGGTTTACTGATGGCAGTCGCTGCATTTGTACATTATTCCAGTTCTTCAGTAATTCTGTTTAAACTGTGATTTTCTTTATTATGTTGGTGCAATATTTTATTATCATTTAACCTCAGGATATTCAGACCAACAGGATTGTGTTGCTGCTAAAAGTCTGAGCAGTGTTTTACTGTCCCCAACTCACTTCCTACATGGTCACATGTTCACTTGCTTTTCCTTCCATCTGTTGGTTTTGTGAGCTGAGAACATTTCTGGACACGTGGAAGGGAGCCAGGGATTCCTGTGATAGAGATTTTGGACCAGCAGAGGACTTCAGTTTTCTTCATGTCCTAAGGGTTTGATCTAGAAACCCTGGTGCTTCCCCTGCGGAATACTGTACTTCATTCAACAGAATGATTGATTTTTCTTTCAATCAACATGTTCGCCAAAAATAGAGAAGTTTTTCTAAGGTTAAATTTTGTATTTAAGTTCGGCCATTGGATCAGGGAATTTTCTACAAATATTAGGTAAATGTATGCTTTTCACCCTCTGGGCATACCTCTCTTCTCTGTAATCGTGGAAGCATCATCATGCATAGTTCTTTCATTGTAAGCCACGGTTTAAAATCATAGTGCAAAACGGTTAGACCAGTAATTGTGCTACTGAAATTGTAACAAAAAATGTTATTCCTTGATTTGGTTTTTAAATTTTGCTTTGTCTTATGTGTCTCTTTAAGTAGATATGTGTATTTAAGTGTTGTCTAAACAGTTTTATTTTTACTTTAGAAAAGATCATCTTCAACTGTTTATTGACTTCTAAATTGTAGTTCATGCCTTGTCGAGGCATTGTTTGACTCCATGATACTAAAACATAATGAAAGAAACAAACCCATTATGGAGAGAGAGAAAGTTTAATTATTTGGCTCCATATAGAAAAGCAGCTACTTAATGGAATCCTTCACTAGGATTGTTCTGTCACCTTTTTTAGTTAAACCATGAAATGTCCCTGTAAACTGAAGTTAAACTAACTTTGTAGGACTTAACAGAATAGCTAAATGGTGTGACTTGCCTTATTGAACTGATACTGGCATACCTGACCTTAAGCATTAGGTTAAAGATACCATTTTATGAATATGAAAAATTCTACATCAAAACAGAAAATATCTGGGAATGAAGATTACAAATTTAGCTGCTGTTATTTGCCTGTTTATTCCCTTCTTGCTCTTGTTTAGTTTACAAAAACAAAAATGTGGCCTTGGAATTTTCATTTTAATGCAGAAATTTTGAAATTGAAAATGTGCATTTTTTGGTGCACAAAATCCTTCTGTGGGCAAAACTTTTTATGTCTTTGTTTTGCACAATAGGAAAAATAGGCAGGAGTTATGTTTTTGATAAGTTAACTACAAAAGCTTTTTTATTTTTATTATTAAAAATGTAACAATTTAACCCACAGGAAAAAAAAAATAAAGATTGTATTTTGTACACTTGTTTGAACCCCGTGGGTTCCTTTTATTAATAAAATTATTACACTAATGCTATGCGTTGCTAGTTTTTTTTTTTTTTTTTCAAATTTAAATTATTACAAGACCTGAGGGAACTCAGTACCAAAAAAGGCAAATGTTGCTGCAGTTAAAATCCTTTTCTCTAGACATGTTACCATGAGGGAGGAACAGCCCTAGAACCTGAGTTTTTTTATAGTGGGCCCAGTTTCCCAAGGTAGTCTGAATTTAGCCTTCCATGATGAAAAGTAGTTGGGATGATTAAGGAAACTAAAGCTATATTGATTAAAAAAGCATATCACTATGTATTCCCAAATTATAAGAGTTACTCTTTAAAGCCTCCTGAGTTTGAATGTTTGATTGTCCAGAATCTGCACAGGATCAATTTAGCCGTGTTATATGTAACTTTTCAGTGCCACAAAAGAAGTAGCACTTGAATATAAATTTTCTCAGCAAGGCAATTTACTTCTATAGAAGGATGTGTCTCACAGATGGAACAATGGTGACCACACACCTGGACAAGGGAGGGGAAGGAGTTATTCCTACCGGCTATGCCAGTAGCCCCTACTGATGTGTCATCCTATTGGCTAGGCTTAGACCACACAGTTTAAGCTAATTCCAATTGGCTATTTTTAAAAGAGCAGGGGTATGAACCAGAGTGACGAGCTGGGTAGTTTTGTGGGAAGGATGGTTACAGAACAGGTCAAAGCAGGTGACTAGGAGTGACTTAGGTAACTACCAATTAGAACTGGCAGGAAATACACAAGGGCATGCAGAGAACCAGGAAGTTAAACTTTTAAATGGAGAATTAAATAAGAGAGCTGAACAAAACTGACATACTGATTCTTTGAAGAGAAACTTGGGAGTTCACTATATCTAACATAAGGTCTCATGGACACTTAGGAGATCCTTCCTAGGACACACTGACCCAGGTAAGCCACCCCTTTCTACACAAACACTCCAGTAGATATGAGCACTGTATTTTATACAAGGAAGATGTAATGGTATGTCATTTCAAGAAAACTGCCCAGACCCTCTGTCTTGGAAAATTACCTCCTGAACTAAGGAGTAAGAATGAACCCAGTTGGTTTGCTCTCCAGTTATTTTAATAGATGGTATTACATAATAAATAGGTTCTTTCTGTATCCACATTTATAATCAACGTAAGTTGAAATATTTGTCTCATGCGATACTGAGGCAAAATTTATGATTACCATTACAACTTCTGTAGTTTATGTGTATTATGAAATTTAGAACTAGGCAAGACACTGCAAAGAAACTAGAAAAAAGGCCCTCCCATTTCAAATGAGGATACCAAAACCAAGAGAGTTGTAACCTGAGAGTGTGGTCGCTGCTTGCTCTGAAATTTCCTGATTCTACAACCTATATAAAAGTGATAGGAACAATTATTGCTTTCAGTTACACAGCCTTTAAGAGTTACAGACCTGGATACTAAGCATATGCTAAATCAAGAGTCTTCAGTGATTACATTTAAGAGCTCTGCCTCCTGAAAGGAAGCCAGTTATTAACTAAATTGCTTCCAAGTGTGTTTAGTTGCCAGAATCTTTTCTTCAACAGAGATTTATGTTTCTACCTTTATATTATAAAATAATTAAAGACTCACAAGAAGTTGCAATAAGAGTTCAAGGAAGTCCCATGTATACCCATCATCCAGTCTCCCACAATGATAACTATAGTACATTAGCAAAACCAGGACATTGAGAATATGATGAACTAGAGATTAGACCTTACTTGGATTTTGCCAGCCTTTGCATGCAATCATTTTTCTTCTGTATGTCGTTGTGTATAGCTCTATGACATTCTACCTCCTGTAGAAATGCATATCGTCACCAGCACCATTAAGACACAGAACTGCTCCATCACCACAAAGAAAATCCCTTGGTTCATCCCTTTGTACTCACCCCCTCCCTCTCTCCATTTCCTTCCCTCGCCCCGGCCTTCCCATCCGTTTTTCATCTTGGCAATTTTGTCATTTCGAGAATACTGGATAAATGGAATCATTCAGTATGTACCTCTTGAGGCTGGCAGCTTTTTACTCAGCAGAACATCTCTTAAGACACATGCAAATTGCCCTGTGCATCAATAGTTTGTTTCTTTGTATTTTAATGGAGACATTTTAAAAGAAACAGAATTGACTACTTCTGAAATTTTCATTTTGCACTTCGCAAAGAAAATGTGTAATATTGATAAGCACATGATACCCTTGTACATATTTTGAGTTTGAGAACTCTTTATATAGAAAATATGTAAATGCAGATTTATACAAATTTTTAGGGCTAATGTTTAACTTGTCAAATACTCAAAGTATTTTGCCTTTAAATAGAAAGATTACATTATAAATGAACCAGAGAGACTTGTAATGAAATTATACAACAATGAGAAACTATAGTGGGCTATTTATCATATCTGCTTCTGAGTCTGATAAATTTTAACATAAATTATCCAGGAAAGAGACTACATTTGCCTTGTGTGTTTGTGTATTAAATTTTATGGATTTTTTTTCTTTTCTGTTTCTTCTTTAATTCCTTCTTTCACACTCCCACTTCTTAATATCTGATGAAATGGAAAGACCACTCAGAAGCTGAGAAAAGTTTTTAACTACAATATATTTGCTTATTCCTAAAAAAACATGGACTTATTTGCTAAGACTATTATTTTTTTCTAGAAAGGAGAACTCCCACTTTATAGAAGCCATTACACACTAATGTTCCCCAAAAATCAGACTTGAATCTGTTGGTGAAGAGAAGCAGCAGCAAAATAGAAAGACTGTGACCAGGTGGAAGTGGATAGAAAGGGTTGACTAGTGTCAACTCCCAGAATATCACTGTAACTGAATTCACCATGAACTGTCTCTTTTGTAGAACTTTCTGTGTTCACTGAAGATTGTATCATCCCTGACAAATATTCACAGAACCAAGATGTCTTCCTGAACAGGAAGAGATATGCTTTAGGCAGTTTCTCCCACTGGAAACAAGGCAAGCATAGGTGCTTTCCTCATATGTGCAAACACTTGCCACATACATGCAAACACATGCATATGCATGTACAAATATTGCTATTCCTTCCTCTCTACTCCCTTCCAGAGCTGGGTCTATTTCAGGTAAGAATTTAAGCTCTGTTACAAAAGGAAGAAACAGATCATAGGTTTTGACTTCCACAGGAATTTGCTGAAAGAGAAGCCTTTTGCCCCCAGCTTCTCACTAGTTTGCCCCCAAACAGTATGAGATTAGTAGAAAGGTATGAGGGAATTGTTACTAAATGAGAAAACGGGGGGCAATAGATGCCTTAGCTTTATTTTTTTCTTTTTTAAAAAAGTCACTGCATGGTATAATAGTCATTTCTCCATGCTGCCCCAACCCCATGGATCCTTATGTTGATGACTAAAGGACATAAACTGTTCCAGACCAAAATAATAATGATAACATTATTTACAGCTCACACATCTAGTATTTACCATATTCTTTACAAGTATGCAGTCACTTTCCCATAACATGAAGGTTTCCGTGGTATTTTTTTTTATTTTGCTTTTTGAATTTTAGATGACAGAATCCATCTGATTGTCCACATGACAAGTGTTCTATATGTGATCGCTTATTCGTGTTTGCCACCACTACAAATATTTGGGCTCGCCTGTACTGGCTGATTGAGTTGATTCAGTAACATCTAAAGATTTATTGTCTACAGTTAATTAGCTTCTTTCAAAACACAGCACACGCACACACAGACACGCAAGGCATGCAGGCATGTGCACGTGAACATACACTCACACACAGATACTCTGTTTATTGGCTGGAGATTTCGCCCCATGGGCAAGAAAACTCATTAAAAATTTCACTGTTTATATACCTGGGAATCAAGAGAGGGCACATTATCAACATTGATTCATCTCACTACAAGAAGGATACACAGCACTAGCCTAATTTTTAGTAGTTGCTGTATTGATGGGCAGTAAACACATAAGGAATAAGAAGGAGTCCAGCAAAACAATTCCATGTTTCATACACCTTCTAAATCACTACAGCACACGAAGCCTGATTCAAAACTCTACTATTAAACTAGAATAGTCCAAGGTATAAGATGGATCTAGGATCACATGTGAGCACATCTGAGAAACTGCACTGAGGGTTCACTATATCTGAGTTTTGCTACAGATCTGTTCTAATACTTCCAAGAAAGCTGAGGTTATGGAAAACCAACTTAGGAACCTAAACACTTTCCTAACTTCTTTCTCTTGCTTATATTAAAATGAAGAAGTATGTGTAAGTATGCATACAGATGAGAGGAGTGTGATAATGAGCTTAATCTCTAGTTTCCTTTATCTTCCTTATTGAAGTGGCATCGTTCATCTGGGATAATACCTGAGGTCCGTCACCTCACAGCAAAGATAACAAGGATGCAGACACACAAGGAGTGAGGTTAAGAGCAGAGGTTTAATAGGTGAAAGAAAGAGAAAAGCTTTCTCTCCGGTAGAGACAGAGAAGCTCCAGACTAGGTCTTCTGGTTCCATGGTGAAATGCACAGGATTTTATACATGAGCTTCAGGAGGTGGTGTCTGATTTACATAGGGGACAAGAGATTGGTCAGACCAGGTGTGCCATTTGCATAAGAAGCTGGCCTGCCCACCATAATATTTTATTATGCAGATGGGCTCTCTACCTGGACGGCACCATGTTGCCAGCTTTACTGTACACGTGGTTGACAAAGAAAAGGGAAGATGGAGCTGCCATGTTGAACATGCCTGGCCTCCAGGTAGCCTTTTCCTATTGGCACAACTGCCACCCTTTACCCATACAAGCTTCCAGCTTGCTTTTCTGTCAGTAGCTTGATTTTTCAGGCTACTCTTTGTTAGAAAAGAAATTATTTAGGGGCTGCTTTTTATTAAAAGGGGAACCTTGTCGAGGGCTCTCTTAATTTCACTTACTGCCTAAATAATTTCTTTCTAGCTCCTGTATCATTAGGAGAGTACAAAGCCAAAGATTCCTGGTAAATCTCTTAAGAGAACCTCCATGTAAAGAGGTGGATTTAAAAGCAAATTTCAATATGTGTTATTTCATCCTTAATTCAACCATCTGGCCCTCTTACATAAATGAGGAATGCTGATTATCACGGAAAACTGTAGCAGCAAATACTTTTATCTCATCTGACATAACAAAAAAGCTTGGTCATGATGTCAAAAGATAACTTATCTCAAACATGTATGGCTGCAAATACCAACAGCTGTTCCTCTAAGAGAGTGGCAGGATTGCATCAGATAAATGCAGTGTTTTTAAGAAAATTTATCTCATTTTACATAAAGCCTTTTTTAAACAACCAGAATTACTCCCCCAGAACAAAATAAAAATAATTCCCTCTGCTAATGGGAAGATGTTTAAAACAGTGTCTACACTGAATAGGGAGACTTCTAATGGTCTCAAACTTGCTACTGAACACAACAGGGAAGTCTCCTGGGGAGAACTAAGTTGGTGGAAGCCAGGAAACCCACGTTAACCTTCTTTGTCCAGCCTTGGCCAGCCAGAAACACTGGGTCTTTGAACTTCAGCATTGCCTTAGTGGTTCCAAGATAAACAGTACCTTCACAGACTCCATGGCAGCTGCTAGACAGAGCTGGAATGTGTCATCTTGCCCCAAGTCTGGTCTAAGCCTGGACACTTGAGCACTTGCCTTGCTCACCCATTGCCTCCCCTGGGCTGGGCGACCCACACAGAGGACTGGGCCTGTACTGGGAGGAAGCCCTTTCCAGACCAATGGAAACCCAAAGCCTCAATTCCAACACCAGGAACCCTGAGGGAAGGAAGGTACAAGAATTTCTTATAGCAAGGAATAAATCAGAAATGGGTACCATTGGCAGAAATGAGGGCTGCATATATTAGATAAGTTCACCAAGAGGAAATTGTCCTTTTTGTAGGTTTGTGTGTGCGCATGTGTATGAAGGGAGGGAGGATTGGTGGTTTTCTTTGCATCTGATTTTTGTGAAAGAGCTTCATGCCTTCAGACCTAAACAATCCTGAAGCTTGCTCCTCTCTTCTTGCGGAAGGTACAAGAATTTCTTATAGCAAGGAATAAATCAGAAATGGGTACCATTGGCAGAAATGAGGGCTGCATATATTAGATAAGTTCACCAAGAGGAAATTGTCCTTTTTGTAAGTTTGTGTGTGCGCATGTGTATGAAGGGAGGGAGGATTGGTGGTTTTCTTTGCATCTGATTTTTGTGAAAGAGCTTCATGCCTTCAGACCTAAACAATTCTGAAGCTTGCTCCTCTCTTCTTGCCCAGCCAGGGACCTGATGCCCTGTACAGCAATTTCCTGACCTTCCCCAGGGGACCAGCTTGTCCTGGTTTGCCCAGGGTTTCCCCAGGTGTAGCACTGAAAGTTCCCATCCCAGGACCCCCCAGTTCTAGGTAAAGGGGTGTGGTTAATCACAATCCCCTCATGCCTTCCAATGGGGCAACCCTACTCCCCGCATCCACAGACACCAGCTGTAGTCCTCCAAAAAGCTTCCGTCCCCTGCTACCTTCTAGCACTAAATTCTTCCTGCTGGCACTCAACAGTCCCCATGCAGAGTGTCTTCCCAGAAATGAACAAAGACACAGGGATGGGGCCAGAAACCTCAGGACCCTTTGGCCGTTGGCACTTAGATGGCATCCCCCATGGAGACTAGCAGTTCAGCTGGTTCAGTCCTCATTTCTCCCAATTCAAGTGTTCTCTTTTTCCCCATTCTGCGTGGAGCCCCAGTCTACCCTGGATCTGCCCACAGGGTCTTCTGGAGACCAAGACCTGGCTCTGGATTAGAGGTGAGCAGACCACGGACACTTTTGCACACCGTTTCCTTTCAGGACTTGTGGTTTGTGCACAAGCATCCACGGTCAGAGGCTGCAGACATGCTTTCTCAGGCTGTCTTTGATTTTCTGCTCTCTCTCTCTCTCTCTCTCTCTCTCTCTCTCTCTCTCTCTCTCTCCTACAAATAAATGAGGACCTGATTTCCCAAGAGATCTGGGTCTCTTTCTTCTTCCTGCAGCTCTGTCTACAGTGGTCTGGAGCCAGTTAAAGTGGGCCCTTCTCACTGTCTAATCCCAGGACCAGGACCAGGTGGTATGCTCGTCATATGAGGAGTATCTGCAGAGGAGGATGATGGGAATATGCTCAAAGGATGCCCAGAGCAGTCTTGAAATGGCCCTCAGAGTCTGTGGCTTCATCTTCTTATATCTTCACTGGTGAAGAGTCTTTATCCTTTGAGATTGGATTTGATGCTTTGATAATACCTAAAGCTCATTCAGAAAAAAGCCTGGAGAGTACAGCTGAAGGCCAGGCTGGGTATAGCACTGATGAAATCAGAACAGAAGGACAGCAGCAGAGGTGAGAAACACATCTGACAGGTAATACCAAACTCATGTTTCACCTTGCCTGGGTGTTCCCAGGCATCGTCAGCCTGTGGAGGTGAACTGAGTTTATTTACAATAAGATCTCCATATTGCTGACTCTTACCCAACTTTATCTTGAGAAATCTCAGCTTCTCACCAAGTCTCTCTTCTACTCCTATGAATTTCCTGGAAGTCTCATGAATCAGTCAATCCCCACTACCCACTAGCATCACCTCTAATGCCCTGAAGTCTTCACAAACCCAGGCTGGGATTGATTTGGGGGAAGTGAAGAAGAATGATTTGTTTTATTTTATATTTTATTATTATTTTTTAAGACAGATTCTCTCTGTCACCCAGGCTATAGTGCATGGAGTGATCTTGACTCACTGCAACCTCTACCTCCCAGGTTCAAGCAATTCTCATGCCTCAGCCCCCCTGAGTAGCTAGGATTCAGTCATGCACCACCACACCCAGCTGATTTTTTTTTTTTTTTTTTTCAGTAGAGACAGGGTTACACCGCGTTGGCCAGGCTGGTTTCAAACTCCTGGCCTCAAGCAATCCACCGGCCTCGGCCTCTCAAAGTTCTGGGATTACTAATGTGAGCCACTGCACCCTGCCGATTTTATATTTTCTGTTGTAGAGGCTCCCCACAAAAGAAACAGCTTCTTGTGCTCCACCCTGTTATCTTGTTTTTAAAGAAACTGCTGTCTTCACTTTTTCATTTGCATATTTTCCTCTGGGTAAGACTCAGAGGTACAATCTTGGGACTGGGCTGCTGACAAAAATCAGGTGACCCAGAGTCTCCCCTCCCTCTGAACACTGACGCTCTGGGATTGAGCCAGGTTTAGCTTCCCTGGCATCCTCTTACCTTAGGATGGGTCTTCCCAGAACCCGAAGGTCCCCAACTGTTTTCCAGACATCAACATACATCACTGAGCCCTGGCTCAGAGTCAAGCTGGGGCCCCCTTAATTACACCATGATGGTCAGACAGTCTTGGAAAAGTGACTGTGGGAGGGGTCTTCAGAGAGGCCCCAAGCCCAGACAGCCGATGGCCCCTGCTGAGTGAGAAGCTGGGCAGAGGGGCACCCCAGGCCATCCTTGATTTTATCTGAAACGCCCAGGGCCTGCGGGCCAGGAGACAGGAGGGTGATATATCTTGCTGAGGAGGAAGAGCATCTTAGCTGTGGATCACTACATGGTGAAGGCAGGTCCAGGGGAGGTCATAATGGGGGTCCCCAGGCCACTAAGGAAAAGCACAGAGTCACCTACCCAGGTGTCAACAGGGAGAAAACTGGACACTCAATGTGCCCCTGGGCTTGCTTTGAACTTTGCCTCACTTCTCACTGTCAGTTCTGTAGCCGTCTGGGCTTCGGACCCCTACTTGGACAGAACAGTGTTAGGAACACAGTATGCTTGCAGTAAATCTGGACAATACCATTTTCCAGTCTCCTTATCACCTATTTGGTTGGGGTTGCGGGGCTCAATATCTAAATGAGCGTTTCCTATAAAAAGCCTCCATGTGTGCTTAGTATGGAGACTCGGAAGCCCAGGGAATTTTTATATTTATTATAGAGAGAGGCAGGCATCCATTCTGTGTGTTTCCATTAACACAGACTGGCAATTAATGTGTTTGGTTCAAAAGCCTTCAAACATTTGTACATCCATTTGCACGTTTAAATGGCTCTGTATAACAGTCAAGCAGGTGGTTAACTATATGTATATTAAATTCATAGAGAAACTGGTAATTTTCAATTATAATTGTCAGTTCACAGTTTACATGATAAGAATTTTTTGAATAGACCCATTAGCTGATTTTAGTTAGCCAGGGTTTTTATAAATCATGGTTTATTTGCTTATTCTACTTATAAAAGAGAAATTTTCAGTATTCTCACATGAATCAATAAATATTTACTTTGGTCTTTATTCTACTCAAATACCAAGTTTGACAATGGATGAAATATCATTGGGTTTTCTCAAACAGCTGTTTGAATACGGCTGTTTTATTAGTTGTTTTGTTTAGTATTATTACCAGGATAATGGTTTAAAAGTTTTATTCATTTGCTATTAATTTGCTTTTTTATAAATAAAGTCAAAATAGGACTGAATCGCAGTTCCTTATAATTTTACAATGTATTATACTTTCCTGGTAATATGTTTTGACAATAGAAACTTCCAAGCCAGTGAAAAGCTGTCCCATTTTTCTAAATGATATCCTCTAAAGCAAAACTCTGAAATATATAGCACTAACTCGTACGTAATAAAATTTGATGATTTTGTTACTGTGGATAATATTTCTCTTTCCTAGGCAACAGAAATAATTTAAATGCCTCTCATTCGGCTTTTACAGCACAAAAGGCAGTGTGAGACACCAGATCTCTACAGGCGAATACTGAACTGGTATTGAGAAGAGGAATGCCATTCTGAGAAATACCTTCAACAGTCTCCACCTTGTAACTAGCTCAGATCTATTCCTGGATTTCTCCTTTTCAAAAATGATCAGGCCAAGCTGGGCATGGTGGCTCAGGCCTGTAATCAGGCACTTTGGGAGGCTGAGACCGGTGGATCACTTGGGTCAGGAGTTCAAGACCAGCCTGGCCAACATGATGAAACTCGGTCTCTACTAAAAATACAAAAGAAATTAGCCAGATGTGGTGGCAGGTGCCTGTAATCTCAGCTACTCAGGAGGCTGAGGTATGAGAATCACTTGAATCTGGGAGGCAGAGGTTGCAGTGAGCCGAGATCATGCCACTGCACTCCAGCCTGGGCGACAGAGTGAGACTCCATCACAAAAAAAAAATATATATATATATCAAGCAGGAACTTGTCATCACCAAGGCATGTAAAGAGAACTAGTGGAAGATTTTCAGGTAGTTTCCAAAAGCTCAGAACTCTGCCTGCCCGTGGAAGCTGCCCTGTCTGTTACCGGAAGTTGCAACATCCTTGACACCCTTCTTCTTCAGTCCCTTCTGTCTCAGCCATCTTGGCATGGACTCTTTAAACAATGTAAGAAACAGAAGCCATTTGCTTGAGTCCCTCAATCCATTTCCTGTGGGTCCAACCAGATTTTTTTCACACTGAAGGGAAGGACTAAGTGACTGAACATGGCTGGCCCCCACTACCACAACTGATGTCTTTAAGACAGTCACTCAGAGGCAAGACCTGGAGAAGAATCTCTCTGCATTACTCAGCTACGGATGAACAGATAGTGAAAGAAAACACTAGAAAGAAATATTTTCTCTCAGATCTTAGGAAAATATTACAAACCACTTCACACAAACATAAACTTGTTAACATTCTCATTTAAAGGTAATCCTATCATGATTCTCTCCTATTAGTCCCTCAATAAAACGTCTATGGTGAGTGTCAGAAAGCTCTGACTCTGACTTAGCATTGATTGCCTATTCTACTCTACTTATGAAGGTTCAAGTGATTAAAAAGGGTTTTCTCTTCATTTGAAGCTATTGATGTTATCAAATGGGACACTGCAGGAAAAAAAAGCGCAGCGCTATTCTCAAAATAAATGTTTACAGGCAACGGAAGAATATTTCTTGGAGAGAAAGATAGGGATTTGTTATTTAACAGAGGAAAGCAGATCAAGTTGGAGAATTTAAGAGGCAACACCAAACAGAATGAGAGACTTGGCTGCAACTCTTGGCCACTCATGTTATACAACCTCAGATATGTCATTCAACTTCTCTAAGCCTTAGTTTCCTTGTCTGAAAAATGGAAATAACAATGCAGTCTCTGGCTGGGCATGGTGGCTTACCTCAGCAATCCCAGCATTTTGGGAGCTGAGGTGGATGAACCACTTGAGGTCAGGAGTTCAAGACCAGCCTGCCCAACATAGTGAGACCCTGTCTCTACTAAAAATACAAAAATTGGCCTAGTATGGTGGTGCACGCCTGCAGTCCCAGCTACTCAAGAAGTTGAATCAGGAGAATTACTTGAACCTGGGAGGTGGAGGTTACAGTGAGCTGAGATAGCGCCATTACACTCCAGTCTGGGTGACAGAGCAGGACTCCATTTCGGAAAAAAAAGTACAATCTCAATGGCTGTTTAGAGAAATCATGGAGTAACATCCACAAACCCGAAATCCCCTAAAGTATGAAGCTATAATGTGTGTTTGTTAAATGTTAGAGGAAAACATGGAAATGTTATGGTATTCATCACTTCAACAATGAGATGAGTTAAATTTTATCTCAGAGAGATTAAACATCTACACTCCTTCTCTGTCCATCCCTGATCTGCCCCATTACTAAACAATTTCCAAAACTAACCTTCTCTCCTTCCCCCACAGCAGTTCTGAAGGCCCTGTGGGTCTACTCCATAGACCCTAGTGGCAGAATTCTACCAACCAGCCATGGCAGTACTGTTCAGGAGAGAAGGTAGGGGAGGAAACGCTGGGGAAAGCTACTTTTCTATATTTTTATAAAAGTCTTCAGCACCCATCATTGAAGGTCAAGGCACTGACAGCAGGTGATATACTATTAGTGCTGGATAGAAAAGAAAAAAATGGCCCAATGGTCACCCTACAGAAAGAAACATTCCTAAAGGCAAAATCTGAGCTTTTTAAGTAGCATTTTTCATAATTATATCACTTTAAATATGATTCTTTCCAGGTCAACAAAGTCTCTACCCCATTCCTTTTGAGCTTATTGTTAGACTGTTCTGGGAATAAACATCTAGGCATAAGTCAATTCTTTGCATTTCTGAGTAATCAAAATTTTACATTTCTTTTAATTTTTAAAACTACGAAGTCATTGCTAATTTTAAAAATAAGAATAAAATAAATACACTCATATTCACCACCATCCATATTTTTTCACCATCCTAAATTCTAAATTTAGATATTTAGAAACATCTAAATTAGATCACCATATTTTGCTTGATCTAATTTAGATGTTTCTAAATATAAAAATAAAACCTCAGCCGGACACAGTGGCTCACACCTGTAATCCCAGCACTTAGGGAGGCTGAGGCAGGTGGATCACTTGAGATCAGAAGTTCGAGACTGGCCTGCCAACATGGTGAAACCTTGTCTTTACATATTTACCAACCTAATGAAAAGTAAGATAGTGCAAGTCTACCTGACCTTGAGCTGGCTCATAAACAGAAGGGCTGGCATCATGCCCAGTGTTGGCACCACCAAGAACAAAGTCACTCCTTGGGGAGGCCATTCAGAGCTTGTCAGGAAACCTACACTCCTCTGTGGCTCTCTCACAAGCCTGTCCCTTTTGTGGCCAGTGTGAGGAAAACTGGTCAGAAGGTATTTACAAAGGCTCTTGTCAATAATCCCAAGGCTCCCTTGCCTGCTTCTTGCACGAATAAAGATATCAGAAATCCCCACTGTCTCAGCCCTGAAACAGCCTTTTTGGTTAAAGGAAGCCTCCATACTTTAGTTTGATACTATCCAATAGTCACAGCTGACTTAGGTATTTCAGAGCTTTGCAACCTTGAGAAATCTATAAAAATGGAGTACATCTCATTTTAAAAACAAAAGCAAGGGATAATTTCAATTAAGCAACTTTAAAAAAAATGCAAGGGCATACCTCAAAGACTACAGAGTAAGATCGCAGAATATGAAAGAAGGAAGTAAATCTCTTCATAGATTCCCAAAATACTCCCAATGTATTCATATCCCTTTGCATTAAATCATCTGAAAAATTCTTTCACATTAAGAATCTCACTTAAAACTTAGGTAGAACTGATGATTCCCATTTTATGGAAGACGAAACTGTGGTTCAGAGTGGTTATGTAACCAGAGTGCGAGACAGGGCGATTTAAGCTCAAAGAAAGAGAAACTCCAAGCCACATAACTTGCAGGATTTCCCAGAAATACTGAGAGTGTTCTCCTACTTGATCACCAAAGTAAGCAACTTTTCTTATGTATCTCTGCCTGCCCAGAGCCTGATGGTTAGCTCAGAAAATGTTTGGTGATTTAATGAATTATTTTAGTGACTGTATCCTTAGCCAGGCTCTAAAAGTCATTCCTTTGTTTTAAGGCTTTTGGTTGATCCTCCCAGACAGTCTCTTCTCAGGGTTTGACTCCCAGCAAATCATTCGCTACTGGACAGGAATCCAATGAGCCCTCTTCTCTCTTTCCCGTATGGGACTCAATTCAGCAATATCTAATCTTTCAAAATATCTCACATTGCATCTCAGAGACATGTCCTTTGAGATATGAATAGTCAACTAAGTCAGGCCATCAGAATGTTGTAATACTATGGCATTAACAGGTAGGCAATTAGATGAGTCACTGGGCTATTACTGGCTGACATCTGAGCTCCTTTGCCTGATCATCAGGTCCTGGCTGGGTGGTAGTTATACATAACTGAAAGTCAGCTGCAAGATAACTTCTTGGCTTGCCTGTAAGAAATCCCTTCCTGTTGGATGGGTCCATGAAGCTGCTTTTCTGTATGTGAAACCTGGCGCAGGAGAGAGATATGATCTCAGTTCCTTCCTCCAGGGGCTGGAGGATACAATTCATAGAGTCAGGCAAACTGCTCCTGAAAGAGACTCCCTTATTAGGGACTCTGCAGCTGCAGTCCAGCACCTGGGCTTATTTCTGTCAATTTCCAGCTTTGTCACTTTTGGTGAGTCATAGCAATTTTCTGAGCTTCAGTTTCCACATGTACTTAAGAAAAAAAAAGGGATTATAAGGCCACTTTTGCTCATTGGGTTGCCATGAAATGTAAAGGAAAGAGTTTGTATGGAAAGGCTGATAACCCAGTGCTTGACTATTATGTGCTTTTGACAAATGTCTGTTATTTATTATGGAATTTTTCAAATTTAATGGATTGCCCGGCAAAGATATGCTACTTAGGCCAGGCACAGTGGCTCGCACCTGTAATCCCAGTACTTTGGAAGGCTGAGGCTGGCAGATCACTTGAGGCCAGGAGTTTGAAAGCAGCCTGGCCAACATGGCAAAACCCCATATCTCCTAAAAATACAAAATTTATTTGGGTGTGGTGGTGCACACTTGTAGTCCCAGCTACTTGAGAAGCTATGGCAGGAGAATCACTTGAACCACAGGAGGCAGAGGTTGCAGTGAGCCAAGATCGCACCACAGCACTCCAGCCTGGGCAATAGAGCAAGACTCTGCCTCAAAAAAAAAAAAAATCTGCTATTTATCACTTAGTCAACATGAAGTGGTGTGTGTGAGACATTTTTGCTCTTTCCAGGCTCATAGAATATGAGCTCTAGGAGTGACCTCAGAGAACAGCCAGAGAGCACTTCTCCCTTAAGAGGAAGCTGAGTTCCAGAGGGATGGCAGTGTCCACGTTACATCATTGACATGACAGTATTAGCATTTGGCTCACCCTAAGAATAATTTCTTATATGTTTTCACTCTTATAAATCTAAGTACTAAACTCTTGAAGAGTTTTAGCATAAATATCTGATAGGCAAACCATAAGAAATTTTAAAAGGGGGGAGGCATTCCAGGAATGTTTGAGGATAGAGAATGTACACATGTCTTAACTTTCCTTTGAGACATTGTTTAATCATATTTTAATTCAGTATTTCAAACCAAGGAGTTTTCTGACTTGATGACATTGTTGGAGGTGAGAGCGGGTGTGGTGATTCCTCTGTAAAAATGCTTCACTGAGATAGGTGTGAGCATTAGAAACTTTAGATGTCATGCTGCCTTCTCTCATACGGCAGTGTGACCTGAACTGTAACTGTCCTGCAGAGAGGAACCTCAGCTGGAGACCTCAGGGTTTGCAGGTCCCTTGCCCTTAAATGGAGATACTGCCTCCATGGGGACAGGGATCATGCCTGGCTTCTCTACTACTGCATTTCCACAGCCTCAAGCAGTGATGTCCGACAGTGAATGGTCAAAAATAGTTGCTGCTGCTGTTGCTGAGAAGCAGGTTTTAGAATAGAAGACACTTACTAAACATTTAATCTCATTGTAGAACTTAATAGGTCAAGAAGAACAAAAACAGCAACAGCAAAACAAACAGAAGAAAACTTGGCTCGCCAAGTCTGGACTTTGTCCTCTGTCCTCCAGGCTGCTGAGTTTGTCCATCTGCCTTGGCAGATCTAGGTAGCATAATTGTTTGGGTGAGTCACGCCAGCCTGTTTCTGGGTGTCATGCTCTCTTCTAGGAATTCACATAATGAATGAACAGGTTTTGGAAGAACACCAGCTTGTTCTCAGACTTCCTTTTCTCTTGTTGTTTTCAGAATTCAGGTCAGTTTCTATCTCCATATCTTCCTATCACCTGTTACTGGATTTCAGCTTTGGTTTTTTCCATGGGACATAGCACAGACATTGTCATTGGGTCACCATCTGATTTAAATCACTTCTTGTCTTATTGTGAAAGGAGATCAGTTTGCTTTACACAATAGAAGGGACTGGTGTGGAGTCAAGGAACCTGGGCACCCGTCCCTTTGGGAACGGGGTTAAGTCTTTTTTTTTTTTTTTTTTTTTTGAGACAGAGTTTCACTCTTGTTACCCAGGCTGGAGTGCAATGGCACGATCTCGGCTCACCGCAACCTCCGCCTCCTGGGGTTCAGGCAATTCTCCTGCCTCAGCCTCCTGAGTAGCTGGGATTACAGACACGTGCCACCGTGCCCAGCTAATTTTTTTGTATTTTCAGTAGAGACGGGGTTTCACCATGTTGACCAGGATGGTCTTGATCTCTTGACCTTGTGATCCACCCGCCTCGGCCCCCCAAAGTGCTGGGATTACAGGCGTGAGCCACCGCACCTGGCCCGGGGTTAAGTCTTTAAAAAGGAAAACGAAGGAAGAGAACTGGAGAGCAAAGGTGGTAGCACATTGTCTACGTGAGACATGGATTCCAATTTTTTAAAAAATCTGCCTGTTGGTGTTACAGCAATTCTCTCTTTATGTTCATGGAGAAAACATATCCTGTGGTCAATGTAGGCTTCAGATGGGAGGGGAAGAAGGTGTGGAAGAAATTAGTGGGAATTTCTAGACACTTAAAAGGTGACCTTGTTCTCAAGCTTCCTGACAATGGTGTTTTGGGTTCATTATTTCCCAGCTCATTGCTTCAAGCTCACCCTTTCTGGCTGCAGGCTGAATATGTTGGAACAAAGTTATTCTCATGGCTTCTGGAGCCAAGTTCCTCATGCAAAAATATTTATAGAGTGTCTTGTGTATGGCAGGTACTGTTCCAATTGCCGCAGGGACCAGAACAACCATGGAGCTTTCAGCCTCTTGGGGAAAGGACAGACAATAAATAGATGAACAAACAAACAAATAAATATTTCAAGTAGTGCATGACACAATGAAGAAAATACACAAGGGAAGGGGAAGGGAGTAGAGGCTGAGGGTGGTCTCCTTTGAAGGGGACCAGGGAAGGCCTCGTCAAAACACAGCACGTGAACTGAGATAAGGATGATTACGAGAAGCCAGCCATCAGAGGGCCAGAGGGACAGTCTTCTCAGCAGAAAGCAGGTGCAAAGATTGAAAATGCAAAAGAGCTTGGTAGAGTGCACTGGGCAATAAGAAATGAGGAGAGGTGCTACTCTTTATTTGCAAAGGGGAAAAGAATTAAAGCTACACTGTGGTTGGGTGTGTTGGCTCAGGCCTGCAATCCAGCCCTTTGGAAGACCAAGGCAGGCGGATTGCAAGGTCAGGTGTTCGAGACTCACCTGGCCCATATAGTGAAAGCTCATCTCTACTAACAATACAATTAGCCAGGCATGGTGGTAGGCACTGTAGTCCCATGTACTCAGGAGGCTGAGGTGGGAGAATCACTTGAACCTAGGAGGCAGACATTGCAGTGAGCTGAGATCATGCCACTGCGCTCCAGCCTGGGAAAGAGAGCGAGAATCCTTCTCCAAAAAAACACAAAAAAAGAACACTGTAAAAAAAAGTGAGTGCTACGGCTTTCAGAAGTTACACAATTCCTGTAGGCCCATTGATTGACATTGTTCACAAACAGTTTTTTCCAAACCATCTTTTGGAATTACCTTCAGAGGCAGACTCTAAACTGTACATGAAAACAAACGTGATGACTCTCTCAGTGGAATCTCCTTTTTGACGATTGCAGAATAACTCAGTCTGATCCCTCATTCTTCATTTGATTTGGCTCTGCACAATGACTGGTGCTGTGTAGAAGCTAAAGTTTAAGAATTTTCTGGATGCAAGGTATTCTGCTGCAGGGCTTTCAGGGAATTCCTAAAGTTTTTGCAGCACTAGCAGCAGGGCTGGGTTAACGGGAAATTTCCCATCCAATCTGCTGGGAAGGAGCCCAGGTCCATACACCTGGAACAGGTTGGGAGGCTTGGTGATCGTGTCAGACTCGTAACACATACAATTTGCCTGCAACTTAAAAACCACTTTCTACCATTCCACAAAAAATCTACCATCAACTTCCACCTAACCTATTCATTCTATGAAGTATAACAGAATTTAAAGGGTAACTGCTCTTTGTCGAGCTAAATAAGACAGCACAATTACACTCAGTCCAGGGCCACCGGTGAAAGGTAGAGACACAGACTTGTTACTCTTAATTAAGTCCAAGGGAGGTATCTGGGAAACTCCTTTGGGAAAGAATGACTTTGACAGGAAGTGGCTTCTTGGTATTTTATGGCAGAGGATGCCTCCCTATCTAATTTAAAGTTTCTTTTCTTTTAATTAAAAAAAAGGGTCTTTAACAAAATTGTAGGAGGAATAAGTCATGGGCTGTTATGGACTAAGTTGTACCCACCTCCACATACTTGTGGAAGTCCTAGCCTCAAAATGTGTCTGTATTTGGAGGTAAGGTCTTTAAGGAGGTAAGGCCTTTAAAGGGATAAAGTTAAAATGAGGTCTTTTTGTTTTTGAGATGGAGTCTCGCTCCATCACCCAGGCTGGAGTGCAGTTGCGTGATCTTGGTTCACTGCAGCCTCTGCCTCCTGGGTTCAGGCAATTCTCATGCCTCAGCCTCCAGAGTAGCTGGGATTACAGGCACGCACCACCTCACCCAGCTAAATTTTTGTATTTTTAGTAGAGACAGGGTCTCACCATGTTGACCAGGTTGCTCTGGAACTCCTGATCTCAAGTGATCCACCCACCTCTGCCTCCCAAAGTGCTGGGACTACATAAATGAGGTCTTTAGTGTGAGTTTTAATCCAACATAATTGGTGTTCTCATAAGAAGAGGAGATTTGGACACAGACATGGACCCAACAAAAGACCACCATTTGCAAGCCAAGGAGACAGGCCTCAGGTGAACCTGCCCTGCTGACACCTTGATCTCAGCCTTCCAGCCTCCCGAGCTGTGAGTAAATAAACAGTTGTTTCAGCCACCCATTCCGTGGTACTTTGTGCTGGAAGCCCTAGCAAACTAATATACCAGTTCTACTAAACAGCATGTTTGGGTGATAAAAAATTTCAAAAGTTCTTTCTTCCTCAATGGAGGCTAAAATAAAAGACAGCCATGAGCATTTTCCAGGTTGACTCCAATCTACCCTCTTGTTTTGAAGGGAACATTTTGTTTTGAAGTGAGCATGGTCAACAGACAAACCAGCCACAGAGGAAGGCCCAAGCTCCCATGTGCTGGCATGGCTGAACCCATTCCACAGATTCATTTATGCCTGTAGCTGTGGATTTTAAAATCCACATTGGATCCCATCCTTCACACGAATGTAGGAGGAAGAGCACAGCATCTTCCTTTGACTGTTCCTGGAATACCCAGTAGGCGCACAAAGAAAGTCTTGGAACAAATGATACAAACCAGTCATATACTGGTTTATTCCACCTAATTCCCCTATTACAGAGCATAGGAATATGACTTGGACTCTGTTTCTGGAACTCAACAAAGTGATAAAATCCATGATCTTTATTCAAATACAAAGAAATCTTGAGATTTTACAACTCCATCTGCCTCCTGGCATAGAGTCACTGTGGAAATCAATCTCATGCTTCAGCCTCCCTGACCTGTGGCAGACGCCACTGCATTCCTACAACCAAGTGGCCAGTAAAGATGAAAGCGATTCTTTTGTCTGAGGAGCTGGTCATGGGAGCATATCAACCACGACATGCCCTCAGGTAGGAGCAGGATTGCCAAAGAATTAAAAATGTATGTGTGATGTGTGTGGTATGTGGGTGTGGCGTGGTATGTGTGTGAGAAGGTATGTGTGTGATGTAGGGTGTATGTGATGTGTGTGTATTATATGTGTATTATGTGTGTGGCCTAGTGTGTGTGTGATGTGTGTGTGTTTTGTATGTAAAGTATGTGTGTAGAGTGTGGGTGTGTGATTATGTGCGGGCTCAGTGTGTGTGTGGTATGAGTGTGGTGTGTAATGTATGTGGTGTGTGTCATGTATGGTGTAGGGTGTGTGTAGTATACATTAGGTATGTAAGTGGTGTAGGTGATGTAGTTTGGGGGGGCTGCAGGATGATGGGTGCAGTGTAGTGTGTGCGGTGTATGTATGTGCAGTGTGGGTGTGTGTTGTACATAGTGTGATGTGTAAGTGTGTGTGGTGTATATGGAGTGTGTGTATGTATGTGTGGTGTGTATATGTATGTGGTGTGTGTGGAATGTATGTGTGGTGTGTGTGTGGTGTGTATATTGTGCACACATCCACATAGGTACACAATAAGTGACTTACATATGTGTGAATCAGGAGGACACAGGCATGGTTGTCTTGCTACTCTCCAGGACATTCTTTCAGCTGGTAAGGGGGGCTGTATGTTGTGTATATAGGAGGGAAGTGTATGTGCTGTGTGTGCTGTGTATAATGTGGCTGGTGTATGTCATATATGTGTATGTGGTGTGTGTGGTGTATATTGGATGTGTGGTGTGTATGGTACATATTGGGTGTGTGTGGCATGTGGTACATGTGATGTATGTGGTGTGGTGTGTGCGGTATGTGGTGTGTGTGGTGTATATTGGGTGTATGTGTGGCATGTTATGTATGTTACATACTATGTGTAGTATGTGGTGGGTATGGTGTATATTGGGGGGTGTGGCATGTGTGGTGTATGTAACATGTATGCAATGTGCGTGTATGTGGTGTGTGTATATGTGGTTTGTATGTAGTGTGTGTGGTATGTATTGGCATGTGTGGTGTATATGATGTGTATGTGTGGTGTGTGTGGCATGTGGTATATGTAAAATGTGTAGTGTATATGACGTGTGTATGTGGTGTGTCTGATATATATTGAGTGTGTGTTGTGTGGTATGTGGTGTATATAACATGTGGTGTATGCAATGTGTGTGTATGTGGTGTATGTGGTGTATGTGTTGTACAGTGGGTGTATGGTGGTGTGTGTGGTGTGTGGTGTATGTATAATGTGTGATGTATGTGATGTGTATGTGGTATGTGTGGTATGTGTTTGTGTGGTATATATTGGATATATGTGTGGCAAGTGTGGTATATGTAACATGTGTGGTGTATGCAATGTGTGTTTATGTGGTGTGTGGTATACATTGGGTGTGTTTGCAGTGTGTGGTGTATGTGATGTATGTGTATGTAGTGTGTGTGGTGTGTGGTATATATTGGGGTGTGTGTGGTGTGTAGCATATATAACATGTCTGGTGTATGTGATGTGTGTGTATGTGGTGCGTGTGGTATATATTTGGTGTATGTGTGGTGTAAGTGATGTGTGTGTATGTGATGGATGTATGGTGTATGTGATGCATATGTATGTGGTGTGTGTGGTGTGTGTTGGGTGTGTGTGGTAGTATGTTGCATATGTAACACGTGTGGTGTATGTGATGTGTGTGTATGTGATGGGTATGTGGTGTATGTGATGCATGTGTGTGGTGTGTGTCATATGTAACATGTGTGGCATATGTGATGCATGTATATGTCATGTGTGTGGTATGTGTTGGGGGTTTGTGGTGTGTGACATATGTAAGGTATGGATGTGATGTGTGTGTATGTGATGGGTGTGTAGTGCATGTGTGTGGTGAGGGGGTGGCTACTCACACTCAGAAGCTCTCCACTGTCCCCTTCCTAAGGAAGGCTATATACCAGTTGCCCAGGGCAACTCCCTGGGTATCCTGCCAGCCCACACCCTCCCTCAGCTGGGGAGCATAAGGCAGGAAGGGAAGGGGAGGTGGGAAGAACCTGGGGGACAAAGGACCTTTGTTGCCCTTCCTCACTCAGGCACAGTCTGGGGAAGACTTTGGCCGCAGCTCACACTAGAAGGCTGTTTACCAGACCTGCTGGAGTCTCTGAAGGGCAGCAGCCAGCTCACACCACATGCCCTGGATGGCCAGAAGGCACAGGAGACCACAGAGCATACAAGTGGGGCAAGAGGAAACCATCTATCAACAAACAGGGACCAGAGCAAATGAAGTTCCAACGTCTTGCTCACGCTCCTGCATGGCCAGGAGGTGAGTCTCCCTTTGCTGTGCTCAGCACTGGCTCTGAGTTCCTGGGGTAGTTGTGGATCATCTCAAGCCTCAGCTTTACAATCTGATGACTTGACCTCATGATAAGGTCTTCAAGCGCTGTGCAAACTAAAGGGACAGACTTGTTGACACGGATCTGATCAGAATGTATTACCATGGGAATCAAAACCAGATCAGGTCAGCAACCACTCTGTGAGTCTCTATTAAGCATTAGGCACTGGGTTAGGTGCTAAGTACTCAGCAACAAATAAGACAAGGTCGCTGCCTAAGAGAATTTCACCATTTCATCCAGAAGATGGGTGCATAATCTTGAGATTAGGTGCAATAATGCCCAGGGTGCCTGAGGATTAACCCAGGAGTTTAAGAAAAGCTTCTCTGGTTAATGCCTATAATCCCAGCACTTTGGAAGGCTGAGGTGGTGGATCACAAGGTCAGTTCAAGACCAGCCTGGCCAAGATGGTGAAACCCTATCTTTACAAGAAATACAAAAATTAGCCAAGTGTGGTGGTGGGCACCTGTAATCCCAGCTACTAGGGAGGCTGAGGCAGAGAATGGCTTGAACCTGGGAGGTGGAGGTTTCAGTGAGCTGAGATTGCACCACTGCACTCCAGCCTGGGCAACAGAACAAGACTCTGTAAAAAAAAAAGAAAAAGAAAAGGAAAGAAGGAAGGAAGGAAGGAAGGAAGGAAGGAAGGAAGGAAGGAAGGAAGGAAGGAAGGAAGGAAGGAAGGAAAAGCTTCCTGGAGAGGATCATGCCTTAATTCATACCTGAAAGCTGAGTAAGACCTGACCTGATGATGACAGGTAAAGAGGAGAATCCAAGGAGGAGGCAGGATTGCACAAATAAAGTCGTGGAAACTTAGATCCCTAGAGCATGTGGGGAACTGCCAGCAGCTTGGTCTTACAGGAGCACAGCACATGAGGTGAACAAATAAAGGGGATTTGGAGTCAGTAGGCAGGTCAGAGCATGGGGAGGAGTGTTCAGAGTAGCAATTTAAGGTATTGGTGAGACTGAATTGTGGCAGGTAAGAAGACAACTGGAGGGCATGGGAACTTTCTGGGTGACAAATGTAGCAAATCTGCTCAGGTTCTCCTAGATACAGTGGAGCACTAGACTGCTAGAACTGATATCTCAGTTTGGATGTTCCTGGAACACGGGATCAAATACATGATTCACCCCACTCCCTTGGGGGAGAAACTCCCTGAGAGGTATGATCCATGGCATCTTCTAAGCTGTAATTGTACAAACTCCAGACACCTCCATTACGCACCCAAATAGACTCGTTCAACTACTGTGTGGGAGAGAACTGCCTGCTCACAAGGCCTATTGCAAATTAGCCAACAGAGGCATCATTCATTCAGAACAGGCAGGGAGGAAGGCTCATATTAAGCCATGAGGAAAGGCTGACATACAGAGGGGATTAATCGTATCTTATAAACATAACGTTATCTCCATGACATGAGAAGGAGTCAAAAACTCCTCTGTAAGGCAATTCCCCACTGCCTAAAGCATCCCTCTGGAAAGCCTTAAATATTAACAAAAGGTTTCTCCTCTTTTTCTCTGTGAGTCCACCCTCCTCTCCATTAGAGATACCTGAGTATTGGCCCTGATGCTTGAAGAGTGATATGTACCACTAGCTGATGCAGTGACAGTACTCTGAGCCCTTCTTTTCACCTGCTTTTTCTTTGTGTTCCTGGAATGATTCTGGAATCTCCTGTAGCTTCTCCCTTAACTCCACATGAAATACTGACTTTATCGCTCAGTCTCTATTTTTACTACTTAGTCAAATGAGACCAACTTTTCTTCTCTTTTTATTTCCAAATTTAATCCAGTGGAAAATGAATATGTAACAAGGGATAATTGTTTATAGTCATGTCAACCAGGTCAATAGGACCCAAGAAAAATGCCAGTGTTTGGTCATGTTGCTAAAGAAATGATGACAGCAATACAGAGGTGTCTAAAACATTCCTCTTTCATCCAGGTAAAACAACAACCCGCCCAATCATCAACTGCCTACCTGAACAAAAAGTTACTGATTCATTGGTACAGTTCAGTCAGTTGGTACTATCTTTACATGGCCTAACCCTCTCTGCCTAGCCTTTGTCTTGTGATTCCTTGGTGACACTCAACAGAAGACCAAGTCCCTTTGACTATGTGAGACTCTGAGCACATTCAGAGAGGGGGACAGCCCCAGATATTAAGGCCATGACAGAGTCAATGGGAGTAGGAGAAGCCAAATTAGTCACTGACATGGTGTGGATGTGCTCCCATCCAAATCTCGAAGTGTAGCTTCCACAATTCCACCATGTTGTCAGAGTGACTGGTGGGAGGTAATTGAATCATGGGGGCGGGTCTTTCCTGTGCTGTTCTCCTGATAGTGAATAAGTCAGGAGATCTAATGGTTTCATAAAGGGGAGTTCCCCTGCATATCCGCTTTTTCTTGCCTGCCGCCATGTAAGACATGCCTTTGCTTCTCCTTTGCCATCTGCCAGGATTGTGAGGCCTCCCCAGCCATGTGGAACTGTGAGTCCATTAAACCTCTTTCTTTCATAAATTACCCAGTCTCCAGTATGTCTTTATTAGCAGCATGAAAGCTAACTAATACAGTCATCAAGAATACCACTGCTTAGAATCCTTCAGGGAGGCTCAAGTAATCCTGGCAAGTTGCCATTTCCTGCTTCCCAGCCCCATCCCTAGTCAAGCTTCACAGTCCATGGTTTGGGTGATGGTATTAGAGACTTGTACAGAAGTGCCAGGCATTTTCTAGTCATGGAATCTTTAATTCAAGGCCTTGCAGTTTTAAAAATCAGTACAGAGTTTGAAAAGACAATCACATTGCTTTTCTGGGGGGCATCCAGTATCTTCTCGTGGCTGTGTGGAGCATGAAAGAAGCTGAGCATACATGGCTCCATGAGATATCATAACCATGAGAATAACTGCACCTGTTTTCTGGGCTCCTGCACAGGTCAAGCACCCCCCAGAGGTCTATATGTATTAGCTTGTTTGACCCTCATCACAGCCTGGCAACAATTACACTTTCATTTTCTACACTTCATAGACTAGGAAACTGAGCTACAGAAAAGCTGGGAAACATGCTAAGCCTACACCTTAGTCAGTGGTGGAGCAGGGATTCAAAACCCTACAGTCATACTCTCAAGCAGCCCTGGCTTATTTGCTACATCTGCCATTCCCTGGTGTCACCTTGAGAAATGTTCTTCATCGTTTCAAGCCTTTATTTACTCATTGACATCATTGGATAATTAAATTTCCCTCATTGATTCTTTGGATTGGAGTGGTTCATGCATGCTTGGCAGAGGGGGCACCCCATATTGGCCCCCCAATACATTACCTGCATCTATCACTGTTTCCAGCTGGCCTTTACAGAGCACCCAGGCACATCATGGTTAAGGTGAATCACATGGATGAATCGTTCTGCCTCCATGTAGCTGGGTCACAGTGCCTGCTGTCCTTGGGGTTTGGCCCTGTGTGTCTTCCAATCCCAGTGTGAGTATGAAACCACTGGGCTTTTCCTCTATTTTGGCCCAGTTTAGGGGTCACACTAGCCTCTAGCCATGTTTTAATGTCAATGGAGGATGACTGCCTGTCCTTTTTAAGTGGATTCTTCAAAAAACCTAAAAAAATGTGGAGATTATGTTCCAAAGGCTATAATGTTCCAAAGGCTATAGTTGGATGGTCTCAAAACTCAATTTCTGAATTTAATAAATTCTTTCCTTCAGTTTCAGCTGCTCTGAAATGACTCCCATGTCTCCTGATATAATTTCTGGCTCACTATATAGCCTAAATATTGTAAGTACATCTATGCCTCTAATACTCCCCAGATTTACTGAGAATCCATCCAGTCATTTGTGTATGATGATAAAATATTTATTTATAGGAATAAGTTATTCCTATAAATATGTAAGATAACTACCTTACAAGTTTTCTCAGTAGGCTTAGTAGAGATGAACAGAGAGAGTTGGTGGCAGAGCCTTGTATACATTCTATAATGAAGTTTATAAAGACCCAACATTGGTTCTTCCAAGAACAATTATTTAGAAATAACATGCTTAGGAACATGGATGAAACTGGAAACCATCATTCTCAGCAAACTGACACAAGAACAGAAAACCAAATACCACATGTTCTCACTCATAAGTGGGTGTTGAACAATGAGACACAGGGAGGGGAACATCACACACTGGGGCCTGGGGAGTGGGGAGCTAGGGGAGGTGAGGGATTGGGGAGGGATAACATTAGGAGAAATACCTAATGTAGATGACAGAGCAATGGATGCAGCAATCCACTACCATGGCACATGCATAAATATGTAACAAACCTGCACAATCTGCGCATGTACCCCAGAACTTAAAGTATAATAAAAAATAAATAAATAAAATAACATGTTTTTTCCCACAGGCATCTTTTTCTTCCCATTTTATGTCACTGGAATTATCTATACTCCACTCCCTTTAAAAACAGCACTCCTCTTCCTGGTGGACACCAAAGCACTTTGAGAAGAAGGAGGAATGCATGTATTCCTAAACAATGAACTTCAGAGAAATTAACAGGCAAAGGACCCAGTACTACCAACATAAAAATGAAAATGTAAATTAAACCCAAAGAGAAATGGCTTCTTGGCTTGTCTGCCTAAAAGGGAGTCAATCTCACTTTGAATCAGATCACTCATTTTTTTCTTCAATATTTCAAAATGTAAAAATTTGAGATACAAATTCAAAGAAGTGACTATCTACATTTTCCACATCCCACTTATATCTTAGCCTATTTTAAACTACTTCTAACTTTTTGCATATTTTTTTAAAATTAAGAATTAGGACAATTATGGAAGAATATGTACATAGATAAAAGTGAAAAGATATTCCTTCTCTTAGAATCAGCCACCATGAATCCTTAGGAGGCCACTGAACATGTCAGCAAAGAGCAGGAACCAGGCAGAAGCCAGCCTGGCTGCTTCTGGGTCCTTCCTGGTCCAGTCATGTGTGTCCAGGCAGGACACAGTGGTGCCTCAGTTTCCTCACCTCTAAATGAAGATGATGATGATGATAGTACTTAACCCACAGGGGTACTGTCATGAGCTAACTCATGTAAAACACTAGAATATACTTGACATAAATGGTAAATAATATTACTATTATTATCATTGTTACTAAAGGTATATTTCTGTGCATAAACAGAGCTAAAAGGAAAGAAAACTAGTCAGAAAAACTATTATAAATGTTAGACCATTCTATAGATTCTATTTTATGAAAATTATTATATTTAATTTTAGCAGATTTGAATTGAAGTTGAAAATGAAAGGACTAATTAAAGAGACTTCACTTTGAAATAAATGTCTCCTTACCACACAAGTGTTATTTCCTAAAAGATCTTTCTAAGTGAAAAATGAAGATTAAGGAAAAAGTAACAGATCCATTTTAAACAAATCTTTATGCATTAGTTTTAGACGTGGGCTCTTAGCAATTCTGCCAAGATCCAATTGTTATTTTACGACATTTATAAATGATTTTCAGGCACATCATGTCTGCAAGATGATCTGTACCCATAATTTTTATAATTATTAATAACAAGTGTTTATACTTAAATGAATTCAATCCTCACTGCAAAGCCATTTAATACATTTTCTCCTGCTCACTTTATTTTTTCAAAATCCTTTGGTTAGATGAGACTTATATAGAGGTATTTGTTGTTTGTTTTGTTTTACATTTTTATTTATTTATTTTCAAAATTTGTTTATTTATTTATTGAGACAGAGTCTTTCTCTGTCACCCAGGCTGGAGTGCAGATCTTGGCTCACTGCAACCTCTGCCTCCCAAGTTCAAGCAATCCTCTCACCTCAGCCTCTTGACTAGCTGGGATTACAGGCATGTACCACCACGCCCAGCTAATTTTTGTAATTTCTGTAGAAATGGGGTTTTACCATATTGCCCAAGCTGGTCTCAAACTCCTGGGCTCAAGCGATCCACCCACCTCAGCCTCCCAAAGTGCTGTGACTACAGGCATAAGCCACCGCACCCTGCCTTGTTTTTTAATTTCCAAAGTGGTTCAAAGATATTCACTTCAGTTCTTTCATATTTGACAATGTTTCCTTATTATCTTTAGATTTTGATGCCACCTTGGCTATGAATAACCAAGTGACTCTTTTAGTGACTCATTTCGCCTTAAGACTTTTTTTTTTTTTTTTTTTTGTACAGGCAACCAGTGTAGAAAAGTCTGACGCCAGCTGAATTTTTTTCTTTGTAGTAGAAACTTTACTTTTCTGCCTGGATTCATGGGGGCGGGGAAAAAGCTATTTATAAAACACAATAGCTTAAGTAGTATGTGTCTCAGTGTTAAGAATTCTGGAACATTTTTAAAAAATATGGTATGGTTACTTGTTCTTTGAGAAAATTGTAAATATCAAACATATTTTTCCATTTGTAAGGTTTTTTGTTTTGTTGAGAGACATCACTTTACCTTATGTTAAATGGTGCACAAACATATTAGTTTCTCTCCTATTTTAATATTTTTGCCTTTATCATTTATAATTCCCAGTGATTATATTAGGTCTTTTCTTCATTAATTTGATTTTTTGGCTTTTCCCTGTTCTTTGGTGTTTCTAATTTATTTATTTTAAAATTCCTTTTCATTTTCTTATTAAGATACTATTTACATGCCATAAATTCACCTTCTTAATGCTGCTCAGTTCTTCATATTGATAGATAGTCATGTAACCAAGACCACAATCAATGTATGGAACAATGATTCATCTTCAAAATATTTGTTCACGCCCTTTTGTGGGTAGATTGTCCCTCACCAACGGGTCCTGGAAACCACCAATCTGTTTTTTGTCTGTATCGTTTTGCATTTACCAAAATGTTACATAAATGCGATCATATATTATGCAGACTTTGGCTTCTTTCATTTAGTGTAATACATTTGATATCTATCCATGTTGTTGCTGGCACCAGTAGCTTGTTCTTTTTGTTGCTCAATACTATTACGTTTTATGGATGTACCACGGTGTGTTTATCCATTCCCCTCTTGAGGAGCATTTGAGTTACTTCCAGTTTGGGTTGATTGCAAACATTTGCAACATATAAGCTTCTATAAACATTTTGGCTGTAAGTTTTTGTGTGAACACAGTTTTCATTTCACTTTAGTAAATCTTTTGCCTGTTTTACAACTGGATTTCTTGTTTTCTTATTCAATTTGAGTATAAGCTCTTTACTGCAGAAATGATCTGCAAGTATTTTCTCCCAGTCTGTAGTTATCTTTTTATATTTTTAACCAGATTTATGTGTGAGTTCAGTAACAACTGTGCTTTTACTTATGTCCTACCATCTGAATGTTCTATTCAACTGCCTTTGATCGTTTTATCTTGAGCTAACCTTAATTTTCATTCTTACTAAACTGCTCTATAGCACAAAATGATTGCTAATAATTTTCCTTCATCCTGTATTTTCTTCTTGGTTGGCCTTCTCTTATTTTTTACACCATGTTCCTCTGGCCCCTGCCCCCACATACATTGTACTTTTGCACCTGAAAGAGGTCATCTTGGTCATCATACTGCATTTTCCATCTGGCTTATGTTTGCCCAACTCTGATTAGGCACGTTGTTTGCTCTGATAAAGTCTGGGTTACTGTTTTCTGACTGATCTATAATTTTCAGATGAGTGAATATCTCATATTCCACTCCTTTTCTCTACCCCAAGAACACATTAGAGGTTTAGAGAATGCTAAATGAATGCTGCCAATGCATTAAACTATAAACTCCATTTTATTCCCCACTAAAACAAACAAACAAAAAAAACTCCATTGTATTTCCATATTTGGTATAACTAGGTGGAGGCCTTGGTTAAGTTCATTTACTGAGTGTCTAAAATTCCTTGCCAGAAGAGAAACTTCATCCTCCAATCATACCCAGTTCTCTGAAATTGGGTAGAAAGTGTGGGAGTACATTGTAAAAGCATACTTTTCAACTCTCCCCTGACCCCAGTCCTCCTTCTGGTCTCACCTTGTGTATGGTGCCTGTACGAGTACTGGGACCCAGACACCCTTCTCTACACCTCTCCAGCATCCAAGAAGTCACCAACAGGAGCTCCATCATTTCTCTCAATTCTATTCCCTTCCCCCGTTTCCAGGTACCTCTGTCTTAGAGCAGCCTCATTGGTGCGGATTGCTGGGAGAGCTCCCTAACTGGCCTTCCAACCTCCAGTGGTGCCTCCTTTCTGTTGATTCTTCACCCTGGAGTGCAAATATGACACAGTCCCTCCCTTGTTTAGACTCCATCAAATGTTCTTGCCTTCACGTCGGGTTCAGTCTCCATGAATGATCACACAAGACTCTCCGTGTGGCTCAAGTTTCACTGTGCTCATGTCCAGGCCTCATTACCTGCATTTCTCAAAACCCACAGTGCAATTCTAGACCTCAGTGCCTCAGCACATGCCACTCTCTTTTCAAAGCAGCCTGGCGTGCCCCACCTCCCTCTAATGCCTGCCTTTGCTGTCCCCTAACTCTTGATTTCCTTCTCTCAAAGCCCTTTCCCAAAGGCTATAATGCTAGCTGAAGTATCTACCTCCCCAAACTAGACTATGAAATGAAAGAAAATAGTTCTTTTACACCAGCCTTGCAACCAACAATTGTGGGCACTCAATAGGTGTAAAATGGGCCAGTGAAGGCGTGGAAGAAATGTTTATAAAACAAAAACCAGGAATCAATAAGATATTGTTATTGCAGTCTGGAAGACTGTACAGAGGAAAGGTGCCTGGAAGATTGGTACCTGTGCCTTTAGTGCCATGCCTCATGTCCTTCCAGCCAGAGTCATAGTATCCATTTTGCACTTATCACCTCATTCATTTCACAACTGCCCCTTTGCCAAAATATCCCCAGGATGCTGTCTACAGATCACAAAAGTGGTTATTCAGCTTATTTTGGGAAGCTAAACAGAAGCCCATTTCAATTTCGCTGTTCAAATAAACATTCTGCCTACTGGACTTTGATTCCAGCTGGAAACGGACCAGGTAGCTATGTATTCTCTCATGTTTGCAAGACAGGAAGTTGCTGGCCTTGCCAGTTACTCCTTTAGGTCAGCCAAAGACCAGGACAAATGTACATTACACACTGAGTATATAGCTGGGAAAAGTAAATATCAGAAGAAAACTCTGTGATCTTAAGAGCAATTCAAAGCATATAGCCCTGAAAAGCTCCTTGCAATTTGCATTTTTACTAATAGACCAACACATTAAGTTGGACTATTAACCCAAATGAAAGGTTTCAGATTTATTTCATTAGCAGATGGAAATTAAGTTGCAGAAACACAACCAGCACAGGCTAGAGTATATTTAATTTCATTTATGTTTAATTACACAAGAAATACATGAATATACTGTCACTATAAAAATTCAAACAATGCAGATAAAGCTAATGTCGCTCTTGACCATTCACTACTCCACTCAGTCCCCCTGCCTGAGAGTTACTGCTACTATCAATTTGAAGTATCATGAGGCACATACAGTACACACACACACTCATGTACACACACTGAGATATGAAAAATAACTATTTAAACTTAGCTTTGGCTGAAGCCCCAAGATAATAAATACTCTATTCTAAAGTAAAATACATTATGAAGGACACCAATGGAAATGACCAAAAATAGTTATGTGACTCTTAATTCCTGAACTATGTCAAGAACCTGAAAGGATTTTGAGAAGGACATTAGATGGAGAAAGGAATGCCTCCATTCCATGGAGGCAGAGAGAGATGATGCATTTTTGTTCTGCTCAAACCAAGAAAAGCTTCAATGGGACAATTTTAGAGCTTTGATACATACACGTCCCTGACACGGTTATATTTAGCCATCTTTTTCTGTGTGACTTTTGCATTTTTGTTTCCCAATAATCCCTTTCCTGTTCTAAAGGTTAGAAATATAGTCTGTTTTTCTAATGTTTTTATTGTCTTTATTGTTCAGGCACTTGGTTTGCCTAGCTTTTTGTTTTCATAGTGTGAGAAAGTGAGCTAACTTTACTTTTCCCCAAAGGGATAACAAATTATTTCAACATTGATTATTAAGTAAGTAGCCCTTCATTATACTCTGAGTTGAAGGCCACTTTTATTGGATACAAAAGTTCCAAATATTCGCTGGTCACTTTCTGAATTGTGTTCCATGGCACTGATCTATTTGTCTATTTCTTTAAGAGTGCATTTGTCAGACTTCACCTGTGCTTCTTTTTCTAGAGGTTGAGAACAGCACAAAAATAATGTTATACTTATTACTGTGTGTTTTCCAGATGATATCAGGCAAAGTAAAACCTGGGTCATGATGATGGCAGCACTGGTGTCTGACACAGACTCTTCCATGAAGGCAGGTCCTAAACTTGTTCTCACCCTCAGCCCCTCTGCATATAATTCTCAGTTTTCCCAGAAAGCATTTACCCTGTGCTTCAGAGAGACTATTTTTCTAACAAAGACATTTGCCACTTTCCAGTCCTTCTTTAGTCTCTCTAGGAGATGCCCAGTGGTACGCACCCACGCCTCCATCCCTGCCCCTGTCCTGCCACATGGCTGCCTCTTCTAAGGATTCCACCTTGGTCACTGAATATTCTCTGGAGGGCATAGTAATCTAGCCTTCCCATTGTTTCTTACTTCTTTTTGCAGCACTGTCTTCCTTAGAATCAGGCATAAAATTATAAGATTCCGACAGAAGACTCAGAGGACCCTGGCCCACAGCCCCCAGCAGACAGCCTCTCATGGGCATAGATACCCCTTCATCCATATGAACTGAGGACTGTAAGATATCCACAGCTTCAGTTATCATAGCTGGGACCTCGGCTTTACACCATAAAGTTTACCAGGAAACAAGCATTTGTTTACTCTTCTCGGCATGGGCACAATGCTGCATATTTATTTTATTTATTTTTTTGAGACAGAGTTTCCCTCGTATTGTCCAGGCTGGAGTGCAATGGTGTGATCTCAGCTCACTGCAACCTCCACCTCAGGTTCAAGTGATGCTTCTGCCTCAACCTCCTGAGTAGCTAGGATTACAGGTATGAGCTACCATGCCTGGCTAACATTTTGTATTTTTACGAGAAATGGGGTTTCACCATGTTGGTCAGGCTGGTCTCAAACTCCTGACCTCAGGTGATCCACCCACCTCAGCCTCCCCAAGTGCTGGGATTACAGGCATGAGCCACCTTGCCTCACCAATGCTGCATCTTTATGAGGCTTTTGTGAGGATTAAAGAGACCCTATATGCTCAGCTCACTGTAAGGGCTTACCAGGGACACTCACCTTTCCTCCCCACTAAATCAGGCTTACACCCAGAGGAAGCACTGCTTCTCCTCTGAAGCTTCCTCAACTGCAGCCTCTGTGCTCATTGTAAGGGTCTCTCTGTATTGACATATTTGTTTCTGGTCTTTTGTTTTTTCTCTATGGACAGACTTCTATTTTCAGAAGACACATATTTAAGTCACAATATTCTGGACTCTGGCTTAGTTAGAACAACCATCTCTTGATTGTCTGTGGAAAGTGAATCAGGAACACCCCAGAGAGCTGGCCCTGGACATAATTCACAGCTTCATTTAATTATTATCATCAAAGTTAATGAGGGCCATAAACTGTTTCATAACATACCAGTGGGCGGTATGATTAGAGGGAAACCTGGACACCTCACCATAAAACTGGCACAGCAGAAAAGCCTCAACCAAACAAAACCTTCTTATGAAGAAAAAGGCAGTGAAACTATGTTCAGTTTGATGAACCTTTCACACTTGGCAAAATGAATGTTAAGTCAAAAGAACAATGAAGTTGTGAGCTGTTTTTTTAACTCAAATTTTTATTTCAGGTCAAATTAGCAATTTTGTTTGTTAAGTGTAAAGAGAGCTTTTGGTTAGCTGTTTAGTTATAATTTTATTTCACCCACTTCTATAAAGGCTTTGAGGCTACTTGAAGTAAAGTCCTGTAGACAAGAGAGTATTACATTAAAAGAGAGAAAGAAAACTTAGAAAGAAGATAGAAGAGAGATAATTGCATAGAAACATGGCTAATATCATGAACAGGCCCCTATAGGGACTCCTCTGTATAGGTCTGTGTGAGTGTGAATAATACATTCAATAAATATATTATCTGGACTGCTTTTAAAGTTTTACTCTTGGATTCCTGAAATAATATTTCTATGGATTTGCCTATTCTGGATGCTTCACATAAATGGAATCATTCATTATGTAACCCTTTGTGTCTGTATTCTTTCATTTAGCATGATGCTTTCCTGGTTCATCCATATCATAGTAAGCATCAGTATTTTATCCCACTTTAAAACTCTGTAATTGTTTATCTAATATATTTAGTATATGTATGTGTATATTGATTTTGTTTATTGATTTATTTATTTATGAACATTTGGGTTGTTTCTTCCTTTTGGCTATTGCAAATAGTGCTGGTATGAACATGGACATACATATACCTGCTTGAGACTCTGCTTTCAGTCCTTTTGGATACATACATCAGGGTGGAATTACTGTATCATATGGTAACTCTATGTTCAACATTTTAGAAAGTGTTTTCCCCACTCTGGGTGAAAAAAATACAAACACAAACCGTGGAAAAAACAAACTGCTTTTCCTCTGCTCCCATATCAAAACAATTACACAGAAGAGTTCTGTGACCAAATGTGTGTGGGATTTTCTCCTACACACCAAGAAAGAAATCAGTTCTGCAGCAGATACCAGCTGGGTATCCTCTAATTCAATTCAATACTGATACTATCTACCTAGAGTTAGTGTACTGTCCACAAGTTAAGGACTCAGTCCTATAAAACTGCTTCCACCCCACTTCTGATACCAATCACAAGCACAGGTTGTTTTGCCCACACTTCTGAACTGCTGGCTATAAATAGAGAGTCACATGATCTCCTCTTTAAATTTGATTAATTTGCTAGAGGGGCACACAGAAGTAAAGGAAACACTCAAGTTCACTAGTTTACTATTAATATAAATGATATTACAAAGGATAAAGATGAAGAGATACACAGGGCAAAGTACTAGGGAAGGGGCTCAGAGCTTTCATGCCTTCTCTGGGCATTCCACCCTTCAAAAACATGTTCAGCTATCTAGAAGCTCCTCAAACCAGTCATTTTTAGATTTTATGATTGATTAAACCATTGGACATTAGTGATCAACTTAGCCTTCAACCCCTTTTCCCTCCCCAGAGATTGGGAGATGGGGTTGAAAATCCAACACTCGAATCATTTCTTGGTCTTTCTGGGGGCCAGCCCCTATGATATAGTTTGGCTGTGTCCCCACCCCACCAATTCTCATCTTGAATTGTAGCTCCTGTAATCCCCACTTGTCATTGCACTTGTCAAGGGATGGGCCTGGTGTGAGGTCATTGAATAATGGGGGCAGGTTTTTCCTGTGCTGCTCTCATGATAGTAAATAAGTCTCCTGAAATCTGATGGTTTCTTAAAGGACACTTCCCCTGCACACACTCTCTTGCCTGCTGCCATATAAGACATGCCTTTGCTCCTCCTTGACCTTCTGCCATGATATGGAGACCTCCTCAGCCATGTGCAACTGTGAGGCCATTAAACCTCTTTTTCTGTATAAATTACCCAGTCTCAGGAATGTTTTCATTAGCAGGATGAGAATGGACTAACACACCCCATTTGAAGCTACCTATAGCTGTCAGCCATTAACAGTGTCATTCCATTACCACAAAACAAGACATCACTTGGGAGATTCTAAGGATTTTAGAAGTTGTATGTCAGAAAACAGGCCAAAGACCAAATATATATTTTACAGTATCACACCCACAATACATGTCTAACAGGCAATTAATCATACAACAAAAGTGTGGAAAAACAAAAGTTTATAAGTCAATGTATGTCGCACACACACAGGCTGCCATCTGCCATCCTAAATTCCCATGATGGTGACAAGTCCTCCTGGTGTTCTAAGTATAGCGCAGGCCCCAGCAAAAGGAACAATAGGGATGGTGTGTTTCCACTAATCTTTCATTCCCTCCCAGACACATGTGATACCAAACTTTGAACTTTTGATGATAAGAGCCATGTACTGAATTTCCCTGCTGCCTCAAGTTTAGCCAAGAGCAAACTCCAACTCCCTTAATTGCTTATTACTAACTAAGAGATGAAATGTACAGCATGATTGTATAGGATACTGGCATACTTCCCAGGTCATTCTAAATGGCAGCCTTCTAGATATGCAGACACTTAAAAAGAAATGGCAGGCGTTTCTGGGGCCAAGGGTTCTAGGTTGGCATGTGACCTCACCCAGAGAGCTGAGCCCTCTGTGCAGGCTGCATCCAGGTCAGGGGGTCAGACAGAGTTTGCTGCAAAGCAAGCTGATGAGGAATATGTTGGGGAGTCTTGGAGAGTCTGCTGATGCTGCCACATCAGGCCACTAACTTTTCTGATTCAGAGCTCTTTAGTTACAATAAATATCCTTCTACTTAAATATATTTAGGGAGTTTCTTTCAGCAAATCTATTAGAGACAAAATGAAAATCGCAGTCCTGAGAGAAGAGAACTAGTCATTTACAAAATTTTGATTCTCATTCTTAAGCCACTGGGCCACAGTTGAAAGAAAAGCATAAAGTGTCAGATGGAGAGCCCACCACCGGGCCAGCATGAAACAAGTACTGGGTATATTCAGTAGCCAGAAATCACTAATACATTCCTATCCCTCCCTTTTTCCTATTTCCTGCATAGCTAACTTCCTGCTCCACAGACATCTTAAGAAGAGTAGACCCTCCCTCAATATCAATTGTGATTCCTCATTACAAAAAGCCAAAGGAAGTTGAGTCATCTTAGAATCTCATTACAATATGATAAAGAATCTAACCTTAGTTCCTCCAATATATGTTTGTGTATTTGAAAGTAAGTTTTGATATATGAGAGATACTGTCCTTACTCTTTTTTATTTACACAAATGCAAGCTCTTGCCTTTCTCAAAAAAGCAAGTACATAGAGAAGTGGTTTCTGGATCTCCGACTATACCAACAGAGAAAATAATTAGAGTCAAAGTTTGATGGACAAGCTATTTAAATTAGATGTCCATCCTCTGATTCCAGGCACTATGTAGACTCACAGTGGAGAAGCTGGTCTTACAGCTGTTACAACATCGGCCAACCCATTTCATGGGGCCTGGCCTAGTTTTTAAAGGACGTCAGTGTTTAGTAGCCAAGGCCTCATTGTTCTCTTCTCTTGGGAAAATCTCTGAGGCATTGTCTAACAATATGCAAAGTTGAATTTTTTCTGACTGAGTCATTCTTTTGTTGAGTCCAGGAAATCAAAGAGAGCAACATCAGTCTATGCTGAAAATGTGTAGTACATTGTGATTACATCATACATCAGGAGGCTTTGAATCTGTTGATATGAAGGTAATAGATAGCCCATATTAATGTGACATAGTTACAAGTAAATACAAAGCAGGGGGTAAGAATATTTGGAACATATAGGTGAGCTCCGAGGACCCAGCCAGGAACCTTAGTGACCTCATAGATTCCCCTAGGATAACAAATGACAGAATCTGACCAGCTTGCTTGACATATCATACAGGAGATATGTCTTCATCTCTGATCATCTGACATGCTATCCAGACTTTTCTACTATGCCATATTCACCTTTTTATAAGGAGACTGGTTTTTTCCTCCAATTTTGGAAAAATGGGGGAAGTAAGTGATGGATTCCATGCACAATTGCCTGCATTCTTCCCCTTCCCTTCCGTATCCTGGTGGGATTGATTCTCCGTCTCTACCGCAGAACCCTCATATTTTTGACGTGAGATATACCCATAAGAAGAAGTGTTGTGCTCACTTTGGCAGCACATATACTAAAACTGGAATGGTAAGAGAAAATTAGCATGGCCCCTGTGCAAGAGCGACATGAAAATTTGTAAAGTGTTCCATTTAAAAAAAAAAAAAAAGATAAAAAGAAGCAGTGTTGATTAGATAAAAGTAATACACCATGGAATATTATGCAGCAATCAGAAATGATGAGTTTGTGTCGTTTGTAGGGACATGGATGAATCTGGAGAACATCATCCTCAGCAAACTGACACAAGAACAGAAAATGAAACACCGCATATTCTCACTCATAGGCGGGTGATGAAAAATGAGAACACATGGACACAGAAAGGGGAGTACTAAACACTGGGGTCTATTGGGGGGAAAAGGGGAGGGCCAGTGGGAGGGGGAGGTGGGGAGGGATAGCTTGGGGAGAAATGGCAAATGTGGGTGAAGGGGAGAAGGAAAGCAAAGCACACTGCCATGTGTGTACCTACACAACTGTCTTGCATGCTCTGCTCATGTACCCCAAAACCTAAAATCCAATAAAAAATTTAAAAAAAAAAGTAATACTAGTGACAGTAGGCAAGATACAAAACAGTGCAAAAATCAGTAACATTCCCTTATAGCAACAACATCCAAGTAGAGAGCCAAATCAGGAACACGATCCCATTCACAATAGCCACAAAAAGAATAAAATACGCAGAAATACAGCTAACCACGGAGGTGAAAGACCTCTACAACAAGCATTTCAAAACACTGCACAAAGAAACCAGAGAGGACAGAAACAAATGGAAAAGCATTCCATCCTCATAGAGAGGAAGAATCAAATTGTCAAAACGGCCACATTACCCAATGTAATTTATAGATGTAATGCTATTCCTATCAAACTACCAATGACATTCACAGAATTTGAAAAATCTGTTTTATCACATGGAATGAAAAAAGAGCCAGAATAGCCAAGGCCATCCTAAACAAAAAGAAAACAGCTGGAAACATCACATTACCTGACTTCAAACTAGACTGCAAGACTACATTACCAAACCATCATGGTACTGGTACCAAAACAGACACATAGACCAGTGGAACAGAACACAGAGCCTGGAAATCATGCTGCACACCTACAACTGTCTGATCTTTGCCAAATTTGATAAAAATAAGCAATGGGGAAGGGACTACCTTTTCAATGAATCGTGCTGGGATAACTGTCTAGCCATATGCAGAAACTGAGACTGACTCCTTTCTTACACCATACACAAAAATAACTTGAGATGGATTAAAGATTGAAACATAAAATCTAAACCTATAAAAACTCTGGAAGATTACCTAGGTAATAACGTTCTGACCTGGCAAAGATTTTATGTTAAAGATGCCAAAAGCAATTGTAAAAAAAAAAAAAATCAACAAATGGGACCTAATTAAACTAAAGAGCTTCTGCACAGCAAAAGAAATTATTGATAAACAGGCAACTTACAGAATGGGAGAAAATATTTGCAAAATATATATCTGACAATGGTCGAATATTCACAATCTGTAAGGAACTTAAACAAATTTACAAGCAAAAACAACCCTATGAAAAAGTGGGCAAAGGATATGAATAGGCACTTGAGAAGAAGACATACATCTGGCCAACAACATATGAAAAAGTGCTCAACATCACTAATCATCAAAGAAATGTAATTCAAAACCACAAAGAAATACTACCTTATGCCAGTGAGAATGGTTATTACCACAAAGTCAAAAAGTAACAGATGCTGACTGGATTATGGAGAAATGGAAACCCTTATCCACTGCTGATGGGAATGTAAATTAGTTCAGCTATTGTGAAAAGAAGTCTGGCAATATCTCAAAGAACTTAAAACAGAACTACCATTTGACCCAGCAATCCCATTATTGGGTATGTAACTAAAAGAATATTAATCATTCTACCATAAAGACATATGCACATGAATGTTCACTGCAGTGCTATTCACAATAGCAAAGCCATGGAATCAACCTAAATGCTCATCAATAGTCAACTGGATAAAGAAAATACAGTACATATGCTGGGCATAGTGGCTCACACCTGTAATCCCAGCACTTTGGGATACTGAGGCGTGTGGATCACCTGAGGCCAGAAGTTAGAGACCACCCTGACCAACATGGGGAAATTCTGTCTCTACTAAAAATACAAAAAATTAGCTAGGTGTGGTGGCAGGTACCCATAATCTCAGCTACTCAAGAGGCTGAGGCAATAGAATCTCTTGAACCCAGAAGATGGAGTTTGCAGAGAACTGAGATCACTCCATTGCACTCCAGACTGGGCAACAAGAGCAAAACTCTGTCTCAAAAAAAAAAAAAAAAGAAAAGAAAGAAAATATGGTACATATACACAATGGAATACTATACAGCCATAAAAAAGAGTGAGATCATGTTCTTTGCAGCAGCATGGATGGAGCTGGAGGCTGTTACCCTAAGCAAACTACACAGAAGCAGAAAACTAAATACTGCATGTTCTCACTTACAAGTGGGAGCTAAACGTTGAGTACATATGGATACAAAGAAAAGAACAGACACTGGAGCCTACTTGAGGGTGGATCATGGGAGGAGGGTGAGGATTGAAAAACTACCTATTTAGTATTATGCTTATTATCTGGATGGTTAAATAATTTGTACACCAAACATCTGCAACATGTAATTTGCCTATATACAAACCTGCACATATACCCCTGGACTTAAAATAAAAGGTTTTTTTTAAAAAACAAAAACAAAAACAAAAAACAGTAGTGTCTACTTATTGAGGACATACTATGTGCCAGGTTAAATGCTTCACAGACATTTGGCACCAGAGGGTAACTAGAAAGCTAAGTCCAATTCTGTCATTATAAGCATATAAAACTACACCACTGAAAACCACTTCATGAAATACTAGTACACCACACTGTGGAAAACAGTGCTGCAGTGGAAGCCTGTCATTTATTAATTGTCATCTATTTACCAGAGATGTTTTAGTGAACCTAGAAATTCATTTTACTAATGCCTTAAGGACTGAATAAAAAATGATTATTTTTGCAACTCTTGGAGGATATTCAGAAAGTTAGTTCCAATGCGTCTGGTAGTCTGAATCTGGCTAGTGATGCCAGAGAGCATCTCTTGTATACACTGGACGTATCAGAGGTTACTTAATTTAATCTCCAAAACACAATGGGTTTCAAATGAGGAATCAAGGTTGCAAACAGGCTGAGTAACTTATCCCTGATCACATCAATAATACATGACAGAGTCAATTTTTCCACCCACACATAGGGGAGTAGTCCTCTCTCCAAGGCTGGCTAAGAAGCCCTTCTCTGAGTTTTAGATAGTTCCCACCGACCCTTTCTGTCAACCCCAAAGCCAAGAAGTTGAGAAAAGCTGGCATTTGGGGTCTTGTTGGAGTCTGACCTCCAAAAAGCAGCTATTGGCACTCCCTAGCTAAAAGCTTCTCATTTCTTAAGACCACTTATTTGGGTTGCATTGCAAAGGCCAGCTGGGGCTAAAACAGGCAAATTCATGCTCCACAAAAAAATATGATCAGATTATTTAGAAAACTCAAGAAATAAGAAGAGGAGCCACATTTAATGGGAAAAAATTAGCAATAACATTTGAGAAGGGCTTTGACCTGCATTTCCTAATATATCAGGGCAGAACTTGGTGACTCATGACACAGAATCATTTTCTTTGGAAAAGTATTTCAGATTTTTCCAGAAACATTCACTTAACTTGGTGTTTTTTTTTTTAATGTACTCCAAAACACGTAGTTCGAGTTGATTTTGAATGTCAAGGTCAACCTTCCTTTGGATCTGTGGGAAAACTTCATATAGCACAGGACAATAGAATGCTCTTTCTTCTCAGGATCATGGAAAGACTTTTCTCATCAACTTCTACAGGGCAAACATCACAGAAAAGACATTCATCCCACTGACTCACTCAGGCTCTTTAAGCATCAGTAGATAGCTGTCTCTTTCTTTTTATTTTTGAAAAATCTATTGTGAAGTATTTCTCACAACAGCATGGAGGAACCGCCCCCATGATTCAATTACCTCCACCTGGTCTCTCCTTTGATATGTGGGGATTATGGGAATTAGGCAGAATTATAATTCAAGATGAGATTTGGGTGAGGACACAAAGGCTAACCATATTAATTTGTTTCTAATTTTTTGCTATTAGAAATAAAGATGACATATACATTATTCTATGTGTTTTCTTGGATGCATATGTGAGATTTTCTCTAGCATATCTTCTTAGAAATGTAATTGCTGGATCACATGCTTATTTTCATCTTTATAAGATATGGCCCCACTGATTTACAAAGTGATTGTACAAATTTTCCTTCCAACCTAAAACGTTTGAGTTTCTGTTTTTCTATATCCTCACCAACACTTAGTATTTTCAGTCAATTTCTGCCATTTGACTATTATAAAACATTATCTCACTGTCTTTTCAATTCACATTTTCTGATTATAATAAGGTTGAGGGTTTTTTTAATGTCTTTGTGAAACATTTGGGTATTTCCTTCTGCAAATGATGTGTTTATATAATTTCTCCATTTCTCTAGTGGCATCATTGGGTCTTATTATCCATTTTTAACTATCCTTTATATATTGCAGGTAGACATATTGAAAATCTCTTATCCATGTCTATAATTTTCTTTTCCTTTTTTCTCTACTGTGTCTTGAAGCACAGTAATATTTTAAAATGTTAATCAAGTTTAATTTATCTTCATGTTTGTTCTCTTTGTACCTTTAAAAGAAAAACAATCTCCCCTACCCCAAGATCACAAAGATATTTTACTTTACATTTTTATAGAATAATAAAAGATTTTATTTTCATATTTTAGATTATTACCCATATCATTGATATTTGCATATAGCATGAGATACGGATAAATTTTATTTTTTCATAATAGATAACTGTTTCAAAATCATTTGTTAAATAGACCATCCTTTCAACACTGATTTATAATACAATCTCTGAGATACCAGTTTCGTATAATTATGAGTAAAGTTCTGGGTCATGTATTTATTTCATTGGTTTGTAGATCTGGCCTTGTGTCCAAATCACAGTGGCCCAATTACTATAGTTTCAAAAAAAATTTTTTTAGATGGGGTCTTGTTGTGTCACCCAGGCTGGAGTGCAATGGTGCAATCATAGCTCACTGCAGCCTTGAACTCCTGGGCTCAAGCAATCCTCCCACCTCAGCCTCCCAAGTAGCTAAGATTACAGATGTGAGCCATGTAATGGCTAATTTTTTAAATTTTTTGTAGAAGTGGGGTCTCATTGTGTTGACCAGGCTGATCTCCAACTTCTGGCCTCAAGCAATCCTCCAGCCTTAGCTTCCCAAAGTGCTGGGATTAAGGTGTGAGCCACCTTGCTTGGCTTCAAAATAATTCTTGATTTCTGGTAAAACATGTTTTTCTATATTAGTCTTCAAAACTGTCTCAAAAAGTGCAATTATTAGCACTTTTCCATGTTTTCAAATCAGTTTTTCGATTTTTACATAATATTTTTATATTTCAATTGGGGTTACATTAGACTTTTAGATTAATTTGGGAAGAGTAAAAATTTTTGAGATTTTGAGTCTATCTATAAACATAGTTTATGTCTTCCATTGATTTTTATTTATCAAATAAATTTCAGTACTTATTTAGATTCTTTATAAATATAATTTCCAACTCTTTAATTTGTTTCTGGAAACCTTATACATTTTGTTGCTATTATAAATGGTCTCTTTTTAATGGTAGTTTTGTTTGTTAGTAATATGTATCACTGTGACTGCTTTTGTAAAAATTAATCTGATTTTCATCAGAATTTCTAAACTCTCATTAATAGAGTGTGTCTTGAGTTTTTATGTATGTAATAATGTCATCCTAACAATATTATAATATTGTCATAATAATAATAATAGCTTTGTGGGTTTTTTCCAAGCACTTATATAACTTTTTCTCTGATAGCTGGCTATAATCTATAGAACAATTTTGCACAGAAAGAGTGATTCTAGGCATATTTTTCTGATATCTAAAGGAATTTTTATTAAATATGTTCTAGGTTCTTGGTAGCTTCCTTTTATCAAACTTACTAAATATTATTTTTTAACAGGAGTAGGTGTTAAATTTCATCATGATTTTTAAAGTTATAAATATAATTTTGTTTATATATGTAATATATATTTCTTAACAATTAATTAGTGTCACAAATTGCATAGAGACATTTTCAAATATTCAACAATCCTTGTATAGCTGAGATGGACACAGCTTGATCATGTGGATGGTAGTTCAATACCTTATTTTTATTGACTGTATATGTGACAACTGACTGGTTGCCTACCAGACAGACATCCCCCTGCCAACCCCTGAAAATTTTAATTAGTCCAAGTCAATTATTTTGTTTTCAATTTTTTGACACATGAAGGGAAATCTATTTGGGAAGAAAGAGGAAAATGTTTCTGAGGGATATTACTTTGAGATTAAAAAAAGAGAGAGAGAGAGTATGTCTCTCTTCTAGCCTTTGGACATTGTTATATACGGATGTGATGCCTGGAGCTGCTGCCACCTTGTTTGCTGTCATACACAACTCTTTTGCTACCTTTCCACAAAAACAAACAGGTGAAGGATGGCACAGAAGGAGGACTGAATGGACCTGGCCCCTTGAGTACATTGCTGAGGCACTGAATTAATCCATCCCTGGAACTGTTCCCACCTATGAACTACTTTTTGTCAAATAATAAATATCTTGTTATTTAACCCATTTTGAATAGTATCTTTACTAACGTAAAGCTAAAAGCATTCTTATGAATATCCTGGTCTCTCTTGTTAATCTAGAGTTTGGTTCACCCATTTAGTCACATATATCTAATAAGTACAAATGAAGCTGACCACATGCCAGACACTGCATTCAGGACTGAAGACAGAGGGGGGTTCTCCTTTCCAGGAACTCACAGCTTGGGAATGGAAACAGACTTTCTGCAAATAATCACAATTCAATACTAAACACCAATCCCATTACAGCAGCTCCACCCTCATGAACTCATCCAAACCTAATCAGCTTCTAAAGGACCCACCTCCTCCTGCCATCCCATTGCAGGGTAGGCCTTCATCACATGCATTTTGGGGGGACATAAGCATGCAGCCCATAACACGACCTACGGATGAAAGGTGTTAATTTCTTACCTCTTTAAAAATTCTCCACTCAGATATTATCTTAATTGTGACAACAGAGAAACAACTCCTTAATATTGTTTTAATGTATAAATAAATAAGTTCTGAAAACAGCTTTAAGGTTTTGCCTGTTGATCTTTTCACCTATGGGTTTTAGTTCATAAGTTCAGTCTGGTTTGGTCAGAACTTTTTTGTTATTTACCGGTTTTTGTTCATCCTCTACCTAGTTAAAGTAGAGGATAAATGATCTTCAAACACAAGATGTCCACCTATCTTATAAATATGGATGTTATTGTTGCTTTGCTTTTATTTTTCATCTTTCTTTAAATAAAATAAATGTTCTTCAATGAGAAAAACTGCATTCCATTTTTGTTCCTCTTCTATTCTGAACACAGAGCATGTACTTGATAAACACTGGGTAACTGCAATTCATAGACCTCAAAGGTTCTGAATAACTGCGGAGGTCAGATGTAAAGCCATGGAATAATAAATCAAAGGCACAGTGTGCATAACAGTATGATGAAAAGTTAAATTTCTAGGAGAAATGATAGTTCCTAAAACAGTGGTTTTTAAATCTGTTTGTTTGGGGACTACCCAGGAACTCTAAAAATGACATATTGAGTGGTATATTTATAATTTGACTTCTAAAATGTGTCATGGTAAGTTTACAAGTTACAGAGAATATGCCTTTTTGGTATATTGTCAATACTGACTTTAAAAAATAAAGTTGAGCTTTCATTTTAAATATATCTAATAGAATTTAGATACCATGATGATAAAATCCATCAAGCATCTATTTTTAAAAATCTACAAACAAATTCCTCTTTTAATAGACAGAAATTTTATTTTTTCTTCTTGAGCTCTTATTTGTATTACACTCACTTGGCATAATTTTATTTCTCTGGGTTAACTTACTACAGTTATTCATAGTATACAATATATATTATTCATAAAATTTTATTTAAAATGCATATTTAGTGAGATAGATACAGTTTTAAAATTATTTTTTATATATTGCTAAAATGGGGTAAAATTAGCTCTCAGGGGCCGGATGCAGTGGCTCATGCCTGTTATCCCAGCACTTTAGCAGGCCGAGGTGGGCAGATTGCTTGAGGCCAGGAGTTTGAGACCAGCCTGGCCAACTGGGTGAAACCCTGTCTCTACTAAAATTACAAAAATTAGCCAGTCGTGGTGGCGCATGCCTGTAATCCCAGCTACTTGGAAGGCTGAGATGGGAGAATCACTTATCACTTATTACTTGAGCCCAGGAGACAGAGATTGCTGTGAGCCAAGATAATGCCACTGCATTCTAGCCTGGGCGACAGAGTGGGACTCCATCAGAAAAAGAGAAAGAATTAGCTATCAGTACTATCTTTTACTTTGATAGATCTACCTACAGAGTAAATGTTTGCATATGTAAGTAAATAGGAATGAAATTAGTCCTATTATGGCAGTTGCTCATTTTTTAAAACTTCAAACCATATGCCAAAAATCACATAGTAATCTGTTTTCAAAAAATATTTTAATGACCTACCAGCTCTCAACTCAATGAGACCTTTCGTCATCATTGAGATCAGGGAACTAGATTCAGCCTACTTGCAAAAGGGTGTGTTACCCACACCTTTGCTTGTCAACATCAATAGTTTACAGTTGTCCTTGCTTAGTGCCCCTGAAGGTTTGCCATACTGGATCCATGCAAAATGGTAAGATTCTAGATGGATATTAGGTGGACAGTCTCCTGTAACATGGGAGAAGGGTGATTTTGAAGGGGGAGGCAGGAAAAGAGCAGCAGAAAACAACCACGTTCACAGGCAGGTCAACTTGTGAACAGTGCACGTTGCAAGGTTGATTTTTTTTTATTAGAGATAGGGTCTTGCTTTGCTACCCAGTCTGGAGTGCAGTGGTGCAATCATAACTTACTGTAACCTTGAATTCCCAGGCTTAAGAGATCCTCCTTTCTCAGGCTCCCCAGGTGCTGGGACTATAGGTGCATGCCACCACCTCTGGCTAATAATTTTTTGTAGAGATGGGATCTTGCTATGTTGTTCAGGCTGGTCTCAAACTCCTAGCCTCAAGCAATCCTCCTGCCTCTGCCTCCTAAAGTGCTGGTATTACAGGCACGTACCACTGCTCCTGGCTAGTTGATGTGTTTGTTGTTGTTTTTAAATCAATACCTACTCTTTCTGAATGTTCAGGGATAGTCCCAGCAGGAAGATCAATGAGGTAGAAACCTTGGAGAAAGCTTCACGAAGGAGTCTTGAGCTGAGCCCAGTGACAGATGAAATTTAGAAAAGCATAGAATGGTTGGCACAAAAGGAACAAAGGCCTTGACTGCAGAGTCCTAATTGTGGATGCCTGAAGACAGTAGCTTAGAAATACCCACTGTTAACCCTTTGTCTATCTATCATCACAGAGTCTACAGAGATAAACAATATGAGCATGACTGTAGATCAGAGATACAAAACAAAACAAAACTCAAATGCTTAAAAGAACCAGGCAGGTCACAAAAAGCGAAGCAGCTACTGGGAGTATATCATAGTGCAAGGTATGCATTAAGGAAAGTTGTGCCAGTCAACTGGTCAGCCTCTGCTCAGCATAGTGGAAAGATGAATGCAGCATTGAAGGTGTTTCTATGTTTTCAAGAGAAGTGGAAATCTGAACTGGAATGTCAACTTCTGAAATGGACAAGACACAACATATTCCTGGCCTGTATCTGTCCTCTGGACATCACTTTGCTACCTCTGCTTTGAACTGTAACTTTAACCACAGATCAAGCCAGAATATCAGAAAGCATCAAAGCTGACTTATTTCATCCTGTATAATGGGAGATGCCCAGAACAGATGCTCAATCCATATTTGGCAGCTGAATGGAAGTCTACCTTTAGAAGGCCCTCCTTGACTGCCTTCTAATTAAGAGGTGGCTGGAGACTCATTTTACATTCAAGAGTAGAGTCCAAAATTGCAGCACCAAGTGTCTTTTGCCTGCAGCTGGTTCCACTTCCCTCTCCATTTGACCAGCAGGAGGAAGAGCTGCAATTACACCCACCTTCAGCTCCTCTGTAGGAGCTTTGCGCTCTGCAGTTCCTATGCTAGCATTTCCATAGAGCCACATGTTTTCTTCTGTTATTTCCCCTGCCTTGGATTCCCTCATGTATTTATTTTATCCTGATGTGTTCTGTGTATTTTACAAGGCTGCTTGAATCCTTTTTGGAATGACATAGGGTATAAATAAATAAAAGCACTATCTCTGGAGCCCACCTCTTCTACCACAATTTTCAGGCCCTGGGCCTATGGGGATGCCACTTAATAAATTACTGATTGCATGTATCCTGAAGGTAATGGAGCTTCCAAAGGTGCAGAACAAACCACGTGAGAGTTGTTTAAGAGCTAGGAAAATCTGGCCCAATACATTATTCCAGATCTATATTTATGTTCATGGCTTGCAAAGCACCCCGGGGCCTTTTGGGATAAAAGAAACTGCATGAATCTAAGAAAATATTATTATATAGATTTATTTGGGGTTTCTAAAGAGTGTGAGGCCCTCTGGAGAACCACAGGAGGAGAATGAATTATTTTCTGCAATTTCCAACATTTGTCTTTTTAAGAGTCTCTCACTGAACCCCTGGTGCCCACCCTAATAGTTCCAGCTAATCTTGTTGCTATAGTTACAACAATTAATTATATGCTTAACTAGCCTTACTAGTACATTGCAGTAATTCAATTAAAATCTGATTTTATTCTTCCTGTACTTTCAGGGGTTTTTTTTCAGCCTCAGCTCTGGAAACTGCCCATAATATGTATTGAAAGAGTCCTTGGGGCTGTTCAGTCCATTCCCTGGTGACACCTTTGGCTAGACCTTGAGGAACAGGGTACTATTGCCCTGGCATAGACCTTGGTACAAGACATTTAACAGCTTGAACTCAACAGTGGAGCAAATCATGAAATAATATCCAATGGATGTGAGGCTGGTATGAAGAGATTTTTCCCCCTTCTTAATTTTAATGTATTTAAATTGGAATGGAGATACACAGGATTCCTAAATTAGTGGCAGTGCCCAGCCACTGGTTTGAAATCCAGAGACACTTCCACTGGTTCCAGCAGATGTGCCATATGGTGAGAAGCCCCTCTCCTGGGAAGCCCTGGAGACAAAGTGGGACTTAGGAGGCAGCAGAATCAATGGAAGTTCCAAAGCACGTGGAGATTGTTGCTCTCCAGGTATCTGATGGAACCACATTGATTGGAAATGCTGGATTATTGCCTCTCCTGCTAGGTAACAGTGTGAGAGTAAAAGCCCAACACCTTCATTTACTAGGAGAAAAACAGAGCTTGAGAGAGGTCTTGTTCAACATGTTTTCAAGGACAGAGTTAGTGGTAAAACCCATTCAGGTAAACCTCTAGAGGTTGCAGTTTCTTTCTTTCCGCCTTTCTTTCTTTCTTTTTCTCTTTTTCTTTCTTTCTAATTACAAAAGAAATTCTGTCAATGTAACTGACACTATGTTTTCCTGATATGGCTCCATATTTTTAATTGTTCCACTTCCTTTTTTGGCCCCCTAATAATGACAGATAAAATTGATGAATTTCTATGCACCAGGTACTCTGCTAAGGGATTTCCCGCATTATCTGATTTTGCAGATACAGAAACTGAAGACTGAGAACCCGAGGACACAGAGCTAATAGCAGGACCACTACCACACTCTAACCTGCCTGGCTCCCATCTGACTTCTGAGCATTGATTCTCTCAGCTCCTCCCAATGCCTTTTCTACACTGATCCTCTCCTGAATGCCCTCATGACTCTGTTGCTTCAGTCTCCAACTGTGGATGAATGGGACCCCCATCTCCAGCCCTGACCCTCCTTCACTGGCCTGCAACACATCTCTTGTCTTCCTTTTGTCTCTTCAAACTCACTGTTTTCCAAACAGAGCTGGCATTCCCCTACCTAACTCCCCAACATTCATCCTCTTCACTGCTCTATGTCTGTAATATGACCCACTGTTCTTCCTGTCATTGGGCCCTGAGGCCTCAGAGCTCTTTTCCATCTTCAACTCCTCATCTCCTCCTAGGGCCAAAGGAGCACACTGGCACATGGCAGAGGGCTGGTTCCAATCCTTTTGCCATGAGCCAGAGGGTGGGTTTGGCAAGAAATGACAATGCACATGCCAGCTCTCTACACTGCTGTGGTTTTATCATGTCATGCATTCCCTCCCATCCCTCCTGAAGGTTCAGGGATTTTGTGTGATCCTGCAGAGCAGGTATGCAAAGGGGACACCCATCTGTCCTTCCTGGATACTGGCCTTCTTCTCTCGACCACTATTACATTCCACATGAGCTTTCTGTGGCCACATAGGGCCAAGGCAACCACCACTGTCTTTTAGAGCTATACTTTGTTCCAAGTACAAAGTCAGCATATGGTAGGCATTTCAATTCTAAATTCAAATTTGCTTCTTTAGAAAAGAAAATTTCAGGAGACATACTCCAATTGAAAGGAATGATTCCAAAATATGAGCCAGGCATGGTGGTTCATACCTGTAATCCCAGAACTTTGGGAGGCCAAGGTGGGCAGATCACCTGAGACCAGCCTGGCCAACATGGCAAAACCCCATCTCTACTAAAAATACAAAAATTAACCAGGCGTGGTGGCAGGCACCTGTAATCCCAGCCACTAGGTAGACTGAGGCAGGAGAATCTCTTGAACTCAGGAGGTAGAGGTTGCAGTGAGCCAAGATCACACCACTGCACTCCAGCCTGGGCAACAGAGCAAGACTATCTCCAACAAAAAAAAAGTGTGTGTGTGTGTGTGTGTGTGTGTGTGTGTAGATATGTGTAGATAGATGAGAGTGGGGAGAATATTTACAGACACAGACACAGAAGGGGGACTGTGTTTCATGCAGTCTGAATTTTCCTAGTGCCAGACACAATGTAATTGAAAAGATATTGTTTTAGATCTGCAAGGCACTGTGTTAGGTGCAAATATTATATATCCCCTAAATAAATATTCATCAAATGGGTACATAAGTGGGTGAATGAGAAAATGGATGTATCTATTTATTTATTCATGTAATTTATTCATCATAGAAACCACAGGGGACTCTGAGAACAAAGTGATATTTCCATTGTTCGTGCATTCCATAAGTATTTCACCAATGTCCTGTATGTGCCAGTCACCGCACTGAACCCTGAGAATATGAAGATGAGCCATATTATGTATACTAAATCACTAGGGAAGGAGGTCAAGTCCAGTGATGGGGGCTGGGAGGTGAAGGTCAATAAGTGACAGTGACCCCATTGGGGCCTGAGCCTCCCCAGAACTCTGCTGGCTCTTCCTGATGCAAGGAAGGCCCGTGGATACTGCAGCTGAGAGACGCTTCCCTCGGGGGTCCTCTTGGAGCCTGCTGACCCCATGTGGCCTGCCACTTGACTCATCTCTGAAACTATGACCTTGATTTTATGAAAACCACAGCCCCCACAGTTCAGTAACAAAAAGACATATTCGTGAGGCAACAGAGAATTCTAATCTATCCCACTTAATCTATGGAGGTGCTATAAACAGCCCATCCCCATCCAGGCTTCCCTGGCCAGCAGTCCCAGTGAGAGGTTTTGCCCGAGTAAACTCAGTGATACTGGTCACACCACAGTGCTGTCCTCAGCCACTGCAGATACTACAAAGGGGCTCGAGTCCCACATTTAGTTTTCATTAATTGATGCTCATTCAGGAACAGACTTAGTCTCATCAACTCCACTAAAGGAAAATAAAATATGAAAAATATCCCGGGAACAACTGTTCCTTACACAATCACCATGGAAACACTGCAGTCATAGGAGCTATCTAGGCCAAAGCTGTGCAAAAAGGAGGAAGTGCTGGTGTGCTCGTGCCCTCACCCTCAAGGCCACAGCAGCCTGGGGCATGAACAGGGTCACAGGCAAACTTTAGTATTCTCCTGCCTCTGCCCCAGCTGCTACTGGAAAACCTGGCGCACCTTCACATCCCTGCCCAGACAGCTTTTGGGATGCTTAAGAGTGTCTCAGCTGAGATGAACTCGCCCCTGATCTTTTCACAGTCACTGTTGGGATAGGCCCTGTGCTAGCACCTCCCAAAGGCACCAGGCAGGTCAGATGCAGAGATGTCCTTCTGGCAGCAGGCTCGGCTGTTGTCTTGTGGCTCAAAAGGTCTCTTGGGCTTTCTGTTCCTTTCCCCAAGTTAGAAACTGGCCCTGTAGCCCATCTGTTCTCCTCTCTCTGGGGAAGGAGCCATAAGCCAAGCTCCTATTTCATATCAGGGTCTTAAAAACAGAGTAAGCCCCCTCGTTCAGCCTTTTCTATCTTCATACATCCACAATCCCTTACTCTCACCCCTAGATGCTGAGGGATGCTCCCTAGCTAACCCCCTTCTCCCTGCCCGTCTACCCTGAATCTTGAATCAAGTGTCCTTAAGTCTATCGGCCTGTGCCTCTTTGCTCTTGCTTCTCTATTGCAAACTCTTTCTCAGGAGGCCCCCTAGGTTTTCACATAAATAAGCTTCTGAGAGTTCTTCCCCTCCTTCTCCATGCCTGCTGAATTCCTGGGTGAACACATTTGGGTAACTTTTGACTTAAAGGCAACTTACGCAAGCAAAGCCATGCAACTAGCTGATTTATAGAAACTTCAATTTGTTTATTCAATTTTTTACTGCCTGAGCTTTACAGAGGGCATGTCCCCCTCATGAAGACATGGGTCTGAGGCCAGTGCTGGACTGAATGAAAGGTGCTGCTATGGACTAAACTGTGTCTTCTCATGAAATTTATATGTTAAAGTCGAATCCCATTATCCCTGTATTTGAAGGAAGGAAGGAATTAAGATTGAAGAAGGACATAAGGGTGGAGTCCGAATTTGACAGGATTCATGTTTTTACAAGAGGAGGGAAACATCAGAGATCACACTTTCTCTCTCTACCATGTGAGGATATAGCAAAAAGACAGCTGTCTAGGAGCCAGAAACCAGAAACGAAATCAGCTAGAACCTTGATCTTGGACTTCCCATCCTCCAGAACTGTGAAATCATAAAGCCTGTCATTTAAGCCCCCCAGTGGAAGTTATTTTGTTATGGTGACCCAAGCAGACCAAGGCAGGTACAAAAGGCTGCTCAGAGGATAGGCAACATTTATGCACCATCTAGAAGGCAACATGCTGTCTGGATACAGCCACTAGCACCATTTATTTAATCCTCACAGCATCTTCCAAGATCTGGACTGATATCCTCAGTCTACCCAGGGAACCCAGTACCCATGAGGTTTAGCTATTGGCCCAAGTGGCAGAGCTGGTGTCCACACTGAGGTCTAGAGGATTCCAAATGCTGAAGTGAGGGAAGAGGAGAGAAAATGTTGGAAGAAGACTCACAGGCTCACAGAAGGGGTGTGGCATGGCTTACTATCCATTTGCTCATTGCCCTTGTTCCCCGGGGCAGTCCTGGAGATGGAGTTTTCTCATTGCCAGACCCAGAAGGTCATGGAATATTGGGCTTGGCATTATTTCCAGATTGTATACCTCAAGGACAATGGAGCTCTCCATCTTCCTTACCAGATAAGCCAGAACCAGGAGCCTCACTCATACCCATTCATGCCTTGGGTCTAGTCCTTCCTTTCTGCACATCTCTGGCAGCATTTTCATGAATTCCTGGGCCCTCTGGCCTTTTCATTCATTTTAAACCCTATCCCTGCTTCTTCTAATGTATTGCTGGAGCATATATAATTTATGACAGCAGTTGTGTCTTTAATTTGTGGCAGGCATGGAGATGCACCACTCAGATCACCTTTAAGAAAAGACTCACCACCAGCAAGGTCAGTAGTAAACTGAGAGCTTCTAGCTCCTCCAAGGTCTGCCTCAGCTTTTGAGCCACGGTCATGCTATTCTTGGGCTGCCTTCAAAAAATAGCAGGAATGGAAAAGCAAGAGGCTGAGGACAGTTGCCCCAGTAAGAAGTCACCATTCTTGCTCAATTTCTGGAAGTGAGCTAGTTTTCTAATCTGAAACTTACTCATTGAAAGGCTGTGTCTTCTTGGAGAAAGACTGCAACACCATGGCAAGTATCCACTGTAATTATTTCCCTAAGCCTTCCCCCTTTTACTAGAATAGCAGAACATAAAGAAAGGGCACTATTCAGATATTCTGGGCATCACTGGACACAGGCCTAGGTTGACACTGATTCACAGAGACCTCCCCAGGGGAGGGGGGATAGCAGACAGTAGTACCTTCCACTACTAATTAGTTACTACCAATTAGTAGTAACTAATTGGGTTAGCGGTTTCTACCTATCTCCATTTAATTCACCAGTCTGTCCATGAAGAAGTGATACGACCTGGAAAATGATTGTGTAATCTTGAGCTTACCCAGTGTCTTGATCTTGGATTTTCCAGCTTCCAGAATTGTGAGAAATAAATATTTATTGTTTATAAGCCACCCAGCTTTTGGTATTTCGTCATAGCACCTCAAATGGACTCAGACAATGCCGTAAACACATGGTCCCTAAGCATAATTCTTTGTGCTGAAAATTGCATCTCACACACATTTCATCCAGAGTGAAGAGTATCCACCATCTTTCATACATAGTATTAATCATTTCCTAAACCTCATTAGGGCTGGTAATAATGCTTCCCCAACAGGAATTAATTTTATGCTAATCATTTATGTCAGTGACTCTCACAGCTGCGCCACAGAAGCAACCGTTTTGCAAATTAGTTGCTTTCTTATTTGGGAAAAGTGTGGGATGGGCCAGAAGGAAAGGCATCACTGGAACTCACATAATGTTTTTAGACTTGTTAATTAGCCTCGCAGTCTCGTTTTATCATTTCATCAGAAGATGGTTTGGGGCTTAAGCAGTCCTGAGGCCATCAATTTTGACTCAGCTGATTATCACCGGGCTTGTCAGATAATTGGAAAGGTCAAAAAACAGTGTCTAGTCTTTCTCCTAAAGCTAAAATTACTGTCAGAAAAATTTCTAAGCGATATTCCCGCCCTTGCAGGAAGGAGCTTGGGAATTACGTAGATCTTAACTTAGATCTTTGGTCCCTGTTACCTTGCAGTATGGTCCTGAGAAAGGAGCTGATCTTTGTGAACCAAAGTCTCCTTCTCTGTGAAAATGAAAATCAAATTGCCTCTCACATAGGGAGGAATAAGAAGCATAATGTCCAGCACACAGTGGGGGGAAATAATTGCTCATTTACTCAAATCTTCTTCCTACACTTACTAGAAATCCTTGTTTATTTGGGAGGATCAAGATCAACTTCAAAACTAACTGAACATTTTTCACTTTGAAGGTAATACTGACTAGGCTACTTTCAGCTTAAAAGTGGAATGTGATAGAGACATGGAGGTCGCATCTGGGTGGAAATGGTGGAGGGATTGAGGTAGACTCCATGGATATCAAGAATTCTGGCAAAGCACAAAAATCTGAAAAGGAGCCCACAAAAGAGATGATAAAGGTTAGTTTTATTCATTTGTGTAGTTAATATTTATTGAGCACCTGCTACCTTATAGGCACAAAGCTTGATGTCAAGGCTACAGTGGGAAACGATAATCTTCCCGCTTTTGTCAGAGAACTTATAGTCTAATGGGGCAAAGAGGTATGGATACAGAACCGTAAGGGCTGTGATGCCAAATCCCTTATTCCCCACTCTAGGATAGCCCTGGGTCAGCCTGCACACTTTCCACCGGCAGTGCTGGTACTGGCAGACTGTAGGAACAGAGCCACGGCTGGCAGGGCTAGGAGGCGGCAGTATGGCACTGTACAGGGCAGACATTAGACATTTTATTCTGTTATGACCCAATCTTTAGAAACGGGTTGCTGCCTTCCCCCAAGACACACGTAGTGATCACAGAAGTTCACAATCATAGCAAATCACCCCACATATGCCATTCACTGGAGAGTCCTCAAGAGGCACAGCTTCTGACAGGAAAGACCCCTTCCCTAGGGAAGACCAGCTTGCCTATATGTCGGACCCAGCCTTTTCCTGAATGCATCTTCTCTGGCCTCCCCTGATTCCTCTCCAACTCTCACATGGCTGTACCAGGATGGTCACTTGCCTGAATGCCTTCTGAGTGGTTAGGATCAACTGAAGGCAGTGGAGATTTCACACTGTGCTTCTTCCTAGGATGGTAGGTCACACAGAGCAGGGAGGAGAGATTGTATTATACTCTAACCATATTGAAAACCATGTTGGTTTAAGAACGGAAAGATAGGTCGAGGGCGGTGGCTCATGCCTGTAATTCCAGCACTTTGGGAGGCCAAGGTGGATGGATCACAAGGTCAGGAGTTTGTGACCCGCCTGACCAACATGGTGAAACCCCATCTCTACTAAAAATAAAAAAATTAGCCAGGGGTGGTGGTGCCTACCTGTAATCCCAGCTACTCAGGAGGCTGAGGCAGGAGAATCACTTGAACCTGGGAGGCAGAGGTTGCAGTGAATGGAGATTGCACCACTGCATTCCAGACTGGGTGACAGAGCAAGACTCCATCTTTAAAAAAAATAAAAAATAAAAAAGGAAAGACAAAGAATTCCCTCATGTTTCCCTTCATTCACTCCATGAATATTTGAGGAATGTTCATGATGTGTACAGCACAGTGCTATATGCTGGAGGTGCACTGGCGAGTTAAAGTAGTCCCAGTCCCCACATTCTTGGAGTTTCATATTAGTGAAGAAGGAAGAACTCAAGCAAGTTAAGTCAGAAATTAAATGTGAAGCCATGACTGGTGTTACATAAGAACCACACAGGATGCCATGAGAGGGGCATTTTACCTGGTCAGGGAGGGCTTCCCTAAGGAAGTTGACATAGTTTGGCTGTGTTCCATCCAAATCTCCTCTTAAATTGTAGCTTATAATTCCCACATGTTGTGGGAGGGGCCCAGTAGGAAATAAATGAATCATGGGGCGGGTCTTTCCCATACCGTTCTCCTGTTAGTGATTAAGTCTCACAAGATGGTTTTTTTAAAGGGCAGTTCCCCTGCACATGCTCTCTTGCCTGCTGCCATGTAAGATGTGTCTTGCTTCCCCTTTACCCTCCATCATGATTGTGAGGCCTCCCCAGCCATGTGGAACTTTGAGTCAAGTAAACTTCTTTTCCTTTATAAATTACCCAGTCTCAGGTATGTCTTTATTAGCAGTGTGAAAATGGACTAATACAGAAGTGATCCATAAAATAAGTAGGAGTTGAGCAAACAAAGAGGGGAGAAGACAAGAGAAACAGTATATGCAAAGGCCCTCAGCGGAAGAAAGCACAGTGTAGAACAGGGAAATAATCCAGTGCCACTGCAGTAGAAGGAAAGTCAGGGACAAGGGAGAAGTGGTGCCAGGTAGGGCTGCAAAGATGAGGAAATTTATGGTAGAAACTTCAGGGAATATTGACATCAAACTAAACTCAACTTCTGAATTCACCGGTTTTATAAACATGTATCATCGTATCTCATATACCTTTAAGACTTTTTAATTAAGCTTTTTGAGATAATTGCAGATTCACATTTGTTTGTAAGAAATGATACAGAAAGATACCCTGTACCATCTACCCAATTTCCCCCAATGGTAGTATCTTGTATAACTGTAGTACAAATCACAACCAGGGTACTGACTTTGGTACAGTCAAGACAGAGATTATTTTCCTCCCCACAAGGATCTCTCATGTTGCCCTTTTATTACCACACCCACTTCTCTCCTGCCCCTAACTCCTCCTTAACCCACAATTTTATTCTCCATTTCTATAATTTTATTTTAAAATGTATATAAATGGAATTATATACTATGTAACCTTTCAGATTTTTTCACTCAGCCTGATTCTTCAGAGATTCATGTGGGCTATTGTATGTAACAACAATTTGTTCCATTTTTATTGGTGAATAGCACCCCATGGTATGGATTTGCCACAATTCATTTAACCATTCATGCATTGAAGAAAATCTGGGCTGCTTCCAGTTTGGGGCTACTACAAGTAAAGCTTCTATAAACGCTCATGTGCAGGTTTCTATGAGAATGTAAGCCTTCATTTCTCAAGGATAAGTGGCCAGGAGTGCAATTGCTGGCTCATAAGGTGGTCACATATTTAGTTTTATAAGAAACTGACAAATTGTTTTCCAGAGTGTCTGGAAGTTGGCAATTCCATCGATAATATAAGGGATCCAGTTTCTTCCCATCTTCAATACTTGGTGTTATCAGTATTTTTTATGTTAGCCATTCTGATAGGAATGTAGTGATAGCTCCTTGTAGTTTTGATTTCTATCTCCCTAATGGTTAATGACTGAACATCTTTGCATGGGATTGGTTGCCATTTGTGTCTTCTTTAGGGAAGTATCTCTTTATGTCTTTCATTCATGTTCTATTTAAATTGCTTCCTTTTTCACTTGAGTTTTGAGGGCTCTTTACATATTTTAGATTCTAGTCCTTTGTTGGATATGTGGCTTGTACAAATTTTCTCCCAATCTGTAGCTTCTTTTCATCCTCTACATAAGGTCTGTAACAGAGCAAAAGTTTAAACTAAAGATGAAGCCTAATTTATTAGTTTTTCCTTTCATGAATCACACTTTTGGTGTCAAGTTTCAAAACATTTTGCCTCGCCCTAAATCCCAAAGATTTCATTCTTTTTAAATAAAAGTTTTAGTTTTACCTTTTAATTTTGAGTGTGTGAATAGCACACTCCATTTTGAGTTAATTTTTGAAGGAGGTATGAGACTTAGATTGAGGTTATTTTTGTTAATTTTCTATGAATGTGCAATTGGTCTAGCACCGTTTGTTGAATCATCTTTCCACCTTTGTAAAAATCATTTAGGCACATATGTGTAGGACTATTTAGGATTCTTTATTCACTTTAGTTTATCCGTGTGTCTATCTTTCCACCTTCGGTACATAGTCTTGATTAATGTAACTATACAATGTCCCAAAATCTAGTAGACTTATTATTTCTACTTTATTATTTATCCAAATTTAAGCTATTGTAGTCCCTTTGCCTTTCTGTAAAAGTTTTCGGATAAACTGGTTTGCAACTACAAAATCTTGCTAAGATTCAAAAAACTTTTTAAATTAATACAGATTTATAAGCTACATGTAGTATTGTGCTACATGCACAGAATGTATAATGATCAAGTCAGGATATTTAGGATATTGATAACCCTAAGTATTTATCATTTCTGTTTATTGGGAACATTTCAAACAGTTCCTTTTGGCTGTTTTGAAATTTGTAATACATTGTTATTAACTATAGTTACCTCACTCTGCTATTGAACATTAAAACTTATTCCTTCTATCTAACTGTATATTTGTGTTCATTAGTCTCTTCATTCCCCCACCCACTCCCACACACATATTCTTTCCTGCCTCTGGTAACTATCATTCTACTCTACCTCCATGAGATCAGGTTTTTTAGATGGTACTGATAAGCAAGAACTTATAATATTTATCTTCCTGTACCTGGCTTATTTCACTTAACAAAATAATCTCCAGTTTCATTCATGTTGCTGCAAATGACAGGATTTTACTCTTTTTATAAACAAACAATATTATGTGTGTGTGTGTGTGTGTGTGTGTGTGTGTATCGCTCTTGTGAAGGGCCCTTGATAGGACCCTCACCATTTTGAGCTTGAGCCCATACACGTTTCTCCTCTCCTGGAGGCTGTTGAGCTAAGGGAAAGGAGGAAGTCTGGTTGCATTGATTTTATAAACATCAATCTTTGCTTCTGACATTTGCAACAGAATGGCTGAGCTCAGGCCTTGTGGTCTAACGAGACATTGTATGGTTAGACATTGTGTGCCTCCTAGTTCCTTCTCTGCACAATAACTCTATGACTTTGTTTACCTCTGCTAACTCAATCATATTGTTTGCATTTGATCCTATATGAATAGGCAAGGTTAGAATGACATTTGGAAAGGTCCAGCTATACCTTGTTAACGATCTTACTTGCTTGCTTAACTGATTTTAGAAAAACACATGTTTAGATTTATGACTCCCTTTTTGCAAACTTTATTGTCCCTTTGCTGTACACCTTTTGATTAAGAGTCATACTTTCTGTACCTCTTTTCTTGTGATTTATGTTCTTGATTTTATTTTAAGATACAATGGAATGTACATCACTCCTTTAACACTTAAAGGTATATAACCTGTAGTTTGCACAAATAAACTTGCTGTCTTGGCACTTCTTGCTTCGGCATTGCCTGGCAGTCCTCCAGATCCCATTCTCTATCTATCTTTTCTTCCGTGCACTCCCTCTTCCAGGTTAAGAACACTTGAGTGGGGCTGAGGCTCTCTGCTGGTCAGAAGCCCCCCTGGCAGACGTGCTGGACCCCCACATAAATATATATATATGGCACACTTTCTTTTCCTATTCATTTGCTCATGGACATTTAGGTTGATACCATACCTTTCCTATCTTGAATAATGTTACAATAAACATGGGGCTCCAGGTACACCTTTGATGTGCAGATTTTTGTTTTTGATTATACCCAGCAATAGTGGGATTGCTGGATTGTACAGTTCTACTTTTTGATTTTTGAGAAATATCCATACTATTTTCCATAATGACCATATGAATTTATGTCACCCCCCCCAACAGTGTTGGGGGAATAAACATTCCCTTTTCTCCACATCCTTGCCATCATCTGTGATTTTGTGTCTTTTTTAATCATAACCATTCTAACAGGAGTAAGGTGCTATCTCACTGTGGTTTTGATTTCCTTATCTCTGATGATTAGTGATGGTGAGCATTTTCTCACATACCTGTTAGCCATTTGTATGTCTTCTTTTGAGAAATGTCCACTCATGTCATTTGCCCACTTTTTAATGAGATATATTAATTTTGCTATTGTTTGAGTTCCTCATATAATCAGGATATTAGTCCCTTGTTCATTGAATAGTTTGCAAATATTTCCCCCATTCAAAAAACTGTCTCTTCATTCTGTTAATTGCTTCCTTTACTGTGCAGAAGCTTTTAGTTTAATATAGTCCAATTTACCTTACTGTGTTATTGTTCCTGAGCTTTTGAGATCTTAGTCATAAACTCTTTGCCAAGGCCAATATCCTGGGGTGTTTCACTTATGTTTTCTTCTAGCAGTTTTATCCATTTGATTCTTACATTTAAGTTCTTAATCCATTTTGAGTTATAAATGGTGAGAGATAGAAGTATAATTTCATTCCTCTACTTATGTATGTCGAGTTTGCTGGAACTATTTAGGGAAGGGGATGTTATTTCTCCACTGTATGTTCTTGGCACCTTTTTCAAAAATCAGTTGGCTATAAATACATGAATTCATTTATTTCTCTATTCTGTTCCATTGGTCTATGTGTCTGTATACTAATGTCATGCTGTTTAGTTACTATAACCTTGTATATTTTGAAGCCATGCAGTGTGATGCCTCTTGCTTTGTTCTTTTTGTTCAGTATTTTCTTTTTTATTTAGACTCTTTTTATTGTTTGGTAGTTTTCTGTCATTATGACATTTGAGTACTTTCTCTTCCTCATTTGTATGTTTGTTCCACCAGTGAGTTTTACACTTTCATGTGTGTTCATGAGGATATATATTGTCACGTCACTTCCAAGAATAGAATCCTTAAGCATTTCTTGCAGGGTTGGCCTAGTGGTGATGAAGTGTTGGCCTAGTGGTAATGAATTCCCTCAGCTTTTTCTTGTCTTGGAAATATTTTATTTCTCTTTCATTGATGAAGGATAACATTTTCGGGTATAATATTCTTGTCAAACAGTTGTTGTCTTTCAGCACTTTAAATATGTCATACCATTCTCCCATGGCTGGTAAGGTTTCTGCTGAGAAATGTGCTTCTTGTCTGATGATGAGAGTTCCCTTACATATGAATAGATGCTAGTCTATTGCTGTTTTCAGGATTCTCTTTGTCTTTAACTTTTGACAATTTGAATATTATGTGTCATGAAGAAAACTCTTTAGGGTTGTATCTACTTGACAGTTTCTGAGCTTCTTGTATCTGAATGTCTAAATCTCTTGCCATACCCAGGATGTTTTCAGCTATTCTTTCATTAAATAGATTTTCTATACCTTTGGCCTTCTCTTAACCTTCTAGAACACTGAAAGTTTGAATATTTGGTGGCTTGTGTCCCATCAAACAGGTCATGTCAAAAGACCTGTCTTCGAGTTCTAAAATCCTTTCTTCTCCTTTAGCTCATCTATTGTTGAAGTTCTCAAATGTATTTCTTATCTTATTCATTTAATTTTCAGTTCCAGAATTTGTTTCTTTTTTATGATAGCTACCTTTTAGGTGAATTGCTCATTAATATCTTATTGTATACTAAAACACTAATATCTAATTGTATAGTAAGACATATTTATATCTTTAGTATATTAAGTATTATATTCCATAAATATAGTAGGTATCTCCATTTATTTGGACATTATTTGATTTCCTTCATCTGTGTGTGTAGTTTTTGTCATACAAGTCTTGTACATGTTTTGGTATATTTACATATAAATATTTCATCTTTTGTGATTTTAAATGTTATTGTATTTTTAGCTTTGGTGTTCACATGTTCATTGCTAGTATATCAAATTACAAGTAATTTTTGTATGCATGTCTTGTATTGTGACCTTGCTGAAATCTTTTTACTTCTAGGAGTTTTTTGTAGATTCTTCAACATTTTTGATGCAGATAATCACATCATCTACAAAGAAGGACTCTTCTTACTCCTTCTTTTATAATAGGTGTGCTTTTTATTTTATTTTCTTGCCTAATTGCACTGGCTAGCATTGTCAATACTTTATTGAATAAGATTCATGAGAGAAGATAACCTTGTCTTGTTCCCAGTCTTAGGAAGAAAGTATATATTCTTTCACCATTAAGTACCATGTTTGCTTTAGGCTTTGTAAATACTTTTCATCAATTCAGGAAGTACTCTGGCTTCTATTTTTCTGAGAGTGTTTATCATATATGAGTGTGAAATTTTGTCAAATAATTTTTCTTTATTCATTGATATGTGATTACTATTCATTAAAATATTAATGTGTGCATATTAATGTGCAATTAATTACATTGATTGGTTTTCAAATATTGAACCAGTTGAAATATTGTTGAATACACTCCTTAATATAGGTAACATTTTATTAATGATTTTTACATCCACATTTATGAGGAATGTTTGTAGTTTTGAGGGGTCTTTTGGATTTTGTTTGTTGTAGTTTCGTGTGTAAGTTTTATTTAGTTGGTTGATTGTACTTTGTATGATTTTGATATCAAGGAAACATTAGCTTCATAATATGTATTAACAAATGTCCCCTCCTTTTGTATTTTTTGGAAGAGATTATATCAAATTGTTGTTAATTCTTCTGTAAATACTTGACAGAATTCTTCAGCAAAATTATTTGTGCCAGGAGACTTATGTTGAGAGGTGGTTACATTTGTAATTCAGTTTCCTTAGTAGTTGTAGGCTGATTCAAATTATTTAATATTGGCTGAGTTGTGATAGTTTGTGTTTTTTAAAAGAATTGGTGGTCCATTTCATCTAAGTTGTCAAATTTACATATACAGAGTTATTTGTAATAATCCCTTATACTTTTGATTTCTAGAGATTCTACAGTGATATGTCCAATTTAATTTCTGATATTGATAATCAGAAAATTCTAATTCTTTATCAGTCTTTAAGATGTCAATTTTTTGATCACTTCAAAGAAGTGCATTTTCTTTCATTTTTCTACTTTCAATGTTATTAATTTTTATTATGTTTACTATTATGCTTATTTGCTATTATTTCTTTATGATTCTTTATTCTTTACTCTTCCTTTCCTAAGTTGTTGAAGTAGAAGTTTCAATTATTGATTTGAAATGTTGCCTCTTTTCTAATGCAGGCAGTTAGTGCTTAAATTTTCCTTTCAGCATACTTTATCCATATCTTACAAATTTTGATATTTTATATTTTCAGTTTTGTTTCATCTAATGTAAATTTTATTTCCCTAGAGACATTGTTTTTTGTTCCATGGATTACTTAGATGTATTGTTTATTATTAAATTGTGTGGATATTTTCCTATCTTTCTTTTTATTGATTTCTAGTTTAATTGCATTGTGGTCAGAAAACATGCTATGTGACTTCATGTCATTTTAATTTGTTGAGGTCTTATAACCCAGGATATCTTCCAACTTGGAACATGTTCTGTGGGTGCTTGAAAAATAATGTGTTGAGTTTTTCATCAGTTTTTGTTTTGCATATTTTGAAGCTCTGTTGGTTGATGCATACACATTTACAATTAAGCTATCTTCTTAGTGGCTTGACCTTTTTAGCATTCTGTAAGGTTTCTCTCTTCTCTAGTAATTTTATTTTCTCTGAAGTCTATTTTCTCTGATATTAACATAGCCATTTCTTTCTTCTTTGACTAATATTTAAATATTAGTCAAATTATCTTTTTTATTTTCAACTTGCCTATGTCATTATATTTGAAAGACGTTCTGATAGATGGCATATAGTTGGGTCATGCTTTCTAATCCATTCTGCCAATCTCTGTCTTTTACTTGGTGTATTTACACCATTTGCATGTGTTGTAATTCTTTGTATGTTAGAGCCTAAATCTATCAGTTTATTTTTTGTATTATCTTTATTATCTCTGCTTTTCATTGTTGTGTTCCTTTTCATGAATTGTTGGTTACTTGAACTTTTTTAAATAATTCAACTTTTATTTATTTATCCTGTTTTTAGTTTAACTTTTGTGTAGCTTTAAAAATTATTGCTCTAGTGTATTAGTTCAAGCCTTACATTACTATAAAGGCTTGAAATGTAATTAGCTTATGATTCTGTGGATATATAGGCTTCAGCTTCTGGGGAGGCCTCAGGAAACTTACAATCATGATGGAAGGTGAAGGAGAAGCAAGCACATATTCACTAGGCTGGCAGGAGAGAGAGTATGTGAAGGGGGAAGTGCTACACACTTGTAAACAATCAGATATGAGCACTCAACTCCCTATCATGAGAAAAGTAATAATCCAATCACCTCCCACCAGGTCTTTCTGCCAACACTGGGGATTACAATTTAACATGAGATTTGGATGGGGACACAGAGCCAAACCATATCATAACTCTCCTGGCCTTTCCCAAATACCATGTCCTTCTCTCATGTCAAATCACAATCATGCCTTCCCAACAGTTCCCCAAACGCTTAACTCAAAAGTCCAAGTCCAAAGTCCTACCAAGACAAGGCAAGTTTCTTCCACCTATGAACGAGTAAAATAAAAAAAACAAGTTAGTTACTTCTAAGATACAGTGAGGGTACTTTGGATAAATGCCCCCATTCCAAAACAGGAGCTACTGGCTCCATGTAAGTTCAATCCCCAGCAGGGAAGTCATTAACTTTTAAAGCTCCAAAATACTTTGCTTTGGCTCCATGTCTCAAATCCAAGCCACGCTGATACAAGAGGCAGGCCCTCAAGGCCTGGGAAGCTCCAACCCATGGCTTTACAAGAGTGACATCCCCTGCAGCTGCTTTGAAGGACTGGCATTGGGTGCCTGCAGCTTTTCCAGGTGCATGGTGCAAGCTGTCAGTGTGTCTACTAATCTGGGGTCTGGAGCATGAGGGACCTCTTCAAAGCTCCACTAGGCAGTGCTCCAGTAGAGGTTATCCACTAGGCAGTGCCTCAGTAGAGGGCTCCATCCCTGCAGCAGACTTATTCCTCAACATCCAGGTGTTTCCATACATTGTCTGAAGTCTAGGTGGAGGCTTCCAAACTTCAACTCTTGCCCTCTGAGCACCCACAGGCTTAGCACCACATTGAAGCCACCAAGGTTTGGGGCTTACACTCTCTGAAGCAATGTCCCAAGCTGCACCTTGGCCACTTTTAGTCACAGTTGGAGCTACAGCAGCCTCTCAAGGCTGCACAAAGCAACGGCACAAAGCAAAGTATTCTAATAGGATACTCATATACATGCACAAAGAGATTATCTGAAACCAAAACTTATATTTAAAAGGGAAGCAGAGCACATAAGTTTGAAAAATTTGTAGCATGACCATGTGGTAGAAAAGAAAACCCCATTTTCTTGGGAGGAATTTATGCCTGCTGCAGAAATATGCATAACAGAAGCCAAACGTTAACAGCCAAGACAATGGGGAAAATGCCTTAAGTCACTTCGAGAGATCTTTGCAGCAGCCTTTCCCATTACAGACCTGGAGGGCTAAGAGGAGAAAATGTTTTTTGGTATAGCCAGGCCTCATCTTGAATGCTTTGCTGCTTACAAATTTCTTCCACTAGATACCCTAAATCATCCTTCTTAAGTTCAAAGTTCCACAGATCTCTAGAATGAGCCACAATACCATCAATCTCTTTCTTTGCTAAAGTATAGCAGGAGTGATCTTTATTCCTGTTCCCAGTCAGCTCCTCATCTGCAACTGAAACTTCCTTAGCCTGGACTTCACTGTCCATATCACTACAGCATTTTGGAGACAGCCATTCAACAAGTCTCTAGGAGGTTTTAAACTTTCTCTCATCTTCCTGTCTTCTTCTGAGCCCTCCAAACTGTTCCAATCTCTGCCTGTTACCCAGTTCCAAAGCTGCTTCCACATTTTCAGGTATCTTTATAGCAATGCCCCCTTTCTATGGTACCAGTTCTCTTTATTAGTTTTTTCCCACATTGTTCAGTGTTTCAGCAACCTGAAAAACTGGGTAATTTATAAAGAAAAGAGTTTTAAATAGGTCATAAGCCCTCCTTCTCTGATCCTTCCTGGGCTTTCATAACCTAAATGTTTGATCTTTTGTGACAATTTCCACAGGTCCCAGGGTCTCTGTTTATTTTCTCAATTGCTATTTTCTCTGTAGGTTACATTGGGTAATTTTGATTGATCTATCTTCTAGTTCACTGATTCCTCTTTCTGTTCTTTTCTGCCATTGATATCATCCACTGATATGGTTACTTTAGTTTTTGTACCTTTCAGTGCTATAATTCTCATTTGTTTTTTTTATATATTCTATTTATTTATCAAGTCTCCTTTTTTCATCTATTTTAAATATGTTCATAATTTCTCACTGAAATCATTGCTGCTTAAGTATCTTCATTAGAAAAATAAACTGTTAGCTTTTTCTAACAACTCTGTCATCTCAGTGTTAGCATCTATCAATTACCCTTTTTCATTTGTTTCAAGGTACTTCTAATTACTGATATAAAAAGCAATTTTTATTGAAACCTGGATATTTTATATTATGTTCTTAAATGATTTTATTTAAGAACAGAATTTAAATTTTCTGCTTTCTATGGTTTTCTCTGACACCACTCTGTCAAGGGAATGGTTACTGCCATCTTGATACTGCCAGGTAGGAGTAGAAGTTAGAAGTACAGGTTCTCCACTTGGTCTCCATAACACTCAAGGCAGAGAAGGCTCCTCACTACTGACAAGTGGAGATGGAAGTTCTATCTCTCCCCATGGTCTCCACTAACATTGGTTTGTGTAAGAGCTCATTTCCAGTGAAAATGAAGGTCCTGGCTTGCTATTTGGCCTTTTCTGATGCTACCATGGTGAGGCTGTTGGGGTATCTTATTATAGCCTCATGAGAGTGATCATCTAAGCTTCCTATCCAGACTTTGCTGGTGTGTTTTTGCTTTGGTGTTTGGGTGGGGTGGAGTGGTTGTTGTCCAAAAGATTTTTGTCTTGCTAGGTTGCCCTGTTTCTGGTCCTTTGGCTAGAGACAGAAAGCTTCTCTTGGAGCTATTTTATCTGTACGTAGTGGTGCCCCCAGGTTACCAGTTTTTTCAGTTCCAATTAAAGGGCATATAGGGTAAAAAGAAGATCCAATAAGCTTACCACCATATCATTCCTCAGGTGCTAAAGCCACCTTTCAGATACATCTTATGTTTGTTTTATATATAACATCCAAGGTACTTAATGTACTTACTTGAGGAAGAATAAAAGCACGTTTACTCCATCTTCCCCTGTATCATGTTCTTTACATTCAAAAATTCTTGAAAATGAGACATAAGGAGCTTCTGGCATTTATATGAACTCGTTTTACATATATGAACTCATCTGCATAAGTAAGAAGCTAGAGAGGTTGAAAGTTTAGCCCAATTACACAGTTGGTCACTGCTGGATTTGTTGCTAGAAGCCAGGTGACCAGATGTCTAGCCAGAATTCTGTTATCTTTAAGTCACACCCTGAGATATCTCTTCACCGCTAGACATGTTTTTGATATGACCAAAACTTCTGTGCTGACCTCAGCAACTCCAATGAAGTCAGACTAAGGTGATCCAACTTCCTGGTACCAAGCTCTAAGCAGCCAAGCCAAGCCAAGGAAAAGCCTGTCTACACTCAGCCTTAGGTGTTCCTGGGTAGAATTTTGGGTTGGAAGACCTCTGGAGAGGGGAAAAAAGGAATCAGTTATTTATTTTTTCAGAACAAGAGAAAAATAGTTTCAATGCCCTGTGTGTCTCTACCAGTTCTAAGGGGTCTACCAGTTGGTGATTACTTTACTGGTCATAGATGCCAAACGCAGAAAATTCAACAGATCCTTCGGGGCTGGTAGAGATATTAGGCAACCGTGTTTTCATTAAATTTCTATTGTCTGCTGGGGTTAGAGTTTTCAATATTCTAGTGAAATCCTCTTGGCTATTTTCAGGCCAACCACAAGCCCAAACCACAGAAGATGTGGAAAATGTTACAAGGGTGTATTTCTCAAGAGCCCTTCCTAAAATTAGCAAGGGCTCTTGTTGGAGTGAGCATTTAAAATTATTTCTGCATTAATCCAAACAAGATGGCAATGCCAAAACTTTTAAAGATGCAAAGTTGCTGTACCCCAAAGTAGGATTTTCAGAGGACCAAAGCAAAAATACAGATTAGTTGCTCCTTCTGTACTTTATGGTTGTTCTGTCTCAGAGAATCACAGAGTTGTAAGGGTCAGGGGAGTCTTTTAACTCCCATCCTAGGGATCAGAAAGGTACAGTAGCACTCAACCTTACAGCATGTGCAATGACTCCCCCCAGCTACCATGAGGTGTTAATTTCTTTTTGACCTTTCCATCCCTCCCTTAGTCCAGCAGATAACTAGCCAATGCCCACAGCTCTTAGTCCAGCAGATAACCAGCCTATGCCCACAGCTCTGAGCAGGGCAAAGGCAGAGCCCTTCTGTAGTGGTTTCTGGCATTTTTCTCCCCAGGGATTGGAGAGTGATTCAAAAATAGCAGTGTCTTGACCTGAAACATAAAAAGCAGACTTCCATGAATCTGGTCCAGAAGCAGTGGTGGGGGTGGGCAGAGAATATGAGGAAAAGAGACCCCTTTGTTTTCTAAACACAAAGCAAGACAAAGGGTGACTGACTGAGGGGTTTTAGGAGGCACACAGGGTCCCAGGCACCTCAAAATTAAGTCCCAGTGTTCCAAATATGGCTTGGAATAACAGAAGCCCTGGACTGGAAGGTTCTTTGTACACCTGGATAGCAAATCATTCTGTTATCCTCTGATTCCAGAGACCTGGTGCCATTTTGGAAGGGATAGTCCTACAAAGGATGGTTGGATGAGGGATTAGCATAGAAATTGCTATTTTAGAGGAGGCAGTGGTGCTTGCTACTTCTCTCCTGGGTTTGTGGCCCATAGTTTATATCACAGAGGACTTAATAGTATACTCCCATTAATCCTGACAGCATCCCATGATGAGAAAAGTTAGATTCATAGAAGTTACATGGTTCCCCTGAAGTCCCATGATCAGTTGGCAGAAGAGTGGGATCTGCAACCAAATCAGACATGAACCTACATGTTTTGCTCCACTGAAGTACCTCACTAAGAGACCCTGAGGTTTTCCCAAGTTGAATCATTTCATCTTGGAGAGCTCCACGGATACAGAGACATGTTCAAGGGACAGGAGCAAAGAAACTCTCTACGTTTTTCTCTTTGTTCCTTCAAGAAATAACTGCTTCTCCTATTCCCAAAGAAATAGCTGCTTCTCCTTTCCCAAAGAAAGCCCTGCTGCTTTGTACTGGATGAGAAGAGGAAGGGTATCTCTTTAAGAATTTGCTCATTGCTTCAGCTCATTTCAACTCATATGCATTTGCATGTGAAAATTACCTTCCTCAGCTCCCAAATTGATGTTTGCATGTGCAAGGAGAGAGGCCCCTTTCTTTGAAGCTTGAGAAGGCACTGGTATAAAAAATAATTATTATTTCGATTCTGATGCTCACCCTCCGGCCTCCTATACCTCACACATCAGAGTGTGCCAACAAGAAACCACACACCCCAGCAAACATTTATTTTATTTTAAGTATGGGGTCTAAGAGAGAAGCAGGTACTGCTTACCTCAAATTTAGTCTACAAAACCTATCCCCTGCAACGTAATTTCTCACATTTTCTTGTTTTGTGTCACTTTCTGTATCAGCAGTAATTTGATTTCATTTTTACAGAACCATTTTACCAAGAGGTGGTAGGATTTGTCTTTCTCTGTAGACTGAAATAAAAATAAGACAAGAAGTGCAGAAAGAACTAAAGTCACTAACACCATAATCTTCTGCCTTATGCAGGTGCAGAAGGCCGCTTCCTCCAGGTGCCAGAACATTCATTTAGGTGAAGCCACTCTGGACCCCACGAGCTCCTGGGAGGTTCCAGCCTCTGCCTCCCCAACAGCAGGACCCCAGACCCTGCCATTTGGTTGAACAGCATCCTGAAACTTTGTTATCCTCCCTGGTGACTAGCCAGCTACTGGCATCCTCCTTTCTAAGACCTGGCTCTCACAACCTGGCTCTCTTGACCCACAAATTGCTCTGGATTTCACCCAGGCAAATAGAAAGGCAGGGACTAATTTGCTAGCACCACCTGCCTATGGTGATGATAACAAGGTTGATGGATCAATCAGGTTAACAGGCCCTCATGTTTGATTTTACAAAAATGGCTTTTAACCATGGTGCTCATTTTCTGATTTAATTCTAACAACAGTCTCTCTGGGTATACATGGCTATCTCCATTGGAAATAATGGAAAACCAAGCCTTAAAGAGTGATTTTTTTTCAAGATTCACAGCCAGTAAGGTGTAAAGACATAATCTTGGCAAACTCCCCAGAGGATGATGTAACTGAGGGGAGCAAGGAGTGTTCACACCTTCACTCCACACTCCATGCCCTCCCAAAGCAGGTCCAGAGGGTATTGAAGGCCCCATCCCTCCTCCCTTTCTTCTCAAGTCTCTGAAAATCACAGGGTACCAAAGAAAGTAGAATGAGCAGCTCTAGAGATGGAGACAGCACCAAGGCTAAACAAGGGATCATCTGTTCATCATACCACATGTGGTTTCATCACTTTCCTACCTTCTTTAAACTTCTTCTTTGTACAGAGAGGCTGGGAGCCATAGCCCAGAGGGTTATTTGCCTGAAACAAGGCTCTCAACATCCAGACCCTGTAGCCTACAGCCCCTTGACCATGTTAAAATAATTAACTGTGAGGCCATTAGACTAAACCAGCTCCAGCACCCTGGGTTCCCACATGTGCAAACCAAAACCTAATCAGTATCAATGGTAAAATTAACCTTAAGCTTAACCACTCGGAAACTTCCAAACAATCTCTCACTAGGGAATTTCCACTAGAATAATCCAAATAAGGCTATGGCTCCACATTAATCAAATATTTTCTTTGCCTCGCTTCTGTGTTCACCCTGTGAAAGTCTATCCCTCATGCTCTTTCTGCAGAGCCCCCAAATACTTGCAGTCTGAAGCTTGCCCAATTAATGAATCAGTCTGCTCAAATAAACTCTTTAAATTTTAATTGCCTCGGTTTATCTTTTAAAGAGGAATTGGGAAAGAATTAGTCTCTGCATAGAAGAAATGCTCTTCAACAGGCATGCAACAGCAGCAACCTGTCAGGCCAAAGCACTGTGAGCTGTGCGGGACTCTAGAAAATAAGAGCCGCCCAGAACATGGGTGATGCTGTGGGTCCCCCTAGAAGCATTTCCAGAGTGTGAGCTTCACTGGATTCTCACTGATTGCCTCTGAGAAGTTTCTTGAGCAGAAACAATAACCCCCCCCAAAAAAAAACTGGGGCTCAGGGAGTTTACATAAATAGGCAGGTAGATATCCTTCTTTCAGTATTCTCCAGGTGACAGGCATTACAGTGTCTATTTTCATAAATAATCTTTTAATCCTCACAACATTCCTACAGTGTCCACCTTAAAGAAGAAAAGCTCAGAGGTCTGGAGAGATTATGTGATGTGCCCAAGATCATTATGCCAGCGGTGGCGGGGTGGCGTCCCACACTCAGGTCTTCTGGGCTCGAGTCCAGAGCTGTGTCTACAACTCAGCAAAGACCAAACTTCATCCCCAAGCCCCCTAACAACCCCTAGGTAGTCACTAACACAGCATATATCCTTTATAGGCTTGTCAGAGCCCAATGACACAACATGTTAAGTGGCACATGTGTTTCAAAGAAGGAAATTATGAGTCAGGGTTTTAATTTGGGAAAGCCTATTCCCAGTAAATAAGTGTTTAAGGCCTAGACCTCAGGGAATTTCCAAGATGGATGGTACATAGAAATAGGCAAGGGTGGGAGGTCAGACTTGCCCTAGTTTAATTTTTTCTTGGATTTTTGGGTCCAATTTATGGTAAATTCTGTTTACACACAAGGCCTTCTGAAGTTAATTTTAATCTTTCAAAATAATCTGGAGGTAGAGCATGCAGCAGCAACTGCCTTATAAACTGCAGAGGAAGTGGAAAATGATAGCTATAATACAACCATTTCATTCAGCATAATAGGAAATAAAGTGGAATGGGTGATTGAAGCAGACACGGCACAGAGTAAGTACCAAGCATTACTCACACTCTTGAAATGATCACAATTACATGCATCTCCTCATGTCGAGGGGAAAAATAACCATGAAAGAAAAGCTGCTGCATGTGAAGTGGGGGGAGCAGGAGGTTTATAGGAGGGGAACAGGATTCATTACACTCTCCATCTTAAAGACACAAATCCACCTGACCAAGGGATGTCTGTGCATTAGCTCTAGTGCACCTTGGAATCCCTAGAGGATCATATAGCATCTCACAACTCAGCCATGGGATGACAGGCTGGTTCAGATCTCTGTCCTGGACAACAGAGCCTGCTACACCTAGACTGGTTAAAGCAGTAATCTTGGAGATGTCAGTGGAAGCTCTCACATGGCCTCCAATTTCTTTACTCTTTATACTGAAAATAGGGATGACTGTTATCTAAATGAGGTTTCTTCTTAGACAAGGCAGCATCTACTTTGAGTGTGGCTGGTATAAAGGTTTAGATTTCCAATCCACTCAATGCTTCCCATTTCTCAGGTAGAGGTCACAATCCCTCCCTGAAACTTCCTACAAGCCCTACCCTCGTGCAGTCACTGTAAAGTGCAGCACCACTATAGTCTGGTCAAGAAAGGGCTCTGTTTGGAGACAACTGCTATATTGCATATATGGTTGCATAAGGGAAGTCTCTAAATTTCCAGCAGTCCTAACCTTAAGAGTCCTCCACTTCCAAAAGGCTCTCTGGTTCAACTCATTTGAGATGCACTCCCAGGTCCAACCTCCTCCTGGGGACTCAGTGCATGCAAGCACTGTAAATGCTCTGAGAAGTCACAAAGTACATAAATCCACTCCTCTTGCAAACTTCTTTTGACTTGAGTGTTCCCTCATCAATTTTGCAGAAGATGGTGAGCTCATTTATTGAGAGGATGGGACTCATTTCCATGCTGATTGAAGAGTCAAATTAAAAAAAGCTCTGCTCCCCATCATAGGTCTTTGTGTTGCAGAGATGGTTCTTCCCTTGTGTCTAAGGTCAAGTTTAAATATCTTAGCATTTAAAAAAATTAATTGGCAAAAGAACTAGAATGGGGCTCTAGAGTTTGAAGAAGGTAGACTTAAGCATCTGGCCCTAATGAGAAGAGATTTTTCAAACAAAAGAGACCTCTAGCTTGGAGTTTGGAGTTTCTGTCTTGAGAAGGGGCCGTCTCTGAGTGAGGGGATGGTGGACATACAGGGATAGGCCCTGTGCATCTGCAGCTAGGACTCAAGAAAGGCTTAATTGGACAAGTCTGGTAGGAGATGGGGAAGCTACCCTCCTACTACACACAAACACACACCATCACCACCATCATAAGGGGCTATGCTGGCTTAGAAACTGAGCATGGCAGTATAATTTAGTGTGCACCAATTACAGAGAGTCCTCCTCAAGCATTCCAATATGTGTCAGTTTCCTGCAAGCTTCCAGTGGTGGGTGAGTAGGAGGACAATGCCCCTTAGATAATTGTGCTTAAATTTTCTACCCCACAAGTGCATGGTAGTTCAGTCAGATTTCATTAGATTTGCAGAAACTGAGTAATAAGACTTTCCTTACACTTGAGTCTCAGAAGTCACACATACCAACACTCTGTGGAACTTGTTTTCTGCATATTACTTATTAGGAAATGCTTGAGAGGTCTGATTTTGTACTTTCCCCCAAATCTTTACCTCCTTTCCTTCCCTCTGTAAATAAGTTGGTGAAAGATGTTGTTCTTGTAATTAAACCAACAGGACCTCAAACAGAGCTGAATGTCAACATTCTTTCAAACAGCTAGACCAAAAGGAAAAACCTCATTTGGGCTTCTTCATTTCACATTTTTAAATATCTGGATATTTGACCTCTCAGACAGCCAAATTTTCTTCTATTAATTTCTGAATTACTTTGACCTGAAGGAAAATTTTTGAATTTATTCACCACCACCCCCCCCCATTTTATGAAAGTAAATTACCATGAACTGAGTTTTTAAAGTAATCTTAGGATTATTTTAAGTCTCGGAAAAAAATGTTCATGATATATTGATAAGCAAAATGTAAGTCACCAAACAGAATGCTCCACATATATAGTCATGTTATATGAAGTAGCTGCCAACACTGAATTAGCAAATATTGAACCACTGCTCCTAAAGGAAACAGAGGGCTAGGTTCCTTTGAGCCTCCGGTCACAATATTTTGGTTAACTGATCAATACATAATCTTGTTTCTTGTGTTTCTGCTTAAAGAAGCCTTGTTTAGTATACATTATTGCCTAACTAACTGGAACTCACTACTAACAGCACTGTAACTTACTTATGTCTGAAGGAAACTTACCTAATACACATGACTTTCTCTGTGCAGTACACTACACCCATTCTGAGTGCAGGAACACTAGAGAGCACTTAAGCTCTACTTTTGGGGGTCATTTCAAATGGCAAGATCACCAGCAAAAACATAGAAATGAAAAAGATGTGGCATTAAACAGACTATGAAAAGCACATTTGCTACAGTATGAGATCTGCAATAGTAAGGCAGAGCTTCTCTGTATTCATCCTCAGCTGGGAATGTGTCCCTCAGAGAACTCAAATGTTTCACCACTCTGCACATATCTGTGAATGGCCATGACAATGGCATGAGTATTGATTTGAGGGTTACAAATAAATTTCAATAAGTGAATTTGCACATTCAGAATCTACAAATAATGAGAAACAACAGTACTATTTTTATAATCATAAAGAATGTTATTAAACTTAAAAAAAATCTTAGCTCCCATGGGATGACAAAAATAGTAATTGTAATATATTGGCCATATACTTAGTGTGTTCTAAGCAGCACAATCCAAATGAACACAATTGGATTTTCCCTTCTGATTTTACCCTTTTCTATTGATCCTGTAGTTATCACAAGAAACAAATACGGTCCCACTTTCTTTTACTATAAATGTATGATTATAAGAAGATAATCCCCCATTTTCCCAATGTGAAAATGTTAATATAGCATCCTTAAATAATTCAAATAAGCTTGTAATATTTTACATCAAGTAGCCAAATAATTTAGTTGCAGGTAGATAATTTAAACTTTACATATCACAGAATAAGGTGTTATTTTTAAAAGATTGCTTTTTTTTTTTGCTCTCCAAATATTTTATAACTGAATTTAATTCAAACTTCTCATATGTTTTAACATCCATTCCTTCGGCATCCCTGGAACCAGATTTTTAACCATCACATGCCATTTTGCATTTATGTACACTTCCTTCTAAGTTGCTATACACACTTTTAAATCTGTAAATGACACAATCACTAATTTTTATCACAAGCTTCAAGTATCCATTGGCATAACATTAGGATAGTGTTTTCCCTCAATTCTCTTGTGGCAATCTGACAAAATATTTCTTTTTAATGTGTCCTTCAGAAGCTAATTTACAATTAATGACACTTGGAAAGCTGAGGTCTTCTTGCTGAGGATAATTACTACTCAAGTATTAATATTCTCTCCCACTCTTCCTCTCTCATTCTTCCTGGTGACCTATAAGAGTATTTTAATAGAATTGATTGAGATCAATTAAGGCTAAGTGTATCTTCCTTACACAATTCATGTTGTTCAAAATAAAAGACTGTCCTATAATAGAAGATAATTTATAGGGATTTGAATATTGGGCAACTACTTTCTTTCAGAAGAATAATTTGAGGGAGGGGAGGGGAAATTTTTCTTACATCTGGCATATATTATAATTTTATTCCAAGAAACTAACAAAGCCTCCCCATGGGCCATGGGCCCCTCCCAGAAAATCTGACCTCCTATTTCCCAAAGCTTGATGAACCATGCCTTTGTCTGTATATCTTGTGGTGAGGAAAAGCTAGCAGGAAATTAGTACACAGGGTGATGGAAGTGGATGTTCAATTTTTGTCAGATAATAGTTTGCAGATATTTTCTCATTCTGTGGGTTGTCTCTCTACTCTGTTGATAGTTTATTTTGCTATGCAAAAGCTCTTTAGTTTATCAGGGACCACTAGTCAATTTTTGGTTTTGTTGCAATTGTTTTTGAGGACTTAGTCAAAAAATTACTTGCAAGGCTATGTGCTGAATGGTATTTCCTGGGTTTTCTTCTAGGATTTTTATTGTTTGAAGTCTCACATTTAAATCCTTGATTCATCCTGAGTTAATTTTTGTATGTGGTGATAGGTAGCAGTCCAATTTTATTCTTTATGATTCCATATGAATTTTATAATGGTTTATTCTAATTCTGTGAAAAATGACATTAGTAGTTTAATCATTCTGAATCTGTAGATAGCTTTGGGAAGTATCACCATTTTAACAATATTAATTCTTCCAATCCACAAGCATGAAATATTTTCCCATTTGTTTGTGTCATCTCTGATTCTTTCAGCAGTATTTTGTAGTTCTCTTTGCAGATAATTTTCACCTTCTTGATTAGATGTATTCTTTGGTATTTTATTTTTTATTGCTATTGTAAAAGAGATTGGGTTCTTAGCTCTCAGCTTGAATGTTATAGATGGATAGAAATGCTACCAAGTTTTGTACATTGACATTGTATCCTGAAACCTTGACAAAGTCATTTATCAGGTCAAGGAACCTTTTGGATGAGTCTGTAGGGTTTTCTAAGTCCAGAATTATATCATCAGCAAAGAGAGATGATTTGACATCTTATTTTTCCTATTTGGATACCTTTCATTTAATTATCTTTCCTGATTGCTCTGGCTAGGAATTCCAGTACTATGGCAATTAGAAGTGGTGAGAATGGGCATCTGTAGCTTATTTTTGTTCTTATTAAAGGGAGTGCATCCAGCTTTTGCCTGTTCAGGATGACGTTAGCTATGGGTTTGTCATAGATGGCTCTTATTATTTTGAGAGATGTTTCTTCAATGCCAAGTTTGTTGAGGGTTTTTATCATGAAGGGATGTTGAATTATGTCAAAAGTTTTCTCTGTGTCTATTGAGATGATCATATGATTTTTGTTTTTAATTCTCTTTATGTAGTGAGTCATATTCAGATTTTCATATGTTGAACCAACCTTGCATCCCAGGATGAAAGCCTACCTGATTGTGATGAAATAACCTTTTGGTGTGCTGGTGGATTTGGTTTGCTAGTGGATTTGGTTTGCTAATATTTTGTTGAGGATTTATGGAGGTATGTGCATCAGGAATATTGGCCTGTGGTTTTCTTTTTTCATTGTGTCTTTGCCAGGTTTTGGCATCAGGGTGATGTGAGCTTCGTACAATCAGTTAGGGAGGGGTTCCTCCTCCACGATTTCTTGTAATAATTTTAGAAGATTTGGTACCAGCAATTCTCTGATAGAATACAGCTCTGAATCTATCTGGTTCAGGGCTTTTTGTGCTTCACTTCTTTTTAACTGATTCAATTTTGAATTGAATTTGAATTAAACTGATTCAATTTAATTCAATCAGGAAGAATTAAAACCCCTAACTGATATTGGTCTGTTAGGGGTTTTAATTCTTCCTGATTCAATCCTGGGAAGTTGTATGTTTCCAGAAATTTGTCCATTCCTCTACATTTTCTATTTCATACGCATAGATGTGTTCATAATAGTCTCTGAGGACCTTTTGTATTTCTCTGGAATTGATTATATCACCTTTGTCACCTCTGTGCTTACTTGGTTTTTGCAGTCTATCAAATTTATTTTTTCAAACAGCCAACTTTCAGTTTTATGAATCTTTTGTATGGATTTTGCTGTTTCAGTTTCATTCGGTTCTGCTCTAATTTCAGTTATTTATTTTCTTCTGCTAGCTTTGAGGTTGGTTTGTTCTTGCTTTTTAAGTTACTCTTGGTGTGATGTTAGAGTGTTAATCTGAGATCTTTCTAACTGCTTGATGTCAGCTTTTAGAGCTATATACTTTCCTCTTAACAATTCTTTTGTTGTATCCAGAGAATTTGCTGCATCATGTTTCTGTTTTCATTTATTTCAAATACTGTTTTAGTTTCCACTGTAATTTTGTTGTTCACCCAGAAGTAATCCAGGAGCAAGTTGTTTAATTTCTTGCAATTGTGTGGTTTTGAGAGATCTTCTTGGTCTCTTCCTGGTATTAATTTCTACTTTTATTCCACTGTGGTCCCAAAGTATGGTTGGTATGATTCTGATTGTTTTAGAATGTATTTAAACATTTTTTGGCTGAAACTTGTGGTTGATCTTAGAGGATGTTTTATGTGCAAAGAAGAAGAATGTATATTCTGTAGTTGATGGATGGAGTGGTCTGTAGATATCTATTAAGTCAAATCAGTCAAGTATCAAATTTAAGTCTAGTATTTCTTTGTTAATTTTTTGCCTCAATGATGTGTTGAACACCATCGGTAGGATGTTGAAGTCTCCCACTATTATTGTGTGGGTTATATAAGACTTTTCATTTGTCTGGAAGTAATTGCTTTATGAATCTGGGTGCTTCAATTGGGTATTTATATATTTAGGTTAGTTAAGTCTTGTTGAATTGAACCCTTTTTCATTACATAATACCCTTCTTTGTTTCTTTTTTACTGTTGTTAAAAGTCTGTTTTACCTGATATAAGAATAATGATTCCTGCTCTTTTTTCTTTTCCATTTGTGATAGATCTCTCTCTACCCCTTTAGTGTGAGCCTATGGGCATTGTTACAAGTGAGATAGATCTCTTGAAGATGGAAGATGAAGGATCTTATCTTTTTTTAGCAAACTTTCTACTGTGTGCCTTTTAAGGGAAGCATTTAGGCCATTTACATTCAAGGTTAATATTGATATGTGAGGTTTTGATCTTATTGTGAAGTTGTTAGCTGGTTACTTTGTAGTTTTATTGTGTAATTGCTTTTTAGAGTCTATGGACTACATACTTGTTTGTTTTTGTGAAAATCTGTTTCTTAAAAAATATGGAATGCTGCATGAATTTGTCATCCTTGTATGGGGCCATGCTAATCTCTGTATTGTTCCAATGAAAACCCATTTTCAAATGGCCAAAAAGTTACTGTATGAACAGGCTCTGTTAAAGAAGAGATTCATATGGCAAATAAACCTATATAGAGATGCTTGACGTTGTGAGGAAGAATCAAAACCACAAGGAAATACCACTATATACATATTAGAATAGCTAATGTTTTTAAGTGGCGATACTTAGAACTGGTGAATATATGAAGCAACTGGAACTCTCCTAAACAGTACTTACTATTGGTAGGGATGCAAAATGGTGCAGCTACTTTACCAAGAGTTTGGTAGTTTTTATAAAAGTAAACCTCCACCTGCCATGTGACCCAGCAACCCCACTCCTATGTATTTACTCCAGAGAAGTGAAAATATACATTCGCACAAATATCTGTATGTTAATGTTCATACAACTTGATTTGAAATTGCCAAAAATTAAAAATGACCCAAATGTTCCCCAACTGGTGAATGGATAAATACATTTTGATATATCCATGCACTAAAATGTTACCAAAAGAAAAGAAAAAGAAAAACAGAAAGAACTTATGCTGAAATAACATGAATGAATCTCAAAAGCATGCTAAGTGAAAACAGCTAGATACAAAAGCCATCATGCTCTCTGATGCCATTTAAATAACATTCTGGAAAAGGTAAAACTATAAAGAGAGAAAGTGGTTATCAGAGGCTGGGAATGAAAAAGGAGGCTGACTGCAGAGAGGCAAGAAGTAACTTTTTGGGGGATGCACTGGTTATTACACAATTCTATATATTTGTCAAATGCACAGGACTCAGCACCAAATAAAAGAAAATTTTACTGTATATAAATGATTCCTCAATAAATCTTATATCTCAAGGTTATAATGGGCAGCATGGTCAGCTATCTAAACTCTGTTTTCCAAAGGGACAAGAAAGAAGAGTGAAAAATTGATGACTTCTTGGAAACATGCCTGGCCATCTCCCTTCAAAGATGCTAAAGTCTCTACAATTTCAGACAAGGCCTTAATTTAACAACTATGTTGCCTTTGAAGAAAAGCATTTAATATCATCATCCACCCCAAGTACTAAGTGACAATATTATCTTTCCTTACTGGGGAGAGATATTTCAAGTATAAATGTGATCTTAAATAGATGCTCCTATTTCCAACCTGGTTATGAAGACAGTTTCACCTATGTCAGAAGTAGATGGGAGAACTTGATTAAATCCAGTCACTGGGAAAACAGCATTAGTAAAGATGAGGAATCTAAAAAGGATGTGACAGGTATACTTCTATAACCTTGTCTATGACATTGACAATTATGATTCAATGGACATTTCTATTTTGCCTTTTAAGTATGTTCATAGCATATTACAGAAAGTCCATTTGAATGATGTTCTGATTTAAAATATGAGCTGGAAGAAACACACAAACCTATTCAAATGTCATGCTAAGTTGCTTTGTCTTCAATAATCCTGAATTACTATCAGCTCTTGGCTGTTGGTTTCATTACTTTGGCAGCTGAAATGACATGTTCATGCCTTAAGTCTGTCTTGACTGTATGGGGTTAGAAAGAGAATGCCAGGTTATGCATGGTATTTTCTAAATTAACTTGAGCTCTGCATTTGTCTACAGGCCTACAAAGTTCAATCCATTGGCTTGGTACCTGAGGCGGTGGCAGGCACAAGTGGAAGTTTCTGCTTGGCTAGGTGCCATTGTCAGAAGAAGCCAGTGTCACCCCTTGTAATGTAAAGGCATAAAATAATTTAATCTTTTAAAACAGATTAAATAATGCATTCTACCTGAAAGAGATAAATTAGTGTGTAAAGTACAAAAAGTAATCCCTTTGATAAGCATGCTATATCTGCCTTATGATTGTGAAATCAGAGTGAAAATTTAACACTGTTATAAACATCTTAAAATTTAAAGTTGCAAGAAAAAAAAGAGGTAGTGATGGTGATGAAAATTGCAATGTCAGGGCTATTTAAGAAAAGCTTCTTCAGAATCCAGCAGCCTTCCAGGAACTGCAGAGGGAGGGGCTGTGCCTGTCAGACCAGAAACAGCAGCAGGCCAAGAGGTCTATGGTTCATTCCTCCCAAACCTCCACCAACAGGAAACCTTCTGGATGATCCAAGTAGCCAGAACGTCTTTTCTTTACTCACTTATAAAAGAAAAGGCAAATTTCAATACAGGAAGGTGCCCTGACCTCCAGGGATGGTGACTTGAGCCTAGGAAATGGACTGCTCAAAATGGCATGAAATTACTAAAAATGATTTAAGAAAATGACAAGGACAAAGAGAAGAAGAGAGGAAGCCACTGTGGAGAAGAGTGAGTGATATTTGGAATCTGGAGAGCCCTGGGACAGAAATGCAGGCACTCAATTTGGAGGATGTGGGGCAGGAGCACAGCAGTTCTCTCTGACCCTTCCTGAGGGCTCAGGGCCTGAAGATACCTGGCATGGATAGAAAAAGGGCCTACAAACAGCTATGCATTTGGAACCTGAAACTGAGGAGTCGTGAACCCCAGGATCCCATTCAACTCCATGCAGCAACTACCACACTCCAATACTCACAGGGCCCTTTCTGGAACAGCTAAAACAAAGAGGTCTGATCTCGGAAATGGATACAGATGTATAAGGTAGAGGATTGGAAATGGGTCAGAGAATGGTAGCAAGATCCGCCTTCCCGCCCCTGTGAGTTGCTGGCTGTTCCCCACCTATACACCAGCAAGCATGTGCAGTCAGGCAAGAGAAGTGACCTATACGGGATTCCCTCCTTCAGAAGGAGGGAATTTCACAGTATTTCATGGTATCTCAGTTTTTTTCTGATTTGGATAATTTATGAAAACTGTCATCACCTGTCAGGAGCTGCATGGAGGACAAGGCTGTTTAGATTGTGTAATACTTGATAGAGGCAATAAAACACATACAATGTATGTCAGAGTTATGAGGCATACTCATAAAACCAGTACTCAACTCAACCACCAAGCTCGGAATGAGACCATGTCCAACATAGGAACCCCCTTAAGGCCCCCTGACTGCACTCCTCTGCCTCTGCCCCAGAGGGAACAACTATTTGTAGTTTTGTGCATATCCTTCTTAAAAAAAAAATTCCAGATTATGTCTGTATTTCTAAACAATATACTGTTTAGCTTAGCTTGGTTTTTAGCTTGATAAAAATGGTATCATCTTATATTACTGTCTCTGAAATTTGGAGGCTCACTGTTATCCATCCGTTTCATGATGGTGGCAGCTCCGGGTCACTCATTGCCACAGTTGTATCATATCCCACTGAGTAAATATACCCAGCTTTTATATATCTATTTTCCTATATTTGGACATTATTCTCATTCTGGCTACTATAAAGGCTGCTAAAAACATTCCCTTGTACATGCTTTTTTAGGAACCAGGGGCAGCAATTTCTCCCAGGTATAGAGAGAATCAATGGGTTCACAGGACTTACTTGGATTCAAGTTTATAAGATAATGCTTTTTGAAGTGTTTATATCAGTTTACACTCATGCCAACAATGTATGTTCTTTCTGTTTTTATATTTCTGAGTACTTGATCTTAACCAATTTCTTAATTGGACCAAACCTCCACAAGGCCTCTGTTCTGCTGGGTCCTGAAGACACAAAGTCTATGCCTCCTCTTCAGACCTGAGCCTTTCCCTACAGTGTGGATGCACTCCACAGAACACCAGGTAGACACAGGACCCTTTCCCTTTTCCTGGCCAGAGTGCCCTATGACTCTTCTGCCCACAAGCCCAGTCCTGGGGTACACAGCCCTCATGACCCATCCAGACCTCACAGGGCCCATCTACAGCTGAGCCTAAGCAGAGCAGACCTTCGCCAGGTATGCACCTGGCCAATACACAGCCTACCTTGCAGTATGGTATTGTGGGTCAGCAAGGGGCACGTAACCCACAGAGTGGAGAAAATTGCAATAATGACTAACCATGACAGGTGTGTATAAAGTATTCAGTGCAACATTTTACAATAAACCTTCAATGTGTGGCTTCAGTGGAAATGCCATTGTTGCTTCTAGACATCTGCACCTGTATTTGTTTCATGCATTAACTCACAATGACTTCTGATGAGACTTTAATGGCTTACAGTCATGCAAAGGTAGAGTATACTGGTGCACCTAGTGCACCTTGCCAGGGGCCTCATCTCTGTCACTCACTGTCACCTTCAGCCAGTCATTCCTCTTCCTGTACTAGCATGTACCAGTTCATATACTGAGCACTTTGCACACATTACCTTCTTCCTCAAGATTATCTTGAGATGCTCTATATAAAAAGCAATATAAAAAAAAACTGCTATCAAAGACAATGCAGTCAAAAGATAAACAAAAAAATTACACAGTATTCCAGGCAGATAATTAATTTAAAATATGATGTTATTTTGTGATACTTGTAGTTTTGTCAATTTAAAAATTGTGTAGCTTGTGATTTATATTCTTTTCACATAGCCTCTTTCAATACCTAATTTTATTAATTCACAAATTGTATTACTATTCTGAAAAAGGATCCTCCAGTTACAGAAGATCAAAGCTCCCCACCACCAGTACCTGCATCTGAACTTGAGAATCTTCAGTTTTTCTGAGTGGCCTGGGATCTCAGAGTGAACATCACTCACAGGGCAGTCAAGGGGATGGCAGAGGGATGATCACCAGGCAGCCAATCCCAGGAGACATGAGTAAGCCAAACATGGCAATGGGCCTGATCCAACCATTTCTACTGTCTTCATGAGGTCAGACACGCAGAAGACACTGGATCACTGCTCTCTTGCTTCATTTGGGGCAAATAACATACACACACACACACACACACACACACACACACACACACACACACGGCAAGCCAGTAGGCCCCATCCAAAGGCATCAGGCAGGAGCTTGGCAGGCTCTCCTCCATCCTCCTCTTCTGGAAACTTACAGCCCACCTCTGCCTTTTCCTCCATGTCATGGACAGTCTAGCCCATGGTACACTGTCAACTGGCCTCTCCATCTTAACCAAACCTTCACAAGGCCTTTGTTCTGCAGGATCCTGTAGACACAAAGTCTTCACTATGCATCCCATCTCTGACAAGAGATTCAAACACCTTGTGTTCCTGTACTTACCAACAGCCAGGCCAAGGAGAGTCTGGGAATGCCACCTGCTTCCCATGAGAAAGGAATTTCTCACATGACACAGGAAGACTGCATCCCCCCTGGAATTGGGAGTATGACATGAGACAGGAGGGATGGGAGCAGAATTTCTAGAATGCTGTGCATAGGTGCTTGTAGAGTCCACAAGAAAGATGAAAACAAAGTCCAGGCACTGCACTTAAACTTTGTTTAACCAGTACAATTTATCTTGTCATCTGAGCAAGCTCCCATTCTGCCAAGTAGTCACCACTCTATAGCCCTGACGCTGGGCCACTGTGAGTATTAATGTTACCAGCCAGGGCTCAGAAAGTATGTAAAATTGCAAATAGGCCACTTGAGTCTGCAAGGACTTGGGGTACTGCAACCAGAGAAGACACAAATACAGTCCCTCCACTATGCTCTCAAACTCTCAGATCATTTGCTTTGGTTCCCAGGACCTTCTGCCCAGCCTGGCTCCCCTGTTGACCCCATGAAAGTTGAACTTGAGGCTCCAGAGTCAAGCTGTGCAAAGAGCTCCTCACTGGCATGGCTCTAAACAGTATCCATCAGCTCCTGCTCAATTCACGCCCGAGTGACATGCACACATATGAGTTGGTGAGGTACTTAAGAGGTAGGACCTCTGGTTCATTAAGCAGCTCCTTGCAGGACTATGTACTTGACAGGAGGGATAAACCACATGGTTAGTAGAGACTGTCCGTCATCTCCAGCTTGCCAGGAAAACAACCATCAAGAGCTCCCTTCTGATGAAATATCAATTTGTGTGCATCGCTATGCAGCAGTGACTTCCTCCACCCCATCCTCACCCCCCTGCATCCATCAATCTTCCTTACAGAAATGATCATAGATAAATGGACAGTGAAAATTGCAACTGTCCCGGGCATCTCTAACTCCCTGTTGTAGTTTTCACATGCAGCGTGCAGTGTGAATTTAGCCCTCAGAGGGGCTCTGTCTCCAGTCTACTCTTGCCTTTTCCAGTGGGAAACAAGAGTAGAGCCTGCCTCTGTTATTCGCTAAATCTTTCCAGCAGATTAGAGAATGCTGGACAACTCAATGTCAAAAATAGCCTGTCTCATCGCCGATGGCAAGGCCAACCCTGGGCACCAAGAATGAAGATTAACACCAAATCTCAGTTCCTGGTTCCTCGCATCGTACTTGATTTTTAAAAGTGAGAAAAAATCTGAGGTGGACAAGAAGGTTCTTTGGCCCCTGCTGAAAAGATATTCGTTTAATATACATATATTATTTTTTAAAAACTTTGAGCTGGTGCAGTGGCTGTAATCCCAGGACTTTGGGAGACCAAGGCAGGTGGATCACGAGGTTAATAGATCAAGATCATCCTGGCCAACATGGGGAAACCCCATACCTACTAAAAATGCAAAAATTAGCTGGGCATGGTGGTGCGTGCCTGTAGTCCCAGCTACTCAGGAGGGTGAGGCAGGAGAATCGCTTGAACCCAAGAGGTAGAGGTTACAGTGAGCCAAGATTGTGCCACTGCACTCCAGCCTGGCGACAGAGAGAGACATCGTCTCAAAAAAACAAAAAACAAGCAAACAACAACAACGAAAACCCTGCCTTTTCTTAGATGCATTCAGTACCTAGCATGTATCAGTTCATATACTGAGCACTTTGCACACATGACCTTCTTTAATCCTTGCAATAACCCTTGAATTAAGTAATGAACTAGAAAAAAAGTGGCAGAATGGGCCAGAAAGTCAACTTTCTTGGATTCCAATTCTGTGTTGTCCCTTAGTGCATAATTTTAAGAATCATGAGTACCTCCCTTCAAGCATTCTCTGCTTCCACAGCCTTGGAAGTACACCCTAGAAGGGACCAGTTAGAGGCAGAGCCAGCAGCCAGCTGTTGGGAGGAGAAGTGGAAAGGGCTACTTAGTAGTCTCCTTTACCTCTTGGCAGAGATGATGAAAAGGAAAATTAAAAGTATAAAGGCTTAGATAGTCCCAGGCTAAAAAAGAGAAGAAAACTCAAAGTATATTAATATTATCCAGAACACATAAAAAGATATCCCTAAATCTGGGATGCTTGGCTCAAATCTACCCTACAAAATTGAGCCAAGTTGACATTTTATCTCTTGAGAAAGGGGTCTTACAATGTTTAACACTACAATATATACACACAAATACAAAAAGCACAGAAGATAATGTAACACACACCATGCATTCCCTCTCCAAAAATGAGTAAGTATTTTTTCCACCTCTAAAAATCACAGGTTTACTGTTCTAAGAAACTAAGAGTCCTTCTAAGAAGCGTTTTCGATGGTGCCACCTGGTGGATGCATCCTAAAAGTGCTATCTGCTCTTGCTCACAATAACTGACTTGAGAGGACAAATTCTCGTACATAATGAGACATTCAGCCCACTAATATTTCCCCCCAGCTTTCCTTTATTTCCTCTCTGGGCATCCTCAGCCTCCCTTCCATTCCACTACAATCAACGGATCCTTGGAGCTTCCCATTTCATTTCATAGCCTTTCTGCTGCATTAGAACAAGTTTACAGCAAGATTTACAACAATGTCAGGAATAAAGAAAACTGTTGTAAAATAGCCACGGACAACATTATAAACTGGCAGTGAAACCAGCTGCAATGCACAGCTGGTATTTATGTAAGCCACCTGTTCCATTTTTAGCTACTCCTGGTCCCTGCTTTTATGCCATTCACTATGATTTGAAAGACCTTTTACTTGCCTTCTCCTCTAAAGGTCTTCAGAACTGAGGATAAGTTCCACAATGTGCCGAGCCCGCATATTGGGGTACCCTTGCTCATCTATGAACCCAAAGGCCCATCATGGCTGATCCTTGCTTCCCAGTCTTTGAACTCTGCCAAAACTTGAATATTGAACAGAAGAAAAGTTTTGGCAAAACCCTCATGCAACTTCAAGATACATTTAAATATAAATGCATATACCAATCTAAAAAAAACCTATATATATATATATAAAGACATATACTCATCATAGTCAAAGAACTCTGCACTATTTACCACTATGGAGAAAATACTAGAGCCATAATTTGTAGGAGTGGTTCCCACTTAACAAGCAGCATCTAAACATGACCTGAAAATTTTACACATTATCTCTAATCCTTGCAACAACTCTTCAAGATTGGTTGAATCAATCACTCACTACCTCTGTGACTTCTTTAAGTCATTCGATCAACCTCAGTGTAGAAGTTGGACTATCAGGGTCAGACACAGTGGCTCACACCTGCAATCCTAGCAGTTTGAGAGACTGGGGTGAGCACATTACTTGAGGTCAGGAGTTCGAAACCAGCCTGGTCAACATGGTGAACCCCGTCTCTACTAAAAATACAAAAATATTAGCCAGGCATGGTGGTGCATACCTATAATCCCAGCTAGTCAGGAAGCTGAGGCAGAGAATTGTTTGAATCCAGGAAGTGGAGGTTACAGTGAGTCGACGTTGTGCCACTGCACTCCAGCCACAAAACTCCCTACCAAGAAGAAGAAGAAAGGGTAGTGATGGAGGAGGAGGAGGAGGAGGAGAAGGAGGCCTATCAACTGTGCAGAATTGTAGTGAAAATTTAGAGTAACTGTCATAACAGGTAAGATTCACCAAATGCTTATTCTGTGCTAAGCATCCTTATGGGAACTCTCCACATATTAACTCATTTTTTGTAGTCACAATCAACCTATGAGATGAGTACTATGAATATGCCCAATTTATAAAAGGAAGCTGATACACAGAAAAGTTAAGTACCTCGCCAAAGGCCACAAAGTAGGAATTAGCAAAGTCAGGATGTGAACCCCCAAAAACTTACATTCCAGAGCACGCTGCTCTTTTTACAAACAGATATGACTATCATTTAGATGATTAATTTTTAAAAACGAAGGTGTGAAGTCAGCATAAATGATGAAATAAAGACTGGCAAAACTTTTGTTTTCCATAGAAACAAGGAGAAAATTGGCAAAAATTATTAGAATCAATTTTTCCAAAGACTTGTAGCAACTCGAGAAACATATATTTAAGAAAACCAGCCAAATCTTAGTAAGAGCAGTAAGCTCTGTGGTGTTTTACCTTGATTCACTCTCATGCCTCACTTCCCTTTCCTGCAGTAATACCCCACATTCCTGGTGCAGTATTGGAGCCACCAGAGTGAGAAAAAGAAGATCTTTTTAAAGGCTCCTTCCCAAAGATTTGTCTTTATCAGAACTGTCTGATTAGGCCTGTCCAGTGATACTCTGGAAGACTCCACATGCAAGATTGTTTGTATTTGACCTAACTTGGAGATTTATTGGTTTCCAGTTTTTACAGAAATCTCTTCCTATACTTAGTCAACAACCAGGCTAACCAAATAGAGACTTCAGCTGCCACAAATAACAAAGAATACAGACTTTATAGAATTTGTTCAAAAATATTATTAAATACACAAAACAGCTAAAAAATTGCAGCAACAGCAATATACTCTGGGGAGGGAGAGAATGATGTCAAGAGTGGTTACAATGTATTCTTTTAAATAGTCAACAACAGAAATTACAAAGCATGCAAAGAAACAAGAAAATATGACTCTATAATAGGAAATTAAGCAACTAATATAAACTGTTCCTTGAGGAAGTATAGACTTTGGGCTTACTAGAAAAATATCTTAAATTTGTTATTTTAAATGTGCTCCAAGAGCTAACAAAATGTGTGTCTAAAGAACTAAAGTAAGTTATTAAAACAATGTCCCACTAAATGCAAATATTCACAAAGGGATCAAAATAATATATTTTTGAAAAATTAATAGAAATTCTGGAGTTGAAAAGTACAACAACTAAAATGAACATTTCACTACAGGGGCTGAGCAGATAATTTGAAGAAGCAGAAGAGAGTATCAGCAAACTTGAAGATAAATCAATTGATACTATCTAGTTTGAAGAACAGAAAGAAAGTGGAATGAAGAAAATGAGCTTGACTTTGAAGGCCTCTGGGACATCAGCAACAAAGCAAGATGTGAATAAAAAGAAATTCAGAAGGAGGGGAGACAGAAAAAGGGACAGAAAGACTATTTGAAGAAATAATGAATTAAAACTTCCTAAACTTGAGGGAAAACTAATCTACATGTCTAAGAAACTCAATAAAGTGCAAGTAGAGTACATTCAAAGAGATACATAGCCAGATACATCATAATCAAAATGTTGAAAGAGAGAATCTTGAAAGCACAAGACAGAGACGTGTCACATTCAAGGATTCTCAGTAAGCTGATTTCTCATAAACCAGAGATTTCTCATAAACAGAGGCCAGAAGATACTGAATGACATATTCAAAGTGCTAAAGAATGTCAACAAAGAATTCTATGTCCAGCAATATTATCCTTCAAAAACAAAGCAGGAATTGAAACATTTTCAGAGAGACAAAAACCGAAAGAGCCTATCTCTAGACCTGCCCTTGAACTAGCCTTTAGACCAAAGCAATAGGACAGTTATTCAAATCCAGATAAAGAAGTAAATCACATCAGTAAAGTTAACAACATAGGTAAGTTTAAAAGACTATATACAGAATATAAGAATTTTGTTTATAATTCTTTGTTTCTACTATCTAATTTAAAAGAAACTACAATCAAACAATAATTATAAATCCATGTTAATGGGCATGTAATGTATAAAGATGGAGAGGTGATGAATATGACAATTACCATAATTTGATCAGCACACATTATGTACATGTATTCTAATATTTCTGTTCCCTATAAATATATATAATTATTATGTATCAAACAAAATAAAATAAAAGGGAGGAAAGAGATGTAATTATGGTAATAACACAAAGGAAGGGGGAAGGAATGAAGCTATATAGTAAAAAAATCTTTTATACAATTGTAATTAAATGGGTATTAAATTGGTTTAAAGGGTGAATCAACTGGAAGAAAATGTCCTGATTAAATCATGTGAGTGATACACAGACAGTGGCATTGATGAGGGGCATTGACCACAGCTGTAGACATGGCTTCACAGCAGAAGTGTTATTTGAATGATGAACGTTTGGGAAACAGTGGAGAAGTAAAACATCCTTGTTTCAGACATGACAAAAGCAAATTAGAGTGGGGCTAAGCACTTTGCTCCATGGAGGTGGGATGGCCCTGTGAGGCCCAGGCACAGGGCATAAATTAGGTTCTTCCTTTTATTAACAGGATATAATCTGAGGGGGAGACATTTCTCTATATTGCTCTCCTATGTGCCACCAAACCTAATTTAAACATATATATATATATATCTTTTGCCTCTTACTATAGAATCCTTTAGCATATACAAAAGCCTATAACATCCACTGTGTTGTTTGATCCTCACAAGACCTTAAGAAATAGGCACACAAAATTCTTTTTTTAGAAGCAGATGAAAAGGCCAAGGCCCACAACTGGCACAAGACCAGAGGGGTTGATAAGCACTAGAACTTCTGGACTGAAGCCCACACTCAATCTCTGCATCCAATAGCCCTGAGTTGGTGAGGTATATCCTGGGCCTGACTGTTCCTGAGACACCCCACTCAGGAAATCCCACACCTCAAAGAGTATCTGGATTCTCCAAGCAGCATCCTTGGGTGACTTAGCAGAGAACTCTGTACAATATTCAGTAAAGCAATCCCTCTTTACCTACCCCACTCCTGACATACACAGGACTTCCCTGAGTGACAGTTTAAATCCATGCTTTGTGCTTTCATTGAATATTAGAATAAGAAAGTACCAAGTGCAGACTTTGCACCATTTGTTTTTTACAAATCCACGGTGGCCACTTTCATACCAGCCACTGAGGTCATGGAGATGGCTGTGTTTTGCTGCCTGAACCAATGAACATAATTCCTGCAGCAACAGTTCAGGATGAGTGGGGATGAGTGGCCAGAACAGCTCAATGATTGCACACTCTGGATAGAGAGCCCAGCCCCCTCTGTGTGGCTCACCAGGTAAAGAGCTGCACTGAGCATTTTTGCTGCTGAGCTTGATAAAGCCATGGAGAGTTTATAGATTGATAAGTAAGACTAAATTCCAGGCAGATCTTTAAAAATAGAAGAGCTTCACCCAAGCAGACACACACAAGACAAGGCAGCCTGATCAGAAGCCAATCCAAACCAAGGAGGTCTGTGCTGCAGAATAGTAGGCCCATGAGCGGCACAGCAGTGAAAGCACGATGGGTTGTTGAGGACCACGGTTTCAAAGCAAGGGAGCCTCCTAGACGTGACTTTAAAAACTAAGATAAATTAGCAGCAGATGCAGGGACTGGGAATCAATCCTTCTAATGGACTCCATATTGTCGCTTTCCTCATTAGGGTTCCTTACCCAGTTTGTGGCCTCTACATTTTAAGAGAGATGTCAAGACCTGGAGATGGGCCAGGGAAAGCAATAAAAATGATTAAAGGGCAGGGAAATAGGTCTTGGAAAAGATGAGTGAAAAATTAGAGACTGGAGAAGACAAGGCCACAAGTGACTCTGACCACAGCTTTTCCCCGAAAAAAAGGGTCAGAAGCATCTGAGCTCTGGAAAACTCACTCCACACCCTGGCTGTGTCCAATGAATCCAAATGTCTAGGCATTTTGAAATAGCATCTTTTAAAGCTTTTTAAAAATTTTTCATCCAGCTGGTGTTGTTTTAACCCAACCTGAATGTAAATCAAGCACAGACATTTGCCTCCAGAAAGATGATCTCCACCATGTGTTGGTCTCTGGTTTGGGGTTTCATCAATTGAAATTAACAAAAGAACTCATTGAGTCTAAATTTTTAAATTAAAAAAAGCATGAAAGAGATATTAGAGTTCCCAGAGAGGTTAGAGAACAGGCTTCAGAGGGGACATAAGAGAAAAGGAGGGGGGAAAAGCAAAGCCAGAGGTTTTACGGGTCAACTGTGGTTGATGAGATGCTGTCTTAGGTGGGTATGGCCACCATGGATGAGTAAGCCGTGGTGCCTATCCTCAGGAGAGTCCGAGAGTGTCCAGTGCAGAATAAAAAGTATCAGGATGGGGCTAGGAGCAGTGACTCATGTTTGTAATCCCAGCGCTTTGGGAGGCTAAGGTGAGAGGATCACCTGCGGTCAGGAGTTTCAGACCAGCCTGACCAACATGGAGAAATCCCGCCTGCACTAAAAATTTAAAAAAAAAAAAATTAGCTGGGCATGGTGGCAAGATCCTGTAATCCCAGCTACTCTGGAGGCTGAGGCAGGAGAACTGCTTGAACCCTGGAGGTGGAGGTTGCAGTAAGCCGAGATAGCACCATTGCACTCCAGTCTGGGCAAGAAGAGTGAAACTCTGTCTCAAAAAAAAAGAAAAAGAAAAGTGTCAGGATGGAGTCTGAAGTGCCAGACGCCATGAGGATAAGAAGCACCTAGCTCCTCCTGGGCAAGAACGCTCTCAATTAGTCCAATGAGGTACTTGCTTCCTGACCCTGAGTTTTCTGAAATTAAGTCCCGTGTCCCAGGTTGCATGGTCAGTAGAGAGTGAAATGCCAGCTCCAGGGCCATGTTCCATAGCAATGCAGCCAGGATGAATTTGAGAAAGCAGATTTTAAAATATTCCTTTTTGGCCAGGCACGGTGGCTCACACCTGTAATTCCAGCACTTTGGGAGGCCAAGGTGGGCAGATCACAAGGGTTAGGAGATCAAGACCATCCTGGCCAACATGGTGAAATCCCATCTTGACTAAAAATACAAAAATGAGCTGGGTATGGTGGTGCGTGCCTGTAGTCCCAGCTACTTGGGAGGCTGAGGCACAAGAATCACTTAAACTTGGGAGGCGGAGGTTGCAGTGAGCCAAGATGGCACCACTGCAGTCCAGCCTGCAACAGAGAGAGACTTTGTCTAAAAAAAAAAAAATCCCTTTTTATCTATTTAAGTGATCATCTCTTAGCTGCATGAAGAGAAGCTTACATCATAGAAACCAACCAGAGAGCACTTATTAAAAGCAGCCTCGTCTGAGATAGTGTAAATGCTCCTGGGGAAACCAGGTCATGTGACCACAAGTGATGAGGATCCTTTGAGGAGAATCAGACGTGGAGCGCCACAAACACTCATGGCTCTGAAGCATCACTTCATCCGCCTCCTCACCTCCAGTTCGTTTTACAAAGGTCCATCTGGGGCCCAGAGAGGTAAAATGACTCAGCCCACAGCAGAACTTCTGAGGGAAGAGCTCTGCTCCAACTGCAGACTTGGAGAGAGCTCTAAGTCTGGGGCTCTCTCCAGCATCCAGCATACCTGGCTGCAGATGGCAGGAACTGAGGAAAGGTACCAGTCATGAGACAGAAGAAGGCTGTTTCTACCTGGACAAGTCACAGTGGCCTGGGAGAGGGAAGATCAGAGGTGGAGAAGAAAAATTTGTATACTGAGCTGATGAAAGCCACGGAGAATGAGGAGAAAACAATGTCATCCATGAAAACCTTTCCCACTTGGCCTACACATACTACAGTTCATCAGGAACATCAATACATGCCTTTCAAGTAACCAGCCCTGATGAAAGCCACTATGAAACTGATAAAACATCCACATGCACATGCAGCTGTGACCACTCAGGTTTTCTGTCACTAAGAGATGAAGAGAACCCAATAATACAATGTTTGCTATTAAAGGATATTAATAACACTCTAATACAGCATTGTGAATCACGCAATATTGACTTTACAAGTGGAGTCAGGAAATTTTAAAGCAGCATAAAAGGAGGGAAACCCTTCCCTGAAGAATAATTCTCACCCATTCCCAGAGCATCCCATGGGTGCTTCTGTGACAGGCCCTAGTGCTTGCCTCCCTAACAGCCATTCCTCTGCCTCCTTGCTAGCATGACCCTGGCTTCATATCAGGACCACATGCTCCACTGAGGACGTAACTCACCAAGAGCTGGCCTAGGATGACAATACCATTCTCCATTGCCAGATGGCTAAGCTCCCAGCATCCCTGGTAATTAGGGGTACCCATGTGATCCACTTCTTACCAATGAGACTTACAGAAAAATTCTCCAATTTGGAGGGCTGCTTCAGGTGCACCACATAAGACTTGCCCAGTCCTGAGTGAAGAATAATCCAGAAGTCTGTTATGTCTCCTATTGTATAGACTGAGCAAAGCCCTGGCAGGCTTTTCCTCTGTCTTTCCCTTTGAGATGCCATGTTCTATTTACCATCTCCTCAGCTCTCTGCATGTTCACCCATCTCTAACACCCCTACTCTGACCTTACTCATCATTAGAAAAGTCAGGTGCACTTTGCTCTGATGGCTAGGCACGACCATCCAGCCCAGTGCTATCAGCAAGCCCATTTCTAGGACAGTATTTATCATCAGCCATGGCTTACGGAAGACAGCTACTGTGGACCTTACCAAAAACGCTGCTGCCTTCTCACCAGGGCACTCCTTAGTGGCCTTGGTAGGTAAAATGTCCTCGTGTTTGTATATTTGTTATATTGAAAGGAAATTAAACTGGAAAATGTTTTTATTTTATAGACTTCCAAACATTTTTTTTCCTCTAAGAAATCCAGATTTATTTTCTTCTCTTGAGTAGAACGGAAAATGCTGAAGGATGAGAGACTGTTCAGAGAGGAAGATCTGTTTGTTCTCAAGCAACAGCAGTGATGCCAGAAGTTTCATTAGCAACAGAAGCCTTAAGACCAAAGGATGACAGGAATAAAGAAAATGTATATATTTTACCTAATGTACTTTGTTTTGGAACATGGGATTTTGGAGCAGCAAGCCTACATATTATGTACACAGTGTATTCACTCCAGGGTGCCTGCTTCTCTGAGCCTTTTGATCCCTCCTGCCTTCCCCTGACGTGGCAGTGCTAGGACTCCGACGTCACTTGGTGTATACTTTTGCTTTCCCCAAGCTTCCAAAAGTCATGCTGGCAATGTATCAGCACCATCTCCCAGGCTCCTAGCCAGAATGCTACTCCTATGTCATGGACGAGTGCTCCCCTGTCAACAAACCATTCCTTATCCAATTTTATTTTCTACCTCTAAGCATCCCAGGATCCAGTCCCATACATATTCTTCTATGTCCTGCAGGTTAAAGTTGACTAGGCCCTTCAGCTCCTTCAAAATACAGTCCCTTTCTTTACTTTGCAGGCCCATTCGTTAGCCAGCCAGCTTAGATTGTGACTGAATCCTATATATTGGTCTGGAAGATAAGACAGAAGGTGGAGGTAGATCCTGAGGGTGGTAGGTGGAGGGGACAGTTTATCTGCAAGACAGAGCCCTCTGCATTATTTTGGAGTAAGGGAGAAGAGCTAATCTTTAACATGGAAGAGTGGGCCCATACAGGCCGATAGGGTTGAGGGGTGTTTTCGTGTGTTTGTTTTATTTTTTTTTTTCAGATGGAGTCTCACTCTGTTGCCCAAGCTGGAGTGCAGTGGCATGATCTTGGCTCATTGCAACCTCTGACTCCCGAGTTAAACCAATTCTCATGCCTCAGTCTCCCCAGTAGCTGAGATTATAGGTTAGTGCCACCACACCTGGCTAATTTTTGTATTTTTTGGTAAAGATGGGGTTTCACCATCTTGGCCAGACTGGTCTCCAACTCCTGGCCTCAAGTGGTTTGCTTGTCTCAGCCTCCCAGGAAAGAGGATGTTTTCAGAACATCAATACACATGTCCCATTCCAAATCTCAGGGACCCTAACCTAATTGTGACCCTGACTATTGCACACTAGACCTGTCTTCTCAGTGGTTCTTCTACTCTCATTATTATGTTCCAGGGCTAATCCTGGGTTTTTTCTGCCCAATGGCTGGAGCAACTAAGTCTCTTTAAAAGCTGTCAGAGATGCCTTCCAGTTTCCACACTAAGCTTTAAATTGGTGAATGATCACTCACAGCCTTTCATTGTCTTGCTCCAATATATTCATGGCCTCATCCATCCATAGCCATCCAATCCCATAGTCCTTATGATTTCTAACTTTTAAAATTTGACCAAACTGTTTAACGCCTTAGACTTTGTGCCCACCATGCATTCCCTTCCTCTGGCCACTTCCCCAAGGCCCCGGCTCTGCCAGAACCACACTACCCCATGCCCATGGCAATCAGGCAACCATTTACTACCAGGAATGGGCTTTCATTACCAGCTGACTAGTGGGGATCCAGCTCCAAAATCCCATTTTAGAATCTGCTTCCTCAGCCCACTACTGGCATCAACTGCTGTTGCTCAGATTCACAGGAAATAGGCTTTGTGATAGAGAGTCGGGCACAGAGGCTTTGAGAGCAATTGCACCAGTGTCCTCAGAGGATCTCAGAAGGAGCTGTGAGACTAGGGTGGCTCTGAAGCTGAGTTATCCTAAATCAAAGCAAGGTCACTGATAGGGTTTGGCTGTGTCCCCACCCAAATCTCATCTTGAATTGTAACTCCCATAATCCCCATGTCACGGGAGGGGACCCAGTGGGAAGTAACTGAATCATGGGGGCGGGTTTTTCCCATGCTGTTCTTGTGATAGTGAGTAAGTCTCATGAGATTTGATGGTTTTATAAAGGTCAGTTCCCCTGCACAGGCAGTCTTGCCTGTCACCATGCAGGACATGCCTTTGCTCCTCTTTCACCTTCCACCATGACTGTGAGGCATCCCCAGGTATGTGGAGTTATGAAACCATTAAACTCCTTTTTCTTTATAAATTACCCAGTCTTGAATATTTCTTCATAGCAGTATGAAAATGGACTAATACAACCACCAGGCCTTTGTGCCACTCCATCAGCCAGTCCTTGGGTGCAAGCTGCTCCCAGGGAGTGGCCTAGCCTGCCTTGGATAGACAGCCCCCTTCATACAAAGACAGGGCAACTGCTGCCAAGGCACATGCTATGAGTGGTTAGTAGACAGTGGTCAGCTGGAATGACAACTGCCTTGGTTTTTCTTTTTCTTTTTTCTTCTTTTTTTTTTTTTTTGAGATGGAGTTTTTCTCTTGTTTCCCAGGCTAGAGTGCAGTGGTGCAATCTCAGCTCATCACAACCTCCAGCTTTTGGGTTCAAGCAATTCTCCTGCCTCAGTCTCCCAAGTAGCTAAGATTATAGGCATGTGCCACCACGCCCAGCTAATTTTGTAATTTTAGTAGAGACAGAGTTTCTCCATGTTGGTCAGGCTGATCTTGAATTCCTGACCTCAGATGATCTGCCCACCTCAGCCTCCCAAAGTCCTGGAATTACAGGCATGAGCCATCACGCCTAGCATGCCTTGGTTTTTCAAGGGAGACTCAGGCAACACATGACAGCATCCACTACAGCCTCTTAATGTAAAAGACCTCGATGGTACTCACAAAATTCCATACCATGGGGTGAAAATAAGTAAAGTCTATAAGAACTACAGGGAAATGAGGAAAGAGGAATAAAATAAAATCACATTTGACACACAAAACTTACCCCAAGGATGCTACACATCTATAAAACATGAGCCACAGAAGTGATTCTAAGATTCTCAGTGACAAGAGGGAAATTTCCAAGAGTCACAAGATCGACAAGACAAAAAACTTCCACCCCCTCAAGGGTATGTTTTTCTTGACAGTAAGGTCTGAGAGGTGTTTGTTCTCTGGGTCCTGATAGAATGTGAGCCTTGTGATGTGGATGAGAACACCAACATCATCCCTGTGGTCAATACAATAGCAAGAATGTCAGAGCAACTTCTCAGAACACACCTCAGAACACACTCTCAGGTGCAGCCCCAAAGAGCAGCGGCTAAGCAACTTGAAAAGTCTGTGCCTTCCTTTAAACAGCCTTACTGTACATGAAACTCTTCCCAGGCAATTTCATCTTAGATTCCACCATCACAGAGAGAAATGTATGAAAACATTCTTCAAACACCTGTCCATCCATTGGTAAATTTTTTTAAAGTGGGTACAATACTTGCAATAATCTATTGCATTTTTGAAACATTTGTTCAGCAAACAGTCTTTTAAAAAAGAAAATCATTTTCATTTGGTTGAAATGCTGGTGATAAATTAAGCCTTTCATGTTCATAAAAAATGTTTTCTTTTTGTTTTATTTCCAAATCTTTCCCTGTCGACATTCAGAGAGACATATTTATGGAGAAAGCAAAACAGATTATCTGGCCACATTGCTGAAGGAGGGCCACATCTGTCTCCAAGTACCCTGAGCCACTTACCAGGATAAATCTTTCTGCCCCAGAAACATTACAACACCAGGCTTCTGAGCCTCTTACATTTCCAGCTTCCTTTTCCTCCTAGAGACACTCACCTGGGTCTCAGCCACTCTCCCAGCCTCCAGCATATCATGGCCCCTGTTCCTCTTTCTCCTTGATATTCTCCAGAGCTCATTCACTTTCATCTGCTCTTCCCTCACAATAAGAACATACCTATAGTCCTTTACAATTTGAGGAGGTCAAGTTCCTTCTCTGTAAGCATTATTCTCCTGATATTTTGCTGCTTTTCAAATTCATATTTTCCCTTTCAAAGGAAGGACTCTGACCTCCACCATGAGTCCAAGCATACATTATGAAACAAAACATTTCCCCATTCACCTGCCCCCTCACCTTACAGTGATGTCACATTAACGGCACTTTAGAGACAAACCCAGGGCCCTTGCCACTCCCCATGTGTTCTCTCCAGGACACAAGACCAGGCAAGGCCTGTTTGTTCCACTTAAGTCAACAGAAGAGCTATCCCCAGGCTGTGGTGCTGCTCTGGCCAGCCAAATTTGGAATCCACACGGAATGCAAAGTCTGTTGAACAAGGCAACCAGAGGGATCATCTCCAGGCTTTATGGGGCAGAGGATGGCCATGTGGGTACAAAAGAGTGTGGATGGGTCTTGGATTTAAACAAAACTGATTTTGAAGTTTTCCTTATCTTTATCTTTCTAGGCTTCACTTTTCTAATATGTTAACAAAGATGGTCAAGCCTACCCTTCAAGTTTCTTGTGAGGATTAAAGGAAACCCTGTCTTCTTGGTTTGGGTCCTACTTTAGCAGATTCAAATGTAAGTAGTTTATTTGGGGATAAATCTGTATTTGTTTACTAGGACTACCATAACCATGTACCATGAATTGGGTGGCTTATACACAGAAATTCAGTGTCTCACACTTCCAGAGGCTGGAAGTTCAAGATCAAGGTGTCTATGGAATCAGTTTCAACGAGGCCTCTCTCCTTAGCTTGCAGATAGCCATCTTCTCTCTGGGTCTTCATAGGGTCCTCCCTCTGTGCATTACTGTGTCCAAATTTCCCTTCTTATAAGGACACCAGTTCTACTGGATTAGAATTCACTCTAATGACTTCATTTTAACTTAACTACCTCTACAGAGATGCTATCTCCAAACACAGTCACATTTGGGGGTAATAGGGGTTAGGATATCAACATATGAATTCAGCCCATAACAGCTCCCTAACCCCTAAACCTTCCCCCCAAAAAACAAATGGTAGGAAACGTAGAAATTAAACACGGAACAGAAGGAAGCCACTGAGGTCTGTCGTACGGAGTCTATTACTGCTCCCCGCACTGGAATTCAATCCCACTGAAGAATCCTAAGAGACAGCAAGTCCATAATCAGCCTGAAAATTATCCCAGCTCCCTGCTTCTCAGGGATTGAGGGTAGTATTTCCATGTGGGACTTCTCTCCTGGAATTTCTCAGAAGGTTTTTATATCCTAAACCCCAAATCGCAAGAAAAATCATGTGAGAGTTCAGGAAGATGGGAACAGAACTGTAAATATTAACAACCAACGAAGAACCATCACTGGTTCAAACACACACACTGAGTCAGGTACAGCAACAGCAAGGAAGGCTGCCATGCAGGATGAAAGGTGAGAGTCACATGTCCTGGAACCAGGACAGGAGCATGCACAGAGAAACACCATCTCTAACCAGTCAGCAGTCAGCCTTGTTCATCTGGTGGCCATGTGACAAGGGTGTGCTCCTGGTCCTGGTTGCTGCTAATGCCATTCTTGCAAATGTAACAAATGTTAATCAGTTCTTATGCTTCATGTGCCTCATTCAAAACATATGGGTGGTGCTGGTGTTTAAAAAAATAATCAGTTTAGGAAGCAATCCAAGAAGTCCTTAAATTGGCCATTTTGACATGTGATTCTGTGTCATGCTGTTAACCCTGCTAGAAGATTGAATGTTGTGTTACACAAACATAACCCCATGTTTTCTAGCATTTGAATATTTGCCATAGACTATGATTCTTTGTAAATATAACTGAAGCACCTTTAAAAATACTACTAAAATACTAAATACTACCTTCCCTTTGTAAATACAACTATAATACAGAATAATTTATGATTTTAGATTTCTCATCCTTGAATCCCTAAGATAAACAATGCATCAGGAATTTGGAAATGCTAATTGCTGGGTATGCCCAGAGCCATTCACCCCCTGGCACAGAGCTCATCCTGTGGGCGAGTTCATCCACCTGCTCCAGGAGGCAGGTGGACATTCCCTGACAGGGACTCCTGCATTCTCAGGGAGCAGCCCTAGATGGATAGGGGACTCTGGAGGAATGCGGCATGGTACCAGCAGCACTGACTACAAGTGCCTGAGAGGTGCTAGACACAGGTCTCAGGACCGCCCTGGGCAATGCTCCATCACAGCTAGGTGTCACCAGGGGATCCTTGGCAACGCTTACCCTAGGGCCCTCCTCATGTTGTCTGGCAGCCCAAACCTGTTTTGATGGGTTCACATTCCCCTGTCCCTATGCCACCCATATCTGACAATCTTCCAACCTGCTTCAGCCTTATAATTCTGCTGACTCTAGGCCATTTCATCCTTAAATCTCACACAAAGATGCTTCATTTTCGCCTGCCCCAGGAGGTTTTGCAGGCCAGTCAGCAATGGTTTTTCCCTCCTCATTTTTTCTTGCAAAGAAAAAGAAAGAAAAAATCCTTTCTAACTCCGTTCCTAAATCTAGTATTCACAGCAAGGTCTTCAAACTGAGGCATGAGAAACCCCCTCCTCACTTGTAAAATCACATTCCTAAGGCACAGGCCCTCATGAGCCCTGAAGCTGGCACTTCAGAAACTTCTCCAGGTGTTGCCTGATCCTTTGAGAGGGCTTTTGGTGGGAGACCTTCCCTGAAGCAGGGGATTGCAGGGTTTTCATGTGTTTGAAAATGCCCTTTGGAGGACTTTTAAGGGAAGATTGCTACGGAACACTCCCAACAATGCTGATTTAGAAGGTTTGGAGCATAGTTAGTGTTTTATCCCACTGCACTGGTGGTTCCCAGGCAAGTGGCTGCGAATCACATGGCCATCTGTGTGGCCTTCCATCGGCAGAGTCCTCATTTGTTCTTGGAGAAATTGGCAGCCACCACACTCAGGGCCCCTTCACCTCCCCGCATCCTCCCACTGCTGGTTCAGTCAATGTAGCTATGGACATTCTCTGCCTCCTTCTAAGGGACTTCGCTTGCAGGTGACAATGTTTTCCCCATCAGGTAGATAACTGTGCCACAAACATTTATCATTAAAGTCTCATCCTGAGTATCGCTTAACTCTAAAACTCAATGAATGCATCGAGTTGGGTCCAGGAGACAGAGACCTGATGACTGATTGGGAGCTGCTGTGAAGATGAACTGCCCTGTATGGGACAAGGAGAAGATTAATATAAAGAATTGTTCAGCTATGATACAAGAGTAGCTATAAATATGAAATGAGAACTCTAATGGGACCCAAGGAAGGACAGACTTCCCTCAGGCTGGTGTTGAGGCTTTATAAGAGAAGGTGTGACTAAAGTCGACTGGATGATGGAGGAGTCCGCCAGGATACCTAAGTCAGAGCTGCCCCACAGGTGCTGGGCAGGTGGGAAGCAGCCCTCCAGGTACAGGCTGATGGATGAGCATGGAGGGTGTCACAGTGCTGGCAGTCCACCCATTAGGAGAGAACGCAAGACCTGGGTGTGTATGTGTGTCTGAACTGGGAGGGCTCCAGGAAGGGTGGCTGATGGGCCAGGACAAGCAGCAGGACAGGTCTGTGCACTCTGGCCGCAGGGCTAGGGCACCACCAGATGGCCCCCATAGCCACATTCTTGACCGATCCTTGCAGTGGGAGCCAAGGAAAAACAACAAAAACACCATTACTGAAACCAGAAAGAGGTGCCCTTCCTCTTGCAATGACCCCCCAGTCCCCTTTGCTGGCCAGGCTTGCTATGGCATTCACTTTGAAGGGAAAAACATCTATTATGGCCCAGCAGGGTCTGAAGAGAGAATTTGTAGCTGAGAGGATGTAAGGTGATGATCACCACAGTTATGAAAACACTGAAGGAATCCCTGTTGTGGCACTTTTGAGAGTTATCCAACCCTAAAATGTTTTGTTTTCCATTGTAAGACCGCAGATTCCACAATGCAAATCTATTATATGGGGAAAGAGGATCCAGCAAAGGATACCTCTTCAAAGAGGGCTCTGGTTTAAAAGGGGTTCCTCAGCAGCTATGTCAAGATATAATTTTTCTCTCTAAGATGGAGATTCTTTTTTTTTTTTGAGACAGAATCTCACTCTGTTGCCCAGGTTGGAGTGCAGTGGCATGATCTTAGCTCACTGCAACCTTAAGATGGAGAATTTTAATCAGAATATTACCTCTCTCTTCTGCAGTCTCTCTCTCTCTCTTTCTCCTCCCACTTCCCCTTCTTCCCCACCACCATCCCTCCTCACACACACACAGCATACACACCACAGGTAAGCAAGGAAAGTAGTCCTGGGCTTAGATATAGGAAATTTGCTACCCTCTCAGTGAAACCAATAATAAATGCAGAGAGTACTGAGCCACAATTCTTTCATTTGAAATGCAGGACTGGCTTCAAACACTGGATAGTTGGAGCCCGTGATCAAATGTACACATTAGGCAGCTGTTGGTTTCAAGTAACAGAATACTTAATTAAGTATGGCTTGAAATCCAGAGATCTGAGGGCAGGCTGTGGCAGGACTGATTCTGTGACTCAAAATGTCAGAGTACTGGGTTAATATCTCTGGTTTTAAAAAAAATTGCCTTGTTCCTCATGTCACAAGATGGCTGCAGGATCTCAAAGCATTAGATCCTCATAGTCGAATGCTCAAAACAAACAGGATGGGAGCAAGAAGTGCCTTCTTTTGGATTGCTTTATTTCCTTAGGAGGAAGAATTTTACCCAGAAAACCTCAGCTGACTTCCCATGACATCTCATTAGCCAAGATGGGGAGGTCACATTTTCACTGACCTCTGGCCAAGGGCATGTCATGGTCATGACTGGCTGACACCATTCATAACTCTGCCTGAGACATGAGCACATATACTCCAAACAGAAATAAACATCCATTCTTAAGAAAGAAAAGAATCAGCTGACAGGAGGCAGCCAACAAGACCTTGCACACATTTTTGGTTTGTTTCTTGAGATAGGGTTTCCTACCTTGTTGTTCAGTTTGGTCTTAAGCTCCTGGGTTCAGGATTCATAGCAAACATTTTGTTACACCCTCTCCTCTCCTCTCTACATTGAGAAAATGTTAAAAGAGCAATTACGTGGCTGGGTACGGTGGCTCATGCCTGTAATCCCAGCACTTTGGGAGGCTGAGGCGGGAAGATCACAAGGTTAGGAGATCAAAACCATTCTGGCCAACATGGTAAAACCCCATCTCTACTAAAAATACAAAAATTAGCTAGGCATGGTGGCACATGCCTGTAATCTCAGCTATTCAGGAGTCTAAGGTAGGAGAAAAGCTTGAACCAGGGAGTCAGAGGTTCCAGTGAGCCGAGATTGCACCACTGCACTCTGGCCTGGTAACAGAGCAAGACTCTGTCTCAAAAAAAAAAAAAAAAAATTATGTGTAGAAAATCACATTTTAAAAACTGAGTTTTCAATTACATGAAAACACTGCTGTTGGAAATTAGAAATCAAGCTCCTTTCTGCAATTCAGATAAGAATCCCTAACAAGTTATAAAGACTTGTTCATTGAAGGATTATGAACTGGATGCTTTAGTCAATTCTTTTAAAAAGAGTATTTAATTCTTCAATGAATTATAATAACTGTCCCCAGAGGCAAAGACAAAAGGCAGGAGAAACCAAAATAAGTGAGTTCAAGAGGGTCTCTCTCTTGCCTCTTTCTACAGCGTCCTCCCTGGGTTTCCTTAATTCCTCTGAGACCACAGTCACAGTCATCTGCCCATCTATCTAATGACAGAAAGCCCTGGAGAACTGGGTCCTTGCTTTCCTCTGTTGGAAGGACTGACTTGTAGAGCATCTTCATCCTTCCTGGTGGAGATGGCAGCAGGAGACAGGGCCTCACTCCCTCCTCTTCCACATGTACTTTACTCCTCTTCTTGGCTCTTTTCTTTACCAGAACTTGTCCCCTCTCCCCCTGCTTCCTCTTCCTCATTAGCATTGGTCATTAGCATTTTCCCTTCACTTCTGAAGTACTGCTCTCCTCTCAAGCCCAAGGCCCCCTGCAGCATGAGCGATGACATCGGTGTCCCCTTCACCCAGCAGGAAGTTGGCACCGGCCCTTCTCATTGCCTTACCCTGGCACATTGTGGGGTGTCGTCTCATAACACTCTCGCAGCTGCCTGTCTATTTCCGTAGTGACCCTGGGTCCTGCTTGTAATTAGGAACCCCACGGCCATCATACACAGGGTGCTGGCAGAGACAAAGCAATTTAGAAAAACAGCAAGGATTTTGAAGTCAAGCAAATCAGCTCCAAGTCCCAGTTCTGCCTCTCACTAATTATAGGTATGGTAGATTAAAGATGGTTGAAATGTTTTTCTCTCCTCCTATTGAAAGATGGAGTCCAATAACCCTCTCATCACATATGGACAGGCTTGAGTGATCAGCCTGATCAACAGCTCATGGTAGATGTCACAATCTCAAACTTCTGAGGCCTGGTCCTAAGAAGTCTTACAGACTTTTGCATCTCACACTCTGGGGGAAGCCAGCTCCCTTGCAAAAAGATTGATTACCATATTGTGAGGAGCACAAGCTATAGGGAGAGAGACTGAGGTCTGAACAGCCCAAGCATGTGTGTGAAAAAAAGGGCACTTGAATTCCAACCCCAGCAAACCTTAAATGAAGAAAACCTGAGGAATCTAACAGGCATCCAGAGCCAAGCCACCAGACAAGTGGTGACACCTCTAGTCATTTGAACCAATCTAGCTGAGGCCTTAGTCACTGTGGAGCAGAGATCAGACAGACCCCACCATGCTCTGTCTGAATTCCTGACCCACAGACTCCTGAGTGCAATAGAATGGTGGTTGCTTTACACAGTTAAGTTTGGGACACACATTTTGCTGCAGTAGATAGCCAGAACTAAGGGCACCGGGCAAATCTTCTACCTTTCTGAGCATCCATTTCTTCATCTATAAAACGGAGCCAAGGATAGCACCTATGTTACTTGTATTACCTATCTCGTATGGATTAAACAACAGCCCTCAAAGAGCAGCCCAGTGCTTAGTAGATGATAGGCAATGATTCTACACTGGCCCCTTGACATGGGATAAAAACATATTCTAAGCATTATGTGTTAAGCTCCTAGTTAGGAGCTATGAATGATGGCTCATAATGCCTCTTACATTCTTAGACTGGCTTTTGAGTGTCTCCTGAGATGCTGAGCACCAGCCTGAATCAGGCTGCCCAAGAAGATCATCTGGCTTATAAAAAATATCTCTGCTAAACTGAAAAAGGAGATCAACAGGAAGTATAGAGAATAGCAACATGTATGAACCAGTATTATCTATGAATTCAAACCCTTTAATACTGTCTATTATGACGGCTAATTTTATGTGTTCACTTGGCTGGGTCATGGTGCCCAGACATTTGGTCAAACAGTATTCTTTCTGTTTCTGTGAAGGTGTGTTTTAGATGAGATTAACGTTTAAATTGGTGAACTCTGAGTAAAGCTGATTGCCCTCCCTAATGTGGTGAGTGTCATCCAATCATTCGAAGGCCTTAATAGAACAAGACTGATCTGTCCCAAGCAAGGAAGAATTTTGCCACCAGCTGGTCTTTGGAGTCCAACAGCAACATCCACCTTCCCTGGGTTTCTACCCTGTTGGCCTACCCTGCAAATTTTGGACTTTCCAAAATCCATTATTGCATAAGAAATATATGCATATAATGTACATACACACATATATAATGTATGTGTACATATATACATGTGTAATACATATATACATTTAATGTGCATATGAGTCTAAAGCAGAGGTGGAAAAAGCATTTCAGGTGACAGGAATAGCATATGGAAAGGTTTGGGAGCAAAAGAAAGCAGAGCATATTCTAAAACCTTTTGTGCTTTAATAGGCAGGTGGGAATGGCAAAGATGATGTGGGAAAAGTAGGTAGAAAGCAGATAACAGAATCCCTTTTGTGAGAGGTAGGGGTTGCAATCTTCAGCGCCAATAGGGATCAGGCAAGTCACAAAGAATTATTCTGAAAACAGGAAAGACTCATGAAAGCCGTAACCAATGCATTGTTCCTGTTTTAAAGAAAAAGCTTCAAAAATTGATATACAAAGGAATATCGACCTGGTGAAATAACAGACATCTACTGGTCAGAGTGTATCTTCAGGCCACCAGTTTAGGTGATGAGAAATGCTGGAAGTGTTTGAAACAACAGAAGCAGATGATCAGATTTGGGTTTTGGGAAGACCACTCTGGCAGAGATTGCTAATATAGAGGCCGAATATGGTGGGCTTAAAGGGAGGAAGAGCCAGACCAAGAAGGGGCTACTGAGACATCCAGGTAACAGATGCTAAGGTCTAAACCAAGGCAGTGGTGATGGGCGTGGAGAGGAGGGACAGATTCTACAGCTCCTTCAAACTTAGAATCAGGGATGGAATCAGCGATGGCAGAGGAAGAAAGGTGATTCTCATGAAGACTTTTTAATGACCAAATTTGCAGCACATCATTTGAAGGAGTTATAGGTATGTTGCTGTATATGTGTCAAAAGCATTAAGGCATTTAGCCATTTCTGCAGTTTAGCCTGAATAAAACATGTTGGTTTTAAAGACCCAACCTGTAAAAAAAAAATCTATCTTGGAAGCATTAAATCAGATCATAATGTAATCAACTCTCTTTCCCAATTTCCAGTTTTCCTAACCCAATCACTGCTTTGCTGGGTGAAACATCTCCATTAAGTCGCCCATTTCTCAGTGTGGAGATGCAAGAAGTAGGTGGTAATCAATGCTACATAACTGATGAGTGTAATAACAGAATGGAGAACGGAGTGCCATTAGCAGGGTCACCTCATTAGCATTCATTATAGCCAACAAGATCATGCTCCTCACCTCCTATTTATTAATGGGTTAATCTAAGGCCATCAGCCTGCATATATCATTGCTTAGCAGCTTTCTGTAAGGCACAGCTAGCTCATTCTTATCATTTCACAAAAGTTCTGCTAGTGGCAATAAAGCCCCTTTGCTAACAGAGCCCTTGTGTTTCATTAAGGCAGTCCTCCCTTAACTGTCCTATGGTAGATTCCTTCCCTTCCCTGTCTTACAGTTAGGGGAGGACTCAGAGTTCCTGACTCAAGGAAATACTTTGTGCTTCCTGAGATCTCCTTTCAAATGAACAACTTGCATCCAAACCTTCCTTTCAAGGTCTTCTTCATCACTGCTTTAATGAAACCAGAGCTATGAAGAATTTTTCATTGACCAGATCCATTCCTGCCCTACAATTTTGCTTCCTAAATATATCACAAATATGTCTCTTTCTATACTAGCCCACTGTTTCTGAGTTCAGAACCTCATCCTTTCCCACTGTGAAGCAACAATGGCCCCTTAGTTCATCCAACTCTCCTCTTCAGTGGCCCCTTCCCATTTATCTACTCTACTGTTGCCAGAGTGAATTCTCTGACAACAGTGAAGTAGATACATGGTTCAATATTTCAGCATTTTCCCACTGACTATGGGAAGACTTCCAGGCTCCACCGCCTAGCCTGCAAGAGCCTTACTGATTTGGTCATGCCTTCGACGTCCAGCCATCGTACTCCCATAACAGAATTTTGGAGTCAGATCTCCACTGAGCCTATTGATGCTGTTTTATGATCCCACTGGTCATTATTTATTAAGAGCCAGATAGGAACATGCTGCTGATTGCCTACATTGCTCTAGAAAGTTTGCCTTTCTCCTAGCAGTCATGTATGTTTTACAGAATGCTGAGCATTTGTTTGGTCTTTTTCTATTAAACCTAGGAGAGGATTCTTCTCCAAATTGTCCAGCTGAATGATGAAAGATGCTGAGTGTCCCCTCGGAGAATATCAGAAGGGACATCATCAGACAAGCATTCCTCAAGAGGAGCAAAGTTCACAGTGGTAGTCTGTGAAGACTCCCCTGTTAATGTCTAAGGAGGTCATAGTAGTAGCAGAAGGCTGACCTTGGAGAAAGAGTTGTAAAGTGCTTTGATGGGTGAGGGTTTTTTTTCTCTCATTATTTCTTTAAAATTATGGTAGAAAGGATCAATCCCTTGCTCTCAGAATGCGGCAGACTTGGCAATATCAACAAGATTACTTTAAGACTTTCTAATCAGGCAAGTTTTATTTCTTTTTGTTACCTTGAAATCTAAAGAATCATGGTTCTAAACAGGGAGTCCTGATAGCACATTTGCACACGCACACACACACGCGTGCGCACACACGCATGCACATGCACACACATTTCTTTTCATTGAACGGTCACAATAACTTTTTGAGGTATTTTCCTCAGTTCCTTGTCTCTGAAACAGGGAAAATTATCTAACGGGGGCATTTTGAAGATTAAGTGAATTAATGTAAAACACTTAAAACAACATCAGGCACATGAGGGCTACAGCTTACCTTGAAGGAAACTAACACATGGAGAATTAAGTAATTTGATCAAAATCACAAAGCTGGTGAGTGTTAGAACAGGAATGAATAACCACACCCACACCTGTCTTCGACATTGCCCCTCCAGCCAGAGCTGAGCTTGAAGCTCCCGCAGGCCAATGGCCTCCCAGCCCTTGCCACCTTTTCACAAGTTACTCCTTCGGTCTGGCAAACTTATACTGATTCTTTAAGATGGCTTTTCTGTGTTCCCACAGAATCAAGGTAACTGATTGACTACAAAAAGGTGAACTCTTTTGGAGTCCTTCCCTGCTCTTCCTTAATTATCTTTGTACTACTAGCTCATTGAAGAGTACCAGGCATATGGTTAATCTCCAAATACACATTGAATAAATGTGTATGTGAATATATAAGTACGTGTACTTATTTCACAGTGAAGATGTTGGCTTCATCCAAGAGAATGAGATGAAAATTTTTTTCATTTTGGAATCTTGGCTGAAACTCAGGATTAAACTACTCTAAAGCCCACAATTTACCACATGACTGAGCTGTTGAGTGTGTGAGCCCGGAGTAGGGTGGCTTGGTGGTAATGGAGGAAGGGGTTTAGGGCCAGTCATTCTGGAAAGCTCTGTAATAGATTATTTCTAGAGAAGAAATGAATATTTCTACAGAAGAATGAATATTTTATTCATTCATTCACTCCTTCATGTGTTTATGTTTATTCTATAAATATTTATGTCTCCTTCTACAGTTAAATCCTCCTGGAACATCTCTGCCCTTTCTCGTTGAGAAAAGGATGGTGAAAAGAAAAAAGCGACAGACTCTGAAATAATTTGAGACATGGAATCAGGTCTTTGGGTAAATCATTTAACTTCTTTTTAAATCTTGGCTTCTGAATAACAGCTTCCATCTACTGGGAGCTCAGGAAATGGTCCTGGGGTCTTTGCACACCAGCTCTTTGATCCTCTCAAGCCTTTGATGCTTACCCATCAAGGCTATTTGTGTGAGGACTAGGGTCAATGAACCTAGGGCACTTAGAACCAACCAGGCAGTGTTCATTGCATATGATTCAGAAGGGATGTCAATCAGTAGACAAACTGTGTCTCCAGCCCATCACTAACTTGCACCCCAGAGCTGATCTGTGCCATGAAGGCTTAAGGGCCAACACCCACCCCTACTTTCCACCAGAGAACCATAATGGAATCTAAACTGATGTCCCACACACCTGCTTATGGAGCACTCGTTTGCCCTGTTCTCCCAAGTTGGGCTTCTGTGGAGCCTTCACAGCATTTGTTAAAATAAATGTTGCTCCTCAACTCAGATGGATGAAGAATAGGATGCAACACTTCAGGAGTTCATGGTTGCTTGAGGTCAAGTCCAATGGGAATGATAGGAGAAGTTCAGGGGGACTCAGGAGGAGATTCCAGGCAGCAGAAATTCTCACAAACCCAAAGCGGGAAATGCCACAGAGCTCATGGTCCTGGACAGAGAGGAGACCCAGGCAGGGGCTGCAGATATGGGCTTCAAGGTCCAGACCTACACCATGCCCATGAGCCCAAGAGGCTCAGAGGGAGGCTTCAAGTGTGCCACAGGGAAAACCAGCTAAGCTTTGAGTACCGACTATGTGCCAGGCAGTGGGTGAGATGCAATACCTGCACTACGTTTTATTCTCCTTAACAACCCAATGAGTCTGAGTTTATCACTTTACAAGGACTGCCCCAAAGTTCAGAGAAGGGAGAAGCTTGCCTAAGTCCCACAGCTAATAAGCAACCATGCTGGGAATTAATACCAGATCTGTCTTACTCCCCAGCAAACACATTTTTCACTGTACTAAGTTATTTTCTGAACATGCTGGTTAGCATTTGGGACAGGACTCCATTCCGAATAGGGCCTTTATTGACAACTGAGACATAGCTGGTATTCAATAAGTAATAGCCACCACAGTCACTTTGGCTGTTTCAGTAGAGTAATTACTATTCTGGCCAGTCATGGTGAGTTATGTAAATGTACTCAAGCTTCCAGAACTTAATTCAAATTCATTTCATCACCCATGAAAACTCAGATAATGGGAAAGATGACCTCACCTTGAATGGCTGCCCCAAGGATAAGCCCTGTTAGAACATCTCTCCTGCAAAGATACACAAGATTATTTTTTACGAGTGAAACAGTGAACCCTGATCTTGCAGTTACAGGACCACATGTGTGAGTGAGCACTGTGGCAGATCTGAGCTTTAGTTAAGACTCTACAGGACACACAATGTTATAAGCCCCCAGAGGCTCTGGTTTCTAACCTCCCATGACTGCAGACAAGCCACTGGCTCACTGAAGGAAGACAATTTATTTGGCAGCATGCAGAGCCAGCCCTGTATTGCCTTCAGGATGCGGTGGGCTAGCTTAAGCCAAAACATCTAGTAGGGTGTTTTCAGTATATGATTTGTTTGGGGAATATCCACATCCATGAGAATGTGAGATCCAAGCCGACTTTGTTGTTTTCTTTTTCCTTACTCTTAAAACCTAGTATGGAGCCTGACCTATGGTGGGCACTCAATGAATATTGGCAGAATAAATACATTGCAACCATTATTGATCAGCACCATGTGCTGAAGCACCAGGGACACAGGCATGAGTGAGTCAGAGGACAAGCCTAGCCCTGTTCTCCCAGAGCGCCTAGTCAAGGAATTGAATCAGAAGGAAGCAAATGATTCTACAGCTCTCACATCAGTACCATTAGGAGAAGTCATCACAGGGGGTGGCTTTGAAAAAAAACAGAGAAGGGACTCTTACAAGCCCAAGAGGTCACAGAAGATCCTGGAGAAGATGAGGCCCCACCTTAGAGGGTAAGTGTGAGTCAGGTCAAGAAGGAGGAGAATACATCGACGCATTAGCAAAAGAACAAAATAGATTGCACACAGCACAGGAAAACCCAAGTGACTCACATAGGCTAGAGAATAGGGTGTGGAAGGAAGAGGCCAGGATGAGGTTTGAGGCATAGAAGAAGTGGGATTACCAGGGACCTCACAATGTCCTTCACAGAGTATTCTTTTTACCTAGAGTAGCACTTCCCTGTTAGCTCTCTGGAAGACTCATTTAAGTGGGAGCTGAACAAGAGAACACATGGACACAGGGAGGGGAACATCACACACCAGAGCCTGTCAGAGGATGGAGGGTTAGGGGAGGGATAGCATTAGAAATACCCAATGTAGATGACAGGTTGATGGGTGCAGCAAACCACCATGGCACATATATACCTATGTAACAAACCTGCACATTCTGCACATGTATCCCAGAACTTAAAGTATAATAATAATAATAAAGGGATAACTAGAAGTCTTGTGTCTCCTGTAAAGAAACACAGCACTACCTATCAGTCTGGCCAAAGGAGTCTAGCCTGAGTCTGAGCAAGCCTCAGGAGTCAATGCCTGTACAGGAAATGCAGAGTGGAGAGGAGCATGTTAGTTGGACCATGTGTGTGCAATCCACAAAAGCCTGACTGTGAGTGGGAAATTGCAGGTCAAAGGAGCCAGTTCCTTTACCACACAAACTGCAATGAAGAGAAAAGGTAGATTTTAAAAAGTCTTAGAAGACAGGTAACTTTTTTAAGAGCAAAATTATATCATAATGTCTGATGATGTACTTCTGTGCAATAAAATAAAACACGAGGAAATAATTTCTACAAAATCAAGGGCACTTTTGTGGGGAAAGAGGGATCTGTGATAGGGATAAAGCAAGTAGGGTGCTGGGCTTCAAGAGAGGATGGCAAAGATATATAACTTACCTGGGGCAATGGTTACAGGACGTTCACCTCATGATAATCCATTAAGTCATAGATTGGTGGTGTGTGGTTTTCTGTATCCGTGTTTTCTTTCCAGTAAAATATTTTTGTATCCAAGCATTAACTTGTCACATAGTACAATAAGCTACTTAAACAGAAATTTAAATTCTTTGAGGTTCTAAAAGGAATAAATATTAAACACATAGTATTTACATAGCATGTGGTAATTCTAAAGAAACTGCTTCATGTCATGATTACACAAATCATTGGTGGTGTTATTCTGCCCATTCCACAGATAAAGAACATACTGGTTCATGTTTACCATGTTTCTTTTGCACATGTTTTTTCCAACTCCAAATTCCACAGCTTTGCTCCTAACAGTTATTAAAATATTTTTGACCATGGATTCTGTGACCCATCTATTCCAATAATTACCAATGGAAATTCCAATAAGAGAAAAAACTCAATTATACAATAGAAAAGTAACTCAATGAGAAAAAATACTCAGAGAAGGAAACCAAATTTCAACACTCAATGAACAACTCCTAAGATTACTAGTAAATGACCCTCAGTCATATACAAACATTAACATCTACGGAACTATGTATAACTCCATGAATAGAATCGAAGAAAGAATGTACAATTTTGGGTTCGTATTTGGTATATTCCATGACAGCAAGACAACCTAAATGATTATCAACAGAATAATGGATGTACATATGGGTATGCTTATATGATGTATTATTATCTTAAAAATGATACATAAACCTCAGAAATTTATTGTGAAAGAAAAACATCTCCCTCCAAAAACACCTCGCCCTCCTGTTCTTTGTGCTTCCTAAGACGTCACTCCATGTCATTTTCTTTTTTCTAATTTTTTTTTTTTTGCTTTAAGTTCTGGGATGTGCTGAATGTGCAGGTTCGTTACATAGGTATACACGTGCCATGGTGGTTTGCTAAACCTATCAACCCGTCACCTAGGTTTAAGTTCGGCATGCAGTAGATACTTGTCCTAATGCTCTCCCTCCCCTTTACCCCAACCCCCCAACAGGCACCAATGTATGACGTTTCCCTCCCTGTGTCCATGTGTTCTCAATGTTCAGCGCCCACTTATTAGTGAGAACATGTGGTATTTGGTTTTCTGTTCCTGTGATAGTTTGATGAGAATGAGGCTTCATTCATGTCCCTGAAAAGGACATGGAACTCATTCTTTTTTATGGCTGCACAGTATACCATGATGTATATGTGCCATATTTTCTTTATCCAGTCTATCATTGATGGGCATTTGGGTTGGTAACAAGTCTTTGCTGTTGCTAATAGTGCTACAATAAACATACAAAGAACTTAAACTAATTTACAAGAAAAAAACAACCCCATCAAAAAGTGGGTGAAGAATATGAACAGACACTTCTCAAAAGAAGATATTTATGCACCCAACAAACATCTGATAAAAATGGTCACTGGTAATTAGAGAAATGCAAATCAAAACCACAATGAGATACCATCTCATGACAGTTAGAATGGCAATCATTAAAAAGTCTGGAAACAACAGATGGCAAGGATGTGGAGAAATAGACACACTTTTACTGTCAGTGGGAATGTGAATTAGTTCAACCATTGTGGAAGACAGTATGGCGATTACTCAAGGATATAGAACCAGAAATACCATTTGACCTGGCAATCCCATTACTAGGTATATGCCCAATGGATTATAAATCATTCTACTATAAAGACACATCCATCTCCTTTTCTATATTGCTACTAACCTGGCCCACCATTGTGAGTTCTCAGCAGGATTGCTGTACAAATCCTTCACTGGCCCCTTCATTTTGAACTTTGCCCTGCTCCTCTGCAAAGTCATCTTTCCAAGGAGGACACAGAGAGAAGGCATTTAGCCAGAGGCTTCCAGGGCACACAGAGCTGCAACTAAATCCTGTCTCTACCATTTAGTAGTCATATGAACTGGGGCAAATCATATAACATCTCTGAGCCTTTGTTTCGTTATCTGGGAAATGGAAATAATCATTGTTCTGACCTAGAGGAAACAGATTATTCATCTTCTAAACCAGAGTCACTATTCTAACCATGTAGGGTTTTGAGGCCACATGGGATTATAACAGTAAAAGTGCCTAGTAAAGAGCTTGGAAGTTTGTGAGCACCGAGGAAATGTGAATTACTGTCAATACATCACTTCCCTGCCTGGTGGGCTCCACCACCTTGAGAATCAAGTCTAAACTCCTCAGCACGGCCTATGAGGCCCACTTATCTGCCCAGCCCACCCCCTGACACTGTCCCTCTTGTTGTCCGAGCCACCACCACACTTACTAGAACTCTCTGAATTCCCCATAGTTCTGTGTTCGCCGTAGTCTGGATCTTTGCACAGGCTCTTCACCTTAACTGAAACATCCTCCATCCCCTTTACCTGGGCAACTTCTCTCCATGCTCCAGGCCTCAGCTTATCTGTGTCTTCCTACTTTTCATTTCCACAGACACCTGTGTTTCTGCTATCATTATGCATCACACTGTATTGGTTGACAAGGGTCCATCTTTCCCTTGATGTGCAACTGCTCATCTGCCTTGCTAATTGGCATATTCCATGTGCCAGGCACAATGTCTGGGACATAGCACGTTCTCAATAATCTTTTTGGAGTGGATGAATGAATGAATGAATGAATGAACAAAAGCAGAGCATTTATAGGTGAAATGGCCTCCCCACCTTACCTGTAACTCCACTCTAAGCATGAGACCTCCTCATTTTGGTTCTTCATGAGTGGGGGTGGGGTGAGGTAGCACTCTCTTCCCTCCTAAATCTTGAAGAATTTCATTTTCAGTCTCACCCCAGGCTCATTCCACTGTCTGTTTATCCTGGAAGTGTCTTCCACTCACTTCTTATTCCTAACTTCAGAAATGTTTGTACAACATGTTGACCTTTCCTAATATCCTGCTCAACCTTTTTTTAGATCCTTGCCCCTTTTACAAACATAAAAACTCAATACCCTATCCCCAAGATTCAGAAATGACCTTCAAATTCCACCAGTTGTAAAGCAGAAATTTGCGTTGCTATTGTGAATCACATCCTGAACATATTATTCCCACTTTTCCCAGTGTACATGTGCGTCCACCCATGATCCTGACATATGCCTCCTGGAAAAAGCATGCTCCCTCTCTCCCCTCCCGGCTACCACCATGGGGAATCCCTGCTCTAACCTTCCCTCTTGTGGGCTTTTTAGCAACCACCTAGGATAGGCCTTTCCCTGTCCCACCAAGACTGAAAGGGAATTCAGAAAGCCGTGGCCCAGGAAGATTTGAGGTCCCCCCAACTGAATTGGTATTACATCTCCTCCTGAAAGCATAGGATCCTCTCAGTGACCCTACCCATGCCCCCATCCAAAGCAAGAGGGTATCATCTATGATCTGGCCAAGTCAGGCATCTTTGCAAGAGCTGGGAACATGCAGTAAAGTGAGGTGTACCTGCATTTATGGCTTTATAGGTCATAAATTCTCCTTTGGTTTGAGATTATTTCTGTAGATTCAAGTCCCTGACAACAGCAGTGGAATTTTAAGCAGAGCTTTGGCCACATTTCTGGAAATCAGATTAGCTTTCCAATTTGATATGGCCAGGATTACTTCAAAGGCAGCTGCGGTTTCATAAAATAAAGGCTCCCTGCTGTAGGCACTTCTTATAGAGCTTAGGAATGCACCCCTGGGGAATGGCAGGTAGTCTGAATTTCTTCCACCAGGTCAGAGAGTCAATGTCACAGCTAAAATCTGCACCTGGGGCAGGACAACTGGAAGCAGCCTCAGGAGAGTGAGGGCAGATTGTCAGCATGTGAAGGGAAAGGATTTCTGCCTTGGATAGTCACTGCTCATTTTTCTTGCAAAAAGGCCTGGCTTTGCTTTTGCCCATCCAGTCTTTAGCCCTAGTGTGAGAATGGGGCCAGCTATTGACCTCCTCACCTTTTGCTCCTCCTGCCTTCTGTCCCCTGGAGGTGAGAAGCAAGGTCTCTGGCCTTTGCAAAAAGGGGGACCTAGTTTCATTCTAGCGGTTCTAAAATGGGACACTTTTTAAATAGTAAGGGAGATTTGCTGAAAGAGGCAGAGGACTCAGGAGGAGCCCATAAGTGTACAGCCTCCCTCTTCTGGGTCCCACAACATGGTTCACAACACCCTCCACCCCTTTGCTAATGCTCCTCTCTCCCTCAACTTCTTCAGCACAGAATTCAGTTCTCCTCTTGGATCCTCAATCTGTTCTCCCCAGAGCAGATTGTATTAGTCAGGGTTCTCCAGAGAAGCAGAACCATAAAGATTTAAAGAGGTATGGCAAAGGAGACTTATTGTGGGAGCTGGCTCACATGATTACTGATGCTGAGAAGTCCTACGATCTGCCATCGGCAAGGTGGAGACTCAGAGAAGCTAGTCCAAGACCAAAGGGCTGAGAACCAGGAGGGCCACCAGTCCAAGAACCAGAAGACTGAATGTCTGAGGGCAGGAGCAGATGATGTCACAGTTCCAGAAGAGAGGTGGAATTTACCCTTCCTCTACCTTCTTGTTCCATTCCAGCCCTCAGCAAATTGGATGAAGCCCACCCACATTGATGAGGGCAGATCTTCTTTACTTAGTACACTGATTCAAATGCTCATCTTCTCCAGAAATGCCCTCACAGATGCACCCAGAAATAATGTTTTGCCACCCACCTGGGCAGCCCTTAGTCCAGGCAAGTTGACACATAAAATTAACCATCACATGGACCCCAAGACAAGAACATAGATGCAGGTGTTTTCTTTGGAAGGTCACCTTAGGAAGCACTGTGAGGGAGCAAGGGAGTGAGACAAGGGAGGGAGCAGAGCAAATTGTCACTGTGGACAACTAGGGCTTAACCCATTGACCTCTAGGAGCCAGTGTAGGCAGGGCCCTGAACTGACTCATTGAGAGCTGAGAAAATGAAGGTGTTTATTCACCAGATTTTATCCCTCACTGGTGGGGGTTGCTGATTTCTTGGCACTGGCACTGGCCCCTCCCCTCCATCAAGTCCAGAGGCAATACCCAGGCTAATAGATGCAGAAAGCCATGGTGGCCTGTAAGACACATGTCTGCAGGTGTCCTGAGTGCTTCCAGGGCAGACAAGCAAGACCCCAAGGAGTCTATTCCACTTCCTTTGTCTTTGTAATCCTGCAACTCTATCTTGGTGGGTCTGGAGGTAGGGGTCTAGCACGCAATGGATCAATATGTTTAGGCTGGAAAATGGAAGAATAGAACGAGGTGGAAAAAGAAGTGGATAAAGTCCTTCCTTCTTGCACCCTTAAAGCTGGGCTTACGCCTCTCACTTCAAATGTTCCCAGTGCATTCAAAGCACAGGTAATGAGGAGTCTCTGTGTACCTGGATGGCCTGGCCATGCCTGCACAGCAGGCTTCTGTCCCTTCACAGGGTGAGCAAAAAAACTACATTGTCATGCCATCTGGGGGCACTTGTTCTCCACATGGGGACTCTTCACCATGGGGGCCCGGAGAACCAGCTCATACTCCTGATCACCTGTGGTCAGTTGTGCTGGATGCATTTTACAATTCCTGGTTTCCTGAAAAAATAGCTGCTCATACACCCATTCCTGGTAGTGATGCCTCTCTCCAGCCAGATCCTCTGGCATCTCCTCAGGCTAGACAGTCTCCAGGAAGTCACATTTCATTTCATCCCAGAGTATTTTTATAGTTGGAGTCTGAGAATGAAGACAGAGAAGTCCCCTGTGCTACAGGAAGAAAAATGAATGAATCTGTAAATTTGGCATTCATTCACTTTTTGGGAAAAGTTTATATTTTTGGATATATTTTGTAGATTACATGAAGAGATGCTATTACTAAACAAGTGTGAGTTTTGAAGTCTTTCAAATATTTAAATATAAACTCTAAGGAAAGTTGTAAAGAGAAAGAAAGAAATGAAGCCGGGTCACTAATGTTACCACACAAAACTTAAAGGAGATACAGCAAACATGAAGCACACAGGCAGGGACAGAGTGGATGCACAGCAAGGGCTGTCGCCTCAAAAAAGGGTTCCTTTGGAAAACTAGAAAGAAGAAACAGAAAGTAATAAAGAAAGTGGGTGGGGAGCAGAGAAAAGAATGGAGAGGATCTGCAGGTGAAGGAGAAGAAAGTGGCTGAAAGATCAAGGAGGGAGATGAATCAAAAAGGAAAATGAGCAGTTAACCCACAAGGAGATTTGAGACCCCACTCAGCATTTCCATTGGCCTCTTCAACCAGACTTGGATGTAAAAGATCTAGGGTGACAGGCAGAATAACGCCTCCCTACAAAAGGTGTCGATTTCCTGAGCCAGGAACTTGTCTATGAGTTACCTTACATGGCAAAAGGGACTTTGCAGATGGTATTAAGATTAAGAACCTTGAGATGGGGAGAGTATCCGGAACAATCCAGGTGGGCCCAATCTAATCACATGATAATAAAAATGGGCAACACTTTCTGGCTGTGGTGAGAAAGAAGGGTAGTCTGAAAAGACCTCCACATCCCCTTGCTGGTTATGAAATGTGAGGCTCAGTGCCAAGTACTGGAGAGAGGCTTCTGGAGGATGGAAAAGGCAGGGAAACGCACCATCCCCTTGAGCCTCCAAGAAGGAAGGCACCTCCGCCCACACCTTAATTTCAGTTCTGAGAGACCTGGGTGGGACTTCTGACCTCCATAACTGTAAGATTATACATTTGTGTTCTTGTAAGCCACCAAGTTTTTGGTAATTTTTTACAGCAGCAGAAGAAAAACAAATACACCTAGGGACATCAAAAATGGGAAATTATCAAATATCGCACTCTGACTCTCTGGTATTCTGCCTGTAATCGGTTTCTCATTTAGGTTGGAATTGTTTTTCCTCTCTGCAGAAGAGAGGATGGCTGCCCACAAGACTCATTAATATGCATAAAGGGTGGCGTAATTAGTTGCCACAGGTAACCCTTCTCTGGCTGTGTGAACTGAGTTAATGTGCAAATGCCTGCTGCACGGGCGAGCAGAGCAGTGTGAGTAAAAGTCCCCATTTCATAAAAGGAAATATTTGAATAATATGCAAATGCACTGGATGTTATTAGCAGGATGTCAGGTTTGACAGTCTGTGTTATTGTGAAAATAAATGAGTTTTGACACAAATAACTTAGGTATGCATTGATTTTTTTTAAAGCAAATCTTGTAACAAGATGTTATGTATTGTGCTGTAGGTTTTATAAAGATTTTGATGGCTATGAAAAGAAAAACATGACGAAGGATCGTTTATTAATGTATTCATTAAGCTGCTCTAAGGTGTAACAATAATTACTTTCCTCCAAAATGTATACTGTTCCTCTTGCACATTTAATTGACTTTGGCAATCCATATTTAAGACAATGAGGGGAGCTGTCAGCAATATGAAGACAGAAATGAAGAGAAATCAAATAGCCATCACTGGTATCTAAAACATTGTGCTGCGTATTTTAACTCCTGGGAATATTTTCTCTGGTTGTTGTTCATCTTGAAGCAATTTGCCTGATGAAATTTCTCTGGCCCATTGCATTTTCTTTCTTTTGGGCCTTTCTCCTCTTGTTTTTTTTTTTTTTTTTTTTTTTTCCGAGGGCTTTCTGGTTAACAGGCAGGACCCAGTGTTGAAGTCAGCACTTCCCAGCACTGGGCAGGGGCTGGGGGCTCCCTGTCATCCTGGCATTTACCCTTAAGAGGTGAAGGAGTGAGACATCCAGGAAACATCTCTGCCAAAGGACACCACCTGCTGGAGAAGCTCCTGGGACTAGTTCCCAGGCTTAGCGGAGGTTGCCAGCTGGCCCTCTCTATCCTCAGGGTCTGAAGAGGAAGAGTCGACAGGTCAGGGGACACTGCCCCAGCTGAGCTGAAGGCTGACCAGCCCTCCTTCTCCATACAGACTTCCAGATGTTCCCTGTGCAAAAGGGGGAGGGCCTCAATGAAACCAAGTTCAGGACCCCAGAAGGGTCAAGTTTTGTTTGCAGTCAGGCAGCAAGGGAGCTTTGGGGCACAGGACCTACTTTGAGTGTAGGAGGCAGGCACCACCACCGTGAGGCTGGGATGCAGTGGGTTTATGGGTATTTGACACCCGGAGAGCCAGCATTGAACAAAGGATTTGAGTTGTCAGTTCCTCTTCCGTCCTCTCAGAAAATGAGGGCAAGTTCCTGGGGTCCAGATGAAAACAGCTTCACTTGGAATAGGGAAGATGAGATGCCCTTGACTGGCAGAGTTCAGATTACTCAACTGTTCTCACCCAGGGTGGCCTGGGGAGCATGAAGCCAAGAGACAGGGAAGCCCCTGGAAAAATTTGGAGATGTCCCTGGGGAAAATAGATCTCAAATATACCCATTAATGGCTAAAAATGATCACCAGGCTTGGGCAAATTTTCTCCACTCCACAGACTAGGAAAACAGAGGTTAGAACAACACAACGCCTGCCCTCAGTGGATTACTGGACTAATGGAGGGGACAGATATACAGAAAGAGGAGGAAAGACTATGCAAAGGCCTAGGATAGCTATATGCATAGGATTTTCAAACGTGGGAAAGTGCCACCTTGGGTCATCCAGGCAGCTCACCCATAATTTCCATTTTCAAGGGTCAAGGTACATGGCAAGGTCCTTCTTCCCTGTCTTGAGGATGCAGCAGCCTTGTGATTTGCGTTGCAATGAAAAGTGAGCAGCAATGCCAAGTGTCACACCAGAGCAGAAGCCATAGGAGCAGTGGCTGCCTCAGTAACCCGGAAGGCACAGAGTTGGAGCCCTTGCCAGCTGGGCACAGCAAAGGCATCTTAGAGAAAAATCTCCAGCCCCAACAACAGACTTGTACTATAGCTTGAGAAAAATATAAGTCTCAGTTGCTTCAAACCACTGAAATATTGGGAATGTTTGTTATTGCCACATAACTTAGCCTATCCTGGCTGATATGGGCACCAAATTCAACCAAGGGGCTGAGTCGTGGAGTATCCATTAGTGAAGGCTTCCTGGAGAAGAGACCCTGAGTTGAGCGCTGGAGGATAAGGTAACATCTTCTGCAGGAAGATCCTGTGAGGTCACAGCATGCATAGGGGGTCTCCTCCAAAGGGCAAGTTTCCTTATCTGGCTCTTTTCTGGCTAGGGCTATGATCCCTGGATCAGGCAGGAGGGTACTTCAATTCCTTCCTGCCCTCATCTAATGGGCTCAAGAATGAGGAGTTGTAGAGAAGACAGAGGTCAAGTGTGGGCCCTCAGGGAAGTCTTCTCTGGCTCTTGTCCCCTCTCCCCTCTCTAACCTCCATCCCACACACCAATAGTCCTTTCTTACCAAGGACTCTTGGAACTCTTAGCATCTGCCTCTGTTGTCCCAGTTAAGAACAACTTAGGGCCGGGTGCGATGGCTCATGCCTGTAATCCCAGCACTTTGGGAGGCCGAGGTGGGTGGATCACGAGGTCAAGAGATCGAGACCATCCTGGTCAACATGGTGAAACCCCGTCTCTACTAAAAATACAAAAAATTAGCTGGGCATGTTAGCGCATGCCTGTAATCCCAGCTACTCAGGAGGTTGAGGTAGGAGAATTGCCTGAACCTAGGAGGCGGAGGTTGTGGTGAGCCGAGATCACGCTATTGCACTCCAGCCTGGGTAACGAGAGCGAAACTCCATCTCAAACAAAAAAAAAGAACTTAGTCTAGGGGAGAAGGGACAGCTACTTGAGCTTGACAAAATATACAGGCCAAGCTGGGGATCAGGGATGAAGTCTAGACAGTCTGTAAACTTTTTCTACATTTCTTGTCTCATTTTACTCATAGAGTTGTTACTGCTCAATTCACAAGCAAGAAAACTGACTAGAAGAGTAACTTTTCCATATCATGCCATTTTTATAACAGAGTCAGAGCTCAATCCCAGGGCTCAAATTCTTTGCCCTATATTCACTCTCTAGCCTATGCCATAATGCTACATCCTACAGGGTTTTAAAACTCACCAAGTGTTTTAAGTTATGGGGTACACGGAAAAAGATACCATCACGTTTTCAATAGAAGTGCTCAATGTCTTATACATGATGTCATTATTTTACACACATGGAGATTACTTAGGCTGAGCTCATAGGGCTGTTGTAAATGACAGAACCCACCTAACATGAGCTTAGCATGGTGTCCATTGCAAATCACTTCTTTCTAAGTGGCCACCACTGATATTTGAAGTACTCATGTCTATCCTTGACATTCTCTTTAGCTAACTAGACTCTGACCACAATTCTGGTTCAGAAGTGTGTTCGTATTTCTCTTTCCTTTTCAGGCAGAGCCCACTCCCACCACAGAAGCCCAAGTGGATGAATACTCACTTCCCCAGCCTCCTTTACATGAGTGTACAGGCGCAAGTCCCAGGCTCTGCCAATCACATGGCCTCCATGGACTTTGACTAGGAAGGGAGTGCCACTGAGCATGGGGAGGCTGCACAACCAAAACCATTGAGGTGGTTATAGTGACATCCAGTTTCGGCAGGCAACAGTGTCTGTGCTTCCAGTATGGATGTACAGGCAGTGCCAACAGTGGCATCTGAGCCAGGAGCAGGAGTGACAACTACCCAGTTCATTGGAGTCGGGTTTCTGGCAGTGGTTCCTATATGGTGGTGTACGTGAAAACTCAAGCAGACACAGAAGAAAACATGGGTTTTGTTCAAGGCCAAGAAAAGGTATAGAATTCTTCAGAAATGCCTTGAGTGGCATTTGGGCAGCAATGGGAATGAATGCTCAAGAGGCAAGTTGGTGCCAGAGTTCAGAGGACCTGCTTGGTTGGTTGCTTTATCAGAAGAGCTAATTCAGCAGGACTGAGACATAAAGCAGCAGTTTTTAAATAAGCATAGATTTAGTAAGAAAACTAAACACAGTTACCGAGAGCTAGGAGGCAAACCTGATCATCTGTGTGAGTCATTAGATCACACACCCTTCATGAGAGGGAAAAAAAATACCCATATTGACATTCACTGCTACCTAAGAGTCTTTGGGTAAAATATGACAGGTACGCAGATGGCTTTTTAATTTCTCTTCAACTCAAGAAAGCTAAATGCCTTATAAGTGATTAGCCCAGCACTTTTTTTTTTTTTTTTTTTTTTTTTTTGAGATGGAGTTTTGCTCTTGTTTCCCAGGCTGGAGTGCAATGGCGTGATCTCGGCTCACCGCAACCTCTGCCTCCTGAGTTCAGGCAATTCTCCTGCCTCAGCCTCCTGAGTAGCTGGGATTACAGGCATGCGCCACCCTGCCCAGCTAATTTTTTGTATTTTTAGTAGAGACAGGGTTTCACCACGTTGACCAGGATGGTCTCGATCTATTGACTTTGTGATCCACCCGCCTTGGCCTCCCAAAGTGCTGGGATTACAGGTGTGAGCCACCATGCCTGGCCAGCCCAGCATTTTTTTAATTAAAATAAGTATAATTTAGAAACAAAATAACTTGAGGATGAAATGTATTCTCTTGAAGTAGGATTGTGGAAACATCAGTGACAAATGTGCATAGGGCTAAGAGAAAGTCCCTAATGATGAGACTCAAATCAGTTAAAATTAAGTAAAGGATGAGAGTAGAACAAAATACTGTATCCCCAGCATGAAGCTCTCTACCGGTCTGGTTACCCATAGATAAGTATGTTCACACCCCATCTCAGAACCTCAAATAGTTGTGGAAACAAGATTGAAATATCCCAGTTTATTTTAAAATCCCAATTGGCCTTCCATTTGATATCACAAATATATTCAGACAAAGTTGCCTGCTCTTTTCTCTTTCCCCAACATACGAACACGTGAAATCGCATGCAATGGCAGCTCATGTACCTCTGCCATGGCCCTCCTGGAAACCTCAGCCAAGACCTGGCCCAAAGAGACATCTGCAATCTGGTGATACAAGCACTGACCCCTGAGACCACAAAGATGCTGCTTCCAGCACAACCATTATGTGCCACACTCATGGTTTTCCAGGTGCAAATACTCTCCTACTTTGAAAACACTGGCATTAAAAATAAAGCCAATAGCCAAATGTGAGATGGACGCTAGGGACCTGGATTTTTAACTTCCAACGTAACAAGAAAGTTCTGTGCTTTTTCTTGAGAATTGTTTGCTAACTTACTTGGTAAAAAAAAAAACACACACACACACACATGACAATTAATCAACACAGAAATGAATTCTCTGTAGCAGTAACGCTAGTTTCCTACTATAATATAGCAGAGGACTATCAAGAGCTGCCTGTTGGTATCTATGAAACAGGTTCTTAGTTGCAAGCAAAACAAACCAATTTCCTCTAATTTAAGCAAATAAATGAACAAAGCTATCAAAAGGTTTTCATGGTCTGAGGAGCAATAATAAGAGGCTACAAGGTAAATAGATATTCAAACCACAGAACATCTCATTCAGTATAGGACCACACCACCTGCACTGATGTAAAAGCTACAGATGCTGCTTCTGGAAATGATTTAACTACTGCAGCAGTTGACATTCTTACCAAAATAAATCCCAAGAAAGCCTCTCCTTCCTTGCATCACTCATTCCTGAATCAATGCATGACATGGACGTGTCTGACTGGCAGAGCCAAAGTCATATGACAGCACACCACCCTCCATGAAAGAGAGGCTGGGAAAACAAACTCTGTCACTTCCATTTATATAGCTGGAGGGGATTGCTGCCTCCCACCTTGACTGATATAGCAGAGAATCTCCCAAAGGTAGAAAGGGCTTGCAGACATTGAGTGGATAAAAATACTGTCTCTTAGAGTCCAGTTCTCTGGCTTTCTTACATCAATTTTGCTCTTCCTAGCAAAATTTAATTTTGAAGGATCAAAACCACTTCCTACTTAACACAGTGCAATTCTTCAACATAAAATAAAAATCATACTCACTCCAAAAGTTGGACAACCTGAAGGATGACGGTTACAGCATCTATATCCAAGACCAGCAACCGGGGGTAATGTCCATTCATCCTCTAGTTCCTTCATGATCTAGTCTCAGTATTTGATAACTGTGAAGTATACCACCAGTGACATGCCCTGTTAACAGGGTGGAAGAAACAGGAAAAATAGGAAAATGAATAGTTTAAATGTGTTATATATACACGATCACCAAAAGGGAAAAATCCCCCTTTGCCTATGGTTTCAATTTCCATGATTTCAGTTATCCATGGTCAACAGTGTTCCAAAAAAAATGAAAAATTTCAGAAATAGACAATTCATAAGTTTTAAACTGCTTGCTGTTCAGAGTACCATGATGGAATCTCTTGCTGTCCTTGCCTAGAACCCGAACCCTCCCTTGATCCAGTGACTCCACACTATAGATGCTCCCTGGCCCGTTAGCCACTTAGGAGCCATCTGCAGAGTGGATCAGATTCACTGTTATGGTGTCACAGTGAATTCAAGTAACCCTTACTTTACTTAGTAATGGCTCTGAAATGCAAGACTAGTAATACTAGAATTCAAGTATGCCAAAGAGAAGCCATAAAATTCTGTCTTTAAATGAGAAGGTGAATGTCCTCAACTTACTAAGAAAAAACAAAATCTTACACTGAGATTGCTGAAGTCTATGGTAAAAACAAATCCTTTTTGTGTGTGTGAAAATGCGAAGGAAAGAGAAGCTTCTAAGAAACACAAAAATGCCTACTAGTCCTTGTGTAATTTGGTTTGTGCTTGCTACATAGTAGTTCAAAGCTAAGCAGTATATCATTTTTCAATACATACCTAGGTGGTTAAAATATAAAGAAATCTATAGAAATGACTGAGACAAATTGTGGGGATGGGAGAGTCGTGGTGCTTGCCTGGGAAAGGAGGTATAGGAGGCTCCCAGGGCACTGCTCAAATCCTAACTATTTACCTTAATTATGGACTTATGGGTGTTCATTCTATTATTCTTTCAACCACACATATGCGTATCTACATTTCTTTATATACTTTTAACAATAGTATTTTTAAAAATAACATGATATTCTGTACTGCAGAGTGCAAAGTTGGAAAGAAAAGACTTATTTAAAAGATTCTGAGAAACTAGAAAGCTGCAGGGCTGCAAGATTTGTCAACATAGAAAACAAAACAAATGCCAAATTATATACTGTTTGGTGTGGGAGGTAAATGAAAACAGCATTTAAATTTTTGTTGTAGCATCAAAATAGATAATTTAAAAAGAGAATTTAATATCCTTATATATGGAGTTCTTTCATTAAATCAACTGTTTTCACAGTATTTTTGAATTTTGACTTTAAAGTATAAGGAAGAGGAGCATACGTGCTAATTTGAGCATGTCCCAAACATCACCAGGCAGTCACATGTAGTAAATGTGGTAAATGACCTCGATTTACAGATTAGATGACTGCCATGTGAATTATCATGTTTGTATATCAATAAGAATAATAATTGCAATAAACTGAGGCACTTAAAATATGTTGAAATTCATGAGTTAATATCAAAATCAAATTTTTTGAAAAAATTTCCTTGGTCACCTTTTGAGGATGATAGGTAGTTAAATCATTATTTGAAAATAAATAGGCAAGTAAAGAGAAATATTATACACTTAACTTTCCTATGAAACTGTATCATTGGGTAAACAAGTAACTATAAGAAGAAATTTCTCCATACAGAAGCATTCCAGCTAATAAAGAAGAGAAATAACAGGACAAAAACATCAGCACTTCATCACCTGAAGCAATTAAGGATGAAAACAATAATCAGCTATGAGGGTGGCTGACATTACAGAAAGAGCCAGCCAGTCCCAGGTACCTCCTGAGAGAGTCACCAGCATTAACTATGAATCTGTCTTACAAAAATCAAACAAATAAAATAGTAATTGTATCAGTTGTTTAAATCTAACTACAGGGAATACATTCAGGACAACATCTAAAGGATATTTTAAGTATACAATCAGAAAAATCCAGACTGATCCAAACTGTGGAAAATTCTACAGGACAAACAAAGTAGTCTTTTCATTAAATAACTGTAAGGAGGCAGGGGATGGAGAGAGAGACAGCCCATAGACTAAAAAGGAATTAATAGCATAAAATCAATTGCAATGAAGGTATAATTCCAGTCATAATTCAAACAAAGACACTGTAAAAATTATGTGGCCATCTGAAAACTGACCGTATAGTTAGTAATAGTGTTAGGTTTTAGGTAAGGCAATAGTGTGACAGTTATGTTTATTAACCAAAAAATGGTTTACCTTTACAGATGCATGTTCAAATACTACAGATGAAATAAGCTGACATCTAGAGTTTGCTTCAAAATTATTCAGAGAGGCAGATTTGGCTGGATGTGGACCTAAGAAAGAGCAAGACTGGCCATCAGTCAGCAAGTGTGCAAGCTGGTGATGGGTATGTACAGATATACTACAGTATTTTCTTCACGTGTGTATTTTTATACAAGCATATTTGTATATTTTTTAAAATATTCCATAATAAAAAAATAAAATGTTGCCTCAAATAAAATGAGAAACAGTCTGTGCCATGTATATGATAAACAGTTTCTGACATTAATAGAAAAGTCTTTTACCTATAAGGGAGAAAAAGAACAATCTAATATAAAGAATATGAAGACTTCAAGAAAAAGAAAGACAAATGGCCATGACATATACAAAAGGTTGTAAATATTAAAATTTAATATGTGATTAAATATTTAAAGACGTATTTAAAGAAACGCAAGGAGTGATCATAATTCTGGAGGTTAAGGTGGAGTAATTGTGAGGCTTCACTGAGACCAGAGAGAGAATGGGGGCAGATAAGCAACCAAACAACTCTCTTGAGATACATTATATAGTAAATTTTTTATTTTGAGATGATGGTGTGTGTGTGTGTAAATGAAGCTGGGAGGATAACTTTAAACATAAGTGTGCATTTGTTGGCAGTCTTACTTCATTAAACACATAACTATGTGATAAAATTAGGCTAATAGTTTTAGTCTAAATAAAAAGAAAGCTCTTCAGAATTGTTTTAAAGCTACTATAATCCAGTGTCCTGACATTCTGACTAGGCTTCCAGTTTTAAACCTGTAGGTAAAAATATTCTCAAAGAACAACCTGAAAACCACCATGAATTGGCTCTGTAAAGAACAGTTCCCCATACATGGAAGATCGCTGGGCTTTGAATAAATAAGTTTGAGGCCCACTGAGTGACAGAACATTTGCCCTCCTAACATTGTCCCACTTTCCAGTTGAAAAGGTGCTAGATAGTCACTGAATGATATGGTTTGGCTCCATGTCCCCACTCAAACCTCATAGCTTCCATAATTCCTGCATGTTGTGGTAGGTATGCAGTGGGAGATAATTTAATCATGGGGGCAGGTCTTTCCTGTGCTGTTCTTGTGATAGTGAATAAGTCTCATGAGGTCTGATGGTTTTAAAACTGGGAGTTCCCTTGCAAAGGCCCTTTTTTATTTTTATTATTAGGGTTTTATTTTGCCTGCTGCTATCCATGTAAGATGTGACTTGCTCCTTCTTGCCTTCCACCATGATTGTGAGGCTCCCCAACCATGTGGAACTGTGAGTCCAAGTAAAATTCATTCTTTTGTTAATTGCCCAATTTCAGGTATGTCTTTATCAGCAGGGTGAAAATGGACTAATACACTAATATAATCTAACATATATGATTATATTAGTATAATACATTAATTACATAATTACATAATACATTAATTACATATAATTACATAATACACTAATATAATCTAACGTGTATGATATAATATAATATAACATACATAACATAACACAGATATCTGCTTAAGCAATTGGAATATACAATATTCACAGTCAAACCACAGTATAAGTCTTGAAGTCTAGTAATCGGAAAATTATAACCCCAAAATGCCATTGATACAAAAACACATCACTGTACACCATGGAGTTAAACAGAGAGTACAACAAACTAAATTGATCGGACCAACATAATTTACAGAAAATTACAATTAAAAGTGAAAAAGTAGCATGAACTGAAACATGTGATGAGAATGACTCAAACACTTATAATGCAGTGTTTTCCAAACTGGGGGAGTTACAACCATCTGAGAAGGCACACACAGGAGATCTACAACACAGCTAACTACTGCACATCAAAATGCTTTTTCCCATACAGAAGTAATTTGAGAATATTACTCATTTAATAAACTTCAGCTAAGACAGAACTATGGAGAGTGAAGTCTTCCTTGACCTTTTCCCACAATGCACTTGACTCCCCAGTGAAAGTTTCCTGCATACAAATATACAGTGTGAGGAGTGTGAGGTTTTCATAAATGAGGTTTACTTCACATGTTAATCTGCAGTATCTTTGCTTCTTATTAATAATAAAACTTAGAAATCTTTCCATGGTAGTGCAAATGTATCTATCACATTCTTTTTTAACAACGTCCAAACTTAGTGAATTAGAGTAGTCAGAAATCCCAAGCAACATGCTGATTTCAACTCATGAACATCAAACTTTAGTAACTCTTAGTGGTCTTTGTTTTGTTTTGTGTTTTTGAGACAGATTTTTATTCTTGTCACCCAGGCTAGACTGCAATGGCTCAATCTTTAATCACACTCACACACACACATACACAAAATCAAAGAAAGAACCGTCACTTTTAGATTAATTGCTGCCTATTGGGAGAACCCAGTGAGATAAGTTGCTTATTTTCAGGCTTATAACTATTAATAATTTAAAATAACATGAACTACTGAATTACTGAATATATACATTAATCATAAATTTTAAGGTTGAAAACGTAGAGTAAAAATAGTATGTCCATACTGACTATAAATATATTTCCATATGCCTATAAAATTTTATTTAAATATTAGCTCCTTGAGGGAAGAGAGAAGGAACTCTACCTCCTTTCATCTCATACTCCCAGTTCCAGGCACAGGCAGATGTACCAGATAATCAACCCTCTGTTCATTTATTCATATCCTTAACAAGTATGCCAGTCACTGTTTCAGGCAGAGAGTGAAGCCATCCACACAGGGTTAGCAAAAATTCTGAACAGAAATATAATTAAGCATTAATGAGACCACACTTCGTCCACTTTCTTGCAACCCAAAGTCACATAGCACTAGATGGTGGTCATATGCTTCCTTATTGCTCCTATAGATAGAATTTCTGATGTTATAATCATAAGGCTGTTAAGATAGATAGGATTTCTCACATTCAAATGATAAGGTTTTTGTTTAAGAATTGCTTAAGACTTTTTTCAAATCCCAAATTCCAGCAAAACAGCTGATGCCAACCAGTTTGAGGCCCCCCTACAGAGGCACAGAATCAGCATGAGAACAGCTTCTTAACCTTCCTGTAACATGGCTTCACCCTGCACTCTTTGACCAAGTCAACAATCTCACACTTTGGCCCACTCCAAAACCCTTAAAAACTCTATCTGGTGAATGCCTCAGGGAGATGGATTTGAGGTTTCCTCCCATCTTCTCATCTGGCAGACCTATGCTTAAGCCTTTTTCTCTGTCTCAACCCAGTATCTCAGTATATTGACCTGCTGCACACATTGAGCAATGGACATGTCATGGTTCCACAAAGATTCAAGGGTGAACAGAGTAAGCATGCTTCCTAAGGCCATGGAGCTCACATTCTAGTTTGGGGATAGAGACCATGAAAAAAGAAGCAAAATAAACAGATAATTTTAGATTATGTCAAGTGCAATAAAAACAAATGTATCATGTAGTACAGTCACTAGGAGAGGATTTTTTTAAGATAGGGTTTTCAGGAAGAGTCTCAGGAGGCAACATTTGAACTGGGATCTGAATGACAAGGAGCCAGCCTTGAAAAAAAAAATTAGAGGTAAAGACAGAAGAAATCACAAATGCAAAGACCCTGAAGCAGGAACACCCAGGTTGGTTCAAGGAACTGTGGGATGTTCAGAGCTGCCACGTGGCTGTAGCACAGTGAGGAGGGGGAATGGTGAGTGTGGGCTCAGGGATGTTGGGCTTGTGGGGATCTGATGAGGAAGACAGAGGAAGGGTTTTTTGAGTTGATGGGAGCCTCTCAGGGTGTTATTAACAGGGGATGGCTCCAACTGATTTGTGCATTAGAAAGCTCCTCAGCCCATGTTGCTGCTATGTGGAGAGAAGACTCTAGAAGGAGAGGATGAGCCAGTGAAGAATAAGAATGCCCAACTCAAAGGCTGCCACAGGGCACAGTGTCAGGAGAGGAAAGAGGGCAGCTGGCAGGGAGTGTGGTGAGGAGTAAGAACAGAATGAAGTGCAATCATGTGTTTTGGAGGTAAAAGAAACAGAACCTGTGGATGGATTGATTGTAGCAAGCGGGATAATGAGAAAAATACAGTGCTTTCTCAAGTTTTTAATTGAACAAAGGGTAGATGGACTGGCCATTTACTGAGCTAGGAAGACAGAGGAGAAACAGGTCAAGGAAAAGAGTAAAGAGGGCTTTGGGTGCTGCTTCATCTAAGACATGTATAAACACAGACCCAGTGGAGATTTCGAGCAGACATTTAGATCAAAGTGTGGAGCTCCCAGGAAAAGGCAGACCTCAGAGATAAAATCAGATGACACGCTAGCACAGAGATGATATTTAAACAATGGGATCGAATAAGATTGTATAGGGAAAGAATGTAGACAAAAAAGAGATAGGATTGGGGACCTAGCAGTGGGGCTACAGTTCTTAGTGAATTGACTAAAGTCAGAAGTAGAGTTAAAAGTGATAAAAATGAGTTTAACATTTGTCTGGTTCTTTTTTCTCTGAAAAATTACATTTGTTAATAACTTAACAACAAAATTAACTCATCTAAGCCAATATCCCCACAGTGTGCTCTACCAGGCAGGCAGCCCTTGGTCACCTCCTGCATATAGAGAAAGAGCCCAGCCATCTCCTCCACTCACTGCCCCATGCACCTCTGTCATCAGTGATGGACCATCCAACTCATTTTAGTTATGTGGCATTTGCTGTTTTCAAGATCTTGAGCCAGACTGAAGCTGAATACATAGAAAATCATCGACAGGACTATGGGTCCATTGCAAATGCTGCTCAGGTGTATCTGCTCTAATTTAATTTCTCTGGTATCTACAAAGACCGTTTGAAGTGTACCAATTGAAATTTGGGCAGTTTGAGAGGGAAACTGTCAGGAGTTAATAATGTGTGTATTTCTCTAGTGATTAGACTTCAAATTGAAGGAAGTGTGATGGAAAGGTCTGAAGCTCTTTGGTGGACAATTTTAATCTAGTTTAACCTCCCACTCCACTTAATTTATATTTTCTTTCTGTTTTCTTTTCTATCAAAAGGAAGGTAAGTTAATTGGAGAAGAAGTATTACCAAGATTCTTTTTACGTCAATTTCCAATCTCTGTAATGGTTAATTTCATGTGTCAATTTAGTTAGGTTATGGTACCCAGTTGTTTGATCAAATACCAGTCTAGATGTTGCTGTGAGGTATTTGTTAGATATGATTAACATTCAAATCAGTAGACATTGAGCAAAGTGGATCACCCACCATCATGCGAGTGAGCTTCATTCAAGCAGTTGAAGGCCTTGAGCAAAGACTGAGGATACCCAAAGAAGAAGCAATTCTGCCTCAACATGAAATCCCAGCCTTGGTTTGCAGCCTGCAGACCTTGAAGCCAAGACTGCAAAATAAACTCTTCTCTGAGCTTCCAGCCTCCTGGCCTGCATAAACCAATTCCTTGGCATAAATCTTTCTATCTTTACAGATAGACAGATAGGGAGTTCCAAGTTTGGAGTTCGGAGTTGAGAGAGAGAGAGAGAGAGAAGTAGAGAGAGAGAGGTAGAGATATATCTTCCATCTCCCATTGGTTATGTTACTCTGGAGAACCCTGACATACCTTCTCTCTGCCTTTTGGCAGACCCTTCCATCACATTTTACCAGGTTAACACAAAGTCATTTAATGTGAAGCCCTAGTGGAAAGTTTTGCACTGAAGGCTGAGGAATAGGGGACATAGCCTGTGACCCTGGAGTTTTAGTATCTGAGTTCCAGTTGACTCCAGAACTTTAAAATCATGTGAACAAATGCTGTAATCCCCGAGTCTCAGTGTCTTCATCTGGGTGAAAGGGGCAGTAGTAGCTGCACAATGATTTCATGTCGAAACCTGATGTGGTTTCCAAAATCAGTATGACAATGCTTTTACAAGAATCCAACAGCTCTGTCCCCAATACCATCTATAATATTGAAGTAAGTAGATTTAAGTAATTTATTCTGAGAAAAAAAAAATCTCAAAAAGAATGAGAAGATTCCCGCTCCCCCACCCACCAATTCTGGTGCAGTATTTCCTCAACTGAGTATTTGTTGTTGTTACAACTTCTGATAAAATGGCTTTTTTTTGTCATTATAATTTCTGATGGAATAAAATGGCTTTCAGTGTTTACTATATTCCAATTTTTCAGAAAATTAACACACACTCCGACTCATTTGAGGATTTTTAACACTATTAGAATCAACAATAGGTTATAATTAGATTAACTATTTTGGATAAAGAGAAAGAAACAATAAATACACACAATTTGATAACCAATGTGGTCTTTTATATTATTGTTGTATTTTAAGTTCTGGGGTACATGTGCAGATCATGCAGGTTTGTCACATAGTTATACATGTGCCATGGTGGTGGTTTGCTTTATCCATCACCCCGTCATCTACATTAGGTATTTCTCCTAATGCTATCCCTCCCCAATCCCCCCACCACCTGCTATTCCTCTCCTAGCCCCCTACCCCCAGGCCCCTCTCTGTGTCCGTGTGTTCTCATTATTCAATACCCACTTATGAGTGAGAACATGCAGTGTTTGATTTTCTGTTCTTGTGTCAGTTTGCTGAGAATGATGGTTTCTGGCTTCATCTATGTCCCTGCAAAGGACATGAACTCATCCTTTTTTGTAGCTGCATAGTATTCCATGGTGTATATGTGCCACATCTATCATTGGTGAGCATTTGGATTGGTTCCAAGTCTTTGCTATTGTGAACAGTACTGTAATAAACATAGATGTGCATGTGTCTTTATAATACAATGATTTCTAATCCTTTGGGTATATACCCAGTAATGGGATTGCTGGGTCAAATGACATTTCTATTTCTAGATCCTTGAGGAATTGCCACACTGTCTTCCACAATGGTTGAATTAACTTACACTCTCACCAACAGTGTAAAAGCATTCCTGTTTCTCCACATCCTCTCTAGCATCTGTTGTCTCCTATTTTTTTAATGATTGCCATTCTAACAGGCATGAGGTAGTATCTCAATGTGGTTTTGATTTGCATTTCTCTAATGACCAGTGATGAGCTTTTTGTCATAGGTTTGTTGGCTGCATACATGTCTTCTTTTGAAAAGTGTCCGTTCACATCCTTTGCCCACTTTTTGATGGGATTGTTTGTTTTTTCCTTGTAAAGTTGTTTAAGTTCTCCATAGATTCTGGATATTAGCCCTTTGTCAGATGGGTAGATTGCAAAAATTTTTTCCCATTCTGTTGGTTGCCAATTCACTCTATTGATAGTTTCTTTTGCTGTGCAGAAGCTCTTAAGTTTAATTAGATCCCATTTGTCTACTTTGGCTTTTGTTGCCATTGCTTTTGGTGTTTTAGTCATGAAGTCCTTGCCCTTGCCTATGTCCTGAATGGTATTGCCTAGGTTTTCTTCTAGATTTTTTATGGTGTTCAGCCTAATGTTTAAATCTTTAATCCATCTAGAGTTAATTTTTGTCTAAAGTGTAAGGAAGGGATCCAGTTTCAGCTTTCTGCATGTAGCTAGCCAGTTTTCCCAACACCGTTTATTAAATAGGGAATCCTTTCTCCATTGCTTTTTTTTGTCAGGTTATCAAAGATCAGATGGTTGTAGTTGTGTGACATTCTTTCTGAGGCATCTGTTCTGTTCCATTTGTCTATATCTCTGTTTAATCAATGTAGTCTTAAGCCTTTGTTCAATTTTCAAAGTGAATCAAGCCCACTCAAAGCACATGTTCAGGATTCAGTGGGCTTTTTACTTTAAGCCAAATTTGAAGGTAGAGAGTAACCATGTTAAAGAAATCTCTAGTGTCTAGGTAGGAGGCTGTGGAAGGATGACTTAGGCAGCTAGGCATGGGATTTAGTGGAAAGGATATTGAATTTGGCATCGGGAACCCTAGGAGGTTTCTTCCAACTCTTAGCTACACAGCTTCATGAAAGAAAGGTAATCATCCCTGCTGAGCCTCAATTTCTCCAGCTCTAAAATGGATTAACAATCTCTACATGGTCTTCTTCACAATTATTATGAGACTCAAATGGGACAAGTGTGTTCAATGGCTTTATACTGCTCTTTACTATTAGTAGCTACTATGATCACAGGCCAGTATGAAAGGATTAGTGGTTCCATTTTGGCAAAAATTCTAGAAAGGGAGTCCCTGTTCTTTGTTATTTCATACAACATACATACCCCAAAAGAAGCAATCCTCCTCTGGTCATGCCTTGTGTGGTGGTGCAAACTGCTCTTTCATCTTTGCACCCAACAGACCATGAAGAATTATTATACAATCTCAGAAAACTTATCAACCTGATGTACTGGGACTTTTTTCCATTATGGTCTAAGGTAGGGTACCTGGAGGTAGAGGGGCTCAGGACAGACTCAACGTGTGAGGTTAGAAGGTTTGCTGGGACTAAGTCCTAGGGTTACTTAAATTTAGTCTGTTCCCCACTGGCCAGAGGAGGTGTGTGAATTCTCTGGGGGCCCCTGGGTGGTATCTGTGTACCCCAAGTTTTGCAAATTCCTGCTCCTCCTCAGTCAGGCACAGAAATTTCAGATGTTTCCAAAGCCTGGTTTAATGCAATGCTGCTACAGTTTCTTCAGTTGATGTAATTTTTTCCTAGGCACCTACTTACATTATCACAGTGACATGGGTACTGGCTTGTCCTCTTGGCAGATTAGAGGCCATAAAAAGGTCGAAACCATAGACATGTGAGAAAAGTTCTCATTAAAGAAAGAGAAGCCATCTGCTAGAGGCTGTCCTCTGGGACTTGAGATGAAGGCAATGCCGAGTACAGCATGAGCAAACAGATGAACAGAAACTGTGAGAACATGAGACTGAAAACCAAAGAAAAAGTAACATGCCACATTTTGTTTTATCATTTAGACAATGTTAGGTTGGACTACTATTATCCCCAGTGTGCAGATGAGGAAACTGAGGCTCAGGGAGGATATATCTAGTTGAAGGAAGCACAGTTAGTAAGTGGTAACAGAGGATTCAAAATCAGGCTGTTAAAAATCTTTTTACTCTGTAGCCTTCCCAGAATATTGAACAACCCCATTATAAGGTCCATTTACTTTGATCATCTTAATAGCTTTCTCCAGTCGACCACTCAGTGATCCAAATGAATAATGTCCAATTTAAAACTGATGATCAAGGATCGGGAAACAGGAGCCGTAAAAGGAACTGAGAAAACAGCTGGATGGAAGAACCTGTCACTTCAACCTGGTAACACTTGTTTAGTCTTAGGTCCAAGCCAAGTCTTGCTCTTTAAAACAGCAGCCCAACATATGATAAGTGGTAGAAGAGCCTATGTTCATCAGTCATTCCTAATATATAAGGTCTTCAATGGGCATTTGTTGCCAACATATATTGAAATGCATCCAGATGAAGCATCACTGCCTCCTAAGTAAAGAAAAATGTTAAGATGGCACAAGCAAAGCATAATATCTTACATCAAATATGTGAATATAATCATATCTTTCACCTTGCAGGTAATTATAATTGCCAGCTGAGATCTTCATGCCTTCAGATAGGTAGATACGTGACTAGCAGACATAAAAGAAAATCAAGGTAAATACTTCACTGGTGGTTTTCAGATGGGCCTTGGGCTGTAAAGTCTCTGAGAAAATCAGGTACCAGGGACCAAAGGCAAACGAAAATCTTAGGATTTGCCCTCACTGACGGTATGCAGGGTGTCTCAAGGTAAATGCCAGTAGGAAAGGAACAAAGGAAAACAAAGGAAGTGTGTTAGTCAGAGTTATCCAGAGAAACTGAGCCAGTAAAAGATATAGATACAGTATAGAAGGAGATTTATTATGGAATTAGCTCATGCAATTATGGAAACCAAGAAGTTCTATGATCTGTTGTCTGGAGGCTGGAGACCCAAAAGATCCAGTTGTCTAATTCAGCCTGAATTTAAAGGGCTGATAACCAGGGAGAGATCCAAAGGCCCAGGAACAAGGAGGTCTGATGTCTACAGGCTGGAGAAAATGGATGTCCCAGCTCAAGCAGGGCATGAAAATTTGACCTTCCTACACCTTTTTTTTCTATTCAGGCCCTCTAAGGATTAAATGATACCTACCAACATTGGTGAGACAGATCTTCTTTACTCAGTCTACTGATTCCAACACCAGCCTCTCCTGGAAATACCTTCACAGACACATCCAGGGATCATGTTCTACCAGCTATCTGGCATTGCAAGACCAGCCAAGTTGACACCTAAAATTAACCATCACAGGAAGCGTCTGCTGCCTCTCATCCTCAGGTTTGGGGAGACATGCTTGATGGTCACTGACACCATGAATACTTGATGCTGATAATGTGGCATGGCTCCTAACATGTGTCTTCACCTCATCCTGTTCCAAAAGGAACCTGCTGCTCTCCTGCTCAGTTTTAGAGTCTCCCAGCAAGCCCTCAGGGGAGGGCTAGAGCACATGGAGTTATGACGGGGAGCTTCCTCCAAGACCAAGCTGCCACAGCATTCTATGCACAAAGCCCTGTGAACCACAGTGACAGGCTCATTTAGAAACAAATTAGGGGTTAAGTAAAAAGTGCGGGACGCAGGCAAAACCGAGTTTCCCTTTCCCCTTCCTGTCTGTTAGCATTAGAAAGTGCCCATGAGCAGCGTGTGTCAAGAATATGAACGTGAGATGTCATTTTGGCTGCCTCTAATTGAAGCCAGGATAAATGGAGTGGAAAGGCAGCGTCTAATCCAATCAAAACATGAAAAAGGTATTTTGACATGTAAATTACAAACTTCCTGTGTATTTTGTCTCCCCAATTACACCCTCCCCTGTCATGTTTTTTAAAATTATATCTTAATCTCCCAGTCTCCTAATAATTATGTCATCATTCTTGCGCCCTGAACACTGTGTAATGGTATTTTACAGGATATGCCATTCATTATTAACTAAACTCACTCTCTGTCCCCAGTGATACCATATCTCATGGTGTTCAAATATGCCTAGTGTCAGCTCCTGCTTTGTAAATGCTATGGCAGCTCCACTCTCTGCTTCATGGTTGTGTGGGAATGAGTTTGGGAAGCACTTGTGGACAGTTAATCTGACTCATCAGTATTTTTATATGGGGATAACTGACACTTTTTTGATAGTAAGAAGGGAGATTGATTTAAAATATAAATCTCTCATCACTGGGTCTCATGAAAATAGGGATTTTAACTGCTGCTCTTAAAGAACTAGCAAATATTAAGATCATACAATTAAGATCATAAAAAGAAGTAAAGAAAAATGTCAATTTGATATGCAGAGAGTGGCTGAATGGTAGTGGCTGGACATATTACCAAATGCAACCATGTACACTTAACGATGGGGATACATTCTAGAAAATTGTCCTGGGCAATTTCATTTTTGTGCGAACATTACAGAGTACACTTACACAAAGCTGGGTGGAAGAGCCTACTGCACACCTGGCTGTATACGGCCTATTGCCCCTAGGCTACAAACATGTACAGAATGTCACTGCACTGAATACTGTGGCCAATTGTAACACATGCTATTTGTGTATCTAAGCATAGCATACAGTATTAAATCTTGTGGGACCACCATCATAAATGTAGTCTGTAACTGATGAAAACATCACCATTTGGCACATGACTATAAAGCTACTAACAGTCTCCAAGCAAAAGAGAACCTTAAGACCCTCTAGCCTAGACCTCTGAATTTATAGGTTTTAAAATAAAAGGTGACATCCAGGTAAAGCACTTTCTCCAGGCCTCTCTGTTCATTGGAAGTAGAAATAACAACATTTCCCAGGGCACCAACAGGGCTGTACAAGGATTTCATCAGCTCCTGCTCCAGAACCCCAGGAGCTACATTTGTGAACCAATGCCTTGCACTTAGGCCACTGATCAAGCAGAACTGGCATCTTTGACTCACAAAAGGCTTGGGCCATGAGAGGAGCAGGTAAAATTGGAAGTCATCATTGAACAATCCTGGCTTCCATAAGGCCCCTGATTTCTTTGAACTTTTTCTTCAAAAGACCATCTTTTATGAAAAGGCTTGTTCAGACTTAGAACATTGGAATGGGGCAGGAATAGGAATTGAGTTTGGAAAGACAGAAGTTCTAGTCCTGGACATTGTACATCCCAGGGCTTGACCCTGGGCAAGTCACTGTGTCACAAGATACTTAGGGTGTTGCTTTTCCAGGCAGAAACTCTATGTGGCTGGTGGCACCTTTGCCTGAGTTTGCTTGGGCCCACTGCATTTGTTCTGCCCACTTGGTCCTGCAGGCTACACTTGGCTTGTGCTACCAGCCCAGATCTCATGCCTGCCTAGGGCAAGCCAGGCACAGAGTGGCAAGCGGTGTGTGAGCAAGCAGGAGGTCCAGGCACTGCATACAGCCAGGCCTGCCAGTTACAGCAGGATGGGCAGCTCCAGGTGCCAGCACAGGCACCAGCTTCTTGCATGGCTGTGACTGGACCAGGATGGACCAGGTATACTGCAAGCGGCTTCCACTGCAGGCATCAGGGAATGTAGTGGTGCCCAGAAGCCTGGAGATACCAGGAACTGCAGAACCTCAAAAAGGGTGTCACAGCCCTGGCTTAGGGAGCTGCTAAGTCTGGGCTCCCCAAAAAGCTGCAGCTCTTCTCCTCATTGCCTGCAACCTGGAGAGCAGGGGTGTGTTTCAGCCCTATTTGTGTTACAGTTCTTTCAGTCCTGATTCAGCAGATCCCAAGATCTTGTCCAGAGCCCAGGAAGAATGAGGTATATGGATAATGGGAGGGTGAGCAAGGCAGAGAGGAGCTTCACTGAGCGATAGAACAGCTCTCAGGAGACCCAGAGTGGGTCGCTCCTTTCTGCAGGCAGGTGGTCCCAACAAGTGGAGGAGACCTGAAATGGGTGTTTTCTTCCCACAGCTGCTAGTCCTGATGTATCTGTGAGACTGGCTGAGTCCAGGATTTTTATGGACTTCAGAAGGAAAGAAGGGCATGCTGATTGGCCCATAGGCAGCCACAGGCAGGCCAGAAAAAGCACCATAAGTTGTCACTCTGGGCCACAGATTCTACCCAGAACTGACACTCAGGCCCCCCTGCTTCAGGCCATCCCTGGCTTGATGGTGGGGCTTCACCTGCCCCTTTCCACCTAGAAGCCTGTCTGCCTCCTGCCACCATCAATCATGTTGTCCACGGTGTCCAGGCTCTTCCTGAGGTGGGGCTCTGACAGACCCCACCAAGCCACCCTCAGCCCCTGCAGCCTCCCTCCTGTGCTCATTTGCACCCAAAGTCCAAACGGAGCCAAGGTGGCAGGGGGCTGGCATGTCAGTATGCATGCAAACCTGGCCAGGTGGCAATACAGCCGAGGCTCAGCCTCAACTTTGCTCCAAAATAGGAGTGGGCACCAGGAGCAGGGAGAAGCCAGGCAGCAGGACCAGGCACTTTGGAGCCTCCGCAGGCAGGGAGGCTTCCCTGGCGGGAAAGCACAGGGATGCCAGGGTTGGCTCCCAGTTTCAACTGCTCCTGTGAGGGCTGGGCTCCCACCCTACCAACTCAGAAGGGGACAAGACTCTCTCCTGTTCCTGGCTCCTGCTGGTTGCAGGGAACTTGCAGCCCTGGCCCTGCCTCCCCCACTGCAGCCGCATCTTCACAGTGGCAGCTCCAGGCAGACTGCCACTGGCATCAACTGGGACACCCCGGATGCTTCCCTGCAGCACAGAGATTACAATACCACAGCTCTACTGGGACAAATAAAAGCAGATGTTATTTCCTCTATATAATGTGCTTTAAAAAAATATATTCCAAAATTAGAACATTTAAAGTATAAGAACGCTGAATTCATGTCCTTTTTCTGCTACTCATCAGCTTTCTGACTTCAGTTTCTCCTTTAAAAAAAAAAAAAACTGTAAAATAGGCTGGGCACAGTGGCTCAGGCCTGTAACCCCAGCACTTTGTGAGACCAAGGAAGGTGGATCACAAGGTCAGGAGTTCAAGACTAGCCTGACCAACATGGTGAAACCCTGTCTCTACTAAAAATATGCCTGTAATCCCAGCTACTCAGGAGGCTGAGGCAGGAGAATCACTTGAACCCGCAAGGCAGAGGTTGCAGTGAGCCAAGATCACTCCACTGCACTCTAGCCTGGGCAACAGAGCGAGACTCCATCCCAAAAAAACAAAAACAAAAAAATGGGTAAAATAATGTACTTTCCAGAGTTAGAAAGAGATAACTTGGACCTGAGTGTTTTTCGAGGGTCTTGGCATGTGGAAGATGTCAAACACCCATCCCGGCTTAGGCTTTTTCATTGGAATCAGGTCTAAGTGACACCACTCACTTGAGTAAGAGTAAACAGTGAGACTGGATATGACCAAGGTGCTGAAGACAATCACAATATGTGGACAGATGATCAGACCACATCAGTTACCACAGCGAATCCTTTGGCTGAATCCAGTTTTCAGCCCTCTACCAGTGTTGAGAGGAACAAGAGAGACCCGGCAGCATCTCCCCACCCACCTGTACAGGTGTGGAAAGGAGGTTTCAGGTACCAGCAGGCAGTCGGCAGCTTCCATTTTTACACTTAAAATAGGACTGATGTTGGCCCCATGGGAAGTCAGGAATGATGAAGATACAGTATCTGTCCTCAACAAATTCAGAAGCAGAAATAGGAGCCATAAGGAAATCATCCCAAATTAAAATTGGAAAGGGAGGTATGCCAACAGGGTAGTGTAATCCTAACCTTTATTGTGTTAGAAAGTTCCTCAAGAGGTAAATGGAAGTCCATCCCCATAGGAGAATTACTCATAAAAAGAAAAATATAGTGACTAAAATAAAATTTCCTATTTTCAAAAATGACATAAATGGCATAAAAGTGGAACCACACATGGTAATCTCACTACACTGGAGGGAACTATGTAAATGGCCAGGCATGGTGTCTGGACATTTTCCTAATATTGTTCTTATGCTCTTTACTTCTTCACAGGCAGATTAGGGCCTTTAGCTCAAAGCTCGCCAATACCAAATTTAGATTCTTACACATCCAATTGCTTTAAATATTGCAAACAAAATCCAGATATCTTTAAATGTATATTTAAATCTAAAAAATGCAAAATCTTTTTTAAAAATCAAAGTAAGCATATATTTAGCCATTTAGAACCTATCTACTTCGCATACCTCACAAAACTGCACCCAGCATCTGCAGACCATATAGGAGACAAGCCCTGCAGCTGCTAAAGACCCCAGATGGCTGCTGCCCTTCAAGGCTCTCAGAGTCCCCACCTCATTGCTGCGCAACATGACATAGACAGGCGGTCCCTCTTTGATTCCCCTTTCCCCTGGGTGAAGGCTTCAGACCACTGTCTCTGGAAGGTCTCCTGCTGAAAGAAACTTCCTCTCTCAACAACCCTGTCCACACACCACCCAAGAACACTTGTTGTGTGTTTACTGCCTCTCACAGTCGTATATCTTCCTTGATTGACCCTGAAATCCTTAAACTGACCACAGAGAACAACCACCATCTAATGGAACAAACACTGGAATCATAGGCTGAATGTGAGTCCCAGCTCCAACCATGTGCATGCTCTGTGGCCTCAGGCTGGTTAAATATCCTTTGGAGCTTCACCTGTGAAGTAAAGATGCCCACCTCACAGCCTCAATGTGGCCAGAACAATAAACACCTGAGGAAGATCCAGAAAAGGAACTCAACAGAGCATTAATAAAGTGTAAGAAATCTTCCCGTGTGCTCCAGCAGAATTTCAGTGTTAGAGCTATGAGAAAATAATGTCTCGGGTCATGACAAACATCTAGCCCTCCTAAGTAATAGTAGGCTCCCAAGAGATTAAAAGAAATACCTTCATCGTTTAAGAAGTACCATGCTGGTGGCTGTTTGCTCCAGTTTTACCCAGCTGCACATAAAGATGACCATCCACCAGTGGGCCTGAATTCATCCCTGTATGCCCAGCACAATCTCTGATACATACAAGAGGATCAATAATTACATGCTGAATTAATAAGTAAAAAATTTTGATGCAATCAATGCCTTTCCCTTTTCAGCATATTCTTGAAACTACTCTTCCTGACAAAGACTCTCCACTGCCAACGTGGGTGTCAGAGACAGCCATGGGACAGCAAGTGGCTAGGCCAAAAGGGCAGCGCTCAGGTAGAGAGAACCCAATGCCCAGCCCAGGCAAGAAATATAACAGGCACTTGCCATTCTTTTCAGTGTGTATGGGTGGTGGAAGTGACTTCCTGAATGCTCTGCAATGCAGGGCATAAACATACTATGATGACGCCCAAACCCTGATCATTTGCTGATCAACAGGCTGAACAATCCCAGCAATTGGTAACCCAGGGCCTGGTAAAGACAGTGACTGTGGTGGACACTTAAATGATGAAACAAGAGGATTCAGACAGAACACAAAGAAACACGTGTCCTGGTTATGTTTCCCTACGGCTGCGAGCTGAGGCCAGGACTGCATTGCGTATTGGTTATAGTTCATATTGCTTATATAATCTGAAAGGTAAAATATGCCGAAAGCACCCAGTATTTCCACATTGATTGACTAACTGTCCAAACAACACCCTTAATACTCTTTGCAAATGGGATTCATAGTTTATCCAAAGGCTACAAGTTTCTTCACCTTTCTTACCTTGGCATCCAACTGTCTGCTGAATGAAGACAAAGCATTCACTCCATACTTCCACCCTGCTCTGCTGTATCTCAGGGGTATTGTTTACAATTCTCTAGCAGTATTGTTTTTGGTGTGCTTTTAAAAAGAGCTTTGAGACTTCCACTCAAACAAAATCTTTAAATGAAACTCAGTATGTAAAAGAGACACAGGCTGCAATGTTCTACAGGAAAAAAGAACAGGGGCTGTAAGCAACACACTTCATCTCCCCTCCCTTCTTTCTCATTCTCTATCCATCTTCCCCTAACCTAGGCAGTCTCAGCAGGCTGGGGAAGGCAGCCCCTGCAAGATCTGCTCCCATAGCTCATCCATTTACAGTTGTGTGTTCTGGGCTGACCCTCTCATGGTGTGACGCCATCACCATAACTGTGGTGTGAAGAATGCAATTGAAAACCAACAGCCTGAGAATTTTAGAATCCTGTACCTTTAGTAAGTTATTAACTTGAGGATCACAGAGATATTTATTACTCTAATAATGCATTTAAGGCTACTGTTGCAATCTAGTTCAGATGTTTTTGTTTTATTTTGTTTTGTTTTTCTTTTGAGACAGAGTCTTCTCTGTCACCCAGGCTGGAGTACAGTAGTGCCATCTCAGCTCACTGCAACCTCTGCCTCCTGGATTCAAAAAATTCTCCTGCCTCAGCCTCCCATGTAGCAGGGATTACAGGTGACCTCCACCAAGCCCAGCTAATCTTTGTATTTGTAGTAAAAAACAGGATTTTGCCATGTCGGCCAGGGTGGTCTTGAACTCCTGACATAAAGTGATCCACCCACCTCGACTTCCCAAAGTGCTGGGATTAAAGGCCTAAGCCACTGCACTTGGCCGAGATGCTTGTTTTTTAAGGAAGAATTGACCTTATGTTAACTTGCTATAAAGAGAGAAGCCAATCAGAAGATCCACAGGACAAGAAAGCTATGAGAGCAAAAGGTCATATGAAGACAGGGCTTAAGATAGTGCCACAGCTTCTCAAGGCAATGAGGACAAAAGCTTATTCTAAGGTCATGATCTGCCTGCCCCATTTTCCCTACACTCCTCTACCTCCCATCTGTCTGCTGTGCTGTTGACTTCACATCTCCCAGGAGCCACCTGCTGTCACCCTTTAAGCCTTTGACCTTGCTATCTCCTTTGCCTGGAGTTCCCTTTCTTCTTCTTCATTAGACCAACTCTGGTTCCTCCTCTAAGACTCAGATAGAAGGTTACATTTCCAAGAAGCCTCTCTGACTCCCCTCACCCTTGCCCTCCAGGCTTGGTTAGGTCTTCCCAAAGCTGCAGCTGTCATAAAGTAGGAAAGGAAAGTATAAGTACAGATCAATAAGGCAAACTTATTCTTTAGTTTAGTTTGGTTTATATGGATATCTGGAATGATATTTGTTGAGAGGCTAATCCCTAAAAGGATTCTGGACCACAGAGAGATTTTCCCATAGGATCAGAATCTAGCCTATACTTACCAGCCTCACAATGAGAGAGTGGCTGAAATGAAATCAATGCCTGAAATTCTGGGTGTGGGAAACACACAGGAAAAATATTACAGTCATACATAAGGCAGTGGCTCCTGCTGAGTGCAGCACATACACCAGTTCACAGCAAAAGCTCCTGTGACATCCCCACTTTAATATACACTGTCTCATCTCTGTCCCCTGCTTTTATGACAGGTCAAGTAAAACTACCAGAAAACTGCATGGGAATGTTACAAAGACCATCATGATTAAGAAGCCATTTTACTTTTTGTTTTGGGGGTGCTGAGATCTCACTGCAGGAGAATAAAGCCTGTATGATTTGGTGTAAATTCATACATATGCACACACTCGCTGCATATGAATGCAGGCAAGAACAGCCGTGGGCATGAGCTCCTTGTGCAGACAGATCATTTGCACATCCAATTAGGTCAGAGGCGAAATCAGAAAATCCAATTACTTCATCGCAGGTATCCTAAGTTATTATTTCCTCCCAAATCTATCTCCAGGATGGAGACCACCCTGAAAATATGCAATCCAATATTTCTGTGTGTGCACTTAATTACTGCGCAATTTGTATCTACAACTCAATGCTCACATTCCAAGTGGGAATCTCCTTCAGGATGCAACCATGCTTCCTTTAAGTATATAGTTCTTATTAAGTTTCATTCTTTTCTCAGAAAAAAAATTATAGGAGAATGAGTTATATTTTCTTTGTTTCAGTTATTGTCAGGTAGGGTTTTAAAACCCTTATTTTACCAAGTGCTTCTTTATCATTTTAATTGGTTTACGACTGTGTCAATATGATCAAAGTAACTGAGCAATAAACAAGTAAATACGGCATTTTTCAAAATCTTAATGAATCAAGCAAATCCACAGAGTATCAGTTGTGAAACTAGATGGAAGCCCAAGTCAGATGCATGGGGGTTTATTCAGCTCCTAATACCTGTGTGCCACACAGCCCCCAAATGACAGACAGAAGTGACAGTAGGCCTTTTAAGACAAAGACAAAAGTCAACAGTGGCCTCGTTTCTTCTCCATGGTCTTGTTTAGTGACCATTGGAAACCACTGACTACTTTAAGACCAAATGGAAAATACATCCCCACATCTGATCTAGGGTATAATACAGAGTATATGAAAAAAATTAATTGAATAAGTAAATATGTATAAGATATATGTGTATGTAATTTTCAGAACATGCTAGCACAGCATGTCAGAGAAATTTAACCCTAAGGTCCTCTTCCTTTTTTTTTTTTGGTGACAGAGTCTCACTCTGCGGCCCAGGCTAGAGTGCAGTGGTCCGATCTCTGCTCACTGAAACCTTCACCTCCCAGGTTCAAGCGATTCTCCAGCCTCAGCCTCCTGAATAGCTGGGATTACAGGCACTCACCACCATGCCCAGCTAATTTTTATATTTTTAGTAGACACAGAGCTTCACCATGTTGGTCAGGCTGGTCTCAAACTCCTGACCCATGAGGGCCTCTTCTGAGAGTCATTCAGCTTTGCTGTGATCAAAACAACATCCCTCCCAGAATGTAAGGGTAGTCAGCATCTCGGAAATCTATCAATGTAATGTACCACATTAATAGACTGAAGGAGAAAAGTCATCAGATCATCTCAATAGACAGGACAAGCATCTTAACACACTATAAATAGAAAAGAAAGAAACTTCCTTGAATTGACAAAAAGTATATACGGAAGCCTACAGCAAACATTACAATTAATGGAAAAACTGGACTTTTTAAAATTAGAAATAAGACAAGAATTATTATTACTACTACTATTACTTGTGGTACTAGAGGTCCTGGCATATGTTTCAAGAAATGATACATAAATGAGAAGGGCATAAGGACAAAAAGGCAAACTGTCATTATCTGCAGGCAATGTGTTCCTTATAATAAAAATACAACAGAATTAACAGATATGCGATTAGGATCACTAGTGTTGTTCAAGAAGAAAGCAAAATGCAAAATCACAAAATAAAGAAATTTTTTGTGATTTTGAAGAAGAAATTTTTCCACAGAAGAAATACACTACTAGAGGATATAATTTGAAGAAAGTCATGACAGCTACAAAAATTATAAAATATCTGGGAATTGACTTAAGGAATACACAAAACTACTACTTTTTAAATAGAAATAATTTTTTTTTAGATGGAGTCTTGCTGTTTCACCAAGCTGGAGTGCAGTGGCATGATTTCGGCTCTCTGCAACCTCTGTCTCCCAGATTCAAGAGATTCCCCTGCCTCAGACTCCTGAGTAGCTGAGACTACCGGCCCCCACCACCACGCCCAGCTAATTTTTTTGTATTTTAGTAGAGATGGGGTTTCAACACGGCCAGGATGGTCTCAATCTCCTGACCTCATGATCTGCCCGCTTCGGCCTCCCAAAGTGCTGGGATTAGAGGCGTGAGCCACCATGTCCAGCCTAATATTTCTAAACTCTAACAAGAAATCTGAAAGAAGATCTGACAACTGGAGAGAATGTCCTTGTTCTTTAGACAACACCAAGTCGGGGACATGGAAAGAAGATCAGGCTCTGCTGGTGGTAATACAAAGCAGTGTGGCCATCATGGAGAGATATCAGATTCGCGGCACCTGGTCCTATGACACAGCAATCTTGGGATCAGGCTCAGATCCCCAGGAACCTCATACAAATTCACAAGGAGACCTGGACAAGAATTTTCCCACAGCACTGTTAGGTATTGGAAAGCATCATGTGTGGCATAAAATACTCTGCTGCCCCTGGACGCAAGAGATAGGAGGTAGGAACAGCAACGTGAATACATCTTTAAGGTACTGTATTGAGTGGGGAAAACAATAAACAGAATGAGATCAACAGCCTAATACTGTTTATGCAAATTGAAAGGCATTCCCACAAACAACACATATAATACATTTTTACACAATACATGCTGATAAATAGATAAGTATAGGATATTATATATTACGTTTATAATACATATATAATATCTTAGCATGGTTGCTATAAGGGAGGAGTGGGAGGAGGCAATGGAAGAGAGGAATTGGATTTGGAAAGAAATGATTAATCAATCAATCATTTAGCTCTCAAATGTTCACAAATAGGCCAGGAGCTGAGGCACATGATGAAGCTCAACATTTGACTTTATTATAGATATTATTATTGCTTCCATTATACAATATCCATGCCAGGATATATTTGAACTACCAAGCCAGCACTAGAATATATTTTATCCTCCATGCCTATTAAATGTATCTAATTTCCTTCCAAAGGAAATGGACAGGTTGTACAAGAAAGCCTATGACTTCCTTTCCTTCTATACTTTAAAGAAAAGGTATCATAACCCTACACTCTACAAGAACATTTACAAGCTTTAAAAAAGCATTCAGTTATACTTCACTCCATTCCAAAAAGAGATGTGATGGCTACAAAAGGAATTGTAGATATAAAGAAAAGAAGCAAAGAATAAGACGAGAAAGAATGGAAAAAGAGAGGATTAGTAATAGAATAGTGAGACATAAAACTTAAAATAACAAATCTATCATTTCCTACCCAAATAAGGGCGTGCAAAATGAAATGTACAGCTTGGCAGAAATCATTTTGAATTTGCCTGTGATCTCATGTGCTCCTGTGTGACAGCGACTTGAAAGATCATGTTACCTGATCTCAACTTGTCTTTCCTTTCTTCCCTGCTATAATGCCCAATAAAGCTTGTGCAAACTTTCAGGACTAGCTGCACGGCCAGGCTCCATCTGTGTTGCTCTACCCCCATCTACTGATAAAAGGCTGCTACTTCGGCTACTTCTCTGGGAAAGGCTCCTCGTCAGTCCTGTTGCCGAGCGAGCTCTGTCGGAGGACCATTCGCATTAGAACGAGAGGATGTACTGCTGTTGTAAATCACTTCACCCTGGAAACTTTCAAGTCAATGTGGTGTATGTTCCAAGAATAATTAACAGTGTTCTAGTTTACTGACTGGTGAGTTACTTTTTTCCTATTATTTATATCACTTTTGACAATCAAAGAAAAGACAATTATCACTTGAAGCTGTTTTCTCTTCTTTTGTTTTTTTTTTCAAAGCGGGGTGTCAGTGTAATCATGAAAAAAAATCACACATGTTGTGGTGGTTTTCAAAGCACATTGTTATTCTAAATGTGTTGCTATCAAATCAGTTTTTTTTCTTTTTAAGCTTTATGGATCACCTTTCCACTGACTTAGGAGGGAGGTGAGGATGGCAATAAATGAGATGCTTACAAAGTGGTCAGTATCTTTCTGAGATGGAGTTCCCCAGGTGATAGCTGGGGTGAATGGAGTTTGAGTGTTTCTGAGTGCTGGAAGAATATTACAGATTTGGTAATATTCTGTATTATTACCAAGAGTGGTAGACCTTGCAGCTCCACAAATTCATGATGGGAGACCTTGTTTAATTAAGTAGCAATGATTTGAGAACAAAATTATAGCAAATTTTTGTCAAGTTTACCACTTCTGTGAGTACATTCCTCACCCCACAAACCAAAAAATTAAAGAGAATTCACCTTTCATTTTGATCTGTAAGATTAGTTGAATCCGAGAGAAATCAAATGCCAATTTTTATCTTGGTTCATCATAGCTCTTTAATCAAAGTTGATGCATCACCTCCCCTGGTTACCCCTGCATCAAAGGCTGACCTGAAAATCTGACACTAAGCTTCCCTGTGCAGGCTGGCTAATTAGGAACTTGCTTATTCCACCTACAGCCTTGGAGGAGAAGGTGGAGCTGCCCCAAGGAGGTGGCCTCTTTATGGAGAAGGGTCCAGGAAAGAGGTCAGTGGTAATTACCAAGCCGCAAAAGAGTCCATGTACTCTTTGGACATTATTGGTTTATAAAAAGTTTGGAAATTTATGCCAGAAAACAGAAGTCTCATGTGTTACATGTCAAGTGGAACTAAATCAGCCTGGTGTGATGAACTAGAGGACTGTGTTGAGACAGTAGGAAAGAGTCCATGAAAAAGGACTGTACTTGCAGTAGGATGCAACCCAACTCTCCCCTCATCTCTCCCAACTCTCTTCCAATATATATGGCAACCTATATATTGGTCTCCCCATCAGCCATGTGGTTCCTTCAAACAACACCATGGTTGCATCCTAGGCTAGCTGAACTTTACAAGTTCAACTCGAGGCATCCGTGAAAGGGAAAGAAAGAATTTTAAAATAGAAGGGAATGCTGCCCATTAGTACACTTAGGAAGCGACTGTCCCAGAGGAAGAAGGAGATCTAACATGGGACTCTGTCATCCTCTGCACGGATCTCAGGGTTTTTCAGTACATCGTGCCCTGCTAATTGTATGTCAATTGCTTTATCTGGAACTCAGATGAAGAAATAATGGTTTATTTCAAGTTGAGAGGGCAAATGTGTTGTGTTGTCTTTACAGGCAGCCTATATATTGGTCTCCAAAGCAGCAATTCTGTGAAGGAATTTCGGGTGACTGGACTATATGGAGTTTTTGCTTTGGATACATACTTTGGAGAGACTAGAAGTACCTTTTTTTCTTTTCCTTTTTCTTTTGAAAAGGAGTCTCACTCTGTCACCAGGCTAGAGTGCAGTGGCATGATCTCAGCTCACTACATCCTCCCAGATTCAAGGGATTCTTCTGTCTCAGCCTCTGGAGTAGCTGAGACTACAGGCACATGCCACCATGCCCAGCTATTTTTTGTATTTTTAGTAGAGATGGGGTTTCACTGTGTTGACCAGGTTGGCTTCCATCATCTCCTGATCTCATGATCCACCCGCCTTGGCTTCCCAAAGTGCTGGGATTATAGGCTTGAGCCACTGTGCCTGGCCAGAAGTACCTTTCTGGTGAGAGGGCACCTGAAAAATGCCTGCCAAGCATGAGGTACCGTAGAAGCGCCCAGGAGAATCATGAGACCTAGATATGGACTAGGGCTCCATTGCTCACCAACTACTACCCTTTGATCCATGGCTGAAATGAGGTGGTTGCATATGATAAGTTCTAAGGTTCCTTCCAGTCTTGTTCTTGCTTCACCTTTATGTCAGTCCCTTATTATACCTATTTTTTTTTTTTTAGAGATGGGGTCTCACTCTGTTGCCCAGGCTGGAGTGCTGTGGCACAATCATCACTCACTGCACCCTTATATTCCTGGGCTTAAGGGATCCTCCCACCTCAGCCTCCATACTAGCTGGGACTACAGATATGTGCCACTGCATCTAGATAACTTTTTTAAAAAACATATATTTTATTGCATTTTAGGTTTGGGGGTACATGTAAAGAACATGCAAGATTGTTGCATACGTACATACATGGCAATGTGGTTTTGTTGCCTTCCTCCCCATCACCTATATCTGGCATTTCTCCCCATGTTATCCCTCCCCAAATCCCCACCCCCTGCTGTCCCTCCTGAATTCCCCACCACAGACCCCAGTGTGTGATGCTCCCCTCCCTGTGTTCATGTGTTCTCATTGTTCAACACCCACCTATGAGTGAGAATATGCAGTGTTTGATTTTCTGTTCTTGTGTCCCTACAAAGGACACGGACTCATTATTTTTTATGTCTGCATAGTATTCCATGGTGTATATGTGTCACATTTTCTCTGTCCAGTCTATCATCGATGGGCATTTGGGTTGGTTCCAAGTCTTTGCTATTGTAAACAGTGCCACAGTGAACATATGCGTGCATGTGTCTCTATAATAGAACAATTTATAATATTTTGGATATATACCCACTAATGGAATTTTTAAAAAATCTAGAGAACAGAAATTAAATTGGTTAAATTTGATATTGATAAAATAGTATTTACAGTGGAAAACGCTATTATATTAATTGGCACATAGAAAGACTAGAGGAGAGGTGAGAGCCACTTTTCCTGGAATGGAAACTCAAGGAACAAGACAGAAAAGGGGCACATGGATAGAGCTGGTGGGTCAGTGCACCCTCAAACATTGAGACTTTCCTGCTCAATTTCTGGGCCACTGGAATCAGGGCTCATGACCTCCAGGCTAATACCAGGGGACTGTACCCTAATAGCAAGTGAGTGAGTACCCAGGGGAGAATGAGGGTTCCTGGGGTGGGTGATACATCTCCACTGCAAAGCTGCCCATTTTGCAGCATGCAGGGTGCTTGGAAGGAGGCATCTCCACCTTCAAGCTCACATACCCCAAGAGAAGCTAGTCTTTTGTCATACTGGCCTGTTGCTATGACCTGATTGCTTGTATTCTCCCAGCATGCACATAATGAAACCTAATCTCCAATGTAACGGTATCAAGAGGTAATGCCTATGGGAGGTGATTAGGCCATGAGAGCTCTGCTCTATAAAAGAGGCTTGAGAAAGCCTGTCCACTCCTTCTACTATCTGAGGACACCTCGAGGAGGTGCCATCTATGATGAACAAGCCTTCACCAGACACCAAATCAGGTGACTTTGATTTTGGACTTCCCAGCCTCTAGAACTGCGAGCAACATATCCTGTTGTTTATAAATTACCCAGTCTAAGGCATTTTTTATAGCAGCCTGAACAGACAAAGACATCTGTGTACAGAAATAGAAATGCTCAGTATCACAGGAAAGCCAGGCCAATTGTCTATGCTCTTTTATTTATTTAAAAAAAACCAACAGGCTTTTTTATTTATAAATTTGAACGGATAGCCAAGAATCAGAGGGTATATAAACAAAGCAATTAGCATGAAAGAGAAGACCTAAGATGAACAAATACCCAGCATTTAACCCCAAGGGGAAGATGTCAGGAAACAGAAGAGAGCTGTTAGTATCCTCAGGGAAAAATAACCAAACTTCTTAAATCTATAAAACAAAAGCAGAAACATTCAAGGATTATATGAGTTCTTGAAAATTAAAAATATCATGACTGATATAACAAAATAAATGTAAGATTAGAATATAAAGTCAAAGAAATCTTCATAAAATAGGTCTAAAATATTTTTTAAAAAGGAAAAGAAGCAAAATAGAAGATCCATCTATGAAGATTAATAGCCACCTCTTTTAAAATTATCAAAACTTAGAAAATTATTAACCAAACTTGAACCTTCTTGGTTAGAAGAGTCCATTGATGCTAAGCAGGATACATGAAAACGTGTAAAGAAATCTCATAACCCAGGATAAAGAAACTGTCTTCAATATATTACCAAGATGGAAACATCTATTTATTAAGACACTAGAATCAGACTGGCATCAGACTTATCATCAGAAAATTAACTGCTGTGAAATAATGAAGTCATGTCTTAACAGTTATGATAGAACATTATTTTAAACCTAGAATTCTATATCTATTCAAACTATGAGTCAGGAATGAGTAAAATAAAGACACTTTTAGACATGCAGAAAACACAAAAACTTTTTAAATTACTTGAAAATATAATATACTCAAAGAAAATAAAACATACACAAAGAGAATGAAAGAAAACATAGAATCCAAAAAATAGAGAAACTAACTTAGGATAAAATAAAATAAATTCTTAGCATCAATGCTATTTAACAAGCCAGGAATTGGTACAAAGAGAAGTGAAGTTATAGTGTGTTTAGAAAAAACATTTTTTAAAAAAATTATTCCATTCCACAGTACAATTTAGCAGCCAAAAATTAATAGAAATGTCATAGGAAGGGCATATGTTTCTTTTCTGAGAAAAAAGAAAAATAGAAAATGAATAGGATCCATGAAAGAAAATGCTCAAATACAAAATATTTTGAAAGCACATGTCATAGATAAGCAAGTCATTTTCAATGATTAACCTATAAAACCACTGCCTAAAGAGGCAAATTCAAATGCAAGCCGGTTGACATTTTTGTCTGTTACTAGGTCTAGTCATACTGAGGTCCCGGCAGACAATGAAGTGTGCTATCTTGTTCCTAAATGAAAGGTGAGGAGAGCTCAGAGGCACTGAAAACCTTGGGCACCTGGCATTCCAGTTTAGCATATGTTCCTGACACTACGAAGACTGCAAGCTAGGGTCCCTTCCAACTTTAAAATACTGTGTGCATAAGCTGAGGTTTTCAGTCGCCTGTTCTTGTAGCACTAGAGTGCCCATTTCTTATTTCCTTTTAATTTTAGGCAACAGCTGAGATTCCCGTTTTATTACGGTTTTTGTTATAAAGTTGTTGCAAGTCATGTTAACCCAAATGAATGTTTATTCTATAAAGCATTATTTGTAAAGGGCTTATGCAATGCAGAATTACAAAATTTCTGGCCACTTGAACAAATAACACTCAGCCTCATGGCCAGTAAGAATGTTGACTCCAGTTGTAAAATGTCATTGGGGGACTGGGCCTGGTGGCTCAAGCCTGTAATCCTAGTACTTTGTGAAGCCGAAGCAGGTAGATCACTTGAGGCCAGGAGTTTGAGACCAGCCTGGCCAACATGGTGAAACCCCATCTCTACTAAAAATATAAAAAGTAGCCAGGCGTGGTAGCATGTGCCTATAATCCCAGCTACTCAGGAGGCTGAGGCAGGAAAATCTCTTGAGCCTGGGAAGCGGAGGTTGCTGTGAGCTAAGACTGCACTACTACATTCCAGCCTGGGGTGACAGAGGGAGACTCTGTCTTAAAAAAAAAAAGGGGGTGTGTGGGAATCTGGGTTTGAGCAGCAAGAAATAATGCTGCCTCCATGTTGAATTTTCAATTGCTTTTTATGTGACTCTTTTACGTGTTGGAATTGGCGTCTGAGCCCCTTTTCCATGTCTTTTTAGATTTTGCACCTGTGATTGGTGTGTCTTTTCCTCTATGCCCCTGAATTGGTCTGTCTCATACTCCTGCCATCTGTATAAGACCTTTGACTTTCCTTTCATTTTCTGCATCCCCCTTGCTGCCATCTCTTCCCCTGGACTGTCAATAGTATATAATCAAGGGCTATATATTAAATTCTTTATTTCCCAATAGTTACATATTCATAATTACACCTTTAATTTGAGTCTGGAAAATAAATTAATAAAGCAAGCCTCCAGGCTGAGTTGCCTTTTTTTAAAAATACATTTTTAATTATAGACTAGCTTTAAATTTAAAGAAAAACTTCAGATAGTATAAAGAGTTCCCAGGTACCCCATCTGCAGTTTGCCCTATTGTTAACGTCTTTTGTTAGTAGAGCAAATTTGTCAGATTAATTAACCAATATGGATACATATGATCCGAATTAAGGTCAATCCCTCATTCCAATCTCCTTCATTTTTACCTAATGTCTTTTTTGTGGTCCAGGATTCCATCCAGGACACCACATTTCATTTAGTTGTTATGTCTTCTTCAGGACCTCTGGACTATGACAGTGTCTCAAGGGTTTCCTTGTTTTTTATGACTTCAGCAGTCTTGAATGATATAATTTGTTTCACAAACATGAATATTTAGGTTAATGACAATGTACCTAAGCAGAGCTAACCAGGAAAACATCGCAAGGCATCTAGGGTTAGGAGGCATTCCAGGGTTGTTAATCATTGCCAATTCAGCAATTAGGACTTTCTGTGTACTGAGTGATTTGAACACATGCTCTCATTTAAGCTTTGTAATTGCCCAGAGAGCTTGTTGTATTATTATTATAATTATACCCATTTTATAGATAAACACATTGAGGTTAGTCAGGCAGATGGTCAGAGTGCCAGGTATTGAATTCAGGACTGTCTTACTCCAAATTGCATGCTCTGAAATTAACTCCTAGTACACTGAATAGTCCCAAGCATCTTTGCTCATCCTGACAGTGTGCATGAAAGTGAATGAGGAAAGCAGCAAGTCTAATGGAGATTTTCACATTTTTTGTTTTTGTTTTTGTTTTTGTTTTTTTTTTGAGACGGAGTTTCGCTCTTGTTACCCAGGCTGGAGTGCAATGGCGTGATCTCGGCTCACCGCAACCTCCACTCCCTGGGTTCAGGCAATTCTCCTGCCTCAGCCTCCTGAGGAGCTGGGATTACAGGCACACGCCACCGTGCCCAGCTAATTTTTTGTAATTTTTAGTAGAAACGGGGTTTCACCATGTTGACCAGGATGGTCTCAATCTGCCAACCTTGTGATCCACCCGCCTCAGCCTCCCAAAGTGCTGGGATTACAGGCTTGAGCCACCGCACCCGGCCCACAGTTTTAATGATACCCATATAGTTGCCAGCATGAACCCAAGCTGGTGGAATTTGGTTGTGGATGTGCTTTTTAATACATCTATTCAAATTCAGCAAAGCTACTGTTGGCTTCCTACATTATATTGAAACAAAGATCTGATTTAACTTATTTTTTTTCCTTGCATTTCAACCCCTGGTTTAAGTGCAGAGTTTAGTGAACTTTCCTTACTAAGTGTTTAGCTGTTAATTCTGAGGTCTGGGGCACTGTATCTGCTGTGTCTAGGTAACAGAAGCAGAATTAAATATCATCCAAATAATGCTCCATGGCTGGGAGGATCAAGAACTTAGAAACACTGATTCACCTGCTGGAAGGATGGCTTGATGTAGCCAAGGAATTTGGATATAAATCATCTGAATTCCTGGACTGCACCCAACTGTGGTAAGCATCATTGCAGTAGCACCACCTTATGAGTCCTGAAAAGACAGATTAGTCAGAGGTGTATCAGAGGACAGTCCATATCATGTGTATCCCCTCCAGACTCTAAGGCCAGTGACACCACATTGGTAGCATAAAATCATCCACAGAGGGTACATTTATACCACAGGAATCAGCAAATGCTACAAATCAGGCCCTCTTTTCCATAAAGATGACTAGTAAACACTTACCAGCATACTAATGGTTTAAATTCATAGTCTTGGCAGTTTTTAATGTGGCCTGATAAAAACCTAAACCAGTTTGCTGTGCCTAATTCAGGCTCACTCTGAGATACTGGTTTCTTGTACATTTTATCCACCAACTTAGTCACTTAGCCCAAGTTGCTGAACGCTTAATACACACCTCATTATGCACCAGACGTAGTTCCACTGAGCAGCAGCCAGATTAACCAGAATTATCACAGAAGGGCCTAATGTCCTAGGCAGGGATTCAAAGTTAAAGTCTCCATTCTCATCACCATGAAGCAAAGGCTGGGTACTGAGATTTGTGTGGTTTTCAGTACCGCCCATCAATTTATTTCAGGCAGTCCTACAATACTATATGATGAAATGCTTTCCAGATGTACTTTTTAAAGCCATTGCTGTGTGGACATATGGTACTATGGGAGATTCAAGGGTATATCAATCAAAGACACATCCTCAAGGGGTTCATCCTCTGTAATGGGAAATGTAGCACGGACACAGTCAACTATGATGCAGAAAAAAAAGTGACAGGCTCCCAAAGAGAAACCCTGCTGGGTCATGGATAAAATGCCATGTGGGTTCTGAGAGTAAGACACTGCTTCCACTTGGCAGCTGAGGGAAGTCAGGAAAGACTCTGGCCTGAAGCTAGTGGCCCATTCCTACAGGAAGGAGAAGGTGTCTTTCAATAAATCCATTTTTAAAAGGGAGAGGGAAACAAACAGACAGCACAGGAACCTAGGGGCATTTGCTCTTGCCCTTCGATGATGAGGACATCAGTCTAAATGGTGACAACTTCTTCATCAAATATATGCAGTTGTTACAGTGTTGGTTTCACAAAACACTCAACATGAATTCTTCTTGCTTCTGCCTCTTGATCCAAATCCCAGATCTAAAATTTCTGCAAATCTGAATGGAACAAGGCAGCCTGGAGCTAATGAAATGGCAAAGGTGACCTAGAAGGACCAGAGGGAATCTTAGGAGGGTGCTGTCTCTCTTGTGCCACCATCTCCAGGGCAGATGATATTTGGAGTCTCTCCATTTCTGACCCCACAACTAAATGGAAGGAAGGCTGACCAGCCCAGAGTCCTCCCCAGTGAAAGTCACTCTCCAGAGTCCTACGAAGCTGACACCAGGGTCTTCATTAAAGGAACATTAAAAATTGAGAGAATTCTATTTGATGCCTAAATCACTATTTACAAATTTAAATATTTGTGACCTCTCTGAGCTTCAGTCCCCTGATCCAGGAAATGAGAGGTTTGGACTCACCAATGCTTAGGGTATTGTGCAGTGCTAACAATACAGAGTAAGATAATTCATTGAACTGAGTTGATAGCTTCTGTTTTTTTCCAAAGTAGTAATTCTGAGTAGCTCTGCAGATTCACTTTCCAATTGAACTAGTAAGTTGTAAAACCTTGTATTCATTCAACAAAGCATTTTTCTGAAGAAAAGTACCATTTAAATAGACTTATTTATAAAAAAAAAATGTCAAAGACATTTGCCCCCTTCATCTCTGGTATTCTCTTGACCCCACTGTGGTTTCTGCTTATCCACTGTTCTTGAATACCTGGAGTCATTCTTCAAATAGCCATTGCTTTACTGGATCATCATCTCTCACAGAGAATAACCAGATGTCTTCTGAGCCATTTGTCCAAAATGACAGTAATATTTTATGAAGGGCAATGACAAGCAACATGTTTCTGAATTTCATTTAGTGTATTGAGCTAAAACTACAAACCAGAGCTTTAGTTTTCCTCCAAGATTACCCAAAGGGAAGAGAGAGGAGGCACCACATGTTGAGGACTTACTAAGTGATGAATATCACGATAGGTCCTTTGTATATGTTGCCAGTTCATTCATTTGAAAAGGTAGGGGTGAATACAGTGGCATTCAAAAATCATTCCAAGGTACTTAAAGTTGTAGGCAATTCTATGTGACAAATGATAAAATCTGGGGTAAATACAGACCATTTTTGCCAGTGAAAACTAGAGAGAAACTGAAACATGAAGAATAACTCAAAGTAAGCAAAGGCTAAGGAGGAGGATGCATTCCAGAAAAAAAAATCAGAAGTAGAGAAAAAAATAAAAATAAAATTCCATCTATTTTTAAATAATAAATGTCAGACATAATTGAACAATTTATAAATATTCATCTATGGTATTGGACTTCCAAGACTTTCCATAGCCACTGTGGTTCAAATATTGGTATGTTTATTAATTGTGCACTGAGTCACTAAACATTTTTGTCATCTACAACAAGTAGAGCAAGAACTGAATACACACATATATATGTATATAGTAATTTATATACATTTTCACATTCAACGTTACAGAACCCTATGTGGAGAAAAAGCAGAGGCACAAACCTCTGTCTTCAATTCCGTGCCAACCATGTAGAGACTCAATAGACCTCACTGCATTTCATTTGATTCTCAATTTAACTTTGAATAAAGAGAGTATTCTTCCCATTTTACAGATAGGGAAAAAGACTTGAGCACCACAGCCAGGGTCAAACAGCCAGAGGACAGAGGATGAGACCAAGCTCCAGACATGCAGACTCTAAGGGACTTTATCTATACAAGGACTGTCTAAAAACACATGGCTACCTTGAGAAATAGTCAAGGAATGTTCTACAGAGGTTGAGCATGGACAGTGGTCAGTGTAGTATAGAAAGCTATCTCCCTTAGGCTGAAGTCCAGAGGAAATAGCCTCTCAGGCCTTTCAAACTTCCCAGTTCATTAGATGAACAGCCACAGTGATCATCAAGACTATTCATAAATATTCTTGTTCTGCCCTCCTTCTGGGCCTGCAGAAAATAGGCATGTCACACCTCTTGTTTTGGCCAATGAAATGTAAGCAGAAGTGATGTGTGTCACTCAAGAGCCAAGCTTAAAGAGTGAGCCACAGTTCATCTTGCTTTTTCTCCACTGCTTTGGTGGTCATGAGGCAGGTATCAAGTTGGAGTCTACTTTGCCTGGGTCTCTGAATAATCCCAGTGATGAGCTAAGGCTCCTGCAGAATAGCAGTGAACATGTAGCATGAGCAGGAATGAAATTTTGGTGGTTTTTAGTAACTAAGGCTGGGGATCTTTGTTACCTCGGCAGAGCCTGGCTTATCCTGACTGATACAGCAGCGTTTTAGATCTGAATTCTTCAGAGACAACCCCTAGAGCTGACTTCCCACATTATTGAGTTTAGTGGGTAAAGCAGTCCTTGCTGAGCAGTTCTGTAGGGTTAAGCTAGTGACACAGACCAAACAAAATTCTTTTTTTCTTTCTTTTTTGAGATGGATGGATCTCTGTCACCCAGACTGGAGTGCAATGGCATGATCTCAGCTCACTGCAACCTCTTCCTCCCAGGTTCAAGCGATTCTCCTGCCTCAGCCTCTTGAGTAGCTGAGATTATAGGCACCTGCCACCAGGCCTGGCTAATTTTTATATTTTTAGTGGAGACAGGTTTTCACCATGTTGGCCAGGCTGGTCTCAAATTCCTGACCTCAGGTGATCCACCTGCCTTACCCTCCCAAAGTGCTGGGATTACAGGTATGAGCCAAGACACCCAGCCACAAAACCCTTTCTAAGTCAAGAGTGAGAGAGTAGGTGAGAAGAAAGAACCACAGCAGAGGAGGAGTGTTTCCATTCAAGGAGAGGGATTATTCCTTGCAATCACCTAGGCACAAAATCCAGTAATTTGCCACCATTGCATTCTCTTGTCTCCCAAGAGGAAAGCAGAGCACCTTCTTTCTAGAAAAATATTGACCTTTTCTCTCACACAGACAGACTAGCTGCAATTTAACTATGATTCCTGTAGCTCATCCCCCAGGACATCAGCTGTGCCAGGGAGAATATTGATTTTTATCTTCTCAAAAAATAAACTCACTAAAATAAGCACGGTGGTAATGGTTTTGTTTTTGCTTTGTTTTTAATGTAGAGGCAGGTTGAATTTTAAAAAAATAGACAATGAATTACAGGATCAAGATTATATGAAAGGGATGGAAATGTTTGAGCTTTCAGACAGCAAATCCAGCAAGAATAACATTCCACCACTTTACTTTTGTATCCTGGGACAGCAGATGCTTTAAATATAGATGCACTTCAGTCTCTCTTAATGAACTTCAGATCTGCATCTCTGGGCAGTTCCAGCAGGGCACAACCCTCACTGGGAAAACAGGTTGTCTGGAGGCTTGGGTGGACCTAATTGCTCTTTCCAAGCATCTAGTCTGACACTCCTGCTTCGTTTGTGTGTTCAGTGCACAGCCAGCTACAAGGGCTGCAGAGTAAGAAATTGCTGCTGCCTAGGAAGAGTTCAAGTGAACAAGTTGCATGGAGTTGAGAAGGTTCATAGCCAGGGATTCAAAATGTGACCACCCACTTCCCCTAATCCAGGCATACAACTTCCAGTAAAATGGGCTCCAAAATAACAGAAGTTCATTTCTGGCATCACTCCATTCTTATGCCTCACTAGATTTTCCTCTGGTTCATCCCACAAACAATGAACCACTTGGCGGGCCACAGTAACATGAATTGGAACTTTTTAGACCATGTAAGTCATTGCTCACCCTTAATATCTAGTATCTATTCCCTGAAAAGGGCCGGCCAACCTTGCAAAGGAGCTCCATTTTATAACATAGGCACCCTTACTCATTGAGTTGATTTCAAAAAATACTAGCCAGGAGTGTCTGATCACCCCTCATTTTTCAGGATAGCTTCCCTCACAGATGACTTCAACATGGCCCTCCAAATGAGGCCTACAGGGGTTACCTTTAACATATCATTCCCTCACCAGGCTAGAAATACTGTATATGATTTATATTACAGCATATGCTCACTTGTGCTGATGTAGAATTCCTACTTCTAGCTGGGTGTTGTGACTCATACCTGTAATCCCAGCACTTTGGGAGGCTAAGGCAGATGGATAACGAGGTCAAGAGATCGAGACCATCCTGGCCAACATGGTGAAACCCCATCTCTACTAAGAATACAAAAATTAGCTGGGCATGGTGGTGCATGCCTGTAGTCCCAGCTACTTGGGAGGCTGAGGCTGGAGAATCACTTGAACTCGAGAGGCAGATGTTGCAGTGAGCCAAGATCACACCACTGCACTCCAGCCTGGTCAAAAAGCAAGATTCAGTCTCAAAAAAAAAAAATTCCTACTTCTGCTCCCACCTGAAAACCAAAAAACTGCCCACTACATAGCTGGAAACATTGAGGATGGAGAAAAAAGAAAGAGCTACACAAAGACCTTATAAATCCTTCATTGCAGCCAAACAGAATTTGCTATTCCATGAACCTCCTCTATGTAATTTAATGTTTCTTAAAATGCTGTCATGATCCAGTTGTCAGGCCCTGGCTGGAAGCTGGTCAGCTTCTTTTCTAGAGAAGCTTATTAAGTCCACATCATGACCATTTCCCATAAGGGGCTCCCATACTCCAGGGTCTGCACACATCTTTCTTCCTTTTTTGTGTCCCCCAGGGTTAGGTAGCAGACAACTAGCAGCAGTCACTGTACCCTAGAGACCGCAAAATTATTCAGATTAACCCATGAGACCTGGCTAACCCACCTTCCCCTTGCCATGCAGAAGCAGCCTCTATAGCTCCAGCTCTATTATCCTGTCCCTAGGGATAACCCCCTGTGTAATTCTGCCTGGAAGCCTTCTCTTATTCAGAGCCATAAGTGGCAATGAGTTCTGCTTTTCAACTCTCTGAGTGTCAGTGTATATGTCCCACCATCAAAAGAACCTTTTTAAATGTATAAAACACACTGAAGAACTGAGTAGATCCACCTCTTCAGATGGTCCTCTCCCAGATCAAGAAGATCAAGCACACAGGTCTCTCTAGCCCCAGCCTCAGAGACATCTGGACTTCCCTGACCAATCAGAACATTCAAACAGCTTGCTGGGAACTAGTTAAGACAGCTAAGTGAGCACTACTCTAGACAGCCATGGTTCACACACTTCGCATTAGTAGCTTCATCTGCTGGTCTTTGGACATATAGAAATTGTGTCTATTTTCATTGCCCCCTTTAACTTAGTGTATAGCAGAGTTCTTGTCATATAGCAAGTGCTCAATAAATGCATGTTGAATGAATAAGATGCAGGGCAAAAAAAAAGCCACAGAAAAACTAGCCATTCATTTAGAAATTCAACACATATTTAATGGCTGTCTACTATGTTCCAGGCACCTGGGTTTTGGAAGCGATTATAACATCATACACTTTTATATCCAAGAGGCTACTAGCAACATGACAGCATTAATTAGTTTTTGCTAGGGAGCATGCCATTCAGTGATTTAGTTCAACACTTGCACTCAAATGAGTGCACTCACCTCCTGAATGGACCATTCTCTGACCTCCCCAGGAGAGGCATCTATCACCCTGTATTATATCCATTTGCTGACCTTGAGCTCTCTGAGAGCAAGGACCATCTCTAATGCATCTTCATATCCCCATCTCCCCTTAGCAGAGTGAAGCTCATGACGTAGAAAGTGCCCAAAAAGTACTGGTGGAATGAGTGGATGATAAATAAATAAATTCCCTACCAAGTGCCTCCTGCTGTGTGCATGCTGAGAGGTGATGGAGGTGGGGACCACACTAAAGCACTGGTTCTCAGACTTTAGTGGGCATCAGAATTCCCTGGAGAATTTGCTAAAACACAGAGTGCTGTGCTCCAAATCCCATCTCTGATTCTGTAGGTCTGGGAGGAGGAAGCCTGAGAATGGGCATTTCACAGAAGTTCTCAGGCAATGCTGCAGATGCAAGGACCACACTGTGAGAGCCGCTGGTCTAAAGGAAGAAGTTGATATGGCTCCCCCGATGTCAGGGAGCCTGAGATGAACATATGCTTCCACAGAGGAAATGAGGAGGAAAAAAACTATCAGGCTGCCGGTGACAGCAAGTTCATTAAAAAATATTCCACAAACAGTGCAGTGAACACAATAAGTAGGAGATACATCAAAGCAGAATCCATTAACATCTTTCAAAGAAAGGGAAACAAATCCTAAGAAGCTGAATGATTTATCAGAGGGCAAATCTCAAGCAGGCTGGACAGGTGCAAGAGAAATAGCCACCCATGTGCACCAAGTGACATGTGCAAAAATGTCCATGTCCTTATCCATAATTGGCTCAAACTGACTAATTTCCATCAACAATAAAATGAATAAATGAAGTAGGGTATGTATTTATACAAAGAAATACCGCACAGCAACTTTTTAAACAACTACAGCTAAATACAGCAGCATCAATGAATCTCACCAACACTGAGTGAAGGAAGTCAGGCACAAGAGAGTACACATTTTGTTTAATCCTATTTACACAAACTTCAAAGAGAAGTAACATAACCCATCTTGGAGATCAGAATGGTCACCTTGGGAGAATGTGGGAGGAAAATAATTAGAAGGGAAAATGGGGACATCTCTGGGGTGCTGTGATATCTTAACCCTTGATGTGAAGATGCTCACAAAGTATGCTCACTTTGATATTTTTTTGCATTTTTCTTCCTGTATGTTATACTTCAAAATACAGAATTTTTCATTTAAAAAGACAAAAGAAAAAAAGAGTGGTTGAAAGGAAGAAAATAGAAGTGGAGCTAAATCTGTTCCTGTGCCAGGAGCTGGCACAGAATCCCCTCTCAGAGCAGCAAGGAAGGTGGTGGTGAGCTTCTCCAAGAAGGCAGAGAGGAACGGGGATCACTCCAGAAAGCTTGTTCCAGGCCAATTCCACAGGCCCAGCAAGAGAAGCAGTCAAACCCCTTAAAAGTGCCATAATCTAAATTAATCTTTGACATGAGACTCATAGAGCTAGAACATACCTAGAAAATCATGTAAGTTCAGAAGATTTTCTAACAAAATTTCTTAACATCTTTCACATAAACCAATTCAATATTTCTTTTGGCTGGGAGTTTGGGGAGGTGGGCCAGGAGCAAATGTCTTTCTTGGCTCAACTTCCTCCCCTATAAAAATGTTTTTTCATTAGATCCTGTAACCTTTCTCATTGTTGAGGAAGGCAAGGCTTTATGTAGGTCTCGATCCAGAAGATAATGCATTCTTTTTTCTAAAGCCTGTTGTTCAGATACATTTTTACAAACTACAAAGAAACCAGAGTGCTTCGGAAGTATTGAGACCAAATCTTTTCTTGGGAGATCAGACTGTGTTTGTCCCAACATTTCTGTAAGCCAAGCAGCCCACCAGCTCTGCAGGTTGCTGTGAACATCTGGCTGGTTCAGAAATACAGCCTCCTAACTGAGCTATTACAGTAAATGGTCTAGACAGTGCGACTAGAACTCTTCACTTTTTTACACTTCATAAACCTGTATGGAAGTGTAGGTGAAGGCAGTCGTAACTATAAAAACCACCAGAGCGGAATGGCCTTTGATTCTTTGTTTATCACAGGCTAATTAAAACACAAGCTGAACATAACTCAGTTCTTTAATGGAGGTTACCAGATGTGTTATAACTTGACCCTGCTTAGTATGAAGTCCGTGTATAATAACTATAATTTTTTATTTAGTATAGCAGCCCTGCTATAGTCAAGGGTGTGTCTTTCTTTTGATTACAAGGTCCACATTTTAAGGAGGAGGGAAGAGGATGGTTAACTACTGAGAACATGTTCTCTGGGTATTGAAACTATGATTAATATAAGCCCTGTCCAGGAGTGAATTCCTGTATGCCCCGCGTACTATAGTTATGCACTGTGCCAGAGACACATTTTCACTGGAAGTATAATTACTGACTTTTAAAAGTCACCTTTCATCCCAAAGAACCCCAGCTCTCGCTAAAGCATTAGAGAGCCATTACAAATTACAGTTAGAGTAACAGCTTCGATCATTCAGCCGTCACTTAAGAAACACTTCAGTTGCCTAGAGCAGCAAAGGTCAACCTTGTAGAGGCTGTTTCTGCTTAGTCGGGAAACCATGTGCATCTTTTTTCCAGAGGGGTGGCCCTGGTGAATGGCCAAGGAACTTTGAGCATTTAGAATCACCACATATTTCTCTGTATAGTGCCAGTGGTACTTGGGCATCCAAGACACACAATTCCATCATGCTACTAGTGGGGCCAGAAGGGGCACTATGTCAGCGCCAGCTGTAAGAAAGCAGCCCTCAAATTCCAACCACTGACTCTGAACCTGTGTGAGACTCACCTGAACCCCAGACTCATTCCTAGTAGATATTAGCACCTGGATGCCCCCCTGGGAACTTCAAGCTCAACATTTCCAAAATGGAATGTACCATGTTCCACTCTCACGTCCTACAGCTCACTTTGCTAAATTCCAAAACCTTTGCTTTATCCCTGACTTCCCCCTCCTTCTCCATACTCTACCTATACCCCAAATCTATCCATTCTACTGATTACCCTCTGACTCATACTTCTGCCATTGTCCTCCATCCAGTTCAGATAATCATTTTATCTCATTGCCTAAGACAAAGGTTCTAAATCAGGGGCAATTTCACACACTCTTTACGCTACCAGGGCACATGCGGCAATATCTGAAGACAGTTTGGATGTCACAACTGGGCGATGAGGAGGTGCTACCATCAGCTAGTGATTAGAGACCTGGATACTGCCAAAAATCTTACAATGCACAGCAGAGTCCCTGCAACAGAGAATTAAGAGTCAAAAACGTCAGTAGCACCAAGGTGAAGAAACCTTGACCTAAGACATCTCTCTGCCAAGGTGCCAGGGCAAGCTTAATAAAATACAAATCTTAACATGTGACTGCTACTCAAAACCCTTAAAATGCCATTGCTCTTGTAATAAAGCCCCCAGTCTTCGGCATGCTCCCCAAGGCCTTCACCATCCATGTCCACCCTGTCTTCCCATCCTAATCTGGAATTGCTCTCACCAGCCTTCTCCACAGGCTCCACACTCTAAATGACCACCCCAAGATCCTTTCACTTCCTTGAACTTCCTAGGTCATCTACATTAGGTATTTCTCCTAATGTTATCCCTCCCCAATTACCCCACCTCCTGCTATCCCTCCCCTAGGACCCCCACCCCCTTACAGGCCCCACTGTGTGATGTTTCCCTCCCTGTGTCCATGTGTTCTCATTGTTCAACACCCACTTATGAGTGAGAACATGCTGTGTTTGGGTTTCTGTTCTTGTGTCAGTTTGCTGAGAATAATGGTTTCCAGCTTCATCTATGTTCCTGCAAAGGACACAAACTCATCCTTTTTATGGCTATATAGTATTCCATGGTGTATATGTGCCACACTTTCTTTATCTGGTCTATCATTGATGGGAATTTGGGTTCGTTCCAAGTCTTTGCTGTTGTGAACACTGTCGAAATAAACATACATACATGTGCATGTGTCTTTATAATAGAATATTTTATAATCCTTTGTCATATCTTAAACAAATAATTATTTAAATTTTCACTTATTCATTCAATTGTTGTCTCATACACTTAGAAAGGGCTTTAAGTCATCCAATGTAACTTCCCCTCTGATGCTGATGCCTCCTTTATATAACAGTCCTGTACATGTTCACATACACATGCGTACACATACACACAGGACACATGCACGTATGTGTGCATGCATATACAAGCACACTCATATGCACAAGCACGCATGTGTACACACCTGTGCACATATGCACACACAAATACACATGCATATACCCACAGAACCTATGACAACCAACACACCTAGTGAAAAGGTGCTCACCTGCTTTGAAACAATCAGTTCCATATTTGGTAAACACTTTTAGAAAGTATTTATTAATACTGAGCCCTGATGTGTCCCCATTGTGTGTCAACTCCACTCATTAGTTCTAGCATCTTTTAGTGTTTCAGGACAAGCCAACCCCCTCTCTCTTCTACTTGACAGACCTTCGGCTGCTCCTGTCCCTCCTCCTCCTATAGTATCTTGCCCAGTGTTTCTCTCTTTCTTATCTGAACCAGATCCACCTAATCAAGTTCTGTCTTCAAGAGGGACAGTTGTTAGCATCCCATTGGTAATTAGTATCCCAAATTACCACCAAATGTGTAGGGAGTAATGGGGCAATATCCACCTAGATTTTCAATGCACATGGCCTTTGGCTTAGTAATATAGATTTCCAAAAACTTATCCTCATGTGCTCAAAGGCACATAAAGATGTTAATATCATGGCACTATCTTCAAAGGCAAAAGATTGAAATACTCTTAAGTAACCATCTTTGGAGGACAAATTCATAAGCGATGGCCCATCCACACAATAGAATGCCAGGCCACCACCAGAAAGAATGAGGTGACCCTCAATATGTTGAAGTTGCGCAGGCTGCAAGACATGTCATTACATGCAAAACCCAAAGTTCAGAACAATCTGCCTCATTATACACCCTAGGGTAAGAAGAGAGATGGAGAGGAGAAAAAGTAGCAATCCTTCCCGTGAGCCAAAGATAATTAAGACTTGCCAAAGATAATTAAGTATTACAACGGATTAAGAGCCAACCACCAACGCACAGCAAACCAAAACTTGTATTCAATTGACTGCTCACAAGTGTGTTTCTTAGGTGGTTCAGAAAAGTCAAACTCTGCTAATTTTCACTTGCTTTCTTTGTAAGGTTTTTAGCAATTAAGAGAACATTCTGTGTGATATTATTATATATTTATACATAGCATTGGCTAGAAATGCAAGCTTCCTAACACCAACTCACCTTTAAAAATGGACCATTACCTAAACTTTAAATATTCTTCTTACAGCAAAAACAACACTGACAAAAGCCCAACTCTCTGCCTAAGAAATCATAAGGAAAAGTCAGATGGATTTTGAATCTCAGAAGATGACTTATTAATTCACGTATTAAGTAATTTTTGTTAAAGATATTTTCAAATTTGAGCCACCAGATACCTTTCTGTATAGCAGAAAAATTATATTAAATCCCAACCACTAGCAGAATCCCAGCAGCTTATATTTAGAAAGGCGGATTGACATCAAGGCACATCTATCAGCATCAATACTCAGGGAAAAGACATCGAAGGCATCTGAAGCTGAAGATAGTTCCTGAAATGTGTTGGGCTAATTGAATTTTGACCCTAACTGGGCCCATACATTTGGGGAACTTAAAAAAACAAAGAGGTGAGGTGGTGAAAAGGACTTTGCCCAACGTAAATGATGAGATTCTGTGAGATGTCACTTTTTTTTCTGTATAAGAATTGTTTTCGTTGCTTTTTTCATTTACTTTATTACTACCTACACCTACACACGCACGTGCGCACACACACACACACGCAAATACCATTTGCTGAGAAGATGGTTCAACTTAGCTTTTATAGTCTGAAATATCCTTGTTCTCTCTATCCACTCTAGGTCTCAGTTTCTTTGTCTGCATGTAACTAATATTCCTGCTTAAGTAGTTTAGGGAATTAAAAAAAGGGATCACTAAAAAAAAAAAAAACCTTGATTTTAGGTTTGGAGATACATATAAAGGTTTGTTGCAGTAGGTAATCATGTGTCATGGTGATTTGCTGTACAGATTATTTTATCAGCCAGGTATTAAACCCAGTACCCAACAGTTATCTTTTCTGCTCCCCTCCTTCTTCCCACCCTCCCCTTCAAGTAGACCCAGTATCTGTTGTTTGCTTTTTTGTGTTCATAAGTTCTTATCATTTAGCCCCCACTTATAAGTGAGAACATGCAGTATCTGGTTTTCTGTTCCTGCATTCGTTTGCTAAGTATAATAGCCTCCAGCTCTATCCATGTTCCCACAAAGACATGATCTCATTCTGTTTTATGGCTGCATAATATTCCATGGTATATATATACTACATCTTCTTTATCCTATCTGTCATTGATAGACATTTAGGTTGATTCCATGTCTTTGCTATTATGAATATGCTATAATGAACATTCATGTGCATGTGTCTTTATGGTAGAATGGTTTCTATTCCTCTGGGTATATACCCAGTAATGGGTTGAATGGTAATTCTGCTTTTAGTTCTTTGAAGAATGGCCAGGATCCTTTCCACGATGATTGAACTAATTTTATACTTCTACCAACAATGTGTACATGTTCCTAAAGGGTTCCTTTTAATATTCAAATTAATTGAGCCCCAGATCATAAAACCCAGCGGGAGGATATTATCTTTCTCTGCTTCCCAGAATCTCCCTCCTTTGTTAAATCTCAAAAATCCAGAAATGTTTTATTGGTTTGCAAGGTCAGTTCTAGCTACATTCCTTCAGAAAAGAGAGCTTGGTCTATAAGGAATCTTTTTCTCTCTGGAGGGTGCTGCTTTCTGGAGGCTCTGTGCTGACCTGCTATGTGTCAGCACCAAATTCTGTGGGTGCTCCCTATGACTTGGAGAGACCATGTGGGGGACCATGAGCACCATTATTCAAGAGCAAGAGGTGAAATCAGGATAGAAGATGACAGCTCCCTTCCCCAGGAGTAAGCTTGGTTCTAATTTGCTCTATCCTTGTACAGCTCTGGAATTATGCAACACTGTTGGTACACACACACACACACACACACACTGAAGTTTCCCATGATGTGTCCTTGTTGCCAGGTAGGTGAGGGTAGGGAGCTTTACAGTCTCAGCTCTCTTCTTTTTACATCTTTGAAAAGATAAACCACATTGCTCTAATCTAGATCTCAATATCCCAAGGTCCCAGGAGGAAATCCACCCTCTTACACATAAAAAAAAGAGATTCAATACTGAGTTCTCCATGAATCCAACAATCTTAAATCCTATGGTCCCTTATTTTATTTTCTTAATAATCTCAAACATTATAGTGTGCCATTAGAAGAACAAGAGGAGACAAATAAAACTGATCTGTATTCAGTAAACAACTATTTCCATGCTAGAATTCAGTTTTCAAATATTACTCTAGGGACTTTAAATATAACTTCATTTGTCAGACAATCTGAGTTTCCAAAATCTGATCTTTGGTTAAACTACCCATCATTTTTTCCCTCCAATCCAAAACTATTCCTTTCTTTAGTTAGCTTCTTAGATTTGTCTATTTCTTCAAATGTACCTCTCCCTGTGTTGAGGGTATGGGGATGGAAGGAAAATGAGGTACAGCTCTAGACTTCCTCAAGCTCACATTCTGACAATGAGGATGAAACTCTTCTGAAAATTGCCTTCATATTACATGTACATGAGCAAGGCCCGACAAGCCTTCTTTCTTTACCCAGGAATCAGAATGTTGTTTAAACACCTAGCTAATGGCATCTGCATCCATGACGCTCAGCACGCAGAGGCGCTTAAGATGGGTTGGTAAATGAGTCAATTAATGAATGAATGAAGCATATTGCAAAACACCAACACAGCCTTGACAACTCATGATAATCATGAAAATGCCTTCATCAATTGAGTCAGCCACTAGTTTTCCAGGAAGAATGCAATATGAATATTCTATTTTGATTCATATGTTAGTGGTGGAAAACTGGGATTGAACAACTACATATCCCATACACAGAAAGTCTTATAATTATAAAAATTAGCTTTCCCTTTACAATTTATCTTAAAGTTTGGCTTTAATCTAGCCCACCCCCAGGTGCTTTAGTTGGTGTGGATTTAAAGATTGGATTTTTCTTAAATATAATTAACACTTCTCTAATACTTCTTCTCAGCTTGCAGAGGTCATCTGATGAATCCCGCTACTGGAAAGAAATTATTTAACCTGTAGGCTTTGAAAACCAGCCAACGACATCATCTTATGTATTCATTTGCCTCTCTGGAAAAAATCCTGCCAGCAGTCTGAGGGTTAAGCAGTATTCCTGTCATGTTTGCCCTGAACTTGCCCAGTTAAATTGCAACAGCATGGGTCTCCATAATTATCTAATTGTTAGTGTTGTGCCTTTACGTAATTTATGATGTAGCATTAAAGTCTGACCCCGGGTTTGAAACGAAGTGCAGTACTGCTGACATCCAAGCTCAAATTAGTAGGTAAGCACCCAATTAACGATTATGCTTCTGAGCTTTCATTTCCATCTGACCACACTGCTACGCTAATCAGTTTTCTAAGCCTTTCACCTTCCCCATAACTAACAAGCATTTCTTCTGCTTTTTATGTCTATAGATGCCCTGCATCCTCATAAAAATCTCTCCAAGACTGCTGTCTTTATGACTGCAGCCAAAAATGTCCACAAGTAAACTGGCCAGCTCTGATACTCTTCGTTGGTAAAACCAAAGGTCCCATTTCCCTCTTCTGAAAAGAGGTAATTGCATCAGAATACTTCAATTCTGCTAAGTTTTCACTGGCTTCTGGAACCATTTGAAGTGAAAGATGGAGCCATTTGGATGTTTAGACCATGGACTTGGTGAATCCTCTCAAATGACCCCACCAAAATCCTCACCATATATCTGACCACTGGAGAAAGATGAACAAAAGCCACAGTAGGAGAGGAATCATCAGGCATTAGTCCCTTTACCAACTATATACTTCCTTAACTCTGCTCTCCCCAACAACTGAGCATAAAATATTGCAGTAATTTCAGAGATCTGAGATATCATTACATTGACCTGAGTACCTACACAAAGAAGACACTTAATATACATACAAGAATGCTCAAATAAACACCTTGTCAAGGAAGTAGCCTATTAATAACCACGTATCGGTGCAATTATTGCACTAGACTGTGTCTCATATTTTCTCACCTGTTAGTCCTTCCTAGGACCTATGTCATTAGCATTTTGATTTCCAGGTAGCTGAGCCACTCCTAGGCCCATCTCCTAAAGCCAGAGAAGAGCTGCTGCATATTCATTTGCAGCCCCCTGCCAAATACCCAAAATCTGAGTTTAGAATCCCTATAACTACTTTTCCTAAGCTATACCCTAAAATATATCCATATGATTGCCTTCTACTCCAGCTTCACCAACTTTTATACCTGACATAGATACCTTCCTGTCCACATTGTGTCTGTTCTAATCATCACAATGCCATCAAGAACCTTATCCAACATCAGTGACCTTCAAGGCTCAGTACTGGAAGCTCGTTTCTGTTTTTTACCCCGAATCAAACTTACTCATTACTATAAAAATGTCATGAGGGCCAGGCATGGTGGCTCATGCCCATAATCCCAGCACTTTGGGAAGTCAAGGCAGGAGGATCACCAGGTCAAGAGATCGAGACCATCCTGCCCAACATGGTGAAACCCCATCTCTACTAAAAATACAAAAATTAGCTAGGTGTGGTGGTGTGTACCTGTAGTCCCAACTACTTGGGAGGCTGAGGCAGAAGAATCGCTTGAATCTGAGAGGCAGAGCTTGCAGTGAGCCAAGATCATGCCACTGCACTCCAGCCTGGAAACAGAGCAATACTCCATCTCAAAAAAAAAAAAAACTGTAAAAAAATGGATAAATATAGATCTCTTCTGGTAAGAGTGGGGCTGAACCCACCACCACAATGCTGCCATCTGAAGACACACTGCACACACAGTTTTAAAACCACTGTTCTAAGAGAGGCCAGGAAAGAGCAGGGATCAGATCAAAGTCAAACTTTAATTTTCATTTTTGGTTGTCCAAAGTGATTTCACACTCATTGAGTGCAAAGTGTGTTTTTTAATCGTTAGCAATAAGAAAAAGGAAAGCATCCTTGTCCCAAGTTCATGGGTGCTCCAGAACACAGACCCGGCAGAGCTGAGAAGTTGGATTCCCTGACTCTTGGTCATTTCTCTTTCCAGTGGCCCACATTGTCTCACTTTCAGTGTCTCATATCACATAGCTATGCCTCATAATCACTCACAGACACTTGTTAAGTACTTTTGGTGGTGACAGTGAGAATGACAGTGAGAGTGAGACAAATTGAGTTGAATGTGGACTGAAAAGAATATGCTAATAACAAAATATTTGAGAACGATATTACGAAAGCTTATTGTGGAGTAAGTTGTCTCAATGTTGTGGACTTCTCATTTAATTTAATTCTTCATTGTGTAAATTAACAAGGAGTGGGGCTCATCAAGCCTAATTAGATAAGAGTGATGAGACTACATTAGCATATCTTTATCTTTTATTGAATTTGATCAGAATTATTTATGTCATGCAGATACTTAAAAGTGTAAAATAAGCATATAAGTTAAATTTCTTCCAAATGTAGTGGCCAAAGGATTAGATAACACACAATCCTGGAAAAGTAATTGCATGGTATTGACAGTTGTCTTTGACTCTTGCCTTAAAAAGATGGTAGCAACTATACAAGGGAACCACAAAACCGCTTATGAGATGGAGCAACATTTTCCTCCATGGAGCCTGGACAGAGCTAGGAGTTAGCAGGAAGCCCCTAACAAGAGGAAGAGGGGAGCAGTCATGGGTGCATTTCCCACGGAAATTTCCACTGGAAATTTCATCATCTCACTAGCTCTACTTGAGTTGCATACATACACGCTTCAGATTATTTAAAGAAAAAAATTTTTTACCTTACATGCTCAATAAATATTTGTGAAAGAAACAAGCAAACTGAAATTCCCCATGAGTCATTATTATAAGATCAAAAGCTTTTGAACTAAAAAGGTTTGGATTCTAATCTCAATTACCTATATAACACCTGAACCCAGACAAGGTGTTTAACCTCTCCCCAAGGTTCTATGTTCTCACTTGTGAGGTGGGAATAATAATACCCATTTCACTGCATCATTTGAGGATTAAATGGGATAATGCAGATAATGTACATGATGCACAGTGCACTTACCAAGTACTCAACAGATGCTAGTTCCTTTCCTTTGACCCATCAGACCTGCCATGCAATGACATATGGCTCTCAGTCTCACAATTCAAAAACACTTACTAAAAAATAGCCTCAAGAAGGCACAAATAAAAGATAAGACATCCTGTATTTATAGACTACAAAAAAATAATGTTGTTAAAATGTCCATACTGCCCAAAGCAATGTACGGATTCAATGCAATCACTATCAAAATTCCAATGATATTTTCACAGAAAAAATAAAAAACCCAAAAATTTGTATGGAACCATGAATGATCCTGAAGAGCCAAATAAATTTTGAACAAAAAGCGAAAGCTGATTATCTGAACAGATGCACTGGAGGCATCACACTACCTAACCTAAAAATATAATACAAAGCTATGGTAATAAAAACAACATCGTACTGGCATAAAACCAGACACATGGACCAATGCAAAAGAATAGAGAGCCTGGAAAGAACTCCACACATTTACAGCCAACTGATTTTCGACAAAGATGCCAAGAACATACCATTGAAAAAGGACAGTCTCTTCAATAAATGGTGTTGGGGAAACCAGATACCCACATGCTCAAGAATGAAATTAGACCCTTATCTTATACCACATGCAAAAATCAATTCAAAATGAACTGAAGACTTCAATTTAGCACTCAAAACTGTAACAACTAGAAAACAACACAAAAGGAAGCTCTATGACATTGGTCTGGGCAATAATTTTTTGGATATGACCCCAAAAGCACAGGTAACACAAGCAAAAATTGACAAATTGGATTACATCAAAATAAAAATCTTCTGCACAGAAAAAAAAAATCAACAGAGCGAAGAGACAACCTACAGATGTGAGAAAATATTTCTAAACTATACATCTGACAAGCAGTCAATACCTAAACTATAAAAGGAACTCAGACAATTTGAGAATAAGACAACAAATAATCTTGATATAATTTGGATGTATGTTCCCTCCAAATCTCATGTTGAAACGTGACCCCCAATGTTGGTGGTGGGACCTGGTGAGAGGTATTGGGGCCCTGGGGGAAGATGCTTCATGAATGGCTCAGTGCCCCTTCTTGCAGTAATAAGGGAGTTCTCACCCTAAGCACACACAAGATCTGGTTGTTGAGTCTGCGACCTCCCCCTCTCTCTTGTGCTTCCTTGCTTGCCATGGGACTGTCTGCTCTGGCTTTGCTTTTCACTATGAGTAGAAGCTCCCCGGGGCTCCACCAGAAGCCAAGCAGATGACACAGTGCCACACTTCCTGTGCAGCCTGCAGAGCCATAAGCCAATTAGATCCCTTTTCTTTATAAATTACCCAGGTATTTATTTACAGTAAAGCAAAAACAGCCTAACACAAATCCATGTTTTAAAATAGGCAAAGGGCCTGAACAGACCTTTCTCAATAGTGGACATACATATAGGTCCAGTGGCCAATATATCTATGAAAATATATCTATGAAAAAAATGGCCAACATAAATGTTCAATGTCACTAATCATCAGAGACATGCAAATGGAAATCATCATGTGGTATCATCTCATATCTCTCAGAATGGCTATGATCAAAAAGATGAAAGATAACAACTGTTGGTAAGATTGGAGAAAAGAGAGACCTTGCACATGATTGGGAGGTCATTATGGAAGACAGTAAGGAAGTTCCTCAAAAAATTAAAAATGGAATCATCATATGACCTAGCAATCCTACTACTGAGGATATATTCAAAGGAAATGAAATCTGTATGTCAAAAAAAAAATCTACACCCCCTATTCACTGCAGTATTATTTATTAAAGCCAAGATCTGGAATCACTCTAAATGTCCCTCAGAGGATAAATGAATAATAAAAATTTGGCATGTACATAGCGATGGAGTACTATTCAGCCTTTAAAAAAGAAGGAAATCCTGTTATTTGTAGCACTAAGAATGAACCTGCAGGACATCAAAAGATACAAAATTTCAGTTAGGTAAGAGCAATAAATTCAAGAGATCTATTGTACAATACATTGACTACATGATAACATAATAAGAATATATTGTATTGCAAAAATGTTAACAGAGTAGATTTTAGATGTTGTCTCACAAAAATAAGTACGTGATGTAATAGATATGTTGATTAGCCTAATTGAGCCATTCCACAATGTATAGATACTTCAAACCATCATGTTGTACACGACAAACATATACCATTTTGACAATTTTCAAAAATTAAATTTAAAAATACCTTCAAGCTTTGTGCTTATTGAGTTTGCAATCTAGGAATTATAGCTGATTTTTAACAAAATTGTAAAAGTAACCTCTATTTTTCTAGATAAGCAAAGGTGTTATTCCACTAACTTTTAATGGCAGAAGAGAAAAAAACAAAAATGAAACCCACCAAATTTCAAGTGTTATCAGAATAAAGGGGCTATAATTGTGTTTACTCCAAAGGATGTATGTCAAATGCAGTAACATAAAAGACATAATAGACAGATAGTATTCTATTTCTGTAGGGCAGCTTTACCGTAATCTTTCCATTTCAGCATCCTTCGTGACCGTACAGGAGATAAACATAGCTTCATCACTGGGGATAACATAGTTTACTGTAGGTAAACCTAGGTTTTCCTAGAGCCTGAAACTAAAGGGAAGCCAGCACTTATGAGGACACAGACTCCAACAGCAACTTTGCAGAAATGTCTCCAGGAGTCCATCCACCATATGTAACCAGCAGGGTCATCAGTAGGGATTTTACCCAAGAAGCAGAACCACTATGAACAATTTGGGATAAAAGATGTTTCCCAGATTAGACCTGGAAACTGGGGGAAAGTCTACGCAAGGCCACTACCTCTGCACCAGGTGTTCACTACTATATCGGAAGGGGCATTCAGGAAGGAAAGCTGGATGTGAGGTCAGGGAGAGCAATGATGAAGTTGGACGCCACACGCATAAGCTAGAACCTACAAACACTACCTGGACCTTACATCTGTCTCTCACTCCTGTAAACTAAAATACATGGTGACACGAAAAAGCTGATGTCCTCTGCCAGAGTTGCACACAAGAGAAAACCTATGGAAACCCAAGTTGCTGTGGATGCAGGTGCTGTCAGGCCAAGGAATGTGAGCCAGAACATCAATGACAACCTTCCAGGACTGTCACATTGCTTGGTAACCCACCTATTGAAACTTGGCTGCTGCTTTATTTCCAGCTTCCAAATCTTGCACAAATTTCTCCCATGGCCAACCGTAACTTGAGACCAGATAGTGAAGGGAATTCTGGGAAATGTAGTTCCAGCTTAGCTAAATGCACATGGTGCAAAACTACCACAGCATGCAAGTAAGAGAATATAATGATGAAAATACCCTTAACTTGTATGCCGGCCAGCTGACACCTGGCAGACTCCTTCATTTCTCTCCATCCATGCTCTTCATGATTTCAAACAGCTGCTTATCCCAAATCCAATGTTCTTACTCCTATTGACCTATGTTCAATTAACCTGCCAGCATATAAAAGCTGAATGTGGCCCTTATTTCTATGGTCACTTTGTTCACTTTGAACGAATGACCTCTGGTGATCATGACAACTCTTCATCCCCCTTCTCTGACTCACAAATTATCAAGGAAAGGACATCCTAATGGAGAGGGTAATTTAATCTGAATTGCTCTTTAATCCCTGGACATCTCTTGACTGCCTAGCTGTCAGAAGAAAGTGTGTTTTTTCAGCTGCATGGTCTATCAGGCTTTCATTAATCTACCCTGTTTTAATATCCATTAGTGAGCATTAATCTAAAAAGATGGATTTGGGGCAGAGATCCCATTCCTCTTGTCTTCTCTAATTTTCTATCATCAGAGAAAGTTTTTTTTTTTTCCACTATGAAGCTCCAAAGTGAATAAAATGAGCCAAAGAGTGTTTGTCTGTCTGCCCATATTGGCAGATTGCTATTTGTGCCACCCCTGCTGGAGCTGAAGTTTCTTCTTAGATTCTTCCTGCAAAGTGCACAGCCCAAGTTCACCCTCTTCTCACACTCAGTCATGAATCCTTCACCATTGACCACCAGCATATTCCTTCTTGGGGATACATTCTCCATATGTTCTTTTTGTTCCTATGCCTTCCCCAGCACAACAGGGCTGGTATCTGGACAGGGCCATGGAATCCATTCTGCAAAGGTGAAGATTTGAGTCTAAAGCCATCCTGGAGTCACTGAACTTCAATGTAACAATCCAAAAACAGATTCCAAGAAGCGAAAAAGACAAAAGCATTTCCCTGCACGTTTGACCACTCTTACTACATGATGCATTTGCAGTTCATCTGTGTCTTTTCCAGGGCAATCTGGAGCCTTGCTCTCTCTGAAAAGATTGTGTTCTTGAGCCATTCAGTTATGATGAAGGATTAATTTCAGTGGTGGAAAACACATTCAGAAGATGTGGCCTCTGCTATTATTTGGAAGTGCAAATCTTTTATCTGGTAGGACTAGGACTAAATTTACTACCCAGAGAAACTGAGATGCCATTTATTCTGTAGAAATTGTCTAACTGGATTTAAAAAATAAATGGAGTTACCTATGCTATTTTCAAGAGCAGAACTTTACATTTAAGATACAGATAGCTTTAAATTAAGAAGATGTAAAAAAAAATCTCATGTAAATTTGGTAGAAGAAAGCAGATGTGACAGTACTAGTACCAAATTAAATAAACTTCAAGATAAGCAGTGCTACCAAGAGGAGCCTATAATGCTAAATGAGTCCATTCATTGGGAAGACATAATAATTCTAAATGAGTAGGCATCTAATAAAGCATCTCAAAACATATCAAGCAAAAACTCAGAAACACATCCATGACCCTAGCTGGAGAATGTAACAGTAAAAATATTGTATTAGTCATTACTTTCCAGAGAAACAGAACCAATACAATAGAGAGAGAGAAAGATTCATTATGAGGATTGGCTCATGCAATTATGGAGGCTAAGAAGTTCTGTAACTGCTGTCTGCAAGCCTGAGTCCCAGGAAATCCAATGGTGTAACTCCAGTCCAAATTCAAAGGCCACCACGAAACCAGTGTTTAAGTCCCAGTCCAAGTCTAAAGGCCCAAGAACCAGGATCAGGGATGTACATGGGAGGAGAAGACGGCAGTCCCAGCTCAAGCAGAAATAATGAATTCGCCCTTCCTTTGCCTTTTTGTTCTATTCAGGCCCTCAATGGATTGAGTGGTACTCACCTACCTTGGTGAGGGTGAATCTTCTTTACTCCCTCTACTGACTCAAATGCTATTATCTTTCAGAAACACCCTCACAGACACATCAGGTAGTGATGTTTCACCAGCTATCTGGGCACCCCTTAGCCCAGTCAAGTGGATGTATAAAATTCACCATCACAGATACAGATTTTCTGAATATAACCAGCACAGCCTTGCTCCATTCAGGAAAGACATTGCAAATCTTATCAACAGTGGAGGCATAGGCTCTGAGCAGCCAGACTGGACACTGGCTATAGTGCTGGAGGAAGGTTTCAGAATCGCTTGCTTTGCCAAGCATTATTGCTTTAGTGGCTGGATGATAGCAGAGGGCACAATAGGCCAGGCGTGCATGGCTTAGGACAACATACATTTACAACAGATATGAAAGTATTTTGATATTTTAATAATCAATATTGTTTAACAGGTATAGAAGCAGAAAACTATCCCTGACTCCTTGAATAATAAGAATGCCAAAACCAGCTTTATCAAGAAGATATCAGACTGGACATACTTTGAAAACAAGGTCTGGGATGGAATTATCCATGTAGTTCTCACCATGCTTAATACAGAATTTTCCCCATAATAGAAATATCATAAAACTAGTTCAGTGGAAGAAAGAATAAATAATTCCCTTATTTTTACTTTCTTCAAGAAGCACCCTTCAGCAACATCTCCATCTACATTTAAAAAGATGACATTGTTGCACTTGAATTCTTTCATCACAATAGTTAAAGCCAAAACTAAGCAAAACATATTGGGATGCCAGCACCTTCTGTTGAAAAAGTTGTATATAAAATTCTGCTGAAAAGCAGCATATGTTTTTGATAACTGTAAAACACATTATATTTAGGAACGAGGAAGGAATGTAAATGCTGAATATTAATGTACTTGAAGTCTTATTCAAATTAAAAGTTGATCTTAGGTGTGATTGAATTCTTCCCCAAACAAGGCAACCTTTCAGGGTCACTTCTGCAGAGGCTGCAAGGGTAAAAGGTCAGCTTTTCTCCTTAGTGCCCCTGTCTGGAGTCCAGAGGCAAGGATGAAGATGCCAACATTTTGTTTTGAAAGTAAGGTGGATTAAAAAAGAAGTAGGGTCAAGATGTAGGGAAATGCAAGGCAGTATATTCCTGGCTGTACACTGATTCCTTCAGAGCCACAGAGACACAGGCTGATGCTCGGCAGCATGGGCTCACTTAGCATGTGGGACCTCTCTGCCAGAGGAACAAGGAGAAGCCACAGCTTGGGGCAGTCCATGAATGCAGGAAGTGAGGGGGTCTGTATCGGCTTGGCTTTCTCTGCTCTCCTGTATCCTGTCTCCCATCAGTCAAGGTTTTCAAACTGTGCAACACTGCTGGTTCAGCATCTGACCCTCCAGTGGCCACTCTGGGATCCAGACTCCATACCTTCAGGTGGTGGTGGTGTTTCATCCAAAGCTGAGGATGAGGTCTGGCACAGTGGTTCATGCCTGTAATCCCAGCACTTTGGGAGTTCTAGGTGACACCTGAGGTTGGGAGTACAAGACCAGCCTGGCCAACATGATGAAATCTGGTCTCTACTGAAAATACAAAAATTACCCAGGCGTGGTGGTGCACATCTATAATCCCAGCTACTTAGGAGGCTGAGGCATGAGAATCGCTTAAACCGGGAGGCAAAGGTTGCAGTGAGCTGAGATCACACCACTGTACTCCAACCTGGGCAAGAGAGTAAGACTCCATCTCAGAACACACACACACACATACATACACACACACAGCTGTGGTTAGAGAGGTAACAGATACAGGAAGGAGACTCCCAGAGAGAGAGAAAGAAGGAAGCAGTCAAGGCAATGTGGGAACTGGCCCAGCTTCAGCCCCAGTACACCCCGTGCCTGCTGGTCCCATGGTACAGGGGGATGCAGGCACAGCCAGCAACCTCCAGCACCAAAGAGCTCTGCAACCCTGCAAACCTGGTCCACATAGCAAGGTACTGCAGGATCTCACTCTCACTGTAGTTTGCAGGTTAGCATGTGGGTGGGAGGAGGAAAAGGTGAAGATTGTAGGTCAGGATGAAGTGTAGACAGAGGAAGGAGAAGAAACAGGTACTTGGTGCAAAAGTAACTGGTTTTTGCCATTACTTTTAGTGGCAGTAATTTCCTGGAAAGAGCCCAAAACTTATAATGAGATAAATAAATCCCATTTCCACAGCTCATTAGTTAGGCAACTTTGAGCAAGTCACTTAACTTCTCCAAGTTAAGCTTCCCCCCCTTAAATGGGGATAATAACAATGAGTCTACAGAGACATTATGCCAACATACCACTTGGCATAGCATGTGACTTAAGTTATTCAAACTTTAGTGCATGGATGCACCAGAGAATTATACCAAAATTCAGTGGGCCTCACATTGCCTAATAAGTAGTGTTTGTTAGCAGATCATTGCCTAATCAACTGATAGTATGAAAGCAACATCACCACAGTCAAAAGAGAGTGGCATTCCCTATAAACAACATAGAAACATACACCTACAAGCATATACAGATATGTTCATAAATGCCTTGGATACACCTCGCTACTACCTATGATTTTCCCCTGCAACACACATCAGCCTCTAAAGAGCTCAACAACTCAGCTCAGGACAAGTTGCCTTCGTTTTTCCATTTTGCAAGGACAAACCTGACAGAAATATAGGACCTGCATAGATATTTAAACAGCCCATGTGATGGGGAAAGCCTTCATCCCAGCTATGAAGGATAGACTGCAACAACATCCACTACACAGATGAGCCCTTAAATTAGTACAGGAGCTGCGAGTCCTCAGATTCAAAGAAAAGACACATCCAGGGCTCTGCCTCTGCCACCAGCCGTGCCGCGGGGGCATCCATCATGGTAAGTACCATAAGAAACACCACCTCTGATACCTCTTCATAGGGCCGCCAGCAAATGAGGCACTAGATTAGGCCTGACATGGGCATAACACAAGCCGAGGTTTGCCGGGTGTAATTAATTGGAACTTCGCCAGCTTGACAAATTGGGATGATGAATCTATCTTGTATGAATAGGGAAAAAATGCATAATCAGTCAAAGATTTAGTTAAGACAGCTTTTCTCTGACTCCCTGCCATAACCAAATCCATTAAGTCAAGGAAACATCACTTAAAAAAAGGCAATGCCCTTCATATGTTCAATTTATAACTTCTTGTTCTTGAATTTATGGGAAAAGTCAATTCAGATCTGCTTGACTGGAAGGGGAAAGGAGGTTTCTCTTGAGAGTTTAAAAAATAATCTGTCTCCCATGTCCTTAAGTTCACTTGGAAATATGTGTAAATAGACTTTGGGGGGATTTTATTATCAATTCTTTAAGGTATTATAATATTGGTTGAACCAAACAGGCCACTTGGCCTCTGTGGAGATGGTTTTAGGCTAAATGCAAAAAGAACATGAAAAGTTTTGCATTGATTTTGTCCATCACCACTTTTTTTTCTAGAACATCATTTATAGACTGTAATAGATTCAGCAGAAGATGGGTAAGGACTGCTTAATTTTCTAACTGGCCAGGGAAGACAGTCTTAATTTGTTCTACCATCAAGTTGGATCTACCTGTGAAGTGAGAAGTATCAATTACGTGAATATCCAGCTAATTTCACAAATGAAAAAAAATCAAACAAGATTAATCAGCCCTCACATTAAAAAATCTTTTTAAATTACTGACCAGATTCATAAGAGTTATGCCCTGGGCAAGAAGATGCTGCATCCAAGAAGAAAGGAAGAGCTGCTTCACAAGTTTTCACTCACGACTTGCAGGTATTAATTAGTTCATAGTCCTTACAACAGTGGGATTTTTTTTTAACTTATTTAACCTGTGCATCAAAAACATTGCTTACGTTTCTGCTAAATAATAAGGCAGTGTGTGCGTGTGTGTGTTCTCATCCTTTGGAAAACAGAAGCTACCTGGAGCATTCATAACCCAAATGCTTTGCAAGCATTGATGACAGTAACAGCGGTCTGTGTGTCAATGTACATGCGGTTCCTCTTCACTCAACTTTGCAAACAGTTAAAACAATGCTTAGATTAAAATTATGAATGTGATCTCATCTGTGGCCACACAGACAATTGAACGCAAACATTCTGGCGAGGCAGACGAATAATTCCTGGAGGTCAGGAGTTCGAGGCCAGCCTGGCTAATATGGTGACACTCCACCTCTACGAAAAATACAAAAATCAGCTGGGCATAGTGGTACGTGCCTGTAGTCCCAGCTATTCGGGAGGCTGAAACAGGAGGATCGCTTGAAACTGGGAGGCAGAGGTTGCAATGAGCCGAGATCAGTCACTGCACTCCAGCCTGGGTGACAGAGTAAGACTCCGTCTGAAACAAAGGCAAAAACAAAACTCATATTACAGGCACCCACCAATCCTCATCACCTGTCCCTGTGTCTTCGAACCCATTCATAAAAAAGTGTTCTGCAGTTGTCCAGTGAAGCATGGAGGAAAAGGAATCAAAGGAAAGAAAGTCCCAGGCTGCACCTTGAGCAAAGAGAGGCCACAGGGTAGTTACAGAGAGTTTCTAAGTCTGTGGCTTTTTCCGCCTCTCTGTGCCAGTAGAAATGTCCTGTAAAAAAAGATATCTGTGAAACTTGTTAAATATCACTTTGGAAATTGACTCTGCCATCCTATAATTTGAATCACACCTTAACTTCAAGTGGCAAAATGCTTTTCCTTGATAGCCATAAAAACTTTTAATGTCCAATGAAACTTTAAAAGTAGAAAGGGGAAAAAAGTGGAAGGTGCTCTATTTTCCTTTTGTGGATGATTTTTACAATCTTTTTCAAGGGATATAGAGACAGCCACAGTCATACACACTGATTTATGGGGTGCAGAAGAGGAGCGGCCCCTTAGGAGACCACTGAAGTTGCAATTAACAAAGGGTACCATGTTTTGCTGGAGGTGCCAGAATTTATACTTATGAAGATGGTCGCTGAGCAAACTGGGATGATTGTTAACCATAATTTTACTTCGTCTCATTTTCAAAATCTCCAGTTTTTTAAAAATGTAATAATGTTGCTGAAGGGCTGCAATCTTTTGATTCTTCAATTATCTTTCCTCTTAAATTTTTGCCTATACTAGTTCCATCTCCCCAGCCATTATAGAAGAGGAAACACTTACCCTGGAATAGTGCCTTTTTTTCACTTCTAATCAACATATTATGCATTATCTCATATAATCCTCTCCATCACCATGTAGCAAGAACATGATTTTTTAAATGGAGCCCAGAGAAGTTACAAGATACCTGGTTTGTTATAGCTGTCAGTATGTAGCTGAGATCCAGAACCAAGGTTTTCAGATTCCAAATATCATGGCCTTTTCATTATACCATAATGTGCTGCCTTTCCATGATAATAATTTCATGGGTTTGCAGTTTTTTAATTTAGTGCTAAAATAATACAAACAGCTCTGTGTGTGCCAGGTGCCATGCTTGGCATTATCTCGGTTAATCCCTATAGCGTCTCTGTCAAGCAGGTCTGATTACCTCCCGTTACAGATGGGACATTCACACTGGGAGAGGGAAAGCAATATGGCAGGACTCAGAGCAAGTCTACCCAAGGTCGGAGTCTGGCCTCTGGACCAGCAGGCTATCAGGTTCAGCTCAGAGGTGACTACACATTTCCACAGCACATTCCCCATGATCTTTCTACTTCCCATCTTTTTGTCAAAATCTGCCTACAAGTATTACTCTCTTGACCTTCCCCCAGCCAGGGGCAAAACCTACCTGCTGGCCAAGTGCCCCATTCGTCAATCAGCTGCCGCAATCCACGATCCAAGAGGTGCTGCCCCTCAGCCTAGGCTTCTACACACTCAGTGACTATTAACTGAGTGTTTACTACATGCAGGGCACACAGTAGCTCCTGGGGGTACCTATAGCTCCAATCCTACCCTCAGTGAATGGGTAAAAAGTAAACACATCAACAATTAAATATCAAATTAAACCTGTGATGAGTTCTATGAAGGAAAAGAGAAGGGTAAACCAATAGAAGAGAAATGGCAGCTGGGTGCAGTGGCTTATGCCTGCAATCCCAGCACTTTGGGAGGCCGAGGCAGGTGGACCACTTGAGGTCAAAAGTTCGAGGCCAGCCTGGTCAATATGGTGAAACTCCGTCTCTGCTAAAAATACAAATTTAGCTGGGTGTGGTGGTACATGCCTGTAATCCCAACTACTCAGGAGGCTGGGGCAGGAGAATTTATTGAACCCAGGAGTCAGAGGTTGCAGTGAGCCAAGATTGTCACTGCACTTCAGCCTGGGAGTCACAGCCAGACTCCATACCAAAAAAAAAAGAAAAAAAGAAATGGCATGGGCAGGGAAACCAAGGCTGGAAGACCATGGCCCAAGACCAGCCCTCTTAGGAGACATTCCTGTTGTCCACGCCCTAGGCCAGGCTGAGAGAGGGAGATCATCTCTTGGAAGACTATGTTCCACTTACTACCAACACCACAAGAAAGTCTGTCTCCCCATAGCCACGTGTGTCTGATTTGGACCATGAGCCCTGCGAGGTTGGCTGTATACCTGGCCTGCCTGTGACATGATGCCTGTCCCAGGCTGGAGCTAACTAGCTCCTATCAGAGTCACAGCCACCCTGTGTTCCAGACAGTGGCCTCCTGTGGCTCTCATGCCCAGGATGGATATCAGTTTCCCATCAGCAGCCTACGCCTGTCCCTCTGGGCGATCACTCCTCCCTGTGTTCTTCACACCCCACCACAGGGAAGGTTCACTGCTCTCCCAACAGGTGACAGCATCACTATTCTGCTCCTCTCAACAGACAAACTACCATTGACTTGAAGATAGAGTGTTTGGTTTTCAATTATGGATCACAAAAGAGCCATGAGGCTTACAGCATGCTCCTGGGTCAGGAAGACCTCAGGCCACACTGTCCATGCAGGGAAGGGTGCCTTTGGAACTCACCATCTATTTTTTTGTCTCCCACCCAGAGTCCTTATTTTGTCGCTGAAAGGCAAATGTAACTATATCCAGAACTAGATGTCCTAGCCAGGCAGCAGGAAGCCAATGGGAGGGCAGGCATCCCGACCCACCCTCCAGAGTAAAACATACTCTGGGGGCTCAGGAAGAGCACCAGAGGGAATCCAGAAGTCCCAGACATGCCAGGTCTGTTATGGTATGACTGACAGGCAACTTCTCCCCCTAGATTTCCAATCCCACAGAAACACAATGAAGATACTAGACACAGCAGCAGGCCAGGAGGCACTGGTGGTCATAAGATGTGCCCTCAGCCTGGAGAGGCCCAGGCCAGGGGAAGGTACAGAACAAAGCAGATCACAGTCCCTGAGAGAGAGCAGAGGGAGGCATCCCAGTGTGACCTGAGGGCCACCAAGAGCTGGTGCTTGGTGCCCTTGTGGAAGCTGTGACATTACAAGTGGATCAGCCTAGGACTGGGCTCTCAAAAACGATTCATTTTCAGGACTGGCTATACTACTCAAACTCCAGGGTAGACATATAGGGGATTTGCTGTGAGAAGCCTGAGAGAAGGGGCTGCCATCTCCATCTCAATTGCAATTCTCCTGAGGACATAAGTCCTCAAACAAGGGAGCCTTCTTATGGCGTGGAGGGGCAAAGAGGAGAGAGGTTGCAGGAGTCTCTTCCTGGAGCCCATCAAACACAGAGAGACATGTAACAGAATGGGAAGCTCCTGAAATGGGACATGAGAAAGATGTGTGTGTGAATCCCAGTTCACCCACTTACTGGCTCTGTGTGCTAAGAAATCTCTGAGCCTTCCCACTCAGGCCACCTTTGGGGCCCTCAGTCCTGGCAGCCTCTGGGTTCAATTACCCTGCCTATACCTCTCTCTGGCATTGACCCCAGGCCAGAACCCGACAGAATTTAGGCTGATGGGCACCTGGGAATTTAGCACTGATACTTCACTCCATTTGCTGTGGGTAGATGGGCTTCTAGGTAGGTAGACTGGGTTGCTAAGGCCACCACTGGTCCGCAGCCTTGATGGGCTGTGTGCAAGCAGTCAAATGAGAACATGTACATCAGGGAGCAAAGAGAGAATAATTGTTTTTTCTAGGTCCAGTCCCTGTGGGGCTGTAATTAAGTTCTAAGGGTTTTGTTTATCTCTTATAAATTTGGTTTTTCATCAGAGCCTCTTTGATTGAGTTTCTGGTGCTGGCCAATATGTTGTTCTGGCTGAAATTTTCAACAAAGAGTAGCAATGACAATGTCTCCAAGATGACTCCAGAAACAATGAAAATGACTTCCATGGCATCAAATGCTCTTGTGTAAGATCGGCACTGCCCCAGATAAAGCAGCTGATAAATTACTGACCTAATCAGAATATCACTACAGCAATAATATAAATACTTGGACCTTGCCACTCAAGGTGTGGTCCTTTGATCGGCAATATCAGCTGCACCTGGAAACTTGTTACAAATGAAGAATTTCAGGCCCCAACCTCGACTGAGCTCATCAATATCTGCAGTTTTACAAGACCTCCAGGTGATTCATATGCACATTAAGTTCAAGAAGCACTACTCTGGTTAATAACACCCTCCTGGAAAACAAAGGTGCCCATTAGTCTCCCTTCTGACCCCCAGGACTGGCTCAGCAGGTGTGGTTGGCTGAGCAGTTCTCCCATTCCTCCCTCACAACTCTGTGGACACCCTCCTAAGTCTGAATGCTCATTTAAGGGGACAGCCTCCCTGCCGAATGTGAGCCAGTCTTTTGTGAGAAAAACAGCTGCCATTCATTGACTCAAGTGCCATTCATTGGCTCCTTGATCATGGATGCGTTGAATGGCTCCATTATTTTATAGAACTTATTGTCTATTTTTCAGATTATGAACCTTCAAAAGATTTTGCCAAGCACACTAAATAAAAATGTCTGTTAGGCCAGGCACAGTGGCTCATGCCTATAATCCCAGCACTTTGGGAGGTCTAGGCAAGCTGATCACCTGAGGTCAGGAGATCGAGGCCAGCCTGGCCAACATGGTGACACCCCATCTCTACTAAAAATACAAAAAAAAATTAGCCAGGCATGGTGGTGGGTATCTATAATCCCAGCTACTCGGGAGGTTTAGGCAGGAGAATCACTTGAACCCAGAAGGTAGAGATTGCAGTGAACTGAGATCACACCATTGCACTCCAGCATAAGCAATAAGAGTAAAACCCTGTCTCAAAAAACAAAAAAATGTCTATAAAATACTTGCTGCAGGCTTTTTCAGCCCCACCATCTGAAAGGCTCTTAGAGGAAACTTCCAAAACACAAGGAAAACTAAATTAAAATCATGCAACTTTCATGTTCCAACAACCCTGACTCCAGGGCTTTAATGACATAATAAAAAAAATTTTAATGGTGATTTCAAAGTCAGAATAAGCATGTATATGCTTACTTATTTATTCATTCATTTGTTCATTCACTAGTTCATTCACTTTTGCCACTCATCCAGTTCTGACAGAAAGCAGAAATAGGTGGGGGGCTTTGAATCTTCCTGAACGTGTGAGGAGACAGGGATGGCCAAAGAGGTAACGTTCTGAATCCATGATTCTCGGGAACAACTTGCTAGGTTTCTTTTCAAGGGTTTAACTAACTTGAGATGGATTAGAAATTGAGAAATGAATTAAAGAGAAGACCAATGGAACAAAACAGAGGCACCGGAGGCAACACAACATATCTACAACTATACAATCTTTGATAAACCTGACAAAAACAAGCAAGGGGGAAAGGATTCCCTGTTTAACAAATGGTGTTGGGAAAACTGGCTAGCCATGTGCAGAAAGCAGAAACTGGACCCCTTCCTGACACCTTACACTAAAATTAACTCCAGATGGATTAAAGACTTAAACATAAGACTTGGCACGATAAAAACCCTAGAAGGAAATCTAGGCAAAACTATCCAGGACATAGGAGTAGGCAAGGACTTCATGAACAAAACACCAAAAGCATTGGCAACAAAAGCCAAAATAGACAAATGGGACCTAATGAAACTCCACAGCTTCTGCACGGCAAAAGAAACAGTCACTAGAGTGGATCGGCAACCAACAGAATGGGAAAAAATTTTTGCAGTTTACCCATCTGACAAAGGGCTGATATCCAGAATTTACAAAGAACTCAAACGGATTTACAGGAAAAAAACAAACAAGCCCATTCAAAAGTGGGCAAAGGATATGAACAGACACTTTACGAAAGAAGACATATATGAGGCCAACAATCATATGAAAAAATGCTCATCGTCACTGGTCATCAGAGAGATGCCAATCAAAACCACACTGAGATACCATCTCACGCCAGTTAGAATGGCGATCATTAAAAAATCTGGAGACAACAGATGCTGGAGAGGATGTGGAGAAAAAGGAACACTTTTACACTGTTGGTGGGAGTGTAAATTAGTTCAACCATTGTGGAAGACAGTGTGGCGATTCCTCAAGGCCTTAGAAATAGAAATTCCATTTGACCCAGCAATCCCATTACTGGGTATATATCCAAATATATAAATCGTTCTATTATAAGGACACATGTACACGAATGTTCATTGCAGCACTGTTTACAATTGCAAAGACCTGGAATCAACCAAAATGCCCATTGATAATAGACTGGATTGGAAAAATGTGGCACATATACACCATGGAATATTATGCAGCAATCAGAAATGATGAGTTTGTGTCGTTTGTAGGGACATGGATGAATCTGGAGAACGTCATCCTCAGCAAACTGACACAAGAACAGAAAATGAAACACCGCATATTCTCACTCATAGGCGGGTGATGAAAAATGAGAACACATGGACACAGAAAGGGGAGTACTAAACACTGGGGTCTATTGGGGGGAAAAGGGGAGGGCCAGTGGGAGGGGGAGGTGGGGAGGGATAGCCTGGGGAGAAATGCCAAATGTGGGTGAAGGGGAGAAGGAAAGAAAAGCACACTGCCATGTGTGTTCCTACGCAACTGTCTTGCATGCTCTGCTCATGTACCCCAAAACCTAAAATCCAATAAAAAATTTAAAAAAAAAAAATAAAGAGAAGAGAGTAGGTGTTACGGTGAGTCCAACATGGCTGCCAATTCACACCAGCTTGCATGATGCCCATGTCTGTCACAACCTGAATTATGCCATCTGTGAAGGAGGAACAGCACCCACCTGGTGGGCTCATTCTATAGGCTGAGGAACATGCTGTGTATAGTCATTATTATCCCACAGAAGACCTCTCATGACTGTCAGTACCCACCAGTACTATGGGTCAGGCACCCCACACTTAGCACCTTCCAGGGAAGCAGGATTGCAAGTCAGGGACTAGACACCCATATGAGACAGTGTCACTCTGCTGTCTACAGAGAGCTTCGGGTATTAGTGAGGCATTCGTTGCAAAAAGGCATGGAATGGTGACATAGTTAAGAGCTTAGACTCTTGGATTTGAATTCTGATCCCATCATGGTATTAACTAGAATGAGATGTTTAGCTTCCCTAAGACTCCATCCCCCATGAGAAAAGAGGACAAATACTACTTGTCCTCCAGAGCTGCTGTGAGGAACAGACACTGAGCGGTGAATGAAGGTAGGGGTCCAAACTTGATGGGACACAGGAAGATGATTTGGGAGCAGTCCTACCATGTTGGTCAGTATTAGTAGCTCATAAGCTTGGTACTGCCTAGAATGGGGACTCCTTCAGCTGCTTCCCAGAAATAAGCCATGGGTAACACAGGAGAAAGAAGGACAGGGACAGAGGTTGCCACCAGAAAGGCCATATTGTCAGTGATGCAGCCATGAGATAAAGTAATGGCACACTGTATTCAAAAAAGTCAAAGGATTATTAATTATTCTATCATAAAGACATGCATATGTATGTTTACTGTAGCACTGTTCACAATAGCAAAGATTTAGAACCAACCCAAATGCCCATCAATGATAGACTGGATGAAGAAAATGTGGCACATATACACCATGGAATACTATGAAGCCATAAAAAGGATGCATTCATGTCCTTTGCAGGGACATGGATGAAGCTGGAAACCAGCATTGTCAACAAACTGACACAAGAACAGAAACCCAAACACCGCATGTTCTCATTCATAAGTGGGTGTTGAACAAGGAAGACACATGGACACAGGGAGGGGAACATTATACACCAGAGCTTGTCAGACTTTGGGGGGCTAAGGTAGGGACAGCAGGGGTGTAGGGGAGGTGAGGGGCTAGGGAAGGAATAGTGTTAGGAGAAATACCTAATGTCGCTGATGGAGTAATGGATGCAGCAAACCACCATGACACGTGTATACCTATGTAACAAACCTACATATTCTGTACATGTACCCCAGAACCTAAAGTATGATAATAATAACTTTTTAAATAGCTAAATTATAGTCCTGGTGCCAGGATGATCTATACATTCAACTTTGGACCAGCCATGGAGCCTTGGGTTCTTTATCTGTAAGATGAAGGGGTTATTTTATAGACTCGTCTCAATGCACTGTTTATCACCACTGTTACCTTTTTTTAGGAGTTAGGTTTTCCCTGGTCTTCCAACTAGTTGAGACTTCTTTTAAAAGGTAGTTTCGGGCTGGGCATGGTGGCTCATGCCTGTAATCCCAGTACTTTGGAAGGCCAAGGTGGGCAGATCGCCTGAGCTCAGGAGTTTGCAATCATCCTGGGCAACATGGTGAAACCCCATCTCTACTAAAATCTAAAAAAATCAGCAAGGTGTCATGGCGCACTGATAGTCCCAGCTACGTGGCAGGCTGAGGCACAAGAGTCACTTGAACCTGGGAGATTGTGCCACTGCACTCCAGCCTGGGTCCCGGAGTGAGACTCCGCCTCAAAAAAGAATCTTTTTAAGTTTGAGATTTAAAGCTGTTGACCTAATGCTGTGTCAGATGAGAGTATTTCTGCCAATGAATGTAACCAGAATAAAATTTGCTTTTAAGATGTTTACCTCCCAATGGTCACATTTTGGCTTTTTACCTCAATTTTATTTATCTAGGTTGAGAATGAGTTTCATGTTTCAAAATGTTGGTTTTGGGGAAAATGTTGATAAGAAAATGACCCTTGTATAAGAAATGCCTGTTTAATCACTAGTTCAGTCATTGACTCAATTTGGGAAAATGAAGCCTTTTGGGGCCTCAGGTCCTTCTTTTGTCGTTTACTATTTGTTTAAAGATGTCCTTAAATGTCTCAGTGAAAATGCATCACAGAAATGTGAAATATGGCTTTGAATTTTCATTTGCATCTGTTTAATACCTGAGTGGTCTAGAAGGTGCTGTCCATTGTTAGACATATCCACAATTGAAACAGAAGATTTTAGTTCTTTCTTAGAGATATGATATTAATTTTTAAAAAATAATGTTTCAGTGTTAAATACTTGCTATGTATATATGGGGTTCCAATTTAAATTTGTAGCTTATATGACTATTGGGTTATCATCAGAAGTGCCAAAACTATTTTCTGGTTAAAAAAAATTCATAAAATATGATTGCTCCTCTGGTTTGCAAAAAACTGCAGAGAGAAAAAGTAGTTGGTGTAACCATAGGGTTCTATTGCAAGTGAAAAGAAAAGAATCCATCTGTGGCTCAATTTTGAAAATGAACAATCTCATAAATAAATCAAATTTTAAAGATGAATACTTCCCCTACTGCCATCTAAATTTGAAATAAAGTGTCCTATATGTAAGAATTCTTTTGGCTCAAATTTCTTTGTTTTCCCCTGTAAAATCTAAATGCTGTTGAAAAATTATATGGTAATACAAATCATATATTAAGAAATGTAACAATGGGCTTAGGTCAGAAATCAGACTTCTGGGACCATAATTTAAAGAAATAACTGAAGAAACAAGATTCATGGAGATAAACATATTCATTTTCACATTATCTATCATATGAAAAAATTGAAGACAATTTCTAAGTCACCTAAAAATAAGAAATTTCATAAGTAAAATACGGGACAAAATAAGCTCAACAAAGCCCACAGCCATCAATGTGTAACAACATGGAAAATCTTTGATGTGCAAAGTTCACCAAAAAAAAAAAAAGCAGAATATAAAATTATGCTCACTGGGACTATGGAAAACTATGATCAGAGTTTATAAAAGAATATGTAAAAATGAAACTGCTGTATTATATTGATGCAATTGGAAGTCATATATGTAAAAAGAAACCCTTATATTATTGCTATAAATTTTAGCCTTATAATTTGAAATAGAAGTTTGAATCTAAAAGATTTTGTGATTCTCTGAAAAGGCTCTGTGAAGTTGAAAGAGAAAGACATAAATATTTGTTTCTGTTTTAGTTGAGGATTACTGGTCACCAGCAAAAGAACCTCACTCAACTCAGCTTCAGTGAAATAGAATTTATTGTAAAGATACCATATAAGGCCGGACGTGGTGGTTCATGCCTGTAATCCTAGCATTTGGGAAGCTGAGGCAGGCAGATCATGAGGTCAAGAGATTGAGACCATCCTGGCCAACATGGTGAAACCCCATCTCTACTAAAAGTACAAATATTAGCTGGGTATGGTGGCATGTGCCTGTAGTCCCAGCTACTTGGGAGGCTGAGACAGAATCACTTGAACCCAGAAAGCAGAGGCTGCAGTGAGCGGAGATCACACCACTGCACTCCAGCCAAGCAATAGAGTGAAATTCTGCCTCAAAAAAAAAAGATACCATATGAATCCAGGAAGAGAACCTTACTATGCAGCATGGGGTTGGGGCTACAGCTGGAGAAGTAGGCACTGGCCCATCATGATCTCACCAGCCCCAACACCAAATGAACAAACTATGAGAATTTTAAATAAAGACCAGGTGCAACCCGGCCCTTGCAAGACACTGTGAGAGGTTCACTCCCCTCACCCTAATCATGGCCCACAGGTTCTGTAATTAAAATGTTGATATTTTGTTCATCATGGAATTTTTGCATTAATTTTTATTTCTTAAAATTCCATAATAAAATACTATTTACCTTAGTCATTGAGGTGTTCATTTCCACTCCCTCGTAACTTTTATGCCTTACTCACCTTGCCATTCCTGCCTTGCCAACAATAGTGGCTGAAATTGCTCCATTCTTTGGTCAGGGTACTGTTTCCCAGTAGGCTCTGTTGAAGTCTTAGCCTCTTACCTGGTGACCACAGATGAATCCACTGGTAGGCATTCTCATGCCAGAGTGGTTGTGGTCATCAGATAAGCTGAGAGTGAGAAACAGGGCATACATAACATAGGAGATGACAGAGGTAGGAAAAGCTCTGGACCCTGGAGGGAGAGAATGGGCCAGAGTATTCTCTTATGTACACCACTTTTACAGCCTTTGGAAGGAAAAGTCGAGTCCCTGCTCTCCTGCTTTCCTTTGTACCGGCTCCGTGTTAGGGTAAAAATGGTTTATCAGCAGTAGGCACGCCTTTGATAGAGATGACCTTTCCCTGTAAGCAGTGGTCTGCCATGTAAACCATTGATGGCACATTGCAGCCTTGCCTTGACCGCACCCTTGGCCATGCTGTCACTGTGTTACAGCTCTTTGCTTCCAGAGCTCAGACAAGCTCTGCCTCCTGACTTAGCTCTCACTCACAGTCCCCACATAAGTCACAGATGCCCTGATGCACACTGTCAAGGCATGTGCGTGTCAGGAGGAAAGATGATGGATGATGCCAACTTGACTTTATTCAATATATGCTGCCCATTAAAGATAAATGTCACTTGTACCTGAAGCCATCTGAAGTGCATTTGTTTTTCTATTAATGGAAGTATATTTGTCGTTCCCTCCCCTTTCCCTCTGCCCCATCAAGTCTGATCCTCCATTCTTCTCCACCTGCACCTCTCCTCATCCCAACATCCCCACCCTAACCCCAATATTTCTTTCTAAAATATGTCTGAACAGCTAAGAGAGTTTTCATCTTTAGAATGCTCTTCAAATAGACATGAAGAAGAATCCCTGTAATGTGAGAAGCCCAACTTTTCCCTGCAACATAAACTACTCTTCACTGACCCCATTGAGATTTGTTCCCCTTTTCTCTGTGCACGTTTCTGAGTCTTCCCCCTGGGTTACTGGGTTAATCACATGTCCTTCTTTCTCTAGGAAGGAACTGGGGCTGCTCGTACATTTCACATACCACCTGATGGCAGATGGGAACACGAAGTCACATATAGGTCAGTCCTTCCTAGCACAAGATGCCAAGAAAAGAAAGCACCTGGGTTTAATTACCAAGCCCATAGAAAGTTTTGGGAGTACCCAATCTCAATGCCATCTTCAGATGTCTCCTTTATTTGGTGGTTTGATTAACATATCTGTCAAATACATTTTTTAAACCAGTCATCGTAATCCCGGATGCTCTTGGCTATTCTTTTGAAGCATTAAGCTCTGCAGCCAAGACAATGGCATTCACCTTCTGATTTTCATTCTATATTTCATCTGCAAATTATTTGCCTTTGAAGAAAGTAACTGAGGAGTTTAAAATTTCTGATTCATCTGTTATTCACAGACTTTGGAGAGCCCTGGTAGAATGATTCTACAAATCCTATCAAACCCTCCCTCCAACGCACACACAACTCAACACAGTGCCTAGTTTGCAAGATAATTACAGAACCTGTAAAAGAACTAGAGAAACAAAAAACAAAGACTACAACTACAGAAGGTTTCCAACCTTAATTTTTCCCCTTTCTAATAGGGTAAAATCAGATATGTTGAACTGTTAAAGAAAGGATAGATCACTGTATCTAGTGATTTTTCTGGGTTTAAGCTCACTACATTGTACTTAAGTATACAATGACTGTGCTTCTTTCTTGATAGAAACCTTGCAAACATATTTCTCTTGAACAAATGCTAGAGGTGATAGCATGTTGGCTAAGTGACACATCAAGTCCATCTATAATGAATAATGGCAGGAGTTGAAACAAATGTCCCTCCCAAATGCTTCCTCCCTGCTCCATTTCCATTTACCTTTACGCAGCCTCCAAGACTGGAAGACTGACCTTCTAAGCACTTCCTGAACTATTTCCAGGGAACACTGCATGCCTAGAATACAACATGTGTTTCATTCAATGTAGCAACCTCATTTTCACCACCCCTAGCTATAGAAACTTCTAATATCCCAAATTAAGCTCAAAACCAACTGATAAAATATAAATATATAAATGTATATTTAATATATATATTTATGTATATAAATTCCTCTATATATACATATTAAATATATATTTATAAATATATATCTATATATATAGAGTGTGTGTGTGTGTGTATAATCACTGGAGTGTAGTTACTATATGCATATATAGAGTGAGAGAGAGAGAGTGTGCGTGTGTGTGTGTGTGTGTGTGTGTGTGTGCATGTGTAATCACTAGAGTGTGGAGTCAGATCCAAGCTTGAATGCTGGCTCTCCTGCCTCTCCTGCTTATGGCCATGACCTTAGGTATTTCCCATACTTTCTAAGCTTCAGTTTTCCCATAGCTAACCTTGAGTTGACAATACATACCTTAGTGGCCTCTAGTGCATATAAATCACAAAGCCTATTCCTCAAACATTTTAGGGGGTCAATAAATGATAATCTGCTCCAGGTCATATTTTTCCCTTCTTTTGCAAATCCTCTATTCTGAATAAGAATGGCCAAGTATGTGCCATACTGCAGCCATGATCTAGGTGTAAATGAAACTGTTCACTGTTGCTATTGCCAAGTGCATTGAACATGAATTATTACAGCTATCCTGGGGTCCCTGGAGCTTGACATGTCTTTTCCATTTGGGGAAACTGCCTAGCTTCCATACTTTCAGTAGAAGAGGACCTCAAGTATCATATAAGCTTAGCACAAAACAAACAGCAGAGATTTCAACAACTTCACATCCCAAGGGAAAGACCAGCCAACTTAAGGTAACCTGCTCAAGTACTTTCTACACTATTTAACATCTGACAGTTTGCAGTGTCTAGCCAGGCATGGTGCTGTGTTTTATTACCAGCCATTGAAAATAATTAGTTGGTGACCCAGAAAACTGATATATAAAATCCTTTTAATCACCAATATGGCTTTCAATTATACAGCGTAAACTTATTAACCTTTTTACAGCTGAGATTTGATTTATGAAATTTATCTACATTACCATTATGAGCAGAGATAAAAAGTATATTATCCTAGGTGTTGGCATTAACAATAAAGAAGTGCTTTTTCCCATCGTGGAGACTTAAGTAGCAATAGCAGCCTCCTGCTAAGTTTCTAAGGATTCATTTGTTTGCTACATCCATTCATGGTTAGCTGAGGACCTACTGTGTGCCTATGGAACTCTGTAACTTAAAAGGGTTAAGTCCAAATACCTTTGCATGGCCCCAAACCAATTGGACCCTACCCAAATTTTTCAGCTTCCTCTCTTAAAAATTCAGCTGAAAGCTGAATCAAATAATTATACAAGTTCACAATCATAAGCGATACGAAAAGCAACAAAGGGAGAGCAGAAGTTCAATGAGGATGGCTACAGGGGCGCTGATGTGTATAAGAATAAGAGTCACTAGAGCAGCTTCCCTGAGAATGTGATATTTGAGATCCAAGCTTCAAAATCTGTAATAATTAACCACACATTTTATGTGCAGAATCAGAAGAGATTTGGGGGACTTTTTTATTAGTTGGTTGGTTTCTTAATTAACTTTGCTCAAGAAAAAAAACTTAAAAGTGGCTTGCAGAATTATGTAAAACACACAATTACATTTATTAGAAATAAGGGAGAAAGAAAAATTGGTGGGAACATAAGATTTGATTAACCCAAAACCCTTGTCTTAGCATCTCACACCTTTGCCCTAGAGAAACCATCAGTCTTAGAGACCCACGGCAAGGGAAAGCTGATCAGTGACTCAATCTCCATTGCTCACAAAACTAAACCCAGTCTATGTTGGAATACAGTGAGTACGGAAGTGTGAGTTACCAGGAACCTGAGGAGGCAGCTAGATCAGAGGTTTTCTAGACTTCCTCTCACATATCTAACAGGGTATTAGGATATCTAGGCCAGGAGAATTGAAGCTCAAGGTTTCCAGCCTAGGATGGGAAGGGGTTCAGTGTCTACTTCAACCAGAAATTTTCTGCTTTCAGCTCTTCCACATATTAGAATTCTCCATTCTCTTTCTTGGGAAGAAAGACTTATAATGCCAATCTACATAGGTTTGAAAGTCCTAAACTCAACTCAATCCCTTCATTTTGCAGATGGGACAAGGCAAGATGAATCGGTGGAACCACCCTGGTTAGTGTCAGCATTGGGACAGGACTTCCTGTGGAGCCTCCCAGAATTTCAGCATGGGCAGCATGAGGAGTGTGAGCCATACAGAGCTCTCAACCTCAGCTCTAAGAGCCACATGCTCTATCTACAGGGTTAACTAGTCACAACTGCATGTCTAGTTTGCTTCCATGCAAAAAATGCACTCTGTGCAATTTCCCTGTTTTACTGCACTGAAGTATTTTGTGTCTCATTTTCAAACAGATATTCTCCTTAAACATCAGCTCCCCATCATCCCCGGCTTCAGAAGAGAAAAAAAAAAAGCTATCTCTTAACTTCTTGGGTTATCTTAACAAGTCTTTCCTGCTTGTGATAAAGAAATGCAGGACTTTCTCATCAATCTGGGAACTTGGAGTTTGCTTCATCTGCTTATAGGAAATTCCATGTCTGCTAACCACACAGAAGCCATCTGGTGCCACGGCTAAAAGCACAGACTCTGAATCCTAAAGCCAGGTTGCTATGAATTTAAACCCCAACTCCACCACTTCCTAGCTATATGACCTCATACAAATTCCTAAACCCCTGATATCCAACTTACCCAACTACAATACAAATGGTAATCAAACCTACTGTGTTGTCATGAGGTTCCAATGAGATCATGAATGTATTTACCTTAACAGGGTGTTTAGTATAGAGTATGTAACAAATTTTGCTATTACTGTTAATATACAAATAATTCTACAGTCATTAAAATGACACCAGTAGAGATGATTCAAGTGATTTTAAAAGATATTTTGCGAAACAAGAGCAATAAAAAAAATCAATGGCACCACATAATCCAGTCAGTTTCTTACTCCACTCACAAATCATCGTTTGTTCAGCTGGGAAAATTATGAACTGTCTGGAAATAATACAGTAAAGACCGTCAATGACAATTAGAGCCTAAAGAGTCTCATATAGACTCGGCAATGAATCTGGGATCTTCTATTCTACTAAAATCCATTTATTACAAAAAAAATTCTGGAACCACTTTACCATAAGTGGACATCATTTAGTGCTCAATTACAATGCAATTCCACTGGAAGTATATATTAAATGCAGAACATCTACGTTAATACCAGGAGAATTTGGTTAAGATTGATGTTATTGCAATGAATACCAGATGAATATTAAAAACCTCACTTAAAACTTCCTGGGCCCAGGCACCACCATTCCTTTGTTCCTGTTATCTCTATTTCAGAGGATTTTTTATGGAGGCAGGAGTTTGGCACAAAGCCCATTTTTATTTACTTATAATCTAGCTTAGAGCTAGGTGGCTCTCAAACATTGATTAATCGAGACACATTGTATAATAATATTAAAATCACAGACATCCGCCACCACCAAAAGCAATTCATTTTCCAAAGGGCGATAGGTCTATGTAACGAGAAAATTTGTGAAAGTGGGTAATTTCAGACGAAGCACTGAAAGGACATTTTAATGGCCCCAGCATGGATTGAACTTAGTGGAGCAAAGAAATCTCAATTGAAGAATTAGGACCTGCCCAGTTCAAACCCTGGGATGGTAATGACTCAGGCATGGGCTATGAGGTTTTCGTTAACATCCTATTTCAACACACATTTCTTGAGCTGGGAATGAACTTCTCCTGGGGTCATTTTTTTATGCTAATCAAGAAAATTAAGCTCTTGCTATATAAGAATATGAGCAAATGCAAGGCCAAATTTCCATTATAAAATTTGGGGTCATAAAAAGTGAGTGAAAGCTATGGTTTTCTCACCATTTTTCATGCTACATTCCCAGGCAGGGGAGCAGGGATGCATTACCCAGAGTTCAGGGTTGTGGGTCCCTTGCCTTCCTATCAGATGACCTTTGTTCAGGTCACAGCTCAACCACTTACTAACAGCAAAAACACTCAGACCTTCAGTTTCCTCTTCAGCAAAATGGCAATAACAAGCTCAACATGTCGCCCTATGGATGAAATGAGATGCCTCCCATAGAAGCTCCTAGGATGAGTATCCTCCTCGAAGGGGTTGCAGACAGGCTGCCCAGACCTTGCTCCTCTTCTGCCTTTGATTGAAGCACTTGCTTCATAGAAACCACTGCTGCCCCAACATAAGCACAGACATTGCTCCAGGCCCATCTGCAACCTTAGGTTAGAATCCTTGTCTCTAGCCCAAAAAAGTCAAATACACCTCATGCAGCTGCAACATGGCCCACTTCTAGCTGCCCACTAGGGTGTTGACCCAGCATGTCCCCAGCTGGCCAGCCCTTGCCTTAACTTTCACTACATAGAACCAAATGGGTCTCAAGACTCAAGTCCCTCACTGGATGGGGATGGACAAATGGCAAAGTTGGAAGAAACACTAAAGAAAGTCTATGCATGGGCAGTAAGACTATGTATCCTCTGGGGAAAAAGTGGTGGTAGATTAGTTTAAACCAAAGGTTGCAAACTGGCAAATGGAGGGTCAACTGTAGCTCTCACCCCCATGGTGGTTTGCCCTGTTTGCATAGAGCCTTTATTTTGAAATAGGGAAATCTGACATTTTAAAACTCTGGATTTGAGCCTCATCCTGTAAACCTAGAAATTCTAGTTCCCACACACCAACAACCTCCTGAAGCCCAGGTAAGGCTGCCCTTTGGATGCGGCCTGAGCTCTCTTAGTCCCCACTGCCTCGACATGCCTGACTGCCTGTACCTTCTGGCCCACATCATTCACTTCGATGATTTACAACACCCATCTGGCCCTGCAAGCGCTGGGATTATAACCAGTTATTTAATCACACAAAGTTATATTTGACTTTGGCTTGTACTCTCATTCAAGAAATGCCTACTTACCTGGCAAAAGGGTTAAATTGGTATCCTAGCTAGAAAGCAGTGGTTCTCAAAGCATGGTCCCCAGAGCACCAGCAGCAGCTTCACTTGGAATTAGACAGGCCCCATCCCAGCCCTACTGAAGCAGTAACTCTGGAGGTGAGAGCCCAGCGGTGTGTTCTAACAAGCCCACCGGGTAATTCTGATACTTGTCAGGGCTTAAGAACCACTGAAGTAGAAGGAAACTAAAGCACCCAAAGCTCCCAGCATGCCCTTCCAAGGACCCATGTCATGTGGGCCAGATCCACCCCTGAATTCTCCAGCCTGTCCCTGAGACCTCAGAGGCTGGCCCAATAATCTCACTGTGCCTTGGTCCAAATCTCATTATTATAAATCTAAACTCAGTTACTTCACAAATATTAATCCCTGCATAATCCTCCTAGTGCAATGAAGCAAAATGAAGCCATATCCACAGAAACATGACAAGGGAAAATGGTGCTAAAAAATGAAATATGTGTCAAGTCCCCAAAGAAGTTCATTACCTGAAGGACACATTATCCCCTTCTCTTCCCATGAGTCAGCACAGTCAGTAGTCATTCCTAATTGGTTTAAAGCTTAGTATGACATATTAGGATGCCATGGGATGTGATGACACAGCTGTATTCCTGAGGGGATGGCTGAGATGAATCTGTGTACAGCGGAGACAGGTGGAGACAAAGGGAGCAGGTGGAAATGGGTTGTAAATATACTATAACTTAAAAAATAATGGGGTGTTTTTTCCCTACAGCTTTCTGATGCTTCATCTCTAATTAAATATTGAAACCACAAAAGGAGAAATAACATTTTGTGGCTGTTTGGATTTGGGGCATGAATGTAAATATTTTGTACCATTAACATGCCTGGTCTCAGAGCACTGAGTTGTAGGCTTATGAGCTGAGAAGGAGATGGATTAAGGAACATATTAGCAGCTAATGGTGACATCTATTTTTCTTTAGGCCATTAAGAGTTCCGGGGTTGTACATTCCAGGAAAAGTATTTTTCAAGTTAGAAAATTGATAAGTCTTTTAAACAAGATACAGTAGTAGATTCCCTGTGATAAGGATTTTAGTCAAAATCACATTGTGCAGAGCAGAAAGGCTGTTATCAAATGCAGAAAATTGATAGACAAATCTCTTGGAATTCTTGGGTGATTCACACCAGAGAGCAGCATTGGAATCATTTATACTCTCATCCTCCAAGCTGGCAATGGTGAAGCACTTGGAACCCTCAGGCATGGATTCTCAGTCTCGGCTTCATTGTAAGATGATCTACAACAGTGAAAAGCAGCAAGAAGCTTCTGAAACCACAGAATTATAGGCACTTAGAGTTGGGCGGGGCCTCAAAGTTCAACTTAGCCAACTTCCCCCATTAACAATGGTGCCCAGCCTCTCCACTTACCTCCCTTATCATGTCTCTCAGGTTTGGATGGTGGCAGACCCCATAGAACAGTTCCTACTAGGAGTTCATTCTTCTGTTGGTTCACCCAAAAATCCACCTCCTTACCACTTTCCTCAGAGTTCTATTCTGCTTGAAAGATAACACAAGAAAGTGTCTTTCTCTTCCACCCCATGTGACATTCTGGTGACTGGGCATAGAGTCTTTCAACCCACCTTCCTGGGCCAGTTTTCCCATTCACAGCCAAAGAGCCTCAACTTCCTCATCTGCGAAATGCCTTCCATGATGCCCTCCTAAGGTTTTGGTGCAGAGCAACATCCAAGTAGGATAACCTGTGTGAGTATTTTGTCAAACAGGAGACAGTGTCTGCTAATGAGCCTTGCAGCCTGTGCCTTGCAGCCATATGTTTTTGAAGGCAAACACAGATCCTCTATGTGTGATTTGGAGAAGACAACTTCAAACAAGGACAGAGCAGTTCCCATCAGGGTTTTTGTAAGAACCAAGGAAGATAACACACAAAACCCCTGGTATGCATTAGTGCTTAACAAGCATGGGTCCTTCCCTTTGCCAAGCATTATTATTAAATAAATTAACTGAGTCCCACTGAGTGGGCTGCTCTGTGAACAAGGCTATGATAATCACAGCATCCTCTGGCACCTGTAGATGGCACTTGTGCCCCTGTGACCTGGATGCCCCACCTCTGGTCCCAGCCTCCCCTCTCTAGGCTTGGCTCCCAGGAAGAGGCCAACAGCAAAGAACCACATAGGCAGGTGGCATCAAGGATGCAACAGACTCCTCCCTCTCTCTCTTTGAGGAAGACAACACAGACTTGGTGCTGGAAGACACTGCTAAGAGGAGTGAAGGGCAAAGGGAGTCATTTGGGGTCCCTCAGAGAGTAGTAGCATTTGGACTACCAACTCTTAGATTTGGCCTATTTTCTGGGTAGGAAGAGCTTTTTCCTTGAAAGAGTCACACACACACACAAAAAAAAAAAGCCTGAGCAGAACCTAGAGAAAAAGAATATGAGTGGCACTTATGCCCCAATTCCAGCTTAAAAGAAAGACTGACAGAAAACCTTGGGACTTTGTCTTATGCTTTCCAGCCCAGGATTGTAGAGGAGGCAAGAACTAGGGACTGGAGCCCCGTTCAGGAAAAGCATGCGAGTGATGTCACTTCCCTAGAGCAGGATAAATGGGGCACTAGGGTAAAGAAATCCCTGGAGTGGAGGGAGCAAGAACCTTTGCCATTGCACAAAATTGCTGAGCCATTTTGCTAACATTAGTACCTCTCAAGAGGAAGTGATCATCATGACATGCCCCAGATGACAGACACTTTTCAATAGTGATGATTTCAATTGCTGTCAAAAAAGCTCAGGCCATTTTGTCTGAACTTCACTGGGGTTGGAGGTAACAGAGAGTGGGCATGGAGTGGGTGATAAAGTGTGTAGTCTGCCAAAATTGGACCCCATCTCAAATGAAGAAGGCCAAATGCAATGGTCAAGTCTACAGGGAAATAATAAAGGGCAAGATTAAAAAGCAAAGATCAGGAGGCAGGGTAAAGAATGTGTACTGTTATTTCACTTTTCAGAGAGGTAAGAAACTGTCTGAGGTCACACAGCCATAAATGGCAGAACCAGGGCTTAACCCCAGGTGTGCCTGGCACCAGTGCCTAGGTCCTTTTTTTCTATCACCACTGCTTCCAAAAATAGAGAGAAGTGCCTGGAGGTGGTGTCCCTCAATTATCTATTGTCTGAAAATAGAACACTTGCACACTTAATCCACTCCTAACAATGGACTCCACACCCTCTCACCTTCCTTTTTAGCTTGGCATCATTGTTGGGAAAGAATCAAACATGGTAGAATGCACAGCACAAACACATTGTGAAATTAACATTTCATCTGCAAACCATACACATTACTTGCATTAAACAGAAAGAGACAGTCCTTAGCTCTACTAAAGGGCAGGCATCAGGAAAAAAATAGTTATTTTTATTTATATTAAGCCACCTTAGCCATCCTCCCTTTCCTCTTTTAAAGGGTTATGTCCACTCTCTCTAAACACTACTTTCAAATTGTTTTTTCACAGCTGGCCATGTTCATGGTAGTCATGCTCTTTGATAGACAACATGTTTGACATGCGGTCTATAAAACATTCATAACATTACATAACATTCAGAATGTGGCTCTTCTCTGCATCTCATCATTGGTCCTTCGCAGTTCAGATTCCATCTGCCTGCAGTTTGTGAGCACAACAAGAACAGGGGGAGGTGGAGGTTGGAGTCCCTACATATAGATGGGCCCTGGGAACAACAGAGTGACTGAGGAACTTGTCCAAGTCATACAGCTCATAAGTGTACAGCCAGAACTTAGACCTCAGCATTTGCATCACCAAGACCTGCTATCCCCAATATCCCATTCTCTCTTTCCTTCCTTCTCCCTCCCTTTCCCTCTGCCTTCTTTTTCCATTCTTCTATCACCTTTCTCTGTTATAGATAATTCTCCTTGCTCCTTACCTAACTATAATTCCTTTCAGGGAAATATCAGGCTATGCAAAAATCCAGTTCTAAAATCCTAACAGGAATACAAATTTAAACTATTCCCATATGAGTGAAAAACTTCCATATGAGTTAAAAATCATGTTGTCAATACCTAATGCTGACTTTTATTCTCTAATCAAACAGCTATGGCTGAAAAAAAAATGTATTTTTTGAAGCCCCACTGGGGTAACTATTCCATGGTCTAACGTAATACCTATGAGGTAGAGAAGAATATTCTAATATTCAAAATAAATTCCTTAAACCACCCTCTCCCCATTTTGAATACATAATCCAAATTTCCATTTGGTCAGGCATAGCATAAAGATATGTCCTTCCTTTGTTGTTTTCTTTGTGTCTTTTAAAGTTTGGTAACTTATCAAATGTTTCAATAGGTACTTGGCCAAGCTAAACTTTTCATGTATCCTAATATATTAACCATAATTGCCTATAAATCATATTTTTACTCTTAAATTTCCTTAGATACATACAGATGAATATCTTATTTGACTAGAATAAGAATAGCATTTCTTGTTTAACTAGTTTGGAAAAACTTATGGTGAACATATGTTTTGTTTTTGCATGCTTCTATTATTTAATATTTTAGAATATAAAATAATAGATGTACATATATACACATATATCACATGTGTATGTTATAAAGCACAATTTTAAAATACCTAAAAACACCAATACCATTACCCAGCAACTTGAACTACCTCAGAGATAACTACATAGTATTTTTAATTTCATATTTATGCTCCTCTTACTTTTGTTATTCAACAAAACAATTTTTTAAATTTATTTATTATACTTTAAGTTCTGGGCTACATGTACAGATCATGCAGGTTTATTACATAGGTATACACATGCCATGGTAGTCGTCTGCTGTATCCATCTCCCCGTCATCTACATTAGGTATTTCTCCTAATGCTATCCCTCCCCAATGCTCCCACCTCCTGCTATTACTCCCATAGCCCCCCACCCTCCAGGCCCCAGTGTGTAATGTTCCCCTCCCTGTGTCTGTGTGTTCCCATTGTTCAACACTCACTTATCATTCTCGGCCAAGTGACACAAGAACAGTAAACCAAACACTGCATGTTCTCAAAATAATATGTTATGGCATTTTTCTTGTTTTGAGCTTTCTACACCTTGTACTATACTGTAGTTAGTCTTTTGAAACTTGAGTTCTCACTTAACACTATATTTCTCAGCTTAGTTGCTATTAGTTCATGCTGCTACTGTTTGTTTTCACTGGTTATGGTACTGCAGTATACGATTACTCTAAAATGTATTTTTTGTCTCCCTGCTGATAGACATTTAAGTTGCTTATAATTTTGCTGCTACTAGGGATAAGTTGATTATGATCATCCTTGCATATAGGTCCTGGTACACCATGCACAAGTTTCTAGGATATAGTTAGGAGTAGACTTGCTAGATCATGGCATATATGAATGTTCAACCTTCATGATAATAGCAAATTATTTTCCAAAGCAGTTATAACAGATCATACTTTAACTAGTATATCAGAAAGATCATTGTTCTATCCTCTCCGGATTGGTATTATCTGACTTCTAAATTTTTCCCACCTAGTTGGTATAATACCTCATATGCCTTTTAATTTCCTTATTAATGAAGTAGAGTATGTTTTCACATGCTTACTATTTATGTTTCATCTCTGAAAGTCTTGATCTCATCTTTTGCAAAAGACAGGTGGAGTTCACTTCTGCCAAAGAAGCCTACCTTTAGAGAATCCCCTCCTCCCGCCCCCGGGATTCCAGCTGGATGGACAACCACAGGATCCTGTCCTTACTGCACAGGAGTTAGCATAGTAAGCAGACCATCCAAACAAGGAAGCCCATCTCACATGTGATAGGTGTCACTCCCAGCAGCCATCCAAACAGGGCTGTCTCAAGTATATCTCCCTGGAACGGATATATAGACACTCAGGGAAAGAAGTTCTCTCTTGGTTAAGTTTCACGCCAATGTCAACACCCCTTCTTCCTGTGGAGGAAACTTAAGCCCAAAGGAAAGGACATGGCCCACAAAAAAAGGGAAGCAGACTGAGAGAGAGAGAGCCTTGACAATATTTTTGAGCCCCTGGATCTCGCTATACCTAAAGACAGAGCTGACTTCCCAGTAAGATGAGACAACAAGCTCTATTTTTTGCTTAAGTTATTTTGAGTTGGATTCCTATCACTCCTAACTAAAATAAAGCAAAGCTGTTTGAGGACAAAAAACTAAACTGTAAAAAATTAAACATTAAAAAGTTTTCATTATTTTGAGCCAAGAAGGACTAGGAAAACATTGGCATGAAGGTTGTAATAACAGCTGACATTTCTATGGTATCTTATAATCTACAAAGCACTCTAACATTAACTAAGTTGATTCTTCTTATAATTCTGGGAGATGGATGGGGTAAGTATATTATCATTACCCATATTTCACAAATGTATTTCAAGATTTGAGTCTTGAATCTGGGATTTCTGTCCTAAGGTTTTTTTGGCTATGTGGACTGGTCTTTAATCATTATCATTCCCAATGCCCTCAGAACTGTTTAGATAAAGAATAAAAGTTGACTTCAGCATTACAGAGAACAGAGAATGTTGAGGGAAGTTGAAGTAGATAAGCAAACATATGTTGATCATGCATGGTGTCTGATAGTCAGCAAATGTCTGACTATCAAGAATTCCTTGATTTAACTTTTTGTATCCAAGTCTATCTACCTAGAAAACTTCTTTAAAAAGTAAAACACTTGGCTACCAAACTTGAGGAAAAAATGCTTCAAGATGTTCTTAGATCTGCTTTGGAAGACCAAATTCCAAGTTTATTGCAGAATCATTATTATCAATGAGATTATGGACTTCTCATGGTAGAAACATGTTTTATATGCATGATAACTACTTAATAATTGAACCATTCGTTACCAACACTAGGCTCAGTGAGTGAGAAGAGGGAGCACAGAACCTGAAGCAAACAGGCAATGTTCCCAGAAACTAATATATAGCAGCCTCATTTTGAAGGAGAGAAAGACTTACTAAATTTCAGCACTACATGGATCTGTACACCCTTGGAGCTAAAAAATATAACTGATGACCACTTTGGAGGAAAGAGAATATGCGCCATAACTTGTAGCAGTTCTGAGAAATCTTTGCAATTAATACTAAAAGTACTTAATCAAAGAAACAATGTTCTGAAGCAAAGGCAAAGGACATGAACAAACTAGACACAAAGAAGAGAAATACCTGAGTAATAAACAAGAGGGTCTGAACTGGATGGGACAAAGAGAGTTTCCTTAGCCATACCTGACCAAGAATTTCAGGAATGTCTTCAGTAAGAAGGATTACCCATAATATATGCATGTGAGTGCGTATGTCTTTGATAGATTTAACTCTGTAGTAAACCTTGCATTTGTTTTCACTTCTTAACCCTTTTGTTGACTCTTTTAAATCCATGTTAAATATTCCCTTCAGACTTTTCTATGGTTAGATCTCTGGGCCGGGTGAATTCCAAGGGGACACTGCAGTCAGGATTCTGGTGACCATATGGGTAGGACAGATAGGCTGCATGAACTTCCATCTGATGTTTTGCCCAAGCCTGATCCCTTTTAGTGGGTCATGTGCCATGAGATCACATACAAATGCCTAACAAAGCAATGTGCCCTCAAAGGCAAGCTAGCATGTAAAAATAAAAGATTATGCATTCACTTACCAATGAGAGTTTTGGGCAACCTAAAGGGGATTGGACTGGAGTTGAATTAAAAAGCTCAATCCTTACTGGAGCCATTTGTACTCATTCCAGCAAGTCTCCTGAACTCTATGTATGTATATACTATTCTGTAGCAGTGATGAGTGTTCAACATTTGTTTATTATTTTTATGTGCCTTATTATCCAACAGTATGGACATAGAATTAAAAATCAAAAGAGTTCACATATACAGAGTTTTATGTTGAAGGTATTCAAAAATGTGAAAGATACTTCAAATTGACTTCCAATGACCCATTTTCTCTTTCCCCTTTGCCCCCACAGTTCCACAGGGTTAAAAACTCAGTAAAAGACTATATTTCCCAGCCTCTCCTGCAGAGAGGTGTGGTCATGTGACCAAGATGTGGCAACTGAGTAGTAAGTGGAAGTGTTGTGTGATTCTTCCAGGGAGTTTCATTTAAAAGGAGGGGTTTGCTGTGTTCTTTGGATTGGGTTTCAATCTTTTCTTGTATCTCAATGAGTTCTTTACCATTCAGATTCTGAATTCCATACCTGTCATTTCAGCCATTTAAGTCTGGTTAAGAATCATTGCTGGAGAGCTAATACTGTTGTTTGGAGATAAGACATTCTGGCTTTTAGAATTGCCAGAGTTCTTGCACTGGTTCTTTTTCATCTGTGTTGGCTGATGATGTTCCTTAGTGTTTGAAATTGCTGTCTTTTGGATGGGGTTTTTTGCTGTCATATTTTTTGATGTCATTGACCCCTCTACTATGGTATAAGTTGGATTTACTTGAATGGCTTTGCTTCTGCATGCTTCCAGGGGGCCAAGGTTAAGCTCAGCACTCCTAGACTGCATGTTCTAACCCTGGGGGACTGGGATCAGGCTCACAGCCATGTTCTGTGTCTCCTCAAGGTTAAGCACCTGCTACACTGCAGGCCTACGTGTTCCCAGTCTGCTGGCAACAACACTCTGACATGGTCTGCCAGCAATAGTGCTCCAGCAGGGTGACAGTGGGTCCCCGTTGTATGCATGCTGGCAGGAGCACTGGCAGGCGTCCATCTGCAAAAGTGCTCCAGTGGGTAAGCAAGGTCTTACATCAGCCACATTTTAAATTAAATTAAGCTTTCTTAAATCACTTCCAGAATTTTTGAACTGATCTTCAGTGTTCTGATCTTCCCATCTGTTTCCATGTTTTGTCATCCTCCCTACAAATCTCCTAGTACCTACAGGTCATAGAGGCACAGAGGCTTCCACAGAGTCAGCTGGGGCCTCTAAGAATGGAGGAGACCCAGCAATGGAGATAGGGCCTGGAACTGAGAGGGCAGATGCTAGAGAGAAAGGATCTGTCTTTCTTTTTTTTTTTTGAGACACAGTCTCACTCTGTCACCCAGGCTGGAGTACAGTGGCATGATCTCAGCTCACTGCAACCTCTACCTCGCAGGTTCAAGTGATTCTCCGGCCGCAGGCTCCCAAGTAGCTGGGATTACAGGTATGTACCACCACACCTGGCTAATTTTTATATTTTGGTAAAGATGGGGTTTACCATGTTGGCCAGGCTGGTCTCAAACTCCTGACCTCAGGTGATCTGCCTTCCTTGGCCTCTCAAAATGCTGGGATTACAGGTATGAGCCACCATGCCTGGCCTTCCACTTTCCAAATAAAAGAAACTGAGCCCCAAGCTTACAAAAAGAGTAATGAACAGAGATAGTGTTTAAAATTCAGTTAAGTCAGACCTGAACTTAGTTTTTCTTTGTCCAGACTTCTCTGAACTGAAGGACTCCAGAAAAAGGTACTATATCTAACTACCCCAATTTGTCTATAAGCCCTTACTCTACTCTAACCACACACAGTTGGATAAGATGGGACTGGGGATGGGAGCTAATGCCCCCATCAACATTTGTATTATGGTGTCACATGGAATTCTTCACAAAGAAACAGAAATGCACTCAATGACTATCTAAGCATCAGAGTTGAAGACAAGAATGAGATAGAATTTGATTATTGAAGAGACTATCTTGAGGAACAGATGTGTTTTCATCTCAGCCAACCAGATGGTCCATGGAGATGGCTAAGAAAACCTTCAGAAAAAAAGGAAAATAATCATGAAGATGAAACAGAGTGTTTGGGTGGCATGGGAAGTGATTGGTTGGTTTGCTTTATTTCTTGAGGGTTTTTGACTTCCAAAATATTTATTTAATCTATCCACTTCTCTCCATCTCCATCATCGCTCTAGTGTAGACTACAGTTACCTCTTAGAAAAAACTGTAATACTCCATAAACCTACTAATTTTTCTTCCCATATCCTCTATAGCCAACTCTAACTCCAAAATCAATTCTCTTTTTTGGAGGCAATAGAGCTCTTTTTAGTACTTTAAAGATATTCTACTGTCTTCTGGCTTCCATCATTTCTGTTGAGAATTCAAGTATTAAAACTATTGTTCCTTTGAAGATAATGTGCATTTTTTTGTCTGTGGTTATTTGCAGTTGTACTCTAATATTTACTTGAAATGAAATATGGTGATATCATGTTTATACTTCCTGACATCGCAGAGCTTCCATAAACCTGTAAATTAATGCCATTTGTCGGTTTTGAAAAATATTCAGGAATTATCTCTTTAAATATTGCTCCTGCTTCATTCACTATTATTTCCTTCTGGAATTCCATTTATATGTTATATCTATTGACTGAGTCTCACATTTATCTATGCTCCTTTCTGTATTGTTTATTCTTTTCCCTGAGGTATTCAGTTGACTTTTCTGCTAGCTCACTAATACCGCTTACTCTTATGTCCAAATTTCTGTTACTGATATTGTGCTGTTTAGTTTTAGAATTACTCATTTGCTTTATAAATTGGGATCTCTACTCATCCTCTCTGTTTTTGGCTTTTTTTCTCCAGGTCCTTAAACATATATGTCAGGCTATTTAAAAGTTTTGTTAACAAACTTCTATATCTGGATCACCTGTGGGCCTATTCCCTTCTATTGTTTTTCTCTTGATTTTCTCTTGATTTTCAATCATGTGGGCCTCTGTTTTGGCATGTCTATAAATTATTAATTTAATGGATACTGTTTCTATAGCTTGAAGACTCCAGGTTACATTATTTTTTTCCAAGGACCACATAGCTCTCCCACATTTAGGCAAAGAGAGTAATAACTGATCACTCAAATCTAATCACTGACTATACTATATTGAGTCTGTGCTGCAGTTAAGGTGAGGCTCAATCTACTTTCTGTTTGCCTTTATTTAAGGTACAAGCCTCCAAGATTTTCATCTAAGTCTGGTGTGTTCACTGGATCTCTTCCCCATAGTGAGCTCTGAACTCTAATCATTATCTCTGGACACTATGAGACTGGTGAACTCAGCTGTGTATTTTTCAGAGGACTTCTGTTTAGGTTTTTTGCCTCCCACTCAGTATAGTCTCTGAATTCAGTTTCCCTAGGGGAAACATTAGCTGCATGTTAGAGGACTACCAAGTCTCTTCCAGAAGCTCTACTTGTTTCTCAGCTGTCTAGCAGCTGCCTACTGCTGGTGCAAATCCTGAGTTTTTAGCCTCTTGCAGTACCTAAAACCGGCAATAGAACCTAGTTTAAAAGAGGCTGCAGAGGTCAACTCACTTATTCAGTCCTCTCCACTCTCCTCTGTGCTTCAGCAGCTGTCTGCTACTTTCTCACTGATGATTTATATATTTTATCTGTTTTTGTTCTTAGTTGTTCTCCCTAGGAGCTTAATCTGCCACCAGCTACTTCATCCAAACAGGAAGTGGTGGTCTTTTATGTAACCTTTCTAACAAATCTGAGTATCTCCTGCTTCAACCCTCCAAATATCTCTCACTGCTGCTAGAATAAAAATCAAATACTACCCTACTTAACCCGACATGACTGCCTGCTACCTTTCCACTCTACTTTTCATTCCCTGCAGCACACCTCCCAACCCACTGCACTGCAACCAACCTAATCTGGTTCCCATCCCTCAGTCAGGGTCTTGTCTATTCCCTCCTTTGGATGTGTTGCTCAAAAAGGCCTCCTAGAAGAAGAGTCTAGCATGGCAGTGGTGGTGGCCTTTGATCTGATCCCTTGATTTTGGGCAGGGGAGGGTGGACTCCTTTATTTTCTAGTACTCCTCAGGCAATTACTAGATGTACAAACCTCAGAAAATGTACTAATCTAAGTCTCAATACCTGCATCTATAAATTGAGGAAATAATTCATTTTTGTGTGTGTGAGAACTAAAATAGGTATTGCATTTTCAAATACCTTCCTTTACATGATTGTGGCCTTCCCTCTTTAGTCAAAAGAAAATCAGCCAAGAAGGAATATTCCCATTAGGAAGACTGGCTTTATTTCTGTGGCAATATTCCATGCCCCTTTTCTCATTCCTTCTCAGCAGGGTTTGGTCCCAGCAGTCAGATATGTTTTGAGACATTGCTGTGACACACAAACATTTCCATCTTAACAAGAACCATGCCCTCACTTAATGCCAAGAAAATGTTCTTGTTACAAGTTCTTATCCCTTGGATGAAGAAGAACAAAAAATTCCTAGAAGCAAGTATGTCTCATATTTTTAAAATATCCTAATCCTCAACTAACTGTAGTATGCCTCTAATTGCTTTTGCTTCTCCTGTTTTATGTCCACTGTGTGGTTCTATTGTTCAAACATCACTTCACTGAAATTGTGCAGGCAAAAAGACGTAGCATCTTTGGATCCTTTTGGTCCAGCTGTGAACTTTAGACTTAATCTTTTAGGGCACTCTTGTCTGGTAAGGTTTAATTTATATTAAATTTTCTAAAAGGAAGGGCAGAATGGTCAAAGCGAGATAGCGAGACAGACAAGAGCCTGTCTTTCATAAATTAATAAGCATCACCGACCGCCTTTCTTGACCCTTTAAACTCTGTGAAATTAATATAAGTAGACAACTAGGGCCCGTATGGCCCCCCTAGAGCCTTGCAAGTTCACTTAAGCAATCCAAGTTTCCTTAAAGTTTTATAAGCCAGCTTTTAGAGCAAGTCCTTTGTACTTATTACTGGTGACAGTGAGCATTACAGGAGCCAATGAACCTTACTGACTTACGACCCCAATATGGTCGAGCACCGTTATCAAGGGAAATATCAGAATCAATGCTTGTATATCACATTGAGGTCCTGACTTCTGAAAGAGCCCCCTATAGACCCTTCAGAATATGTCAGTGAAATAAACAGCTAATACTCCAAGACAGTCTACTGACAATGGCCAGACAGTGCTGCTTATTTAACCACTCTTCAACCATCCTAACCCTTCCAAAGAATACATGTTTCCAAAAGAGAGAAAAAGGAAACAAAATGCTTCATATTTCCAATTCTTTTGCAATGAAAACAATTTATGCCCACTTTATGTCCGGATTAGCTGTAGGAAGCAGGGAACACCATGCCATCTTCCTCCACGATTAATGGGCTTGCATTATTAAACAGCTACTGGTGGAAGGGGCCACAGGTACAACACCTTTTCTACTGAGGCACCCAACGTCTGAGCTTTCATTTGCAGCCAACATTTGCTGGAGAAAGGCTGGGCTCACAACCACCTTTTACTTACTGAAATTAATCATGTCACCACTTTAATAGTAACCTTTCTTACATATCTAATCACCAACCCTGTGCATGGATTTTTTATGTAAGTTATCTATTTCAGTCATTCTTAGATTTTTTTATTACTTAAATGCTCTACCAGGCAGAGGAGGATAATTATCTGTAATTATTGTGGTTATCAGAGCAGACATTTTTACGAGTATTTTCCCACAATAGATAGTCAGAGAACTAAGAAATTTTATTGGAATATCAAAAATAAATATGAAAGATCCTTTATATACAAAGAATACACTTTCCAGGTGATAGATGGATAGACTTGAAGGCTTCTGAAGTCCTCTAATGCTCGGATTCTCTCTCCTATCATTTTTTATCTTATGATAAAAGTAAGATCACTGTGCCTTGAGCCATTCAAAAATTTCCATCTGGTAGAGTGCCAGTTTTTGAGGATTGGCAGCCAGAATGCAGGAACACCACTTGTAACCTTCAGGCTCTTGGCACCATACTCAAACAATCTGAGTGAACCTGCCCAGAATTCAGTCCGAAAGTCAGAATTGCCAAGGGATACTCAGCAGAGGATCAAAAGGTCTAGCTTCCTCCTCTATGAATCCACTAATCTTATTTTTGGCAAAAAAGTAATTCATATCAATTCAACTTTTTATTGGGGTGTAGGCATTATTTAACACTTATCAAAGGAATTGTTCCAACCAATTTAGTGTCTGACTTCCCTTAGGCATTTCCTAAAAAAAAAAATGCCCTTTGGATGGCAATGATGACACCTGGGAGTGGGCTGTGGGCTGACCCCATAGATAGGATGGATTTCTGGAGACAGTGCTGTAAAGTCCAGGGATCCCGCTCAAATAGCCCAGAATGTGAGAAGAGAAGAAGGTAAATTCTGGACAGCCTAAGGCTATTTGTGCTCAAGGCTCAAAATGTTCAAAATCCAGACACAGCAGGTAGAGAGAAGAGAGGAAGACCAAGAGCAAAAGAGAGGCTCCTATGTCATCTGCAAAGGCAAGATGCAAAGGCACAGAAATTCTTCTTATTGATAAGCCAAATTTGAGTGCAAAGGAGTACATTGGATAAAAGCAGAGAATCAGCCCAGATGAACCAGAAGTATCTTCACTATATCACATATCTAGTAAGAGCATCCTTTTCACTACCAAAGGTACTCTCCAGGAAGAAAGGGACCTAGTATGTTATCACAAAGGCAACCTTACCTCTACAAAGAAGGCACACAGTGTCACTAAGGATGGCCAAGGGCCTTCTAAACCACAACACAGGTGAGCTTTAGAATCACCAAGACAATAACCATAAATCCTGGTTTAATAAATCCTGGCTGTTTATCAAGAGGACCTGGGGGGGCTTTTGAAAAGTTCAAGGGCCAATGACCCCATCTCAGGCTAAATGAAACAGAGTCTCAGGGGCTCTGGTAGAAGCACTGGCATTTCTTAAGTCTTCCAGAAGATTCTAATGTACAACCAAGGCTGAGACTCATTGGTCCAATAGAATCTTGATTTAAAGGGAAAAGAGATTCCAAGTCAATTTCATTGGGATCACAATTAGCACAGAATGCAGGAACACCTGCAAGGTTTTGCTGCCACCCCAGTGCCAGCCTGGCACATGCCTGAAACCTTTTGACCCAACTGTCATCCAGCCCTCCTGTTTTTCATCAGAGAAACAAAGTGCATTTATAAAATCAAATCCATTCTAAACACCCACAATTAACATGCACTTCAGCACACCCCTCCTGAGAATGGGTACTAAAATGACTTGAACCAAGTCACTTATTTAAAGTGTCCTCAAGGGTTTTGAACACCTCCCTACACCACCACCCCACAAAATACAAACCAAAATCAAAGAGAATTGAGCCCCTTTTACTCATAGAGGGAGTTATTCCCCCCAGCCCTTATCTATAATTTTTCAATTCAGCTTATTAGATGCTGTTTCTCACCTACTCCACCTTCTCTCGGACTGAAAAATTCCTACTTGTCCTTTAGCGACAACAGTAAACAATAGCCAGGACCCTTAAGCTAGATCACACTTTGATAGATAATTCACTCTGTGCACAGCTCTTCATTCAGCACTTTGTTTGTGGACATTATCTAATTTAAAGCTCACCCTACAGCACTATTATGCTCATTTATAGGTGTGGGCTTGATTACAAGCCCTAGAGCTAGGAGAAGGTGGAGCAAGAGCCCAGACCATGCAGCCTCCCTCCAGACTGAGCTCTTTACCCTGATGCTAAATGCCTCTTCAAAGACTCAAATGTCACTGTCTTTATAAAGCCCACACTTTCTTCTTTCAACAGCCTAGGGAGGAATCATTTATTCCTGCGGTATCCCCACCTCCTCTTTGTTACATTTCAAATGCCATTATAATAGAATTTGTTTAAACATCTATTTTTGCCACAAGATTATGAACCACACAGATAGACACTCACTTTTATTCATCTTTGCTTATCCCAAAGCCAACACAAGGTACAGCGCATAATAGGGTCTCAATATCTGCCAGATGAATGAATGAATGAATGAATGGCCAAAAATTCACTTCTAAGAAAGAGTGCCTTCACTGTTAAAACCTAAGCAGTCTATTTATCACAGAAGCACAGTACTCACTCTTACATTTTTTTCCTTTTCCTCCTCCCCATTTTGATAAAATAAAGAATAATGGTTTTTTTCACACAATCCCCAACACACACTTGCACTTTTTTCCTGCACTGAAATGACAGTGGATGTTTGCGAAAGCCCCTGGGGTCTAGAAAGACATCAATCACTTTCACAGCTGGAGTCATAGCACTTTCCTTAGAGTAAATTTTAGGCAACAAGCAGAATAAGCTTCATCCTCAACAGGACAAGAAAATAGGTAGGTAAAAGGAAAGGCTAGCAGCCTCTACCAGGCTTTTGTGTCACTAACTAGGCTGAAGGCTGGGGTTACATCAATTGAAACTTACTCTTCACCCTAAGACTTGTCTGTTTGCCTTCTATTTCCCTTCTAAATTTGAGGAGGAGTAAGTACAGCACCATGAAACCAGCTCATAACAAAACAAGCACTTATACCTCCATTACTACTCAAACCAAGGACACTACAGGAGAGTTCTCCAGGGATCTTTGTCCTTTCTTCTTAGGGCCCTAAAATACTCAAGTTCAGTTGTCAAAATACAAAGAAAAAGAAATCAGGAGTGTAGACTTCAGTTTCCAAATGACTTAGCATTTAACAGTCATGCTACAAATGTTCCTTGAAATAAGGAAAGATTGACCAAGCGGTAGAGTCCATTGGGAAAACTTTGGACAAACTATCATTTCAGAGCAATGAAATCATCATTACTATCTGAGAGCTGTGTAATTCTAGACAAAATCTTGTCAACCCCCAAAATTACAGACTAGAGACAATGGAGTCACCAGCCTCCTTGAGCAGAGGCAGAGTCAATTAATATGGGCCAAGAACTTTCTCAGCTTAGTACAATGGATGGCTGTTGGTCATAGGCACATTCCACAGATGAGAAAATAACTCACAAACCTGTCAGAAGTCACTTTACATAGTCAGGAGTAGGGCTGTTAGGCCAGGAGCAGTACCTTATGCCTGTAATCCCAGCACTTTGAGAGGCTGAGGTGGGCAGATCACTTGAAGTCGGATCACTTGAAGACAGGAGTTCGAGACCAGCCTGGGCAACATGGTGAAACCCTGTCTCTACTAAAAATACAAACATTAGCTGGGTGTGGTGGCACACACCTGTAATCCCAGCTACTCAGAAGGCTGAGGCAGGAGAATTGCTTGAACCTGGGAGGCGAAGGTTGCAGTTAGCTGAGATCTGAGATCATGCCACTACACTCCAGCCTGGGCAAGAGAACAAGACTTGATTCAAATTCCAGTCCCTTATTTTCTAGTCAAGTCTCAATTTCTGCACGTAAACATCTCATACATGGCTCATAGGAAAAGAACTGACTGGAGTTAGAATACCTATTTCATTATATGACTAAATAAAAGCTTTAGTTACCTTATGGGAAAAAGGCCATTAAATTTAAATGTAATTATGAAAATTTTATACCCTTTGGTTTTATCCAAGCATCTTAAAAATTTTGGTATTTCACATAACATTTCTGTCATTGTTAAAAGACCATCACTATTTTATCCAAAGTCTGCCCTTATGAATTTAAAACATCCCAACAAAGACAAAAATATCCTCTTTCTTATACCCTCAGTAGAGGGAATTATAGAAAAACAGAGAAACCTAGGATCACTGCAGGCTACAATAGCCTGATTACTTTAGTTTACCCTTTTATTTAACACCATGGGGGTTTAGACACTCTCCTAGGGTAATGCATTCAGGTGAGATTTGGAAGGGCTAAGAGATCTGCCATGGAAAGTGAAGCACTATTAAGGATATCAACTCCTTCACAAGCAGAACCATTTTAGGAAAGCTGGAAGCTGAAGATTCAAAAATGGATTCTTAAAACTCTCCCTATATCTGAACTTCCTAGACTACCACCAGCTACCAGGAGTATACACATACACATTTATAGACATCAGGTATCTTTATAGTTTCTGTATTTCCCATTCAATCTGCCTAGACTAGGTGTACACCACTTATCTACTTAGAAAATCTGTACTCATCTTTGGAGACATGGTGCAAATAGTCCTTAGCCACATACCACTACAGTAGTCATGGAGGCTGGAGAAATAGCAAGTCCTATGTGATATAAAGAAAAGATAAGAGTCAATGATGCCTCCAAGACTCCTGTCCTAACAATTGGATTGATGGTGGTACTATTTCTTGCTATGGGGAAGACTAGAAAGGGAGGAAATTTAAAGGACAAGATCAAGAGCTTAATTTGAAACAGATTAAGACTGAAATATCCATAGACTCTCATATGGAGATTTTGAGTAGACTGTTGGCTATTCTAGTAAGACAGTCTGTACTTCACACTAATAAGGTCAAGTTTGAAAATATGAATGTAAAAGTAACCACATGCAGAAAGTATTTCAAGCCAGAGACTGCATAAAATCACCAATAAAGAAACTGTGCAGAAGAAAAAGATGAGAACCAAGAACTGCTCCTCGGAAATTCTTACCTGATTACAGAAAGATAATGTCAGTATGAGCGACATATTCAGACAGGTGAAGCATTCAGCAAACAAAATATATCAAATTTCTCTGGTCTGAAAATATATTTTTATTCTTTAAATTTATATTCTTTATTTATTTTTATTCTTATATTATTTATTTAACACTTTCTTCCTGAATTAAAATTAACAGTGGTTTTCACAATGTGTTTTGCAGAGAAAAGGAAAAATACTTTGATTCCAGTAGGTAACCATTATTTTTCTACAGTATTGTTATAGTTTGGCCACAGAAGCATCTTTCTTTATGCAAGTATGCTAAATTCATAGACAGGAACAGGCAGTTGTATAATTTTCTAGTGCCACCTGTGAATATTCATTATCAAACCACTACTTTGCCTACAACTATATTCACTCTTCCATTCCCCCAAAAAAACATAAAATAGCCTTCTGTGGAATTTTAATTATATCACCTCCTTTTTATAGTTTTGTATTATGTCCTGTTTGTGCACTTCACTTTGATCAGAAAAACTTTACCAAAGAAATTTTTTTTAGTTATCTTCTCATCCATAGAGATTTCATGATTGATGAATAATGTCTGCTTAGCAGCAATGTTCACTTAAGTCAGTAACAGATTCTAGCTAGCTTCCTAAGATCAGGAAAATTCATGGAGTCTGAAAAGGCCTTAGGATTTGGCTACCGAAGACTAAGCTTTCTGCAAATGACACTATCTTATAACTGGAAGAGAAAAACTTACTATAAGACCTCCAATAACTGATTCATAGTAAAGAATCTATGCTTATCTGCTCTTTACAGATCTGTTTGGAGATTGAATGAAAATTATTCTTGTTTGAGTTCCCACCACATATCTAGCCCTGTAAATTAAACAACATTATCTGAAGGCTTGCTAGTATCTCTATGCTAAAACAAGCATAACCTGTTACTTTGCCAATCTCTCCCTTTTGCTGAATAGCTAATGCCAGGCCTGAAAGCAGACACTCAGTAGCTAAAGGTTATGTGTAAAACAGCAAAGGTTATGTGACCAAAACTTGAAAATAGTCATTGTCCATCAGTTGGAAAGTGACTGACTATATTTAATATAAATTTGAGTATCATGCAGTCATTAAAATTATTTAGATTCCTTAGCACCCAGATTATGGTCCCTAAATACCATTTCACACTGAAAAACCAGGGTTTCTAATTCCAAGTCTAGAGCAGGAAATGGACAAGATAAACCTGTAACATTTTGTATGAGAAAATAAAAAAGCACTCAAACACCAATAGGATTGAAAAGACACAGAAGCCAGCTTGAAGGATCTCTCAATGACCAAAGAAGATATAATTTTAGCATAAGAATGACTGCAATGGATTTAAACCTATCAAACAAATTTCTATGAGTTGACAGTTACATGAATTTTTAAAAAAAAAACTCATCAGTCATCTTCAGGGGATGTTGGGTCACTAATTCCTTGTTTTGAAAGACGTGAAATAAAAGAGAAGAATCAAGCATTTACTCAGCCTTTCTTTCTAAGCTCTACCTCAAGGCAATCCAATAGCTGTTGAATGGAAGTAACATTTTACAGAATCATTTGAGCTGCTAAAAAAAATTAATAGTAAAATTAGAACAACATCATTTTGCAACTCCTGATGAACTAATGGGTCTAGACAACCATCATCAATGAGCTATTAAAATCACAGAAAGAGAGGCAATCAGACATCATATCCCAATGGAAATATACAATACCACTAATTGGTTTAGAAAAATATTAAATATGAATCAGACCAAGCTTCTAGAACCATCAGTTCACAAAAAAAAAAAAATGGATTCATTAGAATATGTTAGCCCAACATGGTGGCTCACACCTATAATCCTAGCACTTTGAGAGGCCAAGGCAGGTGGATCACCTGAGGTCAGGAGTTCAATACCAGCCTGGCCAACATGGCAAAACCCTGTCTCTACTAAAAATACAAAAAGAAAAACTAGCTAGGTGTGGCAGCAAGCACCTTTAATCCCAGCTACTTGGGAGGCTGAGGCAGGAAAATTGCTTGAACCTGGGATGCTGAGTTTGCAGTGAGCTGAGATCCTGCCATTGCACTCCAGCCTGGGCAACAAGAGCAAGACTCTACCTAAAAAAAAAAAAGCTATTTTTCCTTATTTTTTATTTCTTTGAAAGTTAATTGACTGGCTAAAGCAAGAATAGTAACAATTTATTGTGAGGCTTAGCCATAAAAGAAATTGCATGGCAAAAATAGCTCAAAGTATGGAATGGAGAAACTGGAAATATTCTGTTGTAAGGTTCGTACGTTATACAAAAAGTAGTGTAATATAATATCAGCTGGATTATAATAAGCTAAAAGTGTATATTATAAAGCCTAAAAAAAACTAGGCTTTTAATTTTCAATTTTGTAAAATTAAAAACCAATTTTACAAACATTTAAAAGATGTTTAATAATATTGCCTCCACCAATAGTGTCGATAAAAAGAATCATAGAAAGTGCTCAATTATCCCCAATGAAGGCAGGAAAGAGAAAAAAATTAATAAAAATAAGTCAGACCAACTGAAAGCAACTAAACAAATGGCAGATTTAAAGCCAACTGTATCAATAATTATATTAAATGTAAATGCTTAAATATCTCAATAAAAGGCAGAGATTTTTAGATCAGATAAAAGATCATGTAAATCTAGCTACAACTTTAAGGATAAAGTGTTGGAACTGGCTACTGATAATGAATTGAGGATGAATTTTGAAAACACAGCATAACTTAGTACATTTTGGATAAAAGATCAAAATGAGTGTCCCAGCTTGCTGAAATTGCTTTAGAATCTCCTCTTCCATTTCCATCAACATACCTCTGCTTTCTCTACTTATCATTCAAACAAAGCAGGAAGGATTTCACATGCCATTTTTCTATAAAGTAATGTTTTCATCAATTCAACCTAGATTAACCTCATTTACAAGCAAGAAGCAAGTACTTTGCTATGTTAAAACTTTTAATAATAATATTTCATGTTTCTATATATTTAAAGTATGTATATGTGTTTAATATAAGAAGTTGTTATTTTATTCATTAATTTTGCTTGGCTACAAATGTCTAAGGACAAAAGTTGTGAGTGTAATTTCAATTTTCTATATTAACACCTACATACATATTTTTAATGAGCAACGCATACAATTTATGTAATTATTTTCATTTTTTTCTGTGATATTTATTTGAAATGTAATTTTATGTCTGTCAAATTTAACATTGAGAAATCGGGAGTGGTATTGCCTACATCTTTTTATTTAATTTTTCTGGTAATTAATTCTTAAGTATCACCCCAGTATTACTCTGTGATTGATAAAATTTTAAAAATAAAATAAAACTGGTCCTTCACTACACATATGAGAGGTAGTTCCATAAAACAAATAACTCAGTTTCTCCAAAAAATAGATAGCAAAGAAAAACAAAAAGAGATTTTGTTTTAGTAGAGAAAGCCTATAAATGGAAAAGACTTAAAACATAACAAATTCAAATACATGATGCTTATCTGGAACCTGATTTAAACCAAAAACTACTAAAATAAAATTATGAGACAATCAAGGAAATGAGAACACTAGCTATCTGATGAAGTTAAAGGACTTTCATTAAGCTGTTAAGTGTGATAATGGTATTACAAATATATTTTAGAAAGAGTCCTTATATATGCCATATATCATCCTAAGTGATATATGCCAAAATATTTATACTCAAAATGATATAATGCCTGAGATTGGCTTCAAAGTAATCACTGGGAGAGGGGAAGAGAGGTAACAAGTGTAGGCAAAGAAAAACTGGCCATGCGTGATCATTGTTGAAAGCTGAATGATGGATGCATAGAGATTTATTATACTGTGCTGTATGTTTGAAGTGTTTCTCAATGAAAAGTTAACAGAAATTAGGTGCATCCCAGTTGGCCAGGAGAGATTCCATGCAGTACTGCAGTGGGTGGTGAGCAAACAGGAGGAATGTACAGAAAATCTCACCCACCAGGCCTTCAAGAACCGTGTCTACTAGGGACTCTCTTGGAGAGACAGAATAGCAGGAGGGAGGCAGGAGCACTCTGGGACAGCACCTGGGACTCTGAGAGAGGAGGCCCTGCCCTTGGGCCTTAGAGACATCAAACTGAGCGAAGGCTGACACTTCCTCATCCCTAGAAAAGCATAAAGGGACCCTAGGCCTCAGCCAGGTCCTTCCATTTCAGCAGATGTGTTAGGAGCGCCCTTGATATTTTTTTTAATTAAATATAAAAATAAATTTCAAAAAGATGAATTGACTAACTTTTTTCATTATAGAAAAGGGAGAGACGCTTTGCCATTGGTAATAAAGTACGAGTAAGTGTAAAACATTAGAGACAGAGAAGCCTGAGTTTGGGGCTGCCACTCTGTTAAATTGAGCAAGTTATTTTTACCTTTTATCTCTTTTCCTGATATGTGAATTGGAGAATTTTTGTGAGGATAAGACGACATGATGTATGTAAAGTCTTTAGCAAATATTAAACACTCAGAAGAAAATACCCAGTAAACAGTACTTGATAATGCTGTTATCACTAGCAATTATAGAAGCATGAGTTCATTTAAAAAGCAGAACTGACATTGACTTTTAGGAAGAATATGGATATAATATATTCAGTTGAAAAATATTGCTCTGTGGTCAGCACCATTTGTAAAACAACACACTTTGGTTTCCTCCCACCTCCCTGACTCATCTCTAGCTTAGCATGTGTGAGTGAGGTGACCCTCACCACACCTCCACGGGGGAAGAGAAGACCTTTTCTCCACTATGTTTATCAGAGCAAGACTAGATGAGATAAAGTGATCTGGTCTTCTGGGAAAGTGAGTGGAATGTATTTCATAGATAAATAGAAACTTTCAGTTTTCTTATTAAAATCAAAATATTCTTTTTAGAAATTTGATGAAATATCAAGTAAACCCTGTAACATATTATTCTACATCTAAAGAAAAAGTGAAAAGAACAAACCCTTAAATCTTTTGATCACTTAATTTTACAGACTGAAATGTTTCTGAATACTTTCATTTTGGAGTGAGCAACCATTAATGGGCTGGATCAGAGGGACAAGAAACAGTTCAATCATCTCCAGAGATTGTCATAATAATAATAACTAGATGTTCATCATTGTAGAAGGACATCCTCTATCTAATAGAATGATCTCTGTATTTTTTGTATGACCATTTTATAATTATTATGCTAGACTGTTAGTTTATTATACAATAATAATAATATAACCAGAAATTGAAAGCAAAAAGGGAAATATACATATACACACACAAGAGACTGTGAACAGCTTTACTGCCTGATTCTTTTTGCCACCTCTAAAACATTAATAATTTTTTAGATGTAATGCTTGTCTCTTGAAAATGTTCTTAAGCATTTGACAGATGGTAATGCACTGTTTGCTAATAAAGAAAGATAATAAAATGAAAGAATAAGTAGCCAGTTCATTTAACAAAAAATCCTGGGAAATATTAATTCCTAGAATGTGTTGGGATTTGCAAAATCTCTTCATGCACATCCAAGAGACTCACTTTCTCCTAATACAAGCCTTTCCAGTCCACTAGAATTACATATGTGAATAATATAGTATGCTCCCTTGACCTGACATAGTTGAAAATCTTTAACCATTGAGCTTATTTACACACAGACATTTCTACCTGAACATTCTGGGTAGGATACTCCTCTTGCCTCCACATGTGACTCCCTTGTGGCCCCCGGGAGAAACGTATCGAAATGGTGCTGGCAGCAGGTAGAAACCTTTCCCACACACCCTACCTTCTCTCTTTTTCCCCGCTACTCTCCCTCCAGCCATCTTGGAGTGGGTGCAAAAAGAGCAACCCAGGTCAACAGAGAGTGAAGCTAGGCTGGCTGGGGACATCCCCGTGGGATTTCCCGGCTCATGATAAAACGGTGGAACACACAGGAACACACCCAGCCCTGCAATATTTCAGTACCTTTGTTTTCATTCAACTTTGGATGGAGTCTTCTGCTCTCAACTTTATGCCAGTGCTGTAAATTTAATTTACAACCTCAGAAAATGAAAATCAATTACTAAATGTGAAACCTCACTTGACTAAACTATCTCAGTCTATTTAACTTAATGGGCAACATATTTTCATGAGAAACAGCAGACAATAGATTAAAGTGACCTTAGAGATTTAAAAGGCATTGAAGTAGCAGTGCTGCATCTGATTTTTTTAACTTCCCAGGTGGAATTTGTTTTTCACTGGAAAAGAAAGAAATTATCTTTTATTTCTTCTTTCTATTTTTCTTGTATTTTCATGATTTGTTTCTAAAAAAACAAATAGTTCTTTAGCATGCAGGATTCAAAATTTTTGAAAACTTAAAAGACCTACTAACAGTCTGGTCTACAACTGATAAGTGGAAAGGAAGCAAGGAGACCACAGCATGCTTGGAATCACATTCTGGCCCCACCACCTTCAGATACAGGCTGGTTATGGTCCTCTCTGCATCTGAATTTGTTTTGTTTTGTTTTTAATGTATTTGTTTTATTTCAGATTCAAAGGGCACAGATGCAGGTGTGTTACATGGATATATTGAATGATGCTGAGGTTTGGGCTTCTACTGAATCATCACCTGAATTGTGAACTTGAACATAGTACCCAACAGCTGGTTTTTCAATCCCTGCCTCCCTTTTTTCCCCCTTTTAGAAACCCTGTGTCTATTGTTCCTATCTCTATGTCCATGTGTACCCAGTGGTTAGCTCCCACTTACTAGTGAGAACATGCCATATTTGGTTTTCTGTGCCCGTGTTAATTCACTTAGCCTAATGCCCTCCAGTTGCAACCATGTTGCTGCAAATGACATAATATCATTCGTTTAATGGCTATATAGTATTCCATGGTATACATATACCACCTTTTCTTTATCCAATCCATCACTGATTGGTTCCATATATTTGCTATTGTGAATAGTGCTGTGTTGGTATCTGAATTTCTAATACACGCAGAGAGCACTTTGTGCAAGTCATTGAACAGCATTTCTCTTTTGGATGCTCCAGCTATCATCTAGAGTCACAGTACAACTCTGGACAAAGTCACAATATCTCTGAACTGCTGTTTCCTCATCTGTAAAACAGGGGGAAAAGTCCCTACACTGAGGCATTGTAAGGAGAATTAAACAAAACATAATACTAAAAAGCATGCAGCACAGTTCGTGGCATTCTGCAGAAACTCCGTCCATAGTTATTAATGATTCCTCCCTGTCTTAAATAGGAGGGATGAGAACAAACACCTAGCTTTGTCCCCGTCTTAACCATGATGTCAGCTGCAGGTTTTTCTTAGTTAACTACATTTTTCTTTGACAATGTGGGAGCTAACATCTCACTATCTTACAAGATTGTTATAAGATCCAAACGAAACAATGTGTGAGAGAACTTTATAAGCTACAGATTATTCTATTTTAGCTATTGGCATTCATTAAATCACAAAACACTAAGGAACAAAACAAAACAGAAAAGTACAGCACGGTCTGTGAAAAATGATTGCCAAAATGAAATTTCAAAGATACACATTGAGAACACGGTTATTGTTTTTACTAATTAATAAAGTGGACATATTTCCTCCATTTGTAATGCTACTATCCTTTTTGAAGTTGATGATCCATTCAAACCCAAATGCTTTTACATAGACTAAATACATTTTTGTTTATCAAAGAATGCTGCCATTCTTAAAAGTCACTTTTCATCAGTCCTCCTCTAAAGGATAAACTTTCAGGCAAGCTCAGAGTTCATTGGTTTGGGGCTATTCATTACCCTTTCTCTTTATGAGACAGTTGATGATACATTAGCCTTTGAGTGTGGTCTGCTCAGAAAGAAATAGTGCTGTAGCCCTGGACCTGGACTTTAAAACTAGGAGTGCTCTCTCCCTTTATGTCTCTTTCCTAAGGTTACATTTTATCTCATCAGAGCAACATTTGAACTTGCCCACACATAGGAAATTTGTGTTTTCTACTCTTTTACTGCCCTGGTGAAATTTTAATTTCAAATCTATATATTTGTTCTCCTCTTATATAGTTGGAAAGAAAAGGCTCTTCTTCCCTTAGAAGAAGGGAGAAAATCTCTTTGATGTTCAAATTTTCATTTGTGATTCAGAAACCTCCCTGCCCCCAAGAGTAATTTTAAGTTCAAAGAGAAACTTGTTTGATAGAGCTTTGCGCATGCGCACGCACGTGTGTGTGTGTGTGTGTGTGTGTGTGTGTGTGTGTGTGTGTGTAGAGAAACTTTTTCTGAATGATCAAACACGGATACAAAATCCCTATAATTAGCTGATTCAACACCACACCATCCAAGTGATGCTTGCTTTGAATTTTCAACCTTCAGAAGGCCATGTCTTCATGGCTTTATACAATTACCCATTTTCACTCAATTAGGCTGCCTTGATAACTATTTCTGTGTAATCCATGAACTTAGTTGTGCCAATACTATTGTTATTAACAGTAAAGCATTCGAATTGGTGGTTGCAATCCAGAAATTTGTAGCTGGCTTAAACCAGACATGAAAGGATGGAAGATCCCTGGTTCTGATGCAACCAGGACAAAGTATGACGAGGCAGTGAAGGAAGGTGAGTGGAGCCTGGCGTCTTAACAAGAGCAGATGCTCCTGCTGTACTTGCCAAGGGAGCTGTGTCCTTCCTGGGAAGGAGGCAGGCTCAGTCTGTCCAAAAGCTCTCCTATGGCCATGGCAGAGCCCCAAGAGCAAGTCCAGAGTTGCGCTAGAGGTGACAACACAGGAGACTGAGAGAGGCTCAGTGGACACAGCAGACAGGCTAATGAAAGCTGGAGTTCTGAATGGGACCAGGACAGACCTGGAGCCCCACCAGGGACTGGAACTCAAGAGGGACGCATGGTTGATAACAGAACCAGCCTCCAGTGCATGAGCACATGGGGGCCCCATACTGGCCAGCTCCACATTTGTTGAGTGGGAATTAGTCTATTTTCTGGAGCAATAATAAGAAAGCCCCAAATTGCTTTCAGGTGTTGACCAAAATAAGCATTTGGGCCATCTGTCAACTGAGTCAGCGTTTTACAAAGCAAAACACCCAGGGTTTCCAAACTCAGGCCAAGTCCTCTTGGGGACGTTTCATTAAGTTTCACAGGCATTCACACTAAAAGCTTCCTCCATGTTCCTAACGGTAGCAACCATGGTGTCATCTGGGCCTATTTCATTCTCAGCCAAGAGTCAGACAGGAAATTATGGGAAATCATCTTTCTCCTAAGCTCCTCAAAAAAGGACTATGCAGGGGACCTGCAATGAGCTGAATGTTTGCACCTACCCTCAAATTCATATGCTGAAATCCTAACCCCCAAAGTAATAGTACCGGAAGGTAGGGCCATTGAGTGGGGATTAGACCCTAACAGTAGAGCCATCACGATGGGATTAGTGCCCTTATAAAAGGGGCACCAGAGAGCTCTCTCACTTTTGCCATCATGTAAGGCTACAACAAGAAGATAGCAATCTGCAACCTGGAAGACAGGGAGCCCTCCCCAGAACCTGACCATGCCTGGTCTCAGACTTCCAGCTTCCAGAACTGGGGGAAATAAATGTTCATTGTTTGTAAGCTACCCAGTCTATGGTACTCCATTTTGGCAGCCTGACTCAGAGGAGATGTAGGCAGTTCTACGGTGGAGGTAAGGCACCATCTCCAGGGGCAACACAGCACACTGCCAAGCCAAGCTCTGGAATGGCCCCACGGCCAGTGGACCTGGTTTCCTCTGTAGCCTCCCAAATGGTGGCAAGAAGAAGACAGGAGGGCTGAGGTTGCTACAGTTAGGTAAAGGCAAGGGAGGTTGAAACAGGAACCCATGTGAGCTCATGAATGGCTCTACAGCAGCCAGGAAGACAGTTTGTAGGGAAGTGCCATAGGGTTCTATCCAGCTCAACCTGGAATTCCAAAATGCCCCAGAGGTGAGGAAGGGTGTGGTATGCCAGTAAATGGCTGGATGTCCTGGATAGGAGGATATCAACCTGGAATGATCCTGAGAAGACTTAGCAAAACTGAGTGGAGCTGGGAGAGAGATCAATATATCAGGGGATAGAATCAGAATCCAAATGTGAGTGTCCACAAAGATTGTCATAATTGCACACAATGAAGTCTAAAATGTGGATAAACATACAGCTCTTCACTTGAATATAAACACTCAGGGCTCAATCCTAGAAAAAGAGTTGGAGAAGGAATGGGATTTCTTACAAAGAGGATGCATGAAAAAGACTTGGGGTCTGAAGTGAGCTGAAAACCTCATCAGGCCATTTCCTACTTCGAAGGGCTTGACAACAGTGACAGGCAGAACCCTGGCCGCAATTCACAGGCCCTCTAAAGACCAGGCCTGCTCCAGTCTCTGCCCTCCTCCTAACCTCCTCTGGCCTTGCTCTCTCATCCAGTCCCTCCTATCCAGGACATCCAGCCATTCACTGGCACACCACACCCTTCCTCACCTGCGGGTTTTGGATGCACTGTTCCGTCTCTAGGTCCACCTACCATGCCCCCTTCCCACTCCTGCTTTACCTGGCGAGCACCTGTGCAGTCTGTAGGGCTCAGCTTAAATGCTTCTTCTTCAGGGGCTTCTCCCACCAACAGAACCAGATACAAGCCCATGGCCTATGTATTAATATAATCCCATCACTACCTGGCCTCACCTTTCCTAATACCATGATTCCTCCATCCAAGTGGATCTTGCTCGCCACACTGTGAACTCCATGCAGGTAAGGGCCACATCTGTCTTGCCCACCGTGCTATCCCTGGTGCCCAGCACATCACAGGACCGAATTAACAGTGAATAGAAATCGACGCGGATGGTTAGTGTGATGTAGCTGCTGAAGAAATCAAAATGGTTTTGTTTTTTTTTTTTTGAGACGGAGTTTCCCTCTTGTTACCCAGACTGGAGTGCAATGGCGCGATCTCGGCTCACCGCAACCTCTGCCTCCTGGGTTCAGGCAATTCTCCTGCCTCAGCCTTCTGAGTAGCTGGGATTACAGGCACACGCCACCATGCCCAGCTAATTTTTTGTATTTTTTTTAGTAGAGACTGGGTTTCACCATGTTGGCCAGATGGTCTCAATCTCTTGCCCTCATGATCCACCCGCCTCGGCCTCCCAAAGTACTGGGATTACAGGCGTGAGCCACCGCACCCGGCCCCCAAAATGGTCTTGAGATGCATTATAGAGGTACATGTTCCAGGACAAAAAAGGTGACAGACATTTCCTTTGTGTGACAGTCAGATCACATGCCAGGGCGCATGCTGGGTGCTACACCAAGATGATGGCCAAGGTAGGAAAGAGCTAAAACCATGTCCCCCACCCCCCAGAAACTCAGCGAAAGGAACTGAGCACATTTAGACTGGAAACAATACAGGGAAAGTATAACTGTGGATGCAAATATCAGCAGAGCTCTTCTGTGACAAGGGAGACATCTACTCTGCAGAGAAAAGGCGGTAGCTTTGCCTTGCAGCCTGAATGCGAGGCCACCCTTCCTAAAAGTCCACACACCTGACCCTGAATATTTTCTTGCATGTCCTCTCTCTCCCTGAAGTGTTAAAAGGGTACACTCGACTCTAAGATCCATTTCTCTCTCCCCCACCAAGTACTTTCCTCCCCATTTGTAACAGCCCCTAATATGCACCTCCATTCGATTTTCCTTACCCAGCTTGAAATCCTCTCATTCTAATTACCGTTTCAGTTTTCTTATATTTCTCCCTCGAGATGTCTCAATTAGTGTAGTTTTTCATGCCGCCTGTCACCTCTGAGCTGCAAGGTGGGTCTAACTCCAACTGAAACCACGCAGAAAATAAATGAGGAGCCATTCTGGGTAGCCGGGCCGAAGGTGGGGTTACTTTACAAACTAGCGCACCTTTAATTGATGATAAATGGACA